>NW_025999799.1:0-2516537 GCF_019419815.1 Pyrus x bretschneideri
AAATCTTTGCAGCCGTAGGGGTCTTGTCCACCAATGCTCCTCCCGCTGAGGCATCTAGCATTTGACGTTCAATAGGTAGAAGTCCCTCGTAAAAGTATTGTAGAAGTAGTTCCTCCTTCATTTGATGCTGTGGACATGAAGCAACAAGAGATTTAAAACGTTCATAATAAGTAGGAAAGGATTCACCTTCATCTTGTTGAATTCCACTTATCCTTTTTCGTAGGAGGATGACTCGAGAAGTTGGGAAAAACTTCTCCAAGTAAGCTCGTTTCATGCTCTCCCATGATGTGACAGTTCCGGGAGCCAATTCGTACAACCAATCTTTCGCTTTCTCTTGGAGAGAAAAGGGAAAGGCCTTCATCTTCAAGATGCTCTCATCTACGTTCACCGGAGTCATGCTTGAGCAAACGACTTCAAACTCCTTCAAATGCTTGTTCGGATCTTCCATGGATAGCCCATGGTACTTCGGAATGTGATGTAACAGGCTTGACTTCAATTCGAACTCGGCAGTCTTGTCTTGAGCCGCCCTTGGGTATTGGATGCACAAGGGTGCGGCATTGGCCAATCCCGAAGCGGAAAGCTCCTTGATTGTTCGGTTGTCCGCTGCCATGTCTTCCACTTCTTCTTCAAATTCAGAAACGGACTCGGAACTTGCACTTGATTCACTAGGTTCCGGGTTCTTCCTCTTACGTCTCAACTCACGCTCAAAATCATCGTCAAAGTCTAAAATATGTTCGTGAACCGGATTAGAACTCCGAGTCATAAACAAGTACCTAAAACAAGAAACAAAATAACATAAGAATCTGATCTAATAAGAAAAACGAAAATAACAATCCAAGGGATTAGCAAAGTTGCTAATCCCCGGCAACGGCGCCAAAATTTGATGCTGTGATTTATAAGCACACAAATTAAACCCTCTTTTTATCAATTGTAGTGAAGAATGTAAGTAGGGATCGTTCTGGACCGGGGATTAGGAGGGATTATTAATCACTTGGATTTGACTCAAAACGTAAAAACACAATATAAAACACTATACTAGACTCAAGGAATGCAAAACTAAACTTTAAATCACCAAAACAGCACCAAAACACTCAAAACTACCTTAAAAACACAATATGGGCAGTTTTGAACACTAGACACAACTTTGGACGAAAATTGGTTTTAACTTGACCTAAGACACTTAAAAACACAAACTAAAGTGATTTCTAACTACTATGACTCAACAAAGTGAAGGGGGATTGGTTTTGGACGAATTTAAAAACAAACTTTTTAAATTAGAACAGATTGTAAAAACGAATTTGATGGAATTAAATGGATGGGAAGCTAGCTAAGGGGTTCATCTCCACACATGTTATACTTGCATATAAAACGATTTCCAATTGCTTTTCAATAACCCATGAATTCTCAACGCCCCAAGTTAATTAGGTTCGATTAAATTAACCTTCAGATTTTCCTAACGTTATTGAATTGGATGATTGCATACGACAACCCAAAACATTCCCCACAAGTCCCCTACATGATTGCATAATAGAGATACAAGCAAGAATCATTAAGTTCTATGAAAACCATAAGCATTGACGAAGCACTTGTTACTATGATTGCATGAAACTTATGCCAAGAATTTACTTAACGCGATTGAGATCATCAACCTTTACTACTTGTGAATATAATTCCATAACGATTAGGTGAAATTTCCTTATATCCTAGCATCCAATTTATGCATGATAATTAAGCGTGCACTCTCAACCAACACACACAAATCAATGTAATTCACATAGATAAGTAAATTGAATTCACAACTTATGAAACGCAATTAGAAGTAATCAAATCATATCGCAAGCATAAACATGTATTTCGAATCCCCCCCTAGCCAACGAGGGGTTTAGTTCCTCATACGCACAAAACAAAGAGAATTGAAATTAAACATTGAAATCAAAGGAAAAGAAACACCTAGAAATTCCAGCGACGCGAACTTGAATTGCATGAACTTCCGAGCTTCCTTCTCTTCCTCCTTGGTGCGGCAAAGGTCTAGGGACAGGTTTAGGGCCTTAGGTGTATGGATGCATGGTTATGGAGGGATGTAGTAGTGCTTAGGGGAAGGGGATGGTGCAGCAAAGCTTAAAACTAAGGAGAAAGGTGTTTGGTGGCTGCGGCAAGGGTGTGGAGAGGGTTGGACGAATTTCTGGAATTTAATGAATGTGTATGAGAGGTGGTGATCTGATCTAGGGGTTAATATGAGTATATATAGGCACTTAAAACCCTAGGGTAATCAGATATGGACTTGAATAACCCAAATCCACAAGGAAATAGGCTTAGAAATCAGAACTAGAAAGGGATAATGCTTCCTAGGTGCGGCAGGTAAGGAGATAAGGTGATAAGGCTTCTAGAATGCCTTGCAAGGCAAGGGAAATCAGCTTTCTAGAAGGGATAGGTGCGGCACTAAAGGATAGGGCAGATTAGGGCTTCTAGAAACCCTCCAATGCAAGGAAAACTCATGGCAAGGATGGATAAGGGTTCTAGGACAAGGATAAGGTTTCCTCATTGCACATGGAAACTTTGCCTATTAGGATTAGGAAACCTTGTCTTTGTCATTCCTTCTTCATCTTGGACTCCTTTTCCTTCTTGGACTTGGAAAACTTCTTTGTTGCTTCACTTGAGACCATTTGGATTTTGACTTTCATTTGTAAGCTCAGACCTTCGGGGGAGACCAAAAGAATCCTGCTGCCCAGTTCAAAAGTAGCACAAAGGAAAATCAACGAGTGGAGGAGACCAAAAGAATCCTCCAGCCCAGTTCAAGAGTAGCCTGTGGAAAATCAACGATGGGAGAAAACCAGTTCAAGATTAAGCCTGTGGAATCACCAAGATCAACCCATGCATTCAACAAAGGAAGACCGAGAAAGCACTCCAATTCCAGATTTGCGTCTCTAAACTCTTCTCTTTGTTAGTTACATTCTGCCATGTTTAGTATGCTTAAGTGTTTTTTGTGTATTTACTTATGCTTTGTGTGAATCTATGCTTAAAACATTGAGGACAATGTTTGATTTAAGTGTGGGGGGGTAACTAAGTATATTTGATGCAAATTCGTGGGATTTTATCACCCATAACTTCAAATGTTGTTCCTTGCTGTTTTAAGGTGTTTTTAAGTTGTTTTAGAGTGTTTTAGTATGTTTTGTTTTTATAACTCCGAAAATCACATAAAAATTTGAAAAACATGTTTTGAAAAGCCTAAAAAGAGTGTTTTGAGTCGTTTTTGTGTGTTTGTGTCTTAGGGTACCTTCCAACACAATGATAAGGTTTTGGTTTGTAATTGCATGGCTGTTAAAGAGAGTTATAAACATGGATGAAAGTTTGATTTACTCTTGGTATATGCTTGGTTATGGTTATAATGTATGACTTCACATGCAATCATAAAAGAAAAATTCGTTTTTGTAACATGCTTGAAGGAAGAAACTCATAATAACGCTACATCCTTGTGAGACTCGAGCCATTACTTTTTTTGGAGAGTTATAATCTGTGATTCTTTGTTTTCTAAAGTTGTTGCATGGTCTTTTGGTTTGTTTTAGTGTTTAAGTGGTTAGTTTTGCATTCTTTGAGTCTAGTTTAGTGTTTTAACCTTTGTTTTACGTTTTTGAGTCAGTTTTCAAGTGATTTAGCAATCCCTACTTATTCATATACTACAATTGTCAAAAGAGGGTTTTAATTTGTGTGCTTAATTATTTTGCATCAGGACATCCTTGAGACATTTAGGAAAGTTCAAGTTAACATACCCCTCTTGGATGCAATCAAGCAAGTCCCGAGATACGCCAAGTTTTTAATGGAGCTTTGCACCACTAGGAAGAGGATGTCGACCAAAGAGGTGGTAAAGGTAGGTGAAAATGTCTCCGCCATCTTGCAACGCAAACTACCCCCCAAATGCAAAGATCTGGGTAGTTTTAGCATTCCTTTTGTCATAGGTAACACTCGTTTTGAATCTGCCATGCTAGACCTAGGTGCCTTTATAAATGTCATGCCATATTTGATGCGAGATTTATACGCGCACAAATTAAACCCTCTTTTTGTCAATTGTAGTATATGTATAAGTAGGGATCGTTCTTAACCGGGGATTAGGAGGGATTGCAAATCACTTGGAAACTGACTCAAAAACGTAAAAACACAATATAAAACACTATACTAGACTCAAAGAATGCAAAACTAAACTTTAAAACACTAAGACAAACTAAAGACTCAAAATGCTTTAAAAACACAAACTAAATTGATTTCTAACTAAATTACACAATAAAGTAAAGGGGGATTGAGTTTTTGACGAAATTAACTAAAATTGCACAAATTGTAATTAAAGTCAAAACGTAAATATGAATGTGATGAAAATATGGATGATGGAATAGCCAAGGGGTTCTTCTCCACACTTGTTACACTTGCATACAAGATTGATTCTCAGTTGGTCTTTCGATAAATTATGAAACTCAACACTCCGGGTTAATTAGGTCCGCTTAAATTAACCGTCAAGTTTTCCTTAAGTTAATGAATTGGATGGGTTTGCGCAACGCAATTCACAACATTCTCCAAAAGTCCTTTACGTGAAAAGCACAATAAAGATACAATCAAAGATCATTAAGCATTATGAAAACTATAAGTGTTGACGAGGCATTCGTTACTATGATGAGTATGAAACTCGTGCCAAGAATTCAATTAACGCGATTGTATATAAGCAACCTCCACTACTTGTGAATATAAGTTCATAACGATTAGGTGAAACTCACTTATATTCTAGCGTCATATTCATGCATGAAAATTAAGCGCGCATTCTTAATAAACATTCATAAATAAGTTATCAATCAAACGGTTAAACAAATTGAATCCACAACTTACGAAATTCCAACGAAAGTTAATCAATTCATATTGCAAACATAAACATAGTTTCGAATCACCCCCTAGCTAAAGGGGGTTTAGTTCTTCATAACATTGAAATCAAAGAAACACCTAAACATTCCAACAACTCAAACTTGAATTGTATGAACGTTTAAGCACTCTTTTCTTCCATTCCTCAAACATACAAAACAAAGAGAATTGAATTTAAACATTGAAATCAAAGAAACACCTAAACATTCCAACAACTCAAACTTGAATTGTATGAACGTTTAGGCCCTCTTCTCTTCCTCTTTATTGTAGCACAAGGTCTAAGGATAGTTTGATGGTGTGAATGGTTTGGGGAGTGATGGAAATGGAAGAGGAGTGGTGTTTGGATTTGTAGGGAAACTCACGGCCAAGGGGATGTTTCTTGGTATGAATGGATGATTTTCTGAAATGTGGAAGAATGAATGAGAATGAATCAATGTTGTGTGAAGTGTGTATGGTATTTATAGGGAGAAAGAGAGGGAACATGACAGCTAGGAACTTGGTGGAAATCTGAAATGGTGATGGGAGATGCATGTGGCTGATTTATGCATGTGATTAAAGGGTGGGAATGCATGTGCTTTGACAGAAATGAAAGGGAATGCATGTGCAATGAGTGTGGAGTGAATGATTGAATGCATGTGGCTGATTTATGAAGAGTGAATGCATGTGGCTGATAGGTATGAATGATTATGGTTGCATGTGGGTGGAAATGCATGTGGGAATGCATGTGCAAAGCTGGAAATGCATGTGGAATTAAAACTAGAGTGAATGATGATGAATGCATGTGGATTAAAGAGAGAGAATGTGGTGTAATGATGAAGTGGAATAAGTGCATGTGGATGTGGCTGATTTGATTTATGGAAGATGCATGTGGATTAAAGATGAGTGAATGATTATGGGTGCATGTGGATGAATGTGCATGTGCAAGGTTGTTGTTGTGATAAGTGATAAGTGTATGGTTATGATAAGTGTATGATATGATAAGTGAATGATATGATAAGTGAATGATATGATAAGTGAATGATAAGATAAGTGAATGATATGATAAGTGGATGATAAGATAAGTGAATGATATGATAATGATATGTGGGAGTGTGGCTGAAATGAAGGAGTGGAATGTTGGAATGTTATGCACGGCTAAGGATATAGGAAAGGTTTAAATGTCCTAAAACTAAAGGGAACAAGGTTCCAACACTTTGGTCTTCAATTAGGTCTTCAATTTCGTCCAACACTTTGGCTCCAAGCATAAGCTATCCATCCTAAGCCCAAAAGTGCTCCAAAAGTCTCCAAAATGCATCTTTTTGCTCCTTTAGCCCTTTGGACCTACAAACACACGAAAATAGCTTAAAGTACTAAAATAACTAAAGAAACATAACGTAAATGCACGAGAACAAGCCATTTAAGTCGCATGAATATGCTCCTATCAATATTCAATTTATGCATCTATGAACCTAGGAGTATTGAAAAATGATGGTGTGATCATACAATTGGCCGATGGATATTCTGGTTATAATCAAATTGTTATTGCCCCGGATGATCAAGAAAAGACCACTTTTACTTGTCCCTTTGGAACGTTTGCATATCGACGCATGCCATTCGGTTTGTGCAATGCTCCTGCCACGTTTCAAAGGTGTATGGTTAGTATATTTTCTGATTATGTTGAGAGGATTATTGAGATATTCATGGATGACTTTAGTGTGTTTGGTGATTCCTTTGATCATTGTTTGGCTAATCTCACTTTAATCTTGAAACGTTGTGTTGAAACAAACCTTGTGTTAAATTGGGATAAATGCCACTTTATGGTTAAACAAGGTATTGTTTTGGGTCATATAATCTCTGAAAAAGGAATTGAAGTTGATAAGTCTAAAATAGATCTTGTACGCTACTTACCCTCTCCTACTTCGGTGAGAGAGGTTCGTTCTTTTCTTGGTCATGCAGGATTCTATCGACGATTTATCAAGGACTTTTCCAAGATTGCACAACCCCTATGCCGTCTCCTACAAAAGGAAGTATCTTTCGAGTTCAACGAGGCGTGTGAGAAAGCATTCAACCATCTCAAGGAGGTCCAATCATCACTCCACCAGATTGGTCCATTCCCTTTGAATTGATGTGTGATGCATCGGATTATGCCCTTGGAGCTGTTTTTGGGCCAAAGGAAAAACAAACAGCCCCATGTTATTTATTATGCTTCACGCACCTTAAATGATGCTCAATTGAATTATTCTACAACTGAAAAAGAACTTTTGGCAGTTGTATTTGCATTAGATACGTTTAGATCATATCTAATTGGTACTAAAGTAATTGTTTTCACTGACCATGCAGCCTTGAAGTATCTTCTCACCAAAAAGGAGGCCAAACCAAGGCTCATTCGTTGGATGCTCCTACTTCAAGAATTCGACATTGAAATTAGGGACAAGGGATGTGAAAACGTGGTGGCTGACCACCTTAGTCGAATGGTGCGTGAAGAAGAGGCCCTTTCCATTTCAGAAATGTTTCCGGATGAACAACTTCTGTCCGTTGAGGTAAGTACCCCTTGATATGCCGATTTGGTCAATTTTTTGGTGTCTAAGCAAGTTCCTAACACCTTAAGCAAGGCCCAACGTGATAAACTAAAAAAGGATGCATGTTTTTATGTTTGGGACGACCCTTATTTGTGGAAAATCTGCCCGGATCAGATTGTGCGTCGTTGTGTTCATGAATCTGAGTTTAATTCCATTTTGAGCGGAAGGCATCGGAGCGGGAGGCATCGGAGCTAGAGCATTCCAGGCCTCAATACTTGGCCAAACGCTGGATGACCCAGGAAAAAGGTGCCTCTGGAGACAAGCCGTAAGCCTTTGACGGTCACTTTGAATTCGACCCTCAGATTCTTGCAGCTCATCAAGCTTCCTCTTCATGCCCGACGAATAGTTATTTGCAAGCACATGCAAACTTCTATTCTCGTACTTAAGCTGCTGGATCTCTTGCTTAAGACTTTCCACCTCTGCCATCAATGATTCCACCTGATGGGAGCGGGCAAGCAGGTGTTGGCCCATGTTGGACACAGAGCTCGCACACTGAACACTAAGAGCGAGGGATTCTGGAACGGCCAACTCATCGGACCGTCCTGACAGCAGCCTACTATCTTTTGGAGTGAGGAGGTTCCTAGCTACTATTGTAGCTGTTGTGGCGTCCTGCATCACGGAGTCTTCACCTGTAAGAGGACCGTTAGAAGATAAGAAAGAAGGGCGCCATACGTTACCTTGACGCGGCGCGCCCGTATCACTGCTGAGCCTCAATTCTAAGCTAAGGTTCGATGGGTTTGCCATTTTTCAAAAGTGTTCAAAGAGAAGGGGTGGATGGAGTTAAAATTTCAAAGGGGCCGGAGACGATGTTCAAAAATGGGAAATCTTCAGAGTGTGTATGTTGGCGGTGATCGATACCTCTATAAGAAGCCAAGGCGACGCATCCACCGATTCAAAAAGCCGGAATTTCCGGCGTAAGTTAGGCGACGCTTTCTCGGCTTTTCAGAAAACGCGTTCAACTTTGTCAAAAGATCTCTGACAAAGCTGAAAACACATGGAGGCCATCATCGCAACTACACGTCTTTAGCCGACAAGCGCAAAGTTCGGCGACGCTTTCTCTGCTTTTCAGAAGACGTGTGCAGCTTTGTCAAAAGGAGCCGCATCCGCACTACTACGTGTCGTTCAGAAAGCGAAGGGGCGCCTGCTCAAAAATCGAAGAGGCGTATTCAGAAATCGAAGAGGGGCCACTATTTCAAAAAGCCGGATTTGCGGGATCAAATTGTTTGTCGACAAGGGTAAAAGAACAGTACCACCACTTGCTATTATCTCTATATATGTCGACCTTCATCTTTTATGGCAAGGCAAACCTGAAGAAAATGCCCAACTCTTCCTCACCTCTGAGGGCGCACTCCCAACAAAGCCTTTCGAAATACTCAATTTTTTCTTTTTCCCCAAAGATGATACCAGATGCCTGGAGTACAGATGACCCAGGAGGAAACGGCGGATTGAAGCATGTGCTGATTCATTCACCGCTTCTTTAAAAGCAAAGGTATCTCATATCATCAAGGTCAAAAGCAAAAGTATCTCATATCATGCTCTTTCCCTGTCTTTTTCTTTGTCCTTGTTCTTACTCGCATGGCAAAGTGAAAGGAGCAATCAGCCAGCACTTGGAGTCAGTCCTTCGATCTGGAGCCAACTGCCTGGAATCTATCCCTGGTTGCTTACCTAGCGTTGCTCTCGAGTAGTCATCTTCAACGGAGCAAGTAAGGCAAGTGAAAATGATACATTGAAGCATGTGGAGACAAGCAACAACTGCATATGCTGAGCTATCCTCTAACCCTCTTCAATATGAATTGGAAAAATTGAACAAAGAAACAGATAAAAGGAGGAAGCTCAGACCTTCGGGGGAGACCAAAAGAATTCCTGCTGCCCAGTTCAAGAGTAGCACAAAGGAAAATCAACGATGGGCGGAAACCAGTTCAAGAGAAAGCCTGTGGAATCACCAAGATCAATGCCTCAATACAATCACCAAGGAGAAGAGGGAATATACACTCCATAACCAGATTTGCGTCCCTAAACTCTTCTCTTTGTTAGTTACATTCTGCCATGTTTAGTATGTTTAGTTGCTTTTTGTGTGTTTACTTATGTTTTGTGTGAATCTATGCATAAAACATTGAGGACAATGTTTGATTTAAGTGTGGGGGGGTAACTAAGTATATTCAATGCAAATTCGTGGGATTTTATCACCCATTACTTCAAATGTTGTTCCTTGCTGTTTTAAGGTGTTTTTAAGTTGTTTTAGAGTGTTTTAGTATGTTTTGTTTTTATAACTCCGAAAATCACATAAAAATTTGAAAAACATGTTTTGAAAAGCCTAAAAAGAGTGTTTTGAGTCGTTTTTGTGTGTTTGTGTCTTAGGGTACCTTCCAACAAAATGACAAGGATTTGGTTTGTAATTGCATGACTGTTAAAGAGAGTTATAAACATGGATGAAAGTTTGATTTACTCTTGGTATATGCTTGGTTATGGTTATAATGTATGACTTCACATGCAATCATAAAAGAAAAATTCGTTTTTGTAACATGCTTGAAGGAAGAAACTCATAATAACGCTACATCCCTGTGAGACTCGAGCCATTACTTTCTTTGGAGGGTTATTTTCTGTGATTCTTTGTTTTCTAAAGTTGTTGCATGATCTCATTATTCCTTGCTTGGTTGCTACTTAGAATGCAATTGTATCATGATAGAACTAAATGCTAGAACTTATATCCGTTTCATTCAAAGCATGACATTGAATTGCATAACATATATCAAGATGAAGTTGTGTAGTTGCCACCATAGCCAAATAGCCTTACTTCCCATATTTCGTATATATTAGTTTTAACCCTGTTGAGCCTCGTTTAGCCTATTTTCTTTGCTAACCACATCATCCCTTACCTAGCCTAGAGTAGGACTTTCCTATACCCTTGTTCTTAAAGTATAGTGAGCATGACTTAAATGAATTCCTTTTGAGTTACATTATGCAAGAAAATGAGTGTGGGGGAGTAAAAGTTTGTTCTTACGTTTATATGTATGTTTTGAGATTCAAAAGAAAAAGAAAAAGAAAAGAAAAAAATTGTGAAAAACATATGGGAAAGAAAAACAGAAAAGAAAAGAAAGAGCTTGTTATCCCTTTTTGATCAAAAGTTGAGTTTTCATTCAAAAGTGAATTCTAAGATGATTCAAATGCTTTGCTCGCTATTTCTTTAAGAACCTTTGTTTTCCATATCCCTTCTTTGTTAGCCACACACCCCAAGCCCCATTACAACCCGTGACTTCTATCTTGAGTGTTATGTGTTTCAATTTGTGGAGTTTGGAATTGATATGAGCTTATGGAATCACTGGTTCTCATTCTAAGTAGTAGCATTCCATTCATGAGATCATATTCATGTCATTATCGTAAATCCAGAAAATGCTTTCTTTGTTATAACATATGTGAGATACTAGTCCTTCATGTTTACATCAATCTCTCACATATAACTAGTGTAGGGTGTGTAGTCAGACAATCTGTGTGAAAATAGAGTGCATTCTAGTAAGGAATTGAGGAAATTCTCTAAGGCATGTTACTACATTCAAATCATGGTTTTAAATGCTTAATTGTGAACTAGTATGTGGTGACTATGAGTAAGAATGTACTTAAGTGTAAAGATGGCTAAAATCTATGGGAATGATGATTTTTAACATGTCATGTGAATTGGAAATCCCTGAGGCGAACGTTGGAACGTTTAAGATTATCTTTGGTTTGTTTTGTTTTGTTTCGTTTTGTTTTTCTGTTTTGCTCGAGGACTAGCAAAAGCTAAGTGTGGGGGAATTTGATAGGAGCATATTTATGCGACTTAATTGGCTTGTTCTCATGCATTTACGTTGTGTTTCTTTAGTTATTTTAGTCCTTTATGCCATTTTCGTGTGTTTCTAGGTTCATATGACTAAGGAAGCAAAAAGGTGCAATTTGGAGCATTTTGGAGCAAAATTGGGCTTAGAATGGATAGTTTATGCTTGGAGCCAAAGTGTTGGACGAAATTGAAGCCTTGTATGCACTTTAAGACATAAAACAAAGGGCCTAGCCCAATCAAACAAAGCCTTAGAACCAGAAATTCCCATACACACACCAACACATCCCTTGCCGTGTGTTGCAATTGCATTTCACTTTCATTTCAGCCACATGTATTCCTCATTGCAGCCACATTCTTCCTTCCCACCTCAATCATTCACCCTAGCTGTTTTTCACATGCATATCAACACATTTCAGCCATTCCACATGCACTCATTGTCATTCCACTTCAACCCACATGCATTTCCAACCCACATGTCCCTTTAATTAATTTAACCTAGCTGTCATTGCACATGCATTCCTTTAATCACATGCATTCCTATTCTTTAAAACATTCACCCATAACCATACACTTCACCCATCAAATTTCCAACCCACATGCACTTCCCCCTTTATCATTTCAGCACATGCACTTCCCACTTCATCATTTCAGCCACCAAACATCCACATGCATTCATCCTAGCTGTTTTGCACATGCATTCACTTAACCTAGCTGTCATGTTCCCTCTCCCATCCATTCATCTCCCTATAAAAACCATACACACCTCAATTCATTCATAAAAACTCTTCCATTTCAGAATGTAGACCATCAAACTCCCTTGTGCCGTGCTCTCCCTTACAATCCAAACACCATCCTTCCATTTTCACCACTCCCCAAACCATTCACACCATCAAACTATCCTTAGACCTTGTGCTACAACGAAGAGGAAGATAAGAGGGCCTAAACGTTCATACAATTCAAGTTTGAGTTGTTGGAATGTTTAGGTGTTTCTTTGATTTCAATGTTTAATTTCAATACTCTTTGTTTTGTACGAATGAGGAATGGAAGAGAAGTGGGCCTAAACGTTCATACAATTCAAGTTTGAGTTGTTGGAATGTTTAGGTGTTTCTTTGATTCTCTTTGTTTTGTACCATGAGGAACTAAACCCCCTTTTTCTAGGGGGGAATTCGAAATATATGTTTATGCTTGCATTTTGATTTGATTACTTCTAATTGCGTTTCATAAGTTGTGGATTCAATTCGTTTAACTGTTTGATTGATAACTTATTTATGTATGTTTATTGAGAGTGCACACTTAATTTTCATGCATGAATATGACGCTAGAATATAAGTGAGTTTCACTGATGCGAAATTTATACGCACACAAATTAAACCCTCTTTTCGTCAAATTGTAGTATATGTATAAGTAGGGATCGTTCTAGACCGGGGATTATGAGGGATTGTTAACCACTTGGATTTGACTCAAAAACGTAAAATAACAATATGAAACACTATACTAGACTCAAGGAATGCAAAACTAAACTTTAAAACACTAAAACAAACCAAAAAAAACTCAAAACAGCACCAAAACACTCAAAACTGCCTTAAAATCACTTTCTGGGCAGTTTTGAGCACCTTGAGTACTTTGGACGAATTTGAGAAACAAAATGAATCAAAACACTTACAAACACAAACTAAATGTATTTCTAACTAATCTAACACTTTAAAAGAAATGGGGGATTGGTTTTGAATGAAACTTGAAATAAAAACAGAAACTTGGAAACAAACAGATTGTAAATTAAAGCATAAGGAAATGAAGTAAACACAAGATGAATGAATCAACAACTAATAAAATAAGATAGTACCAATGAAGATGAAGCTAGAGATTCGATTTCACCATTGCTAAGCCAAGTCCATGCTTGTTAAGTCAGATTATACTCATCCCTCTACTTATTTCTTGGGTTTGTTTCACTTAGATATGATCAGCCATATGATGTGTGGATTTGATCAAATGTCTCTAATTATGAGCCTAATTGTGATGTGCAACTTTGGTTCCTAATCAAGACTATGTAGTGCACAAGAAACTTTCACAAAACCAAAGGGAACACTCGGCAGGATGTTTGCAAAACATTCCCTTCATTCATTCACATATCTACCAAGATTATGCATGATGTGTGCTTTAATCTTGGCTAAACAACCTGTGGTTAATTCAAATGATGATCAAGCATTAAAATCAACACACTAAGTCACAATTAAATCGGAGAATGAAGCAAGAAATAGATAGATTAAATGAGAATTCCGAATTAACTACATGGCAAACTTTGCAAGGCTACATCGAATCCCTAGAGGAGGATTAGTTACAATTCATGTTTGCAAAGGATTTAACATAAAAATATAAAACATGAATGAACATAGAATTAATAAGAAGAAAGAACCCTTGAAGCAAAATTGATGTAGAATCAAAGAAACACCTAAACATTCCAACAACTCAAACTTGAATTGTATGAACGTCTAGGCCCTCTTATCTTCCTCTTCGTCGTAGCACAAGGTCTAAGGGATGTTGTTGGTGTGTTGAATGGATTGGGGAATTATGGAAATGGAAGGATGATGTTTGGATTGTAAGGGAGAGTCACGGCACAAAGGGGGGTTTATGGTCTACATTTCTGCAATGGATGAAGTGTATGAATGGAATGGATGGACTTTGTGAAGGGCACGGCCCCAAGGGACCAATTTCTGTTGTGAAATGAATTGTCCATGAATGAGAATGAATGAATGAGTATTTATAGGTGAAATGGGGGGAACATGACAGCTAGGTTGCATGTGCTAATGCTTGTGTGTGCATGTGAAATCTGCCAAGATGCATGTGAATTAAATGGATGTGAGTGGAAATGTGGCTGCAATGATGAAGTGAGATGCATGTGAATGCAAAGGGAGGCCACGGCAATGAGTGATGTTTGTTTGAATGTTTGCAATGATGAAATGAATGGGAGTGGTTTGATGAATGAGTGGATGGAATGATGAAAGAATAAAGGGTGCATGTGGGTGAATGTGTTTGCATGTGCATAGTTTTAGGGAGAAAGGTGGATGAATGTGCATGTGAGTTGGATTGTGAAAACATGTGAATGCATGTGTTTGATGAATGATAAGTGGTGAATGATAAGTGATAAGTGGTGAATGATAAGTGATGAATGATAAGTGGTTATGATAAGTGATAAGTGGTGATGATAAGTAATGGAAGCATGTGAGGGAATGAATAATGAATGCATGTGTATGGTTTTGGGAGAAAGGTGGAGATGCACGGCATAAGGGAATTGGAAAGGTTTAAATGTCCTAAAACTAAAGGGAACAAGGTTCCAACACTTTGGTCTTCAATTTCGTCCAACATTTTGGCGCCAAGCATAAGCTATCCATCCTTAGCCCAAAAGTGCTCCAAAAGTCTCCAAAATGCATCTTTTTGCTCCTTTAGCCCTTTGGACCTACAAACACACGAAAATAGCTTAAAGGACTAAAATAACTAAAGAAACATAACGTAAATGCACGAGAACAAGCCATTTAAGTCGCATGAATATGCTCCTATCATTCACCTAATAGTTACGAACTTATATTCACAAGTAGTGGAGGTTGCTTATAAACAATCGCGTTAAACGAATTCTTGGCATAAGTTTCATGCGTATTCCATAGTAACGAATGCCTCGTCAACATTTATAATTTTCATAGAGCGTAATGATTCTTGCTTGTATCTCTATTATGCAATCATGTAGGGGACTTGTGGGGAATGTTTTGGGTTGTCGTATGCAATCATCCAATTCAATAATGTTAGGAAGATTTGAAGGTTAATTTAAGCGGATCTAATTAACTTGGAGTGTTGAGAATTAATGCTTTATTGAAACGCAATTGGAAATCTTTTTATTATGCAAGTATAACATATGTGGAGATGAACCCCGTAGCTAACTTTCCATCAATTTGTTCTTTCTTTTCTTGTTTCTGTTTTCATGTTTAATTTAACTTGTTGTTCAATTATGTTAAACATGTGGAACTAATTTCTTTTTAGTTAGAGGTGAATTTGAAGCCATGGACATATGTTGGTTATGATTTGATTTACTCCAGTTATGAATTCATGAACTTTAGATGTGGTTTACTTTTCTGTTTTGATTAAGAACTTGTTTATGTATGTGGGTTGAGGGTCGACACTTAATTTGCATGCCTAAACTTGATGCTAGGATATAAGGGAATTTCACCTATTCGTTATGAACTTATATTCATGAGTAGTAAAGATCGCTAGTCACGATTGTGTTTAGTAAACCCTAGGCTGGATTAACATGCGTATTCCATAGTTATGAATGCCTAGTCGATGTTTATGATTTCCGTTGAACTTAATGATCTTTGTTGAATGTCTCTATCATGCGTATTCCATGGTTAGGGACTTTGATTAGGAATAATTTGGTTGTAATGCGTATCCCATTCAATCCAATGAATCTAGGGAAATCTGAAAGTTAGTTTAAGCGAACGTAATTAACTTGGAGCATTGTCATTCATCGTTTGTTGAAGTCATAACTGGGAGTCAAATTATATGCTTATGTTCATGTGTGGAGAAGGAACCCTCTAACTAGTTTTTCATCATTCTATTTTATCAATTTCGTTTTTATAATTTGTTTTAATTAGAATATGTGCATTTAGTTTAAATTCATCCAAAACCAATCCCCCATTTATTTTAAAGTGTTAGATTAGTTAGAAATACATTTAGTTTGTGCTTATAAGTGTTTTGATTCATTTTGTTTCCCAAATTCGTCCAAAGTATTCAAGGTGCTCAAAACTGCCCAGAAAGTGTTTTTAAGGCAGTTTCGAGTGCTTTGGGTACTGTTTGAGTCTTTTGGTTTGTTTTAGTGTTTTAAAGTTTAGTTTTGCAATATTTGAGTCTAGTATAGTATTCTAAATATTGTTTTTACGTTTTTGAGTCAAATCCAAGTGATTAACAATCCCTCCTAATCCCCGGTCCAGAACGATCCCTACTTATACATATACTACAATTTGACGAAAAGAGGGTTTAATTTGTGTGCGTATAAATCACGCATCAACAATCCCAACCATGCCATGCATAACACACCAACAACAACCTTGCCGTGCATTTCATGTTCATTCCAACCCTTAATCCACATGCAGCCACATATTCATTCCACATGCACATTCACTCCCATTTTCTCCCAAAACCGTGCACATGCATTCCCTATGCATTTCCAACCTAGCAACACTCCTTTAATCATTCAACCTAGCTGTCATTGCAATTGCATATTCAAATAAATCAGCCTAGCCATGCATTCATACACATTTCAGCAATTCACCAAAACCACTTCCTTGCCGTGGCATTCACTTTGCATTCACATGCATCCACTTCATCATTGAAGCCACATTTCCAACCCACATGCACCCTTTAATTATTCAACCATGCATCACAATACATAACCCTTTACCGTGCACATCACCACACAATTCCAGCTTTCCAACCTAGCCACATTCACATGCATTCACTCATAATCATTCACTCACCTTGCAGCCACATTTCCACCCACCTCCTAGTTGTCATGTTCCCTCTTTTTCACCTATAAATAAACATCCATTGCAGCCACAAAAGATTGATTCTATTCATTCCCATTCATACACAAATTCACACCAAAAACTTCCCTTAAACCTGTGACTTCCCTACCAATCCAAACACCATCACACCACCAGAAATTCAACCTTCCCATCCCTCCAAAACACTTCACACCATCACACAACCTATCCTTAGACCTTGTGCCACAACAAAGAGGAAGAAAAGAGGGTCTAAACGTTCATACAATTCAAGTTTGAGTTGTTGGAATGTTTAGGTGTTTCTTTGATTTCAAAAGTTTAAATTCAATTCTCTTTGTTTTGTACGAATGAGGAATGGAAGAGAAGAGGGCCTAAACGTTCATACAATTCAAGTTTGAGTTGTTGGAATGTTTAGGTGTTTCTTTGATTCTCTTTGTTTTGTACGTATGAGGAACTAAACCCCTTTTAGCTAGGGGGTGATTCGAAACTATGTTTATGCTTGCAATATGAATTGATTAACTTTGGTTGGAATTTCATAAGTTGTGGATTCAATTTGTTTAACCGTTTGATTGATAACTTATTTATGTATGTTTATTGAGAATGCGCGCTTAATTTTCATGCATGAATATGACGCTAGAATATAAGTGAGTTTCACCTAATCGTTATGAACTTATATTCACAAGTAGTGGAGGTTGCTTATAAACAATCGCGTTAAATGAATTCTTGGCACGAGTTTCATGCTCATCATAGTAACGAATGCCTCGTCAACACTTATAGTTTTCATGATGCTTAATGGTCTTTGATTGTATCTTTATTGTGCTGTTCACGTAAAGGACTTTTGGAGAATGTTGTGAATTGCGTTGCGCAAACCCATCCAATTCATTAACTTAAGGAAAACTTGACGGTTAATTTAAGTGGACCTAATTGACCCGGGGTGTTGAGTTTCATAATTTATCGAAAGACCAACTGAGAATCAATCTTGTATGCAAGTGTAACATGTGTGCAGAAGAACCCCTTAGCTAGCCTTCCCATCCATTCAATATCATCACATTCTTTCTTCTCTTGTTTCTGTTTTCATGTTTAATTTAACTTGTTGTTCAATTATGTTAAACATGTGGAACTAATTTCTTTTTAGTTAGAGGCGAATTTGAAGCCATGGACATATGTTGGTTATGATTTGATTTACTCCAGTTATGAATTCATGAACTTTAGATGTGGTTTACTTTTCTGTTTTGATTAAGAACTTGTTTATGTATGTGGGTTGAGGGTCGACACTTAATTTGCATGCCTAAACTTGATGCTAGGATATAAGGGAATTTCACCTAATCGTTATGAACTTATATATTCATGAGTAGTAAAAATCGCTAGTCACGATTGTGTTTAGTAAACCCTAGGCTGGATTAACATGCGTATTCCATAGTTATGAATGCCTAGTCGATGTTTATGATTTCCGTTGAACTTAATGATCTTTGTTGAATGTCTCTATCATGCGTATTCCATAGTTAGGGACTTTGATTAGGAATAATTTGGTTGTAATGCGTATCCCATTCAATCCAATGAATCTAGGGAAATCTGAAAGTTAATTTAAGCGGACCTAATTAACTTGGAGCATTGTCATTCATCGTTTGTTGAAGTCATAACTGGGAATCAAATTATATGCATATCTTCATGTGTGGATAAGGAACCCTCTAACTAGTTTCTCATCATTATATTTCATCAATTTCGTTTTTACAATATGTTTTAATTAGAATCTGTGCATTTAGTTTAAAATCGTCAAAACTCAATCCCCCTTTACTTTATTGTTCAATTTAGTTAGAAATCAATATTAAATTGTGTTTTTACATTTTTGAGTCAAATCCAAGTGATTAACAATCCCTCCTAATCCCCGGTCCAGAACGATCCCTACTTACATACTTACTACAATTGTCAAAAAGAGGGTTTAATTTGTGTGCGTATAATTCGCACATCATCTACCCGTGGAACTTGAACACAAGGCACATTGGGTGGTCAAGACCTTCAATATGGATGTGGACACGGCTGGAAACCATAGGAAGCTACAATTGAACGAGTGATAGGAGCATATTTATGCTACTTAGTTATGTTGTTTCCTTGCATTTATGAAGTAATTACTATTTATTTCAGTCTTTTAAGTTATTTTCGTATGTTTTTAGGTCCTAATGGCAAAAGGAGCAAGAAAGTGCATTTTTAGGCTATTTGGAGCATTTTTGGGCATGGATTGGATAGCTTAACCATGGAGCAAAGAGGATGGACGAAATTGAAGTCAAGAAGGGCTAGGAAAGGCTACAAATCTGGTGGAAGAAGTCCTAATGCAATGAAGATAAGGAAGAAGCAAGAAACAAGGAACCTTATCCAACCTTATCTTATCCTATCCTAGAAACCTTATCCTATCCTAACTCTAACATTATCCTATTCTATCCTATCCAAATCAGGTTTAGGAGTTGCAATCCTTCCTCTACACCTATATCTTGAGTCCTTATCCATTTAGGTCCAGAAATCTACCCTTTACCCCTTCTAGAAGTCTAAATTCTGCCAAAAAATACTTAGTTTCTAGAAGCCCTTAATTTCTGGCGAAAATTCCCTATCCCTTTCCCTTTTGGTTTCTACAAAGACTTAACCCTTTTTCCATGGGATTGTGCAATCCTTGTCCTTCACTAAGTGTGCATAATTAGCCTATATAAACAGCCAATGCCTCACCATTTAATCCATCCACTCACTCATTCATTCATTCATACTTTCATCCATAAAACACCACACCATCCACCACACCTCAAGAGCCTAAATTCACACAAATCCCCATTGTTGGCAGCAAGGAAGGAAGGAGGAGCCACCTGGAGTGTTTCTAGGTGTATTCTATCTTTGTTTTCAATGTTTAATTTATATTCTCTTTGTTTTGTTGTAAACATGAGGAGCTAAACTTGTTTTAGCTAGGGGAGACTTTGAAACCATGATTATATTTGCAATATGAAATGATAAATTCCAGTTGTTATTTCATAAATTGTGAATGCAATTTACTTAACCGTTTGATGGATAACTTATTCTTGTTTGTTGATTAAGGGTGCACTCTTAGTTTGCATGCATGAATTTGGGGCTAGAATATAAGGGAGTTTCACATAATCGTTACAAACTTATATTCACAAGTAGTTAAGGTTGTTTTCACAATCATGTTAAGTAAATTCCTAGCATGAGTATCATGATGTCATAGTTACAAGTGCTTTGTCAATGCTTATGATTTTCATAGAATGTAATGATCTTTGATTGTATCTCCATTATGATGTCATGTAGGGGATTTTTGAAGAATGCTTTGGGTTGTCGTATGATGTCATCCAATCCAATAACTTAAGGAAAATCTGAAGGTTAATTAGTGATGTCACGGTTAATCTGGGGTGTTGAGGTTCATGGTTTATCGGAAAAGCAACTGGAAATCAATTTGTATGCAAGTGTGTCATGTGTGGAGAAGAATCCTCTAGCTATCTAATCATCCATCGTTTTTCCCAAATTCGTCCAAATCCTATTCAAATCTTTTAGTTACTTGTTTTTATCTTAAATTCGTCAAAAACCCAATCCCCTTTATTTAGTTGTGTCAAATCTGTCCTAATTAGTGTTTTTGAGTGTTTTGAGTCAAAACCAAACCTATTTTCGTCCAAGTTGAGTCTTAGAGTCTAGTTTGAGTCTTTTTTATTGTTTTATGTTGTTTAGAGTCTTTTAAGTTTGTTTTGAGTCATATAAGTTTAGTTAAGAGTCTTTTGAGTTTGTTTAAGTGTTTTGAAGCATATTTTTGTATCTTTGAGTCAGTTTTCATTAGATTAGCAATCCCTCCTAATCCCCGGCCTAGAACGATCCCTACTTATATCTATACTACAATTGTCAAAAAGAGGGTTTTAATTTGAGTGTTAGAATATTTCACATCAACGAGCTTGAAGAGATTAGGCATGAGGCTTATGAGAATGCCCGGATTTACAAAGAGAAGACCAAGGCAGTCCATGACAAGATGATTAGAGGCAAAACCTTCTCAATCGGGCAGAAAGTGTTGTTATTTAATTCCCGTCTTCGGTTATTCCCCGGTAAGTTACGTTCTAAGTGGGTTGGTCCATTTGTTATCACTAATGTTTTTGTGCATGGTGCAGTCCAAATACAAAGTTTGAAAACTGGACAAGAATTCAAGGTGAATGGCCATAGGTTGAAACCCTACTATGAGAACTTTGTTGAGCATGTTGTGGAGGAGATCCCATTGCATGGCGTGGGCTTCAATGGGGAATGAGCATACCATTGTCCGGCTGCAAGACGTTAAAGCAAGCGCTTCGTGGGAGGCAACCCATGCAATCACCAAGGAAAGGATGGCATTTACACTCCATAACCAGATTTGCGTCCCTAGCCTCTTCTCTTTGTTATTTACATTCTGCCATGCTTAGTGTGTTTAGTTGCTGTTTGTGTGTTTACTTTTGTTCGGTGTGATTTTAGGCTTGAAACATTGAGGACAATGTTTGATTTAAGTGTGGGGGGGTAACTAAGTGTTGTGATGCAAATTCGTAGGATTTTATCACCCATAACTTCCAATGTTGTTCCTTGCTGTTTTTAAGTGTTTTTAAGCTATTTTAGAGTGTTTTAGTGTATGTTGACTTAAAAATCCGAAAATCCCATAAAAATTTGAAAAATTGTTTTGAAAAACCCAAAAAGAGTTGTTTTTGTGTGTTTGTTTGTGTCGTAGGTTACCTTCCAACACAATGATGAGGATTTGGTTTTTAATTGCATGATGCTTAAAGAAAGTTACAAACATGGATGGACGTTTGATATACTCTTTGGTTTATGCTTGGTTGTAGTTATAGTTTACGAATTCACATGTAATCACAAAGGAAAATTAGTTTTTCTAACATGCTTGAAGGAGTGAAGTCAAACTAACGCTACATCCCTATGAGACTTGAGCCTAAACGTTTATTTGGAGAGTAATAATCTGTGCATCATTGTTTTCTAAAGCCGTTGCATGATCTCATTATTCTTTGCTTGGTTACTACTTAGAAGGCGTTTCATCACTTAGTTCCAAATGCTAGAACTCATGCCCATTTCATTCAAAGTATGTTATTGATTTGCATAACACATTTTCAAGATGAAGTTGTGTAGTGACCACCATCAAAGACAAATAGCCGTGTGCCCTTAATTCATTATGTGTTTAAGTTTAACCCCATTGAGCCGTGTTAGCCCATGTTCTTTGTTAACCCATATTATCCTCACCTAGCCTAGATTAGGACCATCCATACCCTTGTTCTCTTTGTTATTTTAGTTCTTTAAGCTTCTTTTGTGTGTTTTCAGGTTTGTGAGACGTATTTGGCGAAAGGATGCATTTTGGAGCCTTTTGGAGCACTTTTGGGCACAAAATGGATAGCTTATGCTTGGAGCAAAAGGAATGGACGAAATTGAAGAGTTGATGTCGCAAGGATTCCTACTACGACGAGGATTCCAATTACGAGAAGGTTTCCAAATTGAAGGAGGTTTCCCACTCACATGAGGATTCCTAGTTGGACGAGGAATCCTAATCACACAAGGATTCCTACTTGAAGTAGGAAAGTTAAGCCAGTAACGAATGCCTCGTCAACACTTATAGTTTTCATGTTGCTTAATGATCTTTGATTGTATCTTTATTGTGCTTTTCACGTAAAGGACTTTTGGAGAATGTTTTGAATTGTTGTATGCGCTGTCCCATCCAATTCATTAACTTAAGGAGAACTTGAAGGTTAATTTAAGCGAACCTAATTAACCTGGGGTGTTGAGTTTCATGATTCATCGAAAGACCAACTGAAAATCATCTAGTATGCAAGTGTGACATGTGTGGAGAAGAGCCTTCTAGCTAGCATTCCATCCATATTTTCATCAAATTCGTTTTACAATCTGTTTTCATTACATTCTTTTTTCCTTGTTTTAATTTCGTCAAAACTAAATCCCCCTTTACTTTAGTGTTTCAATTTAGTTAGAAAGTGTCTTAGTTTGTGTTTCTAAGTGTTTTGATTCAAGTTATAACCCAAATTCGTCCAAATTAGTGTAGGTGTTCAAAACTGCCCAAATTGTGTTTTTAAGGCAGTTTTGAGTGTTTTGTTGCTGTTTTGAGTCTTTTGGTTTGTTTTAGTGTTTGAGTGTTTAGTTTTGCATTCTTTGAGTCTAGTTTAGTGTTTTAACCTTTGTTTTACGTTTTTGAGTCAGTTTTCAAGTGATTTAGCAATCCCTCCTAATCCCCGGTTTAGAACGATCCCTACTTATACATATACTACAATTGTCAAAAGAGGGTTTGATGCGAACTAAATAAGCACACAAATTAAAACCCTCTTGTGACAATTATAGTATATGAATAAGTAGGGATCGTTCTAAACCGGGGATTAGGAGGGATTGCTAAATCACTTGGAAACTGACTCAAAACCTTAAAACAAAGGTTAAAATACTAAACTAGACTCAAAGAATGCAAAACTAAACAATAGAACACTAAAACAAACCAAAAGACTCAAAACAGCCCCAAAACACTCAAAACTGCCTTAAAAACACTTTCTGGGCAGTTTTGAGCACTGTGACTACTTTGGACGAATTTGGGAAATAAATTAGTTCAAAACACTTAGAAACACAAACTAAGACACTTTCTAACTAAATTAGACACTAAAGTAAAGGGGGATTGAGTTTTTGACGAAATTAAATAAAATGCACAGATTGTAATTAAAACAGATTGTAAAGATGAAATTGATGAAAATATGGATGAATGCTAGCTAGAAGGTTCTTCTCCCCACATGTCACACTTGCATACAAGATGATTTGCAGTTGGTCTTTCGATAAATTATGAAACTCAACACCCCGGGTTAATTAGGTCCGCTTAAATTAACCTTCAGATTTCCCTAGAATCATTGAATTGGATGAATATGCATCGCAAACAAATTATTCCTAACAAGTTCTCTATATGAACAACATGATAAAGATACAAGTTAGAATCATTACGTTCTTTGGAAATCATAAGTGTTGACGAGGCATTCGTTACTATGATGAGCATGAAACTAGTGCCAAGAATTCATTTAACGCGATTGTTTATAAGCAACCTCCACTACTTGTGAATATAAGTTCATAACTATTAGGTGAAATTCACTTATATTCTAGCGTCATATTCATGCATGAAAATTAAGCGTGCACTCTCAATAAACATACACAAATAAGTGATCAATCAAGCAGTTAAACAAATTGAATCCGCAATTCATGAAATTCCAACCAAAAGTAATCAATTCTTATTGCAAGCATAAACATGGTTTCGAATCACCCCCTAGCTAACTAGGGATTTAGCCTCTCATGTTCACAGAAAGAGAACTAAAATTGAATTTAAACATAAAGATTAAAAGATTGATTACACCTAGAACGCCCAACGAATCCACTTGAATTTCTGCGCGTCTAAGTCCCTCTTTCTTCTTCTCCTTGCTGCGGCAGAGAGGTTTTATGGTGTTTTTGGATGATTTTCTGATTTAGGGATGGGGTTATGGTGATATGGTGGTGCGGCAAGGTGGTGGAGTGATGGAGGAAGGTTTGTATGGTGGCTGGAAGGGTGGAGATGGCTGAGGCAAGGTGTGGAAGTGGCCGGAATTAATGGAGGAGGCTGTGGCAAAGGTGGGAATTAGGGTGATGGAGGCTACGACTTAGGGGGAAATTAGGGTGAATGATGAATGGGAGCTACGGCTTAGGGGGAAATTAGGGTTATGGTGGCTAAATCATGTGTAGAATGAAAAGTGAATCAGAGAAAGGAGAGCTAGGGTGAATATTAGGTGCGGCTGAGATAGGAGTTAGAAGGCTTAGGGTGAAAATGGATGGGGACTTGCGGCTGAGATGAATTTTGGATGAAGGAAAGGCTACGGATTCAATAGAGAGTATGGAAGGGTGCGACTAGGGTTAGGAATATGTATGATTTCAGAAAACAAACCCTAGCTTATTAAAATTAAATCAAAGGCTTACAAAATTGGGAAATTAAATCAGAAATATAAAGGTGCGGCTAGGATTGAATTTGGGAGAGAAATAGGTTTAATTCAGAAATAAAAGGGCAAGGTGCGGCTAGGGTTTAGAAGCATGTGTTTTAAATGCAAACCTAGGACAAAATTGCCTTCCCTTGCATGGCAAGGGAAGGGGAGAAGATAAAAGGGCACGGCAAGGGTGTTTAAGGGGCCTAGGGCCTTCGTTTTGTGTCCTAAAGTGCCTACAAGGCCTTCAAAGTGGCTAGAAAATACGGACGTTTAAGATTAGGAAAGGTTACCAAAACGGGAAACCTAGGGTTAACTTTCCTACTTCAAGTAGGAATCCTTGTTTGAGTAGGAATCCTCGTTTTGGTAGGAATTCATCGTTGGAGTAAGAATTCATCGTTTCTTCAAGTCTTCAACTCATTCATTCCTCTTTTGCTCCAAAAGGCTCCAATTTACATCTTCTTGCACACTTTGGCCTTATAATCTGAAAATACACAAAAATGACTTTAAACACTAAAATAACTAAGGAAACACAACATAAATGCACGAGAACAAGCTAATTAAGTCGCATGAATATGCTCCTATCAGGGTTTTAATTTGTGTGCTTATATATTTCGCATCAGTTATCAATTCAATAAGCTATGAACCTCGACACTCCAAGTTAATTAGGTCCCCTTAAATTAACCTTCAGATTTCCCTAGAATTATTGAATTGGATGAATATGCATCGCAAACAAATTATTCCTAACAAGTTCTCTATATGAAGAGCATGATAAAGACACAAGTCAGAATCTGATGTGAAAATTAACTTGACACACAAATTAAACCCTATATGTGACAATTGTAGTGGATATGTAAGTAGGGATCATTCTAGACCGGGGATTAACTAGGGATGCTAATCTATGTAAATAAGACTCAAAAACACTAAACTAGACTCTATGGACTCAAAACTAACTTTAGACACTTAAAACAGCAACCAATACTCAAAAAGACTCACTTTTAGACTCAATAAAGGTTTTGGACGAAAATAGGACTTGACTTGACTCAAAAGACTCAAGGAAAACAAGTTTTGACTCAAATTATGAAGACTAAATAACATGGGGATTGTTTTTGACGAATTTTAGACTCAAAACGAAAACTTAGTAGAAAACACTTTTGACAAACGAATTTAGGTAAAATAAATGGGTAAAAGGCTAGTTAGAGGGTCCTTCTCCACACATGATATATGCATACGAACCAATGTCCAGTTATTACTCCTTTAGACTATGAATGACAATGCCCCAAATTAGTTGCATCGCACAACTAAGCCTCAAGTTTTCCTTATTTCATTGAATTGAATGAAAACGCATTACAACCAAATTATCTTTTTCAAGTTCTTTATATGAGATGCATAACAAAGATACATATCAAAAGTCATTAAGCTTTGTGAAAACTATAAGCGTTGACAAGGCACTCATCACTATGAAACGCATGAGATTCGTACCAAGGATTTACTTAACGCGATTGTGACTAGCAACCTTCACTACTTGTGAATACAAGTAAATAACAATTACGTGAAACCCCCTATACTCTAGCATCAAGTTTATGCATGCAAATTAAGTGTTAACCCCCAACCCACATACATAAACCAGTTTTAATAACTTAGATAAGCAAATCAAATTCATGTATTAAGAAATACTAACCGGACGTAATCAATTCATATAAAACATATAATCATGGCTTCAAATTCTCCTCTAACTAAAAAGAAGTTAGTTCCTCATGTTCGCAAAATAAAGCTAATTAAATTTAAACATTGAACTAAGACTAAGGATAGAAAGAACCAAGAAAAACGCTCCACACTCCAATGGCATGCACGGCACTCCCTTGGATGGCAGATTGCACAAGTCCTCCTCTCCTTGCTTCCTTGCTTGCGGCACTAAGGTGTTGTAGAATGGATTGTGGTGTTTGATGGATGAAAGTATGAATGAATGAATGTGTGAGTGGATGAATGAATGGTGCGGCATAGGGCTGTTTATATAGGCTAATTAGGCACACTTAGTGAAGGAAAACGATTGCACAATCCCATTAAAAAAGGGTTAATTCAAGGCAGAAATCAAATGGGAATTGGAATAGGTAGTGCGGCTAGGATTTAGGGAATTCAAGAAAGTTTTGGTGCGGCACACACATGGGAGAAGATAAGGTGTTCTAGAAGGAGTGTTTAGGGCAGATTCCTAAACCTAAAGGGCCAAGGACACATGATATTTGTGTAGAATGAGGATTGCAATTCCTAAACCTACAAGGAATGGTGTTCTTGCGGCATTTAAATGGATAAGGCTTCTAGAAACTAAAATAGGTGTTTAAATGCGTAATTAATTCCCTCAAAGTAGCTAAGTTTAAGTCCTAACCTGATTTGGATAGGATAGAATAGGATAATTGATAGGAGCATATTTAGGCGACTTAGTTGGCTTGTTCTTGTGCATTTACATTGTTATTTCTTAGTTCTTTAAGTCTTTTAAGCCATTTTCGTATGTTTTCAGGTTCTAAGGGCTAAAGGAGCAAAGAAGTGCATTTTGGAGCCTTTTGGAGCATTTTTGGGCTAAGGATGGATAGCTTGTACTTGGAGCCAAAGTGTTGGACGAAATTGAAGACCAAGTGAGCCTAGAATCGAAGGAAGAAGGAGGAATCAAGATTTGGAAACCAGTTTCCATTACGGGGAGTTTCTATCTTGAAAGGTTTCCAATTGTGCAAGTTTCCAAATAATGTTGGTTGCCTAAATCACATGTTCTAGAAGCCCTAGACATGTCCTAAATTGTGCCGTGAGTTACCTTCCCTTTCTCTCCCAAAATATGCAAGATTATGTCACAATCCCTTTCTTAAAAGCCTTGCCGTGCACTTCCCTTGACATTTCCTCTTCCTTGCCGTGCAAGGAGGGGCCTTGTTCCCTGTTTTAAACCATTTAAACACATTCCTATTTTATACCTAGCTCAGCCATAACTCACATACCCTTTCTATACAAAAATTCTTGCCTAATTTCAGAAATAAAAAGCATCCCTTTTCTTACAAACCCTTGCCGTGCAAGGGAGATAGTTTTTTCCTATTTCCTTGCATTAAAACACATTCCTTTTGTGTTTTATTCCCTTGCCGCACCTATTCACAACTTTCCCTTAAATTTCTGATTTGATTTCCTATTTCAAAGAGCTTTTGACTTAATTTCTGATTACCTAAATAACCTAGGGTTTTAATTCCTGAAATCCTATTAATAAACCTCCTTGTTGCAGCCACAAAACATTCATTCATTCACCATTCACGCCAGAAGTTCATCCCCTCCCTCTAACACATCCATACTTCACCATTCTTCATACTTTTCTGCCAAAAACAACCCTTGCCGTCCCCTACATCCATCCCTATCCTAAACACATCATTCTACATCATCCATAATCCCCAAAACTCACCATAACCCCTTGTGCCACAGCAACTTAGAGAGGAAGGAGGCCTAAAACGTTTCATGCTTGCAGATTTGAGTGTTTTAGGTGTACTTCGTTCTTGTTTTCAATGTTTACTTTGCTATTACTTTCTAAGTTTGCTGTAATCATGAGTGGCTAAACCCCTAATTAGTTAGGGGAAAGTTTGAAGCCATGAACATGTTTGAAATATGAATTGATTTCTTCCAATTGTGATTTGTTAAGTTGTGATTGCAATTCAATTATCTGTTTATTAAAAACTTGTTTTTGTATGTTGATTAGGGATGCATACTTAGTCTTCATGCATAAATTCGATCCTAGTTTATAAACGAGTTTCACCTAATCGTCACAAGTTTATAAACATGAGTAGTGAAGGTTGCTAGTCACAACCGTGTTAATTGAATTCTTGGCAAGAGTTTCATGCTTTTCATAGTAACAATTGCCTCGTCAATACTTATAGTTTTCATTAAGCTTAATGATCTTTGATTGTACCTTTATTGTGCTTTTCACGTAAGGGACTTTTAGAGAATGTTTTGAGTTGTTGTATGCGCATTCCCATCCAATTCAATAACTTAAGGAAAACTTGAAAGTTAGAAAAGTGCTGTCCACGGCTAACTTGGGGTGTTGAGCATCATAGTTAATGAAAAGCAATTGGAAAATCGATTCATATATAAATGTGTCATGTGTGGAGAATGGACCTCTAACTAATCCATCCATCATCTTGTTTCCAAAATTTGTTTTACAATCTGCCTAGTTTTATAACTTGTTTTGTTATTTCAATTTTCGTCAAATCAAAACCCCCCTTTACTTTCTTGTTTTATAGTGTTTAGAATCTGTTTAGTTTGTGTTTTAAAGTGTTTTGAATCAACCTATAATCTTAAATTCGTCCAAAATTGTGTTTAAGGTCAGAAACTGCCTAGTTAGTGTTTTTAGGCAGTTTTGAGTCTTTTGAACTTGTTTTGAGTCCTTTGAGTCTTTGTGAACGTTTTTAACTTTGTTTTTATGTTTTTGAGTCAGTTTAGAGGTTTTAGCAAGCCCTCCTAATCCCCGGTCCAGAACGATCCCTACTTGCATCCTTACTACAATTTGACAACAAGAGGGTTAATTTGTGTGCTTAACTATTTTCGCATCAAATTTTTGGCACCGTTGCCGGGGATTAGCAACTTTGCTAATCCCTCGTTATTTCTTTTTATTTATTTTTCGTTTGTTTTCTATCTTAGTTACTGATTTGTTTATTTCATTGTTTCTAGGTACTAGTGTATGACTCGAAGTTCCCAACCTATTCATAAGAATATTTTGGACTTTGACGACGATTTTGAGCGGACCTTGAGGAAGCAAAAGAATCAACACAACCCTAACCCACCGTCTTCTAGCTCTACATCCGAGTTTGACGAAGGAGGTGAGGAAGGAGAAGCCACGACACAGTTTGTGGAGGTGATAGGAGCATTTTTATGCGACTTAATTGACTTCTTCTCATGCATTTATGTTGTTTTTCCTTAGTTAGTTTAAGTGTTTAAAGTCATTTTCGTGCAATTTCAGGTTTTAGTGTCAAAGTATGCAAAAAGAAGCAATTTGGAGCATTCTAGAGCATTTTTGGGCCAAGATTGGATAGTGCAAGCATGGAGGCATGAGGATGGACGAATTTGAAGGCTTGAATTCAGTTAGGGAGCTGCAAGGGGGCCTAAAAAAAAACCTTATTTCTAGAAGGCTTTATCTATTCACACATGGTGCCTAATTTCTAGCTTGTCTCCTAGCCGTCCTAGCTTGTCTCCTAGCCGTCCTAGCTTGTCACTAGCCGTCCTACCTTGTCTACTAGCCGTCCTAGCTTGTCACTAGCCATCCTAGCTTGTCTCCTAGCCGTCCTAGCTTGTCTCCTAGCCGTCCTAGCTTGTCACTAGCCGTCCTACCTTGTCTACTAGCCGTCCTAGCTTGTCATTAGCCGTCCTACCTTGTCTCCTAGCCGTCACTAGCCGTCCTACCTTGTCTTCTAGCCGTCACTAGCCGTCCTACCTTGTCTCCTAGTCGTCCTATCTTGTCTCCTACCTTGTCCAAGCTACACACATATATCCTTTAAGTGTTTCATGTATAGAATTTCTGGTACAAAAAACCTTTTGGTTTCAACTAAGTTCAAAACCTTTCCTAGCCCTATAAATAAGGATTTGCAGCAAGGCACTTGGGGGATCACTCATTCACCCAATTTTCGTCCATTCATCTAGCCACACCACTCTACACATCCTAAAATCCTAAAAACACAATTCCAGCCAAACACTACACCTTGCCGTGCCTATCCTCCATCCAATTCCATAATCCCTGATCCTAAAACACATCCCAACCATCCCATCCACCTTTGTGCCGTAGCAAGGAGAAAGAAGGAAAGACTCTTGGATGCTCAAGCTTCGTCGTTGGTGCATTCTAGGTGTAATTTGTTTTATGATTTCAATGTTTAATTTATTTTCCTTTCATTTTGCTATGAACATGAGTGGCTAAACCCCTATTGGTTAGGGGTGATTTCGAAGCCATAACTATGTGTGCAAGTTGATTTGATAAATTCCAGTTATGAGTTCTTGAATCGTGAATGCAATTGGCTTAACTGTGCGAGTAATAACGTATTTGTGTTTGTTAATTAGGGGTCGACACTTAATTGGCTTGCATGAATATGATGCTAGAATATAAGTTTGTTTCACATAATTGTCACACACTTATATTCACAAGTAGTGAAGATTGCTAGTCACAATCGCGTTAAGTTCAATTCCTAGCATAAGTGTCATGATGTCATAGTCACAAGTGCTTTGTTAATGCTTATAGTTTTCATTGAACGTAATGATCTTTGATTGTATCTTTATTATGATGTCATGTAAGGAACTTTTGAAGAATGCTTTGGGTTGTCGTATGATGTCATCCAATTCAATAACACAAGGAAAACTTGAGAATTAACTAGTGATGTCACGATTAATTTGGGGCATTGTCATTCATAATTCTATGAAGGAATAACTGGAAATCGAGTCATTTGCATACTTGTCATCTGTGGAGAAAGAACCCCTAACTAGTCCATCATCCATTAAAAACCCCAAAAACGTTTCAAGATCAGTTTTACTTTGCAATCTGTTTTCTCAACTTTAATTTCGTCCAAATCAAATCCCCCTTTACTTTGAAGTCTCAATTTAGTTAGAAATTGTTTTGGTTCATGTTTTTAAGTGTTTTGAGTCAAGTTTTCAACCAATTTCGTCCAAATTAGTGTAGGTGCTCAAAACTGCCCAGAAAGTGGTTTTTAGGCAGTTTTGAGTCTTCTAGTTGCTGTTTTGAGTTTTTGTTTTGTTTTAGTGTTTTAACTTTGGTTTTTCATTCTTTGAGTCCAAATTAGTGTTTTTAACTTTGTTTTGGAGTTCTTAGGTCAGTTTTCAAGAGTTTAGCAATCCCTCCTAATCCCCGGTTTTGAATGATCCCTACTTACATACTTTGCTACAATTGTCAGAAGAGGGTTTAATTTGTGTGCTTAATATATTTCGCATCAAATTTTTGGCGCCGTTGCCGGGGATTAGCAACTTTGCTAAATCCCTTGGATTGTTTTTGTTTCATTTATTTCACTTTGTTTCTGATTTTGTTGTAGTTTCTGACCTATTTTTGTTTCTTGTTTTTTTAGGTACTAGTGCATGACGCGGAGTTCTCAAACTGTGCATGCACATATGTTAGACTTTAACGACGATTTTGAACGTGATTTGAGAAGAAAGAGGAGGCATCCCGAACGTAGTGAACCTAGTTCAAGTTCAGAGGCCGAATATGAGTTTGAAGAAGTGGAAGAAGAAGTTATGGCAGCGGACAATCGGACCATTAAAGAGCTTTCGGCCTCAGGGTTGGCCAATGCCGCACCATTATGCATTCAATACCCCGCGGCTGCCCAAGGCAAGACCGATGAATTCGAGTTGAAGTCAAGCTTGTTGCACCACATTCCTAAATACCATGGGCTTTCCATGGAAGATCCAAACAAGCATCTTAAAGAGTTTGAAGTAGTTTGTTCAAGCATGACTCCCGTCAATGTTGACGGAAGTATTTTGAAGATGAAAGCTTTTCCGTTCTCTTTAATGGATAAAGCTAAGGATTGGCTATACGAGTTGGCTCCTGGCACTGTCACTTCATGGGAGAGTATGAAAAGAGCGTTTTTGGAGAAGTTTTTCCCAACTTCTCGCATCATTCTTCTTCGTAAAAAAATAAGTGGAATTCAATAAGATGAAGGTGAGTCTTTTCCTGCATACTATGAACGTTTTAAATCACTTGTTGCTTCTTGTCCACAGCATCAGATGAAGGAGGAGCTACTTTTGCAATACTTCTACGAGGGCCTTCTACCATTAAAACGTCAAATGCTCGATGCCTCGGCAGGTGGAGCATTAGTGGACAAAACACCTATGGCTGCCAAGACCTTGATTTCTAATCGAGCGTTGAACGATCAACAATACGAAGGAGTAGGCCAAAGAGGACCCCCACGACAACATGTTCATGAGGTAAGTTCTACTTCCGACATTAATTCACAAGTGGCTAATCTTACTTCTATTGTGTCTCAGTTGGCCGAGGGCATGAAGATGCAAGGACCAATTGTATGTGGAGTATGTTCTATGCATGGACATGCCTCTGAAAAATGTCCACAGTTGATTGAAAATGGTGGATGGGAAAGCGCCAATGCAATTGGGTTTCAAGGCCAAAACCAACCAAGGAATGATCCTTATTCCAACACATATAATCCCGGTTGGAGAGACCACCCAAATTTCAAATGGAGGGAGCCCCAACAATCTCAAAACCAAGGAGGCTTTAGGCAACAACCCCCTGGGTTCTTTCCCAAAACCTACGGCCCACCCCAAAATCAAGCCCAATCCGGCCCAAGTGCCTCAGGTACGTCTCTTGACAATGATGCACTTCTTAAGATACTAACTAAGTTGTCTAATGGGCAGGACGATCAAGCTAAGGCTATGCAAAACCAAGACAAAAGGGTGGATCAATTGGAGAAACAAATGGGGCAAATTGCCGAGTTTATGGGGCAGTTTCGTGAACAAGGAAAGCTCCCTAGTTCCACCGTTCCAAATCCAAAGGGAAGCTTCGAAAGTGCAAAGGCCATAACCTTGAGAAGTGGAAAAGAGATTGGGGCAGATCCTACACCATCACAATCAGGTCCCAAAGGTGATGAAAACTTGCAAATTGAAGAGGAAGAATCAAGCAAACCCACGGCAAAGGTGGGAGAGTCTTTGCCGCAAGTTCCTAGTGCCCCAAAACTGTCTAATTCGGCCAAAAAGGGTAAGAATGTGTCAAATTCGGTTTCTACTAATGCTTTTCCTTCGGATGCTCCTTTTCCTAGTAGGTTTATGCAAACAAGGAAGGAAGAAGCTGAAAAGGACATCCTTGAGACATTTAGGAAAGTTCAAGTGAACATACCCTTGTTGGATGCAATCAAGCAAGTCCCTAGATACGCCAAGTTTTTGAAGGAGTTCTGCACCACTAGGAAGAGGATGTCGACCAAGGAAGTGGTAAAAGTAGGTGAGAATGTGTCCGCCATCTTGCAACGCAAACTACCTCCCAAATGCAAAGATCCGGGTAGTTTCACCATTCCTTGTGTTATAGGTAACACTAGATTTGAATCTGCCATGCTTGACTTAGGTGCTTCTATAAATGTTATGCCATATTCCATATATGCATCTATGAACCTAGGAGCATTGAAAAAGGATGGTGTTATCATACAATTGGCCGATAGATCTAATGCCTATGCAAAGGGAGTTTTGGAAGATGTTTTGGTGCAGGTTAATCATTTGATCTTTCCGGCGGATTTCTATGTCCTTGAGATGGATGAATCGGATCATGCACCCTCGCTGCCCATTCTACTTGGAAGGCCATTCATGAAAACGGCCCGGACTAAGATTGACGTGTTTAATGGAACTTTGTCCATGGAATTTGATGGGGAAGTTGTTAATTTCAATCTTTCCGATTCTATTAAGTATCCTAGTGAAGATCATTCATGTTTCTCTATTGATACTGTTGACTCTTTGGCGCAGGGATACCTTGAAGATTTGAATGATGATATGCTTGAAAAAGTCATTACAAGTGGTGTAGAAGTCAAAACCAAGGGAGCAACATCCGTGCAACCCCACGGCACAAATACACTATCCTATGCCGTGCCTCCTAGTGAGGATTTTCTTGAAGTAGTTGCTGCCCTTGAGTCATCACCAATACATGATGGTAAGTTTCCTAACAAAGAGTCCATTCCCATTTCGACTAACAAGTTGCTTCCATCCATAATTCAGGCACCTATCCTTGAACTCAAACCTTTGCCAAGCCATTTGAAGTACATTTTCTTGGGAAAAAATGAGACACTGCCTGCCATCATATCATCATCCCTCACGGCACAAGAGGAGGAAAAACTCATGTATGTGTTGAAGGAGTACAAATCTGCCCTAGGATGGACATTGGCCGATATCAAAAGTATAAGCCCCACAACTTGTATGCATCACATATTTCTTGAGGAGGGGACCAAACCAACTAGAGAGGCTCAACGCCATCTTAACCCTCCAATGATGGAAGTTGTGAAAAAGGAGATAATCAAACTTCTTGATTGTGGAGTCATTTATCCTATCTCCGATAGTCGTTGGGTTTCACCTATCCAATGTGTGCCTAAGAAATCCGGAGTGACGGTTGTGGAGAATGCCGAGAATGAGCTTGTACCCATGAGAATCCAAACCGGTTGGCGTGTATGCATCGATTATAGGAAGATAAATGCCACCACAAGGAAGGACCACTTCCCATTGCCGTTCCTAGATCAAATGTTGGAAAGGTTAGCGGGTCATTCTTTTTATTGCTTTCTTGATGGATATTCAGGTTATAATCAAATTGTCATTGCCCCGGATGATCAAGAAAAGACCACTTTTACTTGTCCCTTTGGAACATTTGCATATCGACGCATGCCATTTGGTTTGTGCAATGCCCCTGCCACGTTTCAAAGGTGTATGGTAAGCATATTTTCTGATTATGTTGAAAGGATTATTGAGATATTCATGGATGACTTTAGTGTTTTTGGTGATTCTTTTGATAAATGCTTGGATAATCTCACTTTAATCTTGAAACGTTGTGTTGAAACAAACCTTGTTTTAAATTGGGAAAAATGCCATTTTATGGTTAAACAAGGTATTGTTTTGGGTCATATAATCTCTGAAAAAGGAATTGAAGTTGATAAGTCTAAAGTAGATCTTGTACGCTACTTACCCTCTCCTACTTCGGTTAGAGAGGTTCGTTCTTTTCTTGGTCATGCAGGATTTTATAGACGATTTATCAAGGACTTTTCCAAGATTGCACAACCCCTATGCCGCCTCCTCCAAAAAGATGTGTCTTTTGAGTTCAGCGAGGCATGCGAGAAGTCATTCAAGCATCTCAAAGAGCTCCTAACCACGGCACCCATCATAACTCCCCCGGATTGGTCCATTCCATTTGAATTGATGTGTGATGCCTCGGATTATGCACTTGGGGCTGTTTTGGGTCAAAGGAAAAATAAACAGTCACATGTTATTTATTATGCTTCCCGCACTTTAAATGATGCTCAATTGAATTATTCTACAACCGAAAAAGAACTCTTGGCGGTTGTATTTGCTTTAGATAAGTTTAGATCATATCTTATTGGCACTAAAGTAATTGTTTTCACTGACCATGCAGCCTTGAAGTATCTTTTCACCAAAAAGGAGGCCAAACCAAGGCTCATTCGTTGGATGCTCCTACTTCAAGAGTTCGATATTGAAATTAGGGACAAGAAAGGTTGTGAAAACGTGGTGGCTGACCACTTGAGTAGATTGGTGCATGAAGAAGAATCCCTCCCCATTTCTGAGACGTTTCCGGATGAACAACTTCTGTCCATTGAGGTAAGTACCCCTTGGTATGCCGATTTGGTCAATTTCTTGGTGACTAAGCAAGTTCCTAACACCCTAAGCAAGGTCCAACGTGATAAATTGATACATGATGCAAGATTTTATGTGTGGGATGATCCATATCTATGGAAATATTGCCCAGATCAGATTATTAGAAGATGTGTGCCAACTTCTGATTTTAACTCAATTCTAGCATTTTGTCATTCTTATGCATGTGGAGGCCATTTTGGTACCCAAAGGACAGCTCGTAAAGTGTTAGAATTTGGTTTTTATTGGCCTACATTGTTCAAAGATGCTAGAATGTTTTGCTTAACATGTGATAGATGTCAAAGAACAGGTTCTATTGGTGCAAAAGACCAAATGCCGCAAACACCCATCTTCAATGTTGAAATCTTTGATGTTTGGGGTATTGATTTCATGGGTCCTTTTCCTTCTTCATTTGGTTTCACTTATATTTTGCTTGCGGTTGATTATGTTTCTAAATGGGTAGAAGCAAAAGCTACCCGTACTAACGATTCTAGAGTGGTTTCAGATTTCATCAAGACTAACATTTTCTCTAGATTTGGGATGCCGCGGGTATTTATAAGTGATGGAGGTTCACATTTCTGCAATAGGAGCATTGAGGCACTCTTCAAGAAGTACAATGTCAAGCATAAGGTTTTAACACCTTATCACCCACAAACAAGTGGCCAAGCCGAAGTATCAAATAGAGAGGTCAAGCAAATCTTGGAGAAGACCGTGGGGCCTAACCGGAAGGATTGGAGCATGCGTTTAGACGATGCACTATGGGCATATCGCACTGCCTACAAAACACCCCTAGGGATGTCTCCATTTCGGCTAGTTTATGGAAAACCTTGTCACTTACCCGTGGAGCTAGAGCATAAGGCACATTGGGCCATCAAAACGTTCAATTTGGACTTAGATGCTGCTGGAATACATCAGAAGCTCCAATTGAATGAGCTTGAGGAACTAAGGAATGAAGCCTACGAGAATGCCCGCATTTACAAGAAAAAGACGAAGGCATTTCATGACAAGATGATTAGGGGCAAAACCTTCACAATTGGGCAGAAAGTTTTACTTTTTAATTCTCGTCTACGTTTATTTCTCGGAAAGTTACGTTCTAAATGGATTGGACCTTTTGTTGTTACTAATGTTTTTCCACATGGTGCAGTTCAAGTCCAAAGCTTAAGGAATGGGGTGGAATTCAAGGTCAACGGACATAGATTGAAGCCATATTATGAGAATGCCGTGGGGCAGGTTGTGGAGGAGATCTCACTCCATGCTGTGGGCACCAATGGTGCCTGAACGTGTTCTTCGTCCGGCTGCAAGACGTTAAAGAAAGCGCTACTTGGGAGGCAACCCATGCCATTCAACAAAGGAAGACCTAGAAAGCACTCCAATTCCAGATTTGCGTTCCTAAACCCTTCTCTTTGTTGATTCTTTCTAATCTGCCTATTTAGTTGTTTTACTTGCTGTTTGTGTGTTTCTTTGTGTGATTCTATGCTTAAAACATTGAGGACAATGTTTGATTTAAGTGTGGGGGGGTAACTAAGTGTTTTTCATGCAAATTCGTGGGATTTTATCACCCATTATTTCAAAACTTGTTCCTTGCTGTTTTTAAGTGTTTTTAAGCAGTTTTGGTGTGTTTTAGTATGTTTTGAAGTAAAAATCCGAAAATCAAAGAAAAATTTGAAAAATTTGTTTTAAAAAACCCAAAAAAGAGTTGTTTTTGTGTGTTTGTTTGTGTCTTAGGGTACCTTCCAACACAATGATGAGGATTTGGTTTTTAAATACATGGTTGTTAAATAGAGTGATTAACATGGATGAAAGTTTGATTTACTCTATGTTTATGCTTGGTTGTGGTTATAACTTATGAATTCACATGCAATCATAAAAGAAAAAAATCAGTTTTTGTAACATGCTTGAAGGAAGGAACTCAAATTAACACTACAACCTTGTGAGACTTGAACCTAAACGTTTATTTGGAGAGTTAAAATCTGTGCATTCTTTGTTTTCTAAAATCGTTGCATGATCTCATTATTCTTTGCTTGGTTGCTACTTAGAAGGCGTTTCATCATTTAGTTCCAAACACTAGAAGTCATGCCCATTTCATTCAAAGCATGGTATTGATTAGCATAACACATTTTCAAGATGAAGTTGTGTAGTGACCACCACTTTAGCCAAAAAGCCGTGTGCCCTACTCCATTATATGTTTAGGTGTTAACCCCATTGAGCCTTGTTTAGCCTTTTCTTTGTTAACCCACATTACCCTCACCTAGCCTAGATTAGGACTATCCATACCCTCGTTCTTAAAGTATAGTAAGCATGATTCAAATGGAATTCCTTTATGGCAGAAACCAAGTGTGGGGGAAGTAGAAAGAAAAAAAAAAGAAAAATTCGTAAAAAAAAAAAAAAAAAAGTATGAAAAGAGTTGAACAACATGAGAAAAAGAGTTCCAAGGTGTTGTTTGTTGAAGAAAGGGTCCAAAAAGTTGAATTCGGCCCCAAGAAGTTGTTTAAAGTCTTCCCCTTGTGTTTTTTAAGTTAATTTCTGCAAACTAAGTGAATTCTAAGTCTTAATTTCATTCCTTTGCTTACTAATGCTTGAAGTAACGTTTGTTTTCCCTATCCTTTCTTTGTTAACCAATACCCCAAGCCCCGTTGCAACCCTTAAACTTCTATCTTGAGTGTTATGTGTTTCAATTTGTTGAGTTTGAATTTGGTATGAGCATATGGTGTCACTGGTTCTCGCATCTAAGTAGTAGCATGATAGGAGCATATTCATGCGACTTAAATGGCTTGTTCTCGTGCATTTACGTTATGTTTCTCTAGTTATTTTAGTCCTTTATGCTTCTTTTGTGTGTTTTCAGGTTCTAAGGGCAAGGTATGCAAAAGGATGCCTTTTGGAGCCTTTTGAAGCAAATTAGAGATTGGAATGGATATCATATGCTTGGAGCCAAGAGGATGGACGAAATTAAAGACTTGAAGTAGGAATGTTAAATCCTAAAAGACCACATGTTTAAGCATCATTGAAGACTCCTACGCATTTCAGAACACAAAAACAACATTCCTTGCAACCTTAGGACATTGTCGTGTGTTTCCTTGTGTCTCCCTTCCTTGCCATGCAAGGAAGGGCTTTGTTCCCTATTTTAAACACTTAAAGCATTCACTTATCATATCATTCACTTATCAAACCAATCACTTATCACTTCCATTCACTTATCACTCACCACATTGATGCGTGATTTATACGCACACAAATTAACCCTCTTTTCGTCAAATTGTAGTATATGTGCAAGTAGGGATCGTTCTGGACCGGGGATTAGGAGGGATTGTTAATCACTTGGATTTGACTCAAAAACATAAAAACAAAGTTAAAAACGTTCACAAAGACTCAAAGGACTCAAAACAAGTTCAAAAGACTCAAAACTGCCTAAAAACACTAACTAGGCAGTTTCTGACCTTAAACCCAATGTTGGACGAATTTAAGTAATAACTTGACTCAAGAACGTAAAAACACAATATAAAACACTAAACTAACTCAAAGAATGTAAAACTAAATGCTTGAAACACTAAAACAAACCAAGAGACTCAAACATCACCCAAAACACTCAAAACTGCCTTAAAATCACTTTCTGAGCAGTTTTGAGCACTTTGGTGAATTTGGACGAAATTGGGAAATAAAATGAATCAAAACACTCATAAACACAAACTAAATTGATTTCTAACTAATTTGAACATTAAAGTAAAGGGGGAATTAGATTTGACGAAATTAAATAAAATGCACATATTGTAATTAAAACAGATTGTAAAGATGAATTTGATGAAAATATGGATGGAATTGAAATGAATGAATGCTAGCTAAGGGGTTCATCTTCACATATGTTACACTTGCATAATAAAATGATTTCCAATTGCATTTCAATAAATTATGAATTCTCAACACCCCAAGTTAACCGTGATGCACTAATTAACCTTCAAATCTTCCTAACGTTATTGAATTGGATGGGTTAGCGCATACAACAATTCAAAACATTCCCCACAAGTCCCCTACATGATTGCATAATAGAGATACAAGCAAGAATCATTACGCTCTATGAAAATTATAAGTGTTGACGGGGCATTCGTTACTATGATTGCATGAAACTTATGCCAAGAATTCGTTTAACGCGATTGTTTATAAGCAACCTCCACTACTTGTGAATATAAGTTCATAACGATTAGGTGAAACTCACTTATATTCTAGCGTCATATTCATGCATGAAAATTAAGCGCGCATTCTCAATAAACATACATAAATAAGTTATCAATCAAACGGTTAAACAAATTGAATCCACAACTTATGAAACGCAATTAGAAGTAATCAAATCAAAATGCAAGTATAAACATATATTTTGAATCACCCCCTAGCTAAGGGGGGTTTAGTTCCTCATGGTACAAAACAAAGAGAATCAAAGAAACACCTAAACATTCCAACAACTCAAACTTGAATTGTATGAACGTTTAGGCCCTCTTATCTTCCATTCCTCATTCGTACAAAACAAAGAGCATTGAAATTAAACATTGAAATCAAAGAAACACCTAAACATTCCAACAACTCAAACTTGAATTGTACGAACGTTTAGGCACTCTTCTCTTCCTCTTCGTTGTAGCATAAGGTCTAGGGATAGTTTGATGGTGTGAATGGTTTGGGGAGTGGTGGAGGAATGGAAGAGGAGTGGTGGAATATGGAAGGATGGTGTTTGGATTGTAAGGGAGAGAACGGCACAAGGGAGTTTTATGGTCTACATTTCTGCAATGGATGAGTGTTTATGAATGGAATGGATGGACTTGTGAAGGGCACGGCCCCAAGGGACCAATTTCTGTTGTGAAAATGAATTGTGTATGAATGAGTGTGAATGAATGAGTATTTATAGGTGAAATGGGGGGAACATGACAGCTAGGTTGCATGTGCACATGTTGGTTGAATGATTATGAGTGCATGTGGCTGAAATAGCATGTGGAATGGCTGGAAATGCAAGGAGAAGGCATGTGCACGGTTTTGGGAGAGAATGGGAGTGCAAGTGGCTGAAATGTTAGAGGAACAAGTGCATGTGGCTGCATTGTGGTGCAATGATGGAGGAACAATCTGAAAATGCAAGGTATGGCTGGAATGATTGTGTTTGTTTGAATGTGCATGTGATTAAATTAAAGGATGCAAAGTAAATAAATAATGAATGCATGTGTTGAATTATGAAGATGCATGTGCAATGAAGTGGAATGACAATCTGAAATGGGATAGGTACCCACGGCAATGATGATTTCTGGTGGTGTTTTGGGTGCATGTGGAATGAATGATTTCTTGGTGAGTGGATGCATGTGTTGATTAAAGGGGGAATGCAAAGGAAAAGCTAGAAATGCATGTGGAGTGGCTGCAAGGTGAATGAATAATGAAATGGGAAAGCATGTGCAAGGTTTTGGTGTGAATGATTGAATGTGCATGTGGCTGCAATGGAGGAGGAATCCTTCAATTTCGTCCATCCTCTTGGCTCCAAGCATAGGCTATCCATCCTTAGCCCAAAAGTGCTCCAAAAGGCTCCAAAAGGCATCCTTTTGCATACTTTGCCCTTAGAACCTGAAAACACACAAAAGAAGCATAAAGGACTAAAATAACTAAAGAAACATAACGTAAATGCACGAGAACAAGCCATTTAAGTCGCATGAATATGCTCCTATCAAATACCCCCACACTTATCTTTTGCTAGTCCTCGAGCAAAACAAAACAACAAAAGAACACGAAACTAGACAAAACGAACAAAACACAACCTACACCTTCCAACAATCGTCTCACGGATTTCCAATGCACATGACAAGTTAAAAATCATTAGTCCCATAGATTTTTGTCATCTTCACACTTAAGTACATTCTTACTCATAGTCACCACATATTATTTCACAATTAAGCATTTAAAACTATGTTTTGAATGAAGTAACATGCCTTAGAGAATTTGCTCAAATCCTTACAAGATATGCACTCGTTTTTCACACAGATTTTCTGACTACACACCCTACACTAGGTATATGTGAGAAGATTGATGTAAACATGTAGACGAACACTCACATATGTTATAACAAGGAAAGCATTTTCTGGAATTATTAACATGTATATATATGATCTCATGAATGGAATGCTACTACTTAGAACGAGAACCAGTGATTCCATAAGCTCATATCAATTCCAAACTCCACATTATTGAACACATAACGATCAAGATAGAAGCATAAGGGTTGAAACGGGGCTAAAGGTGTTTGGCTAACAAAGAAAGGATAGGGAACACAAATGTTCTTTAAGCAATAGTGAGCAAAGTATTGAATTAGGCACTTAGAATTCCCTTTAGAACGCAGAAGTCAACTTTGAACACCCAAGGGGAAGTCACACAAAACTTAGGGCCATATTCAAACTTTTTGGGCCCTTTCTTCAACAATCACACTTGTGAGTCCATTCTCACTTATTTTCACTCTTTTTCTTTCTTTTCTTCTTCTTTTTCTCACATTTTTTTTTTCTTTTTCCCGTGCCTCCTTTAAGACTTAGGCACATACATACACACAAAAATCCCTTCCCCCACACTTATTTTCTGCAACATATTAATCAAAAGGAATTCATTTAAGTCATGCTCACTATACTTCAAGAACAAGGGTATAGGAAAGTCCTACTCTAGGCTAGGTAAGGGGTGATGTGGTTAGCAAAGAAAATAGGCTAAACGAGGCTCAACGAGGTTAAAACTAATATATACGAAATATGGGAAGTAAGGCTATTTGGCTATGGTGGCAACTACACAACTTCATCTTGATATATGTTATGCAACTCAATGTCATGCTTTGAATGAAACGGATATAAGTTCTAGCATTTAGTTCTATCATGATACAATTGCATTCTAAGTAGCAACCAAGCAAGAAATCATGAGATCATGCAACAACTTTAGAAAACAAAGAATCACAGAAAATAACTCTCCAAAGAAAGTAATGGCTCGAGTCTCACAGGGATGTAGCGTTTGTTTGAGTTCCTTCCTTCAAGCATGTTACAAAAACGAATTTTTCTTTTATGATTGCATGTGAAGTCATACATTATAACCATATCCAAGCATATACCAAGAGTAAATCAAACTTTTCTCTATGTTTATAACTCTTTTTAACCGTCATGCAATTACAAACCAAATCCTTATCATTGTGTTGGAAGGTACCCTAAGACACAAACACACAAAAACGACTCAAAACACTCTTTTTAGGCTTTTTAAAACATGTTTTTCAAATTTTTATGTGATTTTCGGAGTTATAAAAACAAAACATACTAAAACACTCTAAAACAACTTAAAAACACCTTAAAACAGCAAGGAACAACATTTGAAGTAATGGGTGATAAAATCCCACGAATTTGCATTAAATATACTTAGTTACCCCCCCACACTTAAATCAAACATTGTCCTCAATGTTTTAAGCATAGATTCACACAAAACATAAGTAAACAAAAAAAAAAAAAAAACAATTTAAACATACTAAACATGGCAGAATGTAATTAACAAAGAGAAGAGTTTAGGGACGCAAATCTGGTTATGGAGTGTAAATTCCCTCTTCTCCTTGGTAATTGCATTGAGGCTTTGATCATAGTGACTCTACAGGCATACTCTTGAACTGGGCTGCATGATTCTTTTGGTCTCCTCCACTTGTTGATTGTCCTTTGTGCTACTGGGCTGGAGGATTCTTTTGGTCTTCCCCGAAGGTCTGAGCTTACCCCTTTGGTCTGTTTCTTTGTTCAATCTTTCCAATTCGTATTGAAAAGGGTTGGAGGATAACTCAGCCTATGTTTGTCTCCACATGCTTCAATGTATCATTTTCACTTGCCTTACTCGCTCCTCTTTGCAGAAGTGGTCCCTTCTCCGGAAGTGTATCAACCGTTGAAGATGACTACTCGAGAGCAACGCTAGGTAAGCAATCAGGAATAGATTCCAGGCAGTTGGCTCCAGATCGAAAGACTGACTCCAAGTGCCGGCTGATTGCTTCTTTCACTTTGCCATGCGAGTAAGAACAAGGACAAAGAAAAAGACAGGGAAAGAGCATGATATGAGATACTTTTGCTTTTGACCTTGATGATATGAGATACCTTTGCTTTTGAAGAAGCGGTGAATGAATCAGCACACTTCAATCCGCCATTTCCTCCTGGGTCATCTGTACTCCAGGCATCTGGTATCATCTTTGGGGAAGAAGAAAGAATTGAGTATTTCGAAAGGCTTTGCTGGGAGTGCGCCCTCAGAGGTGAGGGAGAGTTGGGCATTTTCTTCAGGTTTGCCTTGCCATAAAAGACGAAGGTCGACATATATAGAGATAATATCAAGTGGTGGTACTGTTCTTTTACCCTTGTCGACAAATGTCTCTTCGATATCAGAACGACGCCTCTTCGATTTCTGAGCAGGCGCCCCTTCGATTTCTGAACGACGCCCTTTCTCTTTCTGAACGACACGTGGTAGTGCAGATGCGGCTCCTTTTGACAAAGCTGCACGCGTTTTCTGAAAAGCAGAGAAAGCGTCGCCGAACTTTGCGCTTGTCGGCTAAAGACGTGTAGTTGTGATGATGGCCTCCACGTGTTTTCAGCTTTGTCAGAAATCTTTTGACAAAGTTGAACGCGTTTTCTGAAAAGCCGAGAACGCGTCGCCTAAATTACGCCGGAAATTCCGGTTTTTTTGAATTGGTGGACGCGTCGCCTTGGCTTTCTTATAGAGCTATCGATCACCACAACAAACACACTCTGAAGAATTCCCATTCTTGAAAATCGACTCCGACCCTTTGAAAATTTACTCCATCAACCCTTATCTTTGAACACCTTTGAAAAATGGCAAACTCATCGAACCTTAGCTTGGAATTGAGCCTTAGCAGTGATACGGGCGCGCCGCGTCAAGGTAACGTATGGCGCCCTTCTTTCTTATCTTCTAACGGTCTTCTTACAGGTGAAGACTCCGTGATGCAGGACGCCACAACAGCTACAATAGTAGCTAGGAACCTCCTCACTCCAAAAGATAGTAGGCTGCTGTCAGGACGGTCCGATGAGTTGGCCGTTCAAGAGTCCCTCGCACTTAGTGTTCAGTGTGCGAGTTCTGTGTCCAACATGGGCCAACGCCTGCTTGCCCGCTCCCGTCAGGTGGAATCATTGATGGCAGAGGTGGAAAGTCTTAAGCAAGAGATCCAGCAGCTTAAGTACGAGAATAGAAGTTTGCACGTGCTTGCCAACAACTATTCGACGGGCATGAAGAGGAAGCTTGATGAGCTGCAAGAGTCTGAAGGTCGGATTCACAGTGACCGTCAAAGGTTTTCGTCTTTCCTCCAGAGGCACCTTTTTCCTGGCTCATCCAGCGCTTGGCCAAGTATTGAGGCCTGGAATGCTTTAGCTCCGATGCCTCCCGCTCCGATGCCTTCCGCTTCGATGCCTTCCGCTTCGATGCCTTCCGCTCCGATGCCTTCCGCTTCAAAGCCTTCCACTTCGATGCCTTCCGCTACTATGCCTTCCGTTCCGATGCCTCGTAGTGGGGCTTCACGTAAACAACCTTTGTGAAGCTCCATCTTTCTCCATGTTTAGTATCACTTTTTTTTTTTTTTTTTTTTTTTTTTTGAACATGCTTTGTTTTATTCAGTGCATTGGGTTGCCTCCCAAGTAGCGCTTTCTTTTACGTCTTGCAGCCGGACGAAGAACCCAATCACTCCAGGATATGTTCACGAATCGGATGAGAACTCCGAGTCATGAACTAGTACCTAAAACAAGAAACAAAACAAGATTAAGAATCTGGAATAAAAACAAACAAAAATAAAACAATCCAAGGGATTAGCAAATTTTCTAATCCCCGGCAACGGCGCCAAAATTTGATGCGTGATTTATACGCACACAAATTAACCCTCTTTTCGTCAAATTGTAGTATATGTGCAAGTAGGGATCGTTCTGGACCGGGGATTAGGAGGGATTGTTAATCACTTGGATTTGACTCAAAAACATAAAAACAAAGTTAAAAACGTTCACAAAGACTCAAAGGACTCAAAACAAGTTCAAAAGACTCAAAACTGCCTAAAAACACTAACTAGGCAGTTTCTGACCTTAAACCCAATGTTGGACGAATTTAAGTAATAACTTGACTCAAGAACGTAAAAACACAATATAAAACACTAAACTAACTCAAAGAATGTAAAACTAAATGCTTGAAACACTAAAACAAACCAAGAGACTCAAACATCACCCAAAACACTCAAAACTGCCTTAAAATCACTTTCTGGGCAGTTTTGAGCACTTTGGTGAATTTGGACGAAATTGGGAAATAAAATGAATCAAAACACTCATAAACACAAACTAAATTGATTTCTAACTAATTTGAACATTAAAGTAAAGGGGGAATTAGATTTGACGAAATTAAATAAAATGCACATATTGTAATTAAAACAGATTGTAAAGATGAATTTGATGAAAATATGGATGGAATTGAAATGAATGAATGCTAGCTAAGGGGTTCATCTTCACATATGTTACACTTGCATAATAAAATGATTTCCAATTGCATTTCAATAAATTATGAATTCTCAACACCCCAAGTTAACCGTGATGCACTAATTAACCTTCAAATCTTCCTAACGTTATTGAATTGGATGGGTTAGCGCATACAACAATTCAAAACATTCCCCACAAGTCCCCTACATGATTGCATAATAGAGATACAAGCAAGAATCATTACGCTCTATGAAAATTATAAGTGTTGACGGGGCATTCGTTACTATGATTGCATGAAACTTATGCCAAGAATTCGTTTAACGCGATTGTTTATAAGCAACCTCCACTACTTGTGAATATAAGTTCATAACGATTAGGTGAAACTCACTTATATTCTAGCGTCATATTCATGCATGAAAATTAAGCGCGCATTCTCAATAAACATACATAAATAAGTTATCAATCAAACGGTTAAACAAATTGAATCCACAACTTATGAAACGCAATTAGAAGTAATCAAATCAAAATGCAAGTATAAACATATATTTTGAATCACCCCCTAGCTAAGGGGGGTTTAGTTCCTCATGGTACAAAACAAAGAGAATCAAAGAAACACCTAAACATTCCAACAACTCAAACTTGAATTGTATGAACGTTTAGGCCCTCTTATCTTCCATTCCTCATTCGTACAAAACAAAGAGCATTGAAATTAAACATTGAAATCAAAGAAACACCTAAACATTCCAACAACTCAAACTTGAATTGTATGAACGTTTAGGCACTCTTCTCTTCCTCTTCGTTGTAGCACAAGGTCTAGGGATAGTTTGATGGTGTGAATGGTTTGGGGAGTGGTGGATGATAGGAGCATATTTATGCGACTTAAATGGCTTGTTCTCGTACATTTACGTTATGTTTCTTTAGTTATTTTAGTACTTTAAGCTATTTTCGTGTGTTTGTAGGTCCAAAGGGCTAAAGGAGCAAAAAGATGCATTTTGGAGACTTTTGGAGCACTTTTGGGCTAAGGACGGATAGCTTATGCTTGAAGCCAAAGTGTTGGACGAAATTGAAGACCTAATTGGAGCCAAAGTGTTGGAACCTTGTTCTCTTTAGTTTTAGGACATTTAAACCTTTCCTAATCCCAATCATGCCATGCATAACACACATCCATTCTAACACATTGTCATTGCACATGCATTTCCTTCATTAGTTAACCCACATGCACTTATCACTTATCATCACCACTTAACCACTTATCATATCATAACCACATATCATATCACTTATCACTTATCACTTAACATAACATCCACCTACTTCACCTACAACATCCACTTCACCTACAACATCCACCTACTTCACCTACAACATCCACCCACTTCACCTACAACATCCACCTACTTCACCTACAACATCCACTTCACCTACAACATCCACCTACTTCACCTACAAATGACATAGCCATATGTTCCCTCCACTACTCCTATAAATACCCTTGCATTCATTCATTCATGGACATCTCATTTCATACACAACACACCACAAACACATCCCTTTCTCTCTTAGCCGTGAGTCTCCCTTAGAATCCAAAAACCATCTTTCCATTTCCATCACTCCTCACTCCATTCCACACTTCCATTCCCCCAAACCAACTATCCTTAGACCTTATGCTACAATAAAGAGGAAGAGAAGAGGGCCTAAACGTTCATACAATTCAAGTTTGAGTTGTTGGAATGTTTAGGTGTTTCTTTGATTTCAATGTTTAATTTTAATTCTCTTTGTTTTGTATGAGGAACTAAACCCCCCCTTAGCTAGGGGGTGATTCGAAATATATGTTTATGCTTGCATTTTGATTTGATTACTTCTAATTGCATTTCATAAGTTGTTGATTCAATTTGTTTAACCGTTTGATTGATAACTTATTTATGTATGTTTATTAAGAATGCGCGCTTAATTTTCATGCATGAATATGACGCTAGAATATAAGTGATTTTCACCTAATCTTTATGAACTTATATTCACAAGTAGTGGAGGTTGCTTATAAACAATCGCGTTAAATGAATTCTTGGCACGAGTTTCATGCTCATCATAGTAACGAATGCCTCGTCAACACTTATAGTTTTCATAATGCTTAATGATCTTTGATTGTATCTTTATTGTGCTGTTCACGTAAAGGACTTTTGGAGAATGTTGTGAATTGCGTTGCGCTAACCCATCCAATTCATTAACTTAAGGAAAACTTGACGGTTAATTTAAGCGGACCTAATTAACCCGGGGTGATGAGTTTCATAATTTATCGAAAGATCAACTGGAAATCTTTTTATTATGCAAGTGTAACATATGTGGAGATGACCCCCTTAGCTATTCTATCATCCATTCATTCCATTTCATCAATTTCATATTTACATTCTGTCTAGTTTATTTAACTTGTTTCGTTATTTCAATTTTCGTATAAACTTAAATCCCCCTTTACTTTAATGTCAATTTAGTTAGAAATCATTTTAGTTTGTGTTTTTAAAAGCATTTTGAGTCTTTGGTTTGTCTTAGTGTTTTAAAGTTTAGTTTTACATTCTTTGAGTCTAGTTTAGTGTTTTATATTGTGTTTTTACGTTTTTGAGTCAAATCCAAGTGATTAAAAATCCCTCCTAATCCCCGGTCCAGAACGATCCCTACTTATACATATACTATAATTTGACGAAAAGAGGGTAAAATTTGTGTGCGTATAATATACGCATCAAATTTTGGCGCCGTTGCCGGGGATTAGAAAATTTGCTAATCCCTTGGATTGTTTGTTTCTGTATTGTCTTTTAGATTTAGTTTTTATTTGTGTTTTGTTTGTTAAGAACAACATGGCACTTGATAACGCTTCTCTTTTGTCACAGCTCATGGAAAGGTCCCAAATGCAAAGAGTTGATATATCTAATCTTCAATCAAGGAATAACGTGTTTTCCAATACTTACAATTCGGATTGGAGTGATCATTCAAACTCTATGTGGTGGGAACCTCAAAATGCTCAACAAGGAGGATATTGGCAGCCACCACAACCTCATATTCAATATGCCCAACCAAATTTAAGTTCGTCAATAGATTATAATCAAAAGCTTAACGAATTAATTTGTTTGGTGCAGGGCTCACAAAATCAAGACAATGAGGCTCAACAAGAAGGATATTGGTAGCCATATGAGGAGTTCTATTCAACGCCTATGCAGCCACCACAAAGGTTGGACCACTTGGATAAGCAAATTGGGCAGATCGCGGAGTTCGTAGGACAGTTTCGAGACCAAGGCGAACTCCCTAGTTCAACCATTGCAAATCCGAAGGGAGAATTTGAAACTGCCAAGGAAATCATGTTGAGAAGTGACAAGGAGGTTGGAACGGACCCTCAACCATCAAAATCAAATCACAAGGAAGAGGAATACACCCAACCCACGGAAAGGGTGGAAACACCTTTACCGGAGGCACCTATTGCTCCTATGCCATCTAATACAGGTATGGTTGTTCCAAATTTCATTATTTTTAACCCCGTTCCAACAAGTATCCCTATTCCTTGCAGATTCATGACTTCCAAGGAAGAAGAAGGTGAAAAAGACATCTTGGAAGCCCTTTCAAAGGTGACAAGTAGGGAATGTCATGAATTCATCAAAGAGGACGTTCTTAAAACCACAAAATCCAAAGAAGTTAAATTTGATGACATTGGACAAGTCATAACCATCACTTGCAATCTGGCCAAGTCCAATATCCCTGAAACTTTCAAAGGAGTGGTGTTTGTCATTGAGTTCTTGTTGGACAAAACAAGTAAGTTTTTTTCAAATTCCTTTACATTTTATACTAACTTGCTGTTTTTTATGAATCAGGCACCTACACTAGAATTCAAACCATTGCCGGTTCACTTCAAGTATCACCTTCCATTCAAGGACCAATTCCATGCCGTTTGATTTTATTTATGTTAATAAAAAAATAAAAAAATAAAAAAATAAAAAAAAAAAAGAGAGAGAGAAAGAAAGATACTAAACATGGAGAAAGGTGGAGCTTCACAAAGGTTGTTTGCGTGAAGCCCCACTACGAGGCGCAGAAGCGGAAGGCATAGAAGCGGGAGGCATAGAAGCGGGAGGCATCGGGGCGGAAGCCATCGGAGCGGGAGGCATCGGAGCTAGAGCATTCCAGGCCTCAATACTTGGCCAAGCGCTGGATGACCCAGGAAAAAGGTGCCTCTGGAGATAAGACGCAAGCCTTTGACGGTCATTGTGAATTCGACCCTCAGATTCTTGCAGCTCATCAAGCTTCCTCTTCATCCCCGACGAATAGTTATTTGCAAGCACATGCAAACTTCTATTCTCGTACTTAAGCTGCTGGATCTCTTGCTTAAGTCTTTCCACCTCTGCCATCAACGATTCCACTTGGCGGGACCGAGCAAGCAGGCGTTGGCCCATGTTGGACACAGAACTCGCACACTGAACACTAAGTGCGAGGGACTCTTGAACGGCCAACTCATCGGACCGTCCTGACAGCAGCCTACTATCTTTTGGAGTGAGGAGGTTTTTAGCTACTATTGTAGCTGTTGTGGCGTCCTGCATCACAGAGTCTTCACCTGAAAGAGGACCGTTAGAAGATAAAAAAGAAGGGCGCCATACATTACCTTGACGGGGCGCAACCGGATCGCTGCTGAGACTCAAATCTAAGCTAAGGTTCGATGAGTTCGCCATTTTTTTCAACGATGTTCAAAGAGAAGGGGTGGATGGAGTTAAAATTTCACAAAGGGCCGGAGTCGAGTTTCAGGAATGGGAAATCTTCAGAGTGTGTGTGTTGGGGTGATTGATAGCTCTATAAAAAGCCAAGACGACGCGTCCACCGATTCAAAGAGCCGGATTTTCCGGCGTAATTTAGGCGACGCCCCCTCGGCTTTTCAAGAAAACGCGTTCAACTTTGTCAAAAGATTTCTGACAAAGCTGAAAACACGTGGAGGCCATCATCGCATCTACACATCTTTAGCCGACAAGCGCAAAGTTCGACGACGCTTTCTTTGCTTTTCAGAAGACGCGTGCAGCTTTGTCAAAAGGAGCCGCATCTGCACTACCACGTGTCGTTCAGAAAGCGAAGGGGCGTCGTTCAGAAATCGAAGGGGCGCCTGCTCAGAAATCGAAGAGGCGTATTCAAAGATCGAAGAGGCGCCACTATTTCAAAGAGCCGGATTTGCGGGATCAAAACGTTTGTCGACAAGGGTAAAAAGTACCACCACTTGATATTATCTCTATATATGTCGACCTTCGTCTTTTATGGCAGGGCAAACCTGAAGAAAATGCCCAACTCTCCCTCACCTCTGAGGGTGCACTCCCAGCAAAGCCTTTCGAAATACTAAATTCTTTCTTCTTCCCCAAAGATGATACCAGATGTCTGGAGTACAGATGACCCAGGAGGAAACAGCACAACAAATACATGTGCTGATTCATTCACCGCTTCTTCAAAAGCAAAGGTATCTCATATCATCAAGGTCAAAAGCAAAAATATCTCATATCATGCTTTTTCCCTGTCTTTTTCTTTGTTCTTGTTCTTACTTGCATGGCAAAGTAAAAGAAGCAATCAGCCGGCACTTGGAGTCAGTCTACCGATCTGGAGCCAACTGCCTGGAATCTATTCCTGATTGCTTACCTAGCGTTGCTCTCGAGTAGTCATCTTCAACGGTTGATACACTTCCAGAGAAGGGACCACTCCTGCAAAGATTGAACAAAGAAACAGATAGCAGGAGGAAGCTCAGACCTTCGGGGGAGACACTAAAGGGAATCCTGCTGCCCAGTTCAAGAGTAGCACAAAGGAAAATCAATGATGGGCGGAAACCAGTTCAAGAGTAAGCCTGTGGAATCACCAAGATCATGCCTCAATACAATCACCAAGGAGAAGAGGGAATTTACACTCCATAACCAGATTTGCGTCCCTAAACTCTTCTCTTTGTTAATTACATTCTGCCATGTTTAGTATGTTTAGTTGCTTTTTGTGTGTTTACTTATGTTTTGTGTGAACCATATGCTTAAAACATTGAGGACAATGTTTGATTTAAGTATGGGGGGGGTAACTAAAGTGTTTTGATGCAAATTCGTAGGGTTTTATCCACCATAACTTCTAATGTTGTTCCTTGCTGTTTTAAGGTGTTTTTAAGTTGTTTTAGAGTGTTTTAGTGTGTTTTGTTTTATAATTCGAAAATCCCATAAAAATTTGAAAAATTGTTTTGAAAAACCCAAAAAGAGTTGTTTTAAGAGTCGTTTTTGTGTGTTTGTGTCTTAGGGTACCTTCCAACACAATGATAAGGATTTGGTTTATAATTGCATGACGGTTAGAAAGAGTTATAAACATAGAGAAAAGTTTGATTTACTCTTGGTATATGCTTGGTTATGGTTATAATGTATGACTTCACATGCAATCATAAAAGAAAAAAATTCGTTTTTTGTAACATGCTTGAAGGAAGGAACTCAAACAAACGCTACAACCCTGAGAGACTTGAGCCTATAACGTTCTTTGGAGAGTATAATCTGTGATTTCTTGTTTTCTAAAGTCGTTGCATGATCTCATTATTCTTTGCTTGGTTACTACTTAGAAGGCGTTTCATCATATAGTTCCAAATGCTAGAACTCATGCCCATTTCATTCAAAGCATGTTATTGATTTGCATAACACATATTCAAGAAGAAGTTGTGTAGTGACCACCACCATAGCCAAATAGCCTTACTTCCCATACTTCGTATATGTTGTAAGTTTTAACCCCGTTGAGCCTCGTTTTGCCTTTATTCCTTGTTTACCCACATCACCCCTTACCTAGCTTAGAGTAGGACTTTCCTATACCCTTGTTCTTAAAGTTTAGTGAGCATGACTTAAATGAATTCCTTTTGAGTTACATTATGCAAGAAAATGAGTGTGGGGGAGTAAAAGTTTGTTCTTACGTTTATATGTATGTTTTGAGATTCAAAAGAAAAAGAAGAAGAAAAGAAAAAATAAAAAATAAAATAAAGAGGAGTGAAAATAAGTAAGAATGAACTCACGAGCGTTGATGGTTGAAGAAAGGGTCCAAAAAAGTTGAATATGGCCCTAAGTTTTGTGTGATTTTCCCTTGGGTGTTCAAAGTTGACTTCTGCGTTCTTAAGGGAATTCTAAGTGCCTAATTCAATACTTTGCTCACTATTGCTTTAAGAATGTTTGTTTATCCTTCACCTTTCATTGTTAGCCAATACCCTAGCCCCGTTACTATCCTTTGACTTCTATATTGAGTGTTATGTATTTCAATTGTGGAGTTTGAACTTGGTATGAGCTTATGGTGTCACTGGTTCTCGCGTCTACGTAGTAGCATTCCATTCATGAGATCATATCTAAACATGCTTATTAACTCCAGAAAATGCTTTCCTTATTATAACATATGTGAGTGTTCATCTACATGTTTACATCAATCTTCTCACATATACCTAGTGTAGGGTGTGTAGTCAGAAAATCTGTGTGAAAAACGAGAGTACATCTAGTAAGAAATTGAGGGAATTCTCTAAAGGCATGTTACTACATTTGAAATGTGTTTTAATTGCTTAATTGTGAACTAGTATGTGGTGACTATGATTAAGAATGTACTTAAGTGTAAAGATGGCACAAATCTGTGAGAATAATGATTTTTAACTTGTCATGTGCATTGGAAGTCCCTGATACGATTGTTGGAAGGTGTAGGTTGTGTTTTGTTCTTTTTGTTTTGTTTTTCTGTTTTGCTCGAGGACTAGCAAAAGCTAAGTGTGGGGGTATTTGATAGGAGCATATTTATGCGACTTAAATGGCTTGTTCTCGTACATTTACGTTATGTTTCTTTAGTTATTTTAGTACTTTAAGCTATTTTCGTGTGTTTGTAGGTCCAAAGGGCTAAAGGAGCAAAAAGATGCATTTTGGAGACTTTTGGAGCACTTTTGGGCTAAGGACGGATAGCTTATGCTTGAAGCCAAAGTGTTGGACGAAATTGAAGACCTAATTGGAGCCAAAGTGTTGGAACCTTGTTCTCTTTAGTTTTAGGACATTTAAACCTTTCCTAATCCCAATCATGCCATGCATAACACACATCCATTCTAACACATTGTCATTGCACATGCATTCCTTCATTAGTTAACCCACATGCACTTATCACTTATCATCACCACTTAACCACTTATCATATCATAACCACATATCATATCACTTATCACTTATCACTTAACATAACATCCACCTACTTCACCTACAACATCCACTTCACCTACAAACATCCACCTACTTCACCTACAACATCCACCCACTTCACCTACAACATCCACCTACTTCACCTACAACATCACTTCACCTACAACATCCACCTACTTCACCTACAAATGACATAGCCATATGTTCCCTCCACTACTCCTATAAATACCCTTGCATTCATTCATTCATGGACATCTCATTTCATACACAACACACCACAAACACATCCCTTTCTCTCTTAGCCGTGAGTCTCCCTTAGAATCCAAAAACCATCTTTCCATTTCCATCACTCCTCACTCCATTCCACACTTCCATTCCCCCAAACCAACTATCCTTAGACCTTATGCTACAATAAAGAGGAAGAGAAGAGGGCCTAAACGTTCATACAATTCAAGTTTGAGTTGTTGGAATGTTTAGGTGTTTCTTTGATTTCAATGTTTAATTTTAATTCTCTTTGTTTTGTATGAGGAACTAAACCCCCCCTTAGCTAGGGGGTGATTCGAAATATATGTTTATGCTTGCATTTTGATTTGATTACTTCTAATTGCATTTCATAAGTTGTTGATTCAATTTGTTTAACCGTTTGATTGATAACTTATTTATGTATGTTTATTAAGAATGCGCGCTTAATTTTCATGCATGAATATGACGCTAGAATATAAGTGATTTTCACCTAATCTTTATGAACTTATATTCACAAGTAGTGGAGGTTGCTTATAAACAATCGCGTTAAATGAATTCTTGGCACGAGTTTCATGCTCATCATAGTAACGAATGCCTCGTCAACACTTATAGTTTTCATAATGCTTAATGATCTTTGATTGTATCTTTATTGTGCTGTTCACGTAAAGGACTTTTGGAGAATGTTGTGAATTGCGTTGCGCTAACCCATCCAATTCATTAACTTAAGGAAAACTTGACGGTTAATTTAAGCGGACCTAATTAACCCGGGGTGATGAGTTCATAATTTATCGAAAGATCAACTGGAAATCTTTTTATTATGCAAGTGTAACATATGTGGAGATGACCCCCTTAGCTATTCTATCATCCATTCATTCCATTTCATCAATTTCATATTTACATTCTGTCTAGTTTATTTAACTTGTTTCGTTATTTCAATTTTCGTATAAACTTAAATCCCCCTTTACTTTAATGTCAATTTAGTTAGAAATCATTTTAGTTTGTGTTTTTAAAAGCATTTTGAGTCTTTGGTTTGTCTTAGTGTTTTAAAGTTTAGTTTTACATTCTTTGAGTCTAGTTTAGTGTTTTATATTGTGTTTTTACGTTTTTGAGTCAAATCCAAGTGATTAAAAATCCCTCCTAATCCCCGGTCCAGAACGATCCCTACTTATACATATACTATAATTTGACGAAAAGAGGGTTTAATTTCTGTGCGTATAAATCACGCATCAGTGGAGGAATGGAAGAAGAGTGGTGGAATATGGAAGGATGGTGTTTGGATTGTAAGGGAGAGAACGGCACAAGGGAGTTTTATGGTCTACATTTCTGCAATGGATGAGTGTTTATGAATGGAATGGATGGACTTGTGAAGGGCACGGCCCCAAGGGACCAATTTCTGTTGTGAAAATGAATTGTGTATGAATGAGTGTGAATGAATGAGTATTTATAGGTGAAATGGGGGGAACATGACAGCTAGGTTGCATGTGCACATGTTGGTTGAATGATTATGAGTGCATGTGGCTGAAATAGCATGTGGAATGGCTGGAAATGCAAGGAGAAGGCATGTGCACGGTTTTGGGAGAGAATGGGAGTGCAAGTGGCTGAAATGTTAGAGGAACAAGTGCATGTGGCTGCATTGTGGTGCAATGATGGAGGAACAATCTGAAAATGCAAGGTATGGCTGGAATGATTGTGTTTGTTTGAATGTGCATGTGATTAAATTAAAGGATGCAAAGTAAATAAATAATGAATGCATGTGTTGAATTATGAAGATGCATGTGCAATGAAGTGGAATGACAATCTGAAATGGGATAGGTACCCACGGCAATGATGATTTCTGGTGGTGTTTTGGGTGCATGTGGAATGAATGATTTCTTGGTGAGTGGATGCATGTGTTGATTAAAGGGGGAATGCAAAGGAAAAGCTAGAAATGCATGTGGAGTGGCTGCAAGGTGAATGAATAATGAAATGGGAAAGCATGTGCAAGGTTTTGGTGTGAATGATTGAATGTGCATGTGGCTGCAATGGAGGAGGAATCCTTCAATTTTGCTATCCTCTTGGCTCCAAGCATTGGCTATCCATCCTTAACCCAAAAGTGCTCCAAAAGGCTCCAAAAGGCATCCTTTTGCATACTTTGCCCTTAGAACCTGAAAACACACAAAAGAAGCATAAAGGACTAAAATAACTAAAGAAACATAACGTAAATGCACGAGAACAAGCCATTTAAGTCGCATGAATATGCTTCTATCACACATATCATTCATTTATCACTTAACATATCACTCATTTATCACTTAGCATATCATTCATTTATCAATTATCAAACCATTCACTTATCACTTCCATTCACTTATCACTCACCACATATCATTCATTTATCACTTATCACAACAACAACCTAAAACACATGCACATGCACCACTAATCCCTTCACTTTCATGCCATCATTTCTCACCATCCCCCCTTGCCGTGGCCTTCACTCACATTTCCAGCTTTCCACCTTGCATTTCCACATGCATTCACTTCATCATTACACACCACTCATTCTCTAATTCCACATGCACATTCAATCATTCACTCAAGCACCCTTGTGCCATGTTTCCCCCTTTGTTCCCACCCATCACATGCATTATCATCAAACAAACAACCCTAACCCGTGGCATTCACTCCCATTTCCAGCTTGCTTATGCAATTCCAGCATGCATTCACATGCATTTTCAGCACCATTGACACCTTTGCCGTGTATCCCCTTCATCATTCCAGCATTCCACCTAATTCACATGCCTTCATTCATTCTTTATTCCACTTACACTCATCATCACACACCTTAGCAATCAACACATGCAATCACATGCATCACAACCACAAAGAACCATCCCCAAAACACTTTGCCGTGAGTTCCCACTCCCATTTCCAGCTTTCCATAACTTTTCCTAGTTGTTTTATTTCATACATTCCCCCTTCATTATTCCAAACACATGCACCCATAATCATTCATCCCCTCCTAGCTGCAATATTCCCTCTTTTGTTCCCCCATTTCACCTATAAATAAGCATCCAACACTCCTCAAAATTCACTCACTCTTCCATACACATTTTCAGTTACAACCACTTCCATCTTCTCCCTAGCCGTGAGTCTCTCCATTTTCTGCACCATTCCCTTCCCTTTCTCCTCCATTTCTTCCATTTCCATAATCCCCCAAACCACTCATCCCCCAAAAACTCACCTTAGACCTTGTGCTACAACAACGAAGAAGAGAAGAGTGCCTAAACGTTCATATAATTCAAGTTTGAGTTGTTGGAATGTTTAGGTGTTTCTTTGATTTCAATGTTTAAATTCAATTTTCTTTGTTTTGTAATGGAAGAGAAGAGTGCCTAAACGTTCATACAATTCAGTTTGAGTTGTTGGAATGTTTAGGTGTTTCTTTGATTTCAAAGTTATGAGGAACTAAACCCCCTTTAGCTAGGGGGTGATTCGAAACTATGTTTATATTTGCAATTTGAATTGATTACGTTTGGTTGGAATTTCATAAGTTGTGGATTCAATTCGTTTAACTGTTTGATTGATAACTTATTTATGTATGTTCATTGAGATTGCAAGCTTAATTTTCATGCATAAATATGACGCTAGAATATAAGTGAATTTCACCTAATCGCTATGAACTTATATTCACAAGTAGTGGAGGTTGCTTATAAACAATCGCGTTAAACGAATTCTTGGCATAAGTTTCATGCGTATTCCATAGTAACAAATGCCTCGTCGATGTTTATGATTTCTGTTCAACTTAATGATCTTTGTTGAATGTCTCTATCATGCGTATTCCATAGTTAGGGACTTTGATTAAGAATAATTTGGTTGTAATGCGTATTCCATTCAATCCAACGAATTTAGGGAAATCTGAAAGTTAATCTAAGCGGATCTAATTAACTTAGAGCATTGAGTTTCACAACTTATCGAAAGACCAACTGAGAATCAATTTTGTTTTGCAAGTGTAACATGTGTGGAGAAGAACCCCTTGGCTATTCCATCGTCCATATTTTTATCACATTCATATTTACATTTTGCCTTTAATTATATTCTGTCTTTTTAATTTAATATCGTCCAACCACAATTCCCCCCCCCCTATTTTGTTAAGTCTTAATCATTCGTATTTGTTTTATTTTTGTATCTTTAAGCTTTTGGAGTCATAAACAATTGCAAATTCGTCTAAATCAAGTTCTAGCTTCTATTTGAGTCAATTTGATTGTTTTAGACAATTTGAGTTTTTCAAAGCCTTTCTGAGTCATAGTAGTCTTGTTAAGAGTATTTTAATTTAGTTTTTATGTTTTTAAGTCAATTTAGAAGGTTTTAGCAAGCCCTCCTAATCCCCGGTCTAGAACGATCCTTCACTTATCCATTCTACTACAATTGTCAAACGAGGGTTTAATTTGAGTGTCAAGTAAATCTCGCATCAAATTTTGGCGCCGTTGCCGGGGATTAGCAACTTTGCTAATCCTTTGTCTTTATTTTTATATTTTTTTAGTTTTTCGTGCATTCTTATTTCAGATTCTTAGTTTGTTTGTTTCCTTGTTTTTTAGGTACTGTGTATGACTCGTCGCTCTCGGCCTATTATAGAGAACATCTCCGACTTTGACGGTGATTTTGAACGCACTTTGAGGAGAACGAGGAGTCAACAACCTCCACCACAACCTCCACCAGAACCTGGGCTTGAAGAAGACGAAGTAGGTGTAGAAGAAAAGCCCACGGATCAGATTTTTGAAGAAGAACAAGCCATGGCAGCAGATAATAGAACCATCAAGGAGCTTTCGGCCTCGGGTTTGGATAATGCATTGCCTCTTTGTATCCAATACCCCACGGCTGCAGAGGGGAAGACTGAGGAATTTGAACTCAAATCCAGTTTGTTACACCATATTCCGAAGTTCCATGGCTTGTCTATGGAAGACCCCAACAAACACTTGAAGGAGTTCGAGGTGGTTTGTTCGAGCATGACCCCCGTCAATGTGGATGGGAGTATATTGAAGATGAAGGCCTTTCCATTTTCACTTATGGACAAGGCCAAAGATTGGCTCTACGAACTAGCCCCGGGAACTGTGACTTCGTGGGAGAGTATGAAGCGTGCTTTCTTGGAGAAATTTTTCCCTACTTCGAGAGCGATTCTCCTACGGAAGAAAATTAGTGGTATTCAACAGAATCATGGTGAGACATTCCCGGCTTATTATGAGCGTTTCAAGGGCCTTGTAGCTTCATGTCCTCAACATCAAATGAAGGAGGAACTTCTCCTTCAATATTTCTATGAGGGCCTCCTTCCTATCGAACGTCAAATGGTTGATGCATTAGCGGGAGGAGCATTGGTGGACAAAACACCAAGGGATGCCAAGATTCTCATAGCCAACCGAGCGCTCAACGCTCAACAATATGAAGGAGTGGGCCAAAGGGAAGCCCCACGGCAACAAAGTGTAAATGAGGTGAGTGCTATTTCTGAAATTCAATCACAACTTGCTAATCTTACTTCTCTTGTTTCTCAGGTTGTGATTGGTCCAAAAGCACAAGAACACCAAGTTTGTGGCGTGTGCTCAATTCAAGGGCATCCATCCGACAAGTGCCCTCAACTAATCGAGAATGGTGGGTGGGAATCTGCCAATGCAATTGGTTTCCAAGGACAAAATCAAAACAACCCATACTCGAACACTTACAATGCCGGATGGAGGGACCATCCAAACTTCAAATGGAGGGAGCCACAACAAGCTGCCCAACAAGGAGGATTTAGGCCAAACCCCCCTGGTTTTTATTCCAAGCCGTATGCACCCCAACAACCTTCGACATCATCTCATTCAGGTACGTCCTTGGAAAGTGATCAAGCTATGCAATTACTAACCTCTATTTCGCAGGGGTTGCAAAATCAAAACAACCGGATAGCAAATAACGAGAAGGAGATGACGGATATGAAGAAACAAATAGGGCAGATTTCTGAGTTCCTTGGACAGATTAGAGAGCAAGGAAAGCTTCCTAGCTCAACCACAGTCAATCCAAAGGGAGGATTCGAATCCGCCAAGGCCATCACCCTAAGGGGTGGAAAAGAAGTTGGGACCGAGCCAAACAATCCCAAATCTGCCCAGAAAGTAGATGAAGAGACGACACAACCTGAGGCAGATCACCCTAACTCGGCCAAATCAGGTAATTTAAGTTCAAATTCATGTACTTCACGTCCTAATCTGCCCAATGTACCTTTTCCTCGCAGGTTCATGCAAGAAAAAAAGGAAGAAAGCGAGAAGGACATTCTTGAAACGTTCCGGAAGGTGCAAGTGAACATACCGCTTCTCGATGCAATCAAACAGGTTCCAAAGTATGCTAAATTCCTCAAGGACCTATGCAATACAAAGAGAAGAAGGGCAAACAAAGAGGTAGTGAAGGTAAGCGAGAATGTGTCCGCTGTTTTACAACGTAAACTGCCTACCAAGTGCAAAGACCCCGGTAGTTTCACGATTCCTTGTGTGATTGGACATAATCGTTTTGAACATGCCATGCTTGATTTAGGTGCATCCATAAATGTCATGCCTTATTCTATTTATGCATCTATAAATTTGGGTGAATTAAAACAAGATGGTGTAATTATACAATTGGCCGATCGTTCTAATGCGTATCCAAAAGGAGTTTTGGAAGATGTTCTTGTGCAGGTGAACCATTTAATTTTTCCGGCTGATTTCTACGTCCTAGACATGGAGGATTCAGCCCATTCTACATCTTTGCCGATTCTCCTTGGTAGGCCATTCATGAAGACGGCCCGAACGAAGATTGATGTATACAAAGGCACCTTGACAATGGAATTCGATGGGGAAGTGATTGATTTTAATATTTCTGAAACTATGAGATATCCCGTTGATGACCATTCTTGTTTTTCCATTGATGTTATCGATTCTTTGGCGCAGGTATACCTTGAAGAATTGAACGAGGACGCCCTGGAAACAACCATCACTAAGGCCATAGAGCGGAAAAATGAAGGATTTGGGCCAACGCAAGGCCACGGCAAGGAGGAGGAATTCTTTGCAATGGGTTCTAGTGAAGAAATAATTGAGGTTGTGGCAGCCCTTGAGTCATTGCCACAATAATATGGTAAGGTTCCACTCTCACTTTCAAATTCAGTTTCCACTAAGATGCTACCTTCTGTTGTTCAGGCACCATCGCTTGAACTTAAGCCGTTGCCGGACCATTTGAAGTATGTGTTTTTGGGAAAAGGCGAAACATTGCCCGTCATCATTTCATCAAGTCTCACGGCAATGGAGGAGGAGAAGCTTGTGAGGGTGCTGCGAGAGCACAAAACGGCCATAGGGTGGACTTTGGCCGACATTAAAGGAATAAGCCCTACCACATGCATGCACCGTATACTTCTTGAGGAGGGGGCTAAACCAACTCGAGAGGCTCAACGCCGTCTCAACCCTCCGATGATGGAAGTGGTGAAGAAGGAAATAATCAAGCTTTTGGATTGCGGAGTGATCTACCCTATCTCCGATAGCCGTTGGGTCTCTCCAGTTCAAGTCGTTCCCAAGAAGTCCGGAGTAACTGTTATCAAGAATGATGAGAATGAGCTCGTGCCTACACGCATTCAGACTGGATGGCGGGTATGTATCGATTACCGGAAGCTAAATGCCATGACTAGGAAAGATCACTTTCCTTTGCCATTCATCGACCAGATGCTCGAAAGGTTAGCCGGTCATGCTTTTTACTGTTTTCTTGATGGATACTCTGGATATAACCAAATTGTGATAGCCCCGGATGATCAAGAGAAGACCACATTCACATGTCCCTTTGGAACATTTGCTTATCGTCGCATGCCATTTGGCTTATGCAACGCACCGGCCACTTTCCAAAGGTGTATGGTAAGTATATTTTCCGATTTTGTTGAAAAGATCATTGAGGTTTTCATGGATGATTTCAGTGTATTTGGGAGTTCATTTGATAATTGCTTGGATAATCTGACCTTAATTTTGAAACGATATGTTGAAACTAACCTTGTCTTGAATTGGGAGAAATGTCACTTTATGGTGAAACAAGGTATAGTTTTAGGACATATTGTTTCAGAAAAAGGAATTGCAGTAGATAAATCGAAAATAGACCTTTTGTATGTCTTGTGATCGTTGCCAACGAATGGGTAACATAGGTACCAAGGACCAAATGCCGCAAACCCCTGTCTTTAATGTTGAAATTTTTGATGTTTGGGGCATTGATTTCATGGGCCCTTTCCCTCCATCTTATGGTTTCACTTATATCTTGCTAGCCGTTGATTATGTTTCTAAATGGGTGGAAGCAAAAGCCACCCGTACTAACGATTCTAAGGTGGTTGCAGATTTCGTGAAAACTAACATTTTTGCTAGGTTTGGAATGCCGAGAGTAATCATAAGTGATGGAGGGTCTCACTTTTGCAATCGGACCATTGAGGCGTTGCTAAGAAAGTACCATGTCAACCATAAGGTCTCCACACCTTACCATCCTCAAACAAATGGCCAAGCCGAGGTGTCTAACCGAGAAATAAAACAAATTTGGAGAAGACCGTTGGACCAACAAGGAGGGATTGGAGCTTACGTTTAGATGATGCACTGTGGGCATATCGTACGGCATACAAAACACCCATTGGGATGTCACCTTTTCGGCTCGTCTATGGTAAGCCATGTCATTTGCCCGTAGAGTTAGAGCACAAGGCACATTGGGCTGTGAAGATTTTCAACATGGACATAGATGCAGCGGGAGTTCATAGGAAGCTCCAATTGAATGAACTTGAGGAGATTCGGAATGAAGCCTATGAGAATGCCCGGATGTACAAAGCCAAGACCAAAGCATTCCATGATAAAATCATTCGAACCAAGACCTTCACAGTTGGGCAGAAAGTGTTACTTTTTAACTCTCGCCTACGTTTGTTTCCTGGTAAGTTGCGTTCTAAATGGATTGGCCCGTTTGTTGTTACTAATGTTTTCCCTCATGGTGCAGTGCAAATCAAAAGTTCAAGGACGCAGCAAGAATTCAAACTGAATGGGCATCGATTGAAGCCCTATTACGAGATGTTTGAGGAGCATGTCGTGGAGGAGGTACCCCTCCATGCCGTGGAACCTAGTCAAGCTTAAACGGAGGTACCGTCCGGCTGCAAGACGTAAAAGAAAGCGCTTCGTGGGAGGCAACCCATGCATCCGAATAGAGAAGAACTTGGAAACCCCTTTAAGAGACTTATTTTTATTCCTTTCTTTTTCTTTACTGCCTTTACTTTGCTTTCTTTCTCGTATTTGTTTATTTGCTTGCTCTGTTGTGACTTTCTGCTTAAAACATTGAGGACAAAGTTTGATTTAAGTGTGGGGGGGTAAACAATTTGTATTTGCATGAATTTCGTGGGATTTATTCACCTTTCACTTAGAATGTTGTTTCTTGCTGTTTTAAGCGTTTTTAAAGTGTTTTAGTGTGTTTTATAGTGTCTTGGTATAAAACTCCGAAAATTTGATAAAAAATAAAAATTAAAAAATTAAAAAAAAATTAAAAAAAAAAAAAATCTTTTGAAAAACCCAAAAATATGTGTTTTTAGAGTCATTTGAGTCATTTTGGTGTTTGTTTGTGTCTTAGCGCTACTTGGGAGGCAACCCATGCATTCAACAAAGGAAGACTTAGAAAGCACTCCAGATCCAGATTTCTAAAAAAAAAAAACTCTTCTCTTTGTTGCTATTTCGTTTCTGCCTTGTTAGGTTGTTTAGTTGTTATTGTTTGTTTGTTTATTAATTGTGTGAGTCTATGATTGTAACATTGAGAAAATGTTTGATTTATTGATAGGCACTGCTAAACAAAGAAAGATGGTGCTTCACAAAGGTTGTTTGCTTGAGGCCCCACTACGTGGCTTTACTCTTGAAGCGGAAGGCGTAGGAACAAAAGGCATCGGAGCGGAAGGCGTAGGAACAGAAGGCATCGGAGCGGGAGGCATCGAAGATAGAGCATTCCAGGCCTCAATACTTGGCCAAGCGCTGGATGAGCCAGGAAAAAGGTGCCTCTGGAGGAAAGACGAGAACCTTTGACGGTCACTGTGAATCCGACCTTCAGACTCTTGCAGCTCATCAAGCTTCCTCTTCATGCCCGTCGAATAGTTGTTTGCAAGCACGTGCAAACTTCTATTCTCATACTTCAGCTGCTGGATCTCCTGCTTGAGACTTTCCACCTCTGCCATCAATGATTCCACCTGACGGGAGCGGGCAAGCAGGCGTTGGCCCATGTTGGACACAGAACTCGCACACTGAACACTAAGTGCGAGGGACTCTTGAACGGCCAACTCATCGGACCGTCCTGACAGCAGCCTACTATCTTTTGGAGTGAGGAGGTTCCTAGCTACTATTGTAGCTGTTGTGGCGTCCTGCATCACGGAGTCTTCACCTGTGAGAGGACCGTTAGAAGAAAAGAAAGAAGGGCGCCATACGTTACCTTGACGCGGCGCGCCCGTATCACTGCTAAGGCTCAATTCCAAGCTAAGGTTCGATGAGTTTGCCATTTTTTCAAAAGTGTTCAAAGAGAAGGGATGGAGTTAAATTTCAAAGGGCCGGAGTCGATTTTCAAGAATGGGAAATCTGCAGAGTGTGTTTGTTGTGGTGATCGATAGCTCAATAAAAACGCCAAGGCGACGCGTCCACCAATTCAAAAAAAGCCGGAATCTCCGGCGTAATTTAGGCGACGCTTTCTCGGCTTTTCAGAAGGCGCGTTCAACTTTGTCAAAAGATTTCTTCTTTTCAGACAACACGTGGAGGCCATCATCACAACTACACATCTTTAGCCGACAAGCGCAAAGTTCGGCGACGCTTTCTCTGCTTTTCAGAAGACGCGTGCAGCTTTGTCAAAAGGAGCCGCATCTGCACTACCACGTGTCGTTCAGAAAGCGAAGGGGCGTCGTTCAGAAATCGAAGGGGCGCCTGCTCAGAAATCGAAGAGGCGTGTTCAGAGATCGAAGAGGCGCCACTATTTCAAAAAGCCAGATTTGCGGGATCAAAACGTTTGTCGACAAAGGTAAAAAGTACCACCACTTGATATTATCTCTATATATGTCGACCTTCGTCTTTTATGGCAGGGCAAACCTGAAGAAAAATGCCCAACTCTCCCTCACCTCTGAGGGCGCAATCCCAGCAAAGCCTTTCGAAAGACTCAATTCTTTCTTCTTCCCCAAAGATGATACCAGATGCCTGAAGTACATATGACCCAGGAGGAAACAGCACAACAAATACATGTGCTGATTCATTCACCGCTTCTTCAAAAGCAAAGGTATCTCATATCATCAAGGTCAAAAGCAAAAGTATCTCATATCATGCTCTTTCCCTGTCTTTTTCTTTGTCCTTGTTCTTACTCGCATGTCAAAGTAAAACAAGCAATCAGCCGGCACTTGGAGTCAGTCTTCCGTTCTGGAGCCAACTGCCTGGAATCTATTCCTGATTGCTTACCTAGCGTTGCTCTCGAGTAGTCATCTTCAACGGTTGATACACTTCCGGAGAAGGGACCACTTCTGCAAAGGGGAGCGAGTAAGGCAAGTGCAAATGATACATTGAAGCATGTGGAGACAAACATAGGCTGAGTTATCCTCCAACCCTTTTCAATACGAATTGGAAAGATTGAACAAAGAAACAGATAAAAGGGATAAGCTCAGACCTTCGGGGGAGACCAAAAGAACCATCCTGCTGCCCAGTTCAAGAAGTAGCACAAAGGAAAATCAACGATGGGCAGAAACCAGTTCAAGAGTAAGCCTGTGGAATCACAAAGATCAAAAGCCTCAATGCAATTACCAAGGAGAAGATGGAATTTACACTCTATAACCAGATTTGCGTCTCTAAACTCTTCTCTTTGTTAATTACATTATGCCATGTTTAGTATGTTTAAGTGCTTTTTGTGTATTTACTTATGCTTTGTGTGAATCTATGCTTAAAACATTGAAGACAATGTTTGATTTAAGTGTGGGGGGGGGGGGTAACTAAGTATATTTGATGCAAATTCGTGGGATTTATTCACCTATCACTTCACATGTTGTTTCTCACTGTTTTAAAACTGTTTTAGTGTGTTTTGTCTTAAAAATTCGAAAATCCCATAAAAATTTGAAAAATTGTTTTGAAAAACCCAAAAAGAGTTGTTTTAAAGTTGTTTTTGTGTGTGTGTTTGTGTCTTAGGATACCTTCCAACACAATAATAAGGATTTGGTTTGTAATTGCATGACTGTTAAAAAGAGTTATTAACATAGAGAAAAGTTTGATTTACTCTTGGTATATGCTTGGTTATGGTTATAATGTATGACTTCACATGCAATCATAAAAGAAAATTTAGTTTTTGTAACATGCCTGAAGGAAGGAACTCAAACAAATGCTACAACCCTGAGAGACTTGAGCCTATAACGTTCTTTGGAGAGTATAATCTGTGATTTCTTGTTTTCTAAAGTCGTTGCATGATCTCATTATTCTTTGCTTGGTTACTACTTAGAAGGCGTTTCATCATATAGTTCCAAATGCTAGAACTCATGCCCATTTCATTCAAAGCATGTTATTGATTTGCATAACACATATTCAAGATGAAGTTGTGTAGTTGCCACCATAGCCAAATAGCCTCACTTCCCATATTTCGTATATGTTGTAAGTTGTACCCCCGTTGAGCCGTGTTAGCCCATGTTCTTTGTTAACCCACTTTTTCCTCACCTAGCCTAGTTTAGGACAATCCCCACCCTTGTTCTTAAAAGATAGTGAGCATGACTTAATTGAATTCCTTTTGAGTTACATTATGAAAGAAAATAAGTGTGGGGGAGAGAATGTTTAAGTGTTTATGTTTTGAGATTCAAAAGAAAAGAAAAAAAAAAAAAAAAAAAAAAAAGAATAAGTGATTGAAGAAAGGTTCCAAAACACCAATTCTGGGAGTAAATTGTCTAAATTCTCCCTTTTTGTTCAAAAGTTGAGTTTTCATTCAAAAGTGAATTCTAAGTTGATTCAAATGCTTTGCTCACTATTTCTTTAAGAACCTTTGTTTTCCATATCCCTTCTTTGTTATCCACATACCCCAAGCCCCGTTACAACCCTTGACTTCTATCTTGAGTGTTGTGTATTTCAATTTGTGGAGTTTGAACTTGGTATGAGCATATGGTGTCACTGGTTCTCGCATCTAAGTAGTAGCATTCCATTCATGAGATCATATCTAAACATGCTTATTAACTCCAGAAATTGCTTCCTTTGAAATACATATATGTGAGTGTTCGTTTTTATGTTTACATCAATCTTCTCACATATAACTAGTTTAGGGTGTGTAGTCAGAAAATCTGAGTGAAAACCGAGTGCATATCTTGTAAGGATTTGAGCAAATTCTCTATGGCATGTTACTACATTCAAAACATGGTTTTAAATGCTTAATTGTGAACTAGTATATGGTGACTATGATTAAGAATGTACTTAAGTGTGAAGGTGACTAAAATCTGTGGGAATGATGATTTTTAACGTGTCATGTGCATTGGAAATCCCTAAGACGGTTGTTGGAAGGTTTAGGTTGTGTTTTACTTGTTTTGTTTCGTTTTGTTTTGTTTTGTTTTTCTTTCTGTTTTGCTCGAGGACTAGCAAAAGATAAGTGTGGGGGTATTTGATAGGAGCATATTCATGCGACTTAAATGGCTTGTTCTCGTGCATTTACGTTATGTTTCTCTAGTTATTTTAGTCCTTTATGCTTCTTTTGTGTGTTTTCAGGTTCTAAGGGCAAGGTATGCAAAAGGATGCCTTTTGGAGCCTTTTGAAGCAAATTAGAGATTGGAATGGATATCATATGCTTGGAGCCAAGAGGATGGACGAAATTAAAGACTTGAAGTAGGAATGTTAAATCCTAAAAGACCTCATGTTTAAGCATCATTGAAGACTCCTACGCATTTTAGAACACAAAAACAACATTCCTTGCAACCTTAGGACATTGTCGTGTGTTTCCTTGTGTCTCCCTTCCTTGCCATGCAAGGAAGGGCTTTGTTCCCTATTTTAAACACTTAAAGCATTCACTTATCATATCATTCACTTATCAAACCAATCACTTATCACTTCCATTCACTTATCACTCACCACATATCATTCATTTATCACTTAACATATCACTCATTTATCACTTAGCATATCATTCATTTATCAATTATCAAACCATTCACTTATCACTCACCACATATCATTCATTTATCACTTATCACAACAACAACCTAAAACACATGCACATGCACCACTAATCCCTTCACTTTCATGCCATCATTTCTCACCATCCCCCCTTGCTGTGGCCTTCACTCACATTTCCAGCTTTCCACCTTGCATTTCCACATGCATTCACTTCATCATTACACACCACTCATTCTCTAATTCCACATGCACATTCAATCATTCACTCAAGCACCCTTGTGCCATGTTTCCCCCTTTGTTCCCACCCATCACATGCATTATCATCAAACAAACAACCCTAACCCGTGGCATTCACTCCCATTTCCAGCTTGCTTATGCAATTCCAGCATGCATTCACATGCATTTTCAGCACCATTGACACCTTTGCCGTGTATCCCCTTCATCTTTCCAGCATTCCACCTAATTCACATGCCTTCATTCATTCTTTATTCCACTTACACTCATCATCACACACCTTAGCAATCAACACATGCAATCACATGCATCACAACCACAAAGAACCATCCCCAAAACACTTTGCCGTGAGTTCCCACTCCCATTTCCAGCTTTCCATAACTTTTCCTAGTTGTTTTATTACATACATTCCCCCTTCATTATTCCAAACACATGCACCCATAATCATTCATCCCCTCCTAGCTGCAATATTCCCTCTTTTGTTCCCCCATTTCACCTATAAATAAGCATCCAACACTCCTCAAAATTCACTCACTCTTCCATACACATTTTCAGTTACAACCACTTCCATCTTCTCCCTAGCCGTGAGTCTCTCCATTTTCTGCACCATTCCCTTCCCTTTCTCCTCCATTTCTTCCATTTCCATAATCCCCCAAACCACTCATCCCCCAAAAACTCACCTTAGACCTTGTGCTACAACAACGAAGAAGAGAAGAGTGCCTAAACGTTCATACAATTCAAGTTTGAGTTGTTGGAATGTTTAGGTGTTTCTTTGATTTCAATGTTTAAATTCAATTTTCTTTGTTTTGTAATGGAAGAGAAGAGTGCCTAAACGTTCATACAATTCAGTTTGAGTTGTTGGAATGTTTAGGTGTTTCTTTGATTTCAAAGTTATGAGGAACTAAACCCCTTTAGCTAGGGGGTGATTCGAAACTATGTTTATATTTGCAATTTGAATTGATTACGTTTGGTTGGAATTTCATAAGTTGTGGATTCAATTCGTTTAACTGTTTGATTGATAACTTATTTATGTATGTTCATTGAGATTGCAAGCTTAATTTTCATGCATAAATCCGACACTAGAATATAAGTGAATTTCACCTAATCGCTATGAACTTATATTCACAAGTAGTGGAGGTTGCTTATAAACAATCGCGTTAAACGAATTCTTGGCATAAGTTTCATGCGTATTCCATAGTAACAAATGCCTCGTCGATGTTTATGATTTCCGTTGAACTTAATGATCTTTGTTGAATGTCTCTATCATGCGTATTCCATAGTTAGGGACTTTGATTAAGAATAATTTGGTTGTAATGCGTATTCCATTCAATCCAACGAATTTAGGGAAATCTGAAAGTTAATCTAAGCGGATCTAATTAACTTGGAGCATTGAGTTTCACAACTTATCGAAAGACCAACTGAGAATCAATTTTGTTTTGCAAGTGTAACATGTGTGGAGAAGAACCCCTTGGCTATTCCATCGTCCATATTTTTATCACATTCATATTTACATTTTGCCTTTAATTATATTCTGTCTTTTTAATTTAATATCGTCCAACCACAATTCCCCCCCCCCCTATTTTGTTAAGTCTTAATCATTCGTATTTGTTTTATTTTTGTATCTTTAAGCTTTTGGAGTCATAAACAATTGCAAATTCGTCTAAATCAAGTTCTAGCTTCTATTTGAGTCAATTTGATTGTTTTAGACAATTTGAGTTTTTCAAAGCCTTTCTGAGTCATAGTAGTCTTGTTAAGAGTATTTTAATTTAGTTTTTATGTTTTTAAGTCAATTTAGAAGGTTTTAGGAAGCCCTCCTAATCCCCGGTCTAGAACGATCCCTCACTTATCCATTCTACTACAATTGTCAAACGAGGGTTTAATTTGAGTGTCAAGTAAATCTCGCATCATAGCATTCCATTCATGAGATCATATCTAAACATGCCTATTAACTCCGGAAATTGCGTTCTTTGTGATACATATATGTGAGCATTCGTTTTTATATCTACATCAATTCTCTCACATATAACTAGTATAGGGTGTGTAGTTAGAAAATCTGAGTGAAAATAGAGTGCAAATCTATTAAGGATAGAAGGAATTCTCTAAGGCATGTTACTACATTCAAAACATTGTTTTAATTGGTTAATTGTGAACTAGTAAGTAGTGACTATGATTAAGCATGTGCTTAAGTGTTAAATTGACTCAAATCTGTGGGAATGATAATCTTTAACATGCCATGTGCATTGGAAATCCCTGAGGCAAACGTTGGAAGGTTTAGATTATGTTTGTTTGTTTTGTCTTGTTTTATTTCTTTGTTTTGCTCGAGGACTAGCAAAAGCTAAGTGTGGGGGAATTTGATAGGAGCATTTTTATGCGACTTAATTGGCTTGTTCTCATGCATTTATGTTGTTTTTCCTTAGTTAGTTTAAGTGTTTAAAGTCATTTTCGTGCAATTTCAGGTTTTAGTGTCAAAGTATGCAAAAAGAAGCAATTTGGAGCATTCTAGAGCATTTTTGGGCCAAGATTGGATAGTGCAAGCATGGAGGCATGAGGATGGACGAATTTGAAGGCTTGAATTCAGTTAGGGAGCTGCAAGGGGGCCTAAAAAAAAACCTTATTTCTAGAAGGCTTTATCTATTCACACATGGTGCCTAATTTCTAGCTTGTCTCCTAGCCGTCCTAGCTTGTCTCCTAGCCGTCCTAGCTTGTCTCCTAGCCGTCCTAGCTTGTCACTAGCCGTCCTACCTTGTCTACTAGCCGTCCTAGCTTGTCACTAGCCGTCCTAGCTTGTCTCCTAGCCGTCCTAGCTGATGCGAGATTTACTTGACACTCAAATTAAACCCTCGATTGACAATTGTAGTAGAATGGATAAGTGAGGGATCGTTCTAGACCGGGGATTAGGAGGGCTTGCTAAAACCTTCTAAATTGACTTAAAAACATAAAAACTAAATTAAAATACTCTTAACAAGACTACTATGACTCAGAATGGCTTTGAAAAACTCAAATTGTCTAAAACAATCAAATTGACTCAAACAGAAGCTAGAACTTGATTTAGACGAATTTGCAAGTGTTTATGACTCCAAAAGCTTAAAGATACAAAAATAAAACAAATACGAATGATTAAGACTCAACGAAATATGGGGGAAATGTGTTTGGACGATATTAAATTAAAAAGACAGAATATAATTAAAGGCAAAATGTAAATATGAATGTGATGAAAATATGGATGATGGAATAGCCAAGGGGTTCTTCTCCACACATGTTACACTTGCATACAATATTGATTCTCAGTTGGCCTTTCCATAAGTTGTGAAACTCAATGCTCCAAGTTAATTAGGTCCGCTTAGATTAACTTTCAGATTTCCCTAAATTCGTTGGATTGAATGGAATACGCATTACAACCAAATTATTCTTAATCAAAGTCCCTAACTATGGAATACGCATGATAGAGACATTCAACAAAGATCATTAAGTTCAATGAAAATTATGAGTGTTGACGAGGCATTCGTTACCATGGAATACGCATGAAACTTATGCCAAGAATTCGTTTAACGCGATTGTTTATAAGCAACCTCCACTACTTGTGAATATAAGTTCATAACGATTAGGTGAAACTCACTTATATTCTAGCGTCATATTCATGCATGAAAATTAAGCTTGCAATCTCAATGAACATACATAAATAAGTTATCAATCAAACAGTTAAACGAATTGAATCCACAACTTATGAAATTCCAACCAAAAGTAATCAATTCATATTGCAAATATAAACATAGTTTCGAATCACCCCCTAGCTAAAGGGGGTTTAGTTCCTCATAACCTTGAAATCAAAGAAACAACTAAACATTCCAACAACTCAACTTGAATTGTATGAACGTTTAGGCACTCTTCTCTTCCATTACAAAACAAAGAAAATTGAATTCAAACATTGAAATCAAAGAAACACCTAAACATTCCAACAACTCAAACTTGAATTGTATGACCGTTTAGGCACTCTTCTCTTCCTCGTTGTTGTGGTACAAGGTCTAAGGTGAGCTTTGGGGATTATGTGAAGTGTTTTGGAGGGATGGGAAGTGGTTGGATAGTGGCTGCAATGGAGGAGAAAAACTGCACAGAAAATGGAAGGGGAATTGCGGCAATGGATGTGTATTTGTGTGGTGTGTTGTGTTGTGAAATGAATGAAAAATGAGATGTGAATTGGTTAGGTTGCATGCTTATTTATAGGTAAATGAGAGGGAACATGACAGCTTGGAATAGGTGGAAATGTGGCTGCAAGTTTGGTGAATGATTATGAGTGAATGCATGTGAATGTGGCTAGGTTGGAAAGCTGGAATTTCTGGAATTGTAATGTACCCCACGGCATTGATTGTGTTTGAGTGTTTGTGGCTGCAATGTTTGTTGGTTAAAGATGCATGTGGATGTATTATACAATGGGAAAGTATGTGATTGATAATTAGGGTGAATGGTGGTTGCAATGATGGAGTGTGATGGCTGAAAATGCAAGGGAAGTATGGAATGCATGTGAAATGTAAAGGGAAAAACTGGAAATGGCTAAGAAGGTCACGGCATAGACTTGTTTGTTTGATGATGATGCATGTGATGGGTGGGAACAAAGGGGGAAACATGGCACAAGGGTGCTTGAGTGAATGATTGAATGTGCATGTGGATTAAAGAATGAGTGGTGGTGTAATGATGAAATGAATGCATGTGTTGATGACTAGGTTAGTGGGTGGAAATCTGAAAATGGCATAAGGGAATGGGAGCTCACGGTTTTGGCTAGTGTATGAATGTGTAAAGTGTGTGTGAATGCATGTGAATATGCTAATAAATAATGCATGTAGGGTTAGGAAATAAAATCATAACTTAAAGGGGGATGATTAAAGGGTGTTGAAAGGTTTTGTATGGCTTTGAAGTGATTGTGGATTGGGCTAGAGTTTAAGTACATGAAATGGACCCAAATTGCTCATCCTTGCATGGCAAGGAATGGTGTTTGTGTTAAGCCCATGGCAAGGTGTTATGTGATTGGGTTAGGGCCATTGTTTTGTGTCTTCAAGTGCATACAAGGCCTTCAATTTCATCCAACACTTGGGCTCCAAGTATAAGCTATCCATCCTTAGCCCAATAGTGCTCCAAAACACTCCACAATGCATCCTTTCGTCAAACACGTCTTATTATCCTGAAAACACACAAAAGAAGCATAAAGGACTAAAATAACTAAAGAAACACAACGTAAATGCACGAGAACAAGCAAAGTAAGTCGCCTAAATATGCTCCTATCACTAGCTTGTCTCCTAGCCGTCCTAGCTTGTCACTAGCCGTCCTACCTTGTCTACTAGCCGTCCTACCTTGTCATTAGCCGTCCTACCTTGTCTCCTAGCCGTCACTAGCCATCCTACCTTGTCTCCTAGCCGTCACTAGCCGTCCTACCTTGTCTCCTAGTCGTCCTATCTTGTCTCCTACCTTGTCCAAGCTACACACATATATCCTTTAAGTGTTTCATGTATAGAATTTCTGGTACAAAAAACCTTTTGGTTTCAACTAAGTTCAAAACCTTTCCTAGCCCTATAAATAAGGCTTTGCAGCAAGGCACTTGGGGGATCACTCATTCACCCAATTTTCGTCCATTCATCTAGCCACACCACTCTACACATCCTAAAATCCTAAAAACACAATTCCAGCCAAACACTACACCTTGCCGTGCCTATCCTCCATCCAATTCCATAATCCCTGATCCTAAAACACATCCCAACCATCCCATCCACCTTTGTGCCGTAGCAAGGAGAAAGAAGGAAAGACTCTTGGATGCTCAAGCTTCGTCGTTGGTGCATTCTAGGTGTAATTTGTTTTATGATTTCAATGTTTAATTTATTTTCCTTTCATTTTGCTATGAACATGAGTGGCTAAACCCCTATTGGTTAGGGGTGATTTCGAAGCCATAACTATGTGTGCAAGTTGATTTGATAAATTCCAGTTATGAGTTCTTGAATCGTGAATGCAATTGGCTTAACTGTGCGAGTAATAACGTATTTGTGTTTGTTAATTAGGGGTCGACACTTAATTGGCTTGCATGAATATGATGCTAGAATATAAGTTTGTTTCACATAATTGTCACACACTTATATTCACAAGTAGTGAAGATTGCTAGTCACAATCGCGTTAAGTTCAATTCCTAGCATAAGTGTCATGATGTCATAGTCACAAGTGCTTTGTTAATGCTTATAGTTTTCATTGAACGTAATGATCTTTGATTGTATCTTTATTATGATGTCATGTAAGGAACTTTTGAAGAATGCTTTGGGTTGTCGTATGATGTCATCCAATTCAATAACACAAGGAAAACTTGAGAATTAACTAGTGATGTCACGATTAATTTGGGGCATTGTCATTCATAATTCTATGAAGGAATAACTGGAAATCGAGTCATTTGCATACTTGTCATGTGTGGAGAAAGAACCCCTAACTAGTCCATCATCCATTAAAAACCCCAAAAACGTTTCAAGATCAGTTTTACTTTGCAATCTGTTTTCTCAACTTTAATTTCGTCCAAATCAAATCCCCCTTTACTTTGAAGTCTCAATTTAGTTAGAAATTGTTTTGGTTCATGTTTTTAAGTGTTTTGAGTCAAGTTTTCAACCAATTTCGTCCAAATTAGTGTAGGTGCTCAAAACTGCCCAGAAAGTGGTTTTTAGGCAGTTTTGAGTCTTCTAGTTGCTGTTTTGAGTTTTTGTTTTGTTTTAGTGTTTTAACTTTGGTTTTTCATTCTTTGAGTCCAAATTAGTGTTTTTAACTTTGTTTTGGAGTTCTTAGGTCAGTTTTCAAGAGTTTAGCAATCCCTCCTAATCCCCGGTTTTGAACGATCCCTACTTACATACTTTGCTACAATTGTCAGAAGAGGGTTTAATTTGTGTGCTTAATATATTTCGCATCAGGAGGAAGTACAAACCATGGCCGTGGACAATCGAACCATCAAAGAGCTCTCTGCCTCAGGTATGGGCCATGCCGTTCCTTTATGCATACAATACCCCGCGGCAGCTCAAGGTAAGACGGAAGAATTTGAACTTAAGTCTAGTTTATTACATCATATTCCTAAATTCCATGGGCTGTCCATGGAAGATCCTAACAAACATCTTAAGGAATTTGAAGTAGTTTGCTCAAGTATGACACCCATCAACGTGGATGGGAGTATTTTGAAGATGAAGGCCTTTCCATTCTCACTTATGGACAAGGCCAAAGATTGGTTGTTTGAATTGGCCCCCGGAACTGTCAATTCTTGGGAAAGTATGAAACGTGCATTCTTAGAGAAATTCTTTCCCACTGCAAAGATCATTCTCTTGAGGAAACGAATTAGTGCCATCCAACAAAATCAAGGTGAGTCGTTTCCATCTTATTATGAACGTTTTAAATCACTTGTTGCTTCATGTCCACAGCATCAAATGAAGGAGGAGCTGCTCATTCAATATTTCTACGAGGGACTTCTTCCCATGGAACGTCAAATGCTAGATGCCTCGGCGGGTGGTGCATTAGTGGACAAGACTCCGGTGGATGCCAAAACTCTAATTGCAAACCGAGCACACAATGCTCAACAATATGAAGGTGTTGGACAAAGAGAGGGCCCACGGAAACAAAGTGTAAATGAGGTAAGTGCAATTTCTGACATTCAATCACAATTGGCTAATCTTACTTCTCTTGTGTCTCAGGTTGTCAAGGGATCAAAACCACAAGCAAACTAAGTGTGTGGCGTGTGTTCAATGCAAGGGCATCCATCCGAGACATGTCCTCAGTTGATAGAGAATGGAGGATAGGAATCTGCCAATGCCATTGGTTTCCAAGGCCAAAACCAACCCAAATATGATCCGTACTCCAACACCTATAACCCCGGGTGGAGAGATCACCCTAATTTCAAGTGGAGAGAGCCCCAACAATCTGAACAACAAAGGGGATTTCAACAAAATCCCCCTGGGTTTCCACGGCGATACCAATCCAACCAACCATCATCGTCCCAAAACAACTCAGGTTCGTCTTTTGATAATTCTCAAGTTATTCAATTGCTAACTACATTGGCGCAGGGGCAAGAAAGACAAGCAAAGGACATGCACAATTACGCCAATAAGGTGCAAAATCAAGCTCGAGAGGTGAATGAGTTGAAGAGACAAGTGGGACAAATGGCTGAATTCATGGCGCAATTTAGTAGAGAACAAGGTAAGTTACCAAGTTCAACGCAGGTGAATCCGAAAGGTGGATTCGAATCTGTAAAAGCCATAAGTTTGCGAAGTGGGAAGCAAGTTGGATCTGACCACGGACCATCCAAACCACGTTCCAATGAGGAGGAAGAGTTGAGAATCGAAGAAGAGGAACAAAGCCTACCCACGGCAAAGGTGGAAACACCTTTGCCGCAGGCCTTGAATGATTTTAGGACCTCAAATCGGTCCATTAAAGGTAAAAACGTGTCAAGTTCAGTTCCCTGATAGGAGCATATTTAGGCGACTTACTTAGCTTGTTTTCATGCATTTATGTTGTTAATTCATAGTTGTTTTAGTATTTTAAGCCATTTTCGTTTGTTTTTAGGTTCTAATGGCAAAGGGAGCAATAAAGTGCATGTTGAGGCTATTTGAAGCATTTTTGGGCATGGATTGGATAGCTTAACATAGGAGCAAAGAGGATGGACGAAATTGAAGTCAAGAAGGGCTACGAAAGGCTACAAATCTGGTGGAAGAAGTCCTAATGCAATGAAGATAAGGAAGAAGCAAGAAACAAGGAACCTTATCCAACCTTATCCAAACCTTATCTTATCCTATCCTAGAAACCCTATCCTATCCTATCTCTAACATTATCCTATTCTCTCCTATCCAAATCAGGTTAGGACTTATTCCTAGCTAATAATAGGGAATTAACTACACATTTAAACACATAAATCAGTTTCTAGAAGCCTTATCCACTCAATTGCCGCAAGAACTCCATTCCTTGTAGGTTTAGGAATGGCAATCCTTCTCCTACACAAATATCATGTATCCTTGGCCCTTTAGGTTTAGGAAACTGCCCTAAACCTTCCCTTCTAGAAACCTTATCTCAGCCCTATACATGTGCCGCACCAAAATCTTCTAGAATCCCTAAATCCTAGCCGAAATTCCTATTCCAAATCCCACTTGATTTCTGCATTGAGTTAACCTTTTTCCAATGGGATTAGGCAATCCTTTTCCTTCACTAAGTGTGCCAAACTAGCCTATATAAGCATCCTTTGCCGCACCATTTAGACCACCACCCCCTTCACACAACATTCATACATTCCTTCAGAAAACACCCTTTGCCGCAGCCATCCTTCACCATTCTCCATATTTTCCCACCTTGCCGCACTCCCCATCCCTCCTAAACACTACCTTACCATCACACATCCAATCCTCCATACAAATACCACCCAAAACCTGTCCTTAGACCTTGTGCCGCAACAAAGAGTAGGAGAAGAGGGCTTGGACGTTCATGTAATTCAAGTTCGAGTTGCTGGAATTTTTAGGTGTTTCCTCTCCTTTGATCTCAATGGTTAAATTTACTTTTCTTTGTCTTGTACGTATGAGGAACTAAACCCCCCCCCCTTGGCTAGGGGGGGATTCGAAACCATGATCATGCTTGCTATATGATTTGATTACCTCTAATTGCGTTTCATAAGTTGTGAATTCAATTCACTTATCTATTTGAATTAAACTGATTTGTGTGTGTTGGTTGAGAGTGCACGCTTAAGTATCATGCATAAATCTAATGCTAGGATATAAGGAAGTTTCACCTAATCGTTACAAACTTATATTCACAAGTAGTAAAAGTTGATGATCTCAATTGCGTTAAGTAAATTCTTGGCATAAGTTTCATGCAATTCATAGTAACGAGTGCTTCGTCAATGCTTATGGTTTTCAAAGAACTTAATGATTCTTGCTTGTATCTCTATTATGCAATTCATGTAGGGAACTTGTGGGGAATGCTTTGGGTTGTCGTATGCAATCATCCAATTCAATAACGTTAGGAAAATTTGAGGGTTAATTAGTGCAATTCACGGTTAATCTGGGGCGTTGAGAATTCATGGTTTATTGAAAAGCAATTAGAAATCGTTTTGTGTGCAAGTATGGCATGTGTGGAGATGAACCCCTTAGCTAGCCTTCATTCGATTCATTAAATCCAAATTCGTTTTAAAATCTGTTCGTTTTACAAAGTTTTAAGTTTTGTTTTCAAATTCGTCAAAATCAAAATCCCCCTTTACTTGGAATGTCAAATTAGTTAGAAATCAATTTAGTTTGTGTGTTTTAAAGTGTTTTGAGTCAAGTTACAACTATTTTCGTCCAAATTCTTCTCTAGTGCTCAAAACTGCTCAGAAAGTAGTTTTAAGGCAGTTTTGAGTGTTTTCTTGCTGTTTTGAGTCTTTTGGTTTGTCTTAGTGTTTTAAACTTTAGTTTTGCATTCTTTGGGTCTAGTTTGGTGTTTTATATTGTGTTTTTACGTTTTTGAGTCAAATCCAAGTGATTAACAATCCCTCATAATCCCTGGTCCAGAACGATCCCTACTTACATTCTTCACTACAATTGATAAAAAGAGGGTTTAATTTGTGTGCGTATAATTCTCACATCATTCCCACTAATGTTTTTCCTCCGAATGTGCCTTTTCCTAGCAGGTTCATGCAAACAAAGAAAGAGGAAGCAAAAAAGGACATTCTCGAGACGTTTCGGAAAGTTCAAGTCAATATCCCTCTTTTGGATTAAGCAAATCCCGAGGTACGCCAAGTTCTTGAAGGAACTTTGCACTAATAAGAGGAAGATTTCAACCAAGTGATGCGAGAATTATACGCACACAAATTAAACCCTCTTTTCGTCAAATTGTAGTATATGTATAAGTAGGGATCGTTCTGGACCGGGGATTAGGAGGGATTGTTAACCACTTGGATTTGACTCAAAAACGTAAAATAACAATATGAAACACTATACTAGACTCAAAGAATTCAAAACTAATCACTTAAAACATTAAAACAAACCAAAAGACTCAAACATCACCCAAAACACTCAAAACTGCCTTAAAATCACTTTCTGGGCAGTTTTGAGCACTTTGGTGAATTTGGACGAAATTGGGAAATAAAATGAATCAAAACACTCATAAACACAAACTAAAACACTTTCTAACTAAATTGGACATTAAAGTAAAGGGGGATTTAGATTTATACGAAAATTAACTAAAATGCACAGATTCAAATTAAAGCAAAATGTAAATGTGAATGTGTGATAGAATTTGAATGGAATGAAGGCTAGCTAAGGGGTTCATCTCCATACATGTTATACTTGCATAATAAAATGATTTCCAATTGCATTTCAATAAACCATGAAACTCAACACCCCGGGTTAACCGTGATGCACTAATTAACCTTCAAATATTCCTAACGTTATTGAATTGGATGGGTTAGCGCATACAACAATTCAAAACATTCCCCACAAGTCCCCTACATGATTGCATAATAGAGATACAAGCAAGAATCATTACGCTCTATGAAAATTATAAGTGTTGACGAGGCATTCGTTACTATGGATTGCATGAAACTTATGCCAAGAATTCATTTAACGCGATTGTTTATAAGCAACCTCCACTACTTGTGAATATAAGTTCATAACTATTAGGTGAAACTCACTTATATTCTAGCGTCATATTCATGCATGAAAATTAAGCGTGCACTCTCAATAAACATACATAAATAAGTTATCAATCAAACGGTTAAACAAATTGAATCCACAACTTATAAAACGCAATTAGAAGTATTCAAATCAAAATGCAAGCATAAACATATATTCGAATCACCCCCTAACCAAGGGGGTTTAGTTCCTCATGGTACAAAACAAAGAGAATCAAAGAAACACCTAAACATTCCAACAACTCAAACTTGAATTGTATGAACGTTTAGGCCCTCTTATCTTCCATTCCTCATTCGTACAAAACAAAGAGTATTGAAATTAAACATTGAAATCAAAGAAGCACCTAAACATTCCAACAACTCAAACTTGAATTGTATGAACGTTTAGGCACTCTTCTCTTCCTCTTCGTTGTAGCACAAGGTCTAGGGATAGTTTGATGGTGTGAATGGTTTGGGGAGTGGTGGAAATAGAAGGATGGTGTTTGGATTGTAAGGGAGAGCACGGCACAAGGGAGTTTGATGGTCTACATTTCTGCAATGGATGAGTTTATGGAAGAAATGGATGGACTTTGTGAAAGGCAAGGCCCCAAGGGACCAATTTCTGTTGTGAAATGAATGTGTATGAATGAGTGTGAATGAATGAGTATTTATAGGTGAAATGGGGGGAACATGACAGCTAGGTTGCATGTGCACATGTTGGTTGAATGATTATGAGTGCATGTGGCTGAAATAGCATGTGGAATGGCTGGAAATGCAAGGAGAAGGCATGTGCACGGTTTTGGGAGAGAATGGGAGTGCAAGTGGCTGAAATGTTAGAGGAACAAGTGCATGTGGCTGCATTGTGGTGCAATGATGGAGGAACAATGGCAATGATGATTTCTGGTGGTGTTTTGGGTGCATGTGGAATGAATGATTTCTTGGTGAGTGGATGCATGTGTTGATTAAAGGGGGAATGCAAAGGAAAAGCTAGAAATGCATGTGGAGTGGCTGCAAGGTGAATGAATAATGAAATGGGAAAGCATGTGCAAGGTTTTGGTGTGAATGATTGAATGTGCATGTGGCTGCAATGGAGTAGGAATCCTTCAATTTCGTCCATCCTCTTGGCTCCAAGCATATGATATCCATTCCAATCTCTAATTTGCTCCAAAATGCTCCAAAAGGCATCCTTTTGCATACTTTGCCCTTAGAACCTGAAAACACACAAAAGAAGCATAAAGGACTAAAATAACTAAAGAAACATAACGTAAATGCACGAGAACAAGCCATTTAAGTCGCATGAATATGCTCCTATCAAATACCCCCACACTTATCTTTTGCTAGTCCTCGAGCAAAACAAAACAACAAAAGAACACGAAACTAGACAAAACGAACAAAACACAACCTACACCTTCCAACAATCGTCTCACGGATTTCCAATGCACATGACAAGTTAAAAATCATTAGTCCCATAGATTTTTGTCATCTTCACACTTAAGTACATTCTTACTCATAGTCACCACATATTATTTCACAATTAAGCATTTAAAACCATGTTTTGAAAGTAGTAACATGCCTTAGAGAATTTGCTCAAATCCTTACAAGATATGCACTCGTTTTTCACACAGATTTTCTGACTACACTCCCTACACTAGGTATATGTGAGAAGATTGATGTAAACATGTAGACGAACACTCACATACGTTATAACAAGGAAAGCATTTTCTGGAATTATTAACATGTATATATATGATCTCATGAATGGAATGCTACTAATTAGAACGAGAACCAGTGATTCCATAAGCTCATATCAATTCCAAACTCCACATTATTGAACACATAACGATCAAGATAGAAGTCAAAGGTTGTAACGGGGCTTGGGGAGTTGGCTAACAATGAAAGGATAGGGAAAACAAACGTTCTTTAAGCAATAGTGAGCAAAGTATTGAATTAGGCACTTAGAATTCCCTTTAGAACGCAGAAGTCAACTTTGAACACCCAAGGGGAAGTCACACAAATCTTAGGGCCATATTCAAACTTTTTGGGCCCTTTCTTCAACAATCACACTTGTGAGTCCATTCTCACTTATTTTCACTCTTTTTCTTTCTTTTCTTCTTCTTTTTCTCACATTTTTTTTTTCTTTTTCTCGTGCCTCCTTTAAGACTTAGGCACATACATACACACAAAAATCCCTTCCCCCACACTTATTTTCTGCAACATATTAATCAAAAGGAATTCATTTAAGTCATGCTCACTATACTTCAAGAACAAGGGTATAGGAAAGTCCTACTCTAGGTTAGGTAAGGGGTGATGTGGTTAGTAAAGAAAATAGGCTAAACGAGGCTCAACGGAGTTAAAACTAATATATACGAAATATGGGAAGTAAGGCTATTTGGCTATGGTGGCAACTACACAACTTCATCTTGATATATGTTATGCAATTCAATGTCATGCTTTGAATGAAACGGATATAGGTTCTAGCATTTAGTTCTATCATGATACAATTGCATTCTAAGTAGCAACCAAGTAAGGAATAATGAGATCATGCAACAACTTTAGAAAACAAAGAATCACAGAAAATAACTTCCAACGAAGGTAATGGCTCGAGTCTCACAGGGTTGTAGCGTTTGTTTGAGTTCCTTCCTTCAAGCATGTTACTAAACGAATTTTTCTTTTATGATTGCATGTGAAGTCATACATTATAACCATAACCAAGCAAAAAAATATCAAGAGTAAATCAAACTTTTCTCTATGTTAATAACTCTTTTTAACCGTCATGCAATTACAAACCAAATCCTTATCATTGTGTTGGAAGGTATACTAAGACACAAACACACAAAAACGACTCAAAACACTCTTTTTAGGCTTTTTAAAACACGTTTTTCAAATTTTTATGTGATTTTCGGAGTTATAAAAACAAAACAAACTAAAACACTCTAAAACATCTTAAAAACACCTTAAAACAGCAAGGAACAACATTTGAAGTTATGGGTGATAAAATCCCACGAATTTGCATCAAATATACTTAGTTACCCCCCCCCCCCCCCCACACTTAAATCAAACATTGTCCTCAATGTTTTAAGCATAGATTCACACAAAACATAAGTAAACACACAAAAAGCACTTAAACATACTAAACATGGCAGAATGTAATTAACAAAGAGAAGAGTTTAGGGACGCAAATCTGGTTATGGAGTGTAAATTCCATCTTCTCCTTGTTGATTGCAATGAGGCTTTGATCTTTGTGATTCCACAGGCTTATTCTTGAACTGGTTTCTGCCCATCGTTGATTTTCCTTTGCGCTACTTCTTGAACTGGGCAGCAGGATGGTTCTTTTGGTCTTCCCCGAAGGTCTGAGCTTACCCCTTTGGTCTGTTTCTTTGTTCAATCTTTCCAATTCGTATTGAAAAGGGTTGGAGGATAACTCAGCCTATGTTTGTCTCCACATGCTTCAATGTATCATTTTCACTTGCCTTACTCGCTCCCCTTTGCAGAAGTGGTCCCTTCTCCGGAAGTGTATCAACCGTTGAAGATGACTACTCGAGAGCAACGCTAGGTAAGCAATCAGGAATAGATTCCAGGCAGTTGGCTCCAGATCGGAAGATTGACTCCAAGTGCCGGCTGATTGCTTCTTTTACTTTGCCATGCGAGTAAGAACAAGGACAAAGAAAAAGACAGGGAAAGAGCATGATATGAGATACTTTTGCTTTTGACCTTTATGATATGAGATACCTTTGCTTTTGAAGAAGCGGTGAATGAATCAGCACATGTATTTGTTGTGCTGTTTCCTCCTGGGTCATATGTACTCCAGGCATCTGGTATCATCTTTGGGGAAGAAGAAAGAATTGAGTCTTTCGAAAGGCTTTGCTGGGAGTGCGCCCTCAGAGGTGAGGGAGAGTTGGGCATTTTTCTTCAGGTTTGCCTTGCCATAAAAGACGAAGGTCGACATATATAGAGATAATATCAAGTGGTGGTATTGTTCTTTTACCCTTGTCGACAAACGTTTTGATCCCGCAAATCCGGCTTTCTGAAATAGTGGCGCCTCTTCGATTTCTGAATGACGCCTCTTCGATTTCTGAGCAGGTGCCCCTTTGCTTTCTGAACGACACGTAGTAGTGCGGATGCGGCTCCTTTTGACAAAGCTGCACGCGTTTTCTGAAAAGCAGCGAAAGTGTCGCCGAACTTTGCGCTTGTCGGCTAAAGATGTGTAGTTGCGGTGATGGCCTCCACGTGTTGTCTGAAAAGAAGAAATCTTTTGACAAAGTTGAACGCGTCTTCTGAAAAGCCGAGAAAGCGTTGCCTAAATTACGCCGGAAATTCCGGCTTTTTGAATCGGTGGACGCGTCGCTTTGGCTTTTTTATTGAGCTATCGATCACCACAACAAACACACTCTGAAGATTTCCCATTCTTGAAAATCGACTCCGGCCCTTTGAAATTTAACTCCATCCCTTCTCTTTGAACACTTTTGAAAAATGGCAAACTCATCGAACCTTAGCTTGGAATTGAGCCTTAGCAGTGATACGGGCGCGCCGCGTCAAGGTAACGTATGGCGCCCTTCTTTTTTATCTTCTAACGGTCTTCTTACAGGTGAAGACTCCGTGATGCAGGACGCCACAACAGCTACAATAGTAGCTAAGAACCTCCTCACTCCAAAAGATAGTAGGCTGCTGTCAGGACGGTCCGATGAGTTGGCCGTTCAAGAGTCCCTCGCACTTAGTGTTCAGTGTGCGAGTTCTGTGTCCAACATGGGCCAACGCCTGCTTGCTCGGTCCCGTCAGGTGGAATCATTGATGGCAGAGGTGGAAAGACTTAAGCAAGAGATCCAGCAGCTTAAGTACGAGAATAGAAGTTTGCATGTGCTTGCAAATAACTATTCGTCGGGGATGAAGAGGAAGCTTGATGAGCTGCACGAATCTGAGGGTCGAATCCAAAGTGACCGTCAAAGGCTTGCGGCTTATCTCCAGAGGCACCTTTTTCCTGGGTCATCCAGCGCTTGGCCAAGTATTGAGGCCTGGAATGCTCTAGCTCCGATGCCTCCCGCTCCGATGGCTTCCGCTCCGATGCCTCCCGCTTCTATGCCTTCTGCTTCTATGCCTTCCGCTTCTGCGCCTCGTAGTGGGGCTTCACGTAAACAAACTTTGTGAAGCTCCACCTTTCTCCATGTTTAGTATCTTTTTTTTTATTTTTTATTTATTTTTTATTTATTTTTTTTGTTTATGAACATGCTTTGTTTTATTCAGTGCATTGGGTTGCCTCCCAAGTAGCGCTTTCTTTTACGTCTTGCAGCCGGACGAAGAACCCAATCACTCCAGGTTATGTTCACGAATCGGATGAGAACTCCGAGTCATGAACTAGTACCTAAAACAAGAAACAAAACAAGATTAAGAATCTAGAATAAAAACAAACGAAAATAAAACAATCCAAGGGATTAGCAAATTTTCTAATCCCCGGCAACGGCGCCAAAATTTGATGCGAGAATTATACGCACACAAATTAAACCCTCTTTTCGTCAAATTGTAGTATATGTATAAGTAGGGATCGTTCTGGACCGGGGATTAAGAGGGATTGTTAACCACTTGGATTTGACTCAAAAACGTAAAATAACAATATGAAACACTATACTAGACTCAAAGAATTCAAAACTAATCACTTAAAACATTAAAACAAACCAAAAGACTCAAACATCACCCAAAACACTCAAAACTGCCTTAAAATCACTTTCTGGGCAGTTTTGAGCACTTTGGTGAATTTGGACGAAATTGGGAAATAAAATGAATCAAAACACTCATAAACACAAACTAAAACACTTTCTAACTAAATTGGACATTAAAGTAAAGGGGGATTTAGATTTATACGAAAATTAACTAAAATGCACAGATTCAAATTAAAGCAAAATGTAAATGTGAATGTGTGATAGAATTTGAATGGAATGAAGGCTAGCTAAGGGGTTCATCTCCATACATGTTATACTTGCATAATAAAATGATTTCCAATTGCATTTCAATAAACCATGAAACTCAACACCCCGGGTTAACCGTGATGCACTAATTAACCTTCAAATATTCCTAACGTTATTGAATTGGATGGGTTAGCGCATACAACAATTCAAAACATTCCCCACAAGTCCCCTACATGATTGCATAATAGAGATACAAGCAAGAATCATTACGCTCTATGAAAATTATAAGTGTTGACGAGGCATTCGTTACTATGGATTGCATGAAACTTATGCCAAGAATTCATTTAACGCGATTGTTTATAAGCAACCTCCACTACTTGTGAATATAAGTTCATAACTATTAGGTGAAACTCACTTATATTCTAGCGTCATATTCATGCATGAAAATTAAGCGTGCACTCTCAATAAACATACATAAATAAGTTATCAATCAAACGGTTAAACAAATTGAATCCACAACTTATAAAACGCAATTAGAAGTATTCAAATCAAAATGCAAGCATAAACATATATTCGAATCACCCCCTAACCAAGGGGGTTTAGTTCCTCATGGTACAAAACAAAGAGAATCAAAGAAACACCTAAACATTCCAACAACTCAAACTTGAATTGTATGAACGTTTAGGCCCTCTTATCTTCCATTCCTCATTCGTACAAAACAAAGAGTATTGAAATTAAACATTGAAATCAAAGAAGCACCTAAACATTCCAACAACTCAAACTTGAATTGTATGAACGTTTAGGCACTCTTCTCTTCCTCTTCGTTGTAGCACAAGGTCTAGGGATAGTTTGATGGTGTGAATGGTTTGGGGAGTGGTGGAAATAGAAGGATGGTGTTTGGATTGTAAGGGAGAGCACGGCACAAGGGAGTTTGATGGTCTACATTTCTGCAATGGATGAGTTTATGGAAGAAATGGATGGACTTTGTGAAAGGCAAGGCCCCAAGGGACCAATTTCTGTTGTGAAATGAATGTGTATGAATGAGTGTGAATGAATGAGTATTTATAGGTGAAATGGGGGGAACATGACAGCTAGGTTGCATGTGCACATGTTGGTTGAATGATTATGAGTGCATGTGGCTGAAATAGCATGTGGAATGGCTGGAAATGCAAGGAGAAGGCATGTGCACGGTTTTGGGAGAGAATGGGAGTGCAAGTGGCTGAAATGTTAGAGGAACAAGTGCATGTGGCTGCATTGTGGTGCAATGATGGAGGAACAATGGCAATGATGATTTCTGGTGGTGTTTTGGGTGCATGTGGAATGAATGATTTCTTGGTGAGTGGATGCATGTGTTGATTAAAGGGGGAATGCAAAGGAAAAGCTAGAAATGCATGTGGAGTGGCTGCAAGGTGAATGAATAATGAAATGGGAAAGCATGTGCAAGGTTTTGGTGTGAATGATTGAATGTGCATGTGGCTGCAATGGAGTAGGAATCCTTCAATTTCGTCCATCCTCTTGGCTCCAAGCATATGATATCCATTCCAATCTCTAATTTGCTCCAAAATGCTCCAAAAGGCATCCTTTTGCATACTTTGCCCTTAGAACCTGAAAACACACAAAAGAAGCATAAAGGACTAAAATAACTAAAGAAACATAACGTAAATGCACGAGAACAAGCCATTTAAGTCGCATGAATATGCTCCTATCAAATACCCCCACACTTATCTTTTGCTAGTCCTCGAGCAAAACAAAACAACAAAAGAACACGAAACTAGACAAAACGAACAAAACACAACCTACACCTTCCAACAATCGTCTCACGGATTTCCAATGCACATGACAAGTTAAAAATCATTAGTCCCATAGATTTTTGTCATCTTCACACTTAAGTACATTCTTACTCATAGTCACCACATATTATTTCACAATTAAGCATTTAAAACCATGTTTTGAAAGTAGTAACATGCCTTAGAGAATTTGCTCAAATCCTTACAAGATATGCACTCGTTTTTCACACAGATTTTCTGACTACACTCCCTACACTAGGTATATGTGAGAAGATTGATGTAAACATGTAGACGAACACTCACATACGTTATAACAAGGAAAGCATTTTCTGGAATTATTAACATGTATATATATGATCTCATGAATGGAATGCTACTAATTAGAACGAGAACCAGTGATTCCATAAGCTCATATCAATTCCAAACTCCACATTATTGAACACATAACGATCAAGATAGAAGTCAAAGGTTGTAACGGGGCTTGGGGAGTTGGCTAACAATGAAAGGATAGGGAAAACAAACGTTCTTTAAGCAATAGTGAGCAAAGTATTGAATTAGGCACTTAGAATTCCCTTTAGAACGCAGAAGTCAACTTTGAACACCCAAGGGGAAGTCACACAAATCTTAGGGCCATATTCAAACTTTTTGGGCCCTTTCTTCAACAATCACACTTGTGAGTCCATTCTCACTTATTTTCACTCTTTTTCTTTCTTTTCTTCTTCTTTTTCTCACATTTTTTTTTTCTTTTTCTCGTGCCTCCTTTAAGACTTAGGCACATACATACACACAAAAATCCCTTCCCCCACACTTATTTTCTGCAACATATTAATCAAAAGGAATTCATTTAAGTCATGCTCACTATACTTCAAGAACAAGGGTATAGGAAAGTCCTACTCTAGGTTAGGTAAGGGGTGATGTGGTTAGTAAAGAAAATAGGCTAAACGAGGCTCAACGGAGTTAAAACTAATATATACGAAATATGGGAAGTAAGGCTATTTGGCTATGGTGGCAACTACACAACTTCATCTTGATATATGTTATGCAATTCAATGTCATGCTTTGAATGAAACGGATATAGGTTCTAGCATTTAGTTCTATCATGATACAATTGCATTCTAAGTAGCAACCAAGTAAGGAATAATGAGATCATGCAACAACTTTAGAAAACAAAGAATCACAGAAAATAACTTCCAACGAAGGTAATGGCTCGAGTCTCACAGGGTTGTAGCGTTTGTTTGAGTTCCTTCCTTCAAGCATGTTACTAAACGAATTTTTCTTTTATGATTGCATGTGAAGTCATACATTATAACCATAACCAAGCAAAAAAATATCAAGAGTAAATCAAACTTTTCTCTATGTTAATAACTCTTTTTAACCGTCATGCAATTACAAACCAAATCCTTATCATTGTGTTGGAAGGTATACTAAGACACAAACACACAAAAACGACTCAAAACACTCTTTTTAGGCTTTTTAAAACACGTTTTTCAAATTTTTATGTGATTTTCGGAGTTATAAAAACAAAACAAACTAAAACACTCTAAAACATCTTAAAAACACCTTAAAACAGCAAGGAACAACATTTGAAGTTATGGGTGATAAAATCCCACGAATTTGCATCAAATATACTTAGTTACCCCCCCCCCCCCCCCCCACACTTAAATCAAACATTGTCCTCAATGTTTTAAGCATAGATTCACACAAAACATAAGTAAACACACAAAAAGCACTTAAACATACTAAACATGGCAGAATGTAATTAACAAAGAGAAGAGTTTAGGGACGCAAATCTGGTTATGGAGTGTAAATTCCATCTTCTCCTTGTTGATTGCAATGAGGCTTTGATCTTTGTGATTCCACAGGCTTATTCTTGAACTGGTTTCTGCCCATCGTTGATTTTCCTTTGCGCTACTTCTTGAACTGGGCAGCAGGATGGTTCTTTTGGTCTTCCCCGAAGGTCTGAGCTTACCCCTTTGGTCTGTTTCTTTGTTCAATCTTTCCAATTCGTATTGAAAAGGGTTGGAGGATAACTCAGCCTATGTTTGTCTCCACATGCTTCAATGTATCATTTTCACTTGCCTTACTCGCTCCCCTTTGCAGAAGTGGTCCCTTCTCCGGAAGTGTATCAACCGTTGAAGATGACTACTCGAGAGCAACGCTAGGTAAGCAATCAGGAATAGATTCCAGGCAGTTGGCTCCAGATCGGAAGATTGACTCCAAGTGCCGGCTGATTGCTTCTTTTACTTTGCCATGCGAGTAAGAACAAGGACAAAGAAAAAGACAGGGAAAGAGCATGATATGAGATACTTTTGCTTTTGACCTTTATGATATGAGATACCTTTGCTTTTGAAGAAGCGGTGAATGAATCAGCACATGTATTTGTTGTGCTGTTTCCTCCTGGGTCATATGTACTCCAGGCATCTGGTATCATCTTTGGGGAAGAAGAAAGAATTGAGTCTTTCGAAAGGCTTTGCTGGGAGTGCGCCCTCAGAGGTGAGGGAGAGTTGGGCATTTTTCTTCAGGTTTGCCTTGCCATAAAAGACGAAGGTCGACATATATAGAGATAATATCAAGTGGTGGTATTGTTCTTTTACCCTTGTCGACAAACGTTTTGATCCCGCAAATCCGGCTTTCTGAAATAGTGGCGCCTCTTCGATTTCTGAATGACGCCTCTTCGATTTCTGAGCAGGTGCCCCTTTGCTTTCTGAACGACACGTAGTAGTGCGGATGCGGCTCCTTTTGACAAAGCTGCACGCGTTTTCTGAAAAGCAGCGAAAGTGTCGCCGAACTTTGCGCTTGTCGGCTAAAGATGTGTAGTTGCGGTGATGGCCTCCACGTGTTGTCTGAAAAGAAGAAATCTTTTGACAAAGTTGAACGCGTCTTCTGAAAAGCCGAGAAAGCGTTGCCTAAATTACGCCGGAAATTCCGGCTTTTTGAATCGGTGGACGCGTCGCTTTGGCTTTTTTATTGAGCTATCGATCACCACAACAAACACACTCTGAAGATTTCCCATTCTTGAAAATCGACTCCGGCCCTTTGAAATTTAACTCCATCCCTTCTCTTTGAACACTTTTGAAAAATGGCAAACTCATCGAACCTTAGCTTGGAATTGAGCCTTAGCAGTGATACGGGCGCGCCGCGTCAAGGTAACGTATGGCGCCCTTCTTTTTTATCTTCTAACGGTCTTCTTACAGGTGAAGACTCCGTGATGCAGGACGCCACAACAGCTACAATAGTAGCTAAGAACCTCCTCACTCCAAAAGATAGTAGGCTGCTGTCAGGACGGTCCGATGAGTTGGCCGTTCAAGAGTCCCTCGCACTTAGTGTTCAGTGTGCGAGTTCTGTGTCCAACATGGGCCAACGCCTGCTTGCTCGGTCCCGTCAGGTGGAATCATTGATGGCAGAGGTGGAAAGACTTAAGCAAGAGATCCAGCAGCTTAAGTACGAGAATAGAAGTTTGCATGTGCTTGCAAATAACTATTCGTCGGGGATGAAGAGGAAGCTTGATGAGCTGCACGAATCTGAGGGTCGAATCCAAAGTGACCGTCAAAGGCTTGCGGCTTATCTCCAGAGGCACCTTTTTCCTGGGTCATCCAGCGCTTGGCCAAGTATTGAGGCCTGGAATGCTCTAGCTCCGATGCCTCCCGCTCCGATGGCTTCCGCTCCGATGCCTCCCGCTTCTATGCCTTCTGCTTCTATGCCTTCCGCTTCTGCGCCTCGTAGTGGGGCTTCACGTAAACAAACTTTGTGAAGCTCCACCTTTCTCCATGTTTAGTATCTTTTTTTTTATTTTTTATTTATTTTTTTGTTTATGAACATGCTTTGTTTTATTCAGTGCATTGGGTTGCCTCCCAAGTAGCGCTTTCTTTTACGTCTTGCAGCCGGACGAAGAACCCAATCACTCCAGGTTATGTTCACGAATCGGATGAGAACTCCGAGTCATGAACTAGTACCTAAAACAAGAAACAAAACAAGATTAAGAATCTAGAATAAAAACAAACGAAAATAAAACAATCCAAGGGATTAGCAAATTTTCTAATCCCCGGCAACGGCGCCAAAATTTGATGCGAGAATTATACGCACACAAATTAAACCCTCTTTTCGTCAAATTGTAGTATATGTATAAGTAGGGATCGTTCTGGACCGGGGATTAAGAGGGATTGTTAACCACTTGGATTTGACTCAAAAACGTAAAATAACAATATGAAACACTATACTAGACTCAAAGAATTCAAAACTAATCACTTAAAACATTAAAACAAACCAAAAGACTCAAACATCACCCAAAACACTCAAAACTGCCTTAAAATCACTTTCTGGGCAGTTTTGAGCACTTTGGTGAATTTGGACGAAATTGGGAAATAAAATGAATCAAAACACTCATAAACACAAACTAAAACACTTTCTAACTAAATTGGACATTAAAGTAAAGGGGGATTTAGATTTATACGAAAATTAACTAAAATGCACAGATTCAAATTAAAGCAAAATGTAAATGTGAATGTGTGATAGAATTTGAATGGAATGAAGGCTAGCTAAGGGGTTCATCTCCATACATGTTATACTTGCATAATAAAATGATTTCCAATTGCATTTCAATAAACCATGAAACTCAACACCCCGGGTTAACCGTGATGCACTAATTAACCTTCAAATATTCCTAACGTTATTGAATTGGATGGGTTAGCGCATACAACAATTCAAAACATTCCCCACAAGTCCTCTACATGATTGCATAATAGAGATACAAGCAAGAATCATTACGCTCTATGAAAATTATAAGTGTTGACGAGGCATTCGTTACTATGGATTGCATGAAACTTATGCCAAGAATTCATTTAACGCGATTGTTTATAAGCAACCTCCACTACTTGTGAATATAAGTTCATAACTATTAGGTGAAACTCACTTATATTCTAGCGTCATATTCATGCATGAAAATTAAGCGTGCACTCTCAATAAACATACATAAATAAGTTATCAATCAAACGGTTAAACAAATTGAATCCACAACTTATAAAACGCAATTAGAAGTATTCAAATCAAAATGCAAGCATAAACATATATTCGAATCACCCCCTAACCAAGGGGGTTTAGTTCCTCATGGTACAAAACAAAGAGAATCAAAGAAACACCTAAACATTCCAACAACTCAAACTTGAATTGTATGAACGTTTAGGCCCTCTTATCTTCCATTCCTCATTCGTACAAAACAAAGAGTATTGAAATTAAACATTGAAATCAAAGAAGCACCTAAACATTCCAACAACTCAAACTTGAATTGTATGAACGTTTAGGCACTCTTCTCTTCCTCTTCGTTGTAGCACAAGGTCTAGGGATAGTTTGATGGTGTGAATGGTTTGGGGAGTGGTGGAAATAGAAGGATGGTGTTTGGATTGTAAGGGAGAGCACGGCACAAGGGAGTTTGATGGTCTACATTTCTGCAATGGATGAGTTTATGGAAGAAATGGATGGACTTTGTGAAAGGCAAGGCCCCAACGGACCAATTTCTGTTGTGAAATGAATGTGTATGAATGAGTGTGAATGAATGAGTATTTATAGGTGAAATGGGGGGAACATGACAGCTAGGTTGCATGTGCACATGTTGGTTGAATGATTATGAGTGCATGTGGCTGAAATAGCATGTGGAATTTATCACCCATAGCTTCATGATTATGAGTGCATGTGGCTGAATGATTATGAGTGCATGTGGCTGAAATAACATGACAGCTAAGTATATTTGATGCAAATTCGTGGGATTTTATCACCCATAGCTTCAAGTGTTGTTCCTTGCTGTTTAAAGTGTTTTTAAGCTGTTTTAGAGTGTTTTAGTGTGTTTTGTTTTATAACTCCGAAAATCACATAAAAATTTGAAAAACATGTTCTGAAAAACCTAAAAAGAGTGTTTTGAGTCGTTTTTGTGTGTTTGTGTCTTAGGGTACCTGATGTGATAAAAGATAGCACTCAAATTAAACCCTCTTTTTGACAATTGTAGTATAGTTATAAGTAGGGATCGTTCTAGGCCGGGGATTAGGAGGGATTGCTAATCTAATGAAAATTGACTCAAAGATGTGAAAATATGCTTTAAAACACTTTAAAGGACCTCACAAGACTCTTACTAACTTATATGACCAAAAACAAACTTTAAAGACTCAAAACAACTTAAAACAACCAAAAAGACTCAATTTAGACTCTAGGACTTAATTTGGACGAAAATACACTTGGTTTTGACTCTAAAGACTCAAAAAGACTCTTTTGGACAGATTTGGAACAAATAAGAAAGGGGGTTTTGATTTTGGACGAATTTAAAAGAAAACAAGTAACTTAAAACTTTAAAACATTTTTTGGACGAATTTAAGAAAAACTAATGGATGATGGGATAGCCAAGGGATACTTCTCCACACATGATACTTTCTAACATAAATTGATTTCCAGTTGCTTTTCCAATAAACCATGAACCTCAACACCCCAGATTAACCGTGACATCACTAATTAACCCTCAGATTTCCCTTAAGTTAGTGGATTGGATGACATCATACGACAACCCAAAGCATTCTTCAAAACGTCCCCGACATGACATCATAATAGAGATACGGTCAAAGATCATTACGTTCAATGGAAATCATAAGTATTGACAAAGCACTTGTAACTATGACATCATGATACGCATGCTAGGAATTTACTTAACATGATTGTGAAAACAACCTTAACTACTTGTGAATATAAGTTTGTGACGATTATGTGAAACACCCTTATATTCTAGCCCCAAATTCAAGCATGCAAATTAAGTAGGCCTCCCTAATAAACATACAAGAATAAGTTATCCATCAAACGGTTAAGCAAATTGCGTTCATGACTTATGAAATCACAACTAGACTTAATCAACTCATATTATAAATGTAATCATGGTTTCAAAGCATCCCTAGGCTAAAACGAGTTTAGCCTCTCATGTTCATGACAAAACAAAGCAATATAGATTTAAACATTGAAAATAAAAGATAGATTACACCTAAAAACATCCAACACTCCAACTTGAATGCACAAACGCCCAAGGCTTGGTCTTCCTTCTCCTCCTCCTTGCTAAGTCACGGCACAAGGTCTATGGTGGGTTTGTGGATGATTATCTGGGTTTTGGATGGATTTAGGTATGTATGGTGGCGCGGCAAAGGATGATGGTGGTGTATGGAGGTTGGGATGGAGGTGTGGAAGTAGGGGAATGATGGATGGGTGGTTGCAAGGTCACGGCAAAGGGTTGATTTCTGAAGGAATGTATGAATGTCGTGTGAAGAGGTGGTGAACTAAATGGTGCGGCAAGGGCTGCTTATATAGGCTAGTTTGGCACACTTAGTGAAGGAAAAGGATTGCCTAATCCTATTGAAAAAGGGTCAATTCAAGGCAGAAATCAAGTGGGATTGGGAATAGGAATTTCGGCTAGGATTTAGGGAGTTCTAGAAGGCTAGGTGCGGCACACATGTAGGGATAGGATAAGGTGTTCTAGAAACTGTGTTTAAGGCAGATTCCTAATCCTAAAGGGCCTAAGACATGTGATATAAGAGTAGGAAAAGGATTGTGATTCCTAAACCTACAAGGAATGGTGTTTTGCGGCATTGGTATGGATAAGTCTTCTAGAAACTGAAATAGGTGTTTAGATGTGTAATTGATTCCCCCTAATTAGCTAGGTTTAAGTCCCAATCTGATTTGGATAGGATAGAATAGGATAATGTTAGAGTTAGGATAGGATAAGGTTTCTAGGATAGGATAAGATAAGGTTTGGATAAGGCTGGATAAGGTTCCTTGTTTCTTGCTTCTTCCTTATCTTCATTGGAATAGAACTTCTTCCACCAGATTTGTAGCCTTTCCTAGCTCTTCTTGTCTTTAATTTCGTCCATCCTCTTTGCTCCATGGTTAAGCTATCCAATCCATGCCCAAAAATGCTCCAAATAGCCTCAAAATGCACTTTATTTCTCCCTTTGCCATTAGAACCTAAAAACATACGAAAATGGCTTAAAATACTAAAACAACTATGAATTAACAACATAAATGCATGAAAACAAGCTAAGTAAGTCGCCTAAATATGCTCCTATCAAATTCCCCCACACTTAGCTTTTGCTAGTCCTCAAGCAAAACGAAATAAACCAAAACAAACAAAAAACATTCTAAACCTTCCAACATGTACCTCAGGGATTTCCAACGAACATGACACATTAAAGAACATCATTCCCACGGTTTTTAGCTTTCTTTATACTTCAACAAACACTTAATCATAGTTACTACTTATTAGCTCACATATAATCAATTAAAACAATGTTTTGAATGTAGTAACATGCCTTAGAGAATTCCCTCAATTCCTCACTAGAATGCACTCTATTTTCACACAGATTTTCTAACTTCACACCCTACACAAGGTATATGTGAGAAGATTGATGTAAATATGAAGACTAACACTCACATATGTTATATCAAAGAAAGCATTTTCTGGATTTATGACAATGACATGAATATGATCTCATGAATGGAATGCTACTACTTAGAATGAGAACCAGTGATTCCATATGCTCATACCAAATTCAAACTCCACATATTGAACACATAACATCAAGATAGAAGTTGAGGGTTGTAACGAGGGTAAGGTATTGGCTAACAAAGAAAGGTAAGGATAAACAAACGTTCTTAAAGCAATAGTAAGCAAAGTAATGAATTTGACACTTAAACTCACTTCTAATGGCAAAAACCAACTTTTAAACACAAGGGAAGATTCATGCAACATTTAGGGTCAAATTCACTTTTTTGGACCCTTCCTTCTACAACCAACACTTGTGAGTTCATTCTCACTTATTTTTCAACTCCTTTTCTTTCTTTTGAACACTTTTTTATTTTCTTTTGATTTTTCTACGAATTTCTCTTCTTTTCTTCTTTTTTTTTTTTTTTTTTTTCGTGCCCTATCATCTTCCCCCACACTCGTTTTCCGCCATATATTGACCAAAGGAGTTCACTCTAAGTCATGCTTCACTATCCTTTAAGAACCAAGGTATGGAAAGTCCTATTCTAGGCTAGGTGAGGATAATGTGGCTAATAACGAAAATAGGCTTTGAAAAGGCTCAAGAGGGTTAATCCTACAATGCATATGAAAAGGGATAGGCTTTTTGGCTCTGACTTTACTAACAACTTCATCTTATTGTATGTTATGCAATCAATACCATGCTTTGAATGAAATGGGCATGAGTTCTAGTATTTGGAACTATAATGAAATGCATTCTAAATAGCAACCAAGCAAAGAATGATGAGATCATGCAACGACTTTAGAAAACAAGAAATCACAGATTATACTCTCCAAAGAACGTTATAGGCTCAAGTCTCTCAAGGATGTAGCGTTAGTTTGAGTTTCTTCCTTCAAGCATGTTACAAAAACTGATTTTATCTTTGTAATTACATGTGAATTCATAAATTATAACCATAACCAAGCATAAACCAAAGCATAAATCAACTTCCAGCCATGTTTACAACATTCTTTTAATAGTCATGCAATTAAAAACCAAATCCTCATCATTGTGTTGGAAGGTGACCTAAGACAAACAAACACACCAAAAACAACTTAAAAACAACTCTTTTTGGGTTTTTCAAAACTGTTTTGCAAATTTTTTGTAAATTTTCGGATTTTCTGATCAAAAGACATAAAAACACTTCAAAACACTCTAAAAACACTTTAAAACAGTGAGAAACAACATTAAAAGTGATAGGTGATAAAATCCCACGAAAATCATGCAAAAGCAATTTGTTTAACCCCCCCACACTTAAATCAAACATTGTCCTCAATGTTGCACACAAAGACTCACATCCAAACAAACAATATAAACGAACTAACATGACAAAATAAAAATAATAAAGAGATAGAGATTGAGGAACGCAAATCTGATTTTGTAGCTTGAATTGGTGAATTGCCCACATCTTCTCTCGTTGAATGCATGGGTTGCCCCCCAAGAAGCGCTTGCTTTAACGTCGTGCAGCCGGACGAACATTCTTCTTATCCTCACTGGGAGCCCACGACATGGAGTGGGATGTCCTCCACAACTTGCCCTTCAATACTGATAAGAGCATATTCATGCGACTTAAATGGCTTGTTCTCGTACATTTACGTTATGTTTCTTTAGTTATTTTAGTTCTTTATGCTTCTTTTGTGTGTTTTCAGGTTCTAAGGGCTTAGGGAGCAAGAAAGTGCATTTTGAGGCTATTTGGAGCATTTTTGGGCATGGATTGGATAGCTTATCCATAGAGCCAAAGTTTGGACGAATTTGAAGGCCTTATTTTCACTTTGGACATAAAACAAAGGGCCTAGCCCATTCTCTCTTAAACCAACCCCAAGGCCATGCATTTCCTTCCAAAACCCACAATCACTTCAAAGGCCATGCAAATCCATATTCAACACCTTAAACTACAACCATGCATTATTACACCACCTTCTCCATCTTTATTCCACATATAATTCACCTTAGCCATCACATTCACACACATGCCGTGCTTCCCCCTTTGTTCCCACCAAACACATGCACTCAAACAAAGCCAACCTAGCTAACCCTACATGCATTTTTTATTCACTCTTCATCATTGCATACATCACCAAACACTTCCATTGTTGCCGTGCCCTTCCCTTCCATTTTCTGTACCTTTCCTCCTTGAAATTCCACATGCTTTCATCATCATAACCCACCTACAATCCACCTAATTCACAAAGCTTTTTCCAACAAACAATTTCACCAAACACATGCACCAAAACCTCAATGTCGTGGGATCCATTGCATTTCCAGCATTCCCCTTGTGCAATTCCAGCTTTCCACCCACTTTCCTAGCTATTTTTCAAATGCTTTGCAGCCACATTCTCACCCACTCTCTCCCTATATAAACCACACACACTTCATTCATTTGTCATTCATTCACTCCCCATTCAATTCACATCTCATTTTCATACACAACACACCACAAATACCTCCATTCTTGCCGTGCATATCCCTTCATTTTCTGCATATTTTCTCTTCATTCCAACCACTCCAACCACTCCTCATCCCCCAAAAACTCACCTTAGACCTTGTGCTACAACAACGAAGAAGAGAAGAGTGCCTAAACGTTCATACAATTCAAGTTTGAGTTGTTGGAATGTTTAGGTGTTTCTTTGATTTCAATGTTTAAATTCAATTTTCTTTGTTTTGTAATGGAAGAGAAGAGTGCCTAAACGTTCATACAATTCAGTTTGAGTTGTTGGAATGTTTAGGTGTTTCTTTGATTTCAAAGTTATGAGGAACTAAACCCCCTTTAGCTAGGGGGTGATTCGAAACTATGTTTATATTTGCAATTTGAATTGATTACGTTTGGTTGGAATTTCAAAAGTTGTGGATTCAATTCGTTTAACTGTTTGATTGATAACTTATTTATGTATGTTCATTGAGATTGCAAGCTTAATTTTCATGCATAAATATGACGCTAGAATATAAGTGAATTTCACCTAATCGTTATGAACTTATATTCACAAGTAGTGGAGGTTGCTTATAAACAATCGCGTTAAACGAATTCTTGGCATAAGTTTCATGCGTATTCCATAGTAACGAATGCCTCGTCGATGTTTATGATTTCCGTTGAACTTAATGATCTTTGTTGAATGTCTCTATCATGCGTATTCCATAGTTAGGGACTTTGATTAAGAATAATTTGGTTGTAATGCGTATTCCATTCAATCCAACGAATTTAGGGAAATCTGAAAGTTAATCTAAGTGGATCTAATTAACTTGGAGCATTGAGTTTCACAACTTATCGAAAGACCAACTGAGAATCAATTTTGTATGCAAGTGTAACATGTGTGGAGAAGAACCCCTTGGCTATTCCATCATCCATATTTTCATCACATTCATATTTACATTTTGCCTTTAATTATATTCTGTCTTTTTAATTTAATATCGTCCAAACACATTTCCCCCATATTTCGTTGAGTCTTAATCATTCGTATTTGTTTTATTTTTGTATCTTTAAGCTTTTGGAGTCATAAACACTTGCAAATTCGTCTAAATCAAGTTCTAGCTTCTATTTGAGTCAATTTGATTGTTTTAGACAATTTGTGTTTTTCAAAGCCATCCTGAGTCATAGTAGTCTTGTTAAGAGTATTTTAATTTAGTTTTTATGTTTTTAAGTCAATTTAGAAGGTTTTAGCAAGCCCTCCTAATCCCCCGTCTTGAACGATCCCTCACTTATCCATTCTACTATAATTGTCAAACGAGGGTTTAATTTGAGTGTCAAGTAAATCTCGCATCAAATTTTGGCGCCGTTGCCGGGGATTAGCAACTTTGCTAATCCTTTGTCTTTATTTTTATATTTTGTTTTTCGTGCATTCTTATTTCAGATTCTTAGTGTGTTTGTTTCCTTGTTTTTTAGGTACTGTGTATGACTCGTAGCTCTCGGCCTATTATAGAGAACATCTCCGACTTTGACGGTGATTTTGAACGCACTTTGAGGAGAACGAGGAGTCAACAAGAGCCACCACAACCTCCACCAGAACCTGGGCTTGAAGAAGACGAAGTAGGTGTAGAAGAAAAGCCCACGGATCAGATTTTTGAAGAAGAACAAGCCATGGCAGCAGATAATAGAACCATCAAGGAGCTTTCGGCCTCAGGTTTGGATAATGCATTGCCTCTTTGTATCCAATACCCCACGGCTGCAGAGGGGAAGACTGAGGAATTTGAACTCAAATCCAGTTTGTTACACCATATTCCGAAGTTCCATGGCTTGTCTATGGAAGACCCCAACAAACACTTGAAGGAGTTCGAGGTGGTTTGTTCGAGCATGACCCCCGTCAATGTGGATGGGAGTATATTGAAGATGAAGGCCTTTCCATTTTCACTTATGGACAAGGCCAAAGATTGGCTCTACGAACTAGCCCCGGGAACTGTGACTTCGTGGGAGAGTATGAAGCGTGCTTTCTTGGAGAAATTTTTCCCTACTTCGAGAGCGATTCTCCTACGGAAGAAAATTAGTGGTATTCAACAGAATCATGGTGAGACATTCCCGGCTTATTATGAGCGTTTCAAGGGCCTTGTAGCTTCATGTCCTCAACATCAAATGAAGGAGGAACTTCTCCTTCAATATTTCTATGAGGGCCTCCTTCCTATCGAACGTCAAATGCTTGATGCATCAGCGGGAGGAGCATTGGTGGACAAAACACCAAGGGATGCCAAGATTCTCATAGCCAACCGAGCGCTCAACGCTCAACAATATGAAGGAGTGGGCCAAAGGGAAGCCCCACGGCAACAAAATGTAAATGAGGTGAGTGCTATTTCTGAAATTCAATCACAACTTGCTAATCTTACTTCTCTTGTTTCTCAGGTTATGATTGGTCCAAAAGCACAAGAACACCAAGTTTGTGGCGTGTGCTCAATTCAAGGGCATCCATCCGACAAATGCCCTCAACTAATCGAGAATGGTGGGTGGGAATCTGCCAATGCAATTGGTTTCCAAGGACAAAATCAAAACAACCCATACTCGAACACTTACAATGCCGGATGGAGGGACCATCCAAACTTCAAATGGAGGGAGCCACAACAAGCTGACCAACAAGGAGGATTTAGGCCAAACCCCCCTGGTTTTTATTCCAAGCCGTATGCACCCCAACAACCCCAACAACCCCAACAACCTTCGGCATCATCTCATTCAGGTACGTCCTTGGAAAGTGATCAAGCTATGCAATTACTAACCTCTATTTCGCAGGGGTTGCAAAATCAAAACAACCGGATAGCAAATAACGAGAAGGAGATGACGGATACGAAGAAACAAATAGGGCAGATTTCTGAGTTCCTTGGACAGATTAGAGAGCAAGGAAAGCTTCCTAGCTCAACCACAGTCAATCCAAAGGGAGGATTCGAATCCGCCAAGGCCATCACCCTAAGGGGTGGAAAAGAAGTTGGGACCGAGCCAAACAATCCCAAATCTGCCCAGAAAGTAGATGAAGAGACGACACAACCTGAGGCAGATCACCCTAACTCGGCCAAATCAGGTAATTTAAGTTCAAATTCATGTACTTCACGTCCTAATCTGCCCAATGTACCTTTTCCTCGCAGGTTCATGCAAGAAAAAAAGGAAGAAAGCGAGAAGGACATTCTTGAAACATTTCGGAAGGTGCAAGTGAACATACCGCTTCTCGATGCAATCAAACAGGTTCCAAAGTATGCTAAATTCCTCAAGGACCTATGCAATACAAAGAGAAGAAGGGCAAACAAAGAGGTAGTGAAGGTAAGCGAGAATGTGTCCGCTGTTTTGCAACGTAAACTGCCTACCAAGTGCAAAGACCCCGGTAGTTTCACGATTCCTTGTGTGATTGGACATAATCGTTTTGAACATGCCATGCTTGATTTAGGTGCATCCATAAATGTCATGCCTTATTCTATTTATGCATCTATGAATTTGGGTGAATTAAAACAAGATGGTGTAATTATACAATTGGCCGATCGTTCTAACGCGTATCCAAAAGGAGTTTTGGAAGATGTGCTTGTGCAGGTGAACCATTTAATTTTTCCGGCTGATTTCTACGTCCTAGACATGGAGGATTCAGTCCATTCTACATCTTTGCCGATTCTCCTTGGTAGGCCATTCATGAAGACGGCCCGAACGAAGATTGATGTATACAAAGGCACCTTGACAATGGAATTCGATGGGGAAGTGATTGATTTTAATATTTCTGAAACTATGAGATATCCCGTTGATGACCATTCTTGTTTTTCCATTGATGTTATCGATTCTTTGGCGCAGGTATACCTTGAAGAATTGAACGAGGACGCCCTGGAAACAACCATCACTAAGGCCATAGAGCGCAAAAATGAAGGATTTGGGCCAATGCAAGGCCACGGCAAGGAGGAGGAATTCTTTGCAATGGGTTCTAGTGAAGAAATAATTGAGGTTGTGGCAGCCCTTGAGTCATTGCCACAACAATATGGTAAGGTTCCACTCTCACTTTCAAATTCAGTTTCCACTAAGATGCTACCTTCTGTTGTTCAGGCACCATCGCTTGAACTTAAGCCGTTGCCGGACCATTTGAAGTATGTTTTTTTGGGAAAAGGCGAAACATTGCCCGTCATCATTTCATCAAATCTCACGGCAATGGAGGAGGAGAAGCTTGTGAGGGTGCTGCGAGAGCACAAAACGGCCATAGGGTGGACTTTGGCCGACATTAAAGGAATAAGCCCTACCACATGCATGCACCGTATACTTCTTGAGGAGGGGGCTAAACCAACTCGAGAGGCTCAACGCCGTCTCAACCCTCCGATGATGGAAGTGGTGAAGAAGGAAATAATCAAGCTTTTGGATTGCGGAGTGATCTACCCTATCTCCGATAGCCGTTGGGTCTCTCCAGTTCAAGTCGTTCCCAAGAAGTCCGGAGTAACTGTTATCAAGAATGATGAGAATGAGCTCGTGCCTACACGCATTCAGACTGGATGGCGAGTATGTATCGATTACCGGAAGCTAAATGCCATGACTAGGAAAGATCACTTTCCTTTGCCATTCATCGACCAGATGCTCGAAAGGTTAGCCGGTCATGCTTTTTACTGTTTTCTTGATGGATACTCTGGATATAACCAAATTGTGATAGCCCCGGATGATCAAGAGAAGACCACATTCACATGTCCCTTTGGAACATTTGCTTATCGTCGCATGCCATTTGGCTTATGCAACACACCGGCCACTTTCCAAAGGTGTATGGTAAGTATATTTTCCGATTTTGTTGAAAAGATCATTGAGGTTTTCATGGATGATTTCAGTGTATTTGGGAGTTCATTTGATAATTGCTTGGATAATCTGACCTTAATTTTGAAACGATGTGTTGAAACTAACCTTGTCTTGAATTGGGAGAAATGTCACTTTATGGTGAAACAAGGTATAGTTTTAGGACATATTGTTTCAGAAAAAGGAATTGAAGTAGATAAATCGAAAATAGACCTTGTACGTCACTTACCCTCTCCTACTTCGGTTAGAGAGGTACGTTCGTTTCTTGGCCATGCAGGGTTCTATAGGCGTTTTATCAAGGACTTCTCCAAGATGTCCAACCCTCTTTGCCGATTGCTTCAAAAAGATGTGCCATTCAAGTTTGATGAAGAGTGTAATTCGGCATTTAACCAACTCAAGGAGAAGCTAGTCTCAGTCCCCATTATTGTACCTCCAGATTGGAGCCTTCCGTTCGAGCTCATGTGCGATGCATCCGACTATGCATTAGGAGCTGTTCTAGGACAAAGAAGAGACAAGCGGCCGCATGTCATATACTATGCCTCTCGGACTCTCAATGATGCCCAATTGAACTACTCCACGACAGAAAAAGAACTTCTAGCTGTGGTTTTTGCTTTAGATAAATTCCGTTCATATTTAATTGGTACTAAAGTAATCGTTTATTCTGATCATGCAGCTTTGAGGTACTTGATCACGAAAAAGGAAGCAAAGCCGAGGCTTATCTGTTGGATTCTTCTTCTTCAAGAATTTGATATTGAAATCCGGGATAAGAAAGGAAGCGAGAATGTAGTGGCTGACCATTTAAGCCGAATGATCCACGAGGAGCATGAACATGCCGTACCTGTCCCTGAAACTTTTCCCGATGAGCAACTGCTATCCATTGAGGTAAGTGAACCATGGTATGCAGATTTAGTGAATTACTTGGTGGCTAAACAAATTCCAAATGAACTAAACAAGCACCAACGTGATAAGCTTAAAAATGATGCATGTTTCTATGTTTGGGATGACCCTTATTTGTGGAAGTATTGCTCATATCAAATTGTACGTAGATGTGTGCATGATTCTGAATTTCACTCAATTCTAAGCTTTTGTCACACATATGCATGTGGTGGTCATTTTGGCACACAACGCACTGCCCTCAAGGTTCTAGAGTGTGGTTTTTATTGGCCGACTATATTTAGGGATGCTAGAACCTTTTGTATGTCTTGTGATCGTTGCCAACGAATGGGTAACATAGGTACCAAGGACCAAATGCCGCAAACCCCTGTCTTTAATGTTGAAATTTTTGATGTTTGGGGCATTGATTTCATGGGCCCTTTCCCTCCATCTTATGGTTTCACTTATATCTTGCTAGCCGTTGATTATGTTTCTAAATGGGTGGAAGCAAAAGCCACCCGTACTAACGATTCTAAGGTGGTTGCAGATTTCGTGAAAACTAACATTTTTGCTAGGTTTGGAATGCCGAGAGTAATCATAAGTGATGGAGGGTCTCACTTTTGCAATCGGACCATTGAGGCGTTGCTAAGAAAGTACCATGTCAACCATAAGGTCTCCACACCTTACCATCCTCAAACAAATGGCCAAGCCGAGGTGTCTAACCGAGAAATCAAACAAATTTTGGAGAAGACCGTTGGACCAACAAGGAGGGATTGGAGCTTACGTTTAGATGATGCACTGTGGGCATATCGTACGGCATACAAAACACCCATTGGGATGTCACCTTTTCGGCTCGTCTATGGTAAGCCATGTCATTTGCCCATAGAGTTAGAGCACAAGGCACATTGGGCCGTGAAGACTTTCAACATGGACATAGATGCAGCGGGAGTTCATAGGAAGCTCCAATTGAATGAACTTGAGGAGATTCGGAATGAAGCCTATGAGAATGCCCGGATGTACAAAGCCAAGACCAAAGCATTCCATGATAAAATGATTCGAACCAAGACCTTCACAGTTGGGCAGAAAGTGTTACTTTTCAACTCTCGCCTACGTTTGTTTCCTGGTAAGTTGCGTTCTAAATGGATTGGCCCGTTTGTTGTTACTAATGTTTTCCCTCATGGTGCAGTGCAAATCAAAAGTTCAAGGACGCAGCAAGAATTCAAAGTGAATGGGCATCGATTGAAGCCCTATTACGAGATGTTTGAGGAGCATGTCGTGGAGGAGGTACCCCTCCATGCCGTGGAACCTAGTCAAGCTTAAACGGAGGTACCGTCCGGCTGCAAGACGTAAAAGAAAGCGCTACTTGGGAGGCAACCCATGCATTCAACAAAGGAAGACTTAGAAAGCACTCCAAATCCAGATTCCTAAAAAAAAAAAAAAAAAAAAAAAAAAAAAAAAAATTTAAAAAATAAACTCTTCTCTTTGTTGCTATTTCGTTTCTGCCTTGTTAGGTTGTTTAGTTGTTATTGTTTGTTTGTTTATTAATTGTGTGAGTCTATGATTGTAACATTGAGAATGTTTGATTTATTGATAGGCACTGCTAAACAAAGAAAGATGGTGCTTCACAAAGGTTGTTTGCTTGAGGCCCCACTACGTGGCTTTACTCTTGAAGCGGAAGGCGTAGGAACAGAAGGCATCGGAGCGGAAGGCGTAGGAACGGAAGGCGTAGGAGCAGAAGGCATTGGAGCGGGAGGCATCGAAGATAGAGCATTCCAGGCCTCAATACTTGGCCAAGCGCTGGATGAGCCAGGACAAAGGTGCCTCTGGAGGAAAGACGAGAACCTTTGACGGTCACTGTGAATCCGACCTTTAGACTCTTGCAGCTCATCAAGCTTCCTCTTCATGCCCGTCGAATAGTTGTTTGCAAGCACGTGCAAACTTCTATTCTCATACTTCAGCTGCTGGATCTCCTGCTTGAGACTTTCCACCTCTGCCATCAATGATTCCACCTGACGGGAGCGGGTAAGCAGGCGTTGGCCCATGTTGGACACAGAACTCGCACATTGAACACTAAGTGTGAGGGACTCTTGAACGACCAACTCATCGGACCGTCCTGACAGCAGCCTACTATCTTTCGGAGTGAGGAGGTTCCTAGCTACTATTGTAGCTGTTGTGGCGTCCTGCATCACGGAGTCTTCACCTGTGAGAGGACCGTTAGAAGAAAAGAAAGAAGGGCGCCATACGTTACCTTGACGCGGTGCGCCCGTATCACTGCTAAGGCTCAATTCCAAGCTAAGGTTCGATGAGTTTGCCATTTTTTTTCAAAAGTGTTCAAAGAGAAGGGATGGAGTTAAATTTCAAAGGGCCGGAGTCGATTTTCAAGAATGGGAATTCTTCAGAGTGTGTGTGTTGGGGTGATTGATAGCTCTATAAAAAGCCAAGGCGACGCGTCCCCCGATTCAAAGAGCCAGATTTTCCGGCGTAATTTAGGCGACGCTTTCTCGGCTTTTCAGAAACACGTGGAGGCCATCATCGCAACTACACCTCTTTAGCCGACAAGCGCAAAGTTCGGCGACGCTTTCTCTGCTTTTTAGAAAACGCGTGCAGCTTTGTCAAAAGGAGCCGCATCCGCACTACTACGTGTCGTTCAGAAAGCAAAGGGGCGTCGTTCAGAAATCGAAGGGGCGCCTGCTCAGAAATCGAAGAGGCGTCGTTTAGATATCGAAGAGACATTTGTCGACAAGGGTAAAAACACAGTACCACCACTTGATATTTTCTCTATATATGTCGACCTTCGTCTTTTATGGCAAGGCAAACCTGAAAAGAATGCCCAACTCTCCCTCACCTCTGAGGGCGCACTCTCAGCAAAGCCTTTCGAAATACTCAATTTTTTCTTCTTCCCCAAAGATGATACCAGATGCCTGGAGTACGTATGACCCAGGAGGAAACAGCACAACAAATACATGTGCTGATTCATTCACCGCTTCTTCAAAAGCAAAGGTATCTCATATCATCAAGGTCAAAAGCAAAAGTATCTCATATCATGCTCTTTCCCTGTCTTTTTCTTTGTCCTTGTTCTTACTCGCATGGCAAAGTAAAAGAAGCAATCAGCCGGCACTTGGAGTCAGTCTTCCGATCTGGAGCCAACTGCCTGGGATCTATTCCTGATTGCTTACCTAGCGTTGCTCTCGAGTAGTCATCTTCAACGGTTGATACACTTCCGGAGAAGGGACCACTTCTGCAAAGGGGAGCGAGTAAGGCAAGTGAAAATGATACATTGAAGCATGTGGAGACAAACATAGGCTGAGTTATCCTCCAACCCTTTTCAATACGAATTGGAAAGATTGAACAAAGAAACAGATAAAAGGGATAAGCTCAGACCTTCGGGGGAGACCAAAAGAACCATCCTGCTGCCCAGTTCAAGAAGTAGCACAAAGGAAAATCAATGATGGGCAGAAATCAGTTCAAGAGTAAGCCTGTGGAATCACAAAGATCAAAAGCCTCAATGCAATTACCAAGGAGAAGATGGAATTTACACTCTATAACCAGATTTGCGTCTCTAAACTCTTCTCTTTGTTAATTACATTCTGCCATGTTTAGTATGTTTAAGTGCTTTTTGTGTATTTACTTATGCTTTGTGTGAATCTATGCTTAAAACATTGAGGACAATGTTTGATTTAAGTGTGGGGGGGTAACTAAGTATGTTGATGCAAATTCGTTGAATTTTATCACCCATAACTTCAAGTGTTGTTCCTTGCTGTTTTAAATGTTTTTAAGGTGTTTTTAAACTGTTTTAGCGTGTTTTGTTTTATAACTCCGAAAATCACATAAAAATTTGAAAAACATTTTTTTTGAAAAGCCTAAAAAGAGTGTTTTGAGTTGTTTTTGTGTCTTAGGGAACCTTCCAACGTTATGATGAGGATTTGGTTTGTAATTGCATGACTGTTAAAAAGAGTTATAAACATGGATGAAAGTTTGATTTACTCTTGGTATATGTTTAGTTATGGTTATAATGTATGACTTCACATGCAATCATAAAAGAAAAATTCGTTTTTGTAACATGCTTGAAGGAAGGAACTCATAATAACGCTACATCCCTGTGAGACTCGAGCCATTACCTTCTTTGGAGAGTTATATTCTGTGATTCTTTGTTTTCTAAAGTTGTTGCATGATCTCATTATTCCTTGCTTGGTTGCTACTTAGAATGCAATTGTATCATGATAGAACTAAATGCTAGAACTTATATCCGTTTCATTCAAAGCATGACATTGAATTGCATAACATATATCAAGATGAAGTTGTGTAGTTGCCACCATAGCCAAATAGCCTTACTTCCCATATTTCATATATGTTGTAAGTTTTAACCCCGTTGAGCCTTGTTTAGCCCATGTTCTTTGTTAACCCATATCATCCTCACCTAGCCTAGATTAGGACCATCCGTACCCTTGTTCTAGCATAGTAAGCATGACGGATAATGAATTCCTTTTGATTAATATGTTGCAGAAAATAAGTGTGGGGGAAGGGATTTTTTTTTTTTTGTGTGTATGTATGTGCCTAAGTCTTAAAGGAGGCACGGGAAAAAAAAAATGTGAGAAAAAGAAGAAGAAAAGAAAGAAAAAGAGTGAAAATAAGTGAGAATGGACTCACAAGTGTGATTGTTGAAGAAAGGGCCCAAAAAAAAGTTGAATATGGCCCTAAGTTTTGTGACTTCCCCTTGGGTGTTCAAAGTTGACTTCTGCGTTCTAAAGGGAATTCTAAGTACCTAATTCAATACTTTGCTCACTATTGCTTTAAGAACCTTTGTTCTCCATACTCCTTCTTTGTTATCCAAACACCCCAAGCCCCATTATAACCCGTGACTTCAATCTTGAGTGTTATGTGTTTCAATTTGTGGAGTTTGAACTTGGTATAAGCTTATGGTGTCACTGGTTCTCGCATCTAAGTAGTAGTATTCCAGTCATGAGATCATATCTAAACATGCTTATTAACTCCAGAAATTGCTTCCTTTGAAATACATATATGTGAGTGTTCGTTTTTATGTTTACATCAATCTTCTCACATATAACTAGTTTAGGGTGTGTAGTCAGAAAATCTGTGTGAAAAACGAGTGCATATCTTGTAAGGATTTGAGCAAATTCTCTAAGGCATGTTACTACATTCAAAACATGGTTTTAAATGCTTATTTGTGAAATAATATGTGGTGACTATGAGTAAGAATGTACTTAAGTGTGAAGATGACAAAAATCTATGGGACTAATGATTTTTAACTTGTCATGTGCATTGGAAATCCATTAGACAATTGTTGGAAGGTGTAGGTTGTGTTTTGTTCGTTTTGTCTAGTTTCGTGTTCTTTTGTTGTTTTGTTTTGCTCGAGGACTAGCAAAAGATAAGTGTGGGGGTATTTGATAAGAGCATATTCATGCGACTTAAATGGCTTGTTCTCGTACATTTACGTTATGTTTCTTTAGTTATTTTAGTTCTTTATGCTTCTTTTGTGTGTTTTCAGGTTCTAAGGGCTTAGGGAGCAAGAAAGTGCATTTTGAGGCTATTTGGAGCATTTTTGGGCATGGAATGGATAGCTTATCCATAGAGCCAAAGTTTGGACGAATTTGAAGGCCTTATTTTCACTTTGGACATAAAACAAAGGGCCTAGCCCATTCTCTCTTAAACCAACCCCAAGGCCATGCATTTCCTTCCAAAACCCACAATCACTTCAAAGGCCATGCAAATCCATATTCAACACTGTAAACTACAACCATGCATCATTACACCACCTTCTCCATCTTTATTCCACATATAATTCACCTTAGCCATCACATTCACACACATGCCGTGCTTCCCCCTTTGTTCCCACCAAACACATGCACTCAAACAAAGCCAACCTAGCTAACCCTACATGCATTTTTTATTCACTCTTCATCATTGCATACATCACCAAACACTTCCATTGTTGCCGTGCCCTTCCCTTCCATTTTCTGCACCTTTCCTCCTTGAAATTCCACATGCTTTCATCATCATAACCCACCTACAATCCACCTAATTCACAAAGCTTTTTCCAACAAACAATTTCACCAAACACATGCACCAAAACCTTCAATGCCGTGGGATCCATTGCATTTCCAGCATTCCCCTTGTGCAATTCCAACTTTCCACCCACTTTCCTAGCTATTTTTCAAATGCTTTGCAGCCACATTCTCACCCACTCTCTCCCTATATAAACCACACACACTTCATTCATTTGTCATTCATTCACTCCCCATTCAATTCACATCTCATTTTCATACACAACACACCACAAATACCTCCATTCTTGCCGTGCATATCCCTTCATTTTCTGCATATTTTCTCTTCATTCCAACCACTCCAACCACTCCTCATCCCCCAAAAACTCACCTTAGACCTTGTGCTACAACAACGAAGAAGAGAAGAGTGCCTAAACGTTCATACAATTCAAGTTTGAGTTGTTGGAATGTTTAGGTGTTTCTTTGATTTCAATGTTTAAATTCAATTTTCTTTGTTTTGTAATGGAAGAGAAGAGTGCCTAAACGTTCATACAATTCAGTTTGAGTTGTTGGAATGTTTAGGTGTTTCTTTGATTTCAAAGTTATGAGGAACTAAACCCCCTTTAGCTAGGGGGTGATTCGAAACTATGTTTATATTTGCAATTTGAATTGATTACGTTTGGTTGGAATTTCATAAGTTGTGGATTCAATTCGTTTAACTGTTTGATTGATAACTTATTTATGTATGTTCATTGAGATTGCAAGCTTAATTTTCATGCATAAATATGACACTAGAATATAAGTGAATTTCACCTAATCGTTATGAACTTATATTCACAAGTAGTGGAGGTTGCTTACAAACAATCGCGTTAAACGAATTCTTGGCATAAGTTTCATGCGTATTCCATAGTAACGAATGCCTCGTCGATGTTTATGATTTCCGTTGAACTTAATGATCTTTGTTGAATGTCTCTATCATGCATATTCCATAGTTAGGGACTTTGATTAAGAATAATTTGGTTGTAATGCGTATTCCATTCAATCCAACGAATTTAGGGAAATCTGAAAGTTAATCTAAGCGGATCTAATTAACTTGGAGCATTGAGTTTCACAACTTATCGAAAGACCAACTGAGAATCAATTTTGTCTGCAAGTGTAACATGTGTGGAGAAGAACCCCTTGGCTATTCCATCATCCATATTTTCATCACATTCATATTTACATTTTGCCTTTAATTATATTCTATCTTTTTAATTTAATATCGTCCAAACACATTTCCCCCATATTTCGTTGAGTCTTAATCATTCGTATTTGTTTTATTTTTGTATCTTTAAGCTTTTGGAGTCATAAACACTTGCAAATTCGTCTAAATCAAGTTCTAGCTTCTATTTGAGTCAATTTGATTGTTTTAGACAATTTGAGTTTTTCAAAGCCATTCTGAGTCATAGTAGTCTTGTTAAGAGTATTTTAATTTAGTTTTTATGTTTTTAAGTCAATTTAGAAGGTTTTAGCAAGCCCTCCTAATCCCCGGTCTAGAACGATCCCTCACTTATCCATTCTACTACAATTGTCAAACGAGGGTTTAATTTGAGTGTCAAGTAAATCTCGCATCAAATACTTTCGTAATATGGCTCTATGAATGGGAGGGGATAGTGATCCTCCCTAATGGTGGTATTTTGGTTCCGGAAGTCCATGTAAATGCTCCCACCACCTTGAAATCGATTTGGAACCTGCACCAAAGAAGGTAACAACCTATTAGTTGAAATGGGAATTGGAATTGGGATTGGAGACTTACTAGGATGTTGTGGCAATGCCCCTAGGGTAGCCACCATCTCGCAAATTTTATCCTTAGGTACGGCCAGATTGGGTGTTTGTAGGGTAGTGGCGTGCTCCTTGTGCTCTCCTTCAATTCCTTCCTCGATGGTGGTTCTAGAAGCATCCTTCTTGATTGGTGTTGAACGTTCCTGCCCTATATTTTTAATTGTACCAATGGCAAAACAAGAACGAACATCATTAGGATTCTCAATGTATTCAGAAACTTTAAAGTTAATCGTATCACCGCCAAACTCCATAGTTAAGGCTCCCTTGGCCACGTCAATCTTGGTATGGGCTGTTTTCATGAAAGGTCGTCCAAGTAAGAGTGGCGATGGTGGAGAGTGGGTTGAATCCTCCATGTTAAGCACATAGAAATCTGCAGGAAAAATCAAGTGGTCTACCTGCACCAAAACATCTTCCAAAACTCCTCTCGGGTATGCATTAGATCGATCGGCTAATTGAATAATAACACCATCATTTTGAAGCTCTCCTAGATTCATAGATGCATAAACAGAGTATGGCATGACATTAATTGATGCACCTAAATCTAGCATAGCATTTTCGAACCTTGTATTACCAATTACACAAGGGATAGTGAAACTACCTGGATCTTTGCATTTAGGTGGCAGCTTTCTTTGCAACATTGCAGAGACATTCTCACTTACATGTACCACCTCCTTCTCCCGAATCCGTTTCCTTGATGTACAAATCTTCCTCAAAAACTTAGCGTACTTCGGAATTTGCTTTATTGCATCTAGGAGCGGGATATTGACATGCACCTTCCTAAACGTCTCCAGGATATCTTTTTCATCCTCCAGAGTCTTAGATTGCATAAATCTGCTAGGAAAGGGCACATTTTGTGGAACGAGGTTAGAATTAATCGAATTTGAACCCAACTTACCTTTGGTGGCCAAATGGGATGCATTGGATGAAGTAGTGTCCTTAGGTGCTTGCGGCAAAGGGGATTGTGTCCTTGCCGTGGGCTTGCTTGCAGCCTCCTCTTCATGTTGCAATGTCTCATCTTCTTTAGGACTTGTTTTGGGTGGTGTGGATGTGGTACCAACTTCTTTTCCACTCTTTAAAGTGATTGCTTTGGTAGATTCGAACCCTCCCTTTGGATTGACAATGGTTGAACTTGGAAGCTTGCCTTGGTCTCGGAATTGTCCCACAAACTTCGCAATCTGCCCTATTTGTTTCTCTAAGTGGTCCATCCTTTTGTCTTGGTTTTGCAGCGCCCTTTCTTGATTTTGCAATGCTTTGTTTTGATTCTCTAACCCCTGAGACAAATTGGTAAGTGATAGGAGCATATTTAGGCGACTTACTTAGCTTGTTTTTGTGCATTTATATTGTTAATTCATAGTTGTTTTAGTAGTTTAAGCCATTTTCGTGTGTTTTTAGGTTTATATGGCTAAGGAAGCAAAAAGATGCATTTTGGAGCATTTTGGAGCAAAATTGGACTTGGAATGGATAGCTTATGTTTGGAGCAAAAGGAATGGACGAAATTGAAGGATTCCTAATCCATTGCAGCCACATACACCCATAATCATTCACACCTTGCAGCCACATGCATTCACTCTTCATAAATCAGCCACATGCACATTCAATCATTCACACCAAAACCTTGCACATGCTTTCCCATTTCATTATTCATTCACTTTGCAGCCACCATTCACTTTTTAATCCACATGCATTCATCATCATTCACCCTAGCTTTAATTCACATGCTTTCCCAACAAATAAAACAGCCAACACATGCACTCCCTTTAATTAATTCAACCTAGCTGTCAAAGCACATGCACATTCACCCTTCATTCCAGCCATTCCACATGCATTTCCAACCCACATGCACCCTTTAATCATTCAACCATGCAGCCACACATTCACCCACATGCATTCCCCCTTTAATCCACATGCTCTCCCATTTCAGATTGCATTCACATTCACTCACCACAAATCAGCCACATGTACTTTGCCTTTCATCATTGCACCACAAATCAGCCACATGCACATTCACCCCTTTCTCTCCCTATAAAACCATGCAATGCATTCATACACAACATTCACTCTTCCACATTCAGAAATTCATCCATTTTCCCTGCTAATCCAAACACCACAAAAACAATCCCTTTCAGTCGTGCCTTCCCCAACAATCCATTCCGCCATTCCACCACTCCCCAAACCATTCACACCATCAAACTATCCTTAGACCTTGTGCTACAACGAAGAGGAAGATAAGAAGGCCTAAACGTTCATACAATTCAAGTTTGAGTTGTTGGAATGTTTAGGTGTTTCTTTGATTTCAATGTTTAATTTCAATACTCTTTGTTTTGTACGAATGAGGAATGGAAGAGAAGAGGGCCTAAACGTTCATACAATTCAAGTTCGAGTTGTTGGAATGTTTAGGTGTTTCTTTGATTCTCTTTGTTTTGTACGTATGAGGAACTAAACCCCCCTTGCCTAGGGGGGGGATTCGAAATATATGTTTATGCTTGCATTTTGATTTGATTACTTCTAATTGCGTTTCATAAGTTGTGGATTCAATTTGTTTAACTGTTTGATTGATAACTTATTTATGTATGTTTATTGAGAGTGCACGCTTAATTTTCATGCATGAATATGACGCTAGAATATAAGTGAATTTCACCTAATAGTTACGAACTTATATTCACAAGTAGTGGAGGTTGCTTATAAACAATCGCGTTAAACGAATTCTTGGCATAAGTTTCATGCGTATTCCATAGTAACGAATGCCTCGTCGATGTTTATGATTTCCGTTGAACTTAATGATCTTTGTTGAATGTCTCTATCATGCGTATTCCATAGTTAGGGACTTTGATTAGGAATAATTTGGTTGTAATGCGTATTCCATTCAATCCAATGAATCTAGGGAAATCTGAAAGTTAATTTAAGCGGACCTAATTAACTTGGAGCGTTGAGAAGTCATGGTTTATTGAAATGCAATTGGAAATCATTTTATTATGCAAGTGTAACATGTATGGAGATGAACCCCTTAGCTATTCTATCATCCATTCATTCCATTTCATCAATTTCATATTTACATTCTGTTTTAATTGCAATTTGTTCATTTAATTTAATTTCGTATAAACCTAAATCCCCCTTTACTTTAATGTCAAATTAGTTAGAAAGTGTCTTAGTTTATGTTTCTAAGTGTTTTGATTCAATTTATTACATAATTTCGTCCAAATTCACCAAAGTGCTCAAAACTGCCCAGAAAGTGTTTTTAAGGCAGTTTTGAGTGTTTTGGGTGATGTTTGAGTCTTTTGGTTTGTTTTAGTGTTTTAAAGTTTAGTTTTGCATTCTTTGAGTCTAGTATAGTGTTTTATATTGTGTTTTTACGTTTTTGAGTCAAATCCAAGTGATTAACAATCCCTCCTAATCCCCGGTCCAGAACGATCCCTACTTATACTTATACTACAATTGACAAAAAGAGGGTTTAATTTGTGTGCGTATAATTCTCGCATCAGTAAGTAACTTAAGAATTGTATCATTGTCCAAAGACATACCTTGATGGTTTTGGCCGGATTGGGATTGTGATGCTTCTTGGCCGTGGGTTTTGGTGTAAAACCCCGGGGGTTGCTGCCTAAAGCCTCCTTGTTGGTAAGGTTGTTGAGGCTCCCTCTAATTGAAATTTGGATGGTCTCTCCAACCCGGATTGTATGTATTGGAATATGGATCATTCCTTGGCTGATTTTGGCTTGGAAATCCAATGGCGTTTGCACTCTCCCATCCCCCATTCTCAATCAATTGAGGGCACTTTTCCGAAGGATGACCTTGAATAGAACATACGCCACATACAATTGGACCTTGGATCTTCATTCCTTTGGCCATCTGAGACACAAGAGAAGTAAGATTAGCTAATTGAGTTTGAATGTCGAATTGAGAACTTACCTCATTCACTTGGTGTCGTGGGGGGTCCCTTTGCCCAATTCCTTCGTATTGTTGTGCATTGAGAGCCCGGTTTGCAATAAGGTTCTTGGCTGCCATAGGGGTTTTATCCACTAATTCCTCCTTCATTTGATGTTGAGGACATGATGCAACAGGGGTTTTAAAACGCTCGTAGTATGTTGGAAAAGACTCCCCTTGACTTTGTTGAATTCCGCTAATCTTCTTTCTCAAGAGAATGACTCTTGAAGTAGGAAAGAACTTTTCAAGAAACGCCCTCTTCATGCTCTCCCAAGAAGTGACCGTCCCGGGTGCTAACTCGTATAACCAATCTTTGGCCTTCTCCAATAGTGAGAACGGGAAAGCCTTCATCTTCAAAATACTACCATCAACGTTGATTGGAGTCATGCTCGAACATACCACCTCGAACTCTTTCAAATGCTTGTTGGGATCCTCCATGGACAGTCCATGGAACTTCGGAATGTGGTGCAACAAACTTGACTTCAATTCAAATTCATCGGTCTTGTCTTGAGCCGCCCTTGGGTATTGGATGCACAAGGGTGCGGCATTGTCCATTCCCGAGGCAGAAAGCTCCTTGATTGTACGATTGTCCGCTGATAGGAGCATATTCATGCGACTTAAATGGCTTGTTCTCGTGCATTTACGTTATGTTTCTCTAGTTATTTTAGTCCTTTATGCTTCTTTTGTGTGTTTTCAGGTTCTAAGGGCAAGGTATGCAAAATGATGCCTTTTGGAGCCTTTTGGAGCAAATTAGAGATTGGAATGGATATCATATGCTTGGAGCCAAGAGGATGGACGAAATTAAAAACTTGAAGTAGGAAAGTTAAATCCTAAAAGACCTCATGTTTAAGCATCATTGAAGACTCCTACGCATTTTAGAACACAAAAACAACATTCCTTGCAGCCTTAGGACATTGTCGTGTGTTTCCTTGTGTCTCCCTTCCTTGCCATGCAAGGAAGGGCTTTGTTCCCTATTTTAAACACTTAAATCATTCACTTATCGTATCATTCACTTATTATAAGCATTCACTTATCATATCATTCACTTATCAAACCATTCACTTATCACTTCCATTCACTTATCACTTCCATTCACTTATCACTTATCACTTCCATTCACTTATCACTCACCACATATCATTCATTTATCACTTAACATATCATTCATTTATCACTTAACATATCATTCATTTATCACTTAATACATCATTCACTTATCACTTATCATACTCATAATCATCTACACATTTCAACCATTTAAACATATGCATTTCAACTCACATGCATCATCATCATGCAACCAACCTTGCCACATGCTTTCCAAGCTTTCCCCCTTCATCATTAAGCCACATTCACTCCCATTTCTCTCCCCTTAACAGCCCTAAACCGTGCATAATTAAAGGACACCATTCAACACACACATGCACCAAAAGACAACATTGGCATGCATCACATGCATTTCCAACACTTCCCCCTTTGTGCCGTGCCTTCCCTTCCACTTTCCAACCACATTCTTTCAATTCCCACTTCATCATTACACCACCTAAGCCACATGCACTCCCATTATTTAATTAAGCCACTTAAACCACAAAACAATCACACAACACACCAACACACATGCATCCTGAAATTCTTTGCCATGCAATCACATGCATTTCCCTTGACATTTTCAGCCATCACACTTCATCATTACACCACCATTCACTCTTTAACCCACACACACTTCACACAAACAACATTCACATGCATTCACATGCATTTCCAACACAAAACACACTCAAAACCGTGGCCACCTTTGCATTTCAGGATTCCCATTTGCATTTTCAGATTTCCAGCTTTCCCTTTTATTTTCCAGCTTTCATTCTTCATCATTGCAGCCATTCAACATGCAATTCTCCATCATTCCTCCACACAAACACCTTAAACAAATAGCCATATACATCTCCACTCCTCCTATAAATACCCTTGCATTCCCATCATTCAAAACATCTCATTCCATTGTAGATACCACAACACAAACACTCCATTCCTTCTCTAGCCGTGAGTTTCTCTCCATTTTCTGCACCATTTTCTCCACCACTCCTCACCTATTTCCATAATTCCTTTTCCATTCCACACTTCCATCCCCCAAACCAATTATCCCTAGACCTTATGCTACAATAAAGAGGAAGAGAAGAGGGCCTAAACGTTCATACAATTCAAGTTTGAGTTGTTGGAATGTTTAGGCGTTTCTTTGATTTCAATGTTTAATTTCAATTCTCTTTGTTTTGTATGAGGAACTAAACCCCCCTTTAGCTAGGGGGGGATTCGAAATATATGTTTATGCTTGCATTTTGATTTGATTAACTTTCGTTAGAATTTCATAAGTTGTGGATTCAATTTGTTTAACCGTTTGATTGATAACTTATTTATGAATGTTTATTAAGAATGCGCGCTTAATTTTCATGCATAAATATGACGCTAGAATATAAGTGAATTTCACCTAATCGTTATGAACTTATATTCACAAGTAGTGGAGGTTGCTTATAAACAATCGCGTTAAATGAATTCTTGGCACGAGTTTCATGCTCATCATAGTAACGAATGCCTCGTCAACACTTATAGTTTTCATAATGCTTAATGATCTTTGATTGTATCTTTATTGTGCTGTTCACGTAAAGGACTTTTGGAGAATGTGGTGAATTGCGTTGCGCTAACCCATCCAATTCATTAACTTAAGGAAAACTTGACGGTTAATTTAAGCGGACCTAATTAACCCGGGGCGTTGAGTTTCATAATTTATCGAAAGACCAACTGAGAATCAATCTTGTATGCAAGTGTAACATGTGTGGAGAAGAACCCCTTGGCTATTCCATCATCCATATTTTCATCACATTTATATTTACGTTTTGCCTTTAATTACAATTTGTGCAATTTAGCTAATTTCGTCAAATCAAACCCCCCCTTTACTTTCCTGTTCTTTAGTGCTTAGAATCTGTTTAGTTTATGTTTTAAAGTATTTTTTTGTTTTTGGTTTGTCTTAGTGTTTTAAACTTTAATTTTGCATTCTTTGAGTCTAGTTTAGTGTTTTAAACTTTATTTTACGTTTTTGAGTCAGTTTCCAAGAGATTTGCAATCCCTCCTAATCCCCGGTCCAGAACGATCCCTACTTATACTTATACTATAATTTGACAAAAAGAGGGTTTAATTTGTGCGTGTGTAAATCTCGCATCAAATTTTGGCGCCGTTGCCGGGGATTAGAAAATTTGCTAATCCCTTGGATTGTTTGTTTCTGTATTGTCTTTTAGATTTAGTTTTTTTTTTATTTGTGTTTTGTTTGTTAAGAACAAGATGGCACTTGATAATGCTTCTCTTTTGTCACAACTCATGGAAGGGTCCCAAATGCAAAGAGTTGATATATTTAATCTTCAATCAAGGAATAACGTGTTTTCCAATACTTACAATTCGGATTGGAGTGATCATTCAAACTCTATGTGGTGGGAACCTCAAAATGCTCAACAAGGAGGATATTGGCAGCCACCACAACCTCATATTCAATATGCCCAACCAAATTTAAGTTCGTCAATAAATTATAACCCAAAGCTTGATGAATTAATTTGTTTGGTGCAGGGCTTACAAAATCAAGACAATGAGGCTCAACAAGAAGGATATTGGCAGCCGTATGAGGAGTTCTATTCAACGCCTATGCAGCCACCATAACCTGCCCAAAGTAATGTAGGTAATTCAAATGATAATGATACGATTTTTCAATTACTTACTACTCTGGAAAAGCAAATTGGGCAGATAGCGGAGTTCGAAGGACAATTTTGCGACCAAGGCGAACTCCCTAGTTCAACCATTGCAAATCAGAAGGGAGAATTTGAAACTGCCAAGGAAATCATGTTGAGAAGTGACAAGGAGGTTGGAACGGACCCTCAACCATCAAAATCAAATCACAAGGAAGAGGAATACACCCAACCCACGGAAAGGGTGGAAACACCTTTACCGGAGGCTCCTATTGCTCCTATGCCATCTAATACAGGTATGGTTGTTCCAAATTTCATTATTTTTAACCCTATTCCTTGCAGATTCATGACTTCCAAGGAAGAAGAAGGTGAAAAAGACATCTTGGAAGCCCTTGCAAAGGTGACAAGTAGGGAATGTCATGAATCCATCAAAGAGGACGTTCTTGAAACCACAAAATCCAAAGAAGTTAAATTTGATGACATTGGACAAGTCATAACCATCACTTGCAATCTGGCCAAGTCCAATATCCCTGAAACTTTCAAAGGAGTGGTATTTGTCATTGAGTTCTTGTCGGACAAAACAAGTAAGTATTTTTTTCCAAATTCCATTAGATTTTATACTAACTTGCTATTTTTTTTGAATCAGGCACCTACACTAGAATTCAAACCAATGCCGGTTCACTTCAATTATCACCTTCCATTCAAGGACCAATTCCATGCCGTTTGATTTTATTTATGTTAATAAAAAAATAAAAAAAATAAAAAAAAAAAAAGAAAAAGAAAAAAAGAAAGATACTAAACATGGAGAAAGGTGGAGCTTCACAAAGGTTGTTTGCGTGAAGTCCCACTACGAAGCGCAGAAGCGGAAGGCGCAGAAGCGGGAGGCATAGAAGCGGGAGGCATCGAAGCGGAAGGCATCGGAGCGGGAGGCATCGGAGCTAGAGCATTCCAAGCCTCAATACTTGGCCAAGCGCTGGATGACCCAGGAAAAAGGTGCCTCTGGAGATAAGACGCAAGCCTTTGACGGTCACTGTGAATTCGACCCTCAGATTCTTGCAGCTCATCAAGCTTCCTCTTCATCCCCGACGAATAGTTATTTGCAAGCACATGCAAACTTCTATTCTCGTACTTAAGCTGCTGGATCTCTTGCTTAAGTCTTTCCACCTCTGCCATCAACGATTCCACCTGACGGGAGCGGGCAAGCAGGCGTAGGCCCATGTTGGACACAGAGCTCGCACACTGAACACTAAGTGCGAGGGACTTGAACGGCCAACTCATCGGACCGTCCTGACAGCAGCCTACTATCTTTTGGAGTGAGGAGGTTTTTAGCTACTATTGTAGCTGTTGTGGCGTCCTGCATCACAGAGTCTTCACCTGAAAGAGGACCGTTAGAAGATAAAAAAGAAGGGCGCCATACATTACCTTGACGGGGCGCAACCGGATCGCTGCTGAGACTCAAATCTAAGCTAAGGTTCGATGAGTTTGCCATTTTTTTCAAAAAGTGTTCAAAGAGAAGGGGTGGATGGAGTTAAAAATTTCACAAAGGGCCGGAGTCGAGTTTCAGGAATGGGAAATCTTCAGAGTGTGTTTGTTGTGGTGATCGATAGCTCAATAAAAAAGCCAAGGCGACGCGTCCACCGATTCAAAAAGCTGGAATTTCCGGCGTAATTTTGGCGACTCTTTCTCTGCTTTTCAGAAGACGCGTTCAACTTTGTCAAAAGATTTCTTCTTTTCAGACAACACGTGGAGGCCATCACCGCAACTACATATCTTTAGCCGACAAGCGCAAAGTTCGGCGACGCTTTCTCTGCTTTTCAGAAGACGCGTGCAGCTTTGTCAAAAGGAGTCGCATCTGCACTACCACGTGTCGTTCAGAAAGCGAAGGGGCGTCGTTCAGAAATCGAAGGGGCGCCTGCTCAGAAATCGAAGAGGCGTATTCAAAGATCGAAGAGGCGCCACTATTTCAAAAAGCCGGAATTGCGGGATTAAAACGTTTGTCGACAAGGGTAAAAAGTACCACCACTTGATATTATCTCTATATATGTCGACCTTCGTCTTTTATGGCAGGGCAAACCTGAAGAAAATGCCCAACTCTCCCTCACCTCTGAGGGCGCACTCCCAGCAAGGCCTTTCAAAATACTCAATTCTTTCTTCTTCCCCAAAGATGATACCAGATGCCTGGAGTACATATGACCCAGGAGGAAACGGCGGATTGAAGCATGTGCTGATTCATCCACCGCTTCTTCAAAGCAAAGGTATCTCATATCATCAAGGTCAAAAGCAAAAGTATCTCATATCATGCTCTTTCCCTGTCTTTTTCTTTGTCCTTGTTCTTACTCGCATGGCAAAGTAAAAGAAGCAATCAGCCGGCACTTGGAGTCAATCTTCCGATCTGGAGCCAACTGCCTGGAATCTATTCCTGATTGCTTACCTAGCGTTGCTCTCGAGTAGTCATCTTCAACGGTTGATACACTTCCAGAGAAGGGACCACTTCTGCAAAGGGGAGCGAGTAAGGCAAGTGAAAATGATACATTGAAGCATGTGGAGACAAACATAGGCTGAGTTATCCTCCAACCCTTTTCAATACGAATTGGAAAGATTGAACAAAGAAACAGACCAAAAGGGTATGCTCAGACCTTCGGGGGAGACCAAAAGAACCATCCTGCTGCCCAGTTCAAGAAGTAGCACAAAGGAAAATCAATGATGGGCGGAAACCAGTTCGAGAGTAAGCCTGTGGAATCATCAAGATCAAGCCTCAATGCAATCAACAAAGAGAAGAGGGAATTTACACTCCATAACCAGATTTGCGTCCCTAAACTCTTCTCTTTGTTAATTACATTCTGCCATGTTTAGTATGTTTAGTTGTTGTTTGTGTGATTACTTATGTTTTGTGTGAATCTATGCTTAAAACATTGAGGACAATGTTTGATTTAAATGTGGGGGGGTAACTAATGTTGTTAATGCAAATTCGTGGGATTTTATCACCCATAACTTCAAATGTTGTTCCTTGCTGTTTTAAGGTGTTTTTAAGTTGTTTTAGAGTGTTTTAGTATGTTTTGTTTTTATAACTCCGAAAAGCACATAAAAATTTGAAAAATTGTTTTGAAAAGCCTAAAAAGAGTGTTTTGAGTCGTTTTTGTGAGTTTGTGTCTTAGGGTACCTTCCAACACAATGATAAGGATTTGGTTTGTAATTGCATGACTGTTAAAAAGAGTTATAAACATAGAGAAAAGTTTGATTTACTCTTGGTTTATGCTTAGTTATGGTTATAATGTATGACTTCACATGCAATCATAAAAGAAAAATTCGTTTTTGTAACATGCTTGAAGGAAGGAACTCAAACAAACGCTACAACCCTGTGAAACTCGAGCCATTACCTTCTTTGGAGAGTTATTTTCTGTGATTCTTTGTTTTCTAAAGTTGTTGAATGATCTCATTATTCCTTGCTTGGTTGCTACTTAGAATGCAATTGTATCATGATAGAACTAAATGCTAGAACTTATATCCGTTTCATTCAAAGCATGATATTGAGTTGCATAACATATATCAAGATGAAGTTGTGTAGTTGCCACCATAGCCAAATAGCCTTACTTCCCATATTTCGTATATATTGTAAGTCTTAACACCGTTGAGCCTCGTTTAACCTATTTTCTTTGCTAACCATATCACCCCTTACCTAGCCTAGATGAGGACCATCCGTACCCTTGTTCTTAAAAGATAGTGAGCATGACTTAAATGAATTCCTTTTGAGTACATTTTGCAAGAAAATGAGTGTGGGGGAGTAAAAGTTTGTTCTTAAGTTTGTATGTTTTGAGAGTCAAAAGAAAAGAAGAAAAAAAAATTGTGAAAAACATATGAAAAAGAAAAACAGAAAAGAAGAGAAAAGAAAGAAAGAAAAAAAAAAAAAAAAAAAAAAAGAGCTTGTTCCCCCTTGTTGTTCAAAAGTTGAGTTTTCATTCAAAAGTGAAATCTACGTTAATTCAAATGCTTTGCTCGCTATTTCTTTAAGAAACTTTGTTTTCCATATACCTTCTTTGTTAGCCAAACACCTTTAGCCCCGTTACACCCCTTTGACTTCTATCTTGATCGTTATGTGTTCAATAATGTGGAGTTTGAAATTGATATGAGCTTATGGAATCACTGGTTCTCATTCTAAGTAGTAGCATTCCATTCATGAGATCATATTCATGTCATTATCGTAAATCCAGAAAATGCTTTCCTTGTTATAACATATGTGAGTGTTCGTCTACATGTTTACATCAATCTTCTCACATATAACTAGTGTAGGGTGTGTAGTCAGAAAATCTGTGTGAAAAACGAGTGCATATCTTGTAAGGATTTGAGCAATTTCTCTAAGGCATGTTACTACATTCAAAACATGGTTTTAAATGCTTAATTGTGAACTAGTATATGGTGACTATGATTAAGAATGTACTTAAGTGTGAAGATGACTAAAATCTGTGGGAATGATGATTTTTAACGTGTCATGTGCATTGGAAATCCCTAAGACGGTTGTTGGAAGGTTTAGGTTGTGTTTTACTTGTTTTGTTTCGTTTGGTTTTGTTTTGTTTTTCTTTCTGTTTTGCTCGAGGACTAGCAAAAGATAAGTGTGGGGGTATTTGATAGGAGCATATTCATGCGACTTAAATGGCTTGTTCTCGTGCATTTACGTTATGTTTCTCTAGTTATTTTAGTCCTTTATGCTTCTTTTGTGTGTTTTCAGGTTCTAAGGGCAAGGTATGCAAAAGGATGCCTTTTGGAGCCTTTTGGAGCAAATTAGAGATTGGAATGGATATCATATGCTTGGAGCCAAGAGGATGGACGAAATTAAAGACTTGAAGTAGGAAAGTTAAATCCTAAAAGACCTCATGTTTAAGCATCATTGAAGACTCCTACGCATTTTAGAACACAAAAACAACATTCCTTGCAGCCTTAGGACATTGTCGTGTGTTTCCTTGTGTCTCCCTTCCTTGCCATGCAAGGAAGGGCTTTGTTCCCTATTTTAAACACTTAAATCATTCACTTATCGTATCATTCACTTATTATAAGCATTCACTTATCATATCATTCACTTATCAAACCATTCACTTATCACTTCCATTCACTTATCACTTATCACTTCCATTCACTTATCACTTATCACTTCCATTCACTTATCACTCACCACATATCATTCATTTATCACTTAACATATCATTCATTTATCACTTAACATATCATTCATTTATCACTTAATACATCATTCACTTATCACTTATCATACTCATAATCATCTACACATTTCAACCATTTAAACATATGCATTTCAACTCACATGCATCATCATCATGCAACCAACCTTGCCACATGCTTTCCAAGCTTTCCCCCTTCATCATTAAGCCACATTCACTCCCATTTCTCTCCCCTTAACAGCCCTAAACCGTGCATAATTAAAGGACACCATTCAACACACACATGCACCAAAAGACAACATTGGCATGCATCACATGCATTTCCAACACTTCCCCCTTTGTGCCGTGCCTTCCCTTCCACTTTCCAACCACATTCTTTCAATTCCCACTTCATCATTACACCACCTAAGCCACATGCACTCCCATTCTTTAATTAAGCCACTTAAACCACAAAACAATCACACAACACACCAACACACATGCATCCTGAAATTCTTTGCCATGCAATCACATGCATTTCCCTTGACATTTTCAGCCATCACACTTCATCATTACACCACCATTCACTCTTTAACCCACACACACTTCACACAAACAACATTCACATGCATTCACATGCATTTCCAACACAAAACACACTCAAAACCGTGGCCACCTTTGCATTTCAGGATTCCCATTTGCATTTTCAGATTTCCAGCTTTCCCTTTTATTTTCCAGCTTTCATTCTTCATCATTGCAGCCATTCCACATGCAATTCTCCATCATTCCTCCACACAAACACCTTAAACAAATAGCCATATACATCTCCACTCCTCCTATAAATACCCTTGCATTCCCATCATTCAAAACATCTCATTCCATTGTAGATACCACAACACAAACACTCCATTCCTTCTCTAGCCGTGAGTTTCTCTCCATTTTCTGCACCATTTTCTCCACCACTCCTCACCTATTTCCATAATTCCTTTTCCATTCCACACTTCCATCCCCCAAACCAATTATCCCTAGACCTTATGCTACAATAAAGAGGAAGAGAAGAGGGCCTAAACGTTCATACAATTCAAGTTTGAGTTGTTGGAATGTTTAGGCGTTTCTTTGATTTCAATGTTTAATTTCAATTCTCTTTGTTTTGTATGAGGAACTAAACCCCCCTTTAGCTAGGGGGGGATTCGAAATATATGTTTATGCTTGCATTTTGATTTGATTAACTTTCGTTAGAATTTCATAAGTTGTGGATTCAATTTGTTTAACCGTTTGATTGATAACTTATTTATGAATGTTTATTAAGAATGCGCGCTTAATTTTCATGCATAAATATGACGCTAGAATATAAGTGAATTTCACCTAATCGTTATGAACTTATATTCACAAGTAGTGGAGGTTGCTTATAAACAATCGCGTTAAATGAATTCTTGGCACGAGTTTCATGCTCATCATAGTAACGAATGCCTCGTCAACACTTATAGTTTTCATAATGCTTAATGATCTTTGATTGTATCTTTATTGTGTTGTTCACGTAAAGGACTTTTGGAGAATGTGGTGAATTGCGTTGCGCTAACCCATCCAATTCATTAGAATGTGGTGAATTGCGTTGCGCTAACCCATCCAATTCATTAACTTAAGGAAAACTTGACGGTTAATTTAAGCGGACCTAATTAACCCGGGGCGTTGAGTTTCATAATTTATCGAAAGACCAACTGAGAATCAATCTTGTATGCAAGTGTAACATGTGTGGAGAAGAACCCCTTGGCTATTCCATCATCCATATTTTCATCACATTTATATTTACGTTTTGCCTTTAATTACAATTTGTGCAATTTAGCTAATTTCGTCAAATCAAACCCCCCCTTTACTTTCCTGTTCTTTAGTGCTTAGAATCTGTTTAGTTTATGTTTTAAAGTATTTTTTTGTTTTTGGTTTGTCTTAGTGTTTTAAACTTTAATTTTGCATTCTTTGAGTCTAGTTTAGTGTTTTAAACTTTATTTTACGTTTTTGAGTCAGTTTCCAAGAGATTTGCAATCCCTCCTAATCCCCGGTCCAGAACGATCCCTACTTATACTTATACTATAATTTGACAAAAAGAGGGTTTAATTTGTGCGTGTATAAATCTCGCATCATCCGCTGCCATGGTGCGGACCTCTTCTTCCTCCCTTGCCGTGGGTTGTCTTTCCTCCTCAAGATTGGAAGCCGAACTAGAACTTGTTGGGTGAAATTTTGGGTTCTTCTTCTTCTTCCTCAAAGTGCGCTCAAAATCGTCGTCAAAATCCAAGATGTTTGCACTTATAGGTTGAGAACTACGAGTCATAAACTAGTACCTACAAACAAGAAAAGAAACTAAGTCAGTAGCTAAAACAAAAAGAAAACAAAAAGAAACAAAAAGAAACAACGGGGGATTAGCAAACTTGCTAATCCCCGGCAACGGCGCGAAAAATTTGATGTGATAAAAGATAGCACTCAAATTAAACCCTCTTTTTGACAATTGTAGTATAGTTATAAGTAGGGATCGTTCTAGGACGGGGATTAGGAGGGATTGCTAATCTAATGAAAATTGACTCAAAGATGTGAAAATATGCTTTAAAACACTTTAAAGGACCTCACAAGACTCTTACTAACTTATATGACCAAAAACAAACTTTAAAGACTCAAAACAACTTAAAACAACAAAAAAGACTCAATTTAGACTCTAGGACTTAATTTGGACGAAAATACACTTGGTTTTGACAATAAAGACTCAAAAAGACTCTTTTGGACAGATTTGGAACAAATAAGAAAGGGGGTTTTGATTTTGGACGAATTTAAAAGAAAACAAGTAACTTAAAACTTTAAAACAGATTTTGGACGAATTTAAGAAAAACTAATGGATGATGGGATAGCCAAGGGATACTTCTCCACACATGATACTTTCTAACATAAATTGATTTCCAGTTGCTTTTCCGATAAACCATGAACCTCAACACCCCAGATTAACCGTGACATCACTAATTAACCCTCAGATTTCCCTTAAGTTAGTGGATTGGATGACATCATACGACAACCCAAAGCATTCTTCAAAACGTCCCCTACATGACATCATAATAGAGATACGGTCAAAGATCATTACGTTCAATGGAAATCATAAGTATTGACAAAGCACTTGTAACTATGACATCATGATACGCATGCTAGGAATTTACTTAACATGATTGTGAAAACAACCTTAACTACTTGTGAATATAAGTTTGTGACGATTATGTGAAACACCCTTATATTCTAGCCCCAAATTCAAGCATGCAAATTAAGTAGGCCTCCCTAATAAACATACAAGAATAAGTTATCCATCAAACGGTTAAGCAAATTGCGTTCATGACTTATGAAATCACAACTGGACTTAATCAACTCATATTATAAATGTAATCATGGTTTCAAAGCATCCCTAGGCTAAAACGAGTTTAGCCTCTCATGTTCATGACAAAACAAAGCAATATAGATTTAAACATTGAAAATAAAAGATAGATTACACCTAAAAACGTCCAACACTCCAACTTGAATGCACAAACGCCCAAGGCTTGGTCTTCTTTCTCCTCCTCCTTGCTAAGTCACGGCACAAGGTTTATGGTGGGTTTGTGGATGATTTTCTGGGTTTTGGATGGATTTAGGTATGTATGGTGGTGCGGCAAAGGATGATGGTGGTGTATGGAGGTTGGGATGGAGGTGTGGAAGTAGGGGAATGATGGATGGGTGGTTGCAAGGTCACGGCAAAGGGTTGATTTCTGAAGGAATGTATGAATGTCGTGTGAAGGGGTGGTGAACTAAATGGTGCGGCAAGGGCTGCTTATATAGGCTAGTTTGGCACACTTAGTGAAGGAAAAGGATTACCTAATCCTATTGAAAAAGGGTCAATTCAAGGCAGAAATCAAGTGGGATTGGGAATAGGAATTTCGGCTAGGATTTAGGGTGTTCTAGAAGGCTAGGTGCGGCACACATGTAGGGATAGGATAAGGTGTTCTAGAAACTGTGTTTAAGGCAGATTCCTAATCCTAAAGGGCCTAAGACATGTGATATAAGAGTAGGAAAAGGATTGTGATTCCTAAACCTACAAGGAATGGTGTTTTGCGGCATTGGTATGGATAAGTCTTCTAGAAACTGAAATAGGTGTTTAGATGTGTAATTGATTCCCCCTAATTAGCTAGGTTTAAGTCCCAATCTGATTTGGATAGGATAGAATAGGATAATGTTAGAGTTAGGATAGGATAAGGTTTCTAGGATAGGATAAGATAAGGTTTGGATAAGGTTGGATAAGGTTCCTTGTTTCTTGCTTCTTCCTTATCTTCATTGGAATATAACTTCTTCCACCAGATTTGTAGCCTTTCCTAGCTCTTCTTGTCTTCAATTTCGTCCATCCTATTTGCTCCATGGTTAAGCTATCCAATCCATGCCCAAAAATGCTCCAAATAGCCTCAAAATGCACTTTATTGCTCCCCTTGCCATTAGAACCTAAAAACATACGAAAATGGCTTAAAATACTAAAACAACTATGAATTAACAACATAAATGCATGAAAACAAGCTAAGTAAGTCGCCTAAATATGCTCGTATCAGTACCTTCCAACACAATGATGGGGATTTGGTTTGTAATTGCATGACTGTTAAAAAGAGTTATAAACATGGAGAAAAGTTTGATTTATTCTTGGTAGATGCTTGGTTATGGTTATAATGTATGACTTCACATGCAATCATAAAAGAAAAATTCGTTTTTGTAACATGCTTGAAGGAAGGAACTCAAACAAACGCTACAACCTTGTGAGACTTGAGCCTAAACGTTATTTGGAGAGTTAAAATCTATGCATTATTGTTTTCTAAAGTCGTTGCATGATCTCATTATTCTTTGCTTGGTTACTACTTAGAAGGCGTTTCATCATATAGTTCCAAATGCTAGAACTCATGCCCATTTCATTCGAAGCATGTTATTGATTTGCATAAAACATATTCAAGAAGAAGTTGTGTAGTGACCACCACCAGAGCCAAATTGCCGTGTATCCTGTTTCATTTTATGTATAAGTTAACCTCGTTGAGCCTTGTTTAGCCTTTATTCTTTGTTAACCCACATTATCCTCACCTAGCCTAGTTTAGGACAGTCCACACTGATGTGATATATAATAGCACACAAATTAAACCCTCTTTTTGACAATTGTAGTATAGATATAAGTAGGGATCGTTCTAGGCCGGGGATTAGGAGGGATTGCTAATCCACTCTAAACTGACTCAAAAACATAAAACTAAACTTAAAAACACTTAAATAAACTCAAAAGACTCTTAACTAAACTTATATGACTCCAAGAAAACTTAAAAGACTCAAAACAACACAAAACAATAAAAAGACTCAAACTAGACTCTAGGACTCAATTTGGACGAAAATAGAATTGGTTTTGACTCAAAATACTCAAAAACACACAATAGCTCAGATTCTAACCTAATTGACACTTAAAACAAAGGGGGGTTTTGGTTTTGACGAATTTGAATTAAAACAAAACAAAAACTAAACTTAGACAAAGTTATGAACAAATTTGGGTATATGGATGGGTGATTGGCTAGCTAGAGGATTCTTTTCCACACATGACACATTTGAACACAAATTGATTTCCAGTTGCTTTTTCGATAAACCATGAACCTCAACACCCCAGATTAACCGTGACATCACTAATTAACCCTCAGACTTTCCTTTAGTTATTGGATTGGATGACTTCATATGACAACCCAAAGCATTCTTCAAAAGTTCCCTACATGACATCATAATAGAGATACAATCAAAGATCATTACGTTCTATGAAAATCATAAGTATTGACAAAGCACTTGTAACTATGACATCATGATACTCATGCTAGGAGTTTACTTAACATGATTGTGAAAACAACCTTAACTACTTGTGAATATAAGTTTGTAACGATTATGTGAAACTCCCTTATATTCTAGCACCAAATTCAAGCATGCAAATTAAGTGTGCACCCTTAATCAACAAACAAGAATAAGTTATCCATCAAACGGTTAAGTAAATTGCATTCACAATTTATGAAATCACAACTGAAATTAATCAATTCATATTGCAAATATAATCATGGTTTCAAAGTCTCCCCTAGCCAAAACAAAATTAGTTCCTCATGTTTACAACAAAACAAAGAGAATATAAATTAAACATTGAAAACAAAGATAGAATACACCTAGAAACACTCCAGGTGGCTCCTCATTCCTTCCTTGCTGCCAACAATGGGGATATGTGTGAATTTAGGCTCTTGAGGTGTGGTGGATGGTGTGGTGTGAATTTGTGGTAGAGGGTGGTGGTTTTTGAGTGTTGTGGCATCAAGTATTTATAGGGTGAAGGGGAGGCACGAATTTGGGCTGCAAAGGAGAGGAATTTGGACTCCAAATCACCAAAGAACAAGGATACTTTCAATCAGATTCCAAGAAGGACAAGGAATGGTCCTTGTGGCAGATTCTAGAACTTCTAGAAGGGTTACATGTGGCATAAACTTAATGCACGAAAATAGGGCTTCTAGAACTTGATATTTAGGTGATTTAATGTGAAAAGGAGTCCTCTTTGAAGTTGGAATTAAGGTAGGAAAAGATTAGGATAGGATAAAATAAGATAAGGTTGGATAAGGTTTGGATAAGATAAGGAAATTGGATAAGGTTCCTTATTTCTTGCTCTTTCCTTATCTTCAAATTGGATAAGATAAGGAAATTGGATAAGGTTCCTTCTTTCTCCATATTTTTAGCCTTTCCTAGCATCTCTTGACTTCAATTTCGTCCATCCACATTGCTCCATAGTTAAGCTATCCAATCCATGCCCAAAACTGCTCCAAATAGCCTCAAAATGCACTTTCTTGCTCCTTTTGCCATTAGGACCTAAAAACATACGAAAATAGCTTAAAAGACTAAAGAAGATAGTAATTAAGTAACTAAATGCAAGGAAACAACATAACTAAGTAGCATAAATATGCTCCTATCACACACCCTTGTTCTTAAAAGATAGTGAGCATGACTTAAATGAATTCCTTTTGAGTTACATTATGCAAGAAAATGAGTGTGGGGGAGGGAATGTTTGTTCTTAAGTTTATATGTATGTTTTGAGATTCAAAAGAAAAGAAAAAGTTGTGAAAAAACGTATGAAAAAGAAAAACAGAAAAGAAAAGAAAGAAAGAAAGGAAAAAGAGCTTGAAAAGATGTAAGAATGAGTGATGAAGTGTTGAATGTTGAAGAAAGGGTCCAAAACACCAAATCTGGCACTAAATTGTCTAAATTCTCCCCTGTTGTTCAAACGTTGAGTTTTCATTCAAAAGTGAATTCTAAGTTGATTCAAATGCTTTGCTCACTATTTCTTTAAGAACCTTTGTTTTCCATATCCCTTCTTTGTTAGCCAAACACCCTAAGCCCCATTACAACCCGTGACTTCAATCTTGAGTGTTATGTGTTTCAATTTGTGGAGTTTGAACTTGGTATGAGCATATGGTGTCACTGGTTCTCGCATCTAAGTAGTAGCATTCCATTCATGAGATCACATCTAAACATGCTTATTAACTCCATAAATTGCTTTCTTTGTGATACATATATGTGAGTGTTCGTTTTCATGTTTACATCAATCTTCTCACATATAACTAGATTAGGGTGTGTAGTTAGAAAATCTGAGGGAAAATTGAGTGCATATCTTGTAAGGAATTGAGCAAATTCTCTAAGGCATGTTACTACATTCAAAACATGGTTTTAAATGCTTAATTGTGAACTAGTATGTGGTGACTATGATTAAGAATGTACTTAAGTGGGAAGATGACTAAAATCTGTGGAGATAATGAATTTTAACATGTCATGTGCATTGGAAATCCCTGAGGCAAATGTTGGAAGGTTTAGGTTGTGTTTTGCTCGTTTTGTCTAGTTCGTGTTCTTTTGTTTGTTTTGTTTTGCTCGAGGACTAGCAAAAGCTAAGTGTGGGGGAATTTGATAGGAGCATATTTAGGCGACTTAGTTGGCTTGTTCTTGTGCATTTACGTTGTTATTTCTTAGTTCTTTAAGTCTTTTAAGCCATTTTCGTATGTTTTCAGGTTCTAAGGGCTAAAGGAGCAAAGAAGTGCATTTTGGAGCCTTTTGGAGCATTTTTGGGCTAAGGATGGATAGCTTGTGCTTGGAGCCAAAGTGTTGGATGAAATTGAAGACCAAGTGAGCCTAGAATCGAAGGAAGAAGGAGGAATCAAGATTTGGAAACCAGTTTCCATTACGGGGAGTTTCTATTCTTGAAAGGTTTCCAATTGTGCAAGTTTCCAAATAATGTTGGTTGCCTAAATCACATGTTCTAGAAGCCCTAGACATGTCCTAAATTGTGCCGTGAGTTACCTTCCCTTTCTCTCCCAAAATCTGCAAGATTATGTCACAATCCCTTTCTTAAAAGCCTTGCCGTGCACTTCCCTTGACCTTTCCTCTTCCTTGCCATGCAAGGAGGGGCCTTGTTCCCTGTTTTAAACCATTTAAACACATTCCTATTTCATACCTAGCTCAGCCATAACTCACATACCCTTTCTATACCAAAATTCTTACCTAATTTCAGAAATAAAAAGCATCCCTTTTCTTACAAACCCTTGCCGTGCAAGGGAGATAGTTTTTTCCTATTTCCTTGCATTAAAACACATTCCTTTTGTGTTTTATTCCCTTGCCGCACCTATTCACAGCTTTCCCTTAAATTTCTGATTTGATTTCCTATTTCAAAGAGCTTTTGACTTAATTTCTGATTACCTAAATAACGTAGGGTTCTAATTCCTGAAATCCTATTAATAAACCTCCTTGTTACAGCCACAAAACATTCATTCATTCACCATTCACGCCAGAAGTTCATCCCCTCCCTCTAACACATCCATACTTCACCATTCTTCATACTTTTCTACCAAAAACAACCCTTGCCGTCCCCTACATCCATCCCTATCCTAAACACATCATTCTACATCATCCATAATCCCCAAAACTCACCATAACCCCTTGTGCCGCAGCAACTTAGAGAGGAAGGAGGCCTAAACGTTTCATGCTTGCAGATTGGAGTGTTTTAGGTGTACTTCGTTCTTGTTTTCAATGTTTACTTTGCTATTACTTTCTAAGTTTGCTGTAATCATGAGTGGCTAAACCCCTAATTAGTTAGGGGAAAGTTTGAAGCCATGAACATGTTTGAAATATGAATTGATTTCTTCCAATTGTGATTTGTTAAGTTGTGATTGCAATTCAATTATCTGTTTATTAAAAACTTGTTTTTGTATGTTGATTAGGGATGCATACTTAGTCTTCATGCATAAATTCGATCCTAGTTTATAAACGAGTTTCACCTAATCGTCACAAGTTTATAAACATGAGTAGTGAAGGTTGCTAGTCACAACCGTGTTGATTGAATTCTTGGCAAGAGTTTCATGCTTTTCATAGTAACAATTGCCTCGTCAATACTTATAGTTTTCATTAAACTTAATGATCTTTGATTGCACCTTTATTGTGCTTTTCACGTAAGGGACTTTTAGAGAATGTTTTGAGTTGTTGTATGCGCATTCCCATCCAATTCAATAACTTAAGGAAAACTTGAAAGTTAGAAAAGTGTTGTCCACGGCTAACTTGGGGTGTTGAGCATCATAGTTAATGAAAAGCAATTGGAAAATCGATTCATATATAAATGTGTCATGTGTGGAGAATGGACCTCTAACTAATCCATCCATCATCTTGTTTCCAAAATTCGTTTTACAATCTGCCTAGTTTTATAACTTGTTTTGTTATTTCAATTTTCGTCAAATCAAAACCCCCCTTTACTTTCTTGTTTTATAGTGTTTAGGATCTGTTTAGTTTGTGTTTTAAAGTGTTTTGAATCAACCTATAATCTTAAATTCGTCCAAAATTATGTTTAAGGTCAGAAACTGCCTAGTTAGTGTTTTTAGGCAGTTTTGAGTCTTTTGAACTTGTTTTGAGTCCTTTGAGTCTTTGTGAACGTTTTTAACTTTGTTTTTATGTTTTTGAGTCAGTTTAGAGGTTTTAGCAAGCCCTCCTAATCCCCGGTCCAGAACGATCCCTACTTGCATCCTTACTACAATTTGACAACAAGAGGGTTAATTTGTGTGCTTAACTATTTTCGCATCAATAATGTTAGAGTTAGGATAGGATAAGGTTTCTAGGATAGGATAAGATAAGGTTGGATAAGGTTGGATAAGGTTCCTTGTTTCTTGCTTCTTCCTTATCTTCATTGCATTAGGACTTCTTCCACCAGATTTGTAGCCTTTCCTAGCCCTTCTTGACTTCAATTTCGTCCATCCTCTTTCCTCCATGGTTAAGCTGATGCGAGATTTAAACGCACACAAATTAAACCCTCTTTTCGTCAAATTGTAGTATATGTATAAGTAGGGATCGTTCTGGACCGGGGATTAGGAGGGATGGTTAATCACTTGGATTTGACTCAAAAACGTAAAAACACAAAATAAAATACTATACTAGACTCAAATATTGCAAAACTAAACTTTAAAACACTAAAACAAACCAAAAGACTCAAACAGTACCCAAAGCACTCGAAACTGCCTAAAAAACACTTTCTGGGCAGTTTTGAGCACCTTGAGTACTTTGGACGAATTTGGGAAACAAAATGAATCAAAACACTTAATAGCACAAGCTAAATGTAATTCTAACTAATCTAACACTTTAAAATAAATGGGGGATTGGTTTTGACGAATTTAAAACTAAAACAGAAACTTGGAAACAAAACAGATTGTACAAACGAAATTGATGGAATATAATGATGAAAAACTAGTTAGAGGGTTCCTTTTCCACACATGAACATAAGCATATAATTTGACTCCCAGTTATGACTTCAACAAACGATGAATGACAATGCTCCAAGTTAATTAGGTTCGCTTAAACTAACTTTCAGATTTCCCTAGATTCATTGGATTGAATGGGATACGCATTACAACCAAATTATTCCTAATCAAAGTCCCTAACCATGGAATACGCATGATAGTGACATTCAACAAAGATCATTAAGTTCAACGGAAATCATAAACATCGACTAGGCATTCATAATTATGGAATACGCATGTTAATCCAGCCTAGGGTTGATAGGAGCATATTTATGCGACTTAAATGGCTTGTTCTCGTACATTTACGTTATGTTTCTTTAGTTATTTTAGTACTTTAAGCTATTTTCGTGTGTTTGTAGGTCCAAAGGGCTAAAGGAGCAAAAAGATGCATTTTGGAGACTTTTGGAGCACTTTTGGGCTAAGGACGGATAGCTTATGCTTGAAGCCAAAGTGTTGGACGAAATTGAAGACCTAATTGGAGCCAAAGTGTTGGAACCTTGTTCTCTTTAGTTTTAGGACATTTAAACCTTTCCTAATCCCAATCATGCCATGCATAACACACATCCATTCTAACACATTGTCATTGCACATGCATTTCCTTCATTAGTTAACCCACATGCACTTATCACTTATCATCACCACATATCATATCACTTAATCACTTATCACTTATCATCACCACTTAACCACTTATCATATCATAACCACATATCATATCACTTATCACTTATCACTTAACATATCATCCACCTACTTCACCTACAACATCCACCTACTTCACCTACAACATCCACCTACTTCACCTACAAATGACATAGCCATATGTTCCCTCCACTACTCCTATAAATACCCTTGCATTCATTCATTCATGGACATCTCATTCCATTGTAGATACCACAACACAAACACTCCATTCCTTCTCTAGCCGTGAGTTTCTCTCCATTTTCTGCACCATTTCCTTCCCTTTCTCCTCCATTTCTTCCATTTCCATAATCCCCCAATCCATTCAACACACCAACAACATCCCTTAGTCCTTGTGCTACGACGAAGACGAAGAGAAGAAGGCCTAAACGTTCATACAATTCACGTTTGAGTTGTTGGAATGTTTACGCGTTTCTTTGATTTCAATGTTTAAATTCAATTCTCTTTGTTTTGTAATATGAGGAATGGAAGAGAAGAGTGCCTAAACGTTCATACAATTCAAGTTTGAGTTGTTGGAATGTTTAGGTGTTTCTTTGATTTCAAAGTTATGAGGAACTAAACCCTTTTTGGCTAGGGGTGATTTCAATACCATGATTATTTATGTGATATGAATTGATGAATTCCGGTTATGAACTCTTGATTCGTGAATGCAATTGGCTTAACTATTTGATGATTAACTTATTTGTGTTTGTTGATTGAGGGTCGATACTTAATTAGCATGCATGAATATGTGGCTAAAGTTTAAGAAGGTTTCACATAATCGTTACTAACTTATACTTGAAAGTAGTGAAGGTCGCTTGTCACGATCGCGTTAAGTTTAATTCCTAGCATGAGTAACATGATGTCATAGTTGCAAATGCTTTGTCAATGCTTATGGTTTTCATTATTCTTAATGATCTTCGATTGTATCTCTATTATGATGACATGTAGGGAACTTTTGAGAATGTTTTGGGTTGTCGAATGATGCCATCCAATCCAATAATATAAGGAAAATCTGAGGGTTAACTAGTGATGTCACGGTTAATTTGGGGCATTGGATATTGGCAGCCACCACAACCTCATATTCAATATGCCCAACCAAACTCAAGTTCGTCAATAAATTATAATCAAAAGCTTGATGAATTAATATGTTTGGTGCAGGGCTTACAAAATCAAGACAATGAGGCTCAACAAGAAGGATATTGGCAGCCGTATGAGGAGTTCTATTCAACGCCTATGCAGCCACCACAACCTGCCCAAAGTAATGTAGGTAATTCAAATGATAATGATACGATTTTTCAATTACTTACTACTCTGGAAAAGCAAATTGGGCAGATAGCGGAGTTCGAAGGACAATTTTGCGACCAAGGCGAACTCCCTAGTTCAACCATTGCAAATCAGAAGGGAGAATTTGAAACCACCAATGCTATCATGTTGAGAAGTGACAAGGAGGTTGGAACGGACCCTCAACCATCAAAATCAAATCACAAGGAAGAGGAATACACCCAACCCACGGAAAGGGTGGAAACACCTTTACCGGAGGCACCTATTGCTCCTATGCCATCTAATACAGGTATGGTTGTTCCAAATTTCATTATTTTTAACCCCGTTCTAACAAGTATCCCTATTCCTTGCAAATTCATGACTTCCAAGGAAGAAGAAGGTGAAAAAGACATCTTGGAAGCCCTTCCAAAGGTGACAAGTAGGGAATGTCATGAATTCATCAAAGAGGACGTTCTTGAAACCACAAAATCCAAAGAAGTTAAATTTGATGACATTGGACAAGTCATAACCATCACTTGCAATCTGGCCAAGTCCAATATCCCTGAAACTTTCAAAGGAGTGGTGTTTGTCATTGAATTCTTGTCGGACAAAACAAGTAAGTATTTTTTTCCAAATTCCATTAGATTTTATACTAACTTGCTGTTTTTTATGAATCAGGCACCTACACTAGAATTCAAACCAATGCCGGTTCACTTCAAGTATCACCTTCCATTCAAGGACCAATTCCATGCCGTTTGATTTTATTTATGTTAAAAAAAAAAAAAAAAAAAAAGAGAAAAAAAAAAAGAAAAAAAGAAAGAAAGATACTAAACATGGAGAAAGGTGGAGCTTCACAAAGGTTGTTTGCGTGAAGCCCCACTACGAGGCGCAGAAGCGGAAGGCGCAGAAGCGGGAGGCATAGAAGCGGGAGGCATCGGAGCGGAAGCCATCGGAGCGGGAGGCATCGGAGCTAGAGCATTCCAGGCCTCAATACTTGGCCAAGCGCTGGATGACCCAGGAAAAAGGTGCCTCTGGAGATAAGACGCAAGCCTTTGACGGTCACTGTGAATTCGACCCTCAGATTCTTGCAGCTCATCAAGCTTCCTCTTCATCCCCGACGAATAGTTATTTGCAAGCACATGCAAACTTCTATTCTCGTACTTAAGCTGCTGGATCTCTTGCTTAAGTCTTTCCACCTCTGCCATCAATGATTCCACCTGACGGGAGCGGGCAAGCAGGCGTTGGCCCATGTTGGACACAGAACTCGCACACTGAACACTAAGTGCGAGGGACTCTTGAACGGCCAACTCATCGGACCGTCCTGATAGCAGCCTACTATCTTTTGGTGTGAGGAGGTTCCTAGCTACTATTGTAGCTGTTGTGGCGTCCTGCATCACAGAGTCTTCACCTGAAAGAGGACCGTTAGAAGATAAAAAAGAAGGGCGCCATACGTTACCTTGACGCGGCGCGCCCGTATCACTGCTAAGGCTCAATTCCAAGCTAAGGTTCGATGAGTTTGCCATTTTTTCAAAGGTGTTCAAAGATAGGGGTTGATGGAGTAAATTTTCAAAGGGTCGGAGTCGATTTTCAAGAATGGGAGTTCTTCAGAGTGTGTTTGTTGTGGTGATCGATAGCTCTATAAGAAGCCAAGGCGACGCGTCCACCAATTCAAAAAGCCAGAATTTCCGGCGTAATTTAGGCGACGCGTTCTCGGCTTTTCAGAAGACGCGTTCAACTTTGTCAAAAGATTTCTGACAAAGCTGAAAACACGTGGAGGCCATCATCGCAACTACACATCTTTAGCCGACAAGCGCAAAGTTCGGCGACGCTTTCTCTGCTTTTCAGAAAACGCGTGCAGCTTTGTCAAAAGGAGCCGCATCTGCACTACCACGTGTCGTTCAGAAAGCGAAGGGGCGTCGTTCAGAAATCGAAGGGGCGCCTGCTCAGAAATCGAAGAGGCGAATTCAAAGATCGAAGAGGCGCCACTATTTCAAAAAGCCGGAGTTGCGGGATCAAAACGTTTGTCGACAAAGGTAAAAAGTACCACCACTTGCTATTATCTCTATATATGTCGACCTTCGTCTTTTATGGCAGGGCAAACCTGAAGAAAATGCCCAACTCTCCCTCACCTCTGAGGGCGCACTCCCAGCAAAGCCTTTCGAAATACTCAATTCTTTCTTCTTCCCCAAAGATGATACCAGATGTCTGGAGTACAGATGACCCAGGAGGAAACAGCACAACAAATACATGTGCTGATTCATTCACCGCTTCTTCAAAAGCAAAGGTATCTCATATCATCAAGGTCAAAAGAAAAAGTATCTCATATCATGCTCTTTCCCTGTCTTTTTCTTTGTCCTTGTTCTTACTCGCATGGCAAAGTAAACGAAGCAATCAGCCGGCATTTGGAGTCAGTCTTCCGTTCTGGAGCCAACTGCCTGGAATCTATTCCTGATTGCTTACCTAGCGTTGCTCTCGAGTAGTCATCTTCAACGGTTGATACACTTCCGGAGAAGGGACCACTTCTGCAAAGGGGAGCGAGTAAGGCAAGTGAAAATGATACATTGAAGCATGTGGAGACAAACATAGGCTGAGTTATCCTACAACCCTTTTCAATACGAATTGGAAAGATTGAACAAAGAAACAGACCAAAAGGGTATGCTCAGACCTTCGGGGGAGACCAAATGAACCATCCTGCTGCCCAGTTCAAGAAGTAGCACAAAGGAAAATCAACGATGGGCAGAAACCAGTTCAAGAGTAAGCCTGTGGAATCACAAAGATCAAAAGCCTCAATGCAATTACCAAGGAGAAGATGGAATTTACACTCTATAACCAGATTTGCATCTCTAAACTCTTCTCTTTGTTAATTACATTATGCCATGTTTAATATGTTTAGTTGCTTTTTGTGTGTTTACTTATGTTTTGTGTGAATCTATGCTTAAAACATTGAGGACAATGTTTGATTTAAGTGTGGGGGGTAACTAAAGTGTTTTGATGCAAATTCGTAGGGTTTTATCCACCATAACTTCTAATGTTGTTCCTTGCTGTTTTAAGGTGTTTTTAAGTTGTTTTAGAGTGTTTTAGTGTGTTTTGTTTTATAATTCGAAAATCCCATAAAAATTTGAAAAATTGTTTTGAAAAACCCAAAAAGAGTTGTTTTGAGTTGTTTTTGTGTCGTAGGTCACCTTCCAACACAATGATAAGGATTTGGTTTCTAATTGCATGACTGTTAAAAAGAGTTATAAACATAGAGAAAAGTTTGATTTACTCTTGGTATATGCTTGGTTATGGTTATAATGTATGACTTCACATGCAATCATAAAAGAAAAAAATTAGTTATGTAACATGCTTGAAGGAAGGAACTCAAACAAACGCTACAACCCTGAGAGACTTGAGCCTATAACGTTCTTTGGAGAGTATAATCTGTGATTTCTTGTTTTCTAAAGTCGTTGCATGATCTTATTATTCTTTGCTTGGTTACTACTTAGAAGGCGTTTCATCATATAGTTCCAAATGCTAGAACTCATGCCCATTTCATTCAAAGCATGTTATTGATTTGCATAACACATATTCAAGAAGAAGTTGTGTAGTGACCACCACCATAGCCAAATAGCCTTACTTCCCATACTTCGTATATGTTGTAAGTTTTAACCCCGTTGAGCCTCGTTTTGCCTTTATTCCTTGTTTACCCACATCACCCCTTACCTAGCTTAGAGTAGGACTTTCCTATACCCTTGTTCTTAAAGTTTAGTGAGCATGACTTAAATGAATTCCTTTTGAGTTACATTATGCAAGAAAATGAGTGTGGGGGAGTAAAAGTTTGTTCTTACGTTTATATGTATGTTTTGAGATTCAAAAGAAAAAGAAGAAAAGAAAAAAAAAAGAAAAAAAAAAAAAAAGGAGTGAAAATAAGTAAGAATGAACTCACGAGCGTTGATGGTTGAAGAAAGGGTCCAAAAAGTTGAATATGGCCCTAAGTTTTGTGTGATTTTCCCTTGGGTGTTCAAAGTTGACTTCTGCATTCTTAAGGGAATTCTAAGTGCCTAATTCAATACTTTGCTCACTATTGCTTTAAGAATGTTTGTTTATCCTTCACCTTTCATTGTTAGCCAATACCCTAGCCCCGTTACTACCCTTTGACTTCTATATTGAGTGTTATGTATTTCAATTGTGGAGTTTGAACTTGGTATGAGCTTATGGTGTCACTGGTTCTCGCGTCTAAGTAGCAGCATTCCATTCATGAGATCATATCTAAACATGCTTATTAACTCCAGAAAATGCTTTCCTTATTATAACATATGTGAGTGTTCGTCTACATGTTTACATCAATCTTCTCACATATACCTAGTGTAGGGTGTGTAGTCAGAAAATCTGTGTGAAAAACGAGAGTACATCTAGTAAGAAATTGAGGGAATTCTCTAAAGGCATGTTACTACATTTGAAATGTGTTTTAATTGCTTAATTGTGAACTAGTATGTGGTGACTATGATTAAGAATGTACTTAAGTGTAAAGATGGCTCAAATCTGTGAGAATAATGATTTTTAACTTGTCATGTGCATTGGAAGTCCCTGATACGATTGTTGGAAGGTGTAGGTTGTGTTTTGTTCTTTTTGTTTTGTTTTTCTGTTTTGCTCGAGGACTAGCAAAAGCTAAGTGTGGGGGTATTTGATAGGAGCATATTTATGCGACTTAAATGGCTTGTTCTCGTACATTTACGTTATGTTTCTTTAGTTATTTTAGTACTTTAAGATATTTTCGTGTGTTTGTAGGTCCAAAGGGCTAAAGGAGCAAAAAGATGCATTTTGGAGACTTTTGGAGCACTTTTGGGCTAAGGACGGATAGCTTATGCTTGAAGCCAAAGTGTTGGACGAAATTGAAGACCTAATTGGAGCCAAAGTGTTGGAACCTTGTTCTCTTTAGTTTTAGGACATTTAAACCTTTCCTAATCCCAATCATGCCATGCATAACACACATCCATTCTAACACATTGTCATTGCACATGCATTTCCTTCATTAGTTAACCCACATGCACTTATCACTTATCATCACCACATATCATATCACTTAATCACTTATCACTTATCATCACCACTTATCATATCATAACCACATATCATATCACTTATCACTTATCACTTAACATATCATCCACCTACTTCACCTACAACATCCACCTACTTCACCTACAACATCCACCTACTTCACCTACAACATCCACTTCACCTACAACATCCACCTACTTCACCTACAACATCCACCTACTTCACCTACAAATGACATAGCCATATGTTCCCTCCACTACTCCTATAAATACCCTTGCATTCATTCATTCATGGACATCTCATTTCATACACAACACATTACAAACACATTCTCCCTTCCCTAGCCGTGAGCTTTTCATCCATTCCCTTATAATCCAAACACCACTCCTCATCCATTTCCATAATCCCCCAAACCTCACCTTAGACCTTGTGCTACAACAACGAGGAAGATAAGAGGGCCTAAACGTTCATACAATTCAAGTGTGAGTTGTTGGAATGTTTAGGTGTTTCTTTGATTTCAAAGTTTAAATTCAATTCTCTTTGTTTTGTACGTATGAGGAATGGAAGAGAAGAGTGCCTAAACGTTCATACAATTCAAGTTTGAGTTGTTGGAATGTTTAGGTGTTTCTTTGATTTCAAAGTTATGAGGAACTAAACCCCCTTTAGCTAGGGGGTGATTCGAAACTATGTTTATATTTGCAATATGAATTGATTAACTTTCGTTGGAATTTCATAAGTTGTGGATTCAATTTGTTTAACCGTTTGATTGATAACTTATTTATGAATGTTTATTAAGAATGCGCGCTTAATTTTCATGCATAAATATGACGCTAGAATATAAGTGAATTTCACCTAATCGTTATGAACTTATATTCACAAGTAGTGGAGGTTGCTTATAAACAATCGCGTTAAATGAATTCTTGGCACGAGTTTCATGCTCATCATAGTAACGAATGCCTCGTCAACACTTATAGTTTTCATAATGCTTAATGATCTTTGATTGTATCTTTATTGTGCTGTTCACGTAAAGGACTTTTGGAGAATGTGGTGAATTGCGTTGCGCTAACCCATCCAATTCATTAACTTAAGGAAAACTTGACGGTTAATTTAAGCGGACCTAATTAACCCGGGGCGTTGAGTTTCATAATTTATCGAAAGACCAACTGAGAATCAATCTTGTATGCAAGTGTAACATGTGTGGAGAAGAACCCCTTGGCTATTCCATCATCCATATTTTCATCACATTTATATTTACGTTTTGCCTTTAATTACAATTTGTGCAATTTAGCTAATTTCGTCAAATCAAACCCCCCCTTTACTTTCCTGTTCTTTAGTGCTTAGAATCTGTTTAATTTATGTTTTAAAGTATTTTTTTGTTTTTGGTTTGTCTTAGTGTTTTAAACTTTAATTTTGCATTCTTTGAGTCTAGTTTAGTGTTTTAAACTTTATTTTACGTTTTTGAGTCAGTTTCCAAGAGATTTGCAATCCCTCCTAATCCCCGGTCCAGAACGATCCCTACTTATACTTATACTATAATTTGACAAAAAGAGGGTTTAATTTGTGCGCGTATAAATCTCGCATCAAGGGTTTACTAAACACAATCGTGACTAGCGATCTTTACTACTCATGAATATAAGTTCATAACGATTAGGTGAAATTCCCTTATATCCTAGCATCAAGTTTAGGCATGCAAATTAAGTGTCGACCCTTAACCCACATACATAAACAAGTTCTTAATCAAAACAGAAAAGTAAACCACATCTAAAGTTCATGAATTCATAACTGGAGTAAATCAAATCATAACCAACATATGTAAATGGCTTCAAATTCGCCTCTAACTAAAAAAAGAAATTAGTTCCACATGTTTAACATAATTGAACAACAAGTTAAATTAAACATGAAAACATAAACAAGTTAATAAACTAGACAGAAAGTAAATATGAAATTGAAATAAAATGAATGGAATTGAAATGGATGAATGCTAGCTAAGGGGTTCATCTCACACATGTTACACTTGCATAATAAAATGATTTCCAATTGCATTTCAATAAACCATGAAACTCATCACCCCGGGTTAATTAGGTCCGCTTAAATTAACCGTCAAGTTTTCCTTAAGTTAATGAATTGGATGATTGCATACGACAACCCAAGGCATTCCCCACAAGTTCCCTACATGAATTGCATAATAGAGATACAAGCAAGAATCATTAAGTTCTTTGAAAACTATAAGTGTTGACGAGGCATTCGTTACTATGATTGCATGAAACTTATGCCAAGAATTTATTTAACGCGATTGTTTATAAGCAACCTCCACTACTTGTGAATATAAGTTCGTAACTATTAGGTGAACTCACTTATATTCTAGCGTCATATTCATGCATGAAAATTAAGCGCGCATTCTCAATAAACATACATAAATAAGTTATCAATCAAACGGTTAAACAAATTGAATCCACAACTTATGAAACGCAATTAGAAGTAATCAAATCAAAATGCAAGCATAAACATATATTCGAATCACCCCCTAGCTAAAGGGGAATTTAGTTCCTTATACGTACAAAACAAAGAGAATCAAAGAAACACCTAAACATTCCAACAACTCAAACTTGAATTGTATGAACGTTTAGGCCCTCTTCTCTTCCATTCCTCATTCGTACAAAACAAAGAGTATTGAAATTAAACATTGAAATCAAAGAAACACCTAAACATTCCAACAACTCAAACTTGAATTGTATGAACGTTTAGGCACTCTTCTCTTCCTCTTCGTTGTGGCACAAGGTCTAAGGTGAGTTTGATGGTGTGAATGGTTTGGGGAGTGGTGAAAATGGAAGGAGGATGGTGTTTGGATTGTAAGGGAAACTCACGGCACAAAGGGGGAAGTGTTGGTGGTATGTACAATGGAATGGAAGTGTTTGTGACTGAAATGTGTATGAATGAGTGTGAATGAATTGTGGCTGAAATGTGTGCTTATTTATAGGTAAATAAGAGGGAACATGACAGCTAGGAGGTGGGTGGAAATCTGAAATGGTGATGGGAGATGCATGTGGCTGATTTATGCATGTGATTAAAGGGTGGGAGTGCATGTGCTTTGACAGAAATGAAAGGGAATGCACGGTTTTGGTTGATTTCTGGTGGTTGTGAGGTGGAAAGCTAGGTGGAAATGCATGTGGATTAAAGGGAATTGTGGGGGTGGAAATGATGAATGAAATGCATGTGAATGACAGCTAGATATGTTGATGAATGCATGTGACTTGTTTGTGGTGAGTGAATGCATGTGCAAAGCTGGAAATGCAATGGGAACTCACGGCATTGAGTGATTTCTGGGTGCATGTGGAATGAATGATTTCTTGGTGAGGGGATGCATGTGTTGATTAAAGGGGGAATGCAAAGGAAAAGCTGGAAATGGGAGTGAAGAGTCACGGCAATGTGTGGTGTTTGTTTGAATGTTTGCAATGATGAAATGGATGGGAGTGGTTTGATGAATGAGTGGATGGAATGATGAAAGAATAAAGGGTGCATGTGGGTGAATGTGTTTGCATGTGCACGGTTTTAGGGAGAAAGGTGGATGAATGTGCATGTGAATTAGGTTGTGAAAACATGTGAATGCATGTGTTGATGAATGGGATTGTGGAGATGCACGGCATATGTGTAGGAATGGGCTGGAATGTGTGGTGGATGAAGATGCATGTGCAATGAGGTGGAATGGATGTGGCTGCAAGGTTTTGTGTTAGGTGATAAGTGGTGATGATAAGTAATGAATGACAAGTGGTGAATGATATGATAAGTGGTGAATGATATGTGATGAATGATAAGTGGTGAATGATATGATAAGTGGTGAATGATATGTTAAGTGGTGAATGATAAGTGGTGAATGATATGTGGAAGTGTTTAAGATAGAGAACAAAGCCCTTCCTTGCATGGCAAGGAAGGGAGACACAAGGAAACACACGGCATTGTCCTAAGGTTACAAGGAATGTTGTTTTCGTGTTCTAAAATGCGTAGGAGTCTTCAATGATGCTCAAACATGAGGTCTTTTAGGATTTAACTTTCCTACTTCAAGTCTTCAATTTCGTCCATCCTCTTGGCTCCAAGCATATAATATCCATTCCAATCTCTAGTTTGCTCCAAAAGGCTCCAAAAGGCATCCGTTTGCATACCTTGCCCTTAGAACCTACAAACACACGAAAATAGCTTAAAGTACTAAAATAACTAAAGAAACATAACGTAAATGCACGAGAACAAGCCATTTAAGTCGCATGAATATGCTCCTATCAAATACCCCCACACTTATCTTTTGCTAGTCCTCGAGCAAAACAAAACAACAAAAGAACACGAAACTAGACAAAACGAACAAAACACCACCTACACCTTCCAACAATCGTCTCAGGGATTTCCAATGCACATGACAAGTTAAAAATCATTAGTCCCATAGATTTTAGTCATCTTCACACTTAAGTACATTCTTAATCATAGTCACCACATACTATTTCACAATTAAGCATTTAAAACTATATTTTGAATGTAGTAACATGCCTTAGAGAATTTGCTCAATTCCTTACAAGATATGCACTCAATTTTCACTCAGATTTTCTGACTACACACCCTAAACTAGTTATATGTGAGAAGATTGATGTAAACATAAAAACGAACACTCACATATATGTATTTCAAAGGAAGCAATTTCTGGAGTTAATAAGCATGTTTAGATATGATCTCATGAATGGAATGCTGCTACTTAGATGCGAGAACCAGTGACACCATAAGCTCATATCAATTCGAAACTCCACATTTTGAAACACATAACACTCAAGATAGAAGTCAAAGGGTTGTAACGGGGCTAGGGTATTGGCTAACAATGAAAGGTATCACAAACATTCTTAAAGCAATAGTGAGCAAAGTATTGAATTAGGCACTTAGAATTCCCTTAAGAACGCAGAAGTCAACTTTGAACACCCAAGGGAAAGTCACACAAAACTTAGGGCCATATTCAACTTTTTGGACCCTTTCTTCAACCATCAACGCTCGTGAGTTCATTCTTACTTATTTTCACTTTTTTTTTTCTTTTCTTCTTCTTTTTCTTTTGAATCTCAAAACATACATATAAACGTAAGAACAAACTTTTACTCCCCCACACTGATAGGAGCATATTCATGCGACTTAAATGGCTTGTTCTCGTGCATTTACGTTATGTTTCTCTCGTTATTTTAGTCCTTTATGCTTCTTTTGTGTGTTTTCAGGTTCTAAGGGCCTAGGGAGCAAGAAAGTGCATTTTGAGGCCATTTGGAGCATTTTTGGGCATGGATTGGATAGCTTATCCATGGAGCCAAGAGGATGGACGAATTTGAAGGCCTTGTATGCACTTGAAGACACAAAACAATGGCTCTAGCCCAATCAAACACATTATGCCATACAAACCAACCTATTTTAGGCCCATTCTATGTACTTAAACCCTAGCCCTTTAAACTAATTCATTTATCACTTATCAAACCATTCACTTATCACTCACCACATATCGTTCACTTATCACTTAACATATCATTCATTTATTTCACTTCCATACTCCTCTTAATTCCACATGCATTCTCACACATGCACATCATTCACTCACATTTCCACCATTCATTCTTTATTCCTTTCCAAACATCTCACATGCATTTCCACCTTCCTACTTCATCATTTCACCACATTCTCCCTCTTTAACTCACATGCATTCATCATAATTCACAACACAAAACAACTTCATTGCCGTGGGTTCCCATTTCCTTTCCAAACATCTCACATGCATTTCTTCATTATTTCCTAACCCTACATGCATTATTTATTGCATCTTCACATGCATTCACACACACTTTACACATTCAAACCGTGAGCTCCCATTCCTATATGCCATTTTCAGATTTCCACCCACTAACCTAGTCATCAACACATGCACTTCCACCTTTCATCCACAATGATTCATGATTCATTCACTTTGCATCCTTTAAATCACATACTTTTCCATCATTTATTAGCCACTTGCATCTTAAACAAACAACCATATGTTCCCTCCACTACTCCTATAAATACCCTTGCATTCATTCATTCAAGAACATCTCATTCACAACACAACACCCCTCAAACACTTCCATTCTTTCCTTAGCCGTGAGTCCCCCCTCCCTACTAATCCAAACACCAACCATTTTTCCATTCCCCTTCCACTTCTCCACCACTCCTCTTCCATTCCACACTTCCATCCCCCAAACCAATTATCCCTAGACCTTATGCTACAATAAAGAGGAAGAGAAGAGGGCCTAAACGTTCATACAATTCAAGTTTGAGTTGTTGGAATGTTTAGGCGTTTCTTTGATTTCAATGTTTAATTTCAATTCTCTTTGTTTTGTATGAGGAACTAAACCCCCCTTTAGCTAGGGGGGGATTCGAAATATATGTTTATGCTTGCATTTTGATTTGATTACTTCTAATTGCGTTTCATAAGTTGTGGATTCAATTTGTTTAACCGTTTGATTGATAACTTATTTATGTATGTTTATTAAGAATGCGCGCTTAATTTTCATGCATGAATATGACGCTAGAATATAAGTGAGTTTCACCTAATCGTTATGAACTTATATTCACAAGTAGTGGAGGTTGCTTATAAACAATCGCGTTAAACGAATTCTTGGCATAAGTTTCATGCAATCATAGTAACGAATGCCTCGTCAACACTTATAGTTTTCATGATGCTTAATGATTCTTGCTTGTTTCTCTATTATGCAATTCATGTAGGGAACTTGTGAGGAATGCTTTGGGTTGTCGTATGCAATCATCCAACTCATTAACTTAAGGAAAACTTGACGGTTAATTTAAGCGGACCTAATTAACCCGGGGTGTTGAGAATTCATGGTTTATTGAAATGCAATTGGAAATCATTTTATTATGCAAGTGTAACATGTATGGAGATGAACCCCTTAGCTAGCTTCCCATCCATTCATTTCCGTCAAATCCATATTTACAATTTGTTTTGTTTCCAAGTATTCATTTTAGTTTAAATTCGTCCAAATCCAATTCCCCCCTATTTCGTTGAAATCTTAGTCTTAATCTTTCTTATTTTTAGTTTTGCTTTCTTCGAGCATTAAATAGTGTTTTATATTGTGTTTTTATGTTTTTAAGTCAATTTAGAAGGTTTTAGCAAGCCCTCCTAATCCCCGGTCTAGAACGATCCCTCACTTATCCATTCTACTACAATTGTCAAACGAGGGTTTAATTTGAGTGTCAAGTAAATCACGCATCACACACTCATTTTCTTGCATAATGTAACTCAAAAGGAATTCATTTAAGTCATGCTCACTATACTTTAAGAACAAGGGTATAGGAAAGTCCTACTCTAGGCTAGGTAAGGGGTGATGTGGTTAGCAAAGAAAATAGGCTAAACGAGGCTCAACGGGGTTAAAACTAATATATACGAAATATGGGAAGTAAGGCTATTTGGCTATGGTGGCAACTACACAACTTCATCTTGATATATGTTATGCAATTCAATGTCATGCTTTGAATGAAACGGATATAAGTTCTAGCATTTAGTTCTATCATGATACAATTGCATTCTAAGTAGCAACCAAGCAAGGAATAATGAGATCATGCAACAACTTTAGAAAACAAAGAATCACAGAAAATAACTCTCCAAAGAAGGTAATGGCTCGAGTTTCACAGGGTTGTAGCGTTTGTTTGAGTTCCTTCCTTCAAGCATGTTACAAAAACGAATTTTTCTTTTATGATTGCATGTGAAGTCATACATTATAACCATAACCAAGCATATACCAAGAGTAAATCAAACTTTCATCCATGTTTATAACTCTCTTTAACAGTCATGCAATTACAAACCAAATCCTTGTCATTTTGTTGGAAGGTACCCTAAGACACAAACACACAAAAACGACTCAAAACACTCTTTTTAGGCTTTTCAAAACATGTTTTTTCAAATTTTTATGTGATTTTCGAAGTTATAAAACAAAACATACTAAAAACACTCTAAAACAACTTAAAAACACCTTAAAACAGCAAGGAACAACATTTGAAGTAATGGGTGATAAAATCCCACGAATTTGCATTAAATATACTTAGTTACACCCCCCCCCCACTTAAATCAAACATTGTCCTCAATGTTTTAAGCATAGATTCACACAAAACATAAGTAAACACACAAAAAGCAACTAAACATACTAAACATGGCAGAATGTAACTTAACAAAGAGAAGAGTTTAGGGACGCAAATCTGGTTATGGAGTGTAAATTCCATCTTCTCCTTGGTAATTGCATTGAGGCTTTGATCTTTGTGATTCCACAGGCTTACTCTTGAACTGGTTTCCGCCCATCGTTGATTTTCCTTTGTGCTACTCTTGAACTGGGCAGCAGGATTTTTTGGTCTTCCCCCGAAGGTCTTAGCTTCCTCCTTTTATCTGTTTCTTTGTTCAATCTTTCCAATTCGTATTGAAGAGGGTTAGAGGATAGCTCAACATATGCAGTTGTTCCTTGTCTCCACATGCTTCAATGTATCATTTTCACTTGCCTTACTTGCTCCGTTGAAGATGACTACTCGAGAGCAACGCTAGGTAAGCAACCAGGAATAGATTCCAAGCAGTTGGCTCCAGATCGAAAGACTGACTCCAAGTGCCGGCTGATTGCTTCTTTCACTTTGCCATGCGAGTAAGAACAAGGACAAAGAAAAAGACAGGGAAAGAGCATGATATGAGATACTTTTGCTTTTGACCTTGATGATATGAGATACCTTTGCTTTTGAAGAAGCAGTGAATGAATCAGCACATGTATTTGTTGTGCTGTTTCCTCCTGGGTCATCTGTACTCCAGGCATCTGGTATCATCTTTGGGGAAGAAGAAAAAAAATGAGTATTTCGAAAGGCTTTGCGGCCTCAGAGGTGAGAAAGAGTTGGGCATTTTCTTCAGGTTTGGCTTGCCATAAAAGACGAAAGTCGACATATATAGAGATAATATTAAGTGGTGGTACTGTCCTTTTACCCTTGTCGACAAACGTTTTGATCCCGCAAATCCGGCTTTTTGAAATAGTGGCGCCTCTTCGATTTCTGAACGATGCCCCTTCGATTTCTGAACGACGCCCCTTCGATTTCTGAACGACGCCCCTTCGCTTTCTGAACGACACGTAGTAGTGCGGATGCGGCTCCTTTTGACAAAGCTGCACGCGTTTTCTGAAAAGCAGAGAAAGCGTCGCCGAACTTTGCACTTGTCGGCTAAAGATGTGTAGTTGCGATGATGGCCTCCACGTGTTTTCTGAAAAGAAGAAATCTTTTGACAAAGTTGAACACGTCCGCTGAAAAGCCGAGAAAGCGTCGCCTAAATTACGCCGGAAATTCCGGCTCTTTGAATCGGTGGACGCGTCGCCTTGGCTTTTTATAGAGCTATCGATCACCGCCAACATACACACTCTGAAGATCTCCCATTCTTGAAAATCGTCTCCGGCCCTTTGAAATTTAACTCCATCCACCCCTTCTCTTTGAACACTTTTGAAAAAATGGCAAACTCATCGAACCTTAGCTTAGATTTGAGTCTCAGCAGCGATCCGGTTGCGCCCCGTCAAGGAAATGTATGGCGCCCTTCTTTTTTATCTTCTAACGGTCTTCTTACAGGTGAAGACTCCGTGATGCAGGACGCCACAACAGCTACAATAGTAGCTAGGAACCTCCTCACTCCAAAAGATAGTAGGCTGCTGTCAGGACGGTCCGATGAGTTGGCCGTTCAAGAGTTCCTCGCACTTAGTGTTCAGTGTGCGAGCTCTGTGTCCAACATGGGCCAACGCCTGCTTGCTCGGTCCCGTCAGGTGGAATCATTGATGGCAGAGGTGGAAAGTCTTAAGCAAGAGATCCAGCAGCTTAAGTACGAGAATAGAAGTTTGCATGTGCTTGCAAATAACTATTCATCGGGCATGAAGAGGAAGCTTGATGAGCTGCAAGAATCTGAGGGTCGAATTCACAGTGACCGTCAAAGGCTTGCGTCTTATCTCCAGAGGCACCTTTTTCCTGGGTCATCCAACGTTTGGCCAAGTATTGAGGCCTGGAATGCTCTAACTCCGATGCCTCCCGCTCCGATGCCTTCTGCTTCGATGCCTTCTGCTCCGACGCCTTCTGCTCCGATGCCTTCCGCTCCGACGCCTCGTAGTGGGGCTTCACGTAAACAACCTTTGTGAAGCTCCATCTTTCTCCATGTTTAGTATTTTATTTAATAAATTTTTTTTTTTTTTTTTTTTTTTTTGAACATGCTTTGTTTTATGCAGTGCATTGGGTTGCCTCCCAAGTAGCGCTTTCTTTTACGTCTTGCAGCCGGACGAAGAACCCAATCACTCCAGGATATGTTCACGAATCGGATGAGAACTCCGAGTCATAAACTAGTACCTAAAACAAGAAACAAAACAAGATTAAGAATCTGGAATAAAATAAAAACAAACGAAAATAAAACAATCCAAGGGATTAGCAAATTTTCTAATCCCCGGCAACGACGCCAAAATTTGATGCGTGATTTATACGCACACAAATTAAACCCTCTTTTCGTCAAATTGTAGTATATGTATAAGTAGGGATCGTTCTGGACCGGGGATTAGGAGGGATTGTTAATCACTTGGATTTGACTCAAAAACGTAAAAACGTAATATAAAACACTAAACTAGACTCAAAGAATGTAAAACTAAACTTTAAAACACTAAAACAAACCAAAAGACTCAAACAGTACCCAAAGCACTCGAAACTGCCTTAAAAACACTTTCTGGGCAGTTTTGAGCACCTTGAGTACTTTGGACGAATTTGGGAAACAAAATGAAACAAAACACTTATAAACACAAACTAAATGTATTTCTAACTAATCTAACACTTTAAAATAAATGGGGGATTGAGTTTTGACGAAATTAAACTAAAATGTACAGATTGTAAATTAAAGCAAAATGTAAATGTGAATGTGATAGAATGAATGGAATGAAGGCTAGCTAAGGGGTTCATCTCCATACATGTTATACTTGCATAATAAAACGATTTCCAATTGCATTTCAATAAACCATTAATTCTCAACACCCCAAGTTAACCGTGATGCACTAATTAACCTTCAAATCTTCCTAACGTTATTGAATTGGGTGATTGCATACGACAACCCAAAACATTCCCCACAAGTCCCCTACATGATTGCATAATAGAGATACAAGCAAGAATCATTACGCTCTATGAAAATTATAAGTGTTGACGAGGCATTCGTTACTATGATTGCATGAAACTTATGCCAAGAATTCGTTTAACGCGATTGTTTATAAGCAACCTCCACTACTTGTGAATATAAGTTCATAACGATTAGGTGAAACTCACTTATATTCTAGCGTCATATTCATGCATGAAAATTAAGCGCGCATTCTTAATAAACATACATAAATAAGTTATCAATCAAACGGTTAAACAAATTGAATCAACAACTTATGAAATTCCAACGAAAGTTAATCAATTCAAAATGCAAGCATAAACATATATTTCGAATTACCCCCTAGCCAAGGGGGTTTTAGTTCCTCATGGTACAAAACAAAGAGAATCAAAGAAACACCTAAACATTCCAACAACTCAAACTTGAATTGTATGAACGTTTAGGCCCTCTTCTCTTCCATTCCTCATTCGTACAAAACAAAGAGTATTGAAATTAAACATTGAAATCAAAGAAACACCTAAACATTCCAACAACTCAAACTTGAATTGTATGAACGTTTAGGCCCTCTTATCTTCCTCTTCGTTGTAGCACAAGGTCTAAGGATAGTTTGATGGTGTGAATGGTTTGGGAAGTGGTGGAAATGGAAGGATGGTGTTTGGATTATAAGGGAGACTCACGGCACAAAGGGGGAAGTGTTTGTGGTATATACAATGGATGAATCTGAAATGGAAGTGTTTGTGACTGAAATGTGTATGAATTGAGGTGTATGTGTTGGCTGAATTGTTTGCAGATGCATGTGCAATGATGGAGAGTTTGCATGTGGAATAATGATCAAATAGTGAGGGGATCTCACGGCAAGGATGTGGATTTTCTGCAAATGCAAGGCATGGCTGGAATGATTGTGTTTGTTTGAATGTGCATGTGATTAAATTAAAGGATGCAAAGTAAATGAATAATGAATGCATGTGTTGAATTATGAAGATGCATGTGCAATGAAGTGGAATGACAATCTGAAATGGGATAGGAACCCACGGCAAGGATGAAGAAATGATTATGGATGCATGTGTTGAATGATTTCTTGGTGAGGGATGTGGAAGATTGCATGTGGATTAAAGGGGTGTGAATGATTATGGGATGCTGGAAATCTGGAGGAGGAGCCACGGCAATGATGATTTCTGGTGGTGTTTGGGTGTATGTTTGAATGATGCATGTGGGTGAAGGTGTGGCTGCATGGTTAAATGATTAAAGGGTCATGTGGGGTGGCTGGAACAAAGGGGGAAGCACGGCATGGGTTGTTGTTGAATGATTATGGGTGCATGTGGGCGGAAATGCATGTGCAATGATGGTGAATATGAATGCATGTGGCTGATTTAAAGAATAGGTATGCATGTGAATTAAAGGTGTTGTGTTAGGTGATGCGTGCATGTTAAGTGATAAGTGATAAGTGATGATGATAAGTGATAAGTGATAAGTGATGATGATATGATATGTGGTTATGATATGATATGTGGTTATGATAAGTAATGATATGTGGGAGTGTGGCTGAAATGAAGGAGTGGAATGTTGGAATGTTATGCACGGCTAGGGAAATTGGAAAGGTTTAAATGTCCTAAAACTAAAGGGAACAGGGTTCCAACACTTTGGTCTTCAATTAGGTCTTCAATTTCGTCCAACACTTTGGCGCCAAGCATAAGCTATCCATCCTTAGCCCAAAAGTGCTCCAAAAGTCTCCAAAATGCATCTTTTTGCTCCTTTAGCCCTTTGAACCTACAAACACACGAAAATAGCTTAAAGGACTAAAATAACTAAAGAAACATAACGTAAATGCACGAGAACAAGCCATTTAAGTAGCATGAATATGCTCCTATCACTACACTTCTTAAGTTACTTACCAATTTGTCTCAGGAGCAAGAAAATCAAAACAAAGCATTGCAAAACCAAGACAAAAGGATGGACCACTTAGAGAAGCAAATTGGGCAGATTGCGGAGTTTGTAGGACAATTCTGAGACCAAGGCAAGCTCCCTAGCTCAACCATTGTCAATCCAAAGGGAGGGTTCGAAACCGCCAAGGCCATTACATTGAGAAGTGGTAAGGAGCTTGGAAATCATCCAAAACCATCAAAACAAGGCCTTAATGAGGAGGAAAAGTTGCTGCAAGAAGAAGAACATGGAGCAAAGGCCACGGCAAGGGAAGCCAAAACCTTGCCGCAACCCTCTAGTACACCAAAACCATCCCAAACCACCAAGGTGAGTCCAAATTCGAATTTGTCTAGTTCTATTCCACTAAATGTGCCCTTTCCTAGCAGGTTTATGAAATCTAAGACAGAGGAGGATGAAAAAGACATTCTGGAGACATTTAGGAAGGTGCATGTCAATATCCCGCTCCTTGATGCAATAAAGCAAATTCCGAAGTACGCTAAGTTTTTGAGGAAGATCTGTACAATAAGGAAACGGATTCGGGAGAAAGAGGTGGTACATGTAAGTGAGAATGTCTCTGCAATGTTGCAAAGAAAGCTGCCACCTAAATGCAAAGATCCAGGTAGTTTCACTATCCCTTGTGTGATTGGTAATACAAGGTTCGAACATGCTATGCTAGATTTAGGTGCATCAATTAATGTCATGTCATACTCTGTTTATGCATCTATGAATCTAGGAGAGCTTAAAAATGATGGTGTTATTATTCAACTAGCCGATCGATCTAATGCATACCCGAGAGGAGTTTTGGAAGATGTTTTGGTGCAGGTAGACCACTTGATTTTTCCTGCAGATTTCTATGTGCTTGACATGGAGGATTCAACCCACTCTCCACCATCGCCACTCTTACTTGGACGACCTTTCATGAAAACAGCCCATACCAAGACTGACGTGGCCAGGGGAGCTTTAACTATGGAGTTTGGTGGTGATACGATTAACTTTAAAGTTTCTGAATCCATTGAGAATACTAATGATGTTCGTTCTTGTTTTGCCATTGGTACAAATAAAAATATAGGGCAGGAACGTTCAACACCAATCAAGAAGGATGCGTCTAGAACCACCATCGAGGAAGGAATTGAAGGAGAGCACAAGGAGCACGCCACTACCCTACAAACACCCAATCTGGTCGTGCCTAAGGATAAAATTGGCGAGATGGTGGCTGGCCGAGGGGCATTGCCACAACATCCTAGTAAGTCTCCAATCCCAATTCCAATTCCCATTTCAACTAATAGGTTGTTACCTTCTTTGGTGCAGGTTCCAAGTCGATTTCAAGGTGGTGGGAGCGTCTACATGGACTATAGGAACCAAAACACCACAATTAGGGAGGATTGATGCGAGAATTATACGCACACAAATTAAACCCTCTTTTTATCAATTGTAGTGAAGAATGTAAGTAGGGATCGTTCTGGACCGGGGATTAGGAGGGATTATTAATCACTTGGATTTGACTCAAAAACGTAAAAACACAATATAAAACACTATACTAGACTCAAGGAATGCAAAACTAAACTTTAAATCACCAAAACAAACCAAAAGACTCAAAACAGCACCAAAACACTCAAAACTGCCTTAAAAACACAATCTGGGCAGTTTTGAACACTAGACACAACTTTGGACGAAAATTGGTTTTAACTTGACCTAAGACACTTAAAAACACAAACTAAAGTGATTTCTAACTACTATGACTCAACAAAGTAAAGGGGGATTGGTTTTGGACGAATTTAAAAGCAAAACAAACTTTTTAAATTAGAACAGATTGTAAAAACGAATTTGATGGAATTGAATGGATGGGAAGCTAGCTAAGGGGTTCATCTCCACACAAGTTAGACTTGCATATAAAACGATTTCCAATTGCTTTTCAATAACTCATGAATTCTCAACGCCCCAAGTTAATTAGGTTCGCTTAAATTAACCTTCAGATTTTCCTAACGTTATTGAATTGGATGATTGCATACGACAACCCAAAACATTCCCCACAAGTCCCCTACATGATTGCATAATAGAGATACAAGCAAGAATCATTAAGTTCTATGAAAACCATAAGCATTGACGAAGCACTTGTTACTATGATTGCATGAAACTTATGCCAAGAATTTACTTAACGCGATTGAGATCATCAACCTTTACTACTTGTGAATATAATTCCATAACGATTAGGTGAAATTTCCTTATATCCTAGCATCCAATTTATGCATGTAATTAAGCGTGCACTCTCAACCAACACACACAAATCAATGTAATTCACATAGATAAGTAAATTGAATTCACAACTTATGAAACGCAATTAGAAGTAATCAATTCATATAGCAAGTATGTTCATGGTTTCGAATCCCCCCCTAGCCAAGGGGGGGGGGGGTTTAGTTCCTCATACGCACAAAACAAAGAGAATTGAAATTAAACATTGAAATCAAAGGAAAAGAAACACCTAGAAATTCCAGCGACGCGAACTTGAATTGCATGAACTTCCGAGCTTCCTTGTCCTCCTCCTTGGTGCGGCAAAGGTCTAGGGACAGGTTTAGGGCCTTAGGTGTATGGATGCATGGTTATGGAGGGATGTAGTAGTGTTTAGGGGAAGGGGATGGTGCGGCAAAGCTTAAAACTAAGGAGGAAGATGTTTGGTGGCTGCGGCAAGGGTGTGGAGAGGGTTGGACGAATTTCTGGAATTAATGAATGTGTATGAGAGGTGGTGATCTGATCTAGGGGTTAATATGAGTATATATAGGCACTTAAAACCCTAGGGTAATCAGATATGGACTTGAATAACCCAAATCCACAAGGAAATAGGCTTAGAAATCAGAAATAAAAAGGGATAATGCTTCCTAGGTGCGGCAGGTAAGGAGATAAGGTGATAAGGCTTCTAGAATGCATTGCAAGGCAAGGGAAATCAGCTTTCTAGAAGGATTTGGGGCGCCACTTTTGTAGGAGATAAGATAAGGTTCCTAGAATCATGTTTTAAGGGCCAAATTTGTAGGGAAAAAGAGATAAGGGTGCGGCACCTTTGTAGGGATAATGTTAGGGCTTCTAGAATGCCTAAAAACTAAGGGGATTTGGATAAAACCCACGGCAAAGATAGGATAGGGCATCTAAGGCTTCTAGAAATCCTCCAAGATAAGGTAAAGTGCATGGCATCCCTATAGGATTAGGATAAGGTGTCCTAAAGTGTTTAGGACTCCTCTTTGTGGCTGAAAACCTTGTGCATTAGGATTAGGAAAGCTAATCCTTCTTCATCTTGGAATTCTTCTCCTTCTTGGACTTGGAAAGCTTCTTTGTTGCTTCACTTGAGACCATTTGGATTTTGACTTTCCTTCATCAAGTAGGAAACCTTAGTTGAGTAGGAATCTTCATTCTTCTAGGAATCCTAATTCAACTAGGAAACCCATTTTAACTAGGAATCCTAATTCAACTAGGAAACCCATCTTAACTAGGAATCCTAATTCAACTAGGAAACCCATCTTCCATTTAGGGACTTTCCTACTTCAACTAGGAAACCTTGCTCAAGTAGGAATCATCATCTTCAAGTCTTCAATTTCGTCCATCCTCTTGGCTCCAAACATATGACATCCATTCCAAGCTCTAATTTGCTTCAAAAGGCTCCAAAATGCATCCTTTTGCATACTTTGCCCTTAAAACCTGAAAATACATAAAACTAGCTTAAAAGACTACTTTACTAAGGAAAAACACTATAAATGCACAAGAACAAGCTAAACTAAGGTGCATAAATATGCTCCTATCAAATTCCCCCACACTTAGCTTTTGCTAGTCCTCGAGCAAAACAAAATGAAACAAAGTAAATAAACGAAGTAAAACGAGTAAAACACAACCTACACCTTCCAACAATCGCCTCAGGGATTTCCAATGCACATAACATGTTAAAAATCATCATTCCCACAGATTTTAGCCATCTTTACGCTTAAGCATGTACTTAATCATGGTCACTACTCATTAGTTCACAAATAACCAATTAAAACATGATTTTAAATGTAGTAACATGCCTTAGAGAATTTCCTCAATTCCTTACAAGATATGCACTCTATTTTCACTCAGATTTTCTAACTCCACACCCTACACTTAATTATATGTGAGAAGATTGATATAAATATAAAAACGAATGCTCACATATATGTATAACAAAGAAAGCACTTTTCGGAGTTACAAAGCATGTTTATCAATATGATCTCATGAATGGAATGCTACTACTTAGATGCGAGAACCAGTAACACCATATGCTCGTACCAATTTTAAACTCCACAAATTGAAACACATAACACTCAAGATTAAAGTCAAGGGTTGTAACGGGGCTAGGGGTATTGGCTAACAAAGAAAGGTAAAGGATAAAACAAACGTTCTTTAGACAATAGTAAGCAAAGCAATGAACTTGATACTTAGAATTCACTTTAGAGTGCAGAGAATAACTTAAAACACAACGGGGAATACACGTGCATACTTAGGGTCAAATGCAACGTTTTGGACCCTTTCTTCAATAACCAACAACTTAGAGCTCATTTTATGCTCTTTCAACTCCTTTTCATACTTTTCACAACTTTTTCTTTTTTTCTTTTTATTTTCCACGAATTTTTTTCTTTTTTTTTTTTTCTTTTCCTTGCCGTGCCTCATTCAAGACTTTGGCACACCCATATATCAAGAATCCTTCCCCCACACTTGTTTTCTACAATGCAATGATCAAAAGGAATTCATCTTTGAGTTATGCTTTTACTATGCTTCAAGAACAAAGGTATGGGTGGTCCTACTCTAGGCTAGGTGAGGATAATGTGGGTTAACAAACATCATAGGCTAAACGAGGCTCAACGGGGTTAAACCCACAAAAACACATGAAATAGGGAAATATGGCAATTTGGCTATGGTGGTTACTACTAACTTAATCTTGAATATGTGTTATGCAATTCAATAACATGTTTTGAATGAAATTGGCATGAGTTCTAGTATTTGGAACTAAATGATGAAACGCCTTCTAAGTAGTAACCAAGCAAAGAATAATGAGATCATGCAACGACTTTAGAAAACAAGAATGCACAGATTTTAACTCTCCAAATAAACGTTTAGGCTCAAGTCTCACAAGGTTGTAGCATTAGTTTGAGTTCCTTCCTTCAAGCATGTTGCAAAAACTAATTTTTTTTTTCTTTTTGATTACATGTGAAGTCATAAGTTATAACCACAACCAAGCATAAACAAAGAGTAAATCAAACTTTCATCCATGCTAATCATTCTCTTTAACAGTCATGCAATTACAAACCGAATCCTCATCATTGTGTTGGAAGGTACCCTAAGACACAAACAAACACACAAAAACAACTTAAAACAACTCTTTTTGGGTTTTCAAAACAATTTTTTTCAATTTTTTCTGGGATTTTCGGATTTTTAGAACAACAAATACTAAAACACACCAAAACAGCCTAAAAACAGCAAGAAACAACATTTGAAATTATGGGTGATAAAACCCTACGAATTTGCATCAAAACACTTTGGTTACCCCCCCCCCCCCCACACTTAAATCAAACATTGTCCTCAATGTTTCAAGCATAGACTCACACAAATAACAAACAACAAACAAAACAACATCTAACAACCTAACATGGCAGAAACAAAATCAACAACAAAGAGAAGAGTTTAGGAACGCAAATCTGGAATTGGAGTGCTTTCTCGGTCTTCCTTTGTTGAATGCATGGGTTGCCTCCCAAGTAGCGCTTGCTTTAACGTCGTGTAGCCGGACGAACATGCTTCTTAGCCTCACTTAGAGCCCACGGCATGGAGTGTATGGTCCTCCACAACCTGCCCTTCAACACTTTCATAATATGGCTCAATGAATGGGAGGGGATAGTGATCCTCCCTAATGGTGGTGTTTTGGTTCCGAAAGTCCATGTAAATGCTCACACCACCTTTAAATCGATTCGTCACCTGCACCAAAGAAGGTAACAACCTATTAGTTGAAATGGGAATTGAAATTGGGATTGACGACTTACAAACATATTGTGGTGAAGGCTCAAAATCGGCAGCCATATCAACAATGTCACCATGGCTACTTTCGGCCATGTTGGGTGGTTGTAGGGCAATCACTCCAAGTTCTTCTCCAATGGTGGTTCTTGATACATCCTTCTTGATAAGTGTGGATTCTTTCGGCCCTATATCCTTATGCACATGTATGACAAAACAAGAATGACTATCATTAGGATTCTTAATAGAGTCATAAACATTGAATTTAATTATATCACCACCAAACTCCATTGTTAGTGCTCCTTTGGCCACATCAATCTTTGTTTGGGCTGTTTTCATGAACGGTCTTCCAAGTAGGAGTGGAGAATGAACCGAATCGTCCATTTCAAGCACATAAAAATCCGCCGGGAATATCAAGTTATTCACCTGCACTAAAACATCTTCCAAAACTCCCTTTGGATAGGCATTAGATCTATCGGCCAATTGAATAATCACACCATCATTTTTCAATTCACCAAGGTTCATTGAAGCATAAATAGAGTAGGGCATGACGTTAATTGAAGCCCTTAAGTCTAACATAGCATTTTCAAACTTAGTTTGACCAATAATACAAGGAATTGTAAAGCTACCTGGATCCTTGCATTTTGGTGGTAACTTCCTTTGTAAAACAGCGGAAACGTTTTCACTTACCCGTACTACCTCTTTATGTGACGCCCTCTTCCTTGTAGTGCACAATTCCTTCAAGAACTTAGCGTATTTGGGCACTTGCTTTATTGCATCCAAAAGGGGGATATTGACTTGAACTTTCCGAAACGTCTCCAAAATGTCCTTTTCTGCTTCTTCTTTCTTTATTTGCTTAAACCTACTAGGAAAAGGAACATTCGCAGGAAAATCATTAGTAGGAACTGAACTTGACACGTTTTTACCTTTATTGGATGAATTGGACGACTTGGGATCACTTGGAACTTGCGGCACATTTGGTTCCACCTTGGCCGTGAGTGGCCTTTGCTCCTCCTCTTCAATTCTCAACTCGTCCTCCTCGTTGGAATGTGATTTGGATGGTTTGAGGTCAGATCCGACTTGCTTTCCACTTCGCAAATGCATAGCTTTTGCAGATTCGAATCCACCTTTCGGATTGACCACCGTTGAGCTAGGCAACCTTCCTTGCTCACGAAATTGCCCCATGAATTCGGCAATCTGTCCCACTTGCTTCTCCAAGTTGTCCACCCTCTTGTCTTGGATTTGCCTCTCTTTGTTTTGAGTTTGGACTTCCTGCGTCAAAGTAGTAAGTAATTGAAAAATCTTATCATTATCACTTGAATTACCTACATTGCTTTGGGCAGGTTGTGCTTGGGCTTGTGGTGGTGCCAACGGCTTTTGATAGAAACCCGGGGGTTGTTGCCTAAATCCGCTTTGTTGTTGACCTTGTTGGGGGTCTCGCCATTTGAAATTCGGATGATCACGCCAACCGGGATTGTAAGTATTAGAGAACGGATCACCACGTGATTGGTATTGGTTGCCATATCCCACGGCATTGAGTGTCTCCCACCCTCCATTCTCGATCAATTGTGGGCACTTGTTCGTAGGGTGTCCTTGCATGGAGCATACGCCACAAGAAGCTACGGTTTTGACTTTTGGACCTTCCACCACCTGAGAAAGCAACGTAGTAAGGTTAGCCATTTGATTTTGAAGTTCGGTTATGGTACTTACCTCATTGACTTGGTGTTGCCGTGGGGTACTCCTCTGTCTAACGCCTTCGTATTGTTGAGCATTCAATGCTCGATTAGCAATCAAGGTCTTTGCAGCCGTGGGGGTCTTGTCCACCAATGCTCCTCCCGCTGAGGCATCTAGCATTTGACGTTCAATAGGTAGAAGTCCCTCGTAAAAGTATTGTAGAAGTAGTTCCTCCTTCATTTGATGCTGTGGACATGAAGCAACAAGAGATTTAAAACGTTCATAATAAGTAGGAAAGGATTCACCTTCATCTTGTTGAATTCCACTTATCCTTTTTCGTAGGAGGATGACTCGAGAAGTTGGGAAAAACTTCTCCAAGAAAGCCCGTTTCATGCTCTCCCATGATGTGACCGTTCCGGGAGCCAACTCGTACAACCAATCTTTCGCTTTCTCTTGGAGAGAAAAGGGGAAGGCCTTCATCTTCAAGATGCTCTCATCCACGTTCACCGGAGTCATGCTTGAGCAAACGACTTCAAACTCCTTCAAGTGCTTGTTCGGATCTTCCATGGATAGCCCATGGTACTTTGGAATGTGATGTAGCAGGCTTGACTTCAATTCGAACTCAGCAGTCTTGTCTTGAGCCGCCCTTGGGTATTGGATGCACAAGGGTGCGGCATTGGCCAATCCCGAAGCGGAAAGCTCCTTGATTGTTCGGTTGTCCGCTGCCATGTCTTCCACTTCTTCTTCAAATTCAGAAATGGACTCGGAACTTGCACTTGATTCACTAGGTTCCGGGTTCTTCCTCTTACGTCTCAACTCACGCTCAAAATCGTCGTCAAAGTCTAAAATATGTTCGTGAACCGGATTAGAACTCCGAGTCATAAACAAGTACCTAAAACAAGAAACAAAATAACATAAGAATCTGATCTAATAAGAAAAACGAAAATAACAATCCAAGGGATTAGCAAAGTTGCTAATCCCCGGCAACGGCGCCAAAATTTGATGCGAGAATTATACGCACACAAATTAAACCCTCTTTTTATCAATTGTAGTGAAGAATGTAAGTAGGGATCGTTCTGGACCGGGGATTAGGAGGGATTATTAATCACTTGGATTTGACTCAAAAACGTAAAAACACAATATAAAACACTATACTAGACTCAAGGAATGCAAAACTAAACTTTAAATCACCAAAACAAACCAAAAGACTCAAAACAGCACCAAAACACTCAAAACTGCCTTAAAAACACAATCTGGGCAGTTTTGAACACTAGACACAACTTTGGACGAAAATTGGTTTTAACTTGACCTAAGACACTTAAAAACACAAACTAAAGTGATTTCTAACTACTATGACTCAACAAAGTAAAGGGGGATTGGTTTTGGACGAATTTAAAAGCAAAACAAACTTTTTAAATTAGAACAGATTGTAAAAACGAATTTGATGGAATTGAATGGATGGGAAGCTAGCTAAGGGGTTCATCTCCACACATGTTATACTTGCATATAAAACGATTTCCAATTGCTTTTCAATAACTCATGAATTCTCAACGCCCCAAGTTAATTAGGTTCGCTTAAATTAACCTTCAGATTTTCCTAACGTTATTGAATTGGATGATTGCATACGACAACCCAAAACATTCCCCACAAGTCCCCTACATGATTGCATAATAGAGATACAAGCAAGAATCATTAAGTTCTATGAAAACCATAAGCATTGACGAAGCACTTGTTACTATGATTGCATGAAACTTATGCCAAGAATTTACTTAACGCGATTGAGATCATCAACCTTTACTACTTGTGAATATAATTCCATAACGATTAGGTGAAATTTCCTTATATCCTAGCATCCAATTTATGCATGTAATTAAGCGTGCACTCTCAACCAACACACACAAATCAATGTAATTCACATAGATAAGTAAATTGAATTCACAACTTATGAAACGCAATTAGAAGTAATCAATTCATATAGCAAGTATGTTCATGGTTTCGAATCCCCCCCTAGCCAAGGGGGGGGGTTTAGTTCCTCATACGCACAAAACAAAGAGAATTGAAATTAAACATTGAAATCAAAGGAAAAGAAACACCTAGAAATTCCAGCGACGCGAACTTGAATTGCATGAACTTCCGAGCTTCCTTGTCCTCCTCCTTGGTGCGGCAAAGGTCTAGGGACAGGTTTAGGGCCTTAGGTGTATGGATGCATGGTTATGGAGGGATGTAGTAGTGTTTAGGGGAAGGGGATGGTGCGGCAAAGCTTAAAACTAAGGAGGAAGATGTTTGGTGGCTGCGGCAAGGGTGTGGAGAGGGTTGGACGAATTTCTGGAATTAATGAATGTGTATGAGAGGTGGTGATCTGATCTAGGGGTTAATATGAGTATATATAGGCACTTAAAACCCTAGGGTAATCAGATATGGACTTGAATAACCCAAATCCACAAGGAAATAGGCTTAGAAATCAGAAATAGAAAGGGATAATGCTTCCTAGGTGCGGCAGGTAAGGAGATAAGGTGATAAGGCTTCTAGAATGCCTTGCAAGGCAAGGGAAATCAGCTTTCTAGAAGGATTTGGGGCGCCACTTTTTTAGGAGATAAGATAAGGTTCCTAGAATCATGTTTTAAGGGCCAAATTTGTAGGGAAAAAGAGATAAGGGTGCGGCACCTTTGTAGGGATAATGTTAGGGCTTCTAGAAAGCCTAAAAACTAAGGGGATTTGGATAAAACCCACGGCAAAGATAGGATAGGGCATCTAAGGCTTCTAGAAATCCTCCAAGATAAGGTAAAGTGCATGGCATCCCTATAGGATTAGGATAAGGTGTCCTAAAGTGTTTAGGACTCCTCTTTGTGGCTGAAAACCTTGTGCATTAGGATTAGGAAAGCTAATCCTTCTTCATCTTGGAATTCTTCTCCTTCTTGGACTTGGAAAGCTTCTTTGTTGCTTCACTTGAGACCATTTGGATTTTAACTTTCCTTCATCAAGTAGGAAACCTTAGTTGAGTAGGAATCTTCATTCTTCTAGGAATCCTAATTCAACTAGGAAACCCATTTTAACTAGGAATCCTAATTCAACTAGGAAACCCATCTTCCATTTAGGGACTTTCCTACTTCAACTAGGAAACCTTGCTCAAGTAGGAATCATCATCTTCAAGTCTTCAATTTCGTCCATCCTCTTGGCTCCAAGCATATGACATCCATTCCAAGCTCTAATTTGCTTCAAAAGGCTCCAAAATGCATCCTTTTGCATACTTTGCCCTTAAAACCTGATAATACATAAAACTAGCTTAAAAGACTACTTTACTAAGGAAAAACACTATAAATGCACAAGAACAAGCTAAACTAAGGTGCGTAAATATGCTCCTATCAAGGATCACTATCCCCTCCCATTCATTGAGCCGTACTATGAGAACTTTGAAGAGCATGTCGTGGATGGTGCAAGCTTCCATGCCGTGGGCCGAAATGAGGCTTAAGAGGAAGGATCGTCCGGCTGGAAGACGTTAAAGCAAGCGCTTCTTGGGAGGCAACCCATGCCAATAAAGAAGAACTAGGAAGCTCCACCACTCCATAACCAGATTTGCGTTCCTAAACCCTACTCTTTATTGCTTTTATTTTGCCATGTTTGTCGTGTTTGTTAGTTGTATTATGTGTTTGTTTGTTTGTGAGTCTATACTTAAAACATTGAGGACAATGCTTGGTTTAAGTGTGGGGGGGTAAACAAAGTGTTTTTCTTGCAAATTCGTGGGATTTTATCACCCATCATTTCTAAAGTTGTTTTTCACTGTTTTTAAGTGTTTTTAGAGTGTTTTGAAGTGTTTTCATGTGTCTTAAACAGAAAATCCGAAAATTTGAAAAAAAAATAAAAAAAGAGTGTTTTAAAAACCCAAAAAGAGTTGTTTTTAGAGTCGTTTTGTTTTTGTGTTTGTGTCTTAGGGTACCTTCCAACACAATGATGAGGATTTGGTTTTTAATTGCTTGACTATTAAAGAAAGTTACAAACATGGATGGAAGTTTGATATGCTCTTTGGTTTATGCTTGGTTATAGTTGACATGCACGAATTCACATGTAATCACAAAATAAAAAAATCAGTTTTTGTAACATGCTTGAAGGAAGAAACTCAAACTAACGCTACAACCCTGAGAGATTTGAGCCTAAACATTCTTTGGAGAGTTATTAATCTTGATTCCTTGTTTTCTAAAGTCGTTGCATGATCTCATCATTCTTTGCTTGGTTGCTACTTAGAATGCGTTTCATCACTATAGTTCCAAATACTAGAACTCACGCCCATTTCATTCAAAGCATAAAATTGATTAGCATAACAAATAATAAGATGAAGTTGGTTAGTTTAAACCCAGAGCCAAAAAGCCTTACCCCTTTACATATGTATTGTAGGTTTAAGCCCCTTTGAGCCTTATTTAGCCTATTTTCTTTGTTAACCACATAATCCTTACCTAGCCTAGATTAGGATTATCCAAACCCTTATTCTTAAAGGATAGTAAAGCATGACTTAGAGGGAATTCCTTTCGATCTAAAAGTTGCAGAAAAACAAGTGTGGGGGAAAGGATTTTCATAGGAATTCATGAAGTAGTATGTTTGTGTGCCAAAGAAAGAATAGGGCACAAAAGAAAAAAAAAAAAAAAAAAAAAAAAAAAAAAAAAAAAAAAAAGAGAAAAAATCGTGAAAAAGAAGAAGAAAAAGAAGAAAAGGAGTTGAAAATAAGTGAGAATGAACTCACAAGTGTTGATTGTTGAATAAAGGGTCCATAAGTTTGAATTTGACCCTAACTGATGTGTGATTCTTCCCTTGGTGTCAAAGTTGGTTTTTTGCATTCAAAAGTGAATTCTAAGTGTTTATTTCATTACTTTGCTTACTATTGCTTTAAGAACTTTTGTTTATCCTTACCTTCCTTTGTTAGCCAAATACCTTAGCCCCGTTACAAACCCTTTGACTTCAATCTTGGTTGTTATGTGTTTCAATATGTGGAGTTTAAAATTGGTTTGAGAATATGGTATCCCTGGTTCTCGCGTCTAAGTAGTGGCATTCCATTCATGAGATCATATACATGTTAATAATTCCGGAAATTGCCTTCTTTGTTATGACATATGTGAGTATTAGTTTACATGTTTACATCAATCTTCTCACATATACCTAGTGTAGGGAGTGTAGTCAGAAAATCTGTGTGAAAATAGAGAGTATATCCAGTGAGGAATTGAGGGAATTCTCTAAGGCATGTTACTACATTCAAAATCATGTTTTAATTGATTAAATGCGAGCTAGTGTGTGGTAACTATGGTTAAGTATGTGCTCGAGGGTGGGGATAACTAAAATCTATGTATGTGGTGTTCTTTAATGTGTTGTGTTGATGCGAAAATAGTTAAACACACAAATTAAACCCTATGGATGACAATTGTAGTAAATGAGCAAATAGGGATCGTTCTAGACCGGGGATTAACTAGGGATGCTAATCAATGTGAAATTGACTCAAAAATGTAAGAACACAATATAAAACACTTACTAGACTCAAAGAATGCAAAACTAAACTTTAAAACACTAAAACAAACCAAAAGACTCAAACATCACCCAAAACACTCAAAACTGTCTTAAAAACACTTTCTGGGCAGTTTTGAGCACTTTGGTGAATTTGGACGAATTTGTGTAACAAATTGAATCAAAACACTTAAAAACACAAACTAAGACACTTTCTAACTAAGTTGGACACTAAAGTAAAGGGGGATTAAGGTTTTGACGAAATTAAATTAAATAAAACAAGTTAATAAACTAGGCAGATTGTATAAACGGATTTGAGAAACAAGATGATGGATGGATTAGTTAGAGGTCCATTCTCCACACATGACACATTTATATATGAATCGATTCTCCAATTGTTTTTCATTAACTATGATGCTCAACACCCCAAGTTAACCGTGATGCACTAATTAACTCTCAAATTTTCCTTAAGTTATTGAATTGGATGATGCATGCGACAATTCAAATCATTCTCCAATGGTTCTCAACATGAATGCATAGAAGAGATACAATGAGAGATCATTATGCTCTATGAAAATTATAAGTGTTGACGAGGCAATTGTAACTATGAATGCATGATACTTTTGCCAAGAATTCAATTAACGCGGTTGTGACTAGCAACCTTCACTACTCATGTTTATAAACTTGTGACGATTAGGTGAAACTCGTTTATAAACTAGCATCGAGTTTATGCATGAAGACTAAGTATGCATCCCTAATCAACATACAAAAACAAGTCTTTAATAAACATGATAATTGAATTGCAATCACAAATTAACAAATCACAATTGGAAGAAATCAATTCATATTTCAAACATGTTCATGGCTTCAAACTTTCCCCTAACTAATTAGGGGTTTAGCCACTCATGATTACAACAAACTTAGAGAGTAATAACAAAGTAAACATTGAAAACAAGAATCGAAGTACACCTAAAAATTCCAACAACTCAATCTTGAATTGTATGAACGTTTAGGCCTCTTCTCCTCTAGTTGCTGCGGCACAAGGGGTTTTGGTGAGTTTTGGGGGTTATGGATGATGTAGAAGGATGTGTTTAGGGTAGGGATGGATGCAGGGGAAGGTAAGGAGTGTTTTTGGGCAGAAAATATGAAGAATGGTGAAGTATGGTAGTGCTAGAGAGAGGGGAGGAATTTCTGGCGTGAATGAATGTGTATGAGAGATGGTTTTCTGAAATGGAAGAGTGTGTTGTTTGTGGCTGCAATGCATGCTTATTTATAGGTGAAATGGGGGGAACATGATGACTAGGAATTAGGTGGAAAGCTGAAATGGTGATGGGAGATGCATGTGGCTGTTTGTGCATGTGATTAAAGGGTGGAAATGCATGTGCTTTGACAGAAATGAAAGGGAATGCACGGTTTTGGTTGATTTCTGGTGGTTGTGAGGTGGAAATCTAGGTGGAAATGCATGTGGATTAAAGCTATGTGAATGATTAAGGTGAATGTGCATGAGTGCATGTGAAATCTGCCAAGATGCATGTGTTATGAAGTGGATTTTCTGCAAAGGCAAGGTGAATGTGCATGTGATTAAATTAAAAGATGGAATGCATGTGAAAGGTTGGAGATTGAATGTGTGTTGGTGTGATTGAATGATTAAAGTGTAAATGATTAATGAATGGTTCTTTGTTGATGGTGGAAATCTGAAATGATGAAGTGGAATGTGCATGTGGCTGCAATGATGGTGTTTTGCACGGCAATGATGGAGAAAGAATGTGTGGATGCATGGTTGTGTTGGTGATGAATGTGAACTCTTTGTTCTTCATTTTCATTCCTTTGGTCTTCAATTTCGTCCATCTACTTGGCTTTAAGCATATGCAATCCATTCCAATCTCTAATTTGCTCCAAAAGGCTCCGAAAGGCATCCTTTTGCATCCTTAGCCATATGAACCTATAAACACACGAAAATGACTTTAAACACTAAATTATATATAAATGTGTGGAGAATGGACCTCTAACTAATCCATCCATCATCTTGTTTCTCAAATCCGTTTATACAATCTGCCTAGTTTATTAACTTGTTTTATTTAATTTAATTTCGTCAAAACCTTAATCCCCCTTTACTTTAGTGTCCAACTTAGTTAGAAAGTGTCTTAGTTTGTGTTTTTAAGTGTTTTGATTCAATTTGTTACACAAATTCGTCCAAATTCACCAAAGTGCTCAAAACTGCCCAGAAAGTGTTTTTAAGGCAGTTTTGAGTGTTTTGGGTGATGTTTGAGTCTTTTGGTTTGTTTTAGTGTTTTAAAGTTTAGTTTTGCATTCTTTGAGTCTAGTAAGTGTTTTATATTGTGTTCTTACATTTTTGAGTCAATTTCACATTGATTAGCATCCCTAGTTAATCCCCGGTCTAGAACGATCCCTATTTGCTCATTTACTACAATTGTCATCCATAGGGTTTAATTTGTGTGTTTAACTATTTTCGCATCAAATTTTGGCGCCGTTGCCGGGGATTAGCAAAATTGCTAATCCCTTGTGTTTTTGCCGTATGTTTTTAGTGTAATTTACCTAGTTTTCTCATTTTGTTTTGTTTTCTTGGTTTAGGTACTAGTGCATGACGCGGAGTTCTCAAACTGTGCATGCACATATCTTAGACTTTAACGACGATTTTGAACGTGATTTGAGAAGAAAGAGGAGGCATCCCGAACCTAGTGAACCTAGTTCAAGTTCAGAGGCCGAATCTGAGTTTGAAAGTGTGGAAGAAGAAGTTATGGCAGCAGACAATCGGACCATTAAAGAGCTTTCGGCCTCGGGGTTGGCCAATGCCGCACCATTATGCATTCAATACCCCGCGGCTGCCCAAGGCAAGACCGATGAATTCGAGTTGAAGTCAAGCTTGTTGCACCACATTCCGAAATACCATGGGCTTTCCATGGAAGATCCCAACAAGCATCTCAAGGAGTTCGAGGTTGTTTGTTCGAGCATGACACCCATAAATGTCGATGGGAACATTCTAATGATGAAAGCTTTTCCATTCTCTCTTGTGGAAAAAGCTAAGGATTGGCTTTATGAATTGGCACCCGGGACCGTTACTTCTTGGGAGAGCATGAAGAGAGCGTTCTTGGAGAAGTTCTTCCCTACTTCAAGAGTCATTCTCTTGAGGAAGAAAATTAGCGGAATCCAACAAAGTCAAGGAGAAACTTTTCCGGCATACTACGAGCGTTTTAAAGCCCTTGTTGCATCATGTCCTCAACATCAAATGAAGGAGGAGCTTCTCCTTCAATATTTCTATGAGGGCCTTCTTCCCATTGAAAGGCAAATGCTCGATGCTTCGGCGGGAGGTGCATTGGTGGACAAAACTCCTATGGCAGCCAAGACCCTAATCGCAAACCGTGCTCTAAATGCACAACAATATGAAGGACTTGGGCAAAGGGACCCCCCACGGCAACAAGTGAATGAGGTAAGTTCTCAATCCGACCTTCAAACTCAATTAGCTAATCTTACTTCTATTGTGTCTCAGATGGCCGAAGGAATGAAGATACAAGGACCGATTGTATGTGGTGTATGTTCTATCCAAGGACACCCTTCGGAAAAATGCCCACAATTGATTGAGAATGGGGGATGGGAGAGTGCAAATGCTATTGGATTTCCGAGCCACAATCAACCAAGGAATGATCCATATTCCAACACATACAATCCGGGTTGGAGAGACCATCCAAACTTCAAGTGGAGGGAACCTCAACAACCTCAACAACAAGGAGGCTTTAGACAACAACCCCCGGGGTTCTACACCAAGCCATTCGGCCCCAATCCAAACCAAGCACAACCTGCCCAAAACAATCAAGGTACGTCGTTGGGAAATGAAACACTTCTTAAATTACTTACCAATTTGTCTCAGGGGCAAGAGGATCAAACCAAAGCCATGCAAAACCAAGACAAAAGGGTGGATCACTTGGAGAAACAAATTGGGCAGATTGCGGAATTTGTAGGACAATTCCGAGACAAAGGCAAGCTCCCTAGCTCAACCATTGTCAATCCAAGGGGAGGATTCGAATCTGCCAAGGCAATCATGTTGAGAAGTGGTAAGGAGGTCAGAACCACCCCAAGCACGTCCAAAACAAGTCAAGAAGAGGACGTGTTGCTGCAAGAAGAGGAGGAACAAGGAATAAAGGCCACGGCAAGGGTGAAAGAATCTTTGCCGCAGCCCCCTATTGTGCCAAAACCGTCCAACATGCCTAAGGTAAGTCCAAATTCGACCTTGTCAAGTTCTATTCCACTAAACGTGCCCTTTCCTAGCAGGTTTAGGCAATCAAAGAAGGAGGAGAGTGAAAAGGACATTTTGGAAACCTTTAGGAAAGTTCAAGTCAACATTCCGCTCCTTGATGCAATCAAGCAAGTCCCTAAGTATGCCAAGTTCTTAAAAGAGCTTTGCATCACTAGGAAGAGGATTTCGACCAAGGAAGTGGTGAAGGTAGGTGAGAATGTGTCCGCCATCTTGCAACGCAAACTACCTCCCAAATGCAAAGATCCGGGTAGTTTTACCATTCCTTGTGTCATTGGTAACACTAGATTTGAATCTGCCATGCTTGATTTAGGTGCTTCTATAAATGTTATGCCATATTCCATTTATGCATCTATGAACCTAGGAGTGTTGAAAAATGATGGTGTTATCATACAATTGGCCGATAGATCTAATGCTTATCCAAAAGGAGTTTTGGAAGATGTTTTAGTGCAGGTTAATCATTTGATCTTTCCGGCGGATTTCTATGTTCTTGAGATGGATGAATCGGATCATGCACCCTCGCTGCCCATTCTACTTGGAAGGCCATTCATGAAGACGGCCCGGACTAAGATTGACGTGTTTAATGGAACTTTGTCCATGGAATTTGATGGGGAAGTGGTTAATTTCAATCTTTCTGATTCCATTAAGTATCCTAGTGAAGATCATTCATGTTTCTCTATTGATATTGTTGACTCTTTGGCGCAGGGATATCTTGAAGATTTGAATGACGATGCACTTGAAAAGGTCATTACAAGAGGTGTAGAAGTCAAAACCAAGGAGGCAAGCTATATGCAAACCCACGGCACACTTGAACAAACCTATGCCGTGCCTCCTAGTGAGGAATTCCTTGAAGTAGTTGCTGCCCTTGAGTCATTACCTAAACATGAGGGAAAGTTTCCTAACCGTGAGTCCATTCCCATTTCGACTAACAAATTGCTTCCATCCATAATTCAGGGACCTATTCTTGAACTCAAACCTTTACCAAGTCATTTGAAGTACATTTTCTTGGGGGAAAACGAGACACTACCTGCCATCATCTCTTCCTCCCTCACGGCACAAGAGGAGGAGAAATTAGTTCGTGTATTGAAGGAGTACAAATCTGCCCTAGGTTGGACATTGGCCGATATTAAAGGTATAAGCCCTACAACTTGTATGCATCACATATTTCTTGAGGAGGGGGCCAAACCAACTAGAGAGGCTCAACGCCGTCTTAACCCTCCGATGATGGAAGTTGTGAAAAAGGAGATAATTAAACTTCTAGATTGTGGAGTTATTTATCCTATCTCCGATAGTCGTTGGGTTTCACCTATCCAATGTGTGCCTAAGAAATCTGGGGTAACGGTTGTGGAGAATTCCGAGAATGAGCTTGTGCCTATGAGAATTCAAACCGGTTGGCGGGTATGCATTGATTATAGGAAGATAAATTCCACCACAAGGAAGGACCACTTCCCATTGCCGTTCCTAGATCAAATGTTGGAAAGGTTAGCAGGTCATTCCTTTTATTGTTTTCTTGATGGTTATTCCGGTTATAACCAAATTATCATTGCTCCGGATGATCAAGAAAAGACCACTTTTACTTGTCCCTTTGGAACGTTTGCATATCGACGCATGCCATTTGGCTTGTGTAATGCTCCTGCCACGTTTCAAAGGTGTATGGTAAGCATATTTTCTGATTATGTTGAGAAGATTATTGAGATATTCATGGATGACTTTAGTGTTTTTGGTGATTCATTTGATCATTGTTTGGATAATCTCACTTTAATCTTGAAACGTTGTGTTGAAACAAATCTTGTTTTAAATTGGGAAAAATGTCACTTTATGGTTAAACAAGGTATTGTTTTGGGTCATATAATCTCTGAAAAAGGAATTGAAGTTGATAAGTCTAAAGTAGATCTTGTACGCTACTTACCCTCTCCTACTTCGGTTAGAGAGGTTCGTTCTTTTCTTGGTCATGCAGGATTCTATAGACGATTTATCAAGGACTTTTCCAAGATTGCACAACCCCTATGCCGCCTCCTCCAAAAAGATGTGTCTTTTGAGTTCAACGAGGCATGCGAGAAGTCATTCAAGCATCTCAAAGAGCTCCTAACCACGGCACCCATCATAACTCCCCCGGATTGGTCCATTCCATTTGAATTGATGTGTGATGCCTCGGATTATGCACTTGGGGCTGTTTTGGGTCAAAGGAAAAATAAACAGTCACATGTTATTTATTATGCTTCCCGCACTTTAAATGATGCTCAATTGAATTATTCTACAACCGAAAAAGAACTCTTGGCGGTTGTATTTGCTTTAGATAAGTTTAGATCATATCTTCTTGGTACTAAAGTAATTGTTTTCACTGACCATGCAGCCTTGAAGTATCTTCTCACCAAAAAGGAGGCTAAGCCAAGACTCATTCGTTGGATGCTCCTACTTCAAGAGTTCGATCTTGAAATCCGAGACAAGAAAGGGTGTGAAAACGTGGTGGCTGACCACCTAAGTAGAATGGTGCGTGAGGAAGAGTCCACCCCATTTTAGAAACGTTTCCGGATGAGCAACTTCTGTCCATTGAGGTAAGAACCCCTTGGTATGCCGATTTGGTCAATTTCTTGGTGTCTAAGCAAGTTCCTAGTACCCTAAACAAGTTCCAACGTGATAAACTTGTTCATGATGCACGTTTTTATGTTTGGGATGATCCATATTTATGGAAATTCTGCCCAGATCAGATTGTGCGTAGATGTGTGCCCGAATCTGAATTTAATTCCATTCTTACATTCTGCCATACTTATGCATGTGGGGGACATTTTGGCACCCAAAGGACAGCCCTAAAGGTGTTACAATCTGGATTTTATTGGCCTAATCTCTTTAAAGATGCTAAAATGTTTTGTTTAACATGCGATAAGTGTCAAAGAACAGGTAACATAGGGCCTAAGGACCAAATGCCACAACAATCTCTCTCATTTGTGGAAATTTTTGATGTGTGGGGTATTGATTTCATGGGCCCCTTCCCTCCATCTTTTGGTTTCACTTATATCTTGCTAGCTGTCGATTATGTTTCCAAATGGGTGGAAGCCAAAGCCACCCGTACTAACGATTCTAAGGTTGTTGCAGATTTTGTGAAATCTAATATTTTTGCTAGGTTTGGGATGCCACGAGTTTTAATTAGTGATGGGGGTTCTCACTTTCGTAACCGCACCATTGAAGCTTTGCTCAAGAAGTACAACGTTACTCATAAGGTTTCCACACCTTATCACCCTCAAACTAATGGGCAAGCGGAGGTTTCAAATAGGGAGATCAAACAAGTCCTAGAGAAAACCGTGGGACCCTCAAGAAGAGATTGGAGTTTGCGCTTGGACGATGCATTGTGGGCCTATCGTACGGCTTACAAAACTCCCCTTGGCATGTCACCTTTTCGGCTTATATATGGTAAGCCATGTCATTTGCCCGTTGAGTTAGAGCACAAGGCACATTGGGCTGTGAAAACCTTCAATTTGGACATAGACGCTGCTGGAGTTCATAGGAAGCTCCAATTAGATGAACTTGAGGAGATTAGGAACGAGGCTTACGAGAATGCTCGCATCTACAAGGACAAGACGAAGGCTTATCATGATAAGATGCTTCGTACCAAAACGTTCTCCAAGGGGCAGAAAGTGTTGCTTTTTGATTCAAGACTTCGGTTATTCCCTGGTAAGTTACGTTCTAAATGGATTGGACCTCTTGTTGTTACTAATGTTTTTCCTCATGGTGCAGTCCAAGTCCAAAGCTTAAAAAGTGGCCACGAGTTCAAGGTGAACGGACATAGATTGAAGCCATACTATGAGAACTTTGTGGAGCATGTCGTGGAGGAGATCCCACTCCATGCCGTGGGCTCCAATGGAGCATGAACGTGTCTTCGTCCGGCTGCAAGACGTTAAAGAAAGCGCTACTTGGGAGGCAACCCATGCAATTCAACAAAGGAAGCTCAAGGAATCACTCCAATTCCAGATTTGCGTTCCTAAACCCTTCACTTTGTTGTTTATTTCGAATCTGCCTATTTAGTTGTTTTACTTGCTGTTTGTGTGTTTCTTTGTGTTTTGTGTGATTTTATGCTTGAAACATTGAGGACAATGTTTGATTTAAGTGTGGGGGGGGTAACTAAGTGTTTTTGATGCAAATTCATGGGATTTTATCACCCTTTACTTATAGACTTGTTCCTTGCTGTTTTTAAGTGTTTTTAAGCAGTTTTGGTGTGTTTTAGTGTGTTTTGAAGTAAAAATCCGAAAATCACATAAAAATTTGAAAAATCTGTTTTAAAAACCCAAAAAGAGTTGTTTTCAAAGTGTTTTTGTGTGTTTGTTTTTGTTTTAGGGTACCTTCCAACACAATGATGAGGATTCGGTTTGTAATTACATGGCTGTTAAAGAGAGTGATTAACATGGATGAAAGTTTGATTTACTCTTTGTGTATGCTTGGTTGTGGTTATAACTTATGACTTCACATGCAATCATAAAAAAAAAAAAAATTAAATAAATAAAAAATCAGTTTTTGTAACATGCTTGAAGGAAGGAACTCAAATTAACGCTACAACCTTGTGAGACTTGAGCCTAAACGTTTATTTGGAGAGTTAGAATCTGTGCATTTTTGTTTTCTAAGTCGTTGCATGATCTCATTATTCTTTGCTTGGTTACTACTTAGAGGCGTTTCATCATTTAGTTCCAAATGCTAGAACTCATGCCCATTTCATTCAAAGCATGTTATTGATTTGCATAACACAGATTCAAGATGAAGTTGTGTAGTGACCACCACCTTAGCCATATTGCCGTGTATCCCATGTCATTTTATGTTTAAGTTAACCCACATTATCCTCACCTAGCCTAGATTAGGACCATCCACACCCTTGTTCTTAAAGCTTAGTAAAGCATGATTCAAATTGAATTTCTTTCGATTTATGTTGGCAGAAAACAAGTGTGGGGGAAGTGTTCTTGTGTGAGAATTTGTGTGCCATAGGCACGGCATGAAAGAAAAGAAAAAGAAAAAAAAAAAAAAAGGCGTGAAAAGTATGAAAAAGAGTTGAAAAGTTGTGAAAAAGAATTCCAAAGTATTGTTTGTTGAAGTAAGGGTCCAAAACAATGAATTCGGCCCTAAGGAGTTGTCTAAGTCTTCCCCTTGTGTTTTAAAGTTAATTTCTGCAATCTAAATGAATTCTAAGTCTTAAGTACACTACTTTGCTTACTATTACTTGAAGAACGCTTGTTCTCCTTATCTTTTCTTTGTTAACCACTACCCCAAGCCCCGTTACAACCCTTGACTTCATTCTTGAGTGTTATGTGTTTCAATTTGTGGAGTTTGAATTTGGTATGAGCATATGGTCATTGGTTCTCGCATCTAAGTAGTAGCATTCCATTCATGAGATCATTTCTAAACATGCTTATTAACTCCATAAATTGCGTTCTTTGTTATACGTATATGTGAGCATTCGTTTTCATATTTACATCAATCTTCTCACATATAACTAGTATAGGGTGTGTAGTTAGAAAATCTGAGTGAAAATTGAGTGCATATCTTGTAAGGATTGAGCAAATTCTCTAAGGCATGTTACTACATTCAAAACATTCTTTTAATTGATTAATTGTGAACTAGTAAGTGGTGACTATGATTAAGTATGTTCTCAATTGTAAAGATGACTCAAATCTGTGGGGATGATGATTTTTAACATGTCATGTACCATTGGAAATCCCTGAGGTGAACGTTGGAAGGTTTAGGTTATGTTTTGTTTCTTTGTTTTGCTCGAGGACTAGCAAAAGCTAAGTGTGGGGGAATTTGATAGAAGCATATTTATGCGCCTTAGTTAGCTAGTTCTTATGCATTTATGTTGTGTTTTCTTACTTAATTTAGTGTTTAAAGTCATTTTCGTGTGTTTATAGGTTCATATGGCTAAGGATGCAAAAGGATGCCTTTCGGAGCCTTAGCCATATGAACCTATAAACACACGAAAATGACTTTAAACACTAAATTAAGTAAGAAAACACAACATAAATGCATAAGAACTAGCTAACTAAGGCGCATAAATATGCTTCTATCATGTGTTCACTGGAAATCCCTGAGGTACATGTGGGAAGGTCTAGATGTGTTTTGTTTATTTCGTTTTGCTCGAGGACTAGCAAAAGCTAAGTGTGGGGGAATTTGATAGGAGCATATTTATGCTACTTAGTTATGTTGTTTCCTTGCATTTATGAAGTTAATTACTATTTATTTCAGTCTTTTAAGTTATTTTCGAATGTTTTTAGGTCCTAATGGCAAAAGGAGCAAGAAAGTGCATTTTTAGGCTATTTGGAGCATTTTGGGGCATGGATTGGATAGCTTAACCATGGAGCAAAGAGGATGGACGAAATTGAAGTCAAGAAGGGCTAGGAAAGGCTACAAATCTGGTGGAAGAAGTCCTAATGCAATAAAGATAAGGAAGAAGCAAGAAACAAGGAACCTTATCCAACCTTATCCAACCTTATCTTATCCTATCCTAGAAACCTTATCCTATCCTAACTCTAACATTATCCTATTCTATCCTATCCAAATCAGGTTTAGGAGTTGCAATCCTTCCTCTACACCTATATCATGAGTCCTTATCCATTTAGGTCCAGAAATCTACCCTTTACCCCTTCTAGAAGTCTAAAATCTGCCAAAAAATACCTAGTTTCTAGAAGCCCTTAAATTCTGGCGAAAATTCCCTATCCCTTTCCCTTTTGGTTTCTACAAAGACTTAACCCTTTTTCCATGGGATTGTGCAATCCTTGTCCTTCACTAAGTGTGCATAATTAGCCTATATAAACAGCCAATGCCTCACCATTTAATGCATCCACTCACTCATTCATTCATTCATACTTTCATCCATAAAACACCACAATCCATTCTACACCACCCTAGTGCCGCAAGCAAGGAAGCAAGGAGAGGAGGAATTGTGCAATCTGCCATCCAAGGAGGGTTCGAAATCTGCCATTGGAGTGTGGAGAGTTTCTAGGTGTATTCTATCCTTAGTCTTAGTTCAATGTTTAAATTTAATTATCTTTGTTTTGCGAACATGAGGAACTAACTTCTTTTTAGTTAGAGGAGAATTTGAAGCCATGATTATATGTTTTATATGAATTGATTACGTCCGGTTATTATTTCTTAAGGCATGAATGTGATTTGCTTATCTAAGTTATTAAAACTGGTTTATGTATGTGGGTTGGGGGTTAACACTTAATTTGCATGCATAAACTTGATGCTAGAGTATAGGGGGGTTTCACGTAATTGTTATTCACTTATATTCAAAAGTAGTGGAGGTTACTAGTCACAATCGCGTTAAGTAAATCCTTGGTATGAGTCTCATGTGTTTCATAGTGATGAATGCCTCGTCAATGCTTATAGTTTTCACAAAACTTAATGACTTTTGATATGTATCTTTGTTATGCGTCTCATATAAAGAACTTGAAAAAGATAATTTGGTTTAGATGCGTATTCCATCTAATTCAATGAAATAAGGAAAACTTGAGGGTTAGTTCTGCGATGCAACTAATTTGGGGCGTTGTCATTCATAGTCTAACGGAGCAATAACTGGACATTGGTTCGTATGCATATATCATGTGTGGAGAAGGACCCTCTAACTAGCCTTTTACCCATTTATTTTACCTAAATTCGTTTTTTCAAAAGTGTTTTCTACAAAGTTTTTGTTTTGAGTCTAAAATTCGTCAAAAACAATCCCCATGTTATTTAGTCTTCAAATTTGAGTCAAAACTTGTTTTCCTTGAGTCTTTTGAGTCTAGTCAAGTCCTATTTTCGTCCAAAACCTTTATTGAGTCTAAAACATAGTCTTTTTGAGTATTGGTTGTTGTTTTAAGTGTCTAAAGTTAGTTTTGAGTCCATAGAGTCTAGTTTAGTGTTTTTGAGTCCTATTTACATAGATTAGCATCCCTAGTTAATCCCCGGTCTAGAACGATCCCTACTTACATCTCTACTACAATTGTCACAAATAGGGTTTAATTTGTGGGTCAAGTTAATTTTCACATCAAATTGCACTAATTAACCCTCAGATTTTCCTCACGTTATTGAATTGGATGATTGCATACGACAACCCAAAGCATTCCCCACAAGTTCCCTACATGAATTGCATAATAGAGATACAAGCAAGAATCATTAAGTTCTTTGAAAACCATAAACATTGACGAAGCACTCATTACTATGAATTGCATGAAACTTATGCCAAGAATTTACTTAACATGATTGTGAAAACAACCTTAACTACTTGTGAATATTAGTTTGTGACGATTATGTGAAACACCCTAATATTCTAGCCCCAAATTCAAGCATGCAAATTAAGTAGGCCTCCCTAATAAACATACAAGAATAAGTTATCCGTCAAACGGTTAAGTAAATTGCGTTCACAATTTATGAAATCACAACTGGACTCAATCAACTCATATTATAAATGTAATCATGGTTTCAAAGCATCCCTAGGCTAAAACGAGTTTAGCCTCTCATGTTCATGACAAAACAAAGCAACATAGATTTAAACATTAACAATAAAGGATAGATTACACCTAGAAACGTCCAACACTCCAACTTGAATGCACAAACGCCCAAGGCTTGGTCTTCCTTCTCCTCCTCCTTGCTAAGTCACGGCAAAGGTTCTATGGTGGTGTATGGAGGTTGGGATGGAGGTGTGGAAGTAGGGGAATGATGGATAGGTGGTTGTAAGGTCACGGCAAAGGATGGTTGTGTTTATGAATGAATGATTGTTGTGTGAAGGGTGGTGCCCTAAATGGTGCGGCAAAAGGCTGTTTATATAGGCTAGTTTGGCACACTTAGTGAAGGAAAAGGATTGCCTAATCCTATTGAAAAAGGGTTAATTCAAGGCAGAAATCAAGTGGGATTGGGAATAGGAATTTCGGCTAGGAATTAGGGAGTTCTAGAAGGCTAGGTGCGGCACACATGTAGGGATAGGATTAGGTGTTCTAGAAACTGTGTTTAAGGCAGATTTCCTAATCCTAAAGGGCCTAGGATATGTGATATAAGAGTAGGAAAAGGTTTTCAATTCCTAAACCTACTAGGAGGGGTGTCTTGCGGCATTGGTATGGATAAGTGTTCTAGAACTGAATTAGGTGTTTAAATGTGTAATTGATTCCCCCTAATTAGCTAGGTTTAAGCCCCCACCAGATTTGGATAGGATAGAATAGGATAATGTTAGAGATAGGATAGGATAAGGTTTCTAGGATAGGATAAGATAAGGTTGGATAACGTTCCTTGTTTCTTGCTTCTTCCTTATCTTCATTGTATTAGGACTTCTTCCACCAGATTTGTAGCCTTTCCTAACTCTTCTAGTCTTTAATTTCGTCCATCCTCTTTCCTCCATGGTTAAGCTATCCAATCCATGCCCAAAAATGCTCCAAATAGCCTCAAAATGCACTTTATTGCTCCCTTTGCCATTAGAACCTAAAAACACACGAAAATAGCTTAAAAGACTAAAATAGATAGTAATTAAGTAACTAAATGCAAGGAAACAACATAACTAAGTAGCATAAATATGCTCCTATCAAATTCCCCCACACTTAGCTTTTGCTAGTCCTCGAGCAAAACGAAATAAATAAAACAAACTAAACACAATCTAAGCCTTCCAACAATTGCCTCAGGGATTTCCAACGAACATGACACATTATTGAACATCATTCCCACGGTTTTTAGCTTTCTTCATACTTCAACAAACACTTAATCATAGTTACCACTTATTAGTTCACATAGAATCAATTAAAACAATGTTTTGAATGTAGTAACATGCCTTAGAGAATTCCCTCAATTCCTCACTAGAATGCACTCTATTTTCACATAGATTTTCTGACTACACTCCCTACACTAGGTATATGTGAGAAGATTGATGTAAACATGTAGACTAATACTCACATATGTATAATCAAACAAGGCACTTTCTGGAATTATTAACATGTATATGATCTCATGAATGGAATGCCACTACTTAGACGCGAGAACCAGGGATACCATATGCTCAAACCAATTTCAAACTCCACATATTGAACACATAACATCAAGATAGAAGTTGAGGGTTGTAAGTAGGCTTAGGTATTGGCTAACAAAGAAAGGTAAGGATAACAAAAGTTCTTAAAGCAATAGTAAGCAAAGTAATGAATTTGACACTTAAACTCTCTTCAAATGGCCGAAATCAATTTGTACACACAAGGGAAGATTCATGCAACATTTAGGGTCAAATTCACTCTTTTGGACCCTTCCTTCAACAACCAACACTTGTGAGTTCATTCTCACTTATTTTTCAACTCTTTTTCCTTTTTTTCAACACTTTTCTATTTTCTTTTGATTTTTCCACGAAATTTTTTTTTTCTTCTTTTCTTCTTTTTTTTTTTTTCTTTCTTTCTTTTTCGTGCCCTATCATCTTCCCCCACACTCGTTTTCTGCCATATATTGACCCGAAGGAGTTCACCCTAAGTCGTGCTTTACTATCCTTTAAGAACAAAGGTATGGAAAGTCCTAATCTAGGCTAGGTGAGGATAATGTGGCTAACAACGAAAATAGGCTTTTAAAAAGGCTCAAGAGGGTTAATCCTACAATACATATGAAAAGGGATAAGCTTTTTGGCTCTGGCTTGACTAACAACTTCATCTTATTGTATGTTATGCAATCAATACCATGCTTGGAATGAACGGGCATGAGTTCTAGTATTTGGAACTATAATGAAATGCATTCTAAATAGCAACCAAGCAAAGAATGATGAGATCATGCAACGACTTTAGAAAACAAGAAATCACAGATTATACTCTCCAAAGAACGTTATAGGCTCAAGTCTCTCAGGGTTGTAGCGTTAGTTTGAGTTTCTTCCTTCAAGCATGTTACAAAAACTGATTTTTTCCTTTTGTGATTACATGTGAATTCATAAGCTATAACCATAACCAAGCATAAACCAAAGCACAAATCACTTCCAGCCATGTTTACAACATTCTTTAATAGTCATGCAATTAAAAACCAAATCCTCATCATTGTGTTGGAAGGTGACCTAAGACACAAACAAACACACAAAAACAACTTAAAAACAACTCTTTTTGGGTTTTTCAAAACTATTTTGTAATTTTTTTGTAAATTTTTCGGATTTTCTGATCAAAAGACATAAAAACACTCCGAAACACTCTAAAAACACTTAAAAACAGTGTGAAACAACATTATAAGTGATAGGTGATAAAATCCCACGAAAATCATGTAAAATCATGCAAAAGCAATTTGTTTACCCCCCCCACACTTAAATCAAACATTGTCCTCAATGTTTCACACAAAGACGCACATCCAAACAAACAATATAAATGAACTAACATGACAAAATAAAAATAATAAAGAGATAGAGATTGAGGAACGCAAATCTGATTTTATAGCTTGAATTGGTGAATTGCCCACTTCCTCTCTCGTTGAATGCATGGGTTGCCTCCCAAGAAGCGCTTGCTTTAACGTCGTGCAGCCGGACGAACGTTCTTCTTATCCTCACTTGGAGCCCACGGCATGGAGTGGAATGTCCTCCACAACTTGCCCTTCAACACTTTCGTAATATGGCTCTATGAATGGGAGGGGATAGTGATCCTCCCTAATGGTGGTATTTTGGTTCCGGAAGTCCATGTAAATGCTCCCACCACCTTGAAATTGATTTGGAACCTGCACCAAAGAAGGTAACAACCGATTAGTTGAAATGGGAATTGGAATTGGGATTGGAGACTTAATAGGATGTTGTGGCAATGCCCCTAGGGGAACCACCATCTCGCCAATTGTATCCTTAGGTACGGCCAGATTGGGTGTTTGTAGGGCAATGGCTTGCTTCTTGTGCTTCCCTCCAATTCCTTCCTCGATGGTGGTTCTAGACGCATCCTTCTTGATAGGTGTTGAACGTTCATGCCCTATATTTTTAATTGTACTAATGGCAAAACAAGAACGAACATCATTAGGATTCTCAATGGATTCAGAAACTTTAAAGTTAATCGTATCACCACCAAACTCCATAGTTAAGGCTCCCTTGGCCACGTCAATCTTGGTGTGGGCTGTTTTCATGAAAGGTCGTCCAAGTAAGAGTGGCGATGGTGGAGAGTGGGTTGAATCCTCCATGTCAAGCACATAGAAATCTGCAGGAAAAATCAAGTGGTCTACCTGCACCAAAACATCTTCCAAAACTCCTCTTGGGTATGCATTAGATCGATCGGCTAATTGAATAATAACACCATCATTTTTAAGCTCTCCTAGATTCATAGATGCATAAACAGAGTATGGCATGACATTAATTGATGCACCTAAATCTAGCATAGCATGCTCGAACCTTGTATTACCAATTACACAAGGGATAGTGAAACTACCTGGATCTTTGCATTTAGGTGGCAGCTTTCTTTGCAACATTGTAGAGACATTCTCACTTACATGTACCACCTCCTTCTCCCGAATCCGTTTCCTTGTTGTACAAATCTTTCTTAAAAACTTAGCGTACTTCAGAATTTGCTTTATTGCATCAAGGAGCGGGATATTGACATGCACCTTCCTAAACGTCTCCAGGATGTCTTTTTCATCCTCCTCCTTCTTTGTTTGCAAAAATCCGTGAGGAAAAGGAACATTGGGTGGAACGGGGTTAGAATTAATCAAATTTGAACCCAACTTACCTTTGGTGGCCGAATGGGATGCATTGGATGAAGTAGTGTCCTTAGGTGCTTGCGGCAAAGGGGATTGTGTCCTTGCCGTGGGCTTGTTTGCAGCCTCCTCTTCATGTTGCAACGTCTCATCTTCATTAGGACTTGTTTTGGATGGTGTGGATGTAGTGCCAACTTCTTTTCCACTCCTCAAGGTGATTGCGTTGGCCGTTTCGAACCCTCACTTTGGATTGACAATGGTTGAGCTTGGGAGCTTGCCTTGGTCTCGGAATTATCCCACAAACTCCGCAATCTGCCCTATTTGCTTCTCTAAGTGGTCCATCCTTTTGTCTTAGTTTTGCATTGCCTTTTCGTGGTTTTGCAATACCTTTTCTTGGTTTTGCAATACTTTGTTTTGATTTTCTTGCCCCTGAGACAAACTAGTAAGTAACTTAAGAATCATAGCATTATCTAAAGACGTACCTTGATGGTTTTGGGCGGATTGGGGTTGGGTTTGGTCTTGGCCGTGGGTGTTGGTGTAAAACCCCGGGGGTTGCTGCCTAAAGCCTCCTTGTTGGTAAGGTTGTTGAGGCTCCCTCCACTTGAAGTTTGGATGGTCTCTCCAACCCATATTGTATGTATTGGAATATGGATCATTCCTTGGATGATTTTGGCTTGGAAACCCAATGGCGTTTGCACTCTCCCACCCACCATTCTCAATCAATTGAGGGCACTTTTCCGAAGGATGACCTTGAATAGAACATACGCCACATACAATTGGACTTTGGATCTTCATTCCTTCGGCCATCTGAGACACAAGAGAAGTAAGATTAGCTAATTGAGTTTGAATGTCGGATTGAGAACTTACCTCAATCACTTGTTGTCGTGGGGGGTCCCTTTGCCCAATTCCTTCGTATTGTTGTGCATTGAGAGCCCGGTTCGCAATAAGGTTCTTGGCTGCCATAGGGGTTTTATCCACCAACGCTCCTCCCGCCGAAGCATCAAGCATTTTCCTTTCAATGGGAAGAAGACCTTCATAGAAGTATTGAAGTAGAAGCTCCTCCTTCATTTGATGTTGAGGACATGATGCAACAAGGGTTTTAAAACGCTCGTAGTATGTTGGAAAAGACTCCCCTTGACTTTGTTGAATTCCGCTAATCTTCTTTCTCAAGAGAATGACTCTTGAAGTAGGAAAGAACTTTTCAAGAAACGCCCTCTTCATGCTCTCCCAAGAAGTGACAGTTCCGGGTGCTATCTCGTATAACCAATCCTTGGCCTTCTCCAAAAGTGAGAACGGGAAAGCCTTCATCTTCAAAATGCTACCATCAACGTTAACTGGAGTCATGCTCGAACACACCACCTCGAACTCCTTCAAATGCTTGTTGGGATCCTCCATGGATAGTCCATGGAACTTTGGAATGTGGTGCAACAAGCTTAACTTCAATTCAAATTCGTCGGTCTTGTCTTGAGCCGCCCTTGGGTATTGGATGCACAAGGGTGCGGCATTGGCCATTCCTGAAGCGGAAAGCTCCTTGATTGTACGGTTGTCCACTGCCATGGTTTCTTCCTCTTGTGCCGTGGGTTCTTCTTCCTCCCTTGGCGTTGGCTCTTCCTCCTCCTCAAGGTTGGGAGCCGTACTAGATTCTGGGTTCTTCTTCTTCTTCCTCAAAGTGCGCTCAAAATCGTCGTCAAAATCCAAGATGTTTGCACTAACAGGTTGAGAACGACGAGTCATAAACTAGTACCTACAAACAAGAAAAGAAACTAGGTCAGTAGCTAAAACAAAAAGAAAACAAAAAGAAACAAAAAGAAACAACGGGGGATTAGCAAAATTGCTAATCCCCGGCAACGGCGCCAAAAATTTGATGTGATAAAAGATAGCACTCAAATTAAATCCTCTTTTTGACAATTGTAGTATAGATATAAGTAGGGATCTTTCTAGGCCGGGGATTAGGAGGGATTGCTAATCTAATGAAAATTGACTCAAAGATGTAAAAATATGTTTTAAAACACTTTAAATAGACTCACAAGACTCTTACTAACTTATACGACTCAAAACAAACTTTAAAGACTCGAAACAACCAAAAACAACCAAAAAGACTTAATTTAGACTCTAGGACTTAATTTGGACGAAAATACACTTGGTTTTGACTCTAAAGACTCAAAAAGACTCTTTTGGACAGATTTTGGAACAAATAAGAAAGGGGGTTTTGATTTTGGACGAATTTAAAAGAAAACAAGTGACTTAAAACTTTAAAACAGATTTTGGACGAAAATAAGAAAAACTAATGGATGATGGGATAGCCAAGGGATACTTCTCCACACATGATACTTTCTAACATAAATTATTTCCAGTTGCTTTTCCGATAAACCATGAACCTCAACACCCCAGATTAACCGTGAATTGCACTAATTAACCCTCAGATTTTCCTCACGTTATTGAATTGGATGATTGCATACGACAACCCAAAGCATTCCCCACAAGTTCCCTACATGAATTGCATAATAGAGATACAAGCAAGAATCATTAAGTTCTTTGAAAACCATAAGCATTGATGAAGCACTCATTACTATGAATTGTATGAAACTTATGCCAAGAATTTACTTAACATGATTGTGAAAACAACCTTAACTACTTGTGAATATTAGTTTGTGACGATTATGTGAAACACCCTAATATTCTAGCCCCAAATTCAAGCATGCAAATTAAGTAGGCCTCCCTAATAAACATACAAGAATAAGTTATCCGTCAAACAGTTAAGTAAATTGCGTTCACAATTTATGAAATCACAACTGGACTCAATCAACTCATATTATAAATGTAATCATGGTTTCAAAGCATCCCTAGGCTAAAACGAGTTTAGCCTCTCATGTTCATGACAAAACAAAGCAACATAGATTTAAACATTAACAATAAAGGATAGATTACACCTAGAAACGTCCAACACTCCAACTTGAATGCACAAACGCCCAAGGCTTGGTCTTCCTTCTCCTCCTCCTTGGTAAGTCACGGCAAAGGGTCTATGGTGGTTGATAGGACCATATTCATGCGACTTAAATGGCTTGTTCTCGTACATTTACGTTATGTTTCTTTAGTTAGTTTAGTCCTTTATGCTTCTTTTGTGTGTTTTCAGGATAATAAGACGTGTTTGACGAAAGGATGCATTGTGGAGTGTTTTGGAGCACTATTGGGCTAAGGATGGATAGCTTATGCTTGGAGCCCAAGTGCTGGATGAAATTGAAGGCCTTGTATGCACTTGAGGACACAAAACAATGGCCCTAACCCAATTACATTCACCTTGCCTTGGGCTTAACACAAACACCATTCCTTGCCAAAATTTTGATGCGTAAATTATACGCACACAAATTAAACCCTCTTTTTGACAATTGTAGTATAAGTATAAGTAGGGATCGTTCTGGACCGGGGATTAGGAGGGATTGTTAATCACTTGGATTTGACTCAAAAACGTAAAAACACAAACTAAAACACTATACTAAACTCGAAGAATTCAAAACTAAAAATAAGAAAGATTAAGACTAAGACTTAAACGAAATATGGGGGGATTGATTTTTGGACGAATTTAAACTAAAATGGATAGATTGTAAAGAAAACAAATTGTAAATATGAAATTGACGGAAATGAATGGATGGTATGGCTAGCTAAGGGGTTCATCTCTATACATGTTATACTTGCATACAAAACGATTTCTAATTGCTTTTCAATAAACCATGAATTTTCAACGCCCCGGGTTAATTAGGTCCGCTTAAATTAACCGTCAAGTTTTCCTTAAGTTAATGAATTGGATGATTGCATACGACAATCCAAAGCATTCCTCACAAGTTCCCTACATGAATTGCATAATAGAGATACAAGCAAGAATCATTAAGCAACATGAAAACTATAAGTGTTGACGAGGCATTCGTTACTATGATTGCATGAAACTTATGCCAAGAATTTGTTTAACGCGATTGTTTATAAGCAACCTCCACTACTTGTGAATATAAGTTCATAACTATTACGTGAAACTCACTTATATTCTAGCGTCATATTCATGCATGAAAATTAAGCGTTCATTCTTAATAAACATACATAAATAGGATATCAATCAAATAGTTAAACAAATTGAATTCACAACTTATGAAACGTAATTAAAAGTAATCAAATCATAATGCAAGCATAAACATTTATTTCGAATCACCCCCTAGCTAAAGGGGGTTTTAGTTCCTCATTACGTTGAAATCAAAGAAACACCTAAACATTCCAACAACTCAAACTTGAATTGTATGAACGTTTAGGTCCTCTTCTCTTCCTCGTTGTTGTAGCACAAGGTCTAAGGTGAGGTTTGGGGGATTATGGAAATGGTAGAGGAGTGGTGTTGTGAAGTGTTGGAATGGTGTTTGGATTGTAAGGGAGATACACGGCAACAAGGGGTTTGTTGCTTGGTGTTTGTGACTGAAATGTGTATGGAAGAGTGAATGAATTTTGAGGAGTGTTGGATGCTTATTTATAGGTGAAAGGGGGGGAACATAATAGCTAGGAGGTTGGTGGAAATCTGAAATGGTGATGGGAGATGCATGTGGCTGTTTTATGCATGTGAAATGTGGCTGAATTGTTGGTGAAATGATGAAATGGAATGCTGAAAAGGTAGGGAACTCACGGCAAGGATGGTGTTTGGTGCTGGAAATAAATGTGTTTGCATGAGAAATAAAGCTAATGGTGAATGAATGTGAATGCATGTGAATTAAAGAAGGAATGCTTGTTTGGAAATGAATGTGAAGACATGTGAAAGCTGGAAATGCATGTGAAGATGTTGGAAATGGGAATGAAGGTCACGGCAAAGGTTGGAGAAATGATTATGGATGCATGTGTTGTGGAGTGGTTGAATGTGGTGCAATGATAATGTTTTGTGGCTGAATTGGTGGTGGAATTATGATGGGAGTGCATATGATTAAAGAGTGGGAGTGCATGTGGGTGAATGTGAAGGGAATGCATGTGTTGATAACTAGGTTAGTGGGTGGAAATCTGAAAATGGCAAAAGGGAATGGGAGCTCACGGTTTTGAGTTGTTTGTTTGTGTGAAGTGTGTCTGAATGCATGTGAAGATGCTAATAAATAATGCATGTAGGGTTAGGAAATAAAATCATAACTTAAAGGGAGATGATTAAAGGGTGTTGAAAGGTTTTGCATGGCTTTGAAGTGATTGTGGATTGGGCTAGGGTTTAAGTACATGAAATGGACCCAAATTGCTCCCCCTTGCATGGCAAGGAATGGTGTTTGTGTTAAGCCCAAGGCAAGGTGAATGTAATTGGGTTAGGGCCATTGTTTTGTGTCCTCAAGTGCATACAAGGCCTTCAATTTCATCCAACACTTGGGCTCCAAGCATAAGCTATCCATCCTTAGCCCAATAGTGCTCCAAAACACTCCACAATGCATCCTTTCGTCAAACACGTCTTATTATCCTGAAAACACACAAAAGAAGCATAAAGGACTAAACTAACTAAAGAAACATAACGTAAATGTACGAGAACAAGCCATTTAAGTCGCATGAATATGCTCCTATCAAATACCCCCACACTTAGCTTTTGCTAGTCCTCGAGCAAAACAGAAAAATAATATAAAACGAAACGAAACAAACCAAACACAATCTTAAACCTTCCAACGTTGCCTCAGGGATTTCCAATGCACATGACATGTTAAAAATCATTATTCCCACAGATTTTGGTTATCTTTACACTTAAGTACATACTTAATCATAGTCACCACATACTAATTCACAATTAAGCATTTAAAACTATATTTTGAATGTAGTAACATGCCTTTAGAGAATTTGCTCAATTCCTTACAAGATATGTACTCAATTTTCACTCAGATTTTCTGACTACACACCCTAATCTAGTTACATGTGAGAAGATTGATGTAAACATGTAAACGAACACCCACATATATGTATCATAAAGAGAGCAATTTCTGGAGTTAATAAGCATGTTTAGGTATGATCTCATGAATGGAATGCTACTACTTAGATGCAAGAACCAGTGACACCATAAGCTTATATCAATTCCAAACTCCACATTATTAAACACATAACGATCAAGATAGAAGTCAAAGGGGTGTAACGGGGCTAAAAAGTGTTTGGCTAACAAAGAAGGGATATGGAAAACAAAGGTTCTTAAAGAAATAGCGAGCAAAGAATTTGAATTAACTTAGAATTCACTTTTGAACAAAAAGGGAGAACAAGCTCTTTTTCTTTCTTTCTTTCTTTCTTTTCTTTTCTGTTTTTCTTTTTCATATGTTTTTCACAATTTTTTTCTTTTCTTTTGGCTCTCAAAACATACATAAACGCTTAAGAACAAAACATTCTCCCCCACACTCATTTTCTTTCATAATGTACTCAAAAGGAATTCATTTAAGTCATGCTCACTATCATTTAAGAACAAGGGTGTGGACTGTCCTACACTAGGCTAGGTAAGGGGTGATGTGGTTAGCAAAGAAAATAGGCTAAACGAGGCTCAACGGGGTTAGAACTAATATATACGAAATATGGGAAGTAAGGCTATTTGGTTATGGTGGCAACTACACAACTTCATCTTGATATATGTTATGCAATTCAATGTCATGCTTTGAATGAAACGGATATAAGTTCTAGCATTTAGTTCATCATGATACAATTGCATTCTAAGTAGCAACCAAGCGAGGAATAATGAGATCATGCAACAACTTTAGAAAACAAAGAATCACAGAATATAACTCTCCAAAGAAGGTAATGGCTCGAGTCTCACAGGGATGTAGCGTTATTATGAGTTCCTTCCTTCAAGCATGTTACAAAAAACGAATTTTTCTTTTATGATTGCATGTGAAGTCATACATTATAACCATAACTAAGCATATACCAAGAGTAAATCAAACTTTCATCCATGTTTATAACTCTTTTTAACAGTCATGCAATTACAAACCAAATCGTCATCATAATGTTGGAAGGTTCCCTAAGACACAAAAACAACTCAAAACACTCTTTTTAGGCTTTTCAAAAAAAAATGTTTTTCAAATTTTTATGTGATTTTCGGAGTTATAAAACAAAACACGCTAAAACAGTTTAAAAACACCTTAAAAATATTTAAAACAGCAAGGAACAACACTTGAAGTTATGGGTGATAAATTTCAACGAATTTGCATCAACATACTTAGTTACCCCCCCCACACTTAAATCAAACATTGTCCTCAATGTTTTAAGCATAGATTCACACAAAGCATAAGTAAATACACAAAAAGCACTTAAACATACTAAACATGGCAGAATGTAATTAACAAAGAGAAGAGTTTAGAGACGCAAATCTGGTTATAGAGTGTAAATTCCATCTTCTCCTTGGTAATTGCATTGAGGCTTTGATCTTTGTGATTCCACAGGCTTACTCTTGAACTGGGCTGCATGATTCTTTTGGTCTCCTCCACCTGTTGATTTTCCTTTGTGCTACTAGGCTGGAGGATTCTTTTGGTCTTCCCCGAAGGTCTGAGCTTACCCCTTTGGTCTGTTTCTTTGTTCAATCTTTCCAATTAGTATTGAAAAGGGTTGGAGGATAACTTAGCCTATGTTTGTCTCCACATGCTTCAATGTATCATTTTCACTTGCCTTACTCGCTCCCCTTTGCAGAAGTGGTCCCTTCTCCGGAAGTGTATCAACCGTTGAAGATGACTACTCGAGAGCAACGCTAGGTAAGCAATCAGGAATAGATTCCAGGCAGTTGGCTCCAGATCGGAAGACTGACTCCAAGTGCCGGCTGATTGCTTCTTTTACTTTGCCATGCGAGTAAGAACAAGGACAAAGAAAAAGACAGGGAAAGAGCATGATATGAGATACTTTTGCTTTTGACCTTGATGATATAAGATACCTTTGCTTTTGAAGAAGCGGTGAATGAATCAGCACACTTCAATCTGCCGTTTCCTCCTGGGTCATCTGTACTCCAGGCATCCGGTATCATCTTTGGGGAAGAAGAAAAAATTGAGTATTTCAAAAGGCTTTGCTGGGAGTGCGCCCTCAGAGGTGAGGGAGAGTTGGGCATTTTCTTCAGGTTTGCCCTGCCATAAAAGACGAAGGTCGACATATATAGAGATAATATCAAGTGGTGGTACTTTTTACCTTTATCGACAAACGTTTTGATCCCGCAAATCCGGCTTTTTGAAATAGTGGCGCCTCTTCGATCTCTGAACACGCCTCTTCGATTTCTGAGCAGGCGCCCCTTCGATTTCTGAACGACGCCCCTTCGCTTTCTGAACGACACGTGGTAGTGCAGATGCGGCTCCTTTTGACAAAGCTGCACGCGTCTTCTGAAAAGCAGAGAAAGCGTCGCCGAACTTTGCGCTTGTCGGCTAAAGATGTGTAGTTGCGATGATGGCGTCCACGTGTTTTCAGCTTTGTCAGAAATCTTTTGACAAAGTTGAACGCGTTTTCTGAAAAGCCGAGGGAGCGTCGCCTAACTTACGCTGGAAAATCCGGCTCTTTGAAACGGTGGACGCGTCGCCTTGGCTTTTTATAGAGCTATCGATCACCGCCAACATACACACTCTGAAGATCTCCCATTCTTGAAAATCGTCTCCGGCCCTTCGAAATTTAACTCCATCCACCCATTCTCTTTGAACACTTTTGAAAAAAATGGCAAACTCATAGAACCTTAGCTTAGATTTGAGTCTTAGCAGCGATCCGGTTGCGCCCCGTCAAGGTAATGTATGGCATCCTTCTTTTTTATCTTCTAACGGTCCTCTTTCAGGTGAAGACTCTGTGATGCAGGACGCCACAACAACTACAATAGTAGCTAGGAACCTCCTCACTCCAAAAGATAGTAGGCTGCTGTCAGGACGGTCCGATGAGTTGGCCGTTCAAGAGTCCCTCGCACTTAGTGTTCAGTGTGCGAGCTCTGTGTCCAACATGGGCCTACGCCTGCTTGCTCGGTCCCGCCAAGTGGAATCGTTGATGGCAGAGGTGGAAAGTCTTAAGCAGGAAATCAAACAGCTTAAGTACGAGAATAGAAGTTTGCATGTGCTTGCAAATAACTATTCGGCGGGCATGAAGAGGAAGCTTGATGAGCTGCAAGAATCTGAGGGTCGAATTCACAATGACCGTCAAAGGCTTGCGTCTTATCTCCAGAGGCACCTTTTTCCTGGGTCATCCAGCGCTTGGCCAAGTATTGAGGCCTGGAATGCTCTAGCTCCGATGCCTCCCGCTCCGATGGCTTCCGCTCCGATGCCTCTTGCTTCTATGCCTCCTGCTTCTATGCCTCCCGCTTCTGCGCCTTCTGCTTCTGTGCCTCGTAGTGGGGCTTCACGCAAACAACCTTTGTGAAGCTCCACCTTTCTCCATGTTTAGTATTTTTTTTTTTTTTTTTTTTTTTAAATCAAACGGCATGGAATTGGTCCTTGAATGGAAGGTGATACTTGAAGTGAACCGGCATTGGTTTGAATTCTAATGTAGGTGCCTGATTCATAAAAAACAACAAGTTAGTATAAAATGTAATGGAATTTGAAAAAAATGACTTACTTGTTTTGTCTGACAAGAACTCAATGACAAACACCACTGCTTTGAAAGTTTCAGGGATATTGGACTTGGTCAGATTGCATGTGATGGTTATGACTTGTCCAATGTCATCAAATTTAACTTCTTTGGATTTTGTGGTTTCAAGAACGTCCTCTTTGATGAATTCATGACATTCCCTACTTGTCACCTTTGGAAGGGCTTCCAAGATGTCTTTTTCACCTTCTTCTTCCTTGGAAGTCATGAATCTGCAAGGAATAGGGATACTTGTTGGAACGGGGTTAAAAATAATGAAATTTGGAACAACCATACCTGTATTAGATGGCATAGGAGCAATAGGTGCCTCCGGTAAAGGTGTTTCCACCCTTTCCGTGGGTTGGGTGTATTCCTCTTCCTTGTGATTTGATTTTGATGGTTGAGGGTCCGTTCCAACCTCCTTGTCACTTCTCAACATGATAGCATTGGTGGTTTCAAATTCTCCCTTCTGATTTGCAATGGTTGAACTAGGGAGTTCGCCTTGGTCGCAAAATTGTCCTTCGAACTCCGCTATCTGCCCAATTTGCTTTTCCAGAGTAGTAAGTAATTGAAAAATCGTATCATTATCATTTGAATTACCTACATTACTTTGGGCAGGTTGTGGTGGCTGCATAGGCGTTGAATAGAACTCCTCATACGGCTGCCAATATCCTTCTTGTTGAGCCTCATTGTCTTGATTTTGTAAGCCCTGCACCAAACAAATTAATTCATCAAGCTTTTGATTATAATTTATTGACGAACATAAGTTTGGTTGGGCATATTGAATATGAGGTTGTGGTGGCTGCCAATATCCTCCTTGTTGAGCATTTTGAGGTTCCCACCACATAGAGTTTGAATGATCACTCCAATCCGAATTGTAAGTATTGGAAAACACGTTATTCCTTGATTGAAGATTCAATATATCAACTCTTTGCATTTGAGACCTTTCCATGAGCTGTGACAAAAGAGAAGCATTATCAAGTGCCATGTTGTTCTTCTCTAGTATTTGAATTCAACCAACAAAACAAAAATCAAAAACTAAAACTAAAATACATAACAGAAACAAACAATCCAAGAGATTAGCAAATTTGCTAATCCCCGGCAACGGCGCCAAAATTTTGATGCGTAAATTATACGCACACAAATTAAACCCTCTTTTTGACAATTGTAGTATAAGTATAAGTAGGGATCGTTCTGGACCGGGGATTAGGAGGGATTGTTAATCACTTGGATTTGACTCAAAAACGTAAAAACACAAACTAAAACACTATACTAAACTCGAAGAATTCAAAACTAAAAATAAGAAAGATTAAGACTAAGACTTAAACGAAATATGGGGGGATTGATTTTTGGACGAATTTAAACTAAAATGGATAGATTGTAAAGAAAACAAATTGTAAATATGAAATTGACGGAAATGAATGGATGGTATGGCTAGCTAAGGGGTTCATCTCTATACATGTTATACTTGCATACAAAACGATTTCTAATTGCTTTTCAATAAACCATGAATTTTCAACGCCCCGGGTTAATTAGGTCCGCTTAAATTAACCGTCAAGTTTTCCTTAAGTTAATGAATTGGATGATTGCATACGACAATCCAAAGCATTCCTCACAAGTTCCCTACATGAATTGCATAATAGAGATACAAGCAAGAATCATTAAGCAACATGAAAACTATAAGTGTTGACGAGGCATTCGTTACTATGATTGCATGAAACTTATGCCAAGAATTTGTTTAACGCGATTGTTTATAAGCAACCTCCACTACTTGTGAATATAAGTTCATAACTATTACGTGAAACTCACTTATATTCTAGCGTCATATTCATGCATGAAAATTAAGCGTTCATTCTTAATAAACATACATAAATAGGATATCAATCAAATAGTTAAACAAATTGAATTCACAACTTATGAAACGTAATTAAAAGTAATCAAATCATAATGCAAGCATAAACATTTATTTCGAATCACCCCCTAGCTAAAGGGGGTTTTAGTTCCTCATTACGTTGAAATCAAAGAAACACCTAAACATTCCAACAACTCAAACTTGAATTGTATGAACGTTTAGGTCCTCTTCTCTTCCTCGTTGTTGTAGCACAAGGTCTAAGGTGAGGTTTGGGGGATTATGGAAATGGTAGAGGAGTGGTGTTGTGAAGTGTTGGAATGGTGTTTGGATTGTAAGGGAGATACACGGCAACAAGGGGTTTGTTGCTTGGTGTTTGTGACTGAAATGTGTATGGAAGAGTGAATGAATTTTGAGGAGTGTTGGATGCTTATTTATAGGTGAAAGGGGGGGAACATAATAGCTAGGAGGTTGGTGGAAATCTGAAATGGTGATGGGAGATGCATGTGGCTGTTTTATGCATGTGAAATGTGGCTGAATTGTTGGTGAAATGATGAAATGGAATGCTGAAAAGGTAGGGAACTCACGGCAAGGATGGTGTTTGGTGCTGGAAATAAATGTGTTTGCATGAGAAATAAAGCTAATGGTGAATGAATGTGAATGCATGTGAATTAAAGAAGGAATGCTTGTTTGGAAATGAATGTGAAGACATGTGAAAGCTGGAAATGCATGTGAAGATGTTGGAAATGGGAATGAAGGTCACGGCAAAGGTTGGAGAAATGATTATGGATGCATGTGTTGTGGAGTGGTTGAATGTGGTGCAATGATAATGTTTTGTGGCTGAATTGGTGGTGGAATTATGATGGGAGTGCATATGATTAAAGAGTGGGAGTGCATGTGGGTGAATGTGAAGGGAATGCATGTGTTGATGACTAGGTTAGTGGGTGGAAATCTGAAAATGGCAAAAGGGAATGGGAGCTCACGGTTTTGAGTTGTTTGTTTGTGTGAAGTGTGTGTGAATGCATGTGAAGATGCTAATAAATAATGCATGTAGGGTTAGGAAATAAAATCATAACTTAAAGGGAGATGATTAAAGGGTGTTGAAAGGTTTTGCATGGCTTTGAAGTGATTGTGGATTGGGCTAGGGTTTAAGTACATGAAATGGACCCAAATTGCTCCCCCTTGCATGGCAAGGAATGGTGTTTGTGTTAAGCCCAAGGCAAGGTGAATGTAATTGGGTTAGGGCCATTGTTTTGTGTCCTCAAGTGCATACAAGGCCTTCAATTTCATCCAACACTTGGGCTCCAAGCATAAGCTATCCATCCTTAGCCCAATAGTGCTCCAAAACACTCCACAATGCATCCTTTCGTCAAACACGTCTTATTATCCTGAAAACACACAAAAGAAGCATAAAGGACTAAACTAACTAAAGAAACATAACGTAAATGTACGAGAACAAGCCATTTAAGTCGCATGAATATGCTCCTATCAGTGGTGTATGGAGGTTGGGATGGAGGTGTGGAAGTAGGGGAATGATGGATGGGTGGTTGTAAGGTCACGGCAAAGGATGGTTGTGTTTATGAATGAATGATTGTTGTGTGAAGGGTGGTGCCCTAAATGGTGCGGCAAAGGGCTGTCTATATAGGCTAGTTTGGCACACTTAGTGAAGGAAAAGGATTGCCTAATCCTATTGAAAAAGGGTTAATTCAAGGCAGAAATCAAGTGGGATTGGGAATAGGAATTTCGGCTAGGAATTAGGGAGTTCTAGAAGGCTAGGTGCGGCACACATGTAGGGATTGGATTAGGTGTTCTAGAAACTGTGTTTAAGGCAGATTTCCTAATCCTAAAGGGCCTAGGATATGTGATATAAGAGTAGGAAAAGGTTTTCAATTCCTAAACCTACTAGGAGGTGTGTCTTGCGGCATTGGTATGGATAGGTGTTCTAGAACTGAATTAGGTGTTTAAATGTGTAATTGATTCCCCCTAATTAGCTAGGTTTAAGCCCCCACCTGATTTGGATAGGATAGAATAGGATAAGGTTTTGATAGGAGCATATTCATGCGACTTAAATGGCTTGTTCTCGTACATTTACGTTATGTTTCTTTAGTTATTTTAGTTCTTTATGCTTCTTTTGTGTGTTTTCAGGTTCTAAGGGCTTAGGGAGCAAGAAAGTGCATTTTGAGGCTATTTGGAGCATTTTTGGGCATGGATTTTGATACGAGTTTTATACGCACGCAAATTAAACCCTATTTGTGACAATTGTAGTAATGATATAAGTAGGGATCGTTCTAACCGGGGATTAACTAGGGATACTAAACACTTGACTCAAATAAATAAAACTAACTTTTAAAACACTTAACTTACTTAACAAGAATTCAAAACAAGTACACAAGACTCCAAATACTTAAAACACAAAAATAAAACAAATACGAATGATTAAGACTCAACGAAATATGGGGGAAATGTGTTTGGGCAAGATTAAATTAAATGGAAAGATTATAATTAAGGGCAAAACGTAAATACAAAGGTGATAAAAATATGGATGATGGAATAGCCAAGGGGTTCTTCTCCACACATGTTACACTTGCATACAATATTGATTCTCAGTTGGTCTTTCGATAAGTTGTGAAACTCAATGCTCCAAGTTAATTAGGTCCGCTTAAATTAACTTTCAGATTTCCCTAAATTCATTGGATTGAATGGAAGACGCATTACAACCAAATTATTCTTAATCAAAGTCCCTAACTATGGAATACGCATGATAGAGACATTCAACAAAGATCATTAAGTTCAATGAAAATTATAAGTGTTGACGAGGCATTCGTTACTATGGAATACGCATGAAACTTATGCCAAGAATTCGTTTAACGCGATTGTTTATAAGCAACCTCCACTACTTGTGAATATAAGTTCATAACGATTAGGTGAAACTCACTTATATTCTAGCGTCATATTCATGCATGAAAATTAAGCTTGCAATCTCAATGAACATACATAAATACGTTATCAATCAAACAGTTAAACGAATTGAATCCACAACTTATGAAATTCCAACCAAAAGTAATCAATTCATATTGCAAATATAAACATGTATTTTGAATCACCCCCTAGCTAAAGGGGGGTTTAGTTCCTCATAACTTTGAAATCAAAGAAACACCTAAACATTCCAACAACTCAAACTTGAATTGTATGAACGTTTAAGCACTCTTCTCTTCCATTACAAAACAAAGAAAATTGAATTTAAACATTGAAATCAAAGAAACACCTAAACATTCCAACAACTCAAATTTGAATTGTATGAACGTTTAGGCACTCTTCTCTTCTTCGTTGTTGTAGCACAAGGTCTAAGGTGAGTTTTTGGGGGATGAGGAGTGGTTGGAATGAAGAGAAAATATGCAGAAAATGAAGGGATATGCACGGCAAGAATGGAGGTGTTTGTGGTGTGTTGTGTATGAAAATGAGATGTGAATTGAATGGGGAATGAATGAATGAATGCAAGGGTATTTATAGGAGTAGTGGAGGGAACATATGGCTATGTCATTTGTAGGTGAAGTAGGTGGATGTTGTAGGTGAAGTAGGTGGATGTTGTAGGTGAGTAGGTGGATGTTGTAGGTGAAGTAGGTGGATGTTGTAGGTGAAGTAGGTGGATGTTGTAGGTGAGTAGGTGCATGTTGTAGGTGAAGTAGGTGGATGTTGTAGGTGATTATGAGTGATAAGTGATAAGTGTATTATATGTTAAGTGATAAGTGAATGATTATGATAAGTGATAAATGAATGTATGATATGATAAGTGGTGAATGATATGTGGTGAATGATAAGTGGTAGTGTTTAAGTATTTAAAATAGGGAACAAAGCCCTTCCTTGCATGGCAAGGAAGGGAGACACAAGGAAACACACGACAATGTCCTAAGGTTGCTAGGAATGTTGTTTTTGTGTTCTAAAATGCGTAGGAGTTTTCAATGATGCTCAAACATGAGGTCTTTTTAGGATTTAACTTTCCTACTTCAAGTCTTCAATTTCGTCCAAACTTTGGCTCCATAGATAAGCTATCCAATCCATGCCCAAAAATGCTCCAAATAGCCTCAAAATGCACTTTCTTGCTCCCTAAGCCCTTAGAACCTGAAAACACACAAAAGAAGCATAAAGAACTAAAATAACTAAAGAAACATAACGTAAATGTACGAGAACAAGCCATTTAAGTCGCATGAATATGCTCCTATCAGGTTTCTAGGATAGGATAAGATAAGGTTGGATAACGTTCCTTGTTTCTTGCTTCTTCCTTATCTTCATTGTATTAGGACTTCTTCCACCAGATTTGTAGCCCTTCCTAACTCTTCTAGTCTTCAATTTCGTCCATCCTCTTTGCTCCATGGTTAAGCTATCCAATCCATGCCCAAAAATGCTCCAAATAGCCTCAAAATGCACTTTATTGCTCCCTTTGCCATTAGAACCTAAAAACACACGAAAATAGCTTAAAAGACTAAAATAGATAGTAATTAAGTAACTAAATGCAAGGAAACAACATAACTAAGTAGCATAAATATGCTCCTATCAAATTCCCCCACACTTAGCTTTTGCTAGTCCTCGAGCAAAACGAAATAAATAAAACAAACTAAACACAATCTAAGCCTTCCAACAATTGCCTCAGGGATTTCCAACGAACATGACACATTATTGAACATCATTCCCACGGTTTTTAGCTTTCTTTATACTTCAACAAACACTTAATCATATTTACCACTTATTAGTTCACATAGAATCAATTAAAACAATGTTTTGAATGTAGTAACATGCCTTAGAGAATTCCCTCAATTCCTCACTAGAATGCACTCTATTTTCACACAGATTTTCTGACTACACTCCCTACACTAGGTATATGTGAGAAGATTGATGTAAACATGTAGACTAATACTCACATATGTATAATCAAACAAGGCACTTTCTGGAATTATTAACATTTATATGGTCTCATGAATGGAATGCCACTACTTCTGACTACACCCCTCCACATCATGTTCTACAAAGCTCTCGTAGTAAGGCTTCAAGCGATGCCCATTCACCTTGAACTCTTGACCTGTTTTGAAACTACGAACTTGGACTGCACCATGAGGAAAAACATTAGTAATAACAAAGGGTCCAATCCAACGTGAACGTAACATACCCGGAAATAGACGAAGACGAGAATTAAACAACAACACTTTTTGTCCAACAGAGAAGGACTTGGTGCGAATCATCTTGTCATGAAAGGCCTTTGTCTTTTCCTTGTAAAGTCGAGCATTCTCGTAAGCTTCATTCCGTATTTCCTCAAGTTCATTCAATTGAAGCTTACGATGAATTCCCGCCTCATCTACATCCATGTTGAACTTCCTCACGGCCCAATGAGCCTTGTGCTCCAACTCCACAGGTAAGTGACATGGTTTGCCATACACAAGCCGAAAAGGGGACATTCCTATGGGTGTTTTGTAGGCGGTCCTATAAGCCCACAATGCATCCTCTAACCTCAAGCTCCAATCTTTTCTTGTTGGGCCAACCGTCTTCTCAAGAATCTGTTTTATCTCGCGATTCGACACCTCGACTTGCCCGCTTGTTTGAGGATGATAGGGTGTCGAAACCCTATGTGTAACGTTGTACTTCTTGAGCAGTGCCTCGATTGTGCGATTACAAAAATGTGAACCTCCATCACTTATAAGGACTCGAGGCATTCCAAACCTAGCAAAAATGTTAGACTTCACAAAATCTGCAACCACTTTGGAATCGTTAGTACGGGTGGCTTTTGCTTCCACCCATTTGGAAACATAATCCACCGCCAACAAGATATAGAGAAAACCATGTGAGGAAGGAAAAGGACCCATAAAATCAATTCCCCACACATCAAATATTTAAACAGAAAGTATAGGGTTTTTTGGCATTTGATCCTTAACACTTATATTACCCATTCGTTGACAACGATCACATGTAAGGCAAAATGTCCTAGCATCCCTAAAAATGGTTGGCCAATAAAACCCACATTCTAAGACTTTAAGGGCAGTGTGTTGGGTGCCAAAATGTCCCCCACATGCATATGAATGACAGAATGTTAAAATAGATTGAAACTCAGATTCATTCACACAACGTCGTACAATTTGATCAGGACAAAATTTCCAAAGGTATGGGTCATCCCAAACATAAAACCTAGCATCCTTTTTAAGCTTATCACGTTGATTCCTATTAAGTGTGCTAGGGTATGTTTAGACACCAAAAAGTTCACCAAATCTGCATACCAAGGCTCACTTACCTGGATAGACATTAATTGCTCATCGGGAAAGGTTTCAGAAATTGGCGATGCTTCCTCATGTACCATTCGACTTAGGTGGTCAGCCACCACATTCTCCACGCCCTTCTTATCCTGAATCTCAATGTCAAACTCTTGTAAAAGCAACAGCCATCGAATTAGTCTAGGCTTGGCCTCCTTTTTCGTGAACAAATACTTGAGAGCTGCATGATCAGTAAAAATCATAACTTTAGTACCAAGTAAGTATGATCGAAACTTATCTAATGCAAATACCACAACAAGTAATTCTTTTTCAGTGGTTGAGTAATTTAATTGAGCATCATTTAGTGTCCTAGATGCATAATAAATAACATGAGGTTGTTTGTTCTTTCGTTGCCCCTAAACAGCACCAATCGCATAGTCCGAAGCATCGCACATCAACTCGAATGGAAGGCTCCAATCTGGAGGTGTGATAATGGGAGCCGAAGTGAGAGCCTCCTTTAAGTGCTTGAATGCCGTGGAGCATGCATCATCAAACTCGAAAGCCACCTCTTTTTGAAGCAATCGGCATAGTGGCTGTGCAATCTTGGAGAAATCCTTTATGAAACGCCTATAAAAACCTACGTGACCAAGAAACGAACGAACCTCTCTAACCGAAGTTGGAGAGGGTAAGTGACGAACAAGGTCTACCTTAGATTTATCCACTTCAATGCCTTTTTCAGAAATAATATGTCCTAAAACAATACCTTGCTTAACCATGAAGTGACATTTTTCCCAATTAAGCACAAGATTCGTTTCAACACAACGTTTCAAAATTAAGGTCAGATTATTCAAGCAATGATCGAATGAATTACCAAACACGCTAAAATCATCCATGAATATCTCAATAATCTTCTCCACATAATCAGAAAATATACTCACCATGCATCGTTGAAATGTCACAGGGGCATTGCACAAACCAAATGGCATACGCCTATATGCAAAGGTGCCAAAGGGGCACGTGAAGGTTGTCTTTTATTGGTCCTCCGGAGCTATCACAATTTGGTTATATCCGGAATATCCATCAAGAAAGCAATAAAATTTATAACCGGCTAACCTTTCTAGCATTTGGTCCGGGAATGGCAATGGAAAGTAATCCTTCCTTGTCATGGCATTTAACTTCCTGTCACAACACGAGTGGGTACAAGCTCTTGTTCTTCATTCTTCACCACCGTGACTCCGGACTTCTTTGGGACAACCTGCACGGGTGACAACCAATGACTATCAGAAATAGGATATAAAACACCACAATCAAGCAATTTTATAACCTCCTTTTTTACTACTTCCAACATGGGTGGATTAAGGCGACGTTTGGATTAAGGTGACGTTGAGCTTCACGAGATGGCTTGGCTCCCTCCTCCAAAAGGATGCGATGCATGCACGTGGTGGGACTAATGCCTTTGATATCCGCCAAGGTCCATCCAATGGCAGATTTGTGCTCCTTTAACACCCTTATCAACTTGTCTTCTTTTTGGGCCGTGAGTGAGCTAGATATGATGACAGGTAGTATCTGATTTTCTCCCAAGAAAACATACTTCAAGTGACTAGGTAATGGCTTTAACTCAAGTGTAGGTGGCTGCACAATTGATGGAAGTAACTTGTTAGTCAAAACCGAATCTAAAATTGAGAGTGGAGACTTACCAGAGTGTGAGGGCAATGACTCAAGGGCCGCGACTATTTCAAACACTTCACTACAAGGGGGCACAACAATATGGTCAGTGGTACGTAGATTATACGCACACAAACTAAACCCTATTTGTGACAATTGTAGTAATGATGTAAGTAGGGATCGTTCTAACCGGGGATTAACTAGGGGTGCTAAACACTTGATTCAAATAAATAAAACTAATTTTTAAAACACTTAACTTACTTAACAAGAACTCAAAACAAGTACACAAGACTTCAAATACTTGAAAACACAAAAATAAAACAAATACGAATGATTAAGACTTAATAAAAGATGGGGGGGATTGTGTTTGGACGAGATTAAATTAAATGGACAAATTGTAATTAAAGGCAAAACGTAAATATGAATGTGATGAAAATATGGATGATGGAATAGCCAAGGGGTTCTTCTCCACACATGTTACACTTGCATACAAGATTGATTCTCAGTTGGTCTTTCGATAAATTATGAAACTCAACACTCCGGGTTAATTAGGTCCGCTTAAATTAACCGTCAAGTTCTCCTTAAGTTAATGAATTGGATGGGTTAGCGCAACGCAATTCACCACATTCTCCAAAAGTCCTTTACGTGAAAAGCACAATAAAGATACAATCAAAGATCATTAAGCATTATGAAAACTATAAGTGTTGACGAGGCATTCGTTACTATGATGAGCATGAAACTCGTGCCAAGAATTCATTTAACGCGATTGTTTATAAGCAACCTCCACTACTTGTGAATATAAGTTCATAACGATTAGGTGAAATTCACTTATATTCTAGCATCATATTCATGCATGAAAATTAAGCGCGCATTCTTAATAAACATTCATAAATAAGTTATCAATCAAACGGTTAAACAAATTGAATCCACAACTTATGAAATTCCAACGAAAGTTAATCAATTCATATTGCAAATATAAACATAGTTTCGAATCACCCCCTAGCTAAAGGGGGTTTAGTTCCTCATAATTTTGAAATCAAAGAAACCCCTAAACATTCCAACAACTCAAACTTGAATTGTATGAACGTTTAGGCACTCTTCTCTTCCATTCTCATACGTACAAAACAAAGAGAATTAAATTTAAACTTTGAAATCAAAGAAACCCCTAAACATTCCAACAACTCAAACTTGAATTGTATGAACGTTTAGGCACTCTTCTCTTCCTCGTTGTTGTAGCACAAGGTCTAAGGTGAGCTTTGGGGATTATGTGAAGTGTTTTGGAGGGATGGGAAGTGGTTGGATAGTGGCTGCAATGGAGGAGAAAAACTGCACAGAAATGGAAGGGGATTTGCGGCACAAGGGTTGTGTTTGTGTTGTGAATGGAAAATGAGATGATCTTGAATGAATGAATGCAAGGGTATTTATAGGAGTAATGGAGGGAACATGACAGCTAGGAGGTCGGTGGAAATGTGGCTGCAAGTTTGGTGAATGATTATGAGTGAATGCATGTGAATGTGGCTAGGTTGGAAAGCTGGAAATCTGAAAATGCAAATGGGAATGCTGAAATGCAAAGGTGGCCACGGTTTTGAGTGTGTTTTGTGTTGGAAATGCATGTGAATGCATGTGAATGTTGTTTGTGTGAAGTGTGTGTGGGTTAAAGAGTGAATGGTGGTGTAATGATGAAGTGTGATGGCTGAAAATGTCAAGGGAAATGCATGTGATTGCACGGCAAAGAATTTCAGGATGCATGTGTGTTGGTGTGTTGTGTGATTGTTTTGTGGTTGAATGATTAAGTGGCTGAATTAAAGAATGGGAGTGCATGTGGCTTAGGTGGTGTAATGATGAAGTGGGAATTGAAAGAATGTGGTTGGAAAGTGGAAGGGAAGGCACGGCACAAAGGGGGAAGTGTTGGAAATGCATGTGATGCATGCCAATGTTGTCTTTTGGTGCATGTGTGTGTTGAATGGTGTCCTTTAATTATGCACGGTTTAGGGCTGTTAAGGGGAGAGAAATGGGAGTGAATGTGGCTTAATGATGAAGGGGGAAAGCTTGGAAAGCATGTGGGCAAGGTTGGTTGCATGATGATGATGCATGTGAGTTGAAATGCATATGTTTAAATGGTTGAAATGTGTAGATGATTATGAGTATGATAAGTGATAAGTGAATGATGTATTAAGTGATAAATGAATGATATGTTAAGTGATAAATGAATGATATGTGGTGAGTGATAAGTGAATGGAAGTGATAAGTGATAAGTGAATGGAAGTGATAAGTGAATGGTTTGATAAGTGAATGATATGATAAGTGAATGCTTATAATAAGTGAATGATATGATAAGTGAATGCTTATAATAAGTGAATGATATGATAAGTGAATGCTTTAAGTGTTTAAAATAGGGAACAAAGCCCTTCCTTGCATGGCAAGGAAGGGAGACACAAGGAAACACACGACAATGTCCTAAGGTTGCAAGGAATGTTGTTTTTGTGTTCTAAAATGCGTAGGAGTCTTCAATGATGCTTAAACATGAGGTCTTTTAGGATTTAACTTTCCTACTTCAAGTCTTTAATTTCGTCCATCCTCTTGGCTCCAAGCATATGATATCCATTCCAATCTCTAATTTGCTCCAAAAGGCTCCAAAAGGCATCCTTTTGCATACCTTGCCCTTAGAACCTGAAAACACACAAAAGAAGCATAAAGGACTAAAATAACTAGAGAAACATAACGTAAATGCACGAGAACAAGCCATTTAAGTCGCATGAATATGCTCCTATCAAATACCCCCACACTTATCTTTTGCTAGTCCTCGAGCAAAACAGAAAGAAAAACAAAACAAAACCAAACGAAACAAAACAAGTAAAACACAACCTAAACCTTCCAACAACCGTCTTAGGGATTTCCAATGCACATGACACGTTAAAAATCATCATTCCCACAGATTTTAGTCATCTTCACACTTAAGTACATTCTTCATCATAGTCACCACATATTATTTCACAATTAAGCATTTAAAACCATGTTTTGAATGTAGTAACATGCCTTAGAGAATTTGCTCAAATCCTTACAAGATATGCACTCATTTTTCACACAGATTTTCTGACTACACACCCTACACTAGCTATATGTGAGAAGATTGATGTAAATATGAATTCTGACACTCACATATGTTATATCAAAGAAAACATTTTCTGGATTTACGACAATGACATGAATATGATCTCATGAATGGAATGCTACTACTTAGAATGAGAACCAGTGATTCCATAAGCTCATATCAATTTCAAACTCCACATATTGAATACATAACATCAAGATAGAAGTTGAGGGTTGTAACGGGGCTAAGGGTAATGGTTTAACAAAGAAAGGTAAAGTGAAACAAAGGTAATAGGAAGCGAAGTAATGAAATTGACACTTAAACTCACTTTTAATGGCAGAAATCAACTTTTAAACACAAGGGAAGATTTATGCAACAACTAGGGTCAAATTCACTCTTTTGGACCCTAGTTTCAATAACCAATGCTTGTGAGATCATTCTCACTTATTTTTCAACTCTTTTTTTTTTTTTTTTTTCTTTCTTTTCAACAAATTTTTTCTTTATTTCATTCTTTGGCCGTGCCCTATTATCTTCCCCCACACTTATTTTCTGCAGTATATTGATCAAAAGGAGTTCATTCTAAGTCATGCTTCACTAACCTTTAAGAACAAGGGGTTAACAAAGAAAATAAGCTTGAAAAGGCTCAAAAGGGGTAATCCTACAATACATGTGAAAAGGGATAGGCTTTTTGGCTTTTGCTTGACTAACAACTTCATCTTATTGTATGTTATGCAATCAATATCATGCTTTGAATGAAACGGATATAAGTTCTAGCATTTAGTTCTATCATGATACAATTGCATTCTAAGTAGTAACCAAGCAAGGAATAATGAGATCATGCAACAACTTTAGAAAACAAAGAATCACAGAAAATAACTCTCCAAAGAAAGTAATGGCTCGAATCTCACAGGGATGTAGCATTTGTTTGAGTTCCTTCCTTCAAGCATGTTACAAAAACGAATTTTTCTTTTATGATTGCATGTGAAGTCATACATTATAACCATAACCAAACATATACCAAGAGTAAATCAAACTTTTCTCTATGTTAATAACTCTTTTTAACCGTCATGCAATTACAAACCAAATCCTTATCATTGTGTTGGAAGGTACCCTAAGACACAAACACACAAAAACGACTCAAAACACTCTTTTTAGGCTTTTTAAAACATGTTTTTCAAATTTTTATGTGATTTTCGGAGTTATAAAAACAAAACATACTAAAACACTCTAAAACAACTTAAAAACACCTTAAAACAGCAAGGAACAACATTTGAAGTAATGGGTGATAAAATCCCACGAATTTGCATTAAATATACTTAGTTACCCCCCCACACTTAAATCAAACATTGTCCTCAATGTTTTAAGCATAGATTCACACAAAACATAAGTAAACACACAAACAACAACTAAACATACTAAACATGGCAGAATGTAATTAACAAAGAGAAGAGTTTAGGGACGCAAATCTGGTTATGGAGTGTAAATTCCCTCTTCTCCTTGGTGATTGCATTGAGGCATTGATCTTGGTGATTCCACAGGCATACTCTCGAACTGGGTTGCATGATTCTTTTGGTCTCCTCCACTTGTTGATTTTCCTTTGTGCTACTGGGCTGGAGGATTCTTTTGGTCTTCCCCGAAGGTCTGAGCTTACCCCTTTGGTCTGTTTCTTTGTTCAATCTTTCCAATTCGTAATGAAAAGGGTTGGAGGATAACTCAGCCTATGTTTGTCTCCACATGCTTCAATGTATCATTTTCACTTGCCTTACTCGCTCCCCTTTGCAAAAGTGGTCCCTTCTCCGGAAGTGTATCAACCGTTGAAGATGACTACTCGAGAGCAACGCTAGGTAAGCAATCAGGAATAGATTCCAGGCAGTTGGCTCCAGAACGGAAGACTGACTCCAAGTGCCGGCTGATTGCTTCTTTTACTTTGCCATGCGAGTAAGAACAAGGACAAAGAAAAAGACAGGGAAAGAGCATGATATGAGATACTTTTGCTTTTGACCTTGATGATATGAGATACCTTTGCTTTTGAAGAAGTGGTGAATGAATCAGCACATGTATTTGTTGTGCTGTTTCCTCCTGGGTCATCTGTACTCCAGACATCTGGTATCATCTTTGGGGAAGAAGAAAGAATTGAGTATTTCGAAAGGCTTTGCTGGGAGTGCGCCCTCAGAGGTGAGGGAGAGTTGGGCATTTTCTTCAGGTTTGCCCTGCCATAAAAGACGAAGGTCGACATATATAGAGATAATAGCAAGTGGTGGTACTTTTTACCTTTGTCGACAAACGTTTTGATCCCGCAACTCCGGCTTTTTGAAATAGTGGCGCCTCTTCGATCTTTGAATACGCCTCTTCGATTTCTGAGCAGGCGCCCCTTCGATTTCTGAACGACGCCCCTTCGCTTTCTGAACGACACGTGGTAGTGCAGATGCGGCTCCTTTTGACAAAGCTGCACGCGTCTTCTGAAAAGCAGAGAAAGCGTCGCCGAACTTTGCGCTTGTCGGCTAAAGATGTGTAGTTGCGATGATGGCGTCCACGTGTTTTCAGCTTTGTCAGAAATCTTTTGACAAAGTTGAACGCGTTTTCTGAAAAGCAGAGAAAGCGTCGCCTAACTTACGCCGGAAAATCCGGCTCTTTGAATCGGTGGACGCGTCGCCTTGGCTTTTTATAGAGCTATCGATCACCGCCAACATACACACTCTGAAGATCTCCCATTCTTGAAAATTGTCTCCGGCCCTTCGAAATTTAACTCCATCCACCCCTTCTCTTTGAACACTTTTGAAAGAAAATGGCAAACTCATCGAACCTTAGCTTAGATTTGAGTCTCAGCAGCGATCCGGTTGCGCCCCGTCAAGGTAATGTATGGCGCCCTTCTTTTTTATCTTCTAGCGGTCCTCTTTCAGGTGAAGACTCTGTGATGCAGGACGCCACAACAGCTACAATAGTAGCTAGGAACCTCCTCACTCCAAAAGATAGTAGGCTGCTGTCAGGACGGTCCGATGAGTTGGCCGTTCAAGAGTCCCTCGCACTTAGTGTTCAGTGTGCGAGCTCTGTGTCCAACATGGGCCAACGCCTGCTTGCTCGGTCCCGCCAAGTGGAATCGTTGATGGCAGAGGTGGAAAGTCTTAAGCAGGAAATCAAACAGCTTAAGTACGAGAATAGAAGTTTGCATGTGCTTGCAAATAACTATTCGTCGGGCATGAAGAGGAAGCTTGATGAGCTACAAGAATCTGAGGGTCGAATTCATAGTGACCGTCAAAGGCTTGCGTCTTATCTCCAGAGGCACCTTTTTCCTGGGTCATCCAGCGTTTGGCCAAGTATTGAGGCCTGGAATGCTCTAGCTCCGATGCCTTCCGCTCCGATGCCTTCCGCTTCTATGCCTTCTGCTTCTATGCCTCCTGCTTCTATGCCTTCTGCTTCGACGCCTCGTAGTGGGGCTTCACGTAAACATCCTCTGTGAAGGCTCCATTTTTCTGCCATGTTTTTTTTTTTTTTTTTTTTTTTTTTTTTTGTTTTTTTGAGTAATCAAATCGGAGATCAATGGACAGCTTTATTTTATTCAGTGTATTGGGTTGCCTCCCAAGTAGCGCTTTCTTTTACGTCTTGCAGCCGGACGAAACCTTCATTTCTCACTTAGAGCCCTCGGCATGCAATGGGATCTCCTCCATAACATGATCCTTCATTTCTATGCCATTTGTAATGACCTTTTCAAGTGCATCGCCATGTAATTGAACAATGTGTGCCTGCGCCAAAGAATCAAGAATATCAATAGAGAAACATGAGTGATCATCATTAGGAAATTTCATAGTTTCAGAAATATTAAAATCAATCACTTCCCCATCGAATTCCATTGTTAAAGTGCCTTTAAACACGTCTATCTTAGTTCGGGCTGTCTTCATGAATGGCCTCCCAAGAAGAATCGGCAAGGATGGAGCATGGGTGGTTTCCTCCATTTCAAGGACATAGAAATCCGCCGGGAAGATCAAATTATTCACCTGCACTAAGACATCTTCCAATACGCCCTTTGGATAGGCATTAGATCTATCGGCCAACTGAATAATCACACCATCATTTTTCAATTCACCAAGGTTCATTGAGGCATAAATAGAGTATGGCATGACGTTAATTGAAGCTCCTAAGTCTAACATAGCATGTTCGAACTTAGTTTGACCAATAATACAAGGGATTGTAAAGCTACCTGGATCTTTGCACTTTGGTGGTAACTTTCTTTGTAAAATAGCGGAAACGTTCTCACTTACCCTTACCACCTCCTTGTTTGAAATCCTCTTCCTCGTTGTGCAAAGCTCTTTTAAGAACTTGGCATACTTAGGGACTTGCTTGATTGCATCAAGGAGCGGAATGTTGACTTGAACTTTCCTAAAGGTTTCCAGAATGTCCTTTTCACTCTCCTCCTTCTTTGATTGCCTAAACCTGCTAGGAAAGGGCACGTTTAGTGGAATAGAACTTGACAAAGTCGAATTTGGACTTACCTTAGGCGTGTTGGACGGTTTTGGCACAATAGGGGGCTGCGGCAAAGTTTCTTTCACCCTTGCCGTGGCCTTCTTTGCTTGTTCCTCCTCTTCTTGTAGTAACATGTCCTCTTCTTGACTTGTTTTGGACGGCCTTGAGGGGGTTCCTACCTCCTTACCACTTCTCAACATGATTGCATTGGCAGATTCGAACCCTCCCTTTGGATTGACAATTGTTAAGCTAGGGAGCTTGCCCTGTTCTCGGAATTGTCCTACAAACTCCGCAATTTGCCCAATTTGTTTCTCCAAGTGATCCACCTTTTTGTCTTGGTTTTGTATGGCTTTGGTTTGATTCTCTTGCCCCTGAGACAAATTGGTAAGTAACTTAAGAAGTGTTTCATTGTCCAACGACGTACCTTGATTGTTTTGGGCAGGTTGTGCTTGGTTTGGATTGGGGCCGAATGGCTTGGTGTAGAACCCCGGGGGTTGTTGTCTAAAACCTCCTTGTTGGTGAGGTTGTTGAGGCTCCCTCCACTTGAAGTTTGGATGGTCTCTCCAACCCGGATTGTATGTATTAGAATATGGATCATTCCTTGGTTGATTTTGGCTTGGAAATCCAATGGCGTTTGCACTCTCCCACCCACCATTCTCAATCAATTGAGGGCACTTTTCTGAAGGATGACCTTGAATAGAACATACGCCACATACAATTGGACTTTGGATCTTCATTCCTTCGGCCATCTGAGACACAAGAGAAGTAAGATTAGCTACTTGAGTTTGAAGGTCGGATTGAGAACTTACCTCATTCACTTGTTGCCATGGGGGGTCCCTTTGCCCAAGTCCTTCATATTGTTGTGCATTTAGAGCACGGTTTGCAATTAGGGTCTTGGCTGCCATAGGTGTTTTGTCCACCAATGCACCTCCCGCCGAAGCATCGAGCATTTGCCTTTCAATGGGAAGAAGGCCCTCATAGAAGTATTGAAGGAGAATCTCCTCCTTCATTTGATGTTGAGGACATGATGCAACAAGGGCTTTAAAACGCTCGTAGTATGCCGGAAAAGATTCTCCTTGACTTTGTTGGATTCCGCTAATTTTCTTCCTCAAGAGAATGACTTTTGAAGTAGGGAAGAACTTCTCCAAGAAGGCTCTCTTCATGCTTTCCCAAGAAGTAACGGTCCCGGGTGCCAATTCATAAAGCCAATCCTTAGCCTTTTCCACAAGAGAGAATGGAAAAGCCTTCATCATCAGAATGTTCCCATCGACATTGATGGGTGTCATGCTCGAACAAACAACCTCGAACTCCTTGAGATGCTTGTTGGGATCTTCCATGGAAAGCCCATGGTACTTCGGAATGTGGTGCAACAAGCTTGACTTCAATTCGAATTCATCGGTCTTGTCTTGGGCAGCCGCGGGGTATTGAATGCAAAGAGGGGCTGCATTGGCCAAACCTGAGGCAGAAAGCTCTTTAATGGTTCGATTATCCACGGCCATGGTTGGTACTTCCTCTTTAACCCAATCCGTGGCTTCCTCTTCTACTTCAGGTTCGGGACTAGGAGGATTAGACTCTTGCAATTTCTTGTTCCTTCTCAAAGTCCTCTCGAAATCACCGTCAAAGTCGAAGATTTGCTCACGAACAGGTTGTGAGCTACGGGTCATAAACTAGTACCTACACACAAAAGTAAACAAGATAAGTAACCAACTTAATAGACTTGGCACAAGTAAGAAAACAAGTTGCCACACACGGCACAAAAACACATACACACGGTGCAAAAAAAATTAAAACAAAACAGAAACTAAACTAAACAATTTAAACAAGACTCAAGACAAGGGATTAGCAACTTTGCCAATCCCCGGCAACGGCGCCAAAATTTGGTACGTCGATTATACGCACACAAACTAAACCCTATTTGTGACAATTGTAGTAATGATGTAAGTAGGGATCGTTCTAACCGGGGATTAACTAGGGGTGCTAAACACTTGATTCAAATAAATAAAACTAATTTTTAAAACACTTAACTTACTTAACAAGAACTCAAAACAAGTACACAAGACTTCAAATACTTGAAAACACAAAAATAAAACAAATACGAATGATTAAGACTTAATAAAAGATGGGGGGGATTGTGTTTGGACGAGATTAAATTAAATGGACAAATTGTAATTAAAGGCAAAACGTAAATATGAATGTGATGAAAATATGGATGATGGAATAGCCAAGGGGTTCTTCTCCACACATGTTACACTTGCATACAAGATTGATTCTCAGTTGGTCTTTCGATAAATTATGAAACTCAACACTCCGGGTTAATTAGGTCCGCTTAAATTAACCGTCAAGTTCTCCTTAAGTTAATGAATTGGATGGGTTAGCGCAACGCAATTCACCACATTCTCCAAAAGTCCTTTACGTGAAAAGCACAATAAAGATACAATCAAAGATCAATAAGCATTATGAAAACTATAAGTGTTGACGAGGCATTCGTTACTATGATGAGCATGAAACTCGTGCCAAGAATTCATTTAACGCGATTGTTTATAAGCAACCTCCACTACTTGTGAATATAAGTTCATAACTGATGCGATTTTTTATACGCACACAAATTAAACCCTCTTTTTGTCGATTTGTAGTATAAGTATAAGTAGGGATCGTTCTGGACCGGGGATTAGGAGGGATTGCAAATCTCTTGGAAACTGATTCAAAAACGTAAAATAACAATATGAAATACTAACTTAGACTCAAAGAATGCAAAACTAAAAATAAGAAAGATTAAGACTAAGACTTAAACGAAATATGGGGGGATTGATTTTGGACGAATTTAAACTAAAATGGATAGATTGTAAAGAAAACAAATTGTAAATATGAAATTGACGGAAATGAATGGATGGTATGAATTGGATGATTGCATACGACAACCCAAAGCATTCCTCACAAGTTCCCTACATGAATTGCATAATAGAGAAACAAGCAAGAATCATTAAGCATCATGAAAACTATAAGTGTTGACGAGGCATTCGTTACTATGATTGCATGAAACTTATGCCAAGAATTCGTTTAACACAATTGTTTATAAGCAACCTCCACTACTTGTGAATATAAGTTCATAACGATTAGGTGAAACTCACTTATATTCTAGCGTCATATTCATGCATGAAAATTAAGCGCGCATTCTTAATAAACATACATAAATAAGTTATCAATCAAACGGTTAAACAAATTGAATCCACAACTTATGAAACGCAATTAGAAGTAATCAAATCAAAATGCAAGCATAAACATATATTTCGAATCCCCCCCTAGCTAAAGGGGGGTTTAGTTCCTCATACAAAACAAAGAGAATTGAAATTAAACATTGAAATCAAAGAAACGCCTAAACATTCCAACAACTCAAACTTGAATTGTATGAACGTTTAGGCCTTCTTCTCTTCCTCTTTATTGTAGCATAAGGTCTAGGGATAATTGGTTTGGGGGATGGAAGTGTGGAATGGAAAAGGAATTATGGAAATAGGTGAGGAGTGGTGGAGAAAATGGTGCAGAAAATGGAGAGAAACTCACGGCTAGAGAAGGAATGGAGTGTTTGTGTTGTGGTATCTACAATGGAATGAGATGTTCTTTGAATGAATGAATGCAAGGGTATTTATAGGAGTAATGGAGGGAACATGACAGCTAGGAGGTGGGTGGAAATGTGGCTGCAAGTTTGGTGAATGATTATGAGTGAATGCATGTGAATGTGGCTAGGTTGGAAAGCTGGAAATCTGAAAATGCAAATGGGAATGCTGAAATGCAAAGGTGGCCACGGTTTGAATGTGTAAAGTGTGTGTGAATGCATGTGAAGATGCAATAAATAATGCATGTAGGGTTAGGAAATAATGAAGAAATGCATGTGAGTTAAAGAGGGAGAATGTGGTGAAATGATGAAGTAGGAAGGTGGAAATGCATGTGAGATGTTTGGAAAGGAATAAAGAATGAATGGTGGAAATGTGAGTGAATGATGTGCATGTGTGAGAATGCATGTGGAATTAAGAGGAGTATGGAAGTGAAATAAATGAATGATATGTTAAGTGATAAGTGAATGATATGTGGTGAGTGATAAGTGAATGGTTTGATAAGTGATAAATGAATTAGTTTAAAGGGCTAGGGTTTAAGTAGATAGAATGGGCCTAAAATAGGTTGGTTTGTATGGCATAATGTGTTTGATTGGGCTAGAGCCATTGTTTTGTGTCTTCAAGTGCATACAAGGCCTTCAAATTCGTCCATCCTCTTGGCTCCATGGATAAGCTATCCAATCCATGCCCAAAAATGCTCCAAATGGCCTCAAAATGCACTTTCTTGCTCCCTAAGCCCTTAGAACCTGAAAACACACAAAAGAAGCATAAATAACTAAAATAACTAAAGAAACATAACGTAAATGTACGAGAACAAGCCATTTAAGTCGCATGAATATGCTCCTATCAAATACCCCCACACTTAGCTTTTGCTAGTCCTCGAGCAAAACAGAATAAAAACAAATAAACAAAACGACACTAAACACGTAAAACACAACCTAAACCTTCCAACAACCGTCTTAGGGATTTCCAATGCACATGACACGTTAAAAATCATCATTCCCACAGATTTTAGTCATCTTCACACTTAAGTACATTCTTAATCATAGTCACCATATACTAGTTCACAATTAAGCATTTAAAACCATGTTTTGAATGTAGTAACATGCCTTAGAGAATTTGCTCAATTCCTTACAAGATATGCACTCGATTTTCACTCAGATTTTCTAACTACACACCCTAATCTAGTCATATGTGAGAAGATTGATGTAAACATGAAAACGAACACTCACATATATGTATCATAAAGAGAGCAATTTCTGGAGTTAATAAGCATGTTTAGGTATGATCTCATGAATGGAATGCTACTACTTAGAAGCGAGAACCAGTGACACCATAAGCTTATACCAAGTTCAAACTCCACAAATTGAAACACATAACAATCAAGATAGAAGTCAAAGGGTTGTAACGGGGCTAGGGTATTGGCTAACAATGAAAGGTGAAGGATAAACAAACATTCTTAAAGCAATAGTGAGCAAAGTATTGAATTAGGTACTTAGAATTCCCTTTAGAACGCAGAAGTCAACTTTGAACACCCAAGGGGAAGTCACAAAACTTAGGGCCATATTCAACTTTTTTGGGCCCTTTCTTCAACAATCACACTTGTGAGTCCATTCTCACTTATTTTCACTCTTTTTCTTTCTTTTCTTCTTCTTTTTCTCACATTTTTTTTTTCTTTTTCCCGTGCCTCCTTTAAGACTTAGGCACATACATACACACAAAAAAAAATCCCTTCCCCCACACTTATTTTCTGCAACATATTAATCAAAAGGAATTCATTATCCGTCATGCTTACTATGCTTCAAGAACAAGGGTACGGATGGTCCTAATCTAGGCTAGGTGAGGATGATATGGGTTACCAAAGAACATGGGCTAAACAAGGCTCAACGGGGTTAAAACTTACAACATAAACGAAATATGGGAAGTAAGGCTATTTGGCTATGGTGGCAACTACACAACTTCATCTTGATATATGTTATGCAATTCAATGTCATGCTTTGAATGAAACGGATATAAGTTCTAGCATTTAGTTCTATCATGATACAATTGCATTCTAAGTAGCAACCAAGCAAGGAATAATGAGATCATGCAACAACTTTAGAAAACAAAGAATCACAGAATATAACTCTCCAAAGAAGGTAATGGCTCGAGTCTCACAGGGATGTAGCGTTATTATGAGTTCCTTCCTTCAAGCATGTTACAAAAACGAATTTTTCTTTTATGATTGCATGTGAAGTCATACATTATAACCATAACTAAACATATACCAAGAGTAAATCAAACTTTCATCCATGTTTATAACTCTTTTTAACAGTCATGCAATTACAAACCAAATCCTCATCATAACGTTGGAAGGTTCCCTAAGACACAAAAACAACTCAAAACACTCTTTTTAGGCTTTTCAAAAAAATTGTTTTTCAAATTTTTATGTGATTTTCGGAGTTATAAAACAAAACACGCTAAAACAGTTTAAAAACACCTTAAAAACATTTAAAACAGCAAGGAACAACACTTGAAGTTATGGGTGATAAAATTCAACGAATTTGCATCAACATACTTAGTTACCCCCCCCCACACTTAAATCAAACATTGTCCTCAATGTTTTAAGCATAGATTCACACAAAGCATAAGTAAATACACAAAAAGCACTTAAACATACTAAACATGGCAGAATGTAATTAACAAAGAGAAGAGTTTAGAGACGCAAATCTGGTTATAGAGTGTAAATTCCATCTTCTCCTTGGTAATTGCATTGAGGCTTTGATCTTTGTGATTCCACAGGCTTACTCTTGAACTGGTTTCTGCCCATCGTTGATTTTCCTTTGTGCTACTTCTTGAACTGGGCAGCAGGAATCTTTTGATCTCCTCCACTTGTTGATTTTCCTTTGTGCTACTGGGCTGGAGGATTCTTTTGGTCTTCCCCGAAGGTCTGAGCTTACCCCTTTGGTCTGTTTCTTTGTTCAATCTTTCCAATTCGTATTGAAAAAGGTTGGAGGATAACTCAGCCTATGTTTGTCTCCACATGCTTCAATGTATCATTTTCACTTGCCTTACTCGCTCCCCTTTGCAGAAGTGGTCCCTTCTCCGGAAGTGTATCAACCGTTGAAGATGACTACTCGAGAGCAACGCTAGGTAAGCAATCAGGAATAGATTCCAAGCAGTTGGCTCCAGATCGGAAGACTGACTTCAAGTGCCGGCTGATTGCTTCTTTTACTTTGCCATGCGAGTAAGAACAAGGACAAAGAAAAAGACAGGGAAAGAGCATGATATGAGATACTTTTGCTTTTGACCTTGATGATATGAGATACCTTTGCTTTTGAAGAAGCGGTGAATGAATCAGCACACTTCAATCCGCCGTTTCCTCCTGGGTCATCTGTACTCCAGGCATCTGGTATCATCTTTGGGGAAGAAGAAAGAATTGAGTATTTTGAAAGGCTTTGCTGGGAGTGCGCCCTCAGAGGTGAGGGAGAATTGGCATTTTCTTCAGGTTTGCCCTGCCATAAAAGACGAAGGTCGACATATATAGAGATAATATCAAGTGGTGGTACTTTTTACCTTTGTCGACAAACGTTTTGATCCCGCAACTCCGGCTTTTTGAAATAGTGGCGCCTCTTCGATCTTTGAATTCGACTCTTCGATTTCTGAGCAGGCGCCCCTTCGATTTCTGAACGACGCCCCTTCGCTTTCTGAACGACACGTGGTAGTGCAGATGCGACTCCTTTTGACAAAGCTGCACGCGTCTTCTGAAAAGTAGAGAAAGCGTCGCCGAACTTTGCGCTTGTCGGCTAAAGATATGTAGTTGCGGTGATGGCCTCCACGTGTTGTCTGAAAAGAAGAAATCTTTTGACAAAGTTGAACGCGTCTTCTGAAAAGCAGAGAAAGCGTCGCCAAAATTACGCCGGAAATTCCAGCTTTTTGAATCGGTGGACGCGTCGCCTTGGCTTTTTTATTGAGCTATCGATCACCACAACAAACACACTCTGAAGATTTCCCCTTCCTGAAACTCGACTCCGGCCCTTTGTGAAATTTTTAACTCCATCCACCCCTTTTCTTTGAACACTTTTGAAAAAAATGGCAAACTCATCGAACCTTAGCTTAGATTTGAGTCTCAGCAGCGATCCGGTTGCGCCCCGTCAAGGTAATGTATGGCGCCCTTCTTTTTTATCTTCTAACGGTCCTCTTTCAGGTGAAGACTCTGTGATGCAGGACGCCACAACAGCTACAATAGTAGCTAAAAACCTCCTCACTCCAAAAGATAGTAGGCTGCTGTCAGGACGGTCCGATGAGTTGGCCGTTCAAGAGTCCCTCGCACTTAGTGTTCAGTGTGTGAGCTCTGTGTCCAACATGGGCCTACGCCTGCTTGCCCGCTCCCGTCAGGTGGAATCGTTGATGGCAGAGGTGGAAAGACTTAAGCAAGAGATCCAGCAGCTTAAGTACGAGAATAGAAGTTTGCATGTGCTTGCAAATAACTATTCGTCGGGGATGAAGAGGAAGCTTGATGAGCTGCAAGAATCTGAGGGTCGAATTCACAGTGACCGTCAAAGGCTTGCGTCTTATCTCCAGAGGCACCTTTTTCCTGGGTCATCCAGCGCTTGGCCAAGTATTGAGGCCTGGAATGCTCTAGCTCCGATGCCTCCCGCTCCGATGGCTTCCGCTCCGATGGCTCCCGCTTCTATGCCTCCCGCTTCTGCGCCTTCCGCTTCTGCGCCTCGTAGTGGGGCTTCACGCAAACAACCTTTGTGAAGCACCACCTTTCTCCATGTTTAGTATCTTTCTCTTTTTTTTTCTTTTTTTTTTTTTATTTTTTTATTTTTTTTTATTAACATAAATAAAATCAAACGGCATGGAATTGGTCCTTGAATGGAAGGTGATACTTGAAGTGAACCTGTAATAGTTTAAATTCCAGATTGGGTGCCTGAATCATTAACCACATGTTAGTATAAAAGAAAATTGAAATTCGGGGAGGCGGCTTACCTGTGTGCTCCAAAATGAACTCCAGAATAAACACCCCTTCGAAAGTTATGACTTGTCCCGTGTCATAAAATCCAACTTCCTTGGGAATTGTGGTTTCAAATATGTCCTTTTTGATGCCTTCTACATCTTCTCCAGCCACTACCTTCTCTTGAATCATTCTTCTTGGTGTACACAGTCCTTTGAAGAATTCAACACCATCTAAAACTTGCTGTGTTGCACCAAGAATTTGAATAGCATTTTGCTCCTTTGGGAAGGCTTCCACGATGTCCTTTTTACTCTCTTCTTGGTTGGGAATCAAAAACCTGCTAGGAAAAGGGACATTGGGTGGAATAACATCAGAATAACATGGAATTGGGACGTCCTTACTGGTGGTGGGTGGTTTAGAGGGCTTAGGGGGCTGCGGCAAGGGTTGTTCTACCCTTGCCGTGTGCATGTCTTCTTCCTCCTCCTCAATTAGCAGCTCTTCATCCACTTCTAGGCTATGTTTGGACATTTTTAGGTCAGCTCCAACCTCCATAGCACTTCCCAAAGTGATAGCATTATGGATTTCAAAATCTTCCTTCGAGTTTTCAATAGTTGAGTTGGAAAGTTCACTTTGCTCTTGAATTTGTTTCATGAACTCCATAATCTGCCCAAATTGCTCGTCCAATTTACCCAACTTCTTGTCTTGATTTTGTTCGTCCTGCGTCAAAGAGGTTAGTAATTGAAAATTTTTATCATTATCCATGGACATACTTGAACTTGATTGGAATTGTTGTGGGGGAGGTTGTGGTGGCTGCATAGGTGTTGTATTGAACTCCTCATATGGTTGCCAATATGCTTCTTGTTGAGCCTCCTTGGCTTGATTTTGTGACCCCTGCGCCAAAGAATTTATTTCATTAAGAATTTGAATATAATCTACTGGCGAACTTGAATTTAATTGAGCATATTGCATATGAAGTTGTGGTGGCTGCATAGGTGTTGAATAGAACTCCTCATATGGTTGCCAATATGCTTCACGTTGAACTTGTTGATCTTCCCACCATATAGAGTTTGAATGATCCCTCCAATCTCTTTGTGGACATTGATTGGCTTGAAATCCTTGCCTATATGAAGCACCAAATGTAGGGACACTCTGCATTGTGGTCCTTTCGGCATACGGCGACAATTTAGAAGTAAGATTTGCCAATTGAGCTTGAATGCTAGCAAAATCCATATCTTACTTCTCTAGTACCTAAAAAGAAAGAGAACTAAATCAAAAATCAAAAGTAACAACAAACAAAGAAAACAACACTAAGTTAGAAACTAAAACGAAAACAACTAAACCAAAAAAAAAAAAAGAAAAGAACTAAGGGATTAGCAAAGTTGCTAATCCCCGGCAACGGCGCCAAAATTTGATGCGATTTTTTATACGCACACAAATTAAACCCTCTTTTTGTCGATTTGTAGTATAAGTATAAGTAGGGATCGTTCTGGACCGGGGATTAGGAGGGATTGCAAATCTCTTGGAAACTGACTCAAAAACGTAAAATAACAATATGAAATACTAACTTAGACTCAAAGAATGCAAAACTAAAAATAAGAAAGATTAAGACTAAGACTTAAACGAAATATGGGGGGATTGATTTTGGACGAATTTAAACTAAAATGGATAGATTGTAAAGAAAACAAATTGTAAATATGAAATTGACGGAAATGAATGGATGGTATGGCTAGCTAAGGGGTTCATCTCCATACATGTTACACTTGCATAATAAAATGGTTTCCAATTGCATTTCAATAAACCATGAATTCTCAACACCCCGGGTTAATTAGGTCCGCTTAAATTAACCGTCAAGTTTTCCTTAAGTTAATGAATTGGATGATTGCATACGACAACCCAAAGCATTCCTCACAAGTTCCCTACATGAATTGCATAATAGAGAAACAAGCAAGAATCATTAAGCATCATGAAAACTATAAGTGTTGACGAGGCATTCGTTACTATGATTGCATGAAACTTATGCCAAGAATTCGTTTAACACGATTGTTTATAAGCAACCTCCACTACTTGTGAATATAAGTTCATAACGATTAGGTGAAACTCACTTATATTCTAGCGTCATATTCATGCATGAAAATTAAGCGTGCATTCTTAATAAACATACATAAATAAGTTATCAATCAAACGGTTAAACAAATTGAATCCACAACTTATGAAACGCAATTAGAAGTAATCAAATCAAAATGCAAGCATAAACATATATTTCGAATCCCCCCTAGCTAAAGGGGGGTTTAGTTCCTCATACAAAACAAAGAGAATTGAAATTAAACATTGAAATCAAAGAAACGCCTAAACATTCCAACAACTCAAACTTGAATTGTATGAACGTTTAGGCCCTCTTCTCTTCCTCTTTATTGTAGCATAAGGTCTAGGGATAATTGGTTTGGGGGATGGAAGTGTGGAATGGAAAAGGAATTATGGAAATAGGTGAGGAGTGGTGGAGAAAATGGTGCAGAAAATGGAGAGAAACTCACGGCTAGAGAAGGAATGGAGTGTTTGTGTTGTGGTATCTACAATGGAATGAGATGTTCTTTGAATGAATGAATGCAAGGGTATTTATAGGAGTAATGGAGGGAACATGACAGCTAGGAGGTGGGTGGAAATGTGGCTGCAAGTTTGGTGAATGATTATGAGTGAATGCATGTGAATGTGGCTAGGTTGGAAAGCTGGAAATCTGAAAATGCAAATGGGAATGCTGAAATGCAAAGGTGGCCACGGTTTGAATGTGTAAAGTGTGTGTGAATGCATGTGAAGATGCAATAAATAATGCATGTAGGGTTAGGAAATAATGAAGAAATGCATGTGAGTTAAAGAGGGAGAATGTGGTGAAATGATGAAGTAGGAAGGTGGAAATGCATGTGAGATGTTTGGAAAGGAATAAAGAATGAATGGTGGAAATGTGAGTGAATGATGTGCATGTGTGAGAATGCATGTGGAATTAAGAGGAGTATGGAAGTGAAATAAATGAATGATATGTTAAGTGATAAGTGAATGATATGTGGTGAGTGATAAGTGAATGGTTTGATAAGTGATAAATGAATTAGTTTAAAGGGCTAGGGTTTAAGTACATAGAATGGGCCTAAAATAGGTTGGTTTGTATGGCATAATGTGTTTGATTGGGCTAGAGCCATTGTTTTGTGTCTTCAAGTGCATACAAGGCCTTCAAATTCGTCCATCCTCTTGGCTCCATGGATAAGCTATCCAATCCATGCCCAAAAATGCTCCAAATGGCCTCAAAATGCACTTTCTTGCTCCCTAAGCCCTTAGAACCTGAAAACACACAAAAGAAGCATAAATAACTAAAATAACTAAAGAAACATAACGTAAATGTACGAGAACAAGCCATTTAAGTCGCATGAATATGCTCCTATCAATAACGATTAGGTGAAATTCACTTATATTCTAGCGTCATATTCATGCATGAAAATTAAGCGCGCATTCTTAATAAACATTCATAAATAAGTTATCAATCAAACGGTTAAACAAATTGAATCCACAACTTATGAAATTCCAACGAAAGTTAATCAATTCATATTGCAAATATAAACATAGTTTCGAATCACCCCCTAGCTAAAGGGGGTTTAGTTCCTCATAATTTTGAAATCAAAGAAACCCCTAAACATTCCAACAACTCAAACTTGAATTGTATGAACGTTTAGGCACTCTTCTCTTCCATTCTCATACGTACAAAACAAAGAGAATTAAATTTAAACTTTGAAATCAAAGAAACCCCTAAACATTCCAACAACTCAAACTTGAATTGTATGAACGTTTAGGCACTCTTCTCTTCCTCGTTGTTGTAGCACAAGGTCTAATGTGAGCTTTGGGGATTATGTGAAGTGTTTTGGAGGGATGGGAAGTGGTTGGATAGTGGCTGCAATGGAGGAGAAAAACTGCACAGAAATGGAAGGGGATTTGCGGCACAAGGGTTGTGTTTGTGTTGTGAATGGAAAATGAGATGATCTTGAATGAATGAGTGCAAGGGTATTTATAGGAGTAATGGAGGGAACATGACAGCTAGGAGGTGGGTGGAAATGTGGCTGCAAGTTTGGTGAATGATTATGAGTGAATGCATGTGAATGTGGCTAGGTTGGAAAGCTGGAAATCTGAAAATGCAAATGGGAATGCTGAAATGCAAAGGTGGCCACGGTTTTGAGTGTGTTTTGTGTTGGAAAATGCATGTGAATGCATGTGAATGTTGTTTGTGTGAAGTGTGTGTGGGTTAAAGAGTGAATGGTGGTGTAATGATGAAGTGTGATGGCTGAAAATGTCAAGGGAAATGCATGTGATTGCACGGCAAAGAATTTCTGGATGCATGTGTGTTGGTGTGTTGTGTGATTGTTTTGTGGTTGAATGATTAAGTGGCTGAATTAAAGAATGGGAGTGCATGTGGCTTAGGTGGTGTAATGATGAAGTGGGAATTGAAAGAATGTGGTTGGAAAGTGGAAGGGAAGGCACGGCACAAAGGGGGAAGTGTTGGAAATGCATGTGATGCATGCCAATGTTGTCTTTTGGTGCATGTGTGTGTTGAATGGTGTCCTTTAATTATGCACGGTTTAGGGTTGTTAAGGGGAGAGAAATGGGAGTGAATGTGGCTTAATGATGAAGGGGGAAAGCTTGGAAAGCATGTGGCAAGGTTGGTTGCATGATGATGATGCATGTGAGTTGAAATGCATATGTTTAAATGGTTGAAATGTGTAGATGATTATGAGTATGATAAGTGATAAGTGAATGATGTATTAAGTGATAAATGAATGATATGTTAAGTGATAAATGAATGATATGTGGTGAGTGATAAGTGAATGGAAGTGATAAGTGATAAGTGAATGGAAGTGATAAGTGAACGGTTTGATAAGTGAATGATATGATAAGTGAATGCTTATAATAAGTGAATGATATGATAAGTGAATGCTTATAATAAGTGAATGATATGATAAGTGAATGCTTTAAGTGTTTAAAATAGGGAACAAAGCCCTTCCTTGCATGGCAAGGAAGGGAGACACAAGGAAACACACGACAATGTCCTAAGGTTGCAAGGAATGTTGTTTTTGTGTTCTAAAATGCGTAGGAGTCTTCAATGATGCTTAAACATGAGGTCTTTTAGGATTTAACTTTCCTACTTCAAGTCTTTAATTTCGTCCATCCTCTTGGCTCCAAGCATATGATATCCATTCCAATCTCTAATTTGCTCCAAAAGGCTCCAAAAGGCATCCTTTTGCATACCTTGCCCTTAGAACCTGAAAACACACAAAAGAAGCATAAAGGACTAAAATATCTAGAGAAACATAACGTAAATGCACGAGAACAAGCCATTTAAGTTGCATGAATATGCTCCTATCAGTCAGATTCCATGCCGTGGATTGCAAGGATTCCCCCACCCTCATTTCTTGCTCCTATGTCGTGCACTAAGGCTACTTCAAGTGCATCTTCGTTCATTCGATTCAAATGTACCTGTGCCAAAGAATCAACAATGTCAATAGCAAAACAAGAATGGTCCTCAATTGGATATTTAATGGTTTCAGAAAGATTAAAACGAATAATGTCCCCATCAAATTCCATGGTTAATGTTCCCGTAAACACATCTATCTTTGTTCTCGCTGTTTTCATGAATGGACGGCCTAGCAAGATTGGCAATGATGGAGCATGGCTCGAATCCTCCATTTCTAAGACATAAAAATCTGCAGGAAAGATAAGATGATTAACCTGCACTAAAACATCCTCAAGGACTCCCTTGGGATAAGCGTTAGAACGATCGGCCAATTCAATTATAACGCCATCTTGTTTTAACTCACCAAGGTTCATAGATGCATAAATGGAATATGGCATAACATTAATAGAAGCACCTAAATCTAACATGCATTGCTCAAATCTAGTGTTTCCAATTATGCATGGGATAGTAAAGCTCCCTGGATCCTTACACTTTGGAGGTAACTTTCGTTGCAAAACCGCGGATACATTTTCACTTACTTTCACAACTTCTTTGTTTGAAATTCTTTTCCTAGTTGTGCATAACTCTTTTAAAAACTTTGCATACCTGGGCACTTGCTTAATAGCATCAAGTAAAGGAATGTTTACTTGGACTTTTCGAAAGGTATCCAAAATGTCATTTTCGCTTTCTTCCTTCTTCGATTGTGCAAATCTGCGAGGGAAAGGAACATTGGGCAGATTAGTGTTCGAAATCACAACATTTGGGACAACCTTACCTGAGGTGGATGGATGGGAGGTCTTAGATGGCAACGGCATGGGTGGTGCCACCCTTGCCGTAGGGTAATTTTGCTCCTCTTCTTCGATTTGTATCTTCTCATCTTCCTTGTTTCCCACTTCTTTTCCACTTCTTAGTGTGATAGCTTTTGCAGATTCGAAACCACCCTTGGGATTGACCACCGTAGTGCTTGGTAACTTACCATTTTCACGGAATTGTCCCAAAAATTCGGCCATTTGGCCCATTTGCTTCTTTAGCTCATTAACCTCCTTTGCTTGGTTCTGCATTCCCTGCGCCATTGTGGTTAGTAACTGATATGTTTTATCGTCATTCATAGACGTACCTGAGTTGGTTTGGGATGATTGTGCTTAAGGAGGTGGTTGTGGTGCCATTGGCCTTGGAAAGAAACCCGGAGGTTGTCGGAATCAACTTTGTTGGGCATATTGTGGTGCATCTCTCCATCTGAAATTGGGGTGGTCACGCCATCCCTGATTGTATGTATTGGAGAATGGATCACCCCTTGGTTGGTTTTGATTCCCATAGCCCACGGCATTGGCAGATTCCCACCCCTTGGTTGGTTTTGATTCCCATAAGGTGCCTATACACGGCACAAAAGCAAAACACACACACGGTGCAAACTTTAAAAACAAAACAGAAAATAAACAATTTAAACAAGACTCAAGACAAGGGATTAGCAACTTTGCTAATCCCCGGCAACGGCGCCAAAATTTGATGTGTAAATTATGTTGACACACAAATTAAACCCTATTTGTGACAATTGTAGTAATGATGTAAGTAGGGATTGTTCTAACCGGGGATTAACTAGGGGTGCTAATCTAATTTGAATTGACTTAAAAACACAAAAACTAAACTTAAAGACTCTTAACAAGACTACTATGACTCAAAACTGCCTAAAACAATCAAATTGACTCAAACAGAAACTAGAACTTGATTTGGACGAATTTGAAAGTGTTTATGACTCCAAATGCTTAAAAACACAAAATAAAACAGATTTGAATGACTAAGACTCAACAAAATATGGGGGGATTGTGGTTGGACGAATTTAAACTAAATGGGCAGATTGTAAAGAAAACAGATTGTAAGACAAAATTGTGATGAATCAATGGATGATGGAATAGTTAAGGGGTTCTTCTCCACACATGAAATATATGCAACGTAAATCAATTTCCAGTTATCACTTCAATAAGTTATGAACCTCGACACTCCAAGTTAATTAGGTCCGCTTAAATTAACTTTCAGATTTCCCTAGAATCATTGAATTGGATGAATATGCATCGCAAACAAATTATTCCTAACAAATTCTCTATATGAACAGCATGATAAAGACATAAGTTAGAATCATTACGTTCTTTGGAAATCATAAGCATCGACAAGGCATTTGTAACTATGAAAAGCATGATACTTGATGCGAAAATAGTTAAGCACACAAATTAACCCTCTTGTTGTCAAATTGTAGTGAGGATGCAAGTAGGGATCGTTCAGGACCGGGGATTAGGAGGGCTTGCTAAAACCTCTAAACTAACTTAAAAACATAAAAACAAAGTTAAAAACGTTCACAAAGACTCAAAGGACTCAAAACAGCCTAAAAACACTAAATAGGCAGTTTCTGACCTTAAACACAATTTTGGACGAATTTAAGGTTATGGTTTGAATCAAAACACTTTAAAACACAAACTAAACAGATTCTAAACACTCTAGAACAAGAAAGTAAAGGGGGGTTTTGATTTGACGAAAATTGAAATAACAAAACAAGTTATAAAACTAGGCAGATTGTAAAACGAATTTGTGAAACAAGATGATGGATGGATTAGTTAGAGGTCCATTCTCCACACATGACATATTTGTATATGAATCGACTTTCCAATTGCTTTCCACTAACTATGATGCTCAACACCCCAAGTTAATCGTGATGCACTAATTAACCATCGGATTTCCTTATGTTATTGAATTGGATGATGCATGCGACAATTCAAATCATTCTTGATAGGAGCATATTCATGCGACTTAAATGGCTTGTTCTCGTACATTTATGTTATGTTTCTTTAGTTATTTTAGTCCTTTATGCTTCTTTTGTGTGTTTTCAGGATAATAGGACGTGTTTGACGAAAGGATGCATTGTGGAGCGTTTTGGGGCTTTTTGGAGCACTATTGGGCTAAGGATGGATAGCTTATGCTTGGAGCCCAAGTGTTGGATGAAATTGAAGGCCTTGTATGCACTTGAAGACACAAAACAATGGCCCTAACCCAATCACATAACACCTTGCCATGGGCTTAACACAAACACCATTCCTTGCCATGCAAGGATGAGCAATTTGGGTCCATTTCATGTACTTAAACTCTAGCCCAATCCACAATCACTTCAAAGCCATGCAAAACCTTTCAACACCCTTTAATCATCCCCCTTTAAGTTATGATTTTATTTCCTAACCCTACATGCATTATTTATTAGCATCTTCACATGCATTCACACACACTTTACACATTCAAACACTAGCCAAAACCGTGAGCTCCCATTCCCTTATGCCATTTTCAGATTTCCACCCACTAACCTAGTCATCAACATATGCATTCCCTTCACATTCACCCACATGCACTCCCACTCTTTAATCATATGCACTCCCATCATAAATCCATCCCATTTTCAGCCATTACACTTCATCATTGCAGCCACATTTCCAACCCACATGCACATTCAATCATTCACACTTGCACCCTTTATTCTTCATCATTTCAGCCATGTATAAGTAGTCTTGCATTTGCAGAAAATCCACTTCCTTTACACATGCATTCATCATCATCACTCTAGTTTTAATTCACATGCAAAACCATCAACACATGCACCCATCACCAAAACACTTATCTTTGCCGTGAGTTCCCTTGAAATTCCAGCTTTCCCATTCATCATTTCACCAACAATTCAGCCACATTCCACATGCATAACCAACCTAGTGTCACTCCCATTCATTCCCTTTAATCATTCAGCCACCATCATACATTTATTCTCTTCCCAAACACATACACAACCTGCCATCATTCCAGAAAACACACTCAATGTCGTGGGCTTTCAATGCAATTCCAGCATCTTCACATGCAATTCCAGCTTTCACATGCTTTCCTAGCTGTTTGTTCATCATTAATTAGCCACTTGCATGCTTAAACAAACAGCCATTTACACCTTCATTCTCCTATAAAAGCCCTTGCATTCACTCCCCATAACATCTAATTTTTCATTCACAACACTTCACACAACACAACACACAACCCTTGTGCCGCAAATCCCCTTCCATTTCTGTGCAGTTTTTCTCCTCCATTGCAGCTACTATCCAACCACTTCCCATCCCTCCAAAACACTTCACATAATCCCCAAAGCTCACCTTAGACCTTGTGCTACAACAACGAGGAAGAAAAGAGTGCCTAAACGTTCATACAATTCAAGTTTGAGTTGTTGGAATGTTTAGGGGTTTCTTTGATTTCAAAGTTTAAATTTAATTCTCTTTGTTTTGTACGTATGAGAATGGAAGAGAAGAGTGCCTAAACGTTCATACAATTCAACTTTGAGTTGTTGGAATGTTTAGGGGTTTCTTTGATTTCAAGGTTATGAGGAACTAAACCCCCTTTAGCTAGGGGGTGATTCGAAACTATGTTTATATTTGCAATATGAATTGATTAACTTTCGTTGGAATTTCATAAGTTGTGGATTCAATTTGTTTAACCGTTTGATTGATAACTTATTTATGAATGTTTATTAAGAATGCGCGCTTAATTTTCATGAATAAATATGACGCTAGAATATAAGTGAATTTCACCTAATCGTTATGAACTTATATTCACAAGTAGTGGAGGTTGCTTATAAACAATCGCGTTAAATGAATTCTTGGCACTAGTTTCATGCGTATTCCATAGTAACGAATGCCTTGTCAACACTTATAGTTTTCATAATGCTTAATGATCTTTGATTGTATCTTTATTGTGCTTTTCACGTAAAGAACTTTTGGAGAGTGTGGTGAATTGCGTTGCGCTAACCCATCCAATTCATTAACTTAAGGAGAACTTGACGGTTAATTTAAGCGGACCTAATTAACCCGGGGTGTTGAGTTTCACAACTTATCGAAAGACCAACTGAGAATCAATATTGTATGCAAGTGTAACATGTGTGGAGAAGAACCCCTTGGCTATTCCATCATCCATATTTTCATCACATTCATATTTACATTTTGCCTTTAATTATATTTTGTCCATTTAATTTAATATCGTCCAAACACATTTCCCCCATATTTCGTTGAGTCTTAATCATTCGTATTTGTTTTATTTTTGTATCTTTAAGCTTTTGGAGTCATAAACACTTTCAAATTCGTCTAAATCAAGTTCTAGTTTCTATTTGAGTCAATTTGATTGTTTTAAGCAGTGAGTCTTTCAAAGCTATTCTGAGTCATAGTAGTCTTGTCAAGAGTCTTTACATTTAGTTTTTGTGTTTTCAAGTCAATTCAAAATAGATTAGCACCCCTAGTTAATCCCCGGTTAGAACGATCCCTACTTACATCATTACTACAATTGTCACAAATAGGGTTTAATTTGTGTGTGTATAATCGACGTATCAATTCTCCAACGGTCCTCAACATGAATGCATAGAAGAGATACAGTGAGAGATCATTATGCTCTATGAGAATCATAAGTGTTGACGAGGCAATTGTAACTATGAATGCATGATACTCTTGCCAAGAATTCAATTAACGCGATTGTGACTAGCAACCTTCACTACTCATGTTTATAAACTTGTGACGATTAGGTGAAACTTGTTTATGAACTAGCATCAAGTTCATGCATGAAAACTAAGTATGCATCCTTAATCAACATACAAGAACAAGTTTTTAATAAACAGATAATTGAATTGCAATCACAACTTAACACATCACAATTGGAAGAAATCAATTCATATTTCAAACATGTTCATGGCTTCAAACTTTCCCCTAACTAATTAGGGGTTTAGCCACTCATGATTACAACAAACTCAGAGATTAATAACAAAGTAAACATTGAAAACAAGAACGAAGTACACCTAAGAACACTCCAATCTGCGATCATGAAACGTTCAAGGCTTCCTTTCTCTCCTAATTGCTGCGGCACAAGGGTTTTTGGTGAGTTTTGGGGGTTATGGATGATATAGAATGATGTGTTTAGGATAGGGATGGATGTAGGGGACGGCAAGGGTTGATTTTGGGCAGAAAGTATGAAGAATGGTGAAGTATGGATGTGTTAGAGGGAGGGGATGAATTTCTGGCGTGAATGGTGAATGAATGAATCTTTTGTGGCTGCAACAAGGAGGTTTTATTATATGATTTCAGGAATTAAAACCCTAGGTTATTTAGGTAATCAGAATTTAAGTCAAAAGCTTTTAAGAATAGGAAATCCAAATCAGAAAAGTGAAGGAAACTACCTAAAACCCACGGCAAAGGGATTAAACACAAAAGGAATGTGTTTTAATGCAATAGAAGAGGAAAGAACCATCTCCCTTGCACGGCAAGGAAGAGGTAAGTTCAATGGAGGTGCACGGCAAGGCTTTTAAGAAATAGGTAAGTGTTTAATTCCCTAAATCAATTCTAAGAATCAGGAATTAAGTTAAATCCCTTTAGAATAGGTAATTAAAATCAGGAATTAGGGGGAAAAGGCTAAGTCTTGCGGCACAAGGGAGGAAAAGAAAGGGAAAGTGCAAAACTTGCAGATTTTGGGAGAAAAGGAATGTATAGGTTCGGCTAAGAAAAGAGAAAGGCTTTAAAGCCATAAAACACTCCAAGAATGAAGTACACCTAAAACACTCCAATCTGCAAGCATGAAACGTTTTAGGCCTCCTTCCTCTCTAAGTTGCTGCGGCACAAGGGGTTATGGTGAGTTTTGGGGATTATGGATGATGTAGAATGATGTGCTTAGGATAGGGATGGATGTAGGGGACGGCAAGGGTTGTTTTTGGGCAGAAAGTATGAAGAATGGTGAAGTATGGATGTGTTAGAGGGAGGGGAAAAATTTCTGGCGTGAATGGTGAATGAATGAATGAGTTTGTGGCTGCAACAAGGAGGTTTTATTATAAGATTTCAGGAATTAAAACCCTAGGTTATTTAGGTAATCAGAATTTAAGTCAAAAGCTTTTAGAAATAGGAAATCAAATCAGAAAAGTGAAGAAAACTACCTAAAAGTTGCAGCCCAGGAATTAAACACAAAAGGAATGTGTTTTAATGCAATAGAAGAGGAAAGAACCATCTCCCTTGCACGGCAAGGAAGAGGTAAGTTCAATGGAGGTGCACGGCAAGGCTTTTAAGAAATAGGTAAGTGTTTAATTCCTTAAATCAATTCTAAGAATCAGGAATTAAGTTAAATCCCTTTAGAATAGGTAATTGAAATCAGGAATTAGGGGAAAAAGGCTAAGTCTTGCGGCACAAGGGAGAAAAAGAAAGGGAAGGTGCAAAACTTGCAGATTTTGAGAGATAAAGGGAAGGTAAGGTGCAGCAAGAAAAGAGAAAGGCTTTAAAGCCATAAATTTGGAGAGAAAAGGGAAGGTAACTCACGGCACAATTTAGGACATGTCTAGGGCTTCTAGAACATGTGATTTAGGCAACCAACATTATTTGGAAACTTGCACAATTGGAAACCTTTCAAGAATAGAAACTCCCCATAATGGAAACTGGTTTCCAAATCTTGATTCCTCCTTCTTCCTTCGATTCTAGGCTTACTTGGTCTTCAATTTCGTCCAACACTTTGGCTCCAAGCACAAGCTATCCATCCTTAGCCCAAAAATGCTCCAAAAGGCTCCAAAATGCACTTCTTTGCTCCTTTAGCCCTTAGAACCTAAAAACATACGAAAATGGCTTAAAAGACTTAAAGAACTAAGAAATAACAACGTAAATGCACAAGAACAAGCCAACTAAGTCGCCTAAATATGCTCCTATCAAATTCCCCCACACTTAGCTTTTGCTAGTCCTCGAGCAAAACAAAACAACAAAAGAACACAAAACTAGACAAAACAAACAAAAGACAATCTAAACCTTCCAACGTTGCCTCAGGGATTTCCAATGCACATGACATGTTAAAATTCATTATCTCCACAGATTTTAGTCATCTTCCCACTTAACTACATTCTTAATCATAGTCACCACATACTAGTTCACAATTAAGCATTTAAAACCATGTTTTGAATGTAGTAACATGCCTTAGAGAATTTGCTCAATTCCTTACAAGATATGCACTCAATTTTCACTCAGATTTTCTAACTACACACCCTAATCTAGTTATATGTGAGAAGATTGATGTAAACATGAAAACGAACACTCACATATATGTATCACAAGGAAAGCAATTTCTGGAGTTAATAGCATATTTAGATATGATCTCATGAATGGAATGCTACTACTTAGATGCGAGAACCAGTGACACCATATGCTCATACCAAGTTCAAACTGCACAAATTGAAACATATAACACTCAAGATTGAAGTCAAGGGTTGTAATGGGGCTTGGGGTGTTTGGCTAACAAAGAAGGGATATGGAAAACAAGGTTCTTAAAGAAATAGTGAGCAAAGCAATTGAATCAACTTAGAATTCACTTTTGAATGAAAACTTAACGTTTGAACAACAACGGAGAATTTAGATCATTTAGGGCCAGATTTGGTGTTTTGGACCCTTTCTTCAACATTCAACACTTCATCACTCATTCTTACATCTTTTCAAGCTCTTTTTCCTTTCTTTCTTTCTTTTCTTTTCTGTTTTTCTTTTTCATACGTTTTTCACAACTTTTTTTCTTTTCTTTTGAATCTCAAAACATACATATAAACTTAAGAACAAACATTCCCTCCCTGATAGGAGCATATTCATGCGACTTAATTGGCTTGTTCTCGTGCATTTACGTTATGTTTCTTTAGTTATTTTAGTCCTTTATGCTTCTTTTGTGTGTTTGTAGGTCCAAAGGGCTATAGGAGCAAGAAAGTGCATTTTGGTGCATTTTGGAGTAGTTTGGGGCATTAAATGGATTGCATATGCTTAAAGCCAAGTAGATGGACGAAATTGAAGACCAAAGGAGACAATCCCCTTATGCCGTGCCAACCACACACCATTCCATCCATTCATTCAGCCACAAGCAACACCACACACCATTACAATCCCCTTGTGCCGTGCATTACTCACACATTCCAGCCATTCCACACACCATATTCCCTCTTTAAGCCACATGCATTCATCATCAATCACCCTAGCTTTAATTCACATGCAAACACATTCATTTCTAGCACCAAACACCATCATTGCCGTGCATCCCATTCCATCTCCCACTCTTTAATCCATTGCAGCCACATGCACTCCCTTTAATTAATTCAACCTAGCTGTCATTGCACATGCATTCATTATTCATTCACTTTGCATTCCCTTTGCATTCAGCCACATGCACTTATTCTTTCATCATTGCACCACCAATTCAACACATGCACCCATCACCAAAACCACTCCCCTTTGCCGTGCATAACCCACCTTCATTCCAGCCATTCCACAACTTTTCCTAGCTGTTTTGCACATGCATTCCCACATGCATTTCCACCCACATGCACTCATAATCACTCACATACACAACCTGCCATCATTCCAGAAAATCCCCTTTGCCGTGCATTTCCCTTCTAACAATCAGCCATTTCACATGCTCTCCCATCCACTCTCTCCCTATAAAAACCATACACACTTCACACAACATTCAGTCACTCTTCCATATTCAGAAAATCATCCATTCACACAACTTCCCTTGTGCCGTGCCTTCCCTACCAATCCAAACACCATCACTTCCTTCACCATTCCACAAAACCTATCATTCTACATCATCCATAATCCCCAAAACTCACCTTAGACCTTGTGCTACAATAAAGAGGAAGAGAAGCGGGCCTAAACGTTCATACAATTCAAGTTTGAGTTGTTGGAATGTTTAGGTGTTTCTTTTCCTTTGAATTCAATGTTTAATTTCAATTCTCTTTGTTTTGTACGTATGAGGAACTAAACCCCCCTTGGCTAGGGGGGGATTCGAAATATATGTTTATGCTTGCATTATGATTTGATTACTTCTAATTACGTTTCATAAGTTGTGAATTCAATTTGTTTAACTGTTTGATTGATAACTTATTTATGTATGTTTATTGAGAGTGCACGCTTAATTTTCATGCATGAATATGACGCTAGAATATAAGTGAGTTTCACCTAATAGTTATGAACTTATATTCACAAGTAGTGGAGGTTGCTTATAAACAATCGCGTTAAATAAATTCTTGGCATAAGTTTCATGCAATCATAGTAACGAATGCCTCGTCAACACTTATAATTTTCATAGAGCATAATGATCTCTCACTGTACCTCGTCTATGCATTCATGTTGAGGACCGTTGGAGAATGATTTGAATTGTCGCATGCAATCATCCAATTCATTGACATAAGGAAGATTTGAAGGTTAATTAGTGCATCACGGTTAACTTGGGGTGTTGAGAATTCATGGTTTATTGAAAAGCATTTGGAAATCGTTTTATATGCAAGTATAACATGTGTGGAGATGAACCCCTTAGCTAACTTCCCATCCATTCCATTCCATCAAATTCGTTTTACAATCTGCTTAGTTTATTAACTTGTTTTGTTATTTCAATTTTCGTCAAATCAAAACCCCCCTTTACTTTCTTGTTCTTTAGTGCTTAGAATCTGTTTAGTTTATGTTTTAAAGTGTTTTGAATCAAGCCATAATCTTAAATTCGTCCAAAATTGGGTTTAAGGTCAGAAACTGCCTAGTTAGTGTTTTTAGGCAGTTTTGAGTCTTTTGGTTTGTCTTAGTGTTTTAAAGTTTAGTTTTGCATTCTTCGAGTCTAGTTGATAGGAGCATATTCATGCGACTTAAATGGCTTGTTCTCGTGCATTTACGTTATGTTTCTTTAGTTATTTTAGTACTTTAAGCTATTTTCGTGTGTTTGTAGGTTCTAAGGGCAAGGTATGCAAAAGGATGCCTTTTGGAGCAAATTAGAGATTGGAATGGATATCATATGCTTGGAGCCAAGAGGATGGACGAAATTGAAGACTTGAAGTAGGAAAGTTAAATCCTAAAAGACCTCATGTTTGAGCATCATTGAAGACTCCTACGCATTTTAGAACACAAAAACAACATTCCTTGCAACCTTAGGACATTGTCGTGTATTTCCTTGTGTCTCCCTTCCTTGCCATGCAAGGAAGGGCTTTGTTCCCTATTTTAAACACTTAAACCATTCACTTATCATATCATTCACTTAACATATCATTCACCACATATCATTCACCACTTATCATTCACCACATATCATTCACCACTTATCATATCATACACTTATCATATCATTCACTTATCATATCATACACTTAATTAATTAACCCACATGCACCCTTTATTCTTTCATCATTCCAGCCACTCCACATCCCTCACCAAGAAATCATTCAACACATGCATCCATAATCATTCCTACACATGTGCCGTGCATCTCCACAATCCCATTCATCAGCACATGCATTCACATGCATTTCCAACCCACATGTCCCTTTAATTAATTTAACCTAGCTGTCATTGCACATGCATTCCTTTAATTCATCATTGCACCACAAATCATCAACACATGCACCCTTTAATTCATTTCATACACATTCATTTTCAGCCACTTTCACACACCAACAACACCACTCATTGCACATGCCTTCCCCCTCTAATCCACATGCAAACACATTCATAAACAACACCCAATCTGCCCAAAAGCCGTGCATCACACATGCATTTCCAGCTCCCCCCTTTTTGCATTCCCATCCCATTCCACATGCATTCACTTCATCATTGCAGCCACATTTCCACCCACATCCATTTAATTCACATGCTTTCACATGCATTTTTAGCCATGCACATTCACCTTGCATTTGCAGAAAATCCACTTCCTTTGCACATGCATTCATCATCATTACTCTAGTTTTAATTCACATGCAAAACCACCAACACATGCACCCATCTACATTCACTTTCCCTTGCCGTGCACATGCATTTCCTTCATCATTTCACAACCTAATTCACATGCAAACACAATCTGCCATCATTCACACAAAACACCATCATTGCCGTGCACATTCACCTTCATTTCCAGATTGTCCCCTTGCACATGCAGCCACATATTCGTTGCACATGCATTTCTAACCCACATGCATCCTTTAATCATTCAAACATGCAGCCACATTCCCTCCTAGCTATCATGTTCCCCCCATTTCACCTATAAATAAGCATCCATTGCATTCATTCTAACCAGACTCTTCCATTTTCAGAATGTAGACCATCAAACTCCCTTGTGCCGTGCTCTCCCTTACAATCCAAACACCATCCTTCCATTTTCCACCACTCCTCTTCCATTCCTCCACCACTCCCCAAACCATTCACACCATCAAACTATCCTTAGACCTTGTGCTACAACGAAGAGGAAGATAAGAGGGCCTAAACGTTCATACAATTCAAGTTTGAGTTGTTGGAATGTTTAGGTGTTTCTTTGATTTCAATGTTTAATTTCAATACTCTTTGTTTTGTACGTATGAGGAATGGAAGAGAAGAGTGCCTAAACGTTCATACAATTCAAGTTTGAGTTGTTGGAATGTTTAGGTGTTTCTTTGATTTCAAAGTTATGAGGAAATTCGAAATATATGTTTATGCTTGCATTTTGATTTGATTACTTCTAATTGCGTTTCATAAGTTGTGGATTCAATTCGTTTAACTGTTTGATTGATAAGTTATTTATGTATGTCTATTGAGAGTGCACACTTAATTTTCATGCATGAATATGACGCTAGAATATAAGTGAGTTTCACCTAATAGTTACGAACTTATATTCACAAGTAGTGGAGGTTGCTTATAAACAATCGCGTTAAACGAATTCTTGGCATAAGTTTCATGCGTATTCCATAGTAACGAATGCCTCGTCAACACTGATAATTTTCATAGAGCGTAATGATTCTTGCTTGTATCTCTATTATGCAATCATGTAGGGGACTTGTGGGGAATGTTTTGGGTTGTCGTATGCAATCATCCAATTCAATAACGTTAGGAAGATTTGAAAGTTAATTTAAGTGGATCTAATTAACTTGGAGCATTGAGAATTAATGATTTTGTTGAAATGCAATTGGAAATCGTTTTATTATGCAAGTATAACATACGTGGAGATGAACCCCGTAGCTAACTTTCCATCCATTCAATTCCATCAATTTATTCTTTCTTCTTTTGTTTCTGTTTTCATGTTTAATTTAACTTGTTGTTCAATTATGTTAAACATGTGGAACTAATTTCTTTTTAGTTAGAGGCGAATTTGAAGCCATGGACATATGTTGGTTATGATTTGATTTACTCCAGTTATGAATTCATGAACTTTAGATGTGGTTTACTTTTCTGTTTTGATTAAGAACTTGTTTATGTATGTGGGTTGAGGGTCGACACTTAATTTGCATGCCTAAACTTGATGCTAGGATATAAGGAAATTTCACCTAATCGTTATGAACTTATATTCATTAGTAGTAAAGATCGCTAGTCACGATTGTGTTTAGTAAACCCTAGGCTGGATTAACATGCGTATTCCATAGTTAAGAATGCCTAGTCGATGTTTATGATTTCCGTTGAACTTAATGATCTTTGTTGGATGTCTCTATCATGCGTATTCCATGGTTAGGGACTTTGATTAGGAATAATTTGGTTGTAATGCGTATCCCATTCAATCCAATGAATCTAGGGAAATCTGAAGGTTAATTTAAGCGGACCTAATTAACTTGGAGCATTGTCATTCATCGTTTGTTGAAGTCATAACTGGGAGTCAAATTATATGCTTATGTTCATGTGTGGAGAAGGAACCCTCTAACTAGTTTTTTCATCATTCTATTTTATCAATTTCGTTTTTATAATTTGTTTTAATTAGAATCTGTGCATTTAGTTTAAATTCATCCAAAACCAATCCCCCATTTATTTTAAAGTGTTAGATTAGTTAGAAATACATTTAGTTTGTGTTTATAAGTGTTTTGTTTCATTTTGTTTCCCAAATTCGTCCAAAGTACTCAAGGTGCTCAAAACTGCCCAGAAAGTGTTTTTAAGGCAGTTTCGAGTGCTTTGGGTACTGTTTGAGTCTTTTGGTTTGTTTTAGTGTTTTAAAGTTTAGTTTTACATTCTTTGAGTCTAGTTTAGTGTTTTATATTACGTTTTTACGTTTTTGAGTCAGTTTCCAAGTGATTAACAATCCCTCCTAATCCCCGGTCCAGAACGATCCCTACTTATACATATACTACAATTTGACGAAAAGAGGGTTTAATTTGTGTGCGTAAAAATCACGCATCACTAGTATAGTGTTTTATATTGTGTTTTTACGTTTTTGAGTCAAATCCAAGTGATTAACAATCCCTCCTAATCCCCGGTCCAGAACACGATCCCTACTTACATACTTACTACAATTGACAAAAAGAGGGTTTAATTTGTGTGCGTATAATTCTCGCATCACTCCCCCACACTCATTTTCTTGCATAATGTAACTCAAAACGAATTCATTTAAGTCATGCTCACTATCTTTTAAGAACAAAGGTGTGGACTGTCCTAAACTAGGCTAGGTGAGGATAATGTGGGTTAACAAAGAATAAAGGCTAAACAAGGCTCAACGGGGTTAACTTAAACATAAAATGAGGTAGGACACACGGCAATTTGGCTTTGGTGGTGGTCACTACACAACTTCCTCTTGAATATGTGTTATGTAAATCAATAACATGCTTCGAATGAAATGGGCATGAGTTCTAGCATTTGGAACTATATGATGAAACGCCTTCTAAGTAATAACCAAGCAAAGAATAATGAGATCATGCAACGACTTTAGAAAACAATAATGCACAGATTTTTAACTCTCCAAATAACGTTTAGGCTCAAGTCTCACAAGGTTGTAGCGTTTGTTTGAGTTCTGATGTGAAAATTAACTTGACACACAAATTAAACCCTATGGATGACGATTGTAGTATATGAGCAAATAGGGATCGTTCTAGACCGGGGATTAACTAGGGATGCTAATCAATGTGAAATTGACTCAAAAACGTAAAAACAATATTTAGAACACTAAACTAGACTTAATGAATGCAAACCTAAAATTTAAAACACTCAAACAAACTAAAAGACTCAAAACAGCACAAACACACTCAAATCTGCCTAAAAACCACTTTCTGGGCAGTTTTGAGCACAAACACAAATTTGGACGAAATTAAGTTGTAACTTGACTCAAGACTCTTAAAAACACAAACTAAATGTATTTCTAACTAATCTAACACTTTAAAATAAATGGGGGATTGGTTTTAACGAATTTAAAATTAAAACAGAAACTTGGAAACAAAACAGATTCTAAAACCGATTTTGATGAAATAGAATGATGAGAAACTAGTTAGAGGGTTCCTTATCCACACATGAACATATGCATGTAATTTGATTCCCAGTTATGACTTCAACAAACGATGAATGACAAAGCTCCAAGTTAATTAGGTCCGCTTAAATTAACTTTCAGATTTCCCTAGATTCATTGGATTGAATGGGATACGCATTACAACCAAATTATTCCTAATCAAAGTCCCTAACTATGGAATACGCATGATAGAGACATTCAACAAAGATCATTAAGTTCAACGGAAATCATAAACATCGACTAGGCATTCATAACTATGGAATACGCATGTTAATCCAGCCTAGGGTTTACTAAACACAATCATGACTAGCGATTTTTACTACTCATGAATATAAGTTCATAACGATTAGGTGAAATTCCCTTATATCCTAGCATCGAGTTTAGGCATGCAAATTAAGTGTTGACCCTCAACCCACATACATAAACAAGTTCTTAATCAAAACAGAAAAGTAAACCACATCTAAAGTTCATGAATTCATAACTGGAGTAAATCAAATCATAACCAACATATGTCCATGGCTTCAAACTTTCCCCTAACTAATTAGGGGTTTAGCCACTCATGATTACAACAAACTTAGAGAGTAATAACAAAGTAAACATTGAAAACAAGAACGAAGAACACCTAAAAACCCAACAACTCAATCTTGAATTGTATGAACGTTTAGGCCTCTTCTCCTCTAGTTGCTGCAACACAAGGGGTTTTGGTGAGTTTTGGGGGTTTTGGATGATGTAGAATGATGTGTTTAGGGTAGGGATGGATGTAGGGGAAGGCAAGGAGTGTTTTTGGGCAGAAAATATGAAGAATGGTGAAGTATGGCAGTGTTAGAGAGAGGGAATGAATTTCTGGCGTGAATGAATGTGTATGAGAGATGGTTTTCTGAATTGAATCTGAATGAATGTTTTGTGGCTGCAATGGATGCTTATTTATAGGTGAAAAAGAGGGAATATGACAGCTAGGAGGTTGGTGGAAAGCTGGAAATGCAAAGGGGAATGCATGTGGCTGCAAGGTGTGAATGATTATGGGTGCATGTGGGTGGAAATGCATGTGGAATGGCTGATTGTTTATGATGATGTGCACGGCAAGGAGGGGGAGAAATGGGCTGGAATGTGTGGTGGATGATTAAGAGTGCATGTGGGTGTTTGGTGGCTGAAATGATGAAGTGGGAAGTGCATGTGCTGAAATGATAAAGGGGGAAGTGCATGTGGCTGCAATGGTAAAGGATGGGAGTGCATGTGCTTTGACAGCTAGGTTGGTTATGCATGTGGAATGTGGCTGTAATTGATGGAGTAATGCACGGCAAAAGGGATTGTGGTGCAATGATGGTGTTTGTCACGGCAAAGGGGAGTGTTGGGTGATGGGTGCATGTGTTGGCTCAATTACATTGTTGGGAAAACATGTGGATTAGGTGGAAAGAGGTGGGTTATGCACGGCAATGATGGAGAAAGAATGTGTGGATGCATGGTTGTGTTGGTGATGAATGTGAACTCTTTGTTCTTCATTTTCATTTCTTCATCCCTTTATTTATTCCTAGCCTCCTTTGGTCTTCAATTTCGTCCATCTACTTGGCTTTAAGCATATGCAATCCATTCCAATCTCTAATTTGCTCCAAAAGGCTCCAAAAGGCATCCTTTTGCATCCTTAGCCATATGAACCTAGAAACACACGAAAATTGCATAAAGGACTAAAATGACTAAAGAAACACAACGTAAATGCACGAGAACAAGCCAATTAAGTCGCATAAATATGCTCCTATCAAATTCCCCCACACTTAGCTTTTGCTAGTCCTCGAGCAAAACGAAACGAAAGAAACTAAAAACAAACCAAAACACATTCTAAACCTTCCAACATGTATCTCAGGGATTTCAAACGAACATGACACAATATAGAACATCATTCCCTCAACATTTAGCTTACTTTACACTTCAACAAACACTTAATCATAGTTACCACTTATTATTTCACATTTAATCAATTAAAACATCATTTTGAATGTAGTAACATGCCTTAGAGAATTCCCTCAATTCCTTACTAGAATGCACTCAATTTTCACACAGATTTTCTAACTCCACACCCTACACTAGGTATATGTGAGGAGATTGATGTAAATATGAATTCTAACACTCACATATGTTATATCAAAGAAAACATTTTCTGGATTTACGACAATGACATGAATATGATCTCATGAATGGAATGCTACTACTTAGAATGAGAACCAGTGATTCCATATGCTCATACCAAATTCAAACTCCACAAATTGAACACATAACATCAAGATAGAAGTTGAGGGTTGTAACGGGGCTAAGGGTAATGGTTTAACAAAGAAAGGTAAAGTAAAACAAAGGTTCTTAAAGTAATAGGAAGCGAAGTAATGAAATTGACACTTAAACTCACTTTTAATGGCAGAAATCAACTTTTAAACACAAGGGAAGATTCATGCAACAACTAGGGTCAAATTCACTCTTTTGGACCCTTCCTTCAATAACCAATACTTGTGAGATCATTCTCACTTATTTTTCAACTCTTTTTCTTTCTTTTCAACACTTTTCTAATTTCTTTTTATTTTTCCACGAATTTTTTTCTTTTTTTTTTCTTTATTTCATTCTTTGGCCGTGCCCTATTATCTTCCCCCACACTTATTTTCTGCAATATATTGATCAAAAGGAGTTCATTCTAAGTCATGCTTCACTATCTTTTAAGAACAAGGGTATGGAAAGTCCTAATCTAAGCTAGGTGAGGATAATGTGGTTAACAAAGAAAATAAGCTTGAAAAGGCTCAAAAGGGGTAATCCTACAATACATGTGAAAATGGATGGGCTTTTTGGCTTTGGCTTGACTAACAACTTCATCTTATTGTATGTTATGCAATCAATATCATGCTTTGAATGAATTGGGCATGAGTTCTAGTATTTGGAACTATAATGAAATGCATTCCAAGTAGCAACCAAGCAAAGAATGATGAGATCATGCAACGACTTTCGAAAACAAGAAATCACAGATTTATACTCTCCAAAGAACGTTATAGGCTCAAGTCTCACAAGGATGTAGCTTTAGTTTAAGTTCCTTCGTTCAAGCATGTTACAAAAACAGATTTTCTCTTTGTAATTACATGTGAATTCATAAGCTATAACCATAACCAAGCATAAACCAAAGCATAAATCATCTTCCAGCCATGTTTACAACATTCTATAATAGTCATGTAATTTAAAACCAAATCCTCATCATTGTGTTTGAAGGTACCCTAAAACACAAAAATGACTCAAAAACGACTCTTTTTGGTATTTTTTTTCAAACTTTTTCGCATTTTTCTAAGGTTTTCTGTTATATGACACTAAAACACATCAAAACACACTAAAAACACTTTAAAACAGTGAGAAACAACATGTGAAGTGATAGGTGATAAAATCCCACGAATTTCATGCAAAACAGCTTGTTTACCCCCCCCCCCCCACACTTAAACCAAACATTGTCCTCAATGTTTCAAACTTAGATTAACACAAAAACAGTCAACTAACACAACTAGCAAACATAACACAAATGGCAAAGTAATAGCAATAAAGAGATAGGTTAGGGACGCAAATCTGGGTTTGGAGTGAAAGTTCCTTCTTCTCGTGTTTCAACACATGGGTTGCCTCCCAAGAAGCGCTTGCTTTAACGTCTTCCAGCCGGACGGTACCTCCGTTTAAGCTTGACTAGGTTCCACGGCATGGAGGGGTACCTCCTCCACGACATGCTCCTCAAACGTCTCGTAATAGGGCTTCAATCGATGCCCATTCACCTTGAATTCTTGATGCGTCCTTGAACTTTTGATTTGCACTGCACCATGAGGGAAAACATTAGTGACAATAAAAGGACCAACCCATTTGGAACGCAACTTACCCGGAAACAACCGAAGGCGAGAATTGAACAACAACACTTTCTGCCCAATAGAGAACGTCTTGGCACGAATCATCTTGTCATGGAATGCCTTCGTTTTCTCCTTGTAAATCCGGGCATTCTCATATGCTTCATTTCGGATTTCATCAAGCTCACACAATTGAAGCTTCCTATGTAAACCTGCGGCATCAAGGTCCATATTGAACGTTTTGACGGCCCAATGTGCACGATGCTCTAGTTCGACGGGAAGATGGCATGGCTTCCCATAGATGAGCCGAAAATGTGACATCCCAATGGGGGTTTTGTAGGCAGTGCGATACGCCCACAATGCATCGTTTAAGCGCAAACTCCAATCCTTCCTTGTAGGCCCCACGGTCTTCTCAAGAATCTGCTTGATTTCCCTATTCGAAACCTCGGCTTGCCCGCTCGTTTGAGGATGATAAGGTGTGGCCACCTTATGCGTGACATTGTATTTCTTGAGCAACGCCTCGATGGTTCGATTACAAAAATGGGAACCTCCATCACTGATTAGCACTCGTGGCATTCCAAACCTTGCAAAAATGTTAGTTTTCACAAAATCTGCAACCACTCGAGAATCATTAGTTCGGGTGGCTTTTGCTTCCTCCCATTTCGACACATAGTCCACAGCAAGCAATATATAAAGAAACCCATGTGACGAAGGAAAGGGACCCATAAAATCAATACCCCAAACATCAAAAATTTCAACACTAAAAATGGGGGTTTGCGGCATTTGTTGTTTAGGACCAATATTGCCCGTTCTTTGGCATCTATCACAAGACATGCAAAATGTTCTAGCATCCCTAAAGATGGTAGGCCAATAGAAACCACATTCTAACACCTTAAGTGCTGTTCTTTGAGAGCCAAAGTGTCCCCCACAAGCATAAGTGTGACAAAAGGTTAGAATAGCATTAAACTCAGAATCGTGCACACACCTACGTATAACTTGGTCAGGGCAATATTTCCATAAATACGGGTCATCCCACACATAAAACCATGCCTCTTTCTTCAATTTATCACATTGGTGTTTAAGTAATTCACTAGGAACATGTTTAGACACCAAATAATTCACCAAATCAGCATACCACGGTTCACTTACGTTGACGGACATCAGTTGCTCATCTGGGAATGTCTCTATGATAGGCACGGCATCCTCCTCATGCACCATACGGCTCAAGTGGTCAGCCACCACGTTTTCACTTCCCTTCTTGTCCCGGATTTCGATATCGAACTCTTGGAGAAGAAGCATCCAACGAATGAGTCGTGGTTTGGCCTCCTTCTTGGTGAACAAATACTTCAATGCTGCATGGTCAGTATAAATAATAACTTTAGTACCAAGCAAATAAGAACGGAATTTATCTAAAGCAAACACAACAGCAAGAAGTTCTTTTTCAGTGGTAGAATAATTCAATTATGCATCATTTAAAGTCCGAGAGGCATAATAGATAACATGTGGCCTCTTTTCCTTCCTTTGCCCCAAAACAGCTCCTAATGCATAATCGGAAGCATCGCACATAAGCTCGAAAGGTAGGCTCCAATCCGGTGGAACAATGATGGGTGTTGTGGTCAACAACTCCTTAAGTAGGTTGAATGATGCCGTGCACTCCTTGGTGAATTCAAACGTCACGTCTTTTTGTAGGAGACAGCAAAGAGGTTGTGCAACCTTCGAGAAATCCTTAATAAACCTACGATAGAATCCTGCATGGCCAAGAAAAGAACGAGCCTCTCTAACCGAAGTTGGAGAGGGTAAGTGACGTACAAGATCTATTTTCGATTTATCAACCTCAATACCGTTTTCAGAGACTATATGACCTAAAACTATGCCTTGTTTAACCATAAAATGAAATTTTTCCCAATTCAAAACAAGGTTAGTTTCCATGCATCTTTTCAAGATTAAAGTAAGATTATGCAAGCAATCATCAAATGAGTCTCCAAAAGCACTAAAATCGTCCATAAATACTTCAATTATCTTTTCAACATAATCGGAGAATATACTTACCATGCATCGTTGGAAAGTGGCCGGTGCATTGCATAAACCAAATGGCATACGACGATATGCAAAAGTACCAAATGGACAAGTAAAGGTGGTCTTTTCTTGATCATCCGGTGCTATGACAATTTGATTATATCCCGAATAACCATCAAGAAAGCAATAAAAAGAATGACCCGCTAACCTTTCAAGCATTTGATCGATGAATGGCAAAGGGAAGTGATCTTTCTTTGTTGCGGCATTTAGCTTCCTATAGTCAATGCACACCCTCCAACTGGTTTGAATGCGTGTAGGCACAAGTTCATCTTCTTCATTTTTCACCACCGTGACTCCGGACTTCTTGGGAACCACTTGGACCGGTGAAACCCAACAACTATCCGATATGGGATAGATGACACCACAATCAAGCAATTTGATGATTTCCTTCTTCACTACTTCCATCATTGGTGGGTTGAGTCGACGTTGGGCTTCCCTTGATGGTTTGGCGCCTTCTTCCATTAGAATTCGATGCATGCACATGGTAGGACTTATACCCTTGATGTCGGCCAAAGTCCACCCTATGGCCGTCTTGTGCTCTTTGAGAACCCTCACCAACTTCTCCTCCTCTTGTGCCGTGAGTGATGAAGCTATAATGACGGGCAATATGTCTTGCTCGCCCAAAAACACATACTTCAAGTGATTTGGCAACGGTTTGAGCTCAAGTGTAGGTGGTTGTTCTATAGAAGGAAGCAACTTATTAGTCGAAATTGGAATTGAAATTGGACTAGGGGACTTACCTTGGAACCGTGGCAATGACTCTAGGGCTGCCACGGTCTCAATTACATCTTCATCAAAGGCCACGGCATGGGTGTTCAATTGTGTGCCGTGGTTTGTTATGGTGACATCCATGTGATCCTTCATTTCTATGCCATTTGTAATGACCGTTTCAAGTGCATCGCCATGTAATTGATCAAGGTGTGCCTGCGCCAAAGAATCAAGAATATCAATAGAGAAACATGAGTGATCATCATTAGGAAATCTCATAGTTTCAGAAATATTAAAATCAATCACTTCCCCATCGAATTCCATTGTTAAGGTGCCTTTAAACACGTCTATCTTAGTTCGGGCCGTCTTCATGAATGGCCTCCCAAGAAGAATCGGCAAGGATGGAGCATGGGCGGTTTCCTCCATTTCAAGGACATAGAAATCCGTCGGGAAGATCAAATCATTCACCTGCACTAAGACATCTTCCACTACGCCCTTTGGATAGGCATTAGATCTATCGGCCAACTGAATAATCACACCATCATTTTTCAATTCACCAAGGTTCATTGAAGCATAAATAGAGTATGGCATGACGTTAATTTAAGCTCCTAAGTCTAACATAGCATGTTCGAACTTAGTTTGACCAATAATACAAGGGATTGTAAAGCTACCTGGATCTTTGCACTTTGGTGGTAACTTTCTTTGCAGAACAGCGGAAACGTTCTCACTTACCCTTACTACCTCTTTATGTGACGCCCTCTTCCTTGTAGTGCACAATTCCTTCAAGAACTTAGCGTATTTGGGCACTTGCTTTATAGCATCTAGGAGCGGGATATTGACTTGAACTTTCCGAAAGGTCTCTAGAATGTCCTTCTCGGCTTCTTCCTTTTTTGATTGCCTAAACCTGCCAGGAAAGGGCACATTTAGTGGAATAGAACTTGACAAAGTCGAGTTTGGACTTACCTTAGGCGTGTTGGATGGTTTTGGCACAATAGGGGGCTGCGGCAAAGTTTCTTTCACCCTTGCCGTGGCCTTTATTCCTTGTTCCTCCTCTTCTTACAGCAACATGTCCTCTTCTTGACTTGTTTTGGACGGCCTTGAGGTGGTTCCGACCTCCTTACCACTTCTCAACATGATTGCCTTGGCAGATTCGAACCCTCCATTTGGATTGATAATGGTTGAGCTACGGAGCTTGCCTTTGTCTCGGAATTGTCCTACAAACTCCGCAATCTGCCCAATTTGTTTCTCCAAGTGATCCACCCTTTTGTCTTGGTTTTGCATGGCTTTGTTTTGATTTTCTTGCCCCTGAGACAAACTAGTAAGCAACTTAAGAATAGTAGCATTATCTAAAGACGTACCTTGATGGTTTTGGGCGGATTGGGGTTGGGTTTGGTCTAGGCCGTGGGTTTTGGTGTAAAACCCCGGGGGTTGCTGCCTAAAGCCTCCTTGTTGGTAAGGTTGTTGAGGCTCCCTCCACTTGAAGTTTGGATGGTCTCTCCAACCTGGATTGTATGTATTGGAATATGGATCATTCCTTGGTTGATTTTGGCTTGGAAATCCAATGGCGTTTGCACTCTCCCACCGACCAATCTCAATCAATTGAGGGCACTTTTCCGAAGGATGACCTTGAATAGAACATACGCCACATACAATTTGACTATGGATCTTCATTCCTTCGGCCATCTGAGACACAAGAGAAGTAAGATTAGCTAATTGAGTTTGAAGGTCGGATTGAGAACTTACCTCATTCACTTGTTGTCGTGGGGGGTCCCTTTGCCCAAGTCCTTCATATTGTTGTGCATTTAGAGCACGGTTTGCAATTAGGGTTTTGGCTGCCATAGGAGTTTTGTCCACCAATGCACCTCCCGCCGAAGCATCGAGCATTTGCCTTTCAATGGGAAGAAGGCCCTCATAGAAATATTGAAGGAGAAGCTCCTCCTTCATTTGATGTTGAGGACATGATGCAACAAGGGCTTTAAAACGCTCGTAGTATGCCGGAAAAGATTCTCCTTGACTTTGTTGGATTCCGCTAATTTTCTTCCTCAAGAGAATGACTCTTGAAGTAGGGAAGAACTTCTCCAAGAACGCTCTCTTCATGCTTTCCCAAGAAGTAACGGTCCCGGGTGCCAATTCATAAAGCCAATCCTTAGCCTTTTCCACAAGAGAGAATGGAAAAGCTTTCATCTTCATAATATTCCCATCAACGTTAATGGGTGTCATGCTTGAGCATACAACTTCAAACTCCTTCAAATGCTTGTTTGGATCTTCCATGGACAGCCCATGGTACTTTGGAATGTGGTGCAACAAGCTTGACTTCAACTCGAATTCATCGGTCTTGCCTTGGGCAGCCGCGGGGTATTGAATGCATAATGGTGCGGCATTGGCCAACCCCGAGGCCGAAAGCTCTTTAATGGTCCGATTGTCCGCTGCCATAACTTCTTCTTCCACACTTTCAAACTCAGATTCGGCCTCTGAACTTGAACTAGGTTCACTAGGTTCGGGATACCTCCTCTTTCTTCTCAAATCACGTTCAAAATCATCGTTAAAGTCCAAGATATGTGCATGCACAGTTTGAGAACTCCGCGTCATGCACTAGTACCTAAACCAAGAAAACAAAACAAAATAAGAAAACTCGGTAAATTACACTAAAAACATACGGCAAAAACACAAGGGATTAGCAATTTTGCTAATCCCCGGCAACGGCGCCAAAATTTGATGTGAAAATTAACTTGACACACAAATTAAACCCTATGGATGACAATTGTAGTATATGAGCAAATAGGGATCGTTCTAGACCGGGGATTAACTAGGGATGCTAATCAATGTGAAATTGACTCAAAAATGTAAAACCAATATTTAGAACACTAAACTAGACTTAATGAATGCAAACCTAAAATTTAAAACAATCAAACAAACTAAAAGACTCAAAACAGCACAAACACACTCAAATCTGCCTAAAAACCACTTTCTGGGCAGTTTTGAGCACAAACACAAATTTGGACGAAATTAAGTTGTAACTTGACTCAAGACTCTTAAAAACACAAACTAAATGTATTTCTAACTAATCTAACACTTTAAAATAAATGGGGGATTGGTTTTGATGAATTTAAAATTAAAACAGAAACTTGGAAACAAAACAGATTGTAAAAACGAAATTGATGAAATAGAATGATGAGAAACTAGTTAGAGGGTTCCTTATCCACACATGAACATATGCATCTAATTTGATTCCCAGTTATGACTTCAACAAACGATGAATGACAAAGCTCCAAGTTAATTAGGTCCGCTTAAATTAACTTTCAGATTTCCTAGATTCATTGGATTGAATGGGATACGCATTACAACCAAATTATTCCTAATCAAAGTCCCTAACTATGGAATACGCATGATAGAGACATTCAACAAAGATCATTAAGTTCAACGGAAATCATAAACATCGACTAGGCATTCATAACTATGGAATACGCATGTTAATCCAGCCTAGGGTTTACTAAACACAATCGTGACTAGCGATTTTTACTACCCATGAATATAAGTTCATAACGATTAGGTGAAATTCCCTTATATTCTAGCATCAAGTTTGGGCATGCAAATTAAGTGTCGACCCTCAACCCACATACATAAACAAGTTCTTAATCAAAACAGAAAAGTAAACCACATCTAAAGTTCATGAATTCATAACTGGAGTAAATCAAATCATAACCAACATATGTCCATGGCTTCAAACTTTTCTCCTAACTAATTAGGGGTTTAGCCACTCATGATTACAACAAACTTAGAGAGTAATAACAAAGTAAACATTGAAAACAAGAACGAAGAACACCTAAAAATCCCAACAACTCAATCTTGAATTGTATGAACGTTTAGGCCTCTTCTCCTCTAGTTGCTGCAACACAAGGGGTTTTGGTGAGTTTTGGGGGTTATGGATGATGTAGAATGATGTGTTTAGGGTAGGGATGGATGTAGGGGAAGGCAAGGATTGTTTTTGGGCAGAAAATATGAAGAATGGTGAAGTATGGCAGTGTTAGAGAGAGGGAATGAATTTCTGGCGTGAATGAATGTGTATGAGAGATGGTTTTCTGAATTGAATCTGAATGAATGTTTTGTGGTTGCAATGGATGCTTATTTATAGGTAAAAAAGAGGGAATATGACAGCTAGGAGGTTGGTGGAAAGCTGGAAATGCAAAGGGGAATGCATGTGGCTGCAAGGTGTGAATGATTATGAGTGCATGTGGGTGGAAATGTATGCGGAATGGCTGATTGTTTATGATGATGTGCACGGCAAGGAAGGGGAGAAATGGGCTGGAATGTGTGGTGGATGATTAAGAGTGCATGTGGGTGTTTGGTGGCTGAAATGATGAAGTGGGAAGTGCATGTGCTGAAATGATAAAGGGGGAAGTGCATGTGGCTGCAAAGGTAAAGGATGGGAGTGCATGTGCTTTGACAGCCAGGTTGGTTATGCATGTGGAATGTGGCTGTAATTGATGGAGTAATGCACGGCAAAGGGGATTGTGGTGCAATGATGGTGTTTGTCACGGCAAAGGGGAGTGTTGGGTGATGGGTGCATGTGTTGGCTCAATTACATTGTTGGGAAAACATGTGGATTAGGTGGAAAGAGGTGGGTTATGCACGGCAATGATGGAGAAAGAATGTGTGGATGCATGGTTGTGTTGGTGATGAATGTGAACTCTTTGTTCTTCATTTTCATTTCTTCATCCCTTTATTTATTCCTAGCCTCCTTTGGTCTTCAATTTCGTCCATCTACTTGGCTTTAAGCATATGCAATCCATTCCAATCTCTAATTTGCTCCAAAAGGCATCCTTTTGCATCCTTAGCCATATGAACCTAGAAACACACGAAAATGGCATAAAGGACTAAAATAACTAAAGAAACACAACGTAAATGCACGAGAACAAGCCAATTAAGTCGCATAAATATGCTCCTATCAAGTTCCTTCCTTCAAGCATGTTACAAAAACGAATTTTTCTTTTATGATTGCATGTGAAGTCATACATTATAACCATAACCAAGCATATACCAAGAGTAAATCAAACTTTTCTCCATGTTTATAACTCTTTTTAACAGTCATGCAATTACAAACCAAATCCTCATCATTGTGTTGGAAGGTATCCTAAGACATAAACACACAGAAACGACTCAAAACACTCTTTTTAGGCTTTTCAAAACATGTTTTTCAAATTTTTATGTGATTTTCGGAGTTATAAAACAAAACACTCTAAAACAGCTTAAAAACACTTTAAAACAGCAAGGAACAACACTTGAAGTTATGGGTGATAAAATCCCACGAATTTGCATCAAATATACTTAGTTACCCCCCCCCCCCACACTTAAATCAAACATTGTCCTCAATGTTTTAAACATAAATTCACACAAAACACAAGTAAATATGCAAACAGCAACTAAACAACATAACATGGCAGATTAGAAACAACAACAAAGAGAAGGGTTTTAGGAACGCAAATCTGGAATTTGGGGAATTCCTAGGGCTTCCTTTGTTGAATGGATGGGTTGCCTCCCACATAGCGCTTGCTTTAACGTCGTACAGCCGGACGAAGAACACTTTCACTCCAAGTTGGAACCCACGGCATGCAAGGGAAGCTCTTCCACAACATGCCCTTCAACACTTTCATAATATGGCTCAATGAATGGGAGGGGGTAGTGATCCTACCTGATGGTGGTGTTTTGGTTTCGAAAGTCCATGTAAATGCTCCCACCACCTTTAAATCGGTTGGGCACCTGCACCAAAGAAGGTAACAACCTATTAATTGAAATGGGAATTGAAATTGGGATTGAAAACTTACAAACATATTGTGGTGTGATGTGATATATAATAGCACACAAATTAAACCCTCTTTTTGACAATTGTAGTATAGATATAAGTAGGGATCGTTCTAGGCCGGGGATTAGGAGGGATTGCTAATCTACTCTAAACTGACTCAAAAACATAAAACTAAACTTAAAAACACTTAAATAAACTCAAAAGACTCTTAACTAAACTTATATGACTCAAAACAAACTTAAAAGACTCAAAACAACACAAAACAATCAAAAAGACTCAAACTAGACTCTAGGACTCAATTTGGACGAAAATAGGTTTGGTTTTGACTCAAAACACTCAAAAACACTAATTAGGACAGATTTGACACAACTAAATAAAGGGGATTGGGTTTTTGACGAATTTAAGATAAAAACAAGTAACTAAAAGACTTGAATAGGATTTGGACGAATTTGGGAAAAACGATGGACGATTAGATAGCTAGAGGATTCTTCTCCACACATGACACACTTGCATACAAATTGATTTCCAGTTGCTTTTCCGATAAACCATGAACCTCAACACCCCAGATTAACCGTGACATCACTAATTAACCCTCAGATTTTCCTTAAGTTATTGGATTGGATGACATCATACGACAACCCAAAGCATTCTTCAAAAGTCCCCTACATGACATCATAATAGAGATACAATCAAAGATCATTACGTTCTATGAAAATCATAAGTATTGACAAAGCACTTGTAACTATGACATCATGATACTCATGCTAGGAATTTACTTAACATGATTGTGAAAACAACCTTAACTACTTGTGAATATAAGTTTGTAACGATTATGTGAAACTCCCTTATATTCTAGCCCCAAATTCATGCATGCAAACTAAGTGTGCACCCTTAATCAACAAACAAGAATAAGTTATCCATCAAACGGTTAAGTAAATTGCATTCACAATTTATGAAATCACAACTGGAATTAATCAATTCATATTGCAAATATAATCATGGTTTCAAAGTCTCCCCTAGCTAAAACAAGTTTAGCTCCTCATGTTTACAACAAAACAAAGAGAATAAATCTTAAACATTAAAAACAAAGATAGAATACACCTAGAAACACTCCAGGTGGCTCCTCCTTCCTTCCTTGCTGCCAACAATGGGGATTTGTGTGAATTTAGGCTCTTAAGGTGTGGTGGATGGTGTGGTGTGAATTTGTGGTAGAGGGTGGTGGTTTTTGAGTGTTGTGGCATCAAGTATTTATAGGGTGAAGGGGAGGCACGAATTTGGGCTGAAAAGGAGAGGAATTAGGACTTCAAATCACCAAACAACAAGGATACTTTCAATTAGATTCCAAGGAGGACAAGGAATGGTCCTTGTGGCAGATTCTAGGACTTCTAGAAGGGTTACATGTGGCATAAACTTAATGCACGAAAATAGGGCTTCTAGAACTTGATATTTAGGTGATTTAATGTGAAAAGGAGTCCTCTTTGAAGTTGGAATTAAGGTAGGAAAAGATTAGGATAGGATAAGATAAGGTTGGATAAGGTTTGGATAAGATAAGGAAATTTGGATAAGGTTCCTTATTTCTTGCTCTTTCCTTATCTTCTTTGCATTTGGACTTCTTTCTCCAGATTTTTAGCCTTTCCTAGCATCTCTTGACTTCAATTTCGTCCATCCACATTGCTCCATAGTTAAGCTATCCAATCCATGCCCAAAACTGCTCCAAATAGCCTCAAAATGCACTTTCTTGCCCCTTTTGCCATTAGGACCTAAAAACATACGAAAATAGCTTAAAAGACTAAAATAGATAGTAATTAAGTAACTAAATGCAAGGAAACAACATAACTAAGTAGCATAAATATGCTCCTATCATGGTGAAGGCTCAAAATCGGCAGCCCTATCAACAATGTCACCATGGCTACTTTCGGCCATATTGGGTGGTTGTAGGGCAATCCCTCCAAGTTTTTCTCCAATGGTGGTTCTTGATACATCCTTCGTGATAAGTGGGGATTCTTTCGGCCCTATGTCCTTATGCACATCTATGACAAAACAAGAATGACTATCGTTAGGATTCTTAATAGAGTCATAAACATTGAATTTAATTATATCACCACCAAACTCCATTGTTAGTGCTCCCTTGGCCACATCAATCTTTGTTTGGGCTGTTTTCATGAACGGACGGCCTAGCAAGAGTGGCAATGATGGAGCATGGCTCGAATCCTCCATTTCTAAGACATAAAAATCTGCAGGAAAGATGAGATGATTGACCTGCACTAAAACATCCTCAAGGACTCCCTTGGGATAAACATTAGAACAATCGGCCAATTGAATTACAACACCATCTTGTTTTAACTCACCAAGGTTCATAGATGCATAAATGGAATATGGCATGACATTAATAGAAGCACCTAAATCTAACATGCATTGTTCAAATTTAGTGTTTCCAATTATGCATGGGATAGTAAAGCTCCTTGGATCTTTACATTTTGGAGGTAACTTTCGTTGCAAAACCGCGGATACGTTTTCACTTACTTTCACAACTTCTTTGTTTGAAATTCTTTTCCTAGTTGTGCATAACTCTTTTAAAAACTTCGCATACCTGGGCACTTGCTTAATGGCATCAAGTAAAGGAATGTTTACTTGGACCTACGATAGAATCCTGCATAAAAACACTTTCAAAACATGTTTTTCAAATTTTTATGTGATTTTCGGAGTTATAAAACAAAACACACTAAAACACTCCAAAACAGCTTAAAAACACTTTAAAACAGCAAGGAACAACACTTGAGGTTATGGGTGATAAAATCCCACGAATTTGCATCAAATATACTTAGTTACCCCCCCCACACTTAAACCAAACATTGTCCTCAATGTTTTAAACATAAATTCACACAAAACACAAGTAAATATGCAAACAGCAACTAAACAACATAACATGGCAGATTAGAAACAACAACAAAGAGAAGGGTTTTAGGAACGCAAATCTGGAATTTGGGGGATTCCTAGGGCTTCCTTTGTTGAATGGATGGGTTGCCTCCCACATAGCGCTTGCTTTAACGTCGTGCAGCCGGACGAACACCTCCATCAAGCTTCAGGGGAGGCCACGGCATGGAGGGGTGTTTCCTCCACGACATGCTCCTCAAACAAAGTGTAGTAAGGCTTCAATCTATGCCCATTTACCTTGAACTCGTGGCCACTTTTTAAGCTTTGGACTTGGACTGCACCATGAGGAAAAACATTAGTAACAACAAGAGGTCCAATCCATTTCGAACGTAACTTACCAGGAAATAACCGAAGTCTTGAATCAAAAAGCAACACTTTCTGCCCCTTGGAGAATGTTTTGCTACGAAGCATCTTATCATGATAAGCCTTCGTCTTGTCTTTGTAGATGCGAGCATTCTCGTAAGCCTCATTCCTCATTTCCTCAAGTTCATCTAATTGGAGCTTCCTATGAACTCCAGCAGCGTCTATGTCTATATTGAAGGTTTTCACAGCCCAATGTGCCTTGTGTTCTAACTCAACGGGCAAATGACATGGCTTACCATATATAAGCCGAAAAGGTGACATGCCAAGAGGAGTTTTGTAAGCCGTACGATAGGCCCACAATGCATCGTCCAAGCGCAAACTCCAATCTCTTCTTGAGGGTCCCACGGTTTTCTCTAGGACTTGTTTGATCTCCCTATTTGAAACCTCAGCTTGCCTATTAGTTTGAGGGTGATAAGGTGTTGAAACCTTATGCGTAACGTTGTACTTCTTGAGCAAAGCTTCAATGGTGCGGTTACAAAAGTGAGAACCCCCATCACTGATTAAAACTCGTGGCATCCCAAACCTAGCAAAAATATTAGATTTCACAAAATCTGCAACAACCTTAGAATCGTTAGTACGGGTGGCTTTGGCTTCCACCCATTTGGAAACATAATCAACAGCTAGCAAGATATAAGTGAAACCAAAAGATGGAGGAAAAAGGCCCATGAAATCGATACCCCAAACATCAAAAATTTCTACAAAGGAGAGAGATTGCTGCGGCATTTGGTCCTTAGGCCCTATGTTACCTGTTCTTTGACACTTATCACAAGCTAAACAAAAGGTTCTTGCATCTTTAAACAAAGTAGGCCAATAAAAACCACATTCAAGAACTTTTAAAGCTGTCCTTTGGGTGCCAAAATGACCCCCACTAGCATATGTGTGACAAAAACTTAAAATTGAATGAAAATCTGATTCATGCACACATCTCCTTATAATCTGATCTGGGCAATGTTTCCACAAGTATGGGTCATCCCAAACATAAAATCTAGCATCCTTTTTAAGTTTATCACGTTGGAATTTGTTTAGGGTGCTAGGGACTTGCTTAGACACCAAGAAATTGACCAAATCGGCATACCAAGGGGTACTTACTTGAATGGACAGAAGTTGCTCATCCGGAAACGTTTCTAAAATGGGGGTGGACTCTTCCTCACGCACCATTCTACTAAGGTGGTCAGCCACCACGTTTCACACCCTTTCTTGTCCCTAATTTCAAGATCGAACTCTTCAAGTAGGAGCATCCAACGAATGAGTCTTGGCTTGGCCTCCTTTTTGGTGAGAAGATACTTCAAGGCTGCATGGTCAGTGAAAACAATTACTTTAGTACCAAGAAGATATGATCTAAACTTATCTAATGCAAATACAATAGCCAAGAGTTCTTTTTCGGTTGTGGAATAATTAAGTTGAGCATCATTCAACGTCCGTGAGGCATAGTAGATAACATGCGGCCTCTTGTCTTTCCTTTGCCCTAAAACAGCCCCTAGAGCATAATCCGAGGCGTCAGACATTAACTCAAAAGGAAGGCTCCAATCAGGTGGAACAATGATTGGTGTCGTGGTCAACAACTCCTTGAGTTGATTGAATGAAGCCGTGCACTCCTTGGTGAATTCAAAAGCCACTTCTTTTTGTAGGAGACGGCAAAGAGGTTGTGCAACTTTTGAGAAATCCTTGATAAACCTACGATAGAATCCTGCATGGCCAAGAAAAGAACGAACCTCTCTAACCGAAGTTGGAGAGGGTAAGTGACGTACAAGATCTATTTTGGATTTATCAACTTCAATGCCGTTTTCAGAGATAATATGACCTAAAACTATGCCTTGTTTAACCATGAAATGACACTTTTCCCAATTAAGAACAAGGTTAGTTTCAACGCAACGTTTTAGAATCAAACTAAGATTATGCAAGCAACCATCAAAAGAATTACCATAGACACTGAAATCATCCATAAAAACTTCAATGATTTTCTCAACATAATCAGAAAATATGCTCATCATGCATCTTTGAAATGTGGCAGGTGCATTACATAAACCAAAAGGCATGCGACGATATGCAAATGTACCAAAGGGCATGTGAAAGTTGTTTTTTCTTGGTCCTCGGGTGCTATGACAATTTGATTATAACCAGAGTAACCATCAAGAAAACAATAGAAAGCATAACCCGCTAACCTTTCAAGCATTTGGTCAATGAACGGCAATGGGAAGTGGTCTTTCCTTGTGGTGGCATTTAGCTTCCTATAGTCGATGCACACCCTCCAACCAGTTTGAATGCGCATAGGAACAAGCTCATTCTCGGCATTTTCCACAACCGTCACACCGGATTTCTTAGGCACACATTGAATAGGTGAAACCCACTTACTATCCGAGATTGGGTAGATGACTCCACAATCGAGAAGTTTGATTATCTCTTTTTTCACAACTTCCATCATCGGAGGGTTAAGACGGCGTTGAGCCTCTCTAGTTGGTTTAGCCCCCTCCTCAAGGAATATGTGATGCATGCACGTTGTAGGGCTTATACCTTTGATATCAGCCAATGTCCATCCTAGGGCAGATTTGAATTCTTTCAACACGTGGACTAGCTTCTCCTCTTCTTGGGCCGTGAGGGATGAGGAGATAATGGCAGGTAGGGTCTCATTTTCTCCCAAGAAAATGTACTTCAAATGGCTAGGTAATGGTTTTAGTTCAAGGACGAGTGCCTGAATGATGGACGGAAGCAACTTGTTAGTCGAAATAGGAATTGACTCACGATTAGGAAACTTACCATCATGCGTGGGCAACAACTCAAGGGCAGCAACCATCTCCCTAACATCCTCACTAGGGGGCACGGCATAGTGTAATCTAGGTGTGCCGTGGGTTAACCTAGGGGTTACCTCCTCGTTGTTGTGTTCCATGCCTCTTGTAATGGCTTTTTCAAGCGCATCGTCATTCAAATCGTCAAGATACCCCTGCGCCAAAGAATCAATTATATCAATAGAGAAACATGAATGGTCCTTACTAGGGTACTTAATAGAATCAGAAAGATTGAAATTAATAACTTCCCCATCAAATTCCATGGACAAAGTTCCGTTAAACACGTCAATCTTGGTCCGGGCCGTTTTCATGAATGGCCTTCCAAGGAGGATGGGTAATGAAGTGGCATGATCCGATTCATCCATGTCAAGAACATAGAAATCCGCCAGGAAGATTAAATGATTAACCTGCACTAACACATCTTCCAAAACTCCCCTTGGATAGGCGTTAGATCTATCGGCCAATTGTATGATTACACCATCATTTTTCAATGCTCCTAAATTCATAGATGCATAAATTGAATATGGCATAACATTTATAGAGGCACCTAAGTCTAGCATGGCAGATTCAAAGCGAATATTGCCAATGACACAAGGAATTGTAAAACTACCTGGATCTTTGCATTTTTGGGGTAGTTTGCGTTGCAAGATGGCGGAGACATTTTCACTTACCTTAACAACCTCCTTGGTCGAAATCCTCTCCCTAGTGGTGCACAATTCCTTCAAAAACTTGGCATAGCGTGGAACTTGCTTGATTGCATCCAAAAGGGGTATGTTAACTTGAACTTTCCTAAATGTCTCTAGAATGTCTTTTTCAGCTTCCTCCTTCTTCGTTTGCATGAACCTACTAGGAAAAGGAACGTTCGAAGGAAAAACATTAGTAGGAACTGAATTTGACACATTCTTACCTTTATTGGACAGATTGGATGGTTTAGGGTCACTAGAGAGTGGCGGCAAAGGGAGTTCCACCCTTGCCGTGGGTTTGGTTGCTTCCCCCTCTTCAAAGTGCAGTTTTTCATCCTCTTTGTGACCTGTTTTTGATGAAGAACCTGCACCAACTTCTTTTCCAGTTCTCAACACTATGGCTTTTGCACTTTCGAACCCTTCTTTTGGATTTGGAATGGTAGAACTAGGGAGTTGGCCTTGGTCTCGAAATTTACCTACAAAATCTGCAATCTGCCCAATTTGTTTCTCCAAATGATCCACCCTTTTGTCATTGTTTTGCATTGCCGTGGCTTGATTTTCTTGCCCCTGAGACAAGTTAGTTAGTAATTTAAGAAGTGTATCATTGTCTAAAGTGTTACCTGAGCTTGTTTGGGCAGATTGTGGAGGTGCTTGTGTGGGTGCGTATGGTTTGTTGTAGAAGCCCGGGGGTTGTTGCCTAAAGCCTCCTTGTGATTGGGGTTGTTGTGGCTCCCTCCACTTGAAGTTTGGGTGATCTCTCCAACCGGGGTTGTAGGTGTTGGAATATGGATCGTTCCTTGGTTGATTTTGGCTTTGAAATCCAATTGCATTCACGGCCTCCCATCCACCATTCTCAATAAGTTGAGGACACTTGTCAGAAACGTGTCCTTGAATAGAACATACTCCACACACCATTGGTCCTTGAATCTTCATACCTTCGGCCATCTGAGACAAAATAGAAGTAAGATTAGCTAATTGAGATTGAATATCGGATGAAGAACTTACCTCATTCACTTGTGGCCGTGGGTTATCCCTTTGTCCCACGCCTTCGTATTGTTGTGCATTGTGTGCTCGGTTTGCAATTAGAGTTTTGGCATCCAACGGAGTCTTGTCCACTAATGCACCACCCGCCGAGGCATCTAGCATTTGACGTTCCATGGGAAGGAGTCCCTCGTAGAAATATTGAATGAGCATCTCCTCCTTCATTTGATGCTGTGGACATGAAGCAACAAGTGATTTAAAACGTTCATAATAAGATGGAAACGACTCACCTTGATTTTGTTGGATGCCACTAATTCGTTTTCTCAAAAGTATGATCTTTGCAGTGGGAAAGAATTTTTCTAAGAATGCACGTTTCATACTTTCCCAGGAATTGACAGTTCCGGGGGCCAATTCAAATAACCAATCTTTGGCCTTGTCGACAAGGGAGAATGGAAAGGCCTTCATCTTCATAATACTTCCATCCACGTTGACGGGTGTCATACTTGAGCAAACTACTTCAAATTCCTTAAGATGTTTGTTAGGATCTTCCATGGACAGCCCATGGAATTTAGGAATATAATGTAATAAACTAGACTTAAGTTCAAATTCGTCCGTCTTACCTTGAGCTGCCGTGGGGTATTGTATGCATAAAGGAACAGCATTATCCATACCTGAGGCAGAGAGCTCTTTGATGGTTCGATTGTCCACGGCCATGGTTTGTACTTCCTTCACAAACTGTGCCGTGGCCTCTCCTTCCTCACCTCCTTCGTCAAACTCAGATGTAGAGCTAGGAGATGGTGGGTTAGGGTTTTGTTGATTCTTTTGCTTCCTCAAGGTCCGCTCAAAATCGTCGTCGAAGTCCAAAATATTCTTATGAACAGGTTGGGAACTTCGAGTCATACACTAGTACCTAAAAACAATGAAACAAACAAATCAGTAACTAAGATAAAAAAAAACGAAAAATAAAAAGAAATAATGAGGGCTTAGCAAAGTTGCTAATCCCCGGCAACGGCGCCAAAATTTGGTGCGAAAATAGTTAAGCACACAAATTAACCCTCTTGTTGTCAAATTGTAGTAAGGATGCAAGTAGGGATCGTTCTGGACCGGGGATTAGGAGGGCTTGCTAAAACCTCTAAACTAACTTAAAAACATAAAAACAAAGTTAAAAACGTTCACAAAGACTCAAAGGACTCAAAACAGGTTCAAAAGACTCAAAACTGCCTAAAAACACTAAATAGGCAGTTTCTGACCTTAACCACAATTTTGGACGAATTTAAGGTTATGGGTTGAATCAAAACACTTTAAAACACAAACTCAACAAATTCTAAACACTCTAGAACAAGAAAGAAAAGGGGGGTTTTGATTTGACGAAAATTGAAATAACAAAACAAGTTATAAAACTAGGCAGATTGTAAAACGAATTTTGAAAACAAGATGATGGATGGATTAGTTAGAGGTCCATTCTCCACACATGACATATTTGTATATGAATCGATTCTCCAATTGCTTTTCATTAACTATGATGCTCAACACCCCAAGTTAACCGTGATGCACTAATTAACCATCAGATTTCCTTATGTCATTAAATTGGATGATGCATGCGACAATTCAAATTATTCTCCAACGGTCCTCAACATGAATGCATAGAAGAGGTACAGTGAGAGATCATTATGCTCTATGAGAATCATAAGTGTTGACGAGGCAATTGTAACTATGAATGCATGATACTCTTGCCAAGAATTCAATTAACGCGGTTGTGACTAGCAACCTTCACTACTCATGTTTATAAACTTGTGACGATTAGGTGAAACTCGTTTATAAACTAGCATCGAGTTTATGCATGAAGACTAAGTATGCATCCCTAATCAATGATGCGAGATTTATACGCACACAAATTAAACCCTCTTTTTGACAATTGTAGTAATGATGTAAGTAGGGATCGTTCTGGACCGGGGATTAGGAGGGATTGCAAATCACTTGGAAACTGACTCAAAAACGTAAAATAAAGTTTAAAACACTAAACTAGACTTAAAGAATGCAAAACTAAACACGTAAAGCACTAAAACAAACTAAAAGACTCAAAACAACACAAACACACTCAAATCTACCTAAAAACCACTTTCTGGGCAGATTTGAGTACAAACACAAATTTGGACGAAATTGGGAAATAAATTTAATCAAAACTCTTAAAAACACAAACTAAGATACTTTCTAACTAAATTGGACAATAAAGTAAAGGGGGATTTAGATTTTTACGAAATTAAACTAAATGTACAGATTGTAAATTAAAGCAAAATGTAAATGTGAATGTGTGATAGAATTGAATGGAATGAAGGCTAGCTAAGGGGTTCATCTCCATACATGTTACACTTGCATAATAAAATGATTTCCAATTGCATTTCAATAAACCATGACTTCTCAACGCTCCAAGTTAATTAGGTCCGCTTAAATTAACTTTCAGATTTCCCTAGATTCATTGGATTGAATGGAATACGCATTACAACCAAATTATTCCTAATCAAAGTCCCTAACTATGGAATACGCATGATAGAGACATTCAACAAAGATCATTAAGTTCAATGGAAATCATAAACATCGACGAGGCATTCGTTACTATGGAATACGCATGAAACTTATGCCAAGAATTCATTTAACGCGATTGTTTATAAGCAACCTCCACTACTTGTGAATATAAGTTCGTAACTATTAGGTGAAACTCACTTATATTCTAGCGTCATATTCATGCATGAAAATTAAGCGTGCACTCTCAATAAACATACATAAATAAGTTATCAATCAAACAGTTAAACAAATTGAATCCATAACTTATGAAATGCAATTAGAAGTAATCAAATCAAAATGCAAGCATAAACATATATTTCGAATCCCCCCCTAGCCAAGGGGGGGTTTAGTTCCTCATACGTACAAAATAAAGAGAATCAAAGAAACACCTAAACATTCCAACAACTCAAACTTGAATTGTATGAACGTTTAGGCACTCTTCTCTTCCATTCCTCATTCGTACAAAACAAAGAGTATTGAAATTAAACATTGAAATCAAAGAAACACCTAAACATTCCAACAACTCAAACTTGAATTGTATGAACGTTTAGGCACTCTTCTCTTCCTCTTCGTTGTAGCACAAGGTCTAAGGATAGTTTGATGGTGTGAATGGTTTGGGGAGTGGTGGAATGGCTGAATTTCTGGTGGTGTTTGGATTAATAGGGAACTCACGGCCAAAGGGCAGTTTTGATGTGTGAATGGGTGAATTTCTGAAATGGAAGAATCAATGTTGTGTATGAATGCATTGCATGGTTTTATAGGGAGAGAAAGGGGTGAATGTGCATGTGGTTGATTTGTGGTGCAATGATGAAAGGCAAAGTGCATGTGGCTGATTTGTGGTGAGTGAATGTGAATGCAATCTGAAATGGGAGAGCATGTGGATTAAAGGGGGAATGCATGTGGGTGAATGTGTGGTTGCATGGTTGAATGATTAAAGGGTGCATGTGGGTTGGAAATGCATGTGGAATGGCTGGAATGAAGGGTGAATGTGCATGTGCTTTGACAGCTAGGTTGAATTAATTAAAGGGAGTGCATGTGTTGGCTGTTTTATTTGTTGGGAAAGCATGTGAATTAAAGCTAGGGTGAATGATCATGAATGCATGTGGATTAAAGAGTGAATGGTGGCTGCAAAGTGAATGAATAATGAAATGGGAAAGCATGTGCAAGGTTTTAGTGTGAATGATTGAATGTGCATTGGCTGATTTATGAAGAGTGAATGCATGTGGCTGCAAGGTGTGAATGATTATGGGTGCATGTGGCTGCAATGGATTAGGAATCCTTCAATTTCGTCCATTCCTTTTGCTCCAAACATAAGCTATCCATTCCAAGTCCAATTTTGCTCCAAAATGCTCCAAAATGCATCTTTTTGCTTCCTTAGCCATATAAACCTAAAAACACACGAAAATGGCTTAAACTACTAAAACAACTATGAATTAACAATATAAATGCACGAAAACAAGCTAAGTAAGTCGCCTAAATATGCTCCTATCAATCAACATACAAAAACAAGTTTTTAATAAACAGATAATTGAATTGCAATCACAACTTAACAAATCACAATTGGAAGAAATCAATTCATATTTCAAACATGTGATAGGAGCATATTCGTGCAACTTAAATGGCTTGTTCTCGTACATTTACGTTATGTTTCTTTAGTTATTTTAGTCCTTTATGCTTCTTTTGTGTGTTTTCAGGATAATAAGACGTGTTTGACGAAAGGATGCATTGTGGAGTGTTTTGGAGCACTATTGGGCTAAGGATGGATAGCTTATACTTGGAGCCCAAGTGTTGGATGAAATTGAAGGCCTTGTATGCACTTGAGGACACAAAACAATGGCCCTAACCCAATCACATAACACCTTGCCATGGGCTTAACACAAACACCATTCCTTGCCATGCAAGGAGGAGCAATTTGGGTCCATTTCATGCACTTAAACCCTAGCCCAATTACACACCAATTTCAGCCACATGAACACAATCTTCCCTCATTGCCGTGGCCCTTGCAAATCCATCCCATTTTCAGCCATTACACTTCATCATTGCAGCCACATTTCCAACCCACATGCACTCTTTAATCATTCAACCATGCATCACAAAAAACCACTCATTGCACATGCCTTCCCCCTCTAATTCACATGCAAAACCACCAACACATGCACCCATCTACATTCACTTTCCTTTGTCGAGCACTTCCCTTTCATTTCAGCATTTCCCCTTTGCATTTCCACCTTCCCACTTCATCATTGCACCACAAATCAACACATGCACCCTTTAATTCATTTTCAGCAGAAAATCCACTTCCTTTGCCGTGCATATCAATGCATTTCATTCATTCCACATGCATTTCAATTCACATGCACTCATCATCATTCAACCTAGTGTCACTCCCATTCTTTCCCTACAAACAATTCATTCACATGCAACCATTAAACATTTAATCATTTCACTTCACTTAATGCCGTGAATAACCCATTCCACTCCAGATTTCCAGCATCCCATAATCATTCACACCCCTTTAATTCACATGTACTCACAGGCATTCACACACACTTCATTTCCCAACTCAATGCCGTGCCTTTCATTCCCATTTCCAGCATGCATTCACATGCATTTTCAGCACCTACACACCTCACACACATGCAATTCCAGCACCAACAAGCATCATTGCCGTGTACCCCTTATGCATTTCCAGCTTTCACATGTTTTCCTAGCTGTTTTCCATCATTAACAAGCCACATGCATTCTAAACAAACAGCCATATACACCTCTACTCCTCCTATAAAAACCCTTGCATTCATTCATTCAAGGACATCTCATTTTCATACACAAGATACCACAAACACATCCAATCTTCCCTCATTACCGTGAGCTCCCATTCCCTTACTATTCCATCCACCACAGAAATTCCATTCACAACACAACACACAACACAAACATTTCCCTTTTGCCGCCAATCCCCTTCCATTTCTACACAACTTCTTCTCGGCTTCATTCCATACACTCTCCCCTTCGCAGAAACCATTCAACCTTAGCCGCTCCACCTTCATTTACAACACACTTGGAGCACCACACCGAAGGCAACTCTTAAAGGATTTCGACATCAGTTTTGCTTCAAGGGTTCTTTCTCCTTAATTCTATGTTCATTCATGTTGTATATTTTTATATCAAACATTCTGTAAACATGAAGTGTAACTAATCTCTTTCTAGGGATTCGATGTAGCCTTGCAAGATTGCCATGTAGTTATTTCAGAATGCTCAGTTGATCCATCTATTTCTTGTTTCATTCTCTGATTTAATTGTGACTTTGTGTGTTGATTTTAATGTTTGATCACCATTTGATTTAACCACAGGTTGTTTAGCCAAGAGTAAAGCACACATCATGCATACTCTTGGTGGATATGTGAATGAATGAAGGGAATGCTTTGCAAACAACCTACCGAGTGTTTCCTTTGGTTTTATGAAAGTTTCTTGTGCGTGTCATGTTCTTGATTAAGGACCAAAGTTGCACATCACACTTAGGTTCAGGATTAGGAACATTTGATCAAGTCCACACATCATATGGTTGATCATATCTAAGTGAAACAAACCCAAGAAATAGGTAGATGGATGAGTATAATCTGATTCAACAAGCATGGACATGGCTTAGCAATGGTGAAACCGAATCCCTAGCTTCATCTCCATTTGTGCTATCTCATTTTATTAGTTGTTGATTCATTTATTTGTGTCTATTTCATTTTCTTGTGCTTTCAAGTTACAACAACAAATCTGCCTAAGTTGATTAGTTTTATTTCTCTTATAGAGTTCTTGCAAAACAAGTAGTTGTATAGGTCCAATTAGTCCCTGTGGATTCGACACCTTTACGTGTGCCATTATACTAAACATATTCTAGCACGAAGAAGGAAAACATCAATCAAAATGGCGCCGTTGCCGGGGACTGATTTCAGTCCCTTATAATTGCTTGTTTTGATATTAAACCTTGTTCTTTTCATTTTAAGTAGATTTCTGATTTTTATTCAAACTTGTTTTATCTTGTTTAAGGTAGTATATGTCAAATAGACTTGCTGAATTAGGCCAAAGAATTGAACGGTTAAAGGGCAACACTTTGGAAAGCTTTGTGCCAACAAGTTCCTCCATTGTCCGTGAAGAAGAGGAAGGGAAACCGTCTAGTCCAACAAGTGAAGGATCTGAGCACTTTAATTGGGAAAGAGAAGAAGAGATGGCGGGCAACCAAGATGATCTTCGAGCTTTGGAGGATTTTGCTCAACCAATCATACCAAATTCACCTTCATGCATCTTGCTGCCCACAGAAGCTAGAAACTATGGTCTTAAATCTTCACATTTCCATATGTTTCCTTCTTTTTATGGCTTACCTAATGAAGATCCTTTAGCTTATATTAAAGAATTTTACAATGTTGTGAGTGGTTTACCTTTACAGGGAGTAAGTGAAGCAAATCTGAGGATGAGAGTGTTCCCTTACACCTTGAAAGATAGGGCCAAGGGTTGGTTGATGACTCTAGTACCTGGTTCACTCACCACATGGGATGCCATGGCTAAGAAGTTTTTGGAAAAGTTCTTTTCCACTCAAAAGACAGCCACATTAAGGGGACAAATCTTCAACTTCAAACAAGATGATGGAGAACCTTTCAATGAGTGTTGGGAGCGCTTTAAAGGCCTTTTGTTGCAATGTCCACACCATGGGTTACCTCTTCACTTACAAATGCAAATTTTCTATGATGGACTAACCCAAACATGTCAATCAACTGTTGATAATGCAGCAGGTGGAGCTTTGAAGAAAAAGAATGCTCAAGAGTCATATAACATTTATGAGATGTTGGGATCTAATGCTCAACACAAAGATGTAAGGGGTAAGAGAGTTGGAGTATATGAAACAAGCTCTAATCATGATCTTTCTTTGCAGGTAGCTAACCTAGAAAAGAAGCTTGAATCCGTGCTCAACATGGTGCCAAAAGCAAGTGAAGTGTGTGCCATTTGCAACATACCAAGCCACCTTACTCATCAATGTCCATCTAGGGAGGCTTACCCCGAGTATGTCCAAAAGCAAGTGAACCTCATGAATTCTTACAATCAAAGGCCAAGGAATGATGTGTATTCCAATACATATAACCCAAGTTGGAGAGATCATCCCAATCTTTCGTGGAAGAACAACAATCAATTCCAAAACTTCCAACCAAAACCCACTCTTGAGGATACGGTTAAATTGTTAGCCCAAAATACCTTGCAATTCCAACAAACCACCAATAGCACTCTCCAACAACATTCGGCGGCTCTAACCAAAATGGAGACACAATTGGGGCAGATTGCAGATGCCTTGAGCCAAAGAGAGGTTGGAAAGTTTCCAAGCCAACCCGTGATACTCCAAAGGAACCAAGAGCAAGCCAAAGCAATCACTACACTTAAAAGTGGTAAGGTTATCAATAATAGAGTTGGCAATGAAGTTACTAATGAATCTGATCATGTGAATGCAAGGGTTACTCAAGGAGAAAATGAGAAACCAAATGAGGAACCAAGCCATGCTACTCCCTCGTTTGAAGCACCAAATCTTCACAAGGCCGAGAAACCTTACACTCCACCAATACCATTCCCTGGAAGACTTGCCAAGAGCAAGCAGGATAAGTCATTTAAGGAGATTTTTGATATTCTAAGTAAGGTGAATGTTAACTTACCTTTGCTTGATGTCGTTAGGAACATGCCAGCTTATGGGAAGTTCTTCAAAGAGTTAAACAACTACAAAAGGAAGTATGGACCACATGAGAAAGTAGTGGTGTCCGAGAATGTAAGTGCCGTGTTGCAAAGAAAACTTCCACCAAAGCTCAAGGATCCAGGAAGTTTTTCTATCAACATCACCATAGGGGATAAGAAGGTAGAGAAGGCGATGCTTGACTTAGGTGCTAGCATCAACTTAATGCCTTATTCTGTGTACCTTCAACTAGGTTTGGGGGAATTGAAAGCCACCACCATCTCATTACAACTTGCGGACAGATCCGTGAAATATCCAAGAGGTATAGTAGAGGATATTCTAGTTCAAATTGATAAACTAATCTTGCCTGCGGATTTTGTAGTGTTGGACATGGAAGAAGCTCCTATACATGACCGAGAATTGCCTATTTTGCTTGGGAGACCGTTTATGGCCACGGCCAAGACCATCATTGATGTGCAAAATGGACTCCTCACTATGACAGTGCTAGGAGAGACCTTTCAATTCAAAGTGTTTGAGTCTCTTTTACATCCTTCTTCATCTCTTGATTGTTATGCCATTGATGTGCTTGATTCGCTTGTTTTCTCTAAGTTCTTGCAGGCACAATCTAATGAACCATTACAAACTATTTTGAGTCAATCTCAAGATGAGTTTGATGAAGAAGATGCACTCATGGAAGAGGTAGCTGCCTTGGAAGCATTGGCACCGTATCTTTTGAATATTTTACCTCTTTTAGAGCCTTTAGAATCATCGAGGTCACATTTAACCCCTTCCACTGTTAAGGCACCAAAACTTGAACTTAAACCACTTCCACCACATCTAAAGTATGCATATCTAGCTGAATTTGAAACTCTTCCAGTTATCATAACTTCTGACCTCACCCCAAATGAAGAAGATAAACTAATTAGGGTGTTAAAAGAGTTCAAATCAGTTATTGGTTGGTCTATTGCAGATATCAAGGGAATAAGCCCTACCATGTGCATGCATAGGATTCTTTTGGAAGAAGGAGCAAAGTCAACCCGGGAACCACAAAGGAGGCTCAATCCACACATGAAGGAAGTTGTGAGGAATGAAGTGTTGAAGTTGTTAGATGTGGGGATCATATATCCCATTTCTGATAGCAAATGGGTGAGTGCTATTCAGGTGGTACCTAAGAAGGTGGGAATCACGGTGATGAAGAATGAAAACAAAGAGCTTGTGCCCACAAAGCCCACGGCTAGTTGGCGTGTTTGCACCGATTACAGGAAGTTGAATTCTAGCACTAGAAAAGATTACTTTCCTATGCCTTTCATAGATCAAATGCTTGAGAGATTGGCAGGTTACTCACACTATTGTTTTCTTGATGGTTACTCAGGTTACAATCAAATTGCAATTGCTCCGGAGGATCAAGAGAAAACTACCTTTACTTGCCCGTTTGGCACATTTGCATATAGAAGAATGCCTTTTGGACTTTGCAATGCTCCAGCAACATTCCAAAGATGCATGTTGGCAATCTTTTCTGACATGGTAGAAAGATTCATTGAGGTATTTATGGATGACTTTTCAGTGTTTGGTTCCTCTTTTGATGAATGTCTTAACCATCTCTCTTTAGTACTTCAAAGATGTCAGGAAACAAATTTGGTTCTCAATTGGGAAAAGTGCCAATTTATGGTGAAACAAGGAATTGTGTTGGGGCATGTAATCTCTAGCCAAGGAATGGAGGTGGACAAAGCCAAAATTGACATCATCACCAATATGGCAGCTCCCACAACCGTGAAGGGAGTAAGAAGTTTTTTGGGGCATGCGGGTTTTTATCGTCGTTTCATTAAGAACTTTTCAATGATCACTCGTCCATTATGCAATCTGTTAGCTAAAGATGTTGTATTTCATTTTGATAAAGCTTGTATGGATGCATTCAATACTTTGAAACATGAATAAACTCGGCCCCTATTATTATGGCACCAAATTGGTCTTTACCTTTTGAATTAATGTGTGATGCCTCTGACTATGCTATTGGTGCAGTTTTAGGGCAAAGGGTGAACAAGCTCCCACACGTGATCTACTATGCAAGCCGGACTCTAAATGATGCTCAACTTAACTATTCCACAACTGAAAAGGAGTTGCTTGCTATTGTTTTTGCCTTAGAGAAGTTTCGGTCATATCTTGTTGGATCTAAAGTTATTGTGTTTTCTGATCATGCAGCCCTTAGGTACTTGATGACAAAAAAGGATGCTAAGCCACGCTTAATTAGATGGATACTCTTACTACAAGAGTTTGACTTGGAAATTCGAGATAAGAAGGGAAGTGATAATGTTGTGGTTGACCATTTGTCACGGCTCAATGAAAACCATGGAGTTGGACAACCTTTGCCTCAAAATGAATCATTTCCAGATGAACAACTCCTTGTTATTCAAGAAAAAGAACCATGGTATGCTGATTTTGTTAATTATCTTGTTTGTGGTATAATTAGAAATGACCTTTCTTTTCAGGAAAGAAAGAAGTTCCTTGCCATGGTAAAGCACTACGTTTGGGATGAACCATATTTGTTTAAATATTGCCCTGACCAAATCATTAGGAGGTGTGTCCCAGAGAGTGAGCAACAAAGCATTCTAACGTTCAGCCATACATTGGCATGTGGAGGACATTTTGGTGCCAAAAAGACATCTCTAAAGGTTTTACAATCTGGTTTCTTTTGGCCTACTTTATTCAAAGATGCTTTTGATTTTTGTTCTAAGTGTGATAGGTGCCAGAAAATGGGGAACATTAGCCGAAGAAATGAGATGCCATTGAACAACATTTTGGTGGTGGAGCTCTTTGATGTTTGGGGAATCGATTTCATGGGACCATTTCCATCCTCTTTTGGTTACTTATACATATTAGTGACAGTAGATTATGTATCCAAATGTGTTGAAGCCATTGCTACAATAACTAATGATGAATTTTCTTAAAGATGTGATTTTTTGTAGGTTTGGAACCCCAAGAGCTATTATTAGTGATGGTGGCAGCCATTTCTGCAACAAACCCTTTGAATCCTTGATGAAGAAGTACAACATCAAACACAAAGTGGCAACCCCGTACCATCCTCAAACCTCAGGACAAGTGGAGATTAGCAATAGGGAGATCAAGAACATTTTGATGAAGACCGTAAGCCCTACAAGGAAGGATTGGTCACTGAGGTTGAATGATGCACTATGGGCATATAGAACAGCATATAAGACCCCCATTGGCATGAGTCCTTATCGCCTTGTGTTTGGGAAAGCTTGTCATTTGCCAATGGAGCTTGAACACCGTGCATATTGGGCCATCAAGAAGTTCAACTTTGATTACAAGGATGCTGGAATAGCAAGGAAGCTCCAACTTAATGAGTTGGAAGAACTCAGAAATGAAGCATATGAGAATGCCAAAATCTACAAGGAACGGACTAAGCTCTATCATGACAAGACCATCCTACGGAAGGAGTTTCACCAAGGTATGAAAGTACTGTTGTATGACTCACGTTTGAGACTTTTTCCAGGTAAATTGAAGTCTAGGTGGGTGGGACCATTTAAGGTGCTGCAAACATTTCCCCACGGAGCTGTGGAGATAGAGAACATGAAGAATAGCACCTCTTTTAAAGTCAATGGGCAGCGATTGAAACCATATTTGGAGAAAGTGGAGGAAGAGCAAGTTTATCAAGTTGTAGATTTTCTTGAGTTTACAACACCGTGAACAAGCTACCATGTCTTGCCTAGACATTAAATAAAGCGCTTACTAGGAGGCAACCTAGTGTGGTTTGTGTTCTTTCCTCATTTTGTGTTTATGTTGTCACCATTCCATATTCTTTGCCTACTTGCATTACATACAATTTTAAGCATCGAGGACAATGCTTTGTGTTAAGTTGTGTTAGTTTTGGTTAACTGTGTTTTTGCTTACTAATACGAATGTATATGAGGTCTATGTTTGTAGACAAACTATTGGGTTGCTATGAAAAAGGGTTTTATGACACGGGACATGTCATAACTTTCGAAGGGGTTTTTATTTATAAGTTCATGTTGGAGCACAAAGGTAAGCCGCCTCCCCGAATTTCAATTTTCTTTTATACTAATATGTTGTTAATGATTCAGGCATCCACTCTAGAATTTAAACCATTACCGGATCATTTCAAGTATCACCCTCCATTCAAAGACCAATTCCATGCCGTTTGATTTGTTTCAAAAAAAAAAAAAAAAAAAAAAAAAAAAAAAAAAATAGAATAAAAATAAACATGGCAGAAAGATGGAGCCTTCACAAAGGATGTTTACGTGAAGCCCCACTACGAGGTGTCGGAGCAGAAGGCATCGAAGCGGGAGGCATCGGAGCTAGAGCATTCCAGGCCTCAATACTTGGCCAAACGCTGGATGACCCAAGAAAAAGGTGCCTCTGGAGATAAGCCGCAAGCCTTTGACGGTCACTGTGAATTCGACCCTCAGATTCTTGCAGCTCATCAAGCTTCCTCTTCATGCCCGACGAATAGTTATTTGCAAGCACATGCAAACTTCTATTCTCGTACTTAAGCTGCTGGATCTCTTGCTTAAGACCTTCCACCTCTGCCATCAATGATTCCACCTGACGGGAGCGGGCAAGCAGGCGTTGGCCTATGTTGGACACAGAGCTCGCACACTGAACACTAAGAGCGAGGGACTCTTGAACGGCCAACTCATCGGACCGTCCTGACAGCAGCCTACTATCTTTTGGAGTGAGGAGGTTCCTAGCTACTATTGTAGCTGTTGTGGCGTCCTGCATCACAGAGTCTTCACCTGAAAGAGGACCGTTAGAAGATAAGAAAGAAGGGCGCCATACGTTACCTTGACGCGGCACGCCCGTTTCACTGCTGAGACTCAATTCTAAGCTAAGGTTCGATGGGTTTGCCATTTTTCAAAAGTGTCCAAAGAGAAGGGGTGGATGGAGTTAAAATTTCAAAGGGCCGGAGACGATGTTCAAGAATGGGAATTCTCCAGAGTGTGTATGTTGGCGGTGATCGATACCTCTATAAGAAGCCAAGGCGACGCGTCCACCGATTCAAAAAGCCGGAATTTCCTGCGTAATTTTGGCGACGCTTTCTCGGCTTTTCAGAAGACGTGTTCAACTTTGTCAAAAGATTTCTTCTTTTCAGAAAACACGTGGAGGCCATCATCGCAACTACACATCTTTAGCCGACAAGCGCAAAGTCCGGCGACGCTTTCTCTGCTTTTCAGAAAACGCGTGCAGCTTTGTCAAAAGGAGCCGCATCCGCACTACTACGTGTCGTTTAGAAAGCAAAGGGGCGCCTGCTCAGAAATCGAAGGGGCATCGTTCAGAAATCGAAGAGGCGCCACTATTTCAAAAAGCCGGATTTGCGGGATCAAAACGTTTGTCGACAAGGGTAAAAGAAGAGTACCACCACTTGATATTATCTCTATATATATCGACCTTCGTCTTTTATGGCAAGACAAACCTGAAGAAAATGCCCAAGTCTCCCTCACCTCTGAGGGCGCACTCCCAGCAAAGCCTTTTGAAATACTCAATTTTTTCTTTTTCCCCAAAGATGATACCGGATGCCTGGAGTACAGATGACCCAGGAGGAAACGGCAGATTGAAGTGTGCTGATTCATTCACCGCTTCTTCAAAAGCAAAGGTATCTCATATCATCAAGGTCAAAAGCAAAAGTATCTCATATCATGCTCTTTCCCTGTCTTTTTCTTTGTCCTTGTTCTTACTTGCATGGCAAAGTAAAAGAAGTAATCAGCCGGCACTTGGAGTCAGTCTTCCGATCTGGAGCCAACTGCCTGGAATCTATTCCTGATTGCTTACCTAGCGTTGCTCTCGAGTAGTCATCTTCAACGGTTGATACACTTCCAGAGAAGGGACCACTTCTGCAAAGGGGAGCGAGTAAGGCAAGTGAAAATGATACATTGAAGCATGTACAGACAAGAAAATGCTGAGCTATCCTCTAACCCTCTTCAATACGAATTGGAAAGATTGAACAACGAAACAGATAAAAGGAGGAAGCTCAGACCTTCGGGGAAGACCAAAAGAATCCTGCTGCCCAGTTCAAGAATAGCACAAAGGAAAATCAACGATGGGCGGAAACCAGTTCAAGAGTAAGTCTGTGGAATCACCAAGATCAAGCCTCAATACAATCACCAAAGAGAAGAGGGAATTTACACTCCATAACCAGATTTGCGTCCCTAAACTCTTCTCTTTGTTAGTTACATTCTGCCATGTTTAGTATGTTTAAGTGCTTTTGTGTGTTTACTTATGTTTTGTGTGAATCTATGCTTAAAACATTGAGGACAATGTTTGATTTAAGTGTGGGGGGGGTAACCCATTACTTTAATGCAAATTCGTGGGATTTTATCACCCATTACTTCAAATGTTATTCCTTGCTGTTTTAAGGTGTTTTAGTTTTGTTTTAGAGTGTTTTAGTGTGTTTTGTTTTATAACTCCGAAAATCACATAAAAATTTGAAAAAAATGTCTTGAAAAGCCTAAAAAGAGTGTTTTGAGTCGTTTTTGTGTGTTTGTGTCTTAGGGTACCTTCCAACACAATGATAAGGATTTGGTTTGTAATTGCATGACGGTTAAAAAGAGTTATAAACATGGATGAAAGTTTGATTTACTCTTGGTATATGCTTGGTTATGGTTATAATGTATGACTTCACATGCAATCATAAAAGAAAAACTCGTTTTTGTAACATGCTTGAAGGAAGGAACTCAAACAAACGCTACAACCCTGTGAGACTAGAGCCATTACCTTCTTTGGAGAGTTATTTTCTGTGACTCTTTGTTTTCTAAAGTTGTTGCATGATCTCATTATTCCTTGTTTGGTTGCTACTTAGAATGCAATTGTATCATGATAGAACTAAATGCTAGAACTTATATCCGTTTCATTCAAAGCATGACATTGAATTGCATAACATATATCAAGATGAAGTTGTGTAGTTGCCACCATAGCCAAATAGCCTTACTTCCCATATTTCGTATATATTAGTTTTAACCCTGTTGAGCCTCGTTTAGCCTATTTTCTTTGCTAACCACATCACCCCTTACCTAGCCTAGAGTAGGACTTTCCTATACCCTTGTTCTTAAAGTATAGTGAGCATGACTTAAATGAATTCCTTTTGAGTTACATTATTGATGCGTGGTTTATACGCACACAAATTAAACCCTCTTTTTGTCAATTGTAGTATATGTATAAGTAGGGATCGTTCTGGACCGGGGATTAGGAGGGATTGTTAATCACTTGGAAACTGACTCAAAAACGTAAAATAAAGTTTAAAACACTAACTAGACTTAAAGAATGCAAAACTAAACACGTAAAGCACTAAAACAAATCAAAAACTCAAAATGCTTTAAAACATAAACTAAACAGATTTCTAACTAAATTGAACAATAAAGTAAAGGGGATTGAGTTTTGGACTAAATTAAACTAAATGCACAGATTGTAAATTAAAGTAGAATGTAAATATGAATGTGATGGAAAGTTAGCTACGGGGTTCATCTCCACATATGTTATACTTGCATAATAAAACGATTTCCAATTGCATTTCAATAAACCATGAATTCTCAACACCCCAAGTTAACCGTGATGCACTAATTAACCTTCAAATCTTCCTAACGTTATTGAATTGGATGATTGCATACGACAACCCAAAACATTCCCCACAAGTCCCCTACATGATTGCATAATAGAGATACAAGCAAGAATCATTACGCTCTATGAAAATTATAAGTGTTGACGAGGCAATTGTAACTATGAATGCATGATACTCTTGCCAAGAATTCGTTTAACGCGATTGTTTATAAGCAACCTCCACTACTTGTGAATATAAGTTCGTAACTATTAGGTGAAACTCACTTATATTCTAGCGTCATATTTATGCATGAAAATTAAGTGTGCACTCTTAATAAACATACATAAATAAGTTATCAATCAAATAGTTAAACAAATTGAATCCACAACTTATGAAACGCAATTAGAAGTAATCAAATCAAAATGCAAGCATAAACATATATTTCGAATTACCCCCTAGCCAAGGGGGTTTTAGTTCCTCATGGTACAAAACAAAGAGAATCAAAGAAACACCTAAACATTCCAACAACTCAAACTTGAATTGTATGAACGTTTAGGCCCTCTTATCTTCCTCTTCGTTGTAGCACAAGGTCTAAGGATAGTTTGATGGTGTGAATGGTTTGGAGAGTGGTGGAGGAATGGAAGAGGAGTGGTGGAAATGTAAGGATGGTGTTTGGATTGTAAGGGAGACTCACGGCACAAAGGGGGAAGTGTTTGTGGTATGTACAATGGATGAATTTCTGAAATGGAAGTGTATGGAAGAGTGAATGAAATAAAGATGCATGTGGATGAATTATACAATGGGAAAGTATGTGATTGACAACTAGGGTGAATGATTGAAGTGGGAATGCATGTGCAATTGCAAGGGGGAAAACTGGAAATGGGATATGAAATACACGGCAATGAAGGGAGATTGATGATGAATTATGAAGAGTGAATGCATGTAGGGTTGATATGTGTGAATGATGATGAATGCATGTGAATTAATGATTAAAGAGTGAGGGTATGCATGTGGAATTGCAAGGGAGAAAGCTGGAACAAAGGTGGGTTATGCACGGCAAGGTGTGGAGTGAATGTGCATGTGTTGAATGATTTCTAGGGTGCATGTGGGTTGGAAATGCATGTGTTTTAGGTTGTGAAAGCATGTGAATGCATGTGTTGATTTAAAGAATAGGTATGCATGTGAATTAGGTTGGAAAGAAATGTATTTTGGCTGCAATGGTGTGTAATTGGGCTAGGGTTTAAGTGAATGAAATGGACCCAAATTGCTCCCCCTTGCATGGCAAGGAATGGTGTTTGTGTTAAGCCCATGGCAAGGTGAATGTAATTGGGTTAGGGCCATTGTTTTGTGTCCTCAAGTGCATACAAGGCCTTCAATTTCATCCAACACTTGGGCTCCAAGCATAAGCTATCCATCCTTAGCCCAATAGTGCTCCAAAAAGCCCCAAAACGCTCCACAATGCATCCTTTCGTCAAACACGTCTTATTATCCTGAAAACACACAAAAGAAGCATAAAGGACTAACATAACTAAAGAAACATAACGTAAATGTACGAGAACAAGCCATTTAAGTCGCATGAATATGCTCCTATCAATTATGCAAGAAAATGAGTGTGGGGGAGTAAAAGTTTGTTCTTACGTTTATATGTATGTTTTGAGATTTAAAAAGAAAAAGAAGAAGAAAAGAAAAAGAAAAAAGGAGTGAAAATAAGTAAGAATGAACTCACGAGCGTTGATGGTTGAAGAAAGGGTCCAAAAAGTTGAATATGGCCCCAAGTTTTGTGTGACTTTCCCTTGGGTGTTCAAAGTTGATTTTTGCGTTCTAAAGGGAATTCTAAATGTCTAATTCATTACTTTGCTCACTATGGCTTAAAGAACCTTTGTTTTCCATCTTTGTTATCCAAACACCCCAAGCCCCATTATACCCGTGACTTCAATCTTGAAAGTTATGTATTTCAATTGTGGAGTTTGAACTTGGTATGAGCATATGGTGTCACTGGTTCTCGCATCTAAGTAGTAGCATTCCATTCATGAGATCATATCTAAACATGCTTATTAACTCCGGAAATTGTTTCCTTATGATACATATATGTGAGTGTTCGTTTTTATGCTTACATCAATCTTCTCACATATAACTAGATTAGGGTATGTAGTCAGAAAATCTGAGTGAAAATTGAGTGCATATTTTGTAAGGAATTGAGCAAATTCTCTAAGGCATGTTACTACATTCAAAACATGGTTTTAAATGCTTAATTGTGAACTAATATATGGTGACTATGATTAAGTATGTACTTAAGTGTCAAGATAAACAAAATCTGTGGGAATGATGATTTTTGACATGTCATGTGCATTGGAAATCCCGGAGGCAACGTTGGAAGGTTTAAAATTGTCTTTGGTTTGTTTCGTTTCGTTTTGTTTTGTTTTTCTGTTTTGCTCGAGGACTAGCAAAAGCTAAGTGTGGGGGTATTTGATAGGAGCATATTCGTGCAACTTAAATGGCTTGTTCTCGTACATTTACGTTATGTTTCTTTAGTTATTTTAGTCCTTTATGCTTCTTTTGTGTGTTTTCAGGATAATAAGACGTGTTTGACGAAAGGATGCATAGTGGAGTGTTTTGGAGCACTATTGGGCTAAGGATGGATAGCTTATACTGGGAGCCCAAGTGTTGGATGAAATTGAAGGCCTTGTATGCACTTGAGGACACAAAACAATGGCCCTAACCCAATCACATAACACCTTGCCATGGGCTTAACACAAACACCATTCCTTGCCATGCAAGGAGGAGCAATTTGGGTCCATTTCATGCACTTAAACCCTAGCCCAATTACACACCAATTTCAGCCACATGAACACAATCTTCCCTCATTGCCGTGGCCCTTGCAAATCCATCCCATTTTCAGCCATTACACTTCATCATTGCAGCCACATTTCCAACCCACATGCACTCTTTAATCATTCAACCATGCATCACAAAACACCACTCATTGCACATGCCTTCCCCCTCTAATTCACATGCAAAACCACCAACACATGCACCCATCTACATTCACTTTCCTTTGCCGAGCACTTCCCTTTCATTTCAGCATTTCCCCTTTGCATTTCCACCTTCCCACTTCATCATTGCACCACAAATCAACGCATGCACCCTTTAATTCATTTTCAGCAGAAAATCTACTTCCTTTGCCGTGCATATCAATGCATTTCATTCATTCCACATGCATTTCAATTCACATGCACTCATCATCATTCAACCTAGTGTCACTCCCATTCTTTCCCTACAAACAATTCATTCACATGCAACCATTAAACATTTAATCATTTCACTTCACTTAATGCCGTGAATAACCCATTCCACTCCAGATTTCCAGCATCCCATAATCATTCACACCCCTTTAATTCACATGCACTCACACGCATTCACACACACTTCATTTCCCAACTCCATGCCGTGCCTTTCATTCCCATTTCCAGCATGCATTCACATGCATTTTCAGCACCTACACACCTCACACACATGCAATTCCAGCACCAACAAGCATCATTGCCGTGTACCCCTTATGCATTTCCAGCTTTCACATGCTTTCCTAGCTGTTTTCCATCATTAACAAGCCACATGCATTCTAAACAAACAGCCATATACACCTCTACTCCTCCTATAAAAACCCTTGCATTCATTCATTCAAGGACATCTCATTTTCATACACAAGATACCACAAACACATCCAATCTTCCCTCATTGCCGTGAGCTCCCATTCCCTTACTATTCCATCCACCACAGAAGTTCCATTCACAACACAACACACAACACAAACATTTCCCTTTTGCCGCAAATCCCCTTCCATTTCTACACAACTTCTTCTCGGCTTCATTCCATACACTCTCCCCTTCGCATAAACCATTCAACCTTAGCCGCTCCACCTTCATTTACAACACACTTGGAGCACCACACCGAAGGCAACTCTTAAAGGATTTTGACATCAGTTTTGCTTCAAGGGTTCGTTCTCCTTAATTCTATGTTCATTCATGTTGTATATTTTTATATCAAACATTCTGTAAACATGAAGTGTAACTAATCTCTTTCTAGGGATTCGATGTAGCCTTGCAAGATTGCCATGTAGTTATTTCAGAATGCTCAGTTGATCCATCTATTTCTTGTTTCATTCTCTGATTTAATTGTGACTTTGTGTGTTGATTTTAATGTTTGATCACCATTTGATTTAACCACAGGTTGTTTAGCCAAGAGTAAAGCACACATCATGCATACTCTTGGTGGATATGTGAATGAATGAAGGGAATGCTTTGCAAACAACCTGCCGAGTGTTTCCTTTGGTTTTATGAAAGTTTCTTGTGCGTGTCATGTTCTTGATTAGGGACCAAAGTTGCACATCACACTTAGGTTCAGGATTAGGAACATTTGATCAAGTCCACACATCATATGGTTGATCATATCTAAGTGAAACAAACCCAAGAAATAGGTAGATGGATGAGTATAATCTGATTCAACAAGCATGGACATGGCTTAGCAATGGTGAAACCGAATCCCTAGCTTCATCTCTATTTGTGCTATCTCATTTTATTAGTTGTTGATTCATTTATTTGTGTCTATTTCATTTTCTTGTGCTTTCAAGTTACAACAACAAATCTGCCTAAGTTGATTAGTTTTATTTCTCTTATAGAGTTCTTGCAAAACAAGTAGTTGTATAGGTCCAATTAGTCCCTGTGGATTCGACACCCTTACTTGTGCCATTATACTAAACATATTCTAGCACGAAGAAGGAAAACATCAATCAACATGTTCATGGCTTCAAACTTTCCCCTAACTAATTAGGGGTTTAGCCACTCATGATTACAGCAAACTTAGAAAGTAATAGCAAAGTAAACATTGAAAACAAGAACGAAGTACACCTAAAACACTCAAATCTGCAAGCATGAACCGTTTTAGGCCTCCTTCCTCTCCTAGTTGCTGCGGCACAAGGGGTTATGGTGAGTTTTGGGGATTATGGATGATATAGAATGATGTGTTTAGGATAGGGATGGATGTAGGGGACGGCAAGGGTTGTTTTTGGGCAGAAAGTATGAAGAATGGTGAAGTATGGATGTGTTAGAGGGAGATGATGAATTTCTGGCGTGAATGGTGAATGAATGAATCTTTTGTGGCTGCAACCAGGAGGTTTATTATTAGGATTTCAGGAATTAAAACCCTAGGTTATTTAGGTAATCAGAAATTAAGTCAAAGACTCTAGAAATAGGAAAGAATCCTCCCCCTTGCACGGCAAGGAAGAGGAAGGGTCAAAGGAAGTGCACGGCAAGGCTTGCATGAAATAAGTAAGTGTTTAATTCCCTAAATCAATTCTAAGAATCAGGAATTAAGTTAAATCCCTTTAGAATAGGTAATTGAAATCAGGAATTAGGGGAAAAAGGCTAAGTCTTGCGGCACAAGGGAGGAAAAGAAGGGGAAAGTGCCAAACTTGCAGATTTTGGGAGAAAAGGAATGTATAGGTTCGGCTAAGGCTTTTAGGAAAGGGATTGTGACATAATCTTGCAGATTTTGGGAGAGAAGAGGAAGGTAAGGTGCGGCACATGTCTAGGGCTTCTAGAACATGTGATTTAGGCAACCACATTATTTGGAAACTTGCATAATTGGAAACCTTTCAAGAATAGAAACTCCCCATAATGGAAACTAGTTTCCAATTCTTGATTCCTCATTCTTCCTTCGATTCTAGGCTCACTTGGTCTTCAATTTCGTCCAATGCTTTTGCTCCAAGCATAAGCTATCCATCCTTAGCCCAAAAGTGCTCCAAAAGGCTCCAAAATGCACTTCTTTGCTCCTTTAGCCCTTAGAACCTGAAAACATACGAAAATGGCTTAAAAGACTTAAAGAACTAAGAAATAACAACGTAAATGCACAAGAACAAGCCAACTAAGTCACCTAAATATGCTCCTATCAGTAAGGTTGTTCCAAATTTCATTATTTCTAACCCCGTTCCACCAAATATCCCTATTCCTTGCAGGTTCATGAATTCCAAGGAAGAAGAAAGTGAAAAAGACATCTTGGAAGCCCTTACAAAGGTGCAAAGTATGGAATATCAAGAATTCGTCAAAGAGGATGTTCTTGAGGCAAACAATCCCAAAGATATTGAATTTTATGACACAGGACAAGGAACAATCCTCACACCAAATTTGTCCAAGTGCAAAGTTCCTGAAACGTTCAAAGAAGATGTGTTTATCCATCAGTTCTTGTTGGAGGACATAGGTACACCACCTCCTCCAATTTCAATTTTGTTTTATACTAACAAGTTATTGATGATTCAGGCACCCAATCTTGAATTTAAACCATTACCGGATCATTTCAAGTATCACCTTCCATTCAAAGATCAATTCCATGCCGTGGGCACTAGGGGAGCTTAAAAGGAGGTATCGTCCGGCTGGAAGACGTTAAAGCAAAGCGCTTCTTGGGAGGCAACCCATGCATTTAAATAAAGAAGACCTAGGAATCTCCGGCTCCCACAACCAGATTTCCGTTCCTAAACCCTACTCTTTATTGCTTTTATTTTGCCATGTTTGTCGTGTTTGTTAGTTGTGTTATTTGGTTGTTTGTTTGTGAGTCTATGCTTAAAACATTGAGGACAATGTTTGGTTTAAGTGTGGGGGGGTAAACAAAGTGTTTTTCATGCAAATTCGTGGGATTTTATCACCCATCATTTCTAAAGTTGTTTTTCACTGTTTTTAAGTGTTTTTAGTGTGTTTTGAAGTGTTTTTATGTGTCTTAAACAGAAAATCCGAAAATTTGAAAAAAAAATCGAAAAATAGTGTTTTAAAAACCCAAAAAGAGTTGTTTTGAGAGTCGTTTTTGTTTGTGTCTTAGGATACCTTCCAACACAATGATGAGGATTTGGTTTTTAATTGCATGACTATTAAAGAAAGTTACAAACATGGATGGAAGTTTGATATGCTCTTTGGTTTATGCTTAGTTGTAGTTGACATTTACAAATTCACATATAATCACAAAGGAAAAAATCAATTTTTGTAACATGCTTGAAGGAAGAAACTCAAACTAACGCTACAACCCTGAGAGACTTGAGCCTAAACATTCTTTGGAGAGTTATTAATCTTGATGTTCTTGTTTTCTAAAGTCGTTGCATGATCTCATTATTCTTCGCTTGGTTGCTACTTAGAATGCGTTTCATCACTATAGTTCCAAATACTAGAACTCACGCCCATTTCATTCAAAGCATAAAATTGATTAGCATAACTAATAATAAGATGAAGTTGGTTAGTTTAAACCCAGAACCAAAAAGCCTTACCCGTTTACATATGAATTGTAGGTTTAACCCCCTTTGAGCCTTTATTAGCCTATTGTCTTTGTTAGCCCACATTATCCCTACCTAGCCTAGAATAGGACTATCCATACCCTTGTTCTTAAAGGATAGTAAAGCATGACTTAGAGGGAATTCCTTTTGATCTAAAAATTGCAGAAAAACAAGTGTGGGGGAAGGATTTTCGTGGGAATCCAGGAAGTTGTATGGTTGATGTGCCAAAGAAAAGAATAGGGCACGAAAAAAAAAAAAAAAAAAACAAAACATGAAAAAGAAGGAAAAAAAAAAGAAACAGGAGTTGAAAATAAGTGAGAATGAACTCACAAGTATTGATTGTTGAAGAAAGGGTCCAAAAGTTTGAATTTGACCCTGAGTTTTGTGTGAAGTTTCCCTTGGTGTTCAAAGTTGATTTCTGCATTCAAAAGTGAATTCTAAGTGTTCATTTCATTACTTTGCTTACTATTGCTTTAAGAACTTTTGTTTATCCTTACCTTTCTTTGTTAGCCAATACCCTAGCTGATGCGATTTTTATACGCACACAAACTAAACCCTATTTGTGACAATTGTAGTAATGATGTAAGTAGGGATCGTTCTAACCGGGGATTAACTAGGGATGCTAAACACTTGACTCAAATAAATAAAACTAACTTTTAAAACACTAAGACAAACTAAAAGACTCAAAACAAGTTCAAAAGACTCTAAATACTTAAAAACATAAAATAAGACAAATCAAATGATTAAGACTTAACAAAATAGAGGGGGGGAATTGTGGTTGGACGAGATTAAATTAAACGGACAGATTATAATTTAAAACAGATAGTAAAGATGAATGTGATGAAAATATGGATGATGGAATAGCTAAGGGGTTCTTCTCCACACATGTTACACTTGCATACAAAATTGATTCTCAGTTGGTCTTTCGATAAATTATGAAACTCAATGCTCCAAGTTAATTAGGTCCGCTTAAATTAACTTTCAGATTTCCCTAGATTCGTTGGATTGAATGGAATACGCATTACAACCAAATTATTCTTAATCAAAGTCCCTAACTATGGAATACGCATGATAGAGACATTCAACAAAGATCATTAAGTTCAACGGAAATCATAAACATCGACGAGGCATTCGTTACTATGGAATACGCATGAAACTTATGCCAAGAATTCGTTTAACGCGATTGTTTATAAGCAACCTCCACTACTTGTGAATATAAGTTCATAACGATTAGGTGAAATTCACTTATATTCTAGCGTCATATTTATGCATGAAAATTAAGCTTGCAATCTCAATGAACATACATAAATAAGTTATCAATCAAACAGTTAAACGAATTGAATCCACAACTTATGAAATTCCAACCAAACGTAATCAATTCAAATTGCAAATATAAACATAGTTTCGAATCACCCCTAGCTAAAGGGGGTTTAGTTCATCATAACTTTGAAATCAAAGAAACACCTAAACATTCCAACAACTCAAACTTGAATTGTATGAACGTTTAAGCACTCTTTTCTTCCTCGTTGTTGTAGCACAAGGTCTAAGGTGAGCTTTGGGGATTATGTGAAGTGTTTTGGAGGGATGGGAAGTGGTTGGATAGTGGCTGCAATGGAGGAGAAAAACTGCACAGAAATGGAAATGATTTGATGCACAAGGGTTGTGTTTGTGTTGTGTGAAGTGTTGTGAATGGAAATATGAGATGTTCTTGAATGAATGAATGCAAGGGTATTTATAGGAGTAGTGGAGGGAACATATGGCTGTTTGTTTAAGATGCAAGTGGCTAATTAATGATGGAAAATCAGTTAGAAAAACATGTGAAAGCTGGAATTGCATGTGAAGGTGTTGGAATGTGCTGAAATGGTGTGTGAAGGCACGGCATTGAGTGTTTTCTTGCTTATTTTCTGGCTATATGATGAAAGGTTAATGAATAATGCATGTAGGTGGCTGCAATGATGAAGAATGAGTGGTGGAAATGAAAGGGAAAGCTAGAAAGACATGTGAAGATGCTGGAATTGTGAGTAGGCCACGGCATGGATGTGTTTTGGGTGCGTGTGTGTGAATGTGTGGCTTAATGATTAAGTGAATGAATATGTGGCTGCATGTGGATTAAAGGGGTGTGAATGGTGGTGTAATGATGAAATGAAATGGCTAGAAAGGGTATGAAATGCACGGCAAGAATTTCAGGATGCATGTGTGTTTGAATGGTGGTGAAAATGCATGTGAGTGCATGTTTTGGTGCTGGAATTAGGGGGAATGCACGGGTTAGGCTTGGTTGAATGATGATGATGCATGTGATTGGTGGGAACAAAGGGGGAAACAAGGCACAAGGGTGCTTGAGTGAATGATTGAACGTGCATGTGGATTAATGAATGAATGGTGGTGTAATGATGAAGTGAAATGGCTAGAAATGTTAGGGAATGTGCACGGCAATGATGTTGGGAAATGAATGATTAAATGTGCATGTGGGTGAAAGTGAAGAGAATGCATGTGTTTGATGAAATTGCATTTGAAAAGGTTGGAAAGTGGAAGGGAAAGGCACGGCAACAAGGAAGTGTTTGGTGATGAATGCAATGATGAAGAGTGAATAAAAAATGCATGTAGGGTTAGCTAGGTTGGGTTTGTTTGGGTGCATGTGTGTTAATGGTGGTTTTGCATGTGAATTGATGGATTGTTTTTGATGGAATGGATGGTTCTTTGCATGGCTATAAGGGAGAGAATAAGAGAGAATGGGCTAGGCCCTTTGTTTTATGTCCAAAGTGAAAATAAGGCCTTCAAATTCGTCCAAACTTTGGCTCCATGGATAAGCTATCCAATCCATGCCCAAAAATGCTCCAAATGGCCTCAAAATGCACTTTCTTGCTCCCTAAGCCCTTAGAACCTGAAAACACACAAAAGAAGCATAAAGAACTAAAATAACTAAAGAAACATAACGTAAATGTATGAGAACAAGCCATTTAAGTCGCATGAATATGCTCCTATCACTAGCCCCGTTACAACCCTTAGACTTCGATCTTGATTGTTATGTGTTTCAATATGTGGAGTTTAAAATTGGTTTGAGCATATGGTATCCTTGGTTCTCGCGTCTAAGTAGTGGCATTCCATTCATGAGATCATATACATGTTAATAATTCCGGAAATTGCCTTCTTTGTTATGACATATGTGAGTATTAGTTTACATATTTACATCAATCTTCTAACATATACTTAGTGTAGGGAGTGTAGTCAGAAAATCTGTGTGAAAATAGAGTGTATCCAGTGAGGAATTGGGGGATTCTCTAAGGCATGTTACTACATTCAAAATCATGTTTTAATTGATTAAATGGGAGCTAGTGTGTGGTAACTATGGTTAGGTATACGCTCAAGGGTAGGGATAACTAAAATCTATGTATGTGGTGTTCTTTAATATGTCATGTTGCATTGGAAATCCCCGAGGTACATGTTGGAAGGTCTAGATTGTGTTTTGTTCATTTCGTTTTGCTCGAGGACTAGCAAAAGCTAAGTGTGGGGGAATTTGATAGGAACATATTTATGCTATTTAGTTATGTTGTTTCCTTGCATTTAGTTACTTAATTACTATCTATTTTAGTCTTTTAAGCTATTTTCGTATGTTTTTAGGTCCTAATGGCAAACGGAGCAAGAAAGTGCATTTTGAGGCTATTTGGAGCAGTTTTGGGCATGGATTGGATAGCTTAACAATGGAGCAAAGAGGATGGACGAAATTGAAGTCAAGAAGGGCTAGGAAAGGCTACAAATCTGGAGAAAGAAGTCCAAATACAAAGAAGATAAGGAAATAGCAAGAAATAAGGAATCTTATCCACCCTTATCTTATCCTATCCTAACCAACCTTATCCTTTCCTAACTCTAACATTATCTTATCTTATCCTATCCTAATCTTTTCCTACCTTAATTCCAACTTCAAAGAGGACTCCTTTTCACATTAAATCACCTAAATATCAAGTTCTAGAAGCCCTATTTTCGTGCATTAAGTTTATGCCACATGTAACCCTTCTAGAAGTTCTAGAATCTGCCACAAGGACCATTCATTGTCCTCCTTGGAGTCTAATTGAAAGTATCCTTGTTCTTTGGTGATTTGGAGTCCTAATTCCTCTCCTTTTCAGCCCAAATTCGTGCCTCCCCTTCACCCTATAAATACTTGATGCCACAACACTCAAAAACCACCACCCTCTACCACAAATTCACACCACACCATCCACCACACCTCAAGAGCCTAAATTCACACAAATCCCCATTGTTGGCAGCAAGGAAGGAAGGAAGAGCCACCTGGAGTGTTTCTAGGTGTATTCTATCTTTGTTTTTAATGTTTAATTTATATTCTCTTTGTTTTGTTGTAAACATGAGGAGCTAAACTTGTTTTAGCTAGGGGAGACTTTGAAACCATGATTATATTTGCAATATGAATTGATTAATTCCAGTTGTTATTTCATAAATTGTGAATGCAATTTACTTAACCGTTTGATGGATAACTTATTCTTGTTTGATGATTAAGGGTGCACACTTAATTTGCATGCTTGAATTTGGTGCTAGAATATAAGGGAGTTTCACATAATCGTTACAAACTTATATTCACAAGTAGTTAAGGTTGTTTTCACAATCATGTTAAGTAAATTCCTAGCATGAGTATCATGATGTCATAGTTACAAGTGCTTTGTCAATACTTATGATTTTCATAGAACGTAATGCTCTTTGATTGTATCTCTATTATGATGTCATGTAGGGAACTTTTGAAGAATGCTTTGGGTTGTCGTATGATGTCATCCAATCCAATAACTAAAGGAAAATCTGAGGGTTAATTAGTGATGTCACGGTTAATCTGGGGTGTTGAGGTTTATGGTTTATCGAAAAAGCAATTGGAAATCAATTTCTGTTCAAATGTGTCATGCGTGGAAAAGAATCCTCTAGCTAGCTAATCACCCATCCATATACCCAAATTCGTTCATAAGTTTGTCTAAATTTAGTTTCTGTTTTGTTTTAATTCAAATTCGTCAAAACCAAAACCCCCCTTTGTTTTAAGTGTCAATTAGGTTAGAATCTGAGCTATTGTGTGTTTTTAAGTGTTTTGAGTCAAAACTAATTCAATTTTCGTCAAAAGTAAGTCTTAGAGTCTAGTTTGAGTCTTTTTGATTGTTTTGTGTTGTTTAGAGTCTTTTAAGTTTGTTTTGAGTCATATAAGTTTAGTTAAGAGTCTTTTGAGTTTATTTAAGTGTTTTTAAGTTTAGTTTTATGTTTTTGAGCCAGTTTAGAGTAGATTAGCATTCCCACCTAATCCCCGGCCTAGAACGATCCCTACTTATATCTATACTACAATTGTCAAAAAGAGGGTTTAATTTGTGTGCTATTATATATCACATCAAATTTCCCCGGCAACGGCGCCAAAAATTTGATGTGAAATAAGATAGCACTCAAATTAAACCCTCTTTTTGACAATTGTAGTATAGTTATAAGTAGGGATCGTTCTAGGCCGGGGATTAGGAGGGATTGCTAATCTAATGAAAATTGACTCAAAGATGTGAAAATATGTTTTAAACCACTTTAAATGACCTCACAAGACTCTTACTAACTTATATGACCAAAAACAACTTTAAAGACTCAAAACAACTTAAAACAACCAAAAAGACTCAATTTAGACTCTAGGACTTAATTTGGACGAAAATACACTTGGTTTTGACTCTAAAGACTCAAAAAGACTCTTTTGGACAGATTTGGAACAAATAAGAAAGGGGGTTTTGATTTTGGACGAATTTAAAAGAAAACAAGTAACTTAAAACTTTAAAACAGATTTTGGACGAATTTTAGAAAAACTAATGGATGATAGGATAGCCAAGGGATACTTCTCCATACATGATACTTTCTAACATAAATTGATTTCCAGTTGCTTTTTCGATAAACCATGAACCTCAGCACCCCAGATTAACCGTGACATCACTAATTAACCCTCAGATTTCCCTTAAGTTAGTGGATTGGATGACATCATACGACAACCCAAAGCATTCTCCAAAACGTCCCCTACATGACATCATAATAGAGATACGGTCAAAGATCATTACGTTCAATGGAAATCATAAGTATTGACAAAGCACTTGTAACTATGACATCATGATACGCATGCTAGGAATTTACTTAACATGATTGTGAAAACAACCTTAACTACTTGTGAATATAAGTTTGTAACGATTATGTGAAACACTCTTATATTCTAGCCCCAAATTCAAGCATGCAAATTAAGTAGGCCTCCCTAATAAACATACAAGAATAAGTTATCCATCAAACGGTTAAGCAAATTGCGTTCATGACTTATGAAATCACAACTGGACTTAATCAACTCATATTATAAATGTAATCATGGTTTCAAAGCATCCCTAGGCTAAAACGAGTTTAGCCTCTCATGTTCATGACAAAACAAAGCAATATAGATTTAAACATTGAAAATAAAAGATAGATTACACCTAAAAACGTCCAACACTCCAACTTGAATGCACAAACGCCCAAGGCTTGGTCTTCTTTCTCCTCCTCCTTGCTAAGTCACGGCACAAGGTTTATGGTGGGTTTGTGGATGATTTTCTGGGTTTTGGATGGATTTAGGTATGTATGGTGGTGCGGCAAAGGATGATGGTGGTGTATGGAGGTTGGGATGGAGGTGTGGAAGTAGGGGAATGATGGATGGGTGGTTGCAAGGTCACGGCAAAGGGTTGATTTCTGAAGGAATGTATGAATGTCGTGTGAAGGGGTGGTGAACTAAATGGTGCGGCAAGGGCTGCTTATATAGGCTAGTTTGGTACACTTAGTGAAGGAAAAGGATTGCCTAATCCTATTGAAAAAGGGTCAATTCAAGGCAGAAATCAAGTGGGATTGGGAATAGGAATTTCGGCTAGGATTTAGGGTGTTCTAGAAGGCTAGGTGCGGCACACATGTAGGGATAGGATAAGGTGTTCTAGAAACTGTGTTTAAGGCAGATTCCTAATCCTAAAGGGCCTAAGACATGTGATATAAGAGTAGGAAAAGGATTGTGATTCCTAAACCTACAAGGAATGGTGTTTTGCGGCATTGGTATGGATAAGTCTTCTAGAAACTGAAATAGGTGTTTAGATGTGTAATTGATTCCCCCTAATTAGCTAGGTTTAAGTCCCAATCTGATTTGGATAGGATAGAATAGGATAATGTTAGAGTTAGGATAGGATAAGGTTTCTAGGATAGGATAAGATAAGGTTTGGATAAGGTTGGATAAGGTTCCTTGTTTCTTGCTTCTTCCTTATCTTCATTGGAATAGAACTTCTTCCACCAGATTTGTAGCCTTTCCTAGCTCTTCTTGTCTTCAATTTCGTCCATCCTATTTGCTCCATGGTTAAGCTATCCAATCCATGCCCAAAAATGCTCCAAATAGCCTCAAAATGCACTTTATTGCTCCCTTTGCCATTAGAACCTAAAAACATACGAAAATGGCTTAAAATACTAAAACAACTATGAATTAACAACATAAATGCATGAAAACAAGCTAAGTAAGTCGCCTAAATATGCTCGTATCAGTACCTTCCAACACAATGATGGGGATTTGGTTTGTAATTGCATGACTGTTAAAAAGAGTTATAAACATGGAGAAAAGTTTGATTTATTCTTGGTAGATGCTTGGTTATGGTTATAATGTATGACTTCACATGCAATCATAAAAGAAAAATTCGTTTTTGTAACATGCTTGAAGGAAGGAACTCAAACAAACGCTACAACCTTGTGAGACTTGAGCCTAAACGTTATTTGGAGAGTTAAAATCTATGCATTATTGTTTTCTAAAGTCGTTGCATGATCTCATTATTCTTTGCTTGGTTACTACTTAGAAGGCGTTTCATCATATAGTTCCAAATGCTAGAACTCATGCCCATTTCATTCGAAGCATGTTATTGATTTGCATAAAACATATTCAAGAAGAAGTTGTGTAGTGACCACCACCAGAGCCAAATTGCCGTGTATCCTGCTTCATTTTATGTATAAGTTAACCTCGTTGAGCCTTGTTTAGCCTTTATTCTTTGTTAACCCACATTATCCTCACCTAGCCTAGTTTAGGACAGTCCACACTGATGTGATATATAATAGCACACAAATTAAACCCTCTTTTTGACAATTGTAGTATAGATATAAGTAGGGATCGTTCTAGGCCGGGGATTAGGAGGGATTGCTAATCCACTCTAAACTGACTCAAAAACATAAAACTAAACTTAAAAACACTTAAATAAACTCAAAAGACTCTTAACTAAACTTATATGACTCCAAGAAAACTTAAAAGACTCAAAACAACACAAAACAATAAAAAGACTCAAACTAGACTCTAGGACTCAATTTGGACGAAAATAGAATTGGTTTTGACTCAAAATACTCAAAAACACACAATAGCTCAGATTCTAACCTAATTGACACTTAAAACAAAGGGGGGTTTTGGTTTTGACGAATTTGAATTAAAACAAAACAAAAACTAAACTTAGACAAAGTTATGAACAAATTTGGGTATATGGATGGGTGATTAGCTAGCTAGAGGATTCTTTTCCACACATGACACATTTGAACACAAATTGATTTCCAGTTGCTTTTTCGATAAACCATGAACCTCAACACCCCAGATTAACCGTGACATCACTAATTAACCCTCAGACTTTCCTTTAGTTATTGGATTGGATGACATCATATGACAACCCAAAGCATTCTTCAAAAGTTCCCTACATGACATCATAATAGAGATACAATCAAAGATCATTACGTTCTATGAAAATCATAAGTATTGACAAAGCACTTGTAACTATGACATCATGATACTCATGCTAGGAGTTTACTTAACATGATTGTGAAAACAACCTTAACTACTTGTGAATATAAGTTTGTAACGATTATGTGAAACTCCCTTATATTCTAGCACCAAATTCAAGCATGCAAATTAAGTGTGCACCCTTAATCAACAAACAAGAATAAGTTATCCATCAAACGGTTAAGTAAATTGCATTCACAATTTATGAAATCACAACTGAAATTAATCAATTCATATTGCAAATATAATCATGGTTTCAAAGTCTCCCCTAGCCAAAACAAAATTAGTTCCTCATGTTTACAACAAAACAAAGAGAATATAAATTAAACATTGAAAACAAAGATAGAATACACCTAGAAACACTCCAGGTGGCTCCTCCTTCCTTCCTTGCTGCCAACAATGGGGATATGTGTGAATTTAGGCTCTTGAGGTGTTGGACAAATTTCTGTGATGAATGATGAATGGCTGCATAGGTTATGCGTTGCGGGGTGCGGCACACTAATGGGTATATTTATATAGCATGGCCGAAACCCTAGCAAACAGATTTAGGGTTAACCTAGCTGATACAAGTGTTTTTGGGCCCCTAAGTTGCGGCATGGGTTTGGGAATTAAGTCCTAGCCCAATTGGTTTCAGATATGGACTTACACAATCCAAATCCAAGAGAAAAAGGGCCAATTAAAATCAGAATCCAATTAGAAATAGGTTAAGAATTTTCGTCCAAAATTGGGCCTTCTAGAAACTAAGTGTCTTATGGCTGATTTTGGGTATTCTAGAAGGCATAAAAGAGGGAAAGGTGTGGCACCCTTTTTGTAACATCCCGTCCCAAATTTCATTTTAACGTACATTGAAATTACAATTTTACCCTAATTTGTTTGTGTACGTTAAGTGTTGTGTAGTGTGGTGTTGTAGGACCACACACACACTCACACATCACCCTCACTCTCCCGGGATTCCCTCCCTCATTCCCTCACTCTGTCTTTCTCTGTCTTTTCTCTCTCTCTCTCCCCGAGTCTATTTTCTTCTTCTTCTTCTTCTACACACGGACAACACACACATATACCCAATACTTCACCAATCAAGAAACTAAGACCACCATCGTGTTCGTGGAGCATCAACCATCCTCGATCCCTCTAAACGAGAGCACACCATCCAAAACCCCCAAAATCCACCACACATACCTTGTGCTGCAGCAAGGAGGAGGAAGAGGAGCCAAGCCGTGCATCAAATCCATCCTGGAATTGCTGAAACGTTTAGGTGTAATCTTTCTTATGATTTCAATGTTTAAATTCAATAATTTTTGTTGTGCAAGCATGAGGAACTAATCCCCTTTTGGCTAGGGGGAATTTCGAAACCATGGTTATATTTGCATGATGATTTGATTACTTTCAGTTGTGATTTCATGAATGGTGAATTCAATTTACTTATCTGTTTTAATTAAAACTTGTTTATGTATATGAATTGAGAGTGCACACTTGATTTGCATGCATAAACCTGATGCTAGGGTATAAGGAAACTTCACCTAATCGTTGGGAACTTATATTCATGAGTAGTTAAGATTGTTGGTCACAATTATGTTGAGTAAATTCTTGGCATAAGTATCATGCGCTTTCATAGTTACGAATGCCTCGTCAACACCTATGATTTCCATAGAACCTAATGATCTTTGATTGTTTTTCTATTATGCGCTTTCATATAGAGAACTTTTAAGGAATAATTTGATTGCAATGCGCTAATTCCATTCAATTCAATGACCTAAGGGAAATCTGAGAGTTAATTTAAGCATACCTAATTAACTTGGGGTGTTGAGGTTCATAATTCATTGAATAAGCAACTGAAGTTTGCGTTGTATGAAAGTATGCCATGTGTGGAGAATAACCTCCTAGCCATCTCACCATCCACTTAATTCTATCAATTTCACCCAAATCTGCCTAGTTTACATTATTGTTTTGTTTGTTTGATTTTCGTCCAAAACCAAATCCCCAGTTGTCTTAGAGTGTCTAATCGGTTCAAATATGTTTTAGATTGTGTTTTTAAGAGTTTTGAGTCAAGTTAGAACCAATTTTCGTCCAAGTTTGTGTTTAGGCTCAAAACTGCCCAGTTTGTGTTTTTAGGCAATTTTGAGTGTTTTTAGGTTATTTTGAGTCTTGTGAACTTGTTTTGAGTTTTTTTTTAAGTGAGTTAAGTGTTTTAAAGGTTAGTTTTATTTATTTGAGTCAGTTTAAAGTGTTTAGCAATCCCTCCTAATCCCCAGTGTAAGAACGATCCCTACTTATTTATATGCTACAATTGTCAAAAGAGGGTTAATTTGTGTGTTAAGTTAATTTTCGCATCACTGCTTGTTCTTCCTTTGGCCTAAAACGGCTCCTAATGCATAATCCGAGGCATCGCACATGAGCTCAAAAGGAAGGCTCCAATCTGGTGGAATAATGGTGGGGGCCGAAGTGAGCATTTCCTTGAGATGTTTGAAGGCCTTCTCACACTCCTCATCGAACTTGAATGGTACATCCTTTTGGAGAAGTCGGCAAAGGGGGTTAGAGATTTTTGAAAAGTCCTTGATGAATCGCCTATAGAATCCTGCATGTCCAAGAAAAGAACGAACCTCTCTAACCGAAGTAGGAGAGGGTAAGTAGCGTACAAGATCTATTTTTGATTTGTCAACTTCAATCCCTTTGGCCGAAATTATGTGCCCTAAAACTATTCCTTGTTTTACCATGAAATGACATTTTTCCCAATTTAAAACAAGGTTAGTTTCAATGCATCGTTCTAAGACTAAAGTGAGATTATGTAAGCAATCGTCAAACGAATCTCCAAAAACACTAAAATCATCCATAAAAACTTCAATTATTTTCTCCACAAAATCTGAAAATATACTTACCATGCATCTTTGAAAGGTGGCCGGTGCATTGCATAAACCGAATGGCATGCGACAATAAGCAAAAGTACCAAAAGGGCACGTCAAAGTGGTCTTTTCTTGGTCATTCGGAGCTATGACAATTTGATTATATCCCGAATATCCATCAAGAAAACAATAAAAAGAATGACCGGCTAACCTTTCAAGCATTTGATCAATGAATGGCAAAGGGAAGTGGTCCTTCCTTGTGGTGACGTTGAGCTTCCTATAATCGATGCAAACTCTCCAACCCGTTTGGACGCGTGTTGGCACAAGTTCATTCTCAGCATTCTTCACCACCGTCACTCCGGATTTCTTTGGCACTACTTGAATTGGTGAAACCCAACGGCTATCCGAGATAGGATAAATCACTCCGCAATCAAGTAATTTGATAACCTCCTTCTTCACAACTTCCATCATTGGAGGGTTGAGTCGACGTTGAGCCTCTCGAGTTGGTTTAGCCCCCTCCTCTAGAAGTATGCGATGCATGCATGTTGTAGGGCTAATTCCCTTAACATCGGCCAAGGTTCATCCTATGGCTGTTTTGTGCTCTTTCAACACGCGAACCAATTTCTCCTCCTCCATTGCCGTGAGTGATGAAGAAACAATGACGGGCAACGTTTCTTTGTCTCCCAAATAGACATACTTCAAGTGACTTGGCAATGGTTTAAGTTCAAGAACGGGTGCCTGAATCACTAAAGGTAATAACTTGTTAGTAGAAACGGGAATTGAAATTGGGTTTGGGGGCTTCCCTTGATATTGTGGCGATGATTCAAGCGAAGCCACTATCTCGGCAATGCCATCATCATGCACGGCCAGATTTGGTTCTCTACCCATTCCTTCGGCAATTGTGGTTTCAAGTGGGTCTTTGTCCAATGAATCAAGAAAATCCTGCGCCAATGACTCAAGTATATCAATAGAGAAACAAGAATGATCGTCATTAGGATATTTAATAGTTTCAGAAAGATTGAAATCAATAACTTCCCCATCAAATTCCATCGTTAAAGTTCCTTTGAACACGTCGATCTTGGTGCGGGCTGTTTTCATGAAAGGTCTCCCAAGTAGGATTGACAATGGTGTAGAATGGGATGAATCCTCCATGTCAAGCACGTAAAAGTCCGCCGGAAAGATTGATAGGAGCATATTTATGCGCCTTAGTTTGCTTGTTTTCTTGCATTTATGTTGCTAGTACTTAGTAATTTTAGTACTTTAAGCTATTTTCGTGTGTTTGTAGGTCCAAAGGGCTAAAGGAGCAAAAAGATGCATTTTGGAGACTTTTGGAGCACTTTTGGGCTAAGGATGGATAGCTTATGCTTGGAGCCAAAGTGTTGGACGAAATTGAAGACCTAATTGAAGACCAAAGTGTTGGAAACTTGTTCCCTTTAGTTTTAGGACATTTAAACCTTTCCTATATCCTTAGCCGTGCATTCCATCAATTCCAGCACCTCTATTTCCAACCTTGCCGTGCACTCCCACTTCATCATTCCAGCTTTCCAACCTAATTCACATGCATTCCATCCTTTAAAACATTGCACATGCACTCATAATCATTCACACCTTGCAGCCACATGCACTCCCTTTAATTAGTTTAACCTAGCTGTCATTCCACATGCACATTCACTCCCATTTCAGATTGCATTCCCATTCACACACCAACAACACCACTCATTAGCCGTGCATTTCATTTCCAACCTAGCAGCATTTCCACATGCATTTCCCTTTCATTTCAGCCAAGCCACATGCACTCCCACTATTTAATCACATGCACTCCCATTCTTTAATCCAATTCAGCCACTTAATCATTTAACCACATTCACATATCATCCACACAATCTGCCATCATTCACACAAACAAAGCCCTTTGCCGTGCATAACCTTGACAATTCCAACCTAATCCACATGCATTTCCACCCACATGCACTTTAATCATTCAACCATGCAGCCACACATTCACCCACATGCACTCTTAAACATTCAAATTCCCATTCACACATCAAAATCTGCCAATGCCGTGAGTTCCCATCCCATTTCCAGCTTTGCACATGCATTCACTTAACCTAGCTGTTTTGCACATGCATTCACTTAACCTAGTTGTCATGTTCCCTCTCCCATCCATTCATCTCCCTATAAAAACCATACACACTTCACACAACATTCATTCATTCTTCCATACATTCAGAAATTCACCAAGCAACAAACCCCTTGTTGCCGTGCCTTCCCTACTAATCCAAACACCATCACTTCCTTCACCATTCCACAAAACCTAACATTCTACATCATCCATAATCCCCAAAACTCACCTTAGACCTTGTGCTACAACAAAGAGGAAGAGAAGCGGGCCTAAACGTTCATACAATTCAAGTTTGAGTTGTTGGAATGTTTAGGTGTTTCTTTTCCTTTGAATTCAATGTTTAATTTCAATTCTTTTTGTTTTGTACGTATGAGGAACTAAACCCCCTTGGCTAGGGGGGAATTCGAAATATATGTTTATGCTTGCATTTTGATTTGATTACTTCTAATTGCGTTTCATAAGTTGTTTCAATTTGTTTAATTGTTTGATTGATAACTTATTTATGTATGTTTATTGAGAGTGCACGCTTAATTTTCATGCATGAATATGACGCTAGAATATAAGTGAGTTTCACCTAATAGTTACGAACTTATATTCACAAGTAGTGGAGGTTGCTTATAAACAATCGCGTTAAATGAATTCTTGGCATAAGTTTCATGCAATCATAGTAACGAATACCTCGTCAACACTTATAATTTTCATAGAGCATAATGATTCTTGCTTGTATCTCTATTATGCAATCATGTAGGGGACTTGTGGGGAATGCTTTGGGTTGTCGTATGCAATCATCCAATTCAATAACGTTAGGAAGATTTGAAGGTTAATTAGTGCATCACGGTTAACTTGGGGTGTTGAGAATTCATGGTTTATTGAAATGCAATTGGAAATCGTTTTATTATGCAAGTATAACATGTGTGGAGATGAACCCCTTAGCTAGCCTTCATTCCATTCATTCTATCACAATTTCATATTTACATTCTGTCTAGTTTATTAACTTGTTTCTGTTTTCATGTTTAATTTAACTTGTTGTTCAATTATGTTAAACATGTGGAACTAATTTCTTTTTAGTTAGAGGCGAATTTGAAGCCATGGACATATGTTGGTTATGATTTGATTTACTCCAGTTATGAACTCATGAACTTTAGATGTGGTTTACTTTTCTGTTTTGATTAAGAACTTGTTTATGTATGTGGGTTGAGGGTCGACACTTAATTTGCATGCCTAAACTTGATGCTAGGATATAAGGGAATTTCACCTAATCGTTATGAACTTATATTCATGAGTAGTAAAAATCGCTAGTCACGATTGTGTTTAGTAAACCCTAGGCTGGATTAACATGCGTATTCCATAGTTATGAATGCCTAGTCGATGTTTATGACTTCCGTTGAACTTAATGATCTTTGTTGAATGTCTCTATCATGCGTATTCCATAGTTAGGGACTTTGATTAGGAATAATTTGGTTGTAATGCGTATTCCATTCAATCCAATGAATCTAGGGAAATCTAAAAGTTAATTTAAGCGGACCTAATTAACTTGGAGCATTGTCATTCATCATTTGTTGAAGTCATAACTGGGAATCAATTTATATGCATATGTTCATGTGTGGATAAGGAACCCTCTAACTAGTTTCTCATCATTCTATTTCATCAATTTCGTTTTTACAATCTGTTTTAATTAGAATCTGTGCATTTAGTTTAATCTCGTCCAAAACTCAATCCCCCTTTACTTTATTGTTCAATTTAGTTAGAAATCAATTTAGTTTGTGTTTTTTAAAGCATTTTGAGTCTTTGGTTTGTCTTAGTGTTTTAAAGTTTAGTTTTGCATTCTTTGAGTCTAGTATAGTGTTTTATATTGTGTTTTTACGTTTTTGAGTCAAATCCAAGTGATTAACAATCCCTCCTAATCCCCGGTCCAGAACGATCCCTACTTATACTTATACTACAATTGTCAAAAAGAGGGTTTAATTTGTGAGCGTATAAATCTCGCATCAAAGATCAAATTGTTAACCTGCACCAACACATCTTCCAAAACACCTTTTCGATAGGCATTAGAACGATCGGCCAATTGATTAATCACACCATCGTTTTTAAGTTCTCCCAAGTTCATAGATGCATAAATTGAGTAAGGCATGACATTAATTGAAGCTCCTAAATCTAGCATAGCATGTTCAAATTTAGTATTTCCAATAACACAAGGAATTGTAAAACTACCCGGATCTTTGCATTTAGGTGGTAGTTTTCTTTGTAACACTGCCGAAACATTCTCACTTACCTGGACCACCTCTTTGTTTGAAATCCTCTTCCTTGTGGTGCAAAGCTCTTTCAAAAATTTCGCATACTTAGGAACTTGCTTAATTGCATCAAGGAGCGGAATATTGACTTGAACTTTCCTAAAGGTTTCCAGAATGTCCTTCTCATTCTCTTCTTTCTTTGATTGCCTAAATCTGCTAGGGAAGGGCACATTTAGTGGAATAGAACTTGACAAAGTCGAATTTGGACTTACCTTAGGGGTGTTGGACGGTTTTGGGGTGGTAGATGGTTGCGGCTAGGTTTGTTCCACCCTTGCCGTGGCCTTTGTGCCTTGTTGATTCGCTTCTTGCAGCAACATGTCCTCTTCTTGACTTGTTTTGGACGGTTTTGGGGTGGTTCCAACTTCCTTACCACTTCTCAACGTGATTGCCTTGGCAGATTCGAACCCTCCATTTGGGTTGACAATGGTTGAGCTAGGTGATGTGAATTATATAAACACACAAATTAAAACCCTCTTTTGACAATTGTAGTATATGTATAAGTAGGGATCGTTCTAAACCGGGGATTAGGAGGGGTTGCTAAAACGCTTGAAAACTGACTCAAAAACGTAAAACAAAGGTTAAAACACTAAACTAGACTCAAAGAATGTAAAACTAAACACTAGAACACTCAAACAAACCAAAAGACTCAAAACAGCAACAAAACACTGAAAACTGCCTTAAAAACACAATCTGGGCAGTTTTGAACACTTAACACTAATTTGGACGAAAATACAATTTGTTTTGACTCAAAAGACTCTAAAACACACTTTTGGAAAGAGTTGGAATAAGTAAGAAAGGGGGATTTGTTTTTGGACGAATTTAAAATAAAACAAGTAACTTAAAACTTAAAACCGATTTTTGGACGAATTTGAGTAAAACCAATGGATGATGAACTAGCCAAGGGATACTTCTCCACACATGATATATTCAAACATAAGTTGATTTCCAGTTGCTTTTTCGATAAACCATGAACCTCAACACCCCAGATTAACCGTGACATCACTAATTAACCCTCAGATTTCCCTTAAGTTATTGGATTGGATGACATCATACGACAACCCAAAGCATTCTTCAAAAGTCCCCTACATGACATCATAATAGAGATACAATCAAAGATCATTACGTTCAATGGAAATCATAAGTATTGACAAAGCACTTGTAACTATGACATCATGATACGCATGCTAGGAATTTACTTAACATGATTGTGAAAACAACCGTAACTACTTGTGAATATAAGTTTGTAACGATTATGTGAAACACCCTTATATTCTAGCACCAAATTCAAGCATGCAAATTAAGTAGGCCTCCCTAATCAACATACAAGAATAAGTTATCCATCAAACGGTTAAGTAAATTGCATTCACAATTTATGAAATCACAACTGAAATTTATCAACTCATATTATAAATATAATCATGGCTTTAAAGCATCCCTAGGCTAAAACGAGTTTAGCCTCTCATGTTCATAACAAAACAAAGGAAATTAGAATTAAACATTGAAAACAAAAGATAGATTACACCTCGAAGCGTTCCAACACTTCAACTCGAATGCATAAACGTCCAAGGCTTCGTCTTCTTTCTCCTCTTCTTTGCTAGGTCACGGCACAAGTGCTAAGGTGGGTTTTATGGATGAGTTTCTGGATTTAAGGTGGGTTTATGGAGGTATGGTGGTGCGGCAAGGCTTAGTGGTGGTGTAGGGTGGTTTGGACGAAGGTTTGAAGGTTGAAAGATGGTGGAAATTAGGATGGAAAGCTGCGGCAAGGCTGGATGTATTTGTGAGTGAAGGCTGGTTGTGTGGAAGGGGGAATTAGCTTTCTAAGGGTGTGGCACAAGGGTATTTATAAGGAAGAAAATACCTAAAGGCTTTATTACTTGGTTTAGGAAAGGAATTAATTCTAAATCTTTGAAGAATAGGAAACACAAAATCAGAGATTGAAAGAAATAGGAATGTGACTTGCGGCAAAGGTTAGAGAGAAAGGGAATGTCTTTTATTTCTGAATTTAGGCAAGGATTTAGGAATATAAAAGGGTATGTGAGTTATGGCTGAGATTGGTATGAAAAAGGAAGGTGTTTAAGTGTTTAAAATAGGGAACAAAGCCCTTCCTTACACGGCAAGGAAGGGAGACACAAGGAAACACACGGCATTGTCCTAAGGTTGCAAGGAATGTTGTTTTTGTGACCTAGAATAGATAGGAGCCTTTGATCTTGCTGAAATATGGAGTCTTTAAGGATTAGGAAAGATTAAACCAAAATAGGAAACCTTGGCTTAACTTTCCTACTTCAAGTAGGAAACCTTCTTTGACTAGGATTCCTCATTTGATTAGGAATCCTCATTTGATTAGGAATCCTCTTGTGATTAGGAATCCTAACTTCATTAGGTCTTCAATTTCGTCAATTTCTTTTGCTCCAAACATAAGCTATCCATTCCAAGTCCAATTTTGCTCCAAAATGCTCCAAAATGCATCTTTTTGCTTCCTTAGCCATATGAACCTAAAAACACACGAAAATGGCTTAAACTACTAAAACAACTATGAATTAACAATATAAATGCACGAAAACAAGCTAAGTAAGTCGCCTAAATATGCTCCTATCACTAGGGAGCTTGCCTTGGTCTCGGAATTGTCCTACAAACTCCGCAATCTACCCAATTTGTTTTTCTAAGTGGTCCACCCTTTTGTCTTGGTTTAGCATCACTTTTTCTTGGTTTTGCAATGCTTTGTTTTGATTTTCTTGCCCCTGAGACAAATTGGTAAGTAACTTAAGAAGTGTAGCATTATCTAAAGACGTACCTTGATTGTTTTGGGCAGATTGGGGTGGTATTGGATCATTGCCTTAGGTTTTGGTGTAAAACCCCGGGGGTTGTTGCCTAAAGCCTCCTTGTTGTTGAGGTTGTTGAGGCTTGATGCGAAAATTAACTTAACACACAAATTAACCCTCTTGTGACAATTGTAGCATATAAGTAAGTAGGGATCGTTCTTACACCGGGGATTAGGAGGGCTTGCTAAACACTCTAAACTGACTCAAATAACTAAAATTAACCTTTCAAACACTTAAACTCACGTAAAAAGACTCAACTACATTCACAAGACTCAAAATAGGCTAAAACACTCAAAACTGCCTTAAAAACACAATCTGGGCAGTTTTGAACCTAAACACAAACTTGGACGAAAATTGGTTCTAACTTGACTCAAAACTCTAAAAAGCACAATCTAAAACATATTTGGACCAATTAGACACTCTAGAATAACCGGGGATTTGGTTTTGGACGAAAATAAACAAAACAAAACAAATATGTAAACTAGGCAGATTTTGACGAAATTGGTGGAATTAAATGGATGGTGAGATGGCTAGGAGGTTTTTCTCCACACATGGCATACTTGCATACAAAATAATCTCCAGTTGCTTATTCGATGAATTTATGAACCTCAACACCCCAAGTTAATTAGGTACGCTTAAATTAACTCTCAGATTTCCCTTAGGTCATTGAATTGAATGGAATTAGCGCATTGCAATCAAATTATTCCTTAAAAGTTTTCTATATGAAAGCGCATGATAGAAAGACAATCAAAGATCGTTAGGTTCTATGGAAATCATAGGTGTTGACGAGGCATTCGTAACTATGAAAGCGCATGATACTTATGCCAAGAATTCACTTATCATAATTGTGACCAACAATCTTAACTACTCATGAATATAAGTTCCCAACGATTAGGTGAAGTTCCCTCATACCCTAGCATCATGTTTATGCATGCAAATTAAGCGTGCACTCTCAATTCATGTACATAAGCAAGTTTTAATTAAAACAGATAAGCAAATTGAATTCATCATTCATGAAATCACAACTAAAAGGGGGGATTAGTTCCTCATGCAAATATAACCATGGTTTCGAAATTCCCCCCTAGCCAAAGGGGAGATTAGTTCCTCATGCTTGCACAACAAAAAGTATTGAATTTAAACATTGAAATCATAAGAAAGAATACACCTAAATGCTCAGCAATTCCAAGATGGATTCAATGCACAGATTGGCTCCTCTTCCTCCTCCTTGCTGCGGCACAAAGTGTGGGTGCTGGAATTGGTGGTTTTGGATGGTGTTTTCTTGTTTGGAGGGATGGAGGATGGTTGATTCTGGTGGGGAAGGGTGCGGCAGAGATGTATGGATGTGTAGAGTGGTCTATGGAGGCTTAGAATGGAGAATGGAGGTGCGGCACAAGGGTTTTCTGTCTAGCATAAGGGGTGTACGAATTTTTGGCTGAAAGTATGCTTATATAGTCCTAGGGTTAAGTAGATTAGGGTTAGGCTTAACAGATTTGGTGGATTAGGGCCCTAGAATTCGGCCATGGGTTGTCAAATCCACTTAGGAAGAGGTTTTTGGCCCACATAGTTTTATAAACTGATTTGTATACCCAAATCCACAAGGATTAGGCCTTGGAATTCAGAATCCCAAAGGAATTGGGCCTAGGAAGGTGCGGCTGAATTAGGGGAAGGGTTTCTTGGCTTGCAAGGCAAGGTAAAGCCTTCTAGAAAGGTTTGGGCGCCACTTTTCTAGGGTTTCTAGAAAGAATAGGTTTTGTGGCAGATTTGGGCCTTCTAGACTAGGGTGCTTCTAGAAATAGGTTCTAGAATGATCCATTTAGGTCCCCATGCAATTAGGAGTAAGACATGATAAGGTTTGGATAGGATAAGATGAGATAAGGTTTGGATAATGTTTTGGATAATTGGATAATGTTGGATAAGGTTGGATAATGTTTTGGATAATGTTTCCTCTTTTCTTGCACTTTCCTTATCCACTTTGTCCTTAGCTTAGTTCCTTCCTCTTCTTATCACATTTCCACCTTCTTGAAGTCCAAATTCGTCCATCCATGTTAGCCCACATGCAAGCTCACCACCTAGTGTCCAAAATAGCTCCAAAATGCACCAAAATGCACTTTCTTGATACTTTAACCCATAGGACCTACAAACACACGAAATTGAGTTGTAATACGACATTAACTAAGAAATAATAGCACAAATGCACAAGAATAAGCTAGTTAAGTCGCCTAAATATGCTCCTATCAAGGCTCCCTCCACTTAAAGTTTGGATGGTCTCTCCAACCCGGATTGTATGTGTTGGAATATGGATCATTCCTTGGCTGATTTTGGCTTGGAAATCCAATGGCATTTGCACTTTCCCATCCCCCATTCTCAATCAATTGAGGGCACTTTTCCGAAGGATGTCCTTGGATAGAACTTACACCACATACACTTGGACCTTGAATCCTCATTCCTTCGGCCATCTGAGACACAATAGAAGTAAGATTAGCTAATTGAGATTGAATGTCGGATTGGGAACTTACCTCATTCACTTGATGCCGTGGGGTGTCTCTTTGACCAACACCTTCATATTGTTGTGCATTCAACGCTCTATTTGCAATTAAAACCTTGGTAGCCACGGGCGTTTTGTCAACCAAAGCACCTCCCGCCGAGGCATCTAGCATTTGTCTCTCTATTGGAAGAAGCCCCTCGTAGAAATATTGAATTAAAAGTTCTTCCTTCATTTGATGTTGAGGGCATGATGCAACTAGAGTCTTGAAACGTTCATAATATGCCGGAAAGGACTCCCCTTGGTTTTGTTGAATGCCACTTATTTTCTTCCTCAAAAGAATCACTCTTGAAGTTGGGAAGAATTTCTCTAAGAATGCCCGCTTCATGCTTTCCCAAGAAGTGATGGTTCCGGGTGCCAATTCGTATGGCCAATCTTTAGCCTTTTCTGGAAGAGAGAATGGAAAGGCCTTCATCTTCAAAATGTTCCCATCGACATTGATGGGTGTCATACTCGAACATACCACTTCAAACTCCTTAAGATGCTTGTTTGGATCTTCCATGGACAACCCATGGTATTTGGGAATGTGATGCAACAACCTAGACTTCAATTCGAACTCATCGGTCTTGCCTTGGGCAGCCATAGGATATTGGATGCACAAAGGTACAGCATTGTCTAGCCCCGAGGCCGAAAGTTCTTTGATTGTTCGATTGTCCACCGCCATGCTTTCTTCTTCTTCAAATTCAGATTCGGAATCTGAACTTGAACTTGGTGGATAAGGTTCCGGTTGCTTTCTCTTTCTTCTCAAAGTTCGTTCAAAATCGTCGTCAAAATCCAATATGTTTGCACGAATAGGTTGAAAACGACGAGTCATAAACTAGTACCTGAAAATAAAGAACACAACCAAATCAGCAATCTATTTAAAAGGCACGGCACACTTAAAGAAAAAACACAAAGACACTAAAAAGACACTACACAAACAAAAGGGATTAGCAAGTTTGCTAATCCCCGGCAACGGCGCCAAAATTTGATGTGAAAATTAACTTGACACACAAATTAAACCCTATTTGTGACAATTGTAGTGGATATGTAAGTAGGGATCGTTCTAGACAGGGGATTAACTAGGGATGCTAATCTATGTAAATAAGACTCAAAAACACTAAACTAGACTCTATGGACTCAAAACTAACTTTAGACACTTAAAACAGCAACCAATACTCAAAAAGACTCACTTTTAGACTCAATAAAGGTTTTGGACGAAAATAGTACTTGACTTGACTCAAAAGACTCAAGGAAAACAAGTTTTGACTCAAATATGAAGACTAAATAACATGGGGATTGTTTTTGACGAATTTTAGACTCAAAACGAAAACTTAGTAGAAAACACTTTTGACAAACGAATTTAGGTAAAATAAATGGGTAAAAGGCTAGTTAAAGGGTCCTTCTCCACACATGATATATGCATACGAACCAATGTCCAGTTATTACTCCTTTAGACTATGAATGACAATGCCCCAAATTAGTTGCATCGCACAACTAACCCTCAAGTTTTCCTTATTTCATTAAATTGAATGAAAACGCATTAAAACCAAATTATCTTTTTCAAGTTCTTTATATGAGATGCATAACAAAGATACATATCAAAAGTCATTAAGCTTTGTGAAAACCATAAGCGTTGACAAGGCACTCATCACTATGAAACGCATGAGATTCGTACCAAGGATTTACTTAACGCGATTATGATTAGCAACCTTCACTACTTGTGAATATAAGTGAATAACAATTACGTGAAACCCCCCTATACTCTAGCATCAAGTTTATGCATGCAAATTAAGTGTTAACCCCCAACCCACGTACATAAACCAGTTTTAATAACTTAGATAAGCAAATCACATTCATGTCTTAAGAAATACTAACCGGACGTAATCAATTCATATAAAACATATAATCATGGCTTCAAATTCTCCTCTAACTAAAAAGAAGTTAGTTCCTCATGTTCGCAAAATAAAGCTAATTAAATTTAAACATTGAACTAAGACTAAGGATAGAAAGAACCAAGAAAAACGCTCCACACTCCAATGGCATGCACGGCACTCCCTTGGATGGCAGATTGCACAAGTCCTCCTCTCCTTGCTTCCTTGCTTGCGGCACTAAGGTGTTGTAGAATGGATTGTGGTGTTTGATGGATGAAAGTATGAATGAATGAGTGTGTGAGTGGATGAATGAGTGGTGCGGCATAGGGCCGTTTATATAGGCTAATTAGGCACACTTAGTGAAGGAAAAGGATTGCACAATCCCATTGAAAAAGGGTTAATTCAAGGCAGAAATCAAATGGGAATTGGAATAGGTAGTACGGCTAGGATTTAGGGAATTCTAGAAGGTTTTGGTGCGGCACACACATGGGAGAAGATAAGGTGTTCTAGAAGGAGTGTTTAGGACAGATTCCTAAACCTAAAAAGCCAGGGACACATGATATTTGTGTAGAAGGAGGATTGCAATTCCTAAACCTACAAGGAATGGTGTTCTTGCAGCATTTAAATGGATAAGGCTTCTAGAAACTGAAATAGGTGTTCAAATGTGTAATTAATTCCCTCAAAGTAGCTAAGTTTAAGTCCTAACCTAATTTGGATAGGACAGAATAGGATAATGTTAGAGTTAGGATAGGATAAGGTTTCTAGGATAGGATAAGATAAGGTTGGATAAGGTTGGATAAGGTTCCTTGTTTCTTGCTTCATCCTTATCTTCATTACATTAGGACTTCTTCCACCAGATTTGTAGCCTTTCCTAGCCCTTCTTGACTTCAATTTCGTCCATCCTCTTTGCTCCATGGTTAAGCTATCCAATCCATGCCCAGAAATGCTCCAAATAGCCTCAAAATGCACTTTCTTGCTCCTATCTCATGATGGAAGTAGTGAAGAAGGAAATCATCAAATTGCTTGATTGTGGCGTCATCTATCCTATCTCGGATAGTTGTTGGGTTTCACCAGTCCAAGTAGTTCCCAACAAGTCCGGAGTCACGGTGGTGAAAAATGAGGAACATAAACTTGTGCCTACACGTATTCAAACCGGTTGGAGGGTGTGCATTGACTATAGAAAGCTAAATACCGCAACCAGGAAAGATCACTTCCCTTTGCCATTCATCGATCAAATGCTTGAAAGGTTAGCCGGTTATTCTTTTTATTGCTTTCTTGATGGTTATTCGGGTTATAATCAAATTGTCATAGCGCCGGGTGATCAAGAAAAGACCACCCTTCACACAACATTCATTCATTCATTCAGCAATCCACCCTTTGCCGCAACCTTGCAACTAACCTTCCCTCATTCCCCTACTTCCAAACCTCCTTCCCAACCTCCATACACCACCACCAACCCTTGCTGCACCACCACACCTGCCTAAATCCATCCAAAACCCAGAAAATCATCCACAAAACCACCCTAGACCTTGTGCCGTGACTTAGCAAGGAAGAGGAGAAGGAAGTCCAAGCCTTGGGCGTTTGTGCATTCGAGTTAGAGTGTTGGACGTTTTTAGGTGTAATCTATCTTTTATTTTTAATGTTTATGTTTAATTCTATGTTGCTTTGTTTTGTCATGAACATGAGAGGCTAAACTCGTTTTAGCCTAGGGATGCTTTGAAACCATGATTACGTTTATAATATGAGTTGATAAATTCCAATTGTGATTTCATAAATTGTGAATGCAATTTACTTAACCGTTTGATGGATAACTTATTCTTGTATGTTTATTAGGGAGGCCTACTTAATTTGCATGCTTGAATTTGGTGCTAGAATATAAGGGTGTTTCACATAATCGTCACAAACTTATGTTCACAAGTAGTTAAGGTTGTTTTCACAATCATGTTAAGTAAATTCCTAGCATGAGTATCATGATGTCATAGTTACAAGTGCTTTGTCAATACTTATGATTTCTATTGAACGTAATGATCTTTGACCGTATCTCTATTATGATGTCATGTAGGGGACTTTTGAAGAATGCTTTGGGTTGTCGTATGATGTCATCCAATCCACTAACTTAAGGGAAATCTGAGGGTTAATTAGTGATGTCACGGTTAATCTGGGGTGTTGAGGTTCATGGTTTATCGGAAAAGCAACTGGAAATCAATTTATGTTTGAATGTATCATGTGTGGAGAAGTATCCCTTGGCTATCCCATCATCCATTGGTTTTTCTCAAATTCGTCCAAAATCTGTTTTAAAGTTTTAAGTTACTTGTTTTCTTTTAAATTCGTCCAAAATCAAAACCCCTTTTCTTACTTTGTCCAAATCTGTCCAAAGGAGTCTTTTTGTGTCTTTAGAGTCAAAACTAAGTGTATTTTCGTCCAAATCATGTCCTAAAGTCTAAAGTGAGTCTTTTTGGATGTTTTGAGTTGTTTTGAGTCTTTAAAGTTTGTTTTGAGTTATACAAGTCAGTAAGAGTCTTGTGAGTTTATTTAAAGTGTTTTAAAGCATATTTTCACGTCTTTGAGTCAATTTTCATTAGATTAGCAATCCCTCCTAATCCCCGGCCTAGAACGATCCCTACTTATATCTATACTACAATTGTCAAAAAGAGGGTTTAATTTGATGTGAAATAAGATAGCACTCAAATTAAACCCTCTTTTTGACAATTGTAGTATAGATATAAGTAGGGATCGTTCTAGGCCGGGGATTAGGAGGGATTGCTAATCTAATGAAAATTGACTCAAAGATGAGAAAATATGCTTTAAAACACTTTAAATAAACTCACAAGACTCTTACTAACTTGTATGACTCAAAACAAACTTTAAAGACTCAAAACAACTCAAAACAACCAAAAAGACTCACTTTAGACTTTAGGACTTAATTTGGACGAAAATACACTTAGTTTTGACTCTAGAGACTCAAAAAGACTCCTTTGGACAGATGATAGGAGCATATTTAGGCGACTTACTTAGCTTGCTTTCGTGCATTTATGTTGTTAATTCATAGTTGTTTTAGTATTTTAAGCCATTTTCGTATGTTTTTAGGTTCTAATGGCAAAGGGAGCAAGAAAGTGCATTTTGAGGCTATTTGGAGCATTTTTGGGCATGGATTGGATAGCTTAACCATGGAGCAAAGAGGATGGACGAAATTGAAGACAAGAAGAGCTAGGTAAGGCTACAAATCTGGTGGAAGAAGTTCTATTCCAATGAAGATAAGGAAGAAGCAAGAAACAAGGAACCTTATCCAACCTTATCCAAACCTTATCTTATCCTATCCTAGAAACCTTATCCTATCCTAACTCTAACATTATCCTATCCTATCCTATCCAAATCAGATTGGGACTTAAACCTAGCTAATTAGGGGGAATCAATTACACATCTAAACACCTATTTCAGTTTCTAGAAGATTTATCCATACCAAAGCCGCAAAACACCATTCCTTGTAGGTTTAGGAATCACAATCCTTTTCCTACTCTTATATCACATGTCCTAGGCCCTTTAGGATTAGGAATCTGCCTTAAACACAGTTTCTAGAACACCTTATCCTATCCCTACATGTGTGCCGCACCTAGCCTTCTAGAACTCCCTAAATCCTAGCCGAATTCCCTATTCCAAATCCCACTTGATTTCTGCCTTGAGTTAACCTTTTTTCCAATGGGATTAGGCAATCCTTTTCCTACACTAAGTGTGCCAAACTAGCCTATATAAACAGCCTTGCCGCACCATTTAGTTCACCACCCCTTCACACAACATTCATACATTCCTTCAGAATTCAACCCTTTGCCGTGACCTTGCAACCACCCATCCATCATTCTACTTCCACACCTCCATCCCAACCTCCATACACCACCATCAACCCTTGCCGCACCACCATACATACCTAAATCCATCCAAAACCCATAAAATCATCCACAAACCCACCATAGACCTTGTGCCGTGACTTAGCAAGAAGGAGGAGAAGGAAGACCAAGCCTTGGGCGTTTGTGCATTCAAGTTGGAGTGTTGGACGTTTTTAGGTGTAATCTATCCTTTATTGTTAATGTTTAAATCTATGTTGCTTTGTTTTGTCATGAACATGAGAGGCTAAACTCGTTTTACCCTAGGGATGCTTTGAAACCATGATTACATTTATAATATGAGTTGATTAAGTCCAGTTGTGATTTCATAAGTCATGAACGCAATTTGCTTAACCGTTTGATGGATAACTTATTCTTGTATGTTTATTAGGGAGGCCTACTTAATTTGCATGCTTGAATTTGGGGCTAGAATATAAGGGTGTTTCACATAATCGTTACAAACTTATATTCGCAAGTAGTTAAGGTTGTTTTCACAATCATGTTAAGTAAATTCCTAGCATGCGTATCATGATGTCATAGTTACAAGTGCTTTGTCAATACTTATGATTTCCATTGAACGTAATGATCTTTGACCGTATCTCTATTATGATGTCATGTAGGGGACGTTTTGGAGAATGCTTTGGGTTGTCGTACGATGTCATCCAATCCACTAACTTAAGGGAAATCTGAGGGTTAATTAGTGATGTCACGGTTAATCTGGGGTGTTGAGGTTCATGGTTTATTGGAAAAGCAACTGGAAATCAATTTATGTTAGAAAGTATCATGTGTGGAGAAGTATCCCTTGGCTATCCCATCATCCATTAGTTTTTCTAAAATTCGTCCAAAATCTGTTTTAAAGTTTTAAGTTACTTGTTTTCTTTTAAATTCGTCCAAAATCAAAACCCCCTTTCTTATTTGTTCCAAATCTGTCCAAATGAGTCTTTTTGAGTCTTTAGAGTCAAAACCAAGTGTATTTTCGTCCAAATTAAGTCCTAGAGTCTAAATTGAGTCTTTTTGGTTGTTTTAAGTTGTTTTGAGTCTTTAAAGTTTGTTTTTGGTCATACAAGTTAGTAAGAGTCTTGTGAGGTCATTTAAAGTGTTTTAAAAGCATATTTTCACATCTTTGAGTCAAATTTCATTAGATTAGCAATCCCTCCTAATCCCCGGCCTAGAACGATCCCTACTTATATCTATACTACAATTGTCAAAAGGAGGGTTTAATTTGAGTGCTATCTTTTATCACATCAACAGATTTGGACAAAGTAAGAAAAGGGGTTTTGATTTTGGACGAATTTAAAAGAAAACAAGTAACTTAAAACTTTAAAACAGATTTTGGACGAATTTGAGAAAAACCAATGGGTGATCGGATAGCCAAGGGATACTTCTCCACACATGATACATTCAAACATAAATTGATTTCCAGTTGCTTTTCCGATAAACCATGAACCTCAACACCCCAGATTAACCTTGACATCACTAATTAACCCTCAGATTTCCCTTAAGTTAGTGGATTGGATGACATCATACGACAACCCAAAGCATTCTTCAAAAGTCCCCTACATGACATCATAATAGAGATACGGTCAAAGATCATTACGTTCAATAGAAATCATAAGTATTGACAAAGCACCTGTAACTATGACATCATGATACTCATGCTAGGAATTTACTTAACATGATTGTGAAAACAACCTTAACTACTTGTGAACATAAGTTTGTGACGATTATGTGAAACACCCTTATATTCTAGCACCAAATTCAAGCATGCAAATTAAGTAGGCCTCCCTAATAAACATACAAGAATAAGTTATCCATCAAACGGTTAAGTAAATTGCATTCACAATTTATGAAATCACAATTGGAATTTATCAACTCATATTATAAACGTAATCATGGTTTCAAAGCATCCCTAGGCTAAAACGAGTTTAGCCTCTCATGTTCATGACAAAACAAAGCAACATAGAATTAAACATTAAAAATAAAAGATAGATTACACCTAAAAACGTCCAACACTCTAACTCGAATGCACAAACGCCCAAGGCTTGGTCTTCCTTCTCCTCTTCCTTGCTAAGTCACGGCACAAGGTCTAAGGTGGTTTTGTGGATGATTTTCTGGGTTTTGGATGGATTTAGGTAGGTGTGGTGGTGTGGCAAGGGTTGGTGGTGGTGTATGGAGGTTGGGATGGAGGTTTGGAAGTAGGGGAATGAGGGAAGGTTAGTTGCAAGGTTGCGGCAAAGGGTGGATTGCTGAATGGATGAATGAATGTTGTGTGAAGGGTGGTGATTAAATGGTGCGGCAAGGGCTGTTTATATAGGCTAATTTGGCACACTTAGTGAAGGAGAAGGATTGCACAATCCCATTGAAAAAGGGTTAATTCAAGGTAGAAACCAAAGGGGATTGGGATAGGTAGTGCACGGCATGAATTTATGGATTTCTAGAAGGTTAGGTGCGGCACACATGTAGGGATAGGATAAGGTGTTCTAGAAGAAGTGTTTAAGGCAGATTCCTAAACCTAAAGGGACATGAACATGTGATATAAGAGTAGGAGAAGGATTGCAATTCCTAAACCTATAAGGAATGGTGTTCATGCGGCATACACTTGGATAAGGCTTCTAGAAACTAAAATAGGTATTCAAATATGTAATTAATCCCCTCTAATTAGCTAGGTTTAAGTCCTAACCCGATTTGGATAGGATAGGATAAGATAAGGTTGGATAAGGTTCCTTGTTTCTTGCTATTTCCTTATCTTCTTTGCTTTAGGACTTCCTCCACCAGATTTGTAGCCTTTCCTAGTCCTTCTTGACTTCAATTTCGTCCATCCTCTTTACTCCATGGTTAAGCTATTCAATCCATGCCCAAAAATGCTCCAAATAGCCTTAAAATGCACTTTCTTGCTCCTTTTGCCATTAGGACCTAAAAACATACGAAAATAACTTAAAATACTGAAATACATAGTAATTAACTCACTAAATGCAAGAAAACAACATAACTAAGTAGCATAAATATGCTCCTATCACCTAAAAACATACGAAAATAACTCAAAAGACTGAAATAAATAGTAATTAACTTCATAAATGCAAGGAAACAACATAACTAAGTAGCATAAATATGCTCCTATCAGAATCATTACGTTCTTTGGAAATCATAAGCATCGACAAGGCATTTGTACCTATGAAAAGCATGATACTCTTGCCAGGAATCTACTTAACATGATCGTGACTAGCGACCTTCACTACTTGTGAATATAAATTCATAACGATTAGGTGAAACAAACTTATATCCTAGCACCAAATTCAAGCATGCAAATTAAGCGTGCACTCTCAATCAACATACAAGAATAAGTTCTAAATTAAACGGTTAAGAAAATTGTATTCACGACTTATGCAACGATAACTGGAAGTAATCAACTTATTTCACATATATAATCATGGTTTCGAATACACCCTTAGCCAAAACGAATTTAGCCAATCTTACTCAAAGCAAAACAAAGATTACATGAATTAGACATTGAAATATAAGATAGAATACACCTAAAATTGTTCAACAACCCAGAATGAAGAGCCAAACAATTGCGTGAAACTGTCTCCTTTCTCTTGCTTGCGGCAGATTGGATGGAATGATTTCTGGGCTGTTTTGATGATGTAGAATGGATTCTGGGGGGTGTAGAGGCACGGCAAAGGGTGTAGGTTGAGTGTGGATGAGTGTTTGATGGTTGGAAGGTGGTGGAGAACTCGGCAAAGAGGGTGGAAGAAGGTGGAGCGGTTGGTAGTATTTCTGGGCTGCAGAATGGTGTTTTGGGATGAATGGATGTGTGTGGGAGTGAATGGACGAATTTCTGTGGTCAATGATACTCTAGGGTTCGGCCAAGGGATGATTATATGTGTTTTGGGAAGTTAAAAACATACCTAATTAAGTTATGATTCAGATTTACTAGTCTAAATAGAAAAGGTAAGTGAATAAAGTCCAAATAAAATCAGAAAAAGGGGATGCACGAATTTAAACAAATAAGGAATGTCCTTGCCTTGCAAGGAATCAGAAATTAAACCCCTTGCACAGCAAGGAAAGGGAATTTCAGGTAAGAAACGAAATTGGTGCAAAAGAAGGAAGGAAAAGTCAATTCCTTGCAAGAAATCAGAAATTAGGACTTTAGGGAAAGTTTTAGAACTAGGAAAGTGAATTAAACTGGGAAATAAGAAATTGAAATCAAGAAACACAAGGGAAGGTGCGGCACAAAGCTTAGGGAAAGGTAAAGCACAAAGCAAGAGATATTAGAATAAGGGAAAGGTCCTAACACAAATGAAAAATAGGGAAGTTTGCACAAAGAAAGGGAAACAACCTTCCTTGCACGGCAAGGAAGGGAAAGTTGCAAAGAACCTTTATTTGTTGTCCAAGGGTGCTCGGGAGCCATCTTAAGTGCTAAAACTTAGAGCGTTCTTGATTTAGGAAAGGTCAACCAAAATAGAAACTTTGGCCTAACTTTCCTACTTCAAGTAGGAATCCTTGTGTGAGTAGGAATCCTCGTCCAACTAGGAATCCTCATGTGAGTGGGAAACCTCCTTCAATTTCGAAACCTTCTCGTAATTGGAATCCTCGTCGTAGTAGGAATCCTTGTGACATCAACTCTTCAATTTCGTCCATTCCTTTTGCTCCAAGCATAAGCTATTCAATTTGTGCCCAAAAGTGCTCCAAAAGGCTCCAAAATGCATCATTTCGCCAAATACGTCTTATGAACCTGAAAACACACAAAAGAAGCTTAAAGAACTAAAATAACTAAGAACTAATAACATAAATGTACGAAAACAAGCAAACTAAGTCGCATAAATATGCTCCTATCAACTAGAAATCCTTCTTTGATTAGGAATCCTCTTGTGATTAGGAATCCTCACACCGTTAGGTCTTCAATTTCATCCATTCCTTTTGCTCCAATCATAAGCTATCCATTCCAAGTCCAATTTTGCTCCAAAATGCACCTTTTTGCTTCCTTAGCCATGTGAACCTAAAGACACACGAAAATGGCTTAAACTACTAAAACAACTATGAACTAACAACATAAATGCACGAAAACAAGCTAACTAAGTTGCCTAAATATGTGATGCGAAAATTACTTAACACACAAATTAAACCCTCTTGTTGACAATTGTAGTAGATATGTAAGTAGGGATCATTCTTAAACCGGGGATTATGAGGGATTGCTAAACACTCTAAACTGACTCAAAACCGTAAAAACAAAGTTTAAACACTAAACTAGACTCAAAGAATGCAAAACTAAACTATAAAACACCAAAACAAACCAAAAGACTCAAAACAGCAAACAAACACTCAAAACTGCCTTAAAAACACTTTCTGAGCAGTTTTGAACACTATACTCAAATCTGGACGAAATTAAGTTATCACTTGACTCAAAACACTTAAAAACATCAACTAAATTGATTTCTAACTAATCTAACACTTTAAATTAATGGGGGAATGGTTTTGACGAAAATTAAGTAAATTAAGACAAGGACAAAGAAAACAGATTCTTTAGACTAAATTAGGTGAATTGATGAATGATGGGCTAACTAGAGGGTTCTTCTCCACACATGACACACTTGCATTCAAATTGATTTCCAATTGCTTCTTTCAATAAATTATGAAACTCAATACCCCAAGTTAACCGTGAACAGCACTTTTTTAACTTTCAAGTTTTCCTTAAGTTATTGAATTGGATGGGAATGCGCATACAACAACTCAAAACATTCTCTAAAAGTCCCTTACGTGAAAAGCACAATAAAGGTACAATCAAAGATCATTAAGTTTCATGAAAACTATAAGTATTGACGAGGCAATTGTTACTATGAAAAGCATGAAACTTTTGCCAAGAATTCACTTAACGCGATCGTCGATAAACGACCTCCACTACTAGCAAATACAAGGTTATAACTATTAGGTGAAATTCTGATTGGAGCATATTCATGTGACTTAATTAGCTTGTTCTCGTGCATTTATGTTGTGTTTCCTTAGTTATTTTAGTGTTTAAAGTCACTTTTGTGTATTTTCAGATTATAAGGCCAAAGTGTGCAAGAAGTTGCAAATTGGAGTCTTTTGGAGCAAAAGAGGAATGAATGAGTTGAAGACTTGAAGAAACGATGAATTCCCACTCCAACGATGAATTCCTACTCAAACGAGGATTCCTACTCCAACAAGGATTCCTACTTGAACTAGGAAAGTTAACCCTAGGTTTCCCGTTTTGGTAACCTTTCCTAATCTTAAACGTCCGTATTTTCTAGCCACTTTGAAGGCCTTGTAGGCACTTTAGGACACAAAACAAAGGCCCTAGGCCACTTTAAAGCCTTAGCCGTGGCTTTTCCCTTCTCCCCTTCCTTTGCCGTGCAAGGGGGGGCATTTTTGTCCCCTTTTATGCATCTAAACCCTAACCCTTTTTCCTTGCAGCCACTCTCCCTTTTATTTCTGAAACTTAAACCTATTTCCCTTTCAAATAAACCCTAGCCGCACCCTTTAATCATTCCCTCTTTAATTTCTGATTTTATTTCCTTTTTCTAGAAGCCTTGGATTTAATTTTAATAAGCTAGGGTTTTATTTTCTAAAACCCTATATAAACTAAACCCTAAGCCGCACCCTAGGGCTCTTCTCTCATTCATTTTTCATTCTTTTCATCAGCCACATTCTCTCCCACCTTTGCCGCAGCCACCATCACCCAAAACCCTTCAATCCGTAGCTTCTCCATCAATTCCAGCCACCATCCAACCCTTGCCGCAGCACCACCATCCATTCCCCACTCCATTCCACACCTCCATACACCATCCACACCCCTTGCCGCAACCCTTTACCACCCTAAACCCATCTATAACCTAGAAAATCATCCAAAAACACCCCAAACCCTCGCTGCCGCAACAAGGAGAAGAAGAAAGAGGAGCTTAAACGCGCAGAAATTCAAGTGGATTCGTTGGGCGTTCTAGGTGTAATCAATCTTTTGTTCTTTATGTTTAATTTCAATTTTATTTCTCTTTCTGTGAATGATGCGAAAAATAGTTAAGCACACAAATTAACCCTCTTGTTGTCAAATTGTAGTAAGGATGCAAGTAGGGATCGTTCAGTACCGGGGATTAGGAGGGCTTGCTAAAGCCTCTAAACTAACTTAAAAACATAAAAACAAAGTTAAAAACGTTCACAAAGACTCAAAGGACTCAAAACAGGTTCAAATGACTCAAAACTGCCTAAAAACACTAAATAGGCAGTTTCTGACTTTAAACACAATTTTGGACGAATTTAAGGTTATGGTTTGAATCAAAACACTTTAAAACACAAACTAAACAGATTCTAAACACTCTAGAACAAGAAAGTAAAGGGGGTTTTGATTTGACGAAAAATGAAATAACAAAACAAGTTATAAAACTAGGCAGATTGTAAAACATATTTTGAAAACAAGATGATGGATGGATTAGTTAGAGGTCCATTCTCCACACATGACATATTTGTATATGAATCGATTTTCCAATTGCTTTTCATTAACTATGATGCTCAACACCCCAAGTTAGCCGTGGACAGCACTTTTCTAACTTTCAAGTTTTCCTTAAGTTATTGAATTGGATGGGAATGCGCATACAACAACTCAAAACATTCTCTAAAAGTCCCTTACGTGAAAAGCACAATAAAGGTACAATCAAAGATCATTAAGTTTAATGAAAACTATAAGTATTGACGAGGCAATTGTTACTATGAAAAGCATGAAACTCTTGCCAAGAATTCAATTAACGCGGTTGTGACTAGCAACCTTCACTACTCATGTTTATAAACTTGTGACGATTAGGTGAAACTCGTTTATAAACTAGAATCGAATTTATGCATGAAGACTAAGTATGCATCCCTAATCAACATACAAAAACAAGTTTTTAATAAACAGATAATTGAATTGCAATCACAACTTAACAAATCACAATTGGAAGAAATCAATTCATATTTCAAACATGTTCATGGCTTCAAACTTTCCCCTAACTAATTAGGGGTTTAGCCACTCATGATTACAGCAAACTTAGAAAGTAATAGCAAAGTAAACATTGAAAACAAGAACGAAGTACACCTAAAACACTCCAATCTGCAAGCATGAAGCGTTTTAGGCCTCCTTCCTCTCTAAGTTGCTGCGGCACAAGGGGTTATGGTGAGTTTTGGGGATTATGGATGATGTAGAATGATGTGTTTAGGATAGGGATGGATGTAGGGGACGGCAAGGGTTGTTTTTGGGCAGAAAGTATGAAGAATGGTGAAGTATGGATGTGTTAGAGGGAGGGGAAGAATTTCTGGCGTGAATGGTGAATGAATGAATGAGTTTGTGGCTGCAACAAGGAGGTTTTATTATAAGATTTCAGGAATTAAAACCCTAGGTTATTTAGGTAATCAGAATTTAAGTCAAAAGCTTTTAGAAATAGGAAATCAAATCAGAAAAGTGAAGAAAACTACCTAAAAGTTGCAGCCCAGGAATTAAACACAAAAGGAATGTGTTTTAATGCAATAGAAGAGGAAATAACCATCTCCCTTGCACGGCAAGGAAGAGGTAAGTTCAATGGAGGTGCACGGCAAGGCTTTTAAGAAATAGGTAAGTGTTTAATTCCCTAAATCAATTCTAAGAATCAGGAATTAAGTTAAATCCCTTTAGAATAGGTAATTGAAATCAGGAATTAGGGGAAAAAGGCTAAGTCTTGCGGCACAAGGGAGAAAAAGAAAGGGAAGGTGCAAAACTTGCAGATTTTGAGAGATAAAGGGAAGGTAAGGTGCAGCAAGAAAAGAGAAAGGCTTTAAAGCCATAAATTTGGAGAGAAAAGGGAAGGTAACTCACGGCACAATTTAGGACATGTCTAGGGCTTCTAGAACATGTGATTTAGGCAACCAACATTATTTGGAAACTTGCACAATTGGAAACCTTTCAAGAATAGAAACTCCCCATAATGGAAACTAGTTTCCAATTCTTGATTCCTCCTTCTTCCTTCGATTCTAAGCTCACTTGGTCTTTAATTTCGTCCAACACATTGGCTCCAAGCACAAGCTATCCATCCTTAGCCCAAAAATGCTCCAAAAGGCTCCAAAATGCACTTCTTTGCTCCTTTAGCCCATAGAACCTGAAAACACACAAAAGAAGCATAAAGGACTAAAATAACTAAGGAAACACAGCGTAAATGCACGAGAACAAGGCAATTAAGTCGCATAAATATGCTCCTATCAAATTCCCCCACACTTAGCTTTTGCTAGTCCTCGAGCAAAACAAACAAACTAAACAAAACGAAACGAAGCAAAACAACCAAACGACAATCTAAACCTTCCAACGTTGCCTCAGGGATTTCCAATGCACATAACATGTTAAACTTCATTATCTCCACAGATTTTAGTCATCTTTACACTTGAGCACAAGTAATCATAGTCACCACATACTAGTTCACAATTAAGCATTTAAAACCATGTTTTGAATGTAGTAACATGCCTTAGAGAATTTGCTCAATTCCTTACAAGATATGCACTCAATTTTCACTCAGATTTTCTAACTACACACCCTAATCTAGTTATATGTGAGAAGATTGATGTAAACATGAAAACGAACACTCACATATATGTATCACAAAGAAAGCAATTTCTGGAGTTAATAAGCATGTTTAGATATGATCTCATGAATGGAATGCTACTACTTAGATGCGAGAACCAATGACACCATATGCTCATACCAAGTTCAAACTCCACAAATTGAAACACATAACACTCAAGATTGAAGTCAAGGGTTGTAATGGGCTTGGGGTGTTTGGCTAACAACGAAGGGATATGGAAAACAAAGGTTCTTAAAGAAATAGTGAGTAAAGCAATTGAATCAACTTAGAATTCACTTTTGAATGAAAACTCAATGTTTGAACACAAAGGGAGAATATAGACAATTTAGGGCCAGATTTGGTGTTTTGGACCCTTTCTTCAACATTCAACACTTAATCACTCATTCTTACATCTTTTCAAGCTCTTTTTCCTTTCTTTCTTTCTTTTCTTTTCTGTTTTTCTTTTTCATACGTTTTTCATAACTTTTTCTTTTCTTTTGAATCACAAAACATACATATAACTTTAAGAACAAACATTCCCTCCCCCACACTCATTTTCTTGCAGAATGTAACACAAAAGGAATTCATTTAAGTCATGCTCACTATCTTTTAAGAACAAAGGTGTGGACTATCCTAAACTAGGCTAGGTGAGGATAATGTGGGTTAACAAAGAATAAAGGCTAAACAAGGCTCAACGGGGTTAACTTAAACATAAAATGAGGTAGGATACACGGCAATTTGGCTTTGGTGGTGGTCACTACACAACTTCTTCTTGAATATGTGTTATGTAAATCAATCACATGCTTCGAATGAAATGGGCATGAGTTCTAGCATTTGGAACTATATGATGAAACGCCTTCTAAGTAATAACCAAGCAAAGAATAATGAGATCATGCAACGACTTTAGAAAACAATAATGCACAGATTTTTTTAACTCGCCAAATAACGTTTAAGCTCAAGTCTCACAAGTTTGTAGCGTTTGTTTGAGTTCCTTCCTTCAAGCATGTTACAAAAACGAATTTTTCTTTTATGATGGCATGTGAAGTCATACATTATAACCATAACCAAGCATATACCAAGAGTAAATCAAACTTTTCTCCATGTTTATAACTCTTTTTAACAATCATGCAATTACAAACCAAATCCTCATCATTGTGTTGGAAGGTATCCTAAGACACAAACACACAAAAACGACTCAAAACACTCTTTTTAGGCTTTTCAAAACATGTTTTTCAAATTTTTATGTGATTTTCGGAGTTATAAAACAAAACACACTAAAACACTCCAAAACAGCTTAAAAACACTTTAAAACAGCAAGGAACAACACTTGAGGTTATGGGTGATAAAATCCCACGAATTTGCATCAAATATACTTAGTTACCCCCCCCCCCCCCCCCCCCCACACTTAAATCTAACATTGTCCTCAATGTTTTAAACATAAATTCACACAAAACACAAGTAAATATGCAAACAGCAACTAAACAACATAACATGGCAGATTAGAAACAACAACAAAGAGAAGGGTTTTAGGAACGCAAATCTGGAATTTGGGGGATTCCTAGGGCTTCCTTTGTTGAATGGATGGGTGGCCTCCCACATAGCGCTTGCTTTAACGTCGTACAGCCGGACGAAGAACACTTTCACTCCAAGTTGGAACCCACGACATGCAAGGGAAGCTCTTCCACAACATGCTCCACAAAGGTCTCATAGTATGGCTTCAATCTATGTCCGTTGACTTTGAATTCTTGCCCTGTTCTCAAACTCTTAATTTGAACTAGGAAAGTTAACCCTAGGTTTCCCGTTTTGGTAACCTTTCCTAATCTTAAACGTCCGTATTTTCTAGCCACTTTGAAGGCCTTGTAGGCACTTTAGGAGACAAAACAGGGCCCTAGCCCCCTTAAACCCCTTTGCCGTGGGTTTCTCTTTCTCCCCTTCCCTTGCCATGCAAGGGGGGCATTTTTGTCCCATTTTATGCACTTAAACACATTGCCCTTTCTAAATTAAACCCTAGCTGTACCTTGTAGCCAATCCCTTTTTAATTTCTGATTTAATTCCCTAATTCTAGAAGCCTTTGACTTAATTTTAGTTAATAAAAATAGGCTAGGGTTTTATTTTCTGAAACCCTATATATATATTCTAAAGCTTAGCCGCACCCTAGCATTTACTTTTTAATCATTCTTTCATCATTCACCCTAATCCCTCTCAGCCGCAGCCACCATCACCCTAAATCTATCTCTGCCGCAACCAATCATCCATTCCAGCCACTTTTCCCTTCTCTGCCGCAGCCTTCCCACCATTGCAGCCACTTCAAATCATCCATCCACACCTCCATACATCATCCCACCTCTCTGCCGCACCACCATATCCCCATAAATCCATCTAAAAACCAAAATCACAACCAAAAACCCCCAAAAACCTCTCTGCTGCAGCAAGGAGAAGAAGAAAGAGGAGCTTGACGCGCAGAAATCAAAGTGGAATTGTTGGGCGTTTTAGGTGTAATCAATCTTTTGCTCTCTATGTTTAATTTCAATTTTGTTTCTCTTTCTGTGAACATGAGAGGCTAAATCCCTAGTTAGCTAGGGGGTGATTCAAACCATGTTTATGCTTGCAATATAAATTGATTACCTTCGGTTGGAATTTCATGAGTTGTGGATTCAATTTGTTTAACTGCTTAATTGATAACTTATTTGTGTATGTTTATTGAGAGTGCACGCTAAGTTTTCATGCATGAATATGATGCTAGAATATAAGTGAGTTTCACCTAATAGTTACAAACTTATATTCACAAGTAGTGGAGGTCGCTTATAAACGATCGCGTTAAATGAATTCTTGGCACTAGTTTCTGATAGGAGCATATTCATGCGACTTAAATGGCTTGTTCTCGTGCATTTACGTTATGTTTCTCTCGTTATTTTAGTCCTTTATGCTTCTTTTTGTGTGTTTTCAGGTTCTAAGGGCCTAGGGAGCAAGAAAGTGCATTTTGAGGCCATTTGGAGCATTTTTGGGCATGGTTTGGATAGCTTAATCATGGAGCAAAGAGGATGGACGAAATTGAAGCCTTGTATGATCTTTGGGGACATCAAACAAAGGGCCTAGCCCAATCAAACAAATCCTTTGAGCCATGGAAAACCTCTAGCCCAATCAAACACATTATGCCATACAAACCAACCTATTTTAGGCCCATTCTATGTACTTAAACCCTAGCCCTTTAAACTAGTTCATTTATCACTTATCAAAGCATTCACTTATCACTCACCACATATCATTCACTTATCACTTAACATATCATTCATTTATTTCACTTCCATACTCCTCTTAATTCCACATGCATTCTCACACATGCACATCATTCACTCACATTTCCACCATTCATTCTTTATTCCTTTCCAAACATCTCACATGCATTTCCACCTTCCTACTTCATCATTTCACCACATTCTCCCTCTTTAACTCACATGCATTCATCATAATTCACAACACAAAACAACTTCATTGCCGTGGGTTCCCATTTCCTTTCCAAGCATCTCACATGCATTTCTTCATTATTTCCTAACCCTACATGCATTATTTATTGCATCTTCACATGCATTCATACACACTTTACACATTCAAACCGTGAGCTCCCATTCCTATATGCCATTTTCAGATTTCCACCCACTAACCTAGTCATCAACACATGCACTTCCACCTTTCATCCACAATGATTCATGATTCATTCACTTTGCATCCTTTAATTCAATCACATACTTTTCCCATTGTATAATACATCCACATGCATCTTTAACCAACAAACATTACAACCACATGCACCCTTTTCTCCACATTCCAAACATTGCCGTGTATCCCCTTCATCAATTCCAGCATCTTCACATGTCTTCTAGCTTTCCCTTTCATTTCCACCACTCATTCTTCATCATTTCAGCCACCTACATGCATTAATTATTAAACTCTTCATCATTGCATTCAGAAAATGAGCAAGAAAGCTTCTCAATGCCGTGTATCCCCTTCACCATTTCAGCACATTCCAACACCTTCACATGCAATTCCAGTTTTCACATGTTTTCCTAACTGATTTTCCATCATTAATTAGCCACTTGCATCTTAAACAAACAGCCATATGTTCCCTCCACTACTCCTATAAATACCCTTGCATTCATTCATTCAAGATCATCTCATTTTTCATACACAACACACCACAAACACTTCCATCTTCTCCCTAGCCGTGAGTCTCTCCATTTTCTGCACCATTCCCTTCCCGTTCTCTTCCATTTCTTCCATTTCCATAATCCCCCAATCCATTCAACACACCAACAACATCCCTTAGTCCTTGTGCTACAACGAAGACGAAGAGAAGAAGGCCTAAACGTTCATACAATTCACGTTTGAGTTGTTGGAATGTTTACGCGTTTCTTTGATTTCAATGTTTAAATTCAATTCTCTTTGTTTTGTAATATGAGGAATGGAAGAGAAGAGTGCCTAAACGTTCATACAATTCAAGTTTGAGTTGTTGGAATGTTTAGGTGTTTCTTTGATTTCAAAGTTATGAGGAACTAAACCCTTTTTGGCTAGGGGTGATTTCAATACCATGATTATTTATGTGATATGAATTGATGAATTCCGGTTATGAACTCTTGATTCGTGAATGCAATTGGCTTAACTATTTGATGATTAACTTATTTGTGTTTGTTGATTGAGGGTCGATACTTAATTAGCATGCATGAATATGTGGCTAAAGTTTAAGAAGGTTTCACATAATCGTTACTAACTTATACTTGAAAGTAGTGAAGGTCGCTTGTCACGATCGCGTTAAGTTTAATTCTTAGCATGAGTAACATGATGTCATAGTTGCAAATGCTTTGTCAATGCTTATGGTTTTCATTATTCTTAATGATCTTCGATTGTATCTCTATTATGATGACATGTAGGGAACTTTTGAGAATGTTTTGGGTTGTCGAATGATGCCATCCAATCCAATAATATAAGGAAAATCTGAGGGTTAACTAGTGATGTCACGGTTAATTTGGGGCATTGTCGTTCATAATTCAATGAAGGAATAACTGGAAATTGATTCATATGCATAAATATCATGTGTAGAGAAAGAACCCTTAGCTAGCTTCCCATCCATTCATTTCCGTCAAATCCATATTTACAATTTGTTTTGTTTCCAAGTATTCATTTTAGTTTAAATTCGTCCAAATCCAATTCCCCCCTATTTCGTTGAAGTCTTAATCATTTGATTTGTCTTATTTTATGTTTTTAAGTATTTGGAGTCTTTTGAACTTGTTTTGAGTCTTTTAGTTTGTCTTAGTGTTTTAAAAGTTAGTTTTAAAGCCATTCTGAGTCATAGTAGTCTTGTTAAGAGTATTTTAATTTAGTTTTTATGTTTTTAAGTCAATTTAGAAGGTTTTAGCAAGCCCTCCTAATCCCCGGTCTAGAACGATCCCTCACTTATCCATTCTACTACAATTGTCAAACGAGGGTTTAATTTGAGTGTCAAGTAAATCTCGCATCAAATTTTGGCGCCGTTGCCGGGGATTAGCAACTTTGCTAATCCTTTGTCTTTATTTTTATATTTTGTTTTTCGTGCATTCTTATTTCAGATTCTTAGTTTGTTTGTTTCCTTGTTTTTTAGGTACCGTGTATGACTCGTAGCTCTCGGCCTATTATAGAGAACATCTCCGACTTTGACGGTGATTTTGAACGCACTTTGAGGAGAACGAGGAGTCAACAAGAGCCACCACAACCTCCACCACAACCTGGGCTTGAAGAAGACGAAGTAGGTGTAGAAGAAAAGCCCACGGATCAGATTTTTGAAGAAGAACAAGCCATGGCAGCAGATAATAGAACCATCAAGGAGCTTTCGGCCTCGGGTTTGGATAATGCATTGCCTCTTTGTATCCAATACCCCACGGCTGCAGAGGGGAAGACTGAGGAATTTGAACTCAAATCCAGTTTGTTACACCATATTCCGAAGTTCCATGGCTTGTCTATGGAAGACCCCAACAAACACTTGAAGGAGTTCGAGGTGGTTTGTTCGAGCATGACCCCCGTCAATGTGGATGGGAGTATATTGAAGATGAAGGCCTTTCCATTTTCACTTATGGACAAGGCCAAAGATTGGCTCTACGAACTAGCCCCGGGAACTGTGACTTAATGGGAAAGTATGAAGCGTGCTTTCTTGGAGAAATTCTTCCCTACTTCGAGAGTGATTCTCCTAAGGAAGAAAATTAGTGGTATTCAACAGAATCATGGTGAGACATTCCCGGCTTATTATGAGCACTTCAAGGGCCTTGTAGCTTCATGTCCTCAACATCAAATGAAGGAGGAACTTCTCCTTCAATATTTCTATGAGGGCCTCCTTCCTATCGAACGTCAAATGCTTGATGCATCAGCGGTAGGAGCATTGGTGGACAAAACACCAAGGGATGCCAAGATTCTCATAGCCAACCGAGCGCTCAACGCTCAACAATATGAAGGAGTGGGTCAAAGGGAAGCCCCACGACAACAAAGTGTAAATGAGGTGAGTGCTATTTCTGAAATTCAATCACAACTTGCTAATCTTACTTCTCTTGTTTCTCAGGTTGTGATTGGTCCAAAAGCACAAGAACACCAAGTTTGTGGCGTGTGCTCAATTCAAGGGCATCCATCCGACAAGTGCCCTCAACTAATCGAGAATGGTGGGTGGGAATCTGCCAATGCAATTGGTTTCCAAGGACAAAATCAAAACAACCCATACTCGAACACTTACAATGCCGGATGGAGGGACCATCCAAACTTCAAATGGAGGGAGCCACAACAAGCTACCCAACAAGGAGGATTTAGGCCAAACCCCCCTGGTTTTTATTCCAAGCCGTATGCACCCCAACAACCCCAACAACCTTCGGCATCATCTCATTCAGGTACGTCCTTGGAAAGTGATCAAGCTATGCAATTACTAACCTCTATTTCGCAGGGGTTGCAAAATCAAAACAACCAGATAGCAAATAACGAGAAAGAGATGACGGATATGAAGAAACAAATAGGGCAGATTTCTGAGTTCCTTGGACAGATTAGAGAGCAAGGAAAGCTTCCTAGCTCAACCACAGTCAATCCAAATGGAGGATTCGAATCCGCCAAGGCCATCACCCTAAGGGGTGGAAAAGAAGTTGGGACCGAGCCAAACAATCCCAAATCTGCCCAGAAAGTAGATGAAGAGACGACACAACCTGAGGCAGATCACCCTAACTCGGCCAAATCAGGTAATTTAAGTTCAAATTCATGTACTTCACGTCCTAATCTGCCCAATGTACCTTTTCCTCGCAGGTTCATGCAAGAAAAAAAGGAAGAAAGCGAGAAGGACATTCTTGAAACGTTCCGGAAGGTGCAAGTGAACATACCGCTTCTCGATGCAATCAAACAGGTTCCAAAGTATGCTAAATTCCTCAAGGACCTATGCAATACAAAGAGAAGAAGGGCAAACAAAGAGGTAGTGAAGGTAAGCGAGAATGTGTCCGCTGTTTTGCAACGTAAACTGCCTACCAAGTGCAAAGACCCCGGTAGTTTCACGATTCCTTGTGTGATTGGACATAATCGTTTTGAACATGCCATGCTTGATTTAGGTGCATCCATAAATGTCATGCCTTATTTTATTTATGCATCAATGAATTTGGGTGAATTAAAACAAGATGGTGTAATTATACAATTGGCCGATCGTTCTAACGCGTATCCAAAAGGAGTTTTGGAAGATGTGCTTGTGCAGGTGAACCATTTAATTTTTCCGGCTGATTTCTACGTCCTAGACATGGAGGATTCAGCCCATTCTACATCTTTGCCAATTCTCCTTGGTAGGCCATTCATGAAGACGGCCCGAACGAAGATTGATGTATACAAAGGCACCTTGACAATGGAATTCGATGGGGAAGTGATTGATTTTAATATTTCTGAAACTATGAGATATCCCGTTGATGACCATTCTTGTTTTTCCATTGATGTTATCGATTCTTTGGCGCAGGTATACCTTGAAGAATTGAACGAGGACGCCCTGGAAACAACCATCACTAAGGCCATAGAGCGCAAAAATGAAGGATTTGGGCCAATGCAAGGCCACGGCAAGGAGGAGGAATTCTTTGCAATGGGTTCTAGTGAAGAAATAATTGAGGTTGTGGCAGCCCTTGAGTCATTACCACAACAATATGGTAAGGTTCCACTCTCACTTTCAAATTCAGTTTCCACTAAGATGCTACCTTCTGTTGTTCAGGCACCATCGCTTGAACTTAAGCCGTTGCCGGACCATTTGAAGTATGTGTTTTTGGGAAAAGGCGAAACATTGCCCGTCATCATTTCATCAAGTCTCACGGCAATGGAGGAGGAGAAGCTTGTGAGGGTGCTGCGAGAGCACAAAACGGCCATAGGGTGGACTTTGGCCGACATTAAAGGAATAAGCCCTACCACATGCATGCACCGTATACTTCTTGAGGAGGGGGCTAAACCAACTCGAGAGGCTCAACGCCGTCTCAACCCTCCGATGATGGAAGTGGTGAAGAAGGAAATAATCAAGCTTTTGGATTGCGGAGTGATCTACCCTATCTCCGATAGCCGTTGGGTCTCTCCAGTTCAAGTCGTTCCCAAGAAGTCCGGAGTAACTGTTATCAAGAATGATGAGAATGAGCTCGTGCCTACACGCATTCAAACTGGATGGCGAGTATGTATCGATTACCGGAAGCTAAATGCCATGACTAGGAAAGATCACTTTCCTTTGCCATTCATCGACCAGATGCTCGAAAGGTTAGCCGGTCATGCTTTTTACTGTTTTCTTGATGGATACTCTGGATATAACCAAATTGTGATAGCCCCGGATGATCAAGAGAAGACCACATTCACATGTCCCTTTGGAACATTTGCTTATCGTCGCATGCCATTTGGCTTATGCAACGCACCGGCCACTTTCCAAAGGTGTATGGTAAGTATATTTTCCGATTTTGTTGAAAAGATCATTGAGGTTTTCATGGATGATTTCAGTGTATTTGGGAGTTCATTTGATAATTGCTTGGATAATCTGACCTTAATTTTGAAACGATGTGTTGAAACTAACCTTGTCTTGAATTGGGAGAAATGTCATTTTATGGTGAAACAAGGTATAGTTTTAGGACATATTGTTTCAGAAAAAGGAATTGAAGTAGATAAATCGAAAATAGACCTTGTACGTCACTTACCCTCTCCTACTTCGGTTAGAGAGGTACGTTCGTTTCTTGGCCATGCAGGGTTCTATAGGCGTTTTATCAAGGACTTCTCCAAGATGTCCAACCCTCTTTGCCGATTGCTTCAAAAAGATGTGCCATTCAAGTTTGATGAAGAGTGTAATTCGGCATTTAACCAACTCAAGGAGAAGCTAGTCTCGGCCCCCATTATTGTACCTCCAGATTGGAGCCTTCCGTTCGAGCTCATGTGCGATGCATCTGACTATGCATTAGGAGCTGTTCTAGGACAAAGAAGAGACAAGCGGCCGCATGTCATATACTATGCCTCTCGGACTCTCAATGATGCCCAATTGAACTACTCCACGACGGAAAAAGAACTTCTAGCTGTGGTTTTTGCTTTAGATAAATTTCGTTCATATTTAATTGGTACTAAAGTAATTGTTTATTCTGATCATGCAGCTTTGAGGTACTTGCTCACGAAAAAGGAAGCAAAGCCGAGGCTTATCCGTTGGATTCTTCTTCTTCAAGAATTTGATATTGAAATCCGGGATAAGAAAGGAAGCGAGAATGTAGTGGCTGACCATTTAAGCCGAATGATCCACGAGGAGCATGAACATGCCGTACCTATCCCTGAAACGTTTCCCGATGAGCAGCTGCTTTCCATTGAGGTAAGTGAACCATGGTATGCAGATTTAGTGAATTACTTGGTGGCTAAACAAATTCCAAATGAACTAAACAAGCACCAACGTGATAAGCTTAAAAATGATGCACGTTTCTATGTTTGGGATGACCCTTATTTGTGGAAGTATTGCTCAGATCAAATTGTACGTAGATGTGTGCATGATTCTGAATTTCACTCAATTCTAAGCTTTTGTCACACATATGCATGTGGTGGTCATTTTGGCACACAACGCACTGCCCTCAAGGTTTTAGAGTGTGGTTTTTATTGGCCGACTATATTTAGGGATGCTAGAACCTTTTGTATGTCTTGTGATCGTTGCCAACGAATGGGTAACATAGGTACCAAGGACCAAATGCCGCAAACCCCTGTCTTTAATGTTGAAATTTTTGATGTTTGGGGCATTGATTTCATGGGCCCTTTCCCTCCATCTTATGGTTTCACTTATATCTTGCTAGCCGTTGATTATGTTTCTAAATGGGTGGAAGCAAAAGCCACCCGTACTAACGATTCTAAGGTGGTTGCAGATTTCGTGAAAACTAACATTTTTGCTAGGTTTGGAATGCCGAGAGTAATCATAAGTGATGGAGGGTCTCACTTTTGCAATCGGACCATTGAGGCGTTGCTAAGAAAGTACCATGTCAACCATAAGGTCTCCACACCTTACCATCCTCAAACAAATGGCCAAGCCGAGGTGTCTAACCGAGAAATCAAACAAATTTTGGAGAAGACCGTTGGACCAACAAGGAGGGATTGGAGCTTACGTTTAGATGATGCACTGTGGGCATTTCGTACGGCGTACAAAACACCCATTGGGATGTCACCTTTTCGGCTCGTCTATGGTAAGCCATGTCATTTGCCCGTAGAGTTAGAGCATAAGGCACATTGGGCCGTGAAGACTTTCAACATGGACATAGATGCAGCGGGAGTTCATAGGAAGCTCCAATTGAATGAACTTGAGGAGATTCGGAATGAAGCCTATGAGAATGCCCGGATGTACAAAGCCAAGACCAAAGCATTCCATGATAAAATGATTCGAACCAAGACCTTCACAGTCGGGCAGAAAGTGTTACTTTTCAACTCTCGCCTACGTTTGTTTCCTGGTAAGTTGTGTTCTAAATGGATTGGCCCGTTTGTTGTTACTAACGTTTTACCTTATGGTGCAGTCCACATAAAAAGCTTAAGGAATGGCGTAGAATTCAAGGTGAACGGGCATCGGTTGAAGCCATATTACGAGCATGGTGTGGGGCAAGTGGTGGAAGACATTCCTTTCCATTCCGTGGGCTCAAATGAAGATTAAAAGAGGGTACTCGTCCGGCTGAAAGACGTAAAAGAAAGCGCTTCGTGGGAGGCAACCCATGCATCCGAATAGAGAAGAACTTGGAAACCCCTTTAAGAGACTTATTTTTATTCCTTTCTTTTTCTTTACTGCCTTTACTTTGCTTTCTTTCTCGTATTTGTTTATTTGCTTGCTCTGTTGTGACTTTCTGCTTAAAACATTGAGGACAAAGTTTGATTTAAGTGTGGGGGGGGGGGGGTAAACAATTTGTATTTGCATGAATTTCGTGGGATTTATTCACCTATCACTTAGAATGTTGTTTCTTGCTGTTTTAAGCATTTTTAGAGTGTTTTAGTGTGTTTTATAGTGTCTTGGTAAAACTCCGAAAATTTGATAAAAATTTAAAAAAAAAAAAAAAATTTCTTTTGAAAAACCCAAAAATATGTGTTTTTAGAGTCATTTGAGTCATTTTGGTGTCTGCCTTGTTAGGTTGTTTAGTTGTTATTGTTTGTTTGTTTATTAATTGTGTGAGTCTATGATTGTAACATTGAGAAAATGTTTGATTTATTGATAGGCACTGCTAAACAAAGAAAGATGGTGCTTCACAAAGGGTGTTTGCTTGAGGCCCCACTACGTGGCTTTACTCTTGAAGCGGAAGGCGTAGGAACAGAAGGCATCGGAGCGGAAGGCGTAGGAACAGAAGACATAGGAGCAGAAGGCATCGAAGATAGAGCATTCCAGGCCTCAATACTTGGCCAAGCGCTGGATGAGCCAGGAAAAAGGTGCCTCTGGAGGAAAGACGAGAACCTTTGACGGTCACTGTGAATCCGACCTTCAGACTCTTGCAGCTCATCAAGCTTCCTCTTCATGCCCGTAGAATAGTTGTTTGCAAGCACGTGCAAACTTCTATTCTCATACTTCAGCTGCTGGATCTCCTGCTTGAGACTTTCCACCTCTGCCATCAATGATTCCACCTGACGGGAGCGGGCAAGCAGGCGTTGGCCCATGTTGGACACAGAACTCGCACACTGAACACTAAGTGCGAGGGGCTCTTGAACGACCAACTCATCGGACCGTCCTGACAGCAGCCTACTATCTTTTGGTGTGAGGAGGTTCCTAGCTACTATTGTAGCTGTTGTGGCGTCCTGCATCACAGAGTCTTCACCTGAAAGAGGACCGTCAGAAGAAAAAAAAGAAGGGCGCCATACATTACCTTGACGGGGCGCAACCGGATCGCTGCTGAGACTCAAATCTAAGCTAAGGTTCGATGAGTTTGCCATTTTTTTTCAAAAGTGTTCAAAGAGAGTGGGTGGATGGAGTAAATTTTCAAAGGGCCGGAGTCGGTTTTCAAGAATGGGAAATCTTCAGAGTGTGTTTGTTGTGGTGATCGATAGCTCAATAAAAAAGCCAAGCCGACGCGTCCACCAATTCAAAAAGCTGGAATTTCCGGCGTAATTTAAGCGACGCTTTCTCAGCTTTTCAGAAGACGTGTTCAACTTTGTCAAAAGAGTTCTTCTTTTCAGACAACACGTGGAGGCCATCATCGCAACTACACATCTTTAGCCGACAAGCGCAAAGTTCGGCGACGCTTTCTCAGCTTTTCAGAAGACGCGTGCAGCTTTGTCAAAAGGAGCCGCATCTGCACTACCACGTGTCGTTCAGAAAGCGAAGGGGCGTCGTTCAGAAATCGAAGGGGCGCCTGCTCAGAAATCGAAGAGGCGTGTTCAGAGATCGAAGAGGCGCCATTATTTCAAAAAGCCGGATTTGCGGGATCAAAACGTTTGTCGACAAAGGTAAAAAGTACCACCACTTGATATTATCTCTATATATGTCGACCTTCGTCTTTTATGGCAGGGCAAACCTGAAGAAAATGCCCAACTCTCCCTCACCTCTGAGGGCGCACTCCCAGCAAAGCCTTTCGAAATACTCAATTCTTTCTTCTTCCCCAAAGATGATACCAGATGCCTGGAGTACAGATGACCCAGGAGGAAACAGCACAACAAATACATGTGCTGATTCATTCACCGCTTCTTCAAAAGCAAAGGTATCTTATATCATCAAGGTCAAAAGCAAAAGTATCTCATATCATGCTCTTTCCCTGTCTTTTTCTTTGTCCTTGTTCTTACTCGCATGGCAAAGTAAAAGAAGCAATCAGCCGGCACTTGGAGTCAGTCTTCCGATCTGGAGCCAACTGCCTGGAATCTATTCCTGATTGCTTACCTAGCGTTGCTCTCGAGTAGTCATCTTCAACGGTTGATACACTTCCGGAGAAGGGACCACTTCTGCAAAGGGGAGCGAGTAAGGCAAGTGAAAATGATACATTGAAGCATGTGGAGACAAACATAGGCTGAGTTATCCTCCAACCCTTTTCAATACGAATTGGAAAGATTGAACAAAGAAACAGACCAAAGGGGTAAGCTCAGACCTTCGGGGAAGACCAAAAGAATCCTCCAGCCCAGTAGCACAAAGGAAAATCAACGATGGGCAGAAACCAGTTCAAGAGTAAGCCTGTGGAATCACAAAGATCAAAACCTCAATGCAATTACCAAGGAGAAGATGGAATTTACACTCTATAACCAGATTTGCGTCTCTAAAACTCTTCTCTTTGTTAATTACATTATGCCATGTTTAGTATGTTTAAGTGCTTTTTGTGTATTTACTTATGCTTTGTGTGAATCTATGCTTAAAACATTGAGGACAATGTTTGATTTAAGTGTGGGGGGGTAACTAAGTATATTTGATGCAAATTCGTTGGATTTTATCACCTATCACTTCACATGTTGTTTCTCACTGTTTTAAAACTGTTTTAGTGTGTTTTGTCTTAAAAATTTGAAAATCCCATAAAAATTTGAAAAATTGTTTTGAAAAACCCAAAAAGAGTTGTTTTAAAGTTGTTTTTGTGTGTGTGTTTGTGTCTTAGGATACCTTCCAACACAATGTTAAGGATTTGGTTTGTAATTGCATGACTGTTAAAAAGAGTTATAAACATAGAGAAAAGTTTGATTTACTCTTGGTATATGCTTGGTTATGGTTATAATGTATGACTTCACATGCAATCATAAAAGAAAATTTAGTTTTTGTAACATGCCTGAAGGAAGGAACTCAAACAAATGCTACAACCCTGAGAGACTTAAGCCTATAACGTTCTTTGGAGAGTATAATCTGTGATTTCTTGTTTTCTAAAATCGTTGCATGATCTCATTATTCTTTGCTTGGTTACTACTTAGAAGGCGTTTCATCATATAGTTCCAAATGCTAGAACTCATGCCCATTTCATTCAAAGCATGTTATTGATTTGCATAACATATATCAAGATGAAGTTGTGTAGTTGCCACCATAGCCAAATAGCCTCACTTCCCATATTTCGTATATGTTGTAAGTTGTACCCCCGTTGAGCCGTGTTAGCCCATGTTCTTTGTTAACCCACTTTTTCCTCACCTAGCCTAGTTTAGGACAATCCCCACCCTTGTTCTTAAAAGATAGTGAGCATGACTTAATTGAATTCCTTTTGAGTTACATTATGAAAGAAAATAAGTGTGGGGGAGAGAATGTTTAAGTGTTTATGTTTTGAGATTCAAAAGAAAAAAAAAAAAAAAAAAAAAAAAAACAAAAAAAAAAGAGAAAAGAATAAGTGATTGAAGAAAGGTTCCAAAACACCAATTCTGGGCGTAAATTGTCTAAATTCTCCCTTTTTGTTCAAAAGTTGAGTTTTCATTCAAAAGTGAATTCTAAGTTGATTCAAATGCTTTGCTCACTATTTCTTTAAGAACCTTTGTTTTCCGTATCCCTTCTTTGTTATCCACATACCCCAAGCCCCGTTACAACCCTTGACTTCTATCTTGAGTGTTGTGTATTTCAATTTGTGGAGTTTGAACTTGGTATGAGCTTATGGTGTCACTGGTTCTCGCGTCTAAGTAGTAGCATTCCATTCATGAGATCATATCTAAACATGCTTATTAACTCCAGAAATTGCGTTCTTTGTGATACTTATATGTGAGTGTTCGTTTTCATGTTACATCAATCTTCTCACATATGACTAGATTAGGGTGTGTAGTTAGAAATTCTGAGTGAAAATCGAGTGCATATCTTGTAAGGAATTGAGCAAATTCTCTAAGGCATGTTACTACATTCAAAACATGGTTTTAAATGCTTAATTGTGAACTAGTATATGGTGACTATGATTAAGAATGTACTTAAGTGTGAAGATGACTAAAATCTGTGAGAATAATGATTTTTAACATGTCATTGGAAATCCCTAAGACGGTTGTTGGAAGGTTTAGGTTGTGTTTTACGTGTTTAGTGTCGTTTTGTTTATTTGTTTTTATTCTGTTTTGCTCGAGGACTAGCAAAAGCTAAGTGTGGGGGTATTTGATAGGAGCATATTCATGCGACTTAAATGGCTTGTTCTCGTGCATTTACGTTATGTTTCTCTCGTTATTTTAGTCCTTTATGCTTCTTTTTGTGTGTTTTCAGGTTCTAAGGGCCTAGGGAGCAAGAAAGTGCATTTTGAGGCCATTTGGAGCATTTTTGGGCATGGTTTGGATAGCTTAATCATGGAGCAAAGAGGATGGACGAAATTGAAGCCTTGTATGCTCTTTGGGGACATCAAACAAAGGGCCTAGCCCAATCAAACAAATCCTTTGAGCCATGGAAAACCTCTAGCCCAATCAAACACATTATGCCATACAAACCAACCTATTTTAGGCCCATTCTATGTACTTAAACCCTAGCCCTTTAAACTAGTTCATTTATCACTTATCAAACCATTCACTTATCACTCACCACATATCATTCACTTATCACTTAACATATCATTCATTTATTTCACTTCCATACTCCTCTTAATTCCACATGCATTCTCACACATGCACATCATTCACTCACATTTCCACCATTCATTCTTTATTCCTTTCCAAACATCTCACATGCATTTCCACCTTCCTACTTCATCATTTCACCACATTCTCCCTCTTTAACTCACATGCATTCATCATAATTCACAACACAAAACAACTTCATTGCCGTGGGTTCCCATTTCCTTTCCAAGCATCTCACATGCATTTCTTCATTATTTCCTAACCCTACATGCATTATTTATTGCATCTTCACATGCATTCACACACACTTTACACATTCAAACCGTGAGCTCCCATTCCTATATGCCATTTTCAGATTTCCACCCACTAACCTAGTCATCAACACATGCACTTCCACCTTTCATCCACAATGATTCATGATTCATTCACTTTGCATCCTTTAATTCAATCACATACTTTCCCATTGTATAATACATCCACATGCATCTTTAACCAACAAACATTACAACCACATGCACCCTTTTCTCCACATTCCAAACATTGCCGTGTATCCCCTTCATCAATTCCAGCATCTTCACATGTCTTCTAGCTTTCCCTTTCATTTCCACCACTCATTCTTCATCATTTCAGCCACCTACATGCATTAATTATTAAACTCTTCATCATTGCATTCAGAAAATGAGCAAGAAAGCTTCTCAATGCCGTGTATCCCCTTCACCATTTCAGCACATTCCAACACCTTCACATACAATTCCAGTTTTCACATGTTTTCCTAACTGATTTTCCATCATTAATTAGCCACTTGCATCTTAAACAAACAGCCATATGTTCCCTCCACTACTCCTATAAATACCCTTGCATTCATTCATTCAAGATCATCTCATTTTCATACACAACACACCACAAACACTTCCATCTTCTCCCTAGCCGTGAGTCTCTCCATTTTCTGCACCATTCCCTTCCCGTTCTCCTCCATTTCTTCCATTTCCATAATCCCCCAATCCATTCAACACACCAACAACATCCCTTAGTCCTTGTGCTACAACGAAGACGAAGAGAAGAAGGCCTAAACGTTCATACAATTCACGTTTGAGTTGTTGGAATGTTTACGCGTTTCTTTGATTTCAATGTTTAAATTCAATTCTCTTTGTTTTGTAATATGAGGAATGGAAGAGAAGAGTGCCTAAACGTTCATACAATTCAAGTTTGAGTTGTTGGAATGTTTAGGTGTTTCTTTGATTTCAAAGTTATGAGGAACTAAACCCTTTTTGGCTAGGGGTGATTTCAATACCATGATTATTTATGTGATATGAATTGATGAATTCCGGTTATGAACTCTTGATTCGTGAATGCAATTGGCTTAACTATTTGATGATTAACTTATTTGTGTTTGTTGATTGAGGGTCGATACTTAATTAGCATGCATGAATATGTGGCTAAAGTTTAAGAAGGTTTCACATAATCGTTACTAACTTATACTTGAAAGTAGTGAAGGTCGCTTGTCACGATCGCGTTAAGTTTAATTCTTAGCATGAGTAACATGATGTCATAGTTGCAAATGCTTTGTCAATGCTTATGGTTTTCATTATTCTTAATGATCTTCGATTGTATCTCTATTATGATGACATGTAGGGAACTTTTGAGAATGTTTTGGGTTGTCGAATGATGCCATCCAATCCAATAATATAAGGAAAATCTGAGGGTTAACTAGTGATGTCACGGTTAATTTGGGGCATTGTCGTTCATAATTCAATGAAGGAATAACTGGAAATTGATTCATATGCATAAATATCATGTGTAGAGAAAGAACCCTTAGCTAGCTTCCCATCCATTCATTTCCGTCAAATCCATATTTACAATTTGTTTTGTTTCCAAGTATTCATTTTAGTTTAAATTCGTCCAAATCCAATTCCCCCCTATTTCGTTGAAGTCTTAATCATTTGATTTGTCTTATTTTATGTTTTTAAGTATTTGGAGTCTTTTGAACTTGTTTTGAGTCTTTTAGTTTGTCTTAGTGTTTTAAAAGTTAGTTTTAAAGCCATTCTGAGTCATAGTAGTCTTGTTAAGAGTATTTTAATTTAGTTTTTATGTTTTTAAGTCAATTTAGAAGGTTTTAGCAAGCCCTCCTAATCCCCGGTCTAGAACGATCCCTCACTTATCCATTCTACTACAATTGTCAAACGAGGGTTTAATTTGAGTGTCAAGTAAATCTCGCATCAGTTTCATGCTCATCATAGTAACGAATGTCTCGTCAACACTTATAGTTTTCATGTTGCTTAATGATCTTTGATTGTATCTTTATTGTGCTTTTCACGTAAAGGACTTTTGGAGAATGTTTTGAATTGTGTATGTGCTGTCCCATCCAATTCATTAACTTAAGGAGAACTTGAAGGTTAATTTAAGCGAACCTAATTAACCCGGGGTGTTGAGTTTCATGATTCATCGAAAGACCAACTGAAAATCATCTTGTATGCAAGTGTGACATGTGTGGAGAAGAACCTTCTAGCTAGCATTCCATCCATATTTTCATCAAATTCGTATTTACAATCTGTTTTAATTACAATCTGTGCTCTTTGTTTAATTTCGTCAAAACTAAATCCCCCTTTACTTTAGTGTCCAATTTAGTTAGAAAGTGTCTTAGTTTGTGTTTCTAAGTGTTTTGATTCAAGTTATAACCCAAATTCGTCCAAATTAGGTTAGGTGTTCAAAACTGCCCAGATTGTGTTTTTAAGGCAGTTTTGAGTGTTTTGTTGCTGTTTTGAGTCTTTTGGTTTGTTTTAGTGTTTTAGTGTTTAGTTTTGCATTCTTTGAGTCTAGTTTAGTGTTTTAACCTTTGTTTTACGTTTTGAGTCAGTTTTCAAGTGATTTAGCAATCCCTCCTAATCCCCGGTTTAGAACGATCCCTACTTATACATATACTACAATTGTCAAAAGAGGGTTTTAATTTGTGTGCTTATATATTTCGCATCAATTGTGAATGGTGTGTTCTTGTTTAGAAGGATGAATAATGGCTGATTATGGTGGTAGGGTGCGGCAGGTTATGTATGGAGGTGTATGGAGTGGATGAAGGATGAAGAATGGAGGCTAGGGTGTTGCGGCAAGGTGTTTTTTGTATAGCATAAGGGGTGTTACGAATTTGTGGCTGAAAATATGTTTATATAGTCCTAGGGTTAATTAGATTAGGGTTACACTTAGCAGATTTTATGGATTAGGGCCCTAGGGTTCGGCACAAGTAAGTTAAATCCACTTAGGAGAGGGTTTGGCCCAATTAGTTTCATAAAAGGATTTGTATACCCAAATCCACAAGGATTAAGGCCTAACAAATCAGAATCCAAAAGGAAAAAGGTTAAGGAAATTCGTCCAAAATTGGGCCTTCTAGAAACTAAGTGTTTTGTGGCTGATTTTGGGTTTTCTAGAAGAAATAAAAGGGGGAAGGGTGTGGCACCCTTTTAGGGTCAAATAAGGCTTCTAGAAATTAGGTTTTTAGGTCCACTTGCAACTAGGATTAAGGTGGAACAAGATTAGGTTAGGATAAGATAGGATAAGGTTGGATAAGGTTAGATAAGGTTAGATAAGGTTTTGGATAATGTTTCCTCTTTTGAGCTGATTCCTTATCCACTTTGTCTTGAGTTTAATTTCTTCATCTTCTTATCATATTTCTAGCCTCTTGAACTCCAAATTCGTCCATCCGTGTTAGCCCATATACAAGCTATCCACATAGTGCCCAAAACTGCTCCAAAATGCACTTTCTTGGTACTTTAACCCTTTGGACCTACAAACACACGAAAATGAGTTGTAATACGACATTAACTAAGAAATAATAGCACAAATGCACAAGAATAAGCTAGCTAAGTCGCCTAAATATGCTCCTATATACATAAACAAGTTTTAATTCAAATAGATAAGTAAATTGAATTCACCATTCATGAAATCACAACCATAAGTAATCAAATCATAATGCAAATATAGCCATGGTTTCGAAATTCCCCCTAGCCAAAATGTGTTTGAATGCTTTAAAATAGGAAAGAGGACCCTTCCTTGCACGGCAAGGAAGGGAAATACTAAAGGGATACACGGCAAGGATTTTGGTTTGCAAGGGAACATTGTCTTGTGTCCTAGAATAGCTAGAAGTCCTTGGTATTGCTGAAACATGGAGTCTTTAAGAATTAGGAAAGATTAAACCAAAATAGGAAACCTTCTTTGACTAGGATTCCTCATTTGATTAGGAATCCTCTTGTGATTAGGAATCCTCTTGTGATTAGGAATCCTAACTCTTTTAGGTCTTCAATTTCGTCCATTCCTTTTGCTCCAAGCATAAGCTATCCATTCCAAGTCCAATTTTGCTCTAAAATGCTCCAAAATGCATCTTCTTGCTTCCTTAGCCATGGGAACCTAAAAACACACGAAAATGGCTTAAACTACTAAAACAACTATAAACTAACAACATAAATGCACGAAAACAAGCTAAGTAAGTCGCCTAAATATGCTCCTATCAAATTCCCCCACACTTAGCTTTTGCTAGTCCTCGAGCAAAACAAAACAAAAGAAACCAAAAACTAGCCAAAACACATTCTAAACCTTCCAACATGTACCTCAGGGATTTCAAACGAACATGACACAATAAAGAACATCATTCCCACGGTTTTTAGCTTTCTTTATACTTCAACAAACACTTAATCATAGTTACCACTTATTAGTTCACATTTGAAAATTACTTGACACACAAATTAAAACCCTATGATTGTAGTATATGAAAGTAGGGATCGTTTTAGGCCGGGGATTAGAAGGGATGCTAATCAACACAATTAAGACTCACCAAAAACACTAAAATAGACTCTATAGACTCAAAACTAACTTTGGACACTTAAAATAGCAACCAATAATCAAAAAGACTCAATTTTAGACTCAATAAGTGTTTTGGACGAAAATAGGACTTGACTTGACTCAAAGGACTAAAAGAAAACAAGTTTTGACTCAAATATGAAGACTAAGAGAAATGGGGATTGTTTTTGACGAATTTAAAACTTAAAACAAAAACTTTGTAGAAAATACTTTGGAAAAATGAATTTAAGTGAAATAAATGGGTGGAAGGCTAGTTAGAGGGTCCTTTTCCACACTTGATATATGCATACGAACCAATTTCCAGTTATTATTCCTTTAGACTATGAATGACAACACACCAAGTTAGTTGCATCGCACAACTAACCATCAGATTTTCCTTATTTCATTGAATTAGATGGAATACGCATCTAAACCAAATTATCTTTCTCAAGTTCCCTATATGAAACGCATGATAGAGATACATGTCAAAAGTCATTAAGTTCTATGAAAACTATAAGCATTGACAAGGCATTCATCACTATGAAACGCATGAGACTCATACCAAGGATTTACTTAACACGATTGTGACTAGCAACCTCCACTACTTGTGAATATAAGTGAATAACTCTTACGTGAAACCCCCTTATACTCTAGCATCAAATTCATGGATGCAAATTAAGTGTCGACCCCTAACCCACATACATAAACAAGTTTTAATAACTTAGATAAGCAAATCACATTCATGCCTTAAGAAACAATAACTGGACGTAATCAATTCATATAAAACATATAATCATAGCTTCGAATTCACCTCTAACTAAAAAGAAGTTAGTTCCACATGTTCGCAAAACAAAGATAACTAAACTTAAACATTAAAAACAAAGATATAATACACCTAAAAACACTCCAGGTGGCTCCTCCTTCCTTCCTTGTTGCCGACAATGGGGATTTGTGTGAATTTAGGCTCTTGAGGTGTGGTGTGAATTTGTGGTAGAGGGTGGTGGTTTTTGAGTGTTGTGGCATCAAGTATTTATAGGGTGAAGGGAAGGCACGAATTTGGGCTGAAAAGGAGAAGAATTAGGACTCCAAATCACCAAAGAACAAGGATACTTTCAATTAGACTCCAAGGAGGACAAGGAATGGTCCTTGTGGCAGATTCTAGAACTTCTAGAAGGGTTACATGTGGCATAAATTAATGCACGAAAATAGGGCTTCTAGAACTTGATATTTAGGTGATTTAATGAAGGAGTCCTCTTTGAAGTTGGAATTAAGGTAGGAAAAGATTAGGATAGGATAAGATAAGATAAGGTTGGATAAGGTTTGGATAAGACAAGGAAATTTGGATAAGGTTCCTTATTTCTTGCTATTTCCTTATCTTCTTTGTATTAGGACTTCATCCACCAGATTTGTAGCCTTTCCTAGCCCTTCTTGACTTCAATTTCGTCCATCCTCTATGCTCCATAGTTAAGCTATCCAATCCATGCCCAAAACTGCTCCATTTAGCCTCAAAATGCACTTTCTTGCTCCTTTTGCCATTAGGACCTAAAAACATACGAAAATAACTTAAAAGACTGAAATAAATAGTAATTAACTCAGTAAATGCAAGGAAACAACATAACTAAGTAGCATAAATATGCTCCTATCAAATTCCCCCACACTTAGCTTTTGCTAGTCCTCGAGCAAAACAAAATAAATAAAACAAACAAAACACAATCTAAACCTTCCAACAATTGCCTCGGGGATTTCCAATGCAACATGACATATTAAAGATAACCACTCACATAGATTTTAGTTATCCCTACCCTTGAGCATATACTTAACCATAGTTACCACACATTAGCTCCCATTTAATCAATTAAAACATGATTTTGAATGCAGTAACATGCTTTAGAGAATTCCTCAATTCCTCACTAGATACACTCTATTTTCACACAGATTTTCTGACTACACTCCCTACACTAGGTATATGTGAGAAGATTGATGTAAATATGTAAACTAATACTCACATATGTATAATCAAAGAAGGCACTTTCTGGAATTATTAACATGTATATGATCTCATGAATGGAATGCCACTACTTAGACGCGAGAACCAAGGATACCATATGCTCAAACCAATTTAAAACTCCACATATTGAAACACATAACAATCAAGATCGAAGTCAAAGGGTTGTAACGGGGCTAAGGTATTGGCTAACAAAGAAAGGTAACGATAAACAAAAGTTCTTAAAGCAATAGTAAGCAAAGTAATGAAATAAACACTTAGAATTCACTTTTGAATGCAGAAATCAGCCTTAAACACGAAGGGAAGATTCACACATCACTTAGGGTCAAATTCAAACTTTTGGACCCTTTCTTCAACAATCAACACTTGTGAGTTCATTCTCACTTATTTTCAACTCCTTTTTCTTTCTTTTCTCTTCTTTTTCACGTTTTTCTTTTTTTTTCTTTTTTTTTCTTTTTTTTTCTTTGGCACATAAATCATCCATCCTCCTAGATTCCCACGAAAATCCTTCCCCCACACTTGTTTTTCTGCAAATTGTAGAACAAAAGGAATTCTCTCTAAGTCATGCTTTACTACACTTTAAGAATAAGGGTATGGATAGTCCTATTCTAGGCTAGGTAAGGATAATGTGGTTAACAAAGAAAATAGGCTAACTAAGGCTCAACGGGGTTAACATACAATACATATGCAAAGGGTAAAGCTTTTTGGCTCTGGTTTTAACTAAACAACTTCATCTTGTTTTATGTTATGCACTCAATTTTATGCTTTGAATGAAATGGGCATGAGTTCTAGTATTTGGAACTATAGTGATGAAACGCATTCTAAGTAGCAACCAAGCAAAGAATAATGAGATCATGTAACGACTTAGAAAACAAGAACATCAAGATTAATAACTCTCCAAAGAATGTTTAGGCTCAAGTCTCTCAGGGTTGTAGCGTTAGTTTGAGTTCCTTCCTTCAAGCATGTTACAAAAGCTGATTTTTTCCTTTGTGATTACATGTGAATTCGTAAACGTCAACTACAACTAAGCATAAACCAAAGAGTATATCAAACTTCCATCCATGTTTGTAACTTTCTTTAATAGTCATGCAATTAAAAAACCAAATCCTCATCGTTGTGTTGGAAGGTACCCTAAGACACAAACAAACATAAAAACAAAAACAACTCTTTTTGGGTTTTTAAAACACTCTTTTTCGATTTTTTTTTTTCAAATTTTCGGATTTTCTGTTTAAGACACATAAAAATACTTCAAAACACACTAAAAACACTTAAAAACAGTGAATAACAACTTTAGAAGTGATAGGTGATAAAATCCCACGAAAATCATGCAAAAACAGCTTGTACCCTAAACCCAAAAACAGCTTGTTTACCCCCCCACACTTAAACCAAACATTGTCCTCAATGTTTTAAGCATAGACTCACAAACAAACAAACAAATAACACAACTAACAAACATGACAATCATGGCAAAGTAAAAGCAATAAAGAGTAGGGTTTAGGAACGCAAATCTGGTTATGGAGCCGGAGATTCCTAGGTCTTCTTTATTTGAATGCATGGGTTGCCTCCCAAGAAGCGCTTGCTTTAACATCTTCCAGCTGGACAATACCTCCTTTTAAGCTACCCTAGGTCCCATGGCATGGAATTGATCTTTGAATGGAAGGTGATACTTGAAATGATCCGATAATGGTTTAAATTCTAGAGTGGGTGCCTGAATCATTAAAAACATATTAGTATAAAACAAAATTGAAATTCGGGGAGGTGGCTTACCTGTGTGCTCCGACATGAACTCAAGAATAAACACCCCTTCGAAAGTTGTAGGACTAGAAAATTCAGCTAGATTTGGTGATTTGAGAGTTATGACTTGTCCCGTGTCATAAAATCCAATTTCTTTGCGAATTGTTGTCTCAAGTATATCCTCTTTGATGAATTCTAGACATTCCCCAGCCACATCTTGCTCTTGATTCTTTGGAAAGGATTCAAAGATGCCTTTCTCACCCTCTTCTTCCTTGGAAATCATGAACCTGCACGGAATAGGGACATTTGGTGGAATGGGATAAGAAATAATTAAATTTGGAACAACCTTACCTGAATTGGATGGCGTAGGAGCAATAGGTGCTTGCGGCAAAGGTGTTTCCACCCTTGCCATAGGTTGGGTGTGTTCCTTTTCCTCAAATTGCAATCTTTCATCTTTCTTGTAATTTGATTTTGATGGTTTAGGGTCTGTTCCACCCTCCTTGCCACTTCTCAAGATGATTTCCTTGGCAGTTTCAAATCCTCCATTCGGATTTGCAATGGTTGAAATAGGGAGTTTGCCTTGGTCTCGAAATTATCCTACGAACTCCGCTATCTGCCCAATTTGCTTTTCCAAGTGGTCAAACCTTTTGTCTTGATTTTGCATTGCTTTGTTTTGATTTTCTTGCCCCTGAGACAAATTGGTGAGTAACTTAATAAGCGTATCATTATACAAAGACGTACCTGAATTTGTTTGGGCAAGTTGTGGTGGCTGCATAGGTGTTGAATATAACTCCTCATATGGCTGCCAATATCCTTTTTGTTCAACTTGTTGAAATTCCCACCACATAGAGTTTGAATGATCACTCCAATCTCTTTGTGCACATTGATTTGCTTGATATTCTTGCCTATAAGAAGCACCAAATGTAGGGACACTTTGCATTGTGGACCCTTTGGCATACTGTGATAACTGACACGTAAGATTCGCTATTTGAGCTTGAAGATTAGCAATTGCCATGTCTTGCTTCTCTAGTACCTGAAATCAAAGAAATAAAACTAAATCAAATATCAAAAGAAAAATAAACAAACAAACAGAGGGATTAGCAATTTTACTAATCCCCGACAATGGCGCCAAAATTTGATGTGAAAATTACTTGACACACAAATTAAAACCCTATGATTGTAGTATATGAAAGTAGGCATCGTTTTAGGCTGGGGATTAGAAGGGATGCTAATCAACACAATTAAGACTCACAAAAAAACACTAAAATAGACTCTATAGACTCAAAACTAACTTTGGACACTTAAAACAGCAACCAATAATCAAAAAGACTCAATTTTAGACTCAATAAGTGTTTTGGACGAAAATAGGACTTGACTTGACTCAAAAGACTAAAAGAAAACAGGTTTTGACTCAAATATGAAGACTAAGAGAAATGGGGATTGTTTTTGACGAATTTAAAACTTAAAACAAAAACTTTGTAGAAAATACTTTGGAAAAACGAATTTAAGTGAAATAAATGGGTGGAAGGCTAGGTAGAGGGTCCTTCTCCACACTTGATATATGCATACGAACCAATTTCCAGTTATTATTCCTTTAGACTATGAATGACAACACCCCAAGTTAGTTGCATCGCACAACTAACCATCAGATTTTCCTTATTTCATTGAATTAGATGGAATACACATCTAAACCAAATTATCTTTCTCAAGTTCCCTATATGAAACGTATGATAGAGATACATGTCAAAAGTCATTAAGTTCTATGAAAACTATAAGCATTGACAAGGTATTCATCACTATGAAACGCATGAGACTCATACCAAGGATTTACTTAACACGATTGTGACTAGCAACCTCCACTACATGTGAATATAAGTGAATAACTCTTACGTGAAACCCCCTTATACTCTAGCATCAAATTCATGGATGCAAATTAAGTGTCGACCCCTAACCCACATACATAAACAAGTTTCAATAACTTAGATAAGCAAATCACATTCATGCCTTAAGAAACAATAACTGGACGTAATCAATTCATATAAAACATATAATCATAGCTTCGAATTCACCTCTAACTGAAAAGAAGTTAGTTCCACATGTTCGCAAAACAAAGATAACTAAACTTAAACATTAAAAACAAAGATAGAATACACCTAGAAACACTCCAGGTGGCTCCTCCTTCCTTCCTTGCTGCCAACAACGGGGATTTGTGTGAATTTAGGCTCTTGAGGTGTGGTGGATGGTGTGGTGTGAATTTGTGGTAGAGGGTGGTGGTTTTTGAGTGTTGTGGCATCAAGTATTTATAGGGAAGGCACGAATTTGGGCTGAAAAGGAGAAGAATTAGGACTCCAAATCACCAAAGAACAAGGATACTTTCAATTAGATTCCAAGGAGGACAAGGAATGGTCCTTGTGGCAGATTCTAGAACTTCTAGAAGGGTTACATGAAGCATAAACTTAATGCACGAAAATAGGGCTTCTAGAACTTGATATTTAGGTGATTTAATGTGAAAATGAGTCCTCTTTGAAGTTGGAATTAAGGTAGGAAAAGATTAGGATATGATAAGATAAGATAAGGTTGGATAAGGTTTGGATAAGACAAGGAAATTTGGATAAGGTTCCTTATTTCTTGCTATTTCCTTATCTTCTTTGTATCAGGACTTCATCCACCAGATTTGTAGCCTTTCCTAGCCCTTCTTGACTTCAATTTCGTCCATCCTCTATGCTCCATAATTACGCTATCCAATCCATGCCCAAAACTGCTCCATTTAGCCTCAAAATGCACTTTCTTGCTCCTTTTGCCATTAGGACCTAAAAACATACGAAAATAACTTAAAAGACCGAAATAAATAGTAATTAACTCACTAAATGCAAGGAAACAACATAACTAAGTAGCATAAATATGCTCCTATCAACATTTAATCAATTAAAACAATGTTTTAAATGTAGTAACATGCCTTAGAGAATTCCCTCAATTCCTCACTAGAATGCACTCTATTTTTCACACAGATTTTCTAACATCACACCCTACACTAGGTATATGTGAGAAGATTGATGTAAATATGAAGACTAACACTCACATATGTTATATCAAAGAAAGCATTTTCTGGATTTACGACAATGAATATGATCTCATGAATGGAATGCTACTACTTAGAACGAGAACCAGTGATTCCATATGCTCATACCAAATTCAAACTCCATATATTGAACACATAACATCAAGATAGATGTTGAGGGTTGTAACGGGGCTAAGGGTAATGGCTAACAAGGAAAGGCAAAGGATAACAAAGGTTCTTAAAGCAATAGGAAGCAAAGTAATGAAATTGACACTTAAACTCACTTTTACTGGCAGAAATCAACTTTTAAACACAAGGGAAGATTCATGTAACTTTTAGGGTCAAATTCACTCTTTTGGACCCTTCCTTCAATAACCAACACTTGTGAGATCATTCTCCCTTATTTTTCAACTATTTTTCTTTCTTTTCAACACTTTTCTATTTCCTTTTTATTTTTCCACGAATTTTTTCTTTATTTCATTCTTTTGCCGTGCCATATCATCTTCCCCCACACTCATTTTCTGCAATATATTGATCAAAAGGAGTTCATTCTAAGTCATGCTTCACTATCCTTTAAGAACTGATGCGAAAATTAACTTAACACACAAATTAACCCTCTTTTGACAATTGTAGCATATAAATAAGTAGGGATCGTTCTTACACCGGGGATTAGGAGGGATTGCTAAACACTCTAAACTGACTCAAATAAATAAAACTGACCTTTAAAACACTTAAACTCACTTAAAAAGACTCAAACACGTTCACAAGATTCAAAATAGGCTAAAAACACTCGAAACTGCCTTAAAAACACAATCTGGGCAGTTTTGAGCCTAAACACAAACTTGGACGAAAATTGGTTCTAACTTGACTCAAAACTCTTAAAAACACAATCTAAAACATATTTGGACCAATTAGACACTCTAAGACAATTGGGGATTTGGTTTTGGACGAAAATCAAACAAACAAAACAATAATGTAAAATAGGCAGATTTGGACGAAATTGATGCAATTAGGTGGATAGTGAGATGGCTAGGAGGTTTTTCTCCACACATGGTATACTTGCATACAACACAATCTTCAGTTGCTTATTCAATGAATTTATGAACCTCAACACCCCAAGTTAAATAGGTACGCTTAAATTAACTCTCAGATTTCCCTTAGGCCATTGAATTGAATGGAATTAGCGCATTGCAATCAAATTATTCCTTAAAAGTTTTCTATATGAAAGCGCATAATAGAAAGACAATCAAAGATCATTAGGTTCTATGGAAATCATAGGTGTTGACGAGGCATTCGTAACTATGAAAGCGCATGATACTTATGTCAAGAATTTACTTAACATAATTGTGACCAACAATCTTAACTACTCATGAATATAAGTTCCCAACGATTAGGTGAAGTTTCCTTATACCCAGCATCATATTTATGCATGCAAATTAAGTGTGCACTTTCAATTCATATACATAAACAAGTTTTAATTAAAACAGATAAGTAAATTGAATTCATCATTCATGAAATCACAACTGAAAGTAATCAAATCATCATGCAAATATAACCATGGTTTCGAAATTCCCCCTAGCCAAAAGGGGATTAGTTCCTCATGCTTGCACAACAAAAAGTATTGAATTTAAACATTGAAATCATAAGAAAGATTACACCTAAACGCTCAGCAATTCCAAGATGGATTTGATGCACGATTTGGCTCATCCTCCTCCTCCTTGCTGCGGCACAAGTTGTGTGTGGTGGAATTGGGGGTTTTGGATGGTGTTTCCTTGTTTGGAGGGATGGAGGATGGTTGATTATGGTGGGAAGGGTGCGGCAGATGTGTATGGATGTGTAGGGAGGTGTATGGAGGGTTAGAATGGAGAATGGAGGTGCGGCACAGGGGTTTCTGAATAGCATAAGGGGGTGTACAAATTTTTGGCTGAATTTAAGTTTATATAGTCCTAGGGTTAAGTAGATTAGGGTTAGGCTTAACAGATTTAGAGGACTAGGGCCCTAGGGTTCGGCTATGGTTAATCAAATCCACTTAGGAGGAGGTTTTGGCCCACATAGCTTTATAAAAGGATTTGTATACCCAAATCCACAAGGATTAGGCCTTGAAAATCAGAATCCCAAAGGAATTGGGCCTAGGAAGGTGCGGCAGATTTAGGGGAGAGGGTTGCTTGGCTTGCAAGGCAAGGCAAAGCCTTCTAGAAAGGTTTGGTGCGCCACTTTTGTAGGATTTCTAGAAAGAATAGGTTTTGTGGCAGATTTAGGCCTTCTAGAATAGGATGCTTCTAGAAATAGGTTCTAGAATTATCCATTTAAGTCCCCTTGCAATTAGGATTAAGACATGATAAGGTTTGGATAGGATAAGATGAGATAAGGTTTGGATAATGTTTTGGATAATGTTGGATAAGGTTAGATAAGGTTTTGGATAATGTTTTGGATAATGTTTCCTCTTTTGAGCTCCCTCCTTATCCACTTTGTCCATAGCTTAGTTCCTTCCTCTTCTTATCACATTTCCAACTTCTTGAAGTCCAAATTCGTCCATCCATGTTAGCCCACATGCAAGCTCTCCACCTAGTGTCCAAAATAGCTCCAAAATGCACCAAAATGCACTTTCTTGATACTTTAACCCATAGGACCTACAACACACGAAATTGAGTTGTAATACGACATTAACTAAGAAATAATAGCACAAATGCACAAGCATAAGCTAGTTAAGTCGCCTAAATATGCTCTTATCAAGAACGAGGGTATGGGAAGTCCTAATCTAGGCTAGGTAAGGATAATGTGGCTAACAAAGAAAATAGGCTTGAAAAGGCTCAAAAGGGGTAATCCTACAATACATATGAAAAGGGATAGGCTTTTTGGCTTTGGCTTGACTAACAACTTCATCTTATTGTATGTTATGCAATCAATATTATGCTTTGAATGAAATTGGCATGAGTTCTAGTATTTGGAACTATAATGAAATGCATTCCAAGTAGCAACCAAGCAAAGAATAATGAGATCATTCAACGACTTTAGAAAACAAGAAATCACAGATTATACTCTCCAAAGAACGTTTTAGGCTCAAGTCTCTCAAGGATATAGCGTTAGTTTAAGTTCCTCCCTTCAAGCATGTTACAAAAACTGATTTTTTTCTTTGTAATTACATGTGAATTCATAAGCTATAACCATAACTAAGCATAAACCAAAGCATAAATCAACTTCCAGCCATGTTTTCAACATTCTTTAATAGTCATGACATTAAAAACCAAATCCTCATCATTGTGTTGGAAGGTAACCTAAGACACAAACAAACACACAAAAACAACTTAAAAACAACTCTTTTTGGGTTTTTCAAAACTGTTTTGTAAATTTTCGGATTTTCTGATCAAAAGACATGAAAACACTTCAAAACACTCTGAAAACACTTTAAAACAGTGAGAAACAACATTATAAGTGATAGGTGATAAAATCCCACGAAAATCATGCAAAGACAACTTGTTTACCCCCCACACTTAAATCAAACATTGTCCTCAATGTTTCAAACAAAGACTCACATTCAAACAAACATTATAAACTAACTAACATGACAAAATAAAAATAACAAAGAGATAGAGATTGAGGAACGCAAATCTGATTTTATGGCATGAATAGTTGAATTGCCCAAATCCTCTCTAGTTGAATGCATGGGTTGCCTCCCAAGAAGCGCTTGCTTTAACGTTGTGCAGCCAGACGAACATTCTTCTTATCCTCAATTAGAGCCCACGGCATGGAGGTTGATGTCCTCCCCAACCTGCCCTTCAACATTTGCATAATAGGGCTTCAAACGATGCCCATTCACCTTGAATTCTTGGCCATTCCTCAAGCTTTGGATTTGAACTGCGCCATATGGAAAAACATTAGTAACAACAAAAGGTCCAATCCACTTGGAACGTAACTTACCAGGGAATAAACGAAGGTGAGAATTAAAAAGTAAAACTTTTTGCCCTATGGAGAATGTTTTGCATCGGATCATCTTGTCATGGAAAGCTTTGGTCTTTTCCTTGTAAATGCAAGCATTCTCATATGCTTCACGCCTAATCTCCTCAAGTTCATTCAATTGCAACTTTCTATGCATTCCAGCCGCATCTAGGTCTATGTTGAAGGTCTTGATTGCCCAATGAGCCTTGTGTTCTAATTCCACGGGGAGATGACATGGCTTGCCATAGACTAGCCGAAAAGGGGACATGCCTATGGGTGTCTTGTAAGCCGTTCTATAAGCCCATAATGCATCCTCCAAACACACACTCCAATCTTTTCTTGTTGGTCCAACGGTCTTCTCCAAGATTTGCTTGATTTCTCTATTGGACACCTTGGCTTGTCCATTGGTTTGGGGATGGTAAGGTGTTGAAACCTTATGTGTGACTTGATACTTCTTGAGCAAGGCCTCTATGGTACGATTACAAAAGTGAGAGCCTCCATCACTAATAAGCACTCTAGGCATCCCAAATCTAGCAAAAATGTTAGTCTTTATAAAATTTGCAACAACTCTAGAATCATTAGTACGGGTGGCCTTGGCTTCCACCCATTTTGAGACATAATCCACCGCAAGCAAAATATAAGTAAAACCAAACGAAGATGGGAAAAGGCCCATGAAATCAATGCCCCAAACATCAAAAATTTCAACATTAAAGATGGGTGTTTGCGGCATTTGGTCCCTTGCACCTATATTTCCCATTCGTTGACAACGATCACAAGTTAAACAAAAAGTTCTAGCATCTTTAAGGATCGTAGGCCAATAAAAACCACATTCTAACACTTTAAGGGCAGTGTGTTGTGTGCCAAAATGTCCACCACATGCTATTGTGTGACAAAAGGTTAGAATTGAATTAAACTCACAATCATGCACACAACGACGCACAATCTGATTTGCACAAAACTTCCACAAATATGGGTCATCCCATACATAAAATCGTGCCTCTTTCTTTAATTTATCATGTTGGTGCCTAGCTAGGGTACTTGGAACACGTTTTGACACCAAAAAATTGACCAAATCGGCATACCAAGGTTCACATACCTTAATGGACAGCAATTGCTCATCAGGGAATGTCTCTTGGATGGGTAAAGAGTCATCATTGCACACCAAACGACTTAGATGGTCAGCAACCACGTTCTCACTCCCTTTCTTGTCTCGAATTTCAATGTCAAACTCTTGGAGAAGAAGCATCCATCGAATCAGCCTTGGTTTGGCCTCATTTTTAGTGAATAAGTACCTTAGAGCTGCATGGTCAGAATATACAATCACTTTAGTACCAAGTAAATATAAACGAAACTTATCTAAAGCAAACACAACGGCAAGAAGTTCTTTTTCAGTGGTACAGTAATTTAATTAAGCATCATTTAAGGTCCGGGAAGCATAATATATGACGTGTGGTTGCTTATTCTTCCTTTGGCCCAAAACAGCCCCTATTGCATAATCGGATGCATCACACATTAGCTCAAAAGGCAACGTCCAATCTGGTGGAATGATAATGGGTGCCGTGGCGATAGGAGCATATTTATGCGACTTAGTTTGCTTGTTTTCGTACATTTATGTTATTAGTTCTTAGTTATTTTAGTTCTTTAAGCTTCTTTTGTGTGTTTTCAGGTTCATAAGACGTATTTGGCGAAAGGATGCATTTTGGAGCCTTTTGGAGCACTTTTGGGCACAAATTGGATAGCTTATGCTTGGAGCAAAAGGAATGGACGAAATTGAAGAGTTGATGTCGCAAGGATTCCTACTACGATGAGGATTCCAATTACGAGAAGGTTTCCAAATTGAAGGAGGTTTCCCACTCACATGAGGATTCCTAGTTGGACGAGGATTCCTAATCACACAAGGATTCCTACTTGAAGTAGGAAAGTTAAGCCAAAGTTTCCTATTTTGGTTGACCTTTCCTAAATCAAGAACGGTCTAAGTTTTAGCACTTAAGATGGCTCCCGAGCACCCTTGGACAATAAACAAAGGTTCTTTGCAAATTTTCCCTTCCTTGCCGTGCAAAGAAGGTGGTTTCCCTTTCTTTGTGCAAACTTCCCTATTTTTCATATGTGTTAGGACCTTTCCCTTATTCTAACACCTCTTGTTTAATGCCTTACCTTTCCCTAAACCTTATGCCGCACCTCCCCTTATGTTTCCTAATCTCAAACTCTTATTTCCTAGTTTAATTCACTTTCCTAGTTCTAAAACTTTCCCTAAAGTCCTAATTTTTTATTTCTTGCAAGGAATTGACTTTTCCTTCCTTCTTTTGCACCAATTTCGTTTCTTACCTTAAATCCCCTTTCCTTGCTATGCAAGGGGTTTAATTTCTGATTCCTTGCAAGGCAAGGACATTCCTTATTTGTTTAAATTCGTGCATCCCCTTTTTCTGATTTTATTTGGACTTTATTCACTTACCTTTTCTATTTAGACTAGGAAATCTGAATCAAAACTTAATTAGGTATGTTATTGACTTCCTAAAACACATATAATCAGCCTTTGGCCAAACCCTAGACTATCATTCACCACAGAAATTCGTGCATTCACTCCCATACACATCCATTCATCCCAAAACATCATAAAACAGCCCAGAAACACAACCAGCCGCACCACCTTCTTCCACCCTCTTTGCCGAGTTCTCCACCACCTTCCAACCATCAAACACTCATCCACACCCAACCTACACCCCTTGCCGTGCCTCTAACCACCCAAAAATCCATTCTACATCATCAAAACAGCCCAGAAACCACCACCATCCAATCTGCCACAAGCAAGGGAAATGAGACAGATTCACTCAATTGTTTGGCTCTTCATTCTGAGTTGTAAAACAATTTTAGGTGTATTCTCTCTTATATTTCAATGTCTAATTCATGTAATCTTTGTTTTGCTTGGAGAATGATTGGCTAAATTCGTTTTGGCTAAGGGTGTATTCGAAACCATGATTATATATGTGAAATAAGTTGATTACTTCCAGTTATCGTTGTATAAGTCGTGAATACAATTTGCTTAACCGTTTGATTTAGAACTTATTCTTGTATGTTGATTGAGAGTGCACGCTTAATTTGCATGCTTGAATTTGGTGCTAGGATATAAGTTTGTTTCACCTAATCGTTATGAATTTATATTCACAAGTAGTGAAGGTCGCTAGTCACGATCATGTTAAGTAGATTCCTGGCAAGAGTATCATGCTTTTCATAGTTACAAATGCCTTGTTGATGCTTATGATTTCCAAAGAACGTAATGATTCTAACTTGTGTCTTTATCATGCTGTTCATATAGAGAACTAGTTAGGAATAATTTGTTTGCGATGCATATTCATCCAATTCAATGATTCTAGGGAAATCTGAAGGTTAATTTCAGCGGACCTAATTAACTTGGAGTGTCGAGGTTCATAACTTATTGAATTGACAACTGGAAATTGATTTACGTTGCATATATTTCATGTGTGGAGAAGAACCCCTTAGCTATTCCATCATCCATTGATTCATCACAATTTGTTTTACAATCTGTCCATTTAATTTAATTTCATCGAAATACAATCCCCCCATATTTTGTTAAGTCTTAGTCGTTACAATCTGTCTTATTTTGTGTTTTTAAGTATTTGGAGTCACAAACACCTTCAAATTCGTCCAAATCTGCCTAGTTTACATTCTTGTTTTGTTTGTTTGATTTTCGTCCAAAACCAAATTCCCAATTGTCTTAGAGTGTCTAGTTGGTTCAATTATGTTTTAGATTGTGTTTTTAAGAGTTTTGAGTCAAGTTAGAACCAATTTTCGTCCAAGTTTGTGTTTAGGCTCAAAACTGCCCAGTTTGTGTTTTTAGGCAGTTTTGAGTGTTTTTAGCTTATTTTGAGTCTTGTGAACTTGTTTTGAGTTTTTTTTTAAGTGAGCTAAGTGTTTTAATGGTTAGTTTTATTTATTTGAGTCAGTTTAAAGTGTTTAGCACCCCTAGTTAATCCCCGGTTAGAACGATCCCTACTTACATCATTACTACAATTGTCACAAATAGGGTTTAATTTGTGTGTCACATTCGTAACGCATCAGTAAGCATGTCTTTGAGATGCTTGAATGCCTTCTCACACTCCTCCTTGATAAATCGCCTATAGAATCCTGCATGGCCAAGAAAAGAACGAACCTCTCTAACCGAAGTAGGAGAGGGTAAGTAACGTACAAGATCTATTTTAGACTTATCAACTTCAATGCCTTTTTCAGAGATGTTATGACCCAAAACTATGCCTTGTTTAACCATAAAATGACATTTTTCCCAATTCAAAACAAGGTTAGTTTCCATGCATCTTTTCAAGATTAAAGTAAGATTATGCAAACAATCATCAAACGAGTCTCCAAACACACTAAAATCGTCCATAAACACTTCAATTATTTTCTCAACATAATCCGAGAATATACTTACCATGCATCGTTGGAAAGTGGCCGGTGCATTGCATAAACCAAATGGCATACGACGATATGCAAAAGTACCAAATGGACAAGTAAAGGTGGTCTTTTCTTGATCATCCGACGCTATGACAATTTGATTATAACCCGAATAACCATCAAGAAAGCAATAAAAAGAATGATCGGCTAACCTTTCAAGCATTTGATCGATGAATGGCAAGGGGAAGTGATCTTTCCTTGTTGCGGCATTTAGCTTCCTATAGTCAATGCACACTCTCTAACCGGTTTGAATGCGTGTAGGCACGAGTTCATCTTCTTCATTCTTCACTACCGTGACTCCGGACTTCTTGGGAACTACTTGGACCGGTGAAACCCAACAACTATCCGAGATAGGATAGATGACGCCACAATCAAGTAGTTTGATGATTTCCTTCTTCACGACTTCCATCATTGGTGGGTTGAGTCAATGTTGGGCTTCCCTTGATGTTTTGGCGCCTTCTTCCATGAGAATACGATGCATGCACGTGGATGGACGAAATTGATAGCCTAACTATGGAGCAATGTGGATGGACGAAATTGAAGTCAAGAGATGCTAGGAAAGGCTAAAAATCTGGAGAAAGAAGTCCAAATGCAAAGAAGATAAGGAAAGAGCAAGAAATAAGGAACCTTATCCAAATTTCCTTATCTTATCCAAACCTTATCCAACCTTATCTTATCTTATCCTATCCTAATCTTTTCCTACATTAATTCCAACTTCAAAGAGGACTCCTTTTCACATTAAATCACCTAAATATCAAGTTCTAGAAGCCCTATTTTCATGCATTAAGTTTATGCCACATGTAACCCTTCTAGAAGTTCTAGAATCTGCCACAAGGACCATTCCTTGTCCTCATTGGAATCAAATTGAAAGTATCATTGTTCTTTGGTGATTTGGAGTCCTAATTGACACACGCCGACCCAGAAAGTCCACTTGGACCCTGAATCGAGCTGTGCTGGCCGACACCTGGAAGGTGACGAAGCCATAAAATGTGATAGTGTGTAAAAAAAAAATGAATAAATTTGAATCTAAAAGTGTCTAAGTACCAGAGTGCGCTATGAGTGGGAGCGAACCCATTTCACACGCGATGTCAGAGCATAAGTAAAGTACAGTAGTGTGGGTAAGAATCATACCCTCAGAAATATCCATTAATACTAAGATTCACCACAGAGTCTTGTCGACACAAACTCAGCAGCTAAAACCTGGAGGGCACCAAACAGAAGGTGTGAGTAAGCAATAAAACCATGCTTCCCAAAGTTATTACCTCTCTAAAAGTAATGCCCTAAATGTAAAACCCGTATCGTTTTCCATAAGACAGTACAACATATATACATATATCCAAACCATACTCAGAAATGACCAAAACCACGGTTTGCCATCAAATCCACCATACATTAATAAGTAGGCCAAATGAACTAAATCAATACAAAGTAATATATCAGTCAAAGTCATCTAAAATGACATGTACAACTTATCCGTATCTCATCAATCATGGCTAGCATATAAGTCGGAGTCATCTATAGTGACCTGTACGACTTATCCATATTTCATCAATCATGGCTAGCATATAAGTCGGAGTCACCTATAGTGACCTGTACGACTTATCCATATCTCATCAATCCTGGCTAGCATATAAGTCGGAGTCACCTCTAGTGACCTGTACGACTTATCCATATCTCATCAATCCTGGCTAGCATATAAGTCGGAGTCACCTCTAGTGACCTGTACGACTTATCCATATCTCATCAATCCTGGCTAGCATATAAGTCGGAGTCACCTATAGTGACTTGTACGACTTATCCATATCTCATCAATCCTGGCTAGCATATAAGTCGGAGTCACCTATAGTGACCTGTACGACTTATCCATATCTCATCAATCCTGGCTAGCATATAAGTCGGAGTCACCTCTAGTGACCTGTACGACTTATCCATATCTCATCAATCCTGGCTAGCATATAAGTCGGAGTCACCTATAGTGACCTGTACGACTTATCCATATCTCATCAATCCTGGCTAGCATATAGTTCAATAAGTATACCTGCACACGAGTCGGAACCACCTAAAGTGGTCTGTACGACAGGACTGGGTGTAAATAAATAAGCTCAAGTGCTACGATCACGTGAAGACTGGGCGAATAATCGCGGGTCACCTACGAGTCGGAACCACCTAAAGTGGTCTGTACGACAGGACTGTGCACCTACCTTGAATCCAAAGTGAGCATAAGGTGCGGGAGGTGAACATCACGTGAAGGATTGTGCCCTGGCCACGGGCGGGAGCACTAACACCGGGGTGCAGGTTTATGAGCTCTCAATGCATCTCAATATAACATGTGCAACTCATGGCAACTAGTATGACAGTATCGAAGTTGCCTAACACATAACTGTAGTCATGCTATAACGCAATCGATTCAACTAGTACCATAAACTCACCTGAACTTACCTGGGTGTCCTGAGTTCACTTTTGCACTTGAAAGCATTCCCAATAATTATATGCAAGAAATATACATATTGATATACCATGATGCAATCTAATACTCAACCATGTCGTAGCATGTTCAATTATAAGCAATACAGTGAGAAGTGTACAATCAATAACGCCTTACTCCCAAACTACTTATTTTCAGGGATAATTATCCATGACGACCCAATTAACACTAATTTAGCTAACTAATTCATAAAACCAAAACTTGCCTTTACCAATTTCCTTCGCCTTACTCAATTTCCCAAGCAAGGCTTTGGTCTCAATTATTTTATGGCTGCATCTAACGTCTCGTTAGACTGCCTACGTACCCTAAATAGGGATCAAGCCATTCGTAGTTCATAAAGGTACTTCAAGCATTCACAATAATTAAATATAAAAGTAATATGCCTAATCAATTTAAAAGTGTCGATAGAACTCTCAATAATATGTACGATAAAAAGGAAAAGATCCACTTACCTGGAGTCCACGCTATGATTCTTTAGCGCACACATCGAGGTGTCCTGAATGATTGGTCCCTGTGACCAATTATCAAATCACATCTCAGAACTCTTATCTGAAGAATACGTAATTCACATAAAACACAACCTCAACAACATTCTAAAATAGTTTGGGACCCATTGACCACAAGTCAACCGTCGATCAAAGATCGACGGTAGGGTTTACAACCCTGTATAACTTGACCCGGAAGATCCGCATATCAGATTTCCAATCCGCAACTCCCAACGATCCCCAATATGTTTCTAGAATAACATATTAAAACTTCATTACGATCCAACGGTCAGATCTCCGCCAATTGCCTAAAACAAGTGGCCATAACATTTATTTTACTAACTTACAAATCCAATTCAGGAAGATCCGTAAGTCTGATTCCCGATCCATAAATTCCTATGATCTTTAAATATTATGTATTATAATGTATCCAATTTTGGTGACGATCCAACGGTCGGATCATCGATTCACATTTTTATCAAGTAACGTATCGTAACGAATTTAGGTTCCAACTATCAACCTACGTCATTCAAACGACAAAACTGAATTCAAAACATTCGACATAGCCTAAAAATAGCATTGGCGGCTCACTGGCCACGCGCCGCCGCACGTGCCGCCGCGGGTGGCGGTCGGCCGCCCCGACTCGCCCGAAAATCCAACTATTTCCAAAAATTCTCAAACTTCACAGAAATGAAGATATCAGTGAGTGGAGCAACTTTCATACCTGCCACGAAGTCCAAAAGTGGACGGAAGATGGTCAATTTTGCCCACGAAGCCCGCGGGTGCCTATAACTTCCCGACGTCGATTCGTCGTCTACGGTGGTCCAACGGGGTCAAGGTTGGTTGGGTTTTTCTCCTGGGATGATGGGCTACAAAGCCCAAGTGGTGGCATCGGCCATTGCTTTGCCGATTTGCCGGAAAATCGAAAAAGGTGGTCGGAGCACCATTGATTTTCGTCAACTTTCGTGGCCTCAAACCGCCCCATACCATGGTTAATCAAGGTGGTTCTTGGGTGGGTTTTGTAGAGGGGAATGAGAGCTTCAAGATGGTGGTGGTGGCATCCAAAAACTCCACCGGAGTTGGCCGGAATCGGCCTTGGAAGATGGTCTCGTGGTGGCGCGGGTATGGGTGCACGGGAAGCTCTCTTCCCGTTTTTTTTTTTTTTTTTTTTTTTTTTTTTTTTTTCCTCCCTCCGTTTCTGATTTTGGGTTTCCCCCACAAAGTGGGGGTTTAATTTAAATACACACTAAACCTTGAATAACCAATTTCGAACGTCCGTAACTATACCGTTATAATCCGGACTCGCAAATAGTTTTCGCCTGTACGTTCGTACCAAAGAGTACTATGAGGATATGCTTAAAGAATAAGTCCCACATCTCTCAAGTCGATGGTCAACGGAAGTCAAAGTCCTTGCCTCTAGGGCAATTTAGTAAATTCACGCTTTTAAAATAAAATAAAAACGTAAAATTTGGAACGGGTTGTCACAATCTACCCACCTTAAGAAAATTTCGTCCTCGAAATTTAAAATCATCAGTCCAAAGTAGAATACTCAAAATTAAAGAGATATATGTATGTAAATACATACACGAGGAAGACACAAAGTGATGGCGACTACATAAAAGAGGATGACATTCCGTCATGATCGGAGCGTAGTGACTCTTCTTTCACGCCTCCAAATTCCTACTATCCTCTCATAAACGTGTTCAATGCGTAACGCACTTCGAAATTAAGCATGTAATATTTTTGGGTCAAGCCCAAACAACCATTAACGAATTAAATAAGTAAATACAAATATTAACGTAGAATAATCTACTTGTTTACTTGCTTAGCAACCCAACGAATAAGTTATTAATATTACGGTCTGCACCCCGCAAAACCGACAATTCACTGTTGTCTTGATAAGCAAGTAACAATTCCCGATGGTGCAATATTACCATCTTGCCCCTCAATGGGAAATACATATACCAGCCTCCATCGTACTCATTCACTACCTTCTGAGGCAACATCGTCAATAACATAAATTTTCTACATCACAATCTCAATCAAATATTTGTTCGCAATAATCTACTGTAAATCACAAGCTGCACATACAATATTTGTATTATATTTCGAAAGATACCATACTCCTAAACAGGAATGTAACCGTAGTTACCCATAATTCTAACAAAAGTATGCGTTCATTAAATATGCGTTGTGCGTAAAATCTCCATACATCAACTCCAATGATACCATAGTTAACCCAAAATTGTAACCGTGGTTACAAGTGACTAGAATAGAGATAAGGATATACTGCAACCATGGTAATGGTGGGACAACCAAGATGCAACTCGTCCACAAAGGTCTGAGTAACTCATTTCAAATTAATCGTAATCTAGGGGTAGAAATACAATACTGGACAACTTCTAATACTCAAAACCTTCATAACGACTTCCAAAGGCTTGAAAGTGAAACATGTAACACAATGAAATATAAATACACCAAGATGATAATCTTGTCAGGTTTCTGTTTGTTGAATTGGTATAGAAGTCTAGGAGTAGTTTTCTCAAAAAGTCATCGTCCTCTGGACGCAATTAGAAAATTGTAGTTGCCCAAGGAAATTTGAACTCTATATCCTCTATATCCCCACAACATTAATCAAAAGTAAGGTGCATCTAGAGTGAGGATTCATTTAAAACACATCAAAGGAAGCCTCGATTTTATCTCTTCCCTACTTCCACTTTTGATCACGTCACAAAGAGAACTTCTAAATCACATCACCCGAAGAGGTTGACTACATCCCACTTCTATCTTAGTGGTCTTCACAAGTGTCTTGTTGTTGAAATTTCAACGCCCATTTTAAGGAAATAACTATAGCCAATACTTCAATTTTTAGAGCAAGAAGAATATTGTTTTCTACTTAAGTAAACAACCACCAATTGCAACATCATATAAGCGTATCATTGGTTTAGCATCCCGATTAATGAATTTCACATTCTTTACATATACCACATATCTCGAACTGCACAAATAAAAAGATACTTCCTAACTCCATTCATACAAAATGATTAAAATCATTTGAACCATTTCTTGGTAGATTAAAGGTAACTCTATATCGATACTCATACTTCCCAATTAAATAGAAAAGGACAGGCTGGAAATGTGCGAGAGTAGATACACGATAGTGCACTCATAGATGCTAATTTAATTCTACTATTGCCTCTGACAGAACTTAGCTTGTTCCAAAAAGTAAATGTAATAAAAAGTTCTAAGATCAATGAAGATTTGGACACACTTTTCTACATAAGAGTCCCAATCAATATTTCAATGAAATTAGAAATTGTTAATTCTAGGTCAGAAGTATGATGGTTTATCTTTAGCGGTTCTACCACCGAGAAACATAAGCGTTAACATACTAAGAAAGTCTGAATCCGAATTGACTTATCACATCAATCGACAATCATCATGCATCATCAAAATCTCCACCGAGAAGTGTCATTTAGCCTTCGAAATAAGGTGATGACTGTTGACTTTAGGTCAATGAATAAGATGGTTCGTTTCAAACGATTCTAATCGTGAAAAGTAAAAGCAATACTCCGTCATGTTGCCATACCAACTTAACAATGTGGTGGTATCCGCGGTAGGATTTTTGGGATATGACGCCAAAAGTATACGTCCTCGAAATTTACAGTACTACTAACCAACTCTACGACACGAACTAAAAGGTCTTCATAGTTTCCTCGACACTTATAACAATCTAACAGTGAGATATCATCCCGCATTTCGATTCTAATGTCTATGGAAGTGATCGAGAGGTGGTTAGTCAAAGGGTTTTCGTTTACCTAAATAAGTAATAGGGTAAAAACAACAATCATGAGTTTAACGTCCTATTGCAAAGCTTATTCCTAAGCTTCCACGATCCTAATTTATTCGGCTCAAGCGAAGTAGTTCATTGATCCGAGGAGGATTTGATGATTGCTTTTCGGATTTCTACGACTCCCAGGATATGACAACTTACATTCGCAAGCCTATTCTCACCCATTTAATAAGTACAACTACGAAAGCAAAAATCTGGAATAGCGTTGATTGAAAAATCTCAATGCAAGAAAAAGACCATGCTTAATATCTACTTTCAAAAAGACTTCATCAACATTCGATCTTCCTTCTAAAGATTCAACATGAACACAAGTATGCTTGAAGATATTAGTGCTAATAGGGACCGAACAATAATTATCCCTCAAATGATCTTCCGCGGAATGTTACTAAGAAATTAAGACTAACTAAGATTTCCAATCTTTAAATAATCAATACTAACGGCGGTAGGACAATGATAGAATTATTTGGTAATATCTCTGGCGATACATGATTATCAAAACATTTACTTAGGCCATCAACTTGCCTCAAATCTCCACTTCCCCCCCTCAAGGGAAATCTTCGTTTTAGTTCTATGGACATGGCCAAAATGATCATCTAAAATGTCGTGAAGACAACATAATTGTCCAAAACTTAAGAAAAGTTAGCATGTCTTTCCATATTCGACGAGGTGGCATCATTTGAACGTCAAACACAAAAACCAAGAGTGCTCACATCACGCGTGTGATGAACACAATACTGCCCAACATATGCTCTGATACCAAACTGACACACCCCGACCCAGAAAGTCCACTTGGACCCTGAATCGAGCTGTGCTGGTCGACACCTGGAAGGTGACGAAGCCATAAAATGTGATAGTGTGTAAAAAAAAAATGAATAAATTTGAATCTAAAAGTGTCTAAGTACCAGAGTGCGCTATGAGTGGGAGCAAACCCATTTCACACGCGATGTCAGAGCATAAGTAAAGTACAGTAGTGTGGGTAAGAATCATACCCTCAGAAATATCCATTAATACTAAGATTCACCACAGAGTCTTGTCGACACAAACTCAGCAGCTAAAACCTGGAGGGCACCAAACAGAAGGTGTGAGTAAGCAATAAAACCATGCTTCCCAAAGTTATTACCTCTCTAAAAGTAATGCCCTAAATGTAAAACCCATATCGTTTTCCATAAGACAGTACAACATATATACATATATCCAAACCATACTCAGAAATGACCAAAACCACGGTTTGCCATCAAATCCACCATACATTAATAAGTAGGCCAAATGAACTAAATCAATACAAAGTAATATATCAGTCAGAGTCATCTAAAATGACATGTACAACTTATCCGTATCTCATCAATCATGGCTAGCATATAAGTCGGAGTCACCTATAGTGACCTGTACGACTTATCCATATTTCATCAATCATGGCTAGCATATAAGTCGGAGTCACCTATAGTGACCTATACGACTTATCCATATCTCATCAATCCTGGCTAGCATATAAGTCGGAGTCACCTCTAGTGACCTGTACGACTTATCCATATCTCATCAATCCTGGCTAGCATATAAGTCGGAGTCACCTCTAGTGACCTGTACGACTTATCCATATCTCATCAATCCTGGCTAGCATATAAGTCGGAGTCACCTATAGTGACTTGTACGACTTATCCATATCTCATCAATCCTGGCTAGCATATAAGTCGGAGTCACCTATAGTGACCTGTACGACTTATCCATATCTCATCAATCCTGGCTAGCATATAAGTCGGAGTCACCTATAGTGACCTGTACGACTTATCCATATCTCATCAATCCTGGCTAGCATATAAGTCGGAGTCACCTCTAGTGACCTGTACGACTTATCCATATCTCATCAATCCTGGCTAGCATATAAGTCGGAGTCACCTATAGTGACCTGTACGACTTATCCATATCTCATCAATCCTGGCTAGCATATAAGTCGGAGTCACCTATAGTGACCTGTACGACTTATCCATATCTCATCAATCCTGGCTAGCATATAGTTCAATAAGTATACCTGCACACGAGTCGGAACCACCTAAAGTGGTCTGTACGACAGGACTGGGTGTAAATAAATAAGCTCAAGTGCTACGATCACGTGAAGACTGGGCGAATAATCGCGGGTCACCTACGAGTCGGAACCACCTAAAGTGGTCTGTACGACAGGACTATGCACCTACCTTGAATCCAAAGTGAGCATAAGGTGCGGGAGGTGAACATCACGTGAAGGACTGTGCCCTGGCCACGGGCGGGAGCACTAACACCGGGGTGCAGGTTTATGAGCTCTCAATGCATCTCAATATAACATGTGCAACTCATGGCAACTAGTATGACAGTATCGAAGTTGCCTAACACATAACTGTAGTCATGCTATAACGCAATCGATTCAACTAGTACCATAAACTCACCTGAACTTACCTGGGTGTCCTGAGTTCACTTTTGCACTTGAAAGCATTCCCAATAATTATATGCAAGAAATATACATATTGATATACCATGATGCAATCTAATACTCAACCATGTCGTAGCATGTTCAATTATAAGCAATACAGTGAGAAGTGTACAATCAATAACGCCTTACTCCCAAACTACTTATTTTCAGGGATAATTATCCATGACGACCCAATTAACACTAATTTAGCTAACTAATTCATAAAACCAAAACTTGCCTTTACCAATTTCCTTCGCCTTACTCAATTTCCCAAGCAAGGCTTTGGTCTCAATTATTTCATGGCTGCATCTAACGTCTCGTTAGACTGCCTACGTACCCTAAATAGGGATCAAGCCATTCGTAGTTCATAAAGGTACTTCAAGCATTCACAATAATTAAATATAAAAGTAATATGCCTAATCAATTTAAAAGTGTCGATAGAACTCTCAATAATATGTACGATAAAAAGGAAAAGATCCACTTACCTGGAGTCCACGCTATGATTCTTTAGCGCACACATCGAGGTGTCCTGAATGATTGGTCCCTGTGACCAATTATCAAATCACATCTCAGAACTCTTATCTGAAGAATACGTAATTCACATAAAACACAACCTCAACAACATTCTAAAATAGTTTGGGACCCATTGACCACAAGTCAACCGTCGATCAAAGATCGACGGTAGGGTTTACAACCCTGTATAACTTGACCCGGAAGATCCGCATATCAGATTTCCAATCCGCAACTCCCAACGATCCCCAATATGTTTCTAGAATAACATATTAAAACTTCATTACGATCCAACGGTCAGATCTCCGCCAATTGCCTAAAACAAGTGGCCATAACATTTATTTTACTAACTTACAAATCCAATTCAGGAAGATCCGTAAATCTGATTCCCGATCCATAAATTCCTATGATCTTTAAATATTACGTATTATAATGTATCCAATTTTGGTGACGATCCAACGGTCGGATCATCGATTCACATTTTTATCAAGTAACGTATCGTAACGAATTTAGGTTCCAACTATCAACCTACGTCATTCAAACGACAAAACTGAATTCAAAACATTCGACATAGCCTAAAAATAGCATTGGCGGCTCACTGGCCACGCGCCGCCGCACGTGCCGCTATTTCCAAAAATTCTCAAACTTCACAGAAATGAAGATATCAGTGAGTGGAGCAACTTTCATACCTGCCACGAAGTCCAAAAGTGGACGGAAGATGGTCAATTTTGCCCACGAAGCCGGCGGGTGCCTATAACTTCCCGACGTCGATTCGTCGTCTACGGTGGTCCAACGGGGTCAAGGTTGGTTGGGTTTTTCTCCTGGGATGATGGGCTACAAAGCCCAAGTGGTGGCATCGGCCATTGCTTTGCCGATTCGTGGCCTCAAACCGCCCCATACCATGGTTAATCAAGGTGGTTCTTGGGTGAGTTTTGTAGAGGGGAATGAGAGCTTCAAGATGGTGGTGGTGGCATCCAAAAACTCCACCGGAGTTGGCCGGAATCGGCCTTGGAAGATGGTCTCGTGGTGGCGCGGGTATGGGTGCACGGGAAGCTCTCTTCCCGTTTTTTTTTTTTTTTTTTTTTTTTTTTTTTTTTTTCTTCTTTCTTTCCTCCCTCCGTTTCTGATTTTGGGTTTCCCCCAAAGTGGGGGTTTAATTTAAATACACACTAAACCTTGAATAACCAATTTCGAACGTCCGTAACTATACCGTTATAATCCGGACTTGCAAATAGTTTTCGCCTGTACGTTCGTACCAAAGAGTACTATGAGGATATGCTTAAAGAATAAGTCCCACATCTCTCAAGTCGATGGTCAACGGAAGTCAAAGTCCTTGCCTCTAGGGCAATTTAGTAAATTCACGCTTTTAAAATAAAATAAAAACGTAAAATTTGGAACGGGTTGTCACACTAATTCCTCTCATTTTCAGCCCAAATTCGTGCCTCCCCTTCACCCTGTAAATACTTGATACCACAACACTCAAAAACCACCACCCTCTACCACAAATTTACACCACACCATCCACCACACCTCAAGAGCCTAAATTCACGCAAATTGATATGAGCATATTTATGCGACTTAATTGGCTTGTTCTTGTGCACTTATGTTGTGTTTCCTTAGTTGTTTTAGTGTTTAAAGTCACTTTTGTGTGTTTCAGATTATAAAGCCAAAGTGTGCAAGAAGATGCAAATTGGAGTCTTTTGGAGCAAAAGAGGAATGAATGAGTTGAAGACTTGAAGAAATATGAATTCCTAATTGAAGATGGAGTCCTACTCACATGAGGATTCCTACTCCAACAAGGATTCCTACTTGAAATAGGAAAGTTAAGCCAAGGTTTCCCATTTTGGTAACCTTTCATAATCTTAAAAGTCCTTATTTTCCAGCCACTTTGAAGGCCTTGTAGGCATTTTAGGACACAAAACAAAGACCCTAGACCCCTTAGGGACCTTTGCCGCACCTTTCCCTTTCTCCCCATCCCTTACCGTGCAAGGGGGGGTATTTATGTCCTATTTTATGCACTTAAACACATTCCCCTTTCAAAATAAAACCCTAGCCGCATATTTTAGCCAATTTCATTCATCATTCCACCTCTCTGCCGCAGCCACCATCACTCTCCCAGCTTCAATCCGCAACTTCCATCCATTCCAGCCACCTTTCATCCTTTGCCGCAGCATCCCATTCAATTTCCCACCATTCCTCTACTTCAAAACCTCCATCCAAACCTCCCTACACCACCACTAAGCTTTGCCGCACCACCATCCCATCCTAAATCCCTTCCTAAACCAAAATAACATCCAAAATCATTCTAAGAACTCTGTGCCGCAGCAAGGAGAAGAAGAGAGAGGAGCTTAAACGTGCAGAAATTCGAGTGGAATCGTTGGGCGTTTTAGGTGTAATCAATCTTTTGTTCTCTATGTTTAATTTCAATTTTGTTTCTCTTTCTGTGAACATGAGAGGCTAAACCCCTAGTTAGCTAGGGGGTGATTCAAAACCATGTATATGCTTGCAATATAAATTGATTACCTTCAGTTGGAATTTCATGAGTTGTGGATTCAATTTGTTTAATTGCTTGATTGATAACTTATTCGTGTATGTTTATTGAGAGTGCACGCTTAGTTTTCATGCATGAATATGATGCTAGAATATAAGGGAGTTTCACCTAATAGTTACAAACTTATATTCACAAGTAGTGGAGGTCATTTATAAACGATCGCGTTAAATGAATTCTTGGCACTAGTTTCATGCTCATCATAGTAACGAATGCCTCGTCAACACTTATAGTTTTCATGTTGCTTAATGATCTTTGATTGTATCTTTATTGTGCTTTTCACGTAAAGGACTTTTGGAGAATGTTTTGAATTGTTGTATGCGCTGTCCCATCCAATTCATTAACTTAAGGAGAACTTGAAGGTTAATTTAAGCGAACCTAATTAACCTGGGGTGTTGAGTTTTGATAGGAGCATATTTAGGCGACTTAGTTGGCTTGTTCTTGTGAATTTAAGTTGTTATTTCTTAGTTCTTTAAGTCTTTTAAGCCATTTTCGTATGTTTTCAGGTTCTAAGGGCTAAAGGAGCAAAGAAGTGCATTTTGGAGCCTTTTGGAGCACTTTTAGGCTAAGGATGGATAGCTTATGCTTGGAGCCAAAGTGTTGGACGAAATTGAAGACCAAGTGAGCCTAGAATCGAAGGAAGAAGGAGGAATCAAGAATTGGAAACCAGTTTCCATTATGGGGAGTTTCTATTCTTGAAAGGTTTCCAATTGTGCAAGTTTCCAAATAATGTTGGTTGCCTAAATCACATGTTCTAGAAGCCCTAGACATGTCCTAAATTGTGCCGCACCTTACCTTCCTTTTCTCTCCCAAAATCTGTAAGATTATGTCACAATCCCTTTCTTAAAAGTCTTAGCCGCACCTATACATTCCCTTTCACTCAAAATCTGCAAGTTTTGCACTTTCCCTTTCTTTTCCTCCCTTTGCCGCAAGACTTAGCCCTTTTCCCCTAATTCCTGATTTCAATTACCTATTCTAAAGGGATTTAACTTAATTCCTGATTCTTAGAATTGATTTGGGGAATTAAACACTTACTTATTTCCTATGCAAGCCTTGCCGTGCACCTCCCTTGACCTTTCCTCTTCCTTGCCGTGCAAGGGAGATGGTTCTTTCCTATTTCTAAAAGCTTTTGACTTAAATTCTGATTACCTAAATAACCTAGGGTTTTAATTCCTGCAATCCTATTAATAAACCTCCTTGTTGCAGCCACAAATTATTCATTGATTCACCATTCACGCCAGAAAATCATCCCATCCCTCTAACACATCCATACTTCACCATTCTCCAGATTTTCTGCCCAAAACCAACTCTTTGCCGTCCCCTAGATCCATCCCAACCCTAAATCCATCATTCTACATCATCCATAATCCCCTAAACTCACCAAACCTCTTGTGCCGCAACAATTAGGAGAGGAAGGAGGCCTTGAACGTTTCATGCTCGCAGATTGGAATGTTCTTAGGTGTACTTCGTTCTTGTTTTCAATGTTTACTTTGTTATTACTTTCTGAGGTTGCTGTAATCATGAGTGGCTAAACCCCTAATTAGTTAGGGGAAAGTTTGAAGCCATGAACATGTTTGAGATATGAATTGATTTCTTCCAATTGTGATTTGTTAAGTTGTGATTGCAATTCAATTATTTGTTTTATTCAAAACTTGTTCTTGTATGTTGATTAAGGATGCATACTTAGTTTTGATACATGAACTTGATGCTAGTTTATAAACAAGTTTCACCTAATCGTCACAAGTTTATAAACATGAGTAGTGAAGGTTGCTAGTCACAACCGCGTTAATTGAATTCTTGGCAAGAGTATCATGCATTCATAGTTACAATTGCCTCGTCAACACTTATGATTCTCATACAGCATAATGATCTCTCACTGTATCTCTTCTATGCATTCATGTTGAGGACCGTTGGAGAATAATTTGAATTGTCGCATGCATCATCCAATTCAATGACATAAGGAAATCTGAGGGTTAATTAGTGCATCACGGTTAACTTGGGGTGTTGAGCATCATAGTTAGTGAAAAGCAATTGGAAAGTCGATTCATATACAAATATGTCATGTGTGGAGAATGGACCTCTAACTAATCCATCCATCATCTTGTTTCCAAAATTCGTTTTACAATCTGCCTAGTTTATAACTTGTTTTGTTATTTCAATTTTCGTCAAATCAAAACCCCCCTTTACTTTCTTGTTCTATAGTGTTTAGAGTCTGTTTAGTTTGTGTTTTAAAGTGTTTTGAATCAACCTATAATCTTAAATTCGTCTAAAATTGTGTTTAAGGTCAGAAACTGCCTAGTTAGTGTTTTTAGGCAGTTTTGAGTCTTTTGAACTTGTTTCGAGTCCTTTGAGTCTTTGTGAACGTTTTTAACTTTGTTTTTATGTTTTGAAGTCAGTTTAGAGGTTTTAGCAAGCCCTCCTAATCCCCGGTCCAGAACGATCCCTACTTGCATCCTTACTACAATTTGACAACAAGAGGGTTAATTTGTGTGCTTAACTATTTTCGCATCAAATTTTGGCGCCGTTGCCGGGGATTAGCAAAGTCTCGTTAATTCTTTTATTTCTTTTTAATATATTTTCGTTTTAGTTACTGACCTTATTTTTGTTCTTGTTTCTAGGTCCTAGTTTATGACTAGGAGTTCAAAACCTGTTCGTGAGCACATCCTTGACTTTGACGACGATTTTGAGCGGACCTTGAGGAAGCAAAAGACTCAACAAAACCCTAACCCACCGTCTTCTAGCTCTACATCCGAGTTTGACGAAGGAGGTGAGAAAGGAGAGGCCACGACACAGTTTGTGGAGGAAGTACAAACCATGGCCGTGGACAATCGAACCATCAAAGAGCTCTCTGCCTCAGGTATGGACAATGCCGTTCCTTTATGCATACAATACCCCGCGGCAGCTCAAGGTAAGACGGAAGAATTTGAACTTAAGTCTAGTTTATTACATCATATTCCTAAATTCCATGGGCTGTCTGATGTGATAAAAGATAGCACTCAAATTAAACCCTCTTTTTGACAATTGTAGTATAGTTATAAGTAGGGATCGTTCTAGGCCGGGGATTAGGAGGGATTGCTAATCTAATGAAAATTGACTCAAAGATGTGAAAATATGCTTTAAAACACTTTAAATAAACTCACAAGACTCTTACTAACTTGTATGACCAAAAACAAACTTTAAAGACTCGAAACAACTCAAAACAACCAAAAAGACTCAATTTAGACTCTAAGACTTAATTTGGACGAAAATACACTTGGTTTTGACTCTAAAGACTCAAAAAGACTCTTTTGGACAGATTTGGAACAAATAAGAAAAGGGGTTTTGATTTTGGACGAATTTAAAAGAAAACAAGTGACTTAAAACTTTAAAACAGATTTTGGACGAATTTAAGAAAAACTAATGGATGATGGGATAGCCAAGGGATACTTCTCCACACATGATACTTTCAAACATAAATTGATTTCCAGTTGCTTTTCCGATAAACCATGAACCTCAACACCCCAGATTAACCGTGACATCACTAATTAACCCTCAGATTTCCCTTAAGTTAGTGGATTGGATGACATCATACGACAACCCAAAGCATTCTTCAAAAGTCCCCTACATGACATCATAATAGAGATACGGTCAAAGATCATTACGTTCAATAGAAATCATAAGTATTGACAAAGCACTTGTAACTATGACATCATGAGTATCATGCTAGGAATTTACTTAACATGATTGTGAAAACAACCTTAACTACTTGTGAACATAAGTTTGTGACGATTATGTGAAACACCCTTATATTCTAGCACCAAATTCAAGCATGCAAATCAAGTAGGCCTCCCTAATAAACATACAAGAATAAGTTATCCATCAAACGGTTAAGTAAATTGCATTCACAATTTATGAAATCACAACTTGAATTTATCAATTCATATTATGAACGTAATCATGGTTTCAAAGCATCCCTAGACTAAAACGAGTTTAGCCTCTCATGTTCATGACAAAACAAAGCAACATAGAAACGTCCAACACTCCAACTCGAATGCACAAACGCCCAAGGCTTGGTCTTCCTTCTCCTCTTCCTTGCTAAGTCACGGCACAAGGTCTAGGGTGGTTTTGTGGTGATTTTCTGGGTTTTGGATGGATTTAGGCAGGTGGGGTGGTGCGGCAAGGTTTGATGGTGGTGTATGGAGGTTGGGATGGAGGTGTGGAAGTAGGGGAATGGTGTAAAGTGGTTGTAAGGTCACGACAAAGGGTTGATTTTTGAAGGAATGTATGAATGTTGTGTGAAGGGGTGGTCTAAATGGTGCGGCAAGGGCTGTTTATATAGGCTAGTTTGGCACACTTAGTGAAGGAAAAGGATTGCCTAATCCCATTGAAAAAGGGTTAATTCAAGGCAGAAATCAAGTGGGATTGGGAATAGGTAGTGCGGCTAGGAATTAGGGAGTTCTAGAAGGCTAGGTGCGGCACACATGTAGGGCTAGGATAAGGTGTTCTAGAAACTATGTTTAAGGCAGATTCCTAATCCTAAAGGGCCTAGGACATGTGATATAAGAGTAGGAAAAGGATTGTGATTCCTAAACCTACAAGGAATGGTGTCTTGCGGCATTGGTATGGATAAGTCTTCTAGAAACTGAAATAGGTGTTTAGATGTGTAATTGATTCCCCCTAATTAGCTAGGTTTATGTCCCAACCTGATTTGGATAGGATAGAATAGGATAATGTTAGAGTTAGGATAGGATAAGGTTTCTAGGATAGGATAAGATAAGGTTTGGATAAGGTTGGATAAGGTCCCTTGTTTCTTGCTTCTTCCTTATCTTCATTGGAGTAGAACTTCTTCCACCAGATTTGTAGCCTTTCCTAGCTCTTCTTGTCTTCAATTTCGTCCATCCTCTTTGCTCCATGGTTAAGCTATCCAATTCATGCCCAAAAATGCTCCAAATAGCCTCAAAATGCACTTTCTTGCTCCCTTTGCCATTAGAACCTAAAAACATACGAAAATGTCTTAAAATACTAAAACAACTATGAATTAACAACATAAATGCACGAAAACAAGCTAAGTAAGTCGCCTAAATATGCTCCTATCAAATTCCCCTAAACTTAGCTTTTGCTAGTCCTCGAGCAAAACGAAATAAACAAAACAATCAAAACACATTCTAGACCTTCCAACATGTACCTCAGGGATTTCCAACGAACATGACACATTACAGAACATCATTCCCACGATTTTTAGCTTTCTTTACACTTCAACAAACACTTAATCATAGTTACTACTTATTAGTTCACATATAATCAATTAAAACAATGTTTTGAATGTAGTAACGTGCGTTAGAGAATTCCCTCAATTCCTCACTAGAATGCACTCTATTTTCACACAGATTTTCTAACTTCACACTCTACACTAGGTATATGTGAGAAGATTGATGTAAATATGAAGACTAACACTCACATATGTTATATCAAAGAAAGCATTTTCTGGATTTACGACAATGACATGAATATGATCTCATGAATGGAATGCTACTACTTAGAACGAGAACCAGTGATTCCATATGCTCATACCAAATTCAAACTCCACATATTGAACACATAACATCAAGATCGAAGTTGAGGGTTGTAACGAGGCTAAGGTATTGGCTAACAAAGAAAGGTAAGGATAAACAAAAGTTCTTAAAGCAATAGTAAGCAAACTAATGAATTTGACACTTAAACTCACTTCTAATGGCAAAAACCAACTTTTAAACACAAGGGAAGATTCATGCAATATTTAGGGTCAAATTCACTCTTTTGGACCCTTCCTTCAACAACCAACACTTGTGAGTTCATTCTCACTTATTTTTCAACTCCTTTTCTTTCTTTTGAACACTTTTCTATTTTGTTTTGATTTTTCCACGAATTTCTCTTCTTTTCTTCACATCAAATTTTTTTTCCTTTCTCTTTTTTTTTTTTCTTTTTCGTGCCCTATCATCTTCCCCCACACTCGTTTTCTGTCATATATTGACCAAAGGAGTTCACTCTAAGTCGTGCTTCACTATCCTTTAAGAACCAAGGTATGGAAAGTCCTATTCTAGGCTAGGTGAGGATAATGTGGCTAACAACGAAAATAGGCTTTGAAAAGGCTCAAGATGGTTATTCCTACAATACATATGAAAAGGGATAGGCTTTTTGGCTCTAGCTTTACTAACAACTTCATCTTATTGTATGTTATGCAATCAATACCATGCTTTGAATGAAATGGGCATGAGTTCTAGTATTTGGAACTATAATGAAATGCATTCTAAATAGCAACCAAGCAAAGAATGATAAGATCATGCAACGACTTTAGAAAACAAGAAATCACAGATTATACTCTCCAAAGAACGTTATAGGCTCAAGTCTCTCAAGGATGTAGCGTTAGTTTGAGTTTCTTCCTTCAAGCATGTTACAAAAACTGATTTTCTCTTTGTAATTACATGTGAATTCATAGGCTATAACCATAACCAAGCATAAACCAAAGCATAAATCAACTTCCAGCCATGTTTACAACATTCTTTAATAGTCATGCAATTAAAAGCCAAATCCTCATCATTGTGTTGGAAGGTGACCTAAGACACAAACAAACACACAAAAACAACTTAAAAACAACTCTTTTTGGGTTTTTCAAAACTATTTTGTAATTTTTTTGTAAATTTTTCGGATTTTCTGATCAAAAGACATAAAAACACTCCGAAACACTCTAAAAACACTTAAAAACAGTGTGAAACAACATTATAAGTGATAGGTGATAAAATCCCACGAAAATCATGTAAAATCATGCAAAAGCAATTTGTTTACCCCCCCACACTTAAATCAAACATTGTCCTCAATGTTTCACACAAAGACGCACATCCAAACAAACAATATAAATGAACTAACATGACAAAATAAAAATAATAAAGAGATAGAGATTGAGGAACGCAAATCTGATTTTATAGCTTGAATTGGTGAATTGCCCACTTCCTCTCTCGTTGAATGCATGGGTTGCCTCCCAAGAAGCGCTTGCTTTAACGTCGTGCAGCCGGACGAACGTTCTTCTTATCCTCACTTGGAGCCCACGGCATGGAGTGGAATGTCCTCCACAACTTGCCCTTCAACACTTTCGTAATATGGCTCTATGAATGGGAGGGGATAGTGATCCTCCCTAATGGTGGTATTTTGTTTCCGGAAGTCCATGTAAATGCTCCCACCACCTTGAAATTGATTTGGAACCTGCACCAAAGCATAAACCAAAGCATGGGTTGAATTGGTGAATTGCCCACATCCTCTCTCGTTGAATGCATGGGTTGCCTCCCAAGTAGCGCTTGCTTTAACGTCGTGCAGCCGGACGAACATTCTTCTTATCCTCACTTGGAGCCCACGACATGGAAGCTTGCACCATCCACGACATGCTCTTCAAAGTTCTCATAGTATGGCTCAATGAATGGGAGGGGATAATGATCGTCCCTGATTGTGGTGTTTTGGTTCCTATAGTCCATGTAGACGCTCCCAGCACCTTGAAATCGATTTGGAACCTGCACCAAAGAAGGTAACAACCTATAAGTTGAAATGGGAATTGGAATTGGGATTGGAGACTTACTAGGATGTTGTGGCAATGCCCTAGGGCAGCCACCATCTCGCCAATTTTATCCTTAGGTACGGCCAGATTGGGTGCTTGTAGGGTAGTGGCGTGCTCCTTGTGCTCTCCTTCAATTCCTTCCTCGATGGTGGTTCTAGACGCATCCTTCTTGATTGGTGTTGAACGTTCCTGCCCTATATTTTTAATTGTACCAATGGCAAAACAAGAACGAACATCATTAGGATTCTCAATGTATTCAGAAACTTTAAAGTTAATCGTATCACCACCAAACTCCATAGTTAAGGCTCCTTTGGCCACGTCAATCTTAGTATGGGCTGTTTTCATGAAAGGTCATCCAAGTAAGAGTGGCAATGGTGGAGAGTGGGTTGAATCCTCCATGTCAAGCACATAGAAATCTGCAGGAAAAATCAAGTGGTCTACCTGCACCAAAACATCTTCCAAAACTCCTCTCGGGTATGCATTAGATCGATCGGCTAATTGAATAATAACACCATCATTTTTAAGCTCTCCTAGATTCATAGATGCATAAACAGAGTATGGCATGACTTTAATTGATGCACCTAAATCTAGCATAGCATGTTCGAACCTTGTATTACCAATTACATAAGGGATAGTGAAACTACCTGGATCTTTGCATTTAGGTGGCAGCTTCCTTTGCAACATTGCAGAGACATTCTCACTTACATGTACCACCTCCTTCTCCCGAATCCGTTTCCTTGTTGTACAAATCTTCCTCAAAAACTTAGCGTACTTCGGAATTTGCTTTATTGCATCTAGGAGCGGGATATTGACATGCACCTTCCTAAACGTCTCCAGGATGTCTTTTTCATCCTCCTCTGTCTTAGATTGCATAAACCTGCCAGGAAAGGGCACATTTTGTGGAACGGGGTTAGAAGTAATCGAATTTGAACCCAACTTACCTTTGGTGGCCGAATGGGATGCATTGGATGAAGTAGTGTCCTTAGGTGCTTGCGGCAAAGGGGATTGTGTGCTTGCCGTGGGCTTGTTTGCAGCCTCCTCTTCATATTGCAACGTCTTGTCTTCATTAGGACTTGTTTTGGGTGGTGTGGATGTGGTGCCAACTTCTTTTCCACTCTTCAAAGTGATTGCTTTGGCAGTTTCGAACCCTCCCTTTGGATTGACAATGGTTGAACTTGGAAGCTTGCCTTGGTCTCGGAATTGTCCCACAAACTCCGCAATCTGCCCTATTTGTTTCTCTAAGTGGTCCACCCTTTTGTCTTGGTTTTGCAGCGCCCTTTCTTGATTTTGCAATGCTTTGTTTTGATTCTCTAGCCCCTGAGACAAATTGGTAAGTAACTTAAGAATTGTATCATTGTCCAAAGACATACCTTGATGGTTTTGGGCAGATTGGGATTGTGATGCTTCTTGGCCGTGGGTTTTGGTGTAAAACCTCGGGGGTTGCTGCCTAAAGCCTCCTTGTTGGTAAGGTTGTTGGGGCTCCCTCCACTTGAAATTTGGATGGTCTCTCCAACCCGGATTGTATGTATTGGAATATGGGTCATTCTTTGGCTGATTTTGGCTTGGAAATCCAATGGCGTTTGCACTCTCCCATCCCCCATTCTCAATCAATTGAGGGCACTTTTCCGAAGGATGACCTTGAATAGAACATACGCCACATACAATTGGACCTTGGATCTTCATTCCTTCGGCCATCTGAGACACAAGAGAAGTAAGATTAGCTAATTGAGTTTGAATGTCGGATTGAGAACTTACCTCATTCACTTGTTGTCGTGGGGGGTCCCTTTGCCCAATTCCTTCGTATTGTTGTGCATTGAGAGCCCAGTTCGCAATGAGGTTCTTGGCTGCCATAGGGGTTTTATCCACCAACGCTCCTCCCGCCGAAGCATCAAGCATTTGCCTTTCAATGGGAAGAAGACCTTCATAGAAGTATTGAAGTAGAAGCTTCTCCTTCATTTGATGTTGAGGACATGATGCAACAAGGGTTTTAAAACGCTCATAGTATGTTGGAAAAGATCCCCTTGACTTTGTTGAATTCCGCTAATCTTCTTTCTCAAGAGAATGACTCTTGAAGTAGGAAAGAACTTTTCAAGAAACGCCCTCTTCATGCTCTCCCAAGAAGTGACCGTTCCGGGTGCTAACTCGTATAGCCAATCTTTGGCTTTCTCCAATAGTGAGAACGGGAAAGCAGGTTGGGCATTTCCTTGTAGGTCCAAGGAAAGACGTCTTTGTACTCTAATAACAGTTGGTAGAACTCCTCGATCTTGTCCTCGCTTAGTAATATGCTTATGAAGTTGGGTTTCGGCTCTTCGCTTGTGCCTAAGTTGAGCTCACTGAGATCATCAACCATGGCTTGCCCCCTATCCTCGAGTTGTGGTGGTGCAGCAGTGATGTATTCCTCAAGAATTTCATCTTTGTTTTCTTGGATTGTGATGTGGAAGACATCTTGGACCTCCTCTTCAGTGTCATCCTCTTATGTTTGTTGGTGTGAATATTGGCCAGTGTGGATGATGGTGCGCCTCTTTACCTTCAGTTGTCCTTTTGTGTCAACTTCAAAGGTTGCTTGGCGCTTCATCCTTGAAGGAATCGTGCTTTGAAAGTCATCTTTTTCTGCTAGACTGTCGAGCTTTTCTTCCTTTGGCGCTGTCTTCTTCTTCCTAGAAGGCTTCTTGGTTTCTTCAAATCTTTCCAAGGCTGACCGTCATGGAGGAGAGCTAGCCGTGTTGCTTTGTTTCTTAGGTTTTGACAATCTTTCGAAAACAAAGCTTTGGGGTGTTGGTGTGTTAAGCTGTTTGAAGACGGAAGTTCGGTCTTGACCACCAATGCGACCAAGTGTCAAAATTCTGGGTTTTGAACGATTCAGCCTATCGAAGACTGACATTCGAGGGGCGAGTTTAGGCTCATCTTGATCTTGTTCAACGCTTATGCTGATGTGTTAAGCGCTAGCATTTTTTGCTTTGATTGAAATCTTCAGGGTGTATTTAGTGTGAAGCCAAGCCCAGCTTTGTTGTTCTCAACTCCGTAACCATGCTCTTTTAACTTCTTTTGAGTCTCGGTGAGGTCACGTTCTTTGTCTTTGACATTGTTCACATTCTTCTTTTCAAGATTTGAAGAGGAGGCGAAATCATACCCAGCCTTTGACATGAGTTTGTAGGCGTTTGGGTCGAAACCTTCTTCGGTCTTCTTGGTTAGAAGAGAGCTTGGTTCTGCCCCCTTTGGCAAGGGTTTCATGAAGCCTTGTGGTGGTTTTGAAACCTTAGCATTGCCTAGCTGTGTTAGAGGTAAAACTACATTTGTCTTGAGCAGCTTTACATTATCCTTGTGCAGCTGTGTGTCGGCTTTGCTTGTTCTAGTTTCGAACGGGGATTGCCCATTTTTTCTTCTTAACATTGGGATGTATCGAAAGATGGGTGTGTTTGATCCTTTTAAGGGCGCACACTTTCTTTGATTGTTGCGGGCTTGGTAGGCGATTCATCGTCTTTGCCTAAAAATGGCGCGGCTACCCCTTCTTGCTTCTTGGGCACAGCTTGCATATGGCTTTGCCAGTGGATTTGATCTCCTTTGGAAGAGCTTCGGGTACCATGTCTTCATCCATGTAGAACTTGACATTCGCGAAGTGTGATTCAGCTTCGGTGAATGACTTAGTGTTGCCTTGTATCACCTTTACTCTTTTTCGGTAGAATTTTAAGCATCGATGAAGGGTGGACGACACTACTCCATTTTCATGGATCCAAGGCATTCCTAAGAGCAAGCTGTACGAAGTTCTTGCATCAATCACAACGTGCTTGATTTGAGTTCGCCAATGGTCATCTCTGCTCAGATCATGCCCATCACTCTTTGTCCTCCTTGGTTAAAACCTTGGATTAGAAGACGGCTTTGGGATAGTTTATCCACCTTGATGCCGATTATGGTCATTACTAACTTTGGCATGATGTTTATGGCCGATCCATCATCCACAAGCATGAGGTTGATTTTGTTTTCTCTCATGTACCTAGAGACGAAAAAATGACGGTTGTGAGGCTTTGACCTTAGCAACAAGTCTTCGTCAGTGAAGTTGATTGCGTCATTGGTGTCATAGCATGCAGTATATTCATGTGGTCGAAACTTCAAGCCTTCGTCCTTGCTTTCTTGCACCTCGTGGTCATTGGGACTTGCCAAGACCGCTACTAGTGCTTTTCGTATCTCCTTGGGCATTCGTAGTGCTTCCTTGATGCTAAAGTATGTCATTAGGTTTTCTTTGGGCATAAGGGTCTTCTCTTTCGACAGCGATAACTTTGCCTTTTAAGGCCTATTATATCTCTATTTTAACCATGTGACAGGCAGAGGTAGCGGTAGCGCATTGTTGGAGAAAGACTTGTGCAAGGAGACAGGAATGCATGGCTTTTGCTTTATAAGTTCCCTAACGTATGTTGGCTGAGTAGCTCTTACGTTTTTTTTGGGCTTTCTATTGTTATGGCGGCAATGCTTCCTCCATTGCTCCACCTTTGGCTGTGTGGCTTCTGGTTTTAGCTTCATTGTCTTTTTGTTAGTCACCAAGGTCCATCCTTCTTCATCATCAGTAGGTGCATCTTGGTCGTTTGCCCCTAGCGATTGTTGTGCAGAAGGTGCCGTGCAGTTTGAGCATGGACGGGAGTGGGCATGCGTCACTTGGAGAGGCACAGGATCGAATGATCCAAACACAATCGTAGTAGTGTGAGTTGTGGCTGTGTCTTCAAGGTCAAGCTTAATTTGCCCTTATTGTGCCAGCTTCATGATAAGCTCTTTGAGGACAAAGCACTTGTCAATTGGATGACTCACGATACGATGATATTTGCAGTACCTAAGATCGTTAACGTGATTCATCTCTTGGGGGGTGCTTGCATGCAGGCATCTCAATTACTTTCTTCTCCAATAGGTCGTCTAGCATTTTGCCAAGTCAGAGTATGTAAAGAGTACGTCTTCTACTCCAGTTCCCTTAAGGTGTTTTTGTGCCTATCTTGGGTTCAAGAAGGCTCACCTTTCTTCATCTCATTCGTTTTGTTCTTGGAGGAGATCTTGATGGACATAGAGGAGGTGTTGATGGGGGTAAAGTTGACGGTAAAAGCTTTTTTGGTGGGCTTCTTCCCATTCTTGTCCATCTTCAGAGCAAACACCTTATCCTTCTTGAAGTCAATGATTGGCTCATTTTTCCTATGATTGGCGATACTCAGCTCCATGTCATGGGATCGAGTTGCCAATTCCTCAAACATTCTCAGTTTTATGCCTTGGAAGATTTAATGTAACCCCCAGTGCATGCCTTAAACACACATCTCAATGGCGAAGGTTTCAGAAAGCCAATCTTTGCAATCCAGACTTAATGAATGCCATCCGTTGATGTTGTCAACGACAGGTTTGTCCTTCCACTGCTTCGTAGTTGTCAGCTCTAGCATGCTTACGGTGGAGCAAGTACTGTAAAAGCAGTTGAGCAATTCCTTTTCAAGCTGATCCCAGTTGTTGATAGATTCGGGATCAAGTTTGGTGTACTAGTCAAAGGCGTTACCTTTCAACGAGCGCACGAATTGCTTGACGAGGTAGTCTCATTCCGTCCCAGCGTTGTTGCAAGTTTCAATGAAATAGGCAATGTGTTGTTTGAGATTGCCCTTTCCATTGAATTGCATGAATTTTGGCGACTGGTAACCTCTTGGCATCCTTAAGGCGTCATTCTTCTTAGAATTAGGCTTTGAATACAGCACAGAGTCATGTGAGCTCCCTTCGTACTGCACCTTGATGGTGCTAGTGATCATCTCCTGCATCTGCTGGATAGAGAAAGATCTCATAAATGTCGTTGCTTGGTCTAGCTTCTCCTTGGCTTTTTCTATCGGAGGCTCCTCATCTTTGTCAATTTCCTTCTTTTATAGATCAGCTTTTGGGTCGCAGTCAGCTTTTTCGTCATGCTACGCCTCCAGACGGTTGACGAGTGTAGCAATTTGCAAGTCCTTTTCCTCTACGGTCCTTGTTAGCCTTGCAATTGCTTTATTCATTTGAGCCAGCTGCTCCTTGATGGAAGTTGCACCAGTAGTCATGACTTGCATGGCTACGGGATATGAGCTGCTACTTGAGTCGACATCAGAAGTCAATGACTCGGAGTACCTCCTTGGGTTTTCTTCCCTTGGCACCCTTCGCAAGGCCAGGGTGATCATGGGCTCGTGCCTCGGGTGCTCTTGCTCCTTCGGTAGAGTTGATGTAGGAGTGGAAGGCACGGCAGAAAGAGCTCTTGCCTTGCTTCGGGTTGGGACGGCCAAAGCGCCACCACTTGCAGCAAGGATGTTTTTGTTCTTCGTGTTGGTTGTGAGAATAGCTTGATCATTTCTTGTGCCATGTATGTTTCTTGTGGATTTGAAGACAGAGATGAGAGGCAGCGAGGTCCTATTGGGCGTGCCAAATTTGTAAACATGAAAATTTTGTAACGAATGAAACGAGAACACGTGTACAAAGTAATTTGTATTGATTTGAATTTGCAGATTACAATCTTTGTTTACAATTTTCCTCTAATTCAGTCTTCAAATTTGATGTAGATATGTAGGTTGTTGATCCAAGGGTCACGATGACTGGATCTTAGATGAACAATTAAACGATTGCTTCAAGTTTTGAGTTTGAAACAATGTGTGGATAGTCTTTACCTCAGTTTTAGGGTTGCGGCAAAGGTGATGTTGATGTAGGATTTCATTGATTCAAAGGTCTTGGCGACTTGATCTTGAAACAAATGTCGTTATAGGTTTTGAGCTTGTAACAGAGTCTTGAAGGAATCGGCACGAGTGCTTGTTGATTCTTCAAGGGAATGCTTCGGCTTTGGTCGAAAGAAAGCTTCGACTTTGGTTGTGCGTTCTTTGAAGAAAGCTTTGGCAGCCTATTAGTCTTCAAAGATTTGTGCAAGGATTCCCTCAATGTGTAATTTTTCGACCCCTATGTGTGCTTTGGGACCTTGTATTTATAGACTTCCAAAGGCATGCCTTTGGATGGATTTGGCCTTGATTTGTGTCTTAATTCATCCATGGGATAATTTAGGCATGTTTTGTGTCTTAATTTCAGCCACCTTCCTCATATTGGCCGAAATTTATAGGCATTGTTGCCTATTTGTGAGCAATCTTCAATTCTTGCTTATTTTGTGAAGATGCTTTGACTTTCTTTCTGGTTTTTAGAGATTTTGGGCCCCTTGCTGATTTTAAAGGGGATTTTCTCCCTTTTGCCGAATTTTGGGAATGTTTTACACTTCCTTTGCTTGATTTGTACACATTTCATTGATGACTTGTTCATTTGTGATGAGTCATATGCCACATGGAGCTTTGTGATGCATCATTTGTATGCAACGAAATTTATATGTCTACAATTTCTTAAGAGCTTTTCTTGAAATCAATTTTCTTTAAAACTTAAAAAATTGTTTGGTATGCGATTTAAAAATTTTAAATTTTACAACTTAAACTCGACAAAGAGATCCAAAAAAAGGAGGTCAAGGGAGAAAGAGGAGATAGGAGAAAAGAAAGTAAGACATGATTGGAGGAAAGAGAAAGAATAGAGGATCGAAGGAGAGAGAGAGGAAGACATGTGAGAGAAAGAATCGAGAGAATGAAGAGAGTGGATTGGAGGAGAGACGAAAAAAGTACAAAAAAAAAGAGAAGGGGGAGATAGAAAGAAGAAAAGAGAGAGATTTGGAGTGAGAGGGGAGGAGAGAGAGAAAATAAATGAGTTTAAGTTTAAAAACTCTAAAAACTCACTTTTTGTTTTTTTGGATAATTGACTATATTTTTGAGTTAGTCTTGAGTTCAGTTTTTGAAAATAGTCTTACCAAACAAGTTTTTAAGGCCTAAAACTTGAAACCTGTTTTTGAGTTTAAAAAGTTGGATTCAAGTAGAGTACCAAACAGACCCTAATTAATCCACTATTTTTCTGGTGAGGTCGTAAGTTTTTCAAATGAAACCCAACCAAATCTCGTTGATTTGATCGAGTTTGAAGGTGTAGGACAACTTTCCACAATTCCTAGACCACGGATTCGGGCTTGCATGCTCGAATCCCCCTTGGTCGAATAGCTTCTTAGATGTTAAATTTCTTGTGAATAGTCTAACTTTTAAAGGAAAATGCCTACTTATCTCCATGTTTCTCCCAACCCACATCAAATCATGGTATTAAGAAAGGGACAATGCCAATGTTATAGTGCCTAATTTGAAGATACCTAGTAGGTTGATAAAATATGAGTTCTTAAAACTGTTGGTTTCCATAGCAGTTTTTATTTTAAAAGCATGCTTCTCAGAAAAAATATAGATATTAATGTAATCTGATTTGAAATAAAACAGAAATGGAGAAGGAAGATAAGCTTCTCGCTCAGGTGCTGCAGTCTAGAAGTCAGGGAATTGAAAGAGAGAGCAAGCATACAACAGCATATCCTTGTGGCATCTCTTCTTGATCGCATACCTAACCTTGCTGGCCTGGCACGGACTTGTGAGGTGTGTGATGGGGATTGTAATGGGCATTTTATCCACTCTTGTGATCTTCATTTTATGCGTGAAGAGTTTTTTAGCTGAGTTTCTGTTGCTTCATTTTTCTTACCAGGTGTTTAAGGTGTCGGGTTTGGCTGTTGCTGATGCAAACGTGGTACATAACAAACAGTTCCAGCTCATCAGGTTTGTTACTAATTCGGTACTATCAATTTGTTACTTAGATTACATCTATATCTATGTCATTGCTCAATCCTAGTGTTTTGTGTTGTGTGTTTGCTTATATCGGAAATATAGCCTAGCTTTTTTAAAGGAATAGTAGGTTGGTAAACTAGGGTTTTATAACACCTGAGCTTACCAAAATTAGGGATGCAGAGCCTGGTCCTTCATCGGTAACCTCCACATAAATAACATCAAACAAAAATTCCAAAATTGTGTTAATCTTTCATTAAAATGATCTCCTTTTAGCCGCTGTGTTACTTTGTGAACCCAGTCTTGAATTTTTAATTTATGAATGGTGATTGGATTTGGGAAAGTCCAGTTGACATTATAGCTTACTCATTTTTCATCCAATATGTTGAATATGTAACGGGTCCTTGGGCGTGCAAAGGAAGGTATACCGGTGGATATCATCCATATTCTGGATGCTTGCATTGAGATACCACAACTGGGAGTTGAATCTCTAAATGTTCATGTCAGCGGTGCCATTGCTGTGTGGGAGTATACTCGACAACAGAGATCATTCTAATAGGCAATAGCTTTTTATTTTTAAGCATCACACTTGCTCTGTTGGCTTCTCTATACATGAGAAACGTTCTCAACCCAAGACATCTTTTGAACAGCCAATTTTGCAGCATGGAATTCAGAGACTGTTGTATCATTACCTGAAATATGCTATTGACGTAATTCTTAAACAGCATTTTCACATGATTAAGATATGTGGCTGCTTCCCAGTTTAAATAGAAAACATAGAATTACGTTGTCGTTGCATCCAAATTTCTAATCATGCGGTAGTTGTTGGTGCCCTTTAAGCGTGCTTTTCAAATGCCGATCGAAGTAGAGGAACGATCAGTTTTAAGACCAATTCAACAGGATGAAAGATCTCCCATGTTCTCCAGAAGGCAGGCAGATGTATGCAGAGAAGAGTCTGTATATGTTGACCAATGGAAGAAGGATTGTTATTTGAAAAACCTATGTGAGAGCAGGTTTAGTTATTCCAGAAGAAGCAAGGAAAATCAGGGTGGTATTGTTGGCACAGAAACAAGCCGAAATGGAAAAACATATTGTTGGCACAGAAGTTACATTCACACTACAAAGAAGTTCTGGGCGAGGATTTGAGGAGTTCGACAACTGGAAAATCAGAAGTCTCAGATTTGAGGAGTTCCCAAGGCCAAGGGGATGCAGCGTTACAGCCTGTCTTGCAACCTACTATACCAAGTGGAAATTGGAAGGGATCTTCTTAGGCGAATGATGGCTGCTTCCAACCGAAAGATGATGTCATGTTGATCAGTCCTTCCCAGAATAAAGTCAATGGAGATTAGAGAAGCGGGGAAAATGATGGTATGATGAAATTTGCAGAACCACAAATGGCAGTTGAAAATGCAAAAGCACTAGAAGTTTTCATTGATAGAGGTCAGAATCAGAGTTCTGAGCTTCAAGCTGTATGTTTTGATTCAGAGTTGAAGAATTTTGTGATTGGGTTTGAGGCTCAAGCTGGAAATCAAATTGAGTCAGCGAGCTGTATATCCATACCCATATCTGCATATCCATCGCCATATGGCTACTGGAAAAGATCCTAAGCAAGAAATACAAGAGACATGTATGGCTATAACATTTGTAATTTTCATTCAGTAGTTAATGTTGTCTAGGGTTTTCTTATATATTACCCACTAATAGTTTCTGCTTATAATCTTGTTAAACGGTACACAATAATAGCTAGCTTAGAATTCAAAATCATACGCATTACATTTTAATTCCACACGCGTATGATTTGGAACACTAAGCTAGCTATAATTGTCTGACGTTTAACAAGATTATAAGCATAAACTATTAGTGGTTAATATATAAGAAAAATCCTAGACAACATTTACTATTGAATGAAAATTACAAATGTATATAGCCAAAATAGCTCTTGTTCTCTCTGATTTCTTGCCTAGGATCTTTTCCAGTAGCCATATTGCTATGGATACGCAGCTCACTGACTCAACTTGATTTCTAGCTTGAGCCTCAAACTCGGCCACAAAAATCTTTAACTCCAAATCAAAAGATATAGCTTGAGCCTCAGAACTTTGATTTTGACCTCCATCAGTGGAAACTTCTAGTATTTTTGCATTTTCAACTGCGATTCTGCAGATTTGATCATACCACCGTTTTCCCCGCTTCTCCATTGACTTTATTCTGGGAAGGACTGATCACCATAGCATATGAAGCATTAGCTCTTGCTCTCACAACACTAGTGTCTGTGTTTTCTTCTCAATTGCTGCATCTGGTCAAGGACAATGACAATCTGTTTCTATCAGATGGAAAACCTCTGTTAGATTCCTTGGTTCTCTCTTTTCTTCAGAACATAAATAACCTCCTAATAATTGGAGTGTTTGTACGGACTTGACATGCAGTTTTAATGAATTGGAAGGTGAGGAATCTTAATGTCTCAGGTACATGTGTTTAAAAAAGGGATAAATTTTTTGTTACATATTTAATAAGAATTTTTCTCCTTCCTACCAGTGAAGTTCATAACATCTTGGAAATTGAAATTTCGTAAGTGAAGTTCCAATGTTACCATTTTTGTCTTTCCTGATGCGTTACGAATGTGACACACAAATTAAACCTTATTTGTGACAATTGTAGTAATGATGTAAGTAGGGATCGTTCTAACCAGGGATTAACTAGGGGTGCTAATCTAATATAAATTGACTTAAAACACACAAAAACTAAACTTAAAGACTCTAACTAGACTACTATGACTCAAAACAGATTTGAAACACTCAAAACTGCCTAAAACAATCAAATTGACTCAAACATAAACTAAAACTTGATTTGGACGAATTTGAAAGTGCTTGTGACTCAAAATACTTAAAAACACAAAATAAGACAGATTATAAAGACTAAGACTTAACAAAATATAGGGGGATTGTGTTTGGACGAAATTAAATTTAATGGACAGATTGTAAAGGAAAACAGATTGTAAGACAATTTGTGATTAACCAAGGGATGATGGAATAGCTAAGGGGTTCTTCTCCACACATGAAATATATGCAACGTAAATCAATTTCCAGTTATCAATTCAATAAGTTATGAACCTCGACACTCCAAGTTAATTAGGTCCGCTTAAATTAACCTTCAGATTTCCCTAGAATCATTGAATTGGATGAATATGCATCGCAACCAAATTATTCCTAACAAGTTCTCTATATGAACAGCATGATAAAGACACAAGTTAGAATCATTACGTTCTTTGGAAATCATAAGCATCGACAAGGCATTTGTAACTATGAAAAGTATGATACTCCTGCCAGGAATCTACTCAACACGATCGTGACTAGCAACCTTCACTACTTGTGAATATAAATTCATAACGATTAGGTGAAACAAACTTATACCCTAGCACCAGATTCAAGCATGCAAATTAAGCGTGCACTCTCAATCAACATACAAGAATAAGTTCTAAATCAAACGGTTAAGCAAATTGTATTCACGACTTATGCAACGATAACTGGAAGTAATCAACTTATTTCATATATATAATCATGGTTTCGAATACACCCTTAGCCAAAACGAATTTAGCCAATCATACTCAAAGCAAAACAAAGATTACATGAATTAGACATTGAAATATAAGATAGAATACACCAAAAATTGTTCAACAACTCAGAATGAAGAGCCAAACAATTGAGTGAATCTGTCTCCTTTCCCTTGCTTGCGGCAGATTGGGTGATGATGGTTTCTGGATTGTTTTGATGATGTAGAATGGATTTTGGGGTGTTTTAAGGCACGGCAAGGGATGTAGGTTGAGTGTGGATGAGTGTTTGATGGTTGGAAGGTGGTGGAGGACTCAACAATGATGGTGGAAGAAGGTGGAGCGGTTGGTTATGTTTCTGGGTTGCAGAATGGTGTTTTGGGATGGATGGATGTGAGTGGGAGTGAATGGACGAGTTTTGGTGGTGAATCCCCTCTAGGGTTCAGCCAAGGGCTGATTATAAGTGTTTTGGGAAGTTAATAACATACCTAATTGAGTTATGATTCAGATTTCCTAGTCTAAATAGAAAAGGTAAGTGAATAAAGTCCAAATAAAATCAGAAAAGGGGAATGCACGAATTTAAAACAAGTAAGGAATGTCCTTGCCTTGCAAGGAGTCAGAAATTAAACCTCTTGCACAGCAAGGAAAGGGAATTTAAGGTAAGGTACGAAATTGTTGCAAAAGAGGGAAGGAAAAGTCCATTCCTTGCAAGAAATCAGAAATTAGGACTTTAGGGAAAGTTTTAGAACTAGGAAAGTGAATTAAACTAGGAAATAGGAAATTGAAATCAGGAAACACAAGGGAAGGGTGCGGCACATAGTTTAGGGAAAGGTAAGACACAAAGCAAGAGGTATTAGAATAAGGGAAAGGTCCTAACACATAAGGAAAATAGGGAAGTTTACACAAAGAAAGGGAAACAACCTTCCTTGCACGGCAAGGAAGGAAAAGTTGTAAAGAACCTTTGTTTGTTGTCCAAGGGTGCTCGGGAGCCATCTTAGTTGCTAAAACTTAGAGCGTTCTTGATTTAGGAAAGGTCAACCAAAATAGGAAACTTTGGCTTAACTTTCCTACTTCAAGTAGGAATCCTTGTGTGATTAGGAGTCCTCGTCCAACTAGGAATCCTCATATGAGTGGGAAACCTCCTTCAATTTGGAAACCTTCTCGTAATTGGAATCCTCGTCGTAGTAGGAATCCTTGTCGTAGTAGGAATCCTTACGACATCAACTCTTCAATTTCGTCCATTTCTTTTGCTCCAAGCATAAGCTATCCAATTTATGCCCAAAAGTGCTCCAAAATGCATCCTTTCGCCAAATACATCTTATGAACCTGAAAACACACAAAAGAAGCTTAAAGAACTAAAATAACTAAGAACTAATAACATAAATGCACGAAAACAAGCAAACTAAGTCGCATAAATATACTCCTATCATTTCCCAAAAAATAAAAATTACGCTTCTTTCTCTTTGGTATACACTTCTAACACATCGGCTATTATTCTCTCCCTGAATATTCTATGGCATTTTTGTACTGGTGCTTGTCGTTTGTATAAAGCTTAACTATTAACTGGTTTCCTGTTACTGTTGCAGTGGATTTGCCTAGAATCTCTACTGTCAATTCCTTGCTGTGGTTTGAAAAATGGGCTTCACCAACTTTCTTCTGATAAATGTTAGTTTTCCTTTTTGACTCACCAACTTTGTTCTGATAAATGTGCAACCTAGAGAATGCTGGAGAAAGTTCTGTTCTACGGATGCTCAGATCAGTCCGATTAGTTTTGGGCTTGTTGTCCAGGGGAAAGTTTGGTTCACTTGTCTCTTCATGTGATGGGGTGGACTCTAATAATTGTGCTTGTGTGGATGCTCGTGTCTATGGAAACCTAGTTATATTGGCATTGGTCAACTACCATTTAATTATGAATAATTTTCCTATCCCATTCTAGACCATTTCCCCCATGGAATCCTTGGATTTGGAGCCAATCCTTTCATGTTGTCTGTAAAAACCTTTTTTGGCTTTCAGTTTTGCAGTCTTTAGAATGTTACATACATGGTTCTTGAGAGAGCTCATTAACTTAGATGGGATATTTTTTTTTTCTTTTTTTTTGGGTGGGGTGGGGTGGGGTGGGGGAAGAAATGTCGATGTGAATTTTGCATATTCTTTTTTCTGCTTTCAAATGTATTTGGAGAACTGCTTTTTGGACTTAGAAAATTACCCCTTTCTAAAAAAAGAATTGCATAATAATCAATTCATTTCTACTTATATCATTTGGGATGGTATAATTGCATTCATAAACATTTCAGTTATTGTTCTTTTTAACTACAGTGGTTTAGATAATTGGAGGTTTGTGGGTTGGGGACCAGACACTGGCAATGCTCTCAGAGGCTATTTAGAATATGGTTCTTGCCAAATTAGTATCTTTGCCTTTATCCGCGAAGTTGGGATTTTGGTTGAAGTAATTTGAATGACGGGGAGATAGATGAACTATCAGCTCTGATGCGAAAATAGTTAAGCACACAAATTAACCCTCTTGTTGTCAAATTGTAGTAAGGATGCAAGTAGGGATCGTTCTGGACCGGGGATTAGGAGGGCTTGCTAAAACCTCTAAACTGACTTAAAAACATAAAAACAAAGTTAAAAACGTTCACAAAGACTCAAAGGACTCGAAACAAGTTCAAAAGACTCAAAACTGCCTAAAAACACTAACTAGGCAGTTTCTGACCTTAAACACAATTTTGGACGAATTTAAGATTATGGTTTGATTCAAAACACTTTAAAACACAAACTAAAAACAAGAAAGTAAAGAGGGGTTTTGATTTGACGAAAATTGAAATAACAAAACAAGTTATAAACTAGGCAGATTGTAAAACGAATTTTGGAAACAAGATGATGGATGGATTAGTTAGAGGTCCATTCTCCACACATGACATATTTGTATATGAATCGATTTTCCAATTGCTTTTCACTAACTATGATGCTCAACACCCCAAGTTAACCGTGATGCACTAATTAACCCTCAGATTTCCTTATGTCATTGAATTGGATGATGCATGCGACAATTCAAATCATTCTCCAACGGTCCTCAACATGAATGCATAGAAGAGATACAGTGAGAGATCATTATGCTCCATGAAAATCATAAGTGTTGACGAGGCAATTGTAACTATGAATGCATGATACTCTTGCCAAGAATTCAATTAACGCGGTTGTGACTAGCAACCTTCACTACTCATGTTTATAAACTTGTGACGATTAGGTGAAACTCGTTTATAAACTAGCATCAAGTTCATGCATGAAAACTAAGTATGCATCCTTAATCAACATACAAAAACAAGTTTTGAATAAAACAGATAATTGAATTGCAATCACAACTTAACAAATCACAATTGGAAGAAATCAATTCATATTTCAAACATGTTCATAGCTTCAAACTTTCCCCTAACTAATTAGGGGTTTAGCCACTCATGATTACAACAAACTCAGAAAGTAATAACAAAGTAAACATTGAAAACAAGAACGAAGTACACCTAAGAACGCCCCAATCTGCAAGCATGAAACGTTCAAGGCCTCCTTCCTCTCCTAATTGCTGCGGCACAAGGGGTTTGGTGAGTTTAGGGGATTATGGATGATGTAGAATGATGGATTTAGGGTTGGGATGGATGTAGGGGACGGCAAAGGTTGGTTTTGGGCAGAAAATATGGAGAATGGTGAAGTATGGATGTGTTAGAGGGAAGGGATGAATTTCTGGCGTGAATGGTGAATGAATCAATAATTTGTGGCTGCAATAAGGAGGTTTATTAATAGGATTTCAGGAATTAAAACCCTAGGTTATTTAGGTAATCAGAATTTAAGTCAAAAGCTTTTAGAAATAGGAAATCAAATCAGAAATTTGAAGGAAACTACCTAAAAGTTGCGGCAAAGGGATTAAACACAAAAGGAATGTGTTTTAATGCAATGAAATAGGAAAGAACCATCTCCCTTGCACGGCAAGGAAGAGGGAAGGTCAAGGGAGGTGCACGGCAAGGCTTGCATAGGAAATAAGTGAGTGTTTAATTCCCCAAATCCATTCTAAGAATCAGGAATTAAGTTAAATCCCTTTAGAATAGGTAATTGAAATCAGGAATTAGGGGAAAAGGGCTAAGTCTTGCGGCAAAGGGAGGAAAAGAAAGGGAAAGTGCAATTAAACTTGCAGATTTTAGGTGAAAGGGAATGTATAGGTGCGGCTAAGACTTTTAAGAAAGGGATTGTGACATAATCTTGCAGATTCTTGGGAGAGAAGGAAGGTAAGGTGCGGCACAATTTAGGACATGTCTAGGGCTTCTAGAACATGTGATTTAGGCAACCAACATTATTTGGAAACTTCAAAAATGGACACCTTTACAAATGGAAACTCCCACTTGGTCTTCAATTTCGTCCAACACTTTGGCTCCAAGCATAAGCTATCCATCTTTAGCCCAAAAATGCTCCAAAAGACTCCAAAATGCACTTCTTTGCTCCTTTAGCCCTTAGAACCTGAGAACATACGAAAATGGCTTAACAGACTTAAAGAACTAAGAAATAACAACGTAAATGCACAAGAACAAGCCAACTAAGTCGCTTAAATATGCTCCTATCAAGCTCTATTGGCACTTCTAGGAGTTTGTTAAAACGGGAGGGGATAGGGGGCGTTGGAAGTTGGAACCTCAGGAGGTTTTGCTCATATTTTTTTTTTGTATGGATTCTTCGGATCATCTAGCCTTTATTCTAGCTAAGATGATTTGGGGGTGCAACGGTCCCAACAAAGGTGAAGATTCAGGGTTTGCTTGTGGCTAATAAGAGGGTCAATTGATGGGATTTGCTCAAGAAAATGAAAGAAGGGATCTGTCACATCCCGGCCGGGGCCCCCATCATATCCCGAGCTCGACTCCACCGTAGCACGATATTGTCCACTTTGGGCCCCGACCACACACTCACGGTTTTGTTTCTGGGAACTCACACAAGAACTTCCTAATGGGTCATCCATCCTGGGATTGCTCCACGTGAACTCGCTTAACTTCAGAGTTCCTACGGAACCCGAAGCCAGTGAGCTCTTAAAAGGCCTCGTGCTATATGGAGGTGGGCATGTACATATAAGGCACATCGACCCCCTCTCCGTTGGTCGATGCGGGATGTTACATGATTTGCTCAGGAGCTTTCTCTCATCAATTGTTGTCTTTCTCCTAATTGGTTTATCATGTGTAAAATGAAATAAGGGTGTCACTCACTGCTTTGTGAAAGTATTGCTGGGTTTAGCAAATGATAGAAAACTAAAGTGTTCTGAGGATACTGTCGGATGGCTATTTTGTGGGTGATTTGGATAGATAGGTATAGGGGGAATTTTGACAAAAATAAGGGGGTGGGAGTAGAAGGGCTATGGAAAAGGGTGAGGTTTTGGTCTTCACTTTGGCCTTCTTTCATTAGAGTTCAGGAATATTTCTTGTTAGAAGTCTGCTAGATTGGAAGGCAGCTATGGGATGATTTGACTGTTACAGTTTTGTTTGTGGTTGTTACAAGTCTTTGTTAATTTCTTTGCTATATCTGTTTTTTGTTTTGGTCGATATCTTCTCACTATCTGTATTATTGTGTTTTTAAAGTACTTTCCTTGATAACACAAGCGATATCGAGGGAGGGAGGAATCGAACCTAGGACCTTGGATGGAGGGGTAAATGCTATTAACAATTTGGGCACCAAGCCCCTTCTAATAGAAGTGCTCTCTTTAAAAATACAAAAACTTTGGTGGTACTTAAATGTACGACTCCCTGGTTAGGAAAATTCTGGATGGGAATAAGGGTAACAAAGAACATGTTTTAACTGGTTAATTTAGTTGAAATTGGTGTTGTTCAAGTTTGTTGTGAAATAGGCCCTGATTTTGCATTATTTACATTTCTGCCATTGTGTGTGGCTATGCTTCAGCCAAAGCTCACAGATTGGGTGGAGGATTTTCTCCTCTTCCCTATCTTCCTATTTGAACGGTTACGATTAAGCCACATCACCATCTTATATTGATTTTTTTATAGAGACAAAAGGACAAAAAGCAAAAGAGGGGAGGAAAGGGAGAGGATAGGGGGAAATAGGAGGGGGAAAAGCCTTTACTTCCACATATTAGGCTTGAGAGAGAGGGAAGGATTTGTGGAGAGATTTCAGGGATTTGCATAAAGAGGGATGAAATAGAGAGAAGGGTATCCACGATTTGCCAGTACACATGTTGGGCCAACCATTAGATGGGGTTGCATTCGGTGGGATTGACAGCTATGTGGGATTTGGTGAGGGGATGGGTTACGAGAGAGATAAGGGGAGATAGGTGTAGGGTGGCAAGGAGAGGAAGGGAGAAAGGATTGATGCTACCAAAAAGCATGGGTTGCAGAGACAGAGAGAGGGAGATAGGCGTAGGATGGCAAGGAGGGGAAGGGAAAGGGATGAGTGAGGCTGCCAGCCTGCCACTCCTCAAATCAAGGGTTAACTCACCTCCACTCCACTCCTTTTCATTTCCTTATCCTCTCAGCCATAGAGGGTTGAACCCAGCTACTTCAAACCCCCAAATTTTATCCTAAACCCAAAGAAGGCTTGAAATCCCAATTCGGTTTCACAGAATCAAGGTTGCCCGCTGGTTAAACAACAGTTTGTGAAGAAATTTGAGGTGGGTTCTTCCAACCATCAAGTGGTGTCTGTGTGTATTGTCGAGACAACAACTGGGCAGCAACAAGAACATGAAGAAAAGAAGAAAAGAAGAAAAAGAAGAGAGAATCGTTGTTGGTGGTTGTGTTGGTGTTACGGGGGAAGACGTTAGGGTGTTGGAGTCTAGCAAAGCCCATGACAAGGATGATGATTATGATGTGATGAGTAGAATGGAAGAGTTGCAAGTCGGTGTCGAATTAATGGTCTGGCTTAGGAGGATGAGGTAATATGAGATCTTCAAGTTTTTTTTACTTTCTCATTTAGGGTAGCTTGAATTTCAGTCCAAGGTTGTTTATTTTGCTATTCTCTGCTGAAATCATGAGAATGACCGCGCCCTAAAAAAAAAAACTCATAAAAACTCTATCACTTTCAACACATAAAAGTTTATGTACTCTTGTATTTGGCTTTAATTGGTGGGTAAAGTCATGAGTTTTCTGGTGTCATAAGCCCTCATACGTTTGTTCTCAAATTTAGGTGCATAATTTTTCTATTTTAGTAGTTTCTATTGGGTTTATTTTGGATTTAGGTTATTCAGTAGTTTATTGAGTAAGGTTTTACTCTTCTGGGTTCATAAAGGTTGAAGCTTTTGCAATTTTTATGTAGACCCATCTACTCAAAACTAAAGCATTTATGATGTTCTTTTGATTTGTAGGTTCACCTGCTGATTGGAACAAGTAAAGAAGGTGAATCCCATCTGGTGGAGTGGAATGAAAGCGAAGGGGCTATCAAAAGGACATATTATGCTTTTAGAAAACGTTCTTCAGATGTTGTTCAGTCAAGTTAGATATAATGCCAGGTTATTCTTATAATTTTGAGGCGTTTGGGTTCCATCTTAGTAATCATTATGGTTTTTACGTTGTTCAAAGATCTTTTTTTTTTTCGATCATTGTATCAAGCTATTCAATTGATTGATTTGCTTTTGCCTGTTGTGTCATTCTTATTGAAGGAAAAATTTTGCCCTAGCTAAGAACATGTGAGAAAATTTGAACACATAAGCAAACTAATAACACTTTATAGTAGGCATGCATTCAAAAATAATTCTAAAATCCATGACTTTCAAAGCCTAGTGAATGGTGAACCACAAGACTCTTTAACAACATTAAAGAGAAGAAGGGATTTTGAGATTCATTACCCTTGAAGCTCATCCTTGTTTACACAAGGGATTCACCTAAGTGGAGGGCCTTCAAGTCACCTCCTAGCTCCTTAGATCTTCCTTGTGATTTTCTTCCTTTTGATGCTACTTTGCTCTTTGAGAATGTGAGGAAAGGATCTCAGGTTTAGTGTCTTTAAGTCTCCACACCAAGGATGAGGTGTGAAGATGAAATGGATGACTTAGAGGATGAGGTGTGAAGATGAAATCGATTACTTTTTTAGCACCAATGTGTTTGTCTCAGTGTCCAACACTAAATGACTTGAGACTAGTCATACTCACACTTGAGTTAACATAACACAAACTAACCTTAGTGGACTGTCAATGCCCAATTGGCAATTCTATGGCTAGGAACGTTTTAGGAATGAACATAAGAGAAATGTCTCATTAATCTAACTTACTTAGATCACTTCTCTCTTAGATTAAATACATTCCTTGGATTCCCTTATTACTGAAACACATAATACAATAAATAGCGATTAACAATAACCATTGCCCTTCATTAAACATATAATAGTTTAACACAATAAGAATTCCAAAAGCTATTACATCAAATAAGTGGCTTTATGGGCATACTTCCAACAATCTCCCACTTGCACTCAAACCCACCTTCCAATGTATCTAATGCCCATCTTTTCCATATGGCGGTCAAGTTGGATTTGAGCCACTGGCTTCGTCAGTGGATCTACTACGTTATTGGCTGAGGCAACAGCATATCTTCTAATGATATTAAAGCGTCTGTCAAAATGCTTGTTCTTTTGATGAGCCCTGGGTTCCTTGGCTTTAGTTATCGCCCAACTATTATTACAGTACAAAGTTACTAGTGATGTAATGGTTAGAACCACTCTAAGTTCAGTTATGAACTTCTTCATCCAGAACGCTTCTTTGCCAGCTTAAGCTGTATTGACATATTCAGCCTTTGTCGTGGAATCACCAATTACATCTTGTTTCGTGCTTTTCCAGCTGACAACCCCACCATTTAGAATGAACACATATCTAGAGTTGGAACTTCTATCATCAACATCAAATTGGAAATCTGCGTCTATACATGCTTCCACTTGCAACTCTGTCCCTCATCCATAAATGAGGAGCATGTCCTTAGTTCTTCTTAAGTACTTAAAGACTATCCGGACAGTTGCCCAGTGTTCTAATCCTGGGTTAGATTGATATCGACTAATAATGCTCATAGCATATACGATATCAAGCCTTGTGCATATCATGGCATACATGAGACTTCCTATGGTGGAAGCATAAGGAATAATACTCATTCGCTGTATTTCTTCAGGAGTCTTAGTTCCCATGGATTTAGAAAGGTGAATTCTATGTCTCACAGGAAGAAAACATTTCTTTAACTTTTGCATCTGGAACTTACTTAGCATCTTTTCTATGTACATAGATTGAGGTAATCCAATTAATTTTCTAGATCTATCACGAAAGAGCTTTATCCCAAGCACATAAGATTCATCTCCCAAATCTTTCATGTGGAAGGTTTTGGACAACCACAATTTTACAGAAGAAAGTAATGCGGTGTCATTCTCGAATAGTAATATGTCATCTACATATAACACTAGGAATACAACTGCATCCCCAATGACCTTTTGATAAACACAATTGTCGTCTTCATTTTGAGTAAAACCAAACAATTTGATTTGAGTGTCAAAACGAATGTTCCAGCTCCTGGAGGCTTGCTTAAGTCCATAAATGGACCTCTGAAGCTTGCATACATTAGTCTTTTCAGACTTAGACACGAAACCTTCGGGTTAAGTCATATAGAGCTCTTCTTCTAGGTAGCCATTCAGAAAAGCCATCTTCACTTCCATTTGCCATATCTCATAATCATGGTACGCAACTACAGCAAGTAAAATCCGAATGGACTTAATCATGGCTACAGGAGAGAAAGTTTCTTCATAGTCAATCCCTTCTTGTTGCCTGTAACCCTTGGCTACTAGTCTAGCCTTATAAGTCTCCACCGTTCCCATCAGCGCCTATCTTCCTCTTGAAGACCCATTTGTTTCATGGAATCCATCTCGGACTTGATTTTGATACATGGAATCCATCTCGGATTTCATGGCCTCTTGCCATCTCTTTGAATCAATGTCAGACATTACTTCAGTGTAGTCTCTAAGATCCTCCTTTGTGTCATTGCCACCTAGAAGGTGCAATTCTCCAAAGTCATTATCCAAGCTATACTTCTTAGGTGGCTTGCTGACTCGTTCAGATTTAGGAAGAGCTAGGTGTTCAGGAACAGGGTTGTCCTTTTGCAGAGATCTTAGTGCCATTCCCAAGTCGCACAATCATCTATCCATTATGCAGTGTTCTGCTCCCTGTTAGTCCCTACAACGAATTGCAGATATTTTGAATAGCGCCTAAATCAAATATCTAGGAATTGGAGCTCACTGTAAAAGCACTCTCCATGACATAAATAGTCCATTCAAAAGTTCATGTCATAAGGCTCACAATGCACACCCTGTCTTTCTTCTTCCAACGTTCATCCACAATGAAAGCATGTTCCTTTGGATTTTCTTGCCTTCTTCTTATGCAACCTTTCCCTTATGGATTGCATTCTCACTCCCACTGTCCCTTATGAAACTTTGTTCAAACTCACAACATATTTAAATCATCTCAGTAAGAGTACGATCTAATCTATTCACATTATAGTTTACTATAAACTTAGTGAAATCATCCGAGAGAGATGCAAGGAAAAAGTCTTGGGCCATTTTCCCATCGATGGAAGTTCCTAAACTCTCAAGATCTTGAAAGATCTTTTCCATCTTTTGTCCATGTTTCCGGACTGATGTCCCCTTTGCCATTTTGGCATTCAATAGACTACAAACATTTGAGAATTGTACATTACTAGTCTCAATGTCATGCATCTTATGCAAACTATCAACCATGGCACAAGAAGTGTCCAAGTGCTTATATAGCTTCTTAAGCTCCTTACTAAGTGAAGTGAGGATTAAACATTTGGCTTGTAAGTTATCCTCATAGTGTCTTGCATAATTTTGACACTCCTCCTTTAAACCTAGTTTCGTAGGAGGTACATGAGGAGGGGATTGCTTGAGCACATACAATATGTCATTCATCTTGGAGACATTCTCAATGTGATGATACCAAGCAAGGAAATGTTGGCCCCTAAGGTCCTTTTTGTCAAGTACAATGGTAGGTGTAATTTTAGGCATGTCATTAACTACATAACATAATAGAAATAGTATTAGATTGTTGATTTTAAAACTACTTGATTAGGTCTTAAATCAAATAGTACCACCCACTATTTTTGGAAAATTCCACATCGCTCTAAACGGAATCCGAGAGTTATGTTGAACTCTTAGTAGGGTATGGGAGACTCACCATTACCAAGCCCACCTCAAATTATATCATTTTGGCTAGCAACAATAATGATGAGAGGATAACTCTTAGCCATTTACAACTTTTGTAATTACCCATCTGTTTTGGCCTCTAGAGAATGATTGCCTCATAATTATATCATGTTGGCATCATTGCACTTAGTTAAGTCATTCCCACCATGATAGTTTATGTAAGGGTTCAAGCACAACCTCAAAATTATATCATATAGGTCACACTCATTGTCTACACTCACTTCATCGTATGTGTTTATAGACTCCTCCTGGGTGTAAGTACATACTTTGAACTTCCCCATTATAAGGTGAAGCCATTGTATAAGTCACAAATGATTGGAGCCTACCACGGGGAAAGGCCCATAAAGAGATGTTCAAAGCATCTCTTGCTTATCAACTTGATATTTGTTTTAAGGGAGTAATGTTGGGTTTCACTTGATTCTTAGGGCTTGCTCTCAACAAGTATATGTGAGTGAGGTTATGTAATGGAAAGCAAGATATTCTCACACATAATTCAATTAGAAACAAAAGAACTTTTTGGACAAGATCTCATGAAAGGAATACTAAGAATAGGATAACACACATACTAACACCCATGAATACATCCTCAAAGATCAGCTAGGTCTTTCATAAGGCTATAATGTAAAGTTTTGGGTAGGGACTATGAAAGGATGGATAAGGATTACTAGAACTTGAGATATACCAAAGTGTCTTCCTTGCAAAACCAACATACTCTCCTCTCAAATTGATCTTCATTACTTGTTCTCGGCGTCTAGGACCCATGGATTTAGAAATTGCATCTTCTTCTCGTTTTTTTTTCCTTTTTTCTTAAAATGTTTTCTTTATCTTTTTTTTTTTCCTCTTACTTTGCAATTCCAGCCAATGTTACCTTGGTACATGCCACTTTCTTAGCTTAAAGCTCGAGCATTATATTTGTCTTCATCACTATGGTAGTCCCCCAACTATAGGGAATGGCTCTTATCGGGGGAAATGGGTAGAGTTTAGTGTGGATGATGAAAGATATGGCTGTGTTTGGCTTCAAAATGAATAATGGCTCACACAACAAAGGTAAAGAATTAGGTCATTTACTAGTTAAAACATGCACAGCCTAACATCATCTCAATGAATTCATTCATGGGTGCTAATAATACAACAACTTTCAAAGCATAGCCAAAGTTATGATTGCAAGACTAAGTTAAACATGTACATTCCCATTATTTAGTTGCAAATAGCTCTAATCATGACTCAAAAAGACTAAAAATAAAATACCACACACTTTGTAGCTACTCTATGACATGAAAATTAACTTGACACACAAATTAAACCCTATTTGTGACAATTGTAATATATATGTAAGTAGGGATCGTTCTAGACCAGGGATTAACTAAGGAAGCTAATCTAAACTTAACTAAACATAGAAACACAAACTAGACTCTAAAAACACTAAACTAGACCTAACAGACTCAAAACAAGCTAAATTGCCTCTAAACAACTCAATACTATCAAATAAACACAAAACTGACGCTATGGGGATACTTAGACAAAATTTAACTAACTTAGACTCAAAATAATAAATAGAGACATATTTAGACTCAAAATAATAAGTAGAGACATATTTAAACTAGTTCTAACTAAAAGACACAACTCAATGTAAAGGGGGGGGGGTTTTACTTGGACGAATTTAAACCTAAACTTAATAGATTGCAAAACAATTTAAAAAACTTCAAATTAAGGTGAATCGAAGGGTGAAAGGCTAGTTAGAGGGTCCTTCTCCACACATGATATATGCATACAAACCAATTTCTAGTTATTATCCCTTTAGACTATGAATGACAACGCCCCAAGTTAATTGCATCGCACAACCAACCATCAGATTTTCCTTATTTCATTGAATTGAATGAATACGCATCACAACCAAATTATCTTTCTCAAGTTCTCTATATGAAACGCATGATAGAGATACATATCAAAAGTCATTAAGTTTTATGAAAATCATAAGCATTGACAAGGCATTCATCACTATGAAACGCATGAGACTCCTACCAAAGATCCACTTAACACAATCATGACTAGTGACTTCCACTACTTGTGAATATAAACGAATAACTATTACGTGAAACTCCCTTATATTGTAGCATCAAATTCATGCATGCAAGCGAAGTATCGATCCTCAATCAACATACATAAACAAGGTTTAATAACTCAGATAAGCAAATCACATTCAAGACCCAAGAAACAATAACTGGACGTAATCAATTCATATAAAACATATAATCATGGCTTCGAATTCACCTCCAACTATGCATAAATTAGTTCATCATGTTCATAACAATTGAAAAGCAAATTAAAACAAACATCGAACTAAAACTAAGGATAGAAAGAACCCAGAAACACTCCACACTCCAATGGCAGATTTCGAACCCTCCTTGGATGGCAGATTGCACGGCACTCTTTTTCTCCTTCCTTCCTTGTTTGCTTGCGGCACTAGGGTAATTTAGGTGTATATGGTGTGAATTTTGGTGGTTGATGGTTGAATGAATGAATGAGTGAATGGATGGTAGGGGGTAGTTTTCTGCGGCAAAACATGAATATATATGTGTGATGCACAACAAACCCTAGGGAAATCAGACTAGGGTTAGAACTTAGCAGAAATAAAGGACTAGGGCCCTTACGGTGCGGCACAAGGCTTGGGAAAGGAGTCATAGCCCAATTAATTTCTGATATGGACTTACACAATCCAAATCCACAAGGAAAAGGGCCAATTCAAATCAGAATCCAAGAGGGAGAAAGGTTAGGGAAATTTGCCAAAAATTAGGGCTTCTAGAAACTATGTATTTTGTGGCAAAAATTGGGATTTCTAGAAAGAATAAAGGGGAAGGGTGCGGCACCCTTTTAGGAACAGATAGGGTCTCCTAGAAATCAGGTAATTAGTCCTCCTTGCAGCTAGAAATAAGGTAGAACAAGATTAGGTTAGGATAAGGTTTGGATAAGATAAAGGTTATTTAGATAATGTTCCATGTTTCTTGCTATTTCCTTATCTTTTTTCATCTTGAACTTGTTTCTCCAGATTTGTAGCATGTTCCTAGCCTCTTTTGACTCCAAATTTGTCCATCCACCTTGCTCCATATGCAAACTATCCATAATAAGCTCATAACTGCTCTACAAGGCTCAAAATTGCTTTTTCTTGCCAACTTTGTCATTATGACCTAAAAACACACGAAAATAGCTTAAAACACTATAATGAGTAGTAATTAGCTAACTAATTACAAGGAAACAACATAACTAAGTAGCATAAATATGCTCCTATCACTCTAAAACAATGGGCTGCTTGAATGGATTGAAAGACATACAACTGAAAACAAAAGAAATTAAGTTAGTAAGCAAAACTAAAAGGAATTACAAAGTTGTTTAAGCGCAGTCCCTGACAACGGCGCCATTTTGTTGAAGTTCCTTTCGACTGCAAATGTAAGGATAATATAGTGGCACGAGTAAGGGTGTTGAACCACATGGACTGAGAAACAACTTAGTAAAACCTTTGACTCTTACAAATTAGCATTAGTTAAAGACTCCTATGACTTAAAATGGGGGGCTTGAGTAATTTTGGAAAAGAAATAAAGACAGAAAGAAAAGGGAAAAATTAGAACTATCGAAAAACAAAACTAAGACATGGAATAGGTTAGAAATGTTTTTAGGACATAGATCTGACTTTAAATAAACAAAGGCCTTCCCCTAAACATTCCTGAATCAGTGATATGATCTTTTAACTTATCCCTTTCAAATGTACAACTAAGATGTTCATAGATCTAGCATGGCATATAACTAGATTGTATGAATCCTCTCTTACTTTACATGTTAGATGCATGGCATATGCATAAAACTTATATTTGTAGGTGCAACCTAACATGCCATATACTTAGATTTAGCACCTAGAAACTCATTAAGAATGAAGAGGATTATGAACATCACATGAACCCTAAAACATGGCATTTATCCTAGAACTTCATGGAATCAATTTACATGATTAGTTCTGAACCTAACCACATGTTGCTAATGAACGAAAGAAGATATGGCAATCATCCTTATCATTCAAAACAGAAAGAAAACATAAACAAGGTAGCTATGCTTCAAACTATGTGTTTGAAATGATTGAAACAGAAAACTGATTCTAGCTTGCAAATGAAATTGATAAGCTAAAACTGCATCATAACATTAATTCAATCATGCATAGGGCTTCAAAGCAGCCCTAAGTATCCATAAAAACAAAATACATAAAAAGTCAGGAAAACTAGAACCCAGAAATTGCTTAAGGCCGAAGACTCCTACTCTCTCTCCAGATTCTCCTCCTTCTGTTGAGTATTTGTCTCCTGTTCAAAGGCTTAGGACTTATCTAACATCTGATACATTTACATCCTTGAATTGAATATCATTTATAGCTCATAACAACTAGCTTTAGTATTGGAGTAACTGAAACTAGCTGTTATTAGAATTTGTAACTAAACAGCTACTCTTTATTCTGTCATAAGTTCTTGTCGAAACCTGCTAATCACAAGCAGTAAAGATCATAAAAAAAAAAAAAAAAAGACTTCCAAGGCTTTCCAACCATATATGGCCCATTTTTTAATTCGTTCTGAGCACTTTAGGGCAAAGCTCGCAACTTGGCTGTTCTGCAAGGGCCTTTTTTGGCGGATCTTGGGCCACTAGTTACAATGTTCAAAGTAAGATGATTTTTTTAAGCCCTTACTTTCATCCTGAAATACAATACAAACAACAAAATACGTTGTGATGCATAGAGATTTTAAGTCAAAGCCTAAGCAAAAGGGGGCATAAAGTATAACTTTATGCAATCAACAAAAGCAAACAATCTCTTGAATAAAGTACCTAGCCCTGGCTAAGAGTTAAACAATGAATAAAATAGCTAGCTCCAAAAAGGTGTGACTGTGATTGATATCTAGCATTCTAGCCAAGAGATACAACTTCCAATAGCCTCCAATCTTATAACCTTCCAACACTCTCCCTCAAGCTAGATTGAGGGGATCCCTTGAGCCAAGCATGGACAGAATGCACAGAAACTAAACCGTAGGGAAAGGCTTGGTAAAAATGTCAACCAGTTGATCCTGATTGCTAGCATTGTGAGTGTGTATGACTTTGGATTGAATTTATGCTCGAACATTGTGGCAATCTAATTCAATATGTTTCGTTCTCTCGTGAAATACAGGGTTTGAAGCAATATGCATGACAACTTAATTGTCACAAAACATAGACATAGGTTTATTGTTGGGAACCCTTGGTGTGATATAAACTAACACACAAATTAAACCTTCTTTAGATAGTTGTAGTATATGAAAGTAGGGATCATTCTAGGCTGGGGATTAGGAAGGACTGCTAATCTACTCAAATTAGACTCAATTACACTTAACGAGACTTTTATGACTCAAGACTGACTCAAACTACTCAAAACTACACAATACAAACAAATTGACTCGAAACAATGTGTATGGACGAATTCTAACTTATGTTGACTCAAAACACTAAAAAGAAACCAGTTTGAACAGATTCTAACTAAAAGACACGAAATATAAAGGAGGAAGTGGTTTTTGACGAATTTAAAGTAAAAGCAAACAGATTTAAAGACTCTAAACAACTTTGGACGAAATTGGGTATTTTAATGGGTGAATGGCTAGCTAGAGATTTCATCTCCACACATGACAAATATGCAAACAAATCGATTTCCAGTTATTATTCCTATAAACCATGAATGACAACGCCCCAAATTAATTGTGAACTGCGCAAATTAACTATCAGATTTTCCTAATTTCATTGAATTGGACTTAGAGACGTAATCAAATTATTCTTATCAAGTTCCCTATATGAACTGCATGATAGAGATACATATCAATGATAATTAAGTTCTATGAAAATCCTAAGCATTGACAAGGCATTCGTAACTATGAACTGCATGATACTCCTGCCATGGATTTACTTAACACAATCATAACTAGTGACTTCCACTACTTATAAATATAAGTTCATAACGATTAGGTAAAATTCCCTTATATTTTAGCATCAAATTCATGCATGCAAAGTAAGTATGCATCCTTAATTAACATACAAGAGTAAGTTATCAATCAAACAAATAAGTAAATCGCATTCATGTTTTACGAAACAATAACTGGATGTAATCAATTCATATCACATATATGTTCATGGCTTTGAATCCATCTCTAGCTAAAACAAGTTTAGTTCCTCATGTTCGTACTTAAACAAAGATAACTTAAATCAAACATTGAAAACAAAAGATAGAATGGACCTAGGAATGTTCCAACAATCCAAGCTTGAATGGCAGGGCACGGCTCCAAGGGTCTCCTCTCCTTTCTCCTTGCAAGGATGCGGCACTAGAGAGATTTCTGTGTATGATGGATGTGTGGTGCGAATTGTGGTGAGAGATGGATGATCCATAATTGCTGCGGCATAATGTATTTATAGGGAGAAGGGAAGGCACAGCAAATGGCTGAGAATGAGGGGAATCAGGACTCCAAATCAACAAGGAAAAATGACACTTCTCATTCAGATTCCAGGGAAGAAAAGGAATGGTCCTTGCGGCAGGAAACATAACTCCTAGAAAGGGTGGATGCGGCACCCTTTTAGGGATAGGGCTTGGCTTCTAGAAACCTGATTTGCAGGTATCCTAATGTCATTTAGATGTCCTCCTTGCAACTAGAATTAAGGTAAATTAGGATAAGGTTAGGATAAAATAAGGTAAGATAAGGTCAGTTTGGATAATGTTGAGATAAAACAGGAACGGATAAGGTTTTGGATAATGTTCATTCCTTTTATCTGATTCCTTATCTTCTTTGATCTTGAATTAATTTCTTCAACTCTTGAGAACATTCCTAGCCTCTTTTGATCTTCGAAAACGTCCATCCACCTTGCTCCATGCTTGTGCTATCCATTCCAAGCCCAAAACTGCTCTAAAATGCTCCAAATTGCACTTTCTTGCCAACTTTGTCATTTAAACCTGAAAACACACGAAAATAGTTTAAAACACTCAAATAAGTAGAAATTAACTAAGTTAATGCAAGGAAATAGGCTAACAAAGTCATATAAATATGCTCATTTCAAATTCCCCCACACTTTACTTTTGCTAGTCCCCGAGCAAAACAAACATAAACAAAACATAACCTAAACCTTCCAACAATTGCCTCAGGGATTTTCAATGAAACATGACATGTTAAAAATCACCACTCCCACAGATTTTAGCCATCTTTACCCTTGAGTATACACCTAACCGCAGTCACCACTCACTAGCTTGCAATTAATCAATTAAAACAACATTTTGAATGTAGTAACATGCCTTAGAGAATTCCTCAATTCCTCATTAGATATACTGTCCACTTTCACACAGATTTTCTGACTACACTCCCTACACTAGGTATATGTGAGAAGATTGATGTAAACATGTAGACTAGCACTCACATATGTTATAACAAAGAAGGCACTTTCTGGAATTATTAATACAACATGTATATGATCTCATGAATAGAATGCCACTACTTAGAAGCGAGAACTAGGGATTCCATATGCTTGTACAAATTTCAAACTCCACATATTAAAACACATAACAATCAAGATAGAAGTCTAAGGGTTGTAACAGGGCTAAGGTATTGGCTAACAAAGAAAGGTTAAGGATAAACAAGGGTTCTTAAAATAATAGTAAGCAAAGTAATGAAATAAACACTTAGAATTCACTTTTGAATGTAGAAATCAACTTTAAACACGAAGGGAAGATTCACACAACACTTAGGGCCGGATTCAAACTTTTGGAACCTTTCTTCAACAACCAATACTTGTGAGTTCATTCTCACTTATTTCTCATCCCTTTTCCTTTCCTTTCTCAACTTTTTCTTCTTTTTCTTTCTTTTTTTTTCATGTTTTTTTTTTCTTCTTTCGTGCCCTTTTCTCTTTGGCACATAAAACGTACATCCTCAAAGATTTCTAACGAAAAACCTTCCCTCATACTTGCTTTTTTGCAAATTGTAGATCAAAAGGAATTCCTACTAAGTCATGCTCCACTATCTTTTAAGAACAAGGGTATGGATAGTCTTATTCTAGGCTAGGTAAGGATAATGTGGGCTAACAAAGAAAATGGGCTAAATAAGGCTCAACGGGGTTAAACCAACAATACATATGCAAAGGGTAAGGCTTTTTGGCTCTGGTTTAACTAAACAACTTCATCTTGTTATATGTTATGCACTCAATTTTATGCTTTGAATGAAATGGGTATGAGCTCTAGTATTTGGATCTATAATGATGAAAACACATTCTAAGTAGCAACCAAGTGATAGGAGCATATTTATGTGATTTTGTTAGCTTGTTTCCTTGTATTTAGTGAGTTATTTTCTAGTCATTATAGTGATTTAAGCTAATTTCGTGTGTTTGTAGGCTTAATTCGCTAAAGTGGCAAGAAAAGGCAATTTGGAGCATTTTGGAGCAATTTTGGGCTTGGAATGGATAGCACACGCATGGAGCAAGGTGAATGGACGAATTTGAAGTTCAAGAAGGGCTAAGAATATGCTAAAGAGATGGAAGAATTAATTCAAGGCAAAGAAGATTTGGAGCTCAACAAAGAAAGAATGAAACATGAGCCAAACTACCTTATTTTATCTTAGCCAATCCTAATCTTTCACTACCTAGGATCCAGCTGCAAGGAGGATCCCAAATTATATTAGGACATTTAAATAAATGATTCTAGGAGGCCTAATCCCATTCCTAAAGGGAGTCGCACCTTTCCTCCTAGAACACCCATTTCCTTGCCGTGCACTCCCTATCCCTTTCTCTCTAGGATCCTGCCGAATCTTCTTTCCCTTTTCCCTCTTGGATTCTGATTCTAATTAGCCTTTTTCTTTGTGGATTTGGAGTGCAAATCTTTCCCAAAACAATTAATTAAAGCCATGGTCCTTTCCCTATAATTTATATATTCTGCCGCATAAAATGACATAACGACTCATCCATCATTCACCACAATTCACACCAACCATGCATCACACACAATAACCCAATTTCAAACACAAACACCCTTGTGCCACAGCCTTGCAAAGAGAAAGGAGAAGAGACCCTTGAAGCCATGCCCTACCATTCCAGTTTGGATTGTTGGAGTGTTTCTAAGTGTATTCAATCTTTTGTTTTTAATGTTTAATTTAAGTTATCTTTGTTTAAGTGCAAACATGAGGAGCTAAACTCGTTTTGGCTAGAGGAGAATTCCAAGCCATGAACATATATTTGATATGAATTGATTTCATCCAATTATTGTTTCGTAAAACATGAATGTGATTTGCTTAACTGCTTGATTGATAACTTATTCTTGTATGTTGATTGAGAGTGCACACTTAGTTTGCATGCATGAATTTGATGCTAAAATATAAGGGATTTTCACCTAATCGTTATGAACTTATATTTGCAAGTAGTGGAGGTCGCTAGTCACGATCGTGTTAAATAAATTCCTGGCAAGAGTGCCATGTCAATGCTTATGATTTCCATAGAACTTAATGATCTTTGATATGTATCTCTGTCATGCTGTTCATATAGGGAACTTGATAAAAATAATTTGATTGCGTCGTTGAGTCCAATTCAATGAAATTAGGGAAATTTGATGGTTAATTTGTGCAGTTTGCGGTTAACTTGGGGCATTGTCATTCATGGTTTATTGGAATAATAATTGGAAATCGATTTGTATGCATATGTGTCATGTGTGGAAAAGGACCCTCTAGTTAGCCTATTACCCATCAATTCAACCAAATTCGTATCAATTTACTTTGTTTCTGTAACTTGTTTGTTTGAGTTTTAAATTCATCAAAACTAATCCCCCTTTTAATATTTCGTGTTTACTTAGTTAGAACCTGTTTAAATTTATTTCTTTTAGTGTTTTGAGTCAAAGTTAAGTCAGAATTCGTCCAAAATCACCCTCAGTTTCTATTTTGTGTCAATTTGCTTGTTTTGTGCTGTTTTGAGTCATTCTAGTTTGTTTTGAGTCATTAGAGTCTAGTTTTCTGTTTTTGAGTCTAGTTTAGTATTTTAGAGTTTAAAATTGAGAGATTAGCATCCCTTTTAATCCCCGGCCTATAACGATCCCTACTTATTCATACTACAACTACATAAAAAGAGTTTAAGTTCGTGTGCTATTTTATATGACATCAAATTTTTGGCGCCGTTGCTAGGGATTAGCAAATGGCTAATCCCCCTTTGTTTCTGTTCATGTCTTTTAGTTTTAGTTTTTTATTTTTGTTTTGTTTTGTTTTGTTGATTTTAGGTACTAGTTTATGATTCGAACTTCTCAACCTGTTCGTGCACATATCTTGGAGTTTGACGACGATTTTGAGTGAACTTTGAGAAGAAAGAGGAAGGAGCCAGAACTTAATCCACCTAGTTCTAGCTCTAAATCTGAGTTTGACGAAGAAGAAGAGGAAGAACAAATCATGGTTGCTGATAATCGAACAATCAAGGAACTTTCAGTCTCGGGATTGGACAATGTCGTACCCCTATGCATTCAATATCCTAGGTCAGCTCAAGACAAGACCGATGAGTTCGAATTGAAGTCTAGCTTGTTGCATCATATTCCCAAATACCATGGGCTGTCCATGGAAGATCCAAATAAGCACTTGAAGGAATTTGAAGTAGTATGTTCAAGCATGACCCTAATCAACGTAGATGGGAACATTTTGAAGATGAAAGCTTTTCCATTCTCTCTTTTGGAAAAAGTTAAGGATTGGTTATACGAATTGGCACATGGAACCGTCACCTCTTGGGAAAGCATGAAGAGAGCATTCTTAGAGAAAATTTTCCTAACTTCAAGAGTCATTCTTTTGAGGAAGAAGATTAGTTGAATTCAACAAAACCAAGGAGAATCATTTCCAGCGTATTATGAGTGTTTCAAGACTTTAGTTGCATCATGCCCTCAACATCAAATGAAAAAAGAGCTTCTAATTCAATATTTCTATGAAGGACTTCTTCCAATTGAGAGACAAATGTTAGATGCCTCGGCACGAGGTGCTTTGGTTGACAAAACACCAATTGATGCCAAGAACTTAATTGCAATTCGAGCCTTGAATGCACAACAATACGAGGGAGTTGGACAAAAAGACACCACACGGCAACAAGTGAATGAGGTAAGTGCAATTTCTGAAATTCAATCTCAATTGGCTAATCTCACTGTTCTTGTGTCACAGGTTGTTGATGGATTCGAAGTGCAAAGAGCAAGTGTATGTGGCGTGTACACTATGCAAGGACATTCCAATGATTAATGTCCTTAATTGATTGAAAATGGGGGAAAGGAAAGTGCCAATGTCGTGGGCTTTCAAGGCCAAATCAACCAAGGCATGATCCATATGCTAACATTTACAATCCAGGATGGAGAGATCACCCAAACATGAAGTGGAGGAAGCCTCAACAACCTCAACAACAAGGAGGATTTTGACAGCCACCCCCTGGGATATTTTCAAAGGCCATTCGCACCAATGCAACCTCAACCACCTCCAGTTCAACCAAGTTCAGGTATGTTTTTGCATAATGATAAAGTTATTCAATTACTCACCTTTTTGACGCAAGAAGTGCAAAATCAAACCAAAGAGATGAAAAATCAAGCTAGAGAGGTGGATAAATTGAAGAAGCAAATGAGGTAGATGGCGAAATTCATGGGACAATTTAGAGAATAAGGCAAACTACCTAGTTCAACCATTGTCAATCAAAAGGGAGGTTTTGAAACCGCCAACGCCATCACTTTGAGAAGTGGCAAGGAGATTGGAACAAGTTCAAAAACGTCAAAACCAACCCAAGAGGAGGATGAAAAGTTCCTGCAACAAGAAGACAAGGCCACGGCAAGGGTGGAGCAACCCTTGCCGCAGGCACTTAAGGCCTTAAGGCCCCTAAGACGTCCAACACATGTAAGGTAGGTTCAAATTCAATTATTTCTAACCCTATTCCACCAAATGTGCCTTTTCCTAGCAGGTTTATGCAATCTAGGAACAAAGAGAATGAAAAAGACATTCTAGAGACATTTAGGAAAGTACAAGTCAATATTCCGCTTCTTGATGCAATAAAGCAAATTCCGAAGTTTGCTAAGTTTTTGAATAAGCTTTGTACAACAAAGAAACGAATTCGGGAGAAAGAGATGGTACATGTAAGTGAAAATGTCTCTGCAATGTTACAAAGGAAATTGCCTCCTAAATGCAAAGATCCAGGTAGTTTCACAATCCCTTGTGTTATTGGTAATACAAAGTTTGAACATGCTATGTTTCACCTAGGTGCATCCATTAATGTCCTACCTTACTCTATTTATGCATCTATGAACTTAGGAGAGCTTAAAAATGATGGAGTTATTATTCAATTAGCTGATCGTTCTAATGCATATCCAAAAGGAGTTTTGGAAGATGTTTTGTCACTGGTTAATCATTTAATCTTTCCGGCTGATTTCTATGTCCTTGAAATGGAAGATTCGACCTATTCTCCACCATTGCCGATCCTACTTGGAAGACCATTCATGAAAACAGCCCAAACCAAGATTGATGTGGCCAAGGGAGCATTAACAATGGAGTTTGGTGGTGATATAATTAAATTCAATGTTTCTGAATCTGTTAAGCATCCTAATGATGTTTGTCTTTGTTTTGCCATTGATGTGAATAAAGATATAGGGCAGGAACATTCAACACCTATCAAGAAGGATGTATTTCGAACCACTATCGAAGAGGGAATTAGAGTGGAGCACAAGGAATACGCTACTGCCCTCAAAACACCCAATCTGGCCGAGAGCATCCCTAGTGAAGTTGTTGACAGTGCTGCCACTATTGAGCCATCGTCGCAGTATATTGGTGAGCCACCAATCCCAATTCCAATTCCCATTTCAACTAATAGGTTTGTACCTTCTTTGGTGCAAGTACCCAATCGAATCCAAGGTGGTGAGAAAGTTTACATTGACTTTAGGAAGCTCAATGCCACAATCAGGAAGGATCACTATCCCCTTCCATTCATTGAGCCTTATTATGAGTATTTTGAGGAGGATGTACCCCCCCCATGCCGTGGGCATTGATGAAGCTTAAAAGGAGCTATTGTCTGGCTGGAAGACGTTAAAGCAAGCGCTTCTTGGGAGGCAACCCATGCATTCAAATAAAGAAGACCTAGGAATCTCCCACTCCACAAACAGATTTGCGTTCCTTAACCCTACTCTTTATTGCTTTTACTTTGCCATACTTGCCATGTTAGTTAGTTGTTTTGTTTGATTGTTTTTGTGTAAGTCTATGTTTGAAACATTGAGGACAATGTTTGGTTTAAGTTGGGGGGGGGGGGGTAAACAAAGTGTTTTTCATGAATTTCGTCAGATTTTATCACCTATCACTTCTAAAGTTGTTACTCACTGTTTTTAAGTGTTTTTATTGTGTTTTGAAGTGTTTTAATGTGTTTTGAAAGAGAAATACAAAAATTTGAAAAAAAAAATTCGAAAACAACTTTGAAAAAACCCAAAAAAAGTCGTTTTTGTTTGTTATTTTGTGTCTTAGGGTACCTTCCAACGCAGTGACGAAGATTTGGTTTTTAAGTGCATGACTGTTAAATAAAGTTACAAACATGGATGGAAGTTTGATTTGCTCTTTGGTTTATGCTTAGTTGTAGTTGTCATTTTCGAATTCACATGTAATCACAAAAAAGAAAAAATCAGTTTTTGTAACATGCTTGAAGGAAGGAACTTAAACTAACGCTACAACCCTGAGAGCCTAAACTTTAGTTGGAGTGTTATTAATCTGTGATTTCTTGTTTTCTAAAGTCGTTGCATGATCTCATTATTTCTTTGCTTGGTTGCTACTTAGAATGCGTTTTCATCATTATAGTTCCAAATACTAGAACTCATGCCCATTTCATTCAAAGCATAAAATTGAGTGCATAACATACAATAAGATGAAGTTGTTTAGTTAAACCAGAGTCAAAAAGCCTTACCCTTTGCATATGTATTGTAGGTTCAACTCTTTTGAGCCTTACTAAGCCTATTTTCTTTGTTAGCCACATTATCCTTACCTAGCCTAGAATAGGACTATCCATTCCCTTGTTCTTACAGAATAGTGAAGCATGACTTAGAAGGAATTCCTTTTGATCTACATTTTACTGAAAAACAAGTGTGGGGGAAGGTTTTCGTTGGAAATCTGAAATCTTAAAAAAAAAAAAAAAAAAAAAAAACGTGAAAAAGAAAGAAAAAGAAAGGAAGAGAGTTGAGAAATGAGTGAGAATGAACTCACAAGTATTGGTTGTTGAAGAAAGGGTCCAAATGTTTGAATCTGGCCCTAAGCGTTGTGTGAATCTCCCATGGGTGTTTAAAGTTGATTTCTGCATTCAAATGTGAATTCTAAGTGTTTATTTCATTACTTTGCTTACTATTGCTTTAAGAACCTTTGTTTATCCTTAACTTTTCTTTGTTAGCCAATACCTTAGCCCCATTACAATCCTTAGACTTCTATCTTGATTGTTATGTGTTTCAATATGTGGAATTTGAAATTAGAATGAGCATATGGAATCCCTAGTTCTCACTTCTGAGTTTCGTTCATGAGATCATATACATGTTCATATTAATAATTCCAGAAAATGCTTTCTTTGTTATAACATATGTGAGTGCTAGTCTACATGTTTACATCAATCTTCTCACATATACTTAGTATAGGGAGTGTGGTCAGAAAATCTGTATGAAAATAGAGAGTATATCCGGTGAGGAATTGATGGAATTCTCTAAGGCATGTTACTACATTCAAAATGTTGTTTTATTTGATTAAATGCGAGCTAGTGAGTGGTGATTGCGGTTAAGTTTTTACTCAAGAGTAGGGATGGCTAAAATCTATGTGAGTAGTGACTTTTAATATGTCATGTTGCATTGAAAATCCCTGAGGCAAATGTTGGAAGGTCTAGATGTGTTTTGTTTGTTTTGTTTTGCTCAGGGACTAGCGAAAGCTAAATGTGGGGAAATTTGATAGGAGCATATTTATGCGACTTTGTTAGCTTGTTTCCTTGTATTTAGTGAGTTATTTTCTAGTTATTATAGTGATTTAAGCCATTTTCGTGTGTTTGTAGGTTCAATTGGCTAAAGCGGCAAAAAAGGCAATTTGGAGAATTTTAGAGCAGTTTTGGGATTGGAATGGATAGCACATGCATGGAGCAAGGTGAATGGACAAATTTGAAGTTCAAGAAGGGCTAAGAATATGCTAAAGAGATGGAAGAATTAATTCAAGGTAAAGAAGATTTGGAGCTCAACAAAGAAAGAAGGAAACAAGAGCCAAACTACCTTATTTTGTCTTAGCCATTCCTAATCTTTCACTACCTAGGTTCCAGCTGCAAGGAGGATCCCAAATTATATTACGACATTTAAATAAATGATTCTAGAAGGCCGAATCCCATTCCTAAAGGGAGCCGCACCTTTCCTTCTAGAACACCCATTCCCTTGCCGTGCACTCCCTTTCCCTTTCTCTCTAAGATCCTGCCAAATCTTCTTTCCCTTTTCCCTCTTGGATTCTGATTTTAATTAGCCTTTTTCCTTATGGATTTGGAGTGCAAATCTTTCCCAAAACAATTAATTAAATCCATGTTCCTTTCCCTATAATTTATATATTCTACCGCACAAAAGAACACAACGACTCATCCATCATTTACCACAATTCACACAAGCCATCCATCACACACAATAACCCAATTTCATACACAAACACCCTTGTGCTGCAGCCTTGCAAGGAGAAAGGATAGGAGACCTTGAAGCCGTGCCCTGCCATTCGAGTTTGGATTGTTGGAGAGTTTCTAGGTGTATTTAATCTTTTGTTTTTAATGTTTAATTTAAGTTATCTTTATTTAATTGTGAACATAAGGAGCTAAACTCGTTTTGGTTAGAGGAGAATTCAAAGCCATGAACATATATGTGATATGAATTGATTTCATCCAATTATTGTTTCGTAAAACATGAATGTGATTTGCTTAACTGCTTGATTGATAACTTATTCTTGTATGTTGATTGAGGGTGCACACTTAGTTTGCATGCATGAATTTGAAGCTAAAATATAAGGGATTTTCACCTAATCGTTATGAACTTATATTTGCAAGTAGTGGAGGTCGCTAGTCACAATCATGTTAAGTAAATTCCTGGCAAGAGTATCATGCTTTTCATAGTTACGAATGCCATGTCAACGCTTATGATTTCCATAGAACTTAATGATCTTTGATATGTATCTCTATCATGTTGTTCATATAGGGAACTTGATAATCATAATTTGATTGTGTCGCTAAGTCCAATTCAATGAAATTAGGGAAATCTGATGGTTAATTTATGCAGTTCACGGTCAACTTGGCGCATTGTCATTCATGGTTTATTGGAATAATAATTCGAAATCGATTTGTATGCATATCTGTAATGTGTGGAGAAGGACCCTCTAGCTAGTCTGATGTGAAAATTAACTTGACACACAAATTAAACCCTATTTGTGACAATTGTAGTATATATGTAAGTAGGGATCGTTCTAGACCGGGGATTAAGTAGGGATGCTAATCAACACAAATAAGACTAAAAACACTAAATTAGACTCTATAGACTCAAAACTAACTCAAAACACTCAAAACAACAACAAACAATAAAAAAGACTCAATTCTAGACCTAATAAGTGATTTTACCGAAAATAAGACTTAACTTGACTCAAAAGACTAAAAGAAAACAGATTTTGACACAAATAACAAGACTAAATGAAAGGGGGGGGGGGATGTTTTTGACGAATTTAAAACTTAAAACAGAAACTTTGCATAAAACACTTTGTAAAAAAACGAATTTGGTGAATTAAAATGGGTGAAAGGCTAGTTAGAGGGTTCATCTCCATACATGACATATGCATACAAACCAATTTCCAGTTATTATTCCTTTAGACTATGAATGACAATGCCCCAAATTAACCATGAAAAGCACAAATTAACTTTCAGATTTTCTTTAACTAATTGAATTGGATGGAATACGCATCACAACCAAATTATCCTTATCAAGTTTCCTAACTATGAAAAGCATAATAGAAAGACATATCAAAGGTCATTAAGTTCTTTGAAAACCATAAGTATTGACGAGCCATTAGTAACTATGAAAAGCATGATACTCATACCAAGAATTTACTTAACACAATCATGACTAGTGACTTCCACTACTTATGAATATAAGTTCATAACGATTAAGTGAATGATGTGAAATATTCTAACACTCAAATTAAAACCCTATTGATAGGAAAATATTTATGCTATTTAGTTATGTTGTTTCCTTGCATTTAGTTACTTAATTACTATCTATTTTAGTCTTTTAAGCTATTTTCGTATGTTTTTAGGTCCTAATGGCAAAAGGAGCAAGAAAGTGCATTTTGAGGCTATTTGGAGCAGTTTTGGGCATGGATTGGATAGCTTAACAATGGAGCAAAGAGGATGGACGAAATTGAAGTCAAGAAGGGCTAGGAAAGGCTACAAATCTGGAGAAAGAAGTCCAAAGGCAAAGAAGATAAGGAAATAGCAAGAAATAAGGAACCTTATCCAACCTTATCTTATCCTATCCTAACCAACCTTATCCTTTCCTAACTCTAACATTATCTTATCTTATCCTATCCTAATCTTTTCCTACCTTAATTCCAACTTCAAAGAGGACTCCTTTTCACATTAAATCACCTAAATATCAAGTTCTAGAAGCCCTATTTTCGTGCATTAAGTTTATGCCACATGTAACCCTTCTAGAAGTTCTAGAATCTGCCACAAGGACCATTCCTTGTCCTCCTTGGAATCTGATTGAAAGTATCCTTGTTCTTTGGTGATTTGGAGTCCTAATTCCTCTCCTTTTCAGCCCAAATTCGTGCCTCCCCTTCACCCTATAAATACTTGATGCCACAACACTCAAAAACCACCACCCTCTACCACAAATTCACACCACACCATCCACCACACCTCAAGAGCCTAAATTCAGACAAATCCCCATTGTTGGTAGCAAGGAAGGAAGAAGGAGCCACCTAGAGCGTTTCTAGGTGTATTCAATCTTTGTTTTCAATGTTTAATTTATATTATCTTTGTTTTGTTGTAAACATGAGGAACTAATTTTGTTTTGGCTAGAGGAGACTTTGAAACCATGATTATATTTGCAATATGAATTGATTAATTCCAGTTGTGATTTCATAAATTGTGAATGCAATTTACTTAACTATTTGATGGATAACTTATTCTTGTTTGTTGATTAAGGGTGCACACTTAGTTTGCATGCATGAATTTGGGGCTAGAATATAAGGGAGTTTCACATAATCGTTACAAACTTATATTCACAAGTAGTTAAGGTTGTTTTCACAATCATGTTAAGTAAATTCCTAGCATGAGTATCATGATGTCATAGTTACAAGTGCTTTGTCAATACTTATGATTTTCATAGAACGTAATGATCTTTGATTGTATCTCTATTATGATGTCATGTAGGGAACTTTTGAAGAATGCTTTGGGTTGTCGTATGATGTCATCCAATCCAATAACTTAAGGAAAATCTGAAGGTTAATTAGTGATGTCACGTTTAATCTGGGGTGTTGAGGTTCATGGTTTATCGAAAAACAACTGGAAATCAATTTGTATGCAAGTGTGTCATGTGTGGAGAAGAATCCTCTAGCTATCTAATCATCCATCGTTTTTCCCAAATTCGTCCAAATCCTATTCAAGTCTTTTAGTTACTTGTTTTTATCTTAAATTCGTCAAAAACCCAATCCCCTTTATTTAGTTGTGTCAAATCTGTCCTAATTAGTGTTTTTGAGTGTTTTGAGTCAAAACCAAACCTATTTTCGTCCAAATTGAGTCCTAGAGTCTAGTTTGAGTCTTTTTTATTGTTTTGTGTTGTTTTGAGTCATATAAGTTTAGTTAAGAGTCTTTTGAGTTTATTTAAGTATTTTTAAGTTTAGTTTTATGTTTTTGAGTCAGTTTAGAGTAGATTAGCAATCCCTCCTAATCCCCGGCCTAGAACGATCCCTACTTATATCTATACTACAATTGTCAAAAAGAGGGTTTTAATTTGAGTGTTAGAATATTTCACATCACCTATGATTGTAGTATGTGTAAGTAGGGATCGTTCTAGGCCGGGGATTAGAAGGGATGCTAATCTACTCAAATTAAACACTAAAACACTAAACTAGACTCTAACAACTCAAAACAAGCTAAATAGACTCAAAACACACAAACTAAGTTAAATTGACTCGAAACAGACTCTAAGAAGTTATTTGGACGAATTTTAGACTATTAAGACTCAAAACACTAAATTGGACAGATTTGAACACTTTTCTAACTAATCTAACACACTTAATTAAAGGGGAGATTGATTTGGACGAAATTAAAGTAAAAACAAACAGATTTAAAGACTTAAACAACTTTGGACGAAATTAGGGAAAACTGTGGGTGAGAAGCTAGCTAGAGGGTCCTTCTCCACACATGACACACTTGCATACAAATTGATTTCCAGTTGCTTTTCCAATAAACCATGAACCTCAACACCCTAGATTACCTGTGACCAGCACTAATTAACCCTCAGATTTTCCTTAAGTTATTGAATTGGATGGAATACGCATCGACAACCAAATTATTCTTCAATAGTTCCCTACATGAACAACATAATAGAGATACAATCGAAGATCATTAAGCTTTGTGAAAATCATAAGCATTGACAAGGCATTCGTAACTATGAAAAACATGATACTCTTGCCAGGAATTTACTTAACACGATCGTGACTAGCAACCTCCACTACTTATAAATATAAGTTCATAACGATTAGGTGAAACTCCCTTATATTTTAGCATCAAATTCATGCATGCAAACAAAGTGGGCCCTCTTAATTAACACACAAGAATAAGTTCTTAATCAAACAGTTAAGTAAATTGTATTCACGATTTATGAAATCACAACTGAAACTAATCAATACATATTGCAAATATAATCATGGTTTCAATGTCTCCTCTAGCTAAAATAAGTTTAGCTCCTCATGTTTGCAAAACAAAGATAATTAAACTTAAACATTAAAAACAAAGATAGAATACACCTAGAAACACTCCAGGTGGCTCCTCCTTCCTTCCTTGCTGCGCACAATGGGGATTTGTGAGAATTTACGCTCTTGAGGTGTGGTGGATGGTGTGGTATGAAATTATGCTAGAGGGTGGTGATTTATGAGTGTTACGGCATCATGTATTTATAGGGTGAAGGGAAGGCACGAAATTGGGCTAAAAATGAAAGGAATTAGGACTCTAAATCACCGAAGAATAAGGACACTTTCAATCAGATTCCAAGGAGGATAAGGAATGGTCCTTGTGGCAGATTCTAGAACTTCTAGAAAGGTTACATGTGACATAAACTTAGGGCACGAAAATAGGGCTTCTAGAACTTGATATTTAGGTGATTTAATGTGAAAAGGAGTCATCTTTGCAGCTGGAATTAAGGTAGGAAAAGATTAGGTTAGGATAAGATAAGATAAGGTTGGATAAGGTTTGGATAAGATAAGGTAATTTGGATAATGTTTCCTTCTTCATGGCTGATTCCTTAGCCTCCAAGTCTTTGATTTAATTCTTCCAGATGTTAAGCACATTCCTAGCCTCTTTTGATCTTCAATTTCGTCCATCCACCTTGGTCCATGCATATGCTATCCATTCCAAGCCCAAAACTGCTTCAAATAGCACCAAATTTCACTTTCTTGCCAACTTTGTCATTTAAACCTACAAACACACGAAAATAGCTTAAAACACTATAATAAATAGAAACTAACTTACTAAATGCAAAGAAACAAGCTAACAAAGTTGCATAAATATGCTCCTATCAGTGAAACTCCCTTATACTCTAGCATCAAATTCAAATTCATGCATGCAAATTAAGTGTTGACCCTCAACCAACACACATAAACAAGTTTTAATAACTTAGATAAGCAAACCACACTCATGCCTTAAGAAACAATAACTGTATGTAATCAATTCATATAAAACATATAATCACGGCTTCGAATTCACCTCCAACTATAAAGAAATTAGTTCCTCATGTTCATCATAATTGAAAACCAAATTAAAATAAATATTGAACTAAAACTAAGGATAGAAAGAACCCAGAAGCACTCCACACTCCAATGGTAGATTTCGAACCCTACTTGGATGGTGGCAAGCATGGCACAAGTCCTTCTATGCTTCCTTCCTTGCTGCAGCACTAGGGTGAATTAAGGTGTTTGATGGCTGAATGTATGAATGAATGTATAAGTGAATGGATGGTGGTGTTTTCTGCGACATAAGTATGTATATATATGTGTGATACACGGCTGCAACCCTAGGGAAATCAGATTAGGGTGTTGTAGAAATCATGACACACCCCGACCGAGATCAGGGCGTGCTGGCCATCACACGAAGGTGACGTAGTCATGTGCACGTGCGGAAGCTAATAAAATAGTAATATAAAAGTACGAATAATTAAAAACTAGCGTACAAAGTACTCAGATAAGTGCTAGCGTAAGTGAGATACAAATTCAGAGCAAGACTACAGCAGTCCAAAAGAAAAGTCGCGACAAAAGTACACCCGAAGGTAACCCTACGCTGGTGAGTGTCTGTCAGAAAAGCCGGAAGAACCCTCTGGGAAACCACCGAACCTGCTAAGCAACTAGAACCTGGAGGGGCGCAAAACAAAAGCGTGAGTGGGCAAAAACAAAGCTCTTTGAAAACCATTTAGCAAAATACATTCTAACCCCTCGCCGTAAAACCTGTATACTTCCCAAAAAATAACGTATATACGTATGTATAGATATGCCAAACATGCTCAAAGGTATGCCAATCATGCTCAAGATATGCCATGCCGAAACCTCAGAATGAAATGCAAGTGCTCAGGTATAAATCAAATCAATAACATAACATCTGGCAGCCGGAGTCACCTAACGTGACCTGTACGGCTGCATATAGAGCTCAAATCTCAAACTCAATAACTGAACCTGCCCACGAGTCGGAACCACCTAAAGTGGTCTGTACGACAGGCCTGGGTGTAATATATATATACGCTCTAGTGCTACGATCACGTGAAGGCTGTGCGAATAATCGCGGGTCACCTACGAGTCGGAACCACCTAAAGTGGTCTGTACGACAGGACTGTGCACCTAACTTGGATCCAAGCTGAGCGTGTGGTGCGGGAGGTGAACATCACGTGAAGGACTGTGCCCTACTCTGGGCGGGAGCACTAACACCGGGGGTGCAGGTTATGAGCTCTCTAAGCATCTCAAACTATTGCTGAATGTAAATATGAATACCACTTACCTGGCACTTACTTGTACGTCCACAGCACCAAATACGCATATATAAATGTATGCCACTACTAATGCATGTGATGATGCATAAATGATAAGAATATGGTGCATGGCATAAAACAATAACCCTTTTTAACCTATTTCTGGGAATATAAATGTATATAGGTATATACGGAAAACCAAAAGCCCACTCACTGGTATGTGGAAGGGTCGTAGCCCCCCTGTCTCGAGTGCGCACGCTCGTCCTCGGAATACGTGTCACCTATATGCGAAATAACTATAAAAATGTTAACTTTAAAGCACATAACCTAACTTTCGTAATAACTTCTCATACATTGCTCAAAATGGACAAATGAATATACCAACGTGCTCTACACAACCTCAGGATCACAACCATATTTTTAGAAAAAATTTCCTCCGCCACACGTGCCCCCACGCGCCGGCCGCGCGCAGGCATGTGCGGTGCACACGGACGGCGTCAACTGACGCCGTGAGGAATATTCCGTTATCTCTAACGGATTCCGTCAACGGCGTCAGGAATATTCCGTCAGATTTGACGGAATATTCCGTCACCTTCTCCGTTCAATCTCCGGTGCCGTCGCCGTCGCCGGCGCCGTTATCTCTGAGGTCTCGCCTCCTTCCTTGATCTCGAGCTTAATTCAGTTCTTGAGTCTCCTGGTCAGCTACCTGAGCCTCAAGCACCCGATCAACTAGAATTGGTCTAACTTGGAAATTAGCAAGTAGCGCCACCTCTCGATTTTCTGCTTCTAACCTCACTCCCGTAACACGCAAGTCCACCAAAAGAGGAACACGACTAGCGTACAACGCATTAATACGGCCCTGTGACTTCCTGCTAAGTGCATCAGCCACTACGTTCGCACGACCAGGGTGATAATCAATCGTGCAATCGTAATCGCTGAGCAACTCCAACCACCTCCGTTGACGAAGATTAAGTTCTTTCTGAGTAAAGAGATACTGAAGACTCTTGTGATCTGTAAAGATCCTACACTTCTCTCCGTAAAGATAGTGTCTCCACAACTTCAACGCAAAGATAATAGCAGCCAACTCCAAATCATGTGTAGGGTAATTCAACTTATGGGGTTTCAACTGCCGCGAAGCATAAGCAATCACCCTACCATGCTGCATCAATACACATCCCAGACCATTCAAGGAAGCATCGCTATAAACCTCGAAATCACCACTATCGTCTGGGAGTGCCAAAACAGGTGCATGAGTGAGACAATGCTTCAACTGCTGGAAACTATGTTCACACTATCATCCCACTCATATTTAACATCCTTCCTTGTTAACCTCGTCAGTGGCAAGGCAATCACCGAAAAATCCTTAACGAATCTCCGATAATACCCCGCCAAACCAAGGAAACTTCTCACCTCGGTGACGGTTCGCGGTTGCTCCCAACTCTACACGGCCGCAGCCTTCTGAGGGTCCACCAAAATACCCTGAGCAGAAATGATGTGCCCCAAGAACGCAACTTGATCTAACCAGAACTGGCACTTGCTAAACTTAGCATACAATTGGCGTTCCCTCAACCTCTTCAACACCAAAGTAAGATGTCGAACATGCTCCGCTTTGGACTTAGAATACACCAGAATATCGTCAATGAAGACAATAACAAATCTATCCAAGTAAGGCTGGAACACCCGGTTCATTAAATCCATGAAGGCGGCTGGTGCATTCGTCAACCCAAATGGCATAACCAGGAACTCGTAATGACCATAACGAGTCCTGAACGCCGTCTTAGGGACATCACCCCTACTGATCTTCAGCTGATAGTACCCAGACCTCAAGTCTATCTTAGAGAACACACAAGCACCTCTCAGCTAATCAAACAAATCATCGATACGAGGCAATGGATAACGGTTTTTAATCGTCACCCGATTTAATTGCCTGTAGTCGATACACAGCCTCAAAGTTCCATCCTTCTTCCTCACAAACAAAACTGGAGCGCCCCAAGGCGAAGTACTAGGCTGAATAAATCCCTTATCCACTAACTCCTGCAACTGAACTTTCAATTTCCTCAACTCCATGGGAGCCATACGATAAGGAGTTAAAGAAATAGGATTAGTACCTGGAAGCAACTCAATAGTGAACTCCACGTCTCGATCTGGGGGTAAACCAGGTAAATCCTCGGGGAATACATCAGGGAAGTGTCTGACCACTCTCACATCCTCAACTCTGCTAGGAACAGCCTCATCTAGCACCACATGAGCTAGGTACCCCTGACAACCCTTAGACAACAACTTTTTCGCTCGCAACGCCGAGATAACGCCGTGTCTCACCCCACTCTGCTCACCCACGAAAGTAACCACAGGTAGTCCAGGTCGGTGAAACGTAACTACTTTCTAGTAACAGTCGATGTTGGCACGATAGAAATGTAACCAATCTGTGCCCAGAATCACATCAAAGTCAACAATATCTAACGGGATAAGATCGGCTGACAAAGCAACACCCTCTACAATCACTGGACATCCTGGGTACACACAATCTACGACACATCTCTCTCCTCTCGGCATAGCGAACTCTAAATCGTACCCTAGAGGTGTGGGGCGAGGTTGCGTAACTTGAGCAAATGTATGAGAAATTACGGAATGTGTAGCTCCACAATCGATTAAGACTCTAGCAAAACAACCAAGAATATTTAACGTACCCATAATCAAGTCTGGGTTGTTCTGGGCATCCTGCAGAGAAATATTGTGAAGACGCCCCTGGCCCTGCTGACGTCCACTGCGGCCTCCGCTCGCCCAAACACTGCATCCCTGAGCACCGCACCCCTGACTGGGCTGACCCGACTGTCTCGAAGACCCTACACTGCTGGTAGCAATCTCACCCTGCTGATACTGTCCTCCCTGATACCACTGAGAGCCACCTACTGGAGCTGGAGGATACGGCATATAGCCGCCAGAAAACTGAGGATAGCCACCCTGGGAATAGGGATCCTGGGGGTACTGATACTGCCCCGGAGCATAAGGGACAGCATCACCCTGATAGTGGTAAGCACCACCTCGACCCGTCTGGCCGTAGCTAGTCGGACCCTGGATCTGCTGGAGCGGTGCAGGTGGTGGCATAAAAGTCTGCTGCGGTTTCTACTGCTGACCCTGGGGACAATTCGCAGCTCTATGTCCCACCTGTCCACACGTGAAGCAACCACTGCTACTACGCCTACACTCGCCGAAATGTCGGTTGTTACACCTGCGGCAAACTGGGGCCCTACCTCAACCACCATCGCCCTGCCTCTGGCCTCTAGCGCCACCAGAAAATCTACCTCCACGACCTTGTCCAGTGGCACTGAAGCCACCACTAGAAGAACTCGAACCTGCACCACCCCTCTTGAAGTTCTGAGTCTGACGGGGCCCGAGCGATGCTTGACCTTTTCCCTTGTCATCTTTCTTCTGATTGCCGTCCTTCTCTTCATCACTGTCGCTCGACATATTCTCAGAGTCCTCAATCCTCAACAGTATCTCATAGAAATCCTAGTAGGACTCACAGTGTGTAGTAGTCGCCATAGAACGCCACCTCTTCCTGGTGCCCAAACGAAAACGACGGAGCATCTCTGCTGGATTACCAGCAACGTCAGGATGGTAGCGGGACAGATCAGTAAACTTGCGGTAGTACTCATTAGCCGACATCTTCCGCTTTTTCAACTCGGTGAACTCCTGCTTCTTCCGATCAATGTACTCAGGGGGCACATACCTCCTCTTAAACAAATCCGTAAAAACATTCCAATCAGTCATCTGAGCTGGAGTCAACCTACGAAGCTCCTGCTCCCACCAAGCTGCAGACTCCGTATCCAGAAACCATGAGGTCGTCTCGACCCACCTCTCCACAGGAAGGTTCCCCTGATTATGCAACACACGGAAAGTCTTCTCAATGTGTTCTAACCACCGCTCTGCGCCCTCGTGGCCCTCACTACCTTTGAACTTATCCAATTTCAGATTGTACATAGTCTCCAGATGAGTCCTCTGGGGAGGGCGCATCACAGACTGAAGGGCTGTAGCAATAACTTCCCCCAACTGAGCAACATCGGGGAAGCTAGACTCAGAAGAACGACGTGGTTCCCGACGAGGCGACATAATTCTGACAGAAGACACCAAAACCATTAGAATACTCACAAGGACACAGGACTGCCAAACCTAAGCTCTGATACCAAACTGACACACCCCGACCGAGATCAGGGCGTGCTGGCCATCACACGAAGGTGACGTAGCCATGTGCACGTGCGGAAGCTAATAAAATAGTAATATAAAAGTACGAATAATTAAAAACTAGCGTACAAAGTACTCAGACAAGTGCTAGCGTAAGTGAGATACAAATTCAGAGCAAGACTACAGCAGTCCAAAAGAAAAGTCGCGACAAAAGTACACCCGAAGGTGACCCTACGCTGGTGAGTGTCTGTCAGAAAAGCCGGAAGAACCCTCTGGGAAACCACCGAACCTGCTAAGCAACTAGAACCTGGAGGGGCGCAAAACAAAAGCGTGAGTGGGCCAAAACAAAGCTCTTTGAAAACCATTTGGCAAAATACATTCTAACCCCTCGCCGTAAAACCTGTATACTTCCCAGAAAATAACGTATATACGTATGTATAGATATGCCAAACATGCTCAAGGGTATGCCAATCATGCTCAAGATATGCCATGCCGAAACCTCAGAATGAAATGCAAGTGCTCAGGTATAAATCAAATCAATAACATAACATCTGGCAGCCGGAGTCACCTAACGTGACCTGTACGGCTGCATATAGAGCTCAAATCTCAAACTCAATAACTGAACCTGCCCACGAGTCGGAACCACCTAAAGTGGTCTGTACGACACGCCTGGGTGTAATATATATATACGCTCTAGTGCTACGATCACGTGAAGGCTGTGCGAATAATCGCGGGTCACCTACGAGTCGGAACCACCTAAAGTGGTCTGTACGACAGGACTGTGCACCTAACTTGGATCCAAGCTGAGCGTGTGGTGCGGGAGGTGAACATCACGTGATGGACTGTGCCCTACTCTGGGCGGGAGCACTAACACCGGGGGTGCAGGTTATGAGCTCTCTAAGCATCTCAAACTATTGCTGAATGTAAATATGAATACCACTTACCTGGCACTTACCTGTACGTCCACAGCACCAAATACGCATATATAAATGTATGCCACTACTAATGCATGTGATGATGCATAAATGATAAGAATATGGTGCATGGCATAAAACAATAACCCTTTTTAACCTATTTCTGGGAATATAAATGTATATAGGTATATACGGAAAACCAAAAGCCCACTCACTGGTATGTGGAAGGGTCGTAGCCCCCTGTCTCGAGTGCGCACGCTCGTCCTCGGAATACGTGTCACCTATATGCGAAATAACTATAAAAACGTTAACTTTAAAGCACATAACCTAACTTTCGTAATAACTTCTCATACATTGCTCAAAATGGACAAATGAATATACCAACGTGCTCTACACAACCTCAGGATCACAACCATATTTTTAGAAAAAATTTCCTCCGCCGCACACGCCGGCCACGCGCAGGCACGTGCGGTGCACACGGACGGCGTCAACTGACGCCGTGAGGAATATTCCGTTATCTCTAACGGATTCCGTCAACGGCGTCAGGAATATTCCGTCAGATTTGACGGAATATTCCGTCACCTTCTCCGTTCAATCTCCGGTGCCGTCGCCGGCGCCGGAAAACTGGAAAACCTGCAAACCGTGTTTTCTCACTCGTTTCTCCACCGTTTTTCACGTTTCTTGGCCAAAATGAAGCTTAGACCTAGGAGAATCACGATAGACTACTTTTAAAGATTAAAATTCACGAGATCATACTTGTCTCAAAACTCAAAAACCGGCCAACTTCGAAACCCACGATTCCGACGTCCAATTTCGTCCAACGAGCTACTCCGATGCTCCTTAGGACCTCACTAAGACATCTATGAGCTTCAAAAATCCAAAAACAAGCTGGATTAATGTTTGCATGAACAGTGCTCAAAACGGACATCGTCGAATCGACGTGAGAACGACGAATTTCTTACCTGAAAATGGTATGATTGTGCTCCCACGAACTTCACGATCACAACTGTGCTCTTAGTTTCCTCGATCTGCTAGTGTTTAGGGTGTTTGTGGGTTTGTCCATACGTACACAGTGGAAATGGGAGAAATGGGAACACGGGGAGAGACAGGGAGAAAGACAGAGAGAGAGGGATAGGGATAATGTGTGTGTGTGTGGCCCAACACATGCCAACACCACACAAATAACCAAACAACATAACGGAAATGAACTAGGGGCAAAAATGTCTTTTCACAAGTGCGTTTTAATAATCCTGGGACGGGATGTCACAACCTACCCACCTTAATAGAATTTCGTCCCGAAATTCAAAATAACCAAGCAGCAACCCCTAGTGGTCAAAGAACAATCTAGGATACAAATCCCTCATCCGATCTTCTGTCTCCCACGTAGCTTCCTCGACTGAATGATTCCTCCACAAAACTTTTACTAAGTTCACCGTCTTATTCCTCAGAACCTTCTCTTTCCAATCGATGATCGTCACCGGTTCCTCGTCATACGTCAAATCTGGATTAATCTCTAACGGTTGAGGAGGTATCACGTGAGATGGATCAGCAACATAGTGTCGGAGCATAGACACGTGAAAGACGTTATGCACTCTAGCCAACTCCGGAGGCAACTCCAACCTGTAACCTACCTCACCAACTCATTCTGTGACCATGTAATGGTCCGATGTACCTGGGACTCAACTTCCCCTTCTTTCCAAACCGCACGACACCTCTCCACGGTGAAAGCTTCAGAAATACCCAATCTCCGACCTCATACACTCTGTCAGTAGCATGCCGATCCGCTAAACTCTTCTGCCTATCCTGAGTTGCTTTCAGGTTAGACTTAATCACCTGAACATTCTGAGTAGTCTCCTCAACAATCTCCGGACCCACTAAAACTCTCTCGCCAACCTTTGACCAACACAACGGTGTGCGACAAGCTCTGCCATACAAAGCCTCAAATGGCGCCATGCCGATGCTCGAATGGAAACTGTTGTTGTAGGCAAATTCCATCAAATCTAACCGCTGGTGCCAAGCATCACCAAATTGCAACACCGAAGCTCGCAACATATCCTCCAAAGTCTGAATAGTTCTCTCTGATTGTCCGTCTGTCTGTGGATGATACGCCGTACTGTAAAGTAGCCTCGTGCCCAAAGCTTCCTGAAAAGCCACCCAGAACTTCGATGTAAATCGTGGATCACGATCCGAGACAATACTCACTGGGACACCATGATACTTAGACACATACAAACATAAAAAACGACTCTTTTTGGGTTTTTTTCAAAACGTTTTTCGAATTTTTTTTTTCAAAATTTTCGGATTTTATGTTACAGGACGCATTAAAACACTTCAAAACATTGAGTAAAAACTTTTAGAAGTGAGAGGTGATAAAATTCAAAAATTAGTCATGGAAAGCATCTATTTACCCCCCCACACTTCAACCAAACATTGTCCTCAATGTATCAAACATAGACTCTCACACAAGCAATCAAACAACACAACTAACAAACATGACAAATATGGCAAAGTAAAAGCAATAACGAGTAAGGTTAAGGAACGCAATTCTGGTTTTGGAGCCGAAGATTCCTAGGTCTTCATTATTTGAACGCATGGGTTGCCTACCAAGAAGCGCTTGCTTTAATGTCTGCCAGCTGGACGATACTTCCATTTAAGCTTCATTAGAGCCCACGACATGGAGGGGTACATCCTCCACGACATGCTCCTTAAAATACTCATAATAAGGCTTCAAACGGTGTCTATTCACTTTGAATTCATGTCCTGTCTTTAAACTTTGAATTTGGACTACACCATAAGGAAAGACATCAGTAACAACAAAATGACCAACCCACTTAGAACGCAACTTACCTGGAAACAATCGAAGGCGGGAGTTGAAAAGCAACACTTTCTACCCTATAGAGGACGTCTTACTACGAATCATCCTCTCATGTATTTTCTTTGGTTCTTTAATGTTTTCTTGCATGCTAAAGACTCTTAATTTGGAACCAAAGTTGAACATCGCAATTAGGTTGTAGATTAGGAGAATTTGATCAAAACCACACATCTTATGGCTGATCATGTATATGTAAAAAGAACTCCGGAAATAGGTTGGTAATTGAATACAGTTGAACTTTATAAACATGGAATTGGTTTTGTAATGGTGAACTCGAAATCCCTGGACCCATCTTCATCGTTTCTCAATCAACTTATCATTCGTTGTTACATTTTTCTTGCATTTTTAGTTATTCTCATTAACAGCACACAAGCTACATTTAATTTGTTATTTTCATTGTTTAGTGAGGGTTCTTTGTAGGTTAGTAATTTATAGAGATTTAATCAGTCCCTGTGGTTCGACACCCTTACTTGTGCCATTATACTAACCATATATTGCACTCGGAAGGAAGTATATGTCCGAAAAACTTGCTGAGATAGGCCAAAGACTTGAACGTGTAAAGAGCAACACTTTTGAGAACTGTCTATCAACTAGTGCTCAAATTAACAGTGAAGAAGAGGACGATCAATCTTCTAGATCAGCGAGTGTAGGTGCTTATTCTGAGCACTCCAATTCTGAACAAGAAGAAATGGCAAACAATGACGATGAGAATCAAGCTTTGGAGGATTATGCTCAACCGCTTATACCAAATTCACCTTCGTGCATCTTGTTGCTTGTTGAGGCTAGAAACTATGATCTCAAATCTTCACATTTTCATATGCTTCCTTCTTTTTATGGTTTACCTAACGAAGATCTGTTAGCCCATATTAAAGAATTCTATAATGTTGTGAGTGGTTTACCTTTACAGGGAGTGAATGAAGCAAATCTGAGGATGAGAGCTTTTCCCTACACATTGAAAGATAAAGCTAAGGGTTGGTTAATGACTTTAACACCTAGTTCGCTCACTACTTGGGATGCCGTAGCTAAGAAATTTTTGGAGAAATTTTTCTTTACTCAAAAGACAGCTACTTTAAGAGGGCAAACCTTCAACTTTGCAGAACATAATGGAGAACCATTCAATTAATGTTGGGAGCATTTTAAAGGGCTTTTCCTGCAATGTGGACATCATGGGTTACCTTTTTACTTACAAATGTAAATTTTTTACAATGGATTAACCCAAACATGTCAATCTACTGTTGACAATGCAGCAGGTGGAGCTTTGAAGAAAAAGAATGCTCAAGAGTCATATAACATCTATGAGATGTTGGGATCTAATGCTCAACACAAAGATACAAGAGGTAAACGAGCTAAGGTGTATGAAATGAGCTCTAACAATGATCTCGCATTGCAGGTGGCTAGTTTGGAAAAGAAGCTTGATTCCGTGCTTAATATAGTGCCCAAGATAGCTGAGGTGTGGGCCATGTGCAACATACCAGGTCATCCTACTTATCAATGCTCAGGTAGTAAGGCTTATCCCGAATTCGTCCAAGAGCAAGTGAATCTCATGAACCCTTACAATCAGAGGCCACGAAATGACCCATTCTCTAATACATACAACCCTGGTTGGAGAGATCATCCCAATCTCTCATGGAAAAATAACAATCAGTTTCAAAATTTCCAACCTAAGCATGCTACTACAGTTGAAGATACGGTTAAATTGCTAGCCCAAAACACCATTCAATTCCAGCAAACTACCAATAATACTCTCCAACAACATTCGGCTACTTGATGTGAAAATTAACTTGACACACAAATTAAACTCTATTGTTGACAATTGTAGTATATATGTAAGTAGGGATCGTTCTAGACCGAGGATTAACTAGGGATGCTAATCAACACATATAAGACTCAAAAACACTAAACTAGACTCTATAAACTCAAAACTAACTTAAACCACTCAAAATAGCAACAAACAATAAAAAAGACTCAATTCTAGACCTAACAAGTGATTTTGACGAAAATAAGACTTAACTTGACTCAGAAGACTAAAAGAAAACTGATTTTGACGAAAATAACAAGACTAAATGAAAAGAGGATTGTTTTTGACGAATTTAAAACTTAAAACAGAAACTTTGCATAAAACACTTCGTAAAAACGAACTTGGTGAATTTAAATGGGTGAAAGGCTAGTTATTCCTTTAGACTATGAATGACAACGCCCCAAGTTAATTGCATCGCACAATCAACCATCAGATTTTCCTTATTTCATTGAATTGAATGAATATGCATTACAACCAAATTATCTTTCTCAAGTTCTCTATATGAAATGCATAATAAAGATACATATCAAAAGTCATTAAGTTCTATGAAAATCATAAGCAATGACAAGGCATTTATCACTATGAAACGCATGAGACTCATGCCAAGGATTCACTTAACACAATTATGACTAGCAACCTGGACTTGTGAATATAAGTGAATAACTATTACGTGAAACTCCCTTATATTCTAGCATCAAATTCATGCATGCAAATTAAGTGTCGACCCTTAACCAACATATACTTAGATAAGCAAATCACATTCAAGACTCAAGAAACAATAACTGGATCTAATCAATTCATATAAAACATATAATCATGGCTTCGAATTCACCTCTAACTAAAAAGAAATTAGTTCCACATGTTCATCAAAAGTCATTAAGTTCTATGAAAATCATAAGCATTGACAAGGCATTTATCACTATGAAACGCAAGCAACTCATGCCAAGGATTCACTTAACACGATTGTGACTAGCAACCTCCACTACTTGTGAATATAAGTGAACAACTATTACGTGAAACTCCCTTATATTCTTGCATCAAATTCATGCATGCAAATTAAGTGTCGACTCTTAACCAACATACAAAAACAAGTTTTGATTACTTAGATAAGCAAATCACATTCAAGACTCAAGAAACAATAACTGGATATAATCAATTCATATAAAACATATAATTATGGCTTCGAATTCACTTCTAACTAAAAAGAAATTAGTTCCACATGTTCATCATAATTGAAAACCAAATTAAAATAAACGTCAAACTAAAACTAAGGATAGAAAGAACCAAGAACGTCCCACTCCAATGGCATGCACGACACTCCCTTGGATGGCAGATTGCACAAGTCTTCTTCTCCTTCCTTCCTTGCTTGCGACACTAGGGTGATGTGGTGTGAATTATGGTGTTTGATGGCTGAATGTATGAATGAATGAATGAGTGAATGGATGATTGAAACCTACGGCAAAGGCTTGTATTTATAGGGCTAGAGAATACACAATTTTTGAAGGGAAAAGGATTGCACAATCCTAGGAGGAAAGGGTTAATGCATTCAAAAACCAAGGGGGAAAGGGATAAGGAATACACGGCAAGGATTAGGGTTTCTAGAAGGGAATAGGTGCGGCAAAGATTTAGGATCAGATAAGGCCTTTTAGAATGAATATTAGGGCAGATTTCTAGAATAACAAAGACTAAGGGGTGCGCACCTTTGTAGGAGAGGTATTACAATTCCTAAACTACCAAGGAATGGCATATATGTGGCACACAAAGGATAAGGTCTTTAGAATCTGAGTTATGTATTTAAATGTATAACTAATCCCTTCTAAATAGCTAGAATTAAGGCACAAACTGATTTGGATAAGATAAGATAGGATAATGCTAGATTTAGGAAAGGATAAGGTTGGTTAGGATAGGATAAGATAAGGTTGGCTAAGATAAGATTGGATAATGTTCCTTATTTCTTGTTCTTTCCTTATCTTCTTTGTCTTTGAACTTGTTTCTCTAGATTTGTAGCATGTTTCTAGCCTCTCTTGACTTGAATTTCGTCCATCCACCTTGCTCCATATGCAAGCTATCCATTCCATGCTCAAAACTGCTCCAAATGGCTCGAAAATGCACTTTCTTGCCAACTTTACCATTAGGACATACAAACACACGAAGATAGCTTGAAACACTATAATAAGTATTAATTAGCTCACTAAATGTAAGGAAACAACATAGCTATGTAGCATAAATATGCTCCTATCAAATTTCCCCACACTTAGCTTTTGCTAGTCCTTGAGCAAAACAAAACAAAACAACAAAACATAACCTAAACCTTCCAACAATTGCCTTAGGGATTTGCAAGGTAACATGACATATTAAAGATCACCACTCACATAGATTTTAGTTATCCCTACCCTCGAGCATATACTTTAACCATAGTCACCACTCACTAGCTCGCATTTAATCAATCAAAACAACATTTTGAATGTATTAACATACCTTAGAGAATTCCCTCAATTCCTCACCAGATACACTCTATTTTCACACAGATTTCTAACTACACTCCCTACAATAGGTATATGTGAGAAGATTGATGTAAACATATAGACTAGTACTCACATATGTATAATCAAATAAGGCACTTTCTAGAATTATTAACATGTATATGATATGATCTCATGAATGGAATGCCATTAATTAGACGCGAGAACCAGGGATACCATATGCTCGTACCAATTTTAAACTCCACATATTGAAACACATAACAATGAAGATAAAAGTCTAAGGTTGTAACGGGGCTAAGGTATTGGCTAACAAAGAAAGGTAAGGATAAACAAAAGTTCTTAAAGCAATAGTAAGCAAAGTAATGAAATAAGCATTTAGAATTCACTTTTGAATGCAGAAATCAACTTTGAACACTTAGGGCCAGATTTAAACTTTTGGACCCTTTCCTCAACAATCAACACTTGTGAGTTCATTCTCACTTATTTTCAACTCATTTTCTTTCAACTTTTTCTTCTTTTTATTCTTTCTTTTTCACGTTTTTTTTTTTTTTTCCGTGCCCAATTCTTTTTCTTTGGCACACTACATGTACAACCTCCTGGATTCCCACGAAAAACACCTTCCCCCACACTTGTTTTTCTGCAATTTTTAGATCAAAAGGAATTCCCTCTAAGTCATGCTGCACTATCCTTTAAGAACAAGGTTATGGATAGTCCTATTTTAGGCTAGGTAAGGATAATGTGGTTAACAAAGAAAATAGGCTAACTAAGGTTCAAAGGGGTTAAACCTACAATACATATGCATAGGGTAAGGCTTTTTGGCTCTGGTTTAACTAAACAACTTCCTCTTGTTTTATGTTATGCACTCAATATCATGCTTTGAATGAAATGGACATGAGTTCTAGTATTTGGAACTATAATGATGAAACGCATTCTAAGTAGCAACCAAGCAAATAAATGATGAGATCATGCAACAACTTTAGAAAACAAGAAATCATAGATTAATACTCTCCAAATAAAGTTTAGGCTCAAGTCTCTCACGGTTGTAGCGTTAGTTTGAGTTTCTTCCTTCAAGCATGTTACAAAAACTGATTTTTTTCCTTTGTGATTATATGTGAATTTGTAAATGACAACTACAACTAAGCATAAACCAAAGAGCATATCAAACTTCCGCATTCTTTGAGTCTAGTTTAGTGTTTTAACCATTGTTTTACGTTTTTGAGTCAGTTTTCAAGTGATTTAGCAATCCCTCCTAATCCCCGGTTTAGAACGATCCCTACTTATACATATACTACAATTGTCAAAATAGGGTTTTAATTTGTGTGCTTATATATTTCGCATCACATAACCTAAACCTTCCAACGTTTGCCTCAGGGATTTCCAATGAAACATGACATGTCAAAGATCATTACTCACATAGCTTTTAGTCTTCCTTCCCCTCGAGCACATACTTAATCATAGTCACCATTCACTAGCTCACATTTAATCAATTAAAACAACATTTTGAATGTAGTAACATGCCTTAGAGAATTCCCTCAATTCCTCACTAGTTATGCACTCAATTTTCACTCAGATTTTCTGACTACACACCCTACAATAGTTATATGTGAGAAGATTGATGTAAACATGAAAGACTAGTACTCACATATGTTATAACAAAGAAAGCAATTTCTGGAGTAATTAAACATGTTTAGATATGATCTCATGAATGGAATGCTACTACTTAGATGCGAGAACCAGTGACACCATATGCTCATACCAAATTCAAACTCCACAAATTGAAATACACAACACTCAAGATAGAAGTCAAGGGTTGTAACGGGGCTTGGGATATTGGCTAACAAGGAAAGATAGGGATAAACAAAAGTTCTTTAAGCAATAGCAAGCAAAGTAATGAAATTAAGACTTAGAATTCACTTAGAATGCAGAAATCAACTTTTAGACATACAGGGAAGATTCAAACAACTCTAATTCATTGTTTTGGACCCTTACTTCAACAAACAATACTTTGGAACTCTTTTCACCTCTTTTCAACTCTTTTTCACTTTTTTTTTTTTTTTTTCACAACTTTTTTTTTCTAGCCGTGCCTATGGCACATAAACTCACATCAATAATCCTTCCCCCACACTTATTTTCTGCAACACATTAATCAAAAGGAATTCATTTTTAGTCATGCTTACTATGCTTCAAGAACAAGGGTATGGATGGTCCTAATCTAGGCTAGGTGAGGATAATATGGGTTAACAAAGAACATGGGCTAACACGGCTCAATGGGGTTAAACTTAAACACATAATGAATTAAGGGCACACGGCTATTTGGCTTTGATGGTGGTCACTACACGACTTCATCTTGAATATGTGTTATGCAAATCAATAACATGCTTTGAATGAAATGGGCATGAGTTCTAGCATTTGGAACTAAGTGATGAAACGCCTTCTAAGTAGTAACCAAGCAAAGAACAATGATGCACAGATTATTACTCTCCAAATAAACGTTTAGGCTCAAGTCTCACAGGGATGTAGCGTTAGTTTGAGTTCATTCCTTCAAGCATGTTACAAAAACTAATTTTCCTTTGTGATTACATGTGAATTCGTAAACTATAACTACAACCAAGCATAAACCAAAGAGTATATCAAACGTCCATCCATGTTTGTAACTTTCTTTAACCATTATGCAATTAAAAACCAAATCCTCATCATTGTGTTGGAAGGTAACCTACGACACAAACAAACACACAAAAACAACTCTTTTTGGGTTTTTCAAAACAATTTTTCAAATTTTTATGGGATTTTCGGATTTTTAAGTCAACACACACTAAAACACTCTAAAATAGCTTAAAAACACTTAAAAACAGCAAGGAACAACATTGGAAGTTATGGGTGATAAAATCCCACGAATTTGCATCAACAACACTTAGTTACCCCCCCCCCCCCCACACTTAAATCAAACATTGTCCTCAATGTTTCAAGCCTAAAATCACACCAAACAAAAGTAAACACACAAACAGCAACTAAACACTCTAATGATGGCAGAATGTATATAACAAAGAGAAGAGGCTAAGGACGCAAATCTGGTTATGGAGTGTAAATGCCATCCTCTCCTTGGTGATTGCATGGGTTGCCTCCCACGAAGCGCTTGCTTTAACGTCTTGCAGCCGGACGATGGTATGCTCATTCCCCATTGGAGCCCACGGCATGCAATGGGATCTCCTCCACAACATGCTCAACAAAGTTCTCATAGTAGGGTTTCAACCTATGGCCATTCACCTTGAATTCTTGTCCAGTTTTCAAACTTTGTATTTGGACTGCACCATGCACAAAAACATTAGTGATAACAAATAGACCAACCCACTTAGAACGTAACTGACCGGGGAATAACCGAAGACGGGAATTAAATAACAACATTTTCTGCCTGATTGAGAAGGTTTTGCCTCTAATCATCTTGTCATGGAATGCCTTGGTCTTCTCTTTGTAAATCCGGGCATTCTCATAAGCCTCATGCCTAATCTCTTCAAGCTCGTTCAATTGTAGTTTCCTATGGTTTCCAGCCGTGTCCACATCCATATTGAAGGTCTTGACCGCCCAATGTGCCTTGTGTTCAAGCTCCACGGGTAGATGGCATGGCTTGCCATAGACTAGCCGAAATGGGGACATACCAATGGGCGTTTTGTAAGTCGTTCGATACGCCCACAATGCATCCTCCAAACGCAAGCTCCAATCTTTTCTATTTGGCCCAACGGTCTTTTCCAAGATTTGCTTTATTTCTCGATTTGAAACTTCGGCTTGGCCACTGGTTTGGGGGTGATAAGGTGTGGAAGCCTTATGCATCACGTTGTACTTCTTGAGCAACGCCTCAATGGTGCGGTTGCAAAAATGAGACCCACCATCGCTTATGAGCACTCTAGGCATCCCAAATCTAGAGAAAATGTTAGATTTGACAAAATCTGCAACAACTCTAGAATCATTAGTTCGGGTGGCTTTAGCTTCCACCCACTTTGACACATAATCCACCGCAAGTAAAATGTAAGTAAAACGAAAAGAGATAGGGAAAGGACCCATAAAATCAATACCCTAAACATCAAAGATTTCAACAACAAGGATTGGGGTTTGCGGCATTTGGTCACTTTGGCCTAAACTTCCTGTCCTTTGACAACGATCACATGTTAAGCAAAAAGCCCTAGCATCTCTAAACAATGTAGGCCAACAAAAACCACTTTCAAGAACCTTAAACTTTGTGCGTTGTGTGCCAAAATGTCCACCACATGCATATGTATGGCAAAAACTCAAAATGGAATTAAACACAGATTCATGAACACAACGACGCACAATCTGATCCGGGCAGATTTTCCACAAATAAGGGTCGGCCCAAACATAAAAACGTCCATCCTTTTTTAGTTTATCACATTGGGTTGCTTAGACACCAAAAAATTGACCAAATCGGCATACCAAGGGGTACTTACCTCAACGGACAGAAGTTGTTCATCCGGAAACGTTTCTGAAATGGGAAGGGCCTCTTCTTCACGCACCATTCGACTTAGGTGGTCAGCCACCACGTTTTCACATCCCTTCTTGTCCCTAATTTCAATGTCGAATTCTTGAAGTAGGAGCATCCAATGAATGAGCCTTGGTTTGGCCTCCTTTTTGGTGAGAAGATACTTCAAGGCTGCATGGTCAGTGAAAACAATTACTTTAGTACCAATTAGATATGATCTAAACTTATCTAATGCAAATACAACCGCCAAAAGTTCTTTTTCAGTTGTAGAATAATTCAATTGAGCATCATTTAAGGTGCGTGAACCATAATAAATAACATGTGGCTGTTTGTTTTTCCTTTGGCCCAAAACAGCTCCAAGGGCATAATCCGATGCATCACACATCAATTCAAAGGGAATGGACCAATCTGGTGGAGTGGTGATTGGTGCCGTGGTGAGGAGGTCCTTGAGATGGTTGAATGCTTTCTCACATGCCTCGTTGAACTCGAAAGATATTTCCTTTTGTAGGAGACAGCATAGGGGTTGTGCAATCTTGGAAAAGTCCTTGATAAATCGTCGATAGAATCCTGCATGACCAAGAAAAGAACGAACCTCTCTCACCGAAGTAGGAGAGGGTAAGTAGCGTACAAGATCTATTTTAGACTTATCAACTTCAATTCCTTTCTCAGAGATTATATGACCCAAAACAATACCTTGTTTAACCATAAAGTGGCATTTCTCCCAATTTAACACAAGGTTTGTTTCAACACAACATTTCAAGATTAAAGTGAGATTAGCCAAACAATTATCAAAGGAATCACCAAACACACTAAAGTCATCCATGAATATCTCAATAATCATCTCAACATAATCAGAAAATATGCTAACCATACACTTTTGAAACGTGGCAGGAGCATTGCACAAACCGAATGGCATGCGTCGATATGCAAACGTTCCAAAGGGACAAGTAAAAGTGGTATTTTCTTGATCATCCGGGGCAATAACAATATGATTATAATGATGCGAAAATAGTTAAGCACACAAATTAACCCTCTTGTTGTCAAATTGTAGTAAGGATGCAAGTAGGGATCGTTCTGGACCGGGGATTAGGAGGGCTTGCTAAAACCTCTAAACTAACTTAAAAACATAAAAACAAAGTTAAAAACGTTCACAAAGACTCAAAGGACTTGAAACAAGTTCAAAAGACTCAAAACTGCCTAAAAACACTAACTAGGCAATTTCTGACCTTAAACACAATTTTGGACGAATTTAAGATTATTGGTTGATTCAAAACACTTTAAAACACAAACTAAACAGATTCTAAACACTATAGAACAATAAAGTAAAGGGGGGTTTTGATTTGACGAAAATTGAAATAACAAAACAAGTTATAAACTAGGCAGATTGTAAAACGAATTTTGGAAACAAGATGATGGATGGATTAGTTAGAGGTCCATTCTCCACACATGACACATTTGTATATGAATCGATTTTCCAATTGCTTTTCACTAACTATGATGCTCAACACCCTAAGTTAACCGTGAACAACACTTTTTTAACTTTCAAGTTTTCCTTAAGTTATTGAATTGGATGGGAATGCGCATACAACAACTCAAAACATTCTCTAAAAGTCCCTTACGTGAAAAGCACAATAAAGGTACAATCAAAGATCATTAAGTTTCATGAAAACTATAAGTATTGACGAGGCAATTGTTACTATGAAAAGCATGAAACTCTTGCCAAGAATTCAATTAACGCGGTTGTGACTAGCAACCTTCACTACTCATGTTTATAAACTTGTGACGATTAGGTGAAACTCGTTTATAAACTAGCATCGAGTTCATGCATGAAAACTAAGTATGCATCCTTAATCAACATACAAGAACAAGTTTTGAATAAAACAGATAATTGAATTGCAATCACAACTTAACGAATCACAATTGGAAGAAATCAATTCATATCTCAAACATGTTCATGGCTTCAAACTTTCCCCTAACTAATTAGGGGTTTAGCCACTCATGATTACAGCAAACTCAGAAAGTAATAACAAAGTAAACATTGAAAACAAGAACGAAGTACACCTAAGAACGCCCCAATCTGCAAGCATGAAACGTTCAAGGCCTCATTCCTCTCCTAATTGCTGCGGCACAAGGGATTATTGTGAGTTTTGGGGGTTATGGATGATGTAGAATGATGGATTTAGGGTTGGGATGGATGTAGGGGACGACAAGGGTTGGTTTTGGGCAGAAAATATGGAGAATGGTGAAGTATGGATGTGTTCGAGGGATGAGATGAATTTCTTGCGTGAATGGTGAATGAATGAATAATTTTAGGCAGCAACAAGGAGGTTTATTAATAGGATTTCAGGAATTAAAACCCTAGGTTATTTAGGTAATCAGAATTTAAGTCAAAAGCTTTTACAAATAGGAAATCAAATCAGAAATTTAAAGGAACCTACCTAAAAGCTGCGGCAATGCATAAAACACAAAAGGAATGTGTTTTAATGCAAGGAAATAGGAAAGAACTATCTCCCTTGCACGGCAAGGAAGAGGGAAGGTCAAGGGAGGTGCACGGCAAGGCTTGCATAGGAAATAAGTAAGTGTTTAATTCCCCAAATCCATTCTAAGAATCAGGAATTAAGTTAAATCCCTTTAGAATAGGTAATTGAAATCAGGAATTAGGGGAAAAGGGCTAAGTCTTGCGGCAAAGGGAGGAAAAGAAGGGGAAAGTGCAAAACTTGCAGATTTTGAGTGAAAGGGAATGTATAGGTGCGGCTAAGACTTTTAAGAAAGGGATTATGACATAATCTTGCAGATTTTGGGAGAGAAAAGGAAGGTAAGGTGCGGCACAATTCAGGACATGTCTAGGGCTTCTAGAACATGTGATTTAGGCAACCAACATTATTTGGAAACTTGCACAATTGGAAACCTTTCAAGAATAGAAACTCCCTATAATGGAAACTGGTTTCCAATTCTTGATTCCTCCTTCTTCCTTTGATTCTAGGCTCACTTGGTCTTCAATTTCGTCCAACACTTTGGCTCCAAGCATAAGCTATCCATCCTTAGCCCAAAAGTGCTCCAAAAGGCTCCAAAATGCACCTCTTTGCTCCTTTAGCCCTTAGAACCTGAAACCATACGAAAATGGCTTAAAAGACTTAAAGAACTAAGAAATAACAACGTAAATGCACAAGAATAAGCCAACTAAGTCGCCTAAATATGCTCCTATCAAATTCCCCCACACTTAGCTTTTGCTAGTCCTCGAGCAAAACACAACCTAAACCTTCCAACATTTGCCTCAAGGATTTCCAATGCACATGACATGTTAAAATTCATTATCTCCACAGATTTTAGTCATCTTCCCACTTAAGTACATTCTTAATCATAGTCACCACATACTAGTTCACAATTAAGCATTTAAAACCATGTTTTGAATGTAGTAACATGCCTTAGAGAATTTGCTCAATTCCTTACAAGATATGCACTCAATTTTCACTCAGATTTTCTAACTACACACCCTAATCTAGTTATATGTGAGAAGATTGATGTAAACATGAAAACGAACACTCACATATATGTATCACAAAGAAAGCAATTTCTGGAGTTAATAAGCATGTTTAGATATGATCTCATGAATGAAATGCTACTACTTAGATGCGAGAACCAGTGACACCATATGCTCATACCAAGTTCAAACTCCACAAATTGAAACACATAACACTCAAGATTGAAGTCAAGGGTTGTAATGGGGCTTGGGGTGTTTGGCTAACAAAGAAGGGATATGGAAAAAAAAGGTTCTTAAAGAAATAGTGAGCAAAGCATTTGAATCAACTTAGAATTCACTTTTGAATGAAAACTCAACGTTTGAACAAAAAGGGAGAATTTAGACAATTTAGGGCCAGATTTGGTGTTTTGGACCCTTTCTTCAACATTCAACACTTCATCACTCATTCTTACATCTTTTCAAGCTCTTTTTCCTTTCTTTCTTTCTTTTCTTTTCTGTTTTGCTTTTTCATACGTTTTTCACAACTTTTTCTTTTCTTTTGAATCTCAAAACATACATATAAACTTAAGAACAAACATTCCCTCCCCCACACTCATTTTCTTGCATAATGTAACTCAAAAGGAATTCATTTAAGTCATGCTCACTATCTTTTAAGAACAAAGGTGTGGACTGTCCTAAACTAGGCTAGGTGAGGATAATGTGGGTTAACAAAGAATAAAGGCTAAACAAGGCTCAACGGGGTTAACTTAAACATAAAATGAAGTAGGATACACGGAAATTTGGCTCTGGTGGTGGTCACTGATGCGAGAATTAAACGCACACAAATTAAACCCTCTTTTCGTCAAGTTGTAGTAAATGTATAAGTAGGGATCGTTCTGGACCGGGGATTAGGAGGGATTGTTAATCACTTGGATTTGACTTAAAAACGTAAAAACATAATATAAAACACTAAACTAGACTCAAAGAATGTAAAACTAAACTTTAAAACACTAAAACAAATCAAAAGACTCAAAATGCTTTTAAAAACACAAACTAAAATGCTATACTAAACTCGAAGAATTCAAAACTAAAAATAAGAAAGATTAAGACTAAGACTTAAGCGAAATATGGGGGGATTGATTTTGGACGAATTTAAACTAAAATGGATAGATTGTGAAGAAAACAAATTGTAAATATGAAATTGACGGAAATGAATGGATGGTATGGCTAGCTAAGGGGTTCATCTCCATACATGTTACACTTGCATAATAAAATGATTTCCAATTGCATTTCAATAAACCATGAATTCTCAACACCCCGGGTTAATTAGGTCCGCTTAAATTAACCGTCAAGTTTTCCTTAAGTTAATGAATTGGATGATTGCATACGACAACCCAAAGCATTCCTCACAAGTTCCCTACATGAATTGCATAATAGAGAAACAAGCAAGAATCATTAAGCATCATGAAAACTATAAGTGTTGACGAGGCATTCGTTACTATGATTGCATGAAACTTATGCTAAGAATTCGTTTAACGCGATTGTTTATAAGCAACCTCCACTACTTGTGAATATAAGTTCATAACGATTAGGTGAACCTCACTTATATTCTAGCGTCATATTCATGCATGAAAATTAAGCGCGCATTCTTAATAAACATACATAAATAAGTTATCAATCAAACGGTTAAACAAATTGAATCCACAACTTATGAAACGCAATTAGAAGTAATCAAATCAAAATGCAAGCATAAACATATATTTCGAATCCCCCCCTAGCTAAAGGGGGGTTTAGTTCCTCATACAAAACAAAGAGAATTGAAATTAAACATTGAAATCAAAGAAACGCCTAAACATTCCAACAACTCAAACTTGAATTGTATGAACGTTTAGGCCCTCTTCTCTTCCTCTTTATTGTAGCATAAGGTCTAGGGATAATTGGTTTGGGGGATGGAAGTGTGGAATGGAAAAGTGGTTGTGGAGAAGTGGAAGGGGAATGGAAAAATGGTTTTTTTGGATTCTAAGGGAGACTCACGGCTAAGAGAGAAAGGGATGTGTTTGTGGTGTGTTGTGTATGAAATGAGATGTTTTTGAATGATGGGAATGCAAGGGCTTTTATAGGAGAATGAAGGTATAAATGGCTGTTTGTTTAAGCATGCAAGTGGCTAATTAATGATGGACAAATAGCTAGGAAAACATGTGAAAGCTGGAATTGCATGTGAAGGTGTTGGAATGTGAATGAAGGCCACGGCATGGGATGTTTTTTCTGGAATGATGGCAGGTTGTGTATGTGTTTGGGAAGAGAATAAATGTATGATGGTGGCTGAATGATTAAAGGGAATGAATGGGAGTGACACTAGGTTGGTTATGCATGTGGAATGTGGCTGAATTGTTGGTGAAATGATGAAATGGAATGCTGAAAAGGTAGGGAACTCACGGCAAGGATGGTGTTTGGTGCTGGAAATAAATGTGTTTGCATGAGAAATAAAGCTAAAGGTGAATGAATGTGAATGCATGTGAATTAAAGAAGGAATGCTTGTTTGGAAATGAATGTGAAGACATGTGAAAGCTGGAAATGCATGTGAAGATGTTGGAAATGGGAATGAAGGTCACGGCAAAGACTAGTGTTTGAATGTGTAAAGTGTGTGTGAATGCATGTGAAGATGCTAATAAATAATGCATGTAGGGTTAGGAAATAAAATCATAACTTAAAGGGGGATGATTAAAGGGTGTTGAAAGGTTTGAAATGCATGTGTAATGGCTGAAATTGTAAGGGGAATGCATGTGGAAATGTTGGAATGTGAAGGAGTAATGCACGGCTATGGATTAGGGGGAGCATGTGCTTGTAGGGTTGATATGTTTGAAGATGCATGTGTTGAATTGGTGGTTGAATGATGAAAGAATAAGTGAATGATTATGATAAGTGATAAGTGAATGATTATGATAAGTGTATGATATGTTAAGTGATAAGTGAATGATTATGATAAGTGTATGATATGTCAAGTGATAAATTAATGATATGTGGTGAGTGATAAGTGAATGGAAGTGATAAGTGAATGGTTTGATAAGTGAATGATATGATAAGTGAATGCTTTAAGTGTTTAAAATAGGGAACAAAACCCTTCCTTGCATGGCAAGGAAGGGAGACACAAGGAAACACACGACAATGTCCTAAGGTTGCAAGGAATGTTGTTTTTGTGTTCTAAAATGCGTAGGAGTCTTCAATGATGCTTAAACATGAGGTCTTTTAGGATTTAACTTTCCTACTTCAAGTCTTTAATTTCGTCCATCCTCTTGGCTCCAAGCATATGATATCCATTCCAATCTCTAATTTGCTCCAAAAAGCTCCAAAATGCATCCTTTTGCATACCTTGCCCTTAGAACCTGAAAACACACAAAAGAAGCATAAAGGATTAAAATAACTAGAGAAACATAACGTAAATGCACGAGAACAAGCCATTTAAGTCGCATGAATATGCTCCTATCAGTCACTACACAACTTCTTCTTGAATATGTGTTATGTAAATCAATAACATGCTTCGAATGAAATGGGCATGAGTTCTAGCATTTGGAACTATATGATGAAACGCCTTCTAAGTAGTAACCAAGCAAAGAATAATGAGACCATGCAACGACTTTAGAAAACAATAATGCACAGATTTTAACTCTCCAAATAACGTTTAGGCTTAAGTCTCACAAGGTTGTAGTGTTTGTTTGAGTTCCTTCCTTCAAGCATGTTACAAAAACGAATTTTTCTTTTATGATTGCATGTGAAGTCATATATTATAACCATAACCAAGCATATACCAAAAGTAAATCAAACTTCTCTCCATGTTTATAACTCTTTTTAACAGTCATGCAATTACAAACCAAATCCTCATCATTGTGTTCGAAGGTACCCTAAGACACAAACACACAAAAACGACTCAAAACACTCTTTTTAGGCTTTTCAAAACATGTTTTTTCAAATTTTTATGTGATTTTCGGAGTTATAAAACAAAACACACTAAAACACTCCAAAACAGCTTAAAAACACTTTAAAACAGCAAGGCACAACACTTGAAGTTATGGGTGATAAAATCCCACGAATTTGCATCAAATATACTTCGTTACGCCCCCACACTTAAATCAAACATTGTCCTCAATGTTTCAAGCATAAACTAACATGCAAACACATAAACAACAAATCAACAACTAAACAACATAACATGGCAGATTAAAAACAACAACAAAGAGAAGGGTTTGAGGAACGCAAATCTGGAATATGGGAGATTCCTAGGGCTTCCTTTGTTGAATGGATGGGTTGCCTCCCACATAGCGCTTGCTTTAACGTCGTACAGCCGGACGAAGAACATCTTCACTCCACTTTGGAACCCACGGCATTGAGGGGTGTTCCCTCCTTCTTCCTTTCAACACTTTCGTAATATGGCTCAATGAATGGGAGGGGATAGTGATCTTCCCTAATGGTGGTGTTTTGGTTCCGAAAGTCCATGTAAATGCTCTCATCACCTTGAAATCGGTTTGGCACCTGCACCAAAGAAGGTAACAACCTATTAGTTGAAATGGGAATTGAAATAGGGATTGAAGACTTACAAACATATTGTGGTGAAGGCTCAAAATCGGCAGCCTTATCAACAATGTCACTATGGCTACTTTCGACCATATTGGGTGGTTGTAGGGCAATCACTCCAAGTTCCTCTCCAATTGTGGTTCTTGATACATCCTTCTTGATAGGTGCGGATCCTTTCGGCCCTATGTCCTTATGCACATCTATGACAAAACAAGAATGACTATCGTTAGGATTCTTAATAGAGTCATAAACATTGAATTTAATTATATCATCACCAAACTCCATTGTTAGTGCTCCCTTGGCCACATCAATCTTTGTTTGGGCTGTTTTCATGAACGGACGGCCCAACAAGATTGGCAATGATGGAGCACGGCTCGAATCCTCCATTTATAAGACATAAAAATCTGCAGGAAAGATGAGATGATTGACCAGCACTAAAACATCCTCAAGGACTCCTTTGGGATAGGCATTAGATTTATCGGCCAATTGTATAATAACACCATCGTTTTTCAATGCTCCTAGATGTAAAGATGCATAAATTGAATATGGCATGACATTTATTGATGCACCTAAATCTAACATGGTAGATTCAAAACGAGTGTTACCAATGACACATGGAATTGTAAAACTACCCGGATCCTTGCATTTAGGGGGCAGTTTCCTTTGCAAGATGGCGGAGACGTTTTCACCCACTTTTACAACCTCCTTGGTCGAAATCTTCCTTTTATTAGTGCAAAGTTTGATGCGTGATTTACTTGACACTCAAATTAAACCCTCGTTTGACAATTGTAGTAGAATGAATAAGTGAGGGATCGTTCTAGACCGGGGATTAGGAGGGCTTGCTAAAACCTTCTAAATTGACTTAAAAACATAAAAACACAATATAAAACACTATTTAATTCTCGAAGAAAGCAAAACTAAAAATAAGAAAGATTAAGACTAAGACTTCAACGAAATAGGGGGGAATTGGATTTGGACGAATTTAAACTAAAATGAATACTTGGAAACAAAACAAATTGTAAATATGGATTTGACGGAAATGAATGGATGGGAAGCTAGCTAAGGGTTCTTTCTCTACACATGATATTTATGCATATGAATCAATTTCCAGTTATTCCTTCATTGAATTATGAACGACAATGCCCCAAATTAACCGTGACATCACTAGTTAACCCTCAGATTTTCCTTATATTATTGGATTGGATGGCATCATTCGACAACCCAAAACATTCTCAAAAGTTCCCTACATGTCATCATAATAGAGAAACAATCGAAGATCATTAAGAATAATGAAAACCATAAGCATTGACAAAGCATTTGCAACTATGACATCATGTTACTCATGCTAAGAATTAAACTTAACGCGATCGTGACAAGCGACCTTCACTACCTTCAAGTATAAGTTAGTAACGATTATGTGAAACCTTCTTAAACTTTAGCCACATATTCATGCATGCTAATTAAGTGTCGACCCTCAATCAACAAACACAAATAAGTTAATCATCAAATAGTTAAGCCAATTGCATTCACGAATCAAGAGTTCATAACCGGAATTCATCAATTCATATCATATAAATAAACATGGTATTGAAATCACCCTTAGCCAAAAAGGGTTTAGTTCCTCATAACTTTGAAATTAAAGAAACACCTAAACATTCCAACAACTCAAACTTGAATTGTATGAACGTTTAGGCACTCTTCTCTTCCATTCCTCATATTACAAAACAAAGAGAATTGAATTTAAACATTGAAATCAAAGAAACGCGTAAACATTCCAACAACTCAAACGTGAATTGTATGAACGTTTAGGCCCTCTTCTCTTCGTCTTCGTTGTAGCACAAGGACTAAGGGATGTTGTTGGTGTGTTGAATGGATTGGGGGATTATGGAAATGGAAGAAATGGAGGAGAAAGGGAAGGGAATGGTGCAGAAAATGGAGAGACTCACGGCTAGGGAGAAGATGGCAGTGTTTTGTGGTGTGTTGTGTATGAAAATGAGATGATCTTGAATGAATGAATGCAAGGGTATTTATAGGAGTAGTGGAGGGAACATATGGCTGTTTGTTTAAGATGCAAGTGGCTAATTAATGATGGAAAATCAGTTAGGAAAACATGTGAAAACTGGAATTGCATGTGAAGGTGTTGGAATGTGCTGAAATGGTGAAGGGGATACACGGCATTGAGAAGCTTTCTTGCTCATTTTCTGAATGCAATGATGAAGAGTTTAATAATTAATGCATGTAGGTGGCTGAAATGATGAAGAATGAGTGGTGGAAATGAAAGGGAAAGCTAGAAGACATGTGAAGATGCTGGAATTGATGAAGGGGATACACGGCAATGTGTTTTCAGGATGGTTCTTTGTGGTTGTGATGCATGTGATTGTAATGTTTGTTGGTTAAAGATGCATGTGGATGTATTATACAATGGGAAAGTATGTGATTGAATTAAAGGATGCAAAGTGAATGAATCATGAATCATTGTGGATGAAAGGTGGAAGTGCATGTGTTGATGACTAGGTTAGTGGGTGGAAATCTGAAAATGGCATATAGGAATGGGAGCTCACGGTTTGAATGTGTAAAGTGTGTGTGAATGCATGTGAAGATGCAATAAATAATGCATGTAGGGTTAGGAAATAATGAAGAAATGCATGTGAGATGTTTGGAAAGGAAATGGGAACCCACGGCAATGAAGTTGTTTTGTGTTGTGAATTATGATGAATGCATGTGAGTTAAAGAGGGAGAATGTGGTGAAATGATGAAGTAGGAAGGTGGAAATGCATGTGAGATGTTTGGAAAGGAATAAAGAATGAATGGTGGAAATGTGAGTGAATGATGTGCATGTGTGAGAATGCATGTGGAATTAAGAGGAGTATGGAAGTGAAATAAATGAATGATATGTTAAGTGATAAGTGAATGATATGTGGTGAGTGATAAGTGAATGGTTTGATAAGTGATAAATGAACTAGTTTAAAGGGCTAGGGTTTAAGTACATAGAATGGGCCTAAAATAGGTTGGTTTGTATGGCATAATGTGTTATGTGATTGGGTTAGGGCCATTGTTTTGTGTCTTCAAGTGCATACAAGGCCTTCAAATTCGTCCATCATCTTGGCTCCATGGATAAGCTATCCAATCCATGCCCAAAAATGCTCCAAATGGCCTCAAAATGCACTTACTTGCTCCCTAGGCCCTTAGAACCTGAAAACACACAAAAGAAGCATAAAGGACTAAAATAACGAGAGAAACATAACGTAAATGCACGAGAACAAGCCATTTAAGTCGCATGAATATGCTCCTATCAAATACCCCCACACTTAGCTTTTGCTAGTCCTCGAGCAAAACAGAATAAAAACGAATAAACAAAACGACACTAAACACGTAAAACACAACCTAAACCTTCCAACAACCGTCTTAGGGATTTCCAATGCACATGACATGTTAAAAATCATCATTCTCACAGATTTTAGTCATCTTCACACTTAAGTACATTCTTAATCATAGTCACCATATACTAGTTCACAATTAAGCATTTAAAACCATGTTTTGAATGTAGTAACATGCCTTAGAGAATTTGCTCAATTTCTTTCAAGATATGCACTCAATTTTTACTCAGATTTTCTAACTACACACCCTAATCTAGTCATATGTGAGAAGATTGATGTAAACATGAAAACGACACTCACATATATGTATCACAAAGAACGCAAATTCTGGAGTTAATAATCAAGTTTAGATATGATCTCATGAATGGAATGCTACTACTTAGACGCGAGAACCAGTGACACCATAAGCTCATACCAAGTTCAAACTCCACAAATTGAAATACACAACACTCAAGATAGAAGTCAAGGGTTGTAACGGGGCTTGGGGTATGTGGATAACAAAGAAGGGATATGGAAAACAAAGGTTCTTAAAGAAATAGTGAGCAAGCATTTGAATCAACTTAGAATTCACTTTTGAATGAAAACTCAACTTTTGAACAAAAAGGAAGAATTTAGACAATTTACGCCCAGAATTGGTGTTTTGGAACCTTTCTTCAATCACTTATTCTTTTCTCTTTTTTTTTTTTTTTTTTTTTTCTTTTCTTTTGAATCTCAAAACAAAAACACTTAAACATTCTCTCCCCCACACTTATTTTCTTTCATAATGTAACTCAAAAGGAATTCAATTAAGTCATGCTCACTATCTTTTAAGAACAAGGGTAAGGACGGTCATATTCTAGGTTAGGTGAAGATAAAGTGGGTTAACAAAGAACATGGGTTAACATGGCTCAACGGGGGTAAAACTTACAACATATACGAAATATGGGAAGCGAGGCTATTTGGCTATGGTGGCAACTACACAACTTCATCTTGATATATGTTATGCAAATCAATAGCATGCTTTGAATGAAATGGGCATGAGTTCTAGCATTTGGAACTATATGATGAAACGCCTTCTAAGCAGTAACCAAGCAAAGAATAATGAGGTCATGCAACGATTTTAGAAAACAAGAAATCACAGATTATACTCGCCAAAGAACGTTATAGGCTCAAGTCTCTCAGGGTTGTAGCATTTGTTTGAGTTCCTTCCTTCAGGCATGTTACAAAAACTAAATTTTCTTTTATGATTGCATGTGAAGTCATACATTATAACCATAACCAAGCATATACCAAGAGTAAATCAAACTTTTCTCTATGTTTATAACTCTTTTTAACAGTCATGCAATTACAAACCAAATCCTTATCATTGTGTTGGAAGGTATCCTAAGACACAAACACACACACAAAAAACAACTTTAAAACAACTCTTTTTGGGTTTTTCAAAACAATTTTTCAAATTTTTATGGGATTTTCGAATTTTTAAGACAAAACACACTAAAACAGTTTTAAAACAGTGAGAAACAACATGTGAAGTGATAGGTGATAAAATCCAACGAATTTGCATCAAATATACTTAGTTACCCCCCCCACACTTAAATCAAACATTGTCCTCAATGTTTTGAGCATAGATTCACACAAAGCATAAGTAAATACACAAAAAGCACTTAAACATACTAAACATGGCATAATGTAATTAACAAAGAGAAGAGTTTAGAGACGCAAATCTGGTTATAGAGTGTAAATTCCATCTTCTCCTTGGTAATTGCATTGAGGCTTTGATCTTTGTGATTCCACAGGCTTACTCTTGAACTGGTTTCTGCCCATCGTTGATTTTCCTTTGTGCTACTTCTTGAACTGGGCAGCAGGAATCTTTTGGTCTCCTCCACTTGTTGATTTTCCTTTGTGCTACTGGGCTGGAGGATTCTTTTGGTCTTCCCCGAAGGTCTGAGCTTACCCCTTTGGTCTGTTTCTTTGTTCAATCTTTCCAATTCGTATTGAAAAGGGTTGGAGGATAACTCAGCCTATGTTTGTCTCCACATGCTTCAATGTATCATTTTCACTTGCCTTACTCGCTCCCCTTTGCAGAAGTGGTCCCTTCTCCGGAAGTGTATCAACCGTTGAAGATGACTACTCGAGAGCAACGCTAGGTAAGCAATCAGGAATAGATTCCAGGCAGTTGGTTCCAGAACGGAAGACTGACTCCAAGTGCCGGCTTATTGCTTCTTTTACTTTGCTATGCGAGTAAGAACAAGGACAAAGAAAAAGACAGGGAAAGAGCATGATATGAGATACTTTTGCTTTTGACCTTGATGATATGAGATACCTTTGCTTTTGAAGAAGCGGTGAATGAATCAGCACATGTATTTGTTGTGCTGCTTCCTCCTGGGTCATATGTACTCCAGGCATCTGGTATCATCTTTGGGGAAGAAGAAAGAATTGAGTATTTCGGAAGGCTTTGCTGGGAGTGCGCCCTCAGAGGTGAGGGAGAGTTGGGCATTTTCTTCAGGTTTGCCCTGCCATAAAAGATGAAGGTCGACATATATAGAGATAATATCAAGTGGTGGTATTTTTTACCTTTGTCGACAAACGTTTTGATCCCGCAAATCCGGCTTTTTGAAATAATGGCGCCTCTTCGATCTCTGAACACGCCTCTTCGATTTCTGAGCAGGCGCCCCTTCGATTTCTGAACGACGCCCCTTCGCTTTTTGAACGACACGTGGTAGTGCAGATGCGGCTCCTTTTGACAAAGCTGCACGCGTCTTCTGAAAAGCCGAGAAAGCGTCGCCGAACTTTGCGCTTGTCGGCTAAAGATGTGTAGTTGTGATCATGGTCTCCACGTGTTGTCTGAAAAGAAGAAATCTTTTGACAAAGTTGACGCGTCTTCTGAAAAGCCGAGAACGCGTCGCCTAAATTATGCCGGAAAATCTGGCTTTTTGAATTGGTGGACGCGTCGCCTTGGCTTTTTTATTGGGCTATCGATCACCACAACAAACACACTCTGAAGATTTCCCATTCTTGAAAATCGACTCCGGCCCTTTGAAATTTAACTTCATCCCTTCTCTTTGAACACTTTTGAAAAATGGCAAACTCATCGAACCTTAGCTTGGAATTGAGCCTTAGCAGTGATGCGGCCGCGCCGCGTCAAGGTAACGTATGGCGCCCTTCTTTCTTTTCTTCTAACGGTCCTCTCACAGGTGAAGACTCCGTGATGCAGGACGCCACAACAGCTACAATAGTAGCTAGGAACCTCCTCACTCCGAAAGATAGTAGGCTGCTGTCAGGACGGTCCGATGAGTTGGCCGTTCAAGAGTCCCTCGCACTTAGTGTTCAGTGTGCGAGTTCTGTGTCCAACATGGGCCAACGCCTGCTTGCCCGCTCCCGTCAGGTGGAATCATTGATGGCAGAGGTGGAAAGTCTCAAGCAGGAGATCCAGCAGCTGAAGTATGAGAATAGAAGTTTGCATGTGCTTGCAAACAACTATTCGACGGGCATGAAGAGGAAGCTTGATGAGCTGCAAGAGTCTGAAGGTCGGATTCACAGTGACCGTCAAAGGTTTTCGTCTTTCCTCCAGAGGCACCTTTTTCCTGGCTCATCCAGCGCTTGGCCAAGTATTGAGGCCTGGAATGCTCTATCTTCGATGCCTCCCGCTCCGATGCCCTCTGTTCCTACGCCTTCCGCTCCGATGCCCTCTGTTCCTACGCCTTCCGCTTCAAGAGTAAAGCCACGTAGTGGGGCCTCAAGCAAACAACCTTTATGAAGCACCATCTTCCTTTGTTTAGCAGTGCCTATCAATAAATCAAACATTTTCTCAATGTTACAATCATAGACTCACACAATTAATAAACAAACAAACAATAACAACTAAACAACCTAACAAGGCAGAAACGAAATAGCAACAAAGAGAAGAGTTTTTTAGGAATCTGGATTTGGAGTGCTTTCTAAGTCTTCCTTTGTTGAATGCATGGGTTGCCTCCCAAGTAGCGCTAAGACACAAACAAACACCAAAATGACTCAAATGACTCTAAAAACACATATTTTTGGGTTTTTCAAAAGAAATTTTTTTTTTTTTTTTTTTTTTTTTTTTTTATAATTTTTATCAAATTTTCGGAGTTTTATACCAAGACACTATAAAACACTCTAAAAACGCTTAAAACAGCAAAAAACAACATTCTAAGTGATAGGTGAATAAATCCCACGAAATTCATGCAAATACAAATTGTTTACCCCCCCACACTTAAATCAAACATTGTCCTCAATGTTTTAAGCAGAAAGTCACAACAGAGCAAGCAAATAAACAAATACGAGAAAGAAAGCAAAGTAAAGGCAGTAAAGAAAAAGAAAGGGGTTTCCAAGTTCTTCTCTATTCGGATGCATGGGTTGCCTCCCACGAAGCGCTTTCTTTTACGTCTTTTAGCCGGACGAGTACCCTCTTTTAATCTTCATTTGAGCCCACGGGATGGAAAGGAATGTCTTCCACCACTTGCCCCACACCATGCTCGTAATATGGCTTCAACCGATGCCCGTTCACCTTGAATTCTACGCCATTCCTTAAGCTTTTTATGTGGACTGCACCATAAGGTAAAACGTTAGTAACAACAAACAGGCCAATCCATTTAGAACGCAACTTACCAGGAAACAAACGTAGGCGAGAGTTGAAAAGTAACACTTTTTGCCCAACTGTGAAGGTCTTGGTTCGAATCATTTTATCATGGAATGCTTTGGTCTTGGCTTTGTACATCCGGGCATTCTCATAGGCTTCATTCCGAATCTCCTCAAGTTCATTCAATTGGAGCTTCCTATGAACTCCCGCTGCATCTATGTCCATGTTGAAAGTCTTCACGGCCCAATGTGCCTTGTGCTCTAACTCTACGGGCAAATGACATGGCTTACCATAGACGAGCCGAAAAGGTGACATCCCAATGGGTGTTTTGTACGCCGTACGATATGCCCACAGTGCATCATCTAAACGTAAGCTCCAATCCCTCCTTGTTGGTCCAACGGTCTTCTCCAAAATTTGTTTGATTTCTCGGTTAGACACCTCGGCTTGGCCATTTGTTTGAGGATGGTAAGGTGTGGAGACCTTATGGTTGACATGGTACTTTCTTAGCAACGCCTCAATGGTCCGATTGCAAAAGTGAGACCCTCCATCACTTATGATTACTCTCGGCATTCCAAACCTAGCAAAAATGTTAGTTTTTACGAAATCTGCAACCACCTTAGAATCGTTAGTACGGGTGACTTTTGCTTCCACCCATTTAGAAACATAATCAACGGCTAGCAAGATATAAGTGAAACCATAAGATGGAGTGAAAGGGCCCATGAAATCAATGCCCCAAACATCAAAAATTTCAACATTAAAGACAGGGGTTTGCGGCATTTGGTCCTTGGTACCTATGTTACCCATTCGTTGGCAACGATCACAAGACATACAAAAGGTTCTAGCATCCCTAAATATAGTCGGCCAATAAAAACCACACTCTAAAACCTTGAGGGCAGTGCGTTGTGTGCCAAAATGACCACCACATGCATATGTGTGACAAAAGCTTAGAATTGAGTGAAATTCAGAATCATGCACACATCTACGTATAATTTGATCTGAGCAATACTTCCACAAATAAGGGTCATCCCAAACATAGAAACGTGCATCATTTTTAAGCTTATCACGTTGGTGCTTGTTTAGTTCATTTGGAATTTGTTTAGCCACCAAGTAATTCACTAAATCTGCATACCATGGTTCACTTACCTCAATGGAAAGCAGCTGCTGATCGGGAAACGTTTCAGGGATAGGTACGGCATGTTCATGCTCCTCGTGGATCATTCGGCTTAAATGGTCAGCCACTACATTCTCGCTTCCTTTCTTATCCCGGATTTCAATATCAAATTCTTGAAGAAGAAGAATCCAACGGATAAGCCTCGGCTTTGCTTCCTTTTTCGTGAGCAAGTACCTCAAAGCTGCATGATCAGAATAAACGATTACTTTAGTACCAATTAAATATGAACAGAATTTATCTAAAGCAAAAACCACAGCTAGAAGTTCTTTTTCCGTCGTGGAGTAGTTCAATTGGGCATCATTGAGAGTCCGAGAGGCATAGTATATGACATGCGGCCGCTTGTCTCTTCTTTGTCCTAGAACAGCTCCTAATGCATAGTCGGATGCATCGCACATGAGCTCGAACGGAAGGCTCCAATCTGGAGGTACAATAATGGGGGCCAAGACTAGCTTCTCCTTGAGTTGGTTAAATGCCGAATTACACTCTTCATCAAACTTGAATGGCACATCTTTTTGAAGCAATCGGCAAAGAGGGTTGGACATCTTGGAGAAGTCCTTGATAAAATGCCTATAGAACCCTGCATGGCCAAGAAACGAACGTACCTCTCTAACTGAAGTAGGAGAGGGTAAGTGACGTACAAGGTCTATTTTCGATTTATCTACTTCAATTCCTTTTTCTGAAACAATATGTCCTAAAACTATACCTTGTTTCACCATAAAGTGACATTTCTCCCAATTCAAGACAAGGTTAGTTTCAACACATCGTTTCAAAATTAAGGTCAGATTATCCAAGCAATTATCAAATGAACTCCCAAATACACTGAAATCATCCATGAAAACCTCAATGATCTTTTCAACAAAATCGGAAAATATACTTACCATACACCTTTGGAAAGTGGCCGGTGCGTTGCATAAGCCAAATGGCATGCGACGATAAGCAAATGTTCCAAAGGGACATGTGAATGTGGTCTTCTCTTGATCATCCGGGGCTATCACAATTTGGTTATATCCAGAGTATCCATCAAGAAAACAGTAAAAAGCATGACCGGCTAACCTTTCGAGCATCTGGTCGATGAATGGCAAAGGAAAGTGATCTTTCCTAGTCATGGCATTTAGCTTCCGGTAATCGATACATACTCGGCATCCAGTCTGAATGCGTGTAGGCACGAGCTCATTCTCATCATTCTTGATAACAGTTACTCCGGACTTCTTGGGAACGACTTGAACTGGAGAGACCCAACGGCTATCGGAGATAGGGTAGATCACTCCGCAATCCAAAAGTTTGATTATTTCCTTCTTCACCACTTCCAGCATCGGAGGGTTGAGACGGCGTTGAGCCTCTCGAGTTGGTTTAGCCCCCTCCTCAAGAAGTATACGGTGCATGCATGTGGTAGGGCTTATTCCTTTAATGTCGGCCAAAGTCCACCCTATGGCCGTTTTGTGCTCTCTCAGCACCCTCACAAGCTTCTCCTCCTCCATTGCCGTGAGACTTGATGAAATGATGACTGGCAATGTTTCGCCTTTTCCCAAAAACACATACTTCAAATGGTCCGGCAACGGCTTAAATTCAAGCGATGGTGCCTGAACAACAGAAGGTAGCATCTTAGTGGAAACTGAATTTGAAAGTGAGAGTGGAACCTTACCATATTGTTGTGGCAATGTCTCAAGGGCTGCCACAACCTCAATTATTTCTTCACTAGAACCCATTGCAAAGAATTCCTCCTCCTTGCCGTGGCCTTGCATTGGCCCAAATCCTTCATTTTTGCGCTCTATGGCCTTAGTGATGGTTGTTTCCAGGGCGTCCTCGTTCAATTCTTCAAGGTATACCTGCGCCAAAGAGTCGATAACATCAATGGAAAAACAAGAATGGTCATCAACGGGATATCTCATAGTTTCAGAAATATTAAAATCAATCACTTCTCCATCGAATTCCATTGTCAAGGTGCCTTTGTATACATCAATCTTCGTTCGGGCCGTCTTCATGAATGGCCTACCAAGAAGAATTGGCAAAGATGTAGAATGGGCTGAATCCTCCATGTCTAGGACGTAGAAATCAGCCGGAAAAATTAAATGGTTCACCTGCACAAGCACATCTTCCAAAACTCCTTTTGGATACGCGTTAGAACGATCGGCCAATTGTATAATTACACCATCTTGTTTTAATTCACCCAAATTCATAGATGCATAAATAGAATAAGGCATGACATTTATGGATGCACCTAAATCAAGCATGGCATGTTCAAAACGATTATGTCCAATCACACAAGGAATCGTGAAACTACCGGGGTCTTTGCACTTGGTAGGCAGTTTACGTTGCAAAACAGCGGACACATTCTCGCTTACCTTCACTACCTCTTTGTTTGCCCTTCTTCTCTTTGTATTGCATAGGTCCTTGAGGAATTTAGCATACTTTGGAACCTGTTTGATTGCATCGAGAAGCGGTATGTTCACTTGTACCTTCCGGAACGTTTCAAGAATGTCCTTCTCGCTTTCTTCCTTTTTTTCTTGCATGAACCTGCGAGGAAAAGGTACATTGGGCAGATTAGGACGTGAAGTACATGAATTTGAACTTAAATTACCTGATTTGGCCGAGTTAGGGTGATCTGCCTCAGGTTGTGTCGTCTCTTCATCTACTTTCTGGGCAGATTTGGGATTGTTTGGCTCGGTCCCAACTTCTTTTCCACCCCTTAGGGTGATGGCCTTGGCGGATTCGAATCCTCCCTTTGGATTGACTGTGGTTGAGCTAGGAAGCTTTCCTTGCTCTCTAATCTGTCCAAGGAACTCAGAAATCTGCCCTATTTGTTTCTTCATATCCGTCATCTCCTTCTCGTTATTTGCTATCCGGTTGTTTTGATTTTGCAACCCCTGCGAAATAGAGGTTAGTAATTGCATAGCTTGATCACTTTCCAAGGACGTACCTGAATGAGATGATGCCGAAGGTTGTTGGGGTTGTTGGGGTGCATACGGCTTGGAATAAAAACCAGGGGGGTTTGGCCTAAATCCTCCTTGTTGGGCAGCTTGTTGTGGCTCCCTCCATTTGAAGTTTGGATGGTCCCTCCATCCGGCATTGTAAGTGTTCGAGTATGGGTTGTTTTGATTTTGTCCTTGGAAACCAATTGCATTGGCAGATTCCCACCCACCATTCTCGATTAGTTGAGGGCACTTGTCAGATGGATGCCCTTGAACTGAGCACACGCCACAAACTTGGTGTTCTTGTGCTTTTGGACCAATCACAACCTGAGAAACAAGAGAAGTAAGATTAGCAAGTTGTGATTGAATTTCAGAAATAGCACTCACCTCATTTACACTTTGTTGCCGTGGGGCTTCCCTTTGGCCCACTCCTTCATATTGTTGAGCGTTGAGCGCTCGGTTGGCTATGAGAATCTTGGCATCCCTTGGTGTTTTGTCCACCAATGCTCCTCCCGCTGATGCATCAACCATTTGACGTTCGATAGGAAGGAGACCCTCATAGAAATATTGAAGGAGAAGTTCCTCCTTCATTTGATGTTGAGGACATGAAGCTACAAGGCCCTTGAAGCGCTCATAATAAGCCGGGAATGTCTCACCATGATTCTATTGAATACCACTAATTTTCTTCCGTAGGAGAATCACTCTCGAAGTAGGGAAGAATTTCTCCAAGAAAGCACGCTTCATACTCTCCCACGAAGTCACAGTTCCCGGGGCTAGTTCGTAGAGCCAATCTTTGGCCTTGTCCATAAGTGAAAATGGAAAGGCCTTCATCTTCAATATACTCCCATCCACATTGACGGGGGTCATGCTCGAACAAACCACCTCGAACTCCTTCAAGTGTTTGTTGGGGTCGTCCATAGACAAGCCATGGAACTTCGAAATATGGTGTAACAAACTGGATTTGAGTTCAAATTCCTCAGTCTTCCCCTCTGCAGCCGTGGGGTATTGGATACAAAGAGGCAATGCATTATCCAAACCCGAGGCCGAAAGCTCCTTGATGGTTCTATTATCTGCTGCCATGGCTTGTTCTTCTTCAAAAATCTGATCCGTGGGCTTTTCTTCTACACCTACTTCGTCTTCTTCAAGCCCAGGTTGTGGTGGAGGTTGTGGTGGCTCTTGTTGACTCCTCGTTCTCCTTAAAGTGCGTTCAAAATCACCGTCAAAGTCGGAGATGTTCTCTATAATAGGCCGAGAGCGACGAGTCATACACAGTACCTAAAAAAACAAGGAAACAAACAAACTAAGAATCTGAAATAAGAATGCACGAAAAACTAAAAAAATATAAAAATAAAGACAAAGGATTAGCAAAGTTGCTAATCCCCAGCAACGGCGCCAAAATTTGATGCGTGATTTACTTGACACTCAAATTAAACCCTCGTTTGACAATTGTAGTAGAATGAATAAGTGAGGGATCGTTCTAGACCGGGGATTAGGAGGGCTTGCTAAAACCTTCTAAATTGACTTAAAAACATAAAAACACAATATAAAACATTATTTAATTCTCGAAGAAAGCAAAACTAAAAATAAGAAAGATTAAGACTAAGACTTCAACGAAATAGGGGGGAATTGGATTTGGACGAATTTAAACTAAAATGAATACTTGGAAACAAAACAAATTGTAAATATGGATTTGACGGAAATGAATGGATGGGAAGCTAGCTAAGTGTTCTTTCTCTACACATGATATGTTTGATATGTGAATGATATGTGGTGAGTGATAAGTGAATGGTTTGATAAGTGATAAATGAACTAGTTTAAAGGGCTAGGGTTTAAGTACATAGAATGGGCCTAAAATAGTTTGGTTTGTATGGCATAATGTGTTATGTGATTGGGTTAGGGCCATTGTTTTGTGTCTTCAAGTGCATACAAGGCCTTCAAATTCGTCCATCCTCTTGGCTCCATGGATAAGCTATCCAATCCATGCTCAAAAATGCTCCAAATGGCCTCAAAATGCACTTACTTGCTCCCTAGGCCCTTAGAACCTAAAAACACACAAAAGAAGCATAAAGGACTAAAATAACGAGAGAAACATAACGTAAATGCACGAGAACAAGCCATTTAAGTCGCATGAATATGCTCCTATCAAAGTTCCTTCAAGAACTTGGCGTACCTCGGGACTTGCTTGATTGCATCCAAAAGAGGGATATTGACTTGAACTTTTCGAAACGTCTCGAGAATGTCCTTTTCTGCTTCCTCTTTCTTTGTTTGCATGAACCTGCTAGGAAAAGGCACATTCGGAGGAAAAACATTAGTGGGAACTGAACTTGACACGTTTTTACCTTTAATAGACCAATTTGAGGTCTTAGAATCATTCAAGGCTTGCGGCAAAGGTGTTTCCACCTTTGTCGTGGGTAGGCTTTGTTCCTCTTCTTCGATTCTCAACTCTTCCTCCTCATTGGAACGTGGTTTGGATGGTCCGTGGTCAGATCCAACTTGCTTCCCACTTCGCAAACTTATGGCTTTTACAGATTCGAATCCACCTTTCGGATTCACCTGCGTTGAACTTGGTAACTTACCTTGTTCTCTACTAAATTGCCCCATGAATTCAGCCATTTGTCCCATTTGTCTCTTCAACTCAGTCACCTCTCGAGCTTGATTTTGCACCTCATTGGAGTAATTGTTAAGGTCATTTGTTTGTTTTTCTTGCCCCTGCGCCAATGTAGTTAGTAATTGAATAACTTGAGAATTATCAAAAGACGAACCTGAGTTGTTTTGGGACGATGGTGGTTGGTTGCATTGGTATGGCCGTGGAAACCCAGGGGAATTTTGTTGAAATCCCCTTTGTTGTGCAGATTGTTGGGGCTCTCTCCACTTGAAATTAGGGTGATCTCTCCACCTGGGGTTGTAGGTGTTGGAGTACGGATCATAATTGGGTTGGTTTTGGCCTTGGAAACCAATGGCATTGGCAGATTCCCACCCTCCATTCTCTATCAACTGAGGGCATGTCTCGGATGGATGCCCTTGCATTGAACACACGCCACACACTTGGTTTTCTTGTGGTTTTGACCCCTTGACAACCTGAGACACAAGAGAAGTAAGATTAGCCAATTGTGATTGAATGTCAGAAATTGCACTTACCTCATTTACACTTTGTTGCCGTGGCCCCTCTCTTTGTCCAACACCTTCATATTGTTGAGCATTGTGTGCTAGGTTTGCAATTAGAGTTTTGGCATCCACCGGAGTCTTGTCCACTAATGCACCACCCGCCGAGGCATCTAGCATTTGACGTTCCATGGGAAGGAGTCCCTCGTAGAAATATTGGATGAGCAGCTCCTCCTTCATTTGATGTTGTGGACACGAAGCAACAAGTGATTTAAAACGTTCATAATAAGATGGAAACGACTCACCTTGATTTTGTTGGATGCCACTTATTCCTTTCCTCAAGAGAATGATCTTTGCAGTGGGAAAGAATTTCTCTAAGAATGCACGTTTCATACTGTCCCAAGAATTGACAGTTCCGAGGGCCAATTCAAACAACCAATCTTTGGCCTTGTCCATAAGTGAGAATGGAAAGGCCTTCATCTTCAAAATACTCCCATCCACGTTGATGGGTGTCATACTTGAGCAAACTACTTCAAATTCCTTAAGATGTTTGTTAGGATCTTCCATGGATAGCCCATGGAATTTAGGAATATGATGTAATAAACTAGACTTAAGTTCAAATTCTTCCGTCTTACCTTGAGCTGCCGCGGGGTATTGTATGCATAAAGGAACGGCATTGCCCATACCTGAGGCAGAGAGCTCTTTGATGGTTCGATTGTCCACGGCCATGGTTTGTACTTCCTCCACAAACTGTGCCGTGGCCTCTCCTTCGTCAAACTCGGATGTAGAGCTAAAAGACGGTGGGTTAGGGTTTTGTTGATTCTTTTGCTTCCTCAAGGTCCGCTCAAAATCATCGTCAAAGTCAAGGATGTGCTTACGAACAGGTTTTGAACTCCTAGTCATAAACTAGGACCTAGAAACAAGAACAAAAATAAGGTCAGTAACTAAAACGAAAATATATGAAAAAGAAATAAAAGAATTAACGAGGGATTAGCAAAGTTGCTAATCCCCGGCAACGGCGCCAAAATTTGATGCGAAAATAGTTAAGCACACAAATTAACCCTCTTGTTGTCAAATTGTAGTAAGGATGCAAGTAGGGATCGTTCTGGACTGGGGATTAGGAGGGCTTGCTAAAACCTCTAAACTAACTTAAAAACATAAAAACAAAGTTAAAAACGTTCACAAAGACTCAAGGGACTTGAAACAAGTTCAAAAGACTCAATACTGCCTAAAAACACTAACTAGGCAGTTTCTGACCTTAAACACAATTTTGGACGAATTTAAGATTATAGGTTGATTCAAAACACTTTAAAACACAAACTAAACAGATTCTAAACACTATAGAACAATAAAGTAAAGGGGAGTTTTGATTTGACGAAAATTGAAATAACAAAACAAGTTATAAACTAGGCAGATTGTAAAACGAATTTTGGAAACAAGATGATGGATGGATTAGTTAGAGGTCCATTCTCCACACATGACACATTTGTATATGAATCGATTTTCCAATTGCTTTTCACTAACTATGATGCTCAACACCCCAAGTTAACCGTGAACAACACTTTTTTAACTTTCAAGTTTTCCTTAAGTTATTGAATTGGATGGGAATGCGCATACAACAACTCAAAACATTCTCTAAAAGTCCCTTACGTGAAAAGCACAATAAAGGTACAATCAAAGATCATTAAGTTTCATGAAAACTATAAGTATTGACGAGGCAATTGTTACTATGAAAAGCATGAAACTCTTGCCAAGAATTCAATTAACGCGGTTGTAACTAGCAACCTTCACTACTCATGTTTATAAATTTGTGACGATTAGGTGAAACTCGTTTATAAACTAGCATCGAGTTCATGCATGAAAACTAGGTATGCATCCTTAATCAACATACAAGAACAAGTTTTGAATAAAACAGATAATTGAATTGCAATCACAACTTAACGAATCACAATTGGAAGAAATCAATTCATATCTCAAACATGTTCTTGGCTTCAAACTTTCCCCTAACTAATTAGGGGTTTAGCCACTCATGATTACAGCAAACTCAGAAAGTAATAACAAAGTAAACATTGAAAACAAGAACGAAGTACACCTAAGAACGCCCCAATCTGCAAGCATGAAACGTTCAAGGCCTCCTTCCTCTCCTAATTGCTGCGACACAAAAGGTTATTGTGAGTTTTGGGGGTTATGGATGATGTAGAATGATGGATTTAGGGTTGGGATGGAGGTAGGGGACGGCAAGGGTTGGTTTTGGGCAGAAAATATGGAGAATGGTGAAGTATGGATGTGTTCGAGGGATGGGATGAATTTCTGGCGTGAATGGTGAATGAATGAATAATTTCAGGCTGCAACAAGGAGGTTTATTAATAGGATTTCAGGAATTAAAACCCTAGGTTATTTAGGTAATCAGAATTTAAGTCAAAAGCTTTTACAAATAGGAAATCAAATCAGAAATTTAAAGGAACCTACCTAAAAGCTGCGGCAATGCATAAAACACAAAAGGAATGTGTTTTAATGCAAGGAAATAGGAAAGAACTATCTCCCTTGCACGGCAAGGAAGAGGGAAGGTCAAGGGAGGTGCACGGCAAGGCTTGCATAGGAAATAAGTAAGTGTTTAATTCCCCAAATCCATTCTAAGAATCAGGAATTAAGTTAAATCCCTTTAGAATAGGTAATTGAAATCAGGAATTAGGGGAAAAGGGCTAAGTCTTGCGGCAAAGGGAGGAAAAGAAGGGGAAAGTGCAAAAGTTGCAGATTTTGAGTGAAAGGGAATGTATAGGTGCGGCTAAGACTTTTAAGAAAGGGATTATGACATAATCTTGCAGATTTTGGGAGAGAAAATGAAGGTAAGGTGCGGCGAAATTTAGGACATGTCTAGGGCTTCTAGAACATGTGATTTAGGCAACCAACATTATTCGGAAACTTGCACAATTAGAAACCTTTCAAGAATAGAAACTCCCCATAATGGAAACTGGTTTCCAATTCTTGATTCCTCCATCGTCCTTCGATTCTAGGCTCACTTGGTCTTCAATTTCGTCCAACACTTTGGCTCCAAGCATAAGCTATCCATCCTTAGCCCAAAAGTGCTCCAAAAGGCTCCAAAATGCACTTCTTTGCTCCTTTAGCCCTTAGAACCTGAAAACATACGAAAATGGCTTAAAAGACTTAAAGAACTAAGAAATAACAACGTAAATGCACAAGAACAAGCCAAGTAAGTCGCCTAAATATGCTCTTATCATATAACCAGAATATCCGTCAAGAAAACAATAAAAGGAATGACCCGCTAACCTCTCAAGCATTTGATCTAGGAACGGCAATGGGAAGTGGTCCTTCCTTGTGGTGGCGTTTATCTTCCTATAATCAATGCATACGCGCCAACCGGTTTGGGTTCGGGTGGGCACAAGCTCATTCTCCGCATTCTCCACAACCGTCACTCCAGATTTCTTGGGAACACATTGGATAGGTGAAACCCAACGGCTATCAGAGATGGGGTAAATCACTCCACAATCAAGGAGTTTGATTATCTCCTTTTTCACCACTTCCATCATCGGAGGGTCGAGACGGCGTTGAGCCTCTCTAGTTGGTTTGGCCCCCTCCTCAAGAAATATGTGATGCATACATGTTGTGGGACTAATACCTTTGATATCGGCCAAGGTCCAACCTAGGGCAGATTTGAACTCCTTCAAAATACGCACTAGTTTCTCTTCTTCTTGTGCCGTGAGTGATGAAGAAATAATGGCAGGTAAGGTCTCATTTTCCCCCAAGAAAATGTACTTCAAATGGCTAGGTAGTGGTTTGAGATCAAGGATAGGTGCCTGAATTATGGGTGGAAGCAACTTGTTAGTTGAAATGGGAATTGAATCAAAGTTAGAAGACTTACCATCGTGCTTAGGCAATGACTCAAGGGCAGCAACCAACTCAATGAATTCCTCACTTGGAGGCACGGCATGGGATAGAGCATGTGTGTCGTGGGTTAGCAAAAGTTCCTCTCCCTTGGTTTTGAGTTCCATGCTTCTTGTAATGACATTTTCAAGTGCATCGGCGTTCAACTCTTGAAGGTATCCCTGTGCCAAAGAGTCAACCATATCAATGGAGAAACATGAATGATCCTCACTAGGATACTTAATAGAATCAAAGAGATTAAAATTAACAACTTCCCCATCAAATTCCATGGACAAAGTTCCATTAAACACATCAATCTTCGTCTGAGCCGTCTTCATGAATGGCCGTCCAAGGAGGATTGGCAACGAAGGGGCATGGTCAGATTCATCCATCTCGAGCACATAGAAATCCGCTGGAAAGATTAAATGATTGACCTGCACTAACACATCTTCCAAAACTCCCTTTGGATAGGCATTAGATCTATCGGCCAATTGTATGATCACACCATCATTTTTCAATACTCCTAGGTTCATAGATGCATAAATTGAATATGGCATGACATTTATAGAGGCACCTAGGTCTAGCATGGCAGATTCAAAACGAGTGTTACCTATGACACAAGGAATGGTAAAACTACCCGGATCTTTGCATTTGGGGGGTAGTTTGCGTTGCAAGATGGCGGAGACATTTTCACCTACCTTTACCACCTCTTTGGTCGAAATCCTCTTCCTAGTGGTGCAAAACGCCTTTAAAAACTTTGCGTATCTCGGGACTTGCTTGATTGCATCCAAGAAGGGCATGTTAACTTGAACTTTCCTAAATGTCTCAAGGATGTCCTTCTTGGCTTCTTCTTGCTTTGTTTGCATGAACCTACTAGGAAAAGACACATTCGAAGGAAAAACATTAGTAGGAACTGAATTTGACACATTCTTACCCTTTTTGGACAAATTGGACAGTTTGGGATCACTAGAAACTTGCGGCAAAGGTGTTTCCACCTTTGCTGTGGGTTGGCTTGCTTACTCCTCTTCAATTTTCAGTTTTTCATCCTCTTTGGGACCTGATGGTGATGGTGTAGGACCTGCCCCAACTTCTTTTCCACTTCTCAAGAGTATGGCCTTTTGATAGGAGCATATTCATACGACTTAATTAGCTTGTTCTCATGCATTTATGTTGTGTTTCCTTAGTTATTTTAGTGTTTAAAGTCACTTTTGTGTATTTTCAGATTATGAAGCCAAAGTGTGCAAGAAAATGCAAATTGGAGTCTTTTGGAGCAAAAGAGGAATGAATGAGTTGAAGACTTGAAGAACGAGGATTCCTACTTCAACGAGGATTCCTACTTCAACAAGGATTCCTACTCCAACAAGGATTCCTACTTGAAGTAGGAAAGTTAACCCTAGGTTTCCCATTTTGGTAACCTTTCCTAATCTTAAACGTCCGTATTTTCTAGCCACTTTGAAGGCCTTGTATGCACTTTAGGACACAAAACAAAGGCCCTAGCCCACTTTCACACCTTTGCCGTGGGTTTTCCCTTCTCCCCTTCCCTTGCCGTGCAAGGGGGGCATTTTTGTCCTTGTTTATGCATTTAAACACATGCTCCTTCCTAAATAAAACCCTAGCCGCACCTTGTAGCAATTTCCCTTTTTAATTTCTGATTTAATTCCCTAATTCTAGAAGCCTTTGACTTAATTTTAGTTAATAAAAATAAGCTAGGGTTTTATTTTCTGAAACCCTATATATTCTAAAGCTTAGCTGCACCCTAGGGATCCTATTATTCATTCTTTCATCATTCAGCCAAAAACCCTCTCTGCCGCAGCCACCCCTCCATCTTCTCCCTTCAATCCGCAGCCACCATCACCCTTCTAGATACCTGCCGTAGCTTCCCACCATTCGAGCCACCATTCCCAACCTTCCTACACCACTCACACCCCTTGCCGCAACCCTTCACCTCCCTAAATCCATTCCTAAACCAAAATAACATCCAAAAACCCCCTAAACCCTCTCTGCCGCAGCAAGGAGAAGAAGAAAGAGGAGCTAGACGTGCAGAAATTCAACGTGGAATTGTTGGGCGTTTTAGGTGTAATTAATCTTTTGTTCTCTAAGTTTAATTTCAATTTTGTTTCTCTTTCTGTGAACATGAGAGGCTAAATCCCTAGTTAGTTAGGGGGTGATTCGAAACCATGTTTATGCTTGCTATATAAATTGATTACTTTCGGTTGGAATTTCATGAGTTGTGGATTCAATTTGTTTAACTGCTTGATTGATAACTTATTTGTGTATGTTTATTGAGAGTGCACGCTTAGTTTTTATGCATGAATATGATGCTAGAATATAAGTGAGTTTCACGTAATAGTTACAATCTTATATTCACAAGTAGTGGAGGTCGCTTATAAACGATCGCGTTAAATGAATTCTTGGCACTAGTTTCATGCTCATCATAGTAACGAATGCCTCATCAACACTTATAGTTTTCATGTTGCTTAATGATCTTTGATTGTATCTTTATTGTGCTTTTCACGTAAAGGACTTTTGGAGAATGTTTTGAATTGTGTATGCGCTGTCCCATCCAATTCATTAACTTAAGGAGAACTTGAATGTTAATTTAAGCGAACCTAATCAACCCGGGTTGTTGAGTTTCATGATTCATCGAAAGACCAACTGAAAATCATCTTGTATACAAGTGTGACATGTGTGGAGAAGAACCTTCTAGCTAGCATTCCATCCATATTTTCATCAAATTCATATTTACATTCTTTCTTTATTACAATCTGTGCACTTTGTTTAATTTCGTCAAAAACTAAATCCCCCTTTACTTTAGTGTTCAATTTAGTTAGAAAGTGTCTTAGTTTGTGTTTCTAAGTGTTTTGATTCAATTTATCACCCAAATTAGTGTAGGTGCTCAAAACTGCCCAGATTGTGTTTTTAAGGCAGTTTTGAGTGTTTTGGTGCAGTTTTGAGTCTTTTGGTTTGTTTTAGTGTTTTAAGTGTTTAGTTTTGCTTTCTTTGAGTCTAGTTTAGTGTTTTAACCTTTGTTTTACGTTTTTGAGTCAGTTTTCAAGTGATTTAGCAATCCCTCCTAATCCCCGGTTTAGAACGATCCCTACTTATACATATACTACAATTGTCAAAAGAGGGTTTTAATTTGTGTGCTTATATATTTTGCATCAAATTTTTGGCGTCGTTGCTAATCCCTTGGATTGTTATTTTCTGTTTATATTAGTTTGTTTAAGTTTCTAACCTTGTTTTGTTTTTCTTGTTTTAGGTACTAGTGTATGACTCGGAGTTCTCAACCGATTCGTGAGAATATCTTGGACTTTAACAGCGATTTTGAGAGGACTTTGAGACGAAAGAGGAAGCAACACGAATCAAATCCACCAAGCCCGGAACCTGACCTTGAAGAACAAGTCCTAGAAGAGGAAGAGGAGGCCACGACAAGGATTTTTGAAGAACCACAAGGCATAGCCATGGACAACCGGACACTCAAGGAGCTTTCTGCTTCGGGATTGGATAATGCCGCACCTTTGTGTATCCAATATCCCTCACCTGCCCAAGGTAAGACCGAAGAGTTCGAGTTGAAGTCAAGTTTGCTCCACCACATTCCAAAATACCATGGGTTGTCCATGGAGGATCCGAACAAGCATCTGAAGTGGTGTGTTCAAGCATGACTCCCGTCACGTCGATGGAAGTATTTTGAAGATGAAGGCTTTTCCATTCTCTTTAATGGACAAAGCCAAAGATTGGTTGTATGAATTAGCTCCCGAAACCGTCACATCATGGGAGAGTATGAAAAGGGCATTTCTGGAGAAGTTTTTCCCAACTTCTCGAATCATCCTTTTACGTAAAAGGATAAGTGGAATTCAGCAAGAAGAAGGTGAGTCTTTTCCTACATATTATGAACGTTTTAAATCACTTGTTGCTTCTTGTCCACAACATCAGATGAAAGAGGAGTTACTTCTACAATACTTCTACGAGGGGCTCCTACCAATTGAACGTCAAATGCTCGATGCCTCGGCGGGTGGAGCATTGGTGGACAAGACACCCATGGCTGCCAAGGTCTTAATTGCTAATCGAGCGTTGAACGCTCAACAATACGAAGGAGTAGGCCAAAGAGGACCCTCACGGCAGCAAGTTCATGAGGTAAGTTCCACACCCGACATACATTCACAATTAGCTAATCTTACTTCCATTGTGTCTCAGATGGCCGAAGGGATGGGGATGCAAGGACCAATTGTATGCCGAGTGTGTTCTATCCAAGGACATGCTTCTGAGAAGTGCCCACAACTCATTGAAAATGGTGGATGGGAAAGCGCAAATGCAATTGGATTTCAAGGCCAAAACCAACCAAGGAACGACCCATATTCTAACACATATAATCCTGGTTGGAGAGACCACCCAAACTTCAAATGGAGGGATCCCCAACAACAACCACAACAAGGAGGCTTTAGACAACAACCCCCGGGGTTCTTCACTAAGCCATACGCACCCACACATGCTCCACAACAATCTGCCCCAAATGCTTCAGGGACGTCCCTAGACAATGATACACATCTTAAGTTACTAACTAATTTGTCTCAAGGGCAAGAAAATCAAGCCAAAGCCATGCAAAACCAAGACAAGAGGGTGGATCAATTGGAGAAACAAATTGGGCAGATTGCAGATTTTGTAGGGAAATTTCGTGACCAAGGCCAACTTCCTAGTTCGACCATTCCAAACCCAAAGGGAGGGTTCAAAAGTGCAAAGGCCATACTCTTGAGAAGTGGAAAAGAAGTCGGGGCAAGTCCTACACCATCACCATCAGGTCCTAACGAGGATGAAAAACTGAGAATTGAGGAGGAGGAAGCAAGCCAACCCACGGCAAAGGTGGAAACACCTTTGCCGCAAGCTTCTAGTGATCCAAAAATGTCCAATTTGTCCAAAAAGGGTAAGAATGTGTCAAATTCGGTTCCTACTAATGTTTTTCCTTCCAATGTGCCTTTTCCTAGTAGGTTCATGCAAACAAAGAAAGAAGAAGCCGAGAAGGACATCCTTGAGACATTTTGGAAAGTTCAAGTTAACATACCCCTTTTGGATGCAATCAAGCAAGTCCCGAGGTACGCCAAGTTTTTAAAGGAGCTTTGCACCACTAGGAAGAGGATGTCGACCAAAGAGGTGGTAAAGGTAGGTGAAAATGTCTTCGCCATCTTGCAACGCAAACTACCCCCCAAATGCAAAGATCCGGGTAGTTTTACCATTCCTTGTGTCATAGGTAACACTTGTTTTGAATCTGCCATGCTAGACCTACGTGCCTCTATAAATGTCATGCCATATTCAATTTATGCATCTATGAACCTAGGATGGTGTGCTCATACAATTGGCCGATAGATCTAATGCCTATCCAAAGGGAGTTTTGGAAGATGTGTTAGTGCAGGTAAATCATTTAATCTTTCCGGCGGACTTCTATGTGCTCGAGATGGATGAATCTGACCATGCCCCTTCGTTGCCAATCCTCCTTGGACGGTCATTCATGAAGACGGCTCGGACAAAGATTAATGTGTTTAATGGAACTTTGTCCATGGAATTTGATGGGGAAGTTGTTAATTTTAATCTCTCTGATTCTATTAAGTATCCTAGTGAGGATCATTCATGTTTCTCCATTGATATGGTTGACTCATTGGCGCAGGGATACCTTGAAGAGTTGAACGCCGATGCACTCGAAAATGTCATTACACGAAGCATGGAACTCAAAACCAAGGGAGGGGGATTGTTGCTAGCCCACGACACACATGATCTATTGCATGCCGTGCCTCCTAGTGAGGAATGCATTGAGTTGGTTGCTGCCCTGGAGTCATTGCCTAAGCACGATGGTAAGTTTTCTAACTTTGAGTCAATTCCCATTTTGACTAACAAGTTGCTTCCATCCATAATTCAGGCACCTATCCTTGATCTCAAACCACTACCTAGCCATTTGAAGTACATTTTCTTGGGGGAAGAGGAGACCTTACCTGCCATTATTTCTTCATCACTCACGGCACAAGAAGAAGAGAAACTAGTGCGTGTTTTAAAGGAGTTCAAATCGGCCCTAGGTTGGACCTTGGCCGATATCAAAGGTATTAGTTCCACAACATGTATGCATCACATATTTCTTGAGGAGGGGGCCAAACCAACTAGAGAGGCTCAACGCCGTCTCAACCCTCCGATGATGGAAGTGGTGAAGAAGGAGATAATCAAACTCCTTGATTGTGGAGTGATCTACCCCATCTCCGATAGCCGATGGGTTTCACCTATCCAATGTGTTCCCAAGAAATCTGGAGTGACGGTTGTGGAGAATGCAGAGAATGAGCTTGTGCCCACCCGAATCCTAACCGGTTGGCGTGTATGCATTGATTATAGGAAGATAAACGCCACCACAAGGAAGAACCACTTCCCATTGCCGTTCCTAGATCAAATGCTTGAGAGGTTAACGGGTCATTCATTTTATTGTTTTCTTGATGGATATTCTGGTTATAATCAAATTGTTATTGCCCCGGATGATCAAGAAAAGACCACTTTTACTTGTCCCTTTGGAACGTTTGCATATCGACGCATGCCATTCAGTTTGTGCAATGCTCCTGCCACGTTTCAAAGGTGTATGGTTAGCATATTTTCTGATTATGTTGAGAGGATTATTGAGATATTCATGGATGACTTTAGTGTGTTTGGTGATTCCTTTGATCATTGTTTAAATAATCTGACCTTAATTTTGAAACGTTGTGTTGAAACAAATCTTGTACTTAATTGGGAAAAATGTCACTTCATGGTTAAGCAAGGTATTGTTCTAGGACATATTATTTCTGAAAAAGGCATTGAAGTGGATAAATCTAAGGTAGACCTTGTTCGTCACTTACCCTCTCCAACTTCGGTTAGAGAGGTTCGTTCGTTTCTTGGTCACGCAGGTTTTTATAGGCGTTTCATAAAGGATTTCTCCAAGATTGCGCAGCCACTATGCCGATTGCTTCAAAAAGAGGTGGTTTTCGAGTTTGATGATGCATGCTCCACGGCATTCAAGCACTTAAAGGAGGCTCTCACCACGGCACTAATCATCACTCCACCAGATTGGTCCATTCCCTTTGAGTTGATGTGTGATGCATCGGATTATGCCCTTGGAGCTGTTTTGGGCCAAAGGAAAAACAAACAGCCACATGTTATTTATTATGCTTCACGCACTTTAAATGATGCTCAATTGAATTATTCTACAACCGAAAAAGAACTTTTGGCGGTTGTATTTGCGTTAGATAAGTTTAGATCATATCTAATTGGTACTAAAGTAATTGTTTTCACTAACCATGCAGCCTTGAAGTATCTTCTCACCAAAAAGGTGGCCAAACCAAGGCTCATTCGTTGGATGCTCCTACTTCAAGAATTCGACATTGAAATTAGGGACAAGAAGGGATGTGAAAACGTGGTGGCTGACCACCTAAGTCGAATGGTGCGTGAAGAAGAGGACCTTCCCATTTCAGAAACGTTTCCGGATGAACAACTTCTGTCCGTTGAGGTAAGTACCCCTTGGTATGCCGATTTGGTCAATTTTTTGGTGTCTAAGCAAGTTCCTAACACCTTAAGCAAGGCCCAACGTGATAAACTAAAAAAGGATGCACGTTTTTATGTTTGGGACGATCCTTATTTATGGAAAATCTGCCCGGATCAGATTGTGCGTCGTTGTGCTCATGAATCTGAGTTTAATTCCATTTTGAGTTTTTGCCATACATATGCATGTGGTGGACACTTTGGCACACAACGCACAGCGTTTAAAGTTCTTGAAAGTGGTTTTTATTGGCCTACATTGTTTAGAGATGCTAGGGCTTTTTGCTTAACATGTGATCGATGTCAAAAGACAGGAAGTTTAGGCCCAAGAGACCAAATGCCGCAAATCCCAATCCTTGTTGTTGAAATTTTTGATGTTTGGGGTATTGATTTTATGGGTCCTTTCCCTATGTCTTTTGGTTTTACTTACATTTTACTTGCCGTTGATTATGTGTCAAAGTGGGTGGAAGCTAAAGCCACCCGAACTAACGATTCTAGAGTTGTTGCAGATTTTGTAAAATCTAACATTTTCTCTAGATTTGGGATGCCTCGAGTGCTCATAAGCGATGGTGGGTCTCATTTTTGCAACCGCACCATTGCGGCGTTGCTTAAGAAGTACAACGTGATGCATAAGGTTTCCACACCTTATCACCCCCAAACCAGTGGCCAAGCCGAAGTTTCAAATCGAGAAATAAAGCAAATCCTAGAAAAGACCGTGGGGCCAAATAGAAAAGATTGGAGCTTACGTTTGGAGGATGCATTGTGGGCGTATCGAACGGCTTACAAAACGCCCATTGGTATGTCCCCATTTCGGCTAGTCTATGGCAAGCCATGCCATCTACCCGTGGAGCTTGAACACAAGGCACATTGGGCGGTCAAGACCTTTAATATGGATGTGGACACGGCTGGAAACCATAGGAAGCTACAATTGAGCGAGCTTGAAGAGATTAGGCATGAGGCATGTGAGAATGCCCGGATTTATAAAGAGAAGACCAAGGCCATCCATGACAAGATGATTAGAGGCAAAACCTTCTCAATCGGGCAGAAAGTGTTGTTATTCTATTCCCGTCTTCGGTTATTCCCCGGTAAGTTACGTTCTAAGTGGGTTGGTCCATTTGTTATCACTAATGTTTTTGTGCATGGTGCAGTCCAATACAAAGTTTGAAAACTGGACAAGAATTCAAGGTGAATGGCCATAGGTTGAAACCCTACTACGAGAACTTTGTTGAGCATGTTGTGGAGGAGATCCCATTGCATGCCGTGGGCTCCAATGGGGAATGAGCATACCATCGTCCGGCTGCAAGACGTTAAAGCAAGCGCTTCGTGGGAGGCAACCCATGCAATCACCAAGGAGAGGATGGCATTTACACTCCATAACCAGATTTGCGTCCCTAACCTCTTCTCTTTGTTATTTACATTCTGCCATGCTTAGTGTGTTTAGTGGCTGTTTGGCTGTTTACTTTTGTTTGGTGTGATTTTAGGCTTGAAACATTGAGGACAATGTTTGATTTAAGTGTGGGGGGGTAACTAATGTTGTTGATGCAAATTTGTGGGATTTTATCACCCATAACTTCCAATGTTGTTCCTTGCTGTTTTTAAGTGTTTTTAAGCTATTTTAGAGTGTTTTAGTGTGTGTTGAATTAAAAATCCGAAAATCCCATAAAAATTTGAAAAATTGTTTTGAAAAACCCAAAAAGAGTTGTTTTTGTGTGTTTGTTTGTGTCGTAGGTTACCTTCCAACACAATGATGAGGATTTGGTTTTTAATTCCATGATAGTTAAAGAAAGTTACAAACATGGATGGACGTTTGATATACTCTTTGGTTTATGCTTGGTTGTAGTTATAGTTTACGAATTCACATGTAATCACAAAGGAAAATTAGTTTTTGTAACTTGCATGAAGGAATGAACTCAAACTAACGCTACATCCCTGTGAGACTTGAGCCTAAACGTTTATTTGGAGAGTAATAATCTGTGCATCATAGTTTTCTGAAAGTCGTTGCATGATCTCATTATTCTTTGCTTGGTTACTACTTAGAAGGCGTTTCATCACTTAGTTCCAAATGCTAGAACTCATGCCCATTTCATTCAAAGCATGTTATTGATTTGCATAACACGTATTCAAGATGAAGTTGTGTAGTGACCACCATCGAAGCCAAATAGCCGTGTGCCCTTCACTCATTTTGTGTTTAAGTTTAACCCCATTGAGCCATGTTAGCCCATGTTCTTTGTTAACCCATATTATCCTCACCTAGCCTAGATTAGGACCACCCATACCCTTGTTCTTGAAGCATAGTAAGCATGACTGAAAATGAATTCCTTTTGATTAATGTGTTGCAGAAAATAAGTGTGGGGGAAGGAGAAAAAAAAAAAGTTGTGAAAAAAAAAAGTGAAAAAGAGTTGAAAAGAGGTGAAAAGAGTTCCAAAGTATTGGTTGTTGAAGTAACGGTCCAAAAACAATGAATTTGGCCCTAAGAGTTGCTTGAATCTTCCCTATATGTCTAAAAGTTGATTTCTGCATTCTAAGTGAATTCTAAGTCTTAAATGCATTACTTTGCTTGCTATTGCTTAAAGAACTTTTGTTTGTCCCTATCTTTCCTTGTTAGCCAATACCCCAAGCCCCGTTACAACCCTTGACTTCTATCTTGAGTGTTGTGCATTTCAATTGTGGAGTTTGAATTTGGTATGAGCATATGGTGTCACTGGTTCTCGCATCTAAGTAGTAGCATTCCATTCATGAGATCATATGTAAACATGTTTAATTACTCCAGAAATTGCTTTCTTTGTTATAACGTATGTGAGTACTAGTCTTTCATGTTTACATCAATCTTCTCACATATAACTATTGTAGGGTGTGTAGTCAGAAAATCTGAGTGAAAATTGAGTGCATAACTAGTGAGGAATTGAGGGAATTCTCTAAGGCATGTTACTACATTCAAAATGTTGTTTTAATTGATTAAAGGCGAGCTAGTGAATGGTGACTATGATTAAGCATGTGCTTGAGGGCAAGTAAGACTAAAAGCTATGTGAGTAATGATCTTTGACATGTCATGTTAATTGGAAATCCCTGAGGCAAACGTTGGAAGGTTTAGGTTATTATTTGTTTGTTTTGTTTCGTCTTGTTGTCTTTAGTTGTTTTGTTTTGCTCGAGGACTAGCAAAAGCTAAGTGTGGGGGAATTTGATAGGAGCATATTCATGCGACTTAATTAGCTTGTTCTCGTGCATTTATGTTGTGTTTCCTTAGTTATTTTAGTGTCTAAAGTCACTTTTGTGTATTTTCAGATTATGAAGCCAACGTGTGCAAGAAGATGCAAATTGGAGTCTTTTGGAGGAAAAGAGGAATGAATGAGTTGAAGACTTGAAGCACGAGGATTCCTACTTCAACGAGGATTCCTACTTCAACAAGGATTCCTACTTGAAGTAGGAAAGTTAACCCTAGGTTTCCCATTTTGGTAACCTTTCCTAATCTTAAACGTCCGTATTTTCTAGCCACTTTGAAGGCCTTGTATGCACTTTCGGACACAAAACAAAGGCCCTAGCCCACTTTCACACCTTTGCCGTGGGTTTTCCCTTCTCCCCTTCCCTTGCCGTGCAAGGGGGGGCATTTTTGTCCTAGTTTATGCATTTAAACACATGCTCCTTCCTAAATAAAACTCTAGCCGCACCTTGCAGCCAATTCCCTTTTTAATTTCTGATTTAATTCCCTAATTCTAAAAGCCTTTGACTTAATTTTAGTTAATAAAAATAAGCTAGGGTTTTATTTTCTGAAACCCTATATATTCTAAAGCTTAGCCGCACCCTAGGGATCCTATTATTCATTCTTTCATCATTTAGCCAAAAACCCTCTCTGCCGCAGCCACCCTTCCATCTTCTCCCTTCAATCCGCAGCCACCATCACCCTTCTACATACCTGCCGTAGCTTCCCACCATTCCAGCCACCATTCCCACCATTCCCAACCTTCCTACACCACTCACACCCCTTGCCACAACCCTTAACCTCCCTAAATCCATTCCCAAACCAAAATAACATCCAAAAACCCCCTAAACCCTCTCTGCCGCAGCAAGGAGAAGAAGAAAGAGGAGCTAGACGTGCAGAAATTCAACGTGGAATTGTTGGGCGTTTTAGGTGTAATCAATCTTTTTGTTCTCTATGTTTAATTTCAATTTTTTTCTCTTTCTGTGAACATGAGAGGTTAAATCCCTAGTTAGCTAGGGGGTGATTCGAAACCATGTTTATCCTTGCAATATAAATTGATTACTTTCGGTTGGAATTTCATGAGTTGTGGATTCAATTTGTTTAACTTCTTGATTGATAACTTATTTGTGTATGTTTATTGAGAGTGCACGCTTAGTTTTCATGCATGAATATGATGCCAGAATATAAGTGAGTTTCACGTAATAGTTACAATCTTATATTCACAAGTAGTGGAGGTCGCTTATAAACGACCGCGTTAAATGAATTCTTGGCACTAGTTTCATGCTCATCATAGTGACGAATGCCTCGTCAACACTTATAGTTTTCATGTTGCTTAATGATCTTTGATTGTATCTTTATTGTGCTTTTCACGTAAAGGACTTTTGGAGAATGTTTTGAATTGTGTATGCGCTGTCCCATCCAATTCATTAACTTAAGGAGAACTTGAAGGTTAATTTAAGCGAACCTAATTAACCCGGGGTGTTGAGTTTCATGATTCATCGAAAGACCAACTGAAAATCATCTTGTATGCAAGTGTGACATGTGTGGAGAAGAACCTTCTAGCTAGCATTCCATCCATATTTTCATCAAATTCATATTTACATTCTTTCTTTATTACAATCTGTGCACTTTGTTTAATTTTGTCAAAAACTAAATCCCCCTTTACTTTAGTGTTCAATTTAGTTAGAAAGTGTCTTAGTTTGTGTTTCTAAGTGTTTTGATTCAATTTATCACCCAAATTCGTCCAAATTAGTGTAAGTGCTCAAAACTGCCCAGATTGTGTTTTTAAGGCAGTTTTGAGTGTTTTGGTGCTGTTTTGAGTCTTTTGGTTTGTTTTAGTGTTTTAAGTGTTTAGTTTTGCATTCATTGAGTCTAGTTAGTGTTTTAACCTTTGTTTACGTTTTTGAGTCATTTTTCAAGTGATTTAGCAATCCCTCATAATCCCCGGTTTAGAACGATCCCTACTTATACATATACTACAATTGTCAAAAGAGGGTTTTAATTTGTGTGCTTATATATTTCGCATCACCTTTGCACTTTCGAAGCCTCTCTTTGGGTTTGGAATGGTAGAACTAGGAAGTTGGCCTTGGTCACGAAACTTCCCTACAAAATCTGCAATCTGCCCAATTTGTTTCTCCAATTGATCCACCCTCTTGTCTTGGTTTTGCATGGCTTTGGCTTGATTCTCTTGCCCCTCAGACAAATTAGTTAGTAACTTAAGATGTGTATCATTGTCTAGGGACGTACCTGAAGCATTTGGGGTAGATTGTTGTGGAGCATGTGTGGGTGCGTATGGCTTAGTGAAGAAACCCGGGGGTTGTTGTCTAAAGCCTCCTTGTTGTGGTGGTTGTTGGGGCTCCCTCCACTTGAAGTTTGGGTGGTCTCTCCAACCTGGATTATATGTGTTAGAATATGGATCGTTCCTTGGTTGGTTTTGGCCTTGAAATCCAATTGCATTTGCGCTTTCCCATCCACCATTTTCAATTAGTTGTGGGCACTTCTCAGAAGCATGTCCTTGGATAGAACACACTCCGCATACAATTGGTCCTTGCATCCTCATTCCTTCGGCCATCTGAGACACAATGGAAGTAAGATTAGCTAATTGTGAATGAATGTCGGGTGTGGAACTTACCTCATGAACTTGTTGCCGTGGGGGTCCTCTTTGGCCTACTCCTTCGTATTGTTGAGCGTTCAACGTTCGATTAGCAATTAAGATCTTGGCAGCCATGGGTGTCTTGTCCACCAATGCTCCACCCGCCGAGGCATCGAGCATTTGACGTTCAATTGGTAGGAGCCCCTCGTAGAAGTATTGTAGAAGTAACTCCTCCTTCATCTGATGTTGTGGACAAGAAGCAACAAGTGATTTAAAACGTTCATAATATGTAGGAAAAGACTCACCTTCATCTTGCTGAATTCCACTTATCCTTTTACGTAGAAGGATGATTCGAGAAGTTGGGAAAAACTTCTCTAGAAATGCCCTCTTCATACTCTCCCAGGATGTGACGGTTCCGGGAGCTAATTCATACAACCAATCTTTGGCTTTGTCCATTAAAGAGAATGGAAAAGCCTTCATCTTCAAAATACTTCCATTGACGTTGACAGGAGTCATGCTTGAACACACCACTTCGAATTCTTTCAGATGCTTGTTCGGATCCTCCATGGACAACCCATGGTATTTTGGAATGGGCTGGAGCAAACTTGACTTCAACTCGAACTCTTCGGTCTTACCTTGGGCAGGCGTGGGATATTGGATACACAAAGGTGCGGCATTATCCAATCCAGAAGCAGAAAGCTCCTTGAGTGTCCGGTTGTCCACAGCCATGCCTTGTGTTTCTTCAAAAATTTGATCCGTAGCCTCTTCTTCCTCTTCTAGGACTTGTTCTTCAAGGTCAGGTTCCGGGCTTGGTGGATTTGATTCGTGTTGATTCCTCTTTCGTCTCAAAGTCCTCTCGAAATCGCCGTCAAAGTCCAAGATATGCTCACGAATCGGTTGAGAACTCCGAGTCATAAACTAGTACCTAAAACAAGAAAAACAAAACAAGGTCAGAAACTTTAACAAAATAAAATAAACAGAAAGTAAACAATCCAAGGGATTAGCAAAGTTGCTAATCCCCGGCAACGGCGCCAAAAATTTGATGCGAAATATATAAGCACACAAATTAAAACCCTCTTTTGACAATTGTAGTATATGTATAAGTAGGGATTGTTCTAAACCAGGGATTAGGAGGGATTGCTAAATCACTTGAAAACTGACTCAAAAACGTAAAACAAAGGTTAAAACACTAAACTAGACTCAAAGAATGCAAAACTAAACACTAAAACACTAAAACACTAAAACAAACCAAAAGACTCAAAACAGCAACAAAGCACTCAAAACTGCCTTAAAAACACAATCTGGGCAGTTTTGAACACCTAACACTAATTTGGACGAATTTGGGTTATAACTTGAATCAAAACACTTAGAAACACAAACTAAGACACTTTCTAACTAAATTGAAACACTAAAGTAAAGGGGGATTTAGTTTTGACGAAATTAAAACAAAGAAAACAGATTGTAATGAAAACGGATTGTAAAAACGAATTTGATGAAAATTGCAACAAAATTTGGTACGTCGATTATACGCAAACAAACTAAACCCTATTTGTGACAATTGTAGTAATGATGTAAGTAGGGATCGTTCTAACCGGGGATTAACTAGGGGTGCTAATCTATTTTGAATTGACTTGAAAACACAAAAACTAAATGTAAAGACTCTTAACAAGACTACTATGACTCAGAATAGCTTTGAAAGACTCAAACTGCTTAAAACAATCAAATTGACTCAAATAGAAACTAGAACTTGATTTAGACGAATTTGAAAGTGTTTATGACTCCAAAAGCTTAAAGATACAAAAATAAAACAAATACGAATGATTAAGACTCAATGAAATATGGGGGAAATTGTGTTTGGACGATATTAAATTAAAAAGACAGAATATAATTAAAGGCAAAATGTAAATATGGATGTGATGAAAATATGGATGATGGAATAGCCAAGGGGTTCTTCTCCACACATGTTACACTTGCATACAATATTGATTCTCAGTTGGTCTTTCAATAAGTTGTGAAACTCAACACCCTGGGTTAATTAGGTCCGCTTAAATTAACCGTCAAGTTCTCCTTAAGTTAATGAATTGGATGGGTTAGCGCAACGCAATTCACCACACTCTCCAAAAGTCCTTTACGTGAAAAGCACAATAAAGATACAATCAAAGATCATTAAGCATTATGAAAACTATAAGTGTTGACGAGGCATTCGTTACTATGGAATACGCATGAAACTAGTGCCAAGAATTCATTTAACGCGATTGTTTAAAAGCAACCTCCACTACTTGTGAATATAAGTTCATAACGATTAGGTGAAATTCACTTATATTTTAGCGTCATATTTATGCATGAAAATTAAGCGCGCATTCTTAATAAACATTCATAAATAAGTTATCAATCAAACGGTTAAACAAATTGAATCCACAACTTATGAAATTCCAACGAAAGTTAATCAATTCATATTGCAAATATAAACATAGTTTCGAATCACCCCCTAGCTAAAGGGGGTTTAGTTCCTCATAACTTTGAAATCAAAGAAACCCCTAAACATTCCAACAACTCAAACTTGAATTGTATGAACGTTTAGGCACTCTTCTCTTCCTCGTTGTTGTAGCACAAGGTCTAAGGTGAGCTTTGGGGATTATGTGAAGTGTTTTGGAGGGATGGGAAGTGGTTGGATAGTGGCTGCAATGGAGGAGAAAAACTGCGCAGAAATGGAAGGGGATTTGCGGCACAAGGGTTGTGTTTGTGTTGTGAATGGAAAAATGAGATTCTATGGGGAGTGAATGCAAGGGCTTTTATAGGAGAATGAAGGTGTAAATGGTTGTTTGTTTAAGCATGCAAGTGGCTAATTAATGATGAACAAACAGCTAGGAAAGCATGTGAAAGCTGGAATTGCATGTGAAGATGCTGGAATTGCATTGAAAGCCCACGGCATTGAGTGTGTTTTCTGGAATGATGGCAGGTTGTGTATGTGTTTGGGAAGAGAATAAATGTATGATGGTGGCTAAATGATTAAAGGGAATGAATGGGAGTGACACTAGGTTGGTTATGCATGTGGAATGTGGCTGAATTGTTGGTGAAATGATGAATGGGAAAGCTGGAATTTCAAGGAAACTCACGGCAAAGATAAGTGTTTTGGTGATGGGTGCATGTGTTGATGGTTTTGCATGTGAATTAAAACTAGAGTGATGATGATGAATGCATGTGTAAAGGAAGTGGATTTTCTGCAAATGCAAGACTACTTATACATGGCTGAAATGATGAAGAATAAAGGGTGCAAGTGTGAATGATTGAATGTGCATGTGGGTTGGAAATGTGGTTGCAATGATGAAGTGTAATGGCTGAAAATGGGATGGATTTATGATGGGAGTGCATATGATTAAAGAGTGGGAGTGCATGTGGGTGAATGTGAAGGGAATGCATGTGTTGATGACTAGGTTAGTGGGTGGAAATCTGAAAATGGCATAAGGGAATGGGAGCTCACGGTTTTGGCTAGTGTTTGAATGTGTAAAGTGTGTGTGAATGCATGTGAAGATGCTAATAAATAATGCATGTAGGGTTAGGAAATAAAATCATAACTTAAAGGGGGATGATTAAAGGGTGTTGAAAGGTTTTGCATGGCTTTGAAGTGATTGTGGATTGGGCTAGAGTTTAAGTACATGAAATGGACCCAAATTGCTCATCCTTGCATGGCAAGGAATGGTGTTTGTGTTAAGCCCATGGCAAGGTGTTATGTGATTGGGTTAGGGCCATTGTTTTGTGTCTTCAAGTGCATACAAGGCCTTCAATTTCATCCAACACTTGGGCTCCAAGCATAAGCTATCCATCCTTAGCCCAATAGTGCTCCAAAAAGCCCCAAAACGCTCCACAATGCATCCTTTCGTCAAACACGTCCTATTATCCTGAAAACACACAAAAGAAGCATAAAGGACTAAAATAACTAAAGAAACATAACGTAAATGTACGAGAACAAGCCATTTAAGTCGCATGAATATGCTCCTATCAAATACCCCCACACTTAGCTTTTGCTAGTCCTCCAGCAAAACAAAACAAAAGAAGCCAAAAACAAAACAAAACGAACAAAACACAACCTACACCTTCCAACAATTGTCTCAAGGATTTCCAATGCACATGACAAGTTAAAAATCATTAGTCCCATAGATTTTAATCATCTTCACACTTAAATACATTCTTCATCATAGTCACCACATATTATTTCACAATTAAGCATTTAAAACCATGTTTTGAATGTAGTAACATGCCTTAGAGAATTTGCTCAAATCCTTACAAGATATGCACTCATTTTTCACACAGATTTTCTGACTACACACCCTACACTAGCTATATGTGAGAAGATTGATGTAAATATGAATTCTAACACTCACATATGTTATATCAAAGAAAGCATTTTCTGGATTTACGACAATGACATGAATATGATCTCATGAATGGAATGCTACTACTTAGAATGAGAACCAGTGATTCCATAAGCTCATATCAATTCCAAACTCCACATATTGAATACATAACATCAAGATAGAAGTTGAGGGTTGTAACGGGGCTAAGGGTAATGGTTTAACAAAGAAAGGTAAAGTGAAACAAAGGTAATAGGAAGCGAAGTAATGAAATTGACACTTAAACTCACTTTTAATGGCAGAAATCAACTTTTAAACACAAGGGAAGATTCATGCAACAACTAGGGTCAAATTCACTCTTTTGGACCCTAGTTTCAATAACCAATGCTTGTGAGATCATTCTCACTTATTTTTCAACTCTTTTTTTTTTCTTTCTTTTCAACAATTTTTTTCTTTATTTCATTCTTTGGCCATGCCCTATTATCTTCCCCCACACTTATTTTCTGCAGTATATTGATCAAAAGGAGTTCATTCTAAGTCATGCTTCACTATCCTTTAAGAACAAGGGGTTAACAAAGAAAATAAGCTTGAAAAGGCTAAAAAGGGGTAATCCTACAATACATGTGAAAAGGGATAGGCTTTTTGGCTTTGGCTTGACTAACAACTTCATCTTATTGTATGTTATGCAATCAATATCATGCTTTGAATGAAACGGATATAAGTTCTAGCATTTAGTTCTATCATGATACAATTGCATTCTAAGTAGTAACCAAGCAAGGAATAATGAGATCATGCAACAACTTTAGAAAACAAAGAATCACAGAAAATAACTCTCCAAAGAAAGTAATGGCTCGAATCTCACAGGGATGTAGCGTTTGTTTGAGTTCCTTCCTTCAAGCATGTTACAAAAACGAATTTTTCTTTTATGATTGCATGTGAAGTCATACATTATAACCATAACCAAGCATATACCAAGAGTAAATCAAACTTTTCTCTATGTTTATAACTCTTTTTAACCGTCATGCAATTACAAACCAAATCCTTATCATTGTGTTGGAAGGTACCCTAAGACACAAACACACAAAAACGACTCAAAACACTCTTTTTAGGCTTTTTTTAAAACATGTTTTTCAAATTTTTATGTGATTTTCGGAGTTATAAAAACAAAACATACTAAAACACTCTAAAACAACTTAAAAACACCTTAAAACAGCAAGGAACAACATTTGAAGTAATGGGTGATAAAATCCCACGAATTTGCATTAAATGTACTTAGTTACCCCCCCACACTTAAATCAAACATTGTCCTCAATGTTTTAAGCATAGATTCACACAAAACATAAGTAAACACACAAACAACAACTAAACATACTAAACATGGCAGAATGTAATTAACAAAGAGAAGAGTTTAGGGACGCAAATCTGGTTATGAAGTGTAAATTCCCTCTTCTCCTTGGTGATTGCATTGAGGCATTGATCTTGGTGATTCCACAGGCATACTCTTGAACTGGGCTGCATGATTCTTTTGGTCTCCTCCACTTGTTGATTTTCCTTTGTGCTACTGGGCTGGAGGATTCTTTTGGTCTTCCCCGAAGGTCTGAGCTTACCCCTTTGGTCTGTTTCTTTGTTCAATCTTTCCAATTCGTAATGAAAAGGGTTGGAGGATAACTCAGCCTATGTTTGTCTCCACATGCTTCAATGTATCATTTTCACTTGCCTTACTCGCTCCCCTTTGCAGAAGTGGTCCCTTCTCCGGAAGTGTATCAACCGTTGAAGATGACTACTCGAGAGCAACGCTAGGTAAGCAATCAGGAATAGGTTCCAGGCAGTTGGCTCAAGATCGGAAGACTGACTCCAAGTGCCGGCTGATTGCTTCTTTTACTTTGCCATGCGAGTAAGAACAAGGACAAAGAAAAAGACAGGGAAAGATCATGATATGAGATACTTTTTCTTTTGACCTTGATGATATGAGATACCTTTGCTTTTGAAGAAGCGGTGAATGAATCAGCACATGTATTTGTTGTGCTGTTTCCTCCTGGGTCATCTGTACTCCAGACATCTGGTATCATCTTTGGGGAAGAAGAAAGAATTTAGTATTTCGAAAGGCTTTGCTGGGAGTGCGCCCTCAGAGGTGAGGGAGAGTTGGGCATTTTCTTCAGGTTTGCCCTGCCATAAAAGACGAAGGTCGACATATATAGAGATAATAGCAAGTGGTGGTACTTTTTACCTTTGTCGACAAACGTTTTGATCCCGCAACTCCGGCTTTTTGAAATAGTGGCGCCTCTTCGATTTCTGAGCAGGCGCCCCTTCGATTTCTGAACGACGCCCCTTCGCTTTCTAAACGACACGTGGTAGTGCAGATGCGGCTCCTTTTGACAAAGCTGCACGCGTCTTCTGAAAAGCAGAGAAAGCGTCGCCGAACTTTGCGCTTGTCGGCTAAAGACGGGTAGTTGCGATGATGGCCTCCACGTGTTTTCAGCTTTGTCAGAAATCTTTTGACAAAGTTGAACGCGTTTTCTGAAAAGCCGAGGGAGCGTCGCTTAACTTACGCCGGAAAATCCGGCTCTTTGAATCGGTGGACGCGTCGCCTTGGCTTTTTATAGAGCAATCGATCACCGCCAATATACACACTCTGAAGATTTCCCATTCTTGAACATCGTCTCCGGCCCTTTGAAATTTTAACTCCATCCACCCCTTCTCTTTGAACACTTTTGAAAAAAATGGCAAACTCATCGAACCTTAGCTTAGATTTGAGTCTCAGCAGCGATCCGGTTGCGCCCCGTCAAGGTAATGTATGGCGCCCTTCTTTTTTATCTTCTAACGGTCTTCTTACAGGTGAAGACTCCGTGATGCAGGACGCCACAACAGCTACAATAGTAGCTAGGAACCTCCTCACTCCAAAAGATAGTAGGCTGCTGTCAGGACGGTCCGATGAGTTGGCCGTTCAAGAGTCCCTCGCACTTAGTGTTCAGTGTGCGAGTTCTGTGTCCAACATGGGCCAACGCCTGCTTGCCCGCTCCCGTCAGGTGGAATCGTTGATGGCAGAGGTGGAAAGTCTTAAGCAGGAGATCAAACAGCTTAAGTATGAGAATAGAAGTTTGCATGTGCTTGCAAATAACTATTCGGCGGGCTGATAGGAGCATATTTAGCCGACTTACTTTGCTTGTTCTCGTGCATTTACGTTGTGTTTCTTTAGTTATTTTAGTCCTTTATGCTTCTTTTGTGTGTTTTCAGGATAATAAGACGTGTTTGACGAAATGATGCATTGTGGAGTGTTGTGGAGCACTATTGGGCTAAGGATGGATAGCTTATACTTGGAGACCAAGTGTTGGATGAAATTGAAGGCCTTGTATACACTTGAAGACACAAAACAATGGCCCTAACCCAATCACATAACACCTTGCCATGGGCTTAACACAAACACCATTCCTTGCCATGCAAGGATGAGCAATTTGGGTCCATTTCATGTACTTAAACTCTAGCCCAATCCACAATCACTTCAAAGCCATGCAAAACCTTTCAACACCCTTTAATCATCCCCCTTTAAGTTATGATTTTATTTCCTAACCCTACATGCATTATTTATTAGCATCTTCACATGCATTCACACACACTTTACACATTCAAACACTAGCCAAAACCGTGAGCTCCCATTCCCTTATGCCATTTTTAGATTTCCACCCACTAACCTAGTCATCAACACATGCATTCACTTCATCATTACACCACCACTCATTCTTTAATCCACATGCACATTCAATCATTCACTCAAGCACCCTTGTGCCATGTTTCCCCCTTTGTTCCCACCCATCACATGCATCATCATCAAACAAACAAGTCTATGCCGTGACCTTCCTAGCCATTTCCAGCTTTTCCCTTTACATTTCACATGCATTCCATACTTCTCCTAGCTGTTTTCCATCATTATTTCAGCCACCATTCACTCTTTAATCCACATGCATTCACACACACTTCACACAAACAACATTCACATGCAAACACAAGCTTTAACCAACAAACAAAATAGCCAACACATGCACCAAAACACTTTGCCGTGGGCACCATTCCACATTCCAGCTTTCCCTTTCATTTCCAGCTCTAACTCTTCATCATTGCAGCCACAAACACCTTAAACAAACAGCCATATACATCTCCACTCCTCCTATAAATACCCTTGCATTCCCATCACCTAGGGACATCTCATCTCATTCACAACACAACACACCACACAAATACACATCCATTGCCGTGCATATCCTTCCAATCTGTGCAGTTTTTATCCTCCATTTCAGCCACTATCCAACTCCTTCCCATCCCTCCAAAACACGTCACATAATCCCCAAAGCTCACCTTAGACCTTGTGCCACAACAACGAGGAAGAGAAGAGTGCCTAAACGTTCATACAATTCAAGTTTGAGTTGTTGGAATGTTTAGGTGTTTCTTTGATTTCAATGTTTGAATTCAATTTTCTTTGTTTTGTAATGGAAGAGAAGAGTGCCTAAACGTTCATACAATTCAAGTTTGAGTTGTTGGAATGTTTAGTTGTTTCTTTGATTTCAAGGTTATGAGGAACTAAACCCCCTTTAGCTAGGGGGTGATTCGAAACTATGTTTATATTTGCAATATGAATTGATTACTTTTGGTTGGAATTTCATAAGTTGTGGATTCAATTCGTTTAACTGTTTGATTGATAACTTATTTATGTATGTTCATTGAGATTGCAAGCTTAATTTTCATGCATGAATATGACGCTAGAATATAAGTGAGTTTCACCTAATCGTTATGAACTTATATTCACAAGTAGTGGAGGTTGCTTATAAACAATCGCGTTAAACGAATTCTTGGCATAAGTTTCATGCGTATTCCATAGTAACGAATGCCTCGTCAACACTTATAATTTTCATTGAACTTAATGATCTTTGTTGAATGTCTCTATCATGCGTATTCCATAGTTAGGGACTTTGATTAAGAATAATTTGGTTGTAATGCGTATTCCATTCAATCCAACGAATTTAGGGAAATCTGAAAGTTAATTTAAGCGGACCTAATTAACTTGGAGCATTGAGTTTCACAACTTATCGAAAGACCAACTGAGAATCAATATTGTATGCAAGTGTAACATGTGTGGAGAAGAACCCCTTGGCTATTCCATCATCCATATTTTCATCACATTCATATTTACATTTTGCCTTTAATTATATCCTGTCCATTTAATTTAATATCGTCCAAACACATTTCCCCCATATTTCGTTGAGTCTTAATCATTCGTATTTGTTTTATTTTTGTATCTTTAAGCTTTTGGAGTCATAAACAGTTTCAAATTCGTCTAAATCAAGTTCTAGTTTCTATTTGAGTCAGTTTGATTGTTTTAGGCAGTTTGAGTTTTTCAAAGCCATTCTGAGTCATAGTAGTCTTGTTAAGAGTATTTACATTTAGTTTTTGTGTTTTAAAGTCAATTCAAATTAGATTAGCACCCCTAGTTAATCCCCGGTTAGAACGATCCCTACTTACATCATTACTACAATTGTCACAAATAGGGTTTAGTTTGTGTGCGTATAAAATCTACGTATCAAATTTTGGCGCCGTTGCCGGGGATTGGCAAAGTTGCTAATCCCTTGTCTTGAGTCTTGTTTAAATTGTTTAGTTTAGTTTCTGTTTTGTTTTAATTTTTTTTTTAGTTTCTGTTTTGTTTTAATTTTTTTGCACCGTGTGTATGTGTTTTTGTGCCGTGTGTGGCAACTTGTTTTCTTACTTGTGCCAAGTCTATTAAGTTGGTTACTTATCTTGTTTACTTTTGTGTGTAGGTACTAGTTTATGACCCGTAGCTCACAACCTGTTCGTGAGCAAATCTCCGACTTTGACGGTGATTTCGAGAGGACTTTGAGAAGGAACAAGAAATTGCAAGAGTCTAATCCTCCTAGTCCCGAACCTGAAGTAGAAGAGGAAGCCACGGATTGGGTTAAAGAGGAAGTACCAACCATGTCTGTGGATAATCGAACCATTAAAGAGCTTTCTGCCTCAGGTTTGGCCAATGTAGCCCCTCTTTGCATTCAATACCCCGCGGCTGCCCAAGACAAGACCGATGAATTCGAATTAAAGTCAAGCTTGTTGCACCACATTCCGAAGTACCATGGGCTTTCCATGGAAGATCCCAACAAGCATCTCAAGGAGTTCGAGGTTGTTTGTTCGAGCATGACACCCATAAATGTCGATGGGAACATTCTGATGATGAAGGCTTTTCCATTATCTCTTGTGGAAAAGGCTAAGGATTGGCTTTTTGAATTGGCACCTGGGACCGTTACTTCTTGGGAGAGCATGAAGAGAGCCTTCTTAGAGAAGTTCTTCCCTACTTCAAAAGTCATTCTCTTGAGGAAGAAAATTAGCGGAATCCAACAAAGTCAAGGAGAATCTTTTCCGGCATACTACGAGCGTTTTAAAACCCTTGTTGCATCATGTCCTCAACATCAAATGAAGGAGGAGCTTCTCCTTCAATACTTCTATGAGGGCCTTCTTCCCATTGAAAGGCAAATGCTCGATGCTTCGGCGGGAGGTGCATTGGTGGACAAAACACCTATGGCAGCCAAGACCCTAATTGCAAACCGTGCTCTAAATGCACAACAATATGAAGGTGTTGGACAAAGAGAAGGGCCACGACAACAAAGTGTGAATGAGGTAAGTGCAATTTCTGATATCCAGTCACAATTGGCTAATCTTACTTCTCTCGTGTCTCAGGTTGTCAAGGGGTCAAAATCACAAGAAAACCAAGTGTGTGGCGTGTGTACAATGCAAGGGCATCCATCCGAGACATGCCCTCAATTAATAGAGAATGGGGGATGGGAATCTGCCAATGCCATAGGCTATGGGAATCAAAACCAACCGAGGAACGATCCATATTCTAACACATATAATCCAGGTTGGAGAGACCACCCAAATTTCAGATGGAGAGATGCACAACAACCTGCCCAACAATCTGCACCACAAAGGGGATTTCAACAAAACCCACCTGGATTCCCGCGACCATACCAATCCAACCAACCACCATCGTCCCAAAACAACTCAGGTTCGTCTTTTGATAATTCTCAAGTTATTCAATTGCTAACTACATTGGCGCAGGGGCAAGAAAAACAAACAAAGGACATGCACAATTACGCCAATGAGGTGCAGAATCAAGCTCAAGAGGTGAAGGAGTTGAAGAGACAACTGGGACAAATGGCTGAATTCATGGGGCAGTTTAATAGAGAACAAGGCAAGTTACCAAGTTCAACGCAGGTGACTCCGAAAGGAGGATTCGAATCTGCCAAGGCCATCATGTTAAGAAGTGGTAAGGAAGTCGGAACCACCTCAAGGCCATCCAAAACAAGTCAAGAAGAGGACATGTTGCTGCAAGAAGAGGAGGAACAAGCAAAGAAGGCCACGGCAAGGGTGAAAGAAACCTTGCCGCAATCCCCTGTTGTGCCAAAACCGTCCAACACGCCTAAGGTAAGTCCAAATTCGACTTTGTCAAGTTCTATTCCACTAAACGTGCCCTTTCCTGGCAGGTTTAGGCAAACAAAGAAGGAGGAGCATGAGAAGGACATTCTTGAGACGTTTAGGAAAGTTCAGGTCAAAACTGCTCCTAGATGCCATAAAGCAAGTGCCCAAATACGCTAAGTTCTTGAAGGAATTGTGCACTACAAGGAAGAGGGCGTCACATAAAGAGATAGTAAGGGTAAGTGAGAACGTTTCCGCTGTTTTACAAAGAAAGTTACCACCAAAGTGCAAAGATCCAGGTAGCTTTACAATCCCTTGTATTATTGGTCAAACTAAGTTCGAACATGCTATGTTAGACTTAGGAGCTTCAATTAACGTCATGCCATACTCTATTTATGCTTCAATGAACCTTGGTGAATTGAAAAATGATGGTGTGATTATTCAGTTGGCTGATAGATCTAATGCCTATCCAAAGGGCGTACTGGAAGATGTCTTAGTGCAGGTGAATAATTTGATCTTCCCGGCGGATTTCTATGTCCTTGAAATGGAGGAAACCACCCATGCTCCATCCTTGCCGATTCTTCTTGGGAGGCCATTCATGAAGACGGCCCGAACTAAGATAGACGTGTTTAAAGGCTCTTTAACAATGGAATTTGATGGGGAAGTCATTGATTTCAATCTTTCTGAAAGTATTAAATTTCCTAAGGACGATCATTCTTGTTTTTCTATTGATATAATTGATGATTTGGCGCAGGAATTTCTCGATTCTTTGGAGAGGGATACACTTGAAACAACAATTGCACAAGGAATTGGGCAAAAATCTGGTTTTGCCGTGCCTAGAAGTGAAGATGAGGCCGAGATGGTCGCTGCACTTGAGTCATTGCCACAACACTTTGGTAAGCCTTCCAACCCAATTTCAATTTCAGTTTCCACTAATAAGTTGTTACCCTCAGTGATTCAGGCACCCGTACTTGAGCTTAAACCGTTGCCCAATCATTTAAAGTACGTCTTTTTGGGAGACAACGAGACATTGCCCGTCATTGTCTCCTCATCACTCACGGCCATAGAGGAGGAGAAGTTGATCCGAGTGTTGAAAGAGCACAAGACGGCCATTGGATGGACTTTGGCCGATATTAGGGGAATTAGCCCGACTACGTGCATGCATCGCATACTTCTAGAGGAGGGGGCTAAACCAACTCGAGAGGCTCAGCGCCGTCTCAACCCTCCAATGATGGAAATTGTGAAAAATGAGATTATCAAACTTCTTGATTGTGGAGTGATTTATCCGATCTCTGATAGTCGTTGGGTGTCACCGGTGCAATGTGTTCCAAAGAAGTCCGGAGTGACAGTGGTGAAGAATGCTGAGAATGAGCTTGTGCCAACCCGTATCCAAACAGGTTGGCGAGTGTGCATTGATTATAGGAAGCTCAACGCCACCACAAGGAAGGACCACTTCTCTTTGCCGTTCATTGATCAAATGCTTGAAAGGTTAGCCGGTCATTCTTTTTATTGTTTCCTTGATGGTTATTCTGGATATAATCAGATTGTCATAGCGCTGGATGACCAAGAAAAGACAACTTTCACATGCCCCTTTGGTACTTTTGCTTATCGTCGCATGCCTTTTGGTTTATGCAATGCTCCGGCCACGTTTCAAAGGTGCATGGTAAGTATCTTTTCAGATTTTGTGGAAAAGATTATTGAGATATTTATGGATGATTTCAGTGTGTTTGGTGATTCATTTGATGGTTGTTTGGAAAATCTCACAATGATTTTGAAACGATGTGTAGAAACTAACCTTGTGCTTAATTGGGAAAAATGTCATTTTATGGTTAGACAAGGCATAGTTCTAGGGCATATTGTTTCAGAAAGAGGAATTGAAGTGGATAAATCAAAAATAGATCTTATACGCTACTTACCCTCTCCTACTTCGGTTCGAGAGGTTCGTTCGTTTCTTGGTCATGCAGGATTTTATAGGCGATTTATCAAGGACTTCTCCAAGATCTCAAACCCTCTTTGCCGTCTCCTCCAGAAAGATGTGGCGTTTGACTTCAACGAGGACTGTGAGAAGGCGTTCAATCACCTCAAAGAAACACTAACTTCGGCCCCTATCATAGTTCCACCGGATTGGAGCCTTCCTTTTGAGCTTATGTGCGATGCTTCCGATTACGCATTAGGAGCTGTTTTGGGGCAAAGGAAGGAAAAGAGGCCGCATGTTATCTATTATGCCTCTCGGACTTTAAATGATGCACAATTGAATTATTCTACCACTGAAAAAGAACTTCTTGCTGTTGTATTTGCTTTAGATAAATTTCATTCTTATTTGCTTGATACTAAGGTTATTATTTATACTGACCATGCAGCATTGAAGTATTTGTTCACCAAGAAGGAGGCCAAACCACGACTTATTCGTTGGATGCTTCTTCTCCAAGAGTTCGATATCGAAATCCGGGACAAGAAGGGAAGCGAAAACGTGGTGGCTGACCACTTAAGCCGTATGGTGCATGAGGAGGATGCCGTGCCTATCATAGAGACATTCCCAGATGAGCAACTGATGTCCGTCAAGGTAAGTGAACCGTGGTATGCTGATTTGGTGAATTATTTGGTGTCTAAACATGTTCCTAGTGAATTACTTAAACACCAATGTGATAAATTGAAGAAAGAGGCACGGTTTTATGTGTGGGATGACCCGTATTTATGGAAATATTGCCCTGACCAAGTTATACGTAGGTGTGTGCACGATTCTGAGTTTAATGCTATTCTAACCTTTTGTCACACTTATGCTTGTGGGGGACACTTTGGCACTCAAAGAACAGCACTTAAGGTGTTTGAATGTGGTTTCTATTGGCCTACCATCTTTAGGGATGCTAGAACATTTTGCATGTCTTGTGATAGATGCCAAAGAACGGGCAATATTGGTCCTAAACAGCAAATGCCGCAAACCCCCATTTTTAGTGTTGAAATCTTTGATGTTTGGGGTATTGATTTTATGGGTCCCTTTCCTTCGTCACATGGGTTTATTTATATATTGCTTGCTGTGGATTATGTGTCGAAATGGGTGGAAGCAAAAGCCACCCGAACTAATGATTCTCGAGTGGTTGCAGATTTTGTGAAAACTAACATTTTTGCAAGGTTTGGAATGCCACGAGTGCTAATCAGTGATGGAGGTTCCCATTTTTGTAATCGAACCATCGAGGCGTTGCTCAAGAAATACAATGTCACACATAAAGTGGCCACACCTTATCATCCTCAAACGAGCGGGCAAGCCGAGGTTTCGAATAGGGAAATCAAGCAGATTCTTGAGAAGACCGTGGGGCCTACAAGGAAGGATTGGAGTTTGCGCTTAAACGATGCATTGTGGGCGTATCGCACTGCCTACAAAACCCCCATTGGGATGTCACCTTTTCGGCTCATCTATGGGAAGCCATGCCATCTTCCCGTCGAACTAGAGCATCGTGCACATTGGGCTGTCAAAACGTTCAATATGGACCTTGATGCCGCAGGTTTACATAGGAAGCTTCAATTATGTGAGCTTGATGAAATCCGAAATGAAGCATATGAGAATGCCCGGATTTACAAGGAGAAAACAAAGGCATTTCATGACAAGATGATTCGTGCTAAGACGTTCTCTATTGGGCAGAAAGTGTTGTTGTTCAATTCTCGCCTTCGGTTGTTTCCGGGTAAGTTGCGTTCCAAATGGGTTGGTCCTTTTATTGTCACTAATGTTTTCCCTCATGGTGCAGTGCAAATCAAAAGTTCAAGGACGCAGCAAGAATTCAAAGTGAATGGGCATCGATTGAAGCCCTATTACGAGATGTTTGAGGAGCATGTCGTGGAGGAGGTACCCCTCCATGCCGTGGAACCTAGTCAAGCTTAAACGGAGGTACCGTCCGGCTGCAAGACGTAAAAGCAAGCGCTACTTGGGAGGCAACCCATGCATTCAACAAAGGAAGACTTAGAAAGCACTCCAATTCCAGATTCCTAAAAAAAAAAAAAAAACTCTTCTCTTTGTTGCTATTTCGTTTCTGCCTTGTTAGGTTGTTTATTTATTGTTGTTTGTTTATTAATTGTGTGAGTCTATGATTGTAACATTGAGAAAATGTTTGATTTATTGATAGGCACTGCTAAACAAAGAAAGATGGAGCCTTCACAAAGGGCGTTTACTTGAAGCCCCACTACGAGGCGTCGAAGCAGGAGGCATAGAAGCGGGAGGCATAGAAGCGGGAGGCATAGGGGCAGAAGACATCGGAGCAGAAGCCATCGGAGCTAGAGCATTCCAGGCCTCAATACTTGGCCAAGCGCTGGATGACCCAGGAAAAAGGTGCCTCTGGAGATAAGTAGCAAGCTTTTGACGGTCACTTTGAATCCGACCTTCAGATTCTTGCAGCTCATCAAGCTTCCTCTTCATGCCCGCCGAATAGTTATTTGCAAGCACATGCAAACTTCTATTCTCGTACTTAAGCTGCTGGATCTCCTGCTTGAGACTTTCCACCTCTGCCATCAATGATTCCACCTGACGGGAGCGGGCAAGCAGGCGTTGGCCCATGTTGGACACAGAACTCGCACACTGAACACTAAGTGCGAGGGACTCTTGAACGGCCAACTCATCGGACCGTCCTGATAGCAGCCTACTATCTTTTGGAGTGAGGAGGTTCCTAGCTACTATTGTAGCTGTTGTGGCGTCCTGCATCACGGAGTCTTCACCTGTAAGAGAACCGTTAGAAGAAAAGAAAGAAGGGCGCCATACGTTACCTTGACGCGGCGCGCCCGTATCACTGCTAAGGCTCAATTCCAAGCTAAGGTTCGATGAGTTTGCCATTTTTCAAAAGTGTTCAAAGAGAAGGGATGAAGTTAAATTTCAAAGGGCCGGAGTCGATTTTCAAGAATGGGAAATCTTCATAGTGTGTTTGTTGTGGTGATCGATAGCTCAATAAAAAAGCCAAGGCGACGCGTCCACCAATTCAAAAAGCCGGAATTTCTGGCGTAATTTAGGCGACGCTTTCTCGGCTGTTCAGAAGGCGCGTTCAACTTTGTCAAAAGATTTCTTCTTTTCAGACAACACGTGGAGGCCCTCATCACAACTACACATCTTTAGCCGACAAGCGCAAAGTTCGGCGACGCTTTCTCTGCTTTTCAGAAGACGCGTGCAGCTTTGTCAAAACGAGCCGCATCTGCACTACGACGTGTCGCTCAGAAATCGAAGGGGCGCCTGCTCAGAAATCGAAGAGGCGTATTAAAAAATCGAAGAGGCGCCACTATTTCAAAAAGCCGGAGTTGCGGGATCAAAACGTTTGTCGACAAAGGTTAAAAGTACCACCACTTGCTATTATCTCTATATATGTCGACTTTCGTCTTTTATGGCAGGGCAAACCTGAAGAAAATGCCCAACTCTCCCTCACCTCTGAGGGTGCACTCCCAGCAAAGCCTTTCGAAATACTAAATTCTTTCTTCTTCCCCAAAGATGATACCAGATGTCTGGAGTACAGATGACCCAGGAGGAAACAGTACAACAAATACATGTGCTGATTCATTCACCGCTTCTTCAAAAGCAAAGGTATCTCATATCATCAAGGTCAAAAGCAAAAGTATCTCATATCATGCTCTTTCCCTGTCTTTTTCTTTGTCCTTGTTCTTACTCGCATGGCAAAGTAAAAGAAGCAATCAGCCGGCACTTGGAGTCAGTCTTCCGTTCTGGAGCCAACTGCCTGGAATCTATTCCTGATTGCTTACCTAGCGTTGCTCTCGAGTAGTCATCTTCAACGGTTGATACACTTCCGGAGAAGGGACCACTTCTGCAAAGGGGAGCGAGTAAGGCAAGTGAAAATGATACATTGAAGCATGTGGAGACAAACATAGGCTGAGTTATCCTCCAACCCTTTTCATTACGAATTGGAAAGATTGAACAAAGAAACAGACCAAAGGGGTAAGCTCAGACCTTCGGGGAAGACCAAAAGAATCCTCTAGCCCAGTAGCACAAAGGAAAATCAATGATGGGCGGAAACCAGTTCGAGAGTAAGCCTGTGGAATCATCAAGATCAAGCCTCAATGCAATCAACAAAAAGAAGAGGGAATTTACACTCCATAACCAGATTTGCGTCCCTAAACTCTTCTCTTTGTTAATTACATTCTGCCATGTTTAGTATGTTTAGTTGTTGTTTGTGTGTTTACTTATGTTTTGTGTGAATCTATGCTTAAAACATTGAGGACAATGTTTGATTTAAGTGTAGGGGGGTAACTAAGTATATTTAATGCAAATTCGTGGGATTTTATCACCCACATAACTTCAAATGTTGTTCCTTGCTATTTTAAGGTGTTTTTAAATTGTTTTAGAGTGTTTTAGAGTGTTTTGTTTTATAACTCCGAAAATCACATAAAAATTTGAAAAAAAAAAAAAATGTTTTGAAAAGCCTAAAAAGAGTGTTTTGAGTCGTTTTTGTGTGTTTATGTCTTAAGGTACCTTCCAACACAATGATAAGGATTTGGTTTGTAATTGCTTGACGGTTAAAAAGAGTTATAAACATAGAAAAAAGTTTGATTTACTCTTGGTATATGCTTGGTTATGGTTATAATGTATGACTTCACATGCAATCATAAAAGAAAAATTCGTTTTTGTAACATGCTTGAAGGAAGGAATCAAACAAACGCTACATCCCTGTGAGATTCGAGCCATTACTTTCTTTGGAGAGTTATTTTCAGTGATTCTTTGTTTTCTAAAGTTGTTGCATGATCTCATTATTCCTTGCTTGGTTACTACTTAGAATGCAATTGTATCATGATAGAACTAAATGCTAGAACTTATATCCGTTTCATTCAAAGCATGACATTGAATTGCATAACATATATCAAGATGAAGTTGTGTAGTTGCCACCATAGCCAAATAGCCTTACTTCCCATATTTCGTATATATTAGTTTTAACCCCGTTGAGCCTCGTTTATCCTATTTTCTTTGCTAACCACATCACCCCTTACCTAGCCTAGAGTAGGACTTTCCTATACCCTTGTTCTTAAAGGATAGTAAGCATGACTTAAATGAATTCCTTTTGAGTTACATTATGCAAGAAAATGAGTGTGGGGGAGTAAAAGTTTGTTCTTACGTTTATATGTATGTTCCGAGATTCAAAAGAAAAAGAAGAAGAAAAAAAAAAAAAAAAAAAAAAAAAAAAAAAAAAAAAAAGAGTGAAAATAAGTAAGAATGAACTCACGAGCGTTGATGGTTGAAGAAAGGGTCCAAAAAGTTGAATATGGCCCTAAGTTTTGTGTGACTTTCCCTTGGGTGTTCAAAGTTGATTTTTGCGTTCTAAAGGGAATTCTAAGTGCCTAATTCAAATACTTTGCTCACTATTGCTTTAAGAATGTTTGTTTATCCTTCACCTTTCATTGTTAGCCAATACCCTAGCCCCGTTACACCCCTTTGACTTCTATCTTGATCGTTATGTGTTCAATAATGTGGAGTTTGGAATTGATATGAGCATATGGTGTCACTGGTTCTTGCATCTAAGTAGTAGCATTCCATTCATGAGATCATACCTGAACATGCTTATTAACTCCAGAAATTGCTTCCTTTGAAATACATATATGTGAGTGTTCATTTTTATGTTTACATCAATCTTCTCACATATACCTAGTGTAGGGTGTGTAGTCAGAAAATCTGTGTGAAAAACGAGAGTATATCTTGTAAGGATTTGAGCAAATTCTCTAAGGCATGTTACTACATTCGAAATGTGTTTTAAATGCTTAATTGTGAACTAGTATGTGGTGACTATGATTAAAAATGTACTTAAGTGTAGAGATGGCTAAAATCTGTGGGAATAATGATTTTTAACTTGTTATGTGCATTGGAAATCCGTGAGACGATTGTTGGAAGGTGTAGGTGGTGTTTTGTTCGTTTTGTCTAGTTTCGTGTTCTTTTGTTGTTTTGTTTTGCTCGAGGACTAGCAAAAGATAAGTGTGGGGGTATTTGATAGGAGCATATTTAGGAGACTTACTTTGCTTGTTCTCGTGCATTTACGTTGTGTTTCTTTAGTTATTTTAGTCCTTTATGCTTCTTTTGTGTGTTTTCAGGATAATAAGATGTGTTTGACGAAAGGATGCATTGTGGAGTGTTGTGGAGCACTATTGGGCTAGGGATGGATAGCTTATACTTGGAGCCCAAGTGTTGGATGAAATTGAAGGCCTTGTATACACTTGAAGACACAAAACAATGGCCCTAACCCAATCACATAACACCTTGCCATGGGCTTAACACAAACACCATTCCTTGCCATGCAAGGATGAGCAATTTGGGTCCATTTCATGTACTTAAACTCTAGCCCAATCCACAATCACTTCAAAGCCATGCAAAACCTTTCAACACCCTTTAATCATCCCCCTTTAAGTTATGATTTTATTTCCTAACCCTACATGCATTATTTATTAGCATCTTCACATGCATTCACACACACTTTACACATTCAAACACTAGCCAAAACCGTGAGCTCCCATTCCCTTATGCCATTTTCAGATTTCCACCCACTAACCTAGTCATCAACACATGCATTCACTTCATCATTACACCACCACTCATTCTTTAATCCACATGCACATTCAATCATTCACTCAAGCACCCTTGTGCCATGTTTCCCCCTTTGTTCCCACCCATCACATGCATCATCATCAAACAAACAAGTCTATGCCGTGACCTTCCTAGCTATTTCCAGCTTTTCCCTTTACATTTCACATGCATTCCATACTTCTCCTAGCTGTTTTCCATCATTATTTCAGCCACCATTCACTCTTTAATCCACATGCATTCACACACACTTCACACAAACAACATTCACATGCAAACACAAGCTTTAACCAACAAACAAAACAGCCAACACATGCACCAAAACACTTTGCCGTGGGCACCATTCCACATTCCAGCTTTCCCTTTCATTTCCAGCTCTAACTCTTCATCATTGCAGCCACAAACACCTTAAACAAACAGCCATATACATCTCCACTCCTCCTATAAATAGCCTTGCATTCCCATCACCTAGGGACATCTCATCTCATTCACAACACAACACACCACACAAATACACATCCATTGCCGTGCATATCCTTCCAATATGTGCAGTTTTTATCCTCCATTTCAGCCACTATCCAACCCCTTCCCATCCCTCCAAAACACTTCACATAATCCCCAAAGCTCACCTTAGACCTTGTGCCACAACAACGAGGAAGAGAAGAGTGCCTAAACGTTCATACAATTCAAGTTTGAGTTGTTGGAATGTTTAGGTGTTTCTTTGATTTCAATGTTTGAATTCAATTTTCTTTGTTTTGTAATGGAAGAGAAGAGTGCCTAAACGTTCATACAATTCAAGTTTGAGTTGTTGGAATGTTTAGTTGTTTCTTTGATTTCAAGGTTATGAGGAACTAAACCCCCTTTAGCTAGGGGGTGATTCGAAACTATGTTTATATTTGCAATATGAATTGATTACTTTTGGTTGGAATTTCATAAGTTGTGGATTCAATTCGTTTAACTGTTTGATTGATAACTTATTTATGTATGTTCATTGAGATTGCAAGCTTAATTTTCATGCATGAATATGACGCTAGAATATAAGTGAGTTTCACCTAATCGTTATGAACTTATATTCACAAGTAGTGGAGGTTGCTTATAAACAATCGCGTTAAACGAATTCTTGGCATAAGTTTCATGCGTATTCCATAGTAACGAATGCCTCGTCAACACTTATAATTTTCATTGAACTTAATGATCTTTGTTGAATGTCTCTATCATGCGTATTCCATAGTTAGGGACTTTGATTAAGAATAATTTGGTTGTAATGCGTATTCCATTCAATCCAACGAATTTAGGGAAATCTGAAAGTTAATTTAAGCGGACCTAATTAACTTGGAGCATTGAGTTTCACAACTTATCGAAAGACCAACTGAGAATCAATATTGTATGCAAGTGTAACATGTGTGGAGAAGAACCCCTTGGCTATTCCATCATCCATATTTTCATCACATTCATATTTACATTTTGCCTTTAATTATATCCTGTCCATTTAATTTAATATCGTCCAAACACATTTCCCCCATATTTCGTTGAGTCTTAATCATTCGTATTTGTTTTATTTTTGTATCTTTAAGCTTTTGGAGTCATAAACAGTTTCAAATTCGTCTAAATCAAGTTCTAGTTTCTATTTGAGTCAGTTTGATTGTTTTAGGCAGTTTGAGTTTTTCAAAGCCATTCTGAGTCATAGTAGTCTTGTTAAGAGTATTTACATTTAGTTTTTGTGTTTTAAAGTCAATTCAAATTAGATTAGCACCCCTAGTTAATCCCCGGTTAGAACGATCCCTACTTACATCATTACTACAATTGTCACAAATAGGGTTTAGTTTGTGTGCGTATAAAATCTACGTATCAAATTTTGGCGCCGTTGCCGGGGATTGGCAAAGTTGCTAATCCCTTGTCTTGAGTCTTGTTTAAATTGTTTAGTTTAGTTTCTGTTTTGTTTTAATTTTTTTTTTAGTTTCTGTTTTGTTTTAGTCGATGAATCATGAAACTCAACACCCCGGGTTAATTAGGTTCGCTTAAATTAACCTTCAAGTTCTCCTTAAGTTAATGAATTGGATGGGAAAGCGCATACAACAATTCAAAACATTCTCCAAAAGTCCTTTTATGTGAAAAGCACAATAAAGATACAATCAAAGATCATTAAGCAACATGAAAACTATAAGTGTTAACGAGGCATTCGTTACTATGATGAGCATGAAACTAGTGCCAAGAATTCATTTAACGCGATCATTTATAAGCGACCTCCACTACTTGTGAATATAAGTTTGTAACTATTAGGTGAAACTCCCTTATATTCTAGCATCATATTCATGCATGAAAACTAAGCGTGCACTCTCAATAAACATACACGAATAAGTTATCAATGAAGCAGTTAAACAAATTGAATCCACAACTCATGAAATTCCAACTGAAGGTAATCAATTTATATTGCAAGCATATACATGGTTTTGAATCACCCCCTAGCAAACTAGGGGTTTAGCCTCTCATGTTCACAGAAAGAGAAACAAAATTGAAATTAAACATAGAGAACAAAAGATTGATTACACCTAGAACGCCCAACGATTCCACTTTGAATTTCTGCACGTTCAAGCTCCTCTATCTTCTTCTCCTTGCTGCGGCACAGAGGTCTTAGGGTGATTTTGGATGTGATTTTGGTTTAGGAAGGGATTTAGGATGGTAAAGGGTTGCGGCAGAGAGGTGGAAGGTGGCTGCAATGGTGTATAAGTGTATGGAGGTGTAGAATGGTGGCTGGAATGGATGGAAGGTTCCGGATTGAAGGTGGAAGAATGATGGTGGCAGCGGCAATGTATGGAATGATGAAAGAATGATCCTAGGGTGACGCTTAAGTCCAAGTATTAAAAGGGTTTTCAGAAATTAAAACCCTAACTTATTTTGGTTAACTAAAATTAAGTCAAAGGTTTCTAGAATTAGGAAATCAAATCAGAAACTAAAAGGAAATTGGCTAAAATATGCGGCTAAGGTTTTATTTGAAAGGGGAATGTGTTTAAGTGCAGAAAATAGGAAATAAGGACCCCCCTTGCACGGCAAAGGAAAAGGAAACGTTAAGAGGTGCGGCTTAATGCTTTAGGAAAGGTGAAGTGTCCTAAAACTGAAGGGAAAAGGAGTCCCTTGCACGGCTGATAGGAGCATATTTAGGCGACTTACTTAGCTTGTTTTCGTGCGTTTATATTGTTAATTCATAGTTGTTTTAGAAGTTTAAGCCATTTTCGTGTGTTTTTAGGTTCATATGGCTAAGGAAGCAAAAAGGTGCATTTTGGAGCATTTTGGAGCAACATTGGACTTGGAATGGATAGCTTATGTTTGGAGCAAAAGGAATGGACGAAATTGAAGACCTAATTGAGTTAGGATTCCTAATCACAAGAGGATTCCTAATCACAAGAGGATTCCTAATCAAATGAGGAATCCTTGTCAAAGAAGGTTTTCTACTTGAAGTAGGAAAGTTAAGCCAAGATTTCCTATTTTGGTTTAATCTCTCCTAATCCTCAAAGACTCCATATTTCAGCAATATCAAAGGCTCCTACCTATTCTAGGTCACAAAACAATATCCCTTGCAACCTTAAGTCATGCCGTGTGTCCCCTTTATGTTTCCCTTCCTTGCCGTGCAAGGAAGGGCCTTGTTCCCTATTCTAACTACTTAAACACTTTCCTTTTTCATACCAAACTCAGCCATAACTCACATACCCTTTTATTTTCCTAAGTCCTTGCCTAATTTCAGAAAATAAATGACATTCCCTTTCTTACAAACCTTTGCCGCAAGTCTCCTTCCTATTCCCTTCAATTTTTGATTTTGTGTTTCTTATTCTTGAAAGATTTAGAGTTAATTCCTTTCCGAAACTAAGAAATAAAGCCTTAGGGTTCTTTCTCCCTTATATAAACCCCTATGCTGCACCTTTAGAAGGCTAATCTCCCTTCCACACAACCTGCCTCCATTCACAGAAAATCCCATCCTTTGCCGCAGCATTCCATTCAACTTTCCACCATTCCTCTACTTCAAAACCTCCATCCAAACCTCCCTACACCACCACTAAGCCTTGCCGCACCACCATACCTCCATAAACCCATCTAAAACCCAGAAAATCATCCACTAAACCACCCTAGCAGTTTGTGCCGTGACTTAGCAAGGAGAAGGAGAAGGAAGACGAAGCCTTGGACGTTTATGCATTCAAGTTGGAGTGTTGGAACGTTTTTAGGTGTAATCTATCTTTTATTTTCAATGTTTAATTCTCTTTTCCTTTGTTTTGTTATGAACATGAGAGGCTAAACCCCTAGTTAGCTAGGGGGTGATTCAAAACCATGTATATGCTTGCAATATAAATTGATTACCTTCAGTTGGAATTTCATGAGTTGTGGATTCAATTTGTTTAACTACTTGATTGATAACTTATTCGTGTATGTTTATTGAGAGTGCACGCTTAGTTTTCATGCATGAATATGATGCTAGAATATAAGGGAGTTTCACCTAATAGTTACAAACTTATATTCACAAGTAGTGGAGGTCGCTTATAAATGATCGCGTTAAATGAATTCTTGGCACTAGTTTCATGCTCATCATAGTAACGAATGTCTCGTCAACACTTATAGTTTTCATGTTGCTCAATGATCTTTGATTGTATCTTTAATGTGCTTTTCACATAAAGGACTTTTGGAGAATGTTTTGAATTGTTGTATGTGTGATAGGAGCATATTTATGCGACTTAATTGGCTTGTTCTCGTGCATTTATGTTGTGTTTCTTTAGTTGTTTTAGTGTTTAAAGTCACTTTTGTGTGTTTTCAGATTATAAAGCCAAAGTGTGCAAGAAGATGCAAATTGGAGTTTTTTGGAGCAAAAGAGGAATGAATGAGTTGAAGACTTGAAGAAATATGAATTCCTAATCGAAGATGGAGTCCTACTCACATGAGGATTCCTAGAACAACAAGGATTCCTACTCCAACAAGGATTCCTACTTGAAGTAGGAAAGTTAAGCCTAGGTTTCCCATTTTGGTAACCTTTCCTAATCTTAAAAGTCCTTATTTTCCTGCCACTTTGAAGGCCTTGTGTGCACTTTAGGACACAAAACAAAGGCCCTAGACCCCCTTCCAACCTTTGCCGCACCTTTCCCTTTCTCCCCATCCCTTGCCGTGCAAAGGGGGGTATTTAGGTCCTATTTTATGCACTTAAAAACATTCCCCTTTCTAAATAAAACCCTAGCCGCATGTTTTAGCCTATTTCCTTTTAATTTCTGATTTGATTTCCTAATTCTAGAAGCCTTTGACTTAATTTTAGTTAACCAAAATAAGCTAGGGTTTTAATTTCTGAAACCCTATATATTCTAAGCCTAGCCGCACCCTAGCCTTATGCTTTTAATCTTTCAGCCACTTTCCATTCTCTGCCGCAGCCACCATCACCCTAATACCTTCAATCCGCAACTCCTATCCATCCCAGCAACCTTCTCCATCTCTGCCGCAGCCTTCCCACCATTCCTCTACTCCAAAACCTCCATCCAAACCTCCCTACACCACCACTAAGCCTTGCCGCACCACCATCCCACCCTAAATCCCTTCCTAAACCAAAATAACATCCAAATCATCCTAAGAACTCTCTACCGCAGCAAGGAGAAGAAGAAAGAGGAGCTTGAACGTGCAGAAATTCAAAGTGGAATTGTTGGGCGTTCTAGGTGTAATCAATCTTTTGTTTTCTATGTTTAATTTCAATTTTGTTTCCCTTGCTGTGAAAATGAGAGGTTAAAACCCTAGTTAGCTAGGGGGTGATTCGAAACCATGTTTATCCTTGCAATATAAATTGATTACCTTCAGTTGGAATTTCATGAGTTGTGGATTCAATTTGTTTAACTGCTTGATTGATAACGTATTCGTGTATGTTTATTGAGAGTGCACGCTTAGTTTTCATGCATGAATATGATGCTAGAATATAAGGGAGTTTCACCTAATAGTTACAAACTTATATTCACAAGTAGTGGAGGTCACTTATAAACGATTGCGTTAAATGAATTCTTGGCACTAGTTTCATGCTCATCATAGTAACGAATGCCTCGTCAACACTTATAGTTTCATGTTGCTTAATGATCTTTGATTGTATCTTTATTGTGCTTTTCACGTAAAGGACTTTTGGAGAATGTTTTGAATTGTAGTATGCGCTGTCCCATCCAATTCATTAAGTTAAGGAAAACTTGAAGGTTAATTTAAGCGAACCTAATTAACCTGGGGTGTTGAGGTTCATGATTCATCGAAAGACCAACTGAAAATCATCTTGTATGCAAGTGTGACATGTGTGGACAAGAACCTTCTAGCTAGCATTCCATCCATATTTTCATCAAATTCGTTTTTACAATCTGTTTTTATTATAATCTGTGTTCTTTGTTTTAATTTCGTCAAAACTAAATCCCCCTTTACTTTAGTGTCTCAATTTAGTTAGAAAGTATCCTAGTTTGTGTTTCTAAGTGTTTTGATTCAAGTTATCGCCCAAATTCGTCCAAATTAGTGTAGGTGTTCAAAACTGCCCAGATTGTGTTTTTAAGGCAGTTTTGAGTGTTTTGTTGCTGTTTTGAGTCTTTTGGTTTGTTTTAGTGTTTTAGTGTTTAGTTTTCCATTCTTTGAGTCTAGTTTAGTGTTTTAACCTTTGTTTTACGTTTTTGAGTCAGTTTTCAAGTGATTTAGCAATCCCTCCTAATCCCCGGTTTAGAACGATCCCTACTTATACATATACTACAATTGTCAAAAGAGGGTTTTAATTTGTGTGCTTAATTATTTCGCATCAATGCGCTGTCCCATCCAATTCATTAACTTAAGGAGAACTTGAAGGTTAATTTAAGCGAACCTAATTAACCCGGGGTGTTGAGTTTCATGATTCATCGAAAGACCAACTGAAAATCATCTTGTATGCAAGTGTGACATGTGTGGAGAAGAACCTTCTAGCTAGCAGTCCATCCATATTTTCATCAAATTCGTTTTTACAATCTGTTTTCATTACAATCTGTTTTCTTTGTTTTAATTTCGTCAAAACTAAATCCCCCTTTACTTTAGTGTTACAATTTAGTTAGAAAGTGTCTTAGTTTGTGTTTCTAAGTGTTTTGATTCAAGTTATAACCCAAATTCGTCCAAATTAGTGTAGGTGTTCAAAACTGCCCAGATTGTGTTTTTAAGGCAGTTTTGAGTGTTTTGTTGCTGTTTTGAGTCTTTTGGTTTGTTTTAGTGTTTTAGTGTTTAGTTTTGCATTCTTTGAGTCTAGTTTAGTGTTTTAACCTTTGTTTTACGTTTTTGAGTCAGTTTTCAAGTGATTTAGCAATCCCTCCTAATCCCCGGTTTAGAACGTGCCCTACTTATACATATACTACAATTGTCAAAAGAGGGTTTTAATTTGTGTGCTTAATTATTTCGCATCAATGCGCTATCCCATCCAATTCATTAACTTAAGGAGAACTTGAAGGTTAATTTAAGCGAACCTAATTAACTCGGGGTGTTGAGTTTCATGATTCATCGAAATACCAACTGAAAATCATCTTGTATGCAAGTGTGACATGTGTGGAGAAGAACCTTCTAGCTAGCATTCCATCCATATTTTCATCAAATTCGTTTTTGCAATCTGTTTTCTTTGTTTTAATTTCGTCAAAACTAAATCCCCCTTTACTTTAGTGTTACAATTTAGTTAGAAAGTGTCTTAGTTTGTGTTTCTAAGTGTTTTGATTCAAGTTATAACCCAAATTCGTCCAAATTAGTGTAGGTGTTCAAAACTGCCCAGATTGTGTTTTTAAGGCAGTTTTGAGTGTTTTGTTGCTGTTTTGAGTCTTTTGGTTTGTTTTAGTGTTTTAGTGTTTAGTTTTGCATTCTTTGAGTCTAGTTTAGTGTTTTAACCTTTGTTTTACGTTTTTGAGTCAGTTTTCAAGTGATTTAGCAATCCCTCCTAATCCCCGGTTTAGAACGATCCTTACTTATACATATACTACAATTGTCAAAAGAGGGTTTTAATTGGTGTGCTTAATTATTTCGCATCAATGCGCTGTCCCATCCAATTCATTAACTTAAGGAGAACTTGAAGGTTAATTTAAGCGAACCTAATTAACCCGGGGTGTTGAGTTTCATGATTCATCGAAAGACCAACTGAAAATCATCTTGTATGCAAGTGTGACATGTGTGGAGAAGAACCTTCTAGCTAGCAGTCCTTCCATATTTTCATCAAATTCGTTTTTACAATCTGTTTTCTTTGTTTTAATTTCGTCAAAACTAAATCCCCCTTTACTTTAGTGTTACAATTTAGTTAGAAAGTGTCTTAGTTTGTGTTTCTAAGTGTTTTGATTCAAGTTATAACCCAAATTCGTAGAAATTAGTGTAGGTGTTCAAAACTGCCCAGATTGTGTTTTTAAGGCAGTTTTGGGTGTTTTGTTGTTGTTTTGAGTCTTTTGGTTTGTTTTAGTGTTTTAGTGTTTAGTTTTGCATTCTTTGAGTCTAGTTTAGTGTTTTAACCTTTGTTTTACGTTTTTGAGTCAGTTTTCAAGTGATTTAGCAATCCCTCATAATCCCCGGTTTAGAACGATCCCTACTTATACATATACTACAATTGTCAAAAGAGGGTTTTAATTTGTGTGCTTATATATTTCGCATCAACGGCAAGGGATGGGGAGAAAGGGAAAGGTGCGGCAAAGGTCCCTAAGGGGTCTAGGGCCTTTGTTTTGTGTCCTAAAGTGCATATGAGGCCTTCAAAGTGGCTGGAAAATAAGGACTTTTAAGATTAGGAAAGGTTACCAAAATGGGAAACCTTGGCTTAACTTTCCTACTTCAAGTAGGAATCCTTGTTGGAGTAGGAATCCTTGTTCTTCTAGGAATCCTCATGTGAGTAGGAATCCATCTTCAATTAGGAATTCATATTTCTTCAAGTCTTCAACTCATTCATTCCTCTGTTGCTCCAAAACACTCCAATTTGCATCTTCTTGCACACTTTGGCTTTATAATCTGAAAACACACAAAAGTGACTTTAAACACTAAAATAACTAAGGAAACACAACATAAATGCACGAGAACAAGCCAATTAAGTCGCATAAATATGCTCCTATCACATGTGCATTAAGAATCCCTGAGACCATTGTTGCAAGGTTTAGGTTTTGTTTTGTTTTTCCGTTTTGCTCGAGGACTAGCAAAAGCTAAGTGTGGGGGAATTTGATAGGAGCATATTTATGGGACTTAGTTTGCTTGTTTTAGTGCTTTTATGTTATTAGTTCTTAGTTATTTTAGTTCTTTAAGCTTCTTTTGTGTGTTTTCAGGTTCACAAGAGGTATTTGGCGAAAGGATTCATTTTGGAGCCTTTTAGAGCAGTTTTGGGCTTATTATGGATAGCTTGTATATGGAGCAAGGTGGATGGACGAATTTGGAGTCAAAAGAGGTTAGAAGCATGCTACAAATCAGAAAAGGAAAGTTCATGACAAAGAAGATAAGGAAAGTGCAAGAAAAGAGGAAACATTATCCAAAACCTTATCCAATCTTATCTTATCCAAACCTTATCCTATCTTGTCCTAACCTAATCTTGTTCCACCTTAATCCTAGCTACAAGTGGACCTAAAAACCTAATTTCTAGAAGCCATATCTGACCCTAAAAGGGTGCCACACCTTCCCCCCCCCCCCTTTTATGCCTTCCAGAATACCCAAAATCAGCCATAAGACACTTAGTTTCTAGAAGGCCCAATTTTGGACGAAAATTCTTAAACCTATTTCTAATTGGATTCTGATTTTATTTGGCCCTTTTTCTCTTGGATTTGGATTGTTTAAGTCCATATCTGAAACCAATTAGGCTAGGACTTAAGTTCCCAACCTTTGCCGCAAGCCCTAAGGGCCCTAATCACTTGTATCTGCTAGGTTTAACCCTAATTCTGATTCCTAGGGTTTTTACCATGCTATATATATATATGAACCTTAAGCAGCCGCACCCCCTAACACATAACCTAGGCAGCCATCCATCAGTCATCACAGAAATTCGTCCATTCACACCTTAGGGCAGAAAAACACCCCAAAACACCATTCTAGCGCCCAGAAAATACAAGCAGCCGCTCCACCTCCTTCCACCCTTTTTGCCGAGTTCTCCACCACCTTCCAACCATCAAACACTCATCCAAACTCAACCTACACCCCTTGCCATGCCTCTACACCCCCCAAAATCCATTCTACATCATCAAAACAGCCCAGGAACCATTATCATCCAATCTGCCGCAAGCAAAGGAAAGGAGACAGTTTCACACAATTGTTTGGCTCTTCATTCTCAGTTGTTGAACAATTTTAGGTGTATTCTATCTTATATTTCAATGTCTAATTCATGTAATCTTTGTTTTGCTTTGCGAATGATTGGCTAAATTCGTTTTGGCTAAGGGTGTATTCAAAACCATGATTATATATGTGAAATAAGTTGATTACTTCCAGTTATCGTTGCATAAGTCTTGAATACAATTTGCTTAACCGTTTGATTTAGAACTTATTCTTGTATGTTGACTGAGAGTGCACGCTTAATTTGCATGCTTGAATTTGGTGCTAGGACATAAATTTGTTTCACCTAATAGTTGTGAATTTATATCCACAAGTAGTGAAGGTCGCTAGTCACGATCGTGTTAAGCAGATTCCTGGCAGGAGTATCATGCTTTTCATAGTTACAAACGCCTTGTCGATGCTTATGATTTCCAAAGAACGTAATGATTCTAACTTGTGTCTTTATCATGATGTTCATATAGAGAACTTGTTAGGAATAATTTGTTTGCGATGCATATTCATCCAATTCAATGATTCTAGGGAAATCTGAAGGTTAATTTAAGCGGACCTAATTAACTTGGAGTGTCTAGGTTCATAACTTATTGAATTGATAACTGGAAATTGATTTACATTGCATATATTTCATGTGTGGAGAAGAACCCCTTAGCTATTCCATCATTCATTGATTCATCACAAATTTGTCTTACAATCTGTTTTCTTTACAATCTGCCCATTAAGTTTAATTTCGTCCAAACACAATCCCCCCTATTTTATTGAGTCTTAATCATTCAAATCTATCGTATTTTGTGTTTTTAAGTATTTGGAGTCACAAACACTTCCAAATTCGTCCAATTGAAGTTTTAGTTTCTGTTTGAGTCAATTTGATAATTTTAGGCAGTTTTGAGTGTTTCAAATCTGTTTTGAGTCATAGTAGTCTTGTTAGAGTCTTTAAGTTTAGTTTTTGTGTTTTTAAGTCAATTTATATTAGATTAGCACCCCTAGTTAATCCCCGGTTAGAATGATCCCTACTTACATCATTACTACAATTGTCACAAATAGGGTTTAATTTGTGTGTCAACATAATTTTCACATCAAAGACGGCCATTGGGTGGACTTTGGCCGATATCAAGGGCATAAGCCCTACCACGTGCATGCATCGAATTCTCATGGAAGAAGGCGCCAAACCATCAAGGGAAGCCCAACGTCGACTCAACCCACCAATGATGGAAGTAGTGAAGAAGGACATCATCAAACTACTTGATTGTGGCGTCATCTATCCTATCTCGGATAGTTGTTGGATTTCACCGGTCCAAGTAGTTCCTAAGGAGTCCGGAGTCACAGTGGTGAAAAATGAGGAAGATGAACTTGTGCCTACACGCATTCAAACCGGTTGGAGAGTGTGCATTGACTATAGGAAGTTAAATGCCGCAACAAGGAAAGATCACTTCCCTTTGCCATTCATCGATCAAATGCTTGAAAGTTTAGCCGGTCATTCTTTTTATTTCTTTCTTGATGGTTATTCGGGTTATAATCAAATTGTCATAGCTCCGGATGATCAAGAAAAGACCACCTTTACTTGTCCATTTGGTACTTTTGCTTATCGTCGTATGCCATTTGGTTTACACAATGCACTAGCCACTTTCCAACGATGCATGGTAAGTATATTCTCGGATTATGTTGAGAAGATAATTGAAGTGTTTATGAACGATTTTAGTGTTTTTGGGGACTCATTTGATGATTGTTTGCATAATCTTACTTTAATCTTGAAAAGATGCATGGAAACTAACCTTGTTTTGAATTGGGAAAAATGTCATTTTATGGTTAAACAAGGCATAGTTTTGGGTCATATTATCTCTGAAAAAGGAATTGAAGTTGATAAGTCTAAAATAGATCTTGTACGTTACTTACCCTCTCCTACTTCGGTTAGAGAGGTTCGTTCTTTTCTTGGCCATGCAGGATTCTATAGGCTATTTATCAAGGATTTCTCCAAGATTGCACAACCCCTATGCCGTCTCCTACAAAAAGAAGTGGCTTTTGAGTTCAACGAGGAGTGTGAGAAGGCATTCAAGCATCTCAAAGACATGCTTACCACGGCACCCATCATCATGCCACCAGATTGGACGTTGCCTTTTGAGCTAATGTGTGATGCATCCGATTATGCAATAGGGGCTGTTTTGGGCCAAAGGAAGAACAAGCAACCACACGTCATATATTATGCTTCCCGGACCTTGAATGATGATCAATTAAACTACTCTACCACTGAAAAAGAACTTCTTGCCATTGTGTTTGCTTTAGATAAGTTTCGTTCATATTTACTTGGTACTAAAGTGATTGTATATTCTGACCATGCAGCTCTTAGGTACTTATTCACCAAAAAGGAGGCCAAACCAAGGCTCATTCATTGGATGCTTCTTCTCCAAGAGTTTGACATTGAAATTCGAGACAAGAAAGGGAGTGAGAACGTGGTTGCTGATCATCTAAGTCGTTTGGTGTGCAATGAGGACTCTTTACCCATCCAAGAGACATTCTCTGATGAGCAATTGCTGTCCATTAAGGTATGTGAACCTTGGTATGCCGATTTGGTCAATTTTTTGGTGTCAAAACGTGTTCCAAGTACCCTAGCTAGGCACCAACGTGATAAATTAAGGAAAGAGGCACGGTTTTATGTATGGGATGACCCATATTTGTGGAAGTTTTGTGCATATCAGATTGTGCGTCGTTGTGTGCATGATTGTGAGTTTAATTTGATTCTAACCTTTTGTCACACTTATGCATGTGGGGGACATTTTGGCACACAACGCACTGCCCTTAAAGTGTTAGAATGTGGTTTTTATTGGCCTACAATCTTTAAAGATGCTAGAACTTTTTGTTTAACTTGTGATCGTTGTCAACGAATGGGAAATATAGGTGCAAGGGACTAAATGCCGCAAACACCTATCTTTAATGTTGAAATTTTTTATGTTTGAGGCATTGATTTCATGGGCCCTTTCCCATCTTCGTTTGGTTTTACTTATATTTTGCTTGCGGTGGATTATGTCTCAAAATGGGTGGAAGCCAAGGCCACCTGTACTAATGATTCTAGAGTTGTTGCAGATTTTATAAAGACTAACATTTTTGCTAGATTTGGGATGCCTCGAGTGCTTATTAGTGATGGAGGGTCTCATTTTTGCAATCGTACCATAGAGGCCTTGCTCAAGAAGTATCAAGTCACACATAAGGTTTCAACACCTTACCATCCCCAAACCAATGGCCAAGCCGAGGTGTCCAATAAAGAAATCAAGCAAATCTTGGAAAAGATCGTTGGACCAACAAGAAAAGATTGGAGTGTGCGTTTGGAGGATGCATTATGGGCTTATAGAACGGCTTACAAGACACCAATAGGCATGTCCCCTTTTTGGCTAGTCTATGGCAAGCCTTGTCATCTCCCCGTGGAGTTAGAACACAAGGCTCATTGGTCAATCAAGACATTCAACATGGACATAGATGCGGCTGGAATGCATAGAAAGTTGCAATTGAATGAACTTGAGGAGCTTAGGCGTGAAGCATATGAGAATGCTTGCATTTACAAGGAAAAGACCAAAGCTTTCCATGACAAGATGATCCGAAGCAAAACATTCTCCATAGGGCAAAAAGTTTTACTTTTTAATTCTCGCCTTCGTTTATTTCCTGGTAAGTTACGTTCTAAGTGGATTGGACCTTTTGTTGTTACTAATGTTTTTCCACATGGCGCAGTTCAAATCCAAAGCTTGAGGAATGGCCAAGAATTCAAGGTGAATGGGCATCGTTTGAAGCCCTATTATGCAAATGTTGAAGGGCAAGTTGTGGAGGACATCACCCTCCATGCCGTGGGCTCCAAGTGAGGATAAGAAGAATGTTCATCTGGCTGCACGACGTTAAAGCAAGCGCTTCTTGGGAGGCAACCCATGCATTCAACTAGAGAGGATTTGGGCGATTCACCAATTCATGCTACAAAATCAGATTTGCGTTCCTCAATCTCTATCGCTTTATTATTATTATTTTGCCATGTTTGTCGTGTTTGTTAGTTGTGTTATTTGTTTGTTTGTTTGTGAGTCTATGCTTAAAACATTGAGGACAATGTTTGGTTTAAGTGTGGGGGGGGGGGTTAAACAAAGTGTTTTTCATGCAAATTCGTGGGATTTTATCACCCATCATTTCTAAAGTTGTTTTTCACTGTTTTTAAGTGTTTTTAGAGTGTTTTGAAGTGTTTTGATGTCTTTTGATCAGAAAATCCGAAAATTTACAAAACAATTACAAAACAGTTTTGAAAAACCCAAAAAGAGTTGGTTTTAAGTTGTTTTTGTGTGTTTGTTTGTGTCTTAGGATACCTTCCAACACAATGATGAGGATTTGGTTTTTAATTGCATGACTATTAAAGAATGTTGTAAACATGGCTGGAAGTTGATTTATGCTTTGGTTTATGCTTAGTTATGGTTATAGCTTATGAATTCACATGTAATTACAAAGAGAAAATCAGTTTTTGTAACATGCTTGAAGGAAGGAACTCAAACTAACGCTACATCCTTAAGAGACTTGAGCCTAAAACGTTCTTTGGAGAGTATAATCTGTGATTTCTTGTTTTCTTAAGTCGTTGCATGATCTCATCATTCTTTGCTTGGTTGCTACTTGGAATGCATTTCATTATAGTTCCAAATACTAGAACTCATGCCCATTTCATTCAAAGCATGTTATTGATTTGCATAACACATACAATAAGATGAAGTTGTTAGTCAAGCCAAAGCCAAAAAGCCTATCCCTTTTCATATGTATTGTAGGATTAACCTTTTGAGCCTTGTCAAAGCCTATTTTCTTTGTTAGCCACATTATCCTTACCTAGCCTAGATTAGGACTTTCCATACCTTTGTTCTTAAAGGATAGTGAAGCACGACTTAAAGAAAAAAAAAAGAAAAGAAAAAAAAAAGAGAAAATTCGTGGAAAAATCAAAAGAAAATAGAAAAGTGTTGAAAAGAAAGAAAGTGAGTTGAAAAATAAGTGAGAATGAACTCACAAGTGTTGGTTATTGAAGGAAGGGTCCAAAAGAGTAAATTTGACCCTAAATGTTGCATGAATCTTCCCTTGTGTTTAAAAGTTGATTTCTGCCATTAAAAGTGAGTTTAAGTGTCAATTTCATTACTTGGCTTCCTATTGCTTTAAGAACCTTTGTTTTTCTCTACCTTTCCTTGCTAGCCATTACCCTTAGCCTCGTTACAACCCTTAACTTGTATCTTGATGTTATGTGTTCAATATGTGGAGTTTGAATTTGGTATGAGCATATGGAATCACTGGTTCTCGTTCTAAGTAGTAGCATTCCATTCATGAGATCATATTCATGTCATTGTCGTAAATCCAGAAAATGCTTTCTTTGATATAACATATGTGAGTGTTAGTCTTCATATCTACATCAATCTTCTCACATATACCTAGTGTAGGGTGTGAAGTTAGAAAATCTGTGTGAAAATAGAGTGCATTCTAGTAAGGAATTGAGGGAATTCTCTAAGGCATGTTACTACATTCAAAACATTGTTTTAATTGATTAAATGTGAACATTAAAGTAGTAACTATGATTAAGTGTTGGTTGAAGTGTAAAGAAAGCTAAAAACCGTGGGAATGATGTGCTTTAATGTGTCATGTTCGTTGGAAATCCCTGAGGTACATGTTGGAAGGTCTAGAATGTGTTTTGTTTGTTTTGTTTATTTCGTTTTGCTCGAGGACTAGCAAAAGCTAAGTGTGGGGGAATTTGATAGGAGCATATTTATGCTACTTAGTTATGTTGTTTCCTTGCATTTAGTGAGTTAATTACTATATATTTTGATAGGAGCATATTTATGCGACTTAGTTTGCTTGTTTTCGTGCATTTATGTTATTAGTTCTTAGTTATTTTAGTTCTTTAAGCTTCTTTTGTGTGTTTTCAGGTTCATAAGACGTATTTGGCGAAAGGATGCATTTTGGAGCCTTTTGGAGCACTTTTGGGCACAAATTGGATAGCTTATGCTTGGAGCAAAAGGAATGGACGAAATTGAAGAGTTGATGTCGCAAGGATTGCTAATATGACAAGGATTCCTACTACGACAAGGATTCCTACTACGACGAGGATTCTAATTACGAGAAGGTTTCCAAATTGAAGGAGGTTTCCCACTCACATGAGGATTCCTAGTTGGACGAGGATTCCTAATCACACAAGGATTCCTACTTGAAGTAGGAAAGTTAAGCCAAAGTTTCCTATTTTGGTTGACCTTTCCTAAATCAAGAACGCTCTAAGTTTTAGCACTTAAGATGGCTCCCGAGCACCCTTGGACAACAAACAAAGGTTCTTTGCAACTTTCCCTTCCTTGCCGTGCAAGGAAGGTTGTTTCCCTTTCTTTGTGCAAACTTCCCTATTTTTCATATGTGTTAGGACCTTTCCCTTATTCTAATACCTCTTGCTTTGTGCCTTACCTTTCCCTAAGCTTTGTGCCGCACCTTCCCTTGTGTTTCCTGATTTCAATTTCTTATTTCCTAGTTTAATTCACTTTCCTAGTTCTAAAACTTTCCCTAAAGTCCTAATTTCTGATTTCTTGCAAGGAATTGACTTTTCCTTCCTTCTTTTGCACCAATTTTGTTTCTTACCTTAAATTCCCTTTCCTTGCTGTGCAAAGGGTTTAATTTCTGATTCCTTGCAAGGCAAGGACATTCCTTATTTGTTTAAATTCGTGCATCCCCTTTTTCTGATTTTAATTGGACTTTATTCACTTACCTTTTCTATTTAGACTATGAAATCTAAATTATAACTCAATTAGGTATGTTTTTAACTTCCCAAAAGACATTTAATCAGCCCTTGGCCGAACCCTAGAGTATCATTCATGACAGAAATTCGTCCATTCACTCCCACACGCAGCAAAACACCCCAAAACATCATCAAACAGCCCAGAAACACAACCAGCCGCACCACCTTCTTCCACCACCTTTGCCGAGTCTTCCACCACCTTCCAACCATCAAACACTCATCCACACTCAACCTACACCCCTTGCCGTGCCTCTACACCCCCCAAAATCCATTCTACATCATCAAAACAGCCCAGAAATCATCCCATCCAATCTGCCGCAAGCAAGAGAAAGGAGACAGTTTCACGCAATTGTTTGGCTCTTCATTCTGAGTTGTTGAACAATTTTAGGTATATTCTATCTTATATTTCAATGTCTAATTCATGTAATCTTTGTTTTGCTTTGAGAACGATTGGCTAAATTCATTTTGGCTAAGGGTGTATTCGAAACCATGATTATATATGTGAAATAAGTTGATTACTTCCAGTTATCGTTGCATAAGTCGTGAATACAATTTGCTTAACCGTTTAATTTAGAACTTATTCTTGTATGTTGATTGAGAGTGCACGCTTAATTTGCATGCTTGAATTTGGTGCTAGGGTATAAGTTTGTTTCACCTAATCGTTACGAATTTATATTCACAAGTAGTGAAGGTCACTAGTCACGATCGTGTTAAGTAGATTCCTGGGAGGAGTATCATGCTTTTCATAGTTACAAATGCCTTGTCGATGCTTATGATTTCCAAAGAACGTAATGATTCTAACTTGTATCTTTATCATGTTGTTCATATAGAGAACTTGTTAGGAATAATTTGGTTGCGATGCATATTCATCCAATTCAATGATTCTAGGGAAATCTGAAGGTTAATTTAAGCGGACCTAATTAACTTGGAGTGTCGAGGTTCTTAACTTATTGAATTGATAACTGGAAATTGATTTACGTTGCATATATTTCATGTGTGGAGAATAACCCCTTAGCTATTCCATCATCCATTGATTCATCACAATTTGTTTTACAATCTGTTTTCTTTACAATCTGTCCATTTAATTTAATTTCGTTCAAACACAATCCCCCCATATTTTGTTAAGTCTTAATCATTATAATCTGTCTTATTGTGTTTTTAAGTATTTGGAATCACAAACACCTTCAAATTCGTCCAAATCTGCCTAGTTTACATTATTGTTTTGTTTGTTTGATTTTCGTCCAAAACCAAATCCCCAATTGTCTTAGAGTGTCTAATTGGTTCAGTTATGTTTTAGATTGTGTTTTTAAGAGTTTTGAGTCAAGTTAGAACCAATTTTCGTCCAAGTTTGTGTTTAGGCTCAAAACTGCCCAGTTTGTGTTTTTAGGCAGTTTTGAGTGTTTTTAGCTTATTTTTAGTCTTGTGAACTTGTTTTGAGTTTTTTTTAAGTGAGTTAAGTGTTTTAAAGGTTAGTTTTATTTATTTGAGTCAGTTTAAAGTGCTTAGCACCCCTAGTTAATCCCCGGTTAGAACAATCCCTACTTACATCATTACTACAATTGTCACAAATAGGGTTTAATTTGTGTGTCACATTCGTAACGCATCATATTTCAGTCTTTTAAGTTATTTTCGTATGTTTTTAGGTCCTAATGGCAAAAGGAGCAAGAAAGTGCATTTTGAGGCTAGTTGGAGCATTTTTGGGCATGGATTGGATAGCTTAACCATGGAGTAAAGAGGATGGACGAAATTGAAGTCCAGAAGGGCTAGGAAAGGCTACAAATCTGGTGGAAGAAGTCCTAATGCAATGAAGATAAGGAAGAAGCAAGAAACAAGGAACCTTATCCAACCTTATCCTATCCTAACCAACCTTATCCTTTCCTAATTCTAACATTATCTTACCCTATCCTATCCAAATCAGGTTAGGACTTAAACCTAGCTAATTAGAGGGGATTAATTACATAATTGAACACCTATTTCAGTTTCTAGACGCCTTATCCAAGTGTATGCCGCATGAACACCATTCCTTGTAGGTTTAGGAATTGCAATCCTTCTCCTACACTTATATCACATGTTCTTGTCCCTTTAGGTTTAGGAATCTGCCCTAAACACTCCTTCTAGAACACCTTATCCTCTCCCTACATGTGTGCCGCACCTAACCTTCTAGAATCCCTAAATCCATGCCGTGCACTACCTATCCCAATTCCCTTTGGTTTCTGCCTTGAATTAACCCTTTTTCAATGGGATTGTGCAATCCTTCTCCTTCACTAAGTGTGCCAAATTAGCCTATATAAACAACCCTTGCCGCACCATTTAATCACCACCCTTCCACACAACATTCATTCACTCATTCAGAAATCCATCCTTTGCCGCAACCTTGCAACCAATCTTCCATCATTCCCCTACTTCCAAACCTCCATCCCAACCTCCATACACCACCATCAACCCTTGCCGCACCACCATACCTTCCTAAATCCATCCAAAACCCAGAAAATCATCCATAAAACCACCCTAGACCTTGTGTCGTGACTTAGCAAGGAAGAGGACAACGAAGACGCAGCCTTGGGCGTTTGTGCATTCAAGTTGGAGTGTTGGAACATTTTTAGGTGTAATATATCTTTTATTTTCATTGTTTAATTCTATTTTCCTTAGTTTTGTTATGAACATGAGAGGCTAAACTCATTTTAGCCTAGGGATGCTTTGAAACCATGATTGCATTTATAATATGAGTTGATAGATTCCAGTTGTGATTTCATAAATTGTGAATGCAATTTACTTAACCGTTTGATGGATAACTTATTCTTGTATGTTGATTAGGGAGGCCTACTTAATTTGCATGCTTGAATTTGGTGCTAGAATATAAGGGTGTTTCACATAATCGTCACAAATTTATATTCACAAGTAGTTAAGATTGTTTTCACAATCATGTTAAGTAAATTCCTAGCATGAGTATCATGATGTCATAGTTACAAGTGTTTTGTCAATACTTATGATTTCTATTGAACGTAATGATCTTTGACCGTATCTCTATTATGATGTCATGTAGGGAACTTTTGAAGAATGCTTTGGGTTGTCGTATGATGTCATCCAATCCACTAACTTAAGGGAAATCTGAGGGTTAATTAGTGATGACACGGTTAATCTGGGGTGTTGAGGTTCATGGTTTATCGGAAAAGCAACTGGAAATCAATTTATGTTAGAATGTATCATGTGTGGAGAAGTATCCCTTGGCTATCCCATCATCCATTGGTTTTTCTTAAATTCGTCCAAAAATCTGTTTTAAAGTTTGAAGTTACTTGGTTTCTTTTAAATTTGTCCAAAATCAAAACCCCTTTTCTTACTTGTTCCAAATCTGTCCAAAAGAGTCTTTTTGAGTCTTTTGAGTCAAAACTAATTGTATTTTCGTCCAAATTGAGTCCTAGAGTATAAATTGAGTCTTTATGGTTGTTTTGAGTTGTTTTGAGTCTTTTGAGTCTATTTAAAGTGTTTTAAAGCCTAATTTCACATCTTTGAGTCAATTTTCATTAGATTAGCAATCCCTCCTAATCCCCGGCCTAGAACGATCCCTACTTATATCTATACTACAATTGTCAAAAAGAGGGTTTAATTTGAGTGCTATCTTTTATCACATCAAACACTTAATTTGCATGCATAAACTTGATGCTAGAGTATAGGGGGGTTTCAGTAATTGTTATTCACTTATATTCACAAGTAGTGGAGGTTGCTAGTCACAATTGTGTTAAGCAAATCCTTGGTACGAGTCTCGTGCGTTTCATAGTGATGAATGCCTTGTCAATGCTTATAGTTTTCACAAAACTTAATGACTTTTGATATGTATCTTTGTTATGCATCTCATATAAAGAACTTGAAAAAGATAATTTGGTTGTAATGCGTTTTCATTCAATTCAATGAAATAAGGAAAACTTGAGGGTTAGTTGTGCGATGCAACTAATTTGGGGCGTTGTCATTCATAGTCTAAAGGAGTGACATTGGTTCGTATGCATATATCATGTGTGGAGAAGGACCCTCTAACTAGCCTTCTACCCATTTATTTTACTTAAATTCGTTTTTCAAAAGTATTTCCTACAAAGTTTTTGTTTTGAGTCTAAAATTCGTCAAAAACAGTCCCCATTTTATTTAGTCTTCATATTTGAGTCAAAACTTGTTTTCCTTGAGCCTTTTGAGTCAAGTCAAGTCCTATTTTCGTCCAAAACCCTTATTGAGTCTAAAATTGAGTCTTTTTGAGTATTGGTCCCTGTTTTAAGTGTCTAAAGTTAGTTTTGAGTCCATAGAGTCTAGTTTAGTGTTTTTGAGTCATATTTACATAGATTAGCATCCCTAGTTAATCCCCGGTCTAGAACGATCCCTACTTACATATCTACTGCAATTGTCACAAATAGGGTTTAATTTGTGTGTCAAGTTAATTTTCACATCAAGGGTTTAATTTGAGTGCTATCTTTTGTCACATCAAGGTGTTGGACAAAGACACCCCACGGCAGCAAGTCTATGAGGTAAGTTCAATAGCCGAAATTCAATCTCAATTAGCTAACCTCACTATGCTTGCATCTCAGGTTGCCGAAGGATGCAAAGCGCAAGGAATTACACCAAGTGTGTGTGGCATGTGCTCAATGCAAGGGCACCTCAATGATCAATGTCCTCAATTGATAGAGAATGGAGGATGGGAAAACACCAATGCCATAGGTTATCAAGGCCAAAATCAACAAAGGAATGATTCGTACTCAAATACATACAATCCGAGATGGAGAGATCAGCCAAATTTCAAGTGGAGGGAGCCCTAACAACCTCAACAACAAGGAGGATTACGTCCACTGATAGGAGCATATTCATGCGACTTAAATGGCTTGTTCTCGTGCATTTACGTTATGTTTCTCTCGTTATTTTAGTCCTTTATGCTTCTTTTGTGTGTTTTCAGGTTCTAAGGGCCTAGGGAGCAAGAAAGTGCATTTTGAGGCCATTTGGAGCATTTTTGGGCATGGATTGGATAGCTTATCCATGGAGCCAAGAGGATGGACGAATTTGAAGGCCTTGTATGCACTTGAAGACACAAAACAATGGCTCTAGCCCAATCAAACACATTATGCCATACAAACCAACCTATTTTAGGCCCATTCTATCTAGTTAAACCCTAGCCCTTTAAACTAATTCATTTATCACTTATCAAACCATTCACTTATCACTCACCACATATCATTCACTTATCACTTAACATATCATTCATTTATTTCACTTCCATACTCCTCTTAATTCCACATGCATTCTCACACATGCACATCATTCACTCACATTTCCACCATTCATTCTTTATTCCTTTCCAAACATCTCACATGCATTTCCACCTTCCTACTTCATCATTTCACCACATTCTCCCTCTTTAACTCACATGCATTCATCATAATTCACAACACAAAACAACTTCATTGCCGTGGGTTCCCATTTCCTTTCCAAACATCTCACATGCATTTCTTCATTATTTCCTAACCCTACATGCATTATTTATTGCATCTTCACATGCATTCACACACACTTTACACATTCAAACCGTGAGCTCCCATTCCTATATGCCATTTTCAGATTTCCACCCACTAACCTAGTCATCAACACATGCACTTCCACCTTTCATCCACAATGATTCATGATTCATTCACTTTGCATCCTTTAATTCAATCACATACTTTTCCATCATTAATTAGCCACTTGCATCTTAAACAAATAGCCATATGTTCCCTCCACTACTCCTATAAATACCCTTGCATTCATTCATTCAAGAACATCTCATTTTTCATACACAACACACCACAAACACTTCCATCTTCTCCCTAGCCGTGAGTCTCTCCATTTTCTGCACCATTCCCTTCCCTTTCTCCTCCATTTCTTCCATTTCCATAATCCCCCAATCCATTCAACACACCAACAACATCCCTTAGTCCTTGTGCTCAAACGAAGACGAAGAGAAGAGGGCCTAAACGTTCATACAATTCACGTTTGAGTTGTTGGAAAGTTTACGCGTTTCTTTGATTTCAATGTTTAAATTCAATTCTCTTTGTTTTGTAATATGAGGAATGGAAGAGAAGAGTGCCTAAACGTTCATACAATTCAAGTTTGAGTTGTTGGAATGTTTAGGTGTTTCTTTGATTTCAAAGTTATGAGGAACTAAACCCTTTTTGGCTAGGGGTGATTTCAATACCATGTTTATTTATGTGATATGAATTGATGAATTCCGGTTATGAACTCTTGATTCGTGAATGCAATTGGCTTAACTATTTGATGATTAACTTATTTGTGTTTGTTGATTGAGGGTCGACACTTAATTAGCATGCATGAATATGTGGCTAAAGTTTAAGAAGGTTTCACATAATCGTTACTAACTTATACTTGAAAGTAGTGAAGGTCGCTTGTCACGATCGCGTTAAGTTTAATTCTTAGCATGAGTAACATGATGTCATAGTTGCAAATGCTTTGTCAATGCTTATGGTTTTCATTATTCTTAATGATCTTCGATTGTTTCTCTATTATGATGACATGTAGGGAACTTTTGAGAATGTTTTGGGTTGTCGAATGATGCCATCCAATCCAATAATATAAGGAAAATCTGAGGGTTAACTAGTGATGTCACGGTTAATTTGGGGCATTGTCGTTCATAATTCAATGAAGGAATAACTGGAAATTGATTCATATGCATAATGTAGAGAAAGAACCCTTAGCTAGCTTCCCATCCATTCATTTCCGTCAAATCCATATTTACAATTTGTTTTGTTTCCAAGTATTCATTTTAGTTTAAATTCGTCCAAATCCAATTCCCCCCTATTTCGTTGAAGTCTTAGTCTTAATCTTTCTTATTTTTAGTTTTGCTTTCTTCGAGCATTAAATAGTGTTTTATATTGTGTTTTTATGTTTTTAAGTCAATTTAGAAGGTTTTCGCAAGCCCTCCTAATCCCCGGTCTAGAACGATCCCTCACTTATCCATTCTACTACAATTGTCAAACGAGGGTTTAATTTGAGTGTCAAGTAAATCTCGCATCAAATTTTGGCGCCGTTGCCGGGGATTAGCAACTTTGCTAATCCTTTGTCTTTATTTTTATATTTTTTTTGTTTTTCGTGCATTCTTATTTCAGATTCTTAGTTTGTTTGTTTCCTTGTTTTTTAGGTACTGTGTATGACTCGTCGCTCTCGGCCTATTATAGAGAACATCTCCGACTTTGACGGTGATTTTGAACGCACTTTGAGGAGAACGAGGAGTCAACAAGAGCCACCACAACCTCCACCACAACCTGGGCTTGAAGAAGACGAAGTAGGTGTAGAAGAAAAGCCCACGGATCAGATTTTTGAAGAAGAACAAGCCATGGCAGCAGATAATAGAACCATCAAGGAGCTTTCGGCCTCGGGTTTGGATAATGCATTGCCTCTTTGTATCCAATACCCCACGGCTGCAGAGGGGAAGACTGAGGAATTTGAACTCAAATCCAGTTTGTTACACCATATTCCGAAGTTCCATGGCTTGTCTATGGAAGACCCCAACAAACACTTGAAAGAGTTCGAGGTGGTTTGTTCGAGCATGACCCCCGTCAATGTGGATGAGAGTATATTGAAGATGAAGGCCTTTCCATTTTCACTTATGGACAAGGCCAAAGATTGGCTCTACGAACTAGCCCCGGGAACTGTGACTTCGTGGGAGAGTATGAAGCGTGCTTTCTTGGAGAAATTCTTCCCTACTTGGAGAGTGATTCTCCTACGGAAGAAAATTAGTGGTATTCAACAGAATCATGGTGAAACATTCCCGGCTTATTATGAGCGCTTCAAGGGCCTTGTAGCTTCATGTCCTCAACATCAAATGAAGGAGGAACTTCTCCTTCAATATTTCTATGAGGGCCTCCTTCCTATCGAACGTCAAATGCTTGATGCATCAGCGGGAGGAGCATTGGTGGACAAAACACCAAGGGATGCCAAGATTCTCATAGCCAACCGAGCGCTCAACGCTCAACAATATGAAGGAGTGGGCCAAAGGGAAGCCCCACGGCAACAAAGTGTAAATGAGGTGAGTGCTATTTCTGAAATTCAATCACAACTTGCTAATCTTAATTCTCTTGTTTCTCAGGTTGTGATTGGTCCAAAAGCACAAGAACACCAAGTTTGTGGCGTGTGCTCAATTCAAGGGCATCCATCCGACAAGTGCCCTCAACTAATCGAGAATGGTGGGTGGGAATCTGCCAATGCAATTGGTTTCCAAGGACAATATCAAAACAACCCATACTCGAACACTTACAATGCCGGATGGAGGGACCATCCAAACTTCAAATGGAGGGAGCCACAACAAGCTGCCCAACAAGGAGGATTTAGGCCAAACCCCCCTGGTTTTTATTCCAAGCCGTATGCACCCCAACAACCCCAACAACCCCAACAACCTCAACAACCTTCGGCATCATCTCATTCAGGTACGTCCTTGGAAAGTGATCAAGCTATGCAATTACTAACCTCTATTTCGCAGGGGTTGCAAAATCAAAACAACCGGATAGCAAATAACGAGAAGGAGATGACGGATATGAAGAAACAAATAGGGCAGATTTCTGAGTTCCTTGGACAGATTAGAGAGCAAGGAAAGCTTCCTAGCTCAACCACAGTCAATCCAAAGGGAGGATTCGAATCCGCCAAGGCCATCACCCTAAGGGGTGGAAAAGAAGTTGGGACCGAGCCAAACAATCCCAAATCTGCCCAGAAAGTAGATGAAGAGACGACACAACCTGAGGCAGATCACCCTAACTCGGCCAAATCAGGTAATTTAAGTTCAAATTCATGTACTTCACGTCCTAATCTGCCCAATGTACCTTTTCCTCGCAGGTTCATGCAAGAAAAAAAAGAAGAAAGCGAGATGGACATTCTTGAAACATTCCGGAAGGTGCAAGTGAACATACCGCTTCTCGATGCAATCAAACAGGTTCCAAAGTATGCTAAATTCCTCAAGGACCTATGCAATACAAAGAGAAGAAGGGCAAACAAAGAGGTAGTGAAGGTAAGCGAGAATGTGTTCGCTGTTTTGCAACGTAAACTGCCTACCAAGTGCAAAGACCCCGGTAGTTTCACGATTCCTTGTGTGATTGGACATAATCGTTTTGAACATGCCATGCTTGATTTAGGTGCATCCATAAATGTCATGCCTTATTCTATTTATGCATCTATGAATTTGGGTGAATTAAAACAAGATGGTGTAATTATACAATTGGCCGATCGTTCTAACGCGTATCCAAAAGGAGTTTTGGAAGATGTGCTTGTGCAGGTGAACCATTTAATTTTTCCGGCTGATTTCTACGTCCTAGACATGGAGGATTCAGCCCATTCTACATCTTTGCCGATTCTCCTTGGTAGGCCATTCATGAAGACGGCCCGAACGAAGATTGATGTATACAAAGGCACCTTGACAATGGAATTCGATGGGGAAGTGATTGATTTTAATATTTCTGAAACTATGAGATATCCCGTTGATGACCATTCTTGTTTTTCCATTGATGTTATCGATTCTTTGGCGCAGGTATACCTTGAAGAATTGAACGAGGACGCCCTGGAAACAACCATCACTAAGGCCATAGAGCGCAAAAATGAAGGATTTGGGCCAATGCAAGGCCACGGCAAGGAGTAGGAATTCTTTGCAATGGGTTCTAGTGAAGAAATAATCGAGGTTGTGGCAGCCCTTGAGTCATTACCACAACAATATGGTAAGGTTCCACTCTCACTTTCAAATTCAGTTTCCACTAAGATGCTACCTTCTGTTGTTCAGGCACCATCGCTTGAACTTAAGCCGTTGCCGGACCATTTGAAGTATGTGTTTTTGGGAAAAGGCGAAACATTGCCCATCATCATTTCATCAAGCCTCACGGCAATGGAGGAGGAGAAGCTTGTGAGGATGCTGCGAGAGCACAAAACGGCCATAGGGTGGACTTTGGCCGACATTAAAGGAATAAGCCCTACCACATGCATGCACCGTATACTTCTTGAGGAGGGGGCTAAACCAACTCGAGAGGCTCAACGCCGTCTCAACCCTCCGATGATGGAAGTGGTGAAGAAGGAAATAATCAAACTTTTGGATTGCGGAGTGATCTACCCTATCTCCGATAGCCGTTGGGTCTCTCCAATTCAAGTCGTTCCCAAGAAGTCCGGAGTAACTGTTATCAAGAATGATGAGAATGAGCTCGTGCCTACACGCATTCAGACTGGATGGCGAGTATGTATCGATTACGGGAAGCTAAATGCCATGACTAGGAAAGATCACTTTCCTTTGCCATTCATCGACCAGATGCTCGAAAGGTTAGCCGGTCATGCTTTTTACTGTTTTCTTGATGGATACTCTGGATATAACCAAATTGTGATAGCCCCGGATGATCAAGAGAAGACCACATTCACATGTCCCTTTGGAACATTTGCTTATCGTCGCATGCCATTTGGCTTATGCAACGCACCGGCCACTTTCCAAAGGTGTATGGTAAGTATATTTTCCGATTTTGTTGAAAAGATCATTGAGGTTTTCATGGATGATTTCAGTGTATTTGGGAGTTCATTTGATAATTGCTTGGATAATCTGACCTTAATTTTGAAACGATGTGTTGAAACTAACCTTGTCTTGAATTGGGAGAAATGTCACTTTATGGTGAAACAAGGTATAGTTTTAGGACATATTGTTTCAGAAAAAGGAATAGAAGTAGATAAATCAAAAATAGACCTTGTACGTCACTTACCCTCTCCTACTTCGGTTAGAGAGGTACGTTCGTTTCTTGGCCATGCAGGGTTCTATAGGCGTTTTATCAAGGAATTCTCCAAGATGTCCAACCCTCTTTGCCGATTGCTCCAAAAAGATGTGCCATTCAAGTTTGATGAAGAGTGTAATTCGGCATTTAACCAACTCAAGGAGAAGCTAGTCTCGGCCCCCATTATTGTACCTCCAGATTGGAGCCTTCCGTTCGAGCTCATGTGCGATGCATCCGACTATGCATTAGGAGCTGTTCTAGGACAAAGAAGAGACAAACGGCCGCATGTCATATACTATGCCTCTCGGACTCTCAATGATGCCCAATTGAACTACTCCACGACGGAAAAAGAACTTCTAGCTGTGGTTTTTGCTTTAGATAAATTCCGTTCATATTTAATTGGTACTAAAGTAATCGTTTATTCTGATCATGCAGCTTTGAGGTACTTGCTCACGAAAAAGGAAGCAAAGCCGAGGCTTATCCGTTGGATTCTTCTTCTTCAAGAATTTGATATTGAAATCCGGGATAAGAAAGGAAGCGAGAATGTAGTGGCTGACCATTTAAGCCGAATGATCCACGAGGAGCATGAACATGCCGTACCTATCCCTGAAACTTTTCCCGATGAGCAGCTGCTTTCCATTGAGGTAAGTGAACCATGGTATGCAGATTTAGTGAATTACTTGGTGGCTAAACAAATTCCAAATGAACTAAACAAGCACCAACGTGATAAGCTTAAAAATGATGCACGTTTCTATGTTTGGGATGACCCTTATTTGTGGAAGTATTGCTCAGATCAAATTGTACGTAGATGTGTGCATGATTCTGAATTTCACTCAATTCTAAGCTTTTGTCACACATATGCATGTGGTGGTCATTTTGGCACACAACGCACTGCCCTCAAGGTTTTAGAGTGTGGTTTTTATTGGCCGACTATATTTAGGGATGCTAGAACCTTTTGTATGTCTTGCGATCGTTGCCAACGAATGGGTAACATAGGTACCAAGGACCAAATGCCGCAAACCCCTGTCTTTAATGTTGAAATTTTTGATGTTTGGGGCATTGATTTCATGGGCCTTTTCCCTCCATCTTATGGTTTCACTCATATCTTGCTAGCCGTTGATTATGTTTCTAAATGGGTGGAAGCAAAAGCCACCCGTACTAACGATTCTAAGGTGGTTGCAGATTTCGTGAAAACTAACATTTTTGCTAGGTTTGGAATGCCGAGAGTAATCATAAGTGATGGAGGGTCTCACTTTTGCAATCGGACCATTGAGGCGTTGCTAAGAAAGTACCATGTCAACCATAAGGTCTCCACACCTTACCATCCTCAAACAAATGGCCAAGCCGAGGTGTCTAACCGAGAAATCAAACAAATTTTGGAGAAGACCGTTGGACCAACAAGGAGGGATTGGAGCTTACGTTTAGATGATGCACTGTGGGCATATCGTACGGCGTACAAAACATCCATTGGGATGTCACCTTTTCGGCTCGTCTATGGTAAGCCATGTCATTTGCCCGTAGAGTTAGAGCACAAGGCACATTGGGCCGTGAAGACTTTCAACATGGACATAGATGCAGCGGGAGTTCATAGGAAGCTCCAATTGAATGAACTTGAGGAGATTCGGAATGAAGCCTATGAGAATGCCCGGATGTACAAAGCCAAGACCAAAGCATTCCATGATAAAATGATTCGAACCAAGACCTTCACAGTTGGGCAGAAAGTGTTACTTTTCAACTCTCGCCTACGTTTGTTTCCTGGTAAGTTGCGTTCTAAATGGATTGGCCCGTTTGTTGTTACTAACGTTTTACCTTATGGTGCAGTCCACATAAAAAGCTTAAGGAATGGCGTAGAATTCAAGGTGAACGGGCATCGGTTGAAGCCATATTACGAGCATGGTGTGGGGCAAGTGGTGGAAGACATTCCTTTGCATTCCGTGGGCTCAAATGAAGATTAAAAGAGGGTACTCGTCCGGCTGAAAGACGTAAAAGAAAGCGCTACTTGGGAGGCAACCCATGCATCCGAATAGAGAAGAACTTGGAAACCCCTTTAAGAGACTTATTTTTATTCCTTTCTTTTTCTTTACTGCCTTTACTTTGCTTTCTTTCTCGTATTTGTTTATTTGCTTGCTCTGTTGTGACTTTCTGCTTAAAACATTGAGGACAAAGTTTGATTTAAGTGTGGGGGGGTAAACAATTTGTATTTGCATGAATTTCGTGGGATTTATTCACCTATCACTTAGAATGTTGTTTCTTGCTGTTTTAAGCGTTTTTAGAGTGTTTTAGTGTGTTTTATAGTGTCTTGGTATAAAACTCCGAAAATTTGATAAAAATTTAAAAAAAAAAAAATTCTTTTGAAAAACCGAAAAATATGTGTTTTTAGAGTCATTTGAGTCATTTTGATGTTTGTTTGTGTCTTAGCGCTACTTGGGAGGCAACCCATGCATTCAACAAAGGAAGACTTAGAAAGCACTCCAAATCCAGATTCCTAAAAAAAAAAACTCTTCTCTTTGTTGCTATTTCGTTTCTGCCTTGTTAGGTTGTTTAGTTGTTATTGTTTGTTTGTTTATTAATTGTGTGAGTCTATGATTGTAACATTGAGAAAATGTTTGATTTATTGATAGGCACTGCTAAACAAAGAAAGATGGTACTTCACAAAGGGTGTTTGCTTGAGGCCCCACTACGTGGCTTTACTCTTGAAGCGGAAGGCGTAGGAACAGAAGGCATCGGAGCGGAAGGCGTAGGAACAGAAGGCGTAGGAGCAGAAGGCATCGAAGATAGAGCATTCCAGGCCTCAATACTTGGCCAAGCGCTGGATGAGCCAGGAAAAAGGTGCCTCTGGAGGAAAGACGAGAACCTTTGACGGTCACTGTGAATCCGACCTTCAGACTCTTGTAGCTCATCAAGCTTCCTCTTCATGCCCGTCGAATGGTTGTTTGCAAGCACGTGCAAACTTCTATTCTCATACTTCAGCTGCTGGATCTCCTGCTTGAGACTTTCCACCTCTGCCATCAATGATTCCACCTGACGGGAGCGGGCAAGCAGGCGTTGGCCCATGTTGGACACAGAACTCGCACACTGAACACTAAGTGCGAGGGACTCTTGAACGGCCAACTCATCGGACCGTCCTGACAGCAGCCTACTATCTTTTGGTGTGAGGAGGTTCCTAGCTACTATTGTAGCTGTTGTGGCGTCCTGCATCACAGAGTCTTCACCTGAAAGAGGACCGTTAGAAGAAAAGAAAGAAGGGCGCCATACGTTACCTTGACGCGGCGCGCCCGTATCACTGCTAAGGCTTAATTCCAAGCTAAGGTTCGATGAGTTTGCCATTTTTTCAAAAGTGTTCAAAGAGAAGGGATGGAGTTAAATTTCAAAGGGCCGGAGTCGATTTTCAAGAATGGGAAATCTTCAGTGTGTGTTTGTTGTGGTGATCGATAGCTCAATAAAAAAGCCAAGGCGACGCGTCCACCAATTCAAAAAGCCGGAATTTCCGGCGTAATTTAGGCGACGCTTTCTCGGCTTTTCAGAAGGCGCGTTCAACTTTGTCAAAAGATTTCTTCTTTTCAGACAACACGTGGAGGCCATCATCACAACTACACATCTTTAGCCGACAAGCGCAAAGTTCGGCGACGCTTTCTCTGCTTTTCAGAAGACGCGTGCAGCTTTGTCAAAAGGAGCCGCATCTGCACTACCACGTGTCGTTCAGAAAGCGAAGGGGCGCCTGCTCAGAAATCGAAGGGGCGCCTGCTCAGAAATCGAAGAGGCGTGTTCAGAGATCGATGAGGCGCCATTATTTCAAAAAGCCGGATTTGCGGGATCAAAACGTTTGTCGACAAAGGTAAAAAGTACCACCACTTGATATTATCTCTATATATGTCGACCTTCGTCTTTTATGGCAGGGCAAACCTGAAGAAAATGCCCAACTCTCCCTCACCTCTGAGGGCGCACTCCCAGCAAAGCCTTTCGAAATACTCAATTCTTTCTTCTTCCCCAAAGATGATACCAGATGCCTGGAGTACATATGACCCAGGAGGAAGCAGCACAACAAATACATGTGTTAATTCATTCACCGCTTCTTCAAAAGCAAAGGTATCTCATATCATCAAGGTCAAAAGCAAAAGTATCTCATATTATGCTCTTTCCCTGTCTTTTTCTTTGTCCTTGTTCTTACTCGCATGGCAAAGTAAAAAAAAGCAATCAGCCGGCACTTGGAGTCAGTCTTCCGATCTGGAGCCAACTGCCTGGGATCTAATCCTGATTGCTTACCTAGCGTTGCTCTCGAGTAGTCATCTTCAACGGTTGATACACTTCCAGAGAAGGGACCACTTCTGCAAAGGGGAGCGAGTAAGGCAAGTGAAAATGATACATTGAAGCATGTGGAGACAAACATAGGCTGAGTTATCCTCCAACCCTTTTCAATACGAATTGGAAAGATTGAACAAAGAAACAGACCAAAAGGGTATGCTCAGACCTTCGGGGGAGACTAAATGAACCATCCTGCTGCCCAGTTCAAGAAGTAGCACAAAGGAAAATCAACGATGGGCAGAAACCAGTTCAAGAGTAAGCCTGTGGAATCACAAAGATCAAAAGCCTCAATGCAATTACCAAGGAGAAGATGGAATTTACACTCTATAACCAGATTTGCGTCTCTAAACTCTTCTCTTTGTTAATTACATTATGCCATGTTTAGTATGTTTAAGTGCTTTTTGTGTATTTACTTATGCTTTGTGTGAATCTATGCTTAAAACATTGAGGACAATGTTTGATTTAAGTGTGGGGGGGTAACTAAGTATATTTGATGCAAATTCGTTGGATTTTATCACCTATCACTTCACATGTTGTTTCTCACTGTTTTAAAACTGTTTTAGTGTGTTTTGTCTTAAAAATTCGAAAATCCCATAAAAATTTGAAAAATTGTTTTGAAAAACCCAAAAAGAGTTGTTTTAAAGTTGTTTTTGTGTGTGTGTTTGTGTCTTAGGATACCTTCCAACACAATGATAAGGATTTGGTTTGTAATTGCATGACTGTTAAAAAAAGTTATTAACATAGAGAAAAGTTTGATTTACTCTTGGTATATGCTTGGTTATGGTTATAATGTATAACTTCACATGCAATCAAAAAAAAAAAAAAAAAAAAAATTTAGTTTTTGTAACATGCCTGAAGGAAGGAACTCAAACAAATGCTACAACCCTGAGAGACTTGAGCCTATAACGTTCTTTGGAGAGTATAATCTGTGATTTCTTGTTTTCTAAAATCGTTGCATGATCTCATTATTCTTTGCTTGGTTACTACTTAGAAGGCGTATCATCATATAGTTCCAAATGCTAGAACTCATGCCCATTTCATTCAAAGCATGTTATTGATTTGCATAACATATATCAAGACGAAGTTGTGTAGTTGCCACCATAGCCAAATAGCCTCGCTTCCCATATTTCGTATATGTTGTAAGTTTTACCCCCGTTGAGCCATGTTAACCCATGTTCTTTGTTAACCCACTTTATCTTCACCTAACCTAGAATATGACCGTCCTTACCCTTGTTCTTAAAAGATAGTGAGCATGACTTAATTGAATTCCTTTTGAGTTACATTATGAAAGAAAATAAGTGTGGGGGAGAGAATGTTTAAGTGTTTTTGTTTTGAGATTCAAAAGGAAAAAAAAAAGATAGGAGCATATTCATGCGACTTAAATGGCTTGTTCTCGTGCATTTACGTTATGTTTCTCTCGTTATTTTAGTCCTTTATGCTTCTTTTGTGTGTTTTCAGGTTCTAAGGGCCTAGGGAGCAAGAAAGTGCATTTTGAGGCCATTTGGAGCATTTTTGGGCATGGATTGGATAGCTTATCCATGGAGCCAAGAGGATGGACGAATTTGAAGGCCTTGTATGCACTTGAAGACACAAAACAATGGCTCTAGCCCAATCAAACACATTATGCCATACAAACCAACCTATTTTAGGCCCATTCTATGTACTTAAACCCTAGCCCTTTAAACTAATTCATTTATCACTTATCAAACCATTCACTTATCACTCACCACATATCATTCACTTATCACTTAACATATCATTCATTTATTTCACTTCCATACTCCTCTTAATTCCACATGCATTCTCACACATGCACATCATTCACTCACATTTCCACCATTCATTCTTTATTCCTTTCCAAACATCTCACATGCATTTCCACCTTCCTACTTCATCATTTCACCACATTCTCCCTCTTTAACTCACATGCATTCATCATAATTCACAACACAAAACAACTTCATTGCCGTGGGTTCCCATTTCCTTTCCAAACATCTCACATGCATTTCTTCATTATTTCCTAACCCTACATGCATTATTTATTGCATCTTCACATGCATTCACACACACTTTACACATTCAAACCGTGAGCTCCCATTCCTATATGCCATTTTCAGATTTCCACCCACTAACCTAGTCATCAACACATGCACTTCCACCTTTCATCCACAATGATTCATGATTCATTCACTTTGCATCCTTTAATTCAATCACATACTTTTCCATCATTAATTAGCCACTTGCATCTTAAACAAACAGCCATATGTTCCCTCCACTACTCCTATAAATACCCTTGCATTCATTCATTCAAGAACATCTCATTTTTCATACACAACACACCACAAACACTTCCATCTTCTCCCTAGCCGTGAGTCTCTCCATTTTCTGCACCATTCCCTTCCCTTTCTCCTCCATTTCTTCCATTTCCATAATCCCCCAATCCATTCAACACACCAACAACATCCCTTAGTCCTTGTGCTCAAACGAAGACGAAGAGAAGAGGGCCTAAACGTTCATACAATTCACGTTTGAGTTGTTGGAATGTTTACGCGTTTCTTTGATTTCAATGTTTAAATTCAATTCTCTTTGTTTTGTAATATGAGGAATGGAAGAGAAGAGTGCCTAAACGTTCATACAATTCAAGTTTGAGTTGTTGGAATGTTTAGGTGTTTCTTTGATTTCAAAGTTATGAGGAACTAAACCCTTTTTGGCTAGGGGTGATTTCAATACCATGTTTATTTATGTGATATGAATTGATGAATTCCGGTTATGAACTCTTGATTCGTGAATGCAATTGGCTTAACTATTTGATGATTAACTTATTTGTGTTTGTTGATTGAGGGTCGACACTTAATTAGCATGCATGAATATGTGGCTAAAGTTTAAGAAGGTTTCACATAATCGTTACTAACTTATACTTGAAAGTAGTGAAGGTCGCTTGTCACGATCGCGTTAAGTTTAATTCTTAGCATGAGTAACATGATGTCATAGTTGCAAATGCTTTGTCAATGCTTATGGTTTTCATTATTCTTAATGATCTTCGATTGTTTCTCTATTATGATGACATGTAGGGAACTTTTGAGAATGTTTTGGGTTGTCGAATGATGCCATCCAATCCAATAATATAAGGAAAATCTGAGGGTTAACTAGTGATGTCACGGTTAATTTGGGGCATTGTCGTTCATAATTCAATGAAGGAATAACTGGAAATTGATTCATATGCATAAATATCATGTGTAGAGAAAGAACCCTTAGCTAGCTTCCCATCCATTCATTTCCGTCAAATCCATATTTACAATTTGTTTTGTTTCCAAGTATTCATTTTAGTTTAAATTCGTCCAAATCCAATTCCCCCCTATTTCGTTGAAGTCTTGGTCTTAATCTTTCTTATTTTTAGTTTTGCTTTCTTCGAGCATTAAATAGTGTTTTATATTGTGTTTTTATGTTTTTAAGTCAATTTAGAAGGTTTTAGCAAGCCCTCCTAATCCCCGGTCTAGAACGATCCCTCACTTATCCATTCTACTACAATTGTCAAACGAGGGTTTAATTTGAGTGTCAAGTAAATCTCGCATCATCCACCACCCCCTGGGATATATCAAAGGCCATTCGCACAATCTCAACCTCAATCACAACCTACCCAACCAAATTCAGGTTTGTCAATGAATAATGATAATGTACTTCAATTACTAACTACTTTGTCGTAGGGATTACAAAATCAAGCCAAAGAGATGGGCGAAGTGAAGAAGCAAATTGGGCAGATGGTAGAGTTCATGGGACAGTTTCGAGAAGAAGGCAAATTACCTAGCTCAACCATTGTCAATCCAATGGGAAGTTTTCAAACCGCTAAGGCTATCACCTTGAGAAGTGGCAAAGAAGTTTGAATCAACCCCAAACCATCCAAAGCAAGTCAAAAAAAGGATGAAAAGTTGCTGCTTGAAGAAGAAGAAGTGGACAAGGTGATAGGAGCATATTCATGCGACTTAATTAGCTTGTTCTCGTGCATTTATGTTGTGTTTCCTTAGTTATTTTAGTGTTTAAAGTCACTTTTGTGTATTTTCAGATTATAAGGCCAAAGTGTGCAAGAAGATGCAAATTGGAGCCTTTTGGAGCAAAAGAGGAATGAATGAGTTGAAGACTTGAAGAAACGATGAATTCCTACTCAAACGATGAATTCCTACTCCAACGAGGATTCCTACTCCAACGAGGATTCCTACTCCAACAAGGATTCCTACTTGAAGTAGGAAAGTTAACCCTAGGTTTCCCGTTTTGGTAACCTTTCCTAATCTTAAATGTCCGTATTTTCTAGCCACTTTGAAGGCCTTGTAGGCACTTTAGGACACAAAACAAAGGCCCTAGGCCCTTAAACGCCTTTGCCGTGGCCTCTCCCTTTCTTTCCTTCCCTTGCCGTGCAAGGGGGTAGTTTTGTCCTAGGTTATGCACTTAAAACACATGCTCCTAACCCTAGCCGCACCTTGCAGCCATTTCCCTTTTAATTTCTGATTTAATTTCCTAATTCTAGCAGCCTTTGACTTAATTTTAATTAACCAAAATAAGCTACGGTTTTATTTCTGAAACCATATATATTTTAAACCCTAGCCGCACCCTAGGATTCGATTACTTATCATTCATTCTCCATCCATTCAGCCACCATCACCCTAATTCTCTCCCTTTGCCGCAGCCTTCTCCATCCATTCCAGCCACTTCCCATCTCTGCTGCAGCCACTCCACCCTTCCAGCCACCATTCCCAACCTCCATACACCTTCACACCCCTTGTCGCACCACCATATCCCCATAAACCCATCTACAACCCAGAAAATCATCCCAAATCATCCAAAAACATCTCTGCCGCAGCAAGGAGAAGAAGAAAGAGGAGCTTAAACGCGCAGAAATTCAAGTGGATTCGTTGGGCGTTCTAGGTGTAATCAATCTTTTGTTCTTTATGTTTAATTTCAATTTTGTTTCTCTTTCTGTGAACATGAGAGGCTAAATCCCTAGTTAGCTAGGGTGTGATTCAAAATCATGTTTATGCTTGCAATATGAATTGATTACCTTCGGTTGGAATTTCATGAGTTGTGGATTCAATTCGTTTAACTGCTTGATTGATAACTTATTTGTGTATGTTTATTGAGAGTGCACGCTTAGTTTTCATGCATGAATATGATGCTAGAATATAAGTGAGTTTCACCTAATAGTTACAAAATTATATTCACAAGTAGTGGAGGTTGCTTATAAACAATCGCGTTAAATGAATTCTTGGCACTAGTTTCATGCTCATCATAGTAACGAATGCCTCGTCAACACTTATAGTTTTCATGTTGCTTAATGATCTTTGATTGTATCTTTATTGTGCTTTTCACGTAAAGGACTTTTGGAGAATGTTTTGAATTGTGTATGCGCTGTCCCATCCAATTCATTAACTTAAGGAGAACTTGAAGGTTAATTTAAGCGAACCTAATTAACCCGGGGTGTTGAGTTCCATGATTCATCGAAAGACCAACTGAAAATCATCTTGTATGCAAGTGTGACATGTGTGGAGAAGAACCTTCTAGCTAGCATTCCATCCATATTTTCATCAAATTCATCTTTACAATCTGTTTTATTACAATCTGTGCATTTTGTTTAATTTCATCAAAAACTAAATCCCCCTTTACTTTAGTGTTTAATTTAGTTAGAAAGTGTCTTAGTTTGTGTTTCTAAGTTTTTTGATTCAATTTATCACCCAAATTCGTCCAAATTAGTCCAAGTGCTCAAAACTGCCCAGATTGTGTTTTTAAGGTAGTTTTGAGTGTTTTGGTGTTGTTTTGAGTCTTTTGGTTTGTTTTAGTGTTTTAAGTGTTTAGTTTTGCATTCTTTGAGTCTAGTTTAGTGTTTTAACCTTTGTTTTACGTTTTTGAGTCAGTTTTCAAGTGATTTAGCAATCCCTCCTAATCCCCGGTTTAGAACGATCCCTACTTATACATATACTACAATTGTCAAAAGAGGGTTTTAATTTGTGTGCTTATATAATTCGCATCACAAGGCCATGGCAAGGGAAGAACAAACCTTGCCGCAGCCCCCTAATGCACCAAAACCGTCCCAAACCACCAAGGTAAGTCCAAATTCGAATTCTTCTAGTTCTATTCCACTAAATGTGCCCTTTCCTAGCAGGTTTAAGCAGTCAAAGAAAGAAGAGAATGAGAAAGACATTCTAAAAACCTTTAGGAAAGTTCAAGTCAATATCCCGCTCCTTGATGCAATCAAGCAAGTTCCTAATCTACTAAAAACTGTAAGATAACACTCAAATTAAACCCTCTTGTTGACAATTGTAGTAAAGATGTAAGTAGGGATCGTTATAGGCCAGAGATTAGGAGGGATTGCTAAGCTACTAAAAACTGACTCAAAGATACAAAACTAGGCTTAAAAACACTAAAATAAACTCAAAGACTCTTAACTAGACTTATATGACTCAAAACAAACTAAAAAGACTCAAAACAGCACAAAACAATCAGATAGACTCAAAACAGACTCTAGGACTTACTTTGGACAAAAATTGAACTAGTTTTGACTCAAAGCACTTAAAAACACACAATAGGATAGATTCTAGCTAATTTGACACAATAAAGTAAAGGGGATTGGGTTTTTGACGAATTTAAAGTAACAACAAGTAACTTAAAGACTTAAACAAAGTTTGGCACGAAATTGGGTAAATGGATGGATGATGAGCTTGCTAGAGGGTCCTTTTCCACACATGACACACTTGCATACAAATTGATTTCCAGTTGTTTTTTCAATAAACCATGAACCTCAACACCTAGATTAACCGTGACATCACTAATTAACCCTCAGATTTTTCTTAAGTCGTTGAATTGGATGGACAACGCATTGGCAACCAAATTATTCTTCCCAACTTCCCTACATGAACTACATAATAGAGACACAAGCAAAGATCATTAAGTTTCGTGGAAATGATAAGCATTGACAAGGCATTCGTAACTATGATATCATGATACTGATAGGACCATATTTAGGTGACTTAGTTAGCTTATTCTTGTGCATTTGTGTTATTATTTCTTAGTTAATGTAGTATTTCAACTCATTTTCGTGTGTTTGTAGGTCCAAAGGGTTAAAGTACCAAGAAAGTGCATTTTGGTGCACTTTGGAGCAGTTTTGGTTACTAAGTGGATAGCTTGTATAAGGGCCAACATGGATGGACGAATTTGGAGTTCAAAAGGCTAGAAATCTGATAAGAAGATGAAGAAATTAAATCAAGACAAAGTGGATAAGGAATTAGCTCAAAAGAGGAAACATTATCTAAAACCTTATCCAACCTTATCTAACATTATCCAAAATCTTATCTTATCCTGTCCTATCCTAACCTTATCATGCCTTAATCCTAGCTGCAAGGGGACCTAAATAGATATTTCTAGAACCTATTTCTAGAAGCATTCTCTTCTAGAAGTCCCAAATAAGCCACAAAGCACATTATTTCCAGAAACCTTACAAAGGTGGCGCCTATTCCCTTCTAGAAGGCCTTGCCTTGCCTTCCAAGCCATTCCCTCTTTCCCTCCAATATGTGCCGCACCCCTCTAGGCCCTATCCCTTTTGGATTCTGATTTTTAGGGCCTCATTCCTTGTGGATTTGGGTTACACAAATCCTTTTATGAAACTAATGGGCCAAACCCCCTCCTAGGTGGATTTAATCACTTATTGCCGAACCCTAGGGCCCTAATCCAATAAATCTGCTAAGTGTAACCCTAATCTAATTAACCCTAGGACTATATAAACATATTTTCAGCCACAAATTCGTATCACCCCCTTATGCTATTCAGAAACTCCTTGTCGCAAGCCCTAGCCTCCATTCTCCATCATTCATTCACTCCATACACTTCCATATACAACCTGCCGCACTCTACCACCATAATGAGCCATCATTCATCATCCCAAGCAAGAATACATTGTTCATAACCCCCAAAACCATCACCCACATCTTGTGCCGCAGCAAGGAAGAAGAGGGAAAGCCCTAGTCGTGCATGCCATTCGACTTGGAGTTGCTGGAACGTTTTAGGTGTAATCTTTCTTGAGTGTTTTTAGCTTATTTTGAGTCTTGTGAACTAGTTTTGAGTCTTTTAAGTTGAGTTAAGTGTTTTAAAGTTTAGTTTTAGTTATTTGAGTAAGTTTAAAGTGTTTAGCAATCCCTCTTAATCCCCGGTTTGAGAACGATCCCTACTTACTTATATACTACAATTGTCAAAAGAGGGTTAATTTGTGTGTTAAGTTAATTTTCGCATTAGATACTCATGCCATGAATTTAACTCAACATGATTGTGACCAGCAACCTTTACTACTTGTGAATATAAGTTTGTAACGATTATGTGAAACTCCTTTATATTCTAGCATCAAATTCAAGCATGCAAATTAAGTAGGCCTCCTTAATCAACATACAAAAATAAGTTCTTAATCAAACGGTTAAGTAAATTGCTTTCACAATTTATGAAATCACAACTGGAATTAATCAATTGATATCGCAAATATAATCATGGTTTCAAAGTCTCCTCTAGATAAAACAAGTTTAGCCTCTCATGTTCACAGCAAAACAAAGAGAATTTAAATTAAACATTGAAAACAAAAGATAGCCTCTCACGTCCAAGGCTGCTCCTCCTCTCTTTCTCCCTTGCTAGTCTGCGGCACAAGGGTGTAAGGGTGTGAAATTAGGTTATGGTGTGTTATGGTGAAGGATTGATGAATGGCAGGGAAGTATGATGGAGGATAAGGTGTGGAAGTGTGTATGGATTAGGGTTGAATGGAAGGTTGCGGCTATGGGTGGTGAGTAAGTATCAATGATGGCTGAATTGTGTATATGAATGAATGGATATGTGTATGGGTGTGGCAAAGGGTACATATTTTAGGGAAAAGATCCTAGCTTTAATTAAATGTTTTGGGAAAGAATTGGACCCCAAATCCACAAGGAAAAGGAGAATTAAAGTCAGAATCCCAAGGGAAAAGGGATAGGAACTTGCGGCAAGGAAAATAAGAAAGGGAATGAGGATCCCTTGCACGGCAAGGAAAGGGGAAAGGGTAAGGTGGTGTGGCATCCCTTTTTGGCTGAGATTAAGGCTTCTAGAACTTATATTTAGGTGTCCTAAATTGATTAGGAACCCCTTTGATAGCTGGAACATATGTAGGAAAAGATTAGGATTGACTAAGTCTAAATAAGGAAGTTTGACTCATGTTTCCTTCTTTGTGGTTGATTCCCTTTCTTCCAAGTCTTGAATTAATTTCTTCCACCTCTTTAGCAGATTGCTAGCCTCCTTTGGTCTTCAATTTCGTTCATCCACCTTGCTCCAAGCATGTGCTAATCATTCCAAGCCCAAAACTGCTCCAAAATGCTCCAAATTGCACTTTCTTGCCACTTTAACCATTTAGACCTACAAACTCATGAAAATAGCTCAAAATACTAAAATAACTATGAACTAACAACATAAATTCTTGTTTTGGACCTACAAACACACGAAAGTGCATTTTGGTACATTTTGGTGAATTTTGGAGCAGTTTTGGGCACTAAATGGATGGCTTGTATATGGGCCAACATGGATGGACGAATTTGGAGTTCAAAAGGCTAGAAATCTGATAAGAAGATGAGGAAATTAAACTCAAGACAAAGTGGATAAGGAATTAGCTCAAAAAAGGAAACATTATCCAAAACCTTATCTAACCTTATCCAACATTATCCAAAACCTTATCTTATCTTATCCTGTCCTAACCTTATCATGCCTTAATCCTAGCTGCAAGGGGACCTAAGTAGATATTTCTAGAACCTATTTCTAGAAGCATTCTCTTCTAGAAGTCCCAAATCAGCCACAAAGCACATTATTTCTAGAAACCCTACAAAGGTGGTGCCTATTCCCTTCTAGAAGGCCTTGCCTTGCCTTGCAAGCCATTCCTTCTTTCCCTCCAATATGTGCCGCACCCCTTTAGGCCTTATTCCTTATGGATTCTGATTTATAAGGCCTCATTCCTTGTGGATTTGGGTTACACAAATCCTTTTCTAGAAGCCTATCAAATTGTTTTGCCGCATAAACACCATTCCATATAGGTTTAGGAATTGCAATCCTCCTTCTACACTTATATCATGTGTCCTTGGCCCTTTAGGTTTAGGAATCTGCCCTAAACCATTCCTTCTAGAAACCTTATCTCATCCCTACAAAGATGCCGCACCTAACCTTCTAGAATTCCCTAAATCCTAGCCGTACACTACCTATTCCATTTCCCATTTGGTTTCTGCCTTGAATTAACCCTTTTTCAATGGGATTGTGCAATCCTTTTCCTTTACTAAGTGTGCCTAATTAGCCTATATAAACAGCCCTATGCCGCATGATGCGAAATATATAAGCACACAAATTAAAACCCTCTTTTGACAATTGTAGTATATGAATAAGTAGGGATCGTTCTAGACCGGGGATTAGGAGGGATTGCTAAATCACTTGGAAACTGACTCAAAAACGTAAAACAAAGGTTAAAACACTAAACTAGACTCAAAGAATGCAAAACTAAACAATAAAACACTAAAACAAACCAAAAGACTCAAAACTGCCCCAAAACACTCAAAACTGCCTTAAAAACACTTTCTGGGCAGTTTTGAGTACTTACACTACTTTGGACGAATTTGGGTAATAAATTGAATCAAAACACTTAGAAACACAAACTAAGACACTTTCTAACTAAATTGGACACTAAAGTAAAGGGGGGATTTAGTTTTTGACGAAATTAACTAAAATGCACAGATTCTAATCAAAACAGATTGTAAAGATGAAATTGATGGAAATATGGATGGAATGCTAGCTAGAAGGTTCTTCTCCACACATGTCACACTTGCATACAAGATGATTTTCAGTTGGTCTTTCGATGAATTATGAAACTCAACACCCCGGGTTAATTAGGTCCGCTTAAATTAACCTTCAAGTTTTCCTTAAGTTAATGAATTGGATGGGACAGCGCATACACAATTCAAAACATTCTCCAAAAGTCCTTTATGTGAACAGCACAATAAAGATACAATCAAAGATCATTAAGCAACATGAAAACTATAAGTGTTGACGAGGCATTCGTTACTATGATGAGCATGAAACTAGTGCCAAGAATTCATTTAACGCGATTGTTTATAAGCAACCTCCACTACTTGTGAATATAAGTTTGTAACTATTAGGTGAAACTCACTTATATTCTAGCGTCATATTCATGCATGAAAATTAAGCGTGCACTCTCAATAAACATACACAAATAAGTTATCAATCAAGCAGTTAAACGAATTGAATCCACAACTCATGAGATTCCAACCAAAGGTAATCAATTCATATTGCAAGTATAAACATAGTTTCGAATCACCCCCTAGCTAACTAGGGATTTAGCCTCTCATGTTCACAGAAAAAGAAATAAAATTGAAATTAAACATAAAGAACAAAAGATGGATTACACCTAAAACGCCCAAGGAATCCACTTGAATTTCTGCACGTTTTAAAGTCCTCTTTCTCCTTTCTTCTTGCTGCGGCAGAGAAGGTTTATGGATGATTTGGGATGATTTCTGGGTTGTAGATAGGTTTATGGGGATTTGGTGGTGCGGCAAAGAGGTGGGAAGGTGTATGGAGGTGTGGATGGTGTATGGAATGGTGGAGGAAGGCTGCGGCAAGGTTGGGAAGTGGCTGGAATGGTGGGGGAAGGTTGCGGCAAAGGGAGAAGATGAATGGGTAGCTGCGGCTTAGGTTGAATATGATGAATGATGAAAAGTGTGAGTGAATGAATGAATAGACTCTAGGGTGAAAATTAGGTGCGGCTGAGATGGATTTTTGGGTTATTAGGGTGAATGATGAAGAGTGAATGAGAGAAGAGAGAGCTAGGGTAAATTAGGTGCGGCTGAGATGGATTTTTGGGTTATTAGGGTGAATGATGAAGAGTGAATGCCAAGTTTAAACCTAGGGTGCGGCTAAAAAGGATTTTGTGGCTGCTGAAAAGAATGAAATATGAATAATAGAGGCTATAGGGTGCGGCTAAGGTTGTAAAATGTGTAGGGTTTCAGAAAACAAACCCTAGCTTATTTTGGTTAATTAAAATTAAGTTAAAAGCTTCTAGAATTAGGAAATAAAATTAGAAATTAAAAGGGAATGGCTGCAAGGTGCGGCTAGGGTTTTAAATTAGGTTAGGAGCATGTGTTTTAAGTGCAAACCTAGGACAAAACTACCCCCCTTGCACGGCAAGGGAAGGGAATTAGGGTTAAGGCACAGCAAAGGGGTTTGGATGGGCTAGGGCCTTTGTTTTGTGTCCTAAAGTGCCAACAAGGCCTTCAAAGTGGCTAAAAAATACGGACGTTTCAGATTAGGAAAGGTTACCAAAACGGGAAACCTAGGGTTAACTTTCCTACTTCAAGTAGGAATCCTTGTTTGAGTAGGAATCCTCGTTTTGGTAGGAATTCATCGTTGGAGTAGGAATTCATCGTTTCTTCAAGTCTTCAACTCATTCATTCCTCTTTTGCTCCAAAAGACTCCAATCTGCATCTTCTTGCACACTTTGGCTTTATAATCTGAAAATGCACAAAAGTGACTTTAAACACTAGAATAGCTAAGGAAACACAACATAAATGCACGAGAACAAGCTAATTAAGTCGAATGAATATGCTCCTATCACCGCACCATTCAATCATCCACTCACTCATTCATTCATTCATTCATACTTTCATCCATCAAACACCACAATCCATTCTACACCACCCTCGTGCCGCAAGCAAGGAAGCAAGGAGAGGAGGACTTGTGCAATCTGCCATCCAAGGGAGTGCCGTGCATGCCATTGGAGTGTGGAGCGTTTGTCTTGGTTCTTTCTATCCTTAGTCTTAGTTCAATGTTTAAATTTAATTATCTTTATTTTGCGAACATGAGGAACTAACTTCTTTTTAGTTAGAGGAGAATTTGAAGCCATGATTATATGTTTTATATGAATTGATTACGTCCGGTAATTATTTCTTAAGGCATGAATGTGATTTGCTTCTCTAAGTTATTAAAACTGGTTTATGTATGTGGGTTGGGGGTTAACACTTAATTTGCATGCATAAACTTGATGCTAGAGTATAGGGGGGTTTCACGTAATTGTTATTCACTTATATTCACAAGTAGTGGAGGTTGCTAGTCACAATCGCGTTAAGTAAATCCTTGGCATGAGTCTCATGCGTTTCATAGTGATGAATGCCTTGTCAATGCTTATAGTTTTCACAAAACTTAATGACTTTTGATATGTATCTTTGTTATGCATCTCATATAAAGAACTTGAAAAAGATAATTTGGTTGTAATGCGTTTTCATTCAATTCAATGAAATAAGGAAAACTTGAGGGTTAGTTGTGCGATGCAACTAATTTGGGGCGTTGTCATTCATAGTCTAAAGGAGTAATAACTGGACATTGGTTCATATGCATATATCATGTGTGGAGAATGACCCTCTAACTAGCCTTCCACCGATTTATTTTACTTAAATTCGTTTTTCAAAGGTGTTTTCTACAAAGTTTTTGTTTTGAGTCTAAAATTCGTCAAAAACAATCCCCATGTTATTTAGTCTTCATATTTGAGTCAAAACTTGTTTTCCTTGAGTCTTTTGAGTCAAGTCAAGTCCTATTTTCGTCCAAAACCCTTATTGAGTCTAAAGTTAGTTTTGAGTCTATAGAGTCTAGTTTAGTGTTTTTGAGTCTTATTTACATAGATTAGCATCCCTAGTTAATCCCCGGTCTAGAACGATCCCTACTTACATATCTACTACAATTGTCACAAATAGGGTTTAATTTGTGTGTCAAGTTAAATGACTCAAATAATACTAAAAAGACTCAAAACAGCACAAAACAATCAAATAGACTCAAACTAGACTCTATGACTTACTTTGGACGAAAATTGAATTAGTTTTGACTCAAAATACTTAAAAACACACAATATGACAGATTCTAACTAATTTGACACAACAAAGTAAAGGGGATTGGGTTTTTGACGAATTTAAAGTAAAAACAAGTAACTTAAAGACTTAAACAAAGTTTGGACGAATTTGGGGAAACTATGGGTGATAAGATTGCTAGAGGGTCCTTTTCCACACATGACACACTTGAACACAAATTGATTTCCAGTTGCGTTTTCAATAAACCATGAACCTCAACACCCCAGATTAACCGTGACATGACTAATTAACCCTCAGATTTTCCTTAAGTCGTTGAATTGGATGGGATACGCATCGTCAACCCAAATTATTCTTCAAAAGTTTCCTACATGAAAAGCATAATAGAGATACAATCAAAGATCATTAAGTTTTGTGAAAATCATAAGCATTGACAAGGTGATGTGATAAATAATAGCACTCAAATTAAACCCTTTTTTTGACAATTGTAGTAAAGATGTAAGTAGGGATCGTTCTAGGCCAGGGATTAGGAGGGATTGCTAATCTACTCTAAACTGACTAAAAAACATAAAACTAAACTTAAAAACACTTAAATAGACTCAAAGACTCTTAACTAGACTTATATGACTCAAAACAAACTAAAAAGACTCAAAACAGCACAAAACTATCAAAAGGACTCAAAACAGACTCTAAAGCTTACTTTGGACGAAAATTGAATTAGTTTTGACTCAAAACACTTAAAAACACACTATGAAGATTCTAGCTAATTTGACACAACAAAGTAAAGGGGATTGGATTTTTGACGAATTTAAAGTAAAAACAAGTAAATTAAAGATTTAAACAAAGTTTGGACGAATTTGGGGAAAAGTATGGATGATAAACTAGCTAGAGGGTCATTCTCCACACATGACACACTTGCATACAAATTGATTTCCAGTTGTTTTTCCAATAAACCATGAACCTTAACACCCCAGATTAACCGTGACATCACTAATTAGCCCTCAAATTTTCCTTTAGTTATTGGATTGCATGACATCATTTGGGAAGGTTTTAAGACTCCAAATCCTCCAAGAAAAGGGTAACAAATCAGAATCCTAAGAGAGAAAAGGAAAGGAAGTTGCAGCATGGACAGAAAATAGGAAATAGGAAAGGGAAATGTGGTTCCTTGCACGGCAAGGAAGGGAAAGGAAGGGGTAGGGTACGGCAAAGGCTAGAATGGTGCAAGGAACCTTTGGTTTATGTCCTAGAATGCATAGGAGACCTTTAATGTTGCTGGAACTTAGGGACATTTAGGATTAGTAAAGATCAAACCAAAATATTCCACCTTGGCTTAACTTTCCTACCTCAAGTAGGAAACCTTCTTTGATTAGGAATCCTAACATCCTTAAGTCTTCAATTTCATCCATTCCTTTTGCTCCAAGCATATGCTATACATTCCAAGCCCAATTTTGCCCCAAAATGCACCTTATTGCTTCATAAGGCGTATGGACCTACAAACACACGAAAATAGCTTTAAAATACTAAAATAACTAAGAACTAACAACATAAATGTAAGAAAACAAGCTAACTAAGTCGCTTAAATATGCTCCTATCACAAGGCATTCGTAACTATGACATCATGATACTCATGCCAAGAATTTAACTTAACATGATTGTGGTAAGCAACCTTTACTACTTGTGAAAATAAGTTTGTAACGATTATGTGAAACTCCCTCATATTCTAGCATCAAATTCAAGCATGCAAACTAAGTGTGCACCCTTAATCAACATACAAGAATAAGTTCTTAATCAAATGGTTAGGTAAATTGCATTCACAATTTATGAAATCACAACTGGAGTTAATCAATTCATATTGCAAATTTAATCAGGGTTTCAAAGTCTCCTTGATAGGAGCATATTTAGGCGACTTAGCTAGCTTATTCTTGTGCATTTGTGTTATTATTTCCTATTTAATGTCGTATTACAACTCATTTTCGTGTGTTTGTAGGTCCAAAGGGTTAAAGTACCAAGAAAGTGCATTTTGATGCATTTTGGAGCAGTTTTGGGCACTATGTGGATAGCTTGCATATGGGCCAACATGGATGGACGAATTTGGAGTTCAAGAGGTTAGAAATATGATGAGAAGAGGAACTAAGCTCAGGACAAAGTGGATAAGGAAGTAGCTCAAAAGAGGAAACCCTATCCAAAACCTTATCTAAAACCTTATCCAACATTATCCAAAACATTATCCAAAACCTTATCTCATCCTATCTTATCCTAACCTACTCTTGTTCCACCTTAATCCTAGCTGCAAGTGGACCTAAAAACATGATTTCTAGAAACCTTATCTAACCCTAAAAGGGTGCCACACCCTTCCCCCTTTTATCTCTTCTAGAAAACCCAAAATCACCCACAACACCTAGTTTCTAGAAGGCCCAATTTTGGACGAATTTCCTAAACCTTTTTCCTTTTTTATTCTGATTTGTTAGGCCTCATTCCTTGTGGATTTGGGTTACACAAATCCTTTTATGAAACTAATTGGGCCAAACCCTCTCCTAAGTGGATTTAACTTACTTGTGCCGAACCCTAGGGCCCTGATCCATAAAATCTGCTAAGTGTAACCCTAATCTAATTAACCCTAGGACTATATAAACATATTTTCAGCCACAAATTCATACCACCCCTTATGCTATACAGAAAACACCTTGCCGCAACACCCTAGCCTCTATTCTCATCCTTCATCCATTCCATACACCTCCATAGACCACCTGCCGCAACCCTTCACCATAATCAACCATATTCATCATCCTAAACAAGAACACACCATTCAAAACCCCTAAAACCACCACCCACAACTTGTGCCGCTGCAAGGAAGAGGAAGGGAAGCCTAGCCGTGCATCAAATTCAACCTGGAATTGCTGGAACGTTTAGGTGTAATCTTTCTTGTGTTTTCAATGTTTAATTTCAAGAATCTTTGCTTTGCGAGTATGAGGAACTAATCCCCTTTTTGGCTAGGGGGAATTTCGAAACCATGGCTATATTTGCATTATGATTTGATTACTTCTAGTTGTGATTTCATGAATGGTGAATTCAATTTACTTATCTATTTGAATTAAAACTTGTTTATGTATATGAATTGAGGGTGCACACTGATAGGAGCATATTTAGGCGACTTACTTAGCTTGTTTTCGTGCATTTATGTTGTTAGTTCATAGTTGTTTCAGTAGTTTAAGCCATTTTCGTGTGTTTTTAGGTTCCCATGGCTAAGGAAGCAAAAAAGATGCATTTTGGAGCATTTTGGAGCAAAATTGGACTTGGAATGGATAGCTTATGCTTGGAGCAAAAGGAATGGATGAAATTGAAGACCTAAAAGAGTTAGGATTCCTAATCACAAGAGGATTCCTAATCAAATGAGGAATCCTAGTCAAAGAAGGTTTCTTATTTGAAGTAGGAAAGTTAAGCCAAGATTTCCTATTTTGGTTTAATCTTTCCTAGTTCTTAAAGACTCCATGTTTCAGCAATACCAAGGACTTCTACCTATTCTAGGACACAAGACAATGTTCCCTTGCAAACCAAAATCCTTGCCGTGTATCCCTTTAGTATTTCCCTTCCTTGCCGTGCAAGGAAGGGTCCTCTTTCCTATTTTAAAGCATTCAAACACATTCCTTTTTCATACCAACCTCAGCCATAACTCACATACCCTTTTCTATTCCAAAGTTCTTGCCTAAATTCAGAAATAAATGACATTCTCTTTCTTCCAATTGAATGCCGCAAGTCACTTTCCTTTTCCTTCAATTTCTGACTTTGTGTTTCCTATTCTTGAAAGATTTGGAGTTATTTCTTTCCCTAAACTAAGTAATAAAGCCTTAGGTTTCTTTCTTCCTTATAAAAACCCCTTTGCCGCACCCTTAGAGACCCTAATCACCCTTCCACACAACCTGCCTTCATTCATTCAGAAATCCAACCCTTGCCGCAGCCTTCCCTCCAACTTTCCACCATTCCCATACTTCCAAACCTTCATCCAAGGCTCCATACATCACCCATAACCCTTGCCGCACCACCCTACCTTCCTAAATCCATTCAAAACCCAGAAAATCATCCACAACACCACCCTAGACTCTTGTGCCGTGACTTAGCAAGGAAGAGGAGAAGGAAGACGAAGCCTTGGACGTTTATGCATTCAAGTTGAAGTGTTGAAACGTTTTTAGGTGTAATCTATCTTTTATTTTCAATGTTTAATTCTATTATTCTTTGTTTTGTTATGAATATGAGAGGCTAAACTCGTTTTAGCCTAGGGATGCTTTGAAACCATAATTACGTTTATAATATGAGTTGATAAATTCCAGTTGTGATTTCATAAATTGTGAATGCAATTTACTTAACCGTTTGATGGATAACTTATTCTTGTATGTTGATTAGGGAGGCCTGCTTAATTTGCATGCTTGAATTTGGTGCTAGAATATAAGGGTGTTTCACATAATCGTTACAAACTTATATTCACAAGTAGTTACGGTTGTTTTCACAATCATGTTAAGTAAATTCCTAGCATGAGTATCATGATGTCATAGTTACAAGTGCTTTGTCAATACTTATGATTTCCATTGAACGTAATGATCTTTGATTGTATCTCTATTATGATTTCATGTAGGGGACTTTTGAAGAATGCTTTGGGTTGTCGTATGATGTCATCCAATCCAATAACTTAAAGGAAATCTGAAGGTTAATTAGTGATGTCACGGTTAATCTGGGGTGTTGAGGTTCATGGTTTATCGGAAAAGCAACTGGAAATCAACTTATGTTTGAATGTATCATGTGTGGAGAAGTATCCCTTGGCTAGTTCATCATCCATTGGTTTTTCTTAAATTCGTCCAAAATCTATTTTCAAGTTTTAAGTTACTTGTTTTCTTTTCAATTCGTCCAAAATCAAACCCCCCCCCTTTCTTACTTGTTCTAAATCTGTCCAAAAGTGTCTTTTTAAGTCTTTTGAGTCAAAACTAATTGTATTTTCGTCCAAATTGAGTCTTAGAGTGTAAATTGAGTCTTTTTGATTGTTTTGAGTTGTTTTGAGTCTTTAAAGGTTGTTTTGAGTCATACAAGTTTAGTTAGAGTCTTTTGAGTGTGTTTAAGTGTTTTAAAGCATATATTTACATCTTTGAGTCGATTTTCATTAGATTAGCAATCCCTCTTAATCCCCGGCCTAGAACGATCCCTACTTATATCTATACTACAATTGTCAAAAAGAGGGTTTAATTTGAGTGCTATCTTTTATTACATCACACACTTAATTTGCATGCATAAATCTGATGCTAGGGTATAAGGAAACTTCACCTAATCGTTGGGAACTTATATTCATGAGTAGTTAAGATTGTTGGTCACAATCATGTTAAGTAAATTCTTGGCATAAGTATCATGCGCTTTTATAGTTACGAATGCCTCGTCAACACTTATGATTTCCATAGAATCTAATGATCTTTGATTGTTTTTCTATTATGCGCTTTCATATAGAGAACTTTTGAGGAATAATTTGATTGCAATGCGCTAATTCCATTCAATTCAATGACCTAAGGGAAATCTGAGAGTTAATTTAAGCGTACCTAATTAACTTGGGGTGTTGAGGTTCATGATTCATTGAATAAGCAATTGGAGATTGTTTTGTATGCAAGTATGCCATGTGTGGAGAAAAACCTCCTAGCTAGCCCACCATCCACTTAATTCCATCAAATTCGTCCAAATCTGCCTAGTTTAATTTCTTGTTTTGTTTATTTTATTTTCGTCCAAAACCAAATCCCCATTTATTTTAGAGTGTCTAATTAGTTAGAATATGTTTTAGATTGTGTTTTCAAGTGTTTTGAGTCAAGTTAGAATCAAATTTCGTCCAATTTTGTGTTGAGAGTCAAATCTGCCCAGTTTGTGTTTTTTAGGCAGTTTTGAGTGTTTTTAGCTTATTTTGAGTCTTGTGAACTTGTTTTGAGTCTTTTAAGTTGAGTTAAGTGTTTTAAAGGTTAGTTTTATCTACTTGAGTCAGTTTAAAGTGTTTAGCAATCCCTCCTAATCCCCGGTTTAAGAACGATCCCTACTTACTTATATGCTACAATTGTCAAAAGAGGGTTAATTTGTGTGTTAAGTTAATTTTCGCATCACTCCTCTAGCTAAAACAAGTTTAGCCTCTCATGTTCACAGCAAAACAAAGAAAATATAAATTAAACATTGAAAACTAAGATTGAATACACCTAGAAATGCTCCAACAATCCAACTTGAATGGCCAAAACGTCCAAGGGTCTTCTCTTCTTCTTTGTTGTGGCACAAGGGTGAATGGGTGTGAAATTGGGTTATGGTGGATGGTTGGTTGAATAGTGAAGGGAAGTTGCAGAATTGTGTTGTGAAAGGGAAGGATGATGGTTGAATAGGTGAATGATGAGTATGGATGTGTAGGATCCCCTAATATGTGCGGCAGATCATGTAATATATTGGGAGAAAGGATCCGGACTTAATTAATTAATTTTGGAAGGTTTTAAGACTTCAAATCCTCCAAGAAAAAGGGTAACAAGTCAGAATCCTATGAGGAAAAGGGAAGGGACTTGCAGTATTGACTATGAGAGAAAGGGAAAGAAGATATGTGGCAGATTTTGGAAGAAAAGGGTAAGAAAGGTGAGGCTACATCTTGGACTGGGATTAGAGCTTCTAGAACATATATTTAATTATCCCAAATCAATTAGGAACCCTCCTTGCAGCTGGGAATTAAGAAGGAAAAGATTAGGATTGACTAAGTCAAAATAAGGAAGTTTGACTCAATTTTCCTTCTTTGTAGTTACTCCCTTTTCTTCCAAGTCTTGAATTAATTTCTTCCATCTCCTTAGCAGATTCCTAGCCTCCTTTGGTCTTCAATTTCGTCCATCTACCTTACTCCAAGCATATGTTATCCATTCCAAGCCCAAAACTGCTCCAAAATGCACTTTCTTACTACTTTAGCCATTTGGACCTACAAACACACGAAAATAACTCAAAATACAAATATAACTATGAACTAACAACATAAATGTAAGAAAACAAGCCAACTAACTCGCCTAAATATGCTCCTATCAATGGCAGGGAGATATGGTGAGTGAAGAGGTGCGGAATGGTGTATGGAAGGTGATGAAGGCTGCGAGATGATGTCTTGAAGGATGAATGATGGCTGGTTGTGTATGTGAGTGAATAGATGTGTGTATGGGTGCGGCAAAGGTTATATTTTGAGGGAAAAGATCTTAACTTTAATGAAATGGTTTAGGAAAGAATTAGACCCCAAATCCACAAGGAAAAGGAGAATTAAAGTCAGAATCCTAAGGGAAAAAGGGAAGGGATTTGCGGCAAGGAAGAGTAGGAAAGGGAATGTGGTTTCCCTTGCACAGCAAGGAAGGAAAAGGGGTAAGGTGAGTGCGGCATCCCCCTTTGGCTGGGCTTAAGGCTTCTAGAACTTGTATTTAAGTGTCCTAAATTAATTAGGGACCCTCTTTGGCTGCTGGAACTTATGTAGGAAAGATTTAGGGAAACAAAGTCAAAATAAGGAAGTTTGACTCATGTTTCCTTCTTTGTGGTTGATTTCTTTACTTCCAAATCTTGAATTAATTTCTTTCATCTCTTTAGCAGATTCCTAGCCTCCTTTGGTCTTCAATTTCGTCCATCCACCTTGCTCCAAGCATATGCTATCCATTCCAAGCCCAAAATTGCTCCAAAATGCACTTTCTTGCTACTTTAGCCAAATGGACCTACAAACACACGAAAATAGCTCAAAATACTACAATAACTATGAACTAATGATAGGAGCATATTTATGCGACTTAATTGGCTTGTTCTCATGCATTTACGTTGTGTTTCCTTAGTTATTTTAGTCCTTTATGCTTCTTTTGTGTGTTTTTAGGTTCATATGGCTAAGGAAGCAAAATGGTGCATTTTGGAGCAAAATTGGACTTGGAATGGATAGCTTATGTTGGAGCAAAAGAAATGGACGAAATTGAAGATCAAATTGAGTGAGGATTCCTAATCACAAGAGGATTCCTAATCACAAGAGGATTCCTAATCAAATGAGGAATCCTAGTCAAAGAAGGTTTCCTACTTGAAGTAGGAAAGTTAAGCCAAGGTTTCCTATTTTGGTTTAATCTTTCCTAAAGCCTTAATGACTCCAGATTTCAGCAATATCAAAGGATCCTACCTATTCTAGGTCACAAATCATGCAACCTTAAGCCATGCCGTGTGTCCCTTGGTGTTCACCTTCCTTGCCGTGCAAGGAGGGGCCTTGTTTCCTGTTTTAAACCATTTAAACACATTCCTCTTTCATACCTAGCTCAGCCATAACTCACATACCCTTTTCTATTCCAAAATTCTTGCCTAATTTCAGAAATAAAAAGCATTCCTTTTCTTACAAACCCTTGCCGTGCAAGGGAGATAGTTCTTTCCTATTTCCTTGCATTAAAACACATTCCTTTTGTGTTTTATTCCCTTGCCGCACCTATTAACCACTTTCCCTTAAATTTCTGATTTGATTTCCTATTTCTAGAAGCTTTTGACTTAATTTCTGATTACCTAAATAACCTAGGGTTTTAATTCCTGAAATCATATTAATAAACCTCCTTGTTGCAGCCACAAGGGAGTCATTCATTCACCATTTACGCCAGAAATTCATCCCATCCCTCTAACACATCCATACTTCACCATTCTCCATATTGTTCTGCCCAAAACCAACCCTTGCCGTCCCCTACATCCATCCCAAACCTAAGTCCATCATTCTACATCATCCATAACCCCCTAAACTCACAGAACCTTTTGTGCCGTAGCAAAGGAGAGGAAGAAGAGTGCTTGAAGATTCTAGCTATTCAACATTGAATCGTTGGAGTATTTAGGTGTTCTCTTTCTTATATTTACAATGTATAAATCTGTTTTCCTTTGTTTTGTGCTATTCAATACCATGATTATGCTTGCAAGATGAATTGATTACATCCAATTGTTATTTCATAAGTTGTGAATTCAATTTGCTTAACTGTTTGATTGATAACTCATTCTTGTGTGATTGATTAAGGTGGCCACTTAGTTTTTCATGCAGGGATTTGAAGCTAAAATATAAGGGAATTTCACCTAATAGTTATAACCTTATATTTACTAGTAGTGAAGGTAGTTTATCGACGATCGCGTTAAGTGAATTCTTGGCAAGAGTTTCATGCTTTTCATAGTAACAATTGCCTCGTCAATACTTATAGTTTTCATGAAACTTAATGATCTTTGATTGTACCTTTATTGTGCTTTTCACGTAAGGGACTTTTAGAGAATGTTTTGAGTTGTTGTATGCGCATTCCCATCCAATTCAATAACTTAAGGAAAACTTGAAAGTTAAAAAAGTGTTGTTCACGGTTAACTTGGAGTATTGAGTTTCATGGTTTATTGAAAGAAGCAATTGGAAATCAATTTGAATGCAAGTGTATCATGTGTGGAGAAGAACCCTCTAGTTAGCCCATCATTCATCAATTCATCTAATTTAGTCTAAGAATCTGTTTTCTTTGTCCTTGTCTTAATTTACTTAATTTTCGTCAAAACCAATTCCCCCATTAATTTAGAGTGTTAGATTAGTTAGAAATCAATTTAGTTGATGTTTTTAAGTGTTTTGAGTCAAGTGATAACTTAATTTCGTCCAGATTTGAGTAAAGTGTTCAAAACTGCCCATAAAGTGTTTTTAAGGCAGTTTTGAGTGTTTGTTTGCGGTTTTGAGTCTTTTGGTTCGTTTTGGTGTTTTATAGTTTAGTTTTGCATTCTTTGAGTCTAGTTGAGTGTTTAAACTTTGTTTTTACGATTTTGAGTCAGTTTAGAGTGTTTAGCAATCCCTCCTAATCCCCGGTTTAAGAACGATCCCTACTTACATATCTACTACAATTGTCAACAAGAGGGTTTAATTTGTGTGTTAAGTAATTTTCACATCAACTAACAAAATAAATGTAAGAAAACAAGCTAACTAAGTTGCTTAAATATGCTCCTATCACCACAACATCAAGGTAAGCCCCCTATCCCAATTTCAATTATCGTTTCTACTAATAAGTTGTTACCTTCAGTGATTCAGGCCCCAACTCTTGAACTTAAACCATTGCCGGATCATTTGAAGTATGTCTATTTGGAAGAAACAAAGACGTTGCCCGTCATTGTTTCTTCATCCCTCACGGCAATGGAGGAGGAGAAATTGATTCGGGTGTTGAAAGAGCACAAAACAGCCATTGGATGGACTTTGGCCGACATTAAGGGAATTAGCCCTACAAAATGCATGCATCGCATACTTGTAGAGGAGGGGGCTAAACCAACTCTAGGGGCTCAACGCCGACTCAACCCTCCAATGATGGAAGTTGTGAAGAAAGAGATTATCAAATTACTTGATTGTGGAGTGATCTATCCCGACTCAACCCTCCAATGATGGAAGTTGTGAAGAAAGAGATTATCAAATTACTTGATTGTGGAGTGATCTATCCTATCTCGGATAGCCGTTGTGTTTTGATGTGATTGATAGGAGCATATTCATGTGACTTAATTAGCTTGTTCTCGTGCATTTATGTTGTGTTTCCTTAGTTATTTTAGTGTTTAAAGTCACTTTTGTGTGTTTTCAGATTATAAGGCCAAAGTGTGCAAGAAGATGCAAATTGGAGTCTTTTGGAGCAAAAGAGGAATGAATGAGTTGAAGACTTGAAGAACGATGGATTCCTACTTCAACGAGGATTCCCACTTCAACGAGGATTCCTAGGATTCCTACTTCAACGAGGATTCCTACTTGAAGTAGGAAAGTTAACCCTAGGTTTCCCATTTTGGTAACCTTTCCTAATCCTAAACGTCCGTATTTTCTAGCCACTTTGAAGGCCTTGTATGCACTTTAGGACACAAAACAAAGGCCCTAGCCCACTTTCAAACCTTTGCCGTGGGTTTTCCTTTCTCCCCATCCCTTGCCGTGCAAGGGACCCCTTTTACCTTGGTTTTAGGACACTTCCCCTTTCAAAATATAACCCTAAGCCGCACCTAAACCCTAACTCTTTTCTTGGCTGCACCTTTCCCTTTAATTTCTGAACTCAAACCTATTTCCCTTTCAAATAAAACCCTAGCCGCACCTATTAAGCAATTTCCTTTTAATTTTCTGATTTGATTTCCCTAATTCTAGAAGCCTTTGATTTAATTTTAGTTAATAAAAATAAGCTAGGGTTTTATTTTCTGAAACCCTATATAAACTAAAGCCTAGCCGCACCCTAGCTCTCTCTTCATTCATTTTTTTCATCATTCAGCCAGATTATCTCCCTTTGCCGTAGCCACCATCACCCAAAAACCCTTTGGCGCAACTCCTCCATTGCAGCCACCTCCCATCTCTGCCGCAACCATTCCCACCATTGCAGCCACCATTCAAACCTCCATACACCTTCCACAACCCATCTACAACCCAGAAAATCATCCAAACTCACCCTAAAACCCTCTCTGCCGCAGCAAGAAGAATAAGAAAGAGGAGCTTGAAACGTGCAGAAATTCAAAGTGGATTCGTTGGGCGTTCTAAGTGTAATCAATCTTTTGTTCTCTATGTTTAATTTCAATTTTGTTTCTCTTTCTGTGAACATGAGAGGCTAAACCCCTAGTTAGCTAAGGGGTGATTCAAAACCATGTTTATGCTTGCAATATAAATTGATTACCTTCGGTTGGAATTTCATGAGTTGTGGATTCAATTTGTTTAACTGCTTGATTGAGTAGTGGAGGTCGCTTATAAACGATCGCGTTAAATGAATTCTTGGCACTAGTTTCATGCTCATCATAGTAACGAATGCCTCGTCAACACTTATAGTTTTCATGTTGCTTAATGATCTTTGATTGTATCTTTATTGTGCTTTTCACGTAAAGGACTTTTGGAGAATGTTTTGAATTGTGTATGCGCTGTCCCATCCTCATTAACTTAAGGAGAACTTGAAGGTTAATTTAAGCGAACCTAATTAACCCGGGGTGTTGAGTTTCATGATTCATCGAAAGACAAACTGAAAATCATCTTGTATGCAAGTGTGACATGTGTGGAGAAGAACCTTCTAGCCAGCATTCCATCCATATTTTCATCAAATTCGTATTTACATTTTGTCTTTATTACAATTTGTGCACTTTGTTTAATTTCGTCAAAAACTAAATCCCCCTTTACTTTAGTGTTCAATTTAGTTAGAAAGTGTCTTAGTTTGTGTTTCTAAGTGTTTTGATTCAATTTATCACCCAAATTCGTCCAAATTAGTGTAAGTGCTCAAAACTGCCCAGATTGTGTTTTTAAGGCAGTTTTGAGTGTTTTGGTGCTGTTTTGAGTCTTTTGGTTTGTTTTAGTGTTTTAGTGTTTAGTTTTGCATTCTTTGAGTCTAGTTTAGTGTTTTAACCTTTGTTTTACGTTTTTGAGTCAGTTTTCAAGTGATTTAGCAATCCCTCCTAATCCCCGGTTTAGAACGATCCCTACTTATACATATACTACAGTTGTCAAAAGAGGGTTTTAATTTGTATGCTTATATATTTCGCATCAAATTTTTGGCGCCGTTGCTGGGGATTAGCAACTTTGCTAATCCATTGGATTGTTATTTTCTGTTTAGTTTAGTTTGTTAAAGTTTCTGACCTTGTTTTGTTTTTCTTGTTTTAGGTACTAGTGTATGACTCGGAGTTCTCAACCGATTCGTGAGCATATCTTGGACTTTGACAACGATTTTGAGAGGACTTTGAGACGAAAGAGGAAGCAACACGAATCAAATCCACCAAGCCCGGAACCTGACGTTGAAGAACAAGTTCTAGAAGAGGAAGGAGAGGCCACGACAAGGATTTTTGAAGAACCACAAGGCATGGCCATGGTCAACCGGACACCCAAGGAGCTTTCTGCTTCGAGATTGGATAATGCCACACCTTTGTGTATCCAATATCCCCCACCTACCCAAGGGAAGACCGAAGAGTTCAAGTTGAAGTCAAGTTTGCTCCACCATATTCCAAAATACCATGGGTTGTCCATGGAGGATCCGAACAAGCATCTGAAAGAATTCGAGGTGGTGTGTTCAAGCATGACTCCTGTCAACGTCGATGGAAGTATTTTGAAGATGAAGGCTTTTCCATTCTCTTTAATGGACAAAGCCAAAGATTGGTTGTATGAACTTGCTCCCGGAACCGTCACATCATGGGAGAGTATGAAGAGGGCATTTCTGGAGAAGTTTTTCCCAACTTCTCGAATCATCCTTTTACGTAAAAGGATAAGTGGAATTCAGCAAGAAGAAGGTGAGTTTTTTCCTACATATTATGAACGTTTTAAATCACTTGTTGCTTCTTGTCCACAGCATCAGATGAAGGAGGAGTTACTTCTACAATACTTCTACGAGGGGCTCCTACCAATTGAACGTCAAATGCTCGATGCCTCGGCGGGTGGAGCATTGATGGACAAGACACCTATGGCTGCCAAGGTCTTAATTGCTAATTGAGCGTTGAACGCTCAACAATACGAAGGAGTAGGCCAAAGAGGACCCCCACGGCAGCAAGTTCATGAGGTAAGTTCCACACCCGACATTCATTCACAATTAGCTAATCTTACTTCCATTGTGTCTCAGATGGCCGAAGGGATGAGGATGCAAGGACCAATTGTATGCGGAGTGTGTTCTATCGAAGGACATGCTTCTGAGAAGTGCCCACAACTCATTGAAAATGGTGGATGGGAAAGCGCAAATGCAATTAGATTTCAAGGCCAAAACCAACCAAGAAACGATCCATATTCTAACACATATAATCTAGGTTGGAGAGACCACCCGAACTTCAAGTGGAAGGAGCCCCAACAACCACCACAACAAGGAGGCTTTAGACAACAACCCTCGGGTTTCTTCACTAAGCCATACGCACCCACACATGCTCTACAACAATCTGCCCCAAATGCATCAGGTACATCCCTAGACAATGATACACTTCTTAAGTTACTAACTAATTTGTCTCAGGGGCAAGAAAATCAAGCCAAAGCCATGCAAAACCAAGACAAGAGGGTGGATCAATTGGAGAAACAAATTGGGCAGATTGCAGATTTTGTAGGGAAATTTCGTGACCAAGGCCAACTTCCTAGTTCTACCATTCCAAACCCAAAGGGAGGCTTCGAAAGTGCAAAGGCCAAACTCTTGAGAAATGGAAAAGAAGTCGGGGCAGGTCCTACACCATCATCATAAGGTCCTAACGAGGATGAAAAACTAAGAATTGAAGAGGAGGAAGCAAGCCAACCCACGGCAAAGGTGGAAACACCTTTGCCGCAAGCTTCTAGTGACCCCAAACTGTCCAATTTGTCCAACAAGTGTAAGAATGTGTCAAATTCGGTTCCTACTAATGTTTTTCCTTCGAATGTGCCTTTTCCTAGTAGGTTCATGCAAACAAAGAAAGAAGAAGCTGAGAAGGACATCCTCGAGATATTTCGGAAAGTTCAAGTGAACATACCCATTTTGGATGCAATCAAGCAAGTCCCGAGGTACGCCAAGTTTTTAAAGGAGCTTTGCACCACTAGGAAGAGGATGTCGACCAAAGAGGTGGTAAAGGTAGGTGAAAATGTCTCCGCCATCTTGCAACGCAAACTACCCCCCAAATGCAAAGATCCGGGTAGTTTTACCATTCCTTGTGTCATAGGTAACACTCGTTTTGAATCTGCCATGCTAGACCTAGGTGCTTCTATAAATGTCATGCCATATTCAATTTATGCATCTATGAACCTAGGAGTATTGAAAAACGATGGTGTAATCATACAATTGCCCGATAGATCTAATGCATATCCAAAGGGAGTTTTGGAAGATGTGTTAGTGCAGGTCAATCATTTTATCTTTCCGGCGGACTTCTATGTGCTTGAGATGGATGAATCTGACCATGCCCCTTCGTTGCCAATCCTCCTTGGACGGCCATTCATGAAGACGGCTCGCACGAAGATTGATGTGTTTAATGGAACTTTGTCCATGGAATTTGATGGGGAAGTTGTTAATTTTAGTCTTTCTGATTCTATTAAGTATCCTAGTGAGGATCATTCATGTTTCTCCATTGACATAATTGATTCTTTGGCGCAGGGATACCTTGAAGAGTTGAACGCCGATGCACTCGAAAATGTCATTACACGAAGCATGGAACTCAAAACCAAGGGAGGGGGCCTGTTGCTAGCCCACGGAACACACACTCCATTGCATGCCGTGCCTCCTAGTGAGGAATGCATTGAGTTGGTTGCTGGCCTGGAGTCATTGCCTAAGCACGAGGGTAAGTTTTCTAACTTTGAGTCAATTCCCATTTCGACTAACAAGTTGCTTCCATCCATAGTTCAGGCACCTACCCTTGATCTCAAACCACTACCTAGCCATTTGAAGTACATTTGTTGGAAATGTGCCCTAAAACCAATCATATGATGATACTTTACGGACATTTCACAAAGTTAAACTAATGTAGTTTAAATGTAAAGGGCAAAGATTATTGTTTGAGCCGTCTCATATAAATGTTATATGCTTAAACGATAAGTCCAAGGAATATGTGATTGGAAGAATGCGATCTAAAGAAGTTAGATTCATGAGACCATTCTTTCGTTGACACATCCTAAACGTTCCTGATCATAGGATTGTCAATTGGGCATTGACAGTCCGTTAAGATCAGTACGTGCTATGTCTTCTCTCAGGGAGAGTGACTAGTCTCGAGTCATTGGTGTGTGTGACATCAAGACAAGTACGTAGGTGCTCAATAGAGAATGAGTTCACTGAACACGATCAACGAAGAGTTCTCATATTCATGTCACATGAGAACTCATGGTTGGGATAATGCAAATTAGTCTTTTGACCTGAGGCATCACAGTTGTCTTGTGGTTAGGTCCTTAATCTTTGATTATGTCAAAGTCACTCCATCAGGAGGGTGTCCACGGCATCGTTGGGTTTAAGCCACTTAGCCATGGAGGCAAGTGAATGCGCAACAAGGGATCTCTAACCTTCAAACTGTTTGAGGGAGAATACTCTATGATATGATTAAGAATCTTTGGCCAAAGTATGAATGAGATTTAGGAATGTGTTCCAAATCACATTCAAGGTAATCATATAAGCACAAGACTCACATTGGATAGTAGACATGAATAAACTATCAAACCAAACAATGTGGTCAAGAGTATTGTATTAGAGAAAGACCGTATTGCATTTGTAATCCTAAAACTGAATAGGTTCTCCACCTCTTCTGATTAGCTTGGGTAACCATGACATGCTGCTAGGCGTCAACCTTGGTTTGTGGAAGCCCTAAAAGTGTATTATCACTAACGGGAGAATTGAAAGTAAGTTCCAATTCACAATCGATTTGAAAGAGTTTGAATCGCCCACTGCCTCGCTAAAAGGAACCTAATGGATCGTACACCGTGTAAGGTAGAGATTGAAGATTCAACGGAGATGAGTAAGAATAATTAAATGGTTTAATTATTTATGGCAAGGATTAATTAATATGATTATTAATCAAACGAATAAGTTCGTTAAAAGACCTCGGGATAGTTTTGGACCTTAAGGCCCAATGGGCTTCGAACGTCAAGTCCATTGACTTAAGTTGTGTGACAACTTAATGAATAATGATTCACAAAGGCCCAAATAGCCCAATAAATCCCATGTTAAAGAAGGAGTGGTTTTGGACTTATTTACAAGTTTGCCACTCAAATGAATTAAGGAATAAGTATGACTTTATAGCCAAAATTCATTAAGGGTTGTTTTTGGGGGAAAGGATGAGAACACAAGCTCTCCTTTCTCTCTAAAATTTCGGCCACCTTGGAGGGATCATCTAGCAATCAAACTCCTCCAAGGTCACTCATTTCTTCTACAATATGCCTTGGTGTGGAGACTTAGAGGTTCTCAATTTTGGGAACTTGGAGAAACCTTTTCATCCATCCAAATCCATGGATCTAAGATGCAAGGAATGAAGGCCCTCTCTTTGGGTGATTAGCCTTTGCTTATGCAAAGAGGAATCTACAAAGGTATTGATTTCTCAACTCACTTTGTTTTGAGTTGAGTCTTGGTTCACCTATCTACTAGGCTTTGAAGTTCATGGGTTAAGTTTTGTTTTTGAGTGCATATAAACATGATTCCGCCTTTTAATTGTTAATTGCATGTTGTTGATGTTGGTCAAATGAACTTGTTTTTCACAAATCTTCCTTCAAGTGGTATCAAGAGCCTAAGTCTAGTAGTTGGTGAATCCTTTTAGGTTTTGTAGTTCATAGTTTGTGATTTGCATGTTGTAATTGTTACAAGCTTTATTCTTGCTTCTTTGAATGTAAATTTTGTTAGAAAATTTGCCATCTCAAATGTTGTAGATGTAGTTCATATGAGCATGAATTTTGGAGCTAAAATTTGGTGCCATGTTTTTGGGGAAATTCGGCCAAATCCAAAGGGTGGATTTTTGGGTTCTTGTTTGACTTGTTAAAAGTGTTTTAAAGTGACTTTTGGAACCCCTATGTACCCTAGTATGGTTGTATGTTATTTCCCTTAAGTTTGAGTGGTTTTGGGATGTTTTTGGGTGAAGAATGTTCATGGAGCTCTTATGGGTTTTTCATGAATGTTCTTCATTGTTCTTGATATGTTCTTGCCAAGAACAAAAGGTTTGGTGTTTTGATTTATTTCATAAAGTTTTTGTTTTGAAATATTTCTTATGTTTAAATATATTAGATATTTATTTTGAAAAATTACAGAAATTTTAGTGGGTAGGTGTGTAATGATTTATTCCATTTCACCCACCCCACTTACAAAAACTTTGAAATTTTTTTTTATTACTTTGCTTCAAAACCGGCCACCCTACTCAATTAGGGTCCTTGTGGGGCTTTTATGCAATTACATAAAGTTTTGATACTTTTGTGTATTTGTACTTTGACCCAAAAGTTTACGTTTTTACGTAAAGGTCCAAAATCACTAAAAGGACAAATTGTTTTGCTCCTTTAATGAAGTTTTAGCTTTTGTGAAAATTTTTGGGTTCTAGTTGTAATTACATGAAGTAGTGGACTTTTGTGTTTTTACAAAGTGACCCCAAAAGTTTAAGTTTTTGCAAAATGGCCCAAATTAGGTAGAGAACAAAATTGTTTTGTCTCTTTAAATGAGAATTGGATTTTCATTTCATTTAGCTCCATTTAAATCAATTCTATGGATACAAAAACCAAATGAAAATGTTGCATTCAAGTTTAATTAGTTAAAGCGTTAATTAATTAAAGAAAGGGTGATTATGAACCTAAGCCTACTATAATTGAGCTATGTGAAAGGCCGTTTCAAATTTGTTTGAACCATGGGAATGTGTAGATTAAATTTTGGTTGTAATTTGATATGATCAATTGTTGTAAAAGAGCATAAGCTCTTCTTTACTTTAAAGTAATTTGATTTGATCAATTGTTGTAAAAGAGCATAAGCTCTTATTTACTTTGAAGTACTCCTTTCTTGTTTTATTCGATATGCATGAAATTGGAGTAATTGGGTCCAACGCCCAATAAGACAACACGCCTTAATGTGATTAAACGCGTAACTAAAATCAATCACCATCCCTAGACCGAGATTCAACACTAGGCTCGTGTTGAATCGAATCAAAGGTTCATAGTCATCCTAAGGCCCTAAGGCAACTATATAGTCCATCAATGAATGCAAATCTTATGTTAGTAGTACCATATAGTCTTGCTTTAAAAACCGTTTTAAAAGCATAGTGGGAGTATTATATACTACTAAATCAATCATATGGACCAATAGTTGTAATAGGACCAAAATGTTTTAATTGGATTAAAATGTATGTTTATATGTGATGAGACCTAAAACCCTCAACAAACCATTATTAAGTTGATAAACGAGAGATGTTTTGAACATTTCTTCGTAGGCCTTCCACCGTGGTGGGCTCCAATCGTTTGTGACTCATGCACCGGCTTCACCCTATAATGGGGAAGTACAAAGTATGTGCTTACATCCAGGAGGAGTCCATAAACATATGATGAGGTGAGTGTAGACAATGAGTATGACCAACATGATATAATTCTGAGGTTGTGCTTGAACCTCTACATAAACTAAGCATGGTGGGAATAACTTAACTAAGTGCAATGGTGCCAACATGATATAATTCTGAGGCATTCATTCTCTAGAGGCCAAACTAGATGGGTAATTACAAGAGTTGTAAATGACTAAAGTGTTATTCTCTCATCATTATTTTTTGCTAACTGATGCGTGATTTATACGCACACAAACTAAACCCTATTTGTGACAATTGTAGTAATGATGTAAGTAGGGATCGTTCTAACCGGGGATTAACTAGGGATGCTAAATACTTGACTCAAATAAATAAAACTAACTTTTAAAACACTAAGACAAACTAAAAGATTCAAAACAAGTTTAAAAGACTCCAAATACTCAAAAACATAAAATAAGACAAATCAAATGAATAAGACTTAACAAAATAAGGGGGGTGATTGTGGTTGGACGAGATTAAATTAAACGGACAGATTATAATTTAAAACAGATAGTAAAGATGAATGTGATGAAAATATGGATGATGGAATAGCTAAGGGGTTCTTCTCCACACATGTTACACTTACATACAAGATTGATTTTCGGTTGGTCTTTCGATAAATTATGAAACTCAATGCTCCAAGTTAATTAGGTCCGCTTAAATTAACTTTCAGATTTCCCTAGATTCGTTGGATTGAATGGAATACGCATTACAACCAAATTATTCTTAATCAAAGTCCCTAACTATGGAATACGCATGATAGAGACATTCAACAAAGATCATTAAGTTCAACGGAAATCATAAACATCGACGAGGCATTCGTTACTATGGAATACGCATGAAACTTATGCCAAGAATTCGTTTAACGCGATTGTTTATAAGCAACCTCCCCTACTTGTGAATATAAGTTCATTACGATTAGGTGAAATTCACTTATATTCTAGCGTCATATTTATGCATGAAAATTAAGCGCGCATTCTTAATAAACATTCATAAATATGTTATCAATCAAACGGTTAAACAAATTGAATCCACAACTTATGAAATTCCAACCAAAAGTAATCAATTCATGATGCAAGCATAAACATGTATTTTGAATCACCCCCTAGCTAAAGGGGGTTTAGTTCCTCATAACTTTGAAATCAAAGAAACACCTAAACATTCCAACAACTCAAACTTGAATTGTATGAACGTTTAGGCACTCTTCTCTTCCATTACAAAACAAAGAAAATTGAATTTAAACATTGAAATCAAAGAAACACCTAAACATTCCAACAACTCAAACTTGAATTGTATGAACGTTTAGGCACTCTTCTCTTCTTCGTTATTATGGCACAAGGTCTAAGGGATGTTGTTGGTGTGTTGAATGGATTGGGGAATTATGGAAATGGATGAGGAAAGATAGAAAATGGAAAGAAACCCACGGCAAGGAAGGGAATTTCAGGATGTGAAGATGGTGTGTGTTTGTGTTGTGGTGTGAGAAATGGAGAGATGGAATGGGGAGTGAATGAATATGTGGCTGCATGTGGATTAAAGGGGTGTGAATGGTGGTGTAATGATGAAATGAAATGGCTAGAAAGGGTATGAAATGCACGGCAAGAATTTCAGGATGCATGTGTGTGTGAATGGTGGTGAAAATGCATGTGAGTGCATGTTTTGGTGCTGGAATTAGGGGGAATGCACGGGTTAGGCTTGGTTGAATGATGATGATGCATGTGATTGGTGGGAACAAAGGGGGAAACAAGGCACAAGGGTGCTTGAGTGAATGATTGAATGTGCATGTGGATTAATGAATGAATGGTGGTGTAATGATGAAGTGAAATGGCTAGAAATGTTAGGGAATGTGCACGGCAATGATGTTGGGAAATGAATGATTAAATTTGCATGTGGGTGAAAGTGAAGGGAATGCATGTGTTTGATGAATTGTTTTTGATGGAATGGATGGTTCTTTGCATGGCTATAAGGGAGAGAATAAGAGAGAATGGGCTAGGCCCCTTTGTTTTATGTCCAAAGTGAATACAAGGCCTTCAAATTCGTCCATCCTCTTGGCTCCATGGATAAGCTATCCAATCCATGCCCAAAAATGCTCCAAATGGCCTCAAAATGCACTTTCTTGCTCCCTAGGCCCTTAGAACCTGAAAACACACAAAAGAAGCATAAAGGACTAAAATAACGAGAGAAACATAACGTAAATGCACGAGAACAAGCCATTTAAGTCGCATGAATATGCTCCTATCACTAACCAACATGATATAATTCTGAGGTGGGCTTGGTAATGGTGAGTCTCCCATACCCCGCTAAGAGTTCAACAAAACTCTCGAATTCCGATGAGGGATATGGAATTTGCCAAAAATAGTGGGTGGTGCTATTTGATTTAAAGACCCGAATCAAATGGCTTAAAATCAATCAATTTATATTCGTTATGTATTTGTTTACCAATATATTTGCAAACGCTATCCAAAACTTGACAAAGAAAAGCCGAATGCTTTAATTTCCGGACTTAGTTCTACAATCCCATAGATTGTCTTTAATGGCTTGTAGATGTAACTAAGTAGTCTCATCCTCACAATCTTCCTATTGATAATGTATCATTGGAAGAATATGTTAGATAAGTCTAACATGAGAAGGACAACACTTTTAATGTCATAATTCTTCAAATACAAATTGTTGTATGAAGAAATAAGAGTTGCTTTGAACAACCCTTAATCAACACAAACTTTAGTGCTTGTTTCTTTGTTACATAAACAAGGAACTTTTGAAGTAAGCATAAGGGCATGGACGCTTTATGTGCCATGATTCTTCACTTACAAATTGTTGTATGAAGAAATGAGAGTTGCCTTGAACAACTCTTGAAAGTTTGTAATTATGTTTAGAACATAATGGTTGGTTGACAAAAATAGTCCATCAACATGGACTTATGATGATTTTGAATCATTGAGTGTTGAAGTGTTAAACCACTTAACGAGACGGAAATTAGGCAAGGACTTCACCTTTGTGTCCCTATCCTAATGGTTCACTAAGTTTATTGTAAACTATACAGTGAACAATAACCACACACTCTCCAAATTGTTTGATGTGTATAAACACAATTGAAATAAGTTTCAAGAGAGATAGTGGGAGTTTAGGGACCATGACTATTGTAGTCAAAGGAGAAGTCAAATGAAGAAGGCAAAATAACTCCAAGGGAACAAACTTTCTTTATGAAAGGATGGACATTGGAATGGGTATTTGCAAGAAATGTCTTGCAAGTGTCAAGAACACACCTTTCGAAGGTGTTGTAATATGTTCTTGAAATAGTTCAAAACAGTTGGTTCTTCTACTTGAATGCTTGATTCCGTATTAGTAACTATGTTTTACAATTGTTGTAAAAGTGTGCTAATAAAAAGTAGAAGATTAATGAGAGAAGAGAAAGTACTTCACATTCGGAAAGTGAATAAAATAAAGATCTCTGCGAAAGCGGATTGTACTTACTTCCTCATATGAACTACCAAAGAAATTGGAAAATACTAAAGATTGTCTTTACATTCCAATTTTAAGGAACTTAAATCCGTCACTATAGTAGAGATGGATAAATGTTTTGTTTGACAAAACATTGTTCTTTATTAATCAATAATTAGATTATTGTAATTTAATTGGTTGTCTCTATAGTAGAGATGATGTGGTAGTTTAACTGTTTAGAATACGATGATGTTTAAAACCCAAAAGGTTGCAAGGTAGTGACTAATCCCAACTGAGTTGTGATACCTCTAAAACATAAGTTACGAGTTGGTCATAGATGGATGCTTTGGATCGTTAGATCCGGATCCAATACCTTCTTGTTAAAATTGTATAGAGGCGAAATGTTCGAATCTTTATTCTTTTGGAAAGAAGAAAGAATCACAAAGTTGTTGAGGCTAATTCACTTAGATGTTAGTGGCACTTGTCCACAACATAATACTGCTCATGTTGTATGACATTCACCGAAGATCACTCTCGGTTGGACTATAGTTTATTTTGAATAAACACAAGTCCGAATACTTTGCAAAAGGTTTCAAAGAATTCAATAAATGTAAGTAGATGAGTAAGACGTCTAAAGTATTTACCTCCTTAGATTTGATCCAAGGAAAAAGTAACACTTTAGATTAATTTCCTTGAAAAATATCAAGGAAAGTAGCATCGTAAGATAATGAATTTCTCCATTAGGAGAAGAATGAACATGAATAAGATTTAGTTCGTTGGACATTATCAATTACCCATATATATATGATATATACTTCTAAGACAACCTAGTTCCTATACCACAAGCTCCAAGGTAGTCCAGAAGGATTTATAAACCGTCTCAGTTGAATGGTTTGAACTTTATGACTATGTCATAGAGTTGCACCTCTTAATTCGAAAGAAATAAGAATGAAAATCTTTATGACTACATTGAGTGTATATACGATATATACTCAAGGAAATGGTAAAGTACCATTTGACCCGAAATAATGAAACCTTCACAGCTAATTGGTAGCTTAAGGTGACTACACTCAATGAGAATGGTTGACTTTGAAGAAACCATCTTTGACGTAGTCTTGGTTTCAATTAATTCGAAGATTGCTAGCTACAACTAAATGGTGATTTAATGTTTGGACATAATATAGGTTTCCGAAACCATTATTAAGATAGTCTTGATAATATATGTCTAAAACTATAAATCACAAGACAGGTTAGTTGTAGAGATCCATCCATCATGGATCTTAGCAAGCTAGTGGGAGCTATAAGCGTCTTATGAGAAAAGATCAATTGTTTGATTTCTCATAAAGATGTAAATGAATCTTTTGTTTACTAGGTTTACAAAAGATTAGTGGGAGTTAATCGTATTCCTAAAATTAAATATATATATATATATATATGATATATTAATTTTTGGAAATGAAAAGAGTACTTCTTCGTTAAAGTTATTCTATAACGATAGAATGTATATGGGAGATATAGTCTATATAATGGAATGGAAATCTATAATGATATATTTCAAGATATAATTGGATTATATCAATCCCTAAAATAGACAAGAGATGCTAGGAAGTTTCTCATTTGATGATAAACTTCAATTAGAATGACAATTCTAGTGAGACTAGGAAGTTGTTCTTCTCAAAGGGAATGTACCCTTTGACTCCCAAAGAAATAATGCGTAAATAGAATCCGTTATGCATAAGCAGAAAGGTGATTTATGTATTTCATATTGTATGAAAAACATTGATATAAGATGTACCTAGAAAGGTACAAGACAATATCAGTGCAAGCCCAGGATCAGAACCATGGCAACTGTCAAGTGAGTCCTTAAGTATTTGAGAAATACTAAAGGATATATTACTCAATAATTGAGAAAGAATTAGAGTAACGTAATGGAAGCGTAAATGTATTAGATTATGAATCTAATCCATCATTGGATATTTCTTCATTATGAATGAAAAGATAAACAGATATCTCTTTATTATGACTAAAAAGATATTTGGATGGAAACATTAAAGTAATGACTTTAGTGTGTTCCATTATGAATGCAAAATATATTGCCATATAGAAGTTTACAACAATGTTGTTTGAATGGGAGAGTTCATTTATGAACTCTCTATTCGGTTCCAACCAGAAAGTGTATGACACTAATGGGGCGATAGCTCAAGCCAGGGAATCAAGGTCTCATCAAGGTCCGAACTCAAATGAGAGACTGAACCACATGATTAGGAATCATGAATAATGGTGATGTCGTTATTCTCAAGGTTGCTTATATGGATAACATATAGATATCCATCTTGTTTAGGCCTACTACTCAGCCATTTATGAAATGAATTACAGAAGAGGTATCATCACTGATAACCAAGCTGATTGGCTCTAGTGCAAGTGGGAGATTGTTGGAAATGTGCCCTAAAACCAATCATATGATGATACTTTACGGACATTTCACAAAGTTAAACTAATGTAGTTTAAATGTAAAGGGCAAAGATTATTGTTTGAGCCGTCTCATATAAATGTTATATGCTTAAACGATAAGTCCAAGGAATATGTGATTGGAAGAATGCGATCTAAAGAAGTTAGATTCATGAGACCATTCTTTCGTTGACACATCCTAAACGTTCCTGATCATAGGATTGTCAATTGGGCATTGACAGTCCGTTAAGATCAGTACGTGCTATGTCTTCTCTCAGGGAGAGTGACTAGTCTCGAGTCATTGGTGTGTGTGACATCAAGACAAGTACGTAGGTGCTCAATAGAGAATGAGTTCACTGAACACGATCAACGAAGAGTTCTCATATTCATGTCACATGAGAACTCATGGTTGGGATAATGCAAATTAGTCTTTTGACCTGAGGCATCACAGTTGTCTTGTGGTTAGGTCCTTAATCTTTGATTATGTCAAAGTCACTCCATCAGGAGGGTGTCCACGGCATCGTTGGGGTTAAGCCACTTAGCCATGGAGGCAAGTGAATGCGCAACAAGGGATCTCTAACCTTCAAACTGTTTGAGGGAGAATACTCTATGATATGATTAAGAATCTTTGGCCAAAGTATGAATGAGATTTAGGAATGTGTTCCAAATCACATTCAAGGTAATCATATAAGCACAAGACTCACATTGGATAGTAGACATGAATAAACTATCAAACCAAACAATGTGGTCAAGAGTATTGTATTAGAGAAAGACCGTATTGCATTTGTAATCCTAAAACTGAATAGGTTCTCCACCTCTTCTAATTAGCTTGGGTAACCATGACATGCTGCTAGGCGTCAACCATGGTTTGTGGAAGCCCTAAAAGTGTATTATCACTAACGGGAGAATTGAAAGTAAGTTCCAATTCACAATCGATTTGAAAGAGTTTGAATCGCCCACTGCCTCGCTAAAAGGAACCTAATGGATCGTACACCGTGTAAGGTAGAGATTGAAGATTCAACGGAGATGAGTAAGAATAATTAAATGGTTTAATTATTTATGGCAAGGATTAATTAATATGATTATTAATCAAACGAATAAGTTCGTTAAAAGACCTCGGGATAGTTTTGGACCTTAAGGCCCAATGGGCTTCGAACGTCAAGTCCATTGACTTAAGTTGTGTGACAACTTAATGAATAATGATTCACAAAGGCCCAAATAGCCCAATAAATCCCATGTTAAAGAAGGAGTGGTTTTGGACTTATTTACAAGTTTGCCACTCAAATGAATTAAGGAATAAGTATGACTTTATAGCCAAAATTCATTAAGGGTTGTTTTTGGGGAAAGGATGAGAACACAAGCTCTCCTTTCTCTCTAAAATTTCGGCCACCTTGGAGGGATCATCTAGCAATCAAACTCCTCCAAGGTCACTCATTTCTTCTACAATATGCCTTGGTGTGGAGACTTAGAGGTTCTCAATTTTGGGAACTTGGAGAAACCTTTTCATCCATCCAAATCCATGGATCTAAGATGCAAGGAATGAAGGCCCTCTCTTTGGGTGATTAGCCTTTGCTTATGCAAAGAGGAATCTACAAAGGTATTGATTTCTCAACTCACTTTGTTTTGAGTTGAGTCTTGGTTCAGCTATCTACTAGGCTTTGAAGTTCATGGGTTAAGTTTTGTTTTTGAGTGCATATAAACATGATTCCGCCTTTTAATTGTTAATTGCATGTTGTTGATGTTGCTCAAATGAACTTGTTTTTCACAAATCTTCCTTCAACATTTTCTTGGGGGAAGAGGAGACCTTACCTGCCATTATTTCTTCATCACTCACGGCACAAGAAGAAGAGAAACTAGTGCGTGTTTTGAAGGAGTACAAATCTGCCCTAGGTTGGACCTTGGCCGATATCAAAGGTATTCGTCCCACAACATGTATGCATCACATATTTCTTGAGGAGGAGGCCAAACCAACTAGAGAGGCTCAACGCCGTCTTAACCCTCCGATGATGGAAGTAGTGAAAAAGGAGATAATCAAACTCCTTGATTATGGAGTGATCTACCCCATCTCCGATAGCCGATGGGTTTCACGTATCCAATGTGTTCCCAAGAAATCTGGAGTGACGGTTGTGGAGAATGCGGAGAATGAGCTTGTGCCCACCCGAATCATAACCGGTTGGCGTGTATGCATTGATTATAGGAAGATAAACGCCACCACAAGGAAGGACCACTTCCCATTGCCGTTCCTAGATCAAATGCTTGAGAGGTTAGCGGGTCATTTATTTTATTGTTTTCTTGATGGATATTTTGGTTATAATCAAATTGTTATTGCCCCGGATGATCAAGAAAAGACCACTTTTACTTGTCCTTTTGGAACGTTTGCATATCGACGCATGCCATTCGGTTTGTGCAATGCTCCTGCCACGTTTCAAAGGTGTATGGTTAGCATATTTTCTGATTATGTTGAGAGGATTATTGAGATATTCATGGATGACTTTAGTGTGTTTGGTGATTCCTTTGATCATTGCTTAAATAATCTGACCTTAATTTTGAAACGTTGTGTTGAAACAAATCTTGTACAGATCATATCTAATTGGTACTAAAGTAATTGTTTTCACTGACCACTGATGCGAAAATTAACTTAACACACAAATTAACCCTCTTTTGACAATTGTAGCATATAAATAAGTAGGGATCGTTCTTACACCGGGGATTAGGAGGGATTGCTAAACACTTTAAACTGACTCAAATAAATAAAATTAACCTTTAAAACACTTAAACTCACTTAAAAAAAACTCAAACACGTTCACAAGACTCAAAGTAGGCTAAAAACACTCAAAACTGCCTTAAAAACACAAACTGGGCAGTTTTGAGCCTAAACACAAACTTGGACGAAAATTGGTTCTAACTTGACTCAAAACTCTTAAAAATACAATCTAAAACATATTTGGACCAATTAGACATTCTAAGACAATTGGGGATTTGGTTTTGGACGAAAATCAAACAAACAAAACAAATATGTAAACTAGGCAGATTTGGGCGAAATTGATAGAATTAAGTGGATGGTGAGATGGCTAGGAGGTTTTTCTCCACACATGGCATACTTGCATACAACACAATCTTCAGTTGCTTATTCGATGAATTTATGAACCTCAACACCCCAAGTTAATTAGGTACGCTTAAATTAACTCTCAGATTTCCCTTAGGCCATTGAATTGAATGGAATTAGCGCATTGCAATCAAATTATTCCTTAAAAGTTTTCTATATGAAAGCGCATAAAAGAAAGACAATCAAAGATCATTAGGTTCTATGGAAATCATAGGTGTTGACGAGGCATTCGTAACTATGAAAGCGCATGATACTTATGCCAAGAATTTACTTAACATAATTGTGACCAACAATCTTAACTACTCATGAATATAAGTTCCCAACGATTAGGTGAAGTTCCCTCATACCCTAGCATCATGTTTATGCATGCAAATTAAGCGTGCACTCTCAATTCATATACATAAACAAGTTTTAATTAAAACAGATAAGTAAATTGAATTCATCATTCATGAAATCACAACTGAAAGTAATCAAATCATCATGCAAATATAACCATGGTTTCGAAATTCCCCCCTAGCCAAAAGGGGATTAGTTCCTCATGCTTGCACAACAAAAAGTATTGAATTTAAACATTGAAATCATAAGAAAGATTACACCTAAACGCTCAGCAGTTCCAAGATGGATTTGATGCACGGTTTGGCTCCTCTTCCTCCTCCTTGCTGCGGCACAAGTTGTGTGTGGTGGAATTGGGGGTTTTGGATGGTGTTTCCTTGTTTGGAGGGATGGAGGATGGTTGATTATGGTGGGAACGGTGCGGCAGATGTGTATGGATGTGTAGGGAGATGTATGGAGGTCTAGAATGGAGAATGGAGGTGCGGCACAAGGGTTTCTGAATAGCATAAGGGGGTGTCCGAAATTTTGGCTAAAAATATGTTTATATAGTCCTAGGGTTAAGTAGATTAGGGTTAGGCTTAACAGATTTTATGGATTAGGGCCCTAGGGTTTGGCACAAGCAAGTTAAATCCACTTAGGAGAGGGTTTGGCCCAATTAGTTTCATAAAAGGATTTGTATACCCAAATCCACAAGGATTAAGGCCTAACAAATTAGAATCCAAAAGGAAAAAGGTTTAGGAAATTCGTCCAAAATTGGGCCTTCTAGAAACTAGGTGTTTTGTGGCTGATTTTGGGTTTTCTAGAAGAGATAAAAGGGGGAAGGGTGTGGCACCCTTTTAGGGTTAGATAAGGCTTCTAGAAATCATGTTTTTAGGTCCACTTGCAGCTAGCATTAAGGTGGAACAAGATTAGGTTAGGATAAGATAGGATAAGGTTTGGATAAGATAAGGTTGGATAAGGTTTTGGATAATGTTTCCTCTTTTGAGCTGATTCCTTATCCTCTTTGTCTTTAATTTAATTTCTTCATCTTCTTATCAGATTCCTAGCCTTTTGAACTCCAAATTCGTCCATCCATGTTGGCCCATATACAAGCTATCCACTTAGTGCCCAAAACTGCTCCAAAATGCACCAAAATGCACTTTCTTGGTACTTTAACCCTTTGGACCTACAAACACACGAAAATGAGTTGAAATACTACATTAACTAAGAAATAATAACACAAATGCACAAGAATAAGCTAGCTAAGTCGCCTAAATATGCTCCTATCAACCACGCAGCCTTGAAGTATCTTCTCACCAAAAAGGAGGCCAAACCAAGGCTCATTAGTTGGATGCTCCTACTTCAAGAATTCGACATTGAAATTAGGGACAAGAAGGGATGTGAAAACATGGTGGCTGACCACCTAAGTCGAATGGTGCGTGAAGAAGAGGACCTTCCCATTTTAGAAACGTTTCCGGATGAACAACTTCTGGCCGTTGAGGTAAGTACCCCTTGGTATGCCGATTTGTCAATTTTTTGGTGTCTAAGCAAGTTCCTAACACCTTAAGAAAGGCCCAACGTGATAAACTAAAAAAGGATGCACGCTTTTATGTTTGGAACGACCCTTATTTGTGGAAAATCTGCCCGGATCAGATTGTGCGTCGTTGTGTTCATGAATCTGAGTTTAATTCCATTTTGAGTTTTTGCCATACATATGCATGTGGTGGACACTTTGGCACACAACGCACAGCGTTTAAGGTTCTTGAAAGTGGTTTTTATTGGCCTACATTGTTTAGAAATGCTAGGGCTTTTTGCTTAACATGTGATCGATGTCAAAAGACAGGAAGTTTAGGCCAAAGAGACCAAATGCCGCAAACCCCAATCCTTGTTGTTGAAATCTTTGATGTTTGGGGTATTGATTTTATGGGTCCTTTCCCTATGTCTTTTGGTTTTACTTACATTTTACTTGCCGTTGATTATGTGTCAAAGTGGGTGGAAGCTAAAGCCACCCGAACTAACGATTCTAGAGTTGTTGCAAATTTTGTAAAATCTAACATTTTCTCTAGATTTGGGATGCCTCGAGTGCTCATAAGCGATGGTGAGTCTCATTTTTGCAACCGCACCATTGCGGCGTTGCTTAAGAAGTACAACGTGATGCATAAGGTTTCCACACCTTATCACCCCCAAACTAGTGGCCAAGCCGAAGTTTCAAATTGAGAAATAAAGCAAATCCTGGAAAAGACCATGGGGCCAAATAGAAAAGATTTGAGCTTGCGTTTGGAGGATGCATTGTGGGCGTATCGAACGGCTTACAAAACGCCCATTGGTATGTCCCCATTTCGGCTAGTCTATGGCAAGCCATGCCATCTACCCGTGGAGCTTGAACACAAGGCACATTGGGCGGTCAAGACCTTCAATATGGATGTGGACACGGCTGGAAACCATAGAAAGCTACAATTGAACGAGCTTGAAGAGATTAGGCATGAGGCGTATGAGAATGCCCGGATTTATAAAGAGAAGACCAAGGCCGTCCATGACAAGATGATTAGAGGCAAAACCTTCTCAATCGGGCAGAAAGTGTTGTTATTCAATTCCCGTCTTTGGTTATTCCCCGGTAAGTTACGTTCTAAGTGGGTTGGTCCATTTGTTATCACTAATGTTTTTGTGCATGGTGCAGTCCAAATACAAAGTTTGAAAACTGGACAAGAATTCAAGGTGAATGGCCATAGGTTGAAACCCTACTACGAGAACTTTGTTGAGCATGTTGTGGAGGAGCTCCCATTGCATGCCGTGGGCTCCAATGGGGAATGAGCATACCATCGTCCGGCTGCAAGACGCTAAAGCAAGCGCTTCATGGGAGGCAACCCATGCAATCACCAAGGAGAGGATGGCATTTAAACTCCATAACCAGATTTGCGTCCCTAGCCTCTTCTCTTTGTTATTTACATTCTGCCATGCTTAGTGTGTTTAGTTGTTGTTTGTGTGTTTACTTTTGTTTTGTGTGATTTTAGGCTTGAAACATTGAGGACAATGTTTGATTTAAGTGTGGGGGGGGGGGGGGGGTAACTAATGTTGTTGATGCAAATTCGTGGGATTTTATCACCCATAACTTCCAATGTTGTTCCTTGCTGTTTTTAAGTGTTTTTAAGCTATTTTAGAGTGTTTTAGTGTGTGTTGACTTAAAAATCCGAAAAACCCATAAAAATTTGAAAAATTGTTTTGAAAAACCCAAAAAGAGTTGTTTTTGTGTGTTTGTTTGTGTCGTAGGTTACCTTCCAACACAATGATGAGGATTTGGTTTTTAATTGCATGATGGTTAAAGAAAGTTACAAACATGGATGGACGTTTGATATACTCTTTGGTTTATGCTTGGTTGTAGTTATAGTTTATGAATTCACATGTAATCACAAAGGAAAATTAGTTTTTGTAACATGCTTGAAGGAATGAACTCAAACTAACGCTACATCCCTGTGAGACTTGAGCCTAAACGTTTATTTGGAGAGTAATAATCTGTGCATCATTGTTTTCTAAAGTCGTTGCATGATCTCATTATTCTTTGCTTGGTTACTGCTTAGAAGGTGTTTCATCAATTAGTTCCAAATGCTAGAACTCATGCCCATTTCATTCAAAGCATGTTATTGATTTGCATAACACATATTCAAGATGAAGTTGTGTAGTGACCACCATCACAGCCAAATAGCCGTGTGCCCTTAACTCATTTTGTGTTTAAATTCAACCCCATTGAGCCGTGTTAGCCCATGTTCTTTGTTAACCCATATTATCCTCACCTAGCCTAGATTAGGACCATCCATACCCTTGTTCTTGAAGCATAGTAAGCATGACTTAAAATGAATTCCTTTTGAGTAATGTGGTGCAGAAAATAAGTGTGGGGGAAGGATTATTGAAGTGAGTTTCTGTGCCATAGGCACGGCTAGAAAAAAAAAAAAAAAAAATTTGTGAAAGAAAAAAAAAAGAAAAAAAAAGAAAAAGAAAAAAAAAGTGAAAAAGAGTTGAAAAGAGTTCCAATGTATTGGTTGTTGAAGTAAGGGTCCATAACAATGAATTAGGCCCTAAGAGTTGTTTGAATCTCCCCTCTATGTCTAAAAGTTGATTTCTGCACTCTAAGTGAATTCTAAGTCTTAATTTCATTACTTTGCTTGCTATTGCTTAAAGAACTTTTGTTTATCCCTATCTTTCCTTGTTAGCCAATACCCCAAGCCCCGTTACAACCCTTGACTTCTATCTTGAGTGTTGTGCATTTCAATTGTGGAGTTTGAATTTGGTATGAGCATATGGTGTTACTGGTTCTCGCATCTAAGTAGTAGCATTCCATTCATGAGATCATATCTAAACATGTTTAATTACTCCAGAAATTGCTTTCTTTGTTATAACGTATGTGAGTACTAGTCTTTCATGTTTACATCAATCTTCTCACATATAACTATTGTAGGGTGTGTAGTCAGAAAATCTGAGTGAAAATTGAGTGCATAACTAGTGAGGAATTGAGGGAATTCTCTAAGGCATGTTACTACATTCAAAATGTTGTTTTAATTGATTAAATGCGAGCTAGTGAATGGTGACTACGATTAAGTATGTGCTTGAGGGGAAGGAAGACTAGAAGCTATGTGAGTAATGATCTTTGACATGTCATGTTAATTGGAAATCCCTGAGGCAAACGTTGGAAGGTTTAGGTTATGTTTTGTTTGTTTTGTTTCGTCTTGTTTTCTTTGGTTGTTTTGTTTTGCTCGAGGACTAGCAAAAGCTAAGTGTGGGGGAATTTGATAGGAGCATATTCATGCGACTTAATTAGCTTGTTCTCGTGCATTTATGTTGTGTTTCCTTAGTTATTTTAGTGTTTAAAGTCACTTTTGTGTGTTTTCAGATTATAAGGCCAAAGTGTGCAAGAAGATGCAAATTGGAGTCTTTTGGAGCAAAAGAGGAATGAATGAGTTGAAGACTTGAAGAACGATGGACTCCTACTTCAACGAGGATTCCTACTTGAAGTAGGAAAGTTAACCCTAGGTTTCCCATTTTGGTAACCTTTCCTAATCTTAAACGTCCGTATTTTCTAGCCACTTTGAAGGCCTTGTATGCACTTTAGGACACAAAACAAAGGCCCTAGCCCACTTTCAAACCTTTGCCGTGGGTTTTCCTTTCTCCCCATCCCTTGCCGTGCAAGGGACCCCTTTTACCTTGGTTTTAGGACACTTCCCCTTTCAAAATATAACCCTAAGCCGCACCTAAACCCTAACTCTTTTCTTGGCCGGACCTTTCCCTTTAATTTCTGAACTTAAACCTATTTCCCTTTCAAATAAAACCCTAGCTGCACCTATTAACCAAATTCCTTTTAATTTTCTGATTTGAGTTCCCTAATTCTAAAAGCCTTTGATTTAATTTTAGTTAATAAAAATAAGCTAGGGTTTTATTTTCTAAAACCCTATATAAACTAAAGCCTAGCCGCACCCTAGCTCTCTCTTCATTCATTTTTTTCATCATTCAGCCACATTCTCTCCCTTTGCCGCAACCATCATCACGCAAAAACCCCTTGCTGTAACTCCTCAATTCCAGCCACCTCCCATCTCTGCCGCAACCATTCCCACCATTGCAGCCACCATTCAAACCTCCATACACCTTCCACAACCCATCTACAACCCAGAAAATCATCCAAACTCACCCTAAAACCCTCTTTGCCGCAGCAAGAAGAATAAGAAAGAGGAGCTTGAAACGTGCAGAAATTCAAAGTGGATTCGTTGGGCGTTCTAGGTGTAATCAATCTTTTGTTCTCTATGTTTAATTTCAATTTTGTTTCTCTTTCTGTGAACATGAGAGGCTAAACCCCTAGTTAGCTAGGGGGTGATTCAAAACCATGTTTATGCTTGCAATATAAATTGATTACCTTCGGTTGGAATTTCATGAGTTGTGGATTCAATTTGTTTAACTGCTTGATTGATAACTTATTTGTGTATGTTTATTGAGAGTGCACGCTTAGTTTTCATGCATGAATATGATGCTAGAATATAAGTGAGTTTCACCTAATAGTTACAAACTTATTTTCCCAAGTAGTGGAGGTCGCTTATAAACGATCGCGTTAAATGAATTCTTGGCACTAGTTTCATGCTCATCATAGTAACGAATGTCTCGTCAACACTTATAGTTTTCATGTTGCTTAATGATCTTTGATTGTATCTTTATTGTGCTTTTCACGTAAAGGACTTTTGGAGAATGTTTTGAATTGTGTATGCGCTGTCCCATCCAATTCATTAACTTAAGGAGAACTTGAAGGTTAATTTAAGCGAACCTAATTAACCCGGGGTGTTGAGTTTCATGATTCATCGAAAGACGAACTGAAAGTCATCTTGTATGCAAGTGTGACATGTGTGGAGAAGAACCTTCTAGCTAGCATTCCATCCATATTTTCATCAAATTCGTATTTACATTCTGTCTTTATTACAATTTGTGCACTTTGTTTAATTTCGTCAAAAACTAAATCCCCCTTTACTTTAGTGTTCAATTTAGTTAGAAAGTGTCTTAGTTTGTGTTTCTAAGTGTTTTGATTCAATTTATCACCCAAATTCGTCCAAATTAGTGTAAGTGCTCAAAACTGCCCAGATTGTGTTTTTAAGGCAGTTTTGAGTGTTTTGGTGCTGTTTTGAGTCTTTTGGTTTGTTTTAGTGTTTTAGTGTTTAGTTTTGCATTCTTTGAGTCTAGTTTAGTGTTTTAACCTTTGTTTTACGTTTTTGAGTCAGTTTTCAAGTGATTTAGCAATCCCTCCTAATCCCCGGTTTAGAACGATCCCTACTTATACATATACTACAATTGTCAAAAGAGGGTTTTAATTTGTGTGCTTATATATTTCGCATCAGTGATAAAAGAAAGCACTCAAATTAAACCCTCTTATTGATAATTGTAGTAAAGATGTAAGTAGGGATCATTCTAGACTAGGGATTTGGAGGGATTGCTAATCTACTAAAAACTGACTCAAAGATACAAAACTAGGCTTAAAAACACTTAAATAAACTCAAAGACTCTTAACTAGACTTATATGACTCAAAACAAACTAAAAAGACTCGAAACAGTACAAAACAATCAAATAGACTCAAAACAGACTCTAGGACTTACTTTGGACGAATATTCAATTAGTTTTGACTCAAAACACTTAAAACACACAATAGGACAGATTCTAGCTAATTTGACACAACAAAGTAAAGGGGATTGAGTTTTTGACGAATTTAAAGTAAAAACAAGTAACTTAAAGACTTAAACAAAGTTTGGCACAAAATTGGGTAAATGGATGGATGATTAGCTTGCTAGAGGGTCCTTTTCCACACATGACACACTTGCATACAAATTAATTTCCAGTTGCTTTTTCAATAAACCATGAACCTGAACACCCCAGATTAACCGTGACATCACTAATTAACCCTCAGATTTTCCTTAAGTTGTTAAATTGGATGGACAACGCATCGGCAACCAAATTATTCTTCCTAAGTTCCCTACATGAACTGCATAATAGAGCCACAAGCAAAGATCATTAAGTTTCGTGAAAATCATAAGCATTGACAAGACATTCGTAACTATGACATCATGATACTCATGCCAGGAATTTAACTTAACATGATTGTGACCAGCAACCTTTACTACTTGTGAATATAAGTTTGTAATGATTAAGTGAAACTCCTTTGTATTGTAGCATCAAATTCAAGCATGCAAACTAAGTAGGCCTCCTTAATCAACATGCAAGAATGAGTTCTTAATCAAACGGTTAAGTAAATTGCATTCACAATTTATGAAATCACAACTGAAATTAATCAATTCATCTCGCAAATACAATCATGGTTTCAAAGTCTCCTCTAGATAAAATAAGTTTAGCCTCTTGATGTGATATATAATAGCACTCAAATTAAACCCTCTTTTTGATAATTGTAGTATAGATATAAGTAGGGATCGTTCTAGGCCGGGGATTAGGAGGGATTGCTAATCTAATGAAAACTGACTCAAAGATACAAAATATGCTTCAAAACACTTAAACAAACTCAAAAGACTCTTAACTAAACTTATATGACTCAAAACAAACTGAAAAGACTCAAAACAACACAAAACAATCAAAAAGACTCAAACTAGACTCTAGGACTCAATTTGGACGAAAATAGAATTGATTTTGACTCAAAAGACTCAAAAACACATTTTAGGACACATTTGACACAACTAAATAAAGGGGATTGGGTTTTTGACGAATTGAAGATAAAAACAAGTAAATAAAAGACTTAAACAAGGTTTGGACGAATTTGGGGATATGGATGGGTGATTAGCTAGCTAGAGGGTCCTTCTCCACACATGACACACTTGCATACAAATTGATTTCCAGTTGCTTTTCGATAAACCATGAACCTCAACACCCCAGATTAACCGTGACATCACTAATTAACCCTCAGATTTTCCTTAAGTTATTGGATTGGATGACATCATACGACAACCCAAAGCATTCTTCAAAAGTCCCCTACATGACATCATAATAGAGATACAATCAAAGATCATTACGTTCTATGAAAATCATAAGTATCGACAAAGCACTTGTAACTATGACATCATGATACTCATGCTAGGAATTTACTTAACATGATTGTGAAAACAACCTTAACTACTTGTGAATATAAGTTTGTAACGATTATGTGAAACTCCCTTATATTCTAGCCCCAAATTCATGCATGCAAACTAAGTGTGCACCCTTAATCAACAAACAAGAATAAGTTATCCATCAAACGGTTAAGTAAATTGCATTCACAATTTATGAAATCACAACTGGAATTAATCAATTCATATTGCAAATATAATCATGGTGTCAAAGTCTCCCCTAGCTAAAACAAGTTTAGCTCCTCATGTTTACAACAAAACAAAGAGAATATAAATTAAACATTGAAAACAAAGATTGAATACACCTAGAAACGCTCCAACAATCCAAGCTTGAATGGCCAAAACGTCCAAGGCTTCTCCTCTCTTCTTTCTCCTTCTTTGTTGCGGCACAAGGGTGTTTGGGTATGAATTATGGTGATGGATGGATAGGTTGGATGGTGGTAGGGGGTGGATGATGGCTGAATGAATGGAGAGAATGAGGAATAATTCGTATGGATGTGTATGGCTGTCTAGAATCTCCCATAAGTGCGGCAGATTATGTATATATAGAGGAAGAAAGATTAAGGCAATAAGTAATTAATTTGGGAAGGTTTTTTAGCTCGAAATCCTCAAGGAAAAAGGGTAATAAATCAGAATCCCAATGGAAAAGGGAAGGAAAATTGCGGCATTGACTAGAATAAAAGGGGAAAGAAGATATATGGCAGATTTTGGAAGAAAAAGGTAAGGAAAGGTGCGGCATAGACTAGGATAGTGCAAAGAATCTTTGGTTTGTGTCCTAAAATGCATAAGATACCTTCAAAGTTGCTGGAACTTAGGGATATTTAGGATTAGGAAAGGTTAAACCAAAATAGGAAACCTTGACTTAACGCCTAAATATGCTCCTATCACTAATCTACTCAAATTAGACTCAACTACACTTAACTAAACTCTTATGACTCAAGACTGGCTCAAACTACTCAAAACTACACAAAACAAACAAAGTGACTCAAAACACTAAAAAGAAACCAGTTTGAACAGATTCTAACTACAAGACACGAAATCTAAAAGGGGAAGTGGTTTTTGACGAATTTAATGTACAAGCAAATAGATTTAAAGACTCTAAACAACTTTGGAAGAAATTGGGTGTTTTAATGGGTGAATGGCTGGCTAGAGGGTTCATCTCCACACATGACACATATGCATACAAATCGATTTCCAATTATTATTCCAATAAACCATGAATGACAATGCCCCAAATTAATTGTGAACTGCACAAATTAACTCTCAGATTTTCCTAATTTCATTGAATTGGACTCAGTGATGCAATCAAATTATTCTTATCAAGTTCCCTATATGAATTGCATGATAGAGATACATATCAAAGATCATTAAGTTCTATGAAAATCATAAGCATTGACATGACATTCGTAACTATGAACTGCATGATACTTCTGCCATGGATTTACTTAACACAATCATGACTAGTGACTTCCACTACTTATAAATATAAGTTCATAACGATTAGGTGAAATTCCCTTATATTTTAGCATCAAATTCATGCATGCAAACTAAGTATGCATCCTTAATCAACATACAAGAATAAGTTATCAATTAACTAAGAAGTCTGAGTAACTTGGGGCGCAAGTAATCAACTAAAAACACTCTTGTTCTACATCTGCTATACTGAGATAGTGGTGGTATGCCTAGCACTTAGTTAGTTTTGATTGCGAGACTCAAGGTCTACACCTAAGGCTCCATAGAGGTACCTTTCAGAACTAACTTTGTCCTCTTCTTGTAGCACATCAACAAGTAAGAGCCTGACTACACATCCAAAGTGCCAATCCCTTGGGGAGCTGCGCTTAGGTTCGAGTATCCTTCTCCAGAGAAATCTTCGCCCGAACACTATGTTCCACATCTTTCTCTCTTTTTCTCTCTCCCCCTCTTGATACATGCATTTTTTGTGGATGTGGATTTCAGCTTCGTACGCTTAGAGTATATGGTTGAAATCATCAACCCATTAGAGCTTATGAGTTTGATGATACATGCATGTTTTGGAGGTTTTGATGTCGAAATATAAACCCAGCATTATTTTTTGTTTCATGCCCCTTGTTAGTGCTTCCTGGCTGCCTTTTGTTTACAGAACGTGGGATTGCTTCAACCCAAGGGTGAAGCTACAAAGGCACAAAGAGGTAAGGCTACCCCTTCCCTCTGTAGAAATTACACCAAGGAGCAGTGGTTCCGCAGCTCTAGTCTCGTCAAAAACTTGCAAACCATTAAGGCCTGTGTGAAGGAGTCCCGCGCAACAGCGGCGGTCCTTTCTTTATTTATTTTTTCTTCCAAAATCCCCTTAGTGGAACGGCGTCGTTCCACATAATAAAAAGAAAAATATCAGACGTCTAAATCAAAGTCGTCTCTAGTGCATAAAAAACAAAAAACAAAATAAAATACAAGCCAAAAGGGGGACCACTTGTCCCCCATTAACCCCTCATTCCTCTATTCCTCTCGACAACAATGCAACCCCATGTTTGCCTTTAATGGGGGAGAAGAAATTTAAGGACCAAGGGTTAGAGGCTGAAGAGAAAAGGGCGAGCCTTTGGGAGAATAACAATGAGTAATTCGGCGGGGTTCAATTTTTTTGGGTTTATTTTCGCGGAGTTAATATTCTTCCAAGCAAAAATGTGGTTGGGATGTAGTGAGCTTGGGCTCTTGGGGCCTTCGGCCTTAATTGTGAATATTTGGGCTTCATACATTGTTGGTCCAATTGAAAAATGGACATAGTTACAGATGGAGCAACAAATTTTTTTGTAAGCACGTCTTTAATCAAACAAATCAAGGTATTTAAAAAATACATTTATTGTATATTTTTACTACGTGTTGTGTTATTAATTGGTAGTTAGATTCACACCCGACTCCTTCTCTTTCCTCATTGGATAAAATGTGAATGCAACCAAGCTAATATAGGTGAACCAAATAGGTTATTCAAAGATATTCTCAAAACACCACTGCATAATAAAATGGGAGATCAATGGTTGAGTGATAACTTGGTCGTTTACACTGAGAAAGATGTTTTGGCTATTATTGGTAATGAGCCTATCATATGACGTTTTCATGACACAAAACATCGCCCGAAACAATTGTAACTTGTTTGTTGTAATGACCCATCCCCAATTATTACGAATTTTATAATTCAAAAATGTGAAATTTCAAAAATGCCCTACGAGGCAAATGCATTGACTTTTTTGACCGCCTTGTCATGTCACGTAAGATCCATTTTCTTGGCATATCCTCATAGTACTCGTCGCTATGAACGCGTGGGCACAAACGGAACGTAATTTGGAGCTATAACGAAGCAGTTATTAATGATAGGAGCATATTTATGCGACTTTGTTAGCTTGTTTCTTTGCATTTAGTAAGTTAGTTTCTATTTATTATAGTGTTTTAAGCTATTTTCGTGTGTTTTGAGGTTTAAATGACAAAGTTGGCAAGAAAGTGCAATTTGGTGCTATTTGGAGAAGTTTTGGGCTTGGAATGGATTGCATATGCATGGGGCAAGGTGGATGGACGAAATTGAAGATCAAAAGAGGCTAGGAATGTGCTTAACATCTGGAAGAATTAAATCAAAGACTTGGAGGATAAGGAATCAGCCATGAAGAAGGAAACATTATCCAAATTACCTTATCTTATCCAAACCTTATCCAACCTTATCTTATCTTATCCTAACATAATCTTTTCCTACCTTAATTCTAGCTGCAAAGAGGACTCATTTTCACATTAAATCGCCTAAATATCAGGTTCTAGAAGCCCTATTTTCGTGCCCTAAGTTTATGTCACATGTAACCCTTCTAGAAGTTCTAGAATCTGCCACAAGGACCATTCCTTATCCTCCTTAGCATCTGATTGTAAGTGTCCTTGTTCTTTGGTGATTTGGAGTCCGAATTCCTCTCATTTTCAGCCCAATTTCGTGCCTTCCCTTCACCCTATAAATACATAATGTCGCAATACTCATAAACCACCACCCTCTACTACAAATTCACACCACACCATCCACCACACATTAAAAGCCTAAATTCAGAAAATCCCCATTGTGCCGCAGCAAGAAAGGAAAGAGGAGCCACCTGGAGTGTTTCTAGGTGTATTCTATCTTTGTTTTCAATGTATAAGTTTAATTATCTTTGTTTTGCGAACATGAGGAGCTAACCTTGTTTTAGCTAGAAGAGACTCTGAAACCATGATTATATTTGCAATATGAATTGATTACTTTCAGTTGTGATTTCATAAATCGTGAATACAATTTACTTAACTGTTTGATTAAGAACTTATTCTTGTGCGTTGATTAAGAGGGCCCGCTTAGTTTGCATGCCTGAATTTGATGCTAAAATATAAGGGAGTTTAGTTTATTGTTTTTGAGTCTAGTTTATTGTTTTAGAGTTTAATTTGAGTAGATTAGCATCCCTTCTAATCCCAGCCTAGAACGATCCCTACTTACACATACTACAATCATAGGGTTTTAATTTGAGTGTTAGAATATTTCACATCAATTAACGAACAAAGTTGAGTTAAAAATGGTCATTGACCATAAATCTGGAAGACTCCAGATTTTACTGCAGCAGTGAGATGATGCCACATGTGTGTGACTGGGATGGAAATGAATGAAGAGAAATGAGAAAGATGGACGAATGGGAGAGAAGAAAAATGAGAGAAAGGATGGGGTGTTGCCCAATCCGAAAGGAGGAAAGGAGAGAGTGAACTAATCGGAAAACAGAGAAATGAGAGAAATGAGATAGTTGAGGGAGCAGCCAACCAGACCATTTACCCTTGACCCGTTACACAACAGCCTTGATAGTAGCTTAAATATACTCCTATCAAATTCCTCCACACTTAGCTTTTGCTAGTCCTCGAGCAAAACGAAATAAACAAAACAAACAAAACACAATCTAGACCTTCCAACATGTACCTCAGGGATTTCCAATGAACATGACACATTAAGGAACACCACATACATAGATTTTAGTTATCCCTACCCTCGAGCATATACTTAACCATAGTTACCACACACTAGCTCCCATTTAATCAATTAAAACACGATTTTGAATGTAGTAACATGCCTTAGAGAATCCCCCAATTCCTTACTGGATACACTCTATTTTCACATAGATTTTCTGACTACACTCCCTACACTAGGTATATGTGAGAAGATTGATGTAAACATGTAGACTAACACTCACATATGTCATAACAAAGAAGGCAATTTCTGGAATTATTAACATGTATAAAACAGATAATCATGGCTTCGAATTCACCTCCAACTAAAAAGAAGTTAGTTCCTCATGTTCGTAAAACAAGGATAATTAAATTTAAACATTGAACTAAGACTAAGGATAGTAAGAACCAAGAAACGCTCCACACTCCAATGGCATGCACGACACTCCCTTGGATGGCAGATTGCACAAATCCTTCTCTCCTTCCTTCCTTGCTTGCGGCACTAGTGTGTATAGGGTGAATTATGGTGTTTGATGGCTGAAAGTGTGAATGAATGAATGAGTGAGTGGATGATTTGAATGGTGTGGCATAGGGTTGTATTTATAGGCTAATTATGCACAATTTATGAAGGAAAAGGATTGCACAATCCCATGGGAAAAGGGTTAAGTCTAGGCAGAAACCAAAGGGGAATGGGATAGGTAGTGCACGACATGGTTTTAGGGGGTTCTAGAAGGATAGGTGCGGCACACAAAGGGTTTATGCTTCTAGCATCTGAATTAGGTGTTTAAATGCATAACTAATCCCCTCTAATTGGCTAGAATTAAGTCCTAACCTGATTTGGATAGGATAAGATAGGATAATGTTGGAGTTAGGAAAGGATAAGGTTGGTTAGGATATGATAAGATAAGGTTGGATAAGATTCCTTATTTCTTGCTATTTCCTTATCTTCTTTGCATTAGGACTTCTTCTCCAGATTTTTAGCCCTTCTTAGCTTCACTTTGACTTCAATCTCGTCCATTCACATTGTTCCATAGTTAAGTTATCCAATCCATGCCCAAAACTGCTCCATTTAGCTTCAAAATGCCCTTTCTTGCTCCTTTTGCCATTAGGACCTAAAAACATACGAAAATAGCTTAAAAGACTAAAATAAATAGTAGTTAACTCACTAAATGCAAGGAAACAACATAACTAAGTAGCATAAATATGCTCCTATCAAGCCTGACCTGAGTTCCAGTAACTTTTCCCGACAGTTTTTCGTCCATAAGTTCGTTTAACCCTCGATTTGAGGAGAACGGAACCCGTGGGTTCTTAAGGGGTCACGGTGAGAACCACCAATCCTGCAAGTTCTGACCACTGCCACCACCACCAAACCACTCCTCCGAAGGCTAAGATCAAACCCCAAACAACCTTGGAGGCGAGGGAGCACTGGAGAAGTCAAATCGAAGCACACCCATTTCTAGGGTTTCTTACGGTTGAAGGGTGATTTCAAGCATTTCCCGGCCGAATTAGACTTTTTCCCATGTATAAAAATTGTTCCCCTCATTAGGATCTAGTTGCTGGTAAAATTTGGGGAATTTTTAGAGTTGTTGAATTTTTCGGTGAGTCGGGGCTACCGGCCGCCGCGTGCCCTTCTAGGCTGCAGCCCCATGGCGGCTCGTGTGGTGGCGCTTGGGGGGAAAGCTAGGTCCCTCCTTAGGCTTTTTGATGTGCCAAATCTGAATTCGTAGTGTGTTTTCCCAAATTCTATCATTTCGATATAATTTTTCTAAATGGTCCCTAATTGTGTTTACGCGCGTTGACGGGAAGCGACGTCATCCTCGCTAGCTCGAGGGGTTCCCAGGCAAGAAAATATCTATGAGTGGACCCTTTCATAGCTTATATATTTTTAGAAAATATTAGCCTAGCATGCATTGCGTATTTTATGAATTGAGTAGGATTTATATTATGTTTTACGGATTTTCATATGTATGATTTATTTAAATTGCTTTTACGAAACCATTATGATTTAGCGGGTTTATATATTACTAAAGGTTATGAATCATTGGACTTTCGTTATGAAATTCTATGGATTCACGTATATGCTTATTATGGATTTATGAATATGGTTTGTCATGGATTTATGAAACGAGATTTGAGCTTTTGAGCTCTAATGTTTGATACGAGATTTTTAGATGAGTTTTTGCTACTTACCTAGTGGGTTATCATATGACACATCCGCACACTACGGGTATAGATGTCTTTGATAGGAGCATATTTAGGCGACTTAGCTAGCTTATTCTTGTGCATTTGTGTTATTATTTCTTAGTTAATATAGTATTTCAACTCATTTTCGTGTGTTTGTAGGTCCAAAGGGTTAAAGTACCAAGAAAGTGCATTTTGGAGCAATGTTGGGCACTAAATGGATAGCACATGTATGGGCCAACATGGATGGACGAATTTGGAGTTCAAGAGGCTAGAAATATGATGAGAAGGTGAAGGAACTAAGCTCAAGACAAAGTGGATAAGGAAGTAGCTCAAAAGAGGAAACATTATCCAAAGCCTTATCCAACATTATCCAAAACATTATCCAAAACCTTATCTCATCTTATCCTATCCTAACCTTATCATGCCTTCATCCTAGTTCCAAAGGGACCTAAATAGATATTTCTAGAACCTATTTCTAGAAGCATTCTCTTCTAGAAGTCCAAAATCAGCCACAAAGCTCATTCTTTCTAGAAACCCTACAAAGGTGGCGCCTATTCCCTTCTAGAAGGCCTTGCCTTGCCTTGCAAGCCATTTCCCCCTTCCCTCCAATATGTGCCGCACCCTTTAGGCCATATCCCGGATTGATTATGATTTTTAGGGTCTCATTCCTTGTGGATTTGGGTTACACAAATCCTTTTATGAAACTAAGTGGGCCAAACCCCCTCCTAAGTGGATTTAATCACCTATTGCCAAACCCTAGGGCCCTAATCCAATAAATCTACTAGGTGTAACCCTAATCTAATTAATCCTAGGACTATATAAACATAAAATCAGCCACAAAATCGCATGACCCCTTATGCTATTCAGAAAACTTGTTGCCGCAACCCCTAGCCTCCATTCTTCATCCTTCATCCACTTCATACACCCCCATACACAACCTGCCGCACTCTACCACCATAATCAGCCATTATTCATCATCCTAAACAAGAACACACCATTCAAAACCCCCCAAAACCACCACCCACAACTTGTGCCGCAGCAAGGGAAAAGAAGGGAAGCCTAGTCGTCCATGCCATTCAACCTGGAATCGCTGAAACGTTTAGGTGTAATCTTTCTTGTGTTTTTCAATGTTTAATTTCAAGAATCTTTGCTTTACGAGTATGAGGAACTAATCCCTTTTTGGCTAGGGGGAATTTCGAAACCATGGCTATATTTGCATTATGATTTGATTACTTCCAGTTGTGATTTCATGAATGGTGAATTCAATTTACTTATCTATTTGAATTAAAACTTGTTTGTGTATGTGGTTTGAGAGTGCACACTTAATTTGCATGCATAAATCTGATGCTGGGGTATAAGGAAACTTCACCTAATCGTTGGGAACTTATATTCATGAGTAGTTAAGGTTGTTAGTCACAATCATGTTAAGTACATTCTTGGCATAAGTATCATGCGCTTTCATAGTTACGAATGCCTCGTCAACACTTATGATTTCCATGGAAATTAATGATCTTTGATTGCTCCTCTCTTATGCGCTTTCATGTAGAGAACTGATAGGAGCATATTTATGCTACTTAGTTATGTTGTTTCCTTGCATTTAGTTACTTAATTACTATCTATTTTAGTCTTTTAAGCTATTTTCGTATGTTTTTAGGTCCTAATGGCAAAAGGAGCAAGAAAGTGCATTTTGAGGCTATTTGGAGCAGTTTTGGGCATGGATTGGATAGCTTAACAATGGAGCAATGTGGATGGACGAAATTGAAGTCAAGAAGGGCTAGGAAAGGCTACAAATCTGAAGAAAGAAGTCCAAATGCAAAGAAGATAAGGAAATAGCAAGAAATAAGGAACCTTATCCAACCTTATCTTATCCTATCCTAATCTTTTCCTACCTTAATTCCAACTTCAAAGAGGACTCCTTTTCACATTAAATCACCTAAATATCAAGTTCTAGAAGCCCTATTTTCGTGCATTAAGTTTATGCCACATGTAACTCTTCTAGAAGTTCTAGAATCTGCCACAAGGACCATTCCTTGTCCTCCTTGGAATCTAATTGAAAGTATCCTTGTTCTTTGGTGATTTGGAGTCCTAATTCCTCTCCTTTTCAGCCCAAATTCGTGCCTCCCCTTCACCCTATAAATACTTGATGCCACAACACTCAAAAACCACCACCCTCTACCACAAATTCACACCACACCATCCACCACACCTCAAGAGCCTAAATTCACACAAATCCCCATTGTTGGCAGCAAGGAAGGAAGAAGGAGCCACCTGGAGTGTTTCTAGGTGTATTCTATCTTTGTTTTCAATGTTTAATTTATATTCTCTTTGTTTTGTTGTAAACATGAGGAGCTAAACTTGTTTTAGCTAGGGGAGACTTTGAAACCATGATTATATTTGCAATATGAATTGATTAATTCCAGTTGTGATTTCATAAATTGTGAATGCAATTTACTTAACCGTTTGATGGATAACTTATTCTTGTTTGTTGATTAAGGGTGCACACTTAGTTTGCATGCATGAATTTGGGGCTAGAATATAAGGGAGTTTCACATAATCGTTACAAACTTATATTCACAAGTAGTTAAGGTTGTTTTCACAATCATGTTAAGTAAATTCCTAGCATGAGTATCATGATGTCATAGTTACAAGTGCTTTGTCAATACTTATGATTTTCATAGAACGTAATGATCTTTGATTGTATCTCTATTATGATGTCATGTAGGGAACTTTTGAAGAATGCTTTGGGTTGTCGTATGATGTCATCCAATCCAATAACTTAAGGAAAATCTGAGGGTTAATTAGTGATGTCACGGTTAATCTGGGGTGTTGAGGTTCATGGTTTATTGAAAAGCAACTGGAAATCAATTTGTATGCAATTGTGTCATGTGTGGAGAAGGACCCTCTAGCTATCTAATCATCCATAGTTTTTCCTAAATTCGTCCAAATCTCATTTAAGTCTTTTAGTTACTTATTTTTACATTAATTTCGTCCAAAACCCAATCCCCTTTATTTAGTTGTGTCAAATCTGTCCTAAAGTGTGTTTTTGAGTGTTTTGAGTCAAAACCAAACCTATTTTCGTCCAAGTTGAGTCTTAGAGTCTAGTTTGAGTCTTTTTGATTGTTTTGTGTTGTTTAGAGTCTTTTAAGTTTGTTTTGAGTCATATAAGTTTAGTTAAGAGTCTTTTGAGTTTGTTTAAGTGTTTTGAAGCATATTTTTGTATCTTTGAGTCAGTTTTCCTTAGATTAGCAATCCCTCCTAATCCCCGGCCTAAAACGATCCCTACTTATATCTATACTACAATTGTCAAAAAGAGGGTTTAATTTGAGTGTTAGAATATTTCACATCAAGAACTTTTATGGAATAATTTGATTGCAATGCGCTAATTCCATTCAATTCAATGACCTAAGGGAAATCTGAGAGTTAATTTAAGCGTACCTAATTAACTTGGGGTGTTGAGGTTCATGATTCATTGAATAAGCAACTGGAGATTGTTTTGTATGCAAGTATGCCATGTGTGGAGAAAGACTTCCTAGCTAAACCATCATCCACTTAATTCCATCAAATTCGTGAAATCTGCCTAGTTTTAAATTCTTGTTTTGTTGATTTTATTTTCGTCCAAAACCAAATCCCCATTTATTTTAGAGTGTCTAACTAGTTAGAATAGGTTTTAGATTGTGTTTTCAAGAGTTTTGAGTCAAGTTAGCACCAAATTTCGTCCAATTTTGTTTTTAGAGTCAAATCTGCCCAGTTTGTGTTTTTTAGGCAGTTTTGAGTGTTTTCAGCTTATTTTGAGTCTTGTGAACTTGTTTGAGTCTTTTAAGTTGAGTTAAGTGTTTAAAAGCTTTGTTTTATCTATTTGAGTCAGTTTAAAGTGTTTAGCAATCCCTCCTAAACCCCGGTTTAAGAACGATCCCTACTTACTTATATACTACTATTGTCAAAAGAGGGTTAATTTGTGTGTTAAGTTAATTTTCGCATTAGTCTTCCAAGTAGGAGTGGCAAGGGTGGAGAATGAACCGAGTCTTCCATTTCAAGCACATAAAAATCAGCCAGAAAGATAAAATGATCAACCTGCACCAAAACATCTTCCAAGACACCCCTTGGATAGGCATTAGATCTATCGGCCAATTGAATAATCACACCATCATTTTTTAACTCACCTAGGTTCATAGATGCATAAATTGAGTAAGGCATGACATTAATAGATGCACCTAAGTCTAGTATGGCATGTTCAAAACGATTATTGCCAATAACACAAGGAATTGTAAAACTACCCGAATCTTTGCATTTAGGGGGCATTTTACGTTGTAAGATGGTTGAGACATTTTCACTTACCTTGACAACCTCCTAGTTCGAAATTCTATTCCTAGTGGTGCAAAGTGCTTTTAAAAACTTGGCATACCTTGGAACTTGCTTAATTGCATCCAAAAGTGTTATATTGACTTGTACTTTCCTAAATGTCTCCAGAATATCCTTTTCAGCCTCCTCCTTCTTCGATTACATGAATCTACGAGGAAAGGGTACATTTGGAGGAATAACATTAGAAATAATCAAATTTGGAACCTCCTTACCTTTGGAAGACGAATGGGAGTGTTTGGATGGCTGCGGCATGGGTGGTGCTACCTTTGCCGTGGCTTACTCTTGTTCCTCCTCCTCAAATTGCAACTTTTCGTCCTCAGTTGGGGCTGATTTAGATGGTTAGGAGGCCGTTCCAACTTATTTTCCACTTCGCAACATGATTGCTTTGGCAGATTCAAATCCTTCTTTCAGGTTAACAACGGTTGAACTTGGCAACTTGCCTTGTTCTTTGAATTGGCCCATGAACTCCACAATTTGCCCTACTTGCTTCTCTAATTCATCAACCCTTTTGTCCCTATTTTGCATTCCCTGCGCCATAGAAGTTAGTAATTGAAAAATTTGATCATTATCTATGGATCAACCTGATTTGGATTGGGCAGGTTGTGCTTGGGGTTGTGCGGGTGCATACGACCTTTTGTAGAATCCTGGAGGTTGCTGCCTAAATGTGCTTTGGTGTTGGGGTTATTGGGGCTCCCTCCATTTGAAATTTGGATGATCTTTCCAACCGGGATTGTATGTATTAGAGAAAGGATCATTCCTTGGTTGTTTTGGCTCCCATAACCCACGACATTGGCATATTCCCACCCTCCGTTCTCGATCAATTGAGGGCACTTATACGTGAGATTTCCATTCATGGAGCACACGCCACAAACAACCACACTTTGTACCTTTGGTATTTTAACCACCTACGAAAAAAGAGAAGTAAGATTAGCCATTTGATTTTGAAGTTCGGAAATAGCACTTACCTCATTAACTTGTTGCTGCCGTGGTATGTCTCTTTGACCAACGCCTTCATATTGTTAAGCATTTAAAGCTCGGTTGGCAATGAGAGTCTTGGCGGCCATGGGTGTTTTGTCCACTAAAGCTCCTCCAACTGAGGCGTCTAGCATTTGGCGTTCAATTGGTAGAAGCCCTTCGTAGAAATATTGAAGAAGAAGCTCCTCCTTCATTTGGTGTTGTGGACATGAAGCAACAAGAGTTTTAAAACGTTGATAATAAGTTGGAAATGATTCACCTTGATTTTGCTGAATGCCACTAATCCTTTTGCGAATGACTCGAGAAGTTGGGAAAAACTTCTCCAAAAACGCCTGTTTCATACTCTCCCATGATGTGACAATTCCGGGGGCTAGTGATGTGAGAATTATACGCACACAAATTAAACCCTCTTTTTATCAATTGTAGTGAAGAATGTAAGTAGGGATCGTTCTGGACCGGGGATTAGGGGGGATTGTTAATCACTTGGATTTGACTCAAAAACGTAAAAACACAATATAAAACACTATACTAGACTCAAAGAATGCAAAACTAAACTTTAAAACACCAAAATAAACCAAAAGACTAAAAACAGCAAGAAAACACTTAAAACTGCCTTAAAAACACAATCTGGGCAGTTTTGAACACTAGACACAACTTTGGACGAAAATTGGTTTTAACTTGACCTAAGACACTCAAAACTACAAACTAAGTGATTTCTAACTACTATGACTCAACAAAGTAAAGGGGGATTGGTTTTGGACGAATTTAAAAACAAAACAAACTTTTTAAATTAGAACAGATTGTAAAAACGAATTTGATGGAATTGAATGGATGGGAAGCTAGCTAAGGGGTTCATCTCCACACATGTTATACTTGCATATAAAACGATTTCCAATTGCTTTTCAATAACCCATGAATTCTCAACGCCCCAGATTAACCGTGAATTGCACTAATTAACCCTCAGATTTTCCTAACATTATTGAATTGGATGATTGCATACGACAACCCAAAGCATTCCCCACAAGTTCCCTACATGAATTGCATAATAGAGATACAAGCAAGAATCATTAAGTTCTTTGAAAACCATAAGCATTGACGAAGCACTCGTTACTATGAATTGCATGAAACTTATGCCAAGAATTTACTTAACGCAATTGAGATCATCAACTTTTACTACTTGTGAATATAATTCCATAACGATTAGGTGAAATTTCCTTATATCCTAGCATCCAATTTATGCATGATAATTAAGCGTGCACTCTCAACCAACACACACAAATCAATGTAATTCACATAGATAAGTAAATTGAATTCACAACTTATGAAACGCAATTAGAGGTAATCAAATCATATAGCAAGCATAAACATGTATTTCGAATCCCCCCCCCTAGCCAAGGGGGGGTTTAGTTCCTCATACGCAAAAAACAAAGAGAATTGAAATTAAACATTGAAATCAAAGGAAAAGAAACACCTAGAAATTCCAGCGACGCGAACTCGAATTGCATGAACTTCCGAGCTTCCTTCTCCTCCTCCTTGGTGCGGCAAAGGTCTAGGGACAGGTTTAGGGCCTTAGGTGTATGGATGCATGGTCATGGAGGGATATAGTAGTGTTTAGGGGAAGGGGATGGTGCGGCAAGGGTTAAAACTAAGGAGAAAAGTGTTTGGTGGCTGCGGCAAGGGTGTGGAGAGGGTTGGACGAATTTCTGGAATGAATGAATGTGTATGAGAGGTGGTATTTGATCTAGGGGTTAATATGAGTATATATAGGCACTTAAAACCCTAGGGTAATCAGATATGGACTTGAATAACCCAAATCCACAAGGAAATAGGCTTAGAAATCAGAAATAAAAAGGGATAATGCTTCCTAAGTGCGGCAGGTAAGGAGATGAGGTGATAAGGCTTCTAGAATGCCTTGCAAGGCAAGGGAAAGCAGCTTTCTAGAAGGCATAGGTGCGGCACTAAAGGATAGGGCAGATTAGGGCTTCTAGAAACCCTCTAATGCAAGGAAAACTCACGGCAAGGATGGATAAGGTTTCTAGAACAAGGATAAGGTATCCTAAATGGATAAGGACTCCTCATTGCACTTGGAAACTTTGCCTATTAGGATTAGGAAACCTTGTCTTTGTCATTCCTTCTTCATCTTGGACTCCTTTTCCTTCTTGGACTTGGAAAACTTCTTTGTTGCTTCACTTGAGGCCATTGGGATTTAACTTTCCTACTTCAAGTAGGAAACCTTGTTTGAGTAGGAAACTTTGTTCTTCTAGGAATCCTAATTCAACTAGGAAACCCATTTTAACTAGGAATCCTAATTCAACTAGGAAACCACCTTCCATTAGGGACTTTCCTACTTCAACTAGGAAACCTTGCTCAAGTAGGAATCATCATCTTCAAGTCTTCAATTTCGTCCATCATCTTGGCTCCAAGCATATGATGTCCATTCCAAGCTCTAATTTGCTCCAAAAGGCTCCAAAATGCATCCTTTTGCATACTTTGCCCTTAAAACCTGAAAAATACATAAGACTAGCTTAAAAGACTACTTTACTAAGGAAAAACACTATAAATGCACAAGAACAAGCTAAACTAAGGTGCATAAATATGCTCCTATCAGCTAGTTCATACAACCAATCTTTAGCCTTTTCCAAGAGAGAAAAGGGAAAAGCCTTCATCTTCAAAATGCTCCCATCAACATTCACTAGGGTCATACTTGATCAAACAACCTTAAACTCCTTCAAGTGCTTATTAGGATCTTCCATGGACAGCCCATGGAACTTAGGAATATGGTGCAATAAGCTAGACTTGAGTTCGAACTCGTTGGTTTTGTCTGGGGCAGCCCTTGGATATTGAATGCTTAGCGGCATGGCATTGTCCAATCTCGAAGCGGAAAGCTCCTTGATTGTTTGATTGTCAGCTGCCATTGCTTGTTCTTCCTCAAAAATCTAAGCTGTGGCCTCCTCTCCCAGTTGTATTTCATCTTCTTCAATATTTGGTGCAGGTTGAGGTGGTTGAGGCTCTTGTTGATTCTTCTTCCATCTCAAAGTTCGCTCGAAATCGTAGTCAAAATCTAAGATATTCTTATGAACTAGTTGAGAACTCCAAGTCATAAACTAGTACCTAAAAACAAAAAAAAAAAAAAACAAAACAAAGTCAGTAACTAAAACCAAAAGCACATGAAAATAAACAAGAAGAAATAACAAGGGATTAGCAAAGTTGCTAATCCCCGGCAACGGCACCCACATTTGATGCGAAAATTACCTTAACACACAAATTAAACCCTCTTTTGACAATTGTAGTATATAAGTAAGTAGGGATCGTTCTTAAACTGGGGATTAGGAGGGATTGCTAAACACTTTAAACTAACTCAAATAGATAAAACTAACCTTTAAAACACTTAACTTAAAAGACTCAAAACAAGTTCACAAGACTCAAACTAAGCTAAAAGCACTCAAAACTGCCTAAAAACACAAACTGGGCAGATTTGACTCTAAACACAATTTTGGACGAATTTTGGTTCTAACTTGACTCAAAAAACTTGAAAACACAATCTAAAACCGATTTTAACTAGTTAGACACTCTAAAATAAAGGGGAATTTGGTTTTGGACGAAAATAAAGTAAACAAAACAAGACTTTAAACTATGCAGATTTGCACGAATTTGGTGAAATCAGATGGATGATGGGCTAGCTAGGAGGTCTTTCTCCACACATGACATTCTTGCATACAAAACAATCTCCAGTTGCTTTTTTAAGGAATCATTAACCTCAACACCCCAAGTTAATTAGGTACGCTTAATTTAACTCTCAGATTTTCCTTAGGTCATTGAATTGAATGGAATTAGCGCATTGCAATCAAATTATTCCTCAAAAGTTCTCTACATGAAAGCGCATAATAGAAAAACAATCAAAGTTCATTAAATTCTATGAAAATCATAAGTGTTGACGAGGCACTCGTAACTATGAAAGCGCATGATACTTATGCCAAGAATTTACTTAACATGATTGTGACTAACAACCTTTACTACTTATGAATATAAGTTCACAACTATTAGGTGAAGCTTCCTTATATCCTAGCATCAGATTTATGCATGCAAATTAACTGTGCACTCTCAACCCACATACACAAACAAGTTTTAATTCAAATAGATAAGTAAATTGAATTCTCAATTCATGAAATCACAACTGGACGTAATCAAATCATATTGCAAATATAGCCATGGTTTCGCAATTCCCCCTAGCCAAAAGGGGGTTAGTTCCTCATACTTGCAAAGCAAAGATTCTTGAAATTAAACATTGAAAAACACAAGAAAGATTACACCTAAAACGTTCCAGCAATTCCAAGTCGAATGGCATGCACGGCTAAGGCTTTCCTTCTTCTTCCTTGCTGCGGCACAAGATGTGGGTGGTGGTTTTGGGGGTTATGAACGATGTATTCTTGCTTGGGATGATGAATGATGGCTGGTTATGGTGAAGGGTTGTGGCAGATTATGTATGGAGGTGTGGGGATTGAATGGATGATGGAGAATGGAGGCTTGGGCTTGCGGCAAGGAGTTTCTGAATGGCATAAGGGTTTCCTTCGAATTTGTGGCTGAAAATATTTTTATATAGTCCTAGGGTTAATTAGATTAGGGTTACAACTTAGCAGATTTATTGGATTAGGGCCCTAGGGTTCGGCACAAGTGAGTTAAATCCACTTAGGAGAGGGTTTGGCCCAATTAGTTTCATAAAAGGATTTGTGTAACCCAAATCCACAAGGAATGAGGCCCTAAAAATCAGAATCAATAAGGGATAGGGCCTAGAGGGTGCGGCACATATTGGAGGGAAGGAGGGAATGGCTTGCAAGGCAAGGCAAGGCCTTCTAGAAGGGAATAGGTGCCAAAATTTGTAGGGTTTCTAGAAATAATGTGCTTTGTGGCTGATTTGGGACTTCTAGAAGAGAATGCTTCTAGAAATAGGTTCTAGAAATATCTATTTAGGTCCGCTTGCAACTAGGATTAAGGCATGATAAGATAAGATAAGGTTTTGGATAATGTTGGATAAGGTTTTGGATAATGTTTCCTCTTTTGAGCTAATTCCTTATCCACTTTGTCTTGAGTTTAGTTCTTTCATCTTCTCATCAGATTTCTAGCCTTTTGAACTCCAAATTCATCCATCCATGTTGGCCCATATACAAGCTATCCATTTAGTGCCCAAAACTGCTCCAAAATGCACTTTCTTGGTACTTTAACCCTTTGGACCTACAAACACACGAAAATGAGTTGAAATACTACTTTAACTAAGAAATAATAACATAAATGCACAAGAATAAGTTAGCTAGGTCGCCTAAATATGCTCCTGTCAGAAGGCCTTCTCACATTCCTCATCGAACTTGAATGGTACATCATTTTGGAGAAGTCGGCAAAGGGGGTTGGAAATTTTTGAAAAGTCTTTGATGAATCACCTATAGAATCCTGCATGTCCAAGAAAAGAACGAACCTCAATAACCGAAGTAGGAGAGGGTAAGTAGCGTACAAGATCTATTTTTGATTTATCAACCTCAATCCCTTTGGCCGAAATTATATGCTCTAAAACTATGCCTTGTTTTACTATGCAATGACATTTTTCCCAATTTAAAACAATGTCACATCCCGGCCCGGGGCGGATCACTTCCCGGGCCCGCTCCACCACCGTAGGACGATATTGTCCGCTTTGGGCTTACCATTCCCTCACGGTTTTGTTTTTGGGAACTCACGAGCAACTTCCCAGTGGGTCACCCATCATGGGATTGCTCTAGCCCCCTTCTCGCTTAACTTTGGAGTTCCTACGGAACCCAAAGCCAGTGAGCTCCCAAAAGGCCTCGTGCTAGGTAGGGATGGGAATATTCATTTAAGGATCACTCCCCTGGGCGATGTGGGATGTCATAATCCACCCCTCTCAAGGGCCCGACGTCCTCGTCGGCACACATGCGCCCAGGGTTAGGCTCTGATACCAATTTGTCACATCCCGGCCCGGGGTGGATCACTTCCCGGGCCCGCTCCACCACCGTAGCACGATATTGTCCGCTTTGGGCTTACCATTCCCTCACGGTTTTGTTTTTGGGAACTCACGATCAACTTCCCAGTGGGTCACCCATCATGGGATTGCTCTAGCCCCCTTCTCGCTTAACTTCAGAGTTCCTACAGAACCCGAAGCCAATGAGCTCCCAACAGGCCTCGTGCTAGGTAGGGATGGGAATATACATTTAAGGATCACTCCCCTGGGCGATGTGGGATGTCATAAACAAGGTTAGTTTCAATGCATTGTTCTAAGATTAAAGTGAGATTATGCAAACAATCATCAAACAAATCACCAAATACACTAAAATCATCCATGAAAACTTCAATTATTTTCTCCACAAAATCTGAAAATATACTTGCCATGCATCTTTGAAAGGTGGTAGGTGCAGTGCATAAACCGAATGGCATGCGACGATAAGCAAAAGTACCCAAGGGACACGTGAAAGTGGTCTTTTCTTGGTCGTCCAGAGCTATGACAATATGATTATATCTCGAATAACCATCAAGAAAACAATAAAAAGAATGACTGGCTAACCTTTCAAGCATTTGATCAATGAACGGCAAATGGAAGTGGTCTTTCCTTGTGGTGGCGTTGAGCTTTCTATAATCAATGCAAACTCTCCAACTTGTTTGGATACGTGTTGGCACAAGCTCATTCTTAGCATTCTTCACCACCGTCACTCCGGATTTCTTTGGCACAACTTGAACTGGTGAAACCCAACGGCTATCCGAGATTGGATAAATCACTCCACAATCAAGTAATTTGATAATCTCCTTCTTCACAACTTCCATCATTGGAGGGTTGAGTCGACGTTGAGCCTCTCGAGTTGGTTTAGCCCCCTCCTCTAGAAGTATGCGATGCATGCATGTTGTAGGGCTAATTCCCTTAATGTTGGCCAAGGTCCATCCTATGGCTATTTTGTGCTCTTTCAGCACTCGAACCAATTTGGCCTCCTCCATTGCCGTGAGTGATGAAGAAACAATGACGGGCAACATTTCTTTGTCTCCCAAATAGACATACTTCAAGTGACTTGGCAGTGGTTTAAGTTCAAGAACGGGTGCCTGAATCACTGAAGGTAACAACTTGTTAGTAGAAATGGGAATTGAAATTGGGTTTGGGGGCTTACTTTGATATTATGGCGACGATTCAAGTGCAGCCACCATCTCGCCAACTTCCTCATCATGCACGGCCAGATTTTGTTCTATACTCATTCCCTCGGCAATTGTGGCTTCAAGTCGGTCTTTGTCCAACGAGTCAAGAAAATCCTGCGCCAATGACTCAAGTATATCAATAGAGAAACAAGAATGATCGTCTTTAGGATATTTAATAGTTTCAGAAAGATTGAAATCAATAACTTCCCCATCAAATTCCATCGTTAAAGTTCCTTTGAACACATCGATCTTGGTGCGAGTTGTTTTCATGAAAGGTCTCCCAAGTAGGATCGGCAATGGTGTAGAATGGGTTGAATCCTCCATGTCAAGCACGTAAAAGTCCGCCGAAAAGATCAACTTGTTAACCTGCACCAAAACATCTTCCAAAACTCCCTTTGGATAGGCATTAGAACGATCGGCCAATTGAATAATCACACCATCGTTTTTAAGCTCTCCTAAGTTCATAGATGCATAAATTGAGTAAGGCATGACATTAATTGAAGCTCCTACGTCTAGCATAGCATGTTCAAATTTAGTATTTCCAATAACACAAGGAATTGTAAAACTACCCGGATCTTTGCATTTAGGTGGTAGTTTTCTTTGTAACACCGCCGAAACATTCTCACTTACCTGGACCAGCTATTTGTTCGAAATCCTCTTCCTTGTTATGCAAAGCTCTTTCAAGAATTTAGCATACTTAGGAACTTGCTTGATTGCATCAAGGAGCGGGATATTGACTTGAACTTTCCTAATGGTTTCCAGAATGTCCTTCTCATTCTCTTCTTTCTTTGATTGCTTAAATGTGCTAGGAAAAGGAACATTGGGTGGAATGGGGTTAGAATTAATCAAATTTGAACCCAACTTACCTCTAGTGGCCGAAGTGGATGAATTGGATGCATTGGGGTCCCTAGGTGGTTGCGGCAAGGATGTTTCTACCCTTGCCGTGGCTTTGCTTGGTTCCTCCTCTTCCAATTGCAGCTTCTCATCTTCATTTGGAAGATTCGTGCCATCTTCATTTGTCGTGGCTTTTGGATTAGTGCCAACTTCTTTTCCGCTTCTTAATGTGATTGCTTTGGCAGATTCGAACCCTCCTTTTGGATTGACAATGGTTGAACTAGGGAGCTTGCCTTTGTCTCGGAATTGTCCTACAAACTCCGCAATCTGCCCAATTTGCTTCTCCAAGTGGTCCACCCTTTTATCTTGGTTTTGCATTGCTTTGTTTTGATTCTCTTGCGCCTGAGACAAATTGGTTAGTAACTTAATAAGTGCATCATTGTCCAAAGACATACCTTGATTGTTTTGGGCAGGTTGTGCTTGGTTTGGATTGGGGCCGTATGGCTTGGTGTTGAACCCCGGGGGTTGTTGTCTAAAGCCTCCTTGTTGTGGAGGTTGTTGAGGCTCCCTCCACTTGAAATTTAGGTGATCTCTCCAACCCGGATTGTATGTGTTGGAATATGGATCATTCATTGGCTGATTTTGGCTTGGGAATCCAATGGCATTTACACTCTCCCATCCCCCATTCTCAATCAATTGAGGGCACTTGTCCGAAGGGTGTCCTTAGATAGAACATACACCACATACAATTGGTCCTTGTATCCTCATTCCTTCGGCCATCTGAGACACAATAGAAGTAAGATTAGCTAATTGAGATTGAATGTCGGTTTGGGAACTTACCTTATGCACTTGTTGCCGTGGGGTGTCTCTTTGTCCAACACCTTCATATTGTTGTGCATTCAAGGCTTTATTTGCAATTAAAACCTTGGCAGCTACGAGTGTTTGTCAACCAAAGCACCTCCTGCCGAGGCATCTAGTATTTGTCTCTCAATTGGAAGGAGTCCTTAGTAAAAGTATTGAATTATAAGCTCTTCCTTCATTTGGTGTTGAGGGCATGATGCAACTAGGGCTTTGAAACACTCATTATATGCTGGAAAAGACTCCCCTTGATTTTGTTGAATGCCATTAATTTTCTTCCTCAAAAGAATCACTCTCGAAGTTGGGAAGAATTTCTCTAAGAATGCACGCTTTATGCTTTCCCACGAAGTGACGGTTCCGGGTGCCAATTCGTATAGCCAATCTTTAGCCTTTTCTAAAAGAGAGAATGGAAAGGCCTTCATCTACAAAATGTTCCCATCGACATTGATGGGTGTCATGCTTGAACATATTACTTCAAACTCCTTAAGATGCTTGTTGGGATCTTCCATGGACAACCCATGGTATTGGGAATGTGATGCAACAAGCTAGACTTCAATTTGAACTCATTGGTCTTGCCTTGGGCAGCCATAGGATATTGAATGCATAAAGGCACGGCATTGTCTAGTCAAAAGGCCGAAAGTTCTTTGATTGTTCGATTGTCCGCCGCCATGCTTTCTTCTTCTTCAAATTCAGATTCGGAATCTGAACTTGAACTAGGTGGATTAGGCTTCAATTGCTTCCTCTTTCTTCTCAAGGTTTGTTCAAAATTGTCGTCAAAATCCAATATGTTTGCACGAATAGGTTGAGAACGACGAGTCATAAACTAGTACCTGAAATAAAGCATACAAACAAATCAGCAACTAATTAAAGGGTACGGCAAACTTAAAAGAAAACACAAAGATACTAAAAAGACACTACACAAACAAAAGGGATTAGCAAGTTTCCTAATCCCCGGCAACGGCGCCAAAATTTGATGTGAAAATTAACTTGACACACAAATTAAACCTTATTTGTGACAATTATAGTAGATATGTAAGTAGGGATCGTTCTAGACCGGGGATTAACTAGGGATGCTAATCAATACAAATAAGACTCAAAAACACTAAACTAGACTCTATAGACTTAAAACTAACTTTAGACACTTAAAACAACAACCAACAATCAAAAAGACTCAATTTTAGACTCAACAAGTGTTTTGGACGAAAATAGGACTTGACTTGACTCAAAAGACTCAAGGAAAACAGGTTTTGACTTAAATATGAAGACTAAATGTAAGGGGATTTGTTTTTGACGAATTTTAAGATTTAAAACGAAAACTTTGTAGAAAATACTTTGGAAAAACGAATTTAAGTGAAATTAATGGGTGAAAGGCTAGTTAGAGGGTCCTTCTCCATACATGATTGATGTCATAAATAATAGCACTCAAATTAAACCCTCTTTTTAACAATTGTAGTATAGATATAAGTAGGGATTGCTAATCTAATGAAACTTGACTCAAAGATACAAAAATATGCTTAAAAACACTTAACCAAACTCAAAGACTCTTAACTAAACTTATATGACTCAAAACAAACTTAAAAGACTCACAACAACACAAAACAATCAAAAAGACTCAATTTAGACTCTAGGACTTAATTTGGACGAAAATAGAGTTGGTTTTTACTCAAAAGACTCAAAAACACACTTTAGGACAGATTTGAAACAAGTAAGTAAAGGGGATTGGGTTTTGGACAAATTTAAGAGAAAAACAAGTAACTAAAAGACTTAAAAGAGATTTGGACGAATTTGGGAAAACCAATGGATGATTAGATAGCTAGAGGATACTTTTCCACACATGATATATTCAAACACAAATTGATTTCCAGTTGCTTTTCCGATAAACCATGAACCTCAACACCCCAGATTAATTGTTACATCACTAATTAACCCTCAAATTTTCCTTAAGTTATTGGATTGGATGACATCATACGACAACCAAAAGCATTCTTCAAAAGTTCCCTACATGACATCATAATAGAGATACAATCAAAGATCATTACGTTCAATGAAAATCATTAAGTATTGACAAAGCACTTGTAACTATCACATCATGATACTCATGCTAGGAATTTACTTAACATGATTGTGAAAACAACCTTAACTACTTGTGAATATAAGTTTGTGACGATTATGTGAAACTCCCTTATATTCTAGCACCAAATTCAAGCATGCAAATTAAGTAGGCCTCCCTAATTAACATACAAGGATAAGTTATCCATCAAACAGTTAAGTAAATTGCATTCACAATTTATGAAATCACAACTGGACTTAATCAATTCATATCACAAATATAATCATGGTTTCGAAGCCTCCCCTAGCTAAAACGAGTTTAGCCTCTCATGTTCACAACCAAACAACGAAATCTTGAATTAAAAATTGAAAACAAAAGATAGATTACACCTAAAAACGTTCCAACACTCCAACTTGAATGCACAAATGTCCAAGGCTTCTTCTTCTTCTCTTTTTCCTTGCAAAGCTGCGGCACAAGAGTCTAGGGGTGATTTTGGATGGATTTCTGGGTTATGAATGGGTTTAGGTTGGTACGGTGGTGCGGAAAAGGTTGAGGATGGTGTATGGATGTTTGGGTAAAGGTATGAAAGTGTATGAATGGTGGAAGAAAGGTTGAAAGCTGCAGCAAAGGTTGGGAGAAAGGATGAAGGATGGCAGATTGTGTAGGTGAATGATTAGGGTTGAATAAAGGGTGCGGCTTTGGTATTTATTTGAGAGAAAGAATCCTAAGGTTTATTACATAGTTTAGGAAAGGATTCAACCCCAAATCCATAAGGAAAAGGAGATATGAAATCAAAAATCAAAGGGAAAAGGGAAGGTAACTTGCGGCATAACTTGTATGAAAAGGAATGTGATTTAATGCTGAATTTAAGCAAGGATTTGGGATAGAAAAGGTATGTAAGGTGCGGCTGAGAATGGGGTGAAAAGGAATGTAGTTTTATGACATAGAATAGGAAATAAGGACTTCCTTTGCACGGCAAGGAAGGGAAACACAATGGAATGCACAGCAAGGGTACTTAGGTTGCAAGGAAGGCTTGGTTTGTGTCCTAAAATGCATAGGAGTCCTCAATGTTGCTGAAACATAAGGTCTTTTAGGATTAGGAAAGGTTAAACCAAAATAGGAAACCTTGGATTAACTTTCCTACTTCAAGTAGGAAACCTTCTTTGACTAGGATTCCTCCTTTGATTAGGAATCCTCTTGTGATTAGGAATCCTAACACTTTTAGATCTTCAAATTCGTCCATTCCTTTTGCTCCAAACATATGCTATCCATTCCAAGTCCAATTTTGCTCCTAAAAACACATGAAAATAGCTTAAACTACTCTAACTAAGTTTCCTAAATATGCTCCTATCAATGATATATGCATATGAACCAATTTCCAGTTATTATTCCTTTAGACTATGAATGACAACGCCCCAAGTTAGTTGCATCGCACAACTAACCCTCAAGTTTTCCTTATTTCATTGAATTGAATGAAAACGCATTACAACCAAATTATCTTTTTCAAGTTCTTTATATGAAACGCATAACAAAGATACATATCAAAAGTCATTAAGTTTTGTGAAAACCATAAGCATTAACAAGGCATTCATTATTATGAAACGCATGAGACTTATACCAAGGATTTACTTAACGCGATTGTGACTAGCAACCTCCACTACTCGTGAATATAAGTGAATAACTATTACGTGAAACCCCCTTATATTCTAGCATCAAATTCATGCATGCAAATTAAGTGTCAACCCCCAAACCACATACATAAACCAGTTTTAATAACTTAGATAAGAAATCACATTCATGCCTCAAGAAATAATAACCGGACGTAATCAATTCATATAAAACATATAATCATGGCTTTGAATTCACCTCCAACTAAAAAGAAATTAGTTCCTCATGTTCATCATAATTGAAAACCAAATTAACATAAACATTAAACTAAGACTAAGGATAGAAAGAACCAAGTAAACGCTCCACACTCCAATGGCATGCACAGCACTCCCTTGGATGGCAGATTGCACAAGTCCTCCTCTCCTTCCTTCCTTGCTTGCAGCACTAGGGTGGTGTAGGGTGAATTGTGGTGTTTGATGGCTGAAAGTATGAATGAATGAATGAATGAATGGATGATTTGAATGGTGCGGCATAGGGCTATATTTATAGGCTCATTATGCATAATTAGTGAAGGAAAAGGATTGCACAATTCCATGGGAAAAGGGTTAAGTCTAGGCAGAATCCAAAGGGGAATGGGATAGGTAATGCACAACATGGTTTTAGGGTCTTCTAGAAGGATAGGTGCAGCACATTTGTAGGGGGGAAGATAGGGTGTTCTAGAAAGAGTGTTTAGGGCAGATTCCTAAACCTAAAGGGACAAGGACATATGATATAGGTGTAGAGGAAGGATTGCAACTCCTAAACCGACAAGGAATGGTCCACATGCGGCAAACAAATGGATAAGGCTTCTAGAAACTGAAATAGGTGTTTAAATGTGTAACTAATCCCTCCTAAATAGCTATATTTAAGGCATAACCTGATTTGGATAGGGTAAGATAGGATAATGTTAGAGTTAGGAAAGGTTGGATAAGATTGGATAAGATAAGGTTGGATAAGGTTCCTTATTTCTTGCTACTTCCTTATCTTCATTGCATTTGGACTCCTTTCTCCAGATTTTTAGCCTTTCCTAGCCCTTCTTGACTTCAATTTCGTCCATCCTTTTTGCTCCATGGTTAAGCTATCCAATCCATGCCCAAAACTGCTCCATTTAGCTTGAAAATGCCCTTTCTTGCTCGTTTTGCCATTAGGAACTAAAAATATACGAAAATAGCTTAAAAGACTAAAATAAATAGTAATTAACTCACTAAATGCAAGGAAATAACATAACTAAGAAGCATAAATATGCTCCTATCAATCCCATGTCTTTCCAACTGACGCATGCCCACTCCCATCCATGCTCAAGCTGCACAACACTTTCTCCACAACCATCGCTGGGGCCAAATGACCAAGATGCACCTATTGATGATGAAGAAGGATGAACCTTGGTGACCTACAAAAAGACAAGGAAGCCAAGACCACAAGCCACACGGCCAAAGGTGGAGCAAGGAAGAAAACACCGATGCTGTAATAATAGGAAACCCAAAAGAAGAGTAAGAGTTGCTAAGCCACGTACGTTGGGGAACCTATGGAGCAAGAGCTACGCATTCCTGTCTTCTTGCATGAGTACTTCCTTAGGGACTTCTTCCAACAGTGCTTTGCCGCTGCCTGTCATATGGTTGAAGTGGGGATAGAATAGCCCTCAAAAGGCAAAGCTATCACCATCGAGGAAGAGAAAACTCCCACACCTAAAGAAAGTCTGCCGGCACACTTTAGCATGCAAGGGGCACTACGATTGCCCAAAGAGATGCGAAAAGCATTAGTAGTGGTCTTAGCAAGTCCCAACGACCACGAGGTGCAAGAAAGCAAGGACAAAGGCTTGAAGCTTGGGCCTCATGAATACGCCACATGATGTGCCGCCCATGACGCAATCAACTTCACTAATGAAGACTTGCTGCTAGGGTCAAAGCCTCACAACCGTCATCTCTTCACCATTGGGTACCTGAGGGAACACAAAGTCCACCGCATGCTAGTGGATGGTGGATTGACCATAAACATCATGCCAAAGCCAACAATAACAAAGAAACAAGAAGCGGAAGTCATGCCATGTTCAAGCAAAGAGGATGATGAGCCTACTGATAGGAGCATATTTATGCGACTTAGTTAGCTTGTTTTTTTGCATTTACATAGCTAATTTCTACTTGTTAGAGTGTTTTAAGCTATTTTCGTGTGTTTTTAGGTTTAATTCATCCATATTTTCATCACATTCATATTTATATTCTGCCTTTAAATTACAATCTGTGCATTTAGTTTAATTTCGTCAAAACCTCAATCCCCCTTTACTTTAGTGTCCATTTTAGTTAGAAATTGTCTTAGTTTGTGTTTTTAAGTGTTTTGATTCAAGTTATTACCCAAATTCGTCCAAATTCACCAAAGTGCTCAAAACTGCCCAAAAAGTGTTTTTAAGGCAGTTTTGAGTGTTTTGGTGCTGTTTTGAGTCTTTTGATTTGGTTTAGTGTTTTGATTGTTTAGTTTTGCATTCTTTGAGTCTAGTTTAGTGTTTTAACCTTTGTTTTACGTTTTTGAGTCAGTTTCCAAGTGATTTTGCAATCCCTCCTAATCCCCGGTTAAGAACGATCCCTACTTATACTTATACTACAATTGTCACAAGAGGGTTTTAATTTGTGTGCTTATTTAGTCGGCATCAAATTTTTGGCACCGTTGCCGGGGATTAGCAACTTTGCTAATCCCTTGGTTCTTTTCTTTTTGGTTTAGTTGTTTTCGTTTTAGTTTCTAACTTAGTGTTGTTTTCTTTGTTTGTTGTTACTTTTGATATTTGATTTAGTTCTCTTTCTTTGATTTTAGGTACTAGAGAAGTAAGATATGGATTTTGCTAGCATTCAAGCTCAATTGGCAAATCTTACTTCTCAATTGTCGCCGTATGCCGAAAGGACCACAATGCAGAGTGTCCCTACATTTGGTGCTTCATATAGGCAAGGATTTCAAGCCAAACAATGTCCACAAAGAGATTGGAGGGATCATTCGAACTCTATGTGGTGGGAAGCTCAACAAGTTCAACGTGAAGCATATTGGCAGCCATATGAGGAGTTCTATTCAAGACCTATGCAGCCACTACAACTTCATATGCAATATGCTCAATTAAATTCAAGTTCGTCAATAGATTATAATCAAATTCTTAATGAATTAAATTCTTTGGTGCAGGGGTCACAAAATCAAGCCAATGAGGCTCAACAAGAAGCATATTGGCAACCATATGAGGAGTTCTATATAACACCTATGCAGCCACCACAACCTCCCCCACAACAATTCCAATCAAGTTCAAGTATGTCCATGGATAATGATAAAAATTTTCAATTACTAACCTCTTTGACGCAGGACGAACAAAATCAAGACAAGAAGTTGGGTAAATTGGAGGAGCAAATTGGGCAGATTATGGAGTTCATGAAACAAATTCAAGAGCAATGTGAACTCTCCAACTCAACTATTGAAAACTCGAAGGAAGATTTTGAAATCCATAATGCTATCACTTTGGGAAGTGCTATGGAGGTTGGAGCTGACCTAAAAATGTCCAAACATAGCCTAGAAGTGGATGAGGAGCTGCTAATTGAGGAGGAGGAAGAAGACATGCACACGGCAAGGGTAGAACAACCCTTGCCGCAACCCCCTAAGCCCTCTAAACCACCCACCACAAGTAAGGACGTCCCAATTTCATGTTATTCTGATGTTATTCCACCCAATGTCCCTTTTCCTAGCAGGTTTTTGATTCCCAACCAAGAAGAGAGTAAAAAGGACATCGTGGAAGCCTTCCCAAAGGTGCAGAATGCTATTCCAATTCTTGGTGCAACACATCAAGTTTTAGATGGTGTTGAATTCTTCAAAGGACTTTGTACACCAAGAAGAATGATTCAAGAGAAGGTAGTGGCTGGAGAAGATGTAGAAGGCATCAAAGAGGACATATTTGAAACTACAAAACCCAAAGAAGTTGAATTTGATGACATTGGACAAGTCATAACCATCACATGCAATCTGGCCAAGTCCAATATCCCTGAAACTTTCAAAGGAGTGGTGTTTGTCATTGAGTTCTTGTCGGACAAAACAAGTAAGTCATCTTCTCCAAATTCCATTACATTTTATACTAACTGGCTGATTTTGATGAATCAGGCACCTACACTAGAATTCAAACCAATGCCGGTTGACTTCAAGTATCACCTTCCATTCAAGGATCCATTCTATGCCGTGAGCCCTAGTGGAGATTAAAAGAAGGTTTCGTCCGGTTGGAAGACGTTAAAGCAAGCGCTACTTAGGAGGCAACCCATGCAATCAACAAAGGACGAACTTGGGAATCGCTCCACACTCAGATTTGCGTCCCTAAACCCTTTCCTTTGTTGCTTACTTTATGTTATGTGTAATGTGATCAATTGTGTCTAAAACATTGAGGACAATGTTTAGTTTAAGTGTGGGGGGGTAACATTCTGTTTTGAGATATTTTTGCATGAAATTCGTAGGGTTTTACCACCTAACATGTCTAAACTTGTTTCCCACTGTTTTTAAGTGTTTTTAAGCTATTTTAGAGTGTTTTAGAGTATGTTGACTTAAAAATCCGAAAATCCCATAAAAATTTGAAAAATTGCTTTGAAAAACCCAAAAAGAGTTGTTTTTGTGTGTTTGTTTGTGTCGTAGGTTACCTTCCAACACAATGATGAGGATTTGGTTTTTAATTGCATGATGGTTAAAGAAAGTTACAAACATGGATGGACGTTTGATATACTCTTTGGTTTATGCTTGTTTGTAGTTATAGTTTACGAATTCACATGTAATCACAAATGATAAAAATCAGTTTTTGTAACATGCTTGAAGGAATGAACTCAAACTAACGCTACATCCCAGTGAGACTTGAGCCTAAACGTTATTTGGAGAGTTAAAATCTGTGCATTATTGTTTTCTAAAGTCGTTGCATGATCTCATTATTCATTGCTTGGTTACTACGTAGAAGGCGTTTTCATCACTTAGTTCCAAATGCTAGAACTCATGCCCATTTCATTCAAAGCATGTCATTGATTTGCATAACACGTATTCAAGATGAAGTTGTGTAGTGACCACCACCAAAAGCCAAATAGCCATGTGTCCTTAACTCATTTTGTGTTTAAGTTTAACCCCATTGAGCCATGTTAGCCTATGTTCTTTGTTAACCCACATTATCCTCACCTAGCCTAGATTAGGACCATCCGTACCCTTGTTCTTGAAGCATAGTAAGCATGAATGAATTCCTTTTGATTATGGTGTTGCAGAAAATAAGTGTGGGGGAAAGAGTATTTATGTGAGTTGATGTGCCATAGGCACGGCTAGAAAAAGAAAAAAAAAAAAAAAAAGAAAAAGAAAGAAAAAGAAGTGAAAAAGAGTTGAAAAGTATTGTTTGTTGAAGTAAGGGCCCAAAACAATGAATTAGGCCCTAAGAGTTGTTTGAATCTCCCCGATGTGTCTAAAAGTTGAATTCTGCATTCTAAGTGAATTCTAAGTCTTAATTTCATTACTTTGCTACTATTGCTTAAAGAACTTTTGTTTATCCCTACCTTTCCTTGTTAGCCAATACCCAAGCCCCGTTACAACCCTTGACTTCTATCTTGAGTGTTGTGCATTTCAATTGTGGAGTTTGAATTTGGTATGAGCATATGGTGTCACTGGTTCTCGCATCTAAGTAGTAGCGTTCCATTCATGAGATCATATCTAAACACGTTTAATTACTCCAGAAATTGCGTTCTTTGTTATAACATATGTGAGTACTAGTTTTTCTTGTTTACATCAATCTTCTCACATATAACTAGTGTAGGGTGTGTAGTCAGAAAATCTGAGTGTAAATTGAGTGCATAACTAGTGAGGAATTGAGGGAGTTCTCTAAGGCATGTTACTACATTCAAAATGTGTTTTAATTGATTAAATGCGAACTAGTGAATGGTGACTATGATTAAGTATGTGCTCGAGGGGAAGGAGGACTAAAAGCTATGTGAGTAATGATCTTTGACATGTCATGTTTCATTGGAAAACCCTGAGGCAAATGTTGGAAGGTTTAGGTTTTGTTTCGTTTGTTTTGTTTCGTCTTGTTTATTTTAGTTGTTTTGTTTTGCTCGAGGACTAGCAAAAGTTAAGTGTGGGGGAATTTGATAGGAGCATATAAATAAGCACACAAATTAAAACCCTCTTGTGACAATTGTAGTATAAGTATAAGTAGGGATCATTCTTAACCGGGGATTAGGAGGGATTGCAAAATCACTTGGAAACTGACTCAAAAATGTAAAACAAAGGTTAAAACACTAAACTAGACTCAAAGAATGCAAAACTAAACAATCAAAACACTAAAACAAATCAAAAGACTCAAAACAGCACCAAAACACTCAAAACTGCCTTAAAAACACTTTCTGGGCAGTTTTGAGCACTTTGGTGAATTTGGACGAATTTGGGTAATAACTTGAATCAAAACACTTAAAAACACAAACTAAGACACTTTCTAACTAAAATGGACACTAAAGTAAAGGGGGATTGAGGTTTTGACGAAATTAAACTAAATGCACAGATTGTAATTTAAAGGCAGAATGTAAATATGAATGTGATGAAAATATGGATGAATGCTAGCTAGAAGGTTCTTCTCCACACATGTCACACTTGCATACAATTTGATTTTCAGTTGGTCTTTCGATGAATTATGAACCTCGACACTCCAAGTTAATTAGGTCCGCTTAAATTAACCTTCAGATTTCCCTAGAATCATTGAATTGGATGAATATGCATCGCAACCAAATTATTCCTAACAAGTTCTCTATATGAACAGCATGATAAAGATACAAGTTAGAATCATTACGTTTTTTGGAAATCATAAGCATCGACAAGGCATTTGTAACTATGAAAAGCATGATACTCTTGCCAGGAATTCATTTAACGCGATTGTTTATAAGCAACCTCCACTACTTGTTTATATAAGTTCATAACTATTAGGTGAAATTCACTTATATTCTAGCGTCATATTCATGCATGAAAATTAAGCGTGCACTCTCAATAAACATACACAAATAAGTTATCAATCAAGCAGTTAAACAAATTGAATCCACAATACATGAAATTCCAACCAAAATGTAATCAAATCATATTGCAAGCATAAACATGGTTTCGAATCACCCCCTAGCTAAATAGGGGTTTAGCCTCTCATGTTCACACAAAGAGAAATAAAATTGAATTTAAACATAAAGATTAAAAGATCGATTACACCTAGAACGCCCAACGAATCCACTTGAATTTCTGCACGTCTAAGTCCCTCTTTCTTCTTCTCCTTGCTGCGGCAGAGAGGTTGTGGGTGGTTTTTGGATGCTTTTCTGATTTGGGAATGGGTTTAGGGAAGTGTGGTGGTGCGGCAAGGTGGTAGGGAGGTGTATGAAGGTGTGGAAAGTGGCTGGAAGGGTTGGTAGTGGTGCGGCAATGGTGGGAAGTGACTGGAATGGAAGGGGAATGCACGGCAGAGAAGGGAGGAGATGAATGGGTGGCTGCGGCTTAGGGGAAATTAGGGTAAATGATCAATGGGGCTACGGCTTAGGGAGTGAATGTTGTGTTATGGTGGCTGAATGATGTGTGATAAGTGAATGAATGAGAATATGGTGCGGCTGCAAGGTTGTAGTTTAGGGTTTATGAGTGAATGGCTGAGATGGTTTGATGAATGAATGGATGGCTACGGATTCAAGGGGGGATATGGAAAGGTGCGGCTAAGTGTGTAAAATGTGTAGGGTTTCAGAAAATAACCCTAGCTTATTAAAATTAAATTAAAGTTAATTCAAAGGCTGCTAGAATTAGGGAATTAAATCAGAAATTAAAGGGGATGGCTTAATAGGTGCGGCTAGGGTTTAGGTTAGGGATTTTGTGCATGAAATGGGACCAAAGTGCCCCCCCTTGCACGACAAGGGAAGGAAAGAAGGGGAAAGGCACGGCAAGGACTGGAATTTGGGCTAGGGCCTTTGTTTTGTGTCCTAAAGTGCATTCAAGGCCTAATAAGTGGCTAGAAAATATGGACGTTTAGATTAGGAAAGGTTACCAAAACGGGAAACCTAGGGTTAACTTTCCTACTTCAAGTAGGAAACCTTGTTTGAGTAGGATTCCTCTTTTTGGTAGGAATTCATCGTTGGAATAGGAATTCGTCGTTTCTTCAAGTCTTCAACTCATTCATTCCTCTTTCGCTCCAAAAGGCTCCAATTTGCATCTTCTTGCACACTTTGGCCATATAATCTGAAAATACACAAAAATGGCCTTAAACACTAAAATAACTAAGTAAACACAACATAAATGCACGAGAACAAGCTAATTAAGTCGCATGAATATGCTCCTATCAATTGACCATAAACATCATGCCAAAGCCAACAATAACAAAGAAACAAGAAGCGGAAGTCATGCCATGTTCAAGCAAAGAGGATGATGAGCCTACTGATAGGAGCATATTTATGCGACTTAGTTAGCTTGTTTTTTTGCATTTACATACCTAATTTCTACTTGTTAGAGTGTTTTAAGCTATTTTCGTGTGTTTTTAGGTTTAATTGACAAAGTTGGCAAGAAAGTGCAATTTGGAGCATTTTAGAGCAGTTTTGGGCTTGGAATCGATTGCACATTGATAGGAGCATATTTATGCGACTTAATTGGCTTGTTCTCGTGCATTTATGTTGTGTTTACTTAGTTAATTTAGTGTTTAAAGTCACTTTTGTGTGTTTTCAGATTATAAAGCCAAAGTGTGCAAGAAGATGCAAAATGGAGTCTTTTGGAGCAAAAGAGGAATGAATGAGTTGAAGACTTGAAGAAATATGAATTCCTAATTGAAGATGGATTCCTACTCACATGAGGATTCCTAGAAGAACAAGGATTCCTACTCCAACAAGGATTCCTACTTGAAGTAGGAAAGTTAAGCCAAGGTTTCCCATTTTGGTAACCTTTCCTAATCTTAAAAGTCCTTATTTTCCAGCCACTTTGAGGCCTCGTATGCACTTTAGGACACAAAACAAAGGCCCTAGACCCCTTAGGGACCTTTGCCGCACCTTTCCCTTTCTCCCTATCCCTTGCCGTGCAAGGGACCCCTTTTCCCTTCAGTTTTAGGACACTTCACGTTTCCTAAAGCATTAAGCCGCACCTCCTAACCTTTCCTTTTCCCTTGCCGTGCAAGGGGGGTCCTTATTTCCTATTTTCTGCACTTAAACACATTCCCCTTTCAAATAAAACCCTAGCCGCATATTTTAGCCAATTTCCTTCTAGTTTCTGATTTAATTTCCTAATTCTAGAAGCCTTTGACTTAATTTTAGTTAACCAAAATAAGTTAGGGTTTTAATTTCTGAAAACCCTTTATATACTTGGACTTAAGCCGCACCCTAGGGGGGATTCTTTCATCATTCCATACATTGCCGCAGCCACCATCATTCTTCCACCTTCAATCCGCAACCTTCCATCCATTCCAGCCACCATTCTACACCTCCATACAATTACACACCATTGCAGCCATCTTCCACCTCTCTGCCGCAACCCTTTACCATCCTAAATCCCTTCCTAAACCAAAATCACATCCAATATCACCCTAAGACCTCTGTGCCACAACAAGGAAAAGAAGAAAGAGGAGCTTGAACGTGCAGAAATTCAAAGTGGAATCGTTGGGCGTTCTAGGTGTAATCAATCTTTTGTTCTCTATGTTTAATTTCAATTTTGTTTCTCTTTCTGTGAACATGAGAGGTAAACCCCTAGTTAGCTAGGGGGTGATTCAAAACCATGTATATGCTTGCAATATAAATTGATTACCTTCAGTTGGAATTTCATGAGTTGTGGATTCAATTTGTTTAACTGCTTGATTGATAACTTATTCGTGTATGTTTATTGAGAGTGCACGCTTAGTTTTCATGCATGAATATGATGCTAGAATATAAGGGAGTTTCACCTAATAGTTACAAACTTATATTCACAAGTAGTGGAGGTCGCTTATAAACGATCGCGTTAAATGAATTCTTGGCACTAGTTTCATGCTCATCATAGTAAAGAATGCCTCGTCAACACTTATAGTTTTCATGTTGCTTAATGATCGTTGATTGTATCTTTATTGTGCTTTTCACGTAAAGGACTTTTGGAGAATGTTTTGAATTGTTGTATGCGATTTCCCATCCAATTCATTAACTTAAGGAGAACTTGAAGGTTAATTTAAGCGAACCTAATTAACCCAGGGTGTTGAGTGTCATGATTCATCGAAAGACCAACTGAAAATCATCTTGTTTGCAAGTGTGACATGTGTGGAGAAGAACCTTGTAGCTAGCATTCCATCCATATTTTCATCAAATTCGTTTTTACAATCTGTTTTCATTACAATCTGTTTTCTTTGTTTTAATTTCGTCAAAACTAAATCCCCCTTTACTTTAGTGTTTCAATTTAGTTAGAAAGTGTCTTAGTTTGTGTTTCTAAGTGTTTTGATTCAAGTTATAACCCAAATTTGTCCAAATTAGTTTTAGGTGTTCAAAACTGCCCAGATTGTGTTTTTAAGGCAGTTTTGAGTGTTTTGTTGCTGTTTTGAATCTTTTGGTTTGTTTTAGTGTTTTAGTGTTTAGTTTTGCATTCTTTGAGTCTAGTTTAGTGTTTTAACCTTTGTTTTACGTTTTTGAGTCAGTTTTCAAGTGGTTTAGCAATCCCTCCTAATCCCCGGTTTAGAACGATCCCTACTTATACATATACTACAATTGTGAAAAGAGGGTTTTAATTTGTGTGCTTATATATTTCGTATCAAATTTTTGGCGCCGTTGCCGGGGATTAGCAACTTTGCTAATCCCTTGGATTGTTTACTTTCTGTTTATTTTATTTTGTTAAAGTTTCTGACCTTGTTTTGTTTTTCTTGTTTTAGGTACTAGTTTATGACTCGGAGTTCTCAACCGATTCGTGAGCATATCTTGGACTTTGGCAGCGATTTCGAGAGGACATTGAGACCAAAGAGGAATCAACACGAATCAAATCCACCAATCCCGGAACCTGACCTTGAAGAACAAGTCCTAGAAGAGGAAGAAGAGGCTACAGATCAGATTTTTGAAGAAACACAAGGCATGACCGTGGACAACCGGACACTCAATGAGCTTTCTGCTTCGGAATTGGATAATGCCACACCTTTGTGTATCCAATATCCCACGCCTGCCCAAGGTAAGACCGAAGAGTTCGAGTTGAAGTCAAGTTTGCTCCACCACATTCCAAAATACCATGGGTTGTCCATGGAGGATCCGAACAAGCATCTGAAAGAATTCGAAGTGGTGTGTTCAAGTAGGACTCCTGTCAACGTCGATGGAAGTATTTTGAAGATGAAGGTTTTTCCATTCTCTTTAATGGACAAAGCCAAAGATTGGTTGTTTGAATTAGCTCCCGGAACCGTCACATCATGGGAGAGTATGAAGAGGGCATTTCTGGAGAAGTTTTTCCCAACTTCTCGAATCATCCTTCTACGTAAAAGGATAAGTGGAATTCAGCAAGATGAAGGTGAGTCTTTTCCTACATATTATGAACGTTTTAAATCACTTGTTGCTTATTGTCCACAACATCAGATGAAGGAGGAGTTACTTCTACAATACTTCTACGAGGGGCTTCTACCAATTGAACGTCAAATGCTCGATGCCTCGGCGGGTGGAGCATTGGTGGACAAGACACCCATGGCTGCCAAGATCTTAATTGCTAATCGAGCGTTGAACGCTCAACAATACGAAGGAGTAGGCCAAAGAGGACCCCCACGGCAGCAAGTTCATGAGGTAAGTTCCACACCCGACATTAATTCACAATTAGCTAATCTTACTTCCATTGTGTCTCAGATGGCCGAAGGAATGAGGATGTAAGGACCAATTGTATGCGGAGTGTGTTCTATCCAAAGACATGCTTCTGAGAAGTGCCCACAACTAATTGAAAATGGTGGATGGGAAAGCGCGAATGCAATTGGATTTCAAGGCCAAAACCAACCAAGGAACGATCCATATTCTAACACATATAATCCAGGTTGGAGAGACCACCCAAACTTCAAGTGGAGGTAGCCCCAAAAACCACCACAACATGGAGGCTTTAGACAACAACCCCCGGGTTTCTTCACTAAGCCATACGCACCCACACATGCTCCACAACAATCTTCCCCAAATGCTTCAGGTACATCCCTAGACAATGATACACTTCTTAAGTTATTAACTAATTTGTCTCAGAGGCAAGAGAATCAAGCCAAAGCCATGCAAAACCAAGACAAGAGGGTGGATCAATTGGAGAAACAAATTGGGCAGATTGCAGATTTTGTAGGGAAGTTTCGTGACCAAGGCCAACTTCCTAGTTCTACCATTCCAAACCCAAAGGGAGGCTTCGAAAGTGCAAAGGCCATACTCTTGAGAAGTGGAAAAGAAGTTGGGGCAGGTCCTACACCATCACCATCAGGTCCCAAAGAGGATGAAAAACTAAAAATTGAAGAGGAGGAAGCAAGCCAACCCACGACAAAGGTGGAAACACCTTTGCAGCAAGTTTCTAGTGATCCCAAACTGTCCAATTTGTCCAAAAAGGGTAAGAATGTGTCAAATTCGGTTCCTACTAATGTTTTTCCTTCGAATGTGCCTTTTCCAAGTAGGTTCATGCAAACAAAGAAAGAAGAAGCCGAGAAGGATATCCTTGAGACATTTAGGAAAGTTCAAGTTAACATACCCCTCTTGGATGCAATCAAGCAAGTCCCGAGATATGCCAAGCTTTTAAAGGAGCTTTGAACCACTAAGAAGAGGATGTCGACCAAAGAGGTGGTAAAGGTAGGTGAAAATGTCTCCGCCATCTTGCAACGCAAACTACCCCCCAAATGCAAAGATCCGGGTAGTTTTACCATTCCTTGTGTCATAGGTAACACTCGTTTTGAATCTGCCATGCTAGACCTAGGTGCCTCTATAAATGTCATGCCATATTCAATTTATGCATCTATGAACCTAGGAGTATTGAAAAATGATGGTGTGATCATACAATTGGCCGATAGATCTAATGCCTATCCAAAGGGAGTTTTGGAAAATGTGTTAGTGCATGTCAATCATTTAATATTTCCGGCGGATTTCTATGTGCTCGAGATGGATGAATCTGACCATGCCTCTTCGTTGCCAATCCTCCTTGGACGGCCATTCATGAAGACGGCTCGAACGAAGATTGATGTGTTTAATGGAACTTTGTCCATGGAATTTGATGGGGAAGTTGTTAATTTTAATCTCTCTGATTCTATTAAGTATCCTAGTGAGGATCATTCATGTTTCTCCATTGATATAGTTGACTCTTTGGCGCAGGGATACCTTGACGAGTTGAACGCCGATGCACTTGAAAATGTCATTACAAGAAGCATGGAACTCAAAACCAAGGGAGGGGAACTTTTGCTAACCCACGACACACATGCTCTATCCCATGCCGTGCCTCCTAGTGAGGAATTCATTGAGTTGGTTGCTGCCCTTGAGTCATTGCCTAAGCACGATGGTAAGTCTTCTAACTTTGATTCAATTCCCATTTCGACTAACAAGTTGCTTCCATCCATAATTCAGGCACCTATCCTTGATCTCAAACCACTACCTAGCCATTTGAACTACATTTTCTTGGGGGAAAATGAGACCTTACCTGCCATTATTTCTTCATCACTCACGGCACAAGAAGAAGAGAAACTAGTGCGTGTTTTGAAGGAGTTCAAATCTGCCCTAGGTTGGACCTTGGCCGATATCAAAGGTATTAGTCCCACAACATGTATGCATCACATATTTCTTGAGGAGGGGCCCAAACCAACTAGAGAGGCTCAACGCCGTCTCAACCCTCCGATGATGGAAGTGGTGAAAACGGAGATAATCAAACTCCTTGATTGTGGAGTGATTTACCCCATCTCCGATAGCCGTTGGGTTTCACCTATCCAATGTGTTCCCAAGAAATCTGGAGTGACGGTTGTGGAGAATGCGGAGAATGAGCTTGTGCCCACCCGAATGATAAGAGCATATTTAGGCGACTTACTTAGCTTGTTTTCGTGCATTTATGTTGTTAAATCATAGTTGTTTTAGTATTTTAAGACATTTTCGTATGTTTTTAGGTTCTAATGGCAAAGGGAGCAAGAAAGTGCATTTTGAGGCTATTTGAAGCATTTTTGGGCATGGATTGGATAGCTTAACCATGGAGCAAAGAGGATGGACGAAATTGAAGACAAGAAGAGCTAGGAAAGGCTACAAATCTGGTGGAAGAAGTTTTATTCCAATGAAGATAAGGAAGAAGCAAGAAACAAGGAACCTTATCCAACCTTATCCAACCTTATCTTATCCTATCCTAGAAACCTTATCCTATCCTAACTCTAACATTATCCTATTCTATCCTATCCAAATCAGATTGGGACTTAAACCTAGCTAATTAGGGGGAATCAATTACACATCTAAACACCTATTTCAGTTTCTAGAAGACTTATCCATACCAATGCCGCAAGACACCATTCCTTGTAGGTTTAGGAATCATAATCCTTTTCCTACTCTTATATCACATGTCCTAGGCCCTTTAGGATTAGGAATCTGCCTTAAACACAGTTTCTAAAACACCTTATCCTATCCCTACATGTGTGCCGCACCTAGCCTTCTAGAACTCCCTAATTCCTAGCCGCACTACCTATTCCAAATCCCACTTGATTTCTGCCTTGAGTTAACCCTTTTTCAATGGGATTAGGCAATCCTTTTCCTTCACTAAGTGTGCCAAACTAGCCTATATAAACATCCCTTGCCGCACCATTTAGACCACCACCCCTTCACACAACATTCATACATTCCTTCAGAAATCAACCCTTTGCCGTGACCTTGCAACCACCCATCCATCATTCCCCTACTTCCACACCTCCATCCCAACCTCCATACACCACCATCATCCCTTGCCGCACCACCATACATACCTAAATCCATCCAAAACCCAGAAAATCATCCACAACACCACCCTAGACCTTGTGCTGTGACTTAGCAAGGAGGAGGAGAAGGAAGACCAAGCCTTGGGCGTTTGTGCATTCAAGTTGGAGTGTTGGACGTTTTTAGGTGTAATCTATCTTTTATTTTCAATGTTTAAATCTATATTGCTTTGTTTTGTCATGAACATGAGAGGCTAAACTCGTTTTAGCCTAGGGATGCTTTGAAACCATGATTACGTTTATAATATGAGTTGATAAATTCCAGTTGTGATTTCATAAATTGTGAATGCAATTTACTTAACCGTTTGATGGATAACTTATTCTTGTATGTTTATTAGGGAGGCCTACTTAATTTGCATGCTTGAATTTGGGGCTAGAATATAAGGGTGTTTCACATAATCGTCACAAACTTATATTCACAAGTAGTTAAGGTTGTTTTCACAATCATGTTAAGTAAATTCCTAGCATGCGTATCATGATGTCATAGTTACAAGTGCTTTGTCAATACTTATGATTTCCATTGAACGTAATGATCTTTGACCGTATCTCTATTATGATGTCATGTAGGGGACTTTTGAAGAATGCTTTGGGTTGTCGTATGATGTCATCCAATCCACTAACTTAAGGGAAATCTGAGGGTTAATTAGTGATGTCACGGTTAATCTGGGGTGTTGAGGTTCATGGTTTATTGGAAAAACAACTGGAAATCAATTTATGTTTGAAAGTATCATGTGTGGAGAAGTATCCCTTGGCTATCCCATCATCCATTAGTTTTTCTGAAATTCGTCTAAAATCTGTTTTAAAGTTTTAAGTTACTTGTTTTCTTTTAAATTCGTCCAAAATCAAAACCCCCTTTCTTATTTGTTCCAAATTTGTCCAAAAGAGTCTTTTTGAGTCTTTAGAGTCAAAACCAAGTGTATTTTCGTCCAAATTAAGTCCTAGAGTCTAAATTGAGTCTTTTTGGTTGTTTCAAGTTGTTTTGAGTCTTTAAAGTTGGTTTTTGGTCAGATAAGTTAGTAAGAGTCTTGTGAGGTCATTTAAAGTGTCTTAAAGCATATTTTCACATCTTTGAGTCAATTTTCATTAGATTAGCAATCCCTCTTAATCCCCGGCCTAGAACGATCCCTACTTATATCTATACTACAATTGTCAAAAAGAGGGTTTAATTTGAGTGCTATCTTATTTCACATCACCGAATCCAAACCGGTTGGCGCGTATGCATTGATTATAGGAAGATAAACGCCACCACAAGGAAGGACCACTTCCCATTGCCGTTCCTAGATCAAATGCTTGAAAGGTTAGCGGGTCATTCCTTTTATCGTTTTCTTGACGGATATTCTGGTTATAATCAAATTGTTATTGCCCCGGATGATCAAGAAAAGACCACTTTTACTTGTCCCTTTGGAATGTTTGCATATCGACGCATGCCATTCGGTTTGTGCAATACTCCTGCCACATTTCAAAGGTGTATGGTTAGCATATTTTCTGATTATGTTGAGAGGATTATTGAGATATTCATGAATGACTTTAGTGTGTTTGGTGATTCCTTTGATAATTGTTTGGCTAATCTCACTTTAATCTTGAAACGTTGTGTTGAAACAAACCTTGTGTTAAATTGGGAGAAATGCCACTTTATGGTTAAACAAGGTATTGTTTTGGGTCATATAATCTCTGAAAAAGGAATTGAAGTTGATAAGTCTAAAATAGATCTTGTACGCTACTTACCCTCTCCTACTTCGGTGAGAGAGGTTCGTTCTTTTCTTGGTCATGCAGGATTCTATCGACGAGTTATCAAGGACTTTTCCAAGATTGCACAACCCCTATGCCGTCTCCTACAAAAGGAAGTATCTTTCGAGTTCAACGAGGCGTGTGAGAAAGCATTCAACCATCTCAAGGACCTCCTCACCACGGCACCAATCATCACTCCACCAGATTGGTCCATTCCCTTTGAATTGATGTGTGATGCATCGGATTATGCCCTTGGAGCTATTTTGGGCCAAAGGAAAAACAAACAGCCACATGTTATTTATTATGCTTCACGCACCTTAAATGATGCTCAATTGAATTATTCTACAACTGAAAAAAGAACTTTTGGCGGTTGTATTTGCATTAGATAACTTTAGATCATATCTAATTTGTACTAAAGTAATTGTTTTCACTAACCATGCAGCCTTGAAGTATCTTCTCACCAAAAAGGAGGCCAAACCAAGGCTCATTCGTTGGATGCTCCTACTTCAAGAATTCGACATTGAAATTAAGGACAAGAAGGGATGTGAAAACGTGGTGGCTGACCACCTAAGTCGAATGGTGCGTGAAGAAGAGGCCCTTCCCATTTCAGAAACGTTTCCGGATGAACAACTTCTGTCCGTTGAGGTAAGTACCCCTTGGTATGCCGATTTGGTCAATTTTTTGGTGTCTAAGCAAGTTCCTAACACCTTAAGCAAGGCCCAACGTGATAAACTAAAAAAGGATGGACGTTTTTATGTTTGGGACGACCCTTATTTGTGGAAAATCTGCCCGGATCAGATTGTGCGTCGTTGTGTTCATGAATCTGAGTTTAATTCCATTTTGAGTTTTTGCCATACATATGCATGTGGTGGACACTTTGGCACACAGCGCACAGCGTTTAAGGTTCTTGAAAGTGGTTTTTATTGGCCTACATTGTTTAAAGATGGTAGGGCTTTTTGCTTAACATGTGATCGTTGTCAAAGGACAGGAAGTTTAGGCCAACGAGACCAAATGCCGCAAACCCCAATCCTTGTTGTTGAAATCTTTGATGTTTGGGGTATTGATTTTATGGGTCCTTTCCCTATCTCTTTTGGTTTTACTTACATTTTACTTGCGGTTGATTATGTGTCAAAGTGGGTGGAAGCTAAAGCCACCCGAACTAACGATTCTAGAGTTGTTGCAGATTTTGTCAAATCTAACATTTTCTCTAGATTTGGGATGCCTAGAGTGCTCATAAGCGATGGTGGGTCTCATTTTTGCAACCGCACCATTGAGGCGTTGCTCAAGAAGTACAACGTGATGCATAAGGTTTCCACACCTTATCACCCCCAAACCAGTGGCCAAGTCGAAGTTTCAAATCGAGAAATAAAGCAAATCTTGGAAAAGACCGTTGGGCCAAATAGAAAAGATTGGAGCTTGCGTTTGGAGGATGCATTGTGGGCGTACCGAACGGCTTACAAAACGCCCATTGGTATGTCCCCATTTCGGCTAGTCTATGGCAAGCCATGCCATCTACCCGTGGAGCTTGAACACAAGGCACATTAGGCGGTCAAGACCTTCAATATGGATGTGGACACGGCTGGAAACCATAGGAAGCTACAATTGAACGAGCTTGAAGAGATTAGGCATGAGGCTTATGAGAATGCCCGGATTTACAAAGAGAAGACCAAGGCATTCCATGACAAGATGATTAGAGGCAAAACCTTCTCAATCGGGCAGAAAGTGTTGTTATTTAATTCCCGTCTTCGGTTATTCCTTGGTAAGTTACGTTCTAAGTGGGTTGGTCCATTTGTTATCACTAATGTTTTTGTGCATGGTGCAGTCCAAATACAAAGTTTGAAAACTGGACAAGAATTCAAGGTGACTGGCCATAGGTTGAACCCTACTATGAGAACTTTGTTGAGCATGTTGTGGAGGAGATCCCATTGCATGCTGTGGGCTTCAATGGGGAATGAGCATACCATCGTCCGGCTGCAAGACGTTAAAGCAAGCGCTTCATGGGAGGCAACCCATGCAATCACCAAGGAGAGGATGGCATTTACACTCCATAACCAGATTTGCATCCCTAGCCTCTTCTCTTTGTTATTTACATTCTGCCATGCTTAGTGTGTTTAGTTGCTGTTTGTGTGTTTACTTTTGTTTGGTGTGATTTTAGGCTTGAAACATTGAGGACAATGTTTGATTTAAGTGTGTGGGGGGGGGGGGGGGGGGGGGGGGGTAACTAAGTGTTGTTGATGCAAATTCGTGGGATTTTATCACCCATAACTTCCAATGTTGTTCCTTGCTGTTTTTAAGTGTTTTTAAGCTATTTTAGAGTGTTTTAGTGTGTGTTGACTTAAAAATCCGAAAATCCCATAAAAATTTGAAAAATTGTTTTGAAAAACCCAAAAATAGTTGTTTTTGTGTGTTTGTTTGTGTCGTAGGTTACCTTCCAACACAATGATGAGGATTTGGTTTTTAATTGCATGATGGGTAAAGAAAGTTACAAACATGGATGGACGTTTGATATACTCTATGGTTTATGCTTGGTTGTAGTTATAGTTTACGAATTCACATGTAATCACAAAGGAAAATTAGTTTTTGTAACATGCTTGAAGGAATGAACTCAAACTAACGCTACATCCCTGTGAGACTTGAGCCTAAACGTTTATTTGGAGAGTAATAATTTGTGCATCATTGTTTTCTAAAGTCGTTGCATGTTCTCATTATTCTTTGCTTGGTTACTACTTAGAAGGTGTTTCATCACTTAGTTCCAAATGCTAGAACTCATGCCCATTTCATTCAAAGCATGTTATTGATTTGCATAACACATAGTCAAGATGAAGTTGTGTAGTGACCACCATCAAAGCCAAATAGCCGTGTGCCCTTAATTCATTATGTGTTTAAGTTTAACCTCATTGAGCCGTGTTAGCCCATGTTCTTTGTTAACCCATATTATCCTCACCTAGCCTAGATTAGGACCATCCATACCCTTGTTCTTGAAGCATAGTAAGCATGACTAAAAATGAATTCCTTTTGATTAATGTGTTGCAGAAAATAAGTGTGGGGGAAGGATTATTGATGTGAGTTTATGTGCCATAGGGGTGAAAAGAGTTCCGAAGTATTGTTTGTTGAAAAGAAGTGAAAAGAGTTCCGAAGTATTGTTTGTTGAAGTAAGGGTCCAAAACAATGAATTAGGCCCTAAGAGTTGTTTGAATCTTCCCTGTATGTCTAAAAGTTGATTTCTGCATTCTAAGTGAATTCTAAGTCTTAATTTCATTACTTTGCTTGCTATTGCTTAAAGAACTTTTGTTTATCCCTATCTTTCCTTGTTAGCCAATACCCCAAGCCCCGTTACAACCCTTGACTTCTATCTTGAGTGTTGTGTATTTCAATTTGTGGAGTTTGAATTTCGTATGAGCATATGGTGTCACTGGTTCTCGCATCTAAGTAGTAGCATTCCATTCATGAGATCATATCTAAACATGTTTAATTACTCCAGAAATTGCTTTCTTTGTTATAGCATATGTGAGTACTAGTTTTTCATGTTTACATCAATCTTCTCACATATAACTATTGTAGGGTGTGTAGTCAGAAAATCTGAGTGAAAATTGAGGGCATAACTAGTGAGGAATTGAGGGAATTCTCTAAGGCATGTTACTACATTCAAAATGTTATTTTAATTGATTAAATGCGAGCTAGTGAATGGTGACTATGATTAAGTATGTGCTCGAGGGGAAGGAAGACTAAAAGCTATGTGAGTAATGATCTTTGACATGTCATGTTTCATTGGAAATCCCTGAGGCAAACGTTGGAAGGTTTAGGTTATGCTTTGTTTGTTTTGTTTCGTCTTGTTTTCTTTAGTTGTTTTGTTTTGCTCGAGGACTAGCAAAAGCTAAGTGTGGGGGAATTTAATAGGAGCATATTTATGCGACTTAATTGGCTTGTTCTCGTGCATTTATGTTGTGTTTACTTAGTTAATTTAGTGTTTAAAGTCACTTTTGTGTGTTTTCAGATTATAAAGCCAAAGTGTGCAAGAAGATGCAAATTGGAGTCTTTTGGAGCAAAAGAGGAATGAATGAGTTGAAGACTTGAAGAAATATGAATTCCTAATTGAAGATGGATTCCTACTCACATGAGGATTCCTAGAAGAACAAGGATTCCTACTCCAACAAGGATTCCTACTTGAAGTAGGAAAGTTAAGCCAAGGTTTCCCATTTTGATTTCCTAATTCTAGAAGCCTTTGACTTAATTTTAGTTAACCAAAATAAGTTAGGGTTTTAATTTCTGAAAACCCTTTATATACTTGGACTTAAGTCGCACCCTAGGGGGGATTCTTCCATCATTCCATACATTGCCGCAGCCACCATCATTCTTCCACCTTTAATCCGCAACCTTCCAACCTTCCATCCATTCCAGCCACCATTCTACACCTCCATACAATTACACACCATTGCAGCCATCTTCCACCTCTCTGCCGCAACCCTTTACCATCCTAAATCCCTTCCTAAACCAAAATCACATCCAAAATCACCCTAAGACCTCTGTGCCGCAGCAAGGAGAAGAAGAAAGAGGAGCTTAAACGTGCAGAAATTCAAAGTGGAATCGTTGGGCGTTCTAGGTGTAATCAATCTTTTGTTCTCTATGTTTTATTTCAATTTTGTTTCTCTTTCTGTGAACATGAGAGGCTAAACCCCTAGTTAGCTAGGGGGTGATTCAAAACCATGTATATGCTTGCAATATAAATTGATTACCTTTGGTTGGAATTTCATGAGTTGTGGATTCAATTTGTTTAACTGCTTGATTGATAACTTATTCGTGTATGTTTATTGAGAGTGCACGCTTAGTTTTCATGCATGAATATGATGGTAGAATATAAGGGAGTTTCACCTAATAGTTACAAACTTATATTCACAAGTAGTGGAGGTCGCTTATAAACGATCGCGTTAAATGAATTCTTGGCACTAGTTTCATGCTCATCATAGTAACGAATGCCTCGTCAACACTTATAGTTTTCATGTTGCTTAATGATCTTTGATTGTATCTTTATTGTGCTTTTCACGTAAAGGACTTTTGGAGAATGTTTTGAATTGTTGTATGGGCTTTCCCATCCAATTCATTAACTTAAGGAGAACTTGAAGGTTAATTTAAGCAAACCTAATTAACCAGGGGTGTTGAGTTTCATGATTCATCGAAAGACCAACTGAAAATCATCTTGTATGCAAGTGTGACATGTGTGGAGAAGAACCTTCTAGCTAGCATTCCATCCATATTTTCATCAAATTCGTTTTTACAATCTGTTTTCATTACAATCTGTTTTCTTTGTTTTAATTTCGTCAAAACTAAATCCCCCTTTACTTTAGTGTTTCAATTTAGTTAGAAAGTGTCTTAGTTTGTTTTTCTAAGTGTTTTGATTCAAGTTATAACCCAAATTCGTCCAAATTAGTTTTAGGTGTTCAAAACTGCCCAGATTGTGTTTTTAAGGCAGTTTTGAGTGTTTTGTTGCTGTTTTGAGTCTTTTGGTTTGTTTTAGTGTTTTAGTGTTTAGTTTTGCATTCTTTGAGTCTAGTTTAGTGTTTTAACCTTTGTTTTACGTTTTTGAGTCAGTTTTCAAGTGGTTTAAGCTAATTTCGTGTGTTTTTAGGTTCAATTGACAAAGTTGGCATGAAAGTGCAATTTGGAGCATTTTAGAGCAGTTTTGGGCTTGGAATGGATTGCACATGGATGGAGCAAGGCGGATGGACGAATTTGAAGATCAAGAGAGGCTAGGAATGTGATTAAGATCTAGAAGAATTAAATTGAAGACTTTGAAGATAAGGAATCAGCTACAAAGAAGGAATATTATCCAAATTTCCTTATCTTATCCTAACCTTATCCAATCTTATCTTATCTTATCTGTGACATCCCACATCGCCCAAGGGAGTGATCCTTATATGTATATTCCCATCTCTACCTAGCACGAGGCCTTTTGGGAGCTCACTAGCTTCAGATTCTGTAGGAACTCCGAAGTTAAGCGAGAAGGGGGCTAGAGCAATCCCATGATGGGTGACCCACTGGGAAGTTGCTCGTTTGTTCCCAAAAATAAAACCGTGAGGGAATGGTAAGCCCAAAGCGGACAATATCGTGCTACGGTGGTGGAGCGGGCCCGGGAAGTGGTGCCGCCCGGGCCGGGATGTGACAATTGGTATCAGAGCCTAACCCTAGTCGCGTGTGTGCCGACGAGGACGTCGGGCCCCTAAGGGGGGTGGATTGTGACATCCCACATCGCCCAGGGGAGTGATCCTTATATGTATATTCCCATCTCTACCTAGCACGAGGCCTTTTGGGAGCTCACTGGCTTCAGATTCTGTAGGAACTCCGAAGTTAAGCGAGAAGGGGGCTAGAGCAATCCCATGATGGGTGACCCACTGGGAAGTTGCTCGTGAGTTCCCAAAAATAAAACCGTGAGGGAATGGTAAGCCCAAAGCGGACAATATTGTGCTACGGTGGTGGAGCGGGCCCGGGAAGTGGTGCCGCCCGGGCCGGGATGTGACAATTGGTATCAGAGCCTAACCCTAGTCGCATGTGTGCCAACGAGGACGTCGGGCCCCTAAGGGGGGTGGATTGTGACATCCCACATCACCCAGGGGAGTGATCCTTATATGTATATTCCCATCTCTACCTAGCACGAGGCCTTTTGGGAGCTCACTGGCTTCAGATTCTGTAGGAACTCCGAAGTTAAGCGAGAAGGGGCTAGAGCAATCCCATGATGGGTGACCCACTGGGAAGTTGCTCGTGAGTTCCCAAAAATAAAACCGTGAGGGAATGGTAAGCCCAAAGCGGACAATATCGTGCTACGGTGGTGGAGCGGGCCCGGGAAGTGGTGCCGCCCGGGCCGGGATGTGACAATTGGTATCAGAGCCTAACCCTAGTCGCATGTGTGCCAACGAGGACGTCGGGCCCCTAAGGGGGGTGGATTGTGACATCCCACATCGCCCAGGGGAGTGATCCTTATATGTATATTCCCATCTCTACCTAGCACGAGGCCTTTTGGGAGCTCACTGGCTTCAGATTCTGTAGGAACTCCGAAGTTAAGCGAGAAGGCGGCTAGAGCAATCCCATGATGGGTGACCCACTGGGAAGTTGCTCGTGAGTTCCCAAAAATAAAACCGTGAGGGTATGGTAAGCCCAAAGCGGACAATATCGTGCTACGGTGGTGGAGCGGGCCCGGGAAGTGATCCGCCCTGGGCCGGGATGTGACATTATCCTATCCTAATCTTTTCCTGCCTTAATTCCAACTTCAAAGAGGACTCATTTTCACATTAAATCACCTAACTATCAAGTTCTAGAAGCCTTATTTTCGTGCATTAAGTTTATGCCACGTGTAACCCTTCTAGAAGTTCTAGAATCTGCCACAAGGACCATTCCTTGTCCTTCTTGGAATCTGATTGAAAGTGTCCTTCTTCTTTGGTGATTTGGAGTCCTAATTCCTTTCCTTTTCAGCCCAATTTCGTGCCTCCCCTTCACCCTATAAATACATGATGCGACAACACTCAAAAACCACCACCCTCTGCCACAAATTCACACCACACCATTCACACAAATCCCCATTGTTGGCAGCAAGGAAGGAAGGAGGAGCCACCTGGAATGTTTCTAGGTGTATTCTATCTTTGTTTAATGTTTAAGTTTAATTATCTTTGTTTTGCGAACATGTGGAACTAATTTCTTTTTAGATGGAGGTGAATTCGAAGCCATGATTATATGTTTTATATGAATTGATTCCATCCAGTTATTGTTTTTTAAGGCATGAATGTGATTTGCTTATCTAAGTTATTAAAACTTGTTTATGTATGTGGGTTGAGGGTCGACACTTAATTTGCATGCATGAATTTGATGCTAGAGTATAAGGGGGTCTCACTTAATATTTATTCACTTATATTCACAAGTAGTGGAGGTTGCTAGTCACAATCGTGTTAAGTAAATCCTTGGTATGAGTCTCATGCATTTCATAGTTATGAATGCCTTGTCAATGCTTATGATTTTCATAGAACTTAATGACTTTTGGCATGTATCTCTATCATGCGTTTCATATAGGGAACTTGAGAAAGATAATTTGGTTTAGATGCGTATTCCATCTAATTCAATGAAATAAGGAAAATCTGATGGTTAGTTGATGTGATAAAAGATAGCACTCAAATTAAACCCTCTTTTTGACAATTGTAGTATAGATATAAGTAGGGATCGTTCTAGGCCGGGGATTAGGAGGGATTGCTAATCTAATGAAAATTTACTCAAAGATGTGAAAATATGCTTTAAAACACTTTAAATAAACTCACAAGACTCTTACTAACTTGTATGACTCAAAACAACCAAAAAAAACTCAATTTAGACTTTAGGACTTAATTTGGACGAAAACACACTTAGTTTTGACTCTAAAGACTCAAAAAGACTCCTTTGGACAAATTTGGAACAAGTAAGAAAAGGGGTTTTGATTTTGGACGAATTTAAAAGAAAACAAGTAACTTAAAACTTTAAAACAGATTTTGGACGAATTTAAGAAAAACCAATGGATGATGGGATAGCCAAGGGATACTTCTCCACACATGATACATTCAAACATAAATTGATTTCCAGTTGCTTTTCCGATAAACCATGAACCTCAACACCCCAGATTAACCGTGACATCACTAATTAACCCTCAGATTTCCCTTAAGTTAGTGGATTGGATGACATCATACGACAACCCAAAGCATTCTTCAAAAGTCCCCTACATGACATCATAATAGAGATACGGTCAAAGATCATTACGTTCAATAGAAATCATAAGTATTGACAAAGCACTTGTAACTATGACATCATGATACTCATGCTAGGAATTTACTTAACATGATTGTGAAAACAACCTTAACTACTTGTGAACATAAGTTTGTGACGATTATGTGAAACACCCTTATATTCTAGCACCAAATTCAAGCATGCAAATTAAGTAGGCCTCCCTAATAAACATACAAGAATAAGTTATCCATCAAACGGTTAAGTAAATTACATTCACAATTTATGAAATCACAACTGGAATTTATCAACTCATATTATAAACGTAATCATGGTTTCAAAGCATCCCTAGGCTAAAACGAGTTTAGCCTCTCATGTTCATGACAAAACAAAGCAACATAGAATTAAACATTAAAAGTAAAAGATAGATTACACCTAAAACGTCCAACACTCCAACTCGAATGCACAAACGCCCAAGGCTTGGTCTTCCTTCTCCTCTTCCTTGCTAAGTCACGGCACAAGGTCTAGGGTGGTTTTGTGGATGATTTTCTGGGTTTTGGATGGATTTAGGCAGGTGTGGTGGTGCGGCAAGGGTTGGTGGTGGTGTATGGAGGTTGGGATGGAGGTTTGGAAGTAGGGGAATGAGGGAAGGTTAGTTGCAAGGTTGCGGCAAAGGGTGGATTTCTGAATGAATGAATGAATGAATGTTGTGTGAAGGGTGGTGATTAAATGGTGCGGCAAGGGCTGTTTATATAAGCTAATTTGGCACACTTAGTGAAGGAGAAGGATTGCACAATCCCATTGAAAAAGGGTTAATTCAAGGCAGAAACCAAAGGGGATTGGGATAGGTAGTGCACGGCATGGATTTAGGGATTTCTAGAAGGTTAGGTGCGGCACACATGTAGGGATAGGATAAGGTGTTCTAGAAGAAGTGTTTAAGGCAGATTCCTAACCCTAAAGGGACATGAACATGTGATATAAGAGTAGGAGAAGGATTGCAATTCCTAAACCTACAAGGAATGGTGTTCATGCGGCATACACTTGGATAAGGCTTCTAGAAACTGAAATAGGTATTCAAATATGTAATTAATCCCCTCAAATTAGCTAGGTTTAAGTCTTACCCTGATTTGGATAGGATAGGATAGGATAGGATAAGATAAGGTTAGGAAAGGATAAGGTTGAATAGGATAGGATAAGATAAGGTTGGATAAGGTTCCTTGTTTCTTGCTATTTCCTTATCTTCTTTGCTTTAGGACTTCCTCCACCAGATTTGTAGCCCTTCCTAGTCCTTCTTGACTTCAATTTCGTCCATCCTCTTTACTCCATGGTCAAGCTATTCAATCCATGCCCAAAAATGCTCCAAATAGCCTTAAAATGCACTTTCTTGCTCCTTTTGCCATTAGGACCTAAAAACATACGAAAATAACTTAAAAGACTGAAATACATAGTAATTAACTCACTAAATGCAAGAAAACAACATAACTAAGTAGCATAAATATGCTCCTATCATTAGTTGTGCGATGCAACTAACTTGGGGCGTTGTCATTCATAGTCTAAAGGAAAAATAACTGGAAATTGGTTCATATGCATATATCATGTGTGGAGAACTACCCTCTAACTAGCCATTCACCCATATTTTTCCCCAATTTCATCCAAGTTGTTTAAGAACCTTTAATCTGCTTGTCTTTACTTTAATTTCGTCCAAAATCCAATCCCCCTTTACTTTGTTGTGTCAAATTAGTTAGAATCTGTCCAAATTTATGTTTTTAAGTGTTTTGAGTCAAGTTAAAAGTAATTTTCGTCCAAATCATCCTTTAGTGTCTAGTTTGAGTCTATTTGATTATTTTGTGCTGTTTTGAGTCTTTTTAGTTTGTTTTGAGTCATAAGTATAGTTTTCTATTTTTGAGTCTAGTTTAGTGTTTTAGAGTCTAATTTGAGTAGATTAGCATCCCTTCTAATCCCTGGCCTAAAACGATCCCTAGTTTCATATACTACAATCATAGGGTTTTAATTTGAGTGAGTCTCAAAATATTTCACATCAAATTTTGGCGCCGCTGTCGGGGATTAGAAGGGATGCTAATTTACTCAAATTAGACTCTAAAACACTAAACTCGACTCAAAAATAGAAAACTATAGTTATATGACTCAAAACAAACTAAAAAGACTCAAAACAACACACAATAATCAAATAGACTCAAACTAGACACTAAAGGATGATTTGGACGAAAATTACTTTTAACTTGACTCAAAACACTTAAAAACATAAATTTGGACAGATTCTAACTAATTTGACACAACAAAGTAAAGGGGGATTGGATTTTGGACGAAATTAAAGTAAAGACAAGCAGATTAAAGACTCTTAAACAACTTGGACGAAATTGGGGAAAAATATGGGTGAATGGCTAGTTAGAGGGTCCTTCTCCACACATGATATATGCATATGAACCAATTTCCAATTATTTTTCCTTTAAACTATGAATGACAACGCCCCAAGTTAGTTGCATCGCACAACTAACCATCAGATTTTCCTTATTTCATTGAATTAGACGGAATACGCATCTAAACCAAATTATCTTTCTCAAGTTCCCTATATGAAACGCATGATAGACATACATGTCAAAAGTCATTAAGTTCTATGAAAATCGTCAGCATTAACAAGGCATTCATCACTATGAAACGCATGAGACTCATACCAAGGATTTACTTAACACGATTGTGACTAGCAACCTCCACTACTTGAGAATATAAGTGAATAACTATTAAGTGAGACCCCCTTATACTCTAGCATCAAATTCATGCATGCAAATTTAGTGTCGACCATCAACCCACATACATAAACAAGTTTTAATAACTTAGATAAGCAAATCACATTCATGCCTTAAAAAACAATAACTGGATGGAATCAATTCATATAAAACATATAATCATGGCTTCGAATTCACCTTCAACTAAAAAGGAATTAGTTCCACATGTTCGCAAAAGAAAGATAATTAAACTTAAACATTAAAAACAAATATAGAATACACCTAGAAACACTCCAGGTGGCTCCTCCTTCCTTCCTTGCTGCCAACAATGGGGATTTGTGTGAATTTAGGCTCTTTAGGTGTGGTGTGTATTTGTGGTAGAGGGTGGTGGTTTTTGAGTCTTGTGGCATCATGTATTTATAGGGTGAAGGGGAGGCACGAAATTGGGCTGAAAAGGATAGGAATTAGGACTCCAAATCGCCAAAGAACAAGGACACTTTCAATCAGATTCCAAGGAGGACAACGAATGGTCCTTGTGGCAGATTCTAGAACTTCTAGAAGGGTTAAATGTGGCATAAATTTAATGCACGAAAATAGGGCTTCTAGAACTTGATATTTAGGTGATTTAATGTGAAAAGGAGTCATCTTTGAAGTTGGAATTAAGGTAGGAAAAGATTATGATAGGATAAGATAAGATAAGATTGGATAAGGTTTGGACAAGATAAGGAAATTTGGATAATATTCCTTCTTTGTAGCTGATTCCTTATCTTCAAAGTCTTCAATTTAATTCTTCTTGATCTTAATCACATTCCTAGCCTCTCTTGATCTTCAAATTCGTCCATCCACCTTGCTCCATGCATGTGCAATCCATTCCAAGCCCAAACTGCTCTAAAATGCTCGAAATTGCACTTTCTTGCGAACTTTGTCAATTGAACCTAAAAACACAAGAAAATAGCTTAAAACACTCTAACAAGTAGAAATTAGCTATGTGAATGCAAAAAAAACAAGCTAACTAAGTCGCAGAAATATGCTCCTATCAAATTCCCCCACACTTAGCTTTTTCTAGTGATGCGAGATTTATACGCACACAAATTAAACCCTCTTTTCGTCAAATTGTAGTATATGTATAAGTAGGGATCGTTCTGGACCGGGGATTAGGAGGGATTGTTAATCCCTTGGATTTGACTCAAAAACGTAAAATAATAATATGAAACACTATACTAGACTCAAAGAATTCAAAACTAAACACTTAAAACATTAAAACAAACCAAAAGACTCAAACATCACCCAAAACACTCAAAACTGCCTTAAAAACACTTTCTGGGCAGTTTTGAGCACTTTGGTGAATTTGGACGAATTTATGTAATAAATTGAATCACAACACTTATAAACACAAACTAAATGTATTTCTAACTAAATTGGACATTAAAGTAAAGGGGGAAATAGATTTGACGAAAATTGAAATTAAAACAGATTGTAAGTAAAAACAGAAAGTAAAGATGAATGTGATGGAATAGAATGATGAAAAATTGGTTAGAGGGTTCCTTATCCACACATGAACATAAGCATATAATTTGACTCCCAGTTATGACTTCAACAAACGATGAATGACAATGCTCCAAGTTAATTAGGTACGCTTAAATTAACCTTCAGATTTCCCTAGATTCATTGGATTGAATGGGATACGCATTACAACCAAATTATTCCTAATCAAAGTCCCTAACATGGAATACGCATGATAGAGACATTCAACAAAGATCATTAAGTTCAACGGAAATCATAAACATCGACTAGGCATTCATAACTATGGAATACGCATGTTAATCCAGCCTAGGGTTTACTAAACACAATCGTGACTAGCGATTTTTACTACTCATGAATATAAGTTCATAACGATTAGGTGAAATTCCCTTATATCCTAGCATCAAGTTTAGGCATGCAAATTAAGTGTCGACCCTCAACCCACATACATAACAAGTTCTTAATCAAAACAGAAATGTAAACCACATCTAAAGTTCATGAATTCATAACTGGAGTAAATCAAATCATAACCAACATATGTCCATGGCTTCAAACTTTCCTCTAACTAAAAAGAAATTAATGAAAACAAAAACAAAAGAAGAAAGAACAAATGGATGGAATTGAATGGATGGAAAGTTAGCTACGGGGTTCATCTCCACATATGTTATACTTGCATAATAAAACGATTTCCAATTGCATTTCAATAAACCATGAAACTCAACGCCCCGGGTTAATTAGGTCCGCTTAAATTAACCGTCAAGTTTTCCTTAAGTTAATGAATTGGATGGGTTAGCGCAACGCAATTCACAACATTCTCCAAAAGTCCTTTACGTGAAAAGCACAATAAAGATACAATCAAAGATCATTAAGCATCATGAAAACTATAAGTGTTGACGAGGCATTCGTTACTATGGAATACGCATGAAACTTATGCCAAGAATTCATTTAACGCGATTGTTTATAAGCAACCTCCACTACTTGTGAATATAAGTTCGTAACTATTAGGTGAAACTCACTTATATTCTAGCGTCATATTCATGCATGAAAATTAAGCGCGCATTCTCAATAAACATACATAAATAAGTTATCAATCAAACGGTTAAACAAATTGAATCCACAACTTATGAAACGCAATTAGAAGTAATCAAATCAAAATGCAAGCATAAACATATATTTCAAATCACCCCCTAGCCAAGGGGGTTTTAGTTCCTCATGGTACAAAACAAAGAGAATCAAAGAAACACCTAAACATTCCAACAACTCAAACTTGAATTGTATGAACGTTTAGGCCCTCTTCTCTTCCATTCCTCATTCGTACAAAACAAAGAGTATTGAAATTAAACATTGAAATCAAAGAAACACCTAAACATTCCAACAACTCAAACTTGAATTGTATGAACGTTTAGGCACTCTTCTCTTCCTCTTCGTTCTAGCACAAGGTCTAAGGATAGTTTGATGGTGTGAATGGTTTGGGGAGTGGTGGAGGAATGGAAGGATGGTGTTTGGATTGTAAGGGAGAGCACGACACAAGGGAGTTTGATGGTCTACATTTCTGCAATGGATGAGTGAATTGAGGTGTGGAATTGAATGAAGTGTGTGTGGTTTTTATAGGGAGAGAAAGGGTGAGAATGTGGCTGCAATGCATGTGAAAAACAGCTAGGAAAGTGGGTGGAAAGCTGGAATTGCACAAGGGGAATGCTGGAAAGTGCAAGGGAACCCACGACAATGCTTGTGGATGAGTTGGAAAAACATGTGAATGCTGAAATGGGAATGAAGGCCACGGCAAAGGGTGAAGTTTTTGATGATTTAAAATGTGGATGCATGATGAAGAGTTAATAAATAATGCATGTAGGGTTAGGAAATAAAATCATAACTTAAAGGGGGGATGATTAAAGGATGTGGCTAGGTTGGAAAGGTGTGGAGGATGGATGGAATGGCAATGGTGGGGAGTTCTTTGGTGATGAGTGCAATGATGAAGATTGAATAAATAATGCATGTGTTGATGAAATTGCATTTGTAAAGGTTGGAAAGTGGAAGGGAAAGGCACGGCAACAAGGAAGTGTTTGGGTGCATGTGTGTGAATGGTGGTTTTGCATGTGAATTGATGGATTGTTTGATTGGGCTAGGGGTTTTGCATGGCTCAAAGGATTGTTTGATTGGGCTAGGCCCTTTGTTTTATGTCCTAAAGAGCATGCAAGGCTTCAATTTCGTCCATCTTCTTTGCTCCATGATTAAGCTATCCAATCCATGCCCAAAAATGCTCCAAATAGCCTCAAAATGCACTTTCTTGCTCCCTAAGCCCTTAGAACCTGAAAACACACAAAAGAAGCATAAAGGACTAAAATAACTAAAGAAACATAACGTAAATGCACGAGAACAAGCCATTTAAGTCGCATGAATATGCTCCTATCATCTAGTCCCCGAGCAAAACAAAACATAACCTAAACCTTTCAACAATTGCCTCAGGGATTTCCAATGCAACATGACATATTAAAGATCACCACTCACACAGATTTTAGCTATCCCTACCCTTGAGCATATACTTAATCATAGTCACCACTCACTTGCCCCCATTTAATCAATTAAAACATGATTTTGAATGTAGTAACATGCCTTAGAGAATTCCCTCAATTCCTCACCAGATATACTCTGTATTTTCACACAGATTTTTTTACTACACTCCCTACACTAGGTATACGTGAGAAGATTGATGTAAACATGTAGACTAGCACTCACATATGTATAATCAAAGAAGGCACTTTCTGGAATTATTAACATGTATATGTATATGATCTCATGAATGGAATGCAAGTACTTAGACGCGAGAACCAGGGATACCATATGCTCAAACCAATTTTAAACTCCACATATTGAAACACATAACAATCAAGATTGAAGTCAAAGGGTTGTAACGGGGCTAAGGTATTGACTGACAAAGAGAGGTAAGCATAAACAAAAGTTCTTAAAGCAATAGTAAGCAAAGTAATGAAATAAACACTTTAGAATTCACTTTTGAATGCAAAAATCAACTTTGAACACCAAGGGACGATTCACACAAAACTTAGGGTCAAATTCAAACTTTTGGACCCTTTTTTCAACAATCAACACTTGTGAGTTCATTCTCACTTACTTTCAACTCCTTTTCTTTCCTTTCTTCAACTTTTTCTTCTTTTTCACGTTTTTTTTTTTTTTTTTTTTTTTCTTCGCCCTAGTCTTTCTTTGGCACACAAATCATACATTCTGCTAGATTCCCATGAAAATCCTTCCCCCACACTTGTTTTTCTACAATTTTTAGATCAAAAGGAATTCCCTCTAAATCATGCTTTACTATACTTTAAGAACAAGGGTATGGATAGTCCTATTCTAGTTTAGGTAAGGATAATGTGGCTAACAAAGACAATAGGCTAAGGCTCAAAGGCATTAACATACAATACATGTGCAAACAGTAAGGCTTTTTGGCTTTGGTTTTAACTAAACAACTTCATCTTGTTTTATGTTATGCACTCAATTTTATTCTTTGAATGAAATGGGCATGAGTTCTAGTATTTGGAACTATAGTGATGAAACGCATTCTAAGTGCAACCAAGAAAAGAATAATGAGATCATGCAACGACTTAGAAAACAAGAACATCAAGATTAATAACTCTCCAAATAAAGTTCAGGCTCAAGTCTCTCAGGGTTGTAGCGTTAGTTTAAGTTTCTTCCTTCAAGCATGTTACAAAAACTAATTTTTTTTTCCTTGTGATTATATGTGAATTTGTAAATGTCAACTACAACTAAGCATAAACCAAAGAGCATATCAAACTTCCATCCATGTTTGTAACTTTCTTTAATAGTCATGCAAATAAAAACCAAATCCTCATCATTGTGTCGGAAGGTATCCTAAGACACAAACAAACACACAAACAAAAACGACTCTAAAAACAACTCTTTTTGGGTTTTTAAAACACTGTTTTTCGATTTTTTTTTTCAAATTTTCGGATTTTCTGTTTAAGACACATAAAAATACTTCAAAACACACTAAAAACACTTAAAAACAGTGAATAACAACTTTAGAAGTGATAGGTGATAAAATACCACGAAAATTTCATGAAAAGCACTTTGTTTACGCCCCCCCCCCCCCCCCCCCCAACACTTAAACCAAACATTGTCCTCAATGTTTTTTAAGCATAGACTCACAAACAAACAACCAAATAACACAACTAACAAACACGACAAACATGGCAAAGTAAAAGCAATAAAGAGTAGGGTTTAGGAACGCAAATCTAGTTGTGGAGCTGGAGATTCCTAGGTCTTCTTTATTTGAATGCATGGGTTGCCTCCCAAGAAGCGCTTGCTTTAATGTCTTCCAGCCGAAAAATACCTCCTTTTAAGCTCCCCTAGGTCCCATGCAATGGGAGGTGATACTTGAGATGATCCGGTAATGGTTTAAATTCAAGATTGGGTGCCTGAATCATCAACAACCTGTTAGTATAAAACGAAATTGAAATTAGAGGAGGTGGCTTACCTATGTGCTCCAATAAGAACTCAAGGATAAACACATCTTCTTTGAACGTTTCAGGGACTTTGCACTCGGCCAGATTTGGTGTTTTGAGAGTTATGACTTGTCCCGTGTCATAAAATCCAATTTCTTTGCGAATTGTTGTCTCAATTATATCCTCTTTGATGAATTCTAGACATTCCCTAGCCACATCTTGCTCGTGATTCTTTGGAAAGGATTCGAAGATGCCTTTCTCACCCTCTTCTTCCTTGGATTGCATGATCCTGCAAGGAATAGGGACATTTGGTGGAACGGGGTTAGAAATAATTAAATTTGGAACAACCTTACCTGAATTGGATGGCGTAGGAGCAATAAGTGCCTGCGGCAAAGGTGTTTCCACCCTTGCCGTGGGTTGGGTGTGTACCTCTTCCTCAAATTGCAATCTTTCATCTTCCTTGTAATTTGATTTTGATGGTTTAGGGTCTGTTCCAACCTCCTTCCTACTTCTCAAGATGATTTCCTTGGCAGTTTCAAATCCTCCCTTCGGATTTGCAATGGTTGAACTAGGGAGTTTGCCTTGGTCTCGAAATTGTCCTACGAACTCCAATATCTGCCCAATTTGCTTTTCCAAGTGGTCCAACCTTTTGTCTTGATTTTGCATTGCTTTGTTTTGATTTTCTTGCCCCTGAGACGAATTGGTGAATAACTTAATAAACGTATCATTATATAAAGACGTACCTGAATTTGTTTGGGCAGGTTGCGGTGGCTGCATAGGTGTTGTATAGAACTCCTCATATGGCTGCCAATATTCTCCTTGTTAAGCCTCCTTGACTTGATTTTGTGACCCCTACACCAAAGAAATTAATTCATTAAGAATTTGATTATAATCTATTGACGAACCTGAGTTTGGTTAGGCATATTGTATATGAGGTTGTGGTGGCTACATAGGCGTTGAATAGAACTCCTCATATGGCTGCCAATATCCTTTGTGTTCAACTTGTTGAAATTCCCACCACATAGAGTTTGAATGATCACTCCAATCTCTTTGTGCACATTGATTTGCTTGATATTCTTGCCTATAAGAAGCACCAAATGTAGGGACGCCTTGCATTGTGGACCCTTCGACAACTGTGATAACTGACAAGTAAGATTCGCTATTTGAGCTTGAAGGTTAACAATTGCCATGTCTTGCTTCTCTAGTACCTGAAATCAAAGAAATAAAACTAAATCAAATATCAAAAGAAAAATAAACAAACAAACAGAGGGATTAGCAATTTTACTAATCCCCGGCAACGGCGCCAAAATTTGATGTGAAATATTCTAAGACTCACTCAAATTAAAACCCTATGACTGTAGTATATGAAAGTAGGGATCATTTTAGGCCGGGGATTAGAAGGGATGCTAATCTACTCAAATTAGACTCTAAAACACTAAACTAGACTCAAAAATAGAAAACTATACTTATATGACTCAAAACAAACTAAAAAGACTCAAAATAGTACAAAATAATCAAATAGACTCAAACTAGACACTAAAGGATGATTTGGACGAAAATTACTTTTAACTTGACTCAAAACACTTAAAAACATAAATTTGGACATATTCTAACTAATTTGACACAACAAAGTAAAGGGGGATTGGATTTTGGACGAAATTAAAGTAAAGACAAGCATATTAAAGACTCTTAAACAACTTGGACGAAATTGGGGAAAAATATGGGTGAATGGCTAGTTAGAGGGTCCTTCTTCACACATGATATATGCATATGAACCAATTTCCAGTTATTTTTCCTTTAGACTATGAATGACAACGCCCCAAGTTAGTTGGATCGCATAACTAACCATCAGATTTTCCTTATTTCATTGAATTAGATGGAATACGCATCTAAACCAAATTATCTTTCTCAAGTTCCCTATATGAAACGCATGATTGAGATACATGTCAAAAGTCATTAAGTTCTATGAAAATCATAAGCATTGACAAGGCATTCATCACTATGAAACGCATGAGACTCATACCAAGGATTTACTTAACACGATTGTGACTAGCAACCTCCACTACTTGTGAATATAAGTGAATAACTATTAAGTGAGACCCCCTTATACTCTAGCATCAAATTCATGCATGCAAATTAAGTGTCGATGCTCAACCCACATACATAAACAAGTTTTAATAACTTAGATAAGCAAATCACATTCATGCCTTAAAAAACAATAACTGGATAGAATCAATTCATATAAAACATATAATCATGGCTACGAATTCACCTCCATCTAAAAAGAAATTAGTTCCACATGTTCGCAAAAGAAAGATAATTAAACTTAAACATTAAAAACAAAGATAGAATACACCTAGAAACACTCCAGGTGTCTCCTCCTTCCTTCCTTGCTGCCAACAATGGGGATTTGTGTGAATTTAGGCTCTTGAGGTGTGGTGGATGGTGTGGTGTGAATTTGTGGTAGAGGGTGGTGGTTTTTTAGTGTTGTGGCATCATGTATTTATAGGGTGAAGGGGAGGCACGAAATTGGGCTAAAAAGGAGAGGAATGAATTAAGACTCCAAATCACCAAAGAACAATGACACTTTCAATCAGATTCCAAGGAGGACAAGGAATGGTCCTTGTGGCAGATTCTAGAACTTCTAGAAGGGTTACACGTGGCATAAACTTAATGCACGAAAATAGGGCTTCTAGTACTTGATATTTAGGTGATTTAATGTGAAAAGGAGTCCTCTTTGAAGTTGGAATTAAGGTAGGAAAAGATTAGGATAGGATAAGATAAGATAAGATTGGATATGGTTTGGATAAGATAAGGAAATTTGGATAATATTCCTTCTTTGTAGTTGATTCCTTATCTTCAAAGTCTTCAATTTAATTCTTCTAGATCTTAATCACATTCCTGCCGCCCATGATGCAATCAACTTCACTAACGAAGACTTGCTGCTAAGGTCAAAGCCTCACAACCGTCATCTCTTCACCATTGGGTACCTGAGGGAACACAAAGTCCATCGCATGCTAGTGGATGGTGGATTGACCATAAACATCATGCCAAAGCCAACAATAACCAAGAAACAAGAAGCGGAAGTCATGCCATCTTCAAGCAAAGACGATGATGAGCCTACCAAGCCCGCAACAACCAAAGGGAGTGTGGTGCCCTCAAAAGGATCAAACACACCCGTCTTCTAATACATCCCCATGTCAAGAAGAAAGAATGGGCAATCCCCATTCAAAACTGGAACAAGCAAAGCTGACACACAGCTGTATAAGGACGATGTAAAGCTGCATAAGACAAATGCAATTTTACCTTTGACATAGCTAGGCAATGCTAAAGTTTCAAAACCACTGCAAGATTTCGTAAAACCCCTACCAAAGGGGATGGAACCAAGCTCTCTTCCAACCAAGAGGACAAAAGAAGGTTTCAACCCAAATGCCTACAAACTCATGTCGAAGGCCGGGTACAATTTCACCTCCTCTTCAAATCTTAGAAAGAAGAATGCAAACGCCGTCAACAACAAAGAACGTGACCTCACTGAGACTTAAAAGAAGTCAAAGAAGCATGGCTATGGAGTTGGCAACAGCACAGTTAGACTTGGCTTCACACTAAATACGCCCATGAAGATTTCAAGAAAAGTAAGAAACGCTAAAGCTCAACACATCAGCATGAGCGTTGAACAAAGTCAAGAGGAGTCTGATAGGAGCATATTTAGATGACTTAGCTAGCTTGTTATTGTGCATTTGTGTTGTTATTTCTTAGTTAACGTAGTATTTCAAGTCATTTTCGTGTGTTTGTAGGTCCAAAGGGTTAAAGTACCAAGAAAGTGCATTTTGGTGCATTTTGGAGCAGTTTTGGGCACTAAATGGATAGCTTGTATATGAAGCAAGGTGGATGGACGAATTTGGAGTCAAATAAGGCTAGGAACGTGCTACAAATCAAAAAAGGAAAGTTCAAGACAAAGAAGATAAGGAAAGAACAAGAAATATGGAAACGTATCCTAACAACCTTATCTTATCCAAACCTTATCCTATCTTATCCTAACCTAATCTTGTTCCACCTTAATCCTAGCTGCAAGTGGATCTAAAAACATGATTTCTAGAATCCATATCTAACCCTAAAAGGGTGCTGCACCCTTCCCCCTTTTATCTCTTCTAGAAAACCCAAAATCAGCCACAAAACACCTAGTTTCTAGAAGGCCCAATTTTGGACGAATTTCCTAAACCTTTTTCCTTTTGGATTCTGATTTATTGGGCCTCATTCCTTGTGGATTTGGGTTACACAAATCCTTTTATGAAACTAATTGGGCCAAACCCTCTCCTAAGTGGATTTAACTCACTTATGCCGAACCCTAGGGCCCTAATCCAATAAATCTGCTAAGTGTAACCCTAATCTAATTAACCCTAGGACTATATAAACATATTTTCAGCCACAAATTCGTAGGAACCCTCACGCTATTCAGAAAACCCCTTGCCGTAAGCCCTAGCCTCCATTCTCCCTCCTTCATTCACTCTATACACTTCCATACACAACCTGCCGCACTCTACCACCATAGTCAGCCATCAGTCATCATCCTAAGCAAGAATACATCATTCATAACCCCCCAAAACCATCACCCACACCTTGTGTTGCAGCAAGGAAGAAGAAGGAAAACCCTAGCCGTGCATGCCATTCAACTTGGAATTGCTGGAACGTTTTAGGTGTAATCTTTCTTGTGTTTTTCAATGTTTAATTTCAAGAATCTTTGCTTTGTGAGTATGAGGAACTAATCCCCTCTTGGCTAGGGGGAATTTCGAAACCATGGCTATATTTGCATTATGATTTGATTACTTCCAGTTGTGATTTCATGAATGGTGAATTCAATTTACTTATCTATTTGAATTAAAACCTTTTTGTGTATGTGGGTTGAGGGTGCACACTTAATTTGCATGCATAAATCTGATGCTAGGATATAAGGAAACTTCACCTAATCGTTGGGAACTTATATTCATAAGTAGTAAAGGTTGTTAGTCACAATCATGTTAAGTAAATTCTTGGCATAAGTATCATACGCTTTCATAGTTACGAGTGCCTCGTCAACACTTATGATTTTCGTAGAATTTAATGATCTTTGATTGTTTCTTTATTATGCGCTTTCATGGAGAGAACTTTTGAGGAATAATTTGATTGCAATGTGCTAATTCCATTCAATTCAATGACTTAAGGAAAATCTAAGGGTTAATTTAAGCGTACCTAATTAACTTGGGGTGTTGAGGTTCATGGTTCATTGAATAAGCAACTGGAGATTGTTTTGTACGCAAGTATGTCATGTGTGGAGAAAGACCTCCTAGCTAGGCCATCATCCATTTAATTTCACCAATTTCGTGCAAATCTGCCTAGTTTAAAGTCTTGTTTTTGTTTACTTTATTTTCGCCCAAAACCAAATCCCCCTTTATTTTAGAGTGTCTAACTAGTTCAAATCTGTTTTAGATTGTGTGTTCAAGTGTTTTGATTCAAGTTAGAACCAAATTTCGTCCAAATTTGTGTTTAGAGTCAAAGCTGCCCAGTTTGTGTTTTTTAGGCAGTTTTGAGTCTTTTAAGTTGAGTTAAGTGTTTTAAAGTTTAGTTTTAGTTATTTGAGTCAGTTTAAAGTGTTTAGCAATCCCTCCTAATCCCCGGTTTAAGAACGATCCCTACTTACTTAATACTATAATTGTCAAAAGAGGGTTAATTTGTGTGTTAAGTTAATTTGCACATCAGAGTCTAAACTCGCCCCTCGAATGTTAGTCTTCGATAAGCTGAATCGTTCAAAACCTAGAATTTCGGCACTTGATTGCATTGGTGGTCAAGACTGAACCTCTATTTTTAAAAAACTTAACATGCTAATACCGCAAAGCTCTGTTTTTGAAAGGTTGTCATACCCTAAGAAACAAAAGCAACACGGCTAGCTCTCCTCGGCGACCGTCGATCTTGGAAAGACCTGAAGAAACCAAGAAGCCTTCTGGAAAGAGGAAGACCATGCCCAAAGAAGAAAAACTCAACGGTCTAGTAGAAAAAGACAACGTTCGAAGTTCAATTCCTTCAAGGATGAAACGCCAAGCAACCTTGGAAGTTGACACAAAATGACCACTGAAGGTAATGAGGCACACCATCATCAACACTGGCTAATCTTCACCCCAACAAGCTCAAAAGGACAGCATTGAAGAGGAGGTCTAAGACGTCTTCCACATCACGATTCAAGAAGACAAAGAAGATGAAATCCCCAAGGACGACGTCACCGCTGTGCCACCATAACTTGAGGATAAGGGGCAAGCCACAGTTGATGATCTCAAGGAACTCAACTTAAGCATAAGCGAGGAGCCGAAACCTATCTTTGTAAGTGCACTACTAAGTGCGGATGAGATCGAGGAGTACTACCAACTGCTATTAGAGTACAAAGACGTCTTTACTTGAACCTACAAGGAAATGCCCGCTTTAACCCTACTATCGCCGTGCATCGTCTTGCAATCAAGCCTGGAACGCGACCGATAAAGCCAACTCAAAGACGCTATCGATCTGAGATCATCCCACAAATTGAGGTTGAGATTGACAAGCTAATCGAAGCAGGCTTCATTCGAGAGGTGCAATACCCTAAATGGATATCCAACATTGTCATTGTCCTTAAGAAATTTGGACAAATACGTCTTTGTAAGTGCACTACTAAGTGCGGATGAGATCGAGGAGTACTACCAACTGCAATTAGAGTACAAAGACGTCTTTACTTGAACCTACAAGGAAATGCCGGCCTTAACCCTACTATCGCCGTGCATCATCTTGCAGTCAAGCCTGGAACGCAACCGATAAAGCCAACTCAAAGACGCTATCGATCTGAGATCATCCCACAAATTGAGGTTGAGATTGACAAGCTTATCGAAGTAGGCTTCATTCGAGAGGTGCAATACCCTAAATGGATATCCAACATCGTCATTGTCCTTAAGAAATTTGGACAAATACGTGTTTACGTAGACTTTAGAGACCTCAAATATGCTTGCCCGAAAGATGACTTTCCTTGGCTAATCATCGAAATCATGGTGGATGTGACCACTAGCCACGAGGTGTTATCATTCATGGATGGCTCATCTAGGTACAATCAAATTCACATAGCTCCTAAAGATGAGGAACTAATAGCCTTCCGCACTCCAAAATGTATCTACTGCTACAAGGTAATGCCCATTGGCTTGAAGAACGCATGAGCTACATATAAACGCACTATGCAGAACATTTTCAACGACATGCTACACAAAAATGTAGAGTGTTACATAGACGACTTGGTGATGTTACATAGACGACATGCTAGGAATTTACTTAACATGATTGTGAAAACAACCTTAACTACTTATGAATATAAGTTTGTAACGATTATGTAAAACTCCCTTATATTCTAGCACCAAATTCAAGCATGCAAATTAAGTAGGCCTCCCTAATCAAGATACAAGAATAAGTTATCCATCAAACGGTTAAGTAAATTGCATTCACAATTTATGAAATCACAACTGGACTCAATCAATTCATATCATAAATATAATCATGGTTTCAAAGCCTCCCCTAGGTAAAACGAGTTTAGCCTCTCATGTTCACAACAAAACAAAGGAAGATTGAATTAAATATTGAAAACAAAAGATAGATTACACCTAAAAACGTTCCAACACTCCAACTTGAATGCACAAACGTCCAAGGCTTCTTCTTCTTCTTCTTTTCTTCCTTGCAAGGCTGCGACACAAGAGTTCTAGGGTGATTTTTGATGGATTTCTAGGTTGTGAATGGATTTAGGTTGGTAGGGTAGTGCGGCAAAGGTTGGGGATGGTGTATAGATGTTTGGGTGAAGGTATGAAAGTGTATGAATGGTGGAAAGATGGGTAGAAGGCTGTGGCAAAGGGTTGGAAGAAGGGATGAAGGATGGCAAAATGTGTGGGTGAATGATTAGGGTTAAATGATGGGTGCGGCTTTGGTATTTATTTGAGAGAAAGAGTCCTAAGGTTTATTACATAGTTTAGGAAAGGATTCAACCCCAAATCCATAAGGAAAATGAGATATGAAATCAGAAATCAAAAGGGAAAAATGAAGGTAATTTGCGGCATCAATTGTATGAAAAGGAATGTGATTTAATGCTGAATTTAGGCAAGGATTTGGGATAGAAAAGGTATGTAAGGTGCGGCTGAGATTGGGGTGAAAAGGAATGTGGTTTTATGACATAGAATAGGAAACAAGGACCTCCCTTGGACGGCAGAGAAGGGAAAGTCTATGGGGTGCACGACAAGGGCAATTAGGTTGCAAGGAAGGCTTGATTTGTGTCCTAAAATGCATAGGAGTCTTCAATGTTGCTGAAACATGAGGTCTTTTATGATTAGGAAAGGTTAAACCAAAATAGGAAACCTTGGCTTAACTTTCCTACTTCAAGGAGGAAACCTTCTTTGACTAGGATTCCTCTTTTGATTAGGAATCCTCTTGTGATTAGGAATCCTAACACCTTTAGGTCTTCAATTTCGTCCATTCCTTTTGCTCCAAACATATGCTATCCATTCCAAGTCCAATTTTGCTCCAAAATGCTCCAAAATGCACCTTTTTGCTTCCTTAGCCATATGAACCTAAAAACACACGAAAATAGCTTAAACTACTAAAATAACTATGAACTAACAACATAAATGTACGAAAACAAGCTAACTAAGTCGCCTAAATATGCTTCTATCACTTGGTTGTCAAGATCAAGAAGAGATCTAATCACTTGAAGGATTTACAAATGATGTTTAACGAACTACGATACTACAACCTCAAAATGAACCTGTTGAAGTGTGCATTTGGCATCACTTCTGGAAAGTTACTCGGCTTCATTGTCAACCACCATGGCATTGAAGTGAACCAATTGAAGATTAAGGCCATTCAAAGTATGCCTGAACCAAGGAACTTACACGAGCTGAAAAGTCTACAAGGGCGACTTGCCTTCATCAGATGCTTCATCTCCAACCTCGCTGGACGCTGTCAACCCTTCAACCAACTCATGAAGAAGGACGCTCTGTTCATATGGGATGACGCCTATCACAATGCCTTTGAGAGCATAAAAAAGGTATCTGGCAAGCCTACCTATCTTAAGAGCTCTTGTGCTTGGAAAGTCGCTTATCCTATACATTGCCACATAAGAGGGTTCCATTGCAGCACTTTTGGCACAAGAAAATGAAGACCAAAAGGAAAAAGCACTCTAATACCTAAGTATAACTCTCACTGGTCCCAAGCTTTACTACTCACCGATCGAGAAGATGTGCCTCGCCCTAGTCTTTGCCATCCAAAAGCTAACACACTACATGCATGATTACACCATCCACTTGGTTGCTAAAGACAACCCAGTCAAGTACGTTATGTCAAAACCTGTTCTGACAAGGCGACTAGCTAAATTGGCGTTGCTTCTCAATCAATATGAGATCATTTATGTTGTATTCCTTTCAAGTGAAACTATAAGGATAGTATAATGCCACAAGTAAGGGTGTCAAACCACAGGGACTGATTAGACCTCTACAAATTACTAGCTTTATGTGAACCCTAACTAAACAATTGATAGGAGCATATTTATGCGACTTTTTATCTTATTTCGTTGCATTTACTTCGTTAATTTCCATTTATTTTGGTAATTTGTGTTATTTTCGTATTATTGCAAGTCCAATTGGTAAAGATGACAATAAATGGCTAAATGGAGCAATTTGGAGCAGTTTTGGACTTGGATTGGATAACATGCGTGGAGAGCATATGGGCTGGACGTTTTTGGTGTTTAAATGGTGCTAGACATGTGCTAAAATCTGGATAAATTAAACTTGAGGCTGGGAAGACAAGGAATTACACAAGAAAAAGGAATCCTAGTTGGAGAGGAACATTATCTTATCTAACCTTATCCAAACTTATCTCATCTTATCCAGTCTTATCTTATCTATAACCTTATCCAACATTATCCCATTTTATCCAACATTATCTCATCTTATTTCCAGCTGCAAAAGGAGTCCTTATCCTATTCTAAATACTTCCCATCTGATTCTAGGAGTCCTAAGATAATTCAATCACCCTAATCCTTTTTCTCCTTGGATTTAGCTGCGCCATTTGCCCTATATAAACAAGTTGTGCCGCAAATATCAAGGGGGGAGAGAGATTGTGTCGCGAGCTGCTATTCAACCATTGGAGTTTTCAGAGTTCTTTCTATCCTTGTTTAGTTTTAATGTTTATTTTAGATTGTTTTTCAGTTATGTTAAACATGCCTAACTAAATTTCTTTTTAGCTAGAGGAGAATTCGAAGCCATGATCATATGTTTTATATAAAGTAATTACATCCAATTATTGTTTCATAAAACATGAATGCGATTTACTTATCTGTTTTATAGAAAACTTATTCTTGTATGTTTATTAAGGATGCATACTTAGTTTGCATGCAGGGATTTGATGCTAGAATATAAGGGAATTTCTCCTAATCGTTATGAACTTATATCTGTGAGTAGTAAAAGTCACTAGTCATGATTGAGTTAAGTAAATTCTCAGCAGGAGTATCATGCTTTTCATAGTTACGAAGGCTTTGTCAATGCTTATGATCTTCACAGAACTTAATGATCTTTGAGATGTATCTCTATCATACTTTTCATAGTTAGGGAACTTCAAAAGAATAATTTGGTTGCGTCACTGAGTCCAATTCAATGAACCTAGGAAAATCTGAGAGTTAATTTGTGCAGTTCGCATTTCATTTGGGGCATTGCCATTCATGGTTTATAGAAATAATAACTGGAAATCGATTTGTATGCATATGTTTCATGTGTGGAGAAGAATCCTCTAGCTAGCCTTTCACCTATATCTCGTACAAGACTTAATTCATGCTGCAATTTACTTTATTTTTGTTAAAATTCGTCCAAAAATCCCCCTCAGTTCTTATTTTGTTGTAGTCTAGTTTAGTTTTCAGCTTTTAAATTTAATTTGTGTTGATTAGCATCCCTCCTAATCCCCGGCCTAGAACGATCCCTACTTGCTCATACTATAATTGTCTAAATTATAGGGTTTAATTTGTGTGTTAGTTTTTACCACATCAAATTTTGGCGCCGTTGCCGGGCATTAGTAAAATTGCTAATCGCTCTATTTTTTTTTATCTTCTTTTTTTTATTTTGCTTTTGATATTTGATTCAGTTTCATTTCTTTGATTTCAGGTACTAGAGAAGCAAGACATGGCAATTGCTAATCTTGAAGCTCAAATGGCGAATCTTACTTCTCTTATGTCACAGTATATTGAAAGGTCCAGAATGCAAATAGTTGGTACATTTGGTGTGTCCTATAGGCAAGGATATCAAACTAATCAACATCCTCAATTAATTGAGAATGGAGGTTGGGAGAGTGTCAATTCTTAGGGTTATTTGGGCCATAATCAATCAAGGAACGACTTGTTTTCCAACACTTACAATCCAGGTGGGAGAGATCATTCAAATTTTATGTGGAGGGAACCTCAACAAGTTCAACAAGAGGATATTGGCAGCCATCTGAGGAGTTTTATTCAAGACCTATGCAGCCACCACAACCTCCCCCACAACAATCCCAACCAAATTCAGGTTCGTCAATGGATACTGATAAAATTCTTCAAGCACAAACTTTTTTGACTCAGGGTTTACAAAATCAACCCAAAGAGATGGGCGAAATGAAGAATCAAATGAGGCAAATGGCAGAATTCATGGAATAGTTTAGAGAACAAGGCAAGCTTCATAGTTTAACCATTGTAAATCCAAAGGGACGTTTTGAAGTTGCTAAGGCTATTACCTTGAGAAGTGGCAAAGAGATTGGAACCAATCCAAAAACATCCAAACAAAGCCAAAAAGAGGACGAACAGGTGCCACCCAAAGAAGAAGAGTTAGATAAGGCCACGGCAAGGGAAAAACAATCCTTGCCACAGCCTTCTAAGGCTCCTATACCTCCCAAATTAGGTAAGGTTGGTTTGAATTCAATTCCTTCTAACCCTATTCAACCAAATGTGCCTTTTCCTCGCAAGTTTATGCAATCCAAAGAAGTGAGTGAAAAAGACATATTTAAAACCTTTCCAAGGATTCATGAGAAAGAAGTGGCTAGGGAATATCTAGAATTCATCAAAGAGGATGTACTTGAGACAACCATCCCCAAAGAAGTTGGATTTTATGACATAGGACAAGTCACTGCCCTCACACCAAATTTGGCCAAGAGCAGCATTTCTGAAACTTTCGAACTAGTCTTTGTCCTTGAGTTCTTGTCGCAACACACAGGTAAGCCACCTCCTCAAATTTCAATTTCGTTTTCTACTAACATGTTAATTTCAATGATTCAAGCACCCAATCTAGAATTTAAACCATTACCGGATCATTTCAAGTATCACCATCCATTCAAAGATCAACTCCATGCCGCAGGCCATAGTGAGGATTAAATGAAGGTGTTGTCCGGCTGGAAGACGTTAAAGCAAGCGCTTCTTAGGAGGTAACCCATGTGTTCGAATCAAGAGACGATGGAATCTCCAACTCTTACAACTAGATTTGCTCTCTTTTACCCTTCTCTTTATTGTTTTTACTTTGTCATGATTGTCTTCTTTGCTAGTTATCTTTTATTGCTTTCTTGTTTAAGTTTATTTTTGAAACATTGAGGACAATGTTTGGTTTCAGAGTGGGGGAGCATATTTATGCTAGTTAGTTATGTTGTTTCCTTGCATTTAGTGAGTTAATTACTATTTATTTTAGTCTTTTAAGCTATTTTCGTATGTTTTTAGGTCCTAATGGCAAAAGGAGCAAGAAAGAGCATTTTGAAGCTAAATGGAGCAGTTTTGGGCATGGATTGGATAGCTTAACTATGGAGCATAGAGGATAGACGAAATTGAAGTCAAGAAGGGCTAGGAAAGGCTACAAATCTGGTGGATGAAATCCTAATGCAAAGAAGATAAGGAAATAGCGAGAAATAAGGAACCTTATCCAACCTTATCTTATCCTAACCTAACCAACCTTATCCTCTCCTAACTCTAACATTATCCTATCCTATCCTATCCAAATCAGGTTAGGACTTAAATCTAGCTAATTAGAGGGGATTAATTACACATTTAAACACTTATTTCAGTTTCTAGAAGCCTTATCCATTTGTTTGCCGCATGTGGACCATTCCTTGTAGGTTTAGGAGTTGCAATCCTTCCTCTACACCTATATCATGAGTCCTTGTCCATTTAGGTCCAGAAATCTACCCTTTATCCCTTCTAGAAGTCTAAATTCTGCCAAAAACTACCTAGTTTCTAGAAGCCCTTAATTTCTGGCGAAAATTCCCTATCCCTTTCCCTTTTGGTTTCTACAAAGACTTAACCCTTTTCTCATTGGATTGTGCAATCCTTTTCCTTCAGAAATTGTGCATAAATTAGCTTATAAATACAACCCTATGCCGCACCATTCAATCCATCCATTCACTCATTCATTCATTCATACTTTCATCCATCAAACACCACAAGTCACCCTACACCACCTTCTACCACAAATTCACACCACACCATCCACCACACCTCAAGAGCCTAAATTCACACAAATCCCCATTGTTGGCAGCAAGGAAGGAAGGAGGAGCCACCTGGAGTGTTTCTAGGTGTATTCTATCTTTGTTTTTAATGTTTAAATTTAATTATCTTTGTTTTGCGAACATGTGGAACTAATTTCTTTTTAGTTGGAGGTGAATTCGAAGCCATGATCATATGTTTTATATGAATTGATTCCATCCAGTTATTGTTTTTTAAGGCATGAATGTGATTTGCTTATCTAAGTTATTAAAACTTGTTTATGTATGTGGGTTGGGGATCGACACTTAATTTGCATGCATGAATTTGATGCTAGAGTATAAGGGGGTCTCACGTAATAATTATTCACTTATATTCACAAGGAGTGGAGGTTGCTAGTCATAATCGCGTTAAGTAAATCCTTGGTATGAGTCTCATGCGTTTCATAGTGATGAATGCCTTGTCAATGCTTATAGTTTTCACAAAACTTAATGACTTTTGATATGTATCTTTGTTATGTGTCTCATATAAAGAACTTGAAAAAGATAATTTGGTTGTAATGCGTTTTCATTCAGTTCAATGAAATAAGGAAAACTTGAGGGTTAGTTGTGCGATGCAACTAATTTGGGGCGTTGTCATTCATAGTCGAAAGGAATAATAACTAAAAATTGGTTCGTATGCTTATATCATGTGTGGAGAAGGACCCTCTAACTAGCCTTTCACCCATTTATTTCACCTAAATTCGTTTTTCAAAAGTGTTTTCTATAGAGTTTTTGTGTTAAGTTTGAAATTCGTCAAAAACAATCCCCATTTCACTTAGTCTTCATATTTGAGTCAAAACTTGTTTTCCTTGAGTCTTTTGAGTCAAGTCAAGTCCTATTTTCGTCCAAAACACTTATTGAGTCTAAAATTGAGTCTTTTTGATTATTGGTTGCTGTCTTAAGTGTCTAAAGTTAGTTTTGAGTCTATAGAGTCTAGTTTAGTGTTTTTGAGTCTTATGTGTATAGATTAGCATCCCTAGTTAATCCCCGGTCTAGAACGATCCCTACTTGCATATCTACTACAATTGTCACAAATAGGGTTTAATTTGTGTGTCAAGTTAATTTTCACATCACTTATCTTCGAATTTCACCACCTTTCACTACTAATGTTGCTATTCACTGTTTTAAAGTGTTTGATTTTGTGTCATATAACAAAATTTCGAAAAAAAAATTGAAAAAGCTTGAGAAAACACAATGATGAGGATTTGGTTTTTAATTGCATGACTGTTAAAGAAAGTTATAAACATGGATGGAAGTTTGATATGCTCTTTGGTAACTTAGTTGTAGTTGTCATTTACGAATTCACATGTAATCACAAAGAGAAAAAATCAGTTTTTGTAACATGCTTGAAGGAAGAAACTCAAACTAACGCTACAACCTTGTGAGACTTGAGCCTATTCTTTGTTTGGAGAGTTATTAATCTGTGATATTGTTGTTTTCTAAAGTCGTTGCATGATCTCATTATTTCTTTGCTTGGTTACTACTTAAAATGCTTTTTCATCATTTTAGTTCCAAATACTAGAACTCATGCCCGTTTCATTCAAAGCATAAAATTGATTGCATAACAAATAACAAGATGAAGTTGTTTAGTTACCACCAGAGCCAAAACGCCTTATCCCTTGCATATGTATTGTAGGTTTAACCCCTTTGAGCATTATTTAGCCTATTTTCTTTGTTAGCCTACATTATCCCTACCTAGCCTAGTATAGGAATATCCATACCCTTGTTCTTAAAGAATAGTGAAGCATGACTTATTGGGAATTCCTTTTGACCTACGATTTGCAGAAAAACAAGTGTAGGGGAAGAATTTGTTCTTTTGAATCCAATGAAGTATTCAAAGAAAACAAAAAGAAACAGAAAAAAAGAAAAAAAAGGAAAAAAAAAAGTTGAGAAAAGAAAAAAAGAGGTTGAAAAGAAATGTGAATGAGTTTATAAGTGTTGGTTGCTGAAGAAGGGTCCAAAAATGTGAATCTGGACCTAAAGTTGTACGAATCTCCCCCTTGTGTTTAATGTTGGGTGTTGCAATCAAAATTTGAATTCTAAGTGTTGATTTCATTACTTGCTTACCATCACTTTAAGAACCTTTGTTTATCCTTAACCTTTCTTTGTTAGCTGATGTGATATATAATAGCACACAAATTAAACCCTATAATTATAGTATGTGTAAGTAGGGATCATTCTAGGCTGGGGATTAAAATGGATGCTAATCTACACAATTTAAACCCTAAAACACTAAACTAGACTCTAAAAGGGATGCTAATCTACAGAAAACTAGACTCTAACAACTCAAAACAAGCTAAATAGACTCAAAACACACAAACTAAGTTAAATTGACTCAAACTAGACACTAAAGGGTGGTTTGGACGAAAATTACTTTTAACTTGACTCAAAACACTTAAAAACACAAGTTTGGACAGATTCTAACTAATTTGACACAACAAAGTAAAGGGGATTGGGTTTTTGACGAATTTAAAGTAAGGACAAATAGATTTTAAAGACTCTAAACAACGTGGACGAAATTAGGTGTTTAAATGGGTGAATGGCTAGCTAGAGGGTCCTTCTCCACACATGACACATATGCATATAAATCGATTTCCAGTTATTATTCCTTTAAACCATGAATGGCAATGCCCCAAATTAATCGTGAAAAGCACAAATTAACTTTTAGATTTTCCTAAATTCATTGAATTGGATGGAATACGCATTGGCAACCAAATTATTCTTATCAAGTGCCCTACATGAACAATATAATAGAGATACAATCAAAGATCATTAAGCTTTGTGAAAATCATAAGCATTGACATGACATCCATAACTATGAATTGCATATACTCCTACTATGGATTTACTTAACATGATTGTGACTAGCAACCTCCACTACTTGTAAATATAAGTTCATAACAATTAGGTGAAATTCCCTTATATTCTAGCATCAAATTCATGCATGCAAACTAAGTGTGCACCCTTAATCAACATACAAGAATAAGTTATCAATAAAACAGATAAGTAAATCGCATTCATGTTTTACAAAACAATAACTGGAGGAAATCAATTCATATCACATATATATTCATGGCTTTGAATTCACCTCTAGCTAAAAAGAAATTAGTTCCTCATGTTCACAAAACAAAGATAATTAAATTTAAACATTGAAAACAAAGAATAGAATACACCTAGAAAAGCTCCAAAAATCCAACGTCTCGAATGGCAAGCACGGCTCCAGGTGGCTCCTCCTTCCTTCCTTGTTGCGGCACAATGGGGATTTGTGTGTATGATGGATGTGGGTTGTGAATTCTGGTGAATGATGGGTGGTGGAATGAGTGTTGCGGCATCATGTATTTATAGGGAGAAGGGAAGGCACGGCAAGGGCAGAAAATGAGGGGAATTAGGACTCCAAATCACCAAAGAAGAAGGACACTTTCATTCAGATTCCAGGGAAGACAAGGAATGGCCCTTGCGGCAGGAAACATGTCTTCTAGAAGGGATAGGTGCGGCACCAATGTAGGAGAAGGATAGGGCTTCTAGAAACCTGATATTTTGGTGTTCTAATGTCATTTGGATGTCCCCCTTGCAGCAGGAATTAAGGTAGCCAAAGATTAGGATAGGATAAGATAAGGTAAGGTTGGATAAGGTTTGGATAAGATAAGGTTGTTTGGATAATGTTCCATGTTTCTTGCTCTTTCCTTATCTTCTTTGTCTTGAACTTATTTGTCCAGATTTGTAGCATGTTCCTAGCCTCTTTTGACTTCAAATTCGTCCATCCACCTTGCTCCATATGCAAGCTATCCATTCTAAGCCCAAAACTACTCTAAATAGCTCCAAATTGCACTTTCTTGCCAACTTTGTCATTTAAACCTACAAACACACAAAAATAGCTTAAATCACTATAATAAATAGAAACTAACTTACTAAATGCAAAGAAACAAGCTAACAAAGTCGCATAATCTAATTAATGTCTTGCCCTTTCCCTTTATTTTTATGCTTTTTGTCGCGCAAAAGGAAGAACCATTCATCCTTCAACGACCACAATTCTCACCACTCACCCATCTCTACACACAATAACCCAATTTCCGAGACAAATAACCTTGTGCCGCAACCTTGTAAGAAGGAAGAAGAGGATAGCTTGGAGTCGTACCTGCCATTCAAGACTTTTTGGATTGTTAGAGCATTTCTAGGTGTGTTCAATCCTCTATTTTCAATGTTTAAATTTAATTGTACTTGTTTAATTATGAACATGAGGAGCTAAACTCGTTTCGGCTAGAGGAGAATTCAAAGCCATGAACATATATGTGATATGAATTGATTACATCCAATTATTGTTTCGTAAAACATGAATGTAATGTGCTTAACTACTTGATTGATAACTTATTCTTGTATGTTGATTAAGGAGGCCTACTTAGTTTGCATGCATGAATTTGATGCTAAAATATAAGGGATTTTTACCTAATTGTTATTAACTTATATTTGCAAGTAGGAGGTTGCTAGTCACGATCGTGTTAAGTAAATTCCTGGCAAGAGTATCATGCTTTTCATAGTTACGAATGCCATGTCAATGCTTATGATTTCCATAGAACTTAATGATCTTTGATATGTATCTCTATCATGCTGTTCATATAGGGAACTTGATAAGAATAATTTGATTGCATTGCTGAGTCCAATTCAATGAAATTAGGGAAATGAAATGGTTAATTTGTGCAGTTCACGATTAACTTGGGGCATTGTCATTCATGGTTTATTGGAATAATAATTGGAAATCAATTTGTATGCATATGTGTCATGTGTGGAGAAGAACCCTCTAGCTAGCCATTCACCCATGAAAACACCTAATTTCATCCAAAGTTGTTTAGAGTCTTTAAATTTGTTTGCTTTTACTTTAAATTCGTCAAAACCAATCCCCCCCTTTAATATTTCGTCTTTACTTAGTTAGAACCTGTTTAAATTTGTTTATTTTAGTGTTTTGAGTCAAGGTTTGGTTAGAATGCGTCCAAAATCACTCATTTGTTCCTGTTTTGAGTTAGTTAGCTTGTTTTAAGTTATTTGAGTCAGTTTAAGTTTAGTTTTCTGTTTTTGAGTCTAGTTTAGTGATTTAGAGTTTAATTTGTGTAGATTAGCAATCCCTCCTAATCCCCGGCCTAGAACGATCCCTACTTTCACATACTACAACTATCAAGAAGAGGCTTTACTTTGTGTGCTATTTTATATCACATCACAGTCAAAACACATTCAACTTTCCAATCTGCAACTAGGGTTCGTTTTACTCATTTATGATCATCCATTTGATGTGTGGTTGTGATCAAGTACTCCTAATCTGCAACCTAGTTGTGATGTTCAACTTAGGTTACCAAATAAGTGAAAACTCATATATTTCATGCATTTATACCATCCATTTCTAGCCTCTTTGTGATGTTTTTGAGTTAAACTGGTTGCATCTTACCTTATTTTATGTTAGTGTGCCGTTACAAGTACTTTAGAATCAATTTGAAGGCAAAAGAAGTGAAAGCATGCCATTTTTGGGGTTAACCCTTATTCAAACGTGGAAAAAAGTTTAGTGGCCTGTTCTGAAGCCCAAATAAAGAATCCAAGACGAATCTAGCTTGTTAGAAGACCAGGAGCATATTTAGGTGACTTAGTTAGCTTGTTTTCTTACATTTATGTTGTTAGTTCATAGTTATTTTAGTATTTTAAGCTATTTTCGTGTGTTTGTAGGTTCATATGGCTAAAGTAGCAAGAAGGTGCATTTTGGAGCCTTTTGGAGCAAAATTGGACTTGGAATGGATAGGATATGCTTGGAGCACAAGGAATGGACGAAATTGAAGCCCTAAAGATGTTAGGATTCCTAATCAAAGAAGGATTCCTACTTGAAGTAGGGAAGTTAAGCCAATGTTTCCTATTTGGGTTTGACCTTTCCTAATCCTAAAAGCCCTAAGTTCCAGCAACATTGAAGGTTTCTTATGCATTTTAGGACACAAACTAAACCTTCCTTGCACCATTCTAACCCTTGTCGTGGCACATCTCACCCTTTCCTTTCCTTGCTGTGCAAGGGGTGTGCTTATTCCCTATTTTGTGTCCCAAGATCACATTCCTTTTTAACATTATTCAATGCCACACCTTACATTCCTATTCTATCCTAAATCCTTGCATAATTTTACCCTTAAAACACATTCCCTTTCCTATTCTACTTTGCCGCAAGTTCCTTCCCTTTTTCCCTTTGATTTCTGACTTTTAAGTCTCATTTTCTTTATGGATTTGGGGTCTAATTCTTTCCTAAACTATGTAATAAAAGTTAAGATCCTTTCCCTCAAATAAATAGCCTTTGCCGCACGCATAGAGAACACTATTCACTCATATACACAACCTGCCATCCTTCACTCACACACCACCCTCTGCCGCAACTTTCATTCACTCTTACACCACTCCCATACTTTCATACCTTCAACCACACATCCATACACCATTCCTCTATTTTGCCGCACCCCCTTACCAACCAAAATCCACTCCTAACCCAGAAACACATCCAAAATCATCCCTAAACCTTTGTGCCACAGCATAGCAAGGAAGAAGAAGAGAAGAAGAAGCCTTGGACGTTGTTGCATTCAAGTTGGATTGTTGAAACATTTTTAGGTGTAATCTATCTTTTGTTTTCAATGTTTAATTCAAGTTTTCTTTGTTTTGTTGTGAACATGAGAGGCTAAACCCGTTTTAGCTAGGGGAGGCTTTGAAACCATCATTATGTTTGCTATATGAATTGATTAATTCCAGTTGTTATTTCATAAATTGCGAATGCAATTTACTTAACCGTTTGATGGAGAACTTATTCTTGTATGTTGATTAGGGAGGCCTACTTAATTTGCATGCTTGAATTTGGTGCTAGAATATAAGGGAATTTCACATAATTGTTACAAACTTATATTCACAAGTAGTTAAGATTGTTTTCACAATCATGTTAAGTTAAATTCCTAGCATGAGTATCATGATGTCATAGTTACGAATGCTTTGTCAATACTTATGATTTTCATAGAAGGTAATGATCTTTGATTGTATCTCTATTATGATGTCATGTAGGGAACTTTTGAAGAATGCTTTGGGTTGTCGAATGATGTCATCCAATCCAATAACTAGAGGAGAATCTGAGGCTTAATTAGTGATGTCACGGTTAATCTGGGGTATTGAGGTTCATGGTTTATTGAGAAGCAACTGGAAATCAATTTGTGTTCAAATGTATCATGTGTGGAAAAGAATCCTCTAGCTAGCTAATCATCCATAGTTTTTCCCAAATTCGTCCAAACTTTGTTTAAGTCTTTTAAGTTACTTATTTTTACCTTAAATTCGTCCAAACCCAATCCCCTTTATTTTGTTGTGTCAAATCTGTCCTATTGTGTGTTTTTAAGTGTTTTGAGTCAAAACCAATTCTATTATTGTCCAAATTAAGTCCTAGAGTCTAGTTTGAGTCTATTTGATTGTTTTGTGTTGTTTTGAGTCTTTTGAGTTTGTTTTGAGTCATATGAGTTTAGTTAAGAGTCTTTGAGTTTGTTTAAGTGTTTTTAAGCATATTTTTATATGTTTGAGTCAATTTTCATTATATTAGCAATCCCTCCTAATCCCCGGCCTAAAACGATCCCTACTTACATCTTTACTACAATTGTCAATAAGAGGGTTTAATTTGAGTGCTATTATTTATCACATCAGGTGCAGGCTGTTTTCATGTAGGGTCTCCCTAGGAGGATCGGCAATGGGGTAGAATGGGATGAATCTTTCATGTCAAGCGCGCAGAAGTCCGCCGGAAAGATCAAATTGTTAACTTGCACCAAAACATCTTCCAAAACTCCTTATGGATATGCATAAGAACGATCGGCCAATTGAATAATCACACCATCGTCTTTAAGCTCTCCTTAGTTCAAAGACGCATAAATGGAGTAAGGCATGACATTAATTGAAACTCCTAAGTCTAGCATAGCATGTTCAAACTTAGTATTGCCAATAACACAAGCAATTGTAAAACTACCGAGATCTTTGCATTTAGGTGGTAGTTTCCTTTGTAATACCGCAGAAACATTCTCACTTACCTGGACAACTTCCTTGTTCGAAATCCTCTTCCTTGTTGTGCAAAGTTCTTTCAAGAATTTGGCATACTTAGGAACTTGCTTGATTGCATCGAGGAGCGGAATATTGACTTGAACTTTCTGAAAGGTTTCCAGAATGTCTTTCTCATTCTCTTCTTTCTTTGATTGCTTAAACCTGCTAGGAAATGGCACATTTAGTGGAATAGAACTAGAAGAATTTGAATTTGGACTTACCTTGGTGGTTTGGGACGGTTTTGGTGCACAAAGGGGCTGCGACAATGTTTGCTCTTCCCTTGCCGTGGCCTTGTCCACTTCTTCTTCTTCAAGTAGGAACTTTTCATCCTCTTTTTGACTTGCTTTGGATGGTTTGGGGTGGATTCCAACTTCCTTGCCACTTCTCAAGGTGATAGGGTTAACGGTTTTGATGTGATAAATAATAGCACTCAAATTAAACCCTCTTATTGACAATTGTAATAAAGATGTAAGTAGGGATCGTTCTAGGCCGGGGATTAGGAAGGATTGCTAATCTAACAAAAACTAACTGAAGAATACAAAGCTAGGCTTAAAAACACTTAAATAAACTTAAAGACTCTTAACTAAACTTATATGACTCAAAACAAACTAAAGAGACTCAAAACAGCACAAAACAATCAAATAGACTCAAACTAGACTCTAGGACTTAATTTGGACGAAAATAGAATTAGTTTTGACTCAAAACACTCAAAAACACAAAATAACTCAGATTCTAACCTAATTGACACTTAAAACAAAGGGGGATTTTGGTTTTGACGAATTTGACTAAAACAAGACAGAAACTAAACTAGACAAAGTTTTGAACGAATTTGGGGAAACTATGGATGATAAGCTAGCTAGAGGGTCCTTCTCCACACATAACACACTTGCATACAAATTGATTTCCAGTTGCTTTTCCAATAAACCATGAACCTCAACACCCCAGATTAACCGTGACATCACTAATTAACCCTCAGATTTTCCTTTAGTTATTGGATTGGATGACATCAATCGACAACCCAAAGCATTCTTCAAAAGTTCATTACGTTCTATGATAAATAATAGCACTCAAATTAAACCCTCTTTTTGACAATTGTAGTAAAGATATAAGTAGGGATCGTTCTAGGCTGGGGATTGATGTGAAATAAGATAGCACTCAAATTAAACCCTCTTTTTGACAATTGTAGTATAGATATAAGTAGGGATCGTTCTAGGCCGGGGATTAGGAGGGATTGCTAATCTAATGAAAATTGACTCAAAGATGTGAAAATATGCTTTAAAACACTTTAAATGACCTTACAAGACTCTTACTAACTTATCTGACCAAAAACAAACTTTAAAGACTCAAAACAACTTGAAACAACCAAAAAGACTCAATTTAGACTCTAGGACTTAATTTGGACGAAAATACACTTGGTTTTGACTCTAAAGACTCAAAAAGACTCTTTTGGACAGATTTGGAACAAATAAGAAAGGGGATTTTGATTTTGGACGAATTTAAAAGAAACCAAGTAACTTAAAACTTTAAAACAGATTTTAGACTAATTTCAGAAAAACTAATGGATGATGGGATAGCCAAGGGATACTTCTCCACACATGATACTTTCTAACATAAATTGATTTCCAGTTGCTTTTCCGATAAACCATGAACCTCAACACCCCAGATTAACCGTAACATCACTAATTAACCCTCAGATTTCCCTTAAGTTAGTGGATTGGATGACATCATACGACAACCCAAAGCATTCTTCAAAAAGTCCCCTACATGACATCATAATAGAGATACGGTCAAAGATCATTACGTTCAATGGAAATCATAAGTATTGACAAAGCACTTGTAACTATGACATCATGATACGCATGCTAGGAATTTACTTAACATGATTGTGAAAACAACCTTAACTACTTGTGAATATAAGTTTGTGACGATTATGTGAAACACCCTTATATTCTAGCCCCAAATTCAAGCATGCAAATTAAGTAGGCCTCCCTAATAAACATACAAGAATAAGTTATCCATCAAACGGTTAAGTAAATTGCGTTCATAATTTATGAAATCACAACTGGACTTAATCAACTCATATTATAAATGAATCATGGTTTCAAAGCATCCCTAGGCTAAAACGAGTTTAGCCTTTCATGTTCATGACAAAACAAAGCAATATAGATTTAAACATTGAAAATAAAAGATAGATTACACCTAAAAACGTCCAACACTCCAACTTGAATGCACAAACGCCCAAGGCTTGGTCTTCCTTCTCCTCCTCCTTGCGAAGTCACGGCACAAGGTCTAGGGTGGTGTTGTGGATGATTTTCTAGGTTTTGGATGGATTTAGGTATGTATGGTGGTGCGGCAAGGGATGATGGTGGTGTATGGAGGTTGGGATGGAGGTGTGGAAGTAGGGGAATGATGGATGGGTGGTTGCAAGGTCACGGCAAAGGGTTGATTTCTGAAGGAATGTATGAATGTTGTGTGAAGGGGTGGTGGTCTAAATGGTGCGGCAAGGGCTGTTTATATAGGCTAGTTTGGCACACTTAGTGAAGGAGAAGGATTGCCTAATCCCATTGAAAAAGGGTTAACTCAAGGCAGAAATCAAGTGGGATTTGGAATAGGTAGTGCGGCTAGGAATTAGGGAGTTCTAGAAGGCTAGGTGTGGCACACATGTAGGGATAGGATAAGGTGTTCTAGAAACTGTGTTTAAGGCAGATTTCTAATCCTAAAGGGCCTAGGACATGTGATATAAGAGTAGGAAAAGGATTGTGATTCCTAAACCTACAAGGAATGGTGTCTTGCGGCATTGGTATGGATAAGTCTTCTAGAAACTGAAATAGGTGTTTAGATGTGTAATTGATTCCCCCTAATTAGCTAGGTTTAAGTCCCAATCTGATTTGGATAGGATAGAATAGGATAATGTTAGAGTTAGGATAGGATAAGGTTTCTAGGATAGGATAAGATAAGGTTGGATAAGGTTCCTTGTTTCTTGCTTCTTCCTTATCTTCATTGGAATAGAACTTCTTCCACCAGATTTGTAGCCTTTCCTAGCTCTTCTTGTCTTCAATTTCGTCCATCCTCTTTGCTCCATGGTTAAGCTATCCAATCCATGCCCAAAAATGCTCCAAATAGCCTCAAAATGCACTTTCTTGCTCCCTTTGCCATTAGAACCTAAAAGCATACGAAAATGTCTTAAAATACTAAAACAACTATGAATTAACAACATAAATGCACGAAAACAAGCTAAGTAAGTCGCCTAAATATGCTCCTATCAGGGATTAGGAGGGATTGCTAATCTAATGAAAACTGACTCAAAGATACAAAAATATGCTTAAAAACACTTAAACAAACTCAAAGACTCTTAACTAAACTTATATGACTCAAAACTAACTCAAAAGACTCAAAACAACACAAAACAATCAAATAGACTCAAACTAGATTCTAGGACTTAATTTGGACGAAAATAGAATTGGTTTTGACTCAAAACACTTAAAAACACACAATAGGACAGATTTGACTAAACAAAGTAAAGGGGATTGGGTTTTTGACAAATTTAAGATAAAAACAAGTAACTAAAAGACTTAAGCAAAGTTTGGATTAATTTGGGAAAAACTATGGATGATTAGCTAGCTAGAGGATTCTTTTCCACACATGATACATTCAAATACAAATTGATTTTCAGTTGCTTTTTCAATAAACCATGAACCTCAACACCCTAGATTAACCGTGACATCACTAATTAACCCTTAGATTCTCCTTTAGTTATTGGATTGGATGACATCATTTGACAACCCAAAGCATTCTTCAAAAGTTCCCTACATGACATCATAATAGAGATACAATCAAAGAACATTGCGTTCTATGAAAATCATAAGTATTGACAAAGCATTCATAACTATGACATCATGATACTCATGGTAGGAATTTACTTAACATGATTGTGAAAACAATCTTAACTACTTATGAATATAAGTTTGTAACAATTATGTGAAAATCCCTTATATTCTAGCACCAAATTCAAGCATGCAAATTAAGTAGGCCTCCCTAATCAACATACAAGAATAAGTTATCCATCAAAGAGTTAAGTAAATTGCATTCACAATTTATGAAATCACAACTGGAATTAATCAATTCATATCACAAACATAATCAGGGTTTCAAAGCCTCCCTAGCTAAAACGGGTTTAGCCTCTCATGTTGGTGCGAGATTTATAAGCACACAAATTAACCCTCTTTTTATCAATTGTAGTAAGTATGTAAGTAGGGATCGTTCTAGGCCGGGGATTAGGAGGGATTGCAAAATCACTTGAAAATTGACTCAAATACGTAAAAACAAGTTTAAAACACTATACTAGACTCAAAGAATGCAAAACTAAACTTTAAAACACCAAAACAAACCAAAAGACTCAAAACAGAACCCAAAACACTCAAAACTGCCTTAAAAACACAATATGGGCAGTTTTGAACACTAGACACAACTTTGGACGAAAATTGGTTTTAACTTGACCTAAGACACTTAAAAACACAAACTAAAGTGATTTCTAACTACTATGACTCAACAAGGTAAAGGGGGATTGGTTTTGGACAAATTTAAAAACAAAACAAACTTCTTAAATTAGAACAGATTGTAAAAACGAATTTGATGGAATTGAATGGATGGGAAGCTAGCTAAGGGGTTCATCTCCACACATGTTATACTTGCATATAAAACGATTTCCAATTGCTTTTCAATAACCCATGAATTCTCAACGCCCCAGATTAACCGTGAATTGCACTAATTAACCCTCAGATTTTCCTAACGTTATTGAATTGGATGATTGCATACGACAACCCAAAGCATTCCCCACAAGTTCCCTACATGAATTGCATAATAGAGATACAAGCAAGAATCATTAAGTTCTTTGAAAACCATAAGCATTGACGAAGCACTCGTTACTATGAATTGCATGAAACTTATGCCAAGAATTTACTTAACGCAATTGAGATCATCAACTTTTACTACTTGTGAATATAATTCCATAACGATTAGGTGAAATTTCCTTATATCCTAGCATCCAATTTATGCATGATAATTAAGCGTGCACTCTCAACCAACACACACAAATCAATGTAATTCACATAGATAAGTAAATTGAATTCACAACTTATGAAACGCAATTAGAAGTAATCAAATCATATCGCAAGCATAAACATGTATTTCGAATCCCCCCCTAGCCAAGGGGGGGGTTTAGTTCCTCATATGCACAAAACAAAGAGAATTGAAATTAAACATTGAAATCAAAGGAAAAGAAACACCTAGAAATTCCAGCGACGCGAACTCGAATTGCATGAACTTCCGAGCTTCCTTCTCCTCCTCCTTGGTGCGGCAAAGGTCTAGGGACAGGTTTAGGGCCTTAGGTGTATGGATGCATGGTCATGGAGGGATGTAGTAGTGTTTAGGGGAAGGGGATGGTGCGGCAAAGCTTAAAACTAAGGAGAAAGGTGTTTGGTGGTTGCGGCAAGGGTGTGGAGAGGGTTGGACGAATTTCTGGAATGAATGAATGTGTATGAGAGGTGGTCTCCTGATCTAGGGGTTAATATGAGTATATATAGGCACTTAAAACCCTAGGATAATCAGATATGGACTTGAATAACCCAAATCCACAAGGAAATAGGCTTAGAAATCAGAAATAAAAAGGGATAATGCTTCCCAGGTGCGGCAGGTAAGGAGATGAGGTGATAAGGCTTCTAGAATGCCTTGCAAGGCAAGGGAAAGCAGCTTTCTAGAAGGGATAGGTGCGGCACTAAAGGATAGGGCAGATTAGGGCTTCTAGAAACCCTCTAATGCAAGGAAAACTCACGGCAAGGATGGATAAGGTTTCTAGAACAAGGATAAGGTATCCTAAATGGATAAAGTGCCCTAAATGGATAAGGACTCCTCATTGCACTTGGAAACTTTGCCTATTAGGATTAGGAAACCTTGTCTTCGTCATTCCTTCTTCATCTTGGACTCCTTTTCCTTCTTGGACTTGGAAACTTCTTTGTTGCTTCACTTGAGACCATTTGGATTTTGACTTTCCTTCATTAAGTAGGAAACCTTATTTGAGTAGGAATCTTCATTCTTCTAGGAATCCATCTTCAACTAGGAATCCCTCGTTGATTAGGAATCCTTCTTCAATTTAGAATCCTTTGTTGACTAGGATTTCATCTTTTAATTAGGCGCTTTCCTACTTCAACTAGGAAACCTTGTTCAAGTAGGAAACATCATCTTCAAATCTTCAATTTCGTCCATCATCTTGGCTCCAAGCATATGATGTCCATTCCAAGCTCTAATTTGCTCCAAAAGGCTCCAAAATGCATCCTTTTGCATACTTTGCCCTTAAATCCTGAAAATACATAAAACTAGCTTAAAAGACTACTTTACTAAGGAAAAACACTATAAATGCACAAAAACAAGCTAAACTAAGGTGCGTAAATATGCTCCTATCACATGTTCACAACAAAACAAAGAAAACTTGAATTAAACATTGAAAACACAAGATAGATTACACCTAAAACTGTTCCAACACTCCAACTTGAATGCAAAACGTCTAAGGCTTCTTCTTCTCTTCTTCTTCCTTGCTATGCAGCTGCACAAAGGGTTTAGGGATGATTTTGGATGTGTTTCTGAGCTAGGAGTGGATTTAGGTTGGTAAGGGAGTGCGGCAAGGTATAGGAATGGTGTATGGGTGTGTGGTTGAAGGTATGAAAGTATGGGGATGGTGCAAGAGTGAATAAAGGCTGCGACAAAGGTTGGTGGTAAGGATGAAGGATGGCAAATTGTGTGAGTGAGTAAATAATTCCTCTATGGGTGCTGCAAAGGCTATTTATTTGAGGGAAAGGATCTTAACTTTTATTACATAGTTTAGGAAAGATTTAGACCCCAAATCCATAAATAAAAGGAGACCTAAAATCAGAAATCCAAAGGGAAAAGGGAAGGAATTTACGGCAAGGAAGGATAGGGAAGGAATGTGATTTAAGGATGAAATTAGGCAAGGATTTAGGATAGAATAGGAATGTAAGATGCGGCATTAACTAAGGTGAAAAGGGAATGTGATCTTGTGACACAAAATAGGGAATAAGCACTCCCCTTGCATGGCAAGGCACGGCAAGGGCAATAAGGGTGCAAGGAAGGTTTAGTTTGTGTCCTAAAATGCATAAGAGTCCACAATGTTGCTGGAACTTAAGGGCTTTTAGGATTAGGAAAGGTCAAACGAAAAATAGGAAACCTTGGCTTAACTTTCCTACTTCAAGTTTGAAACCTTCTTTGATTAGGAATCCTCACATCCTTAGGGCTTCAATTTCGTGCATTCCTTTTGCTCCAAGCATATGCTATCCATTCCAAGTCCAATTTTGCTCCAAAATGCACCTTCTTGCTACTTTAGCCATATGGACCTATAAACACACGAAAATAGCTTAAAATACTAAAATAACTATGAACTAACAACATAAATGTAAGAAAACAAGCTAACTAAGTCGCCTAAATATGCTTCTATCAATAATAGAGATACAATCAAAGATCATTACGTTCTATGAAAATCATAAGCTTTGACAAAGCATTCGTAACTATGACATCATAATACTCATGCTAGGAATTTAACTTAAAATGATTGTGAAAACAATCTTAACTACTTGTGAATATAAGTTTGTAACAATTATGTGAAATTCCCTTATATTCTAGCACCAAATTCAAGCATGCAAATTAAGTAGGCCTCCCTAATCAACATACAAGAATAAGTTCTCCATCAAACGGTTAAGTAAATTGCATTCGCAATTTATGAAATAACAACTGGAATTAATCAATTCATATCGCAAACATAATGATGGTTTCAAAGCCTCCCCTAGCTAAAACTGGTTTAGCCTCTCATGTTCATAGCAAAACAAAGAGAATTTAAATTAAATATTGAAAACAAAAGATAGATTACACCTAAAAACGTTCCAACAATCCAACTTGAATGGCAAAAACGTCCAAGGCTGCTCCACTGATAAGTCACACTTTGCATGCATTTATATCCTCCTTATTTGGCGTTTTTGTGATTGTTTTAGATTGAACTAGTTGCATTTTACATTATTTGGTGTTAGTGTGCAGCCAAGTGTGATTTTGGATCAAAGGGAAAGCAAATGAAGTAAAAACATTCCAGAAATGAGGTGAAATGTTAAGAGATTTAAAATCACCCAATATGGCCGAATTACATCTCTTAACATTTCACCTCATTTCTGGAATGTTTTTACTTCATTTGCTTTCCCTTTGATCCAAAATCACACTTGGCTGCACACTAACACCAAATAATGTAAAATGCAACTAGTTCAATCTAAAACAATCACAAAAACGCCAAATAAGGAGGATATAAATGCATGCAAAGTGTGACTTATCAAATACCCCCAAACCTGGTTTTTGCTAGTCCTCGAGCAAACTTAAAACTAAAACACACAAAATACAAACACCCTAATTAGTTTATCTTCTTCATTTGGGGTGAGATCAGAAGCTATGATAATTGGAAGAGTTTCAAATCAGTTTTTGGTTGGTCTATTGCAGATATCAAGGGAATAAGCCCTACCATGTGCATGCATAGGATCCTTTTGGAGGAAGGAGCAAAAACAAGCCGTGAGCCACAAAGAAGACTCAATCCACACATGAAGGAGGTTGTTAGGAATGAGGTGTTGAAATTGTTAGATGTGGGGATCATATACCCCATTTCTGATAGCAAATGGGTGAGTGCCATTCAGGTGGTGCCTAAGAAGGTAGGAATCACAGTGATGAAGAATGAAAACAATGAGCTTGTGCCCACAAAGCCCACGACCAGTTGGCGTGTTTGCACCGATTACAGGAAGTTGAATTCTAGCACTAGAAAAGATTATTTTCCTATGCCTTTCATAGATCAAATGCTTGAGAGATTGGCAGGTTACTCACATTATTGTTTTCTGGATGGATATTCAGGTTACAATCAAATTGCAATCGCTCCGGAGGATCAAGAGAAAACAACCTTTACTTGCCCCTTTGGCACATTTGCATACAGGAGAATGCCTTTTGGACTTTGCAATGCTCCAGGAACATTCCAAAGATGCATGTTGGCCATCTTTTCTGACATGGTAGAAAGGTTCATTGAGGTATTTATGGATGACTTCTCAGTGTTTGGTTCCTCTTTTGATGAATGTCTTAACCATCTCTCTTTAGTACTTCAAAGATGTCAGGAAACAAATTTGGTTCTCAACTGGGAAAAGTGCCAATTTATGGTGAAACAAGGAATTGTGTTGGGACATGTAATCTCTAGCAAAGGAATGGAGGTGGACAAAGCCAAAATTGACGTCATCACCAATATGGTAGCCCCCACCACTGTGAAGGGAGTAAGAAGTTTTTTGGGCCATGCGGGTTTTTATCGTCGTTTCATTAAGAACTTTTCAATGATCACTCATCCATTATGCAATTTGTTAGCTAAAGATGTTGTATTTCATTTTGATAAGGCTTGTATGGATGCATTCAATGCTTTGAAATATGAACTAACCTCGGCCCCTATTATTATGGCACCAGATTGGTCGTTACCTTTTGAATTAATGTGTGATGCCTCTGACTATGCTATTGGTGCAGTTTTAGGGCAAAGGGTGAACAAGCTTCCACATGTGATCTACTATGCAAGCAGGACTCTGCATGATGCTCAACTTAACTATTCCACAACTGAAAAGGAGTTGCTTGCTGTTGTTTTTGCCTTAGAAAAGTTTAGGTCATATCTTGTGGGATCTAAAGTTATTGTGTTTTCTGATCATGCAGCCCTTAGGTACCTGATGACAAAGAAGGATGCTAAACCACGCTTGATTAGATGGATACTCTTACTACAAGAGTTTGACTTGGAAATTCGAGATAAGAAGGGCAGTGATAATGTTGTGGCTGACCATTTGTCCAGGCTTAATGAAAACCATGGAGTTGGACAACCTTTGCCCCTAATTGAATCATTTCCAGATGAACAACTCTTTGTTGTTCAAGAAAAAGAACCATGGTATGCGGACTTTGTGAATTATCTTGCCTGTGGTATAATGAGAAATGACCTTTCTTTTCAGGAAAGAAAGAAGTTCCTTGCCATGGCGAAGCACTACGTTTGGGACGAACCATATTTGTTTAAATATTGCCCTGATCAAATCATTAGGAGATGTGTCCCAGAGAGTGAGCAACAAAGCATTCTAACATTTAGCCATACATTGGCGTGTGGAGGACATTTTGGTGCCAAAAAGACATCTCTAAAGGTTTTACAATCTGGTTTCTTTTGGCCTACTTTATTCAAAGATGCTTTTGATTTTTGTTCTAAGTGTGATAGGTGCCAGAAGATGGGGAACATTAGTCGAAGAAATGAAATGCCATTGAACAACATTTTGGTAGTGGAGCTCTTTGATGTTTGGGGAATCGACTTCATGGGACCATTTCCATCCTCCTTTGGCTACTTATACATATTAGTGGCAGTGGATTACGTATCCAAATGGGTTGAAGCCATTGCTACAAGAACTAATGATCATAAGGTTGTGTTGAATTTTCTTAAAGATGTGATTTTTTGTAGGTTTGGAACCCCAAGAGCTATTATTAGTGATGGTGGCAGCCATTTCTGCAACAAACCTTTCGAATCCTTGATGAAGAAGTACAACATCAACCACAAAGTGGCAACCCCGTACCATCCTCAAACCTCAGGACAAGTGGAGATTAGCAATAGGGAGATCAAGAACATTTTGATGAAGACTGTGAGCCCTACAAGGAAGGATTGGTCATTGAGGTTAAATGATGCACTATGGGCATATAGAACAGCATACAAGACCCCCATTGGCATGAGTCCTTATCGCCTTGTGTTTGGGAAAGCTTGTCATTTGCCAATGGAGCTTGAACACCGTGCATATTGGGCCATCAAGAAGTTCAACTTTGATTACAAGGATGCTGGAGTAGCAAGGAAGCTCCAACTTAATGAGTTAGAAGAGCTTAGAAATGAGGCATATGAGAATGCCAAAATCTACAAGGAACGGACTAAGCTCTATCATGACAAGGCCATCCTAAGGAAGGAGTTTCACCAAGGTATGAAGGTACTTTTGTATGACTCACGTTTGAGACTTTTTCCAGGAAAACTGAAGTCTAGGTGGGTGGGACCATTCAAGGTGCTGCAAACATTTCCCCATGGAGCTGTGGAGATAGAGAACATGAAGAATGGCACTTCTTTTAAAGTCAATGGGCAGCGATTGAAACCGTATTTGGAGAAAGTGGAGGAAGAGCCAGTGTATCAAGTTGTAGATTTTCTTGAGTTTACAACACCATGAACAAGCTACCATGTCTTGCCTAGACATTAAATAAAGCGCTTGCTAGGAGGCAACCTAGTGTGGTTTGTGTTCTTTCCTTATTTTGTGTTTATGTTATTTCCATTCCATATTCTTTGCCTATTTACCTTGCATACAATTTTAAGCATCGAGGACAATGCTTAGGTTAGGTTTGGGGGTGTGGGATGGAAGGTTTGTGTTTTGTGTTTGTTTTATGTGTTAGTTTCGGTTAAGAGTGTTTTTGCATGCTAATACGAATGTATATGAGGACTATGTTTGGAAACAAACGATGGGGTTGCTATGGAAAAGAGTTGCATCTTGTTGTCATTTATAAAGCTATAACTCTTGAAATTATGATGATAGAGGTACCATACTCAAATTCTGGAAGAAGAATAGTGGAGACTACCCTAGTGAGTTATTTTGAGCCTAATTGCTTCTTTGAGAGGGTTTAAAGTGTTTCTACTCCTATCTTTTTCTTTCATTTTCACTTTAAATGATCTCATTATTTATATTTCGTTTGGATGCTAAGAATCATTCTCCTTTGCAGATACCATGTATTTAGTATCATTCATGAATGAACTCAATGAGATGATGTTAGGCTATGCATGTTTAACTACTAAAAGGCTTAAATCCTACCCATTTGTGTGCTCCATTCACCTTCATTGCAGCCAAACACTTAAGCCCAATTCTTTCATCACCCACACCACATTCTAGCCCATTACAAGCCATACCGTATAGTTTGGGGAATACCAAGGTGATGAAGACTAAAGGTAAATTGAGCTTAGAACAAGATTGTGGCATGTACCGAGGGCACCTATGTTGAAGATGCTTCTAAAAAAAAAAGGGGTTATAAAAAAAAAAAAAAAAAAAAAAGAAGAGAATTAAAATGGATACAAGTTCCAAATCTTCTCATTATAAGACATAGGGCCTGGATGCCAAAAACAAAGAAAAAAAGAAAACAAATGCAAGTGAAGAGCATGATCCTCAAGAACACTTTGGTATGCCCCAAGCTCTAGTATTTCATATCATTTCTGTCGTAACCTATAACCTAAGCCTTACATTACAATCTTGAGAAAGACCTAGCTGATCATTGAGGATGTATTCATGATGTGATGGTAAGTGTGTGTTATCTATATTCTTAGCATTTGATTCATTTCATGAGATCTACTAAGAAATTGTGCTTTCATTTCAGATTTCATATGTGAGAATTTTGATTCCCTTTGCATAATTTCACTCATATATGGTTGTGGAGAGATTAAAACCTTAGGATCTGAGTGAAAATTTGAGTGAATTCTGTGAGGAGTAGAGTTGAGGCGAATTCTATCTTAAGCATTTGGGTATGGTGACTTTGAAGTTGTAAGATATGGAGAAATATCTTTATACGTTACAATTGATACGATTCTTTGAAGTGGAAATCTTTTGAGTTGAATGAATGACAAAATCTTCATTGGTTCTTATTAGTTTGTTTAAAGCATGTTTTAACCAAGTTGTTTGCAGATTTTGTAAATGTTTGTGGGTGTCATCACTGTAAACCCTCAGGAGACACAACTCCTCCAACTAGGGACACCTAGGGTTTCAAAGGCTTGTTGCACATGCTCAGTGCAATCGTTTGGCCAGCGAAAGTGGTTTAGTTAGATGTTTGTGTTTTGTGTGTTTTAATTTTAAGTTTGCTCGAGGACTAGCAAAAACCAGGTTTGGGGGTATTTGATAAGTCATATTTTGCATGCATGTATATCTTTCTTATTTGGTGTTTTTGTATTGTTTTTGGATTAAACTAGTTGCATTTTACATTGTTTGGTGTTAGTGTGCAGCCAAGTGTGTAATAAAATCAATTGGAAGGCAAATGAAGGAATGTAGTGCATTTCGGCCATTTTGGGGTGAATCTAAACAAGTCAAAAAGCTTGAGGTCAGATTGGGTGGTTCCAACACCAAAACATGCATTCACATGCATGTTCAAATACCTTGCCAAGTACTCACATGCATTTCCAATTCATTCAAGTCCATCCCGTGCACTTCCACACCCATTCCCATTAACTAAACCTTTCAGCCATATTTACACCAACAAACATCATCATACCGTGCACTCCCATGTGATTCCAAGGCAGAAATCCACATGCATCTCAATTAAACATTCCATGCCATTTCAGCACTCCTTCAAGTCCATTCCGTGCATTTCCATTCCCCTTTCCAGAATTTGTACTAACAATTCACTTGTGGCAGCAAGAGCATGTGCTTCTTTGAATACATTAACATTTCCTTGGACATTGCCCATGCCGTGAGTCTTCCATCTCAGAAACACAATCATTTCCATCACTTAAGCTCTGCCATCTGAGTTAAACAAAGCTAAGATCCAATCTGATTGTCCCCCCCATCATTAGACTCATTCAGAAATTCACCAAGGGGGATAGATTGCTCTCTCGGATTGAGGGGTCACACACACCATTCTTGCTCTAATTTCTGTCCACCATTCACTCTCATTCTCCCTCTCCATTCCATTTTCATTCGACACTCTCTCTCTTTCATAGAAACTGTCCATTTCTCTACATTTATGCACCACTCACAGAAACCATTCAACATTAGTTTCTCCACCCTCATTTACAAACACATTTGGGAGCTCCAACACCGAAGGCACTCTTCAAGGAATTCAACCTCAGTTTTGCTTCAAGGGTCCTTCTACTTCATTCTATGTTCATTCATGTTGTGTATGTTTATGTTAAATCTTTTGTAAACATGAATTGTAACTAATCCTCCTCTAGGGATTCGATGTAACCTTGCAAAGCTTGCCATGTAATTAAGTTAGAATGCTAAGTTTGTCCATCTATTTCTTGTTTCATTTTCTGTTTTAATGGTAACTTTGTGTGTTGATTTTAATGCTTGATCATCATTTGAATTAATCACAAAGTTGTGTAACCAAGATTAGAACACACATCATGCATAATCTTGGTAGATATGTGAATGAATGAAGGGAGTGTTTAGCACACATCCTGCCGAGTTATTCCCTTTAGTTTTATGAAAGTTTCTTGTACATTACATAATCTTGATTATGAACCAAAGTTGCACATCACAATCAGGTTCATGATTAGAGACATTTGATCAAATCCACACATCATATGGTTGATCATATCCAAGTGAAACAAACTCAAGAAATAGGTAGATGAATGGGTACAAACTAACTTGACAAACATGGACTTAGTTGAGCAATGGTGAAACCGAATCCCTAGCTTCATTTCCATTGATACTATCCTATTCTATTAGTTGTTGATTCATTTAGTTGTGTTTACTTCTTTTATTTATGCTTTCAAGTAACAACAACAAATCTGCTCAATTTGATTAGTTTGGTTCATTTCATAAAAGTTCTTGCAAAACAAGTGATTACATAGGTCCAATTAGTCCCTGTGGATTCGACACCCTTACTTGTGCCATTATATTAAACATATTCTAGCATTAGGAAGGAATATTACATCAACAAACCCTCTTTCTTCCTTGCTAGACTGCGGCATAAGGTGCGGCTTGTGATGGATGGTGGAGTGAATGGATAGGTTTGATAGTGATGAAAGATGGATATGGATGTCTATTTCTCTAATATGTGCAGCAGATTGTGTATATATAGAGGGAGAAAGGTTAAGGCATTAATTAATTAATTTGGGAAGGTTTTAAGACTCCAAATCCTCCAAGAAAAGGGTAACAAATCAGAATCCAAAGAGAGAAAAGGAAGGCAAGTTGCGGCATGGACAGAAAATAGGAAATAGAAAAGGGAAATGTGATTCCTTGCACGGCAAGGAAGGAAAAAAAGAAAGGGAAGTGCGGCAACCTTCTTTGGCTGAGATTAATGCTTCTAAAACTTATATTTAAGTGTCCCAAATCAATTAGGAACCCTCCTTGCAGCTGGGAATTAAGTAGGAAAAGATTAGGATTGACTAAGTCAAAACACGGAAGTTTGACTCATGTTTCCTTCTTTGTGATTGATTCCTTTTCTTCCAAGCCTTGAATTAATTTCTTCCATCTCCTTAGCAGATTCCTAGCCTCCTTTGGACTTCAATTTCGTCCATCCATCTTGCTCCAAGCATATGCTATCCAATCCAAGCCCAAAACTGCTCCAAAATGCACTTCCTTGCCACTTTAGTCAATTGGACCTACAAACACACGAAAATAGCTTAAAATACTAAAATAACTATGAACTAACAACATAAATATAAGAAAACAAGTTAACTAAGTCGCCTAAATATGCTCCTATCAGGTTTCAAAACCTCCCTTTGGATTGACAATGGTTGGCTAGGTAGTTTGCCTTCTTCTTGAAACTGTCCCATGAACTCCGCCATCTGCCCAATTTGCTTCTTCACTTCGCCCATCTCTTTGGCTTGATTTTATAATCCCTGCGACAAAGTAGTTCGTAATTAAAGAACATTATCATTATTCAATGACAAACCTGAATTTGGTTGGGTAGGTTGTGATTGAGGTTGAGATTGTGTGAATGGTCTTTGATATATCCCAGGGGGTACTGGACGAAATCCTCCTTGTTGTTGAGGATGTTGAGGCTCCCTCCACTTTGATAGGAGCATATTTATGCTACTTAGCTATGTTGTTTCTTTGCATTTAGTTAGTTAACTACTACTTATTATAGTCTTTTAAGCTATTTTCGTATGTTTTTAGGTCCTAATGGCGAAAGGAGCAAGAAAGTGCATTTTGGAGCCATTTGCAGCAGTTTTGGGCATGGATTGGATAGCTTAACGATAGAGCAAAGTGGATGGACGAAGTTGAAGTCAAGAGAGGCTAGGAAAGGCTACAAATCTGGAGAAAGAAGTTCAAATACAAAGAAGATAAGGAAAGAGCAAGAAATAAGGAACATTATCCAACCTTATCTTATCCTATCCTCTCTTATCTTATCCAAATTAGTTTGTGCCTTAATTCTAGCTATTTAGAAGGGATTAGATATACATTTAAACACATAAACTCATATTCTAGAAGCCTAATCCCTTATGTGCAGCATATATGCCATTCCTTGGAAGTTTAAGAGTTGTAATCCTTCTCCTACAAAGGTCCCGCACCCTTTAGCCTAAGTTCTTCTAGAAATCTCGATAGGAGCATATTTATGCTACTTAGTTATGTTATTTCCTTACATTTAGTGAGCTAATCACTACTTATTATAGTGTTTTGAGCTATTTTCGTTTGTTTGTAGGTCCTAATGACAAAGTTGGCAAGAAAAGGCAATTTTGAGCCTTTTAGAGCAGTTATGGGCTTATTATGGATAGCTTGTATATGGAGCAAGGTGGATGGACGAAATTGGAGTCAAAAGAGATTAGAAATATGCTACAAATCAGAAAAGGAAAGTTCAAGACAAAGAAGATAAGGAAAGAGCAAGAAATATGGAAACTTATCCTAACAACCTTATCTTATCCAAACCTTATCCTATCTTATCCTAACCTAATCTTGTTCCACCTTAATCCTAGCTGCAAGTGGACCTAAAAACCTAATTTCTAGAAGCCTTATCTGACCCTAAAAGGGTGCCACACCTTTCCCCCTTTTTATGCCTTCTAGAACACCCAAAATCAGCCACAAAACACTTAGTTTCTAGAAGGCCCAATTTTGGACGAAAATTCTTAAACCTTTTTCTGATTGGATTCTGATTTTATTTGGCCCTTTTTCGCTTGGATTTGGATTGTATAAGTCCATATCTGAGATTAATTGGGCTAGGACTTAATTTCCAAACCATTGCCGCAACCTAGGGGCCCTAAACACTTGTATCGGCTAGGTTTAACCCTAATTCTGAGTCCTAGGGTTTTTGGCCGTGCTATATATATATGCATATTATTGTGCCGCACCCCCTTAGACACCCGAGGCAGTGATAGGAGCATATTTATGCGACTTAAATGGCTTGTTCTCGTACATTTACGTTATGTTTCTTTAGTTATTTTAGTACTTTAAGCTATTTTCGTGTGTTTGTAGGTCCAAAGGGCTAAAGGAGCAAAAAGATGCATTTTGGAGACTTTTGGAGCACTTTTGGGCTAAGGACGGATAGCTTATGCTTGAAGCCAAAGTGTTGGACGAAATTGAAGACCTAATTGGAGCCAAAGTGTTGGAACCTTGTTCTCTTTAGTTTTAGGACATTTAAACCTTTCCTAATCCCAATCATGACATGCATAACACACATCCATTCTAACACATTGTCATTGCACATGCATTTCCTTCATTAGTTAACCCACATGCACTTATCACTTATCATCACCACATATCATATCACTTAATCACTTATCACTTAACATCACCACTTAACCACTTATCATATCATAACCACATATCATATCACTTATCACTTATCACTTAACATATCATCCACCTACTTCACCTACATCACTACTCACCTACTCACCTACAACATCCACCTACTTCACCTACAACATCCACTTCACCTACAACATCCACCTACTTCACCTACAACATCCACCTACTTCACCTACAAATGACATAGCCTTATGTTCCCTCCACTACTCCTATAAATACCCTTGCATTCATTCATTCAAAAACATCTCATTTTCATACACAACACATTACAAACACATTCTCCCTTCCCTAGCCGTGAGCTTCCCATCCATTCCCTTATAATCCAAACACCACTCCTCATCCATTTCCATAATCCCCCAAACCTCACCTTAGACCTTGTGCTACAACAACGAGGAAGATAAGAGGGCCTAAACGTTCATACAATTCAAGTGTGAGTTGTTGGAATGTTTAGGTGTTTCTTTGATTTCAAAGTTTAAATTTAATTCTCTTTGTTTTGTAATATGAGGAATGGAAGAGAAGAGTGCCTAAACGTTCATACAATTCAAGTTTGAGTTGTTGGAATGTTTAGGTGTTTCTTTGATTTCAAAGTTATGAGGAACTAAACCCTTTTTGGCTAGGGGTGATTTCAATACCATGATTATTTATGTGATATGAATTGATGAATTCCGGTTATGAACTCTTGATTCGTGAATGCAATTGGCTTAACTATTTGATGATTAACTTATTTGTGTTTGTTGATTGAGGGTCGACACTTAATTAGCATGCATGAATATGTGGCTAAAGTTTAAGAAGGTTTCACATAATCGTTACTAACTTATACTTGAAAGTAGTGAAGGTCGCTTGTCACGATCGCGTTAAGTTTAATTCTTAGCATGAGTAACATGATGTCATAGTTGCAAATGCTTTGTCAATGCTTATGGTTTTCATTATTCTTAATGATCTTCGATTGTATCTCTATTATGATGACATGTAGGGAACTTTTGAGAATGTTTTGGGTTGTCGAATGATGCCATCCAATCCAATAATATAAGGAAAATCTGAGGGTTAACTAGTGATGTCACGGTTAATTTGGGGCATTGTCGTTCATAATTCAATGAAGGAATAACTGGAAATTGATTCATATGGATAAATATCATGTGTAGAGAAAGAACCCTTAGCTAGCTTCCCATCCATTCATTTCCATCAAATCCATATTTACAATTGGTTTTGTTTCCAAGTATTCATTTTAGTTTAAATTCGTCCAAATCCAATTCCCCCCTATTTCGTTGAAGTCTTAGTCTTAATCTTTCTTATTTTTAGTTTTGCTTTCTTCGAGCATTAAATAGTGTTTTATATTGTGTTTTTATGTTTTTAAGTCAATTTAGAAGGTTTTAGCAAGCCCTCCTAATCCCCGGTCTAGAACGATCCCTCACTTATCCATTCTACTACAATTGTCAAACGAGGGTTTAATTTGTGCGCGTATAAATCTCGCATCAAATTTTGGCGCCGTTGCCGGGGATTAGCAACTTTGCTAATCCCTTGGTTCTTTTTTTTTTTTTTTTGTTTAGTTGTTTTCGTTTTAGTTTCTAACTTAGTGTTGTTTTCTTTGTTTGTTGTTACTTTTGATATTTGATTTAGTTCTCTTTCTTTGATTTTAGGTACTAGAGAAGTAAGATATGGATTTTGCTAGCATTCAAGCTCAATTGGCAAATCTTAATTCTAAATTGTCGCCGTATGCCGAAAGGACCACAATGCATAGTGTCCCTACATTTGGTGCTTCATATAGGCAAGGATTTCAAGCCAATCAATGTCCACAAAGAGATTGGAGGGATCATTCAAACTCTATATGGTGGGAAGATCAACAAGTTCAACGTGAAGCATATTGGCAACCATATGAGGAGTTCTATTCAAGACCTATGCAGCCACCACAACTTCATATGCAATATGCTCAATTAAATTCAAGTTCGCCAATAGATTATATTCAAATTCTTAATGAAATAAATTCTTTGGCGCAGGGGTCACAAAATCAAGCCAAGGAGGCTCAACAAGAAGCATATTGGCAACCATATGAGGAGTTCAATACAACACCTATGCAGCCACCACAACCTCCCCCACAACAATTCCAATCAAGTTCAAGTATGTCCATGGATAATGATAAAAATTTTCAATTACTAACCTCTTTGACGCAGGACGAACAAAATCAAGACAAGAAGTTGGGTAAATTGGACGAGCAATTTGGGCAGATTATGGAGTTCATGAAACAAATTCAAGAGCAAAGTGAACTTTCCAACTCAACTATTGAAAACTCGAAGGAAGATTTTGAAATCCATAATGCTATCACTTTGGGAAGTGCTATGGAGGTTGGAGCTGACCTAAAAATGTCCAAACATAGCCTAGAAGTGGATGAAGAGCTGTTAATTGAGGAGGAGGAAGAAGACATGCACACGGCAAGGGTAGAACAACCCTTGCCGCAGCCCCCTAAGCCCTCTAAACCACCCACCACCAGTAAGGACGTCCCAATTCCATGTTATTCTGATGTTATTCTACCCAATGTCCCTTTTCCTAGCAGGTTTTTGATTTCCAACCAAGAAGAGAGTAAAAAGGACATCGTGGAAGCCTTCCCAAAGGTGCAAAATGCTATTCAAATTCTTGGTGCAACACAGCAAGTTTTAGATGGTGTTGAATTCTTCAAAGGACTTTGTACACCAAGAAGAATGATTCAAGAGAAGGTAGTGGCTGGAGAAGATGTAGAAGGCATCAAAGAGGACATATTTGAAACCACAATTCCCAAGGAAGTTGGATTTTATGACACGGGACAAGTCATAACTTTCGAAGGGATGTTTATTCTGGAGTTCATTTTGGAGCACACAGGTAAGCCGCCTCCCCGAATTTCAATTTTCTTTTATACTAACATGTGGTTAATGATTCAGGCACCCAATCTGGAATTTAAACTATTACCGGATCATTTCAAGTATCACCGCCCATTCAAAGATAAATTCCATGCCGTTTGATTTTATTTATGTAAAAAAAAAAAAAAAAAAAAAAAAAAAAAATACTAAACATGGAGAAAGGTGGAGCTTCACAAAGGTTGTTTACGTGAAGCCCCACTACGAGGCGCAGAAGCGGAAGGCATAGAAGCAGAAGGCATAGAAGCGGGAGGCATCGAAGCGGAAGCCATCGGAGCTAGAGCATTCCAGGCTTCAATACTTGGCCAAGCGCTGGATGACCCAGGAAAAAGGTGCCTCTGGAGATAAGACGCAAGCCTTTGACGATCACTGTGAATTCGACCCTCAGATTCTTGCAGCTCATCAAGCTTCCTCTTCATCCCCGACGAATAGTTATTTGCAAGCACATGCAAACTTCTATTCTCGTACTTAAGCTGCTGGATCTCTTGCTTAAGTCTTTCCACCTCTGCCATCAACGATTCCACTTGGCGGGACCGAGCAAGCAGGCGTTGGCCCATGTTGGACACAGAACTCGCACACTGAACACTAAGTGCGAGGGACTCTTGAACGGCCAACTCATCGGACCGTCCTGACAGCAGCCTACTATCTTTTGGAGTGAGGAGGTTTTTAGCTACTATTGTAGCTGTTGTGGCGTCCTGCATCACAGAGTCTTCACCTGAAAGAGGACCGTTAGAAGATAAAAAAGAAGGGCGCCATACGTTACCTTGACGCGGCGCGCCCGTATCACTGCTAAGGCTCAATTCCAAACTAAGGTTCGATGAGTTTGCCATTTTCAAAAGTGTTCAAAGAGAAGGGGAGGATGAAGTTAAAATTTCAAAGGGCCGGAGACGATGTTCAAGAATGGGAAATCTTCAGAGTGTGTATGTTGGCGGTGATCAATACCTCTATAAGAAGCCAAGGCAACGCGTCCACCGATTCAAAGAGCCGGATTTTCCGGCGTAAGTTAGGCGACGCTCCCTCGGCTTTTCAGAAAACGCGTTCAACTTTGTCAAAAGATTTCTGACAAAGCTGAAAACACGTGGACGCCATCATCGCAACTACACATCTTTAGCCGACAAGCGCAAAGTTCGGCGACACTTTCTCTGCTTTTCAGAAGACGCGTGCAGCTTTGTCAAAAGGAGCCGCATCTGCACTCCCACGTGTCGTTCAGAAATCGAAGGGGCGCCTGCTCAGAAATCAAAGAGGCGTATTCAAAGATCGAAGAGGCGCCACTATTTCAAAAAGCCGGAGTTGCGGGATCAAAACGTTTGTCGACAAAGGTAAAAAGTACCACCACTTGCTATTATCTCTATATATGTCGACCTTCGTATTTTATGGCAGGGCAAACCTGAAGAAAATGCCCAACTTTTCCTCACCTCTGAGGGCGCACTCCCAGCGAAGCCTCTTGAAATACTCAATTTTTTCTCCCCCAAAGAAGATACCAAAAACCTGGAGTACAAATGAGGCAGAAGGAAACGGTCGATCGAAGCATGTGGAGACAACCACAACAAATACATGTGCTGCTTCATTCGCCGTTTCTTCAAAAGCAAAGGTATCTCATATCATCAAGGTCTAAAGCAAAAGTATCTCATATCATGCTCTTTCCCTGTCCTTTTCTTTGTCTTTGTTATTACTCGCATGGCAAAGTAAACAAAAGCAATCAGAGGCACTTGGAGTCAGTCTTCTGTTCTGGAACCGACTGCCTGGAATCCATTCCTGATTGCTTACCTAGAGTTGCTCTCGAGTAGTCATCTTCAACGGTTGACACACTTCCGGAGAAGGGACCACTTCTGCAAGGGGAGCAAGCAAGGCAAGTGAAAATGATACATTGAAGCATGTGGAGACAAACGTAGGCTGAGTTATCCTCCAACCCTTTTCAATACGAATTGGAAAGATTGAACAAAGAAACAGACCAAAGGAGTAAGCTCAGACCTTCGGGGGAGACCAAAAGAAGCCTGCTGCCCAGTTCAAGAGTAGCACAAAGGAAAATCAACGATGGGAGCAGCGCAGTTCAAGAGTAAGCCTGTGGAATCACAAAGATCAAAGCCTCAATGCAATTACCAAGGAGAAGATGGAATTTACACTCCATAACCAGATTTGCGTCTCTAAACTCTTCTTTTTGTTAATTACATTCTGCCATGTTTAGTATGTTTAAGTTCTTTTTGTGTGTTTACTTATGTTTTGTGTGAATCTATGCTTAGAACATTGAGGACAATGTTTGATTTAAGTGTGGGGGGGTAACTAATGTTGTTAATGCAAATTCGTGGGATTTTATCACCCATTACTTCAAATGTTGTTCTTTGCTGTTTTAAGGTGTTTTTAAGTTGTTTTAAGTTGTTTTAGTATGTTTTGTTTTTATAACTCCGAAAATCACATAAAAATTTGAAAAATATGTTTTGAAAAGCCTAAAAAGCGTTTTTGTGTGTTTGTGTCTTAGGGTACCTTCCAACACAATGATAAGGATTTGGTTTGTAAATTGCATGACTGTTAAAAAGAGTTATTAACATAGAGAAAAGTTTGATTTACTCTTGGTATATGCTTGGTTATGGTTATAATATATGACTTCACATGCAATCATAAAAGAAAAATTCGTTTTTGTAACATGCTTGAAGGAAGGAACTCAAACAAACGCTACAACCCTGTGAGACTCGAGCCATTACCTTCTTTGGAGAGTTATTTTCTGTGATTTCTTGTTTTCTAAAGTCGTTGCATGATCTCATTATTCTTGCTTGGTTGCTAATTAGAAGGCGTTTCATCACTTAGTTCCAAATGCTAGAACTTGCATCCATTCCATTCAAAGCATGATTGCATAATATATATCAAGATGAAGTGTGTAGTGAAGCCATCAACCAAATAGCCAACCCATGCACTATATATTGTAGGTCATAATCCCCATTGAGCCATTGTTAGCCTTTGTTATTTGTTTATCCATATCATCCCTACCTAGCCTAGATTAGGACCACCCATACCCTTGTTCTTGAAGCATAGTAAGCATGATTTAGAGGGAATCCTTTCGATTTTGCAAAACAACAAGTGTGGGGGAATTTGTGTGTGTGTGTTGATATGCCAAAAAAAAAAAAAAAAAAAAAAAAAAGAAATAAGGCATGAGTGAGAATAAAAAGAAAAAAAATATTTCGTGGAAAAAGAAAAAGAAAAGAAAAATTTGTGAAAAGAAAGAAAAAGAGTATGAAATAAGTGAAAATAAGCTCACATGTTTGTGGTAGTTGAAGAAAGGGTCCAAAACGTTGAATATGGCCCTAAGAGTTGTGTGAATTTTCCCCTTGTGTGTCTAAGTGAGTTTCTGCAATCACGAGTGATTCTAAGTGTCAAATTTCATTACTTTGCTTGTTATTGCCTAAAGAACGTTTGTTATCCTTACCTTTCATTGTTAGCCAATCACCCTTAACCCGTTACAACCCTTATGCTTCATTCTTGATCATTATGTTTTCAATAATGTGGAGTTTGGAATTGATGTAAGCATATGGTGTCCCTGGTTCTCGCATCTAATTAGTAGCATTCCTTTCATGAGATCATATTCATATACATTCCAGAAAATGCTTTCTTTGATATAACATATGTGAGTGTTAGAATTCATATTTACATCAATCTTCTCACATATAACTAGTGTAGGGAGTGTAGTCAGAAAATCTGTGTGAAAAACGAGTACATCTAGTAAGAAATTGAGGGAATTCTCTAAGGCATGTTACTACATTTGAAATGTGTTTTAATTGCTTAATTGTGAACTAGTATGTGGTGACTATGATTAAGAATGTACTTAAGTGTAAAGATGGCTCAAATCTGTGAGAATAATGATTTTTAACTTGTCATGTGCATTGGAAGTCCCTGATACGATTGTTGGAAGGTGTAGGTTGTGTTTTGTTCTTTTTGTTTTGTTTTTCTGTTTTGCTCGAGGACTAGCAAAAGCTAAGTGTGGGGGTATTTGATAGGAGCATATTTATGCGACTTAAATGGCTTGTTCTCGTACATTTACGTTATGTTTCTTTAGTTATTTTAGTACTTTAAGCTATTTTCGTGTGTTTGTAGGTCCAAAGGGCTAAAGGAGCAAAAAGATGCATTTTGGAGACTTTTGGAGCACTTTTGGGCTAAGGACGGATAGCTTATGCTTGAAGCCAAAGTGTTGGACGAAATTGAAGACCTAATTGGAGCCAAAGTGTTGGAACCTTGTTCTCTTTAGTTTTAGGACATTTAAACCTTTCCTAATCCCAATCATGACATGCATAACACACATCCATTCTAACACATTGTCATTGCACATGCATTTCCTTCATTAGTTAACCCACATGCACTTATCACTTATCATCACCACATATCATATCACTTAATAACTTATCACTTAACATCACCACTTAACCACTTATCATATCATAACCACATATCATATCACTTATCACTTATCACTTAACATATCATCCACCTACTTCACCTACAACATCCACTTCACCTACAACATCCACCTACTTCACCTACAACATCCACCTACTTCACCTACAAATGACATAGCCTTATGTTCCCTCCACTACTCCTATAAATACCCTTGCATTCATTCATTCAAAAACATCTCATTTTCATACACAACACATTACAAACACATTCTCCCTTCCCTAGCCGTGAGCTTCCCATCCATTCCCTTATAATCCGAACACCACTCCTCATCCATTTCCATAATCCCCCAAACCTCACCTTAGACCTTGTGCTACAACAACGAGGAAGATAAGAGGGCCTAAACGTTCATACAATTCAAGTGTGAGTTGTTGGAATGTTTAGGTGTTTCTTTGATTTCAAAGTTTAAATTTAATTCTCTTTGTTTTGTAATATGAGGAATGGAAGAGAAGAGTGCCTAAACGTTCATACAATTCAAGTTTGAGTTGTTGGAATGTTTAGGTGTTTCTTTGATTTCAAAGTTATGAGGAACTAAACCCTTTTTGGCTAGGGGTGATTTCAATACCATGATTATTTATGTGATATGAATTGATGAATTCCGGTTATGAACTCTTGATTCGTGAATGCAATTGGCTTAACTATTTGATGATTAACTTATTTGTGTTTGTTGATTGAGGGTCGACACTTAATTAGCATGCATGAATATGTGGCTAAAGTTTAAGAAGGTTTCACATAATCGTTACTAACTTATACTTGAAAGTAGTGAAGGTCGCTTGTCACGATCGCGTTAAGTTTAATTCTTAGCATGAGTAACATGATGTCATAGTTGCAAATGCTTTGTCAATGCTTATGGTTTTCATTATTCTTAATGATCTTCGATTGTATCTCTATTATGATGACATGTAGGGAACTTTTGAGAATGTTTTGGGTTGTCGAATGATGCCATCCAATCCAATAATATAAGGAAAATCTGAGGGTTAACTAGTGATGTCACGGTTAATTTGGGGCATTGTCGTTCATAATTCAATGAAGGAATAACTGGAAATTGATTCATATGCATAAATATCATGTGTAGAGAAAGAACCCTTAGCTAGCTTCCCATCCATTCATTTCCATCAAATCCATATTTACAATTGGTTTTGTTTCCAAGTATTCATTTTAGTTTAAATTCGTCCAAATCCAATTCCCCCCTATTTCGTTGAAGTCTTAGTCTTAATCTTTCTTATTTTTAGTTTTGCTTTCTTCGAGCATTAAATAGTGTTTTATATTGTGTTTTTATGTTTTTAAGTCAATTTAGAAGGTTTTAGCAAGCCCTCCTAATCCCCGGTCTAGAACGATCCCTCACTTATCCATTCTACTACAATTGTCAAACGAGGGTTTAATTTGTGCGCGTATAAATCTCGCATCAGGCAGCCATTCATCCTTCAATTCATTCATTCATTCACATCATTCACCATCCATTCAGAAATAAACCTTTGTGCCGCAAATCCTAGGGAGAGGAAGGAGTGTCGTGGCTTCCATAGGAGAAGGAGACCCTTGTGCCGCAAGAATCTGCATCAATTGGAGACTTTGGGAGTTCTTTCTTCCCTCGTTTCGTTTCCATGTTTATTTTAATTTACTTTTCAATTGTTATGAACATGTGTAACTAAGTTTTTCTTAGTTAGAGGTGAATTCAAAGCCATGGACATATGTTTTATATGATCTGATTTCCTCCATATTTTGTTTCTTGAATTGTGAATGTGATTTACTTAATTGATATATTGAGAACTTGTTCTTGTGTGTTGATTAAGGATGCATACTTAGTTTTCATACATGAATTTGATGCTAGGATATAAGGAAATTTCACCTAATCGTTACGAACTTATATTCACAAGTAGTGAAAATCACTAGTCATGATTGTATTAAGTAAATTCTAGGCAAGAGTATCATGCAATTCATAGTTACGAATGCCTAGTCAATGCTTAGGGTTTTCAAAAAGCTTAATGATCTTTGATTTTATCTCTATTATGCAGTTCATGTAGGGAATTTGATAAGAATAATTTGATTGTCAATGCATACTCCATCCAATTCAATGAAACTAGGAAAATCTGAAAGTTAGTTTGTACTTTTCACAATTAATTTGGGGCATTGTCATTCATGGTTTAAAGGGATAAAATCTGGAAATCAATGTGTGTTACATATGTGCATGTGTGGAGAAGGACCCTCTAACTAGCCTTTTTCCCATCCAATTCACCCAATTTAGTGCCTAATCTGTTTAGTTTACAATCTGTCCAATTTAATTAATTTCGTCCAAATCAATTCCCCATTTTATTAAGTGTGTTAGAATAGTTAGAAAAGTGTTTGAATCTGTTCAAATTAGTGTTTTGAGTCTAAGTTAGTTAAATTTCGTCCAAATCACCCTTTAGAGTCTAACTTGAGTCTATTTGATTGTTTTGTTCTGTAAGTCTTTTTAATTTGTTTTGAGCCATATAGGTCTCGTTAAGTGTTTTTAAGTTTAGTTTTGTGTTTTTAAGTCAGTTTAGAGTAGATTAGCATCCCTAGTTAATCCCCGGTTAGAACGATCCCTACTTGCATATATACTACAATTGTCACAAATAGGGTTTAATTTGTGTGTCAATATAATTTTCACATCAAATCTGCCCTTTATCCCTTCTAGAAGTCTAATTTCTGCCACAAAATGCCTAGTTTCTAGAAGCCCAAAATTTTGGCGAAATTCCCTATCCCTTTCCCCTTTGGTTTCTACCAAACCTTAGTCCTTTTCCCATTGGATTGTGTAATCCTTTTCCTTCAGAATTTGTGCAAAACCTAGCCTATAAACACAAGCCTTTGCCGCACCATTCAAACCATCCATTCACTCATTCACTCATTCATACATTCAACCATCAAACACCATAATTCACACCACATCACCCTAGTGCCGCAAGCAAGGAAGGAAGGAGAAGAAGACTTGTGCAATCTGCCATCCAAGGAGTGTTCGAAATCTGCAATTGGAGTGTGGAGTGTTTCTAGGTGTATTCTATCCTTAGTTTTAGTTCAATGTTTATATTAATTTGGTTTTCAATTATGATGAACATGTGGAACTAATTTCTTTTTAGTTAGAGGTGAATTCGAAGCCATGATTATATGTTTTACATGAATAGATTATATCCAGTTATTGTTTCTTAAGTCTTGAATGTGATTTTCTTATCTAAGTTATCAAAACTTGTTTATGTATGTTGGTTGAGGGTCGACACTTAATTTGCATGCATGAATTTGATGCTAGAGTATAAGGGAGTTTCACGTAATAGTTATTCACTTATATTCACAAGTACTGGAGGTTGCTAGTCACAATCGTGTTAAGTAAATCCTTGGTATGAGTCTCATGCATTTCATAGTGATGAATGTCTTGTCAATGCTTATGATTTTCACAAAACTTAATGACTTTTGATATGTATCTTTATTATGCGTTTCATATAAAGAACTTGAGAAAGATAACTTGGTCGTAATGCGTATTCATTCAATTCAATGAAATAAGGAAAATCTGATGGTTGATTATGCGATGCAATTAACTTGGGGCGTTGCCGTTCATAGTCTAAAGGAAAAATAACTGGAAATTGGTTTATATGCATATATCATGTGTGGAGAAGGACCCTCTAATTAGCCTTTCACCCATTTAATTCACCCAAATTGGTTTTTACAAAGTGTTTTATTCAAAGTTTCTGTTTTAAGTTTATAATTCGTCAAAAACAATTCCCCTTTCATTTAGTCTTGTCATTTTCGTCAAAATCTGTTTTCTTTTAGTCTTTTGAGTCAAGTTAAGTTTTATTTTTGTCAAAATCACTTGTTAGGTCTAGAATTGAGTCTTTTTGAGTGTTTGTTGCTGTTTTAAGTGTTTTGAGTTAGTTTTAAGTCTATAGAGTCTAAATTAGTGTTTTTAAGTCTTACTTGTGTTGATTAGCATCCCTAATTAATCCCTGGTCTAGAACGATCCCTACTTGCATATATACTACAATTGTCACAAATAGGGTTTAATTTGTGTGTCAAGTTAATTTTCACACCACACTTGAAATTTGGGTGATCTCTCCATCCCGGATTGTATGTATTTAAGTATGGATCATTCCTTTGCTGATTTTGGCCTTGATAACCTATGGCATTGGCGCTTTCCCATCCTCCATTCTCTATCAATTGAGGACATTGATCATTGAGGTGCCCTTGCATAGAGCACACGCCACACATACTTGGTGTAATTCGTTACACTTTGCATCTTTCGGCAACCTGAGATACAAGCATAGTGAGATTAGCTAATTGAGATTGTATTTCGGCTATTGAACTTACCTCATGGACTTACTGCGGTGGGGTGTCTCTTTGTCCAACACCTTCGTATTGTTGTGCATTTAAGGCTCGATTTGCAATTAAGACCTTGGCAGCCACCGGTGTTTTGTCAACCAACGCACCCCCTGCTGAGGCATCTAGCATTTGTCTCTCAATTGGAAGGAGTCCCTTGTAGAAATATTGAATTAAAAGTTCTTCCTTCATTTGAAGTTGAGGGCATGATGCAACTAGAGTCTTGAAACGTTCATAGTACACTGGAAAGGATTTTCCTTGGCTTTGTTGAATGCCACTAATTCTCTTCTTCAAGAGAATGACTCTCGAAGTTGGGAAAAATTTCTCTAAGAATGCTTGCTTCATGCTTTCCCAAGAAGTGACGGTTCCGGGTGCCAATTCGTATAGCCAATCTTTAGCCTTTTCCAAAAGAGAGAATGGAAAGGCCTTCATCTTCAAAATGTTCGCATCGACATTGATAGGTGTCATGCTTGAACATACCACTTCAAACTCCTTAAGATGCTTGTTTGGATCTTCCATGGACAGCCCATGGTATTTGGGAATGTGATGCAACAAGCTAGACTTCAATTCGAACTCATCGGTCTTGCCTTGAGCTGCCCTAGGATATTGAATGCATAAGGGCACGGCATTGTCTAATCCCGAGGCTGAAAGTTCCTTTACTATTTGATTATCCGCAGCCATGACTTATTCTTCCTCTTCCACTTCTTCTACTTCAGATTTGGCTTCAGAATTAAGTGGACTAGGTTTTGGATGCCTCCTCTTTCTTCTCAACGTTAGTTCAAAATCGTCGTCAAACTCCAAGATGTTTGCACGAATAGGTTGAGAACTATGAGTCACAAACTAGTACCTGAAACAAAGAACCAAAACAAATCAGCAACCACTTTAAAGGGCACGGCAAACACAAACAGACACAAAGAACACACGGCACACTTGACCTTAAGACTCACTTTGACACGACACAAACAAAAGGGATAACAAGTTTGCTAATCCCCGGCAACGATGCCAAAATTTTATGTGAAAATTAATTTGACACAAATTAAACCTACTGTTGACAATTGTAGTATATATGTAAGTACGGATCGTTCTAGACGGAGGATTAACAAGGGATGCTAATCAACACAAATAAGACTCAAAAACAATAAACTAGACTCTATAGACTCAAAACTAACTTAAAACACTCAAAACAACAACAAACAACCAAAAAGACTCAATTCTAGACCTAACAAGTGATTTTGACAAAAATAAAACTTAACTTGACTCAAAAGACTAAAAGAAAACAGATTTTGACTCAAATAATAAGACAAAATGAAAGGGGGATTGTTTTTGACGAATTTAAAAATTAAAACAGAAACTTTGCATAAAACATGATAGGAGCATATTTATGCTACTTAGTTATGTTGTTTCCTTGATTTAGTTAGCTAATTACTACTTATTATAGTGTTTTAAGCTATTTTCGTGTGTTTGTAGATCCTAATGACAAAGTTGGCAAGAAAAGGCAATTTTGAGCCTTTTAGACCATCTCCAATGGTTGGGCTAAAAGTCAAATTTTTTAGCCCAAAAACAGCTTTTCTACTCCAACCATTCTACCCTAAAATTTTAGCCCGGGATTATTAAAGAATGAATTTAGGCCTTTTTTTTTGTTAAATTAATTTTATGAACATTTTAATCTAAAAAAATTTAAATTCCGATAAATATTGGGTATAGTCCATCTCGATTTTTGGGCTAAATTTCGGGGGGAATTTGGCATTGGTTTAGTGACACACCCCGATCGAGACCAGGGCGTGCAGGCCATCACATGGAAGTGATGAAGCCATGTGCACAGTGCGGAAGCTAATAAAATAATAGTGGAAATAGTGATACGAATGAATAAAAACTCATTTTACAATAAGTAATAATAAGTGTGACTCCTAGTCCAGAGCATAAGCCTAAAGCAGTCCAAATAAAAATGATGCGACAACAGTGCACCCGAAGGTGGCCCTACGCTGGTGAATATCTATCAGAAATGCCGGGAAGGCATCTGGGAAACCACCGAACCTACTACTCAACTAGAACCTGGAGGGGCACAAAACAAAAGCGTGAATGGGCAAAAACAAAGCTTTTCGAAAACCATTTAATAAATACGTTCTAACCCCTCGCCGTAAAACCTGTATACTTCCCAAAAAATAGATATACGTATAATATATATACCAATCATGCTCAAGAATATGCCATGCCAAAACCTCATAATGAAATGCAAGTGCTCAAGTGTAAATCATATCAATAACGTATAATCTGGCAGCCGGAGTCACCTAAAGTGACCTGTACGGCTGCATCTATAGCTCAAATCTCAATCTCAATAACTAAACCTGCACACGAGTCGGAACCACCTAAAGTGGTCTGTACAACAGGCCTAGGTGTAACATATATATATACGCTCTAGTGCTACGATCATGTGAAGGCTGGGCGAATAATCGCGGGTCACTTACGAGTCGGAACCACCTAAAGTGGTCTGTACGACAGGACTGTGCACCTAACTTGGATCCAAGTTGAGCGTGTGGTGCGGGAGGTGAACATCACGTGAAGGACTGTGCCCTACTCTGGGCGGGAGCACTAACACCGGAGGTGCAGGTTATGAGCTCTCTAAGCATCTCGAATCACTACTGAATGTAAACATGCATAACACTTACCTGGCACTTACCTGTGCGTCCACAGCACCAATGCATGCACATATAAATGCGACTAACCAATCATAATCAACGGCAATATAAAATGCATGTCATATAAACTAATTAATATTTCAATCAATTTCTGGGAAAATATATGTATATAGGTATATACGGAAAACCAAAAGCCCACTCACTGGTATGTGGAAGGGTCGTAGCCCCCCTGCCTCGAGTGACCACGCTCGTCCTCGGGATAGGTATCACCTATATGCGAAACAACTACAAAAACGTCAATTTTAAAGTACATAACCAACCTTTAGAAATAACTTCTCATACAATGCTCAAATAGGGCATATGAATATACCAACGTGACCTACTCAACCTCAGGAACATCCCCATATTTTTAAAATAATTTTTCATCGTCGCACGCGCCCCCACGCGCCGGCCACGCGCAGGCACTTGCCTGGCACGCTGACGGCGTCAGTTGACGCCGTTAGGAATATTCCGTTATTCCTAACGGATTTCGTTAACGGCGTCAGGAATATTCCGTCAGACTTGACGGAATATTGTGTGGTCTTCTCCGGCGAGCCTCTGGCGCCGTGGCCGGCACCGGAAAACCGGGAAATTTTCAAACTTCGATATCTTCTTCGTTTTTCACCCAAATTTCACAAAATTGGTACCAAAATGAAGCTTAGAACTAGAGGAACACATTCATACCACTTTCAAGTGCTAAAAACCACGAAATCTCACCTGCAAAAACAACCCAACTCCGGCCAACTTCGAAACTAGTGATCTCGACATCCAAAACCTTCAAATGAACCACCCCGAGCCTCCTAGGGACCTCACCAAGCCTCCTACAAGCTTGAAATTCCCTAAAACGTGGGAAATCACGTGTGCATGAACAGTACTCGAAATCGGACATCGTGGATTCGACGTGAAAACGAAGGTGTTCTTACCTGAAAATGGTATGGTTGGACTCCTACAAGCCTCACGAGCTCGAATGTGGTCTTGGTTCCCTCGATCTGTGAAGGTTTGATGGGTGTGTGGGTGTGTCCGTACGTTTCAAAGGGAATGGGAAGGAATGGGGACTCGGGACAGAGGGGTACAGGGTAAGGGAAAGGGTATGGGGTGTATGTGATGGTGTGTGGCGTACAACATGCCAACCAAACTCAAAAACAACCAATAAACGTAAAGAAATCAAACTAGGGGCAATTTCGTCTTTTCACGCGTACGTTTTTAAATTTCTCGAGACGGGCTATCACAACCTACCCACCTTAATAGAATTTCGTCCCGAAATTCAAAACAACCAAACAACAACCCCTAGTGATCAAAGAACAATCGAGGATACAAATCTCTCATCCGATCTTCTGTCTCCCACGTAGCTTCCTCGACTGAATGATTCCTCCACAAAACTTTTACTAAGTTCACCTTCTTGTTCCTCAGAACCTTTTCTTTCCAATCTAGTATCGTCACTGGCTCCTCATCATAAGTCAAATCTGGATTAATTTCCAAGGGTTGAGGAGGTATCACATGAGACGGATCAGCAACATAATGTCAAAGCATCGACACGTGAAACACGTTATGTACTCTAGCTAACTCCGAAGGCAACTCCAACCTGTAAGCTACCTCACCAACTCGCTCTGTGACCATGTATGGTCCAATGTACCTGGGACTCAACTTACCCCTTCTTTCCGAACCGCACAACTCCTCTCCACGGTGAAAGCTTCAGAAATACCCAATCCCCAACCTCATACACTCTGTCCGTAGCATGACGATCTGCTAAACTCTTCTGCCTGTCCTGGGCTGCCCTCAGGTTAGACTTAATCACCTGAACATTCTGAGTAGTCTCCTCAACAATCTCTGGACCCACTAACACTTTTTCTCCGACCTCTGACCAACACAATGGCGTGCGACAAGATCTACCATACAATGCCTCAAATGGCGCCATGCCGATACTCGAATGAAAACTATTGTTGTAGGCAAATTCCATTAAATCTAACCGCTGGTGCCAAGCATCACCAAACTGCAGTACCGAAGCTCGTAACATATCCTCCAAAGTCTGAATGGTTCTCTTTGACTGTCCGTCCGTCTGAGGATGATACGCCGTACTATACAGTAGTCTCGTACCCAAAGCTTCCTGCAAAAGCCACCCAAAACTTGGATGTAAATCGTGGATCACGATCCGAGACAATACTCACAGGAACACCATGGTATTTCACAATCTTCGAGATAAACAACTCCGCTAATCGGCCCAAAGAATACTTCTCCCTCACAGTAATAAAATGTGCTGACTTAGTAAGCCGATCAACGATCACCCAAATGCCATCAAAACCATTATGTGTACGCGGAAGCTTGTACACAAAATCCATAGTGATATTTTCCTATTTCCACTCTGGAACGGGAAGCGGCTGCAACAACCCAAACGGCTTCTTCCTTTCCGCCTTAACTTGCTGACAAATAACACACCTACTCACATACTCAGCTATCTCCCTCTTCATACCCGGCCAAAAATAAAATGGTCGAATGGTATGATACATTTTAGTAGCTCCTGGATGCATGGCGTAAGCCGAGATATGTGCTTCATCGAGAATTTCCTTCTTCAATTCCAAATTATTAGGCACGAACATTCTACCTTCCTGCATTAACATGCCATCCGATTCACGAACTCTGAGGTCTCTCCTCCTTCCTCGGTCTCGAGCTTGGATTAGTTCTTGAGTCTCCCGATCAACTACTTGAGCTTCGAGCACACGATCAACTAAATTTGGCCTAACTTGAAAATTAGCAAGTAAAGCCACATCTCGGTCTTCTGCTTCCAACCTCACTCCTGTAGAACGTAAATCTGCCAGAAGAGGAATACGACACGCATACAACGCATTAATGCGGCCCTGTGACTTCCTGCTAAGTGCATCAGCAACTACATTTGCACGACCAGGATGATAATCAATCGTGCAATCATAATCACTGAGCAACTCCAACCACCTCCGTTGACGAAGGTTAAGATCTTTCTGCGTAAAAAGATATTGAAGACTCTTGTGATCTGTAAAGATCCTACATTTCTCTCCGTAAAGGTAATGTCTTCATATCTTCAATGCAAAAATGATAGCTGCCAACTCCAAATCATGCGTAGGGTAATTCAACTCATGAGGTTTCAACTGTCGTGAAGCATAAGCAATCACCCTACCATGCTGCATCAACACACATCCCAGACCATTCAAGGAATCATCACTATAAACCTCGAAATCACCACTATCGTCCGGGAGTGCCAAAACAGGTGCATGAGTGAGACTCAACTGCTGGAAACTCTGCTCACACTTATCATCCCACTCAAATTTAACATCTTTCCTCGTTAATCTTCAGTGGTAAAGCAATCACAGAAAAATCCTTAACAAATCGTCGATAATACCCTGCTAAACCAAGGAAACTCCTCACCTCTGTGACGGTTCGCGGTTGCTCCCAATTCTCCACTACTGCAACCTTCTGAGGGTCCACCAAAATACCCTGAGCCGAAATGATGTGCCCCAAAAACGCAACTTGGTCTAGCCAAAACTGGCACTTGCTAAACTTAGCATACAGTTGGTGTTCCCTCAACCTTTTCAACACCAAAGTAAGATGTCGAACATGTTCCGCTTTCGATTTAGAATAGACCAGAATGTCGTTGATGAAAACAATAACAAACCTATCCAAATACGGTTGGAACACCCGATTCATCAAATCCATAAAAGCAGCTGGTGCATTCGTCAACCCAAATGGCATAACCAGAAACTCGTAATGACCATAACGAGTCCTGAATGCCGTCTTAGGAACGTCATCCCTACTAATCTTCAGCTGATAACACCCAGACCTCAAGTCAATCTTGGAGAATACACAATCACCTCGAAGCTGGTCAAACAAGTCATCAATACGTGGCAACGGATAACGGTTTTTAATCGTCACCCGATTCAATTGCCTATAGTCAATACATAGCCTCAAGGTTCCGTCTTTCTTCCTCACAAACAATACTGGAGCACCCCAAGGTGAAGTACTAGGCTGAATGAAACCCTTATCCACTAATTCCTGCAACTAAACTTTCAATTCCCTTAACTCAGCGGGAGCCATACGATAAGGAGTCAAGGAAATAGGATTAGTACCTGGAAGCAACTCAATAGTGAACTCCATGTCTCGGTCTGGTGGTAAACCAGGTAAATCCTCGGGGAAAACATCGGGAAAGTGTCTGACTACTCTGACATCCTCAACTCTACTAGGAGCGACTTAATCCAACACCACATGAGCTAAATACCCTTGGCACCCTTTAGACAACAACCTTTTCGCTCGCAAAGCCGAAATAACGCCATGTCTCACCCCACTCTGCTCGCCCAGAAAAGTAACCACAGGTAGTCCAGGACGATGAAACGTAACTATTTTCCCGTAACAATCAATATTGGCACGATTGAAATGCAACCAATCTGTGCCCAGAATCACATCAAAGTCAACAATATCTAACGGGATAAGATCAGCTGGCATAACCACATCCTCTACTATCACTGGACATCCTGGGTACACACGATCTACAATACATCTCTCCCCTCTAGGCATAGCGAACTCTAAATCATACCCTAGAAGTGTGGGGCGAGGTTGCGTCACTTGAGCAAATGTATGAGAAATCACAGAATGTGTAGCACCACAATCAACTAATACTCTAGCAAAATAACCAAGGATATTTAACGTACCCATAATCAAATCTGGATTATTCTGAGCATCCTGCAGAGAAATATTATGAATACGCCCCTGGGTCTGCTGTCGTCCACCTCGACCTCGGCTCGCCTGGCCACCACGACTCTGAGTGCCACGCCCCTGACTAGGCTGACCAGACTGCCTCGAAGACCCCGCACTACTCGCAGCAATCTCTCCCTGCTGGAACTGTCCTCCCTGATACCACTGAGAACCACCTACCAGTGCTGGAGGATACGGCATATAGCCGCTAGAATACGGAGGATAACCACCCTGGGAATATGAGTCCTGGGGATACTGATACTGTCCCAGGGCATAAGGAACAGCATCACCCTGATAGTGATAGGCACCACCTCGACCTGCCTGTCCATAACTACCCAGACCCTGAATTTGCTGAATCGGCGCAGGTGGCGGCAAGAAAACCTGCTGCGGTTTCTGCTGCTGACTCTGGGGACAATTTGCAGCCCGATGTCCCATCTGCTCACAAGTGAAGCAACCACTGCTGCCACGCCTACACTCACCAAAATGCTGGTTATTACACCTACGGCAAACTGGGGCCCTGCCTCGACCACCATCACCCTGTCTCTGCCCTCTGGCACCACCAGCAAACCTACCTCCTCGTCCCTGACCAGTGGCACTAAAACCACCGCTAGACGAGCTAGAACTAGTGCCACCCCTCTTGAAGTTCTGCGTCCTACGAGGTCCGAGCGACGCCTGACCTTTACCCTTATCATCTTTCTTCTGATTACCATCTTTTTCTTCCTCCTCACTCTCGCTCGGCATGTTCTCTGAATCCTCAATCCTCAACAATATCTCATAGAAATCCTGGTAGGTATCACAGTGGGTAGTGGTCGCCATCGAACGCCACTTCTTCTTAGTACCTAGGCGGAAACAACGAAGCATCTCCTCTGGATTACTCGCAACATCTGGATGGTAGCGAGACAGATCAGTGAACCTCCGATAATACTCATTCGCCGTCATCTTCCCCTGTTTCAGCTCAGTGAACTCCTGCTTCTTACGATCCATGTACTCAGGAGGCACAAATCTTCTCCTGAACAACTCCTGGAAAACATCCCAATCAGTCCTCTCAGCTGGAGTCAAACGACGGGATTGCTGCTCCCACCAGGCTGCAGACTCCTTACCCAAAAACCATGATGTCGTCTCAACCCACCTCTCAACAGGAAGGTTCCCCTGATTGTGCAACACACGAAAAGTCTTCTCAAAATGCTCCAACCATCTCTCTGCACCCTCGTGACCCTCACTACCTTCAAACTTATCCAATTTCAAATTGTACATAGTCTCCAGAGGAGTCCTCTGGGGAGGGCGCATCACCGACTGAATGGTTGTAGCAATAACTTCCCCCAGCTGAGCAACATCGGGGAAGCTAGGCTCAGTAGAGCGACGTGGTTCCCGACGAGGCGGCATAATTCTGACAGAAGACACCAAAACCATTAAAATACTCAGAAAAACACAGGACTGCCAAACCTAGGCTCTGATACCAAACTGACACACCCCGATCGAGACCAGGGCGTGCTGGCCGTCACGTGGAAGTGACGAAGCCATGTGCACAGTGCGGAAGCTAATAAAATAATAGTGGAAATAGTGATACGAATGAATAAAAACTGATTTTACAATAAGTAATAATAAGTGCGACTCCTAGTCCAGAGCATAAGCCTAAAGCAGTCCAAATAAAAATGATGCGACAACAGTGCACCCGAAGGTGGCCCTACGCTGGTGAATATCTGTCAGAAATGCCGGGAAGCCCTCTGGGAAACCACCGAACCTGCTACTCAACTAGAACCTGGAGGGGTGCAAAACAAAAGCGTGAGTGGGCAAAAACAAAGCTTTTCGAAAACCATTTAATAAATACGTTCTAACCCCTCGCCGTAAAACCTGTATACTTCCCAGAAAATAGATATACGTATAATATATATACCAATCATGCTCAAGAATATGCCATGCCAAAACCTCATAATGAAATGCAAGTGCTCAAGTGTAAATCATATCAATAACGTATAATCTGGCAGCCGGAGTCACCTAAAGTGACCTGTACGGCTGCATCTAGAGCTCAAATCTCAATCTCAATAACTAAACCTGCACACGAGTCGGAACCACCTAAAGTGGTCTGTACAACAGGCCTGGGTGTAATATATATATATACGCTCTAGTACTACGATCAGGTGAAGGCTGGGTGAATAATCGCGGGTCACCTACGAGTCGGAACGACCTAAAGTGGTCTGTACGACAGGACTGTGCACCTAACTTGGATCCAAGCTGAGCGTGTGGTGCGGGAGGTGAACATCACGTGAAGGACTGTGCCCTACTCTGGGCGGGAGCACTAACACCGGGGGTGCAGGTTATGAGCTCTCTAAGCATCTCGAATCACTACTGAATGTAAACATGCATAACACTTACCTGGCACTTACCTGTGCGTCCACAGCACCAATGCATGCACATATAAATGCGACTAACCAATCATAATCAACGGCAATATAAAATGCATGGCATATAAACTAATTAATATTTCAATCAATTTCTGGGAAAATATATGTATATAGGTATATACGGAAAACCAAAAGCCCACTCACTGGTATGTGGAAGGGTCGTAGCCCCCCTGCCTCGAGTGACAACGCTCATCCTCGGGATAGGTATCACCTATATGCGAAACAACTACAAAAATGTCAATTTTAAAGTACATAACCAACCTTTAGAAATAACTTCTCATACAATGCTCAAATAGGGCATATGAATATACCAACGTGACCTACTCAACCTCAGGAACATCCCCATATTTTTAAAATAATTTTTCACCGTCGCACGCACCCCCACGCGCCGGCCAAGGCACGGCCACACGCGCTGGCCACGCACAGGCACGTGCCTGGTACGCTGACGGCGTCAGTTGACGCCGTTAGGAATATTCCGTTATTCCTAACGGATTCCGTTAACGGCGTTAGGAATATTCCGTTAGACTTGACGGAATATTCCGTCGTCTTCTCCGGCGAGCCTCCGGTGCCGTCGCCGGCGCTGGAAAACCGGGAAGTTTTCAAACTTCGATATCTTCTTCGTTTTTCACCCAAATTTCACAAAATTGGTACCAAAATGAAGCTTAGAACTAAAGGAACACATTCATACCACTTTCAAGTGCTAAAAACCACGAAATGTCACCTGCAAAAACAACCCAACTCCGGCCAACTTCGAAACTAGTGATCCCGACGTCCAAAACCTTCAAACGAACCACCCCGAGCCTCCTAGGGACCTCACCAAGCCTCATACAAGCTTGAAATTCCCTAAAACGTGAGAAATCACGTGTGCATGAACAGTACTCGAAATCGGACATCGTGGATTCGACGTGAAAATGAAGGTGTTCTTACCTGAAAATGGTATGGTTGGACTCCTACAAGCCTCATGAGCTCGAATGTGGTCTGGGTTCCCTCGATCTGTGAAGGTTTGATGGGTGTGTGGGTGTGTCCGTACGTTTCAAAGGGAATGGGAAGGAATGGGGACTCGGGACAGAGGGGTACAGGGTAAGGGAAAGGGTATGGGGTGTATGTGATGGTGTGTGGCCTACAACATGCCAACCAAACTCAAAAACAACCAATAAACGTAAAGAAATCAAACTAGGGGCAATTTCGTCTTTTCACACGTATGTTTTTAAATTTCTCGGGACGGGCTGTCACATTTAGCATTTAGCATTTAGCTCAAAATTTCCCCTTGGGTTGGAGTGCGTTTGGGGGGAAATTTTAGGGGGTAATTTGGCTTTTAGCCCACCATTGGAGTTGGTCTTAGAGCAGTTTTGGGCTTATTATGGATAGCTTGCATATGGAGCAAGGTGGATGGACGAATTTGAAGTCAAAAGAGGCTAGGAACATGCTACAAATCTGTTGAAACAAGTTCAAGACAAAGAAGATAAGGAGAGAGCAAGAAACATGGAACATTATCTGATAGGAGCATATTTATGCGACTTAGTTAGCTTGTTTTCTTCCATTTACATAGCTAATTTCTACTTGGTAGAGTGTTTTATGCTATTTTCGTGTGTTTTTAGGTTGAATTGACAAAGTTGGCATGAAAGGGCAATTTGGAGCATTTTAGAGCTGTTTTGGGCTTCGAATGGATTGCACATGCATGGAGCAAGGTGGATGGACGAATTTGAAGATCAAGATGGCTAGGAATGTGATTAAGATCTAGAAGAATTAAATTGAAGACTTTGAAGATAAGGAATCAGCTACAAAGAAGGAATATTATCCAAATTTTCTTATCTTATCCAAACCTTATCCAACCTTGTCTTATCCTATCCTAATCTTTTCCTACCTTAATTCTAACTTCAAAGAGGACTCCTTTTCACATTAAATCACCTAAATAGCAAGTTCTAGAAGCCTTATTTTCGTGCATTAAGTTTATGCCACATGTAACCCTTCTAGGAGTTCTAGAATCTGCCACAAGGACCATTCCTTGTCCTCCCTGGAATCTGATTAAAAGTGTCCTTGTTCTTTGGTGATTTGGAGTCCTAATTCCTCTCCTTTCAGCCCAATTTCGTGCCTCCCCTTCACCCTATAAATACATGATGCCACAACACTCAAAAACCACCACCCTCTACCCCAAATTCACACCACACTATCCACCACACCTCAGGAGCCTAAATTCACACAAATCCCCATTGTTGGCAGCAAGGAAGGAAGGAGGAGCCACCTAGAGTGTTTCTAGGTGTATTCTATCTTTGTTTTTAATGTTTAAGTTTAATTATCTTTGTTTTGTGAACATGTGGAACTAATTTCTTTTTAGTTGGAGGTGAATTCGAAGCCATGATTATATGTTTTATATGAATTGATTTCATCCAGTTATTGTTTTTTAAGGCATGAATGTGATTTGCTTATCTAAGTTATTAAAACTTGTTTATGTATGTGGGTTAGGGGTCGACACTTAAGTTGCATGCATGAATTTGATGCTAGAGTATAAGGGGGTCTCACATAATAGTTATTCACTTATATTCACAAGTAGTGGAGGTTGCTAGTCACAATCGCGTTAAGTAAATCCTTGGTATGAGTCTCATGCGTTTCATAGTGATGAATGCGTTGTTAATGCTGACGATTTTCATAGAACTTAATGACTTTTGACATGTATCTCTATCATGCGTTTCATATAGGGAACTTGAGAAAGATAATTTGGTTTAGATGCGTATTCCATCTAATTCAATGAAATAAGGAACAACTAATGGTTAGTTGTGCGATGCAACTAACTTGGGGCATTGTCATTCATAGTCTAAAGGGAAAATAACTGGAAATTGGTTTATATGCATATATCATTTGTGGAGAAGGACCCTCTAACTAGCCTTTCACCCATTTAATTCACCTAATTTCGTTTTTTACAAAGTGTTTCCTACAAAGATTTGGTTTTAAGTTTTAAATTCGTCAAAAACAATCCCCCTTTCATTTAGTCTTGTTATTTTTGTCAAAATCTGTTTTCTTTGAGTCTTTTGAGTCAAGTTAAGGTTTATTTTCGTCCAAAACACTTGTTAGGTCTAAAATTGAGTCTTTTTGAGTGTTTGTTGCTATTTTGAGTGTTTTAAGTTAGTTTAGAGTCTATAGAGTCTAGTTTAGTGTTTTTGAGTCTTAATTGTGTTGATTAGCATCCTTTCTAATCCCCGGCCTAAAACGATCCCTACTTTCATATACTACAATCATAGTGTTTTAATTTGAGTGTTAGAATATTTCACATCACTTAACTTGTACCTCTTCTTCCTCCCTTGCCGTGGGTTCTTCTCCCTCCTCAAAGTCAGATGCCGAGCTAGAACTTGATGGGTTAAGTTCTGGCTCCTTCCTCTTCCTTCTCAAAGTGCGCTCAAAATCGTCGTCAAAGTCCAAGATGTTTGCACGAACAGGTTGAGAACTACGAGTCACCTACAAACAAGAAAAGAACATAAGGTCAGTAACTAAAACAAAATATATCAAAAAGAAACAAAAAGAAACAACGGGGGATTAGCAAATTTGCTAATCCCCGTCAACGGCGCCAAAAATTTGATGTGATAAATAATAGCACTCAAATTAAACTCTCTTTTTGACAATTGTAGTAAAGATATAAGTAGGGATCGTTCTAGGCCGGGGATTAGGAGGGATTGCTAATCTAATGAAAACTGACTCAAAGATACAAAAATATGCTTAAAAACACTTAAACAAACTCAAAAGACTCAAAACAACACAAAACAATCAATTAGACTCAAACTAGACTCTAGGACTCAATTTGGACGAAAATAGAATTGGTTTTGACTCAAAACACTTAAAAACACACAATAGGACAGATTTGACTGAACAAAGTAAATGGGATTGGGTTTTTGACGAATTTAGAATAAAAACAAGTAATTAAAAGACTTAAACAAGACTCGGACGAATTTGGGGAAAGACTAAGGATGATTAGCTAGCAAGAGGATTCTTTTCCACACATGAACCTCAACACCCCAGATTAACCATGACATCACTAATTAACCCTCAGATTCTCCCTTAGTTATTGGATTGGATGACATCATTCAACAACCCAAAGCATTCTTCAAAAGTTCCCTACATGACATCATAATAGAGATCCAATCAAAGATCATTACGTTCTATGAAAATCATAAGTATTGACAAAGCACTTGTAACTATGACATCATGATACTCATGCTAGGAATTTACTTAACATGATTATGAAAACAACCTTAACTACTTGTGAATATAAATTTTTAACGATTTTGTGAAACTCCCTTATATTCTAGCACCAAATTCAAGCATGCAAATTAAGTAGGCCTCCCTAATCAACATACAAGAATAAGTTATCCATCAAACGGTTAAGTAAATTGCATTCACAATTTATGAAATCACAACTGGATTTAATCAATTCATATCACCAACATAATCATGGTTTCAAAGTCTCCCCTAGCTAAAACGGGTTTAGCCCCTCATGTTCACAACAAAACAAAGAAAACTTGAATTAAACATTGAAACAAAAGATAGATTACACCTAAAAACATTCCAACAATCCAACTTGAATGCAAAAACGTCCAAGGCTTCTTCTTCTCTTCTTCTTCCTTGTTATGCTGCGGCACAAGGTTTTTGGGGTGATTTAGGATGTATTTTTGGGTTAGGAATATATTTGGGTTGGTAGTGGGTGTGGCAAAGTGTAGGAATGGTGTATGGGTGTTTGGTTGAAGGTATGAAAGTATGGGAGTGGTGGAGAATGGATGATGGCTGCGGCAAAGGTTGGTGTGATTGGATGAAGGATGGCAGATTGTGTGAGTGAGTGAATAGGGTTCTCTATGGGTGTAGCATTGACTATTTATTTGAGGGAAAGGATCCTAACCTTTATTACATAGTTTAGGAAAGGATTAGACCCCAAATCCACAAGGAAAATGAGACTTAAAATCATAAATCCAAAGGGAAAAAGGGAAGGAATTTGCGGCAAGGAAGGATAGGATAGGAATGTGATTTAAGGCTGAAATTAGGCAATGATTTAGGATAGAATAGGGATGTAAGGTGCGGCATTAACTAAGGTGAAAAAGGAATGTGATCTTGTGACACAGAATAGGGAATAACCACTCCCCTTGCAAGGCAAGGAAAGGGCAGGTTTAGGCAAGGCACGGCAAGGGCAATAAGGGTGCAAGGAAGGCTTAGTTTGTGTCCTAAAATGCAAAAGAGTCCTCAATGTTGCTGGAACTTAGGGGTTTTTAGGATTAGGAAAGGTCAAACCAAAATAAGAAACCTTGGCTTAACTTTCCTACTTCAAGTAGGAAACCTTCTTTGACTCCTTCTTTGATTAGGAATCCTAACATCTTTAGGTCTTCAATTTCGTCCATTCCTTTTGCTCCAAGAATATGCTATCCATTCCAAGTACAATTTTGCTCCAAAAGGCTCCAAAATGCACCTTCTTGCTACCTTAGCCATATGAACCTATAAACACACGAAAATAGCTTAAAATACTAAATAACTATGAACTAACAACATAAATGTAAGAAAACAAGCTAACTAAGTCACCTAAATATGCTCCTATCAAAAATCCACATTCTAACACCTTAAGGGTTGTGCGTTGTTGAGAGGAGCATATTTATGCGACTTAGTTAGCTTGTTCTTGTGCATTTGTGTTGTTATTTCTTAGTTAATGTAGTATTTCAAGTTATTTTCGTGTGTTTGTAGGTCCAAAGGGTTAAAGTAGCAAGAAAGTGCATTTTGGTGCATTTTGGAGCAGTTTTGGACACTAAATGGATAGCACATGTATGGGCCAAGATGGATGGACGAATTTGGAGTTCAAAAGGCTAGGAATCTGATAAGAAGATGAAGAAATTAAATTCAAGACAAAGAAGATAAGGAATCAGCTCAAAAGAGGAAACATTATCCAAAACCTTATCCAACCTTATCTTATCCTATCCTATCTTAATCTTATCATGCCTTAATCTTAGCTGCAAGGGGACCTAAGTATATACTTCTAGAACCTATTTCTAGAAGCATTCTCTTCTAGAAGTCCCAAATCAGCCACAAAACACATTGTTTCTAGAAACCTTACAAAGGTGGTGCCTATTCCCTTCTAGAAAGCCTTGCCTTGCCTTGCAATCCACTCTCCTTTCCGTCCAATATCTGCTGCACCCCCTATCCCTTTTCCTTTGTGGATTCTGATTTATTAGACCTTATTCCTTGTGGATTTGGGTTATACAAATCCTTTTCTGAAATTAATTGGGCTAAACCCTCTCCTTAGTGGATTTAAATTAATTGTGCCGAACCCTAGGGCCCTAATCCTTTAAATCTGCTACGTTGTAACCCTAATCTGATTAACCCTAGGGTTGGCTGAACCTATATATATGTATTTTCAGCCACAATTTCAGGAGAACCCTCATGCCATTCAGAAAACCCTTTGCCGCAACTTTTCACCCTCATCAGCCATCATTCATCATCCTAAGCAAGAATACACCATTCATCGCCCCCAAAACCACCTACCACACCTTGTGCCGCATCAAGGAAGAAGGAGGAGAGCCTTTAGACGTGCATGCCATTCGAATTGGAATTGCTGGAACGTTTTAGATGTAATCTTTCTTGTGTTTTCAATGTTTAAATTCAATGATCTTTGTTTTGTGAGTATGAGGAACTAATCCCCTCTTAGCTAGGGGGAATTTCGAAACCATGGCTATATTTGCAATATGATTTGATTACTTCCAGTTGTGATTTCATGAATTGTGAATTCAATATACTAATCTGTTTGAATTAAAACTTGTTTGTGTATGTGGGTTGTGAGTGCACACTTAATTTGCATGCATAAATGATGTTAAATATTCTAACACTCAAATTAAAACCCTATGATTGTAGTATATGAAAGTAGGGATCGTTTTAGGCTGGGGATTAGAAGGGATGCAAATCAGCACAATTAAGACTCAAAAACACTAGACTAGACTTTATAGACTCTAAACTAACTTAAAACACTCAAAACAGCAACAAACACTTAAAAAGACTCAATTTTAGACCTAACAAGTGTTTTGGACGAAAATAAACCTTAACTTGACTCAAAAGACTCAAAGAAAACAGATTTTGACTCAAATAACAAGACTAAATGAAAGGGGGACTGTTTTTGACGAATTTAAAACTTAAAACAAAAACTTTGTAGAAAATACTTTGGAAAAACGAATTTAAGTGAAATAAATGGGTAAAAGGCTAGTTAGAGGATCCTTCTCCACACATGATATATGCATACGAACCAATTTCCAGTTATTATTCCTTTAGACTATGAATGACAACGCCCCAAGTTAAATGCATCGCACAACTAACGATCAGATTTTCCTTATTTCATTGAATTAGATGGAATCCGCATCTAAACCAAATTATCTTTCTCAAGTTCCCTAGATGAAACGCATGATAAAGATACATATCAAAAGTCATTAAGTTTTGTGAAAATCATAAGCATTGACAAGGCATTCATCACTATGAAATGCATGAGACTCATACCAAGGATTTACTTAACACGATTGTGACTAGCAACCTCCACTACCTGTGAACATAAGTGAATAACTATTACGTGAAACCCCCTTATACTCTAGCATCAAATTCATGCATGCAAATTAAGTGTCGACCCCCAACCCACATACATAAACAAGTTTTAATAACTTAGATAAGCAAATCACATTCATGCCTTAAAAAACAATAACTGGACGTAATCAGTTCATATAAAACATATAATCATAGCTTCGAATTCACCTTTAACTAAAAAGAAGTTAGTTCCACATGTTCACAAAACAAAGATAATTAAACTTAAACATTAAAAACAAAGATAGAATACACCTAGAAACACTCCAGGTGGCTCCTCCTTCCTTCCTTGCTGCCAACAATGGGGATTTGCATGAATTTAGGCTCTTGTGGTGTGGTGTGAATTTGGGGTGGAGAGTGGTGGTTTTTGAGTGTTGTGGCATCAAGTATTTATAGGGTGAAGGGGAGGCACGAATTTGGGATGAAAAGGAGAGGAATTAGGACTCCAAATCACCAAAGAATAAGGATACTTTCAATTAGATTCCAAGGCGGACAAGGAATGGTCCTTGTGGCAGATTCTAGAACTTCTAGAAGGGTTACATGTGGCATAAACTTAACGCACGAAAATAGGGCTTCTAGAACTTGATATTTAGGTGATTTAATGTGAAAATGAGTCCTCTTTGAAGTTGGAATTAAGGTAGGAAAAGATTAGGATAGGATAAGATAAGATAAGGTTGGATAAGGTTTGGATAAGATAAGGAAATTTGGATAAGGTTCCTTATTTCTTGCTATTTCCTTATCTTCTTTGCATTTGGACTTCTTTCTCCAGATTTTTAGCCTTTCCTAGCATCTCTTGACTTCAATTTCGTCCATCCACATTGCTCTATAGTTAAGCTATCCAATCCATGCCCAAAACTGCTCCAAATAGCCTCAAAATGCACTTTCTTGCTCCTTTTGCCATTAGGACCTAAAAACATACGAAAATAGCTTAAAAGACTAAAATAGATAGTAATTAAGTAACTAAATGCAAGGAAACAACATAACTAAGTAGCATAAATATGCTCCTATCAATAAATCTGATGCTAGGATATAAGGGAGCTTCACCTAATCGTTGTGAACTTATATTCATAAGTAGTAACGGTTGTTAGTCATAATCATGTTAAGTAAATTCCTGGCATAAGTATCATGCGCTTTCATAGTTACGAACGCCTTGTCAACACTTATGATTTTTATAGAATTTAATGATCCTTGGTTGTTTCTCTATTATGCGCTTTCATGCAGGGAACTTTTGAGGAATAATTTGATTGCGATGCGCTAATTCCATTCAATTCAATGACTTAAAGAAAATCTGGGGGTTAATTTAAGCGTACCTAATTAACTTGGGGTGTTGAGGTTCATGGTCCATTGAAAAAGCAACGGGAGATTGTTTTGTATGCAAGTATGTCATGTGTGGAAAGAGACCTCCTAGCTAGCCCCATCATCCATCTACTTCCACCAAATTCGTGCAAATCTGCCTAGTTTTCGTTCTTGTTTTGTTTACTTTATTTTCGTCCAAAACCAAATCCCCCTTTATTTTAGAGTGTCTAACTAGTTAGGAACTGTTTTAGATTGTGTTTTCAAGTGTTTTGAGTCAAGTTAAAACTACAATTCGTCTAAAATTGTGTTTAGAGTCAGAATTTGCCCAGTTTGTGTTTTTAGGCAGTTTTGAGTGTTTTTAGCTTATTTTGAGTCTTGTGAACTTGTTTTGAGTCTTTTAAGTTTAGTTAAGTGTTTTAAAGCTTAGTTTTATCTATTTGAGTCAATTTAAAGTGTTTTAGCAAGCCTTCCTAATCCCTGGTTTAAGAACGATCCCTACTTACATATATACTACAATTGTCAGAATAGGGTTTAATTTGTGTGTTAAGTTAATTTTCGCATCAGTTGTGTGCCAAAATGTCCTCCACATGCATAAGTGTGACAAAAAGTTAAAATTGAATTAAACTCACGATCATGCACACGTCTACGAAGAATCTGATCCGCACAATATTTCCACAAATATGGGTCATCCCACACATAAAACCATGCCTCTTTCTTGAGTTTATCACGTTGGTGTTTGGTTATGGTGTTTGGAACTCGTTTTGACACTAAATAATTCACCAAATCAGCATACCAAGGTTCACTTACCTTAATGATCAACAATTGCTCATCAGGGAATGTCTCTTGAATGGGTAAAGACTCCTCATTACACATCAAACGACTCAAGTGGTCAGCCACCACGTTTTCACTCCCTTTCTTGTCTCTAATTTCAATATCAAACTCTTGGAGGAGAAGCATCCAACGAATTAGCCTTGGTTTGGCCTCCTTTTTGGTGAATAAGTACTTCAAAGCTGCATGGTCAGAATATACAACAACTTTAGTGCCAAGTAAATATGAACGAAACTTATCTAAAGCAAACACAATGGCAAGAAGTTCTTTTTCAGTGGTAGAGTAGTTCAATTGAGCATCATTCAAGGTCCAGGATGCATAGATGACATGTGGTTGCTTGTTCTTCCTTTGGCCCAAAACAGCCCCTATTGCATAATTTGATGCATCACACATTAGCTCAAAAGGCATGCTTCAATCTGGTGGGACTATGATTGGTGCCGTGGTAAGCATCTCCTTGAGGTGCATGGATGCCTTCTCACACTCCTCGTTGAACTCAAAGGACACTTCCTTTTGTAGGAGACGGCAAAGGGGTTGTGCAATCTTGGAAAAATCCTTGATATATCGCCTATAGAATCCTGCATGTCCAAGAAAAGAACGAACCTCTCTCACCGAAGTAGGAGAGGGTAAGTAACGTACAAGATCTATTTTTGATTTATCAACTTCAATTCCTTTTTCAGAGATGATATGACCCAAAACTATTGCGTGAATTTAGGCTCTTGAGGTGTGGTTGATGGTGTGGTGTGAATTTGTGGTAGAGGGTGGTGGTTTTTGAGTGTTGTGGCATCATGTATTTATAGGGTGAAGGGAAGGCACGAATTTGGGCTGAAAATGAGAGGAATTAGGACTCCAAATCACCAAAGAACAAGGATACTTTCAATCAGATTCCAAGGAGGACAAGGAATGGTCCTTGTGGCAGATTCTAGAACTTCTAGAAGGGTTACATGTGGCATAAACTTAATGCACGAAAATAGGGCTTCTAGAACTTGATATTTAGGTGATTTAATGTGAAAAGGAGTCCTCTTTGAAGTTGGAATTAAGGTAGGAAACGATTAGGATAGGATAATGATGTGAGAATTATACGCACACAAATTAAACCCTCTTTTTATCAATTGTAGTGAAGAATGTAAGTAGGGATCGTTCTGGACCGGGGATTAGGAGGGATTGTTAATCACTTGGATTTGACTCAAAAACGTAAAAACACAATATAAAACACCAAACTAGACCCAAAGAATGCAAAACTAAAGTTTAAAACACTAAGACAAACCAAAAGACTCAAAACAGCAAGAAAACACTCAAAACTGCCTTAAAACTACTTTCTGAGCAGTTTTGAGCACTAAAGAAGAATTTGGACGAAAATAGTTATAACTTGACTCAAGATACTTTAAAAACACCAACTAAATTGATTTCTAACTAATTTGACACTCCAAGTAAAGGGGGATTTTGATTTTGACGAATTTGAAAACAAAACTCAAAACTTTGTAAAACGAACAGATTTTAAAACGAATTTGGATTTAATGAATGGAATGAAGGCTAGCTAAGGGGTTCATCTCCACACATGCCATACTTGCACACAAAACGATTTCTAATTGCTTTTCAATAAACCATGAATTCTCAACGCCCCAGATTAACCGTGAATTGCACTAATTAACCCTCAGATTTTCCTAACGTTATTGAATTGGATGATTGCATACGACAACCCAAAGCATTCCCCCACAAGTTCCCTACATGAATTGCATAATAGAGATACAAGCAAGAATCATTAAGTTCTTTGAAAACCATACGCATTGACGAAGCACTCGTTACTATGAATTGCATGAAACTTATGCCAAGAATTTACTTAACGCAATTGAGATCATCAACTTTTACTACTTGTGAATATAAGTTTGTAACGATTAGGTGAAACTTCCTTATATCCTAGCATTAGATTTATGCATGATAATTAAGCGTGCACTCTCAACCAACACACACAAATCAGTTTAATTCAAATAGATAAGTGAATTGAAGTCACAACTTATGAAACGCAATTAGAGGTAATCAAATCATATAGCAAGCATGATCATGGTTTCGAATCGCCCCCTAGTCAAGGGGGGGTTTAGTTCCTCATACGCACAAGACAAAGAGAAGTAAATTTAACCATTGACATCAAAGGAGAGGAAACACCTAAAAATTCCAGCAACTCGAACTTGAATTACATGAACGTCCAAGCCCTCTTCTCCTCCTCTTTGTTGCGGCACAAGGTCTAAGGACAGGTTTTGGGTGGTATTTGTATGGAGGAATGGATGTGTGATGATAGGGTAGTGTTTAGGAGGGATGGGGAGTGCGGCAAGGTGGGAAAATATGGAGAATGGTGAAGGATGGCTGCGGCAAAGGGTTGGGAATGTATTTCTGGCGAATTTCTGAATGTGGAGGAGTGAATGATCCATTGGTGCGGCAAAGGGGGTCTATTTATAGTGCAAAATCCCTCTGAATCAGCAAGGAAAAGGACTAAATATTTGAAGATGACAAGGAAATCAAAACTCATCAGGAATAGGCCATCTAGAAGGTAGGAAACCCCAAAGGAAAAGGAATAGAGGCGCCAGATTTTTAGGGTTCTAGAAACAAAGTGTTTTGTGGCAGAAATTGGCACTTCTAGAAGGATTTGGGGCGCCACCTTTGTAGGAGATAAGATAAGGTTTCTAGAATCATGATTTAAGTGCCAGATTTGTAGGGAAAAAGAGATAAGGGTGCGGCACCTTCTTAGGGATAATGTTAGGGCTTCTAGAAAGCCTAAAAACTAAGGGGAGTTGGATAAAACCCACGGCAAAGATAGGATAGGGCATCTAAGGCTTCTAGAAACCCTCCAAGATAAGGTAAAGTGCATGGCATCCCTATAGGATTAGGATAAGGTGTCCTAAAGTGTTTAGGACTCCTCTTTGTGGCTGAAAACCTTGTGCATTAGGATTAGGAAAGCTAAATCCTTCTTCATCTTGGAATTCTTCTCCTTCTTGGACTTGGAAAACTTCTTTGTTGTTGCAACTTGAGGCCATTGGGATTTAACTTTCCTACTTCAAGTAGGAAACCTTGTTTGAGTAGGAAACTTTGTTCTTCTAGGAATCCTAATTCAACTAGGAAACCCATTTTAACTAGGAATCCTAATTCAACTAGGAAACCATCTTCCATTAGGGACTTTCCTACTTCGACTAGGAAACCTTGCTCAAGTACGAATCATCATCTTCAAGTCTTCAATTTCGTCCATCCTCTTGGCTCCAAGCATATGATATCCATTCCAAGCTCTAATTTGCTCCAAAAGGCTCCAAAATGCATCCTTTTGCATACTTTGCCCTTAAATCCTGAAAATACATAAAACTAGCTTAAAAGACTACTTTACTAAGGAAAAACACTATAAATGCACAAGAACAAGCTAAACTAAGGTGCATAAATATGCCCCTATCAGATAAGATAAGGTTGGATAAGGTTTGGATAAGATAAGGAAATTTGGATAAGGTTCCTTATTTCTTGCTATTTCCTTATCTTCATTGCATTAGGACTTCATCCACCAGATTTGTAGCCTTTCCTAGCCCTTCTTGACTTCAATTTCGTCCATCCTCTTTGCTCCATGGTTCAGCTATCCAATCCATGCCCAAAAATGCTCCAATTAGCTTCAAAATGCTCTTTCTTGCTCCTTTTGCCATTAGGACCTAAAAACATACGAAAATAGCTTAAAAGACTAAAATAAATAGTAATTAACTCACTAAATGAAAGGAAACAACATAACTAAGTAGCATAAATATGCTTCTATCAAATTCCCCCACACTTAGCTTTTGCTAGTCCTCGAGCAAAACGAAACAAAACAAACAAACCACAATCTAGACCTTCCAACAATTGCCTCAGGGATTTCCAATGCAACATGACACATTAAAGAACACCACATACATAGATTTTAGTTATCCCTACCCTTGAGCATATACTTAATCATAGTTACCACACACTAGCTCCCATTTAATCAATTAAAACATGATTTTGAATGTAGTAACATGCCTTAGAGAATCCCCCAATTCCTCACTGGATACACTCTATTTTCACATAGATTTTCTGACTACACTCCCTACACTAGGTATATGTGAGAAGATTGATGTAAATATGTAAACTAATACTCACATATGTATAATCAAAGAAGGCACTTTTTGGAATTATTAACATGTATATGATCTCATGAATGGAATGCCACTACTTAGACGCGAGAACCAAGGATACCATATGCTCAAACCAATTTTAAACTCCACATAACAATCAAGATCGAAGTCTAAGGGTTGTAACGGGGCTAGGGTATTGGCTAACAAAGAAAGGTAAGGATAAACAAAAGTTCTTAAAGCAATAGTAAGCAAAGTAATGAAATAAACACTTAGAATTCACTTTTGAATGCAAAAACCAACTTTAAACATGAAGGGAAGATTCACACATAACTTAGGGTCAAATTCAAACTTTTGGACCCTTTCTTCAATAATCAACACTTGTGAGTTCATTCTCACTTATTTTCAACTCTTTTTCTTTCTTTTCTTCAACTTTTTCTTCCTTTTTCTTTCTTATTCACGGTTTTTTTTTTTTTTTTTTTTTTTTTTTTTCCCGTGCCCCAATCTTTCCTTTGGCAAATAAATCATCCATCCCCCTAGATTCCCACGAAAATCCTTCCCCCACACTTGTTTTTCTGCAATTTTTAGATCGAAAGGAATTCCCTCTAAGTCATGCTTTACTATCCTTTAAGAATAAGGGTTTGGATAATCCTAATCTAGGCTAGGTAAGGATTATGTGGTTAACAAAGAAAATAGGCTAAATAAGGCTCAAAGGGGTTTAAACCTACAATACATATGTAAAGGGGTAAGGCTTTTTGGCTCTGGGTTTAAACTAACCAACTTCATCTTATTATTTGTTATGCTAATCAATTTTATGCTTTGAATGAAATGGGCGTGAGTACTAGTATTTGGAACTATAGTGATGAAACGCATTCTATGTAGCAACCAAGCAAAGAATGATGAGATCATGCAACGACTTTAGAAAACAAGGAATCAAGATTAATAACTCTCCAAAGAATGTTTAGGCTCAAATCTTTCAGGGTTGTAGCGTTAGTTTGAGTTTCTTCCTTCAAGCATGTTACAAAAACTGATTTTTTTATTTTGTGATTACATGTGAATTCGTACATGTCAACTATAACCAAGCATAAACCAAAAAGCATATCAAACTTCCATCCATGTTTGTAACTTTCTTTAATAGTCATGCAATTAAAAACCAAATCCTCATCATTGTGTTGGAAGGTACCCTAAGACACAAACACAAAAACAAAACGACTCGAAAAACAACTCTTTCTGGGTTTTTAAAACACTTTTTTTCGATTTTTTTTTTCAAATTTTCGGATTTTCTGTTTAAGACACATAAAAACACTTCAAAACACACTAAAACACTTAAAAACAGTGAAAAACAACTTTAGAAATGATGGGTGATAAAATCCCACGAATTTGCATGAAAAACACTTTGTTTACCCCCCCACACTTAAACCAAACATTGTCCTCAATGTTTTAAGTATAGACTCACAAACAAATAAACACATAGCACAACTAACAAACACGACAATCATGGCAAAGTAAAAGCAATAAAGAGTAGGGTTTAGGAACGCAAATCTGGTTATGGAGTGCTGGAGCTTCCTAGTTCTTCTTTATTTGCATGGGTTGCCTCCCAAGAAGCGCTTGCTTTAACGTCTTCCAGCCGGCGATCCTTCCTCTTAAACTTCAATTGGGCCCACGGCATGGAAGCTTTCTCCATCCACGACATGCTCTTCAAAGTTCTCATAGTATGGCTTCAAACGATGTCCGTTAACTTTGAACTCTTGGCCGGTCTTTAAGCTTTGAATTTGGACTGCACCATAAGGAATTACATTAATAACAACAAACGGGCCAATCATGTATTTATAGGGTGAAGGGAAGGCACGAATTTGGGCTGAAAAGGAGAGGAATTAGGACTCCAAATCACCAAAGAACAAGGATACTTTCAATTAGATTCCAAGGAGGACAAGGAATGGTCCTTGTGGCAGATTCTAGAACTTCTAGAAGGGTTACATGTGGCATAAACTTAATGCACGAAAATAGGACTTCTAGAACTTGATATTTAGGTGATTTAATGTGAAAATGAGTCATCTTTGAAGTTGGAATTAAGGTAGGAAAAGATTAGGATAGGATAAGATAAGATAAGGTTGGATAAGGTGTGGATAAGATAAGGAAATTTGGATAAGGTTCCTGATTTCTTGCTCTTTCTTTATCTTCTTTGCATTTGGACTTCTTTCTCCAGATTTGTAGCCTTTCCTAGCCCTTCTTGACTTCAATTTCGTCCATCCTCTTTGCTCCATGGTTAAGCTATCCAATCCATGCCCAAAACTGCTCCATTTAGCCTCAAAATGCACTTTCTTGCTCCTTTTGCCATTAAGACCTAAAAACATACGAAAATAGCTTAAAAGACTAAAATAGATAGTAATTAACTAACTAAATGCAAGGAAACAACATAACTAAGTAGCATAAATATGCTCCTATCAAACCCTTACCAACTTGTCCTCTTCTTGTGCTGTAAGTGAGGAGGCTACAATGACGGGCAATGTCTCTTGTTCGCCCAAGAAAACATACTTCAAGTGGTTTGGTAATGGTTTATGCTCAAGGGTAGGTGGTTGTACTATGGAAGGAAGTAACTTGTTAGTTGAAATTGGAATTGAAATTGGGATTGAGGACTTACAATTGAGCCGTGGCAATGACTCTAGGGCAGCCACCCCTTCAATTACATCATCACAAAACGGCACGGCATGGAATTCCAGATTGGTGTCGTGGGGTGCAATTGGTGCTGCCATTTGATTTGTCAATTCTATTCCACTTGTAATGACCGTTTCAAGTGCATCCTCATGTAATTGTTCAAGATGTTCCTGCGCCAATGAATCAAAGATATCAATAGAGAAACATGAATGATCATCATTAGGAAATCTCATGGTTTCAGAAATATTAAAATCAGTAACTTCCCCATAAAATTCCATCGTTAAAGTCCCTTTAAACACATCGATCTTGGTGAATGATCATCATTAGGAAATCACATGCGCGCTGTCTTCATGAATGGCCTCCCAAGAAGGCTCGGCAAGGATGTGGAATGGATGGTTTCTTCCATCTCAAGAACATAGAAATCCGCCGGGAATATCAAGTTATTAACATGCACTAAAATATCTTCCAAAACTCCCTTTGGATAAGCATTAGATCGATCGGCCGATTGAATAATCACGCCATTGTTTTTCAATTCTCCTAGGTTCATGGATGCATAAATAGAGTATGGCATGACGTTAATTGAAGCTCCTAAGTCTAACACAGAGTATGCAAGGGATTGTAAAGCTACCTGGATCTCTGCACTTTGGAGGTAACTTTCTTTGTAAAACAGCGGAAACGTTTTCACTTACCCTTACCACCTCTTTATTCGAAACCCTCTTCCTTGTGGTGCAAAGTTCCTTCAAGAATTTGGCATATTTGGGAACTTGTTTGATGGCATCGAGGAACGGAATATTAACTTGTACCTTCCTAAACATCTCAATAATGTCTTTGTCATTCTCCTCTTTCTTTGCTTGCATAAATCTGCGAGGCAAAGGAACATTGGGTGGAATAAAGTTAGAATTAATGGAATTTGAACCCAACTTACCTATATTCGGCGAATTAGGTGAATTGGATAAATTGGGGTCCATAAGTGGTTGCGGCAAGGGTGTTTCTACCCTTGTCGTGGCTTGGCTTTGTCCCTCTTCTTCCAATTGTAGCTTTTCATCTTCGTTTGGGCTTGATTTGGATGGTTTTGGATTAGTGCCAACTTCTTTTCCACTTCTCAATGTGATTGCTTTGGCAGATTCAAATCCTCCCTTTGGATTGACAATGGTTAAACTAGGGAGTTTGCCTTGGTCTCGGAATTGTCCTACAAACTCTGCTATCTGCCCAATTTGTTTCTCCAAATGGTCCACCCTTTTGTCTTGATTTTGCATCGCTTTGTTTTGATTCTCTTGCCCCTGAGACAAATTGGTAAGTAACTTAATAAGTGTATCATTGTCCAAAGACGTACTTGGATTGTTTTGGGCAAGTTGTGTTTGGGCTTGATTTGGTGCATATGGCTTGGTATAGAAGCCCGGGGGTTGTTGCCTAAATCCTCCTTGTTGTTGAGGTTGTTGAGGCTCCCTCCATTTGAAATTTGGGGGATCTCTCCAACCCGGATTGTCTGTGTTGGAAGATGGATAATTTCGTGGCTGATTTTGGCTTGGAAATCCAATAGCATTTGCACTCCCCCATCCCCTATTCTCAATTAATTGAGAGCACTTTTCAGAAGGGTGTCCTTGGATAGAACATACGCCACATACACTTGGTCCTTGTATCCTCATTCCTTCGGCCATCTGAGACATAATAGAAGTAAGATTAACTAATTGAGATTAAATGTCGGATGTGGAAAGTACCTCATGTACTTGATGCAGTGGGGGGTTTCTTTGCCCAATTCCTTCGTATTGTTGTGCATTTAAAGCACGGTTTGCAATTAGGGTCTTGGCTACCGTAGGAGTTTTGTCCACCAATGCACCTCCCGCTAAAGCATCGAGCATTTGCCTCTCAATTGGAAGAAGACCTTCATGGAAATATTGAAGTAGAATCTCCTCCTTCATTTGGTGTTGAGGACATGATGCGACAAGGGCCTTAAAACCCTCATAGTACACTGGAAAAGACTCTCCTTGGCTTTGTTGGATTCCGCTAATCTTTTTCCTCAAAAGAATGACTCTTGAAGTAGAGAAGAATTTCTCTAGAAACGCTCTCTTCATGCTCTCCCAAGAAGTGACAGTTCCGGGTGCTAATTCGTATAACCAATCTTTAGCCTTTTCCAATAGAGAGAATGGAAAGGCCTTCATCTTCAAAATATTGCTATCAACATTAATTGGAGTCATGCTTGAACACACCACCTCGAACTCTTTTAAATGCTTGTTTGGATCCTCCATGGACAACCCATGGAACTTTGGGATGTGGTGCAACAAACTGGACTTCAATTCAAACTCATCGGTCTTATCTTGAGCTGCCCTAGGGTATTGGATGCATAATGGTGCGGCATTGTCCATTCTCGAGGCGGAAAGCTCCTTCATTGTACGATTGTTCGCTGCCATGACTTGTGCCTCTTCTTCCTCTCTTGCCGTGGGCTCCTTTTCCTCCTCAAAATCAGATTCCGAGCTAGAACTTAATGGGTTAACTTCTGGCTACTTCCGCTTCCTTCTCAAAGTGCGCTCAAAATCGTCATCAAAGTCCAAGATGTTTGCACGAACAGGTTGAGAGTTACGAGTCATAAACTAGTATCTACAAACAAGAAAAGAAAACAAGGTCAGCAACTAAAACAAAATATATGAAAAAGAAACAACGGGGGATTAGCAAAGTTGCTAATCCCCGGCAACGGCGCCAAAAATTTGATGTGATAGATAATAGCACTCAAATTAAACCCTCTTATTGACAATTGTAGTAAAGATGTAAGTGGGGATTGTTCTACGTCGGGGATTAGGAGGGATTACTAATCTAATGAAAACTGACTGAAGAATACAAAACTAGGCTTGAAAACACTTAAATAGACTCAAAGACTCTTAACTAAACTTATATGACTCAAAACAAATTGAAAAGACTCAAAACAACACAGAACAATCAAATTGACTCAAACTAGACTCTAGGACTTAATTTGGACAAAATAGAATTGGTTTTGACTCAAAACACTTAAAAACACACAATAGGACAGATTTGACACAACTTAGTAAAGGGGATTGGGTTTTTGATGAATTTTAGGTAAAAACAAGTAACTAAAAGACTTAAGCAAAGTTTGGACGAATTTGGGGAAAAACTATGGATGATTAGCTGGCTAGAGGATTCTTTTCCACACATGATACATTCGAATACAAATTGATTTCTAGTTGCTTTCTCAATAAACCATGAACCTCAACACCCCAGATTAACTGTGACATCTGATAGGAACATATTTAGGCAACTTAGTTAGCTTGTTGTCGTACATTTATGTTGTTAGTTCATAGTTATTTTAGTAGTTTAATCTATTTTCGTGTGTTTTTAGCTTCATATGGCTAAGGAAGCAAAAAGGTGCATTTTGGAGTATTTTGGAGCAAAACTGGACTTGGAATGGATAGCTTATGCTTGGAGCAAAAGGAATGGACGAAATTGAAGACCTAAAGATGTTAGGATTCCTAATCAAAAGAGAATTCCCGATCAAAAGAGGAATCCTAGTCAAAGAAGGTTTCCTACTTGAAGTAGGAAAATTAAGCCAAGGTTTCCTATTTTGGTTTAACCTTTCCTAATCCTAAAAGACCTTATGTTTCAGCAACATTGAAGACTCCTATGCATTTTAGGACACAAACCAAGCCTTCCTTGCAACATAAGTACCGTTGTCGTGCAAGGGAAGTCCTTATTTCCTATTCTATGTCATAAAATCACATTCCTATTTCACCTTAGTTAATGCCACACCTTTGGTGTGAAAATTATGTTGACACACAAATTAAACCCTATTTGTGACAATTGTAGTATATATGCAAGTAGGGATCGTTCTAACCGGGGATTAACTAGGGATGCTAATCTACTCTAAACTGACTTAAAAACACAAAATTAAACTTTAAAGCACTTACCTAGACCTATATGACTCAAAACAACTTAAAAAGACTCAAAACAGCCCAAAACACTCAAATAGACTTAAACTAGACTCTAAAGGGTGATTTGGACGAAATTTAACTAACTTAGACTCAAAACACTAATTTGGACAGATTCAAACACTTTTCTAACTAATCTAACACACTTAATAAAATGGGGAATTGATTTGGAGGAAATTAGCTAAAATGGACAGATTGTAAACTAAACAGATTAGGCACTAAACTAGGTGAATTGAATGGGAAAAAGGCTAGTTAGGGGGTACTTCTCCACACATGCACATATGTAACATAAATTGATTTCCAGATTTTATCCCTTTTAAACCATGAATGACAATGCCCCAAATTAATTGTGAAAAGCACAAATTAACCTTCAGATTTTCCTAGTTTTATTGAATTGGATGGAATACGCATCGACAATCAAATTATTCTTATCAAATTCCCTACATGAACTGCATAATAGAGATAAAATCAAAGATCATTAAGCTTTTTGAAAACCCTAAGCATTGACTAGGCATTCGTAACTATGAATTGCATGATGCTCTTGCCTAGAATTTACTTAATACAATCATGACTAGTGATTTCCACTACTTATGAATATAAGGTCATAACGATTAGGTGAAATTTCCTTATATCCTAGCATCAAATTCATGTATGAAAACTAAGTATGCATCCTTAATCAACAAACAAGAACAAGTTCTCAATAAATCAATTAAGTAAATCACATCCCCAATTCAAGAAACAAAATCTGGAGGAAATCAATTCATATAAAACATATGCCCATGGTTTCGAATTCACCCCTAACTAAGAAAAACTTAGTTACCCATGTTCATCACAATTGAAAAGCAAATTAAAATAAACATGGAAACGAAACGAGGGAAGAAAGAACTCCCAAGGTCTCCAATGGATGCAGATTTCTTGCGGCACAAGGTCTCCTCCTCCTATGGAAGCCATGGTGCTCCTCCTTCTCCCTAGGACTTGCGGCACAAGATGTGTTTTCTGAATGGATGGTGTGTGGGTTGAATGAATGAATGAATTGAAGGATGGATGGCTGCCTAGGGTGTCTCCAGGGTGCGGCAACTTTAAGTTATATATATATATATATATATATATATAGCATGGCAAAACCCTAGCAATCAGATTTAGGGTTAAACCTAGCCAATATAAGTGTTTAGGGCCCCTAGGTTGCGGCATGGGTTTGGGAATTAAATCCTAGCCCAATCAATCTCAGATATGGACTTATACAATCCAAATCCAAGAGAAAAAGGGCCAAATAAAATCAGAATCCAATCAGAAATAGGTTTAAGAATTTTCGTCCAAAATTGGGTCTTCTAGAAACTAAGTGTCTTATGGCTGATTTTGGGTGTTTTAGAAGGCATAAAAGGGGGGAAAGGTGTGGCACCCTTTTAGGGTCAGATAGGGCTTCTAGAAATTAGGTTTTAAGGTCCACTTGCAGGTAGGATTAAGGTGGAACAAGATTAGGTTAGGATAAGATAGGATAAGGTTTGGATAAGATAAGGTTGTTAGGATAAGTTTCCATATTTCTTGCTCTTTCCTTATCTTCTTTGTCTTGAACTTTCCTTTTCTGATTTGTAGCATATTTCTAATCTCTTTTGACTCCAATTTCGTCCATCCACCTTGCTCCATATACAAGCTATCCATAATAAGCCCACAACTGCTCTAAAAGGCTCAAATAAGCCTACAAACAAACGAAAATAGCTCAAAACACTATAATAAGTAGTAATTAGCTCACTAAATGTAAGGAAATAACATAACTAAGTAGCATAAATATGCTCTTATCAACCTTACATACCTTTTCCATTCTAAATCCTTGCCTAATTTCAGCCTTAAAGCACATTCCCTTTCATACAATTGAATGCCGCAAGTTTCCTTCCTCTTTCCCTTTGATTTCTGATTTTATATCTCCTTTTCCTTATGGATTTGGGGGTTGAATCCTTTCCTAAACTATGTAATAAACCTTAGGATTCTTTCTCTCAAATAAATACCAAAGCCGCACCCCTTATTCAACTCGAATCATTCACCCACACAATCTGCCATCCATCATCCTTTCTCCCAACCTTTGCCACAGCTTTCAACCTTTCTTCCACCATTCATACACTTTTATACCTTCACCCAAACACTCATACACCATTCCCAACCTTTGCCGCACCACCCTACCAACCTAAATCCATTCACAACCCAGAAATCCATCCAAAATTACCCAAGAACTTTTGTGCCGCAGCCTTGCAAGGAAGAAGAGAAGAAGAAGCCTTGGATGTTTGTGCATTCAAGTTGGAGTGTTGGAACGTTTTTAGGTGTAATCTATCTTTTGTTTTCAATGTTTAATTCAATTTTCCTTTGTTTTGTTGTGAACATGAGAGGCTAAACTCGTTTTAGCTAGGGGAGGCTTTGAAACCATGATTATATTTATGATATGAATTGATTAAGTCCAGTTGTGATTTTATAAATTGTGAATGCAATTTACTTAATCGTTTGATGGATAACTTATTCTTGTATGTTGATTAGGGAGGCCTACTTAATTTGCATGCTTGAATTTGGTGGTAGAATATAAGGGAGTTTCACATAATCGTCACAAACTTGTATTCACAAGTAGTTAAGATTGTTGTCACAATCATGTTAAGTAAATTCCTAGCATGAGTATCATGATGTCATAGTTACAAGTGCTTTGTCAATACTTATGATTTTCATTAAACGTAATGATCTTTGATTGTATCTCTATTATGATGTCATGTACGGAACTTTTGAAGAATGCTTTGGGTTGTAGTATGATGTCATCCAATCCAATAACTTAAGGAAAATCTGAGGGTTAATTAGTGATGTCACGGTTAATCTAGGGTGTTGAGGTTCATTGTTTATCAAAATAGCAACTGGAAATCAATTTGTGTTTGAATGTATCATGGTGTGGAAAAGTATCCTCTAGCTATCTAATCATCCATTATTTTTCTCAAATTTGTCCAGATTGCATTTAAGTCTTTTAGTTACTTATTTTTGTCTTAAATTCGTCCAAAACCCACTCCCCTTTACTTACTTGTTTCAAATCTGTCCTAAAGTGTGTTTTTGAGTCTTTTGAGTCAAAACCAATTATATTTTAAGCATATTTTTGTATTTTTAAGTCAATTTTCATTAGATTAGCAATCTCTCCTAATCCGCGGCCTAGAACAATCCCTACTTATATCTATACTACAATTGTCAGAAAGAGGGTTTAATTTGAGTGCTATTATTTATCACATCAAATTTTTGGTGCCGTTGCCGGGGATTAGCAGCTTTGCTAATCCCCCATTGTTTCTTTTTCATATATTTTTGTTTTAGCTACTGACCTTGTTTCTTTTCTTTTTTGTAGGTACTAGTTTATGACTCGTAATTCTCAACCTATTCGTGCAAACATCTTGGACTTTGACAACGATTTTGAGCACACTTTGAGAAGAAAGAGGAAGGACCCAGAACTTCACCCATCAAGTTCTAGTTCGACCTCTAACTTTGAGGAGGAAGAGGAGCCCACGGAAATGGAGGAAGAAGAGGTCCATGCCATGGCAGTGGACAACCGTACAATCAAGGAGCTTTCCACCTCGGGAATGGACAATGCCGCACCATTATGCATCCAATACCCAAGGGCAGCTCAAGATAAAACCGATGAATTTGAATTGAAGTCGAGTTTGTTGCGCCATATTCCAAAGTTCCATGGACTGTCCATGGAGGATCCCAACAAGCATTTAAAAGAGTTCGAGGTGGTGTGTTCAAGCATGACTCCAATTAATGTCGATAGCAATATTTTGGAGATGAAGGCCTTTCCATTCTCACTATTGGAGAAGGCCATAGATTGGTTACACGAACTAGCACCCGGAATGGTCACTTCTTGGGAGAGCATGAAGAGGGCGTTTCTTGAGAAGTTCTTTCCTACTTCAAGAGTCATTCCCTTGAGAAAGAAAATTAGCGGAATCCAACAAAGTCAAGGAGAGTCTTTCCCGGCGTATTATGAGCGTTTTAAAGCCCTTGTTGCATAATGTCCTCAACATCAAATGAAGGAAGAGCTTCTACTTCAATACTTCTATGAAGGCCTTCTTCCCATTGAAAGGCAAATGCTCGATGCTTCGGCGGGAGGTGCGTTGGTGGACAAAACTCCCATGGCAGCCAAGACCCTAATTGCAAACCGTGCTCTAAATGCACAACAATACGAAGGAATTAGGCAAAGGGACCCCCTACGGCAACAAGTGCATGAGGTAAGTTCTCAAGCCGACATTCAATCTCAATTAGCTAATCTTACTTCTATTGTGTCTCAGATGGCCGAAGGAATGAAGATACAAGGACCAATTTTATGTGGCATATGTTCTATCCAATGACACCCTTCGGAAAAGTGCCCTCAATTGATTGACAATGGGGGATGGGAGAGCGCGAATGCCATTGGATTTCCAAGCCAAAATCAGCCAAGGAATGATCCATATTCCAACACATACAATCCAGGTTGGAGAAACCATCCAAACTTCAAGTGAAGGGAGCCTCAACAACCTCAACAACAAGGAGGCTTTAGGCAACAACCCCCGGGGTTCTACACCAAGCCATACGGCTCCAATCCAAACCAATCCCAACCTGCCCAAACCAATCAAGGTACGTCTTTGGACAATGATACACTTCTTAAGTTACTTACCAATTTGTCTCAGGGGTAAGAGAATCAAAACAAAGCATTGTAAAATCAAGAAAGAGCAATGCAAAACCAAGACAAAAGGGTCCACTTGGAGAAGCAAATCGGGCAGATTGCAGAGTTTGTAGGGCAATTCCGAGTCCAAGGCAAGCTCCCTAGTTCAACCATTATCAATCCAAAGGGAGGGTTTGAAAATTAACTTGACACACAAATTAAACCCTATTTGTGACAATTGTAGTATATATGCAAGTAGGGATCGTTCTAATTGGGGATTAACTAGGGATGCTAATCTACTCTAAACTGACTTAAAAACACAAAACTAAACTTTAAAACACTTAACTAGACCTATATGACTCAAAACAAATTAAAAAGACTCAAATCAGCACAAAACAATCAAATAGACTCAAACTAGACTCTAAAGGGTGATTTGGACGAAATTTAACTAACTGAGACTCAAGACACTAATTTGGACAGATTCAAACACTTTTCTAACTAATCTAACACACTTAATAAAAGGGGAAATTGATTTGGACGAAATTAATTAAATTGGACAGATTGTAAACTAAACAGATTAGGCACTAAATTAGGTGAATTGAATGGGAGAAAGGTTAGTTAGAGGATCCTTCTCCACACATGCACATATGTAACACAAATTGATTTCAAGATTTTATTCCTTTAAACCATGAATGACAATGCCCCAAATTAATTGTGAAAAGCACAAATTAACTTTTAGATTTTCCTATTTTCATTGAATTGGATGGAATACGCATCGACAATCAAATTATTCTTATCAAATTCCCTACATGAACTGCATAATAGAGATAAAATCAAAGATCATTAAGCTTTTTGAAAACCCTACGCATTGACTAGGCATTCGTAACTATGAATTGCATGATACTCTTGCCTAGAATTTACTTAATACAATCATGACTAGTGATTTCCACTACTTATGAATATAAGTTCATAATGATTAGGTGAAATTCTCTTATATCCTAGCATCAAATTCATGTATGAAAACTAAGTATGCATCCTTAATCAACACACAAGAACAAGTTCTCAATAAATCAGTTAAATAAATCACATCCACAATTCAAGAAACAAAATCTGGAGGAAATCAATTCATATAAAACATATGCCCATGGCTTTGAATTCACCTCTAACTAAGAAAAACTTAGTTACCCATGTTCATAACAATTGAAAAGCAAATTAAAATAAACATTGAAATGAAACAAAGGAAGAAAGAATTCTGAAAGTCTCCAATGGATGCAGATTTCTTGCGGCACAAGATGGTCTTTCTCCTATGGAAGCCACGGCACTCCTTCTTCTCCCCAGGGTTTGTGGCACAAGGGTCTATTTTCTGAATGGATGGTGTGTGTGTGAATGAATGAATGAATTGAATGATGAATGGCTGCCTAGGGTGTGTAAGGGGGTGCGGCACAATAATATGCATATATATATAGCACGGCCACAAACCCTAGGAATCAGAATTAGGGTTAAACCTAGCTGATACAAGTGGTTAGGACCCCTAGGGTGCGGCAAGGGTTTGGGAATTAAGTCCTAGCCCAATTAATCTCAGATATGGACTTATACAATCCAAATCCAAGAGAAAAAGGGCCAAATAAAATCATAATCCAATCAGAAAAAGGTTTAAGAGTTTTCGTCCAAAATTGGGCCTTCTAGAAACTAAGTGTTTTGTGGCTGATTTTGGGTGTTCTAGAAGGCATAAAAGGGGGGAAGGTGTGGCACCCTTTTAGGTCAAATAAGGCTTCTAGAACTAGGTTTTTAGGTCCACTTGCAGCTAGGATTAAGGTGGAACAAGATTAGGTTAGGATAAGATAGGATAAGGTTTGGATAAGATAAGGTTGTTAGGATAAGTTTCCATATTTCTTGCTCTTTCCTTATCTTCTTTGTCTTGAACTTTCCTTTTCTGATTTGTAGCATGTTTCTAACCTCTTTTGACTCCAAATTCGTCCATCCACCTTGCTCCATATACAAGCTATCCAAAATAAGCCCAAAACTTCTCTAAAAGGCTCAAAAACACTAAACTAGACTCTATAGACTCAAAACTAACTTAAAACACTTAAAGCAGCAACAAGCAATCAAAAAGACTCAATTCTAGACCGAACAAGTGATTTTGACGAATATAAAACTTAACTTGACTCAAAAGACTAAAAGAAAACAGATTTTGACGAAAATAAAACTTCACTTGACTCAAAAGACTAAAAGAAAACAGATTTTGACTCAAATAACAAGACTAAATGAAGGGGGGATTGTTTTTGTGAATTTAAACCTTAAAACAGAAACTTTGCATAAAACACTTTGTAAAAACAAATTTGGGTGAATTAAATGGGTGAAAGGCTAGTTAGAGGGTCCTTCTCCGCGCATGACATATGCATACAAACCAATTTCCAGTTATTATTCTTTTAGACTATGAATGACAATGCCCCAAATTAACCGTGATAGCACAAATTAACTTTCAAATTTTCCTTCATTCATTGAATTGGATGGGATACGCATCACAACCAAAGTATCCTTCTGAAGTTCCCTAACTATGAAAAGCATGATAGAAAATCATATCAAAGGTCATTAAGTTCTTTGAAAACCATAAGCATTGACAAGGCATTCGTAACTATGAAAAGCATGATACTCATACCAAGGACTTACTTAACACAATCATGACTAGTGACTTCCACAACTTGTGAATATAAGTTCATAATGATTAGGAGAAACTCCCTTATACTCTAGCATCAAATTCATGCATGAAAATTGAGTGTCGACCCCCAATCAACATACATAAACAAGTTTTGATAACTTTAGATATGCAATTCACATTCAAGACTTAAGAAACAATAACTGGACGTAATCAATTCATATAAAACATATAATCATGGCTTTGAATTCACCTCTAATTAAAAAGAAATTAGTTCCACATGTTCATCATAATTGAAAACCAAATTAAAGTAAACATCAAACTAAAACTAAGGATAGAAAAAACCCAGAAACGCTCCACACTCCAATGGCATGCATGGCACTCCCTTGGATGGCAGATTGCACAAGTCCTCTTCTCCTTCCTTCCTTGCTTGCGGCACTAGGGTGATATGCTGTGAATAGAGTTTGATGGCTGAATGTATTGATGTCAAAATTAATTTGACACACAAATTAAACCCTATTTGTGACAATTGTAGTATATATGCAAATAGGGATCGTTCTAACCGGGGATTAACTAGGGTTGCTAATCTACTCTAAACTGACTTAAAAACACAAAATTAAACTTTAAAACACTTACCTAGACCTATATGATTCAAAACAACTTAAAAAGACTCAAAACAGTCCAAAACACTCAAATAGACTCAAACTAGACTCTAAAGGGTGATTTGAACGAAATTTAACTAACTTAGACTCAAAACACTAATTTGGACAGATTCAAACACTTTTTTAACTAATCTAACACACTTAATAAAATGGGGAATTGATTTGGACGAAATTAATTAAAATGGACAGATTGTAAACTAAACAGATTAGGCACTAAATTAGGTGAATTGAATGGGAAAAAGACTAGTTAGAGGGTCCTTCTCCACACATGCACATATGCAACACAAATTGATTTCCAGATTTTATCCCTTTAAACCATGAATGACAATGCCCCAAATTAATTGTGAAAAGCACAAATTAACTTTCAGATTTTCCTAGTTTCATTGAATTGGATGGAATACGCATCGACAATCAAATTATTCTAATCAAATTCCCTACATGAACTGCATAATAGAGATAAAATCAAAGATCATTAAGCTTTTTGAAAACCCTAAGCATTGACTAGGCATTCGTAACTATGAATTGCATGATACTCTTGCCTAGAATTTACGTTATACAATCATGACTAGTGATTTCCACTACATAACGATTAGGTGAAATTCCCTTATATCCTTGCATCAAATTCATGTATGAAAACTAAGTATGCATCCTTAATCAACACACAAGAACAAGTTCTCAATAAATCAATTAAGTAAATCACATCCACAATTCAAGAAACAAAATCTGGAGGAAATCAATTCATATAAAACATATGCCCATGGCTTTGAATTCACCTCTAACTAAGAAAAACTTAGTTACGCATGTTCATAACAATTGAAAAGCAAATTAAAATAAACATGGAAACGAAACAAGGGAAGAAAGAACTCTGAAAGTCTCCAATGGATGCAGATTTCTTGCGGCACAAGATGGTCTTTCTCCTATGGAAGCCACGACACTCCTTCTTCTCCCTAAGAATTGCGGCACAAAGGTCTATTTCTGAATGGATGATGTGTGGGTTGAATGAATGAATGATATTGAAGGATGAATGGCTGCCTAGGGTGTCTAAGGGGGTGCGGCACAATAATAGGCATGTATATATAGCACGGCCGAAAACCCTAGGAGTCAGAATTAGGGTTAAACCTAGCTGATATAAGTGTATAGGGCCTCTAGGTTGCGGCAAGGGTTTGGGAGTTAAGTCCTAGCCCAATTAGTCTCAGATATGGACTTATACAATCCAAATCCAAGAGAAAAAGGGCCAAATAAAATCAGAATCCAATCAGAAAAAGGTTTAAGAATTTTCGTCCAAAATCGGGCCTTCTAGAAACTAAGTGTTTTATGGCTGATTTTGGGTGTTCTGGAAGGCATAAAAGGGGGAGAGCTGCGGCACCCTTTTAGGGTCAGATAGGGCTTCTAGAAATTAGGTTTTTAGGTTCACTTGCAGCTAGGATTAAGGTGGAACAAGATTAGGTTAGGATAAGATAGGATAAGGTTTGGATAAAATAAGGTTGGATAAGGTTTTGGATAATGTTTCCTCTTTTCTTGCACTTTCCTTTTCTGATTTGTAGCATGTTCGGAGCCTCTTTTGACTCCAAATTCGTCCATCCACCTTGCTCCATATACAAGCTATCCATAATAAGCCCAAAACTGCTCTAAAAGGCTCAAAATTGCCTTTTCTTGCCAACTTTGCCATTAGGACCTACAAACAAACGGAAATAGCTTAAAACACTATAATAAGTAGTAATTAGCTCACTAAATGTAAGGAAATAACATAACTAAGTAGCATAAATATGCTCCTATCAAATTCCCCCACACTTAGCTTTTGCTAGTCCTCGAGCAAAACGAAATAAACAAACAAACAAACAAAACACAACCTAGACCTTCCAACATTACCTCAGGGATTTTCGATGCAACATGACATATTAAAGATCACCGTTCACATAGATTTTAGTTATCCCTACCCTCAAGCATATACTTAATCATAGTTACCACTCACTAGCTCGCATTTCATCAATTAAAACATGATTTTGAATGTAGTAACATGCCTTAGAGAATCCCTCAATTCCTCACAAGATATACTCTCTATTTTCACACAGATTTTCTAACTACACTCCCTACACTTAGGTATATGTGAGAAGATTGATGTAAACATGTAGACGAACACTCACATAAGTTATAACAAGGAAAGCAATTTCTGGAATTATTAACATGTATATGTATATGATGTCATGAATGGAATGCCACTACTTAGACGCGAGAACTAGGGATACCATATGCTCAAACCAATTTTAAACTCCACATATTGAAACGCATAACAATCAAGATAGAAGTTTAACGGTTGTAACGGGGCTAAGTTATTGGCTAACAAACAAAGGTAGAGGAAACAAACGTTCTTAAAGCAATAGTGAGCAAAGTAATGAATTAGGCACTTAGAATTCCCTTTAGAATGCAAAAATCAACTTTGAACACCCAAGGGGAAGTCACACAAAACTTAGGGCCATATTCAACTTTTTGGACCCTTTCTTCAACAATCAACACTTGTGAGTTCGTTCTCACTTATTTTCAACTTCTTTTCTTTCTTTCTTCTTCTTTTTCTTATTTTTCACAATTTTTTTTCTTTCTTTTTCCCAATTTTTTTTTCTTTTTTCTCGTGCCTCCTTTAAGACTTTGGCACACACATACACACAAAAATCCCTTCCCCACACTTGTTTTCTACAAGAATGTCACTCAAAAGGAATTCCTTCTAAGTCATGCTCCACTATACTTCAAGAACAAGGGTATGGAAAGTCCTATTCTAGGCTAGGTAAGGGGGATGTGGTTAACAAAGAAAATAGGCTAAACAAGGCTCAAAGGGGTTTAATCCTACAATACAAATGACAAGGGTGGATTCGGCTATTTGGCTATGGTGGTGACTACTAAACAACTTCCTCGTGTTATTTCTTATGCTAATCAATTTCATGCTTTGAATGAAACGGGTATGAGTTCTAGTATTTGAAACTATAGTGATGAAATGCATTCTAAGTAGCAACCAAGCAAAGAATGATGAGATCATGCAACGACTTTAGAAAACAAGAAATCAAGATTAATAACTCTCCAAAAAACGTTTAAGCTCAAGTCTCTCAGGGTTGTAGCGTTAGTTTAAGTTTCTTCCTTCAAGCATGTTATAAAAACTGATTTTTTTCTTTTTTGATTACATGTGAATTCGTAAATGTCAACTACAACTAAGCATAAACCAAAGAGCATATCAAACTTTCATCCGTGTTTGTAATTTTCTTTAATAGTCATGCAATTAAAAACCAAATCCTCATCATTGTGTTGGAAGGTACCCTAAGACACAAACAAACACAAAAAAAACAAAAATGACTCTAAAAACAACTCTTTTTGGGTTTTTCAAACACTTTTTTTTCGATTTTTTTTTTCAAATTTTCGGATTTTCTGATTAAGACACATAAAAACACTTCAAAACTCACTAAAAACACTTAAAAACAGTGAAAAATAACTTTAGAAGTATAGGTGATAAAATCCAACGAATTTTCATGCAAAAACAACTTGTTTACCCCCCCACACTTAAACCAAACATTGTCCTCAATGTTTTAAGCATAGACTCACAAGCAAACAAACAAATAATGCAACTAACAACATGACAAGCATGGCAAAGTAAAAGCAATAAAGAGTGGGGTTTAGGAACGCAAATCTGGTTGTGGAGTGATAGGAGCATATTCATGCGACTTAATTAGCTTGTTCTCGTGCATTTATGTTGTGTTTACTTAGTTATTTTAGTGTTTAAGGCCATTTTTGTGTATTTTCAGATTATATGGCCAAAGTGTGCAAGAAGATGCAAATTGGAGCCTTTTGGAGCGAAAGAGGAATGAATGAGTTGAAGACTTGAAGAAACGACGAATTCCTATTCCAACGATGAATTCCTACCAAAAAGAGGAATCCTACTCAAACAAGGTTTCCTACTTGAAGTAGGAAAGTTAACCCTAGGTTTCCCGTTTTGGTAACCTTTCCTAATCTAAACGTCCATAATTTCTAGCCACTTATTAGGCCTTGAATGCACTTTAGGACACAAAACAAAGGCCCTAGCCCAAATTCCAGTCCTTGCCGTGCCTTTCCCCTTCTTTCCTTCCCTTGCCGTGCAAGGGGGGGGCACTTTGGTCCCATTTCATGCACAAAATCCCTAACCCTAAACCCTAGCCGCACCTATTAAGCCATCCCCTTTAATTTCTGATTTAATTCCCTAATTCTAGCAGCCTTTGAATTAACTTTAATTTAATTATAATAAGCTAGGGTTATTTTCTGAAACCCTACACATTTTACACACTTAGCCGCACCTTTCCATATCCCCCCTTGAATCCGTAGCCATCCATTCATTCATCAAACCATCTCAGCCATTCACTCATAAACCCTAAACTACAACCTTGCAGCCGCACCATATTCTCATTCATTCACTTATCACACATCATTCAGCCACCATAACACAACATTCACTCCCTAAGCCGTAGCCCCATTGATCATTTACCCTAATTTCCCCTAAGCCGCAGCCACCCATTCATCTCCTCCCTTCTCTGCCGTGCATTCCCCTTCCATTCCAGTCACTTCCCACCATTGCCGCAACACTACCAACCCTTCCAGCCACCTTCCACACCTTCATACACCTCCCTACCACCTTGCCGCACCACCACACTTCCCTAAACCCATTCCCAAATCAGAAAAGCATCCAAAAACCACCCACAACCTCTCTGCCGCAGCAAGGAGAAGAAGAAAGAGGGACTTAGACGTGCAGAAATTCAAGTGGATTCGTTGGGCGTTCTAGGTGTAATCGATCTTTTAATCTTTATGTTTAAATTCAATTTTATTTCTCTTTGTGTGAACATGAGAGGCTAAACCCCTATTTAGCTAGGGGGTGATTCGAAACCATGTTTATGCTTGCAATATGATTTGATTACATTTTGGTTGGAATTTCATGTATTGTGGATTCAATTTGTTTAACTGCTTGATTGATAACTTATTTGTGTATGTTTATTGAGAGTGCACGCTTAATTTTCATGCATGAATATGACGCTAGAATATAAGTGAATTTCACCTAATAGTTATGAACTTATATTCACAAGTAGTGGAGGTTGCTTATAAACAATCGCGTTAAATGAATTCTTGGCAAGAGTATCATGCTTTTCATAGTTACAAATGCCTTGTCGATGCTTATGATTTCCAAAGAACGTAATGATTCTAACTTGTATCTTTATCATGTTGTTCATATAGAGAACTTGTTAGGAATAATTTGGTTACGATGCATATTCATCCAATTCAATGATTCTAGGGAAATCTGAAGGTTAATTTAAGCGGACCTAATTAACTTGGAGTGTCGAGGTTCATAATTCATCGAAAGACCAACTGAAAATCAAATTGTATGCAAGTGTGACATGTGTGGAGAAGAACCTTCTAGCTAGCATTCATCCATATTTTCATCACATTCATATTTACATTCTGCCTTTAAATTACAATCTGTGCATTTAGTTTAATTTCGTCAAAACCTCAATCCCCCTTTACTTTAGTGTCCATTTTAGTTAGAAAGTGTCTTAGTTTGTGTTTTTAAGTGTTTTGATTCAAGTTATTACCCAAATTCGTCCAAATTCACCAAAGTGCTCAAAACTGCCCAGAAAGTGTTTTTAAGGCAGTTTTGAGTGTTTTGGTGCTGTTTTGAGTCTTTTGATTTGTTTTAGTGTTTTGATTGTTTAGTTTTGCATTCTTTGAGTCTAGTTTAGTGTTTTAACCTTTGTTTTACGTTTTTGAGTCAGTTTCCAAGTGATTTTGCAATCCCTCCTAATCCCCGGTTAAGAACGATCCCTACTTATACTTATACTACAATTGTCACAAGAGGGTTTTAATTTGTGTGCTTATTTAGTCGGCATCATGGAGCTAGAGTTCCATCATCTCCTCGTTTGAACACATGGGTTGCCTCCCCAGAAGCGCTTGCTTTAACATCTGCCAGCCGGACGATACCTCCTTTTAATCTTCACTAGGGCTCACGCCCTGGAGGGGTATGTCCTCCACGGTATGCTCCTTGAAATTGTCGTAGTAGGGCTTCAAACGATGTCCATTCACTTTAAATTCATGTCCCGTCTTCAAACTTTGAATTTGGACTGCACCATGAGGAAAGACATTAGTAATAACAAAAGGACCTATCCATTTAGAACGTAACTTACCTAGGAACAAGCGAAGGCGAGAATTGAAAAGTAACACTTTCTACCCCTATTGAGAATGTCTTGCTCCGAATCATACTATCATGGTAAGCCTTTGTTTTCTCTTTGTAAATGCGCGCGTTCTCATAAGCCTCATTCCTTATCTCCTCAAGCTCATTCAATTGAAGCTTCCTATGAACTCCAGCGGCATCTATGTCCATATTGAATGTCTTTACGGCCCAATGTGCTTTATGCTCCAATTCAACGGGAAGATGGCATGGTTTCCCACCAATGAGCCGAAATGGAGACATCCCAATTGGTGTTTTGTAGGCGGTACGATACGCCCACAATGTGTCATTCAAACGCAAGCTCCAATCCTTCCGAGTTGGCCCAACGGTCTTCTCTAAAATCTGCTTGATTTCTCGATTAGAAACCTCGGCTTGCCCACTTGTTTGAGGATGATAAGGTGTTGCCACCTTATGTGTGACATTGTACTTCTTGAGCAACGCCTCTATGGTCCGATTACAAAAGTGAGAGCCTCCATCACTTATAAGAACCCTTGGCATTCCAAATCTTGCAAATATGTTAGTTTTCACAAATTATGCAACCACTTTGGAATCATTAGTACGGGTGGCTTTTGCTTCCACCCATTTCGAAACATAATCAACCGCAAGTAAAATATAAACACAACCATAAGATGAAGGAAATAGACCCATGAAATCAATACCCCAAACATCAAAAATTTCAACAGAAAAGATGGGATGTTGAGGCATTTGGTCTTTGGCACCTATATTGCCCATTCTTTGGCAACGATCACAAGTCACGCAAAAAGTTCTAGCATCCTTAAATATAGTAGGCCAATAAAATCCACATTCTAAAACTTTATGTGTTGTTCTTTGAGTGCCAAAATGACCCCCATATGCATATGTGTGACAGAAACTTAAAATTGAATTAAACTCCGTTTCATGAACACATCTACGTAGAATCTGATCAGGGCAATATTTCCACAAATATAGGTCATCCCACACATAAAAACATGCATCCTTTTTAAGTTTATCACATTGGTGCTTGTTTAGGGTGCTTGGAACTTGTTTAGACACTAAATGGTTCACTAAATCGGCATACCATGGTGCACTTACCTCAATGGACAACAACTGCTCATCTGGGAATGTCTCTGGGATAGGCACGGCATCCTCCTCATGCACCATACGGCTCAAGTGGTCAGCCACCACGTTTTCACTTCCTTTCTTGTCCCGGATTTCGATATCGAACTCTTGAAGAAGAAGCATCCAACGAATAAGCCTTGGTTTGGCCCCCTTCTTCGTAAGTAAGTACTTCAACGCTGCATGATCAGAATAGATTATAACTTTAGTACCAAGTAAATAAGAACGAAACTTATCTAAAGCAAAAACAACAGCAAGAAGTTCTTTTTCCGTTGTGGAGTAGTTCAATTGAGCATCATTTAGGGTCCGAGATGCATAGTATATGACATGCGGCTGCTTGTTCATCCTTTGGCCTAAAACAGCTCCTAATGCATAATCTGAGGCATCACACATAAGCTCAACAGGAAGGCTCCAATCTGGTGGAACTATGATAGGGGCCGAAGTAAGCATCTCCTTTAGGTGTTTGAAGCCCTTCTCACATTCTTCATCGAACTTGAATGGTACATCATTTCGGAGAAGTCGGCATAGGGGTTGGGAAATCTTAGAAAAGTCTTTAATGAATCGCCTATAGAATCCTGCATGTCCAAGAAAAGAATGAACCTCTCTAACCGAAGTAGGAGAGGGTAAGTAGCGTACAAGATCTATTTTTGATTTATCCACTTCAATACCCTTGGCCGAAAGGTGGCTGGTGCATTACATAAACCAAATGGCATTCGACGATAAGCAAAAGTACCAAATGGACAAGTAAAAGTAGTCTTTTCTTGATCATTTGGAGTTATAACAATTTGATTATATCCCGAATAACCATCAAGAAAACAATAAAAAGAATGACCAGCTAACCTTTCAAGCATTTGATCAATGAATGGCAAAGGGAAGTGATCTTTCCTTGTGGTGGCGTTGAGCTTCCTATAGTCAATGCACACTCTCCAACCTGTTTGGATACGGGTTGGCACAAGCTCATTCTCGGCATTCTTCACCACAGTCACTCCGGATTTCTTTGGCACAACTTGAACCGGTGAAACCCAACGGCTATCCGAGATAGGATAGATCACCGCACAATCAAGAAGCTTGATAATCTCCTTTTTCACAACTTCCATCATTGGAGGGTTGAGCCGGCGTTGAGCCTCCCTAGTTGGTTTAGCCCCCTCCTCTAGAAGTATGCGATGCATGCAAGTTGTAGGACTAATACCCTTGATGTCGGCCAAGGTCCATCCTATGGCCGTTCGGTGCTCTTTCAACACCCGAATCAATTTATCCTCCTCCATTGCTGTGAGGGATGAGGAAACTATGACGGGCAACGTCTCATTTTCTCCCAAGTAGACATACTTCAAATGATCTGGCAATGGTTTAAGCTCAAGAATGGGTGCCTGAATCACTGAAGGTAACAACTTGTTAGTAGAAACAGGAATTGGAATTGGGTTTGGAGGCTTACCAAAGTGTTGTGGCAACGACTCAAGGGCAGCAACCATCTCGGCCTCATCTTCACATGTAGGCACGGCATGGAATTCCTCTTGCATGCCGTGGGTTTTATCCTCTCTTGCCCCTTCGTTTTTAAGTCCCATTCCTTTAGTAATGGTCGTTTCAAGGGGATCCCTCTCCAAGGAGTCAAGATAATCCTGCGCCAATGAATCAAATATATTAATAGAAAAACAAGAATAATCATCTTTAGGATATTTTATAGTTTCAGAAAGATTGAAATCAATTAACTTCCCCATCAAATTCCATTGTTAATGTCCCCTTGAACACATCTATCTTGGTGAGGGCCGTTTTCATGAAAGGCCTCCCAAGAAGGATCGGCAATGGGGTAGAATGGGCCGAATCTTCCATGTCAAGCACATAAAAGTCCGCTAGGAAGATCAAATTGTTAACCTGCACCAAAACATCTTCCAAAACTCCTTTTGGATATGCATTAGAACGATCGGCCAATTGAATAATCACACCATCATTTTTAAGCTCTCCTAAGTTCATAGATGCATAAATTAAGTAAGGCATGACATTAATTGAAGCTCCTAAGTCTAACATAGCATGTTCAAACTTAGTATTTCCAATAACACAAGGAATTGTAAAACTACCCGGATCTTTGCATTTAGGTGGTAGTTTCCTTTGTAGCACCACTGCAAGCACATTTTCACTTACCTGGACCACCTCCTTGTTTGAAATCCTCTTCCTCGTTGTGCAAAGCTCTTTTAAGAATTTGGCATACTTAGGAACTTGCTTGATTGCATCAAGGAGCAGAATGTTGACTTAAACTTTCCTAAAGGTTTCCAAAATGTCCTTTTCACTCTCCTCCTTCTTTGATTGCCTAAACCTACTAGGAAAAGGCACATTTAGTGGAATAGAACTTGACAAAGTCGAATTTGGACTTACCTTGGTGGTGTGGAACGGTTTTGGGACAATAGGGGGCTGCGGCAAGGTTTGTTCCACCCTTGCTGTGGCTTTGTCCAATTCCTCCTCTTTGAGCAGCAGCTTTTCGTCCTCTTTTTGGCTTGATTTGGTTGGTTCGGGGTTAGTTCCAACTTCCTTTCCACTTCTCAAGGTGATAGCCTTAGCGGTTTCAAAACCTCCTTTTGGATTGACGATGGTTGAGCTAGGTAGTTTGCCTTGGTCTCGGAATTGTCCTACAAACCTCGCTATCTGCCCAATTTGTTTCTCCAACTGGTCCACCCTTTTGTCTTGATTTTGCATCGCTTTGTTTTGATTTTCTTGCCCCTGAGACAAATTGGTAAGTAACTTAATAAGTGTATCATTGTCTAAAGACGTACCTTGGTTGTTTTGGGCAGGTTGGGATTGGTTTGGATTAGAGCCGTATGGCTTGGTGTAGAACCCCGGGGGTTGTTGCCTAAAGCCTCCTTGTTGTTGAGGTTGTTGAGGTTCCCTCCACTTGAAGTTTGGATGGTCTCTCCATCCCGGATTGTATGTGTTGGAATATTGATCATTCCTTGGCTGATTTTGGCTTTGAAATCCAATGGCATTTGCACTCTCTTATCCCCCATTCTCAATCAATTGAGGGCACCTTTCTGATGGGTGTCCTTGGATAGAATATACACCACATACAATTGGTCCTTGTATGTTCATTCCTTCGGCCATCTGAGACACAATAGAACTAAGATTAGCTAATTGAGATTGAATGTCGGATTGAGAACTTACCTCATGCAATTGTTGCCGTGGGGGGTCCCTTTGCCCAATTCCTTCATATTGTTGTGCATTTAGAGCACGGTTTGCAATTAGGGTCTTGGCTACCATAGGAGTTTTGTCCACCAATGCACCTTCCGCCGAAGCATCGAGCATTTGCCTTTCAATGGGAAGAAGGTCTTTATAGAAGTATTGAAGTAGAAGCTCCTCCTTCATTTGATGTTGAGGACATGATGCAACAAGGGCTTTAAAACGCTCATAGTACGCCGGAAAAGATTCTCCTTAACTTTGTTGGATTCCGCTAATTTTCTTCCCCAAGAGAATGACTCTTGAAGTAGGGAAGAACTTCTCCAAGAACGCTCTCTTCATGCTTTCCCAAGAAGTAACGGTCCTAGGTGCCAATTCATCAAGCCAATCCTTAGCCTTTTCCACAAGGGAGAATGGAAAAGCTTTCATCTTCAAAATATTCCCATCAACATTAATGGGTGTCATGCTTGAGCATAGAACTTCAAACTCCTTCAAATGCTTGTTTGGATCATCCATAGACAGCCCATAGTACTTGGGAATATGATGCAGCAAGCTTGACTTTAATTCAAACTCATCGGTCTTGCCTTGGGCCGCCTTAGGGTATTGAATGCATAATGGCATGGCATTATCTAATCCCGAGGCAGAAAGCTCCTTGATTGTTCGATTATCCACCGCCATGACTTGTTCTTCCTCTTCCACTTCTTCTTCTTCAGATTTGGCCTCTGAACTTGAACTAGGTGGGTTAGGTTCTGGTTGCTTCCTCTTTCTTCTCAAAGTTTGCTCAAAATCGTCGTCAAACTCTAATATATTCTCAAGAACTGGATGAGAACTATGAGTCATACACTTAGAACAAGGAAACAAAACAAATCAGCAACCCTCTTAGAGGGCACGGCAAACAAACACAAAAACAAAGAATTGGTTACGGCACACAAACAAAAGCAAGGAATAAGGCACGGCAAACACAAATAGAAAGACACAAATAAACACACGACACTCTTGACCTTAAGATACACTTTGACACTACACAAACACAAGGGATTAGCAAGTTTGCTAATCCCCGGCAACGGCGCCAAAATTTGATGTGAAAATTAACTTGACACACAGTTAAACCCTATTTGTGACAATTGTACTATATATGCAAGTAGGGATCGTTCTAACCGGGGATTAACTAGGGATGCTAATCTACTCTAAACTGCCTTAAAAACACAAAACTAAACTTTAAAACACTTAACTAGACCTATATGACTCAAAACAAATTAAAAAGACTCAAAACAGAACAAAACAATCAAATAGACTCAAACTAGACTCTAAAGGGTGATTTGGACGAAATTTAACTAACTTAGACTCAAAACACTAATTTGGACAGATTCAAACACTTTTGTAACTAATCTAACACACTTAATAAAAGGGGGAATTGATTTGGACGAAATTAAATAAATTGGACAGATTGTAAACTAAACAGATTAAGCACTAAATTAGGTGAATTGAATGGGAGAAAGGTTAGTTAGAGGATCTTTCTCCACACATGCACATATGTAACACAAATTGATTTCCAGATTTTATCCCTTTAAACCATGAATGACAATGCCCCAAATTAATTGTGAAAAGCACAAATTAACTTTCAGATTTTCCTATTTAAATTGAATTGGATGGAATACGCATCGACAATCAAATTATTCTTATCAAAGATCATTAGGCTTTTTGAAAACCCTAAGCATTGACTAGGCATTCTTAACTATGAATTGCATGATACTCTTGCCTAGAATTTACTTAATACAATCATGACTAGTGATTTCCACTACTTATGAATATAAGTTCATAACGATTATGTGAAATTCTCTTATATCCTAGCATCAAATTCATGTATGAAAACAAAGTATGCATCCTTAATTGATAGGAGCATATTTAGGCGACTTAGCTAGCTTATTCTTGTGCATTTCTGCTATTATTTCTCAGTTAATGTCGTATTTCAACTCATTTTCGTGTGTTTGTAGGTCCAAAGGGTTAAAGTACCAAGAGTGAATTTTGGTGCATTTTGGAGCAGTTTTGGGCACTATGCGGATAGCTTGTATACGGGCTAACATGGATGGACGAATTTGGAGCTCAAGAGGCTAGAAATATGATGAGAAGAGGAAGGAACTAAGCTCAAGACAAAGTGGATAAGGAAGTAGCTCAAAAGAGGAAACCTTATCCAAAACCTTATCCAACATTATCCAAAACATTATCCAAAACCTTATCTCATCTTATCCTATCCTAACCTTATCATGTCTTAATCCTAGTTGCAAGGGGACCTAAATAGATATTTCTAGAACCAATTTCTAGAAGCATTCTCTTCTAGAAGCCCCAAATCCGCCACAAAGCTCATTCTTTCTAGAAACCCTACAAAGGTGGCGCCTAATCCCTTCTAGAAGGCCTTGCCTTGCCTTGCAAGCCATTCCATCCTTCTCTCCATGTGTGCCGCACCTCTCTAGGCCCTATCCCTTTTGGATTCTGATTTCTAGGGCCTCATTCCTTATGGATTTGGGTTACACAAATCCTTGTATGAAACTAAGTAGGCCAAACCCCATCCTAGGTGGATTTAATCACCTATTGCCGAACCCTAGGGCCCTAATCCACTAAATCTGCTAAGTGTAACCCTAATCTAAGTAACCCTAAGACTATGTAAACAGAAAATCAGCCCCAAACCACCCTTTATGCTATTCAGAAACCTTCTTCCCGCAACACCCTAGCCTCCATTCTCATCCTTCATCCACTCCATACACCTCCATACACCACCTGCCGCACCCTACCACGATAATCAGCCATTATTCATCCTTCTAAACAAGAACACACCATTCAAAACCCCCAAATCCACCACCCACAACTTGTGCCGCAGCAAGGAAGAGGAAGGGAAGCCTAGCCGTGCATCAAATTCATCTTGGAATTGCTAAAACGTTTAGGTGTAATCTTTCTTGTGTTTTCAATGTTTAATTTCAAGAATCTTTGCTTTGCAAGTAACTAATCCCCTTTTGGCTAGGGGGAATTTCGAAACCATGGCTATATTGGTGACGTGAGAATTATACGCACACAAATTAAACCCTCTTTTTATCAATTGTAGTGAAGAATGTAAGTAGGGATCGTTCTAGACCGGGGATTAGGAGGGATTGTTAATCACTTGGATTTGACTCAAAAACGTAAAAACACAATATAAAACACTATACTAGACTCAAAGAATGCAAAACTAAACTTTAAAACACCAAAACAAACCAAAAGACTCAAAACAGCAAGAAAACACTCAAAACTGCCTTAAAAACACAATCTGGGCAGTTTTGATCACTAGACACAACTTTGGACGAAAATTGGTTTTAACTTGACCTAAGACACTTAAAAACACAAACTAAAGTGATTTCTAACTACTATGACTCGACAAAGTAAAGGGGGATTGGTTTTGGACGAAATAAAAAACAAAACAAACTTTTTAAATTAGAACAGATTGTAAAAACGAATTTGATGGAATTGAATGGATGGGAAGCTAGCTAAGGGGTTCATCTCCACACATGTTATACTTGCATATAAAACGATTTCCAATTGCTTTTCAATAACCCATGAATTCTCAACGCCCCAAGTTAATTAGGTTCGCTTAAATTAACCTTCAAATTTTCCTAACGTTATTGAATTGGATGATTGCATACGACAACCCAAAACATTCCCCACAAGTCCCCTACATGATTGCATAATAGAGATACAAGCAAGAATCATTAAGTTCTATGAAAACCATAAGCATTGACGAAGCACTTGTTACTATGATTGCATGAAACTTATGCCAAGAATTTACTTAACGCGATTGAGATCATCAACCTTTACTACTTGTGAATATAATTCCATAACGATTAGGTGAAATTTCCTTATATCCTAGCATCCAATTTATGCATGATAATTAAGTGTGCACTCTCAACCAACACACACAAATCAATGTAATTCACATAGATAAGTAAATTGAATTCACAACTTATGAAACGCAATTAGAAGTAATCAAATCACATCGCAAGCATAAACATGTATTTCGAATCCCCCCCTAGCCAAGGGGGGGTTTAGTTCCTCATACGCACAACACAAAGAGAATTGAAATTAAACATTGAAAGCAAAGGAAAAGAAACACCTAGAAATTCCAGCGACGCGAACTCGAATTGCATGAACTTCCGAGCTTCCTCCTCCTCCTCCTTGGTGCGGCAAAGGTCTAGGGACAGGTTTAGGGCCTTAGGTGTATGGATGCATGGTCATGGAGGGATGTAGTAGTGTTTAGGGGAAGGGGATGGTGCGGCAAAGCTTAAAACTAAGGAGAAAGGTGTTTGGTGGCTGCGGCAAAGGTGTGGAGAGGGTTGGACGAATTTCTGGAATTAATGAATGTGTATGAGAGGTGGTGTTCTGATCTAGGGGTTAATATGAGTATATATAAGCACTTAAAACCCTAGGGTAATCAGATATGGACTTGAATAACCCAAATCCACAAGGAAATAGGCTTAGAAATCAGAAATAGAAAGGGATAATGCTTCCTAGGTGCGGCAGGTAAGGAGATAAGGTGATAAGGCTTCTAGAAACCCTCTAATGCAAGGAAAACTCACGGCAAGGATGGATAAGGGTTCTAGAACAAGGATAAGGTTTCTAGAAACTGAATTAGGTGCTTAAATGTGTAATTGATTCCCCCTAATTAGCTAGGTTTAAGCCCCCACCTGATTTGGATAGGATAGAATAGGATAATGTTAAAGATAGGATAGGATAAGATAAGGTTGGATAAGGTTCCTTGTTTCTTGCTTCTTCCTTATCTTCATTGTATTAGGACTTCTTCCACCAGATTTGTAGCCTTTCCTAACTCTTCTACTCTTCAATTTCGTCCATCCTCTTTGCTCCATGGTTAAGCTATCCAATCCATGCCCAAAAATGCTCCAAATAGCCTCAAAATGCACTTTATTGCTTCCTTTGCCATTAGAACCTAAAAACACACGAAAATACTTTAAAAGACTAAAACAACTATGAATTAATAACATAAATGCATGAAAACAAGCTAAGTAAGTCGCCTAAATATGCTCCTATCAAATTCCCCCACACTTAGCTTTTGCTAGTCCTCGAGCAAAACAAAATGAAACAAAGTAAATAAACGAAGTAAAACGAGTAAAACACAACCTACACCTTCCAACAATCGCCTCAGGGATTTCCAATGCACATGACATGTTAAAAATCATCATTCCCACAGATTTTAGCCATCTTTACACTCGAGCACATGCTTAATCATGGTCACTACTCATTAGTTCACAAATAACCACTTAAAACATGATTTTGAATGTAGTAACATGCCTTAGAGAATTTCCTCAATTCCTTACTAGATATGCACTCAATTTTCACACAGATTTTCTGACTACGCACCCTATACTAGTTATATGTGAGAAGATAGATGTAAATATGAAAACGAATGCTCACATATATGTATCACAAAGAAAGCACTTTTCGGAGTTAAAACATGTTTAGATATGATCTCATGAATGAAACGCTACTACTTAGATGCGAGAACCAGTGACACCATATGCTCAAACCAAATTCAAACTCCACAAATTGAAACACACAACACTCAAGATTAAAGTCAAGGGTTGTAACGGGGCTTGGGGAGTTGGCTAACAATGAAAGGATAGGGAAAACAAACGTTCTTTAAAGCAATAGTAAGCAACATAATGAAATTGAACTTAGAATTCCCCTTAGAATGCCGAAATCAACTTTTAAACTCAAAGGGAAGGTTCAAGCAATCAATTAGGGCCGAATTCAATGTTTTGGACCCTTCCTTCAACAAACAACACTTGAGAACACTTTTTCACATCTTTTCAACTCCTTTTTCATTCTTTTCACAACTTTTCTTTTTTTATTCTTATTTTCCACGCAATTTTTTTTTTTCTTTTCTTTGCTTTGCCGTGCCTCATTCAAGACTTTGGCACACCCATATATCAAGAATCCTTCCCCCACACTTGTTTTCTGCAATGCAATGATCAAAAGCAATTCATCTTGAGTTATGCTTTTACTATGCTTCAAGAACAAAGATATGGGTGGTCCTACTCTAGGCTAGGTGAGGATAATTGTGGGTTAACAAAGAAAGTAGGCTACACAAGGCTCAACGGGGTTAAATCCTACAAAACAAATGAAATAGGGAAATATGGCAATTTGGCTATGGTGGTCACTACACAACTTCATCTTGAATATGTGTTATGCAAATCAATAACATGCTTTGAATGAATTGGGCATGAGTTCTAGTGTTTGGAACTAAATGATGAAACGCCTTCTAAGTAGCAACCAAGCAAAGAATAATGAGATCATGCAACGATTTTTAGAAAACAACAATGCACAGATTATTAACTCTCCAAATAAACGTTTAGGCTCAAGTCTCACAAGGTTGTAGCGTTAGTTTGAGTTCCTTCCTTCAAGCATGTTACAAAAACTGATTTTTTCTTCTTTTATGATTGCATGTGAATTCATAAGTTATAACCACAACCAAGCATGAACCAAAGAGTAAATCAAACTTTCATCCATGTTAATCATTCTCTTTAACAGTCATGCAATTACAAACCGAATCCTCATCATTGTGTTGGAAGGTACCCTAAGACACAAAAACAACTCTTTTTGGGTTTTTTAAAACAATTTTTCAAATTTTTATGGGATTTTCGGATTTTTAGAACAACAAATACTAAAACACACCAAAACAGCCTAAAAACACCTAAAAACAGCAAGAAACAACATTTGAAATTATGGGTGATAAAACCCTACGAATTTGCATCAAAACACTTTGGTTACCCCCCCCCCCCCCCCCCCCCCCCACACTTAAATCAAACATTGTCCTCAATGTTTCAAGCATAGACTCACACAAATAACAAACAAACAAACAAAACAACATCTAACAACCTAACATGGCAGAAACGAAATAGCAACAAAGAGAAGAGTTTAGGAACGCAAATCTGGAATTGGAGTGCTTTCTAGGTCTTCCTTTGTTGAATGCATGGGTTGCCTCCCAAGTAGCGCTTGCTTTAACGTCGTGCAGCCGGACGAACATTCTTCTTATCCTCTCTTGGAGCCCACGGCATGGAGTGGGATGTCCTCCACAACTTGCCCTTCAACACTTTCGTAATATGGCTCAATGAATGGGGAGGGGATAGTGATCCTCCCTAATGGTGGTATTTTGGTTCCGGAAGTCCATGTAAATGCTCCCACCACCTTGAAATCGATTTGGAACCTGTACCAAAGAAGGTAACAACCTATTAGTTGAAATGGGAATTGGAATTGGGATCGAAGACTTACTAGGATGTTGTGGCAATGCCCCTAGGGCAGCCACCATCTCGCCAAGTTTATCCTTAGGTACGGCCAAATTGGGTGTTTGTAGGGTAGTGGCGTGCTCCTTGTGCTTTCTTCCAATTCCTTCCTCGATGGTGGTTCTAGACGCATCCTTCTTGATTGGTGTTGAACATTCCTGCCCTATATTTTTAATTGTACCAATGGCAAAACAAGAACGAACATCATTAGTATTCTCAATGGATTCAGAAACTTTAAAGTTAATCGTATCACCACCAAACTCCATAGTTAAGGCTCCCTTGGCCACATCAATCTTGGTATGGGCTGTTTTCATGAAAGGTCGTCCAAGTAAGAGTGGCGATGGTGGAGAGTGGGTTGAATCCTCCATGTCAAGCACATAGAAATCTGCAGGAAAAATCAAGTGGTCTACCTGCACCAAAACATCTTCCAAAACTCCTCTCGGGTATGCATTAGATCGATCGGCTAATTAAATAATAACACCATCATTTTTAAGCTCTCCTAGATTCATAGATGCATAAACAGAGTATGGCATGACATTAATTGATGCACCTAAATCTAGCATAGCATGTTCGAACCTTGTATTACCAATTACACACGGGATAGTGAAACTACCTGGATCTTTGCATTTAGGTGGCAGCTTTCTTTGCAACATTGCAGAGACATTCTCACTTACATGTACCACCTCCTTTTCCCGAATCCGTTTCCTTGTTGTACAAATCTTCCTCAAAAACTTAGCGTACTTCGGAATTTGCTTTATTGCATCTAGGAGCGGGATATTGACATGCACCTTCCTAAACATCTCCAGGATGTCTTTTTCATCCTCCTCTGTCTTAGATTGCATAAACCTGCTAGGAAAGGGCACATTCAAAGGAAAAGCATTAGTAGGAACTGAACTTGACACGTTTTTACCTTTATTGGATGAATTGGACGACTTGGGATCACTTGGAACTTGCGGCACATTTGGTTCCATCTTGGCCGTGAGTGGCCTTTGCTCCTCCTCTTCAATTCTCAACTCGTCCTCCTCGTTGGAACGTGATTTGGATGGTTTGAGGTCAGATCCGACTTGCTTTCCACTTCGCAAATGCATAGCTTTTGCATATTCGAATCCACCTTTCGGATTGACCATCGTTGAGCTAGGCAACCTTCCTTGCTCACGAAATTGCCCCATGAACTCGGCAATTTGTCCCACTTGCTTCTCCAAGTTGTCCACCCTCTTGTCTTGGATTTGCCTCTCTTTGTTTTGAGTTTGGACTTCCTGCGTCAAAGTAGTAAGTAATTGAAAAATCTTATCATTATCACTTGAATTACCTACATTGCTTTGGGCAGGTTGTGCTTGGGCTTGTGGTGGTGCCAACGGCTTTTGATAGAAACCCGGGGGTTGTTGCCTAAATCCGCTTTGTTGTTGACCTTGTTGGGGGTCTCGCCATTTGAAATTCGGATGATCACGCCAACCGGGATTGTAAGTATTAGAAAACGGATCACCACGTGTTTGGTATTGGTTGCCATATCCCACGGCATTGAGTGTCTCCCACCCTCCATTCTCGATCAATTGTGGGCACTTATCCGTGGGATGTCCTTGCATGGAGCACACACCACAAGAAGCTACGGTTTGGACTTTTGGACCGTCCATCACCTGAGAAAGCAAAGTAGTGAGGTTAGCCATTTGATTTTGAAGCTCGGTTATGGTACTTACCTCATTGACTTGGTGTTGCCGTGGGGTACTCCTCTGTCCAACGCCTTCGTATTGTTGAGCGTTCAATGCTCGATTAGCAATCAAGGTCTTTGCAGCCGTGGGGGTCTTGTCCACCAAGGCTCCTCCCGCTGAGGCATCTAGCATTTGACGTTCGATTGGTAGAAGTCCCTCGTAGAAGTATTGTAAGAGAAGTTCCTCCTTCATCTGATGCTGTGGACATGAAGCAACAAGAGATTTAAAACGTTCATAATAAGTAGGAAAAGATTCACCTTCATCTTGTTGAATTCCACTTATCCTTTTTCGTAGGAGGATGATTCGAGAAGTTGGGAAAAACTTCTCCAAGAAAGCCCGTTTCATGCTCTCCCAAGATGTGACAGTTCCGGGAGCCAATTCATACAACCAATCTTTAGCTTTATCCATTAGAGAGAATGGAAAAGCTTTCATCTTCAAGATGCTTCCATCGACGTTCACCGGAGTCATGCTTAAGCAAACGACTTCAAACTCCTTCAAGTGCTTGTTCGGATCTTCCATGGATAGCCCATGGTACTTCGGAATGTGATGTAACAGGCTTGACTTCAATTCGAACTCGGCCGTCTTGTCTTGAGCCACCCTTGGGTATTGGATGCACAAGGGTGCGGCATTGGCCAATCCCGAAGCGGAAAGCTCCTTGATTGTTCTGTTGTCCGCTGCCATGTCTACTTCACCCACTCTTGCCGTGGGTTCCTCTTCCTCAAATTCAGAAATGGACTCGGAACTTTCACTTGATTCACTAGGTTCCGGGTTCTTCCTCTTACGTCTCAACTCACGCTCAAAATCGTCGTCAAAGTCTACAATAAGTTCGTGAACCGGATTAGAACTCCGAGTCATAAACAAGTACCTAAAACAAGAAACAAAATAACATAAGAATCTGATCTAATAAGAAAAACGAAAATAACAATCCAAGGGATTAGCAAAGTTGCTAATCCCCGGCAACGGCGCCAAAGTTTGACGTGAGAATTATACGCACACAAATTAAACCCTCTTTTTATCAATTGTAGTGAAGAATGTAAGTAGGGATCGTTCTAGACCGGGGATTAGGAGGGATTGTTAATCACTTGGATTTGACTCAAAAACGTAAAAACACAATATAAAACACTATACTAGACTCAAAGAATGCAAAACTAAACTTTAAAACACCAAAACAAACCAAAAGACTCAAAACAGCAAGAAAACACTCAAAACTGCCTTAAAAACACAATCTGGGCAGTTTTGATCACTAGACACAACTTTGGACGAAAATTGGTTTTAACTTGACCTAAGACACTTAAAAACACAAAATAAAGTGATTTCTAACTACTATGACTCGACAAAGTAAAGGGGGATTGGTTTTGGACGAAATAAAAAACAAAACAAACTTTTTAAATTAGAACAGATTGTAAAAACGAATTTGATGGAATTGAATGGATGGGAAGCTAGCTAAGGGGTTCATCTCCACACATGTTATACTTGCATATAAAACGATTTCCAATTGCTTTTCAATAACCCATGAATTCTCAACGCCCCAAGTTAATTAGGTTCGCTTAAATTAACCTTCAAATTTTCCTAACGTTATTGAATTGGATGATTGCATACGACAACCCAAAACATTCCCCACAAGTCCCCTACATGATTGCATAATAGAGATACAAGCAAGAATCATTAAGTTCTATGAAAACCATAAGCATTGACGAAGCACTTGTTACTATGATTGCATGAAACTTATGCCAAGAATTTACTTAACGCGATTGAGATCATCAACCTTTACTACTTGTGAATATAATTCCATAGCGATTAGGTGAAATTTCCTTATATCCTAGCATCCAATTTATGCATGATAATTAAGTGTGCACTCTCAACCAACACACACAAATCAATGTAATTCACATAGATAAGTAAATTGAATTCACAACTTATGAAACGCAATTAGAAGTAATCAAATCACATCGCAAGCATAAACATGTATTTCGAATCCCCCCCTAGCCAAGGGGGGGTTTAGTTCCTCATACGCACAACACAAAGAGAATTGAAATTAAACATTGAAAGCAAAGGAAAAGAAACACCTAGAAATTCCAGCGACGCGAACTCGAATTGCATGAACTTCCGAGCTTCCTCCTCCTCCTCCTTGGTGCGGCAAAGGTCTAGGGACAGGTTTAGGGCCTTAGGTGTATGGATGCATGGTCATGGAGGGATGTAGTAGTGTTTAGGGGAAGGGGATGGTGCGGCAAAGCTTAAAACTAAGGAGAAAGGTGTTTGGTGGCTGCGGCAAAGGTGTGGAGAGGGTTGGACGAATTTCTGGAATTAATGAATGTGTATGAGAGGTGGTGTTCTGATCTAGGGGTTAATATGAGTATATATAAGCACTTAAAACCCTAGGGTAATCAGATATGGACTTGAATAACCCAAATCCACAAGGAAATAGGCTTAGAAATCAGAAATAGAAAGGGATAATGCTTCCTAGGTGCGGCAGGTAAGGAGATAAGGTGATAAGGCTTCTAGAAACCCTCTAATGCAAGGAAAACTCACGGCAAGGATGGATAAGGGTTCTAGAACAAGGATAAGGTTTCTAGAAACTGAATTAGGTGCTTAAATGTGTAATTGATTCCCCCTAATTAGCTAGGTTTAAGCCCCCACCTGATTTGGATAGGATAGAATAGGATAATGTTAGAGATATGATAGGATAAGATAAGGTTGGATAAGGTTCCTTGTTTCTTGCTTCTTCCTTATCTTCATTGTATTAGGACTTCTTCCACCAGATTTGTAGCCTTTCCTAACTCTTCTACTCTTCAATTTCGTCCATCCTCTTTGCTCCATGGTTAAGCTATCCAATCCATGCCCAAAAATGCTCCAAATAGCCTCAAAATGCACTTTATTGCTTCCTTTGCCATTAGAACCTAAAAACACACGAAAATACTTTAAAAGACTAAAACAACTATGAATTAATAACATAAATGCATGAAAACAAGCTAAGTAAGTCGCCTAAATATGCTCCTATCAATTGGCATTATGATTTGATTACTTTCAGTTGTGATTTAATGAATGGTGAATTCAATTTACTTATCTATTTGAATTAGGACTTGTTTATGTATATGAATTGAGAGTGCACACTTAATTTGCATGCATAAATCTGATGCTAGGGTATAAGGAAACTTCACCTAATCGTTGGGAACTTATATTCATGAGTAGTTAAGGTTGTTAGTCACAATCATGTGAAGTAAATTCTTGGCATAAGTATCATGCGCTTTCATAGTTACGAATGCCTCGTCAACACTTATGATTTCCATAGAACCTAATGATCTTTGATTGTTTTTCTATTATGCGCTTTCATATAGAGAACTTTTGAGGAATAATTTGATTGCAATGCACTAATTCCATTCAATTCAATGACCTAAGGAAAATCTGAGAGTTAGTTTAAGCGTACCTAATTAACTTGGGGTGTTGAGGTTCATGATTCATTGAATAAGCAACTGGAGATTGTTTTGTATGCAAGTATCCCATGTGTGGAGAAAGACCTCTTAGCTAAACCATCATCAACTTGATTCCATCAAATTCGTCCAAATCTGCCTAGGTTAAAGTCTTGTTTTGTTTATTTTATTTTCGTCCAAAACCAAATCCCCATTTATTCTAGAGTGTCTAAATAGTTAGAATATGTTTTAGATTGTGTTTTCAAGTGTTTTGAGTCAAGTTAGAACCAAATTTCGTCCAATTTTGTGTTGAGAGTCAAATCTGCCCAGTTTGTGTTTTTTTAGGCAGTTTTGAGTGTTTTCAACTCATTGTGAGTCTTGTGAACTTGTTTTGCGTCTTGTGAGTTGAGTTAAGTGTTTAGAAGCTTTGTTTTATTTATTTGATTTAGTTTAAAGTGTTTAGCAATCCCTCCTAATCCCTGGTTTAAGAACAATCCCTATTTACTTATATGCTACAATTGTCAAAAGAGGGTTAATTTGTGCGTTAAGTTAATTTTCGCATCAAATTTTGGCGCCGTTGCCGGGGATTAGCAACTTTGCTAATCCCTTGTTATTTCTTTTTGTTTCTTTTCGTGTGTTATTTGTTTTAGTTTGTGACTTGTTTGTTTTCTTGTTTTTAGGCACTAGTTTATGACTCTGAGTTCTCAACCGGTTCATGCGCATATCTTAGACTTTGACGACGATTTGGAGCGAACCTTGAGAAGAAAGAACAATCAACAAGAGCCTCAACCACCTCAACTGTCACATCCCGGCCCGGGCCCCCACCACATCCCGGGCCCGCTCCACCACCGTAGCACGATATTGTCCGCTTTGGGCTTACCATTCCCTCACGGTTTTGTTTTTGGGAACTCACGAGCAACTTCCCCGTGGGTCACCCATCATGGGATTGCTCTAGCCCCCTTCTCACTTAACTTCGGAGTTCCTACGGAACCCGAAGCCAGTGAGCTCCCAAAAGACCTCGTGCTAGGTAGGGATGTGAATATACATTTAAGGATCACTTCCCTGGGCGATGTGGGATGTCACAATCCACCCCCCTTAGGGGCCCGACGTCCTCGTCGGCACACCACGGCCAGGGTTAGGCTCTGATACCAAACTGACACACCCCGATCGAGATCAGGGCATGCTGGCCGTCACGTGAAGTGACGTAACCAAGTACACAGTGCGGAAGCTAATAAAATAATAATGTAAATAGTACGAATAAATAAAAACTAGTCTTACCTGAAATGGGTATGGTTAGACTCCAATGGACCTCACGAGCCTGGATATGCACTTTGTTTCTTCGATCTGTGAAGATTTCATGGGTTTTGGGTGTGTGTCCGTACGTTTGGATGGAAAATGGGAAGGGAAATGGCACGGGACAGGGAAAGGGTAAGTGTGTGTGTGTGTGGGGGAATGTGTGGTCCACCATCAGCCAACAACCAGCCAAAAACAACCACAAAACGTAAAGAAATCGCACTAGGGGCAAAATCATCTTTTCAAGCGTACATTTTAAAATTTTCGGAACGGGCTGTCACATCAACCTGCACCAGAGCTTGAAGAGGACGAAATACAAGTGGGAGAGGAGGCCACGACAAGGATTTTTGAGGAAGAACAAGTTATGGCAGTCGACAACCGAACAATCAAGGAGCTTTCTGCTTCGAGATTGGATAATGCCATGCCTCTATGCATTCAATATCCAAGGGCAGCCCCAGACAAGACTGACGAGTTCAAACTCAAGTCTAGCTTATTGCACCATATTCCTAAGTTCCATGGGTTGTCCATGGAAGATCCTAATAAACACTTGAAGGAGTTCGAGGTTGTTTGCTCAAGTATGACCCCAGTGAATGTTGATGGGAGCATTTTGAAGATGAAGGCTTTTCCCTTTTCTCTCTTGGAAAAGGCTAAAGATTGGTTGTATAAACTAGCTCCCAGAACTGTCACATCATGGGAGAGTATGAAAAAGGTGTTTTTGGAGAAGTTTTTCCCAACTTCTCGAGTCATTCTTTTACGCAAAAGGACTAGTGGCATTCAGCAAAATCAAGGTGAATCATTTCCAACTTATTATGAATGTTTTAAAACTCTTGTTGCTTCATGTCCACATCACCAAATGAAGGAGGAGCTTCTTCTTCAATATTTCTACGAAGGGCTTCTACCAATTGAATGTCAAATGCTAGATGCCTCAACGGGTGGAGCTTTAGTGGACACAACACCCATGGCCGCCAAGACTCTCATTGCCAACCGAGCTTTGAATGCTCAACAATACGAAGGCGTTGGTCAAAAAGACATACCATGGCAGCAACAAGTTAATGAGGTAAGTGTTATTTCCGAACTTCAAAATCAAATGGCTAATCTTAATTCTCTTCTTTCGCAGGTGGTTGAAATACCAAAGGTACAAAGTGTGGCTATTTGTGGCGTGTGCTCCATGAATGGACATCTCACGGACAAGTGCCCTCAATTGATTGAGAACAGAGGGTGGGAATCTGCCAATGCAGTGGGTTATGGGAGCCAAAACCAACCATGGAGTGATCCTTTCTCTAACACATACAATCTCGGTTGGCGAGATCATCCAAATTTCAAATGGAGGGAGCCACAATAACCCCAACAACAAAACATATTTAGGCAGCAACCTTCGGGATTCTACCAAAAGCCGTATGCACCCACACCAGCCCAAGCACAACCTACACAACCCAAATCAGGTTCGTCCATAGATAATGATCAAAATTTTCAATTACTAACTTCTATGGCGCAGGGAATGCAAAATAGGGACAAAAAGGTTGATGAATTAGAAAAGCAAGTAGGGCAGATTGCGGAGTTCATGGGCCAATTCATAGAGCAAGGCAAGTTGCCTAGTTCAACTGTTGTTAACCCAAAAGGAGGATTCGAATCTGCCAAAGCAATCATGTTGTGAAGTGGAAAACAAGTTGGAATGGCCTCACAACTCGCTAAATCAGCCCCAACGGAGGACGAAAAGTTGCAATTTGAGGAGGAGGAGCAAGAGCAAGCCACGGCAAGGGTAACACCACCCATGCCGCAGCCACCCAAACAACCCCATTCGGCTTCCAAGGGTAAGGAGGTTCCAAATTCAATCATTTCTAATGTTATTCCTCCAAATGTACCATTTCCTCGTAGATTCATGCAACCGAAGAAGGAGGAGGCTGAGAAGGACATTTTGGAGACATTTAGAAAAGTACAAGTCAATATACCACTTTTGGATGCAATTAAGCAAGTTCCAAGGTATGCTAAGTTTTTAAAAGAACTTTGCACTACAAGGAAGAGAATTTCGAACAAAGAGGTTGTCAAGGTAAGTGAAAATGTCTCAGCCATCTTGCAACGTAAATTGCTCCCTAAATGCAAAGATCTGGGTAGTTTTACAATTCCTTGTGTTATTGGCAATAATCGTTTTGAACATGCCATGCTAGACTTAGGTGCATCTATTAATGTTATGCCTTACTCAATTTATGCATCTATGAACCTAGGTGAGTTAAAAAATGATGGTGTGATTATTCAATTGGCCGATAGATCTACTGCCTATCCAAAGGGTGTTTTGGAAGATGTTTTAGTGCAGGTCAATCATTTAATCTTTCCGGCGGATTTCTACGTGCTTGAAATGGAAGAATCAAACCATTCCCCTTCGTTGCCAATCCTTCTTGGAAGCCCATTCATGAAAACTGCCCGCACTAAGATTGATGTGTTTAATAGGATGTTGACAATGGAATTTGATGGGGAAGTTATTAATTTTAATCTTTCTGAATCTATCAAGTACCCTATTGATGATCATTCATGTTTTGCTATTGATGTAATTGATTCGTTGGCGCAAGACCATTTTGAACAATTGAATGAAGATGCACTTGAATTGGTCATTACAAGAGGAATGGAACTCAAAAACAAGGAACTAGCCCCATTGGCTACCCACGGTATGCATGGAGAACCCCATGTCGTGCCCCCTAATGTAGATATGATTGAGATAGTGGCTGCCCTTGAGTCATTGCCACTACAATCTGGTAAGTCTTTGGACCCAATTTCAATTCCAATTTCGACTAATAAGCCCATTCCTTCAGTTGTGCAACCACTTTCCCTTGAACTTAGACCATTTCCAAGCCATTTAAAGTATGTTTTCTTGGGAGACCAAGAGACCTTGCCCGTCATTATTTCCTCCTCACTCACGGCACAAGAAGAAGGTAAGTTAGTGAGGGTGTTAAAGGAGTACAAAACAGCAATTGGTTGGACCTTGGCCGACATCAAGGGAATAGGCCTTACCATGTGCATGCATCGTATACTTTTGGAGGAGGGGTCTAAAGCATCTCGAGAAGCTTAACGCCAACTCAACCCTCCAATGATGGAAGTTGTTAAGAAGGAGATAATCAAGCTCTTGGATTGTGGAGTGATCTATCCCATTTCGGATAGTCGTTGGGTGTCTCCGGTTCAATGTGTTCCAAAGAAATCCGGAGTAACTGTGGTGATAAATGCCGAAAATGAGCTTGTTCCTACTCGAATCCAAATAGGTTGGAGGGTTTGTATTGATTATAGGAAGCTTAATGCCACTACAAGGAAGGATCATTTTCCCTTGCCATTCATTGATCAAATGCTTGAAAGGTTAGCGGGTTATGCTTTTTATTGTTTTCTTGATGGATATTCAGGTTATAATCAAATTGTGATAGCTCCGAAGGATCAAGAGAAAACCACTTTCACATGTCCCTTTGGTACATTTGCTTATCGTCGCATGCCATTTGGTTTACGCAATGCACCTGCCACATTTCAAAGATGCATGATGAGCATATATTTCGGATTATGTTGAGAAAATTATTGAGGTTTTTATGGATGATTTCAGCATTTTTGGTGATTCATTTGATGGTTGTTTGAATAATCTTAGTTTGATTTTAAAACGATGCATTGAAACTAACCTTGTTCTAAATTGGGAAAACTGTCATTTCATGGTTAAACAAGGCATAGTTTTAGGTCATATTATTTCTGAAAAAGGTATTGAGGTTGATAAATCAAAGATAGATCCTGTGCGCCACTTACCCTCTCCTACTTCGGTTAGAGAGGTTCGTTCGTTCCTTGGACATGCAGGTTTTTTTCGAAGGTTGATCAAGGACTTCTCGAAGGTCTCCCAACTTCTATGCCGTCTCCTACAAAAAGATGCAACTTTTGATTTCAACAAGGTGTGCACGGCAGCTTTCCAACACCTTAAAGACTTGCTAACCACGGCACCCATCATTGTGCCACCGGATTAGAGCCTTCCATTCGACCTCATGTGTGATGCATCCGACTATGCGTTAGGGGCTGTTTTAGGCCAAAGAAAGGACAAGAAGCCGCATGTTATCTACTACGTATCTCGGACCTTGAATGATGCTCAATTAAACTATTCGACCACTGAAAAAGAACTTCTTGCCATTGTCTTTGCTTTAGATAAATTTCGATCATATTTACTTGGTACTACGGTTATTATTTTCACTGATCATGCAGCGTTAAAGTATTTGTTCACCAAGAAAGAAGCCAAACCAAGGCTAATTCGATGGATGTTGCTTCTTCAAGAGTTTGACATCGAAATTAAGGACAAAAAGGGGAGTGAAAATGTGGTGGCTGACCACCTAAGCCGTATGGTACATGAGGAGGAGCCTTTACCTATTTCAAAAACATTCCCTGACGAGCAATTGCTATCCATTAAGGTAAGTAAGTGAGCCTTGGTATGCGGATTTGGTGAATTATTTGGTGACTAAACAAGTTCCAAACACTCTAAATAGAAACCAACATGATAAATTGAAAAAAGATGCTAGGTTTTATGTTTGGGATGATCCATACTTATGGAAATATTGCTCGGATCAGATTATACGTAAGTGTGTGCATGACATGGAATTCAATTCTATTTTAACATTCTGTCACATTTAAGCATATGTGGATTCTGTTGGCCAACTTTATTTAAGGATGCTAGAACCTTTTGTATGTCTTGTGATCGTTGCCAAAGAATGGGTAACATTAGTGCAAAACATCAAATGCCGCGCAATGTTATACTTCCTGTTGAAATTTTTGATGTTTGGGGCATTGATTTTATGGGTCCTTTTCCTTCCTCACATGGGTTCTTTTATATCTTACTTGTTGTGGATTATGTGTTGAAATGGGTGGAAGCAAAAGCCACCCGAACTAATGATTCTCGAGTGGTTGCAGATTTCATTAGAACTAACCTATTTGCAAGGTTTGGAATGCCACGAGTGATCATAAGTGATGGAGGGTCTCACTTTTGCAATCGAACCATTGAGGCTTTGCTCAAGAAGTACAACGTCACGCATAAAGTTTCAACACCTTATCATCCTCAAACCAATGGGCAAGCCAAGGTTTCAAATAGGGAGATCAAGCAAATTCTAGAGAAGACCGTTGACCCAACAAGGAAGGATTGGAGCGTACGTTTGGAGGATGCATTGTGGGCATATCGCATGACATATAAGACACCCTTGGGCATGTCCCCATTTCGACTCATTTATGGCAAACCATGCCATCTTCCCGTAGAATTGGAGCACAAGGCGCATTGGGCTGTCAAAACATTCAACATGGACATTGATGCCGCTGGAATTCATAGGAAGCTCCAATTGAATGAACTTGAAGAGATTAGGAACGAGGCGTATGAAAACGCTCGAATTTACAAGGAGAAGACAAAGGCTTTCCATGATAAGATGATTCGAGGCAAATCATTCTCCATTGGGCAGAAAGTGCTACTCTTTAATTCCCGCCTGTTTCCTGGTAAGTTGCGTTGTAAGTGGGTTGGCCCGTTTGTTATTACTAATGTCTTTCCTTATGGTGCAGTCCAAGTTCAAAGCTTGAAAACAGGACAAGAGTTCAAGGTGAATGGCCATCAGTTAAAACCCTACTATGAGAATTTCGAGGAACATGTTGTGGATGATGTACCCCTCCATGCCATGGGTACTACTAGTGAAGCTTAGCATGGCGTATTCATCTGGCTGGAAGACGTTAAAGCAAGCGCTTCTTGGGAGTCTTTGCGTTTCTAAACCCTTCTCCTTGCTGTTTATTTTATCATGCTTAGTTGTTTATTATTTGTTTACTGTGATGTGAGTCTTTGTGTGAAACATTGAGGACAATGTTTAATTTAAGTGTTGGGGGGGGGTGGGCGGGTAAACAAGTGTTTTTATGCAAAATTCGTGGGATTCTATCACCTATCACTTCTAATGTTGTTTCTCACTGTTTTTAAGTGTTTTTAATGCATTTTGAGCTGTTTTGGTGTGTGTTTGAAGTAAAAATCCGAAAAATTGAAAAAAGTGTTTTGAAAAAGCCAAAAAGAGTTGTTTTTGTGTGTTTGTTGCGTCTTAGGATACCTTCCAACACAATGATGAGGATTTGGTTTTTAATGCATGACTGTTAAAGAGAGTTACAAACATGGATGAAAATTTGATTTGCTCTTTGGTTTATGCTTGGTTGTAGTTATAGTTTACGAATTCACATGTAATCACAAAGGATAAAATCAGTTTTTGTAACATGCTTGAAGGAAGGAACTCAAACAAACGCTATATCCCTGAGAGACTTGAGCCTAAATGTTTATTTGGAGAGTTATTAATCTGTGCATTCTTGTTTTCTAAAGTCGTTGCATGATCTCATTACCCTTTGCTTGGTTGCTACTTAGAATGCGTTTCATCACTATAGTTCCAAATACTAGAACTCATACCCGTTTCATTCAAAGCATGAAATTGATTAGCATAACAAATAACAAGATGAAGTTGTTTAGTAGTCACCTCCATAGCCAAATAGCCGAATCCACCCTTGTCATTTGTATTGTAGGATTAGCCCTTTAAGCCTTATTTAGCCTATTTTCTTTTTTAACCACATCACCCTTACGTAGCCTAGAATAGGACTTTCCATACCCTTGTTCTTGAAGTATAGTGGAGCATAACTTAGAAGGAATTCCTTTTGAGTGACATTCTTGCAGAAAACAAGTGTGGGGGAAGGGATTTTTGTGTGTATGTGTGTACCAAAGTCTTAAAGGAGGCACGGGAAAAAGAAGAAAAAAAAATGTGAAAAAGAAAAAGAAAAGAAACAAAAGAGTTGAAAATAAGTGAGAACGAACTCACAAGTGTTGGTTGTTGAAGAAAGGGTCCAAAAAGTTTGAATATGGCCCTAAGTTTTGTGTGACTTCCCCTTGGGTGTTCAAAGTTGATTCTTGCATTCTAAAGGGAATTCTAAGTGCCTAATTCATTACTTTGCTCACTATTGCTTTAAGAACGTTTGTTTCCTCTTACCTTTCTTTGTTAGCCAATAACTTTGCCCCATTGCAACCCTTAGACTTCTATCTTGATTGTTATGTGTTTCAATATGTGGAGTTTAAAATTGGTTTGAGCATATGGTATCCCTGGTTCTCACATCTAAGTAGTGGCATTCCATTCATGAGATCATATATATACATGCATTAATAATTCCAGAAAGTGCTTTCTTTCATTATACATATGTGAGTGGCTCGTCTACATGTTTACATCAATCTTCTCACATATACTTAGTGTAGGGAGTGTAGTCAGAAAATCTGTGTGAAAATTGAGAGTACATCTAGTAAGGAATTGAGGGAATTCTCTAAGGCATGTTACTACATTCAAAATGTTGTTTTAATTGATTAAATGTGAGCGAGTAAATGGTGACTATGATTAAGTATGCTCGAGGGTAAGGATTGCTTAGATCTATGTGAGTGGTGATCTTTGACATGTTATGTTTCATTGGAAATCCCTGAGGTAAACGTTGGAAGGTTTAGATTATTTGCTTTGGTTCTTTTGTTTGGTTGTTTTGCTTGAGGACAAGCAAAAGCTAAGTGTGGGGGAATTTGATAGGAGCATATTTAGGTGACTTACCTAGCTTATTCTTGTGCATTTGTGCTATTATTTCTCAGTTAATGTCGTATTTCAACTCATTTTCGTGTGTTTGTAGGTCCAAAGGGTTAAAGTACCAAGAAAGTGAATTTTGGTGCATTTTGGAGCAGTTTTGGGCACTATGTGGATAGCTTGTATATGGGCTAACATGGATGGACGAATTTGGAGTTCAAGAGGCGAGAAATATGATGAGAAGAGGAAGGAACTAAGCTCAAGACAAAGTGGATAAGGAAGTAGCTCAAAAGAGGAAACCTTATCCAAAACCTTATCCAACATGATCCAAAACATTATCCAAAACCTTATCTCATCTTATCCTATCCTAACCTTATCATGTCTTAATCCTAGTTGCAAGGGGACCTAAATAGATATTTCTATAACATATTTCTAGAAGCATTCTCTTCTAGAAGCCCCAAATCAGCCACAAAGCTCATTCTTTCTAGAAACCCTACAAAGGTGGCGCCTAATCCCTTCTAGAAGGCCTTGCCTTGCCTTGCAAGCCATTCCATCCTTCCCTCCATGTGTGCCGCACCTCTCTAGGCCCTATCCCTTTTGGATTCTAATTTCTAGGGCCTCATTCCTTATGGATTTGGGTTACACAAATCCTTGTATGAAACTAAGCGGGCCAAACCCCATCCTAGGTGGATTTAATCACCTATTGCCGAACCCTAGGGCCCTAATCCACTAAGTCTGCTAAGTGTAACCCTAATCTAAGTTACACATGTTCATAACAATTGAAAAGCAAATTAAAATAAACATGGAAACGAAACAAGGGAGGAAAGAAGATTTCTTGCGGCACAAGATGGTCTTTCTCCTATGGCAGCCACGGCACTCCTTCTTCTCCCTAGGGTTTGCGGCACAAGGGTGTATTTTCTGAATGGATGGTGTGTGTGTGAATGAATGAATGAAAGAATTGAATGATGAATGGCTGCCTAGGGTGTGTAAGGGGGTGCGGCACAATAATATGCATATATATATAGCACGGCCACAAACCCTAGGAATCAGAATTAGGGTTAAACCTAGCTGATACAAGTGTTTAGGGCCCCTAGGGTGCGGCAAGGGTTTGGGAATTAAGTCCTAGCCCAATTAATCTCAGATATGGACTTATACAATCCAAATCCAAGAGAAAAAGGGCCAAATAAAATTAGAATCCAATCAAAAAAAGGTTTAAGAGTTTTCGTCCACAATTGCGCCTTCTAGAAACTAAGTGTTTTGTGGCTGATTTTGGATATTCTAGAAGGCATAAAAGGGGGGGGGGGGGGGAAGGTGTGGCACTCTTTTAGGTCAGATAAGGCTTCTAGAAATTAGGTTTTTTGGTCCACTTGCAGCTAGGATTAAGGTGGAACAAGATTAGGTTAGGATAAGATAGGATAAGGTCTGGATAAGATAAGGTTGTTAGGATAAGTTTTCATATTTCTTGCTCTTTCCTTATCTTTTTTGTCTTGAACTTTCCTTTTCTGATTTGTAGCATGTTTCTAACCTCTTTTGACTCCAAATTCGTCCATCCACCTTGCTCCATATACAAGCTATCCAAAATAAGCCCAAAACTGCTCTAAAAGGCTCAAAATTGCCTTTTCTTGCCAACGTTGTCATTAGGACCTACAACCAAACGAAAATAGCTCAAAACAATATAATAAGTAGTAATTAGCTCACTAAATGCAAGGAAATAGCATAACTAAGTAGCATAAATATGCTACTATCACACCCGGGACCGTTACTTCTTGGGAAAGCATAAAGAGAGCATTCTTGGAGAAATTTTTCCCAACTTCAAGAGTGATTCTTTTGAGGAAGAAGATTAGCGGAATTCAACAAAATCAAGGGAAGTCTTTTCCAGTGTATTATGAGCATTTCAAGACGTTAGTTGCATTATGCCCTCAACATCAAATGAAGGAAGAGCTCTTAATTCAATATTTCTACGAGGGATTCCTTCCACTTGAGAGGCAAATGCTAGATGCTTCAGTGGAGGTGCTTTGGTTGACAAAACACCAGTGGCTGCCAAAGTCTTAATTGCAAACCAAGCATTGAATGCATGATGTGAGAATTATACGCACACAAATTAAACCCTCTTTTTATCAATTGTAGTGAAGAATGTAAGTAGGGATCGTTCTGGACCGGGGATTAGGAGGGATTGTTAATCACTTGGATTCGACTCAAAAACGTAAAAACACAATATAAAACACCAAACTAGACCCAAAGAATGCAAAACTAAAGTTTAAAACACTAAGACAAACCAAAAGACTCAAAACAGCAAGAAAACACTCAAAACTGCCTTAAAACTACTTTCTGAGCAGTTTTGAGCACTAGAGAAGAATTTGGACGAAAATAGTTATAACTTGACTCAATATACTTTAAAAACACAAACTAAATTGATTTCTAACTAATTTGACACTCCAAGTAAAGGGGGATTTTGATTTTGACGAATTTGAAAACAAAACTTAAAACTTTGTAAAACGAACAGATTTTAAAACGAATTTTGATTTAATGAATGGAATGAAGGCTAGCTAAGGGGTTCATCTCCACACATGCCATACTTGCACATAAAACGATTTCTAATTGCTTTTCAATAAACCATGAATTCTCAACGCCCCAGATTAACCGTGAATTGCACTAATTAACCCTCAGATTTTCCTAACGTTATTGAATTGGATGATTGCATACGACAACCCAAAGCATTCCCCACAAGTTCCCTACATGAATTGCATAATAGAGATACAAGCAAGAATCATTAAGTTCTTTGAAAACCATAAGCATTGACGAAGCACTCGTTACTATGAATTGCATGAAACTTATGCCAAGAATTTACTTAACGCAATTGAGATCATCAACTTTTACTACTTGTGAATATAAGTTTGTAACGATTAGGTGAAACTTCCTTATATCCTAGCATTAGATTTATGCATGATAATTAAGCGTGCACTCTCAACCAACACACACAAATCAGTTTAATTCAAATAGATAAGTAAATTGAATTCACAACTTATGAAACGCAATTAGAGGTAATCAAATCATATAGCAAGCATGATCATGGTTTCGAATCCCCCCGTACCCAAGGGGAGGGTTTAGTTCCTCATACGTACAAGGCAAAGAAAAGTAAATTTAACCATTGAAATTAAAGGAGAGGAAACACCTAAAAATTCCAGCACTCGAACTTGAATTGTATGAACGTCCAAGCCCTCTTCTCCTCCTCTTTGTTGCGGCACAAGGTCTAAGGACAGGTTTTGGGTGGTATTTGTATGGAGGAATGGATGTGTGATAGTAGGGTAGTGTTTAGGAGGGATGGGGAGTGTGGCAAGGTGGGAAAATATGGAGAATGGTGAAGGATGGCTGCGGCAAAGGGTTGGGAATGTATTTCTAACGAATTTCTGAATGTGGAGGAGTGAATGATGATTTTATTGGTGCGGCAAGGGGGTCTATTTATAGTGCAAAATCCCTCTCAATCATCAAGGAAAATGACTAAGTATTTGAAGATGACAAGGAAATCAAAACCCATCAGGAATAAGCCATCTAAAAGGTAGGAAACCCCAAAGGAAAAGGAATAGAGGCGCCAGATTTTTAGGGTTCTAGAAACAAAGTGTTTTGTGGCAGAAATTGGCACTTCTAGAAGGATTTGGGGCGCCACCTTTGTAGGAGATAAGATAAGGTTCCTAGAATCATGATTTAAGTGCCATATTTGTAGGGAAAAAGAGATAAGGGTGCGGCACCTTCTTAGGGATAATGTTAGGGCTTCTAGAAAGCCTAAAAACTAAGGGGAGTTGGATAAAACCCACGGCAAAGATAGGATAGGGCATCTAAGGCTTCTAGAAACCCTCCAAGATAAGGTAAAGTGCATGGCATCCCTATAGGATTAGGATAAGGTGTCCTAAAGTGTTTAGGACTCCTCTTTGTGGCTGAAAACCTTGTGCATTAGGATTAGGAAAGCTAATCCTTCTTCATCTTGGAATTCTTCTCCTTCTTGGACTTGGAAAACTTCTTTGTTGCTGCAACTTGAGGCCATTGGGATTTAACTTTCCTACTTCAAGTAGGAAACCTTGTTTAAGTAGGAATCATCATCTTCAAGTCTTCAATTTCGTCCATCCTCTTGGCTCCAAGCATATGATATCCATTCCAAGCTCTAATTTGCTCCAAAAGGCTCCAAAATGCATCCTTTTGCATACTTTGCCCTTAAATCCTGAAAATACATAAAACTAGCTTAAAAGACTACTTTACTAAGGAAAAACACTATAAATGCACAAGAACAAGCTAAACTAAGGTGCATAGATATGCCCCTATCAATGTACGACAATATGAAGGTGTTGGACAAAGAGATACCCCATGGCAAATCCATAGTCAAATACATACAAACCGGGATGGAAAGATCACCCAAATTTCAAGTAGAGGGAATCTCAACAACCTCAACAACAAGGAAGATATAGACAGCCACCCCATGGGCTCTATCAAAGGCCATATGTACCACCACAAGTTCCACCACAATCCGCCCAACCAAATTCAGGCACGTCTTTAGACAATGATACGCTTATTAAGTTACTTACCAATTTGTCTCAGAGGCAAGAAAATCAAAACAAAGCGATGCAAAATCAAGACAAAAGGGTGGACCAGTTGGAGAAACAAATTGGGCAGATAACGGAGTTTGTAGGACAATTCCGAGACCAAGGCAAACTACCTAGCTCGACCATCGTCAATCCAAAATGAGGTTTTGAAACCGCTAAGGCTATCACCTTGAGAAGTGGAAAGGAAGTTGGAACTAACCCCAAACCAACCAAATTAAGTCAAAAAGAGGACGAAAAGCTGCTACTCGAAGAGGAGGAATTGGACAAAGCCACAGCAAGGGTGGAACAAACCTTGCCGCAGCCCCCTAGTGCACCAAAACCATCCCAAACCACCAAGGTAAGTCCAAATTCGAATTTGTCTAGTTCTATTCCACTAAATGTGCCCTTTCCTAGCAGGTTTAGCATGTTAGACCACTTGATTTTTCCTGCAGATTCTATGTTCTTGACATGGAGGATTCAACCCACTCTCCACCATCGCCACTCTTACTTGGACGACCTTTCATGAAAACAGCTCACACCAAGATTGATATGGCCAAGGGAGCCTTAACTATGGAGTTTGGTGGTGATATGTGATGCGAAAATAGTTAAGCACACAAATTAACCCTCTTGTTGTCAAGTTGTAGTAAAGATGCAAGTAGGGATCGTTCTGGACCGGGGATTAGGAGGGCTTGCTAAAACCTCTAAACTGACTTAAAAACATAAAAACAAAGTTTAAAACGTTCACAAAGACTCAAGGGACTCAAAACAGGTTCAAAAGACTCAGAACTGCCTAAAAACACTAACTAGGCAGTTTCTGACCTTAAACACAATTTTGGACGAATTTAAGATTATAGGTTGATTCAAAACACTTTAAAACATAAACTAAACAGATTCTAAACACTAAAGAACAAGAAAGTAAAGGGGGGTTTTGATTTGACGAAAATTGAAATAACAAAACAAATTATAAAACTAGGCAGATTGTAAAACGAAATTGTGAAAACAAGATGATGGATGGATTAGTTAGAGGTCCATTCTCCACACATGACACATTTGTATATGAATCGACTTTCCAATTGCTTTTCACTAACTATGATGCTCAACACCCCAAGTTAACCGTGATGCACTATTTAACTCTCAGATTTCCTTATGTCATTGAATTGGATGATGCATGCGACAATTCAAATCATTCTCAACGGTCCTCAACATGAATGCATAGAAGAGATACAGTGAGAGATCATTATGTTCCATGAAAATCATAAGTGTTGACGAGGCAATTGTAACTATGAATGCATGATACTCTTGCCAAGAATTCAATTAACGCGGTTGTGACTAGCAACCTTCACTACTCATGTTTATAAACTTGTGACGATTAAGTGAAACTCGTTTATAAACTAGCATCAAGTTCATGCATGAAAACTAAGTATGCATCCTTAATCAACATACAAAAACAAGTTTTTAATAAACAGATAATTGAATTGCAATCACAACTTAACGAATCACAATTGGAAGAAATCAATTCATATTTCAAACATGTTCATGGCTTCAAACTTTCCCCTAACTAATTAGGGGTTTAGCCACTCATGATTACAGCAAACTTAGAAAGTAATAGCAAAGTAAACATTGAAAACAAGAACGAAGTACACCTAAAACACTCCAATCTGCAAGCATGAAACGTTTTAGTCCTGCTTCCTCTCCTAGTTGCTGCGGCACAAGGGGTTATGGTGAGTTTTGGGGATTATGGATGATGTAGAATGGTGTGTTTAGGGTAGGGATCGATGTAGGGGACGACAAGGAGTGGTTTTTGGGCAGAAAATATGAAGAATGGTGAAGTATGGATGTGTTAGAGGGCAGGGATGAATTTCTGACGTGAATGGTAAATGAATGATTGTTTTGTGGCTGCAACAAGGAGGTTTATTAATAGGATTTCAGGAAATAAAACCCTAGGTTATTTAGGTAATCAGAAATTAAGTCAAAAGCTCTTTAAAATAGGAAATCAAATCAGAAATCTAAGGGAAAGTAGTGAATAGGTGCGGCAAGGCAATAAAACACAAAAGGAATGTGTTTTAATGCAAGGAAACAGGAAAGAAACATCTCCCTTGCACGGCAAGGCTTCTAAGAAATAGGTAAGTGTTTTAATTCCCTAAATCAATTCTAAGAATCAGGAATTAAGTTAAATCCCTTCAGAATAGGTAATTGAAATCAGGAATTAAGGGAAAAAGGCTAAGTCTTGCGGCACAAGGGAGGAAAAGAAAGGGAAAGTGCAAAACTTGCAGATTTTGAGAGATAAAGGGATGTATAGGTGCGGCTAAGACATTTAAGAAAGGGATAGTGACATAATCTTGCAGATTTTGGGAGAGAAGAGGAAGGTAAGGTGCGGCACATGTCTAGGGCTTCTAGAATCATGTGATTTAGGCAACCACATTATTTGGAAACTTGCATAATTGGAAACCTTTCAAGAATAGAAACTCCCCATAATGGAAACTAGTTTCCAAATCTTGATTCCTCCTTCTTCCTTCGATTCTAGGCTCACTTGGTCTTCAATTTCGTCCAATGCTTTGGCTCCAAGCATAAGCTATCCATCCTTAGCCCAAAAGTGCTCCAAAAGGCTCCAAAATGCACTTCTTTGCTCCTTTAGCCCTTAGAACCTGAAAACATACGAAAATGGCTTAAAAGACTAAAATAACTAAGGAAACACAACGTAAATGCACGAGAACAAGCCAATTAAGTCGCATAAATATGCTCCTATCAATATGACTAACTTTAAAGTTTCTGAATCCGTTGAGAATCCTAATGATGTTCATTCTTGTTTTGCCATTGGTATAATTAAAAATATAGGGCAGGAACGTTCAACACCAATAAAGAATGATGCATCTATAACCACCATCGAGGAAGGAATTGGAGTGGAGCACAAGGAGCACGCCACTACCCTAAAAACATCCAATATGGTTGTGCCTAGTGATAAAATTGGCAAGATGGTGGCTGCCCTAGGGGCATTGCCACAACATCCTAGTAAGTCTCCAATCCCAATTCCAATTCCCATTTCAACTAATAGGTTGTTACCTTCTTTGGTGCAGGTACCCAATCGATTTCAAGGTGGTGGGAGCATTTACATGGACTTTAGGAACCAAAACACCACAATCAGGGAGGATTACTATCCCCTCCCATTCAATGAGCCATACTACGAGAATTTCAAAGAGCATACCGTGGAGGACATACCCCTCCATGCCGTGAGCCCTAGTGACGATTAAAAGGACGTATTGATGCGAAAATAGTTAAGCACACAAATTAACCCTCTTGTTGTCAAATTGTAGTAAGGATGCAAGTAGGGATCGTTCTGGACCGGGGATTAGGAGGGCTTGCTAAAACCTCTAAACTGACTCAAAAACATAAAAACAAAGTTAAAAACGTTCACAAAGACTCAAAGGACTTGAAACAAGTTCAAAAGACTCAAAACTGCCTAAAAACACTAACAAGGCAGTTTTTGACCTTAAACACAATTTTGGACGAATTTAAGATTATGGTTTGATTCAAAACACTATAGAACAAGGAAGTAAAGGGGGGTTTTGATTTGACGAAAATTGAAATAACAAAACAAGTTATAAAACTAGACAGATTGTAAAACAAATTTTTGGAAACAAGATGATGGATGGATTAGTTAGAGGTCCATTCTCCACACATGACACATTTGTATATGAATCAATTTTCCAATTGCTTTTCACTAACTATGATGCTCAACACCCCAAGTTAACCGTGATGCACTAATTAACTCTCAGATTTCCTTATGTCATTGAATTGGATGATGCATGCGACAATTCAAATTATTCTCCAACGGTCCTCAACATGAATGCATAGAAGAGATACAGTGAGAGATCATTATGCTCCATGAAAATCATAAGTGTTGATGAGGCAATTGTAACTATGAATGCATGATACTCTTGCCAAGAATTCAATTAACGCGGTTGTGACTAGCAACCTTCACTACTCATGTTTATAAACTTGTGACGATTAGGTGAAACTCGTTTATAAACTAGCGTCAAGTTCATGCATGAAAACTAAGTATGCATCCTTAATCAACATACAAGAACAAGTTTTGAATAAAACAGATAATTGAATTGTAATCACAACTTAACAAATCACAATTGGAAGAAATCAATTCATATCTCAAACATGTTCATGGCTTTAAACTTTCCCCTAACTAATTAGGGGTTTAGCCACTCATGATTACAGCAAACTCAGAAAGTAATAACAAAGTAAACCTTGAAAACAAGAACGAAGTACACCTAAGAACGCCCCAATCTGCAAGCATGAAACGTTCAAGGCCTCCTTCCTCTCCTAATTGCTGCGGCACAAGGGTTTATTGTGAGTTTAGGGGGTTATGGATGATGTAGAATGATGGATTTAGGATTGGGATGGATGTAGGGGACGACAAGGGTTGGTTTTGGGCAGAAATTATGGAGAATGGTGAAGTATGGATGTGTTAGAGGGATGGGATGATTTTCTGGCGTGAATGATGAATGAATCAATGCATATGGCTGCAACAAGGAGGTTTATTAATAGGATTTCAGGAATTAAAACCCTAGGTTATTTAGGTAATCAGAATTTAAGTCAAAAGCTTTTAGAAATAGGAAATCAAATCAGAAATTTAAAGGAAACTACCTAAAAGTTGCAGCAATGGCATAAAACACAAAACGAATGTGTTTTAATGCAATGAAATAGGAAAGAACCCTCTCCCTTGCACGGCAAGGAAGAGGAAAGGTCAAGGGAGGTGCACGGCAAGGCTTGCATAGGAAATAAGTAAGTGTTTAATTCCCCAAATCCATTCTAAGAATCAGGAATTAAGTTAAATCCCTTTAGAATAGGTAATTGAAATCAGGAATTAGGGGAAAAGGCTAAGTCTTGCGGCAAAGGGAGGAAAAGAAGGGGAAAGTGCAATTAAACTTGCAGATTTTGGGTGAAAGGGAATATATAGGTGCGGCTAAGACTTTTAAGAAAGGGATTGTGACATAATCTTGCAGATTTTGGGAGAGAAAAGGAAGGTAAGGTGCGGCACAATTTAGGACATGTCTAGGGCTTCTAGAACATGTGATTTAGGCAACCAACTGATAGGAGCATATTTAGGCGACTTACTTAGCTTGTTTTCGTGCATTTATATTGTTATTTCATAGTTGTTTTAGTAGTTTAAGCCATTTTCGTGTGTTTTTAGGTTCATATGGCTAAGGAAGCAAAAAGATGCATTTTGGAGCAAAATTGGACTTGGAATGGATAGCTTATGTTTGGAGCAAAAGGAATGGACGAAATTGAAGACCTAATGAAGTTAGGATTCCTAATCACAAGAGGATTCCTAATCACAAGAGGATTCCTAATCAAATGAGGAATCCTAGTCAAAGAAGGTTTCCTAGTTGAAGTAGGAAAGTTAAGCCAAGGTTTCCTATTTTGGTTTAATTTTTCCTAAGCCTTAATGACTCCATATTTCAGCAATCTCAAAGGATCCTACCTATTCTAGGTCACAAAACTTGCAACCTTAAGCAATGCCGTGTGTTTCCTTGTGTCTCCCTTCCTTGCCGTGCAAGGAAGGGCTTTGTTCCCTATTTTAAACACTTAAACACCTTCCTGTCTCCTACCTATTTCAGCCATAACTCACATACCTTTTTATATTCCTAAATCCTTGCCTAAATTCAGAAATAAAAGACATTCCCTTTCTCTCTAACCTTTGCCGCAAGTCACATTCCTATTTCCTTCAATTTCTGATTTTGTGTTTCCTATTCTTCAAAGATTTAGAATTAATTCCTTTCCTAAACCAAGTAATAAAGCCTTTAGGTCTTTTCTTCCTTATAAATACCCTTGTGCCGCACCCTTAGAAGCTAATTCCCCCCTTCCACACAACCAGCCTTCATTCACAAATACATCCAGCCTTGCCGCAGCTTTCCATCCAAATTTCCACATCCTTCAACCTTCAAACCTCCGTCCAAACAACCCTCCACCACCACTAAGCCTTGCCGCACCACCATACCTCCATAAACCCAACTTAAACCCAGAAACTCATCCAAAAACCCACCTTAGCACTTGTGCCATGACCTAGCAAAGAAGAGGAGAAAGACGACGAAGCCTTGGACGTTTATGCATTCGAGTTGGAGTGTTGGAACGCTTCTAGATGTAATCTATCTTTTGTTTTCAATGTTTAATTCTAATTTCCTTTGTTTTGTTATGAACATGAGAGGCTAAACTCGTTTTAGCCTAGGAATGCTTTAAAGCCATGATTATATTTATAATATGAGTTGATAAATTCCAATTGTGATTTCATAAATTGTGAATGCAATTTACTTAACCGTTTGATGGATAACTTATTCTTGTATGTTGATTAGGGAGGCCTACTTAATTTGCATGCTTGAATTTGGTGCTAGAATATAAGGGTGTTTCACATAATCGTTACAAACTTATATTCACAAGTAGTTACGGTTGTTTCCACAATCATGTTAAGTAAATTCCTAGCATGCGTATCATGATGTCATAGTTACAAGTGCTTTGTCAATACTTATGATTTCCATTGAACGTAATGATCTTTGATTGTATCTCTATTATGATGTCATGTAGGGGACTTTTGAAGAATGCTTTGGGTTGTTGTATGATGTCATCCAATCCAATAACTTAAGGGAAATCTGAGGGTTAATTAGTGATGGCACGGTTAATCTGGGGTATTGAGGTTCATGGTTTATCGGAAAAGCAACTGGAAATCAACTTATGTTTGAATGTATCATGTGTGGAGAAGTATCCCTTGGCTAGTTCATCATCCATTGGTTTTACTCAAATTCGTCCAAAAATCTGTTTTAAGTTTTAAGTTACTTGGTTTCTTTTAAATTCGTCCAAAAACAAATCCCCCTTTCTTCCTTATTCCAAATATTTCCAAAAGTGTGTTTTAGAGTCTTTTGAGTCAAAACAAATTGTATTTTCGTCCAAATTAGTGTTAAGTGTTCAAAACTGCCCAGATTGTGTTTTTAAGGCAGTTTTGAGTGTTTTGTTGCTGTTTTGAGTCTTTTGGTTTGTTTTAGTGTTCTAGTGTTTAGTTTTACATTCTTTGAGTCTAGTTTAGTGTTTTAACCTTTGTTTTACGTTTTTGAGTCAGTTTTCAAGTGTTTTAGCAACCCCTCCTAATCCCCGGTTTAGAACGATCCCTACTTATACATATACTACAATTGTCAAAAGAGGGTTTAATTTGTGTGCTTATATAATTCGCATCAAATTTTTGGCGCCGTTGCTGGGGATTAGCAAGTTTGCTAATCCCCCGTTGTTTCTTTTTGTTTCTTTTTGTTTTCTTTTTGTTTTAGCTACTGACCTTATTTCTTTTCTTGTTTGTAGGTACTAGTTTATGACTCGTAGTTCTCAAACCATTAGTGCAAACATCTTGGATTTCGACGACGATTTTGAGCGCACTTTGAGGAAGAAGAAGAAGAACCTAGAACTTCAACCAACAAGTTCTAGTTCGGCTTCCAATTTTGAGGAGGAAGAAAGACCCACGGCAAGGGAGGAAGAAGAGGTCCACACCATGGCAGCGGACAACCGTACAATCAAGGAGCTTTCCACTTCAGGAATGGATAATGCCGCACCCTTGTGCATCCAATACCCAAGGGCGGCTCAAGACAAGACCGACGAATTTGAATTGAAGTCAAGTTTGTTGCACCACATTCCAAAGTTCCATGGATTGTCCATGGAGGATCCCAACAAGCATTTGAAGGAGTTCGAGGTGGTGTGTTCGAGCATGACTCCAATTAACATTGATAGTAGTATTTTGAAGATGAAGGCTTTCCCGTTCTCACTCTTGGAGAAGGCCAAGGATTGGTTGTACGAGTTAGCACCCGGAACGGTCACTTCTTGGGAGAGCATGAAAAGGGCGTTTCTTGAAAAGTTCTTTCCTACTTCAAGAGTCATTCTCTTGAGAAAGAAGATTAGCGGAATCCAACAAAGTCAAGGGGAGTCTTTTCCAACATACTACGAGCGTTTTAAAGCCCTTGTTGCATCATGTCCTCAACATCAAATGAAGGAGGAACTTCTACTTCAATACTTCTATGAAGGTCTTCTTCCTATTAAAAGGCAAATGCTTGATGCTTCGGCGGGAGGTGCGTTGGTGGATAAAACTCCCATGGCAGCCAAGAATCTCATTGCAAACCGGGCTCTCAATGCACAACAATACGAAGGAATTGGGCAAAGGGACCCCCCACGGCAACAAGTACATGAGGTAAGTTCTCAATCCGACATTCAAACTCAATTAGCTAATCTTACTTCTCTTGTGTCTCAGATGGTCGAAGGAATGAAGATCCAAGGTCCAATTGTATGTGGCGTATGTTCTATTCAAGGTCATCCTTCGGAAAAGTGCCCTCAATTGATTGAGAATGGGGGATGGGAGAGTGCAAACGCCATTGGATTTCCAAGCCAAAATCAGTCAAGGAATGATCCATATTCCAATACATACAATCCGGGTTGGAGAGACCATCCTAACTTCAAGTGGAGGGAGCCTCAACAACCTTACCAACAAGGAGGCTTTAGGCAGCAACCCCCGGGGTTTTACACCAAAACCCACGGCCAAGAAGTATCACCATCCCAATCCGCCCAAAACCATCAAGGTACATCTTTAGATAATGCTACAATTCTTAAGTTACTTACTAGTTTATCTCAGGGGCAAGAAAATCAAAACAAAGTATTGCAAAACCAAGAAAAAGCAATGCAAAACCAAGACAAAAGGGTGGACCACTTAGAGAAGCAAATAGGGCAGATTGCGGAGTTTGTGGGACAATTCCGAGACCAAGGCAAGCTTCCAAGCTCAACCATTGTCAATCCAAATGGAGGGTTCGAATCTGCCAAAGCAATCACTTTGAGGAGTGGAAAAGAAGTTGGCACCATATCCACACCACCCAAAACAAGTCCTAACGAAGAAGAGACGTTGCAACATGAAGAGGAGGATGAAGGGAAGCCCACGGCAAGGACACAACTTCCATTGCCGCAAGCCCAAAGGGACCAAAACTCATCCATGCCATCCCATTCGGCCACCAAAGGTAAGTTGGGTTCAAATTCGATTAATTCTAACCCCGTTCCACCCAATGTTCCTTTTCCTCACAGATTTTTGCAAACAAAGAAGGAGGAGCATGAGAAGGACATTTTTGAAACGTTTAGGAAAGTTCAAGTCAATATCCCGCTCCTAGATGCCATAAAGCAAGTGCCCAAATACGCTAAGTTCTTGAAGGAATTGTGCACTACAAGGAAGAGGCCGTCACATAAAGAGGTAGTAAGGGTAAGTGAAAACGTTTCCGCTGTTTTACAAAGGAAGTTACCACCAAAATGCAAAGATCCAGGTAGCTTTACAATTCCTTGTATTATTGGCCAAACTAAGTTCGAACATGCTATGTTAGACTTAGGAGCTTCAATTAACGTCATGCCATATTCTATTTATGCTTCAATGAACCTTGGTGAATTGAAAAATGATGGTGTGATTATTCAGTTGGCCGATAGATCTAATGCCTATCCAAAGGGCGTATTGGAAGATGTCTTAGTGCAGGTGAATAATTTGATCTTTCCGGCGGATTTCTACGTTCTTGAAATGGAAGAAACCAACCATGCTCCATCTTTGCCGATTCTTCTTGGGAGGCCCTTCATGAAGACAGCCCGAACAAAGATAGATGTGTTTAAGGGCACTTTAACAATGGAATTCGATGGGGAAGTGATTGATTTTAATATTTCTGAAACTATGAAATTTCCTAATGATGATCACTCTTGTTTCTCTATTGATATTCTTGATTCTTTGGCGCAGGCACACCTTGATCAATTACATGGAGATGCACTTGAAATGGCATAGAAGTGAAGGATCACATGGCTGCCACCATAGCAACCCACGGCATACACTTGCAATCCTATGCCGTGGCCTTTGATGATGATGTAATTGAGACCGTGGCAGCCCTAGAGTCATTGCCACGGCTCCAAGGTAAGTCCCCTAATCCAATTTCGACTAATAAGTTGCTTCCTTCTATAGAACAACCACCTACCCTTGAGCTCAAACTGTTGCCAAATCACTTGAAGTATGTGTTCTTGGGTGAGCAAGAAACATTGCCCGTCATTATAGCTTCATCACTCACGGCACAAGAGGAGGAGAAACTGGTGAGGGTTCTCAAAGAGCACAAGACGGCTATAGGGTGGACTTTGGCCGATGTCAAGGGCATAAGTCCTACCACGTGCATGCATAGAATTCTCATGGAAGAAGGCGCCAAACCATCAAGGGAAGCCCAACGTCGACTCAACCCACCGATGATGGAAGTAGTGAAGAAGGAAATCATCAAATTGCTTGATTGTGGCGTCATCTATCCTATCTCGGATAGTTGTTGGGTTTCGCCGGTCCAAGTGGTTCCCAAGAAGTCCGGAGTCACGGTGGTGAAGAATGAAGAAGATGAACTTGTGCCTACACGCATTTAAACCGGTTGGAGGGTGTGCATTGACTATAGGAAGCTAAATGCCGCAACAAGGAAAGATCACTTCCCTTTGCCATTCATTGATCAAATGCTTGAAAGGTTAGCCGGTCATTCTTTTTATTGCTTTCTTGATGGTTATTCGGGTTATAATCAAATTGTCATAGCGCCGGATGATCAAGAAAAGACCACTTTTACTTGTCCATTTGGTACTTTTGCATATCGTCGTATGCCATTTGGTTTATGCAATGCACCGGCCACTTTCCAACGATGCATGGTAAGTATCTTCTCAGATTATGTTGAAAAGATAATTGAAGTATTTATGGACGATTTTAGTGTGTTTGGAGACTCATTTGATGGTTGTTTGCATAATCTTACTTTAATCTTGAAAAGATGCATGGAAACTAACCTTGTTTTGAATTGGGAAAAATGTCATTTTATGGTTAAACAAGGTATAGTTTTGGGTCATATCATCTCTGAAAAAGGAATTGAAGTTGATAAGTCTAAAATAGATCTTGTACGTCACTTACCCTCTCCTACTTCGGTTAGAGAGGTTCGTTCTTTTCTTGGTCATGCAGGATTCTATAGGCGATTTATCAAGGATTTTTCTAAAATTGCACAACCACTATGCCGTCTCCTACAAAAAGAAGTGGCGTTTGAGTTCAATGAGAAGTGTGAGAAGGCATTCACGCTTCTCAAGGACAAATTAACCACGGCACCTATCATCCTTCCACCTGATTGGACGTTGCCTTTTGAGCTCATGTGCGATGCATCCGATTATGCAATTGGGACTGTTTTGGGTCAAAGGAGGGATAAGCAATCCCACGCCATCTACTATGCTTCTAGGACCTTAAATGATGCTCAATTAAACTACTCTACCACTGAAAAAGAACTTCTTGCCGTTGTGTTTGCTTTAGATAAGTTTCATTCTTATTTACTTGGCACTAAAGTGATTGTATTTTCTGACCATGCAGCTCTTAGGTACTTCTTCACTAAGAAGGAGGCTAAACCACGGCTCATTAGATGGATGCTTCTTCTCCAAGAGTTTGATATTGAAATTCGAGACAAGAAAGGGAGTGAGAACGTAGTTGCTGACCATTTAAGTCGTTTGGTGTGCAATGAGGACTCCTTACCCATCCAAGAGACTTTCCCTGATGAGCAATTGTTGTCCATTAAGGTATGTGAACCTTGGTATGCCGATTTGGTAAATTTTTTGGTGTCAAAACGTGTTCCAAGTACCCTAGCTAGGCACCAACGTGATAAGTTAAAGAAAGAGGCACGGTTTTATGTATGGGATGATCCCTATTTGTGGAAGTTTTGTGCAGATCAGATTGTGTGCATGATTGTGAGTTTAATTCGATTCTAACCTTTTGTCATACTTATGCTTGTGGTGGACATCTTGGCACACAACGCACTGCCCTTAAAGTGTTAGAATGTGGTTTTTATTGGCCAACAATCTTTAAAGATGCTAGAACATTTTGTTTAACTTGTGATCATTGCCAACGAATGGGAAATATAGGTGCAAGGGACCAAATGCCGCAAACACCCATCTTTAATGTTGAAATTTTTGATGTTTGGGGCATTGATTTCATGGGCCCTTTCCCATCTTCGTTTGGTTTTACTTATATTTTGCTTGCAGTAGATTATGTTTCCAAATGGGTGGAAGCCAAGGCCACCCGGACTAATGATTCTAGAGTTGTTGCAGATTTTATAAAGACTAACATTTTTGCTAGATTTGGGATGCCTCGAGTACTTATTAGTGATGGAGGATCTCACTTTTGCAATCGTACCATTGAAGCACTACTCAAGAAGTATCAAGTCACCCATAAGGTTTCAACACCTTACCATCCCCAAACCAATGGCCAAGCCGAGGTGTCTAATAGAGAAATCAAGCAAATCTTGGAGAAGACAGTTGGACCAACAAGAAAAGATTGGAGTGTGCGTTTGGAGGATGCATTATGGGCCTATAGGACGGCATACAAGACACCAATAGGCATGTCCCCTTTTTGGCTAGTGTATGGAAAGCCTTGTCATCTCCCCGTGGAGTTGGAGCACAAGGCTCATTGGGCGATCAAGACATTCAACATGGACATAGATGCGGCTGGAATGCATAGAAAGTTGCAATTGAATGAACTTGAGGAACTTCGGCGTGAAGCATATGAGAATGCTTGCATTTAAAAGGAAAAAACCAAGGCTTTTCATGACAAGATGATCCGAAGCAAAACATTCTCCATAGGGCAAAAAGTTTTACTTTTTAATTCTCGCTTACGTTTATTTCCTGGTAAGTTACGTTCTAAGTGGATTGGACCTTTTGTTGTTACTAATGTTTTTCCATATGGCGCAGTTCAAATCCAAAGCTTGAGGAATGGCCAAGAATTCAAGGTGAATGGGCATCGTTTGAAGCCCTATTATGCAAATGTGGAAGGGCATATTATGGAGGACAATACCCTCCATGCCGTGGGCTCTAAGTGACGAGTGCTTCGTCAATGCTTATGGTTTTCAAAGAACTTAATGATTCTTGCTTGTATCTCTATTATGCAATTCATGTAGGGAACTTGTGGGGAATGCTTTGGGTTGTCGTATGCAATCATCCAATTCAATAACGTTAGGAAAATCTGAGGGTTAATTAGTGCAATTCACGGTAAATCTGGGGTGATAGGAGCATATTCATGCAACTTAATTAGCTTGTTCTCGTGCATTTATGTTGTGTTTACTTAGCTATTTTAGTGTTTAAGGTTACTTTTGTGTATTTTCAGATTATAAGGCCAAAGTGTGCAAGAAGATGCAAATTGGAGTCTTTTGGAGCGAAAGAGGAATGAATGAGTTGAAGATTTGAAGAAACGACGAATTCCTACTCCAACGATGAATTCTTACCAAAACGAGGAATCCTACTCAAACAAGGTTTCCTACTTGAAGTAGGAAAGTTAACCCTAAGTTTCCCGTTTTGGTAACCTTTCCTAATCTAAACGTCCGTATTTTCTAGCCACTTTGTAGGCCTTGTATGCACTTTAGTACACAAGACCAAGGCCCTAGCCCAATTTCTAACCCATGCCAAGGCCTTTAGCCCAATTCCCTTCCCTTGCCGTGCAAGGGGGGGCACTTTGGTCCCATTTCATGCACAAAATCCCTAACCCTAAACCCTAGCCGCACCTATTAAGCCATCCCCTTTAATTTCTGATTTAATTCCCTAATTCTAGCAGCCTTTGAATTAATTTTAATTTAATTTTAATAAGCTAGGGTTATTTTCTGAAACCCTACACATTTTACACACTTAATTCCCCCTTGAATCCGTAGCCATCCATTCATTCATCAAACCATCTCAGCCATTCACTCATAAATCCTAAACTATAACCTTGCAGCCGCACCATATTTTCATTGATTCACTTACCACACATCATTCAGCCACCATAACACAACATTCACTCCCTAAGCCGTAGCCCCCATTCAGGATTTGACCCTAATTTCCCCTAAGCCGCAGCCACCCATTCATCTCCTCCCTTCTCTGCCGTGCATTCCCCTTCCATTCTGATGCGAGAATTATATGCACACAAATTAAACCCTCTTTTTATCAATTGTAGTGAAGAATGTAAGTAGGGATCGTTCTGGACCGGGGATTAGGAGGGATTGTTAATCACTTGGATTTGACTCAAAAACGTAAAAACATAATATAAAATACTATACTAGACTCAAAAAATGCAAAACTAAACTTTAAAACACCAAAACAAACCAAAAGACTCAAAACAGCACCAAAACACTCAAAACTGCCTTAAAAACACAATCTGGGCAGTTTTGAACACTAGACACAACTTGGACGAAAATTGGTTTTAACTTGACCTAAGACACTTAAAAACACAAACTAAAGTGATTTCTCACTACTATGACTCAACAAAGTAAAGGGGGATTGGTTTTGGACGATTTTAAAAACAAACAAACTTCTTAAATTAGAACAGATTGTAAAAACGATTTTGATGGAATTGAATGGATGGGAAGCTAGCTAACGGGTTCATCTCCACACATGTTATACTTGCATATAAAACGATTTCCAATTGCTTTTCAATAACCCATGAATTCTCAACGCCCCAAGTTAATTAGGTTCGCTTAAATTAACCTTCAGATTTTCCTAACGTTATTGAATTGGATGATTGCATACGACAACCCAAAACATTCCCCACAAGTCCCCTACATGATTGCATAACAGAGATACAAGCAAGAATCATTAAGTTCTATGAAAACCATAAGCATTGACGAAGCACTTGTTACTATGATTGCATGAAACTTATGCCAAGAATTTACTTAACGCGATTGAGATCATCAACCTTTACTACTTGTGAATATAATTCCATAACGATTAGGTGAAATTTCCTTATATCCTAGCATCCAATTTATGCATGATAATTAAGTGTGCACTCTCAACCAACACACACAAATCAATGTAATTCACATAGATAAGTAAATTGAATTCACAACTTATGAAACGCAATTAGAAGTAATCAAATCATATCGCAAGCATAAACATGTATTTCGAATCCCCCCCTAGCCAAGGGGGGGGGTTTAGTTCCTCATACGCACAACACAAAGAGAATTGAAATTAAACATTGAAATCAAAGGAAAAGAAACACCTAGAAATTCCAGCGACGCGAACTCGAATTGCATGAACCTCCGAGCTTCCTTCTCCTCCTCCTTGGTGCGGCAAAGGTCTAGGGACAGGTTTAGGGCCTTAGGTGTATGGATGCATGGTCATGTAGGGATATAGTAGTGTTTAGGGGAAGGGGATGGTGCGGCAAGTGTTGATGGTGGTGTATGGAGGTTGTGGAAGTAGGGGAATGATGGATGAGTGGTTGCAAGGTCACGGCAAAGGGTTGATTTCTGGAGGAATGTATGAATGTTGTGTGAAGGGGTGGTGGTGATTAAATGGCACGGCAAGGCTGTTTATATAGGCTAGTTTGGCACACTTAGTGTAGGAAAAGGATTGCCTAATCCCATTGGAAAAAGGTTAACTCAAGGCAGAAATCAAGTGGGATTTGGAATAGGGAATTCGGCTAGGATTTAGGGATTCTAGAAGGTTTTGGTGCGGCACATTAATAGGGCTGAGATAAGGTTTCTAAAAGGGAAGGTTTAGGGCAGATTCCTAAACCTAAAGGGCCAAGGATACATGATATTTGTATAGGAAAAGGATTGCAATTCCTAAACCTACAAGGAATGGAGTTCTTGCGCAATTGAGTGGATAAGGCTTCTAGAAACTGAATTATGTGCTTAAATGTGTATTTTAATTCCTTATTATTAGCTAGGAATAAGTCTAACCTGATTTGGATAGGAGAGAAAAGGATAATGTTAGAGATAGGATAGGATAAGGTTTCTAGGATAGGATAAGATAAGGTTTGGATAAGGTTCCTTGTTTTTTGCTTCTTCCTTATCTTCATTGAATAGAACTTCTTCCACCAGATTTGTAGCCTTTCCTAGCTCTTCTAGTCTTCAATTTCGTCCATCCTCTTTGCTCCATGATTAAGCTATCCAATCCATGCCCACAAATGCTCCAAATAGCCTCAAAATGCACTTTATTGCTCCCTTTGCCATTAGAACCTAAAAACACACGAAAATACTTTAAAAGACTAAAACAACTATGAATTACTAACATAAATGCATGAAAACAAGCTAAGTAAGTCACCTAAATATGCTCCTATCACATTCCAGCCATTATCCAACCTTGCCGCAGCCTTTCTCCACCCTTCCAGCCACCATCCAACCTTCATACACCTTCCACAACCTCTTGCCGCACCACCAAAACCCCATAAACCCATCTACAACCCAGAAATCATCCCAAACCACCCACACCATCTCTGCTGCAGCAAGGAGAAGAAGAAAGAGGACCTTAAACGTGCAGAAATTCAAGTGGATTCCTTGGGCGTTTTAGGTGTAATCAATCCTTCGTTATTTGTGTTTAAATTCAATTTTATTTCTCTTTCTGTGAACATGAGAGGCTAAACCCCTAGATAGCTAGGGGGTGATTCGAAACCATGTTTATGCTTGCAATATGATTTGATTACTTTTGGTTGGAATTTCATGTATTGTGGATTCAATTTGTTTAACTGCTTGATTGATAACTTATTTGTGTATGTTTATTGAGAGTGCACGCTTAATTTTCATGCATGAATATGACGCTAGAATATAAGTGAATTTCACCTAATAGTTATGAACTTATATTCACAAGTAGTGGAGGTTGCTTATAAACAATCGCGTTAAATGAATTCCTGGCAAGAGTATCATGCTTTTCATAATTACAAATGCCTTGTCGATGCTTATGATTTCCAAAGAACGTAATGATTCTAACTTGTATCTTCATCATGCTGTTCATATAGAGAACTTGTTAGGAATAATTTGGTTGCGATGCATATTCATCCAATTCAATGATTCTAGGGAAATCTGAAGGTTAATTTAAGCGGACCTAATTAACTTGGAGTGTCGAGGTTCATAATTCATCGAAAGACCAACTGAAAATCAAATTGTATGCAAGTGTGACATGTGTGGAGAAGAACCTTCTAGCTAGCATTCATCCATATTTTCATCACATTCATATTTACATTCTGCCTTTGAATTACAATCTGTGCATTTAGTTTAATTTCGTCAAAACCTCAATCCCCCTTTACTTTAGTGTCCATTTTAGTTAGAAAGTGTCTTAGTTTGTGTTTTTAAGTGTTTTGATTCAAGTTATTACCCAAATTCGTCCAAATTCACCAAAGTGCTCAAAACTGCCCAGAAAGTGTTTTTAAGGCAGTTTTGAGTGTTTTGGTGCTGTTTTGAGTCTTTTGATTTGTTTTAGTGTTTTGATTGTTTAGTTTTGCATTCTTTGAGTCTAGTTTAGTGTTTTAACCTTTGTTTTACGTTTTTGAGTCAGTTTCCAAGTGATTTTGCAATCCCTCCTAATCCCCGGTTAAGAACGATCCCTACTTATACTTATACTACAATTGTCACAAGAGGGTTTTAATTTGTGTGCTTATTCATTCCGCATCAAATTTTTGGCGCCGTTGCCGGGGATTAGCAACTTTGCTAATCCCTTGGATTGTTACGTTTTGTTTATTTATTTTATTAAAGTTTCTGACCTTGTTTTGTTTTTCTTGTTTTAGGTACTAGTGTATGACTCGGAGTTCTCAACCGATTCGTGAGGATATCCTGGACTTTGACAGCGATTTTGAGAGGACTTTGAGACGAAGGAAGAAGCATCACGAGTCAAATCCACCAAGTCCGGAACCTGATCTTGAAGAACAAGTCCTAGAAGAGGAAGAAGAAACCACGGCAGGGATCTTTGAGGAACCCACAGCAAGGGTATTTGAAGAACCACAAGCTATGGCCGTAGACACCCGGACACTTAAGGAGCTTTCGGCATCGGGATTGGATAATGCAGCACCCTTGTGTATCCAATATCCCCCACCTGCTGAAGGGAAGACCGATGAGTTTGAGTTGAAGTCAAGCTTGCTTCACCATATTCCGAAGTACCATGGGTTGTCCATGGAGGATCCGAACAAGCACTTGAAGGAATTTGAGGTGGTGTGCTCAAGCATGACTCCCATCAATGTCGATGGAAGTATTCTGAAGATGAAGGCTTTTCCATTCTCTTTGATGGACAAAGCCAAGGATTGGTTGTACGACTTAGCTCCCGGAACCGTTACATCATGGGAGAGCATGAAGAGGGCTTTTCTGGAGAAGTTTTTCCCAACTTCTCGAATCATCCTTTTACGAAAAAGGTTAAGTGGAATACAGCAAGAAGAAGGTGAGTCTTTCCCTACGTATTATGAACGATTTAAATCACTTGTTGCTTCTTGTCCACAGCATCAGATAAAGGAGGAGTTGCTTCTACAGTACTTTTACGAGGGGCTCCTACCCATCGAACGTCAAATGCTCGATGCCTCAGCAGGTGGAGCATTGGTGGACAAGACACCCAGGGATGCCAAGGTCTTGATTGCTAACCGAGCGTTGAACGCTCAACAATACGAAGGAGTAGGCCAAAGAGGACCCCCACGGCAGCAAGTGCATGAGGTAAGTTCTACACTCGACATTCATTCACAATTAGCTAATCTTACTTCCATTGTGTCTCAGATGGCCGAAGGAATGAGGGTGCAAGGACCGATTGTATGCGGAGTGTGTTCTATCCAAGGACATGCTTCTGAGAAGTGCCCATAACTCATAGAAAATGGTGGATGGGAAAGCGCCAACGCAATTGGATTTCAGGGCCAAAACCAACCAAGGAACGATCCGTACTCGAACACTTATAATCCAGGTTGGAGAGACCACCCGAACTTCAAATGGAGGGAGCCCCAACAACCACCACAACAAGGAGGCTTTAGGCAACAACCCCCGGGCTTCTACAACAAGCCATACGTCCCTACACAAACACCTCCACAATCTGCCCAAACAAGTTCAGGTAACACTTTAGACAATGATACACTTCTTAAGTTACTAACGAATTTGTCTCAGGGGCAAGAAAATCAAGCCAAAGCCATGCAAAACCAAGATAAGAGGGTGGAGCAATTGGAGAAACAAATTGGGCAGATTGCAGATTTTGTAGGGAAGTTTCGTGAGCAAGGCCAACTCCCTAGTTCTACCATTCCAAACCCCAAGGGAGGCTTCGAAAGTGCAAAGGCCATACTCTTGAGAAGTGGAAAAGAAGTCGGGTCAGGTCCTACACCATCATCATCAAGCCCCGAAGAGGATGAAAAACGAAGAATTGAAGAGGAGGAATCAAGGCAACCCACGGCAAAGGTGGAAACACCTTTGCCGCAAGCTTCAAATGATCCAAAAGTGTCCAATTTGGCCAATAAAGGTAAAAATGTGTCAAATTCAGTTTCTACTAATGTTGTTCCTTCGAATGTGCCTTTTCCTAGTAGGTTCATGCAAACGAAGAAAGAAGAAGCTGAGAAGGACATCCTTGAGACGTTTCGGAAAGTGCAAGTGAACATACCCCTTTTGGATGCAATCAAGCAAGTCCCGAGGTACGCTAAGTTCTTAAAGGAGCTTTGCACCACAAGGAAGAGGATGTCGACCAAAGAAGTGGTAAAGATAGGTGAAAATGTCTCCGCCATCTTGCAACACAAACTACCCCCCAAATGCAAAGATCCGGGTAGTTTTACCATTCCTTGTGTCATTGGAAACACTAAATTTGAATCTGCCATGCTAGACCTAGGTGCTTCTATAAATGTTATGCCATATTCAATTTATGCATCTATGAACCTAGGAGTATTAAAAAATGATGGTGTAATCATACAATTGGCCGATAGATCTAACGCCTATCCAAAGGGAGTTTTGGAAGATGTGTTAGTACAGGTAAATCATTTAATCTTTCCGGCGGACTTCTATGTGCTCGAGATGGATGAATCTGACCATGCCCCTACGTTGCCAATCCTACTTGGCCAGCCATTCATGAAGACGGCTCGGACAAAGATTGATGTGTTTAATGGAACGTTGTCCATGGAATTTGATGGGGAAGTTGTTAATTTTAGTCTTTCTGATTCTATTAAGTATCCTAGTGAGGATCATTCATGTTTCTCCATTGATATAATTGACTCTTTGGCGCAGGAATATATTGAAGATTTGAATGCCGATGCGCTTGAAAACGTCATTACAAGAAGCATGGAGCTCAAAACCGTGAAAGGGGAATTGATGCTAGGCCACGACACACACATTCCATTGCATGCTGTGCACCCTAGTGAGGAATGTATGGAGTTGGTTGCTGCCCTAGAGTCACTGCCTAGGCACGAGGGTAAGTTTTCTAACTTTGAGTCAATTCCCATTTCGACTAAAACTCACATACCTTTTTATATTCCTAAATCCTTGCCTAAATTCAGAAATAAAAGACATTCCCTTTCTCTCTAACCTTTGCCGCAAGTCACATTCCTATTTCCTTCAATTTCTGATTTTGTGTTTCCTATTCTTCAAAGATTTAGAATTAATTCCTTTCCTAAACCAAGTAATAAAGCCTTTAGGTCTTTTCTTCCTTATAAATACCCTTGTGCCGCACCCTTAGAAGCTAATTCCCCCCTTCCACACAACCAGCCTTCATTCACAAATACATCCAGCCTTGCCGCAGCTTTCCATCCAAATTTCCACATCCTTCAACCTTCAAACCTCCGTCCAAACCACCTCCACCACCACTAAGCCTTGCCGCACCACCATACCTCCATAAACCCAACTTAAACCCAGAAACTCATCCAAAAACCCACCTTAGCACTTGTGCCGTGACCTAGCAAAGAAGAGGAGAAAGAAGACGAAGCCTTGGACGTTTATGCATTCGAGTTGGAGTGTTGGAACGCTTCTAGGTGTAATCTATCTTTTGTTTTCAATGTTTAATTCTAATTTTATTTGTTTTGTTATGAACATGAGAGGCTAAACTCGTTTTAGCCTAGGGATGCTTTAAAGCCATGATTATATTTATAATATGAGTTGATAAATTCCAGTTGTGATTTCATAAATTGTGAATGCAATTTACTTAACCGTTTGATGGATAACTTATTCTTGTATGTTGATTAGGGAGGCCTACTTAATTTGCATGCTTGAATTTGGTGCTAGAATATAAGGGTGTTTCACATAATCGTTACAAACTTATATTCACAAGTAGTTACGGTTGTTTTCACAATCATGTTAAGTAAATTCCTAGCATGCGTATCATGATGTCATAGTTACAAGTGCTTTGTCAATACTTATGATTTCCATTGAACGTAATGATCTTTGATTGTATCTCTATTATGATGTCATGTAGGGGACTTTTGAAGAATGCTTTGGGTTGTCGTATGATGTCATCCAATCCAATAACTTAAGGGAAATCTGAGGGTTAATTAGTGATGTCACGGTTAATCTGGGGTATTGAGGTTCATGGTTTACCGGAAAAGCAACTGGAAATCAACTTATGTTTGAATGTATCATGTGTGGAGAAGTATCCCTTGGCTAGTTCATCATCCATTGGTTTTACTCAAATTCGTCCAAAAATCTGTTTTAAGTTTTAAGTTACTTGTTTTCTTTTAAATTCGTCCAAAAACAAATCCCCCTTTCTTACTTATTCCAAATATTTCCAAAAGTGTGTTTTAGAGTCTTTTGAGTCAAAACAAATTGTATTTTCGTCCAAATTAGTGTTAAGTGTTCAAAACTGCCCAGATTATGTTTTTAAGGCAGTTTTGAGTGTTTTGTTGTTGTTTTGAGTCTTTTGGTTTGTTTTAGTGTTCTAGTGTTTAGTTTTACATTCTTTGAGTCTAGTTTAGTGTTTTAACCTTTGTTTTACGTTTTTGAGTCAGTTTTCAAGTGTTTTAGCAACCCCTCCTAATCCCCAGTTTAGAACGATCCCTACTTATACATATACTACAATTGTCAAAAGAGGGTTTAATTTGTGTGCTTATATAATTCGCATCACTAACATTATTTGGAAACTTCAAAAATGGACACCTTCACAAATGGAAACTCCCAATAATGGAAACTGGTTTCCAATTCTTGATTCCTCCTTCTTCCTTCGACTCTAGGCTCACTTGGTCTTCAATTTCGTCCAACACTTTGGCTCCAAGCATAAGCTATCCATCTTTAGCCCAAAAGTGCTCCAAAAGACTCCAAGATGCACTTCTTTGCTCCTTTAACCCTTAGAACCTGAAAACATACGAAAATGGCTTAAAAGACTTAAAGAACTAAGAAATAACAACATAAATGCACAAGAACAAGCCAACTAAGTCGCCTAAATATGCTCCTATCACGTATCATCCGGCTGGAAGACGTTAAAGCAAGTGCTTCTTGGGGAGCAACCCATGCGTTCGAATGAGGAGACGATGGAACTCTAGCTCCACAACCAGATTTGCATTCTAAAACCCAACTCTTTAGTGTGTTTTGAAGTGTTTTAATGTATTTTGATCAGAAAATACGAAAATTTAAAAAAAAAAAGTAAAAAAAAAGTGTTTGAAAAACCCAAAAAGAGTTGTTTTTAGAGTCGTTTTTATTTTTGTGTTTGTTTGTGTCTTAGAATACCTTCCAACACAATGATGAGGATTTGGTTTTTAATTGCATGACTATTAAAGAAAGTTACAAACATAGACGGAAGTTTGATTTACTCTTTGGTTTATGCTTAGTTGTAGTTGACATTTACGAATTCACATGTAATCACAAAGGAAAAAATCAGTTTTTGTAACATGCTTGAAGGAAGGAACTCAAACTAACGCTACAACCCTGAAAGACTTGAGCCTAAACGTTCTTTGGAGAGTTATTAATCTTGATTTCTTGTTTTCTAAAGTCGTTGCATGATCTCAATATTCTTTGCTTGGTTGCTACTTAGAATGCGTTGCATCACTATAGTTCCAAATACTAGAACTCATACCTGTTTCATTCAAAGCATAAAATTGAGTGCATAACATAAAACAAGATGAAGTTGTTTAGTTAAAACCAGAGCCAAAAAGCCTTACCCCTTTGCATATGTATTGTAAGATTAGCCCTTTGAGCCTTTGTTAGCCTATTGTCTTTGTTAGCCCACATTACCCTTACCTAGCCTAGCATAGGAATACCCATACCCTTGTTCTTAAATGAATGTGAAGCATGATTTAGAGGGAATTCCTTTTGTTCTACAAATTGCAGAAAAACAAGTGTGGGGGAAGGGTTTATATGAAAAAAAAAAAAAAGAAAACAAAAAGAGAAGAAAAAGTTGAAGAAAAGAAAAGAAAGAAAAAGTTGAAAATAAGTGAGAATGAAATCACAAGTGTTGATTGTTGAAGAAAGGGTCCAAAAGTTTGAATTTGGCCCGAAGTTTTGTGTTAAGTTTCCCTTGGTGTTCAAAGTTGGTTTTTGCATTCAAAAGTGAATTCTAAGTGTTTATTTCATTACTTTGCTTACTATTGCTTTAAGAACTTTTGTTTATCCTTACCCTTCTTTGTTAGCCAATACCTTAGCCCCGTTACAACCCTTAGACTTCTATCTTGATTGTTATATGTTTCAATATGTGGAGTTTAAAATTGGTTTGAGCAAATGGTATCCCTGGTTCTCGCATCTACGTAGTGGCATTCCATTCATGAGATCATATACATATACATGTTTATAATTCCAGAAAGTGCCTTCTTTCATTATACATATGTGAGTGCTAGTCTACATGTTTACATCAATCTTCTCACATATACCTAGTGTAGGGAGTGTAGTCAGAAAAAATATGTGAAAATAGAGAGTATATCTTGTGAGGAATTAAGGGATTCTCTAAGGCATGTTACTACATTCAAAATCATGCGACTTAATTAGCTTGTTCTCGTGCATTTATGTTGTGTTTCCTTAGTTATTTTAGTGTTTAAAGTCACTTTTGTGTATTTTCAGATTATAAGGCCAAAGTGTGCAAGAAGTTGCAAATTGGAGTCTTTTGGAGTAAAAGAGGAATGAATGAGTTGAAGACTTGAAGAAACGATGAATTCCTACTCCAACGATGAATTCCTACTCCAACGAGGATTCCTACTCAAACAAGGTTTCCTACTTGAATTAGGAAAGTTAACCCCAGGTTTCCTGTTTTGGTAACCTTTCCTAATCTTAAACGTCCGTATTTTCTAGCCACTTTGAAGGCCTTGTATGCACTTTAGGACACAAAACAAAGGCCCTAGCCCACTTTAAAGCCCTTGCCGTGCAAGGGGGGGTATTTAGGTCCAAAGTTATGCACTTAAACCCTATTTCCCTTCCTAAACTAAACCCTAGCCGCACCTTGCAGCCATGTCCCTTTTAATTTCTGATTTTATTTCCTAATTCTAGAAGCTTTTAACTTAATTTTAATTAACCAAAATAACTTAGGGTTTTATTTTCTGAAACCCTATATATTCTACATCTAATGCCGCACCCTAGGTTTAATTATCATTCAGCCATTCATTCAAAAACCTTTCAGCCGCAGCCACCATTCACCCTATTCTTCTCTGCCGCAGCCTTGCCCCTCCATTCCAGCCATTATCCAACCTTGCCGCAGCCACTCCATCCATTCCCCACTCCATTCCCAACCTCCATACACCTTCCCACCTCCTTGCCGCACCACCATATCACCCTAAACCCATCTATAACCCAGAAAACCATCCAAAAACACCATAAAACCTCTCTGCCGCAGCAAGAAGAAAGGAGAAAGAGGAGCTTAAACGCGCAGAAATTCAAGTGGATTCGTTGGGCGTTCTAGGTGTAATCAATCATTTGTTCTTTATGTTTAATTTCAATTTTATTTCTCTTTCTGTGAACATGAGAGGCTAAATCCCTAGTTAGCTAGGGGGTGATTCGAAACTATGTTTATGCTTGCAATATGAATTGATTACCTTTGGTTGGAATTTCATGAGTTTTGGATTCAATTCGTTTAACTGCTTGATTGATAACTTATTTGTGTATGTTTATTGAGAGTGCACACTTAATTTTCATGCATGAATATGATGCTAGAATATAAGTGAGTTTCACCTAATAGTTACAAACTTATATTCACAAGTAGTGGAGGTTGCTTATAAACAATCACGTTAATTGAATTCTTGGCACTAGTTTCATGCTCATCATAGTAACGAATGCCTCGTCAACACTTATAGTTTTCATGTTGCTTAATGATCTTTGATTGTATCTTTATTGTGCTTTTCACGTAAAGGACTTTTGGAGAATGTTTTGAATTGTGTATGCGCTGTCCCATCCAATTCATTAACTTAAGGAAAACTTGAAGGTTAATTTAAGCGGACCTAATTAACCCGGAGTGTTGAGTTTCATAATTCATCGAAAGACCAACTAAAAATCATCTTGTATGCAAGTGTGACATGTGTGGAGAAGAACCTTCTAGCTAGCATTCCATCCATATTTTCATCAAATTCATCTTTACAATCTGTGCATTTTATTTAATTTCGTCAAAAACTAAATCCCCCTTCACTTTAGTGTCCAATTTAGTTAGAAAGTGTCTTAATTTGTGTTTCTAAGTGTTTTGATTCAAGTTATTACCCAAATTCGTCCAAATTAGTGAAAGTGCTCAAAACTGCCCAGAAAGTGTTTTTAAGGCAGTTTTGAGTGTTTTGGGGCTGTTTTGAGTCTTTTGGTTTGTTTTAGTGTTTTTATTGTTTACTTTTGCATTCTTTGAGTCTAGTTTAGTGTTTTAACCTTTGTTTTACGTTTTTGAGTCAGTTTCCAAGTGATTAAGCAATCCCTCCTAATCCCCGGTTTAGAACGATCCCTACTTATACATATACTACAATTGTCAAAAGAGGGTTTTAATTTGTGTGCTTAAATATTTCGCATCAAATTTTTGGCGCCGTTGCCGGGGATTAGCAACTTTGCTAATCCCTTGGATTGTTATTTTCTGTTTAGTTTAGTTTGTTAAGGATTCTGACCTTGTTTTGTTTTTTTTGTTTTAGGTACTAGTGTATGACTCGGAGTTCTCAATCGATTCGTGAGCATATCTTGGACTTTGACAGCGATTTTGAGAGGACTTTGAGACGAAAGAGAAAGCAACACGAATCAAATCCACAAAGCCCGGAACCTGACCTCGAAGAACAAGTCCTAGAAGAGGAAGGAGAACCCACGGCAAGGATTTTTGAAGAACCACAAGGCATGGCCATGGACAACCAGACACTCAAAGAGCTTTCGGCTTCAGGATTGGATAATGCCGCACCTTTGTGTATCCAAAATCCCCCACTTGCCCAAGGGAAGACCGACGAGTTCGAGTTGAAGTCAAGTTTGCTCCACCATATTCCGAAATACCATGGGTTGTCCATGGAGGATCCGAACAAGCATCTGAAGGAATTCGAGGTGGTGTGTTCAAGCATGACTCCCGTCAACGTCGATGGAAGTATTCTAAAGATGAAGGTTTTTCCATTCTCTTTAATGGACAAAGCCAAAGATTGGTTGTACGAGTTAGCTCCCGGAACCGTCACATCATGGGAAACTATGAAGAGGGCATTTCTGGAGAAGTTTTTCCCAACTTCTCGAATCATCCTTTTACGTAAAAGGATAAGTGGAATTCAGCAAGAAGAAGGTGAGTCTTTCCCTACGTATTATGAACGTTTTAAATCCCTTGTTGCTTCTTGTCCACAGCATCAGATGAAGGAGGAGTTACTTCTGCAATACTTCTACGAGGGGCTTCTACCAATTGAACGTCAAATGCTTGATGCCTCGGCGGGTGGAGCATTGGTGGACAAGACACCCATGGCTGCCAAGGTCTTGATTGCTAACCGAGCGTTGAACGCTCAACAATACGAAGGAGTAGGCCAAAGAGGACCCCCACGGCAGCAAGTTAATGAGGTAAGTTCCACACCCGACATTCATTCACAATTAGCTAATCTTACTTCCATTGTGTCTCAGATGGCCGAAGGAATGAGGATGCAAGGACCAATTATGTGCGGAGTGTGTTCTATCCAAGGACATGCTTCTGAGAAGTGCCCACAACTCATCGAAAATGGTGGATGGGAAAGCGCAAATGCAATTGGATTTCAAGGCCAAAACCAACCAAGGAACGATCCGTATTCTAACACTTATAATCCATGTTGGAGAAACCACCCGAACTTCAAGTGGAGGGAGCCACAACAACCCCAATCACAAGGAGGCTTTAGGCAACAACCCCCGGGTTTCTTCACTAAGCCATACGCACCCACACATGCTCCACAACAATCTGCCCCAAATGCTTCAGGTACGTCCCTAGACAATGATACACTTCTTAAGTTACTAACTAATTTGTCTCAGGGGCAAGAGAATCAAGCCAAAGCAATGCAAAATCAAGAAAAAAGGGTGGATCAATTGGAGAAACAAATTGGGCAGATTGCGGAGTTTGTAGGGCAATTCCGAGACCAAGGCAAGCTTCCAAGCTCAACTATTCCAAACCCAAAGGGAGGGTTCGAAACGGCCAATGCAATCATCTTGAGAAGTGGAAAAGAAGTTGGGGCAGGTCCTAAACCATCCAAAACAGGTCCTAATGACAAAGGGAAGCTGCAACATGAAGAGGAGGATGCAAGCAAGCCCACGGCAAGGGTACAAACTGATAGGAGCATATTCATGCGACTTAATTAGCTTGTTCTCGTGCATTTATGTTGTTTTTCCTTAGCTATTTTAGTGTTTAAAGTCACTTTTGTGCATTTTCAGATTATAAGGCCAAAGTGTGCAAGAAGATGCAAATTGGAGCTTTTTGGAGCAAAAGAGGAATGAATGAGTTGAAGACTTGAAGAAATGATGAATTCTTACTCCAACGATGAATTCCTACCAAAACGAGGATTCCTACTCAAACAAGGATTCCTACTTGAAGTAGGAAAGTAACCCTAGGTTTCCCGTTTTGGTAACCTTTCCTAATCTTAAACGTCCGTATTTTCTAGCCACTTTGAAGGCCTTGTAGGCACTTTAGGACACAAAACGAAGGCCCTAGGCCCCTTAAACACCCTTGCCGTGCCCTTGTACTTTCTTTCCTTCCCTTGCCGTGCAAGAGAGGGCACTTTGGTCCCATTTTATGCACAAAATCCCTAACCCTAAACCCTAGCCGCACCTATTAAGCCATCCCCTTTAATTTCTGATTTAATTCCCTAATTCTAGCAGCCTTTGAATTAACTTTAATTTAATTTTAATAAGCTAGGGTTTATTTTCTAAAACCCTACACATTTTACAACCTAGCCGCACCCTATTCATCCATTCTTGACATTTTTCAGCCACACACATTCCTTTAGCCGCACCCTAGCTCTATTATTCATTCCATCTCAGATTTTCACCATTTATTTCACCCTAGCTGACCTAATTCATGCCATCCATTCATTCATCAAACCATCTCAGCCATTCACTCAAAAACCCTAAGCTTAAGCCGTCACTCATCAACCATTCACCTTTTCATTCTCTCATTCAGCCACCATCCCTCCTCTCTCACTCTAAGCCGTATCCTCCCATCACACACAAAAACCTAACAGCCGCAAGGATCCATTCCATTCTCCCCATTCAATCCGCAGCCACCATACCAAAAACCTTCTCTGCCGTGCCTTCCCCTTCCATTGCAGCCATTTCCCAACCTTGCCGCAGCCTTTCTCCACCCTTCCAGCCACCATCCAACCTTCATACACCTTCCACAACTGATAACTCACATATTGCATGCATTTATATCTTCCATATTTGGTGTATTTGTGATGTCTTTGTATTAAACTGGTTGCATTTTACATTATTTGGTGTTAGTGTGCAGCCAAGTGTGTAATAGGATCAATTGGAAGGCAAATGAAGTAAAAACATTTCTTTTGGTAGCTGAGCATTATTCCAAACGTGGAGAGGATTCTGGGGAGTTAATTTGGAGTCCAAATGAGGAATCTAGGATTAATTTGGCTGCTGGAATTTCAGGAAAAGACAAGGAAGGAAAGTGGTGCAATTCGGCCATATTGGGTGATTCTAAACAAGGCAGAAACGCTGGAGTCAGATTTGGTGGTTCCACACAAGGCAAGAAGGTGTAAACCTGATTTGCAAGTGGTGAAAACAAGGAAAAAACGCTCAAAACACATGCCATACGTGGAAACACCATTTACATCAGATTTGAGCCATTTAACTCACCTTAAACACTTACCTTGTTTGTCATCTTCTCAGCCATATTTTAAAATAGTGCAAACCTGATTTGGAGGTGGAAAATAAGGGAACAAAGTTCAAAACAAATGCCATTCTCATAAATACCTTTAAATCAGATTCTAGCCTTTTATATCACCATCAACACTTACCTTTTATGCATCTTTTCAGCCCCTATTTAAACCAAGCGAATTAGGCATCAAAGGGGGACTTCTCTCTCAGTTTTATTCCTTCATTCCCACACCCTAGCTGCACCACCTCTGTCCATTTTCTCTCCCATTTGCAGAAACCATTCAACCCTAGCCGTTCCACCTTCATTTGCAACACACTTGGAGAGCCAACGCCAAAGGCCACCCTTAAGGGATTTCGACATCAGTTTTGCTTCAAGGGTTCTTTCTCCTTAATTTTATGTTCACTCATGTTGTATATTTTTATGTCAAACATTCTGTAAACATGAAGTGTAACTAATCTCTTTCTAGGGATTCGATGTAGCCTTGCAAGACTACTATGTATTTAAGTTAGAATGCTCAGTTGATCCATCTATTTCTTGTTTCATTCTCTGATTTAATTGTAACTTTGTGTGTTGATTTTAATATTTGATCACCATTTAAATTATCCACAAGTTGTTTAGCCAAGATTAGAGCATACATCATGCATATTCTTGGTGGATATGTGAATGAGTGAAGGGAATGTTTTGCAAACAATCTGCCGATTGTTCCCTTTGGTTTTATGAAAGTTTCTTGTGTATGACACATTCTTGATTAGGAACCGAAGTTGCACATCACAATTAGGTTCAAGATTAGGAACATTTGATCAAATCCACACATCATATGGTTGATCATATCTAAGTGAAACAAACTCAAGAAGTAGGTAGATGGCTGAGTATGAACTGACTTAACACACATGGACTTGTTTTAGCAATGGTGAAATCGAATCCCTAGTTTCATCTTCATTGGTGCTACCCCATTTTATTATTTGTTGAATCATTTTCTTGTGTTTACTTCATTTTCTTATGCTTTCAAGTTACAACTACACATCTGTCTAAATTGATTAGTTTTATTATCTAATAGGGTTCTGACATAACAAGTGGTTGTAAAGGTCCAATTAGTCCCTGTGGATTCGACACCCTTACTTGTGCCATTATACTAAACATATTTTAGCACTAGGAAGGAACACAACAACAAAAAATGGCGCCGTTGCCGGGGACTGATTTCAGTCCCTTATAATTGCTTGTTTTGGTTTTAAACCTTGTTCTTTTCATTTTAAGTAGATTACTGATTTTTATTCAAACTTGTTTTATTTTGTTTCAGGTAGTATATGTCCAATAGACTTGCTGAATTAGGCCAAAGACTTGAACGGTTAAAGGGCAACACTTTGGAAAGCTTTGTACCAATAAGTTCCTCCATTGTCCGTGAAGAAGAGGAAGAGAATTCGTCTAGTTCAACAAGTGAAGGATCTGAGCACTTTAATTTGCAAAGAGAAGAAGAGATGGCGGGCAACCATGATGATCTTCGAGCTTTGGAGGACTATGCTCAACCAATCATACCAAATTCACCTTCATGCATCTTGCTGCCCACAGAAGCTAGAAACTATGATCTTAAATCTTCACATTTCCATATGCTTCCTTCTTTTTATGGCTTACCTAATGAAGATCCTTTAGCTCATATTAAAGAATTTTACAATGTTGTGAGTGGTTTACCTTTGCAGGGAGTTAGTGAAGCAAATCTGAGGATGAGAGTGTTTCCTTACACCTTGAAAGATAGGGCCAAGAGTTGGTTGATGACTCTAGTACCTGGTTCCCTCACCACGTGGGATGCCGTGGCTAAGAAGTTTTTGGAGAAGTTCTTTTCCACTCAAAAGACAGCCACATTAAGGGGACAAATCTTCAACTTCAAACAAGATGATGGAGAACCTTTCAATGAGTGTTGGGAGCGTTTTAAAGGCCTTTTGCTGCAATGTCCACACCATGGGTTACCTCTTTATTTACAAATGCAAATTTTCTATGATGGACTAACCCAAACATGTCAATCAACTGTTGATAATGCAGCAGGTGGAGCTTTGAAGAAAAAGAATGCCCAAGAGTCGTATAACATTTATGAGATGTTGGGAGCTAATGCTCAACACAAAGATCTAAGGGGTAAGAGAGTTGGAGTATATGAAACAAGTTCTAATCATGATCTTGTTTTGCAGGTAGCTAACCTAGAAAAGAAGCTTGAATCTGTGCTCAACATGGTGCCAAAAGCAAATGAAGTGTGTGCCATTTGCGACATTCCAAGCCACCCTACTCATCAATGTCCATCTAGAGAGGCTTATCCCGAGTTTGTCCAAGAGCAAGTGAACCTCATGAATTCGTACAATCAAAGGCCAAGGAATGATGTGTATTCCAATACATATAACTCAAGTTGGAGAGATCATCCCAACCTTTCATGGAAGAACAACAATCAATTCCAAAATTTCCAACCAAAACCTGCCCCTACACTTGAGGATACGGTTAAGTTATTAGCCCAAAATACCTTGCAATTCCAACAAACCACAAATAGCACCCTCCAACAACATTCCGTGGCTTTAACCAAAATGGAGACACAATTGGGGCAGATTGCAGATGCCTTGAACCAAAGAGAGGTTGGAAAGTTTCCAAGCCAACCCGTGATACTTCAAAGGAACCAAGAGCAAGCCAAAGCAATTACTACACTTAGAAGTGGTAAGGTTATCAATAATAGAGTTGGCAATGAAGTTACTAATGAATCTGATCATGTGAATGCAGGGGTCACTCAAGGAGAAAATGAGAAAGCAAATGAGGAACCAAGCCATGCTACTTCCTCATTTGAAGCACCAAATCTTCACAAGGCCGAGAAACCTTACACCCCACCAATACCATTCCCTGGAAGACTTGCCAAGAACAAGCAGGATAAGTCATTTAAAGAAATTTTTGATATTCTAAGTAAAGTGAATGTTAACTTACCTTTGCTTGATGTCATTAGGAACATGCCGGCTTATGGGAAGTTCTTCAAGGAGTTAAACAACTACAAAAGGAAGTATGGACCACATGAGAAGGTAGTGGTGTCCGAGAATGTAAGTGCCGTGTTGCAAAGAAAACTTCCACCAAAGCTCAAGGATCCAGGAAGTTTTTCTATCAACATCACCATAGGGGACAAGAAGGTAGAGAAGGCGATGCTTGATTTGGGTGCTAGCATCAACTTGATAGGAGCATATTCATGCGACTTAAATGGCTTGTTCTCGTACATTTACGTTATGTTTCTTTAGTTATTTTAGTTATTTATGCTTCTTTTGTGTGTTTTCAGGTTCTAAGGGCTTAGGGAGCAAGAAAGTGCATTTTGAGGCCATTTGGAGCATTTTTGGGCATGGATTGGATAGCTTATCCATGGAGCCAAGAGGATGGACGAATTTGAAGGCCTTGTATGCACTTGAAGACACAAAACAATGGCTCTAGCCCAATCAAACACATTATGCCATACAAACCAACCTATTTTAGGCCCATTCTATGTACTTAAACCCTAGCCCTTTAAACTAATTCATTTATCACTTATCAAACCATTCACTTATCACTCACCACATATCATTCACTTATCACTTAACATATCATTCATTTATTTCACTTCCATACTCCTCTTAATTCCACATGCATTCTCACACATGCACATCATTCACTCACATTTCCACCATTCATTCTTTATTCCTTTCCAAACATCTCACATGCATTTCCACCTTCCTACTTCATCATTTCACCACATTCTCCCTCTTTAACTCACATGCATTTCTTCATTATTTCCTAACCCTACATGCATTATTTATTGCATCTTCACATGCATTCACACACACTTTACACATTCAAACCGTGAGCTCCCATTCCTATATGCCATTTTCAGATTTCCACCCACTAACCTAGTCATCAACACATGCACTTCCACCTTTCATCCACAATGATTCATGATTCATTCACTTTGCATCCTTTAATTCAATCACATACTTTTCCATCATTAATTAGCCACTTGCATCTTAAACAAACAACCATATGTTCCCTCCACTACTCCTATAAATACCCTTGCATTCATTCATTCAAGATCATCTCATTTCATACACAACACACCACAAACACTTCCATTCCTTCTATTTGCCGTGAGTCCCCTTAGAATCCAAAACCATCTTTCCATTTCCATCACTCCTCACTCCATTCCACATTTCCATAATCCCCCAAACCTCACCTTAGACCTTGTGCTACAACAACGAGGAAGAGAAGAGGACCTAAACGTTCATACAATTCAAGTTTGAGTTGTTGGAATGTTTAGGTGATTCTTTGATTTCAATGTTTCATTTTAATTCTCTTTGTTTTGTACGTATAAGGAATGGAAGAGAAGAGTGCCTAAACGTTCATACAATTCAAGTTTGAGTTGTTGGAATGTTTAGGTGTTTCTTTGATTTCAACGTAATGAGGAACTAAAACCCCCTTTAGCTAGGGGGTGATTCGAAATAAATGTTTATGCTTGCATTTTGATTTGATTACTTCTAATTGCGTTTCATAAGTTGTGGTTCAATTTGTTTAACCGTTTGATTGATAACTTATTTATGTATGTTTATTAAGAGTGTACACTTAATTTTCATGCATGAATATGACGCTAGAATATAAGTGAGTTTCACCTAATAGTTACGAACTTATATTCACAAGTAGTGGAGGTTGCTTATAAACAATCGCGTTAAATGAATTCTTGGCATAAGTTTCATGCGTATTCCATAGTAACGAATGCCTCGTCAACACTTAAAGTTTTCATGATGCTTAATGATTTTTGATTGTATCTTTATTGTGCTTTTCACGTAAAGGACTTTTGGAGAATGTTGTGAATTGCGTTGCGCTAACCCATCCAATTCATTAACTTAAGGAAAACTTGACGGTTAATTTAAGCCGACCTAATTGACCCGGGGCGTTGAGAATTAATGATTTGTTGAAATGCAATTGGAAATCTTTTTATTATGCAAGTGTAACATGTATGGAGATGAACCCCTTAGCTATTCTATCATCCATTCATTCCATTTCATCAATTCCATATTTACATTCTGTTTTAATTTGTTCATTTAATTTAATTTCGTATAAACTTAAATCCCCCTTTACTTTAATGTCAATTTAGTTAGAAATCATTTTAGTTTGTGTTTTTTAAAGCATTTTGAGTTTTTGGTTTGTCTTAGTGTTTTAAACTTTAAATTTTGCATTCTTTGAGTCTAGTTTAGTGTTTTAAACTTTATTTTACGTTTTTGAGTCAGTTTCCAAGAGATTAACAATCCCTCCTAATCCCCGGTCCAGAACGATCCCTCACTTATCCATTCTACTACAATTGTCAAACGAGGGTTTAATTTGTGTGTTTAATTATTTTCGCATCAAATTTTGGCGCCGTTGCCGGGGATTAGAAAATTTGCTAATCCCTTGGATTGTTTGTTTCTGTATTGTCTTTTAGATTTAGTTTTTTTTTTATTATTTTGTTTGTTAAGAACAAGATGGCACTTGATAATGCTTCTCTTTTGTCACAACTCATGGAAAGGTCTCAAATGCAAAGAGTTGATATATTGAATCTTCAATCAAGGAATAACGTGTTTTCCAATACTTACAATTCGGATTGGAGTGATCATTCAAACTCTATGTGGTGGGAACCTCAAAATGCTCAACAAGGAGGATATTGGCAGCCACCACAACCTCATATTCAATATGCCCAACCAAATTTAAGTTCGTCAATAAATTATAATCAAAAGCTTGATGAATTAATTTGTTTGGTGCAGGGCTTACAAAATCAAGACAATGAGGCTCAACAAGAAGGATATTGGCAGCCGTATGAGGAGTTCTATTCAACGCCTATGCAACCGCCACAACCTGCCCAAAGTAATGTAGGTAATTCAAATGATAATGATACGATTTTTCAATTACTTACTACTCTGGAAAAGCAAATTGGGCAGATAGCGGAGTTCGAAGGACAATTTTGCGACCAAGGCGAACTCCCTAGTTCAACCATTGCAAATCAGAAGGGAGAATTTGAAACTGCCAAGGAAATCATGTTGAGAAGTGACAAGGAGGTTGGAACGGACCCTCAACCATCAAAATTAAATCACAAGGAAGAGGAATACACCCAACCCACGGAAAGGGTGGAAACACCTTTACCGGAGGCTCCTATTGCTCCTATGCCATCTAATACAGGTATGGTTGTTCCAAATTTCATTATTTTTAACCCTATTCCTTGCAGATTCATGACTTCCAAGGAAGAAGAAGGTGAAAAAGACATCTTGGAAGCCCTTCCAAAGGTGACAAGTAGGGAATGTCATGAATCCATCAAAGAGGACGTTCTTGAAACCACAAAATCCAAAGAAGTTAAATTTGATGACATTGGACAAGTAATAACCATCACTTGCAATCTGGCCAAGTCCAATATCCCTGAAACTTTCAAAGGAGTGGTATTTGTCATTGAGTTCTTGTCGGACAAAACAAGTAAGTATTTTTTTCCAAATTCCATTAGATTTTATACTAACTTGCTATTTTTTTTTAATCAGGCACCTACACTAGAATTCAAACCAATGACGGTTCACTTCAAGTATCACCTTCCATTCAAGGACCAATTCCATGCCGTTTGATTTTATTTATGTTAATAAAAAAAAAAAAAAAAAAAAAAAAAAAAAAAAAAGGAAAAGAAAAAAAAAAAAAAAGATACTAAACATGGAGAAAGGTGGAGCTTCACAAAGGTTGTTTGCGTGAAGTCCCACTACGAGGCGCAGAAGCGGAAGGCGCAGAAGCGGAAGGCATAGAAGCGGGAGGCATCGAAGCGGAAGGCATCGGAGCGGGAGGCATCGGAGCTAGAGCATTCCAGGCCTCAATACTTGGCCAAGCGCTGGATGACCCAGGAAAAAGGTGCCTCTGGAGATAAGACGCAAGCCTTTGACGGTCACTGTGAATTCGACCCTCAGATTCTTGCAGCTCATCAAGCTTCCTCTTCATCCCCGACGAATAGTTATTTGCAAGCACATGCAAACTTCTATTCTCGTACTTAAGCTGCTGGATCTCTTGCTTAAGTCTTTCCACCTCTGCCATCAACGATTCCACCTGACGGGAGCGGGCAAGCAGGCGTAGGCCCATGTTGGACACAGAGCTCGCACACTGAACACTAAGTGCGAGGGACTCTTGAACGGCCAACTCATCGGACCGTCCTGACAGCAGCCTACTATCTTTTGGAGTGAGGAGGTTTTTAGCTACTATTGTAGCTGTTGTGGCGTCCTGCATCACAGAGTCTTCACCTGAAAGAGGACCGTTAGAAGATAAAAAAGAAGGGCGCCATACATTACCTTGACGGGGCGCAACCGGATCGCTGCTGAGACTCAAATCTAAGCTAAGGTTCGATGAGTTTGCCATTTTTTTCAAAAGTGTTCAAAGAGAAGGGGTGGATGGAGTTAAAAATTTCACAAAGGGCCGGAGTCGAGTTTCAGGAATGGGAAATCTTCAGAGTGTGTTTGTTGTGGTGATCGATAGCTCAATAAAAAAGCCAAGGCGACGCGTCCACCAATTCAAAAAGCCGGAATTTCCGGCGTAATCAAGGTGACGCGTTCTCGGCTTTTCAGAAGACGCGTTCAACTTTGTCAAAAGATTTCTGACAAAGCTGAAAACACGTGGAGGCCATCATCGCAACTACACATCTTTAGCCGACAAGCGCAAAGTTCGGCGACGCTTTCTCTGTTTTCAGAAAACGCGTGCAGCTTTGTCAAAAGGAGCCGCATCTAACTACCACGTGTCGTTCAGAAAGAGAAGAGGCGTCGTTCAGAAATCGAAGGGGCGCCTGCTCAGAAATCGAAGGGGCGCCTGCTCAGAAATCGAAGAGGCGTATTCAAAGATCGAAGAGGCGCCACTATTTCAAAAAGCCGGAATTGCGGGATCAAAACGTTTGTCGACAAGGGTAAAAAGTACCACCACTTGATATTATCTCTATATATGTCGACCTTCGTCTTTTATGGCAGGGCAAACCTGAAGAAAATGCCCAACTCTCCCTCACCTCTGAGGGCGCACTCCCAGCAAAGCCTTTCGAAATACTCAATTCTTTCTTCTTCCCCAAAGATGATACCAGATGCGTGGAGTACAGATGACCCAGGAGGAAACGGCGGATTGAAGTGTGCTGATTCATTCACCGCTTCTTCAAAAGCAAAGGTATCTCATATCATCAAGGTCAAAAGCAAAAGTATCTCATATCATGCTCTTTCCCTGTCTTTTTCTTTGTCCTTGTTCTTACTCGCATGGCAAAGTAAAAGAAGCAATCAGCCGGCACTTGGAGTCAGTCTTCCGATCTGGAGCCAACTGCTTGGAATCTATTCCTGATTGCTTACCTAGCGTTGCTCTCGAGTAGTCATCTTCAACGGTTGATACACTTCCGGAGAAGGGACCACTTCTGCAAAGGGGAGCGAGTAAGGCAAGTGAAAATGATACATTGAAGCATGTGGAGACAAACATAGGCTGAGTTATCCTCCAACCCTTTTCAATACGAATTGGAAAGATTGAACAAAGAAACAGACCAAAGGGGTAAGCTCAGACCTTCGGGGAAGACCAAAAGAATCCTCCAGCCCAGTAGCACAAAGGAAAATCAACAAGTGGAGGAGATCAAAAGATTCCTGCTGCCCAGTTCAAGAAGTAGCACAAAGGAAAATCAACGATGGGCAGAAACCAGTTCAAGAGTAAGCCTGTGGAATCACAAAGATCAAAGCCTCAATGCAATTACCAAGGAGAAGATGGAATTTACACTCTATAACCAGATTTGCGTCTCTAAACTCTTTTCTTTGTTAATTACATTCTGCCATGTTTAGTATGTTTAAGTGCTTTTTGTGTATTTACTTATGCTTTGTGTGAATCTATGCTTAAAACATTGAGGACAATGTTTGATTTAAGTGTGGGGGGGTAACTAAGTATGTTGATGCAAATTCGTTGAATTTTATCACCCATAACTTCAAGTGTTGTTCCTTGCTGTTTTAAATGTTTTTAAGGTGTTTTTAAACTGTTTTAGCGTGTTTTGTTTTATAACTCCGAAAATCACATAAAAATTTGAAAAAGAATTTTTTTGAAAAGCCTAAAAAGAGTGTTTTGAGTTGTTTTTGTGTCTTAGGGAACCTTCCAACGTTATGATGAGGATTTGGTTTGTAATTGCATGACTGTTAAAAAGAGTTATAAACATGGATGAAAGTTTGATTTACTCTTGGTATATGTTTAGTTATGGTTATAATGTATGACTTCACATGCAATCATAAAAGAAAAATTCGTTTTTGTAACATGCTTGAAGGAAGGAACTCATAATAACGCTACATCCCTGTGAGACTCGAGCCATTACCTTCTTTGGAGAGTTATATTCTGTGATTCTTTGTTTTCTAAAGTTGTTGCATGATCTCATTATTCCTTGCTTGGTTGCTACTTAGAATGCAATTGTATCATGATAGAACTAAATGCTAGAACTTATATCCGTTTCATTCAAAGCATGACATTGAATTGCATAACATATATCAAGATGAAGTTGTGTAGTTGCCACCATAGCCAAATAGCCTTACTTCCCATATTTCGTTTATGTTGTAAGTTTTAACCCCGTTGAGCCTTGTTTAGCTCATGTTCTTTGGTAACCCATATCATCCTCACCTAGCCTAGATTAGGACCATCCGTACCCTTGTTCTTGAAGCATAGTAAGCATGACGGATAATGAATTCCTTTTGATTAATATGTTGCAGAAAATAAGTGTGGGGGAAGGGATTTTTTTTTGTGTGTATGTATGTGCCTAAGTCTTAAAGGAGGCACGGGAAAAAGAAAAAAAAAATGTGAGAAAAAGAAGAAGAAAAGAAAGAAAAAGAGTGAAAATAAGTGAGAATGGACTCACAAGTGTGATTGTTGAAGAAAGGGCCCAAAAAAAGTTGAATATGGCCCTAAGTTTTGTGACTTCCCCTTGGGTGTTCAAAGTTGACTTCTGCGTTCTAAAGGGAATTCTAAGTACCTAATTCAATACTTTGCTCACTATTGCTTTAAGAATGTTTGTTTATCCTTCACCTTTCATTGTTAGCCAATACCCTAGCCCCGTTACAACCCTTTGACTTCTATCTTGATTGTTATGTGTTTCAATTTGTGGAGTTTGAACTTGGTATAAGCTTATGGTGTCACTGGTTCTCGCTTCTAAGTAGTAGCATTCCATTCATGAGATCATACCTAAACATGCTTATTAACTCCAGAAATTGCTCTCTTTATGATACATATATGTGAGTGTTCGTTTTCATGTTTACATCAATCTTCTCACATATGACTAGATTAGGGTGTGTAGTTAGAAAATCTGAGTGAAAATCGAGTGCATATCTTGTAAGGAATTGAGCAAATTCTCTAAGGCATGTTACTACATTCAAAACATGATTTTAAATGCTTAATTGTGAACTAGTATATGGTGACTATGATTAAGAATGTACTTAAGTGTGAAGATGACTAAAATCTGTGGGAATGATGATTTTTAACGTGTCATGTGCATTGGAAATCCCTAAGACGGTTGTTGGAAGGTTTAGGTTGTGTTTTACTTGTTTAGTGTCGTTTTGTTTATTTGTTATTATTTTGTTTTGCTCGAGGACTAGCAAAAGCTAAGTGTGGGGGAATTTGATAGGAGCATATTCATGCGACTTAAATGGCTTGTTCTCGTACATTTACGTTATGTTTCTTTAGTTATTTTAGTTATTTATGCTTCTTTTGTGTGTTTTCAGGTTCTAAGGGCTTAGGGAGCAAGAAAGTGCATTTTGAGGCCATTTGGAGCATTTTTGGGCATGGATTGGATAGCTTATCCATGGAGCCAAGAGGATGGACGAATTTGAAGGCCTTGTATGCACTTGAAGACACAAAACAATGGCTCTAGCCCAATCAAACACATTATGCCATACAAACCAACCTATTTTAGGCCCATTCTATGTACTTAAACCCTAGCCCTTTAAACTAATTCATTTATCACTTATCAAACCATTCACTTATCACTCACCACATATCATTCACTTATCACTTAACATATCATTCATTTATTTCACTTCCATACTCCTCTTAATTCCACATGCATTCTCACACATGCACATCATTCACTCACATTTCCACCATTCATTCTTTATTCCTTTCCAAACATCTCACATGCATTTCCACCTTCCTACTTCATCATTTCACCACATTCTCCCTCTTTAACTCACATGCATTTCTTCATTATTTCCTAACCCTACATGCATTATTTATTGCATCTTCACATGCATTCACACACACTTTACACATTCAAACCGTGAGCTCCCATTCCTATATGCCATTTTCAGATTTCCACCCACTAACCTAGTCATCAACACATGCACTTCCACCTTTCATCCACAATGATTCATGATTCATTCACTTTGCATCCTTTAATTCAATCACATACTTTTCCATCATTAATTAGCCACTTGCATCTTAAACAAACAACCATATGTTCCCTCCACTACTCCTATAAATACCCTTGCATTCATTCATTCAAGATCATCTCATTTCATACACAACACACCACAAACACTTCCATTCCTTCTATTTGCCGTGAGTCCCCTTAGAATCCAAAACCATCTTTCCATTTCCATCACTCCTCACTCCATTCCACATTTCCATAATCCCCCAAACCTCACCTTAGACCTTGTGCTACAACAACGAGGAAGAGAAGAGGACCTAAACGTTCATACAATTCAAGTTTGAGTTGTTGGAATGTTTAGGTGATTCTTTGATTTCAATGTTTCATTTTAATTCTCTTTGTTTTGTACGTATAAGGAATGGAAGAGAAGAGTGCCTAAACGTTCATACAATTCAAGTTTGAGTTGTTGGAATGTTTAGGTGTTTCTTTGATTTCAACGTAATGAGGAACTAAAACCCCCTTTAGCTAGGGGGTGATTCGAAATAAATGTTTATGCTTGCATTTTGATTTGATTACTTCTAATTGCGTTTCATAAGTTGTGGTTCAATTTGTTTAACCGTTTGATTGATAACTTATTTATGTATGTTTATTAAGAGTGTACACTTAATTTTCATGCATGAATATGACGCTAGAATATAAGTGAGTTTCACCTAATAGTTACGAACTTATATTCACAAGTAGTGGAGGTTGCTTATAAACAATCGCGTTAAATGAATTCTTGGCATAAGTTTCATGCGTATTCCATAGTAACGAATGCCTCGTCAACACTTAAAGTTTTCATGATGCTTAATGATTTTTGATTGTATCTTTATTGTGCTTTTCACGTAAAGGACTTTTGGAGAATGTTGTGAATTGCGTTGCGCTAACCCATCCAATTCATTAACTTAAGGAAAACTTGACGGTTAATTTAAGCCGACCTAATTGACCCGGGGCGTTGAGAATTAATGATTTGTTGAAATGCAATTGGAAATCTTTTTATTATGCAAGTGTAACATGTATGGAGATGAACCCCTTAGCTATTCTATCATCCATTCATTCCATTTCATCAATTCCATATTTACATTCTGTTTTAATTTGTTCATTTAATTTAATTTCGTATAAACTTAAATCCCCCTTTACTTTAATGTCAATTTAGTTAGAAATCATTTTAGTTTGTGTTTTTTAAAGCATTTTGAGTTTTTGGTTTGTCTTAGTGTTTTAAACTTTAAATTTTGCATTCTTTGAGTCTAGTTTAGTGTTTTAAACTTTATTTTACGTTTTTGAGTCAGTTTCCAAGAGATTAACAATCCCTCCTAATCCCCGGTCCAGAACGATCCCTACTTATACATATACTACAATTTGACGAAAAGAGGGTTTAATTTGTGCGCGTATAAATCTCGCATCACAACTTAATGCCTTATTCCGTGTACCTTCAACTAGGTTTGGGGGAATTGAAGGCCACTACCATCTCATTACAACTTGTCGACAGATCCGTGAAATATCCAAGAGGTATAGTAGAGGATATTCTAGTTCAAATTGATAAACTAATCTTGCCTGCGGATTTTGTAGTGTTGGACATGGAAGAAGCTTCTATACATGACCGAGAGTTGCCTATTTTGCTTGGGAGACCTTTTATGGCCACGGCCAAGACCATCATTGATGTGCAAAATGGATTTCTCACTATGACAGTGCTAGGAGAGACCGTTCAATTCAAAGTGTTTGAGTCTCTTTCACATCCTTCCTCATCTCTTGATTGTTATGCCATTGATGTGCTTGATTCGCTTATTTTCTCTAAGTTCTTGCAGGCACAATCTAACGAACCATTACAAACTGTTTTGAGTCAATCTCAAGATGAGTTTGATGATGAAGATGCACTTATGGAAGAGGTAGCTGCCTTGGAAGCATTGGCACCGTATCCTTTGAATGTTTCACCTGTTTTGGAACCCTTAGAATCATCAATGTCACATCTAACCCCTTCCATTGTTAAGGCACCAAAACTTGAACTTAAACCACTTCCACCACATCTAAAATATGCATATCTAGCTGAACTTGAAACTCTTCCAGTTATTATAGCTTCTGACCTCACCCCAAATGAAGAAGATAAGCTAATTAGGGTGTTAAAAGAGTTCAAATCAGCTATTGATTGGTCTATTGCAGATATCAAGGGAATAAGCCCTACCATGTGCATGCATAGGATTCTTTTGGAGGAAGGAGCAAAGCCAACTCGTGAACCACAAAGAAGGCTCAATCCACACATGAAAGAAGTTGTGAGGAATGAAGTGTTGAAGTTGTTAGATGTGGGGATCATATATCCCATTTCTGATAGCAAATGGGTGAGTGCTATTCAGGTAGTACCTAAGAAGGTGGGAATCACGGTGATGAAGAATGAAAACAAAGAGCTTGTGCCCACAAGACCCACGGCTAGTTGGCGTGTTTGCACCGATTACAGGAAGTTGAATTCTAGTACTAGAAAAGATTACTTTCCTATGCCTTTCATAGATCAAATGCTTGAGAGATTGGCAGGTTACTCACATTATTGTTTTCTCGATGGTTACTCAGGTTACAATCAAATCGCAATTGCTCCGGAGGATCAAGAGAAAACTACCTTTACTTGCCCCTTTGGCACATTTGCATATAGGAGAATGCCCTTTGGACTTTGCAATGCTCCAGCAACATTCCAAAGATGCATGTTGGCAATCTTTTCCGACATGGTAGAAAGGTTCATTGAGGTATTTATGGATGACTTTTCAGTATTTGGTTCCTCTTTTGATGAATGTCTTAACCATCTCTCTTTAGTACTTCAAAGATGTCAGGAAACAAATTTGGTTCTCAATTGGGAGAAGTGCCAATTCATGGTGAACCAAGGGATTGTGTTGGGACATGTAATCTCTAGCAAAGGAATTGAGGTGGACAAAGCCAAAATTGACATTATCACCAATTTGGCAACTCCCACAACCGTGAAGGGAGTAAGAAGTTTTTTGGGACATGCGGGCTTTTATCGTCGTTTCATTAAGAACTTTTCAATGATCACTCGTCCATTATGCAATCTGTTAGCTAAAGATGTTGTATTTCATTTTGATAAAGCTTGTATGGATGCATTCAATACTTTGAAACATGAATTAACCTCGGCCCCTATTATTATGGCACCAGATTGGTCGTCACCTTTTGAATTAATGTGTGATGCTTCTGACTATGCTATTGGTGCTGTTTTAGGGCAAAGGGTGAACAAGCTCCCACATGTGATCTACTATGCAAGCCGGACTCTAAATGATGCTCAACTTAACTATTCCACAACTGAAAAGGAGTTGCTTGCTATTGTTTTTGCTTTAGAGAAGTTTAGGTCATATCTTGTGGGATCTAAAGTTATTGTGTTTTCTGATCATGCAGCCCTTAGGTACTTGTTGACAAAAAAGGATGCTAAACCACGCTTAATTAGATGGATACTCTTGCTACAAGAGTTTGACGTGGAAATTCGAGATAAGAAGGGAAGTGATAATGTTGTGGCTGACCATTTGTCACGGCTCAATGAAAACCATGGAGTTGGACAACCTTTGCCTCTAAATGAATCATTTCCAGATGAACAACTCCTTGTTATTCAAGAAAAAGAACCTTGGTATGCTGATTTTGTTAATTATCTTGCTTGTGGTGTAATTAGAAATGATCTTTCTTTTCAGGAAAGAAAGAAGTTCCTTGCCATGGTAAAGCATTACGTTTGGGACGAACCATATTTGTTTAAATATTGCCCTGACCAAATCATTAGGAGATGTGTTCCAGAGAGTGAGCAACAAAGCATTCTAACGTTCAGCCATACATTGGCATGTGGAGGACATTTTGGGGCCAAAAAGACATCTCTAAAGGTTTTACAATCTGGTTTCTTTTGGCCTACTTTATTCAAGGATGCTTTTGATTTTTGTTCTAAGTGTGATAGGTGCCAGAAAATGGGGAACATTAGCCGAAGAAATGAGATGCCATTGAACAACATTTTGGTGGTGGAGCTCTTTGATGTTTGGGGAATCGATTTCATGGGCCCATTTCCATCCTCTTTTGGATACTTATACATACTAGTGGCAGTAGATTATGTATCCAAATGGGTTGAAGCCATTGCTACAAGAACTAATGATCATAAGGTTGTTTTGAATTTTCTTAAAGATGTGATTTTTTGTAGGTTTGGAACCCCAAGAGCTATTATTAGTGATGGTGGCAGCCATTTCTGCAACAAACCCTTTGAATCCTTGATGAAGAAGTACAACATCAACCACAAAGTGGCAACCTCGTACCATCCTCAAACCTCGGGACAAGTGGAGATTAGCAATAGGGAGATCAAGAACATTTTGATGAAGACCGTGAGCCCTACAAGGAAGGATTGGTCACTAAGGTTGAATGATGCACTATGGGCATATAGAACAGCATACAAAACCCCCATTGGCATGAGTCCTTATCGCCTTGTGTTTGGGAAAGCTTGTCACTTGCCAATGGAGCTTGAACACCGTGCATATTGGGCCATCAAGAAGTTCAATTTTGATTACAAAGATGCTGGCATAGCAAGGAAGCTTCAACTTAATGAATTAGAAGAACTCAGAAACGAGGCATATGAGAATGCCAAAATCTACAAGGAACGGACTAAGCTCTATCATGACAAGGCCATCCTACGGAGGGAGTTTCACCAAGGTATGAAAGTACTTTTGTATGACTCACGTTTGAGACTTTTTCCAGGTAAATTGAAGTCTAGGTGGGTGGGACCATTCAAGGTGCTGCAAACATTTCCCCACGGAGCTGTGGAGATAGAGAACATGAAGAATGGCACCTCTTTCAAAGTCAATGGGCAGCGATTGAAACCATATTTGGAGAAAGTGGAGGAAGAGCAAGTCTATCAAGTTGTAGATTTTCTTGAGTTTACAACACCGTAAACAAGCTACCATGTCTTGCCTAGACATTAAATAAAGCGCTTGCTAGGAGGCAACCTAGTGTGGTTTGTGTTCTTTCCTTATTTTGTGTTTATTTTGTCACCATTCCATATTCCTTGCCTACTTGCATTGCATACAGTTTTAAGCATTGAGGACAATGCTTAAGTTAGGTTTGGGGGTGAGGGATGGAAGGTTTGTTTTTGTGTTAGTTTTGGTTAAGTGTGTTTTTGGAAGGTTTGTTTTTGTGTTAGTTTTGGTTAAGTGTGTTTTTGCTTACTAATACGAATGTATATGAGGGCTATGTTTGCAAACAAACTATTGGGTTGCTATAAAGAAGTTTTGTATCTTGTTGTCATTTATAAAGATGTAACTTTTGAAATTATGATGATAGAGGTACCATACTCAAATTCTAGAAGAAGAATAGTGGAGACTACCCTAGTGAGTTATTTTGAGCCTAATTGCTTCTTTGAGAGGGTTTAAAGTGTTTCTACTCCTATCTTTTTCTTTCGATTTCACTTTAAATGATCTCATTACTTCTATTTTGATTGGATACTAAGAATTACTCTCTTTTGCAGATACCATGTGTTTAGTATCATTCATGAATGAACTCAATGAGACGATGTTAGGCTATGCATGTTTTAACTACTAAAAGGCTTAAATCCTATCCCTTTGTGTGCTCCATTCACCCTTGTTGCAGCCAAACACTTTAGCCTAATTCTTTCATCACCCACACCATACTTTACCATTCTAGCCCATTACAAGCCATACCTTATAGTTTGGGGAAATACCAAAGTGATGAAGACTAAAGGTACATTGAGCTTTAGAACAAGATTGTGGTCTGTACCGAGGTCACCTATGTTGAAGTTGTTTCTAAAAAAAAAAAAGTTATAAAAAAAAGGTAGAAACAAGTTCCAAATCTCCTCATTATAATGCATAGGTCCTGGACGCCAAAAACAAAGAAGAAAGAAGACAAATGCAAGTGAAGAGCATGATCCTCAAGGACACTTTGGTATGCCCCAAGCTCTAGTATTTCATATCACTTCTTTCGTAACCCATAACCTAAGCCTTACATTACAATCTTGAGAAAGACCTAGCTGATCATTGAGGATGTATTCATGGGTGGTGGTAAGTGTGTGTGTTATCTATATTCTTAGCATTTGATTCATTTCATGAGATCTACTCAGAAATTGTGCTTTTTTATTTCAGATTTCATATGTGAGAATTTTGATTCCCTTTACATAACTTCACTCATATATGTTTGTGGAGAGACTAAACCTTAGGATCTGAGTGAAAACTTGAGTGGAATCTGTGAGGAGTAGAGTTGAGGCGAATTCTATCTTAAGCATTTGGGTATGGTGACCTTGAAGTTGTAAGACATGGAGAAATATCTTTATACTTTACAGTTGATACAATTCTTTGAAGTGGAAAACTTTTGAGTTCGAATGTATGACAAGGCTTTCATTGGTTCTTATTAGTTTGTTTAAAGCATGTATTAACCAAATTGTTTGCAGTTTTGTTGATGTTTGTGGGTGTCATCACTGTAAGCCCTCAGGAGACACAACTCCTCCAACTAGGGACACCTAGGGGTTCAAAGGCTTGTTGTGCATGCTGAGTGGAATCGTTTGGCCAGCGAAAGTGGTTTAGTTAGATGTTAGTGTTTTGTGTTTTTAGTTTTAGGTTTCCTCGAGGACTAGCAAAAACCAGGTTTGGGGGTATTTGATAACTCACATATTGCATGCATTTATATCTTCCATATTTGGTGTATTTGTGATGTCTTTGTATTAAACTGGTTGCATTTTACATTATTTGGTGTTAGTGTGCAGCCAAGTGTGTAATAGGATCAATTGGAAGGCAAATGAAGTAAAAACATTTCTTTTGGTAGCTGAGCATTATTCCAAACGTGGAGAGGATTCTGGGGAGTTAATTTGGAGTCCAAATGAGGAATCTAGGATTAATTTGGCTGCTGGAATTTCAGGAAAAGACAAGGAAGGAAAGTGGTGCAATTCGGCCATATTGGGTGATTCTAAACAAGGCAGAAACGCTGGAGTCAGATTTGGTGGTTCCACACAAGGCAAGAAGGTGTAAACCTGATTTGCAAGTGGTGAAAACAAGGAAAAAACGCTCAAAACACATGCCATACGTGGAAACACCATTTACATCAGATTTGAGCCATTTAACTCACCTTAAACACTTACCTTGTTTGTCATCTTCTCAGCCATATTTTAAAATAGTGCAAACCTGATTTGGAGGTGGAAAATAAGGGAACAAAGTTCAAAACAAATGCCATTCTCATAAATACCTTTAAATCAGATTCTAGCCTTTTATATCACCATCAACACTTACCTTTTATGCATCTTTTCAGCCCCTATTTAAACCAAGCGAATTAGGCATCAAAGGGGGACTTCTCTCTCAATTTTATTCCTTCATTCCCACACCCTAGCCGCACCACCGTTGTCCATTTTCTCTCCCATTTGCAGAAACTATTCAACCCTAGCCGTTCCACCTTCATTTGCAACACACTTGGAGAGCCAACGCCAAAGGCCACCCTTAAGGGATTTCGACATCAGTTTTGCTTCAAGGGTTCTTTCTCCTTAATTTTATGTTCACTCATGTTGTATATTTTTATGTCAAACATTCTGTAAACATGAAGTGTAACTAATCTCTTTCTAGGGATTCGATGTAGCCTTGCAAGACTACCATGTATTTAAGTTAGAATGCTCAGTTGATCCATCTATTTCTTGTTTCATTCTCTGATTTAATTGTGACTTTGTGTGTTGATTTTAATATTTGATCACCATTTAAATTATCCACAAGTTGTTTAGCCAAGATTAGAGCATACATCATGCATATTCTTGGTGGATATGTGAATGAGTGAAGGGAATGTTTTGCAAACAATCTGCCGATTGTTCCCTTTGGTTTTATGAAAGTTTCTTGTGTATGACACATTCTTGATTAGGAACCGAAGTTGCACATCACAATTAGGTTCAAGATTAGGAACATTTGATCAAATCCACACATCATATGGTTGATCATATCTAAGTGAAACAAACTCAAGAAGTAGGTAGATGGCTGAGTATGAACTGACTTAACACACATGGACTTGTTTTAGCAATGGTGAAATCGAATCCCTAGTTTCATCTCCATTGGTGCTACCCCATTTTATTATTTGTTGAATCATTTTCTTGTGTTTACTTCATTTTCTTATGCTTTCAAGTTACAACTACACATCTGTCTAAATTGATTAGTTTTATTATCTAATAGGGTTCTTACATAACAAGTGGTTGTAAAGGTCCAATTAGTCCCTGTGGATTCGACACCCTTACTTGTGCCATTATACTAAACATATTTTAGCACTAGGAAGGAACACAACAACAACAACCCCTTGCCGCACCACCAAAACCCCATAAACCCATCTACAACCCAGAAATCATCCCAAACCACCCACACCATCTCTGCCGCAGCAAGGAGAAGAAGAAAGAGGACCTTAAACGTGCAGAATTTCAAGTGGATTCCTTGGGCGTTTTAGGTGTAATCAATCCTTCGTTCTTTGTGTTTAAATTCAATTTTATTTCTCTTTCTGTGAACATGAGAGGCTAAACCCCTAGATAGCTAGGGGGTGATTCGAAACCATGTTTATGCTTGCAATATGAATTGATTACCTTTGGTTGGAATTTCATGAATGGTGAATTCAATTTGTTTAACTGCTTGATCGATAACTTATTTGTGTATGTTTGTTGAGAGTGCACGCTTAATTTTCATGCATGAATATGACGCTAGAATATAAGTGAGTTTCACCTAATAGTTATGAACTTATATTCACAAGTAGTGGAGGTTGCTTATAAACAATCGCGTTAAATGAATTCTTGGCACTAGTTTCATGCTCATCATAGTAACGAATGCCTCGTCAACACTTATAGTTTTCATGATGCTTAATGATCTTTGATTGTATCTTTATTGTGCTTTTCACGTAAAGGACTTTTGGAGAATGTTTTGAATTGCGTTGCGCTAACCCATCCAATTCATTAACTTAAGGAGAACTTGACGGTTAATTTAAGCGGACCTAATTAACCCGGGGTGTTGAGTTTCATAATTCATCGAAAGACCAACTGAAAATCAAATTGTATGCAAGTGTGACATGTGTGGAGAAGAACCTTCTAGCTAGCATTCCATCCATATTTTCATCACATTCATCTTTACAATCTGCCCTTAATTACAATCTGTGCATTTTATTTAATTTCGTCAAAAACCTCAATCCCCCTTACTTTAGTGTCCAATTTAGTTAGAAAGTGTCTTAGTTTGTGTTTTTAAGTGTTTTGATTCAAGTTATTACCCAAATTCGTCCAAATTCACCAAAGTGCTCAAAACTGCCCAGAAAGTGTTTTTAAGGCAGTTTTGAGTGTTTTGGTGCTGTTTTGAGTCTTTTGATTTGTTTTAGTGTTTCTATTGTTTAGTTTTGCATTCTTTGAGTCTAGTTTAGTGTTTTAACCTTTGTTTTACGTTTTTGAGTCAGTTTCCAAGTGATTTTGCAATCCCTCCTAATCCCCGGTTAAGAACGATCCCTACTTATACTTATACTACAATTGTCACAAGAGGGTTTTAATTTGTGTGCTTATTTAGTTCGCATTACAAACACCCTTGCCGCAACTACCTAGGCACCCTAATGCATTCAACTCATCCAATTCGGCCACCAAGGGTAAGTTGGGTTCAAATTCGATTAATTCTAACTACGTTCCACCCAATGTTCCTTTTCCTCAGAGATTTTTGCAAACAAAGAAGGCGGAGCAGGAGAAAGACATTCTTGAGACGTTTAGGAAGGTCCAAGTAAACATTCCTTTACTTGATGCCATTAAGCAAGTGCCTAGGTATGCAAAGTTTTTAAAAGAGTTATGCACGACTAGGAAAAGAATTGCAAATAAAGAAGTTGTGAAAGTAAGTGAAAATGTATCCGCGGTTTTGCAACGAAAGTTACCTCCAAAATGTAAGGATCCAGGGAGCTTTGAAACACTAAATTTGAACAATGCATGTTAGATTTAGGTGCTTCTATTAATGTCATGCCATATTCCATTTATGCATCTATGAACCTTGGTGAGTTAAAACAAGATGGCGTTGTAATTCAATTGGCCGATCGTTCTAATGTTTATCCCAAGGGAGTCCTTGAGGATGTTTTAGTGCAGGTCAATCATTTCATCTTTCCTACAGATTTTTATGTCTTAGAAATGGAGGATTCGAGCCATGCTCCATCATTGCCACTCTTGCTAGGCCGTCCGTTCATGAAAACGGCCCAAACCAAGATTGATGTGGCCAAAGGAGCACTAACAATGGAGTTTGGTGGTGATGTAATTAAATTCAATGTTTATGACTCTATTAAGAATCCTAACGATAGTCATTCTTGTTTTGTCATAGATGTGCATAAGGACATAGGGCCGAAAGGATCCACACTTATCACGAAGGATGTATCAAGAACCACCATTGGAGAAGAACTTGGAGTGATTGCCCTACAACCACCCAATATGGCCGAAAGTAGCCATGGTGACATTGTTGATAGGGCTGCCGATCTTGAGCCTTCACTACAATATGTTTGTAAGTCGTCAAGCCCAATTTCAATTCCCATTTCAAATAATAGGTTGTTACCTTCTGTGGTTCAGGTGACCAACCGATTTGAAGGTGGTGGGAGCATGTACATGGACTTTCGGAACCAAAACACCACCATCAAGGAGGATCACTATCCCCTCCCATTCATTGAGCCATATCATGAAAGTGTTGAAGGGCATGTTGTGGAGGAGATCCCATTGCATGCCGTGGGCTCCAATGGGCCATAAGCATACCATCGTCCGGCTGCAAGACGTTAAAGCAAGCGCTTGGTGGGAGGCAACCCATGCAATCACCAAGGAGAGTATGGCATTTACACTCCATACCCAGATTTGCGTCCCTAACCTCTTCTCTTTGTTATTTACATTCTGCCATGTTTAGTGTGTTTAGTTGCTGTTTGTGTGTTTGTTTTTGTTTAGTGTGATTTTAGGCTTGAAACATTGAGGACAATGTTTGATTTAAGTGTGGGGGGGGGGGGGGGGGGGCGGGTATCTAATGTTGTTAATGCAAATTCGTGGGATTTTATCACCCATAACTTCCAATGTTGTTCCTTGCTGTTTTTAAGTGTTTTTAAGCCATTTTAGAGTGTTTTAGTGTGTGTTGACTTAAAAATCCGAAAAACCCATAAAAATTTGAAAAATTGTTTTGAAAAACCCAAAAAGAGTTGTTTTTGTGTGTTTGTTTTGTTGTAGGTCACCTTCCAACACAATGATGAGGATTTGGTTTTTAATTGCATGATGGTTAAAGAAAGTTACAAACATGGATGGACGTTTGATATACTCTTTGGTTTATGCTTGGTTGTAGTTATAGTGTACGAATTCACATGTAATCACAAAGGAAAATTAGTTTTTGTAACATGCTTGAAGGAATGAACTCAAACTAACGCTACATCCCTGAGAGACTTGAGCCTAAATGTTTATTTGGAGAGTTATTAATCTGTGCATTCTTGTTTTCTAAAGTCGTTGCATGATCTCATTATTCTTTGCTTGGTTACTACTTAGAAGGCGTTTCATCACTTAGTTCCAAATGCTAGAACTCATGCCCATTTCATTCAAAGCATGTTATTGAGTTGCATAACACATATTCAAGATGAAGTTGTGTAGTGACCACCATCAAAGCCAGATAAGCCGTGTGCCCTTCGTTCATTATGTGTTTAAGTTTAACCCCATTGAGCCGTGTTAGCCCATGTTCTTTGTTAACCCATATTATCCTCACCTAGCCTAGATTAGGACCATCCGTACCCTTGTTCTTGAAGCGTAGTAAGCATGACTGAAAATGAATTCCTTTTGATTAATGTGTTGCAGAAAGTAAGTGTGGGGGAAGGAGTATTTATGTGAGTTTATGTGCCATAGGCACGGCTAGAAGAAGAAAAAAAAAGTTGTGAAAAAAAAAAAAGTGAAAAAGTATTGTGTGTTGAAGTAAGGGCCCAAAACAATGAATTAGGCCCTAAGAGTTGTTTGAATCTCCCCTATTTGTCTAAAAGTTGATTTCTGCATTCTAAGTGAATTCTAAGTCTCAATTTCATTACTTTGCTTGCTATTGCTTAAGGAACTTTTGTTTATCCCTATCTTTCCTCGTTAGCCAATACCCCAAGCCCCGTTACAACCCTTGACTTCTATCTTGAGTGTTGTGCATTTCAATTTGTGGAGTTTGAATTCGGTATGAGCATATGGTGTCACTGGTTCTCGCATCTAAGTAGTAGCATTCCATTCATGAGATCATATCTAAACATGTTTAATTACTCCAGAAATTGCGTTCTTTGTTATAATATATGTGAGTACTAGTCTTTCATGTTTACATCAATCTTTTCACATATAACTATTGTAGGGTGTGTAGTCAGAAAATCTGAGTGAAAATTGAGTGCATAACTAGTGAGGAATTGAGGGAATTCTCTAAGGCATGTTACTACATTCAAAATGTGTTTTAATTGATTAAATGCGAACTAGTGAATGGTGACTATGATTAAGTATGTGCTCGAGGGGAAGGAAGACTAAAAGCTATGTGAGTAATGATCTTTGACAGGTCATGTTTCATTGGAAATCCCTGAGGCAAACGTTGGAAGGTTTAGGTTATGTTTTGATTGTTTTGTTTCGTCTTATTTTCTTTAGTTGTTTTGTTTTGCTCGAGGACTAGCAAAAGTTAAGTGTGGGGGAATTTGATAGGAGCATATTCATGTGACTTAATTAGCTTGTTCTCGTGCATTTATGTTGTGTTTCCTTAGTTATTTTAGTGTTTAAAGTCACTTTTGTGTATTTTCAGATTATAAGGCCAAAGTGTGCAAGAAGTTGCAAATTGGAGTCTTTTGGAGCAAAAGAGGAATGAATGAGTTGAAGACTTGAAGAAACGATGAATTCCTACTCCAACGATGAAATCCTACTCCAACGAGGATTCCTACTCAAACAAGGTTTCCTACTTGAAGTAGGAAAGTTAACCCTAGGTTTCCCGTTTTGGTAACCTTTCCTAATCTTAAACGTCCGTATTTTCTAGCCACTTTGAAGGCCTTTGATAGGAGCATATTTAGGTGACTTACTTAGTTTTTAGTTATCCCTACCCTCGAGCATATACTTAACCATAGTTACCACACACTAGCTCCCATTTAATCAATTAAAACATGATTTTGAATGTAGTAACATGGCTTAGAGAATCCCCCAATTCCTCACTGGATACACTCTCTTTTCACACAGATTTTCTGACTACACTCCCTACACTAGGTATATGTGAGAAGATTGATGTAAATATGTAAACCAATACTCACATATGTATAATCAAAGAAGGCACTTTCGGGAATTATTAACATGTATATGATCTCATGAATGGAATGCCACTACTTAGACGCGAGAAGCAAGGATACCATATGCTCAAACCAATTTTAAACTCCACATATTGAAACACATAACAATCAAGATCGAAGTCTAAGGGTTGGAACGGGGCTAGGGTATTGGCTAACAAAGAAAGGTAAGGATAAACAAAAGTTCTTAAAGCAATAGTAAGCAAAGTAATGAAATAAACACTAGAATTCACTTTTGAATGTAGAAACCAACTTTAAACATGAAGGGAAGATTCACCCATAACTTAGGGTCAAATTCAAACTTTTGGACCCTTTCTTCAACAATCAACACTTGTGAGTTCATTCTCACTTATTTTCAACTCCTTTTTCTTTCTTTTCCTTCTTTTTCACGTTTTTTTTTTTTTTTTTTTCCGTGCCCTATTGTTTTCTTTGTGATTACATGTGAATTCGTAAATGTCAACTACAACTAAGCATAAACCAAAGAGTATATCAAACTTCGATCCATGTTTGTATCTTTCTTTAATAGTCATGCAATTAAAAACCAAATCCTCATCATTGTGTTGGAAGGTATCCTAAGACACAAACAAACATAAAAACAAAAACGACTCTAAAAACAACTCTTTTTGGGTTTTTAAAACACTCTTTTTCGATTTTTTTTCAAATTTTCGGATTTTTTGTTTAAGACACATAAAAACACTTCAAAATACACTAAAAACACTTCAAAACAGTGAAAAACAACTTTAGAAATGATGGGTGATAAAATCCCAAGAATTTGCATGAAAAACACTTTGTTTACCCCCCCCCCCCCCACACTTAAACCAAACATTGTCCTCAATGTTTTAAGCATAGACTCACAAACAAACAACCAAATAACACAACTAACAAACACGACAAACATGGCAAAATAAAAGCAATAAAGAGTAGGGTTTAGGAACGCAAATCTGGTTATGGAGCCGGAGATTCCTAGGTCTTCTTTATTTGAATGCATGGGTTGCCTCCCAAGAAGTGCTTGCTTTAACGTCTTCCAGCCGGACGATACCTCCTTTTAAACTCCCCTAGTGCCCACGGCATGGAGGTGATCTTTGAATGGGAGGTGATACTTGAAATGATCCGGTAATGGTTTAAATTCTAGAGTGGGTGCCTGAATCATTAACAACATATTAGTATAAAACAAAATTGAAATTCGGGGAGGTGGCTTACCTGTGTGCTTCGACATGAACTCAAGAATAAACACCCCTTCGAAAGTTGTAGGACTAGAAAATTCAGCTAGATTTGGTGTTTTGAGAGTTATGACTTGTCCCGTGTCATAAAATCCAATTTCTTTGCGAATTGTTGTCTCAAGTATATATCCTCTTTGACGAATTCTTGATATTCCACACTTTGCACCTTTGGAAGGGCTTCCAAGATGTCTTTTTCACTTTCTTCTTCCTTGGAATTCATGAACCTGCAAGGAATAGGGATATTTGGTGGAACGGGGTTAGAAATAATGAAATTTGGAACAACCTTACCTGAATTGGATGGCGTAGGGGTAATAGGTGCCTGCGGCAAAGGTGTTTCCACCCTTGCCGTGGGTTGGGTGTGTTCCTCTTCCTCAAATTGCAATCTTTCATCTTCCTTGTAATTTGATTTTGATGGTTTAGGCTCTGTTCCAACCTCCTTGCTACTTCTCAAGATGATTTCCTTGGCAGCTTCAAATCCTCCCTTCGGATTTGCAATGGTTGAAATAGGGAGTTTGCCTTGGTCTCGAAATTGTCCTACGAACTCCGCTATCTGCCCAATTTGCTTTTCCAAGTGGTCCAACCTTTTGTCTTGATTTTGCATTGCTTTGTCTTGATTTTGCATTGCTTTGTTTTGATTTTCTTGCCCCGGAGACAAATTGGTAAGTAACTTAAGAATTGTAGCATTATCTAAAGACGTACCTTGATGGTTTTGGGTAGATTGTGGTGGCTGCATAGGTGTTGAATAGAACTCCTCATATGGCTGCCAATATCCTTCTTGTTGAACATGTTGAGGTTCCCACCACATAGAGTTTGAGTGATCACTCCAATCTGAATTGTAAGTATTGGAAAACATGTCGTTCCTTGATTGATTATGATCAAACGCACCAACTCTTTGCATTTGTGACAAAAGAGAAGTAAGATTCGCTATTTGAGCTTGAATATTAGCAAGTGCCATGTCTTGCTTCTCTAGTACCTAAAATCAACAAAACAAAACACAAATCAGAAACTAAAACTAAAATAAATGAACAAAAACAAAGGGAAACAACGGGGGATTAGCAAACTTGCTAATCCCCGGCAACGGCGCCAAAAATTTGATGTGATATATAATAGCACACAAATTAAACCCTCTTTTTGACAATTGTAGTATGGATATAAGTAGGGATCGTTCTAGGCCGGGGATTAGGAGGGATTGCTAATCTAATGAAAACTGACTCAAAGATACAAAAATATGCTTAAAAACACTTAAACAAACTCAAAAGACTCTTAACTAAACTTATATGACTCAAAACAACACAAAACAATCAAAAAGACTCAAACTAGACTCTAGGACTCAATTTGGACGAAAATAGAATTGGTTTTGACTCAAAAGACTCAAAAACACACTTTAGGACAGATTTGACACAACTAAATAAAGGGGATTGGGTTTTGGACGAAATTAATGTAAAAACAAGTAACTAAAAGACTTAAATGAGATTTGGACGAATTTAGGAAAAACTATGGATGATTAGATAGCTAGAGGGTTGATGCGAACTAAATAAGCACACAAATTAAAACCCTCTTGTGACAATTGTAGTATATGTATAAGTAGGGATCGTTCTAAACCGGGGATTAGGAGGGATTACTAAATCACTTGGAAACTGACTCAAAAACTTAAAACAAAGGTTAAAACACTAAACTAGCTCAAAGAATGCAAAACTAAACACTTAAAACACTAAAACCAATCAAAAGACTGAAAACAGCACCAAAACACTCAAAACTGCCTTAAAAACACTTTCTGGGCAGTTTTGAGCACTTTGACTACTTTGGACGAATTTGGGAAATAAATTGATTCAAAACACTTAGAAACACAAACTAAGACACTTTCTAACTAAATTGGACACTAAAGTAAAGGGGGATTGAGTTTTTGGCGAAATTAAATAAAATGCACAGATTGTAATTAAGGGCAGATTGTAAAGATGAATTGAATGAAAATATGGATGGAATGCTAGCTAGAAGGTTCTTCTCCACACATGTCACACTTGCATACAAGATGATTTTCAGTTGGTCTTTCGATGAATTATGAAACTCAACACTCCGGGTTAATTAGGTCCGCTTAAATTAACCATCAAGTTCTCCTTAAGTTAATGAATTGGATGGGTTAGCGCATACACAATTCAAAACATTCTCCAAAAGTCCTTTACGTGAAAAGCACAATAAAGATACAATCAAAGATCATTAAGCATCATGAAAACTATAAGTGTTGACGAGGCATTCGTTACTATGATGAGCATGAAACTAGTGCCAAGAATTCATTTAACGCGTTTGTTTATAAGCAACCTCCACTACTTGTGAATATAAGTTCATAACTATTAGGTGAAATTCACTTATATTCTAGCGTCATATTCATGCATGAAAATTAAGCGTGCACTCTCAATAAACATACACAAATAAGTTATCAATCAAGCAGTTAAACAAATTGAATCCACAATACATGAAATTCCAACCAAAGGTAATCAAATCATATTGCAAGCATAAACATGGTTTCGAATCACCCCCTAGCTAAATAGGGGTTTAGCCTCTCATGTTCACAGAAAGAGAAATAAAATTGAATTTAAACATAAAGATTAAAAGATCGATTACACCTAGAATGCCCAACGAATCCTCTTGAATTTCTGCGCGTCTAAGTCCCTCTTTCTTCTTCTCCTTGCTGCGGCAGAGAGGTTGTGGGTGGTTTTTGGATGATTTTCTGATTTGGGGATGGTGTTATGGTGATATGGTGGTGCGGCAAGGTGGTGGAGTGATGGAGGAAGGTTTGTATAGTGGCTGGAAGGGTGGGGATGGATGCGGCAAGGTTGAATGGTGGCTGGAATGGGTGGTGAAGGCTGCGGCTGGTAGGTTTTTGGGTGATGGGATGTACGGTTTTGGGAGAGAGGAGGGATGGTGGCTGAATGAGAGAATGGGAGCTACGGTTGATGGGGCTGGAATGGATGGTGGATGCACGGATTAAATGGAGAATGGAGAGAATAATAATATGGTGGCTGCGGCTTATGGGAGAGAGTGAGTGAATGGCTACGGCTTAGGTTAAAATGTGAATGTGGCTGATATAAAATATGAATGAAAGTGAATAAATCAGCCTAGGCGGCTGCAAGGTTGTAGTTTTTATATAGGGTTATAAAAAGTAAAACCCTAGCTTATTAAATCAAAGGCTCACAAAATTCTGAAATTAAATAAGAAATTTAAAAGGGAGTTCACTAAAAGGTGCGGCTAGGGTTGATTTGAGAGGGAAATAGGTTTAAGTTTCAGAAATAAAAGGGAGAGTGGCTGCAAGGAAAAAGGGCTAGGGTTTAAGTGCATAAAATGGGCCCAAAATGCCCTCCCTTGAACGGCAAGGGAAGGGGAGAAGGGATAAGCCCACGGCAAGGTTGTGTAATTGGGTTAGGGCCTTGTTTTGTGTCCTAAAGTGCCCACAAGATCTTCAAAGTGGCTAGAAAATATGGACGTTTAAGTTTAGGAAATGTTACCAAAACGGGAAACCTAGGGTTAACTTTCCTACTTCAAATAGGAAACCTTGTTTGAGTAGGATTCCTCGTTTTGGTAGGAATTCATCGTTGGAGTAGGAATTCGTCGTTTATTCAAGTCTTCAACTCATTCATTCCTCTTTCGCTCCAAAAGACTCCAATTTGCATCTTCATGCACACTTTGGCCTTATAATCTGAAAATACACAAAAGTGGCCTTAAACACTAAAATAACTAAGTAAACACAACATAAATGCACGAGAACAAGCTAATTAAGTCGCATGAATATGCTCCTATCAAGGGTCCTTCTCCACACATGACACACTTGCATACAAATTGATTTCCAGTTGCTTTTCGATAAACCATAAACCTCAACACCCCAGATTAACCGTGACATCACTAATTAACCCTCATATTTTCCTTAAGTTATTGGATTGGATGACATCATACGACAACCCAAAGCATTCTTCAAAAGTTCCCTACATGACATCATAATAGAGATACAATCAAAGATCATTACGTTCTATGAAAATCATAAGTATTGACAAAGCACTTGTAACTATGACATCATGATACTCATGCTAGGAATTTACTTAACATGATTGTGAAAACTACCTTAACTACTTGTGAATATAAGTTTGTAACGATTATGTGAAACTCCATTATATTCTAGCCCCAAATTCATGCATGCAAACTAAGTGTGCACCCTTAATCAACAAACAAGAATAAGTTATCCATCAAACGGTTAAGTAAATTGCATTCACAATTTATGAAATAACAACTGGAATTAATCAATTCATATTGCAAATATAATCATGGTTTCAAAGTCTCCCCTAGCTAAAACAAGTTTAGCTCCTCATGTTTACAACAAAACAAAGAGAATATAAATTAAACATTGAAAACAAAGATAGAATACACCTAGAAACACTCCAGGTGGCTCCTCCTTCCTTCCTTGCTGCCAACAATGGGGATTTGTGTGAATTTAGGCTCTTGAGGTGTGGTGGATGGTGTGGTGTGGATTTGTGGTAGAGGGTGGTGGTTTTTGAGTTTTGTGGCATCAAGTATTTATAGGGTGAAGGGGAGGCACGAATTTGGGCTGAAAAGGAGAGGAATTAGGACTCCAAATCACCAAAGAACAAGGATACTTTCAATTAGATTCCAAGGAGGACAAGGAATGATCTTTGTGGCAGATTCTAGAACTTCTAGAAGGGTTACATGTGGCATAAATTTAATGCACGAAAATAGGGCTTCTAGAACTTGATATTTAGGTGATTTAATGTGAAAAGGAGTCCTCTTTGAAGTTGGATTTAAGGTAGGAAAAGATTAGGATAGGATAAGATAAGATAATGTTAGAGTTAGGAAAGGATAAGGTTGGTTAGGATAGAATAAGATAAGGTTGGATAAGGTTCCTTATTTCTTGCTATTTCCTTATCTTCTTTGCATTTGGACTTCTTTCTCCAGATTTGTAGCCTTTCCTAGCCTCTCTTGACTTCAATTTCGTCCATCCACATTGCTCCATAGTTAAGCTATCCAATCCATGCCCAACTCCAAATAGCCTCAAAATGCACTTTCTTGCTCCTTTTGCCATTAGGACCTAAAAACATACGAAAATAGTTTAAAAGACTAAAATAGATAGTAATTAAGTAACTAAATGCAAGGAAACAACATAACTAAGTAGCATAAATATGCTCCTATCAATCACAAGAGGATTCCTAATCACAAGAGGATTCCTAATTACAAGAGGATTCCTAATCACAAGAGGATTCCTAATCAAATGAGGAATCCTAGTCAAAGAAGGTTTCCTAGTTGAAGTAGGAAAGTTAAGCCAAGGTTTCCTATTTTGGTTTAATCTTTCCTAAGCCTTAATGACTCCATATTTCAGCAATATCAAAGGATCCTACCTATTATAGGTCACAAAACTTTCAACCTTAAGCAATGCCGTGTGTTTCCTTGTGTCTCCCTTCCTTGCCGTGCAAGGAAGGGCTTTGTTCCCTATTTTAAACACTTAAACATCTTCCTTTCTCCTACCTATTTCAGCCATAACTCACATACCTTTTTATATTCCTACATCCTTGCCTAAATTCAGAAATAAAAGACATTCCCTTTCTCTCTAACCTTTGCCGCAAGTCACATTCCTATTTCCTTCAAATTCTGATTTTGTGTTTCCTATTCTTCAAAGATTTAGAATTAATTCCTTTCCTAAACCAAGTAATAAAGCCTTTAGGTCTTTTCTTCCTTATAAATACCCTTGTGCCGCACCCTTAGAGAGCTAATTCCCCCTTCTACACAACCTGCCTTCATTCACAAACATATCCAACCTTGCCGCAGCTTTCCATCCAAATTTCCACCATCCATAGACTTCCAAACCTTCGTCCAAACCACCCTACACCACCACTAAGCCTTGCCGCACCACCATACCTCCATAAACCCAACTTAAACCCAGAAACTCATCCAAAAACCCACCTTAGCACGTGTGCCGTGACCTAGCAAAGAAGAGGAGAAAGAAGACGAAGCCTTGGACGTTTATGCATTCGAGTTGGAGTGTTGGAACGCTTCTAAGTGTAATCTATCTTTTGTTTTCAATGTTTAATTGTAATTTCCTTTGTTTTGTTATGAACATGAGAGGCTAAACTCGTTTTAGCCTAGGGATGCTTTAAAGCCATGATTATATTTATAATATGAGTTGATAAATTCCAGTTGTGATTTCATAAATTGTGAATGCAATTTACTTAACCGTTTAATGGATAACTTATTCTTGTATGTTGATTAGGGAGGCCTACTTAATTTGCATGCTTGAATTTGGTGCTAGAATATAAGGGTGTTTCACATAATCGTTACGAACTTATATTCACAAGTAGTTACGGTTGTTTTCACAATCATGTTAAGTAAATTCCTAGCATGCGTATCATGATGTCATAGTTACAAGTGCTTTGTCAATACTTATGATTTCCATTGAACGTAATGATCTTTGATTGTATCTCTATTATGATGTCATGTAGGGGACTTTTGAAGAATGCTTTGGGTTGTCGTATGATGTCATCCAATCCAATAACTTAAGGGAAATCTGAGGGTTAATTAGTGATGTCACGGTTAATCTGGGGTATTGAGGTTCATGGTTTATTGGAAAAGAAACTAGAAATCAACTTATGTTTGAATGTATCATGTGTGGAGAAGTATCCCTTGGCCATCCATTGGTTTTACTCAAATTCGTTCAAAAATCTGTTTTAAGTTTTAAGTTACTTGTTTTCTTTTAAATTCGTCCAAAAACAAATCCCCCTTTCTTACTTATTCCAAATATTTCCAAAAGTGTGTTTTAGAGTCTTTTGAGTCAAAACAAATTGTATTTTCGTCCAAATTAGTGTTAAGTGTTCAAAACTGCCCAGATTGTGTTTTTAAGGCAGTTTTGAGTGTTTTGTTGCTGTTTTGAGTCTTTTGGTTTGTTTTAGTGTTCTAGTGTTTAGTTTTACATTCTTTGAGTCTAGTTTAGTGTTTTAACCTTTGTTTTACATTTTTTGAGTCAGTTTTCAAGTGTTTTAGCAACCCCTCCTAATCCCCGGTTTAGAACGATCCCTACTTATACATATACTACAATTGTCAAAAGAGGGTTTAATTTGTGTGCTTATATAATTCGCATCAGCCTTGTATGCACTTTAGGACACAAAACAAAGGCCCTAGCCCACTTTAAAGCCCTTGCCGTGCCTTTCCCCTTCTTTCCTTCCCTTGCCGTGCAAGGGGGGGTATTTAGGTCCAAAGTTATGCACTTAAACCCTATTTCCCTTCCTAAACTAAACCCTAGCCGCACCTTGCAGCCTTGTCCCTTTTAATTTCTGATTTTATTTCCTAATTCTAGAAGCTTTTAACTTAATTTTAATTAACCAAAATAACTTAGGGTTTTATTTTTTGAAACCCTATATATTCTACATCTAATGCCGCACCCTAGGTTTAATTATCATTCAGCCATTCATTCAAAAACCTTTCAGCCGCAGCCACCATTCACCCTATTCTTCTCTGCCACAGCCTTGCCCCTCCATTCCAGCCATTATCCAACCTTGCCGCAGCCACTCCATCCATTCCCCACTCCATTCCCAACCTCCCTACACCTTCCCACCTCCTTGCCGCACCACCATATCACCCTAAACCCATCTATAACCCAGAAAACCATTCAAAAACACCATAAAACCTCTCTGCCGCAGCAAGAAGAAAGGAGAAAGAGGAGCTTAAACGCGCAGAAATTCAAGTGGATTCGTTGGGCGTTCTAGGTGTAATCAATCTTTTGTTCTTTATGTTTAATTTCAATTTTATTTCTCTTTCTGTGAACATGAGAGGCTAAATCCCTAGTTAGCTAGGGGGTGATTCGAAACTATGTTTATGCTTGCAATATGAATTGATTACCTTTGGTTGGAATTTCATGAGTTTTGGATTCAATTCGTTTAACTGCTTGATTGATAACTTATTTGTGTATGTTTATTGAGAGTGCACGCTTAATTTTCATGCATGAATATGATGCTAGAATATAAGTGAGTTTCACCTAATAGTTACAAACTTATATTCACAAGTAGTGGAGGTTGCTTATAAACAATCGCGTTAATTGAATTCTTGGCACTAGTTTCATGCTCATCATAGTAAAGAATGCCTCGTCAACACTTATAGTTTTCATGTTGCTTAATGATCTTTGATTGTATCTTTATTGTGCTTTTCACGTAAAGGACTTTTGGAGAATGTTTTGAATTGTGTATGCGCTGTCCCATCCAATTCATTAACTTAAGGAAAACTTGAAGGTTAATTTAAGCGGACCTAATTAACCCGGAGTGTTGAGTTTCATAATTCATCGAAAGACCAACTAAAAATCATCTTGTATGCAAGTGTGACATGTGTGGAGAAGAACCTTCTAGCTAGCATTCCATCCATATTTTCATCAAATTCATCTTTACAATCTGTGCATTTTATTTAATTTCGTCAAAAACTAAATCCCCCTTCACTTTAGTGTCCAATTTAGTTAGAAAGTGTCTTAGTTTGTGTTTCTAAGTGTTTTGATTCAAGTTATTACCCAAATTCGTCCAAATTAGTGAAAGTGCTCAAAACTGCCCAGAAAGTGTTTTTAAGGCAGTTTTGAGTGTTTTGGGGCTGTTTTGAGTCTTTTGGTTTGTTTTAGTGTTTTTATTGTTTACTTTTGCATTCTTTGAGTCTAGTTTAGTGTTTTAACCTTTGTTTTACGTTTTTGAGTCAGTTTCCAAGTGATTTAGCAATCCCTCCTAATCCCTGGTTTAGAACGATCCCTACTTATACATATACTACAATTGTCAAAAGAGGGTTTTAATTTGTGTGCTTAAATATTTCGCATCAGAGTGCCGTGTCTTCCATAGGAGAAGGAGACCCTTGTGCTGCAAGAATCTGCATCCATTGGAGACTTTGGGAGTTCTTTCTTCCCTCGTTTTGTTTCCATGTTTATTTTAATTTTCTTTTCAATTGTTATGAACATGTGTAACTAAGTTTTTCTTAGTTAGAGGTGAATTCGAAGCCATGGACTTATGTTTTATATGAATTGATTTCCTCCAGATTTTGTTTCTTGAATTGTGAATGTGATTTACTTAATTGATTTATTGAGAACTTGTTCTTGTGTGTTGATTAAGGATGCATACTTAGTTTTCATATATGAATTTGATGCTAGGATATAAGGGACTTTCACCTAATCGTTATGAACTTATATTCACAAGTAGTAAAAATCACTAGTCATGATTGTATTAAGTAAATTCTAGGCAAGAGTATCATGCAATTCATAGTTACAAATGCCTAGTCAATGCTTAGGGTTTCCAAAAAGCTTAATGATCTTTGATTTTATCTCTATTATGCAGTTCATGTAGGGAATTTGATAAGAATAATTTGATTGTCAATGCCTATTCCATCCAATTCAATGAAACTAGGAAAATCTGAAAGTTAATTTGTGTTTTTCACAATTAATTTGGGGCATTGTCATTCATGGTTTAAAGGGATAAAATCTGGAAATCAATTTGTGCTACATTTGTGCATGTGTGGAGAAGGACCCTCTAACTAGCCTTTTTCCCATTCAATTCACCTACTTTAGTGCCTAATCTGTTTAATTTACAATCTGTCAAATTTAATTAATTTCGTCCAAATCAATTCCCCCTTTTATTAAAGATTAGTTAGAAAAGTGTTTGAATCTGTCCAAATTAGTGTTTTGAGTCTAAGTTAGTTAAATTTCATCCAAATCACCCTTAGAGTCTAGTTTGAGTCTATTTGATTGTTTTGTGCTGTTTTGAGTCTTTTTAATTTGTTTTGAGTCATATAGGTCTAGTTAAGTGTTATTGAGTTTAGTTTAGTGTTTTAGAGTCTTATTTGAGTTGATTAGCATCCCTAGTTAATCCCCGGTTAGAACGATCCCTACTTGCATATATACTACAATTGTCACAAATAGGGTTTAATTTGTGTGTCAAGATAATTTTCACACCAAGGGTTTAATTTGAGTGCTATTATTTATCACATCAACATCACTAATTAACCCTCAGATTTTCCTTTAGTTATTGGATTGAATGACATCATTCGACAACCCAAAGCATTCTTCAAAAGTTCCCTACATGACATCATAATAGAGATACAATCAAAGATCATTACGTTTTATGAAAATCATAAGTATTGACAAAGCATTCATAACTATGACATCATGATACTCATGCTAGGAATTTAACTTAACATGATTGTGAAAACAATCTTAACTACTTGTGAATATAAGTTTGTAACGATTATGTGAAACTCCCTTATATTCTACCACCAAATTCAAGCATGCAAACTAAGTAGGCCTCCCTAATCAACATACAAGAATAAGTTCTCAATTAAACGGTTAAGTAAATTGCGTTCACAATTTATGAAATCACAACTGGAATTAATCAATTCATATCACAAACATAATCATGGTTTCAAAGCCTCCCCTAGCTAAAACGGGTTTAGCCTCTCGTGTTCACAACAAAACAAAGAAAACTTGAATTAAACATTGAAAACAAAAGATAGATTACACCTAAAAACGTTCCAACAATCCAACTTGAATGCAAAAACGTCCAAGGCTTCTTCTTCTCTTCTTCTTCCTTGTTATGCTGTGGCACAAAGGTTTTAGGGGTGAATTTGGATGTGTTTCTGGGTTAGGATTGGATTTGGGTTGGTAAGGGAGTGCAGCAAAGTAGAGGAACGGTGTATGGATGTGTGGTTGAAGGTATGAAAGTATAGGAATGGTGTAAAAGTGAATGAAGGCTGCGGCAAAGGGTGGTGTGTAAGGATGAAGGATGGCAGGTTGTGTATATGAGTGAATAGGGTCCTCTATAGGTGTGGCAAAGGGTTATTTATTTGAGGGTAAGAATCTTAACTTTTATTAAATGGTTTAGTAAAGAATTAGACCCCAAATCCACAAGGAAAAGAAGACTTAAAGTCAGAATCCAAAGGGAAAAGGAAAGGAACTTGCTGCAAGGAAGAATAGGAAAAGGGAATGTGTTTTAAGGCTGAAATTAGGCAATGATTTAGAATAGAATAGGAATGTAGGGTGTGGCATTGACCATGGTTAAAAAGGAATGTGATCTTGGGACACAAAATAGGGAAAAAGCTATCCCCTTGCACGGCAAGGAAAGGAAAGGGTAAGGTGATCCACAACAAAGGTTAGAATGATGCAATGAAGGTTTAGTTTGTGTCCTAAAATGCATAAGAGACCTTCAATGTTGCTGGAACTTAAGGCTTTTAGGATTAGTGATGCGAACTAATTAAGCACACAAATTAAAACCCTCTTTTAACAATTGTAGTAAAGATGCAAGTAGGGATCGTTCTAGACCGGGGATTAGGAGGGATTACTAAATCACTTGGAAACTGACCCAAAAACGTAAAACAAACGTAAAAACACTAAACTAGACTCAAAGAATGCAAAACTAAACAATAAAACACTAAAACAAACCAAAGACTCAAAGAATACAAAACACTTATAAACACAAACTAAGACACTTTCTAACTAAATTAGACACTAAAGTAAAGGGGATTGAGGTTTTGACGAAATTAAACTAAATGCACAGATTGTAATTTAAAGGCAGAATGTAAATATGAATGTGATGAAAATATGGATGAATGCTAGCTAGAAGGTTCTTCTCCACACATGTCGCACTTGCATACAATTTGATTTTCAGTTGGTCTTTCGATAAATTATGAAACTCAACACCCCGGGTTAATTAGGTCCGCTTAAATTAACCGTCAAGTTTTCCTTAAGTTAATGAATTGGATGGGTTAGCGCAACGCAATTCAAAACATTCTCCAAAAGTCCTTTACGTGAAAAGCACAATAAAGATACAATCAAAGATCATTAAGCATCATGAAAACTATAAGTGTCGACGAGGCATTCGTTACTATGATGAGCATGAAACTAGTGCCAAGAATTCATTTAACGCGATTGTTTATAAGCAACCTCCACTACTTGTGACTATAAGTTCATAACTATTAGGTGAAATTCACTTATATTCTAGCGTCATATTCATGCATGAAAATTAAGCGTGCACTCTCAATCAACATACATAAATAAGTTATCGATCAAGCAGTTAAACAAATTGAATTCACCATTCATGAAATTCCAACCAAAAGTAATCAATTCATATTGCAAGCATAAACATGGTTTCGAATCACCCCCTAGCTAAATAGGGGTTTAGCCTCTCATGTTCACAAAAAGAGAAATACAATTGAATTTAAACATAAAGCACAAAGGATTGATTACACCTAGAACGCACAACGAATCCACTTGAATTTCTGCGCGTCTAAGTCCCTCGTTCTTCTTCTCCTTGCTGCGGCAGTGAGGTTAAATGGTGTTTTTGGATGATTTTCTGGTATAGGGATGGATTTAGGGAGGTTTTGTGGTGCGGCAAGGTTATGGGGTGGTGTAGGAAGGTGTGGGATGGTGTAATGGTGGCTGGAATGGAAGATGATGGCTGCGGCAGTGGTTTTAGGTGGTGGTGGCTGCACTGTTTTTGGGAGGAAAATGGGAGAGGCACGGCTTGAATGGTGTGTGTGTGATGGTAGCTGCGTGAAGATGAGGGGGAGGCACGGAAATATGGGAATTGGAGAAATATGGAAGGGTGGATGCGGCTAAAGGACCAAGAATGGGATTTGCGGATGGAATGGAGAAAAGGGTTATGGGATCCACGGCCAAAGTGGATGGGGTTATGGTGATATGCGGCCTTGGGGAAAAAAATAGGGTTAATGGCTGAATAATCACCGCTTAGGGAGGATTATGGGCGAGAGCGGCTGAATAATTATGGAATGGGAGGTGAATGGCTTAGAGAGAAATTAGGGTGCTGGAATTGACGGCTTAGGTAAAAATAAAAATGGGATGGTGGCTGCATGGTAAATAGGGTTATTAGGGTGAATTCTTAATGGTGGGCCACGGCTAGAAAGGCAAAATAGGTTTTGTGGCTGTTTAGTTTTATTATATTTTTTTGCTGAAAAATATGAAAAGAAAAATAATAAGAGGTCCCTAAGGTGCGGCTAAATGGTGGAAACCCTAGGGCTTAGAAATTCAAACCCTCTTTTATTTTTATTAACTAAAATTCACCTAAAGGCTGCTAGAATTTAGGAAATAAAATCAGAAATTAAAGAGGGAATAATTAAAGGGTGCGGCTAGGGTTAGGTTAGGAGAGGGAAATAGGGTTTAATTTCACAACATTGGACAAAAGTGCCCCCCTTGCACGGCAAGGGAAGGGAATTAGGGTTAAGGCACGGCAAGGTTGTGTAATTGGGCTAGGGCCTTGGTTTTGTGTCCTAAAGTGCCTACAAGGACTTCAAAGTGGCTAGAAAATACGGACGTTTAAGATTAGGAAAGGTTACCAAAACGGGAAACTTAGGGTTAACTTTCCTACTTCAAGTAGGAAACCTTGTTTGAGTAGGATTCCTCGTTTGGTAAGAATTCATCGTTGGAGTAGGAATTCGTCGTTTCTTCACGTCTTCAACTCATTCATTCCTCTTTCGCTCCAAAAGACTCCAATTTGCATCTTCTTGCACACTTTGACCTTATAATCTGAAAATACACAAAAGTGGCCTTAAACACTAAAATAACTAAATAAACACAACATAAATGCACGAGAACAAGCTAATTAAGTCGCATGAATATGCTCCTATCAATTAGGAAAGGTCAAACCAAAATAGGAAACCTTGGCTTAACTTTCCTACTTCAAGTAGGAATCCTTCTTTGACTAGGAGTCCTTCTTTGATTAGGAATCCTTCTTTGATTAGGAATCCTAACATCTTTAGGTCTTCAATTTCGTCCATTCCTTTTGCTTCAAGCATATGCTATCCATTCCAAGTTCAATTTTGCTCCAAAAGGCTCCAAAATGCACCTTCTTGCTACTTTAGCCATATGGACCTACAAACACACGAAAATAGCTTAAAACTAAAATAACTATGAACTAACAACATAAATGTAAGAAAACAAGTTAACTAAGTCGCCTAAATATGCTCCTATCAAAAACAAGTAACTTAAAGACTTAAACAAAGTTTGGACGAATTTGGGGAAAAACTATGGATGATTAGCTAGCAAGAGGATTCTTTTCCACACATGATACATTTGAACACAAATTGATTTCCAGTTGCTTTCTCGATAAACCATGAACCTCAACACCCCAGATTAACCGTGACATCACTAATTAACCCTCAAATTCTCCTTTAGTTATTGGATTGGATGACATCATTCGACAACTCAAAGAATTCTTCAAAAGATCCCTACATGACATCATAATAGAGATACAATCAAAGATCATTACGTTCTATGAAAATCATAAGTATTGACAAAGCATTCGTAACTATGACATCATGATACTCATGCCAGGAATTTAACTTAACATGATTGAGATAACAATCTTAACTACTTGTGAATATAAGTTTGTAACGATTATGTGAAACTCCCTTATATTCTAGCATCAAATTCAAGCATGCAACTAAGTAGGCCTCCTTAATCAACATACAAGAATAAGTTCTCAATCAAAAGGTTAAGTAAATTGCATTCACAATTTATGAAATCACAACTGGAATTAATCAATTCATATCACAAATATAATCATGGTTTCAAAGCCTCCCTAGCTAAAACGGGTTTAGCCTCTCATATTCACAGCACAATAAAGAAAACTTGAATTAAACATTGAAAACAAAAGATAGATTACACCTAAAAATGTTCCAACAATCCTACTTGAATGCAAAAACGTCTAGGGCTTCTTCTCCTCTCCTTCTTCCTTGCTAGGCTGCGGCACAAAGGTTTTAGGGTGTGAAAAGTGGTGTTTAGTTTATTAGGGTCAAGGATAGATGTATGGTGATGCGGGATTTATACGCGCATAAATTAAACCCTCTTTTTGACAATTGTAGTAATGATGTAAGTAGGGATCGTTCTAGACCGGGGATTAGGAGGGATTGTTAACCACTTGGATTTGACTCAAAAACGTAAAATAACAATATGAAACAATATACTAGACTCAAAGAATGCAAAACTAAACTTTAAAACACTAAGACAAACCAAAAGACTCAAAACAACACAAACACACTCAAATCTGCCTAAAAACCACTTTCTGGGCAGATTTGAGCACAAACACAAATTTGGACGAAATTAAGTAATAACTTGACTCAAGAACGTAAAAACACAATATAAAACACTAAACTAACTCAAAGAATGTAAAACTAAACACTTAAAACATTAAAACAAACCAAAAGACTCAAACATCACCCAAAACACTCAAAACTGCCTTAAAATCACTTTCTGGGCAGTTTTGAGCACTTTGGTGAATTTGGACGAATTTGTGTAACAAATTGAATCAAAACTCTTATAAACACAAACTAAGACACTTTCTAACTAAATTAGACAATAAAGTAAAGGGGGATTGAGTTTTGGACGAAATTAAATTAAATGTACAGATTCAAATTAAAACAGATAGTAAAGAGAATTTGATGGAATTGAATGGATGGGAAGCTAGCTAAGGGGTTCATCTCCACACATGTTATACTTGCATAATAAAATGATTTCCAATTGCATTTCAATAAACCATGAATTCTCAACACCCCAAGTTAACCGTGATGCACTAATTAACCTTCAAATCTTCCTAACGTTATTGAATTGGATGATTGCATACGACAACCCAAAACATTCCCCACAAGTCCCCTACATGATTGCATAATAGAGATACAAGCAAGAATCATTACGCTCTATGAAAATTATAAATGTTGACGAGGCATTCGTTACTATGATTGCATGAAACTTATGCCAAGAATTCGTTTAACGCGATTGTTTATAAGCAACCTCCACTACTTGTGAATATAAGTTCGTAACTATTAGGTGAAACTCACTTATATTCTAGCGTCATATTCATGCATGAAAATTAAGTGTGCACTCTCAATAAACATACATAAATAAGTTATCAATCAAACAGTTAAACAAATTGAATCCACAACTTATGAAACGCAATTAGAAGTAATCAAATCAAAATGCAAGCATAAACATATATTTCGAATCACCCCCTAGCTAAAGGGGGTTTAGTTCCTCATGATTACAAAACAAAGAGAATTGAATTTAAACATTGAAATCAAAGAAACACCTAAACATTCCAACAACTCAAACTTGAATTGTATGAACGTTTAGGCACTCTTCTCTTTCTCTTCGTTGTGGCACAAGGTCTAAGGATAGTTTGATGGATTATGGATGATTTTCTGTGATGGAAGAATGTGTTTCTGAATATGGAAGAGTGTTGTGACTGAAATGTGTATGAATGAGTGTTGTGTGAAGTGTGTATGGTTTTTATAGGGAGATGAATGGATGGGAGAGGGAACATGACAGCTAGGTTAAGTGAATGCATGTGCAAAACAGCTAGGATGGCTGAAATTGTAAGGGGAATGCATGTGCAATGTTGGAAATCTAATGGGAGAAAGGTGGATGCATGTGTTGGCTGATTTAAAGAATGTGAGAGAATGATGAAAGGGGAAACATGACAGCTAGGTTATGATGATGAATGCATGTGGCTGATTTAATGGAGGAACAAGTGCATGTGCATGGTTTTGGTTGGAATGCAAGGGAATGCAATCTGAAATGGGAGAGATAAGTGATAAGTGTATGGATATGTGGTTTATGATAAGTTATAAGTGGTGATGATAAGTGATAAGTGATAAGTGATATGATATGTGGTTATGATATGTGGTGAATGATAAGTGGTGAATGATATGTGGTGAATGATATGTGGTGAGTGGTATGATATGTGGGAGTGTGGCTGAAATGAAGGAGTGGAATGTTGGAATGTTATGCACGGCTAAGGATATAGGAAAGGTTTAAATGTCCTAAAACTAAAGGTTCAAGGTTCCAACACTTTGGTCTTCAATTAGGTCTTCAATTTCGTCCAACACTTTGGCTCCAAGCATAAGCTATCCATCCTTAGCCCAAAAGTGCTCCAAAAGTCTCCAAAATGCATCTTTTTGCTCCTTTAGCCCTTTGGACCTACAAACATACGAAAATAGCTTAAAGTACTAAAATAACTAAAGAAACATAACGTAAATGCACGAGAACAAGCCATTTAAGTCGCATGAATATGCTCCTATCAAATACCCCCACACTTATCTTTTGCTAGTCCTCGAGCAAAACAAAACAACAAAAGAACACGAAACTAGACAAAACAAACAAAACACCACCTACACCTTCCAACAATCGTCTTACGGATTTCCAATGCACATGACAAGTTAAAAATCATTATTCCCACAGATTTTAGCCATCTTTACACTTAAATACATTCTTAATCATAGTCACCACATACTAGTTCACAATTAAGCATTTAAAACACATCTCGAATGTAGTAACATGCCTTAGAGAATTTCCTCAATTCCTTACTAGAATGCACTCTATTTTCACACAGATTTTCTGACTACACACCCTACACTAATTATATGTGAGAGAATGATGTAAACATGAAAGACTAGTATCTCACATATGTTATAACAAAGAAAGCATTTTCTGGATTTACGACAATGACATGAATATGATCTCATGAATGGAAAGCTACTACTTAGAACGAGAACCAGTGATTCCATATGCTCATACCAAATTCAAACTCCACATATTGAATACATAACATCAAGATAGAAGTTCAGGGTTGTAACGGGGCTAAGGGTAATGGTTTAACGAAGAAAGGTAAAGTAAAACAAAGGTTCTTAAAGTAATAGGAAGCGAAGTAATGAAATTGACACTTAAACTCACTTTTAATGGCAGAAATCAACTTTTAAACACAAGGGAAGATTCATGCTACAACTAGGGTCAAATTCACATTTTTTTGGATCCTTCCTTCAATAACCAATGCTTGTGAGATCATTCTCACTTATTTTTTTTCAACTCTTTTTTTTTTTTCTTTATTTCATTCTTTGGCCGTGCCCTATTATCTTCCCCCACACTTATTTTCTGCAGTATATTGATTAAAAGGAGTTCATTCTAAGTCATGCTTCACTATCCTTTAAGAACAAGGGGTTAACAAAGAAAATAAGCTTGAAAAGGCTCAAAAGGGTTAAAACTTACAACAAATAAGAAATATGAAAAGGGATAGGCTTTTTGGCTTTGGCTTGACTAACAACTTCATCTTATTGTATGTTATGCAAACAATATCATGCTTTGAATGAATTGGGCATGAGTTCTAGTATTTGGAACTATAATGAAATGCATTCCAAGTAGCAACCAAGCAAAGAATGATGAGATCATGCAACGAGTTTAGAAAACAAGAAATCACAGAAAATAACTCTCCAAAGAAGGTAATGGCTCGAGTCTCACAGGGTTGTAGCGTTTGTTTGAGTTCCTTCCTTCAAGCATGTTACAAAAACGAATTTTTCTTTTATGATTGCATGTGAAGTCATATATTATAACCATAACCAAGCATATACCAAGAGTAAATCAAACTTTTCTCTATGTTTATAACTCTTTTTAACAGTCATGCAATTACAAACCAAATCCTTATCATTGTGTTGGAAGGTACCCTAAGACACAAACACACAAAAATGACTCAAAACACTCTTTTTAGGCTTTTCAAAACATATTTTTCAAATTTTTATGTGATTTTCGGAGTTATAAAAACAAAACATACTAAAACACTCTAAAACAACTTAAAAACACCTTAAAACAGCAAGGAACAACATTTGAAGTAATGGGTGATAAAATCCCACGAATTTGCATTAACAACATTAGTTACCCCCCCACACTTAAATCAAACATTGTCCTCAATGTTTTAAGCATAGATTCAAACAAAACAAAAGTAAACACACAAAAAGCATTTAAACATACTAAACATGGCAGAATGTAATTAACAAATAGAAGAGTTTAGGGACGCAAATCTGGTTATGGAGTGTAAATTCCCTCTTCTCCTTGGTGATTGCATTGAGGCTTTGATCTTTGTGATTCCACAGGCTCATTCTTGAACTGGTTTCCTCCCATCGTTGATTTTCCTTTGTGCTACTCTTGAACTGGGCAGCAGGATTCTTTTGGTCTCCCCCGGAGGTCTGAGCTTTCCCCTTTTATCTGTTTCTTTGTTCAATCTTTGCAGGAGTGGTCCCTTCTCTGGAAGTGTATCAACCATTGAAGATGACTACTCGAGAGCAACGCTAGGTAAGCAATCAGGAATAAATTCCAGGCAGTCGTATCCAGATCGGAAGACTGACTCCAAGTGCCGGCTGATTGCTTCTTTCACTTTGCCATGCGAGTAAGAACAAGGACAAAGAAAAGGACAGGGAAAGAGCATGATATGAGATACTTTTGCTTTTGACCTTGATGATATGAGATACCTTTGTTTTTGAAGAAGCGGTGAATGAATCAGCACATGCTTCAATCTACCGTTTCCTCCTGGGTCATCTATACTCCAGGCATCTCGTATCATCTTTGGGGAAGAAGAAAAAATTGAGTATTTCGAAAGGCTTTGCTGGGAGTGCGCCCTCAGAGGTGAGGGAGAGTTGGGCATTTTCTTCAAGTCTGCCTTGCCATAAAAGATGAAGGTCGACATATATAGAGATAATAGCAAGTGGTGGTACTGTTCTTTTACCTTTGTCGACAGACGTTTTGATCCCGCAAATCCGGCTTTTTGAAATAGCAGGCGCCTCTTCGATTTCTGAGCAGGCGCCCCTTCGATTTCTGAACGACGCCCCTTCGCTTTCTGAACGACACGTGGTAGTGCAGATGCGGCTCATTTTGACAAAGCTGCACGAGTTTTCTGAAAAGCAGAGAAAGCGTCGCCGAACTTTGCGCTTGTCGGCTAAAGATGTGTAGTTGCGATGATGGCCTCCACGTGTTTTCGCCTTTGTCAGATATCTTTTGACAAAGTTGAACGCGTTTTCTGAAAAGCCGCGAACGCGTCGCCGAACTTCACGCAGGAAAATCCGGATTTTTGAATTGGTGGTCGTGTCGCCTTGGCTTTTTATTGCGGTATTGATCACCACTAACATACACACTCTGAAGATTTCCCATTCTTGAGAATCGTCTCCGGCCCTTTGAAAATTTACTCCATTCCTTCTCTTTGAACACCTTTGAAAAATGACTAACCCATCGAACCTTAGCTTAGATTTGAGTCTCAGCAGCGATCCGGTTGCACCCCGTCAAGGTAATGTATGGCGTCCTTCTTTTTTATCTTTTAACGGTCCTCTTACAGGTGAAGACTCCATGATGACGGATGCAACAACAGCTACAATAGTAGCTAGGAACCTCCTTACTCCTAAGGATAGTAGGCTGCTTTCAGGACGGTCCGATGAGTTGGCCGTTCAAGAGTCCTTAGCTCTCAGCGTTCAGTGTGCGGGCTCTGTGTCCAACATGGGCCAACGCCTACTGGCTCGCTCCCGTCAGGTTGAATCGTTGATGGCAGAGGTGGAAAGTCTCAAGCAAGAGATCAAGCAGCTGAAGTATGAGAATAGAAGTTTGCATGTGCTTGCAAATAACTATTCGTCGGGCATGAAGAGGAAGCTTGATGAGCTGCAAGAGTCTGAAAGTCGGATTCAAAGTGACCGTCAAAGGTTTTCGTCTTATCTCCAGAGGCACCTTTTTCCTGGGTCATCCAGCGTTTGGCCAAGTATTGAGGCTTGGAATGCTCTAGCTCCGATGCCTCCAGCTCCGACGCCTTCTGCTCCGATGCCTTCCGCTCCGATGCCTTCTGCTTCTATGCCTTCCGCTTTTATGCCTTCCGCTTCAAGAGTATTGCCACGTAGTGGGGCTTCAAGCAAACAACCTCTGTGAAGGCTACATCTCCTTTATTTTTTTTTCTTTTTCTTTTTTTTTTTTTTTTTTTTTTTTTTTTTTTTTTGAATCAATCGGCATGGAATTTATCTTTGAATGGGCGGTGATACTTGAAATGATCCGGTAATGGTTTAAATTCAAGATTGGATGCCTGAATCATTAACAACATGTTAGTATAAAAGAAAATTGAAATTGGAGGAGGTGGCTTACTTATGTGCTCCGACATGAACTCAAGGATAAACACATCTTCTTTGAACATTTCAGGAACTTTGCCCTTGGACAGATTTGATGTGAGGATTGGTCCTTGTCTTGTGTCATAAAATTCAACTTCTTTGGGGTTGTTTGCCTCAAGAACGTCCTCTTTGATGAATTCATGATATTCCCTACTTTGCACCTTTGGAAGTGCTTCCAAGATGTCTTTTTCACTTTCTTCTTCCTTGGAATTCATGAACCTGCAAGGAATAGGGATATTAGGTGGAATGGGGTTAGAACTAATTAAATTTGGAACAACCTTACTTGAATTAGATGGCGTAGGAGCAATAGGTGCCTCCGACAAAGGTGTTTCCACCCTTTCCGTGGGTTGGGTGTATTCCTCTTCCTTGTGATTTGATTTTGATGGTTGAGGGTCCGTTCCAACCTCCTTTTCACTTCTCAACATGAAAGCATTGGCGGTTTCAAATTCTCCCTTCGGATTTGCAATGGTTGAACTAGGAAGTTCGCCTTGGTCGCAAATTTGTTCTACAAACTCCGCTATCTGCCCAATTTGCTTTTCCAAGTAGTCCAACCTTTTGTCTTGATTTTCCCTCTCTTTGTTTTGAAGTTGGACTCCCTGCGTCAAAGTAGTAAGTAATTGAAAAATCTTATCATTATCACTTGAATTACCTACATCGCTTTGGGCAGGTTGTGGTGGCTGCATAGGCGTTGAATAGAACTCCTCATATGGCGGCCAATATCCTCCTTGTTGAGCCTCATTGTCTTGATTTTGTGAGCCCTGCACCAAACAAATTAATTCATTAAGCTTTTGATTATAATCTATTGACGAACTTGAGTTTGGTTGGGCATATTGAATATGAGGTTGTGGTGGCTGCATAGGTCTTGAATAGAACTCCTCATATGGCTGCCAATATCCTTCTTGTTGAACATGTTGAGGTTCCCACCACATAGAGTTTGAATGATCACTCCAATCCGAATTGTAAGTATTGGAAAACCCATCATTCCTTGAAAATGTACCAACGCTTTGCATTTGGGACTTTTCCATGAGCTGTGACAAAAGAGAAGCATTATCTAGTGCCATGTTGTGCTTCTCTAGTACTTAAAATCGACAAACAAAATACAAATCAAAAACTAAAACTGAAATACATAACAGAAACTAAAACTAAAACTAATAAGAAAACGAAAATAACAATCCAAAGGATTAGCAAAGTTGCTAATCCCCGGCAACGGCGCCAAAATTTGATGCGGGATTTATACGCGCATAAATTAAACCCTCTTTTTGACAATTGTAGTAATGATGTAAGTAGGGATCGTTCTAGACCGGGGATTAGGAGGGATTGTTAACCACTTGGATTTGACTCAAAAACGTAAAATAACAATATGAAACAATATACTAGACTCAAAGAATGCAAAACTAAACTTTAAAACACTAAGACAAACCAAAAGACTCAAAACAACACAAACACACTCAAATCTGCCTAAAAACCACTTTCTGGGCAGATTTGAGCACAAACACAAATTTGGACGAAATTAAGTAATAACTTGACTCAAGAACGTAAAAACACAATATAAAACACTAAACTAACTCAAAGAATGTAAAACTAAACACTTAAAACATTAAAACAAACCAAAAGACTCAAACATCACCCAAAACACTCAAAACTGCCTTAAAATCACTTTCTGGGCAGTTTTGAGCACTTTGGTGAATTTGGACGAATTTGTGTAACAAATTGAATCAAAACTCTTATAAACACAAACTAAGACACTTTCTAACTAAATTAGACAATAAAGTAAAGGGGGATTGAGTTTTGGACGAAATTAAATTAAATGTACAGATTCAAATTAAAACAGATAGTAAAGAGAATTTGATGGAATTGAATGGATGGGAAGCTAGCTAAGGGGTTCATCTCCACACATGTTATACTTGCATAATAAAATGATTTCCAATTGCATTTCAATAAACCATGAATTCTCAACACCCCAAGTTAACCGTGATGCACTAATTAACCTTCAAATCTTCCTAACGTTATTGAATTGGATGATTGCATACGACAACCCAAAACATTCCCCACAAGTCCCCTACATGATTGCATAATAGAGATACAAGCAAGAATCATTACGCTCTATGAAAATTATAAATGTTGACGAGGCATTCGTTACTATGATTGCATGAAACTTATGCCAAGAATTCGTTTAACGCGATTGTTTATAAGCAACCTCCACTACTTGTGAATATAAGTTCGTAACTATTAGGTGAAACTCACTTATATTCTAGCGTCATATTCATGCATGAAAATTAAGTGTGCACTCTCAATAAACATACATAAATAAGTTATCAATCAAACAGTTAAACAAATTGAATCCACAACTTATGAAACGCAATTAGAAGTAATCAAATCAAAATGCAAGCATAAACATATATTTCGAATCACCCCCTAGCTAAAGGGGGTTTAGTTCCTCATGATTACAAAACAAAGAGAATTGAATTTAAACATTGAAATCAAAGAAACACCTAAACATTCCAACAACTCAAACTTGAATTGTATGAACGTTTAGGCACTCTTCTCTTTCTCTTCGTTGTGGCACAAGGTCTAAGGATAGTTTGATGGATTATGGATGATTTTCTGTGATGGAAGAATGTGTTTCTGAATATGGAAGAGTGTTGTGACTGAAATGTGTATGAATGAGTGTTGTGTGAAGTGTGTATGGTTTTTATAGGGAGATGAATGGATGGGAGAGGGAACATGACAGCTAGGTTAAGTGAATGCATGTGCAAAACAGCTAGGATGGCTGAAATTGTAAGGGGAATGCATGTGCAATGTTGGAAATCTAATGGGAGAAAGGTGGATGCATGTGTTGGCTGATTTAAAGAATGTGAGGGAATGATGAAAGGGGAAACATGACAGCTAGGTTATGATGATGAATGCATGTGGCTGATTTAATGGAGGAACAAGTGCATGTGCATGGTTTTGGTTGGAATGCAAGGGAATGCAATCTGAAATGGGAGAGATAAGTGATAAGTGTATGGATATGTGGTTTATGATAAGTTATAAGTGGTGATGATAAGTGATAAGTGATAAGTGATAAGTGATATGATATGTGGTTATGATATGTGGTGAATGATAAGTGGTGAATGATATGTGGTGAATGATATGTGGTGAGTGGTATGATATGTGGGAGTGTGGCTGAAATGAAGGAGTGGAATGTTGGAATGTTATGCACGGCTAAGGATATAGGAAAGGTTTAAATGTCCTAAAACTAAAGGTTCAAGGTTCCAACACTTTGGTCTTCAATTAGGTCTTCAATTTCGTCCAACACTTTGGCTCCAAGCATAAGCTATCCATCCTTAGCCCAAAAGTGCTCCAAAAGTCTCCAAAATGCATCTTTTTGCTCCTTTAGCCCTTTGGACCTACAAACATACGAAAATAGCTTAAAGTACTAAAATAACTAAAGAAACATAACGTAAATGCACGAGAACAAGCCATTTAAGTCGCATGAATATGCTCCTATCATATGGCAGGAAGGTATGATGAAGGGAAGAGCATGGAATGGTGCAAGGAAGGGGATGAAGGCTACGGATTGATGTGTAAGGATGATGGATGGCTGGTTGTGTATATGAATGAATAGGGTTGTATATGGGTGCGGCAAAGGGTTATATATTTGAGGGAAAGGATCTTAACTTTAATTAATTGGTTTAGGAAAGATTTGGACCCCAAACCCTCAAGGAAAAGGAGAATTAACGTCAGAATCCCAAGGGAAAAGGGAAGGAAACTTGCGGCAATGAAGAATAGGAAAGGGAAAGTGGTTTCCTTTGCACGGCAAGGACTAGAATGGTGCAAGGAAGGTTTTGTTTGTGTCTTAGAATGCATAAGAAACCTTCAATGTTGCTGGAACTTAGGGACATTTAGGATTAGGAAAGGTCAAACCAAAATAGGAAACCTTGGCTTAACTTTCCTACTTCAAGTAGGAAACCTTCTTTGATTAGGAATCCTTACATATTTAGGTCTTCAATTTCGTCCATTCCTTTTGCTCCAAGGATATGCTATCCATTCCAAGTCCAATTTTGCTCCAAAAGGCTCCAAAATGCACCTTCTTGCTACTTTAGCCATATGGACCTACAAACGCACGAAAATAGCTTAAAATACTAAAATAACTATGAACTAACAACATAAATGTAAGACAAGAAGCTAACTAAGTCGCCTAAATGTGCTCCTATCAACGGCCAACTATTAGGATCAGGAATTGGGCTTCTAGAAAGAATGTTTTAGTACAGATTTCTGAACCTAAAGGGACAAGGACACACCCCATAGGTGTAGGAAAGGATTACAACTCCTAAACGACCAAGGGAAGGGCATATATGAGGCACATAAGGGATAAGGCTTCTAGAATCTAAGTTATGTATTTAAATGTATAACTAATCCCTTCTACATAGCTAGAATTAAGGCACAAACTGATTTGGATAAGATAAGATAGGATAATGCTAGATTTAGGAAAGGACAGGGTTGGTTAGGATAAGATAAGATAAGGTTTGTTTAGATAATGTTTTGGATTAGATAGGATAAGGTTCCTTCTTCGTAGCTGATTCCTTATCTTCAAAACTTCCAATTTTGCTTCTCCAACTCTTAAGCACATTCCTAGACACCTTTGGTCTTCAAATTCGTCCATCCATCTTGCTCCACTCAGAAGCTATCCAATTGATGCCCATAACTGCTCCAAAAGGCTCAAAATTGCCTTTTCTTGCCAACTTTGTCATTAGGACCTATAAATACATGAAAATAGCTTAAAACACTATAATAAGTAGTAATTAGCTAACTAAATGCACAGAAACAACATAACTAAGTAACATAAATATGCTCCTATCAAATTTCCCCACACTTAGCTTTTGCTAGTCCTCGAGCAAAACAAAATAAACAAAACAAACAAAACATGATGTGATATATAATAGCACACAATTTAGACCCTATAATTGTAGCTGTAGTATATGAAAATAGGGATCGTTCTAGGCCGGGGATCAACTAGGGATGCTAATCTACACAAACGCGACTCAAAAACTCAAAACTGGACTTAGAAACACTCAACTAGACACTAAAAACTCAAAATACACTAAACAGACTCTAAACAACACAATACTAGCAAAAAGACTCAAAACACTAAATTGGACAGATTCAAACACGTTTCTAACTAATCTAACTGGTGCGAAAATTAACTTAACACACAAATTAACCCTCTTGTGACACTTGTAGCATATAAGTAAGTAGGGATCGTTCTTACACCGGGGATTAGGAGGGCTTGCTAAACACTCTAAACTGACTCAAATAACTAAAATTAACCTTTCAAACACTTAAACTCACGTAAAAAGACTCAACTACGTTCACAAGACTCAAAATAGGCTAAAAACACTCAAAACTGCCTTAAAAACACAATCTGGGCAGTTTTGAACCTAAACACAACTTGGACGAAAATTGGTTCTAACTTGACTCAAAACTCTAAAAAACACAATCTAAAACATATTTGGACCAATTAGACACTCTAGAATAAACGGGGATTTGGTTTTGGACGAAAATAAACAAAACAAAACAAATATGTAAACTAGGCAGATTTTGATGAAATTGGTGGAATTAAATGGATGATGAGATGGCTAGGAGGTTTTTCTCCACACATGGCATACTTGCATACAAAATAATCTCCAGTTGCTTATTCGATGAATTTATGAACCTCAACACCCCAAGTTAATTAGGTACGCTTAAATTAACTCTCAGATTTCCCTTAGGTCATTGAATTGAATGGAATCAGCGCATTGCAATCAAATTATTCCTTAAAAGTTTTCTATATGAAAGCGCATGATAGAAAGACAATCAAAGATCATTAGGTTCTATGGAAATCATAGGTGTTGACGAGGCATTCGTAACCATGAAAGCGCATGATACTTATGCCAAGAATTCACTTATCATAATTGTGACCAACAATCTTAACTACTCATGAATATAAGTTCCCAACGATTAGGTGAAGTTCCCTCATACCCTAGCATCATGTTTATGCATGCAAATTAAGTGTGCACTCTCAGTTCATATACATAAGCAAGTTTTAGTTAAAACAGATAAGCAAATTGAATTCATCATTCATGAAATCACAACTAAAAGTAATAAAATCATCATGCAAATATAACCATGGTTTCGAAATTCCCCCCTAGCCAAAGGGGGGATTAGTTTCTCATGCTTGCACAACAAAAAGTATTGAATTTAAACATTGAAATCATAAGAAAGAATACACCTAAATGCTCAGCAATTCCAAGATGGATTTGATGCACAAATTGGCTCCTCTTCCTCCTCCTTGCTGCGGCACAAAGTGCGGGTGCTGGAATTGGTGGTTTTGGATGGTGTTTTCTTGTTTGGAGGGATGGAGGATGGTTGATTATGGTGGGGAAGGGTGCGGCAGAGATGTATGGATGTGTAGGGAGGTCTATGGAGGCTTAGAATGGAGAATGGAGGTGCGGCACAAGGGTTTTCTGTCTAGCATAAGGGGTCTCCGAATTTTTGGCTGAAAGTATGCTTATATAGTCCTAAGGTTAAGTAGATTAGGGTTAGGCTTAACAGATTTGGTGGATTAGGGCCCTAGAATTCGGCCATGGGTTGTCAAATCCACTTAGGAAGAGGTTTTTGGCCCACATAGTTTTATAAACTGATTTGTATACCCAAATCCACAAGGATTAGGCCTTGGAATTCAGAATCCCAAAGGAATTGGGCCTAGGAAGGTGCGGCTGATTTAGGGGAAGGGTTTCTTGGCTTGCAAGGCAAGGTAAAGCCTTCTAGAAAGGTTTGGGCGCCACTTTTCTAGGGTTTCTAGAAAGAATAGGTTTTGTGGCAGATTTGGGCCTTCTAGACTAGGGTGCTTCTAGAAATAGGTTCTAGAATGATCCATTTAGGTCCCCATGCAATTAGGAGTAAGACATGATAAGGTTTGGATAGGATAAGATGAGATAAGGTTTGGATAATGTTTTGGATAATTGGATAATGTTGGATAAGGTTGGATAATGTTTTGGATAATGTTTCCTCTTTTCTTGCACTTTCCTTATCCACTTTGTCCTTAGCTTAGTTCCTTCCTCTTCTTATCACATTTCCACCTTCTTGAAGTCCAAATTCGTCCATCCATGTTAGCCCACATGCAAGCTCACCACCTAGTGTCCAAAATAGCTCCAAAATGCACCAAAATGCACTTTCTTGATACTTTAACCCATAGGACCTACAAACACACGAAATTGAGTTGTAATACGACATTAACTAAGAAATAATAGCACAAATGCACAAGAATAAGCTAGTTAAGTCGCCTAAATATGCTCCTATCAAATTCCCCCACACTTATCTTTTGCTAGTCCTCGAGCAAAACAAATAAACAAAAGAAACAAAACATAACTCTAAACCTTCCAACGTTGCCTCAGGGATTTCCAATGAAACATAACATGTTAAAGATCACTACTCACATAGATTTAAGCAATCCTTACCTTCGAGCATACTTAATCATAGTCACCATTCACTAGCTCGCATTTAATCAATTAAAACAACATTTTGAATGTAGTAACATGCCTTAGAGAATTCCCTCAATTCCTTACTAGGTGTACTCTCAATTTTCACACAGATTTTCTAACTACACTCCCTACACTAGGTATATGTGAGAAGATTGATGTAAACATGTAGACGAACACTCACATATGTTATAACAAGGAAAGCATTTTCTGGAATTATTAATATGTATATATATGATCTCATGAATGGAATGCCACTACTTAGACGCGAGAACCAGGGATACCATATGCTCAAACCCACTTTAAACTCCACATATTGAAACACATAACAATCAAGATAGAAGTCAAAGGGTTGTAACGGGGCTAGGGTATTGGCTAACAACGGAAAGTAAAGGATAAACAAACATTCTTAAAGCAATAGTGAGCAAAGTATTGAATTAAACACTTAGAATTCCCTTTAGAATGCAAAAAATCAACTTTGAACACCCACGGGGAAGTCACACAAAACTTAGGGCCATATTCAAACTTTTTGGACCCTTTCTTCAACAATCACACTTGTTTTTTTTTTTTTTTTCCTTTCTTTCTTTTTCTCGTGCCTCTTTTAAGACCTTGGCACACACACACTCACAAAATTTCTTCCCCCACACTCGTTTTCTGCACAATTGTCACTCAAAAGGAATTCCTTCTAAGTTATGCTCCACTATACTTTAAGAACAAAGGTATGGAAAGTCCTATTCTAGGCTAGGTAAGGATGATGTGGTTAACAAGAAAATAGGCTATATAAGGCTCAAAGGGGTTTCATCCTACAATACAAATGACAATGGTGGATTCGGCTATTTGGCTATGGTGGTGACTACTACACAACTTCATCTTGTTATTTGTTATGCTAATCAATTTCATGCTTTGAATAAAACGGGTATGAGTTCTAGTATTTGGAACTATAGTGATGAAACGCATTCTAAGTAGCAACCAAGCAAAGAATAATGAGATCATGCAACGACTTAGAAAACAAGAATGCACAGATTAATAACTCTCCAAATAAACGTTTTGGCTCAAGTTTCTTAGGGATGTAGCGTTTCTTTGAGTTCCTTCCTTCAAGCATGTTACAAAAACTGATTTTATCCTTTGTGATTACATGTGAATTCGTAAACTATAACTACAACCAAGCATAAACCAAGGAGCAAATCAAACTTCCATCATTGTTTGTAACTCTCTTTAACAGTCATGCATTAAAAACCAAATCCTCATCATTGTGTTGGAAGGTACCCTAAGACACAAACAAACACACAAAAACAACTCTTTTTGGCTTTTTCAAAACACTTTTTTTTCACTTTTTTTCAAATTTTCGGATTTTTACTTCAACACACACCAAAACAGCTCAAAATGCATTAAAAACACTTAAAAACAGTGAGAAACAACATTAGAAGTGATAGGTGATAGAATCCCACGAATTTTTGCATAAAAACACTTGTTTACCCCCCCACACTTAAATCAAACATTGTCCTCAATGTTTCACACAAAGACTCACATAAAAGCAAACAAATAATCAGCAACTAAGCATGATAAAATAAAGAGCAAGGAGAAGGGTTTAGAAACGCAAATCTGGGTTTGGGGTGGACGTTCCATCTTCTCCTTGTTGAATGCATGGGTTGCCTCCCAAGAAGCGCTTGCTTTAACGTCTTCCAGCCGGACGAATATGCCATGCTAACCTTCACTAGTACCCACGGCATGGAGGGGTCTGTCCTCCACGGCATGCTTCTCAAAGTGCTCATAATATGGCTCAATGAATGGGAGGGGATAGTGATCCTCCCGGATTGTGGTGTTTTGGTTCCTAAAGTCCATGTAAATGCTCCCACCACCTTGAAATCGATTGGGTACCTGCACCAAAGAAGGTAACAACCTATTAGTTGAAATGGGAATTGGAATTGGGGTTGGAGACTTACAAACATATCGTGATGGAAGCTCAAAAGTGGTAGCCCTATCAGCAATGTCGTTATGGCTACTCTCGGCCAGATTGGGTGGTTTTAGGGCAACCACTCCAATTCCCTCTTCAATGGTGGTTCTTGATACATCCTTCTTGATAGGTGTGGATTGTTCCTGCCCTATATCCTTATGCACATCAATGGCAAAACTGGTTAAACACACTTAATTAAAGGGGGGATTGATTTTGATGAAATTAATTAAACTAGGCAGATTGCAAAACTAAACAGGTTAGACACGAAATTGGTTGAATTGAATGGGTAAAGGGCTAGTTAGAGGGTCCTTCTTCACACATGACACATATGCATAGAAATCAATTTCCAGTATTGTTTCTTCAAACCATGAATGACAATGTCCCAAATTAATTGTGAATGCACTAATTAACTTTCAGATTTTCCTTAATTCATTGAATTGGATGGATAACGCATTGGCAACCAAATTATTCTTATCAAGTTCCCTATATGAACAGCATGATAGAGATACATATCAAAGATCATTAAGTTCTATGAAAATCATAAGCATTGACTAGGCATTCATAACTATGAATTGCATGATAATCCTCCCATCAATTTACTTAACACGATCATGACTAGTGACTTTTACTACTTATGAATACAAGTTATTAACTATTACGTGAAATTCCCTTATATTCTAGCATCAAATTCATGCATGAATGGTGCGTTACGAATGTGACTCACAAATTGAACCCTGTTTGTGACAATTGTAGTAATGATGTAAGTAGGGATCGTTCTAACCGGGGATTAACTAGGGGTGCTAATCTAATCTAAATTGACTTAAAAACACAAAAACTAAACTTAAAGATTCTAACTAGACTACTATGACTCAAAACAGATTTGAAACATTCAAAACTGCCTAAAACAATCAAATTGACTCAAACAGAAACTAAAACTTGATTTGGACGAATTTGAAAGTGCTTGTGACTCAAAATACTTAAAAACACAAAATAAGACAGATTATAATGACTAAGACTTAACAAAATATGGGGGGATTGTGTTTGAGTGAAATTAAATTTAATAGACAGATTGTAAAGAAAAACAGATTGCAAGACAATTTATGATGAACCAATGGATGATGGAATAGCTAAGGGGTTCTTCTCCACACATGAAATATATGCAACGTAAATCAATTTCCAGTTATCAATTCAATAAGTTATGAATCTCGACACTTCAAGTTAATTATGTCCGCTTAAATTAACCTTCAGATTTCCCTAGAATCATTGAATTGGATGAATATGCATCGCAACCAAATTATTCCTAACAAGTTCTCTATATGAACAACATGATAAAGACACAAGTTAGAATCATTACGTTCTTTAGAAATCATAAGCATCGACAAGGCATTTGTAACTATGAAAAGCATGATACTCCTGCAAGGAATCTACTTAACACGATCGTGACTAGCTGATAGGATCATATTTAGGCGACTTAGTTGGCTTGTTTTCGTACATTTATGTTGTTAGTTCATAGTTATTTTAGTAGTTTAAGCTATTTTTGTGTGTTTTTAGAGGTTCATATGGCTAAGGAAGCGAAAAGGTGCATTTTGGAGCATTTTGGAGCAAAATTGGGCTTGGAATGGATAGCTTATGCTTGGAGCAAAAGGAATGGACGAAATTGAAGACCTAAAGGTGTTAGGATTCCTAATCTAAGAAGGATTCCTAATCAAAGGAGGATTCCTAATCGAAGAAGGATTCCTAATCAAAGAAGGATTCCTAGTCAAAGAAGGTTTCCTACTTGAAGTAGGAAAGTTAAGCCAAGGTTTCCTATTTTTGTTTGACCTTTCCTAATCCTAAATATCCCTAAGTTCCAGCAACTTTGAAGGTATCTTATGCATTTTAGGACACAAACCAAAGATTCCTTGCACTATCCTAGTCTATGCCGCACATTTCTTACCCTTTTCTTCGAAAATCTGCCATATATCTTCTTTCCCCTTTTACTCTAGTCAATGCCACAACTTTCCTTTCCTTTTCCTTTTAGAATTCTGATTTGTTACCCTTTTTCCTTGAGGATTTGGAGCTAAAAACCTTCCCAAATTAATAACTTATTGCCTTAACCTTTCTCCTTCTATATAAACACAATCTGCCGCACATATTGGATATTCTAGACAACCATACACATCCATACGAATTATTCCTCATTCTCTCCATTCATTCAGCCATCATCCACCCCCTACCACCATCCAACCTATCCATTGATGTGAGAATTATACGCACACAAATTAAACCCTCTTTTTATCAATTGTAGTGAAGAATGTAAGTAGGGATCGTTCTGGACTGGGGATTAGGAGGGATTGTTAATCACTTGGATTTGACTCAAAAACGTAAAAACACAATATAAAACACCAAACTAGACCCAAAGAATGCAAAACTAAAGTTTAAAACACTAAGACAAACCAAAAGACTCAAAACAGCAAGAAAACACTCAAAACTGCCTTAAAACTACTTTCTGAGCAGTTTTGAGCACTAGAGAAGAATTTGGACGAAAATAGTTATAACTTGACTCAAGATACTTTAAAAACACAAACTAAATTGATTTCTAACTAATTTGACACTCCAAGTAAAGGGGGATTTTGCTTTTGACGAATTTGAAAACAAAACTTAAAACTTTGTAAAACGAACAGATTTTAAAACGAATTTGGATTTAATGAATGGAATGAAGGCTAGCTAAGGGGTTCATCTCCACACATGCCATACTTGCACACAAAACGATTTCTAATTGCTTTTCAATAAACCATGAATTCTCAACGCCCCAGATTAACCGTGAATTGCACTAATTAACCCTCAGATTTTCCTAACGTTATTGAATTGGATGATTGCATACGACAACCCAAAGCATTCCCCACAAGTTCCCTACATGAATTGCATAATAGAGATACAAGCAAGAATCATTAAGTTCTTTGAAAGCCATAAGCATTGACGAAGCACTCGTTACTATGAATTGCATGAAACTTATGCCAAGAATTTACTTAACGCAATTGAGATCATCAACTTTTACTACTTGTGAATATAAGTTTGTAACGATTAGGTGAAACTTCCTTATATCCTAGCATTAGATTTATGCATGATAATTAAGCGTGCACTCTCAACCAACACACACAAATCAGTTTAATTCAAATACATAAGTGAATTGAATTCACAACTTATGAAACGCAATTAGAGGTAATCAAATCATATAGCAAGCATGATCATGGTTTCGAATCCCCCCCTAGCCAAGGGGGGGTTTAGTTCCTCATACGTACAAGACAAAGAAAAGTAAATTTAAACATTGAAATCAAGGAGAGGAAACACCTAAAAATTCCAGCAACTCGAACTTGAATTGCATGAACGTCCAAGCCCTCTTCTCCTTCTCTTTGTTGCGGCACAAGGTCTAAGGACAGGTTTTGGGTGGTATTTGTATGGAGGAATGGATGTGTGATGGTAGGGTAGTGTTTAGGAGGGATGGGGAGTGCGGCAAGGTGGGAAAATATGGAGAATGGTGAAGGATGGCTGCGGCAAAGGGTTGGGAATGTATTTCTGGCGAATTTCTGAATGTGGAGGAGTGAATGATGATCCATTGGTGCGGCAAGGGGGTCTATTTATAGTGCAAAATCCCTCTCAATCAGCAAGGAAAAGAACTAAGTATTTGAAGATGACAAGCAAATCAAAACCCATCAGGAATAGGCCATCAAGAAGGTAGGAAACCCCAAAGGAAAAGGAATAGAGGCGCCAGATTTTTAGGGTTCTAGAAACAAAGTGTTTTGTGGCAGAAATTGGCACTTCTAGAAGGATTTGAGGCGCCACCTTTGTAGGAGATAAGATAAGGTTTCTAGAATCATGATTTAAGTGCCAGATTTGTAGGGAAAAAGAGATAAGGGTGCGGCACCTTCTTAGGGATAATTCTAGGGCTTCTAGAAAGCCTAAAAACTAAGGGGAGTTGGATAAAACCCACGGCAAAGATAGGATAGGGCATCTAAGGCTTCTAGAAACCCTCCAAGATAAGGTAAAGTGCATGGCATCCCTATAGGATTAGGATAAGGTTGATAGGAGCATATTTATGCACCTTAGTTTAGCTTGTTCTTGTGCATTTATAGTGTTTTTCCTTAGTAAAGTAGTCTTTGAAGCTAGTTTTATGTATTTTCAGGTTTTAAGGGCAAAGTATGCAAAAGGATTCATTTTGGAGCCTTTTGGAGCAAATTAGAGCTTGGAATGGACATCATATGCTTGGAGCCAAGATGATGGACGAAATTGAAGACTTGAAGATGATGATTCCTACTTGAGCAAGGTTTCCTAGTTGAAGTAGGAAAGTCCCTAATGGAAGATGGTTTCCTAGTTGAATTAGGATTCCTAGTTAAAATGGGTTTCCTAGTTGAATTAGGATTCCTAGAAGAACAAAGTTTCCTACTCAAACAAGGTTTCCTACTTGAAGTAGGAAAGTTAAATCCCAATGGCCTCAAGTGAAGCAACAAAGAAGTTTTCCAAGTCCAAGAAGGAAAAGGAGTCCAAGATGAAGAAGGAATGACAAAGACAAGGTTTCCTAATCCTAATAGGCAAAGTTTCCAAGTGCAATGAGGAGTCCTTATCCATTTAGGGCACTTTATTCATTTAGGATACCTTATCCTTGTTCTAGAAACCTTATCCATCCTTGCCGTGAGTTTTCCTTGCATTAGAGGGTTTCTAGAAGCCCTAATCTGCCCTATCCTTTAGTGCCGCACCTATCCCTTCTAGAAAGCTGATTTCCCTTGCCTTGCAAGGCATTCTAGAAGCCTTATCACCTCATCTCCTTACCTGCCGCACCTAGGAAGCATTATCCCTTTTTATTTCTGATTTCTAAGCCTATTTCCTGGTGGATTTGGGTTATTCAAGTCCATATCTGATTACACTAGGGTTTTAAGTGCCTATATATACTCATATTAACCCCTAGATCAGATCACCACCTCTCATACACATTCATTCATTCCAGAAATTCGTCCAACCCTCTCCACACCCTTGCTGCAGCCACCAAACACCTTTCTCCTTAGTTTTAAGCTTTGCCGCACCATCCCCTTCCCCTAAACACTACTACATCCCTCCATGACCATGCATCCATACACCTAAGGCCCTAAACCTGCCCCTAGACCTTTGCCGCACCAAGGAGGAGGAGAAGGAAGCTCGGAAGTTCATGGAATTCGAGTTCGAGTCACTGGAATTTCTAGGTGTTTCTTTTCCTTTGATTTCAATGTTTAATTTCAATTCTCTTTGTTTTGTGCGTATGAGGAACTAAACCCCCCCCTTGGCTAGGGGGGGATTCGAAATACATGTTTATGCTTGCGATATGATTTGATTACTTCTAATTGCGTTTCATAAGTTGTGAATTCAATTTACTTATCTATGTGAATTACATTGATTTGTGTGTGTTGGTTGAGAGTGCACGCTTAATTATCATGCATAAATTGGATGCTAGGATATAAGGAAATTTCACCTAATCGTTATGGAATTATATTCACAAGTAGTAAAAGTTGATGATCTCAATTGCGTTAAGTAAATTCTTGGCATAAGTTTCATGCAATTCATAGTAACAAGTGCTTCGTCAATGCTTATGGTTTTCAAAGAACTTAATGATTCTTGCTTGTATCTCTATTATGCAATTCATGTAGGGAACTTGTGGGGAATGCTTTGGGTTGTCGTATGCAATCATCCAATTCAATAACGTTAGGAAAATCTGAAGGTTAATTAGTGCAATTCACGGTTAATCTGGGGCGTTGAGAATTCATGGGTTATTGAAAAGCAATTGGAAATCGTTTTATATGCAAGTATTACATGTGTGGAGATGAACCCCTTAGCTAGCTTCCCATTCATTCAATTCCATCAAATTCGTTTTTACAATCTGTTCTAATTTAAGAAGTTTGTTTTGTTTTTAAATTCGTCCAAAACCAATCCCCCTTTACTTTGTTGAGTCATAGTAGTTAGAAATCACTTTAGTTTGTGTTTTTAAGTGTCTTAGGTCAAGTTAAAACCAATTTTCGTCCAAGTTGTGTCTAGTGTTCAAAACTGCCCAGATTGTGTTTTTAAGGCAGTTTTGAGTGTTTTGGTGCTGTTTTGAGTCTTTTGGTTTGTTTTGGTGTTTTAAAGTTTAGTTTTGCATTCTTTGAGTCTAGTATAGTGTTTTATATTGTGTTTTTACGTTTTTGAGTCAAATCCAAGTGATTAACAATCCCTCCTAATCCCCGGTCCAGAACGATCCCTACTTACATTCTTCACTACAATTGATAAAAAGAGGGTTTAATTTGTGTGCGTATAATTCTCACATCAAATTTTGGCGCCGTTGCCGGGGATTAGCAACTTTGCTAATCCCTTGGATTGTTATTTTCATTTTCTTATTAGATCAGATTCTTATGTTATTTTGTTTCTTGTTTTAGGTACTTGTTTATGACTCGGAGTTCTAATCCGGTTCACGAACATATTTTAGACTTTGACGACGATTTTGAGCGTGAGTTGAGACGTAAGAGGAAGAACCCGGAACCTAGTGAATCAAGTGCAAGTTCCGAGTCCGTTTCTGAATTTGAAGAAGAAATGGAAGACATGGTAGTGATGCGAAAATAGTTAAGCACACAAATTAACCCTCTTTTGTCAAATTGTAGTAAGGATGCAAGTAGGGATCGTTCTGGACCGGGGATTAGGAGGGCTTGCTAAAACCTCTAAACTGACTCAAAAACATAAAAACAAAGTTAAAAACGTTCACAAATACTCAAAGGACTCAAAACAGGTTCAAAAGACTCAAAACTACCTAAAAACACTAACTAGGCAGTTTCTGACCTTAAACACAATTTTGGACGAATTTAAGATTATGGGTTGACTCAAAACACTTTAAAACACAAACTAAACAGATTCTAAACAATATAGAACAAGAAAGTGAAGGGGGGTTTTGATTTGACGAAAATTGAAATAACAAAACAAATTATAAAACTAGGCAGATTGTAAAACGAATTTGTGAAACAAGATGATGGATGGATTAGTTAGAGGTCCATTCTCCACACATGACACATTTATATATGAATCGATTTTCCAATTGCTTTTCATTAACTATGATGCTCAACACCCCAAGTTAGCCGTGGACAGCACTTTTCTAACTTTCAAGTTTTCCTTAAGTTATTGAATTGGATGGGAATGCGCATACAACAACTCAAAACATTCTCTAAAAGTCCCTTACGTGAAAAGCACAATAAAGGTACAATCAAAGATCATTAAGTTTAATGAAAACTATAAGTATTGACGAGGCAATTGTTACTATGAAAAGCATGAAACTCTTGCCAAGAATTCAATTAACGCGGTTGTGACTAACAACCTTCACTACTCATGTTTATAAACTTGTGACGATTAGGTGAAACTCGTTTATAAACTAGCATCGAGTTTATGCATGAAGACTAAGTATGCATCCCTAATCAACATACAAAAAGAAGTTTTTAATAAACAGATAATTGAATTGCAATCACAACTTAACAAATCACAATTGGAAGAAATCAATTCATATTTCAAACATGTTCATGGCTTCAAACTTTCCCCTAACTAATTAGGGGTTTAGCCACTCATGATTACAGCAAACTCAGAGATTAATAGCAAAGTAAACATTGAAAACAAGAACGAAGTACACCTAAAACGCTCCAATCTGCAAGCATGAACCGTTTTAAGCTTCCTTCCTCTCCTAGTTGCTGCGGCACAAGGGGTTATGGTAAGTTTTGGGGATTATGAATGATGTAGAATGATAGGTTTAAGATTGGGATGGATGTAGGGGACGGCAAGGGATGTTTTTGGGCAGAAAGTATGAAGAATGGTGAAGTATGGATGTGTTAGAGGGAGGGGATGAATTTCTGGCGTGAATGGTGAATGAATGAATCTTTTGTGGCTGCAACAAGGAGGTTTATTAATAGGATTTCAGGAAATAAAACCCTAGGTTATTTAGGTAATCAGAAATTAAGTCAAAAGCTCTAGGAATAGGAAAGAATCCTCCCCCTTGCACGGCAAGGAAGAGGAATGGTCCAAGGAAGTGCACGGCAAGGTTTTCTCAGAAATAGGTAAGTGTTTAATTCCCTAAATCAATTCTAAGAATCAGGAATTAAGTTAAATCCCTTTAGAATAGGTAATTGAAATCAGGAATTAAGGGAAAAAGGCTAAGTCTTGCGGCACAAGGGAGGAAAAGAAAGGGAAAGTGCAAAACTTGCAGATTTTGGGAGAAAAGGAATGTATACGTTCGGCTAAGGCTTTTAGGAAAGGGATTGTGACATAATCTTGCAGATTTTGGGAGAGAAGAGGAAGGTAAGGTGCGGCACATGTCTAGGGCTTCTAGAACATGTGATTTAGGCAACCACATTATTTAGAAACTTGCATAATTGGAAAGCTTTCAAGAATAGAAACTCCCCATAATGGAAACTAGTTTCCAATTCTTGATTCCTCCTTCTTCCTTCGATTCTAGGCTCACTTGGTCTTCAATTTCGTCCAATGCTTTGGCTCCAAGCATAAGCTATCCATCCTTAGCCCAAAAGTGCTCCAAAAGGCTCCAAAATGCAATTATTTGCTCCTTTAGCCCTTAGAACCTGAAAACACACAAAAGAAGCATAAAGGACTAAAATAACTAAGGAAACACAACGTAAATGCACGAGAATAAGCCAATTAAGTCGCATAAATATGCTCCTATCAAATTCTCCCACACTTAGCTTTTGCTAGTCCTCGAGCAAAACAAACAAACTAAACAAAACGAAGGGAAACGAAACAAACAAAAGACATTCTAAACCTTCCAACGCTACCTCAGGGATTTCCAATGCACATGACATGTTAAAATTCATTATCCCCACAGATTTTGGTCCTCTTTACACTTGAGCACATTCTTAATCATAGTCACCACATACTAGTTCACAATTAAGCATTTAAAACCATGTTTTGAATGTAGTAACATGTCTTAGAGAATTTGCTCAATTCCTTACAAAATATGCACCCAATTTTCACTCAGATTTTCTAACTACACACCCTAATCTAGTTATATGTGAGAAGATTGATGTAAACATGAAAACGAACACTCACATATATGTATCACAAAGAAGGCAATTTCTGGAGTTAATAAGCATGTTTAGATATGATCTCATGAATGGAATGCTACTACTTAGATGCGAGAACCAATGACACCATATGATCATACCAAGTTCAAACTCCACAAATTGAAACACATAACACTCAAGATTGAAGTCAAGGGTTGTAATGGGGCTTGGGGTGTTTGGCTAACAAAGAAGGGATATGGAAAACAAAGGTTCTTAAGAAATAGTGAGCAGAGCATTTGAATCAACTTAGAATTCACTTTTGAATGAAAACTCAATATTTGAACAAAAGGGAAGAATGTAGACAATTTAGGGCCAGATTTGGTGTTTTGGACCCTTTCTTCAACATTCAACACTTAATCACTCATTCCTTCATCTTTTCAAGCTCTTTTTCCTTTCTTTCTTTCTTTTCTTTTCTGTTTTTCTTTTTCATACGTTTTTCACAACTTTTCTTTTCTTTTGAATCTCAAAACATACATATAACTTTAAGAACAAACATTCTCTCCCCCACACTCATTTTCTTGCATAATGTAACTCAAAAGGAATTCATTTAAGTCATGCTCACTATCTTTTAAGAACAAGGGTGTGGACTGTCCTAAACTAGGCTAGGTGAGGATAATGTGGTTAACAAGAATAAAGGCTAAACAAGGCTCAACGGGGTTAACTTAAACATATAATGAAGTAGGATACACGGCAATTTGGCTTTGGTGGTGGTCACTACACAACTTCTTCTTGAATATGTGTTATGCAAATCAATAACATGCTTTGAATGAAATGGGCATGAGTTCTAGCATTTGGAACTATATGATGAAACGCCTTCTAAGTAGTAACCAAGCAAAGAATAATGAGATCATGCAACGACTTTAGAAAACAATAATGCACAGATTTTAACTCTCCAAGTAACGTTTAGGCTCAAGTCTCACAAGGTTGTAGCGTTTGTTTGAGTTCCTTCCTTCAAGCATGTTACAAAAACGAATTTTTTTCTTTTATGATTGCATGTGAAGTCATACATTATAACCATAACCAAGCATATACCAAGAGTAAATCAAACTTTTCTCCATGTTTATAACTCTTTTTAACAGTCATGAAATTACAAACCAAATCCTCATCATTGTGTTGGAAGGTACCCTAAGACACAAACACACAAAAACGACTCAAAACACTCTTTTTAGGCTTTTCAAAACATATTTTTCAAATTTTTATGTGATTTTCGGAGTTATAAAACAAAACACACTAAAACACTCTAAAACAGCTTTAAAACACTTTAAAACAGCAAGGAACAACACTTGAAGTTATGGGTGATAAAATCCCACGAATTTGCATCAAATGTACTTAGTTACCCCCCCACACTTAAATCAAACATTGTCCTCAATGTTTTAAACATAAATTCACACAAACAGCAACTAAACAACAAATCATGGCAGATTAGAAACAACAACAAAGAGAAGGGTTTGAGGAACGCAAATCTGGAATTTGGGGGATTCCTAGGTCTTCCTTTGTTGAATGGATGGGTTGCCTCCCACATAGCGCTTGCTTTAACGTCGTACAGCCGGACGAAGAACACGTTCACTCCAAGTTGGAACCCACGGCATGCAAGGGAAGCTCTTCCACAACATGCTCCACAAAGTTCTCATAATAGGGCTTCAATCTATGTCCGTTCACCTTGAATTCGTGCCCTGTTCCCAAACTCTTAATTTGGACTGCACCATGCACAAAAAGATTAGTAATAACAAAAGGACCAATCCACTTGGAACGTAACTTACCAGGGAAAAGACGAAGACGGGAGTTGAACAACAACACTTTCTGCCCTATTGTAAAAGTCTTGCCTCGAATCATCTTATCATGGAATGCTTTGGTCTTTTCTTTGTAAATTCTAGCATTCTCATAAGCTTCATGTCGTATTTCATCAAGTTCACATAATTGAAGCTTCCTATGAATTCCAGCTTGGTCCACATTCAAATTGAATGTTTTGATAGCCCAATGAGTTCTATGTTCTAATTCCACAGGGAGATGACATGGTTTACCATAAACAAGACGAAAAGGAGACATACCAAGGGGGGTTTTGTACGCTGTCCTATATGCCCAAAGAGCATCGTCCAAACGTAAACTCCAATCTTTTCTATTTGGCCCAACGGTCTTCTCCAAAATCTGTTTGATCTCTCTATTGGACACCTCGGCTTGGCCATTGGTTTGAGGATGGTAAGGTGTGGAAACCTTATGCGTCACATGGTACTTCTTGAGTAAGGCTTCAATGGTACGGTTACAAAAATGAGACCCCCCATCACTGATTATCACCCTAGGCATTCCAAATCTTGAAAAGATATTAGTTTTCACAAAATCTGCCACAACTTTAGAATCATTAGTTCGAGTGGCTTTCGCTTCCACCCACTTTGAAACATAATCAACGGCAAGCAATATGTAATTGAAACCAAAAGATGAAGGAAACGGACCCATAAAATCAATTCCCCACACATCAAAAATTTCAACAACACAAATGGGAACCTGCGGCAATTGGTCTCTTTGGCCTAAATTACCTGTCCTTTGGCATCGATCACAAGCTAAACAAAAGGTTCTTGCATCTTTAAACAAAGTAGGCCAATAAAAACCACATTCAAGAACTTTTAAAGCTGTCCTTTGGGTGCCAAAATGACCCACACTAGCATATGTGTGACAAAAACTTAAAATTGAATGAAAATCTGATTCATACACACATCTCCTTATAATCTGATCTGGGCAATGTTTCCACAAGTATGGGTCATCCCAAACATAAAATCTAGCATCCTTTTTAAGTTTATCACGTTGGAATTTGTTTAGGGTGCTAGGAACTTGTCTAGAGACCAAATAATTGACCAAATCGGCATACCAAGGGGTACTTACCTAAATGGATAGAAGTTGCTCATCGGGAAACGTCTCTAAAATGGGAATGGGCTCTTCCTCACACACCATTCTACTTAGGTGGTCAGCCACCACGTTTTCACACCCTTTCTTGTCTCGAATTTCAAGATCGAACTCTTGAAGTAGGAGCATCCATCGAATGAGTCTTGGCTTGGCCTCCTTTTTCGTGAAAAGATACCTCAAGGCTGCATGGTCAGTGAAAACAATGACTTTAGTACCAAGAAGATATGATCTAAACTTATCTAATGCAAATACAATAGCCAAGAGTTCTTTTTCGGTTGTAGAATAATTTAGTTGTGCATCATTCAACGTCCGTGAGGCATAGTAGATGACATGCGGCCTCTTGTCTTTTCTTTGCCCTAAAACAGCCCCTAGAGCATAATCAGAGGCGTCACACATCAACTCAAAAGGGAGATTCCAATCCGGGGGAACAATGATTGGTGCCGTGGTCAACAACTCCTTGAGTTGATTGAATGAAGCCGTGCACTCCTTGGTGAATTCAAACGCCACTTCTTTTTGTAGGAGACGGCAAAGAGGTTGTGCAACTTTTGAGAAGTCTTTGATAAACCTACGATAGAATCCTGCATGGCCAAGAAAAGAACGAACCTCCCTAACCGAAGTTGGAGAGGGTAAGTGATGTACAAGATCTATTTTGGATTTGTCTACTTCAATGCCATTTTCAGAGATGATATGACCTAAAACTATGCCTTGTTTAACCATGAAATGACACTTTTCCCAATTAAGAACAAGGTTAGTTTCAACACAACGTTTTAGAATCAAACTAAGATTATGCAAGCAACCATCAAAAGAATTACCAAAGACGCTAAAATCATCCATAAAAACTTCAATGATTTTCTCAACATAATCAGAAAATATGCTCATCATGCATCTTTGAAATGTGGCAGGTGCATTACATAAACCAAAAGGCATGCGACGATATGCAAATGTACCAAAAGGGCATGTAAAAGTGGTTTTTTCTTGGTCCTCGGGTGCTATGACAATTTGATTATAACCAGAGTAACCATCAAGAAAACAATAAAAAGCATGACCCGCTAACCTTTCAAGCATTTGGTCAATGAACGGAAATGGGAAGTGGTCCTTCCTTGTGGTGGCATTTAGCTTCCTATAGTCGATGCACACCCTCCAACCAGTTTGAATGCGCATAGGAACAAGCTCATTCTCGGCATTTTCCACAACCGTCACACCGGATTTCTTAGGCACACATTGGATAGGTGAAACCCACTTACTATCCGAGATTGGATAGATGACTCCACAATCTAGAAGTTTGATTATCTCCTTTTTCACAACTTCCATCATCGGAGGGTTAAGACGGCGTTGAGCCTCTCTAGTTGGTTTGGCCCCCTCCTCAAGAAAGATGTGATGCATGCACGTTGTAGGACTTATACCTTTGATATCGGCCAATGTCCATCCTAGGGCAGATTTGTATTCTTTCAAAATGTGGACTAGTTTCTCCTCTTCTTGGGCCGTGAGGGATGAAGAGATGATGGCAGGTAGGGTCTCATTTTCTCCCAAGAAAATGTACTTCAAGTGGCTTGGTAATGGTTTTAGTTCGAGGACGGGTGCCTGAATGATGGACGGAAGCAACTTGTTAGTCGAAATTGGAATCGACTCACGATTAGGACACTTACCATCATGCGTAGGCAACAACTCAAGGGCAGCAACCATCTCCCTAACTGCCTCACTAGGAGGCACGACATAGTGTGCTTTAGGTGTGCCGTGGGTTAACCTAGGTGTTAAGTCCTCGTTGTTGTGTTCCATGTCTCTTGTAAGGGCTTTTTCAAGCGCATCGTCATTCAAATCGTCAAGATATCCCTGTGCCAAAGAATCAATTATATCAATAGAGAAACATGAATGGTCCTCACTAGGGTACTTAATAGAATCAGAAAGATTGAAATTAATAACTTCCCCATCAAATTCCATGGACAAAGTTCCGTTAAACACGTCAATCTTGGTCCGGGCCGTTTTCATGAATGGCCTTCCAAGGAGGATGGGTAATGAAGTGGCATGATCCGATTCATCCATGTCAAGAACATAGAAATCCGCCGGGAAGATTAAATGATTAACCTGCATTAAAACATCTTCCAAAACTCCCTTTGGATAGGCGTTAGATCTGTCGGCCAATTGTATGATTACCCCATCATTTTTTAATGCTCCTAAATTCATAGATGCATAAATTGAATATGGCATAACATTTATAGAGGCACCTAAGTCTAGCATGGCAGATTCAAAGCGAGTATTACCAATGACACAAGGAATTGTAAAACTACCTGGATCTTTGCATTTTGGGGGTAGTTTTCGTTGCAAGATGGCGGAGACATTTTCACTTACCTTGACAACCTCCTTGGTCGAAATCCTCTTCCTAGTGGTGCACAACTCCTTCAAAAACTTGGCATAGCGTGGAACTTGCTTGATTGCATCCAAAAGGGGTATGTTAACTTGGACTTTCCTAAATGTCTCAAGAATGTCTTTTTCAGCTTCCTCCTTCTTTGTTTGCATGAACCTACTAAGAAAAGGAACATTCGAAGGAAAAACATTAGTAGGAATTGAACTTAACACGTTTTTACCTTTATTGGACAGATTGGGTGATTTAGGGCCACTAGAAGCTTGCGGCAAAGGGGGATCCTCCTTTGCCGTGGGTTTGGTTGTTTCCCCTTCTTCAAAATGCAGTGTTTCATCCTCTTTGTGACCTGTTTTTGATGAAGAACCTGCCCCAACTTCTTTTCCGCTTCTCAACACTATGGCCTTGGCAGATTCGAATCCACCTTTCGGATTCACTTGCGTTGAACTTGGTAACTTACCTTGTTCTCTACTAAATTGCCCCATGAATTCAGCCATTTGTCCTACTTGTCTCTTCAAATCCGTCACTTCTCGAGCTTGATTTTGTACCTCATTGGCGTAATTTTGCATGTCCTTGGCTTGTTTTTCTTGCCCCTGCGCCAATGTAGTTAGTAATTGAATAACTTGAGAATTATCAAAAGACGAACCTGAGTTGTTTTGGGACGATGGTGGTTGGTTAGATTGGTATGGCCGTGGGAACCCAGGGGGGTTTTGTTGAAATCCCCTTTGTGGTGCAGATTGTTGGGGCTCTCTCCACTTGAAATTAGGGTGATCTCTCCATCCGGGGTTGTAGGTGTTGGAGTATGGATCATGTTTGGGTTGGTTTTGGCCTTGGAAACCAATGGCATTGGCAGATTCCCATCCTCCATTCTCTATCAACTGAGGGCATGTCTCGGATGGATGCCCTTGCATTGAACACACGCCACACACTTGGTTTTCTTGTGGTTTTGATCCCTTGACAACCTGAGACACAAGAGAAGTAAGATTAGCCAATTGTGATTGAATATCAGAAATTGCACTTACCTCATTCACACTTTGTTGCCGTGGCCCCTCTCTTTGTCCAACACCCTCATATTGTTGAGCGTTGTGTGCTCAGTTGGCAATTAGAGCTTTGGCATCCAACAGAGTCTTGTCCACTAATGCACCACCTGCCGAAGCATCTAGCATTTGACGTTCCATGGGAAGGAGTCCCTCGTAGAAATATTGAATGAGCAGCTCCTCCTTCATTTGGTGCTGTGGACATGAAGCAACAAGTGATTTAAAACGTTCATAATAAGATGGAAACGACTCACCTTGATTTTGTTGGATGCCACTAATTCGTTTCCTTAAGAGAATGATCTTGGCAGTGGGAAAGAATTTCTCTAAGAATGCACGGTTCATACTTTCCCAAGAATTGACAGTTCCAGGAGACAATTCAAACAACCAATCTTTGGCCTTGTCCATAAGTGAGAATGGAAAGGCCTTCATCTTCAAAATACTCCCATCCACGTTGATGGGTGTCATACTTGAGCAAACTACTTCAAATTCCTTAAGATGTTTGTTAGGATCTTCCATGGATAGCCCATGGAATTTAGGAATATGATGTAATAAACTAGACTTAAGTTCAAATTCGTCCGTCTTACCTTGAGCTGCCGTGGGGTATTGTATGCATAAAGGAACGGCATTGCCCATACCTGAGGCAGAGAGCTCTTTGATGGTTCGATTGTCCATGGCCATGGTTTGTACTTCCTCCACAAACTGTGCCGTAGACTCTCCTTCCTCACCTAATTCGTCAAACTTGGATGTAGAACTAGAAGACGATGGATTAGGGTTTTGTTTATGCTTTTTCTTCCTTAAGGTTCGCTCAAAATCGTCGTCAAAGTCAAGGATATGCTCACTAACAGGTTTTGAACTCCTAGTCATAAACTAGGACCCTAGAAAAAAAAAACAAAAACAAGGTCAGTAACTAAAATAGAAAACAAACGAAAAATAAATAAAAGGAAATAACGAGGGATTAGCAAAGTTGCTAATCCCCGGCAACGGCGCCAAAATTTGATGCGAAAATAGTTAAGCACACAAATTAACCCTCTTTTGTCAAATTGTAGTAAGGATGCAAGTAGGGATCGTTCTGGACCGGGGATTAGGAGGGCTTGCTAAAACCTCTAAACTGACTCAAAAACATAAAAACAAAGTTAAAAACGTTTACAAATACTCAAAGGACTCAAAACAGGTTCAAAAGACTCAAAACTGCCTAAAAACACTAACTAGGCAGTTTCTGACCTTAAACACAATTTTGGACGAATTTAAGATTATGGGTTGACTCAAAACACTTTAAAACACAAACTAAACAGATTCTAAACAATATAGAACAAGAAAGTGAAGGGGGGTTTTGATTTGACGAAAATTGAAATAACAAAACAAATTATAAAACTAGGCAGATTGTAAAACGAATTTGTGAAACAAGATGATGGATGGATTAGTTAGAGGTCCATTCTCCACACATGACACATTTATATATGAATCGATTTTCCAATTGCTTTTCATTAACTATGATGCTCAACACCCCAAGTTAGCCGTGGACAGCACTTTTCTAACTTTCAAGTTTTCCTTAAGTTATTGAATTGGATGGGAATGCGCATACAACAACTCAAAACATTCTCTAAAAGTCCCTTACGTGAAAAGCACAATAAAGGTACAATCAAATATCATTAAGTTTAATGAAAACTATAAGTATTGACGAGGCAATTGTTACTATGAAAAGCATGAAACTCTTGCCAAGAATTCAATTAACGCGGTTGTGACTAACAACCTTCACTACTCATGTTTATAAACTTGTGACGATTAGGTGAAACTCGTTTATAAACTAGCATCGAGTTTATGCATGAAGACTAAGTATGCATCCCTAATCAACATACAAAAACAAGTTTTTAATAAACAGATAATTGAATTGCAATCACAACTTAACAAATCACAATTGGAAGAAATCAATTCATATTTCAAACATGTTAATGGCTTCAAACTTTCCCCTAACTAATTAGGGGTTTAGCCACTCATGATTACAGCAAACTCAGAGATTAATAGCAAAGTAAACATTGAAAACAAAAACGAAGTACACCTAAAACGCTCCAATCTGCAAGCATGAACCGTTTTAAGCTTCATTCCTCTCCTAGTTGCTGCGGCACAAGGGGTTATGGTGAGTTTTGGGGATTATGAATGATGTAGAATGATAGGTTTAAGATTGGGATGGATGTAGGGGACGACAAGGGATGTTTTTGGGCAGAAAGTATGAAGAATGGTGAAGTATGGATGTGTTAGAGGGAGGGGATGAATTTCTGGCGTGAATGGTGAATGAATGAATCTTTTGTGGCTGCAACAAGGAGGTTTATTAATAGGATTTCAGGAAATAAAACCCTAGGTTATTTAGGTAATCAGAAATTAAGTCAAAAGCTCTAGGAATAGGAAAGAATCCTCCCCCTTGCACGGCAAGGAAGAGGAATGGTCCAAGGAAGTGCACGGCAAGGTTTTCTTAGAAATAGGTAAGTGTTTAATTCCCTAAATCAATTCTAAGAATCAGGAATTAAGTTAAATCCCTTTAGAATAGGTAATTGAAATAAGGAATTAAGGGAAAAAGGCTAAGTCTTGCGGCACAAGGGAGGAAAAGAAAGGGAAAGTGCAAAACTTGCAGATTTTGGGAGAAAAGGAATGTATACGTTCGGCTAAGGCTTTTAGGAAAGGGATTGTGACATAATCTTGCAGATTTTGGGAGAGAAGAGGAAGGTAAGGTGCGGCACATGTCTAGGGCTTCTAGAACATGTGATTTAGGCAACCACATTATTTAGAAACTTGCATAATTGGAAACCTTTCAAGAATAGAAACTCCCCATAATGGAAACTAGTTTCCAATTCTTGATTCCTCCTTCTTCCTTCGATTCTAGGCTCACTTGGTCTTCAATTTCGTCCAATGCTTTGGCTCCAAGCATAAGCTATCCATCCTTAGCCCAAAAGTGCTCCAAAAGGCTCCAAAATGCAATTCTTTGCTCCTTTAGCCCTTAGAACCTGAAAACACACAAAAGAAGCATAAAGGACTAAAATAACTAAGGAAACACAACGTAAATGCACGAGAATAAGCCAATTAAGTCGTATAAATATGCTCCTATCAGGTAGCGGACAACCGAACAATCAAGGAGCTTTCCGCTTCGGGATTGGCCAATGCCGCACCCTTGTGCATCCAATACCAAAGGGCGGCTCAAGACAAGATTACCGAGTTCGAATTGAAGTCAAGCCTGTTACATCACATTCCGAAGTACCATGGGCTATCCATGGAAGATCCGAACAAGCACTTGAAAGAGTTTGAAGTCGTTTGCTCAAGCATGACTCCGGTGAACGTGGATGAGAGCATCTTGAAGATGAAGGCCTTTCCCTTTTCTCTCCATGAGAAAGCGAAAGATTGGTTGTACGAATTGGCTCCCGGAACTGTCACATCATGGGAGAGCATGAAACAAGCTTACTTGGAGAAGTTTTTCCCAACTTCTCGAGTCATCCTCCTACGAAAAAGGATAAGTGGAATTCAACAAGATGAAGGTGAATCCTTTCCTACTTATTATGAACGTTTTAAATCTCTTGTTGCTTCATGTCCACAACATCAAATGAAGGAGGAACTACTTCTACAATACTTTTACGAGGGACTTCTACCTATTGAACGTCAAATGCTAGATGCCTCAGCGGGAGGAGCATTGGTGGACAAGACCCCTACGGCTGCAAAGATGTTGATTGCTAATCGAGTGTTGAACGCTCAACAATACGAAGGTGTTGGACAAAGGAGCATGCCACGGCAACATCAAGTCAATGAGGTAAGTGCCATAACCGAACTTCAAAATCAAATGGCTAACCTTACTACGTTGCTTTCTCAGGTGGTGGAAGGTCCAAAAGTCAAAACCGTAGCTTCTTGTGGCGTATGCTCCATGCAAGGACACCCTACGGACAAGTGCCCACAATTGATCGAGAATGGAGGGTGGGAGACACTCAATGCCGTGGGATATGGCAACCAATACCAAACACGTGGTGATCCGTTTTCTAATACTTACAATCCCGGTTGGCGTGATCATCCGAATTTCAAATGGCGAGACCCCCAACAAGGTCAACAACAAAGCGGATTTAGGCAACAACCCCCGGGTTTCTATCAAAAGTCGTTGGCACCACCACAAGCCCAAGCACAACCTGCCCAAAGCAATGTAGGTAATTCAAGTGATAATGATAAAATTTTTCAATTACTTACTACTTTGACGCAGGAAGTCCAAACTCAAGTTCGGCTCCTACTAATGATTTTCCTGCGAATGTTCCTTTTCCTAGTAGGTTTAAGCAAACAAAGAAAGAAGAAGCGGAAAAGGACATTTTGGAGACGTTTCGGAAAGTTCAAGTCAATATCCCCCTTTTGGATGCAATCAAGCAAGTCCCGAGGTACGCCAAGTTCTTGAAGGAACTTTGCACCAATAGGAGGAGGATTTCGACCAAGGAGGTGGTCCAAGTAGGTGAAAACGTCTCAGCCATCTTACAACGCAAGCTGCCCCCAAAATGCAAAGATCCGGGTAGTTTTACAATTCCGTGTGTTATTGGTAATTCTAGGTTTGAATCTGCCATGTTAGACCTAGGTGCATCTATAAATCTCATGCCATATTCAATTTATGCATCTATGAACCTAGGAGCGTTGAAAAACGATGGTGTGATCATACAATTAGCCGATAGATCTAATGCCTATCCAAAGGTAGTTTTGGAAGATGTGTTAATGCAGGTTAATCATTTGATCTTCCCGGCGGACTTCTACGTACTTGAGATGGATGAATCGGACCATGCCCCTTCATTGCCCATCCTCCTCGGAAGGCCATTCATGAAAACTGCTCGGACAAAGATTGACGTCTATAATGGCACGTTGACGATGGAATTTGATGGGGAAGTTATTAATTTTAATCTTTCTGATTTTATGAAGTACCCTAGTGAGAATCATTCATGTTTTGCTATTGATGTAATTAACTCTTTGTCGCAGGACTATTTTGACAAATTGAACAACGATGCACTTGAATTGGTCATTGCACAAGGCATGGACAAGAAAAGCATTGAAGCCACAACCATGGGAACCTACGGCATGCATGATCATTCTTTTGCCGTTCCCCCTAATGATAAGGTCATTGAGATGGTGGCTGCCCTCAAGTCATTGCCATCACAATCGGGTAAGTATTCGGACCCTATTTTAAATTCAGTTTCGGCTAATAAAATGCTTCCCTCAGTTGTGCAGCCACCTACACTTGAACATAAGCCGTTGCCAAGTCATTTCAAGTACGTTTTCTTGGGCGAGGATGACACGTTGCCCGTCATTATTTCATCCTCACTCACGGCACAAGAAGAGAGCAAATTGGTGTGAGTGCTTAAGGAGTACAAAACGGCAATTGGATGGACCTTGGCCGACATCAAGGGAATTAGCCCTACTACATGCATGCATCGCATACTTCTAGAGGAGGGGTCCACAACATCCCGAGAGGCTCAACGCCGTCTCAACCCTCCGATGATGGAAGTTGTGAAGAATGAGGTAATCAAGCTTTTGGATTGTGGAGTAATCTATCCAATCTCGGATAGTAAGTGGGTCTCACCCGTTCAATGCGTTCTGAAGAAATCTGGAGTGACTGTGGTTGCAAATGCCGAGAATGAACTTGTTCCTCAACGCATTCAAACCGGTTGGAGGGTGTGCATCGATTATAGGAAGCTAAACGCCGCCACAAGGAAGGATCACTTCCCAATGCCGTTCATCGACCAAATGCTTGAGAGGTTAGCCGGTTATGCTTTCTATTGTTTTCTTGATGGTTATTCTGGTTATAATCAAATTGTCATAACACCCGAAGATCAAGAAAAAACCACTTTTACATGCCCCTTCGGTACTTTTGCATATCGTCGCATGCCTTTTGGTTTCTGTAATGCACCTGCTACATTTCAACGATGCATGATGAGCATATTTTTTGATTATGTTGAGAAAATCATTGAAGTGTTTATGGATGATTTTAGCGTGTTTGGTGATTCTTTTGATGGTTGCTTGCATAATCTTAGTTTAATCTTAAAACGTTGCGTTGAAACTAACCTTGTTCTTAAATGGGAGAAATGCCATTTCATGGTTAAACAAGGCATAGTTTTAGGTCATATAGTCTCTGAAAACGGTATTGAGGTTGATAAGTCGAAAATAGATCTTGTACGTCACTTACCCTCTCCAACTTCGGTTAGAGAGGTTCGTTCTTTTCTTGGCCATGCAGGATTCTATCGTAGGTTTATCTAGGATTTCTCGAAGGTTGCACAACCTCTTTGCCGTCTCCTACAAAAAGACGTGACGTTTGAATTCACCAAGGAGTGCACGGCATCATTCAACCAACTTAAAGAGTTGTTGACCACGGCACCCATCATTGTTCCACCGGATTGGAGTCTACCTTTCGAGCTCATGTGTGATGCGTCCGACTTTGCTTTAGGAGCAGTTTTAGGACAAAGAAAGGACAAGAGGCCGCATGTCATCTACTACGCCTCACGGACATTGAACGATGCACAATTGAACTACTCCACTACGGAAAAAGAACTTCTTGCCGTTGTCTTTGCTTTAGATAAATTTCGATCATATCTAATTGGTACTAAAGTAATTGTTTTCACTGATCATGCAGCTCTGAAGTACTTGCTCACTAAAAAGGAGGCCAAGCCACGGCTAATTCGATGGATGTTGCTACTTCAAGAGTTCGACATAGAGATTCGGGACAAGAAGGGAAGTGAAAACGTGGTGGCTGACCACCTAAGTCGAATGGTGCACAATGAAGAGGCCCTACCCATTGCCGAGACATTCCCCGATGAACAATTGCTGTCCATTAAGGTTAGTGCACCTTGGTATGCCGATATTGTTAATTTTTTGGTGTCAAAACGTATTCCAAGTGAGTTCACTAGGCACCAACGTGATAAACTTAGGCATGATGCACAGTTTTATGTGTGGGATGATCCGTACTTATGGAAATTTTGCCCCGATCAGATTATACGTCGTTGTGTGCACGATTCTGAATGTCATTCAATTTTGAGTTTTTGTCACACATATGCATGTGGAGGGCACTTTGGCACACAACGCACGGCCCTCAAAGTGTTACAATGTGGATTTTATTGGCCTAGTATTTTTAAGGATGCTAGAACGTTTTGCTTAACATGTGATAAATGCCAAAGAATGGGTGGTATTAGTGCAAAGGACCAAATGTCGCAGGTTTCTATCCTAAATGTTGAAATTTTTGATGTTTGGGGTATTGATTTTATGGGTCCCTTCCCTTCATCGTATGGTTTCATGTATATTTTGCTTGCGGTTGATTATGTGTCAAAATGGGTGGAAGCCAAGGCCACCCGGACTAATGATTCTAAAGTGGTTGCAGATTTTATTAGAACTAACATTTTTGCAAGGTTTGGAATGCCACGAGTGATCATTAGTGATGGAGGGTCACACTTTTGCAATCGGACCATTGAAGCGTTATTGAGGAAATACCATGTCACCCATAAGGTTTCTACACCTTACCATCCTCAAACGAATGGCCAAGCCGAGGTTTCCAACCGAGAGATCAAGCAAATACTTGAGAAGACCGTTGGGCCAACAAGGAAGGATTGGAGCTTACGGTTAGATGATGCACTTTGGGCGTATCGTACGGCGTACAAAACCCCCATTGGGATGTCCCCCTTTCGACTTGTCTATGGCAAGGCGTGCCATCTTCCCGTTGAATTGGAGCACAAAGCACTTTGGGCCATCAAGAAGTTTAACATGAACCTCGATGAAGCGGGAAGTCAAAGGAGTTTCTAATTAAATGAGCTTGATGAGATAAGGCACGAGGCGTACGATAATGCAAGCATTTACAAGCAAAAGACCAAAGCTTTCCATGACAACATGATCCGTGGGAAATCCTTCTCCATTGGGCAGAAAGTGCTATTGTTCAATTCCCGTTTACGTTTGTTTCCCGGTAAGTTACGTTCTAAGTGGATTGGACCATTTGTTATTACTAATGTTTTTGTTCATGGTGCAGTCCAAATCCAAAGCTTGAAAACGGGACACGAATTCAAGGTGAACGGGCATCGTTTGAAGCCCTATTATGACACCTTTGTGGAGCATGCCGTGGATGACATACCCTTGGAAGCCGTGGGCCCTAGTAAGGAGTGAATGAGGTCTTCGTCTGGCTGTACGACGTTAAAGCAAGCGCTACTTGGGAGGCAAACCATGCATTCAACAAAGGAAGACCGAGAAAGCACTCCAATTCCAGATTTGCGTTCCTAAACTCTTCTCTTTGTTGTTGATTTTGTTTCTGCCATGTTAGGTTGTTAGATGTTGTTTTGTTTGTTTGTTTGTTATTTGTGTGAGTCTATGCTTGAAACATTGAGGACAATGTTTGATTTAAGTGTGGGGGGGTAACCAAAGTGTTTTGATGCAAATTCGAAGGGTTTTATCACCCATAATTTCAAATGTTGTTTCTTGCTGTTTTTAGGTGTTTTTAGGCTGTTTTTAGGCTGTTTTGGTGTGTTTTAGTATTTTTTGTTCTAAAAATCCGAAAATCCCAGAAAAATTTGAAAAAATTGTTTTGAAAACCCAAAAAGAGTTGTTTTTAAGTTGTTTTTGTGTGTTTGTTTGTGTCTTAGGGCACCTTCCAACACAATGATGAGGATTCAGTTTGTAATTGCATGACTGTTAAAGAGAATGATTAACATGGATGAAATTTTAATTTACTCTTTGTTTATGCTTGGTTGTGGTTATAACTTATGACTTCACATGTAATCAAAAAGAAAAAAAAAATTAGTTTTTGTAACATGCTTGAAGGAAGGAACTCAAACAAATGCTACAACCTTGTGAGACATGAGCCTAAACGTTTATTTGGAGAGTTAAAATCTGTGCATTCTTGTTTTCTAAAGTCGTTGCATGATCTCATTATTCTTTGCTTGGTTACTACTTAGAAGGCGTTTCATCATTTAGTTCCAAATACTAGAACTCATGCCCAATTCATTCAAAGCATGTTATTGATTTGCATAACACATATTCAAGATGAAGTTGCATAGTGACCACCATAGCCAAATTGCCATATTTCCCTATTTCATTTATTTTGTAGGATTTAACCCCGTTGAGCCTTGTGTAGCCTACTTTCTTTGTTAACCCACAATTATCCTCACCTAGCCTAGAGTAGGACCACCCATACCTTTGTTCTTGAAGCATAGTAAAAGCATAACTCAAGATGAATTCCTTTTGATCATTGCATTGCAGAAAACAAGTGTGGGGGAAGGATTCTTGATATATGGGTGTGCCAACGTCTTGAATGAGGCACGGCAAAGAAAAGAAAAGAAAGAAAAGAAAAAAAAAAAACAAAAAAAGAAAAAAAAAATTTCGTGGAAAATAAGAAGAAAAAAAGAAAAGTTGTGAAAAGAATGAAAAAGGAGTTGAAAAGATGTGAAAAAGTGTTCTCAAGTGTTGTTTGTTGAAGGGTCCAAAACATTGAATTCGGCCCTAATTGATTGCTTGAATCTTCCCTTTGAGTTTAAAAGTTGATTTCGGCATTCTAAGGGGAATTCTAAGTTCAATTTCATTATGTTGCTTACTATTGCTTTAAAGAACGTTTGTTTTCCCTATCCTTTCGTTGTTAGCCAACTCCCCAAGCCCCGTTACAACCCTTGACTTTAATCTTGAGTGTTGTGTGTTTCAATTTGTGGAGTTTGAATTTGGTTTGAGCATATGGTGTCACTGGTTCTCGCATCTAAGTAGTAGCGTTCCATTCATGAGATCATATCTAAACATGTTTTTAACTCCGAAAAGTGCTTTCTTTGTCATACATATATGTGAGCATTCGTTTTCATATTTACATCTATCTTCTCACATATAACTAGTATAGGGTGTGTAGTCAGAAAATCTGTGTGAAAATAAGTTGTGAATATAAGTTTGTAACGATTAGGTGAAACCTCCTTATATCCTAGCATTAGATTTATGCATGATAATTAAGCGTGCACTCTCAACCAACACACACAAATCAGTTTAATTCAAATAGATAAGTGAATTGAATTCACAACTTATGAAACGCAATTAGAGGTAATCAAATCATATAGCAAGCATGATCATGGTTTCGAATCCCCCCCTAGCCAAGGGGGGGTTTAGTTCCTCATACGTACAAGACAAAGAAAAGTAAATTTAAACATTGAAATCAAGGAGAGGAAACACCTAAAAATTCCAGCAACTCGAACTTGACTTGCATGAACGTCCAAGCCCTCTTCTCCTTCTCTTTGTTGCGGCACAAGGTCTAAGGACAGGTTTTGGGTGGTATTTGTATGGAGGAATGGATGTGTGATGGTAGGGTAGTGTTTAGGAGGGATGGGGAGTGCGGCAAGATGGGAAAATATGGAGAATGGTGAAGGATGGCTGCGGCAAAGGGTTGGGAATGTATTTCTGGCGAATTTCTGAATGTGGAGGAGTGAATGATGATCCATTGGTGCGGCAAGGGGGTCTATTTATAGTGCAAAATCCCTCTCAATCAGCAAGGAAAAGAACTAAGTATTTGAAGATGACAAGCAAATCAAAACCCATCAGGAATAGGCCATCAAGAAGGTACGAAACCCCAAAGGAAAAGGAATAGAGGCGCCAGATTTTTAGGGTTCTAGAAACAAAGTGTTTTGTGGCAGAAATTGGCACTTCTAGAAGGATTTGAGGCGCCACCTTTGTAGGAGATAAGATAAGGTTTCTAGAATCATGATTTAAGTGCCAGATTTGTAGGGAAAAAGAGATAAGGGTGCGGCACCTTCTTAGGGATAATGCTAGGGCTTCTAGAAAGCCTAAAAACTAAGGGGAGTTGGATAAAACCCACGGCAAAGATAGGATAGGGCATCTAAGGCTTCTAGAAACCCTCCAAGATAAGGTAAAGTGCATGGCATCCCCATAGGATTAGGATAAGGTGTCCTTAAGTGTTTAGGACTCCTCTTTGTGGCTGAAAACCTTGTGCATTGATAGGAGCATATTTATGCACCTTAGTTTAGCTTGTTCTTGTGCATTTATAGTGTTTTTCCTTAGTAAAGCAGTCTTTTAAGCTAGTTTTATGTATTTTCAGGTTTTAAGGGCAAAGTATGCAAAAGGATGCATTTTGGAGCCTTTTGGAGCAAATTAGAGCTTGGAATGGACATCATATGCTTGGAGCCAAGATGATGGACGAAATTGAAGACTTGAAGATGATGATTCCTACTTGAGCAAGGTTTCCTAGTTGAAGTAGGAAAGTCCCTAATGGAAGATGGTTTCCTAGTTGAATTAGGATTCCTAGTTAAAATGGGTTTCCTAGTTGAATTAGGATTCCTAGAAGAACAAAGTTTCCTACTCAAACAAGGTTTCCTACTTGAAGTAGGAAAGTTAAATCCCAATGGCCTCAAGTGAAGCAACAAAGAAGTTTTCCAAGTCCAAGAAGGAAAAGGAGTCCAAGATGAAGAAGGAATGACAAAGACAAGGTTTCCTAATCCTAATAGGCAAAGTTTCCAAGTGCAATGAGGAGTCCTTATCCATTTAGGGCACTTTATCCATTTAGGATACCTTATCCTTGTTCTAGAAACCTTATCCATCCTTGCCGTGAGTTTTCCTTGCATTAAAGGGTTTCTAGAAGCCCTAATCTGCCCTATCCTTTAGTGCCGCACCTATCCCTTCTAGAAAGCTGATTTCCCTTGCCTTGCAAGGCATTCTAGAAGCCTTACCACCTCATCTCCTCACCTGCCACACCTAGGAAGCATTATCCCTTTTTATTTCTGATTTCTAAGCCTATTTCCTGGTGGATTTGGGTTATTCAAGTCCATATCTGATTACACTAGGGTTTTAAGTTCCTATATATACTCATATTAACCCCTAGATCAGATCACCACCTCTCATACACATTCATTCATTCCAGAAATTCGTCCAACCCTCTCCACACCCTTGCTGCAGCCACCAAACACCTTTCTCCTTAGTTTTAAGCTTTGCCGCACCATCCCCTTCCCCTAAACACTACTACATCCCTCCATGACCATGCATCCATACACCTAAGGCCCTAAACCTGTCCCTAGACCTTTGACGCACCAAGGAGGAGGAGAAGGAAGCTCGGAAGTTCATGCAATTCGAGTTCGCGTCGCTGGAATTTCTAGGTGTTTCTTTTCCTTTGATTTCAATGTTTAATTTCAATTCTCTTTGTTTTGTGCGTATGAGGAACTAAACGGGGGCTAGGGGGGGATTCGAAATACATGTTTATGCTTGCGATATGATTTGATTAATTCTAATTGCGTTTCATAAGTTGTGAATTCAATTTACTTATCTATGTGAATTACATTGATTTGTGTGTGTTGGTTGAGAGTGCACGCTTAATTATCATGCATAAATTGGATGCTAGGATATAACAAAATTTCACCTAATCGTTATGGAATTATATTCAGAAGTAGTAAAAGTTGATGATCTCAATTGCGTTAAGTAAATTCTTGGCATAAGTTTCATGCAATTCATAGTAACAAGTGCTTCGTCAATGCTTATGGTTTTCAAAGAACTTAATGATTCTTGCTTGTATCTCTATTATTGAATTCATGTAGGGAACTTGTGGGGAATGCTTTGGGTTGTCGTATGCAATCATCCAATTCAATAACGTTAGGAAAATCTGAGGGTTAATTAGTGCAATTCACGGTTAATCTGGGGCGTTGAGAATTCATGGGTTATTGAAAAGCAATTGGAAATCATTTTATATGCAAGTATAACATGTGTGGAGATGAACCCCTTAGCTAGCTTCCCATTCATTCAATTCCATCAAATTCGTTTTTACAATCTGTTCTAATTTAAGAAGTTTGTTTTGTTTTTAAATTCGTCCAAAACCAATCCCCCTTTACTTTGTTGAGTCATAGTAGTTAGAAATCACTTTAGTTTGTGTTTTTAAGCGTCTTAGGTCAAGTTAAAACCAATTTTCGTCCAAGTTGTGTCTAGTGTTCAAAACTGCCCAGATTGTGTTTTTAAGGCAGTTTTGAGTGTTTTGGTGCTGTTTTGAGTCTTTTGGTTTGTTTTGGTGTTTTAAAGTTTAGTTTTGCATTCTTTGAGTCTAGTATAGTGTTTTATATTGTGTTTTTACGTTTTTGAGTCAAATCCAAGTGATTAACAATCCCTCCTAATCCCCGGTCCAGAACGATCCCTACTTACATTCTTCACTACAATTGATAAAAAGAGGGTTTAATTTGTGTGCGTATAATTCTCACATCATGCATTAGGATTAGGAAAGCTAATCCTTCTTCATCTTGGAATTCTTCTCCTTCTTGGACTTGGAAAACTTCTTTGTTGCTGCAACTTGAGGCCATTGGGATTTAACTTTCCTACTTCAAGTAGGAAACCTTGCTCAAGTAGGAATCATCATCTTCAAGCATATGATATCCATTCCTCTTGGCTCCAAGCATATGATATCCATTCCAAGCTCTAATTTGCTCCAAAAGGCTCCAAATTGCATCCTTTTGCATACTTTGCCCTTAAATCCTGAAAATACATAAAACTAGCTTAAAAGACTACTTTACTAAGGAAAAACACTATAAATGCACAAGAACAAGCTAAACTAAGGTGCATAAATATGCCCCTATCAAATTCCCCCACACTTAGCTTTTGCTAGTCCTCGAGCAAAACAAAACGAAAACCAACAAACAAAACGACACTAAACAAGTAAAACACAACCTAAACCTTCCAACAATCGTCTTAGGGATTTCCATTTGATGCGAACTAAATAAGCACACAAATTAAAACCCTCTTTTGACAATTGTAGTAAAGATGCAAGTAGGGATCGTTCTAAACCGGGGATTAGGAGGGATTGCTAAATCACTTGGAAACTGACTCAAAAACGTAAAACAAAGGTTAAAATACTAAACTAGTCTCAAAGAATGCAAAACTAAACAATAAAAACACTAAAACAAACCAAAAGACTCAAAACAACACCAAAACACTCAAAACTGCCTTAAAAACACTTTCTGGGCAGTTTTGAGCACTTTGACTACTTTGGACTAATTTGGGTAATAAATTGATTCAAAACACTTAGAAACACAAACTAAGACACTTTCTAACTAAATTGGACACTAAAGTAAAGGGATTGAATTTTTGACGAAATTAAATAAAATGCACAGATTGTAATTAAGGGCAGATTGTAAAGATGAATTTTGATGAAAATATGGATGGAAGGCTAGCTAGAAGGTTCTTCTCCACACATGTCACACTTGCATACAAGATGATTTTCAGTTGGTCTTTCGATGAATTATGAAACTCAACACCCCGGGTTAATTAGGTCCGCTTAAATTAACCTTCAGATTTCCCTAGAATCATTGAATTGGATGAATATGCATCGCAAACAAATTATTCCTAACAAGTTCTCTATATGAACAGCATGATAAAGATACAAGTTAGAATCATTACGTTCTTTGGAAATCATAAGTGTTGACGAGGCATTCGTTACTATGATGAGCATGAAACTAGTGCCAAGAATTCATTTAACGCGATTGTTTATAAGCAACCTCCACTACTTGTGAATATAAGTTCATAACTATTAGGTGAAATTCACTTATATTCTAGCGTCATATTCATGCATGAAAATTAAGCGTGCACTCTCAATAAACATACACAAATAAGTTATCAATCAAGCAGTTAAACAAATTGAATCCACAATTCATGAAATTCCAACCAAAGGTAATCAATTCATATTGCAAGAATAAACATGGTTTCGAATCACCCCCTAGCTAACTAGGGATTTAGCCTCTCATGTTTACAGAAAGAGAAATAAAATTGAATTTAAACATGAAGATTAAAAGATTGATTACACCTAGAACGCCCAATGAATCCACTTGAATTTATGTGCGTCTAAGTCCCTCTTTCTTCTTCTCCTTGCTGCGGCAGAGAGGTTTTACGGTGTTTTTGGATGATTTTCTGATTTTGGGATGGGGTTATGGTGATATGGTGGTGCGGCAAGGTGGTGGAGTGATGGAAGAAGGTTTGTATGGTGGCTGGAAGGGTGGAGATGGCTGCGGCAAGGTGTGGAAGTGGCTGGAATTGATGGAAGCTACGGCTTAGGGGGGAATTAGGGTTATGGTGGCTGAATGATTTTTAGAATGAAAAGTGAATCTAGGGTTTTTGAATAGGTGCGGCTGAGATGGATTTTTAAGGCTTAGGGTGAATGGATTTGCGGCTGATATGGATCATGGATCAATGGGAGGCTACGGATTCAAGGGAATTATGGAAGGGTGGCTGCAAGATGAAAAGAATGAATAATAGAGGCTATAGGGTGCGGCTAAGGTTGTAAAATGTGTAGGGTTTCAGAAAACAAACCCTAGCTTATTTTGGTTAATTAAAATTAAGTTAAAAGCTTCTAGAATTAGGAAATAAAATCAGAAATTAAAGGGGATGGCTGCAAGGTGCGGCTAGGGTTGAGTTTAGGAAGGGAAATAGGGTTTAAGTGCACAACATTGTACAAAAATGCCCCCTCTTGCACGGCAAGGGAAGGGGATTAGGGTTAATGCACGGCAGGGTTGTGTAAGTGGGCTTAGGGCCTTCGTTTTGTGTCCTAATGTGCCTACAAGGCCTTCAAAGTGGCTAGAAAATACGGACGTTTAAGATTAGGAAAGGTTACCAAATCGGGAAACCTAGGGTTAACTTTCCTATTTCAAGTAGGAATCCTTGTTGGAGTAGGATTCCTCGTTTTGGTAGGAATTCATCGTTGGAGTAGGAATTCATCGTTTCTTCAAGTCTTCAACTCATTCATTCCTCTTTTGCTCCAAAAAGCTCCAATTTGCATCTTCTTGCACACTTTGGCCTTATAATCTGAAAATACACAAAATTGACTTTAAACACTAAAATAACTAAGGAAACACAACATAAATGCACGAGAACAAGCTAATTAAGTCGCATGAATATGCTCCTATCACCAATGCACATGACATGTTAAAAATCATTATTCCCACAGATTTTAGCCATCTTTACACTCGAGCACATGCTTAATCATAGTCACTACTTACTAGTTCACAAATAACGACTTAAAACGATGTTTTGAATGTAGTAACATGCCTTAGAGAATTTCCTCAATTCCTTACAAGATATGCACTCTATTTTCACTCAGATTTTCTAACTACACACCCTACACTTAGTTATATGTGAGAAGATTGATGTAAATATAAAAACGAATGCTCACATATATGTATAACAAAGAACGCAATTTCCGGAGTTAATAACATGTTTAGATATGATCTCATGAATGGAACGCTACTACTTAGATGCGAGAACCAGTGACACCATATGCTCAAACCAAATTCAAACTCCACAAATTGAAACACACAACACTCAAGATTAAAGTCAAGGGTTGTGTAGGGGCTTGGGGAGTTGGCTAACAACGAAAGGATAGGGAAAACAAACGTTCTTTAAAGCAATAGTAAGCAACATAATGAAATTGAACTTAGAATTCCCCTTAGAATGCCGAAATCAACTTTTAAACTCAAAGGGAAGGTTCAAGCAATCAATTAGGGCCGAATTCAATGTTTTGGACCCTTCCTTCAACAAACAACACTTGAGAACACTTTTTCACATCTTTTCAACTCCTTTTTCATTCTTTTCACAACTTTTCTTTTTTTTTTTTCTTTTTTTTTTCCAAAAAAGATTTTTTTTTTTTTTCTTTTCTTTTCTTTGCCGTGCCTCATTCAAGACTTTGGCACACCCATATATCATGAATCCTTCCCCCACACTTGTTTTCTGCAATGCAATGATCAAAAGGAATACATCTTGAGTTATGCTTTTACTATGCTTCAAGAACAAAGGTATGGGTGGTCCTACTCTAGGCTAGGTGAGGATAATTGTGGGTTAACAAAGAAAGTAGGCTACACAAGGCTCAACGGGGTTAAATCCTACAAAACAAATGAAATAGGTAAATATGGCAATTTGGCTATGGTGGTCACTACACAACTTCATCTTGAATATGTGTTATGCAAATCAATAACATGCTTTGAATGAATTGGGCATGAGTTCTAGTGTTTGGAACTAAATGATGAAACGCCTTCTAAGTAGCAACCAAGCAAAGAATAATGAGATCATGCAACGACTTTTAGAAAACAACAATGCACAGATTATTAACTCTCCAAATAAACGTTTAGGCTCAAGTCTCACAAGGTTGTAGCGTTAGTTTGAGTTCCTTCCTTCAAGCATGAACCAAAGAGTAAATCAAACTTTCATCCATGTTTACAACTCTCTTTAATAGTCATGCAATTACAAACCGAATCCTCATCATTGTGTTGGAAGGTACCCTAAGACACAAAAACAACTCTTTTTGGGTTTTTTTTTTGAAACAATTTTTCAAATTTTTATGGGATTTTCGAATTTTTAAGTCAAAACACACTAAAACAGTTTAAAAACACTTAAAAACAGCAAGAAACAACATTAGAAGTTATGGTGGATAAAACCCTAAGAATTTGCATCAAAACACTTTAGTTACCCAATTCCCCCACACTTAAATCAAACATTGTCCTCAATGTTTCAAGCATAGACTCACACAATTAACAAACAAACAAACAAAACAACAACTAAACAACCTAACATGGCAGAAACGAAATAGCAACAAAGAGAAGAGTTTAGGAACACAAATCTGGAATTGGAGTGCTTTCTAGGTCTTCCTTTGTTGAATGCATGGGTTGCCTCCCAAGTAGCGCTTGCTTTAACGTCGTACAGCCGGAGGAAGAACCCAATCACTCCAGATTGGAGCCCACGGCATCCAAGGGGGTGTCATCCACGGTGTGCTCCACAAAGTTCTCATAATAGGGCTTCAAACGATGCCCGTTCACCTTAAATTCATGTCCCGTTTTCAAGCTTTGGATTTGGACTGCACCATGAACAAAAACATTAGTAATAACAAACGGTCCAATCCACTTGGAATGTAACTTACCGGGAAACAAACGTAAACGGGAATTGAACAATAGCACTTTCTGCCCAATGGAGAAGGATTTCCCACGGATCATGTTGTCATGGAAAGCTTTGGTCTTTTGCTTGTAAATGCTTGCATTCTCGTACGCCTCATGCCGTATTTCAACAAGCTCATTCAATTGGAATTTCCTATGACTTCCCGCTTCATCTAAGTGCATGGTGAACTTCTTGACGGCCCAAAGAGCTTTATGCTCCAACTCCAGGGGAAGATGGCACGCCTTGCCATAGACAAGTCGAAAAGGGGACATCCCAATGGGGGTTTTGTATGCCGTATGATACGCCCAAAGTGCATCATCTAACCGTAAACTCCAATCCTTCCTTGTTGGCCCAACAGTCTTTTCTAGGATTTGCTTGATCTCTCGGTTGGAAACCTCGGCTTGGCCATTTGTTTGAGGATGGTAAGGTGTATAAACCTTATGGTTGACACTGTATTTCCTCAATAATGCCTCAATGGTCCGGTTGCAAAAATGGGACCCTCCATCACTAATGATCACTCGTGGCATGCCAAACCTTGCAAAAATGTTAGTTCTAATAAAATCCGCAACCACTTTAGAATCATTAGTCCGGGTGGCTTTCGCTTCCACCCACTTCGACACATAATCAACCGCAAGCAAAATATACATAAAACCATATGATGACGGAAAGGGACCCATAAAGTCAATACCCCAAACATCAAAAATTTCAACGTTTAGGATGGAAACCTGCGGCATTTGGTCCTTTGCACTAATACCACCCATTCTTTGGCATTTATCACATGTTAAGCAAAACGTTCTAGCATCCTTAAAAATACTAGGCCAATAAAATCCACATTGTAACACTTTGAGGGCCGTGCGTTGTGTGCCAAAGTGCCCTCCACATGCATATGTATGACAAAAACTCAAAATTGAATGACATTCAGAATCATGCACACAACGACGTATAATCTGATCGGGACAAAATTTCCATAAGTATGGATCATCCCACACATAAAACCGTGCATCATGCCTAAGTTTGTCACGTTGGTGCCTATTGAACTCACTTGGGATACGTTTTGACACCAAAAAATTAACTATATCGGCATACCAAGGTGTACTAACCTTTATGGACAACAATTGTTCATCGGGGAATGTCTCTGCAATGGGTAGGGACTCCTCATTATGCACCATTCGGCTTAGGTGGTCAGCCACCACATTTTCACTTCCCTTCTTGTGACGAATCTCGATGTCGAACTCTTGAAGTAACAACATCCACCGAATTAGCCGGGGCTTGGCCTCCTTTTTGGTGAGCAAGTACTTTAGAGCTGCATGATCAGTGAAAACAATTACTTTAGTACCAATTAGATATGATCGAAATTTATCTAAAGCAAAGACAACGGCAAGAAGTTCTTTTTCCGTAGTGGAGTAGTTCAACTGGGCATCGTTCAACGTCCGTGAGGCATAGTAGATGACATGCGGCCTCTTGTCCTTTCTTTGTCCCAAAACAGCCCCTAAAGCATAATTGGACGCATCACACATAAGCTCGAACGGGAGGCTCCAATCCGGGGGAACAATAATGGGTGCCGTGGTCAACAACTCCTTGAGTTGGTTGAATGATGCCGTGCACTCCTTAGTGAATTCAAACACCACGTCTTTTTGAAGGAGGCGGCAAAGAGGTTGTGCAACTTTTGAGAAATCTTTGATAAACCTACGATAGAAACCTGCATGGCCAAGAAACGAACGAACCTCTCTAACCGAAGTCGGAGAGGGTAAGTGACGTACAAGATCTATCTTTGACTTATCAACTTCAATGCCGTTTTCAGAGATGATATGACCTAAAACTATGCCTTGTTTAACCATGAAATGACATTTTTCCCAATTAAGAACAAGGTTAGTTTCAACACAACGTTTTAGAATCAAACTTAGATTATGCAAGCAACCATCAACGGAATCTCCAAAGACACTGAAATCATCCATAAAAACTTCAATTATTTTCTCCACATAATCGGAAAATATGCTCATCATGCATCTTTGAAATGTGGCAGGTGCATTACATAAACCAAAAGGCATGCGACGATATGCACATGTACCAAAAGGGCATGTGAAAGTGGTTTTTTCTTGGTCCTCGGGTGCAATGACAATTTGATTATAACCGGAATAACCATCAAGAAAACAATAGAAAGCATAACTGGCTAACCTCTCAAGCATTTGGTCAATGAACGGCAATGGGAAGTGATCCTTCCTCGTGGTGGCGTTTAGCTTCCTATAGTCGATGCACACCCTCCAACCAGTTTGAATGCGCGTAGGAACAAGCTCATTCTCGGCATTTGCAACCACAGTTACTCCGGATTTCTTTGGAATGCATTGCACGGGCGAAACCCACCTACTATCCGAGATTGGATAGATTACTCCACAATCCAAAAGCTTGATTATCTCCTTCTTCACAACTTCCATCATCGGAGGGTTGAGACGGCGTTGAGCCTCTCGAGATGTTTTGGACCCCTCCTCTAGAAGTATGCGATGCATGCACGTAGTAGGGCTAATTCCCTTTATGTCGATCAATGTCCATCCAATTGCCGTTTTGTACTCTTTAAGCACTCGCACCAATTTGTTTTCTTCTTGTGCCGTGAGTGAGGATGAGATAATGATGGGCAATGTCTCATCCTCGCCCAAGAAAACATACTTCAAATGACTAGGCAACGGCTTAAGTTCAAGTGTAGGTGGCTGCACAATTGAGGGAAGCATTTTATTAGCCGAAACTGAACTTAAAATAGGGTCCAAAAACTTACCCGATTGTGATGGCAATGACTCGAGGGCAGCCACCATCTCAATAATATCCTCATTAGGGGGTACGACCAAGGATTCCTCATGCATGCCGTGGGGTTCCTTGGTGGCTGTTTCCATGTTTTGCATGTCCCTTCCTTGTGCAATGACCAATTCAAGTGCATCGTCCTTCAAATTGTCCAAATGGTTCTGCGCCAAAGAGTCAATTATATCAATAGCAAAACATGAATGATTCTCACTAGGGTACTTCATAGAATCAGAAAGATTGAAATTAATAACTTCCCCATCAAATTCCATCGTCAAAGTGCCATTATAGACGTCAATCTTCGTACGAGCAGTTTTCATGAATGGCCTTCCAAGGAGAATGGGTAATGACGGGGCATGGTCCGATTCATCTATCTCAAGTACGTAGAAATCCGCCGGAAAGGTCAAATGATTAACCTGCACTAAAACATCTTCCAAAACTCCCTTTGGATAGGCATGAGATCTATCGGCCAATTGTATAATAACACCATCATTTTTCAACGCTCCTAGGTTCATAGATGCATAAATTGAATATGGCATGACATTTATGGATGCACCTAAGTCTAACATGGCAGATTCAAACCAAGAATTACCAATAACACACGGAATTGTGAAACTAACCGGATCTTTGCATTTAGGGGCAGTTTGTGTTGCAAGATGGCTGAGACGTTTTCACCCACTTTTACAACCTCCTTGGTCGAAATCCTCCTCCTATTAGTGCAAAGTTCCTTCAAGAACTTGGCGTACCTCAGGACTTGCTTGATTGCATCCAAAAGAGGGATATTGACTTGAACTTTGCGAAACGTCTCGAGAATGTCCTTTTCCGCTTCCTCTTTTTTTGTTTGCTTAAACCTACTAGGAAAAGGAACATTCAAAGGAAAAGCATTAGTAGGAACTGAACTTGACACGTTTTTACCTTTATTGGGTGAATTGGACGGTTTAGGATCACATGAGGCTTGCGGCAAAGGTGTTTCCACCTTGGCCGTGAGTGAGCTTTGTTCCTCCTCTTCAATTCTCAATTCTTCCTCCTCGTTGGTATGTGATGTGGGTGGTCTAGGATCAGATCCAACTTGCTTTCCACTTCGCAAACTCATAGCTTTTGCATATTCGAATCCACCTTTCGGATTGACCACGGTTGAACTTGGCAACCTACCTTGCTCTCGAAATTGTCCCATGAACTCGGCAATTTGCCCCAATTGCTTCTCCAAATTGTCCACCCTTTTGTCTTGGATTTGTCTCTCCTTAGTTTGAGTTTGTACTTCCTGCGTCAAAGTAGTAAGTAACTTAACAACTTGATCATTATCCAAAGACATACCTGAGCTTGTTGGGGTATATTGCGATTGAGTTTGATTGGGGACGAATGGCTTTGTATAAAAGCCCGGTGGTTGCTGCCTAAATCCTCATTGTTGTTGGGGTTGTTGAGGATCCCGCCATTTGAAATTTGGATGATCACGCCAACCGGGATTGTAGGTAGTGGAGAAGGGGTCACCACGATTTTGGTATTGATTCCCATATCCCACGGCATTGAGTGTCTCCCACCCTCCATTCTCGATCAATTGTGGGCACTTATCCGTGGGATGTCCTTGCATGGAGCACACACCATAAGAAGCTACGGTTTGGACTTTTGGACCGTCCATCACCTGAGAAAGCAAAGTAGTGAGGTTAGCCATTTGATTTTGAAGCTCGGTTATGGCACTTACCTCATTGACTTGGTGTTGCCGTGGGGTACTCCTCTGTCCAACGCCTTCGTATTGTTGAGCGTTCAATGCTCGATTAGCAATCAAGGTCTTTGCAGCCGTGGGGGTCTTGTCCACCAAGGCTCCTCCTGCTGAGGCATCTAGCATTTGACGTTCGATTGGTAGAAGTCCCTCGTAGAAGTATTGTAAGAGAAGTTCCTCCTTCATCTGATGCTGTGGACATGAAGCAACAAGAGATTTAAAACGTTCATAATAAGTAGGAAAAGATTCACCTTCATCTTGTTGAATTCCACTTATCCTTTTTCGTAGGAGGATGATTCGAGAAGTTGGGAAAAACTTCTCCAAGAAAGCCCGTTTCATGCTCTCCCAAGATGTGACAGTTCCGGGAGCCAATTCATACAACCAATCTTTAGCTTTATCCATTAGAGAGAATGGAAAAGCTTTCATCTTCAAGATACTTCCATCGACATTCACCGGGGTCATGCTCGAACAAACAACTTCGAACTCCTTTAAGTGTTTGTTTGGATCCTCCATGGACAGCCCATGGTACTTCGGAATGTGATGTAACAAACTTGACTTCAATTCGAACTCGGCAGTCTTATCTGGAGCCGTCCTAGGATATTGAATACATAGGGGTGCGGCATTGTCCAATCCCTAAGCGGAAAGCTCCTTAATTGTTAGGTTGTCCGCTGCCATGTCTACTTCACCCACTCTTGCCATGGGTTCCTCTTCTTCAAATTCAGAAACGGACTCGGAACTTTCACTTGATTCGCTAGGTTCTGGGTTCTTTCTCTTTCGTCTCAACTCTCGCTCGAAATCGTCGTCAAAGTCCAAGATATGTTCACGAATCGGATGAGAACTCCGAGTCATAAACTAGTACCTAAAACAAGAAACAAAACAAGATTAAGAATCTGGAATAAAATAAAACAAACGAAAATAAAACAATCCAAGGGATTAGCAAAGTTGCTAATCCCCAGCAACGGTGCCAAAATTTGATGTGAGAATTATACGCACACAAATTAAACCCTCTTTTTATCAATTGTAGTGAAGAATGTAAGTAGGGATCGTTCTGGACCGGGGATTAGGAGGGATTGTTAATCACTTGGATTTGACTCAAAAACGTAAAAACACAATATAAAACACCAAACTAGACCCAAAGAATGCAAAACTAAAGTTTAAAACACTAAGACAAACCAAAAGACTCAAAACTGCAAGAAAACACTCAAAACTGCCTTAAAACTACTTTCTGAGCAGTTTTGAGCACTAGAGAAGAATTTGGACGAAAATAGTTATAACTTGACTCAAGATACTTTAAAAACACAAACTAAATTGATTTCTAACTAATTTGACACTCCAAGTAAAGGGGGATTTTGCTTTTGACGAATTTGAAAACAAAACTTAAAACTTTGTAAAACGAACAGATTTTAAAACGAATTTGGATTTAATGAATGGAATGAAGGCTAGCTAAGGGGTTCATCTCCACACATGCCATACTTGCACACAAAACGATTTCTAATTGCTTTTCAATAAACCATGAATTCTCAACGCCCCAGATTAACCGTGAATTGCACTAATTAACCCTCAGATTTTCCTAACGTTATTGAATTGGATGATTGCATACGACAACCCAAAGCATTCCCCACAAGTTCCCTACATGAATTGCATAATAGAGATACAAGCAAGAATCATTAAGTTCTTTGAAAGCCATAAGCATTGACGAAGCACTCGTTACTATGAATTGCATGAAACTTATGCCAAGAATTTACTTAACGCAATTGAGATCATCAACTTTTACTACTTGTGTATATAAGTTTGTAACGATTAGGTGAAACTTCCTTATAGCCTAGCATTAGATTTATGCATGATAATTAAGCGTGCACTCTCAACCAACACACACAAATCAGTTTAATTCAAATAGATAAGTGAATTGAATTCACAACTTATGAAACGCAATTAGAGGTAATCAAATCATATAGCAAGCATGATCATGGTTTCGAATCCCCCCCTAGCCATGGGGGGGTTTAGTTCCTCATACGTACAAGACAAAGAAAAGTAAATTTAACCATTGAAATCAAGGAGAGGAAACACCTAAAAATTCCAGCAACTCGAACTTGAATTGCATGAACGTCCAAGCCCTCTTCTCCTTCTCTTTGTTGCAGCACAAGGTCTAAGGACAGGTTTTGGGTGGTATTTGTATGGAGGAATGGATGTGTGATGGTAGGGTAGTGTTTAGGAAGGATGGGGAGTGCGGCAAGGTGGGAAAATATGGAGAATGGTGAAGGATGGCTGCGGCAAAGGGTTGGGAATGTATTTCTGGCGAATTTCTGAATGTGGAGGAGTGAATGATGATCCATTGGTGCGGCAAGGGGGTCTATTTATAGTGCAAAATCCCTCTCAATCAGCAAGGAAAAGGACTAAGTATTTGAAGATGACAAGGAAATCAAAACCCATCAGGAATAGGCCATCAAGAAGGTAGGAAACCCCAAAGGAAAAGGAATAGAGGCGCCAGATTTTTAGGGTTCTAGAAACAAAGTGTTTTGTGGCAGAAATTGGCACTTCTAGAAGGATTTGAGGCGCCACCTTTGTAGGAGATAAGATAAGGTTTCTAAATCATGATTTAAGTGCCAGATTTGTAGGGAAAAAGAGATAAGAGTGCGGCACCTTCTTAGGGATAATGCTAGGGCTTCTAGAAAGCCTAAAAACTAAGGGGAGTTGGATAAAACCCACGGCAAAGATAGGATAGGGCATCTAAGGCTTCTAGAAACCCTCCAAGATAAGGTAAAGTGCATGGCATCCCTATAGGATTAGGATAAGGTGTCCTTAAGTGTTTAGGACTCCTCTTTGTGGCTGAAAACCTTGTGCATTAGGATTAGGAAAGCTAATCCTTCTTCATCTTGGAATTCTTCTCCTTCTTGGACTTGGAAAACTTCTTTGTTGCTGTAACTTGAGGCCATTGGGATTTAACTTTCCTACTTCAAGTAGGAAACCTTGCTCAAGTAGGAATTATCATCTTCAAATCTTCAATTTCGTCCATCCTCTTGGCTCCAAGCATATGATATCCATTCCAAGCTCTAATTTGCTCCAAAAGGCTCCAAAATGCATCCTTTTGCATACTTTGCCCTTAAATCCTGAAAATACATAAAACTAGCTTAAAAGACTACTTTACTAAGGAAAAACACTATAAATGCACAAGAACAAGCTAAACTAAGGTGCATAAATATGCCCCTATCATCCATCCATCACCATAATTCATACCCAAACACCCTTGTGCCGCAACAAAGAAGGAGAAAGAAGAGAGGAGAAGCCTTGGACGTTTTGGCCATTCAAACTTGGATTGTTGGAGCGTTTCTAGGTATATTCAATCTTTGTTTTAATGTTTAATTTATATTCTTTTTGTTTTGTTGTAAACATGCGGAGCTAAACTTGTTTTAGCTAGGGGAAACTTTGAAACGATGATTATATTTGCAATATGAATTGATTAATTCCAGTTGTGAATTCATAAATTGTGAATGCAATTTACTTAACCGTTTGATGGATAACTTATTCTTATTTGTTGATTAAGGGTGCACACTTAATTTGCATAATCGTTACAAACTTATATTCACAAGTAGTTAAGGTTGTTTTCACAATCATGTTGAGTAAATTCCTAGCATGAGTATCATGATGTCATAGTTACAAGTGCTTTGTCAATGCTTATGATTTTCATTGAACGTAATGATCTTTGATTGTATCTCTATTATGATGTCATGTAGGGAACATTTGAAGAATGCTTTGGGTTGTCGTATGATGTCATCCAATCCAATAACTTAAGGAAAATCTGAGGGTTAATTAGTGATGTCACGGTTAATCTGGGGTGTTGAGGTTCATGGTTTATCGAAAAAGCAACTGGAAATCAATTTGTGTTCAAATGTGTCATGTGTGGAAAAGAATCCTCTAGCTATCTAATCATCCATCGTTTTTCCCAAATTCGTCCAAATCCTATTTAAGTCTTTTAGTTATTTGTTTTTATCTTAAATTCGTCAAAAAACCCAATCCCCTTTATTTAGTTGTGTCAAATCTGTCCTAATTAGTGTTTTTGAGTGTTTTGAGTCAAAACCAATTCTATTTTCGTCCAAATTGAGTCCTAGAGTCTAGTTTGAGCCTTTTTGATTGTTTTGTGTTGTTTTGAGTCTTTTGAGTTTATTTTGAGTCATATAGGTTTAGTTAAGAGTCTTTTGAGTTTGTTTAAGTGTTTTGAAGCATATTTTTGTATCTTTGAGTCAGTTTTCATTAGATTAGCAATCCCTCCTAATCCCCGGCCTAGTATCTTTTGTCATACATATGCATGTGGAGGGCACTTTGGCACACAACGCACGGCCCTCAAAGTGTTACAATGTGGATTTTATTGGCCTAGTATTTTTAAGGATGCTAGAACGTTTTGCTTAACATGTGATAAATGCCAAAGAATGGGTGGTATTAGTGCAAAGGACCAAATGCCGCAGGTTTCTATCCGAAATGTTGAAATTTTTGATGTTTGGGGTATTGACTTTATGGGTCCCTTTCCGTCATCATATGGTTTTATGTATATTTTGCTTGCGGTTGATTATGTGTCGAAGTGGGTGGAAGCAAAAGCCACCCGGACTAATGATTCTAAAGTGGTTGCAGATTTTATTAGAACTAACATTTTTGCAAGGTTTGGCATGCCACGAGTGATCATTATTGATGGAGGGTCCCATTTTTGCAACCAGACCATTGAGGCATTATTGAGGAAATACAGTGTCAACCATAAGGTTTCTACACCTTACCATCCTTAAACAAATGGCCAAGCCGAGGTTTCCAACCGAGAGATCAAGCAAATCCTAGAAAAGACCGTTGGGCCAACAAGAAAGGATTGGAGTTTACGGTTAGATGATGCACTTTGGGCGTATCGTACGGCATACAAAACCCCCATTGGGATGTCCCCTTTTCGACTTGTCTATGGCAAGGCGTGCCATCTTCCTGTGGAGTTGGAGCATAAAGCTCTTTGGGCCGTCAAGAAGTTCAACATGCACTTAGATGAAGCGGGAAGTCATAGGAAATTCCAATTGAATGAGCTTGATGAAATACGGCACGAGGCGTACGAGAATGCAAGCATTTACAAGCAAAAGACCAAAGCTTTCCATGACAACATGATCCGTGGGAAATCCTTCTCCATTGGGCAGAAAGTGCTATTGTTCAATTCCCGTTTACGTTTGTTTCCCGGTAAGTTACGTTCCAAGTGGATTGGACCGTTTGTTATTACTAATGTTTTTGTTCATGGTGCAGTCCAAATCCAAAGCTTGAAAACGGGACATGAATTTAAGGTGAACGGGCATCGTTTGAAGCCCTATTATGAGAACTTTGTGGAGCACACCGTGGATGACACCCCCTTGGATGCCGTGGGCTCCAATCTGGAGTGATTGGGTTCTTCCTCCGGCTGTACGACGTTAAAGCAAGCGCTACTTGGGAGGCAACCCATGCATTCAACAAAGGAAGACCTAGAAAGCACTCCAATTCCAGATTTGCGTTCCTAAACTCTTCTCTTTGTTGCTATTTCGTTTCTGCCATGTTAGGTTGTTTAGTTGTTGTTTTGTTTGTTTGTTTGTTAATTGTGTGAGTCTATGCTTGAAACATTGAGGACAATGTTTGATTTAAGTGTGGGGGGGGGGGGGGGGGGGGGGGTGGTGGGATGGTAACTAAAGTGTTTTGATGCAAATTCGTAGGGTTTTATCCACCATAACTTCTAATGTTGTTTCTTGCTGTTTTGAAGTGTTTTTAAACTGTTTTAGTGTGTTTTGACTTAAAAATTCGAAAATCCCATAAAAATTTGAAAAATTGTTTCAAAAAACCCAAAAAGAGTTGTTTTTGTGTCTTAGGGTACCTTCCAACACAATGATGAGGATTCGGTTTGTAATTGCATGACTATTAAAGAGAGTTGTAAACATGGATGAAAGTTTGATTTACTCTTTGGTTCATGCTTGGTTGTGGTTATAATTTATGAATTCACATGCAATCATAAAAGAAAAAAATCTGTTTTTGTAACATGCTTGAAGGAAGGAACTCAAACTAACGCTACAACCTTGTGAGACTTGAGCCTAAACGTTTATTTGGAGAGTTAATAATCTGTGCATTGTTGTTTTCTAAAAGTCGTTGCATGATCTCATTATTCTTTGCTTGGTTGCTACTTAGAAGGCGTTTCATCATTTAGTTCCAAACACTAGAACTCATGCCCAATTCATTCAAAGCATGTTATTGATTTGCATAACACATATTCAAGATGAAGTTGTGTAGTGACCACCATAGCCAAATTGCCATATTTCCCTATTTCATTTGTTTTGTAGGATTTAACCCCGTTGAGCCTTGTGTAGCCTACTTTCTTTGTTAACCCACAATTATCCTCACCTAACCTAGAGTAGGACCACCCATACCTTTGTTCTTGAAGCATAGTAAAAGCATAACTCAAGATGAATTCCTTTTGATCATTGCATTGCAGAAAACAAGTGTGGGGGAAGGATTCTTGATATATGGGTGTGCCAAAGTCTTGAATGAGGCACGGCAAAGAAAAGAAAAGAAAAAAAAAAAAAAAATTTCGTGGAAAATAAGAAGAAAAAAAGAAAAGTTGTGAAAAGAATGAAAAAGGAGTTGAAAAGATGTGAAAAAGTGTTCTCAAGTGTTGTTTGTTGAAGAAAGGGTCCAAAACATTGAATTCGCCCCTAATTGATTGCTTGAACCTTCCCTTTGAGTTTAAAAGTTGATTTCGGCATTCTAAGGGGAATTCTAAGTTCAATTTCATTATGTTGCTTACTATTGCTTTAAAGAACGTTTGTTTTCCCTATCCTTTCGTTGTTAGCCAACTCCCCAAGCCCCGTTACAACCCTTGACTTTAATCTTGAGTGTTGTGTGTTTCAATTTGTGGAGTTTGAATTTGGTTTGAGCATATGGTGTCACTGGTTCTCGCATCTAAGTAGTAGCGTTCCATTCATGAGATCATATCTAAACATGTTATTAACTCCGGAAATTGCGTTCTTTGTTATACAAATATGTGAGCATTCGTTTTTATATTTACGTCAATCTTCTCACATATAACTAAGTGTAGGGTGTGTAGTTAGAAAATCTGAGTGAAAATAGAGTGCATATCTTGTAAGGAATTGAGGAAATTCTCTAAGGCATGTTACTACATTCAAAACATCGTTTTAAGTGGTTATTTGTGAACTAGTAAGTAGTGACTATGATTAAGCATGTGCTCGAGTGTAAAGATGGCTAAAATCTGTGGGAATAATGATTTTTAACATGTCATGTGCATTGGAAATCCCTGAGACGATTGTTGGAAGGTTTAGGTTGTGTTTTACTTGTTTAGTGTCGTTTTGTTTGTTTGTTTTCGTTTTGTTTTGCTCGAGGACTAGCAAAAGCTAAGTGTGGGGGAATTTGATAGGGGCATATCTATGCACCTTAGTTTAACTTGTTCTTGTGCATTTATAGTGTTTTTCCTTAGTAAAGTAGTCTTTTAAGCTAGTTTTATGTATTTTCAGGATTTAAGGGCAAAGTATGCAAAAGGATGCATTTTGGAGCCTTTTGGAGCAAATTAGAGCTTGGAATGGATATCATATGCTTAGAGCCAAGAGGATGGACGAAATTGAAGACTTGAAGATGATGATTCCTACTTGAGCAAGGTTTCCTAGTTGAAGTAGGAAAGTCCCTAATGGAAGATGGTTTCCTAGTTGAATTAGGATTCCTAGTTAAAATGGGTTTCCTAGTTGAATTAGGATTCCTAGAAGAACAAAGTTTCCTACTCAAACAAGGTTTCCTACTTGAAGTAGGAAAGTTAAATCCCAATGGCCTCAAGTTGCAGCAACAAAGAAGTTTTCCAAGTCCAAGAAGGAGAAGAATTCCAAGATGAAGAAGGATTAGCTTTCCTAATCCTAATGCACAAGGTTTTCAGCCACAAAGAGGAGTCCTAAACACTTTAGGACACCTTATCCTAATCCTATAGGGATGCCATGCACTTTACCTTATCTTGGAGGGTTTCTAGAAGCCTTAGATGCCCTATCCTATCTTTGCCGTGGGTTTTATCCAACTCCCCTTAGTTTTTAGGCTTTCTAGAAGCCCTAACATTATCCCTAAGAAGGTGCCGCACCCTTATCTCTTTTTCCCTACAAATCTGGCACTTAAATCATGATTCTAGAAACCTTATCTTATCTCCTACAAAGGTGGCGCCCCAAATCCTTCTAGAAGTGCCAATTTCTGCCACAAAACACTTTGTTTCTAGAACCCTAAAAATCTGGCGCCTCTATTCCTTTTCCTTTGGGGTTTCCTACCTTCTAGATGGCCTATTCCTGATGGGTTTTGATTTCCTTGTCATCTTCAAATACTTAGTCCTTTTCCTTGCTGATTGAGAGGGATTTTGCACTATAAATAGACCCTCTTTGCCGCACCAATGGATCATCATTCACTCCTCCACATTCAGAAATTCGCCAGAAATACATTCCCAACCCTTTGCCGCAGCCATCCTTCACCATTCTCCATATTTTCCCACCTTGCGGCACTCCCCATCCCTCCTAAACACTACCCTACCATCACACATCCATTCCTCCATACAAATACCACCCAAAACCTGTCCTTAGACCTTGTGCCGCAACAAAGAGGAGGAGAATAGGGCTTGGACGTTCATGTAATTCAAGTTCGAGTTGCTGGAATTTTTAGGTGTTTCCTCTCCTTTGATGTCAATGGTTAAATTTACTTTTCTTTGTCTTGTACGTATGAGGAACTAAAGCCCCCCCTTGGCTAGGGGGGGATTCGAAACCATGATCATGCTTGCTATATGATTTGATTACCTCTAATTGCGTTTCATAAGTTGTGAATTCAATTCACTTATCTATTTGAATTAAACTGATTTGTGTGTGTTGGTTGAGAGGGCACGCTGAATTATCATGCATAAATCTAATGCTAGGATATAAGGAAGTTTCACCTAATCGTTACAAACTTATATTCACAAGTAGTAAAAGTTGATGATCTCAATTGCGTTAAGTAAATTCTTGGCATAAGTTTCATGCAATTCATAGTAACGAGTGCTTCGTCAATGCTTATGGTTTTCAAAGAACTTAATGATTCTTGCTTGTATCTCTATTATGCAATTCATGTAGGGAACTTGTGGGGAATGCTTTGGGTTGTCGTATGCAATCATCCAATTCAATAACGTTAGGAAAATCTGAGGGTTAATTAGTGCAATTCACGGTTTATCTGGGGCGTTGAGAATTCATGGTTGATTGAAAAGCAATTAGAAATCGTTTTGTGTGCAAGTATGGCATGTGTGGAGATGAACCCCTTAGCTAGCCTTCATTCCATTCATTAAATCCAAATTCGTTTTAAAATCTGTTCGTTTTACAAAGTTTTAAGTTTTGTTTTCAAATTCGTCAAAATGAAAATCCCCCTTTACTTGGAGTGTCAAATTAGTTAGAAATCAATTTAGTTTGTGTTTTTAAAGTATCTTGAGTCAAGTTATAACTATTTTCGTCCAAATTCTTCTTTAGTGCTCAAAACTGCTCAGAAAGTAGTTTCAAGGCAGTTTTGAGTGTTTTCTTGCTGTTTTGAGTCTTTTGGTTTGTCTTAGTGTTTTAAACTTTAGTTTTGCATTCTTTGGGTCTAGTTTGGTGTTTTATATTGTGTTTTTACGTTTTTGAGTCAAATCCAAGTGATTAACAATCCCTCCTAATCCCCGGTCCAGAACGATCCCTACTTACATTCTTGACTACAATTGATAAAAAGAGGGTTTAATTTGTGTGCGTATAATTCTCACATCAAATTTTGGCGCCGTTGCCGGGGATTAGCAACTTTGCTAATCCCTGAAATGTTTTATTTTCGTTTGTTTTATTTTATTCCAGATTCTTTATCTTGTTTTGTTTCTTGTTTTAGGTACTAGTTTATGACTCGGAGCTCTCATCCGATTCGTGAACATATCTTGGACTTTGACGACGATTTCGAGCGAGAGTTGAGACGAAAGAGAAAGAACCCAGAACCTAGCGAATCAAGTGAAAGTTCCGAGTCCGTTTCTGAATTTGAAGAAGAGGAACCCACGGCAAGAGTGGGTGAAGTAGACATGGCAGCGGACAACCTAACAATCAAGGAGCTTTCCGCTTCGGGATTGGGCAATGCCGCACCCCTATGTATTCAATATCCTAGGGCAGCTCCAGATAAGACTGCCGAGTTCGAATTGAAGTCAAGTTTGTTACATCACATTCTGAAGTACCATGGGCTGTCCATGGAGGATCCAAACAAACACTTAAAGGAGTTCGAAGTTGTTTGTTCGAGCATGATGATAGGGGCATATTTATGCACCTTACTTTAGCTTGTTCTTGTGCATTTATAGTATTTTTCCTTAGTAAAGTAGTCTTTTAAGCTAAGTTTTATGTATTTTCAGGATTTAAGGGCAAAGTATGCAAAAGGATGCATTTTGGAGCCTTTTGGAGCAAGTTAGAGCTTGGAATGGATATCATATGCTTGGAGCCAAGAGGATGGACGAAATTGAAGACTTGAAGATGATGATTCCTACATGAGCAAGGTTTCCTAGTTGAAGTAGGAAAGTCCCTAATGGAAGATGGTTTCCTAGTTGAAATAGGATTCCTAGTTAAAATGGGTTTCCTAGTTGAATTAGGAATCCTAGAAGAACAAAGTTTCCTACTCAAATAAGGTTTCCTACTTGATGAAGGAAAGTCAAAATCCAAATGGTCTCAAGTGAAGCAACAAAGAAGTTTTCCAAGTCCAAGAAGGAAAAGGAGTCCAAGATGAAGAAGGAATGATGAAGACAAGGTTTCCTAATCCTAATAGGCAAAGTTTCCAAGTGCAATGAGGAGTCCTTATCCATTTAGGGCACTTTATCCATTTAGGATACCTTATCCTTGTTCTAGAAACCTTATCCATCCTTGCCGTGAGTTTTCCTTGCATTAGAGGGTTTCTAGAAGCCCTAATCTGCCCTATCCTTTAGTGCCGCACCCATCCCTTCTAGAAAGCTGATTTCCCTTGCCTTGCAAGGCATTCTAGAAGCCTTATCACCTCATCTCCTTACCTGCCGCACCTAGGAAGCATTATCCCTTTTTATTTCTGACTTCTAAGCCTATTTCCTGGTGGATTTGGGTTATTCAAGTCCATATCTGATTACACTAGGGTTTTAAGTGCCTATATATACTCATATTAACCCCTAGATCAGATCACTGATAGGAGCATATTTAGGCGACTTACTTAGCTTGTTTTCATGCATTTATGTTATTAATTCATAGTTGTTTTAGTCTTTTAAAGTATTTTCGTGTGTTTTTAGGTTCTAATGGCAAAGGAAGCAATAAAGTGCATTTTGAGGCTATTCGGAGCATTTTTGGGCATGGATTGGATAGCTTAACCATGGAGCAAAGAGGATGGACGAAATTGAAGACTAGAAGAGTTAGGAAAGGCTACAAATCTGGTGGAAGAAGTCCTAATACAATGAAGATAAGGAAGAAGCAAGAAACAAGGAACCTTATCCAACCTTATCTTATCCTATCCTAGAAACCTTATCCTATCCTATCTCTAACATTATCCTATTCTATCCTATCCAAATCAGGTGGGGGCTTAAACCTAGCTAATTAGGGGGAATCAATTACACATTTAAGCACCTAATTCAGTTTCTAGAAACCTTATCCTTGTTCTAGAAACCTTATCCTTGTTCTAGAACCCTTATCCATCATTGCCGTGAGTTTTCCTTGCATTAGAGGGTTTCTAGAAGCCCTAATCTGCCCTATCCTTTAGTGCTGCACCTATCCCTTCTAGGAAGCTGATTTCCCTTGCCTTGCAAGGCATTCTAGAAGCCTTATCACCTTATCTCCTTACCTGCCGCACCTAGGAAGCATTATCCCTTTCTATTTCTGATTTCTAAGCCTATTTCCTTGTGTATTTGGGTTATTCAAGTCCATATCTGATTACCCTAGGGTTTTAAGTGCCTATATATACTCATATTAACCCCTAGATCAGACCACCACCTCTCATACACATTCATTCATTCCAGAAATTCGTCCAACCCTCTCCACACCTTTGCCGCAGCCACTAAACACTTTTCTCCTTAGTTTTAACCTTTGCCGCACCATCCCCTTCCCCTAAACACTACTATATCCCTCCATGACCATGCATCCATACACCTAAGGCCCTAAACCTGTCCCTAGACCTTTGCCGCACCAAGGAGGAGGAGAAGGAAGCTCGGAGGTTCATGCAATTCGAGTTCGCGTCGCTGGAATTTCTAGGTGTTTCTTTTCCTTTGATTTCAATGTTTAATTTCAATTCTCTTTGTGTTGTGCGTATGAGGAACTAAACGCCCCCCTTGGCTAGGGGGGATTCGAAATACATGTTTATGCTTGCGATATGATTTGATTACTTCTAATTGCGTTTCATAAGTTGTGAATTCAATTTACTTATCTATGTGAATTACATTGATTTGTGTGTGTTGGTTGAGAGTGCACGCTTAATTATCATGCATAAATTGGATGCTAGGATATAAGGAAATTTCACCTAATCGTTATGGAATTATATTCACAAGTAGTAAAGGTTGATGATCTCAATCGCGTTAAGTAAATTCTTGGCATAAGTTTCATGCAATCATAGTAACAAGTGCTTCGTCAATGCTTATGGTTTTCATAGAACTTAATGATTCTTGCTTGTATCTCTATTATGCAATCATGTAGGGGACTTGTGGGGAATGTTTTGGGTTGTCGTATGCAATCATCCAATTCAATAACGTTAGGAAAATCTGAAGGTTAATTTAAGCGAACCTAATTAACTTGGGGCGTTGAGAATTCATGGGTTATTGAAAAGCAATTGGAAATCGTTTTATATGCAAGTATAACATGTGTGGAGATGAACCCCTTAGCTAGCTTCCCATCCATTCAATTCCATCAAATTCGTTTTTACAATCTGTCCTAATTTAAAAAGTTTGTTTTGTTTTTAATTTCGTCCAAAACCAATCCCCCTTTACTTTGTTGAGTCATAGTAGTTAGAAATCACTTTAGTTTGTGTTTTTAAGTGTCTTAGGTCAAGTTAAAACCAATTTTCGTCCAAAGTTGTGTCTAGTGATCAAAACTGCCCAGATTGTGTTTTTAAGGCAGTTTCGAGTGTTTTCTTGCTGTTTTGAGTCTTTTGGTTTGTTTTGGTGTTTTAAAGTTTAGTTTTGCATTCTTTGAGTCTAGTATAGTGTTTTATATTGTGTTTTTACGTTTTTGAGTCAAATCCAAGTGATTAACAATCCCTCCTAATCCCCGGTCCAGAACGATCCCTACTTACATTCTTCACTACAATTGATAAAAAGAGGGTTTAATTTGTGTGCGTATAATTCTCGCATCAAATTTTGGCGCCATTGCCGGGGATTAGCAACTTTGCTAATCCCTTGGATTTTTATTTTCGTTTTCTTATTAGATCAGATTCTTATGTTATTTTGTTTCTTGTTTTAGGTACTTGTTTATGACTCGGAGTTCTAATCCGGTTCACGAACATATTTTAGACTTTGATGACGATTTTGAGCGTGAGTTGAGACGTAAGAGGAAGAACCCGGAACCTAGTGAATCAAGTGCAAGTTCCGAGTCCGTTTCTGAATTTGAAGAAGAAGTGGAAGACATGGCAGCGGACAACCGAACAATCAAGGAGCTTTCCGCTTCGGGATTAGCCAATGCCGCACCCTTGTGTATCCAATACCCAAGGGCGGCTCAAGACAAGACTGCCGAGTTTGAATTGAAGTCAAGCTTGTTACATCACATTCCGAAGTACCATGGGCTATCCATGGAAGATCCGAACAAGCACTTGAAGGAGTTTGAAGTCGTTTGCTCAAGCATGACTCCGGTGAACGTGGATGAGAGCATCTTGAAGATGAAGGCCTTTCCCTTTTCTCTCCAAGAGAAAGCGAAGGATTGGTTGTACGAATTGGCTCCCGGAACTGTCACATCATGGGAGAGCATGAAACGAGCTTACTTGGAGAAGTTTTTCCCAACTTCTCGAGTCATCCTCCTACGAAAAAGGATAAGTGGAATTCAACAAGATGAAGGTGAATCCTTTCCTACTTATTATGAACGTTTTAAATCTCTTGTTGCTTCATGTCCACAGCATCAAATGAAGGAGGAACTACTTCTACAATACTTTTACGAGGGACTTCTACCTATTGAACGTCAAATGCTAGATGCCTCAGCGGGAGGAGCCTTGGTGGACAAGACCCCCACGGCTGCAAAGTCCTTGATTGCTAATCGAGCATTGAATGCTCAACAATACGAAGGCGTTGGACAGAGGAGTACCCCACGGCAACACCAAGTCAATGAGGTAAGTACCATAACCGAACTTCAAAATCAAATGGCTAAACTTACTACGTTGCTTTCTCAGGTGGTGGAAGGTCCAAAAGTCAAAACCGTAGCTTCTTGTGGCGTATGCTCCATGCAAGAACACCCTACGGACAAGTGCCCACAATTAATCGAGAATGGAGGGTGGGAGACACTCAATGCCGTGGGATATGGCAACCAATACCAATCACGTGGGGATCCTTTCTCTAATACTTACAATCCCGGTTGGCGTGATCATCCGAATTTCAAATGGCGAGACCCCCAACAAGGTCAACAACAAAGCGGATTTAGGCAACAACCCCCGGGTTTCTATCAAAAGCCGTTGGCACCACCACAAGCCCATGCACAACCTGCCCAAAGCAATGTAGGTAATTCAAGTGATAATGATAAGATTTTTCAATTACTTACTACTTTGACGCAGGAAGTCCAAACTCAAAACAAAGAGAGGCAAATCCAAGACAAGAGGGTGGACAACTTGGAGAAACAAGTGCGACAAATTGCCGAGTTCATGGGGCAATTTCGTGAGCAAGGAAGGTTGCCTAGCTCAACGGTGGTCAATCCGAAAGGTGGATTCGAATCTGCAAAAGCTATGCATTTGCTAAGTGGAAAGCAAGTCGGATCTGACCTCAAACCATCCAAATCACGTTCCAACGAGGAGGACGAGTTGAGAATTGAAGAGGAGGAGCAAAGGCCACTCACGGCCAAGGTGGAACCAAATGTGCCGCAAGTTCCAAGTGATCCCAAGTCGTCCAATTCATCCGATAAAGGTAAAAACGTGTCTAGTTCAGTTCCTACTAATGATTTTCCTGCGAATGTTCCTTTTCCTAGTAGGTTTAAACAAACAAAGAAAGAAGAAGCGGAAAAAGACATTTTGGAGACGTTTCGGAAAGTTCAAGTCAATATCCCCCTTTTGGATGCAATCAAGCAAGTCCCGAGGTACGCCAAGTTCTTGGAGGAACTTTGCACCAATAGGAGGAAGATTTCGACCAAGGAGGTTGTAAAAATGGGTGAAAACGTCTCAGCCATCTTACAACGCAAGCTGCCCCCAAAATGCAAAGATCCGGGTAGTTTTACAATTCCGTGTGTTATTGGTAATTCTAGGTTTGAATCTGCCATGTTAGACCTAGGTGCATCCATAAATGTCATGCCATATTCAATTTATGCATCTATGAACCTAGGAGCATTGAAAAATGATGGTGTTATTATACAATTGGCCGATAGATCTAATGCCTATCCAAAGGGAGTTTTGGAAGATGTTTTAGTGCAGGTTAATCATTTGATCTTTCCGGCGGACTTCTACGTACTTGAGATGGATGAATCGGACCATGCCCCGTCATTACCCATTCTCCTTGGAAGGCCATTCATGAAAACTGCTCGGACGAAGATCGACGTCTATAATGGCACGTTGACAATGGAATTTGATGGGGAAGTTATTAATTTTAATCTTTCTGATTCTATGAAGTACCCTAGTGAGAATCATTCATGTTTTGCTATTAATGTGATTGACTCTTTTTCGCAGGACTATTTTGACAAATTGAACAACGATGCACTTGAATTGGTCATTGCACAAGGCATGGACAAGAAAGACATTGAAGCCACAACCTTGGGAACCTACGGCATGCATGATCATTCTTGTGCCGTGCCCCCTAATGATGAGGTCATTGAGATGGTGGCTGCCCCTAATGATAGAGGCACGGCAAGGGGTGTAGGTTGGGTGTGGATGAGTGTTTGATGGTTGGAAGGTGGTGGAGAACTCGGCAAAGAGGGTGGAAGAAGGTCGTGCGGCTGGTTGTGTTTCTGGGCTGTTTTATGATGTTTTGGGATGAATGGATGTGTGTGGGAGTGAATGGACGAATTTCTGTGGTGAATGATACTCTAGGGTTCGGCCAAAAGCTGATTATATGTGTTTTAGGAAGTTAATAACATACCTAATTAAGTTTTGATTCAGATTTCCTAGTCTAAATAGAAAAGGTAAGTGAATAAAGTCCAAATAAAATCAGAAAAAGGGGATGCACGAATTTAAACAAATAAGGAATGTCCTTGCCTTGCAAGGAATCAGAAATTAAACCCCTTGCACAACAAGGAAAGGGGATTTAAGGTAAGAAACGAAATTGGTGCAAAAGAAGGAAGGAAAAGTCAATTCCTTGCAAGAAATCAGAAATTAGGACTTTAGGGAAAGTTTTAGAACTAGGAAAGTGAATTAAACTAGGAAATAAGAGTTTGAAATCAGGAAACAATAGGGGAGGTGCGGCATAAGGTTTAGGGAAATGTAAGGCACCAAACAAGAGGTGTTAGAATATGGGAAAGGTCCAAACACATATGAAAAATAGGGAATTTTGCACAAAGAAAGGGAAACCACCTTCTTTGCACGGCAAGAAAGGGAAAATTTACAAAGAACCTTTGTTTGTTGTCCAAGGGTGCTCGGGAGCCATCTTAAGTGCTAAAACTTAGAGCGTTCTTGATTTAGGAAAGGTCAACCAAAATAGGAAACTTTGGCTTAACTTTCCTACTTCAAGTAGGAATCCTTGTGTGATTAGGAATCCTCGTCCAACTAGGAATCCTCATGTGAGTGGGAAACCTCCTTCAATTGTGAAACCTTCTCGTAATTGGAATCCTCGTCGTAGTAGGTGATAGGAGCATATTTATGCTACTTAGTTATGTTGTTTCCTTGCATTTAGTTACTTAATTACTATCTATTTTAGTCTTTTAAGCTATTTTCGTATGTTTTTAGGTTCTAATGGCAAAAGGAGCAAGAAAGTGCATTTTGAGGCTATTTGGAGCAGTTTTGGGCATGGATTGGATAGCTAAACAATGGAGCAAAGAGGATGGACGAAATTGAAGTCAAGAAGGGCTAGGAAAGGCTACAAATCTAGAGAAAGAAGTCCAAATGCAAAGAAGATAAGGAAATAGCAAGAAATAAGGAACCTTATCCAACCTTATCTTATCCTATCCTAACCAACCTTATCCTTTCCTAACTCTAACATTATCTTATCTTATCCTATCCTAATCTTTTCCTACCTTAATTCCAACTTCAAAGAGGACTCCTTTTCACATTAAATCACCTAAATATCAAGTTCTAGAAGCCCTATTTTCGTGCATTAAGTTTATGCCACATGTAACGCTTCTAGAAGTTCTAGAATCTGCCACAAAGACCATTCCTTGTCCTCCTTGGAATCTAATTGAAAGTATCCTTGTTCTTTGGTGATTTGGAGTCCTAATTCCTCTCCTTTTCAGCCCAAATTCGTGCCTCCCCTTCACCCTATAAATACTTGATGCCACAACACTCAAAAACCACCACCCTCTACCACAAATCCACACCACACCATCCACCACACCTCAAGAGCCTAAATTCACACAAATCCCCATTGTTGGCAGCAAGGAAGGAAGGAAGGAGGAGCCACCTGGAGTGTTTCTAGGTGTATTCTATCTTTGTTTTCAATGTTTAATTTATATTCTCTTTGTTTTGTTGTAAACATGAGGAACTAATTTTGTTTTAGCTAGGGGAGACTTTGAAACCATGATTATATTTGCAATATGAATTGATTAATTCCAGTTGTTATTTCATAAATTGTGAATGCAATTTACTTAACCGTTTGATGAATTTGGGGCTAGAATATAAGGGAGTTTCACATAATCGTTACAAACTTATATTCACAAGTAGTTAAGGTTGTTTTCACAATCATGTTAAGTAAATTCCTAGTATGAGTATCATGATGTCATAGTTACAAGTGCTTTGTCAATACTTATGATTTTCATAGAACGTAATGATCTTTGATTGTATCTCTATTATGATGTCATGTAGGGAACTTTTGAAGAATGCTTTGGGTTGTCGTATGATGTCATCCAATCCAATAACTTAAGGAAAATCTGAGGGTTAATTAGTGATGTCACGGTTAATCTGGGGTGTTGAGGTTCATGGTTTATCGAAAAGCAACTGGAAATCAATTTGTATGCAAGTGTGTCATGTGTGGAGAATGACCCTCTAGCTATCTAATCATCCATAGTTTTTACTAAATTCGTCCAAATCTCATTTAAGTCTTTTAGTTACTTGTTTTTACATTCATTTCGTCCAAAACCCAATCCCCTTTACTTAGTTGTGTCAAATCTGTCCTAAAGTGTGTTTTTGAGTCTTTTGAATCAAAACCAATTCTATTTTCGTCCGAATTGAGTCCTAGAGTCTAGTTTGAGTCTTTTTTTTTATTGTTTTGTGTTGTTTTGAGTCTTTTGAGTTTGTTTTGAGTCATATAAGTTTAGTTAAGAGTCTCTGAGTTTATTTAAGTGTTTTTAAGCATATTTTTGTATCTTTGAGTCAGTTTTCATTAGATTAGCAATCCCTCCTAATCCCCGGCCTAGAACGATCCCTACTTATATCTATACTACATTTGTCAAAAAGAGGGTTTTAATTTGAGTGTTAGAATATTTCACATCAGTAGGAATCCTTGTCGTAGTAGGAATCCTTGCGACATCAACTCTTCAATTTCGTCCATTCCTTTTGCTCCAAGCATAAGCTATCCAATTTGTGCCAAAAAGTGCTCCAAAAGGCTCCAAAATGCATCCTTTCGCCAAATACGTCTTATGAACCTGAAAACACACAAAAGAAGCTTAAAGAACTAAAATAACTAAGAACTAATAACATAAATGTACGAAAACAAGCAAACTAAGTCGCATAAATATGTTTAAACATTGAAGACACTTTGTAATGTTATTCTAAGTTCCTTCCTTCAAGCATATTACAAAAACTTATATTTTTTTTTCTTTGGGATTAAACATGAATTCATAAACAACAACTATAACCAAGTATAAACCAAGAATATATCAAACTTCCATCCATGTTTATAACTCTCTTTCACAGCCATGCACATAAAAATCAAATCCTCATCATTGTGTTGGAAGGTATCCTAAGACACAAACACACAAAAACAAACACAAAACTGACTCTTTTTAGTTGTTTCAAACTGTTTTTCGGATTTTTTCAAAGTAACACATAAAAAGACTTCAAAACATGTTAAAAACAGTGGGAAACAAGTTTAGACATGTTAGGTGGTAATACCCTACGAATTTCATGCAAAAATAGCTCAAAACAGAATGTTACCCCCCACACTTAAACTAAACATTGTCCTTAATGTTTTAGACTAAACTAACAGCAAAGGAACACACAAATAAACATATCACACATAACATAAAGTAAGCAACAAAGGAAAAGTTTTAGGGACGCAAATCTGAGTTTGGAGCGATTCCTAAGTTCTTCCTTTGTTGATTGCATGGGTTGCCTCCCAAGTAGCGCTTTCTTTTACGTCTTGCAGCCGGACGATGCCACATTGGTCAACCTTTATGGGAACCCACGGCATAGTGGGTGGTCTCCTCCACATCATGTTCTACAAAGTTCTCGTAGTAAGGCTTCAATCGATGCCCATTCACCTTGAACTCTTGACCTGTTTTGAAACTACGAACTTGGACTGCACCATGAGGAAAAACATTAGTAATAACAAAGTGTCCAATCCAACGTGAACGTAACTTACCCGGAAATAGACGAAGACGAGAATTAAACAACACTTTCTGTCCAACAGAGAAGGACTTAGTGCGAATCATCTTGTCATGAAAGGCCTTTGTCTTTTCCTTGTAAATGTGAGCATTCTCGTAAGCTTCATTCCGTATCTCCTCAAGTTCATTCAATTGAAGCTTACGATGAATTCCTGCCTCATCTACATCCATGTTGAACTTCCTCACGGCCCAATCAGCCTTGTGCTCCAACTCCACAGATAAGTGACATGGTTTGCCATAAACAAGCTGAAAGGGGGACATTCCTACGGGTGTTTTGTAGGTGGTCCTATAAGCCCACAATGCATCCTCTAACCTCAAGCTCCAATCTTTTCTTGTTGGCCCAACCGTCTTCTCAAGAATCTGTTTTATCTCCCGATTCGACACCTCGGCTTGCCCGCTTGTTTGAGGATGATAGGGTGTCGAAACCCTATGTGTAACGTTGTACTTCTTGAGCAGTGCCTCGATTGTGCGATTACAAAAATGTGAACCTCCATCACTTATAAGGACTCGAGGCATTTCGAAACTAGCAAAAATGTTAGACTTCACAAAATCTGCAACCACTTTGGAATCGTTAGTACGGGTGGCTTTTGCTTCCACCCATTTGGAAACATAATCCACCGCCAACAAGATATAGAGAAAACCATGTGATGAAGGAAAAAGACCCATAAAATCAATTCCCCACACATCAAATATTTCAACAGAAAGTATAGGGTTTTGTGGCATTTGATCCTTAACACTTATATTACCCATTCGTTGACAACGATCACATGCAAGGCAAAATGTCCTAGCATCCCTAAAAATGGTTGGCCAATAAAACCCACATTTTAAGACTTTAAGGGCAGTGCGTTGGGTGCCAAAATGTCCCCCACATGCATATGAATGACAGAATGTTAAAATAGATTGAAACTCAGATTCATTCACACAACGTCGTACAATCTGATTGGGACAAAATTTCCAGAGGTATAGGTCATCCCAAACATAAAACCTAGCATCCTTTTTAAGCTTATCACGTTGATTCCTATTAAGTGTGCTAGGGGTATGTTTAGACACCAAAAAGTTCACCAAATCTGCATACCAAGGCTCACTTACCGGGATAGACATTAATTGTTCATCGGGGAATGTTTTAGAAATTGGCAATGCTTCCTCATGCACCATTCAACTAAGGTGGTCAGCCACCACATTCTCCATGCCCTTCTTATCCCGAATCTCAATGTCAAACTCTTATAGAAGCAACATCCATCGAATTAGTCTAGGCTTGGCCTCCTTTTTCGTGAGCAAATACTTGAGAGCTGCATGATCAGTAAAAATAATAACTTTAGTGCCAAGTAAGTATGATCGGAACTTATCTAATGCAAATACCACATCAAGTAATTCTTTTTCAGTGGTTGAGTAATTTAATTGAGCATCATTTAGTGTCCTAGATGCATAATAAATAACATGAGGTTGTTTGTTCTTCCGCTGCCCCAAAACAGCACCAATCGCATAGTCCGAAGCATCGCACATCAACTCGAATGGAAGGCTCCAATCTGGAGGTGTGATAATGGGAGCCGAAGTGAGAGCCTCCTTTAAGTGTTTGAATGCCGTGGAGCATGCATCATCAAACTCCAAAGCCACCTCTTTTTGAAGCAATCGGCATAGTGGCTGTGCAATCTTGGAGAAATCCTTTATGAAACGCCTATAAAAACCTGCGTGACCAAGAAACGAACAAACCTCTCTAACCGAAGTTGGAGAGGGTAAGTGACGAACAAGGTCTACCTTAGATTTATTCACTTCAATGCCTTTTTCAGAAATAATATGTCCTAGAACAATACCTTGCTTAACCATGAAGTGACATTTTTCCCAATTAAGCACAAGATTCGTTTCAACACAACGTTTCAAAATTAAGGTCAGATTATTCAAGCAATGATCGAATGAATTACCAAACACGCTAAAGTCATCCATGAATATCTCAATAATCTTCTCCACATAATCAGACAATATACTCACCATGCATCGTTGAAATGTCGCAGGGGCATTGCACAAACCAAATGGCATGCGCCTATATGCAAAGGTGCCAAAGGGGCACGTGAAGGTTGTCTTCTCTTGGTCCTCCAGAGCTTTCACAATTTGGTTATATCCGGAATATCCATCAAGAAAGCAATAAAATTTATAACCGGCTAACCTTTCTAACATTTGGTCAAGGAATGGCAATGGAAAATGATCCTTCCTTGTCATGGCATTTAACTTCCTGTAATCAATACAAACACGCCAAACGGTCACAACACGAGTGGGTACAAGTTCTTGTTCTTCATTCTTCACCACCATGACTCCGGACTTCTTTGGAACAACCTGCACGGGTGACACCCAACGACTATCAGAAATAGGATATATAACACCATAATCAAGCAATTTTATAACCTCCTTTTTCACTACTTCCATCATGGGTGGATTAAGGCGATGTTGAGCTTCACGAGATGGCTTGGCTCCCTCCTCCAAAAAGATGCGATGCATGCACGTGGTGGGACTAATGCCTTTGATATCCGCCAAGGTCCATCCAATGGCAGATTTGTGCTCCTTTAACACCCTTATCAACTTGTCTTCTTCTTGGGCCATGAGTGAGCTAGATATGATGACGGGTAGTGTCTGATCTTCTCCCAAGAAAACATACTTCAAGTGACTAAGTAATGGCTTTAACTCAAGTGTAGGTGGCTGCACAATTGATGGAAGTAACTTGTTAGTCAAAACCGAATCTGATATTGAGAGTGGAGACTTACCAGATTGTGAGGGTAATGACTCGAGGGCAGCGACCATTTCAATCACTTCACCACAAGGGGGCACGGCAATATGGTTAGATTGCATGCCATGGGTTGCAAGGATTCCCCCACCCTCATTTCTTGCTCCTATGTCGTGCACTAAGGCTACCTCAAGTGCATCTTTGTTCATTTGATCCAAATGTACCTCTGCCAAAGAATCAACAATGCCAATAGCAAAACAAGAATGGTCCTCAATTGGATATTTAATGGTTTCAGAAAGATTAAAATTACTAATGTCCCCATCAAACTCCATGGTTAATGTTCCCGTAAACACGTCTATCTTTGTTCTCGCTGTTTTCATGAATGGACGGCCTAGCAAGATTGGCAATGATGGAGCATGGCTCGAATCCTCCATTTCTAAGACATAAAAATCTGTAGGAAAGATAAGATGATTGACCTGCACTAAAACATCCTAAAGGACTCCCTTGGGATAAGCGTTAGAACGATCGGGCAATTGAATTATAACGCCATCTTGTTTTAACTCACCAAGGTTCATAGATGCATAAATGGAATATGTGCATTTAGTTAGTTAATTACTATCTATTTTAGTCTTTTAAACTATTTTCGTATGTTTTTAGGTCCTAATGGCAAAAGGAGCAAGAAAGTGCATTTTGAGGCTATTTGGAGCAGTTTTGGGCATGGATTGGATAGCTTAACTATGGAGCAATGTGGATGGACGAAATTGAAGTCAAGAGATGCTAGGAAAGGCTAAAAATCTGGAGAAAGAAGTCCAAATGCGATAAGGAAAGAGCAAGAAATAAGGAACCTTATCCAAATTTCCTTATCTTATCCAAACCTTATCCAACCTTATCTTATCTCATCCTATCCTAATCTTTTCCTACCTTAATTCCAACTTCAAAGAGGACTCCCTTTCACATTAAATCACCTAAATATCAAGTTCTAGAAGCCCTATTTTCGTGCATTAAGTTTATGCCACATGTAACCCTTCTAGAAGTTCTAGAATCTGCCACAAGGACCATTCCTTGTCCTCCTTGGAATCTAATTGAAGGTATCCTTGTTCTTTGGTGATTTGGAAATCCTAATTCCTCTCCTTTTCAGCCCAAATTCGTGCCTCCCCTTCACCCTATAAATACTTGATGCCAAACACTCAAAAACCACCACCCTCTACCACAAATTTACACCACACCATCCAACACACCTCAAGAGCCTAAATTCACGCAAATCCCCATTGTTGGCAGCAAGGAAGGAAGGAGGAGCCACCTGGAGTGTTTCTAGGTGTATTCTATCTTTGTTTTTAATGTTTAAGTTTAATTATCTTTGTTTTGCGAACATGTGGAACTAACTTCTTTTTAGTTAGAGGTGAATTCGAAGCCATGATTATATGTTTTATATGAACTGATTACGTCCAGTTATTGTTTCTTAAGGCATGAATGTGATTTGCTTATCTAAGTTCTTAAAACTTGTTTATGTATGTGGGTTAGGGGTCGACACTTAATTTGCATGCATGAATTTGATGCTAGAGTATAAGGGGGGTTTCACGTAAGAGTTATTCACTTATATTCACAAGTAGTGGAGGTTGCTAGTCACAATCGTGTTAAGTAACTCCTTGGTATGAGTCTCATGCGTTTCATAGTGATGAATTGCCTTGTCAATGCTTATGATTTTCATAGAACTTAATGACTTTTGACATGTATCTCTATCATGCGTTTCATATAGGGAACTTGAGAAAGATAATTTGGTTTAGATGCGTATTCCATCTAATTCAATGAAATAAGGAAAATCTGATGGTTAGTTGTGCCATGCAACTAACTTAGGGCGTTGTCATTCATTGTCTAAAGGAATAATAACTAGAAATTGGTTCGTATGCATATATCATGTGTGGAGAAGGACCCTCTAACTAGCCTTTCACCCATTTATTTCACTTAAATTCGTTTTTCCAAAGTATTTTCTACAAAGTTTTTGTTTTAAGTTTTAAATTCGTCAAAAACAATCCCCCTTTCATTTAGTCTTGTTATTTGAGTCAAAATCTGTTTTCTTTGAGTCTTTTGAGTCAAGTTAAGGTTTATTTTCGTCCAAAACACTTGTTAGGTCTAAAATTGAGTCTTTTTAAGTGTTTGTTGCTGTTTTGAGTGTTTTAAGTTAGTTTAGAGTCTGTAGAGTCTAGTTTAGTGTTTATGAGTCTTAATTGTGTTGATTAGCATCCCTTCTAATCCCCGGCCTAAAACGATCCCTACTTTCATATACTACAATCATAGGGTTTTAATTTGAGTGTTAGAATATTTCACATCAATATGGCATGACATTAATAGAAGCACCTGATGTGAAATAAGATAGCACTCAAATTAAACCCTCTTTTTGACAATTGTAGTATAGATATAAGTAGGGATCGTTCTAGGCCGGGGATTAGGAGGGATTGCTAATCTAATGAATATTGACTCAAAGATGTGAAAATATGCTTTAAAACACTTTAAATAAACTCACAAGACTCTTACTAACTTGTATGACTCAAAACAACTCAAAACAACCAAAAAGACTCAATTTAGACTTTAGGACTTAATTTGGACGAAAATACACTTAGTTTTGACTCTAAAGACTCAAAAAGACTCCTTTGGACAGATTTGGACAAAGTAAGAAAAGGGGTTTTGATTTTGGACGAATTTAAAAGAAAACAAGTAACTTAAAACTTTAAAACAGATTTTGGACGAATTTGAGAAAAACCAATGGATGATGGGATAGCCAAGGGATACTTCTCCACACATGATACATTCAAACATAAATTGATTTCCAGTTGCTTTTCCGATAAACCATAAACCTCAACACCCCAGATTAACCGTGACATCACTAATTAACCCTCAGATTTCCCTTAAGTTAGTGGATTAGATGACATCATACGACAACCCAAAGCATTCTTCAAAAGTCCCCTACATGACATCATAATAGAGATACGGTCAAAGATCATTACGTTCAATAGAAATCATAAGTATTGACAAAGCACTTGTAACTATGACATCATGATACGCATGCTAGGAATTTACTTAACATGATTGTGAAAACAACCTTAACTACTTGTGAACATAAGTTTGTGACGATTATGTGAAACACCCTTATATTCTAGCACCAAATTCAAGCATGCAAATTAAGTAGGCCTCCCTAATAAACATACAAGAATAAGTTATCCATCAAACGGTTAAGTAAATTGCATTCACAATTTATGAAATCACAACTAGAATTTATCAACTCATATTATAAACGTAATCATGGTTTCAAAGCATCCCTAGGCTAAAACGAGTTTAGCCTCTCATATCATGACAAAACAAAGCAACATAGAATTAAACATTAAAAATAATAGATTACACCTAAAAACGCCCAAGGCTTGGTCTTCCTTCTCCTCTTCCTTGCTAAGTCACGGCACAAGGTCTAAGGTGGTTTTGTGGATGATTTTCTGGGTTTTGGATGGATTTAGGCAGGTGTGGTGGTGCGGCAAGGGTTGGTGGTGGTGTATGGAGGTTGGGATGGAGGTTTGGAAGTAGGGGAATGATGGAAGGTTGGTTGCAAGGTTGCGGCAAAGGGTGAATTTCTGAATGAATGAATGAATGTTGTGTGAAGGGGTGGTGATTAAATGGTGCGGCAAGGGCTGTTTATATAGGCTAATTTGGCACATTTAGTGAAGGAGAAGGATTGCACAATCCCATTGAAAAAGGGTTAATTCAAGGCAGAAACCAAAGGGGATTGGGATATGTAGTGCACAGCATGGATTTAGGGATTTCTAGAAGGTTAGGTGTGGCACACATGTAGGGATAGGATAAGGTGTTCTAGAAGAAGTGTTTAAGGCAGATTCCTAACCCTAAAGGGACATGAACATGTGATATAAGAGTAGGAGAAGGATTGCAATTCCTAAACCTGATTTGGATAGGATAGGATAAGATAATGTTAGGAAAGGATAAGGTTGGATAGGATAGGATAAGGTTGGATAAGGTTCCTTGTTTCTTGCAATTTCCTTATCTTCTTTGCTTTAGGACTTCCTCCACCAGATTTGTAGCCTTTCCTAGTCCTTCTTGACTTCAATTTCGTCCATCCTCTTTACTCCATGGTTAAGCTATTCAATCCATGCCCAAAAATGCTCCAAATAGCCTTAAAATGCACTTTCTTGCTCCATTTGCCATTAGGACCTAAAAACATACGAAAATAACTTAAAAGACTGAAATACATAGTAATTAACTCACTAAATGCAAGAAAACAACATAACTAAGTAGCATAAATATGCTCCTATCAGCACCTAAATCTAACATGCATTGTTCAAATCTAGTGTTTCCAATTATGCATGGGATAGTAAAGCTCCCTGGATCCTTACACTTTGGAGGTAACTTTCGTTGCAAAACCGCGGATACATTTTCACTTACTTTCACAACTTCTTTGTTTGAAATTCTTTTCCTAGTTGTGCATAACTCTTTTAAAAAATTTGCATACCTGGGCACTTGCTTAATAGCATCAAGTAAAGGAATGTTTACTTGGACTTTTCGAAAGGTATTGTTAAGTCATATTTTGCATGCATGTATATCTTTATTATTTGGCCTTTTTGTATTGTTTTTGGATTAAACTAGTCGCGTTTTACATTGTTTTGTGTTAGTGTGCAGCCAAGGTGTAATAAGATCAATTGGAAGGCAAATGAAGGAATGTGATGTAATTCGGCCATATTGGGTGATTTTAAACAAGGCAAAAACATTGAAGTCAATTATGTGGTTCCAACACCAAAACATGCATTCACATGCATGTCACAACCTTGGCCGTGTGTTCCCATATCATCCCATCAGATTATACACTTCTAAACACCAAACATGCAATCACATGCATGATAACATCCATTCCGTGCAGATTCCATGTTTTAACACCCAAAACATCATTCACATGCATGTTCAAATACCTTGCCAAGTACTCACATGCATTTCCAATTCATTCAAGTCCATTCCGTGCATTTCCATTCCCCTTTCCAGAATTTGTACAAACAATTCACTTGTGGCAGATTCCACTCACTTGTTGCAGCAAGGGCACATGCATTTTGATTAAACAAACCTCATCTTTGCTAACCTTGTCCATACCGTGAGTCTACCATCTCAGAAACACAATCATTTCCATCACTTATGCACTGCCATCTGAGTTAAACAAATAATAGATCCAATCTGAATGTTGGGGGATCACACACACTCTAATTGCTCCATTTTCTGTCCATTATTCTCTCCCTTTCCCATCCGCAAGTTTCCCTCTTCATTTCAGTCCATTACATTCCCATAACCCCCCCATTTCACCTATAAATACTCATTCATTCATCTCATTTAAAACACAATTGATTCACAACAGAAATTGGTCCCTTGGGGCCGTGCCCTTCACAAGTCCATCCATTCCATTCATCACTCATCCATTTGCAGAAATGTAGATCATAAACCACCCTTGCCGTGACTCTCCCTTACAATCCAAACACCATCCTTCCATTCCTCCACCACTTCCCAAACCATTCACACCATCAAACTATCCCTAGACCTTGTGCTACAACGAAGAGGAAGAGAAGAGTGCCTAAACGTTCATACAATTCAAGTTTGAGTTGTTGGAATGTTTAGGTGTTTCTTTGATTTCAAGGTTGAATTTCAATTCTCTTTGTTTTGTACCATGAGGAACTTTCTCTTTCGATGTAACCTTGCAAGAGTGCCATGTAGTTAATTCAGAATTCTCATTTAATCTATCTATTTCTTGTTTCATTCTCCAATTTAATTGTGACTTAGTGTGTTGATTTTAGTGCTTGATCATCATTTGAATTAACCACAGGTTGTTTAGCCAAGATTAAAGCACACATCATGCATAATCTTGGTGGATATGTGAATGAATGAAGGGAATGTTTTGCAAACATCCTGTCGAGTGTTCCCTTTGGTTTTGTGAAAGTTTCTTATGCTTTACGTATTCTTGATTAGGAACCAAAGTTGCACATCACAATTAGGTTCATGATTAGGGACATTTGATCAAATCCACACATCATATGGCTGATCATATCTAAGTGAAACAAACTCAAGAAATAAGTAGAGGGATGAGTATAATCTGACTTAACCAGCATGGACTTGGCTTAGCAATGGTGAAATCGAATCTCGAGCTACATCTCTATTTGTGCTTTCTCATTTCATTAGTTGTTGATTCATTCATTTTGTGTTTACTTCTTTTCCTTATGCTTTAATTTACAATCTGTCATTTAGTTTAATCAAAACATAAATTCCCCTTTACTTTAATGTCCAATTTAGTTAGAAATCAATTTAGTTTGTGCTTTTAAGTGTTTGAGTCATTTCATTTCCCAATTTCGTCCAAATTCACCAAAGTGCTCAAAACTGCCCAGAAAGTGATTTTAAGGCAGTTTTGAGTGTTTTGGGTGATGTTTGAGTCTTTTGGTTTGTTTTAGTGTTTTAAGTGTTTAGTTTTACATTCTTTGAGTCTAGTTTAGTGTTTTACATTGTGTTTTTACATTTGAATCAAGCCATAATCTTAATTTCGTCCAACAATGGATTTAAGGTCAGAAACTGCCTAGTTAGTGTTTTTAGGCAGTTTTGAGTCTTTTGAACTTGTTTTGAGTCCTTTGAGTCTTTGCGAACGTTTTTAACTTTGTTTTTACGTTTATGAGTCAAATCCAAGTGATTAACAATCCCTCCTAATCCCCGGTCCAGAACGATCCCTACTTGCGCCTATACTACAATTGTCAAAAAGAGGGTTTAATTTATGCGCGTAAAATCCCGCATCAAATTTTGGCGCCGTTGCCGGGGATTAGTAAAGTTGCTAATTCCTTGGATTGTTCGTTTTTATTATGTATTTTAGTTTTAGTTTCTGATTTGTGTTTTGTTTCTTGTTCTAGGTACTAGTTTATGACTCGGAGTTCTCATCCGATTCGTGAACATATCCTGGAGTGATTGGGTTCTTCGTCCGGCTGCAAGACATAAAAGAAAGCGCTACTTGGGAGGCAACCCAATGCACTGAATAAAAACAAAGCATGTTCAGTAAAAAAAAAAAAAAAAAAAAAAAAAAAAAAAAAGATACTAAACATGGAGAAAGATGGAGCTTCACAAAGGTTGTTTACGTGAAGCCCCACTACGAGGCGTCGGAGCGGAAGGCATAGGAGCGGAAGGCATAGAAGCGGGAGGCATCGGAGCGGAAGCCATCGGAGCTAGAGCATTCCAGGCCTCAATACTTGGCCAAGCGCTGGATGACCCAGGGAAAATATGCCTCTGGAAGTAAGCCGCAAGCCTTTGACGGTCACTTTGACGGTCACTTTGCATACGACCATTGGATTCTTGCAGCTCATCAAGCTTCCTCTTCATGCCCGTCGAATAGTTGTTTGCAAGCACATGCAAACTTCTATTCTCGTACTTAAGCAGTTTGACCTCTTGCTTAAGACTTTCCACCTCCGCCATCAATGATTCCACCTGACGGGAGCGGGCAAGCAGGCGTTGGCCCATGTTGGACACAGAACTCGCACACTGAACACTAAGTGCGAGGGACTCTTGAACGGCCAACTCATCGGACCGTCCTGACAGCAGCCTACTATCTTTTGGAGTAAGGAGGTTTCTAGCTACTATTGTAGCTGTTGTGGCGTCCTGCATCACGGAGTCTTCACCTGTAAGAAGACCGTTAGAAGATAAAAAAGAAGGACGCCATACATTACCTTGACGGGGCGCAACCGGATCGCTGCTGAGACTCAAATCTAAGCTAAGGTTCGATGGGTTTGCCATTTTTTTCAAAAGTGTTCAAAGAGATGGGGTGGATGGAGTTAATTCTCAAAGGGCCGGAGTCGATTTTCAAAGAATGGGAAATCTTCAGAGTGTATTTGTTGCGGTGATCAATGCATCTATAAGAAGCCAAGGCGACGCGTCCATCAATTCAAAAAGCCGGAATTTCCGGCGTAAGTTAGGCGACGCGTTCTCGGCTTTTCAGAAACGCGTTCAACTTTGTCAAAAGTTCACGTGGAGGTCATCATCGCAGCTACACTTTTGCCGACAAGCGTAAATTTCGGCGACGCTTTCTCTGCTTTTCAGAAAACGCGTGCGACTTTGTCAAAAGAGCTCTGACAGAGCCGCGTACGCACTACTACGTGTCGTGCAGAAATCGAAGAGGCGTCCGTTCAGAAATCGAAGAGGCGTCCGTTCAGAAATCGAAGAGACGTTTGTCGACACGGGTAAAAGAACAATACCACCACTTGATATTATCTCTATATATGTCAACCTTCATCTTTTATGGCAAGGCAAACCTGAAGAAAATGCCCAACTCTTCCTCACCTCTGAGGGCGCACTCCCAGCGAAGCCTCTTGAAATACTCAATTTTTTCTCCCCCAAAGAAGATACCAGAAACCTGGAGTACAAATGAGGCAGAAGGAAACGGTCGATCGAAGCATGTGGAGACAACCACAACAAATACATATGCTGCTTCATTCGCCGTTTCTTCAAAAGCAAAGGTATCTCATATCATCAAGGTCTAAAGCAAAAGTATCTCATATCATGCTCTTTCCCTGTCCTTTTCTTTGTCCTTGTTATTACTCGCATGGCAAAGTAAACAAAAGCAATCAGAGGCACTTGGAGCCAGTCTTCTGTTCTGGAACCGACTGCCTGGAATCGATTCCTGATTGCTTACCTAGAGTTGCTCTCGAGTAGTCATCTTCAACGGTTGACACACTTCCGGAGAAGGGACCACTTCTGCAAGGGGAGCAAGCAAGGCAAGTGAAAATGATACATTGAAGCATGTGGAGACAAACGTAGGCTGAGTTATCCTCCAACCCTTTTCAATACGAATTGGAAAGATTGAACAAAGAAACAGACCAAAGGAGTACGCTCAGACCTTCGGGGGAGACCAAAAGAATCCTGCTGCCCAGTTCAAGAGTAGCACAAAGGAAACTCAACGATGGGCGGAAACCAGTTCAAGAGTAGCACAAAGGAAACTCAACGATGGGCGGAAACCAGTTCAAGAGTAAGCTTGTGGAATCAACAACATCAAGCCTCAATGCAATCACCAAGGAGAAGATGGAATTTACATTCCACAACCAGATTTGCGTCTCTAAACTCTTCTCTTTGTTAATTACATTCTGCCATGTTTAGTATGTTTAGTTGCTTTTTGTGTGTTTACTTATGTTTTGTGTGAATCTATGCTTAAAACATTGAGGACAATGTTTGATTTAAATGTGGGGGGGTAACTAATGTTGTTAATGCAAATTCGTGGGATTTTATCACCCATAACTTCAAATGTTGTTCCTTGCTGTTTTAAGGTGTTTTTAAGTGTTTTAGAGTGTTTTATTATGTTTTGTTATTATAAATCCGAAAATCATATAAAAATTTGAAAAATATGTTTTGAAAAGCCTAAAAAGAGTGTTTTGAGTCGTTTTTGTGTGTTTGTGTCTTTTGGTACCTTCCAACACAATGATAAGGATTTGGTTTGGGGGTGTGGGTTGGAAGGTTTGTGTTTTGTGTTTGTTTTATGTGTTAGTTTCGGTTAAGAGTGTTTTTGCATGCTAATACGAATGTATATGAGGACTATGTTTGAAAACAAACGATTAGGTTGCTATGGAAAAGAGTTGCATCTTGTTGTCATTTATAAAGCTATAACTCTTGAAATTATGATGATAGAGGTACCATACTCAAATTCTGGAAGAAGAATAGTGGAGACTACCCTAGTGAGTTATTTTGAGCCTATTTGCTTCTTTGAGAGGGTTTAAAGTGTTTCTACTCCTATCTCTTTCTTTCAATTTCACTTTAAATGATCTCATTACTTCTATTTTGATTGGATGCTAAGAATTACTCTCTTTGCAGATACCATGTGTTTAGTATCATTCATGAATGAACTCAATGAGATGATGTTAGGCTAATGCATGTTTTAACTACTAAAAGGCTTAAATCCTATCCCTTTGTGTGCTCCATTCACCCTTGTTGCAGCCAAACAGTTTAGCCCAATTCTTTCATCACCCACACCATACTCTACCCATTCTAGCCCATTACAAGCCATACCTTATAGTTTGGGGAATACCAAGGTGATGAAGACTAAAGGTAAATTGAGCTTAGAGCAAGATTGTGGCATGTACCGAGGGCACCTATGTTGAAGATGCTTCTAAAAAAAAAAAAAAAAGAGAATTAAAATGGATACAAGTTCCAAATCTCCTCATTATAAGACATAGGGCCTGGATGCCAAAAACAAAGAAGAAAGAAAACAAATGCAAGTGAAGAGCATGATCCTCAAAAACACTTTGGTATGCCCCAAACTCTAGTACTTCATATCACTTCTTTCGTAACCTATAACCTAAGCCTTACATTACAATCTTGAGAAAGACCTAGCTGATCATTGAGGATGTATTCATGGGTGATGGTAAGTGTGTGTGTTGTCTATATTTTTAGCATTTGATTCATTTCATGAGATCTATTCAGAAATTGTGCTTTCATTTCAGATTTTATATGTGAGAATTTTGATTCCCTTTGCATAATTTCACTCATATATGGTTGTGGAGAGATTAAAACCTTAGGATCTGAGTGAAAATTTGAGTGAAATCTGTGAGGAGTAGAGTTGAGGCGAATTCTATCTTAAGCATTTGGGTATGGTGACTTTGAAGTCGTAAGACATGGAGAAATATCTTTATACGTTACAATTGATACGATTCTTTGAAGTGGCAATCTTTTGAGTTGAATGAATGACAAAATCTTCATTGGTTCTTATTAGTTTGTTTAAAGCATGTCTTAACCAAGTTGTTTGCAGATTTTGTAAATGTTTGTGGGTGTCATCACTGTAAAACCCTCAGGAGACACAACTCCTCCAACTAGGGACACCTAGGGGTTCAAAGGCTTGTTGCACATGCTCAGTGCAATCGTTTGGCCAGCGAAAGTGGTTTAGTTAGATGTTTGTGTTTTGTGTGTTTTAGTTTTAAGTTTGCTTGAGGACTAGCAAAAACCAGGTTTGGGGGTATTTGTTAAGTCATATTTTGCATGCATGTATATCTTTATTATTTGGCGTTTTTGTATTGTTTTTGGATTAAACTAGTCGCGTTTTACATTGTTTTGTGTTAGTGTGCAGCCAAGGTGTAATAAGATCAATTGGAAGGCAAATGAAGGAATGTGATGTAATTCGGCCATATTGGGTGATTTTAAACAAGGCAAAAACATTGAAGTCAATTATGTGGTTCCAACACCAAAACATGCATTCACATGCATGTCACAACCTTGGCCGTGTGTTCCCATATCATCCCATCAGATTATACACTTCTAAACACCAAACATGCAATCACATGCATGATAACATCCATTCCGTGCAGATTCCATGTTTTAACACCCAAAACATCATTCACATGCATGTTCAAATACCTTGCCAAGTACTCACATGCATTTCCAATTCATTCAAGTCCATTCCGTGCATTTCCATTCCCCTTTCCAGAATTTGTACAAACAATTCACTTGTGGCAGATTCCACTCACTTGTTGCAGCAAGGGCACATGCATTTTGATTAAACAAACCTCATCTTTGCTAACCTTGTCCATGCCGTGAGTCTACCATCTCAGAAACACAATCATTTCCATCACTTATGCACTGCCATCTGAGTTAAACAAATAATAGATCCAATCTGAATGTTGGGGGATCACACACACTCTAATTGCTCCATTTTCTGTCCATTATTCTCTCCCTTTCCCATCCGCAAGTTTCCCTCTTCATTTCAGTCCATTACATTCCCATAACCCCCCCATTTCACCTATAAATACTCATTCATTCATCTCATTTAAAACACAATTGATTCACAACAGAAATTGGTCCCTTGGGGCCGTGCCCTTCACAAGTCCATCCATTCCATTCATCACTCATCCATTTGCAGAAATGTAGATCATAAACCACCCTTGCCGTGACTCTCCCTTACAATCCAAACACCATCCTTCCATTCCTCCACCACTTCCCAAACCATTCACACCATCAAACTATCCCTAGACCTTGTGCTACAACGAAGAGGAAGAGAAGAGTGCCTAAACGTTCATACAATTCAAGTTTGAGTTGTTGGAATGTTTAGGTGTTTCTTTGATTTCAAGGTTTAATTTCAATTCTCTTTGTTTTGTACCATGAGGAACTTTCTCTTTCGATGTAACCTTGCAAGAGTGCCATGTAGTTAATTCAGAATTCTCATTTAATCTATCTATTTCTTGTTTCATTCTCCAATTTAATTGTGACTTAGTGTGTTGATTTTAGTGCTTGATCATCATTTGAATTAACCACAGGTTGTTTAGCCAAGATTAAAGCACACATCATGCATAATCTTGGTGGATATGTGAATGAATGAAGGGAATGTTTTGCAAACATCCTGTCGAGTGTTCCCTTTGGTTTTGTGAAAGTTTCTTATGCTTTACGTATTCTTGATTAGGAACCAAAGTTGCACATCACAATTAGGTTCATGATTAGGGACATTTGATCAAATCCACACATCATATGGCTGATCATATCTAAGTGAAACAAACTCAAGAAATAAGTAGAGGGATGAGTATAATCTGACTTAACAAGCATGGACTTGGCTTAGCAATGGTGAAATCGAATCTCGAGCTACATCTCTATTTGTGCTTTCTCATTTCATTAGTTGTTGATTCATTCATTTTGTGTTTACTTCTTTTCCTTATGCTTTAATTTACAATCTGTCATTTAGTTTAATCAAAACATAAATTCCCCTTTACTTTAATGTCCAATTTAGTTAGAAATCAATTTAGTTTGTGCTTTTAAGTGTTTGAGTCATTTCATTTCCCAATTTCGTCCAAATTCACCAAAGTGCTCAAAACTGCCCAGAAAGTGATTTTAAGGCAGTTTTGAGTGTTTTGGGTGATGTTTGAGTCTTTTGGTTTGTTTTAGTGTTTTAAGTGTTTAGTTTTACATTCTTTGAGTCTAGTTTAGTGTTTTACATTGTGTTTTTACATTTGAATCAAGCCATAATCTTAATTTCGTCCAACAATGGATTTAAGGTCAGAAACTGCCTAGTTAGTGTTTTTAGGCAGTTTTGAGTCTTTTGAACTTGTTTTGAGTCCTTTGAGTCTTTGCGAACGTTTTTAACTTTGTTTTTACGTTTATGAGTCAAATCCAAGTGATTAACAATCCCTCCTAATCCCCGGTCCAGAACGATCCCTACTTGCACCTATACTACAATTGTCAAAAAGAGGGTTTAATTTATGCGCGTAAAATCCCGCATCAGGTATCCAAAATGTCCTTTTCGCTTTCTTCCTTCTTCGATTGTGCAATTCTGCGAGGGAAAGGAACATTGGGCAAATTAGTGTTCGAAATCATAACATTTTGGACAACATTACCTGAGGTGGACGGTTGGGAGTGCTTAGATGGCTGCGTCATGGGTGGTGTGATGTGAGAATTATACGCACACAAATTAAACCCTCTTTTTATCAATTGTAGTGAAGAATGTAAGTAGGGATCGTTCTGGACCGGGGATTAGGAGGGATTGTTAATCACTTGGATATGACTCAAAAACGTAAAACACAATATAAAACACTATACTAGACTCAAAGAATGCAAAACTAAACTTTAAAACACCAAAACAAACCAAAAGACTCAAAACAGCACCCAAAACACTCAAAACTGCCTTAAAAACACAATCTGGGCAGTTTTGAACACTAGACACAACTTTGGACGAAAATTGGTTTTAACTTGACCTAAGACACTTAAAAACACAAACTAAAGTGATTTCTAACTACTATGACTCAACAAAGTAAAGGGGGATTGGTTTTGGACGAAATTAAAAACAAAACAAACTTTTTAAATTAGAACAGATTGTAAAAACGAATTTGATGGAATTGAATGGATGGGAAGCTAGCTAAGGGGTTCATCTCCACACATGTTATACTTGCATATAAAACGATTTCCAATTGCTTTTCAATAACCCATGAATTCTCAACGCCCCAGATTAACCGTGAATTGCACTAATGAACCCTCAGATTTTCCTAACGTTATTGAATTGGATGATTGCATACGACAACCCAAAGCATTCCCCACAAGTTCCCTACATGAATTGCATAATAGAGATACAAGCAAGAATCATTAAGTTCTTTGAAAACCATAAGCATTGACGAAGCACTCGTTACTATGAATTGCATGAAACTTACGCCAAGAATTTACTTAACGCAATTGAGATCATCAACTTTTACTACTTGGGAATATAATTCCATAACGATTAGGTGAAATTTCCTTATATCCTAGCATCCAATTTATGCATGATAATTAAGCGTGCACTCTCAACCAACACACACAAAGCATTGTAATTCACATAGATAAGTAAATTGAATTCACAACTTATGAAACGCAATTAGAAGTAATCAAATCATATAGCAAGCATGATCATGGTTTCGAATCCCCCCCCTAGCCAAGGGGGGGTTTAGTTCCTCATACGTACAAGACAAAGAAAAGTAAATTTAACCATTGAAATTAAAGGAAAGGAAACACCTAAAAATTCCAGCAACTCGAACTTGAATTGCTTGAACGTCCAAGCCCTCTTCTCCTCCTCTTTGTTGCGGCACAAGGTCTAAGGACAGGTTTAGGGTGGTATTTGTATGGAGGAATGGATGTGTGATGGTAGGGTAGTGTTTAGGAGGGATGGGGAGTGTGGCAAGGTGGGAAAATATGGAGAATGGTGAAGGATGGCTGCGGCAAAGGTTGGGAATGTATTTCTAGCGAATTTCTGAATGTGGAGGAGTGAATGATTCAATTGGTGCAGCAAGGGGGTCTATTTATAGTGCAAAATCCCTCTCAATTTAGCAAGGAAAAGGACTAAGTGTTTGAAGATGACAAGGAATTCAAAACCCATCAGGAATAGGCCATCTAGAAGGTAGGAAACCCCAAAGGAAAAGGAATAGAGGCGCCAGATTTTTAGGGTTCTAGAAACAAAGTGTTTTGTGGCAGAAATTGGCACTTCTAGAAGGATTTGGGGCGCCACCTTTGTAGGAGATAAGATAAGGTTCCTAGAATCATGATTTAAGTGCCAAATTTGTAAGGAAAAAGGGATAAGGGTGCAGCACCTTCTTAGGGATAATGTTAGGGCTTCTAGAAAGCCTAAAAACTAAGGGGAGATGGATAAAACCCACGGCAAAGATATGATAGGGCATCTAAGGCTTCTAGAAACCCTCCAAGATAAGGTAAAGTGCATGGCATCTCTATAGGATTAGGATAAGGTGTCCTAAAGTGTTTAGGACTCCTCTTTGTGGCTGAAAACCTTGTGCATTAGGATTAGGAAAGCTAATCCTTCTTCATCTTGGAATTCTTCTCCTTCTTGGTCTTGGAAAACTTCTTTGTTGCTGCAACTTGAGGCCATTGGGATTTAACTTTCCTACTTCAACTAGGAAACCTTGTTTGAGTAGGAAACTTTGTTCTTCTAGGAATCCTAATTCAACTAGGAAACCTTGCTCAAGTAGGAATCATCATCTTCAAGTCTTCAATTTCGTCCATCCTCTTGGCTCCAAGCATATGATATCCATTCCAAGCTCTAATTTGCTCCAAAATGCATCCTTTTGCATACTTTGCCCTTAAATCCTGAAAATACATAAAACTAGCTTAAAAGACTACTTTACTAAGGAAAAACACTATAAATGCACAAGAACAAGCTAAACTAAGGTGCATAAATATGCCCCTATCATGGTGCTACCCTTGCCGTGGGGTAGGATTGCTCCTCTTCTTCAATTTGTGTCTTCTCATCTTCCTTGTTTTGGGCAGGTTCATGTGCTTTGCTTCCCACTTCTTTTCCACTTCTTAGTGTGATAGCTTTTGCAAATTCGAAACCACCCTTGGGATTGACCACCGTAGTGCTTGGTAACTTACCATTTTCACGAAATTGTCCCAAAAATTCTGCCATTTGGCCCATTTGCTTCTTTAGCTCATTAACCTCTTTTGCTTGGTTCTGCATTCCCTGTGCCATTGTGGCTAATAACTGATATGTTTTATCGTCATTCATAGACGTACCTGAGTTGGTTTGGGATGATTGTGTGATGCGAGAATTATACGCACACAAATTAAACCCTCTTTTTGTCAATTGTAGTATAAGTATAAGTAGGGATCGTTCTTAACCGGGGATTAGGAGGGATTGCAAATCACTTGGAAACTGACTCAAAAACGTAAAATAAAGTTTAAAACACTAAACTAAACTCAAAGAATGTAAAACTAAACACTTAAAACACTAAAACAAACCAAAAGACTCAAAACAGCACCAAAACACTCAAAACTGCCTTAAAAACACAATCTGGGCAGTTTTGAGCACTTTGACTACTTTGGACGAAATTGGGTAATAAATTGATTCAAAACACTTATAAACATAAACTAAGACACTTTCTAACTAAATTGGACAATAAAGTAAAGGGGGATTGAGTTTTGGACGAAATTAAGCTAAATGCACAGATTGCAATTTAAAACAGAATGTAAATATGAAATTGATGGAATTTAATGGATGGGAACCTAGCTAAGGGGTTCATCTCCATACATGTTATACTTGCATAATAAAATGATTTCCAATTGCATTTCAATAAACCATGAATGCTCAACACCCCAAGTTAACCGTGATGCACTAATTAACCTTCAAATCTTCCTAACGTTATTGAATTGGATGATGCATGCGACAATTCAAAACATTCCCCACAAGTCCTCAACATGAATGCATAGAAGAGATACAAGCAAGAATCATTAAGCTCTATGAAAATTATAAGTGTTGACGAGGCATTCGTTACTATGGATTGCATGAAACTTATGCCAAGAATTCGTTTAACGCGATTGTTTATAAGTAACCTCCACTACTTGTGAATATAAGTTCGTAACTATTAGGTGAAACTCACTTATATTCTAGCGTCATATTCATGCATGAAAATTAAGCGTGCACTCTCAATTAAACATACATAAATAAGTTATCAATCAAACAGTTAAACAAATTGAAACCACAACTTATGAAACGCAATTAGAAGTAATCAAATCAAAATGCAAGCATAAACATATATTTCGAATCACCCCCTAGCTAAAGGGGGGTTTAGTTCCTCATGGTACAAAACAAAGAGTATTGAAATTAAACATTGAAATCAAAGAAACACCTAAACATTCCAACAACTCAAACTTGAATTGTATGAACGTTTAGGCCCTCTTATCTTCCTCTTCGTTGTAGCACAAGGTCTAAGGATAATTTGATGGTGTGAATGGTTTGGGGAGTGGTTGGAGTGGCTGCAATGGAGGAGAAAAGTGTTTTGGTGGCTGCTGCAAGGGTGTGGTGAGGTTTTGACGAATTTCTGGAATATGGAAGAGTGAATGAGAATGAATGAATGTTGTGTGAAGTGTGTATGGTTTTTATAGGGAGATGAATGGATGGGAGAGGGAACATGACAGCTAGGTTAAGTGAATGCATGTGCAAAACAGCTAGGATGGCTGAAATTGTAAGGGGAATGCATGTGCAATGTTGGAAATCTGATGGGAGAAAGGTGGATGCATGTGTTGGCTGATTTAAAGAATGGGAATGATGAAAGGGGAAACATGACAGCTAGGTTATGATGATGAGTGCATGTGGCTGATTTATGAAGAGTGAATGCATGTGGCTGCAAGGTGTGAATGATTATGGGTGCATGTGGCTGCAATGGATTAGGAATCCTTCAATTTCGTCCATTCCTTTTGCACCAAACATAAGCTATCCATTCCAAGTCCAATTTTGCTCCAAAATGCTCCAAAATGCATCTTTTTGCTTCCTTAGCCATATGAACCTAAAAACATACGAAAATAGCTTAAAGTACTAAAATAACTAAAGAAACATAACGTAAATGCACGAGAACAAGCCATTTAAGTCGCATGAATATGCTCCTATCATTGTGCTTGAGGAGGTGGTTGTGGTGCCATTGGCCTTGGAAAGAAACTCGGGGGTTGTCGGAATCCACTTTGTTGGGCAGGTTGTGGTGCATCTCTCCATCTGAAATTGGGGTGGTCACGCCATCCCTGATTGTATGTATTAGAGAAAGGATCACCCCTTGGTTGGTTTTGACTCCCATAACCCACGGCATTGGCAGATTCCCACCCTCCATTCTCAATTAATTGAGGGCATTGATCAGATTGGTGTCCGTGAATGGAGCATACACCACAGATTGTAGTTCCTTGCGCTTTGGGGCCTTCAACAAACTGCGATAACATAGACGTAAGGTTAGCCATTTGGGATTGTAACTCAGAAATAGAACTTACCTCATTTACATGATGTGGCCGTAGGGTGTCTCTTTGCCCAACATCTTCATATTGTTGTGCGTTAAGTGCTCGATTAGCAATGAGAGTTTTGGCAGCCATGGGTGTCTTGTCCACCAGAGCTCCTCCCGCGGATGCATCCAACATTTGACGTTCAATTGGTAAGAGACCTTCGTAGAAATATTGAAGAAGAAGCTCCTCCTTCATTTGGTGCTGTGGACATGAAGCAACAAGAGTTTTAAAACGTTCATAATAAGTTGGAAAAGATTCACCTTGGCTTTACTGAATTCCACTAATCTTCTTGCGAAGAAGAATGACTCGTGATGTCGGAAAGAACTTCTCTATGAAGGCTCGCTTTATACTCTCCCATGATGTGACAGTTTCGGGAGCCAACTCATACAACCAATCCTTGGCCTTCTCCAACAAAGAAAAAGGAAAATCCTTCATCTTCAATATGTTGCTGTCCACGTTCACCAATGTCATACTTGAGCATACTACTTTGAACTCCTTTAAATGCTTATTGGGGTCCTCCATTGATAACCCATGGAACTTGGGTATATGATGTAGCAAACTGGACTTCAACTCAAATTCATCGGTCTTCTCAGGGGCTGCCCTAGGGTATTGGATGCAAAAAGGGGCTGCATTGTCCAAACCCGAGGCAGAAAGCTCCTTGATGGTTCGATTGTCCGCTGCCATGGTTGGTACTTCCTCTTCAAACCTTGTCGTGGGCTCCTCTTCAACCTCAACTTCTTGCTCTTCTAATTCAGGTTCAAGACTAAGAGGATTAGACTCTTGCAGTTTCCTTCTTCTTCTCAAAGTCCTCTCGAAATCGTCGTCAAAGTCAAAGATATGCTCACAAACAGGTTGTGAACTACGGGTCATAAACTAGTACCTGCACACAAGAGCAAACAAGGTCAGTAACCAACTTAATAGACTCGGCACAAGTAAGAAAGTAAGGTGCCTATACACGGCACAAAAACAAAACACACACACACGGTGCAAAATTTAAAACAAAACAGAAAACTAAACAATTTAAACAAGACTCAAGACAAGGGATTAGCAACTTTGCTAATCCCCGGGAACGGCACCAAAAATTTGATGCGTTACGAATGTGACACACAAATTAAACCCTATTTGTGACAATTGTAGTAATGATGTAAGTAGGGATCGTTCTAACCGGGGAATAACTAGGGGTGCTAATCTAATATAAATTGACTTAAAAACACAAAAACTAAACTTAAAGACTCTAACTAGACTACTATGACTCAAAACAGATTTGAAACACTCAAAACTGCCTAAAACAATCAAATTGACTCAAACATAAACTAAAACTTGATTTGGACGAATTTGAAAATGCTTGTGACTCAAAATACTTAAAAACACAAAATAAGACAAATTATAATGACTAAGACTTAACAAAATATGGGGGGATTGTGTTTGAGCGAAATTAAATTTAATAGACAGATTGTAAAGAAAAACAGATTGTAAGACAATTTGTGATGAACCAATGGATGATGGAATAGCTAAGGGGTCCTTCTCCACACATGAAATATATGCAACGTAAATCAATTTCCAGTTATCAATTCAATAAGTTATGAATCTCGACACTCCAAGTTAATTAGGTCCGCTTAAATTAACCTTCAGATTTCCCTAGAATCATTGAATTGGATGAATATGCATCGCAACCAAATTATTCCTAACAAGTTCTCTATATGAACAGCATGATAAAGACACAAGTTAGAATCATTACGTTCTTTGGAAATCATAAGCATCGACAAGGCATTTGTAACTATGAAAAGCATGATACTCCTGCCAGGAATCTACTTAACACGATCGTGACTAGCGACCTTCACTACTTGCTTATATAAATTCATAACGATTAGGTGAAACAAACTTATACCCTAGCACCAGATTCAAGGATGCAAATTAAGCGTGCACTCTCAATCAACATACAAGAATAAGTTCTAAATCAAACGGTTAAGCAAATTGTATTCACGACTTCTGCAATGATAACTGGAAGTAATCAACTTATTTCACATATATAATCATGGTTTTGAATACACCCTTAGCCAAAACGAATTTAGCCAATCATACTCAAAGCAAAACAAAGATTACATGAATTAAACATTGAAATATAAGATAGAATACACCCAAAATTGTTCAACAACTCAGAATGAAGAGCCAAACAATTGAGTGAATCTGTCTCCTTTCCCTTGCTTGCGGCAGATTGGGTGATGATGGTTTCTGGGTTGTTGTGATGATGTAGAATGGATTTGGGGTGTTTAGAGGCACGGCAAGGGATGTAGGTTGAGTGTGGATGAGTGTTTGATGGTTGGAAGGTGGTGGAGGACTCGGCAATGATGGTGGAAGAAGGTGGAATGGCTGATTGTGTTTCTGGGTTGCAGAATGGTGTTTTGGGATGGATAGATGTGTGTGGGAGTGAATGGACGAGTTCTAGTGGTGAATCCCCCTCTAGGGTTCGGCCAAGGGCTGATTATAAGTGTTTTGGGAAGTTAATAACATACCTAATTGAGTTATGATACAGATTTCCTAGTCTAAATAGAAAAGGTAAGTGAATAAAGTCCAAATAAGGTCAGAAAAGGGGAATGCACGAATTTAAAACAAGTAAGGAATGTCCTTGCCTTGCAAGGAGTCAGAAATTAAACCTCTTGCACAGCAAGGAAAGGGAATTTAAGGTAAGGTACGAAATTGGTGCAAAAGAAGGAAGGACAAGTCCATTCCTTGCAAGAAATTAGAAATTAGGACTTTAGGGAAAGTTTTAGAACTAGGAAAGTGAATTAAACTAGGAAATAGGAAATTGAAATCAGGAAACACAAGGGAAGGGTGCGGCACATAGTTTAGGGAATGGTAAGACACAAAGCAAGAGGTATTAGAATAAGGGAAAGGTCCTAACACAGATGGAAAATAGGGAAGTTTACACAAAGAAAGGGAAACAACCTCCCTTGCACGGCAAGGAAGGGAAAGTTGTAAAGAACCTTTGTTTGTTGTCCAAGGGTGCTCGGGAGCCATCTTAGTTGCTAAAACTTAGAGCGTTCTTGATTTAGGAAAGGTCAACCAAAATAGGAAACTTTGGCTTAACTTTCCTACTTCAAGTAGGAATTCTTGTGTGATTAGGAATCCTCGTCCAACTAGAAATCATCATGTGAGTGGGAAACCTCCTTCAATTTCGTCCATTCCTTTTGCTCCAAGCATAAGCTATCCAATTTGTGCCCAAAAGTGCTCCAAAAGGCTCCAAAATGCATCCTTTCGCCAAATACGTCTTATGAACCTGAAAACACACAAAAGAAGCTTAAAGAACAAAAATAACTAAGAACTAATAACATAAATGCACGAAAACAAGCAAACTAAGTCACATAAATATGCTCCTATCAATGAATGATGTGAAAATTAACTTGACAAACAAATTAAACCCTATTTGTGACAATTGTAGTATATATGCAAGTAGGGATCGTTCTAGACCAGGGATTAGCTAGGGATGCTAATCAACACAAATAAGACTCAAAACTAACTTAAAACACTTAAAGCAGCAACAAGCAATAAAAAAAGACTCAATTCTAGACCGAACAAGTGATTTTGACGAAAATAAAACTTAACTTGACTCAAAAGACTAAAAGAAAACAGATTTTGACGAAAATAAAACTTCACTTGACTCAAAAGACTAAAAGAAAACAGATTTTGACTCAAATAACAAGACTAAATGAAGGGGGGGATTGTTTTTGATGAATTTAAACCTTAAAACAGAAACTTTGCATAAAACACTTTGTAAAAACAAATTTGGGTGAATTAAATGGGTGAAAGGCTAGTTAGAGGGTCCTTCTCCACGCATGACATATGCATACAAACCAATTTCCAGTTATTATTCTTTTAGACTATGAATGACAATGCCCCAAATTAACCGTGATAGCACAAATTAACTTTCAAATTTTCCTTCATTCATTGAATTGGATGGGATACGCATCACAACCAAAGTATCCTTCTCAAGTTCCCTAACTATGAAAAGCATGATAGAAAATCATATCAAAGGTCATTAAGTTCTTTGAAAACCATAAGCATTGACAAGGCATTCGTAACTATGAAAAGCATGATACTCATACCAAGGACTTACTTAACACAATCATGACTAGTGACTTCCACTACTTGTGAATATAAGTTCATAATGATTAGGAGAAACTCCCTTATACTCTAGCATCAAATTCATGCATGAAAATTGAGTGTTGACCCCCAATCAACATACATAAACAAGTTTTGATAACTTTAGATATGCAATTCACATTCAAGACTTAAGAAACAATAACTGGACGTAATCAATTCATATAAAACATATAATCATGGCTTTGAATTCACCTCTAATTAAAAAGAAATTAGTTCCACATGTTCATCATAATTGAAAACCAAATTAAAGTAAACATCAAACTAAAACTAAGGATAGAAAAAACCCAGAAACGCTCCACACTCCAATGGCATGCACGGCACTCCCTTGGATGGCAGATTGCACAAGTCCTCTTCTCCTTCCTTCCTTGCTTGCGGCACTAGGGTGATATGCTGTGAATGATGGCTGAATGTATTGATGTCAAAATTAATTTGACACACAAATTAAACCCTATTTGTGACAATTGTAGTATATATGCAAGTAGGGATCGTTCTAACCGGGGATTAACTAGGGTTGCTAATCTACTCTAAACTGACTTAAAAACACAAAATTAAACTTTAAAACACTTACCTAGACCTATATGATTCAAAACAACTTAAAAAGACTCAAAACAGCCCAAAACACTCAAATAGACTCAAACTAGACTCTAAAGGGTGATTTGGACGAAATTTAACTAACTTAGACTCAAAACACTAATTTGGACAGATTCAAACACTTTTCTAACTAATCTAACACACTTAATAAAATGGGGAATTGATTTGGACAAATTAATTAAAATGGACAGATTGTAAACTAAACAGATTAGGCACTAAATTAGGTGAATTGAATGGGAAAAAGACTAGTTAGAGGGTCCTTCTCCACACATGCACATATGCAACACAAATTGATTTCTAGATTTTATCCCTTTAAACCATGAATGACAATGCCCCAAATTAATTGTGAAAAGCACAAATTAACTTTCAGATTTTCCTAGTTTCATTGAATTGGATGGAATACGCATCAACAATCAAATTATTCTAATCAAATTCCCTACATGAACTGCATAATAGAGATAAAATCAAAGATCATTAAGCTTTTTGAAAACCCTAAGCATTGACTAGGCATTCGTAACTATGAATTGCATGATACTCTTCCCTAGAATTTACTTTATACAATCATGACTAGTGATTTCCACTACATAACGATTAGGTGAAATTCCCTTATATCCTTGCATCAAATTCATGTATGAAAACTAAGTATGCATCCTTAATCAACACACAAGAACAAGTTCTCAATAAATCAATTAAGTAAATCACATCCACAATTCAAGAAACAAAATCTGGAGGAAATCAATTCATATAAAACATATGCCCATGGCTTTGAATTCACCTCTAACTAAGAAAAACTTAGTTACGCATGTTCATAACAATTGAAAAGCAAATTAAAATAAACATGGAAACAAAACAAGGGAAGAAAGAACTTTGAAAGTCTCCAATGGATGCAGATTTCTTGCGGCACAAGATGGTCTTTCTCCTATGGAAGTCACGTCACTCCTTCTTCTCCCTAAGAATTGCGGCACAAAGGTCTATTTCTGAATGGATGATGTGTGGGTTGAATGAATGAATGATATTGAAGGATGAATGGCTGCCTAGGGTGTCTAAGGGGGTGCGGCACAATAATAGGCATGTATATATAGCACGGCCGAAAACCCTAGGAGTCAGAATTAGGGTTAAACCTAGCTGATATAAGTGTATAGGGCCTCTAGGTTGCGGCAAGGGTTTGGGAATTAAGTCCTAGCCCAATTAGTCTCAGATATGGACTTATACAATCCAAATCCAAGAGAAAAAGGGCCAAATAAAATCAGAATCCAATCAGAAATAGGTTTAAGAATTTTCGTCCAAAATCGGGCCTTCTAGAAACTAAGTGTTTTATGGCTGATTTTGGGTGTTCTGGAAGGCATAAAAGGGGGAGAGTTGCGGCACCCTTTTAGGGTCAGATAGGGCTTCTAGAAATTAGGTTTTTAGGTTCACTTGCAGCTAGGATAAAGGTGGAACAAGATTAGGTTAGGATAAGATAGGATGAGGTTTGGATAAAATAAGGTTGGATAAGGTTTTGGATAATGTTTCCTCTTTTCTTGCACTTTCCTTATCTTCTTTGTCATGAACTTTCCTTTTCTGATTTGTAGCATGTTCGGAGCCTCTTTTGACTCCAAATTCGTCCATCCACCTTGCTCCATATACAAGTTATCCATAATAAGCCCAAAACTGCTCTAAAAGGCTCAAAATTGCCTTTTCTTGCCAACTTTGCCATTAGGACCTACAAACAAACGAAAATAGCTTAAAACACTATAATAAGTAGTAATTAGCTCACTAAATGTAAGGAAATAACATAACTAAGTAGCATAAATATGCTCCTATCAAATTCCCCCACACTTAGCTTTTGCTAGTCCTCGAGCAAAACGAAATAAACAAACAAACAAACAAAACACAACCTAGACCTTCCAACATTACCTCAGGGATTTTCGATGCAACATGACATATTAAAGATCACCGTTCACATAGATTTTAGTTATCCCTACCCTCAAGCATATACTTAATCATAGTTACCACTCACTAGCTCACATTTCATCAATTAAAACATGATTTTGAATGTAGTAAAATGCCTTAGAGAATCCCTCAATTCCTCACAAGATATACTCTCTATTTTCACACAGATTTTCTAACTACACTCCCTACACTTAGGTATAAGTGAGAAGATTGATGTAAACATGTAGACGAACACTCACATAAGTTATAACAAGGAAAGCAATTTCTGGAATTATTAACATGTATATGTATATGATGTCATGAATGGAATGCCACTACTTAGACGCGAGAACCAGGGATACCATATGCTCAAACCAATTTTAAACTCCACATATTGAAACGCATAACAATCAAGATAGAAGTTTAACGGTTGTAACGGGGCTAAGTTATTGGCTAACAAAGAAAGGTAGATGAAACAAACGTTCTTAAAGCAATAGTGAGCAAAGTAATGAATTAGGCACTTAGAATTCCCTTTAGAATGCAAAAATCAACTTTGAACACCCAAGGGGAAGTCACACAAAAGTTAGGGCCATATTCAACTTTTTGGACCCTTTCTTCAACAATCAACACTTGTGAGTTTGTTCTCACTTATTTTCAACTTCTTTTCTTTCTTTCTTCTTCTTTTTCTTATTTTTCACAATTTTTTTTCTTTCTTTTTCCCAATTTTTTTTTTCTTTTTTCTCGTGCCTCTGATAGGAGCATATTCATGCGACTTAATTAGCTTGTTCTCGTGCATTTATGTTGTGTTTCCTTAGTTATTTTAGTGTTTAAAGTCACTTTTGTGTATTTTCAGATTATAAGGCCAAAGTGTGCAAGAAGTTGCAAATTGGAGTCTTTTGGAGCAAAAGAGGAATGAATGAGTTGAAAACTTGAAGAAACGATGAATTCCTACTCCAACGATGAATTCCTACTCCAACGAGGATTCCTACTCAAACAAGGTTTCCTACTTGAAGTAGGAAAGTTAACCCTAGGTTTCCCGTTTTGGTAACCTTTCCTAATCTAAACGTCCGTATTTTCTAGCCACTTTGAAGGCCTTGTATGCACTTTAGGACACAAAACAAAGGCCCTAGCCCACTTTAAAGCCTTAGCCGTGGCTTTTCCCTTCTCCCCTTCCCTTGCCGTGCAAGGGGGGGCATTTTTGTCCCCTTTTATGCACCTAAACCCTAACCCTTTTTCCTTGCAGCCACTCTCCCTTTTATTTCTGAAACTTAAACCTATTTCCCTTTCAAATAAACCCTAGCGGCACTCTTTAATCATTCCCTCTTTAATTTCTGATTTTATTTCCTTTTTCCTAGAAGCCTTTGATTTAATTTTAATTAACCAAAATAACTTAGGTTTTTATTTTCTGAAACCCTATATATTCTACATCTAATGCCGCACCCTAGGTTTAATTATCATTCAGCCATTCATTCAAAAACCTTTCAGCCGCAGCCACCATTCACCCTATTCTTCTCTGCCGCAGCCTTCCCCCTCCATTCCAGCCATTATCCAACCTTGCCGCAGCCACTCCATCCATTCCCCACTCCATTCCCAACCTCCATACACCTTCCCACCTCCTTGCCGCACCACCATACCACCCTAAACCCATCTATAACCCAGAAAACCATCCAAAAACACCATAAAACCTCTCTGCCGCTGCAAGAAGAAAGGAGAAAGAGGAGCTTAAACGCGCAGAAATTCAAGTGGATTCGTTGGGCGTTCTAGGTGTAATCAATCTTTTGTTCTTTATGTTTAATTTCAATTTTATTTCTCTTTCTGTGAACATGAGAGGCTAAATCCCTAGTTAGCTAGGGGGTGATTCGAAACTATGTTTATGCTTGCAATATGAATTGATTACCTTTGGTTGGAATTTCATGAGTTTTGCATTCAATTCGTTTAACTGCTTGATTGATAACTTATTTGTGTATGTTTATTGAGAGTGCACGCTTAATTTTCATGCATGAATATGATGCTAGAATATAAGTGAGTTTCACCTAATAGTTACAAACTTATATTCACAAGTAGTGGAGGTTGCTTATAAACAATCGCATTAAATGAATTCTTGGCACTAGTTTCATGCTCATCATAGTAACGAATGCCTCGTCAACACTTATAGTTTTCATGTTGCTTAATGATCTTTGATTGTATCTTTATTGTGCTTTTCACGTAAAGGACTTTTGGAGAATGTTTTGAATTGTGTATGCGCTGTCCCATCCAATTCATTAACTTAAGGAAAACTTGAAGGTTAATTTAAGCGGACCTAATTAACCCGGAGTGTTGAGTTTCATAATTCATCGAAAGACCAACTAAAAATCATCTTGTACGCAAGTGTGACATGTGTGGAGAAGAACCTTCTAGCTAGCATTCCATCCATATTTTCATCAAATTCATCTTTACAATCTGTTTTAATTACAATCTGTGCATTTTATTTAATTTCGTCAAAAACTAAATCCCCCTTTACTTTAGTGTCCAATTTAGTTAGAAAGTGTCTTAGTTTATGTTTCTAAGTGTTTTGATTCAAGTTAATACCCAAATTCGTCCAAATTAGTGAAAGTGCTCAAAACTGCCCAGAAAGTGTTTTTAAGGCAGTTTTGAGTGTTTTGGGGCTGTTTTGAGTCTGTTGGTTTGTTTTAGTGTTTTTATTGTTTAGTTTTGCATTCTTTGAGTCTAGTTTATTGTTTTAACCTTTGTTTTACGTTTTTGAGTCAGTTTCCAAGTGATTTAGCAATCCCTCCTAATCCCCGGTTTAGAACGATCCCTACTTATACATATACTACAATTGTCAAAAGAGGGTTTTAATTTGTGTGCTTAAATATTTCGCATCAGCCTCCTTTAAGACTTTGGCACACACATACACACAAAAATCCTTTCCCCCACACTTGTTTTCTACAAGAATGTCACTCAAAAGGAATTCCTTCTAAGTCATGCTCCACTATACTTCAAGAACAAGGGTATGGAAAGTCCTATTCTAGGCTAGGTAAGGGGGATGTGGTTAACAAAGAAAATAGGCTAAACAAGGCTCAAAGGGGTTTAATCCTACAATACAAATGACAAGGGTGGATTCGGCTATTTGGCTATGGTGGTGACTACTAAACAACTTCCTCGTGTTAGTTGTTATGCTAATCAATTTCATGCTTTGAATGAAACGGGTATGAGTTCTAGTATTTGAAACTATAGTGATGAAACGCATTCTAAGTAGCAACCAAGCAAAGAATGATGAGATCATGCAACGACTTTAGAAAACAAGAAATCAAGATTAATAACTCTCCAAAAAACGTTTAAGCTCAAGTCTCTCAGGGTTGTAGCGTTAGTTTGAGTTTCTTCCTTCAAGCATGTTACAAAAACTGATTTTTTTCTTTTTTGATTACATGTGAATTCGTAAATGTCAACTACAACTAAGCATAAACCAAAGAGCATATCAAACTTCCATCCGTGTTTGTAATTTTCTTTAATAGTCATGCAATTAAAAACCAAATCCTCATCATTGTGTTGGAAGGTACCCTAAGACACAAACAAACACAAAAAAAACAAAAATGACTCTCAAAACAACTCTTTTTGGGTTTTTCAAACACTTTTTTTTCGATTTTTTTTTTCAAATTTTCGGATTTTCTGATTAAGACACATAAAAACACTTCAAAACTCACTAAAAACACTTAAAAACAGTGAAAAATAACTTTAGAAGTATAGGTGATAAAATCCAACGAATTTTCACGCAAAAACAACTTGTTTACCCCCCCACACTTAAACCAAACATTGTCCTCAATGTTTTAAGCATAGACTCACAAGCAAACAAACAAATAACGCAACTAACAACATGACAAGCATGGCTAAGTAAAAGCAATAAAGAGTAGGGTGAAATTTCCATAACGATTAGGTGAAATTTCCTTATATCCTAGCATCCAATTTATGCATGATAATTAAGTGTGCACTCTCAACCAACACACACAAATCAATGTAATTCACATAGATAAGTAAATTGAATTCACAACTTATGAAACGCAATTAGAAGTAATCAAATCATATCGCAAGCATAAACATGTATTTCGAATCCCCCCCTAGCCAAGGGGGGGGGGGGTTTAGTTCCTCATACGCACAACACAAAGAGAATTGAAATTAAACATTGAAATCAAAGGAAAAGAAACACCTAGAAATTCCAGCGACGCGAACTCGAATTGCATGAACCTCCGAGCTTCCTTCTCCTCCTCCTTGGTGCGGCAAAGGTCTAGGGACAGGTTTAGGGCCTTAGGTGTATGGATGCATGGTCATGGAGGGATATAGTAGTGTTTAGGGGAAGGGGATGGTGCGGCAAGGGTTAAAACTAAGGAGAAAAGTGTTTGGTGGCTGCGGCAAAGGTGTGGAGAGGGTTGGACGAATTTCTGGAATTAATGAATGTGTATGAGAGGTGGTGATCTGATCTAGGGGTTAATATGAGTATATATAGGCACTTAAAACCCTAGGGTAATCAGATATGGACTTGAATAACCCAAATCCACAAGGAAATAGGCTTAGAAATCAGAAATAGAAAGGGATAATGCTTCCTAGGTGCGGCAGGTAAGGAGATAAGGTGATAAGGCTTCTAGAATGCCTTGCAAGGCAAGGGAAATCAGCTTCCTAGAAGGGATAGGTGCGGCACTAAAGGATAGGGCAGATTAGGGCTTCTAGAAACCCTCTAATGCAAGGAAAACTCACGGCAAGGATGGATAAGGGTTCTAGAACAAGGATAAGGTTTCTAGAAACTGAATTAGGTGCTTAAATGTGTAATTGATTCCCCCTAATTAGCTAGGTTTAAGCCCCCACCTGATTTGGATAGGATAGAATAGGATAATGTTAGAGATAGGGTAGGATAAGGTTTCTAGGATAGGATAAGATAAGGTTGAATAAGGTTCCTTGTTTCTTGCTTCTTCCTTATCTTCATTGTATTAGGACTTCTTCCACCAGATTTGTAGCCTTTCCTAACTCTTCTAGTCTTCAATTTCGTCCATCCTCTTTGCTCCATGGTTAAGCTATCCAATCCATGCCCAAAAATGCTCCAAATAGCCTCAAAATGCACTTTATTGCTTCCTTTGCCATTAGAACCTAAAAACACACGAAAATACTTTAAAAGACTAAAACAACTATGAATTAATAACATAAATGCATGAAAACAAGCTAAGTAAGTCGCCTAAATATGCTCCTATCAAATTCCCCCACACTTAGCTTTTGGTCGTCCTCGAGCAAAACAAAATAACCAAAACGAATAAAACACATTCTAGACCTTCCAACATGTACCTCAGGGATTTCCAACGAACATGACACATTAGAGAACATCATTCCCACGGTTTTTAGCTTTCTTTATACTTCAACCAACACTTAATCATAGTTACTATTTATTAGTTCACATATAATCAATTAAAACAATGTTTTAAATGTAGTAACATGCCTTAGAGAATTCCCTCAATTCCTCACTAGAATGCACTCTATTTTCACACAGATTTTCTAACTTCACACCCTACACTAGGTATATGTGAGAAGATTGATGTAGATATAAAAACGAATGCTCACATATATGTATAACAAAGAACGCAATTTCCGGAGTTAATAACATGTTTAGATATGATCTCATGAATGGAACGCTACTACTTAGAACGAGAACCAGTGATTCCATATGCTCATACCAAATTCAAACTCCACATATTGAACACATAACATCAAGATAAGAGTTGAGGGTTGTAACGAGGCTAAGGTATTGGCTAACAAAGAAAGGTAAGGATAAACAAACGTTCTTAAAGCAATAGTAAGCAAAGTAATGAATTTGACACTTAAACTCTCTTCAAATGGCCGAAATCAACTTGTACACACAAGGGAAGATTCATGCAACATTTAGGGTCAAATTCACTCTTTTGGACCCTTCCTTCAACAAACAACACTTGAGAACACTTTTTCACATCTTTTCAACTCCTTTTTCATTCTTTTCACAACTTTTCTTTTTTTTTCTTCTTATTTTCCACGAAATTTTTTTTCTTTTTTTTTTTTTTTTTTTTTTCCTTTTCTTTTCTTTGCCGTGCCTCATTCAAGACTTTGGCACACCCATATATCAAGAATCCTTCCCCCACACTTGTTTTCTGCAATGCAATGATCAAAAGGAATTCATCTTGAGTTATGCTTTTACTATGCTTCAAGAACAAAGGTATGGGTGGTCCTACTCTAGGCTAGGTGAGGATAATTGTGGGTTAACAAAGAAAGTAGGCTACACAAGGCTCAACGGGGTTAATCCTACAAAACAAATGAAATAGGGAAATATGGCAATTTGGCTATGGTGGTCACTACACAACTTCATCTTGAATATGTGTTATGCAAATCAATAACATGCTTTGAATGAATTGGGCATGAGTTCTAGTGTTTGGAACTAAATGATGAAACGCCTTCTAATTAGCAACCAAGCAAAGAATAATGAGATCATGCAACGACTTTTAAAAAACAACAATGCACAGATTATTAACTCTCCAAATAAACGTTTAGGCTCAAGTCTCACAGGGTTGTAACGTTAGTTTGAGTTCCTTCCTTCAAGCATGTTACAAAAACTAATTTTTTTTTCTTTTTGATTACATGTGAAGTCATAAGTTATAACCACAACCAAGCATATATACCAAGAGTAAATCAAACTTTCATCCATTACAACTCTCTTTAATAGTCATGCAATTACAAACCGAATCCTCATCATTGTGTTGGAAGTTACCCTAAGACACAAAAACAACTCTTTTTGGGTTTTCAAAACAATTTTTTCAATTTTTTCTGGGATTTTCGGATTTTTAGAACAACAAATACTAAAACACACCAAAACAGCCTAAAAACACCTAAAAACAGCAAGAAACAACATTTGAAATTATGGGTGACAAAACCCTACGAATTTGCATCAAAACACTTTAGTTACCCCCCCCCCCCCCCCCCCCCCCCCCACACACTTAAATCAAACATTGTCCTCAATGTTTCAAGCATAGACTCACACAAATAACAAACAAACAAACAAAACAACATCTAACAACCTAACATGGCAGAAACAAAATCAACAACAAAGAGAAGAGTTTAGGAACGCAAATCTGGAATTGGAGTGCTTTCTAGGTCTTCCTTTGTTGAATGCATGGGTTGCCTCCCAAGTAGCGCTTGCTTTAACGTTGTACAGCCGGACGAAGAACTCTTTCATTCCAAGTTAGAACCCACGGCATCCAAGGGGGTGTCATCCACGATGTGCTCCACAAAGGTGTCATAATAGGGCTTCAAACGATGCCCGTTCACCTTGAATTCTTGTCCCGTTTTCAAGCTTTGGATTTGGACTGCACCATGAACAAAAACATTAGTAATAACAAATGGTCCAATCCACTTAGAACGTAACTTACCGGGAAACAAACGTAAACGGGAATTGAACAATAGCACTTTCTGCCCAAGGGAGAAAGATTTCCCACGGATCATGTTGTCATGGAAAGCTTTGGTCTTTTGCTTGTAAATGCTTGCATTCTCGTACGCCTCGTGCCGTATTTCATCAAGCTCATTCAATTGGAATTTCCTAAGACTTCCCGCTTCATCTAAGTGCATGTTGAACTTCTTGACGGCCCAAAGAGCTTTATGCTCCAATTCCACGGGAAGATGGCACGCCTTGCCATAGACAAGTCGAAAGGGGGACATCCCAATGGGGGTTTTGTACGCCGTACGATATGCCCAAAGTGCATCATCTAACCGTAAGCTCCAATCCTTCCTTGTTGGCCCAACGGTCTTCTCAAGTATTTGCTTGATCTCTCGGTTAGAAACCTCGGCTTGGCCATTCGTTTGAGGATGGTAAGGTGTAGAAACCTTATGGGTGACATGGTATTTCCTCAATAACGCTTCAATGGTCCGATTGCAAAAGTGTGACCCTCCATCACTAATGATCACTCGTGGCATTCCAAACCTTGCAAAAATGTTAGTTCTAATAAAATCTGCAACCACTTTAGAATCATTAGTCCGGGTGGCCTTGGCCTCCACCCATTTTGACACATAATCAACCGCAAGCAAAATATACATGAAACCATACGATGAAGGGAAGGGACCCATAAAATCAATACCCCAAACATCAAAAATTTCAACATTTAGGATAGAAACCTGCGGCATTTGGTCCCTTGCACTAATACCACCCATTCTTTGGCATTTATCACATGTTAAGCAAAACGTTCTAGCATCCTTAAAAATACTAGGCCAATAAAATCCACATTGTAACATTTTGAGGGCCGTGCGTTGTGCGCCAAAGTGCCCTCCACATGCATATGTATGACAAAAACTCAAAATTGAATGACATTCAGAATCATGCACACAACGACGTATAATCTGATCGGGACAAAATTTCCATAAGTACGGATCATCCCACACATAAAACCGTGCATCATGCCTAAGTTTATCACGTTGGTGCCTAGTGAACTCACTTGGAATACGTTTTGACACCAAAAAATTAACAATATCGGCATACCAAGGTGCACTAACCTTAATGGACAGCAATTGTTCATCGGGGAATGTCTCGGCAATGGGTAGGGCTTCTTCATTGTGCACCATTCGGCTTAGGTGGTCAGCCACCACATTTTCACTTCCCTTCTTGTCCCGAATCTCTATGTCGAACTCTTGAAGTAGCAACATCCATCGAATTAGCCGTGGCTTGGCCTCCTTTTTAGTGAGCAAGTACTTCAGAGCTGCATGATCAGTGAAAACAATGACTTTAGTACCAATTAGATATGATCGAAATTTATCTAAAGCAAAGACAACGGCAAAAAGTTCTTTTTCCGTAGTGGAGTAGTTCAATTGTGCATCGTTCAATGTCCGTGAGGCGTAGTAGATGACATGCGGCCTCTTGTCCTTTCTTTGTCCTAAAACTGCTCCTAAAGCATAGTCGGACGCATCACACATGAGCTCGAAAGGTAGACTCCAATCCGGTGGAACAATGATGGGTGCCGTGGTCAACAACTCCTTAAGTTGGTTGAATGATGCCGCACACTCCTTGGTGAATTCAAACGTCACGTCTTTTTGTAGGAGACGGCAAAGAGGTTGTGCAACCTTCGAGAAATCCTTGATAAACCTACGATAGAATCCTGCATGGCCAAGAAAAGAACGAACCTCTCTAACCGAAGTTGGAGAGGGTAAGTGACGTACAAGATCTATTTTCGACTTATCAACCTCAATACCGTTTTCAGATACTATATGACCTAAAACTATGCCTTGTTTAACCATGAAATGGCATTTCTCCCAATTAAGAACAAGGTTAGTTTCAACGCAACGTTTTAAGATTAAACTAAGATTATGCAAGCAACCATCAAAAGAATTACCAAACACGCTAAAATCATCCATAAACACTTCAACGATTTTCTCAACATAATCAGAAAATATGCTCATCATGCATCGTTGAAATGTAGCAGGTGCATTACATAAACCAAAAGGCATGCGACGATATGCAAAAGTACCGAAGGGGCATGTAAAAGTGGTTTTTTCTTGATCTTCGGGTGTTATGACAATTTGATTATAACCAGAATAACCATCAAGAAAACAATAGAAAGCATAACCGGCTAACCTCTCAAGCATTTGGTCGATGAACGGCAATGGGAAGTGATCCTTCCTTGTTGTGGCGTTTAGCTTCCTATAATCGATGCACACCCTCCAACCGGTTTGAATGCGTTGAGGAACAAGTTCATTCTCGGCATTTGCAACCACAGTCACTCCAGATTTCTTCGGAACGCATTGAACGGGTGAGACCCACTTACTATCCGAGATTGGATAGATTACTCCACAATCCAAAAGCTTGATTACCTCCTTCTTCACAACTTCCATCATCGGAGGGTTGAGACGGCGTTGAGCCTCTCGGGATGTTTTGGACCCCTCCTCTAGAAGTATGCGATGCATGCATGTAGTAGGGCTAATTCCCTTGATGTCGGCCAAGGTCCATCCAATTGCCGTTTTGTACTCCTTAAGCACTCGCACCAATTTGCTCTCTTCTTGTGCCGTGAGTGAGGATGAAATAATGACGGGCAACGTGTCATCCTCGCCCAAGAAAACGTACTTCAAATGACTAGGCAACGGCTTAAGTTCAAGTGTGGGTGGCTGCACAACTGAGGGAAGCATTTTATTAGCCGAAACTGAACTTAAAATAGGGTCCGAATACTTACCCGATTGTGATGGCAATGACTCGAGGGCAACCACCATCTCAATGACCTCATCATTAGGGGGCACGACACAAGAATGATCATGCATGCCGTAGGTTCCCAAGGTTGTGGCTTCAATGTCTTTCTTGTCCATGCCTTGTGCAATGACCAATTCAAGTGCATCGTTGTTCAATTTGTCAAAATAGTCCTGCGACAAAGAGTCAATCACATCAGTAGCAAAACATGAATGATTCTCACTAGGGTACTTCATAGAATCAGAAAGATTAAAATTAATAACTTCCCCATCAAATTCCATTGCCAACGTGCCATTATAGACGTCGATCTTCGTCCGAGCAGTTTTCATGAATGGCCTTCCAAGGAGAATGGGTAATGACGGGACATGGTCCGATTCATCCATCTCAAGTACGTAGAAGTCCGCCGGGAAGATCAAATGATTAACCTGCACTAACACATCTTCCAAAACTCCCCTTGGATAGGCATTAGATCTATCGGCTAATTGTATGATCACACCATCGTTTTTCAACGCTTCTAGGTTCATAGATGCATAAATTGAATATGGCATGACATTTATAGATGCACCTAGGTCTAACATGGCAGATTCAAACCTAGAATTACCAATAACACATGGAATTGAAAAACTACCCGGATCTTTGCATTTTGGGGGCAGCTTGCGTTGTAAGATGGCTGAGACATTTTCACCCATTTTTAAAACCTCCTTGGTCGAAATCTTCCTCCTATTGGTGCAAAGTTCCTTCAAGAACTTGGCGTACCTCGGGACTTGCTTGATTGCATCCAAAAGGGGGATATTGACTTGAACTTTCCGAAACGTCTCCAAAATGTCCTTTTCCGCTTCTTCTTTCTTTGTTTGCTTAAACCTACTAGGAAAAGGAACATTCGCAGGAAAATCATTAGTAGGAGCCGAACTTGACACGTTTTTACCTTTATTGGATGAATTGGACGACTTGGGATCACTTGGAACTTGCGGCACATTTTGTTCCACCTTGGCCGTGAGTGGCCTTTGCTCCTCCTCTTCAATTCTCAACTCGTCCTCCTCGTTGGAACGTGATTTGGATGGTTTGAGGTCAGATCCGACTTGCTTTCCACTTCGCAAATGCATAGCTTTTGCAAATTCGAATCCTCCTTTCGGATTGACCACCGTTGAGCTAGGCAACCTTCCTTGCTCACGAAATTGCCCCATGAACTCGGCAATTTGTCCCACTTGTTTCTCCAAGTTGTCCACCCTCTTGTCTTGGATTTGCCTCTCTTTGTTTTGAGTTTGGACTTCCTGCGTCAAAGTAGTAAGTAATTGAAAAATCTTATCATTATCACTTGAATTACCTACATTGCTTTGGGCAGGTTGTGCTTGGGCTTGTGGTGGTGCCAACGACTTTTGATAGAAACCCGGGGGTTGTTGCCTAAATCCGCTTTGTTGTTGACCTTGTTGGGGGTCTCGTCATTTGAAATTCGGATGATCACGCCAACCGGGATTGTAAGTATTAGAGAACGGATCACCACGTGATTGGTATTGGTTGCCATATCCCACGGCATTGAGTGTCTCCCACCCTCCATTCTCGATTAATTGTGGGCACTTGTCCGTAGGGTGTTCTTGCATGGAGCATACGCCACAAGAAGCTACGGTTTTGACTTTTGGACCTTCCACCACCTGAGAAAGCAACGTAGTAAGGTTAGCCATTTGATTTTGAAGTTCGGCTACGGCACTTACCTCATTGACTTGGTGTTGCCGTGGGGTACTCCTCTGTCCAACGCCTTCATATTGTTGAGCGTTCAATGCTCGATTAGCAATCAAGGACTTTGCAGCCGTGGGGGTCTTGTCCACCAAGGCTCCTCCCGCTGAGGCATCTAGCATTTGACGTTCAATAGGTAGAAGTCCCTCGTAAAAGTATTGTAGAAGTAGTTCCTCCTTCATTTGATGCTGTGGACATGAAACAACAAGAGATTTAAAACGTTCATAATAAGTAGGAAAGGATTCACCTTCATCTTGTTGAATTCCACTTATCCTTTTTCGTAGGAGGATGACTCGAGAAGTTGGGAAAAACTTCTCCAAGTAAGCTCGTTTCATGCTCTCCCATGATGTGACAGTTCCGGGAGCCAATTCGTACAACCAATCCTTCGCTTTCTCTTGGAGAGAAAAGGGAAAGGCCTTCATCTTCAAGATGCTCTCATCCACGTTCACCGGAGTCATGCTTGAGCAAACGACTTCAAACTCCTTCAAGTGCTTGTTCGGATCTTCCATGGATAGCCCATGGTACTTCGGAATGTGATGTAACAAGCTTGACTTCAATTCGAACTCGGCCGTCTTGTCTTGAGCCGCCCTTGGGTATTGGATGCACAAGGGTGCGGCATTGGCCAATCCCGAAGCGGAAAGCTCCTTGATTGTTCGGTTGTCCGCTGCCATGTCTTCCACTTCTTCTTCAAATTCAGAAACGGACTCGGAACTTGCACTTGATTCACTAGGTTCCGGGTTCTTCCTCTTACGTCTCAACTCACGCTCAAAATCGTCGTCAAAGTCTAAAATATGTTCGTGAACCGGATTAGAACTCCGAGTCATAAACAAGTACCTAAAACAAGAAACAAAATAACATAAGAATCTGATCTAATAAGAAAAACGAAAATAACAATACAAGGGATTAGCAAAGTTGCTAATCCCCGGCAACGGCGCCAAAATTTGATGCGAGAATTATACGCACACAAATTAAACCCTCTTTTTATCAATTGTAGTGAAGAATGTAAGTAGGGATCGTTCTGGACCGGGGATTAGGAGGGATTGTTAATCACTTGGATTTGACTCAAAAACGTAAAAACACAATATTAAACACCAAACTAGACCCAAAGAATGCAAAACTAAAGTTTAAAACACTAAGACAAACGAAAAGACTCAAAACAGCAAGAAAACACTCAAAACTGCCTTAAAAACACAATCTGGGCAGTTTTGATCACTAGACACAACTTTGGACGAAAATTGGTTTTAACTTGACCTAAGACACTTAAAAACACAAACTAAAGCGATTTCTAACTACTATGACTCAACAAAGTAAAGGGGGATTGGTTTTGGACGAATTTAAAAACAAAACAAACTTCTTAAATTAGAACAGATTGTACAAACGAATTTGATGGAATTGAATGGATGGGAAGCTAGCTAAGGGGTTCATCTCCACACATGTTATACTTGCATATAAAACGATTTCCAATTGCTTTTCCATAACCCATGAATTCTCAACGCCCCAAGTTAATTAGGTTCGCTTAAATTAACCTTCAGATTTTCCTAACGTTATTGAATTGGATGATTGCATACGACAACCCAAAACATTCCCCACAAGTCCCCTACATGATTGCATAATAGAGATACAAGCAAGAATCATTAAGTTCTATGAAAACCATAAGCATTGACGAAGCACTTGTTACTATGATTGCATGAAACTTATGCCAAGAATTTACTTAACGCGATTGAGATCATCAACCTTTACTACTTGTGAGTATAATTCCATAACGATTAGGTGAAATTTCCTTATATCCTAGCATCCAATTTATGCATGATAATTAAGTGTGCACTCTCAACCAACACACACAAATCAATGTAATTCACATAGATAAGTAAATTGAATTCACAACTCATGAAACGCAATTAGAAGTAATCAAATCATATCGCAAGCATAAACATGTATTTCGAATCCCCCCCTAGCCAAGGGGGGGTTTAGTTCCTCATACGCACAACACAAAGAGAATTGAAATTAAACATTGAAATCAAAGGAAAAGAAACACCTAGAAATTCCAGCGACCCGAACTCGAATTGCATGAACCTCCGAGCTTCCTTCTCCTCCTCCTTGGTGCGACAAAGGTCTAGGGACAGGTTTAGAGCCTTAGGTGTATGGATGCATGGTCATGGAGGGATATAGTAGTGTTTAGGGGAAGGGGATGGTGCGGCAAGGGTTAAAACTAAGGAGAAAAGTGTTTGGTGGCTGCGGCAAAGGTGTGGAGAGGGTTGGACGAATTTCTGGAATTAATGAATGTGTATGAGAGGTGGTGATCTGATCTAGGGGTTAATATGAGTATATATAGGCACTTAAAACCCTAGGTAATCAGATATGGACTTGAATAACCCAAATCCACAAGGAAATAGGCTTAGAAATCAGAAATAGAAAGGGATAATGCTTCCTAGGTGCGGCAGGTAAGGAGATAAGGCTTCTAGAATGCCTTGCAAGGCAAGGGAAATCAGCTTCCTAGAAGGGATAGGTGCGGCACTAAAGGATAGGGCAGATTAGGGCTTCTAGAAACCCTCTAATGCAAGGAAAACTCACGGCAAGGATGGATAAGGGTTCTAGAACAAGGATAAGGTTTCTAGAAACTAAATTAGGTGCTTAAATGTGTAATTGATTCCCCCTAATTAGCTAGGTTTAAGCCCCCACCTGATTTGGATAGGATAGAATAGGATAATGTTAGAGATAGGGTAGGATAAGGTTTCTAGGATAGGATAAGATAAGGTTGAATAAGGTTCCTTGTTTCTTGCTTCTTCCTTATCTTCATTGTATTAGGACTTCTTCCACCAGATTTGTAGCCTTTCCTAACTCTTCTAGTCTTCAATTTCGTCCATCCTCTTTGCTCCATGGTTAAGCTATCCAATCCACGCCCAAAAATGCTCAAAATGCACTTTATTGCTTCCTTTGCCATTAGAACCTAAAAACACACGAAAATACTTTAAAAGATTAAAACAACTATGAATTAATAACATAAATGCATGAAAACAAGCTAAGTAAGTCGCCTAAATATGCTCCTATCAATGCTCCTTGAAATTGTCGTAGTAGGGCTTCAAACGATGTCCATTCACTTTAAATTCATGTCCCGTCTTCGAACTTTGAATTTGGACTGCACCATGAGGAAAGACATTAGTAATAACAAAAGGACCTATCCATTTAGAACGTAACTTACCTGGGAACAAGCGAAGGCGAGAATTGAAAAGTAACACTTTCTACCCCTATTGAGAATGTCTTGCTCCGAATCATCCTATCATGGTAAGCCTTTGTTTTCTCTTTGTAAATGCGCGCGTTCTCATAATCCTCATTCCTTATCTCCTCAAGCTCATTCAATTGAAGCTTCCTATGAACTCCAGCAGCATCTATGTCCATATTGAATGTCTTTACGGCCCAATGTGCTTTATGCTCCAATTCAACGGGAAGATGGAATGGTTTCCCACAAATGAGCCGAAATGGAGACATCCCAATTGGTGTTTTGTAGGCGGTACGATACGCCCACAATGTGTCATTCAAACGCAAGCTCCAATCCTTCCGAGTTGGCCCAACGGTCTTCTCTAAAATCTGCTTGATTTCTCGATTAGAAACCTCGGCTTGCCCACTTGTTTGAGGATGATAAGGTGTTGCCACCTTATGTGTGACATTGTACTTCTTGAGCAACGCCTCTATGGTCCGATTACAAAAATGGGATGTTGAGGCATTTGGTCTTTGGCACCTATATTGCCCATTCTTTGGCAACGATCACAAGTCACGCAAAAAGTTCTAGCATCCTTAAATATAGTAGGCCAATAAAATCTACATTCTAAAACTTTATGTGTTGTTCTTTGAGTGCCAAAATGACCCCCACATGCATATGTGTGACAAAAACTTAAAATTGAATTAAACTCCGTTTCATGAACACACCTACGTAGAATCTGATCAGGGCAATATTTCCACAAATATGGGTCATCCCACACATAAAAACGTGCATCCTTTTTAAGTTTATCACATTGGTGCTTGTTTAGGGTGCTTGGAACTTGTTTAGACACTAAATGGTTCACTAAATCGGCATACCATGGTGCACTTACCTCAATGGACAGCAACTGCTCATCTGGGAATGTCTCTGGGATAGGCACGGCATCCTCCTCATGCACCATACGGCTCAAGTGGTCAGCCACCACGTTTTCACTTCCTTTCTTGTCCCGGATTTCGATATCGAACTCTTGAAGAAGAAGCATCCAACAAATAAGCCTTGGTTTGGCCCCCTTCTTCGTAAGTAAGTACTTCAACGCTGCATGATCAAAGTAGATTATAACTTTAGTACCAAGTAAATAAGAATGAAACTTATCTAAAGCAAAAACAACAGCAAGAAGTTCTTTTTCCGTTGTGGAGTAGTTCAATTAAGCATCATTTAGGGTCCGAGATACATAGTATATGACATGCGGCTGCTTCTTCTTCAAATGAAGGAAGAGCTTCTTCTTCAATATTTCTACGAAGGGCTTCTACCAATTGAATGTCAAATGCTAGATGCCTCAACGGGTGGAGCTTTAGTGGACACAACACCCATGGCCGCCAAGACTCTCATTGCCAACCGAGCTTTGAATGCTCAACAATACGAAGGCGTTGGTCAAAAAGACATACCATGGCAGCAACAAGTTAATGAGGTAAGTGTTATTTCCGAACTTCAAAATCAAATGGCTAATCTTAATTCTCTTCTTTTGCAGGTGGTTGAAATACCAAAGGTACAAAGTGTGGCTATTTGTGGTGTGTGCTCCATGAATGGACATCTCACGAACAAGTGCCCTCAATTGATTGAGAACGGAGGGTGGGAATCTGCCAATGCAGTGGGTTATGGGAGCCAAAACCAACCATGGAGTGATCCTTTCTCTAACACATACAATCTCGGTTGGCGAGATCATCCAAATTTCAAATGGAGGGAGCCACAATAACCCCAACAACAAAACACATTTAGGCAGCAACCTTCGGGATTCTACCAAAGGCCGTATGCACCCACACCAGCCCAAGCACAACCTACACAAATTCGTTTTATAATCTGCCTAGTTTTATAACTTGTTTTGTTATTTCAATTTTCGTCAAATCAAAACCCCCCCCTTTACTTTCTTATTCTATAGTGTTTAGAATCTGTTTAGTTTGTGTTTTAAAGTGTTTTGAATCAAACCATAATCTTAAATTCGTCCAAAATTGTGTTTAAGGTCAGAAACTGCCTAGTTAGTGTTCTTAGGCAGTTTTGAGTCTTTTGAACCTGTTTTGAGTCCTTTGAGTCTTTGTGAACGTTTTTAACTTTGTTTTTTTTATGTTTTTGAGTCAGTTTAGGGGTTTTAGCAAGCCCTCCTAATCCCCGGTCCAGAACGATCCCTACTTGCATCCTTACTACAATTTGACAACAAGAGGGTTAATTTGTGTGCTTAACTATTTTCGTATCAAATTTTGGCGCCGTTGCCGGGGATTAGCAACTTTGCTAATCCCTCGTTATTTCTTTTTATTTATTTTTCGTTTGTTTTCTATCTTAGTTACTAATTTGTTTATTTCATTGTTTTTAGGGTACTAGTGTATGACTCGAAGTTCCCAACCTGTTCATAAGAATATTTTGGACTTTGACGACGATTTTGAGCGGACCTTGAGGAAGCAAAAGAATCAACACAACCCTAACCCACCGTCTTCTAGCTCTACATCCGAGTTTGACGAAGGAGGTGAGGAAGGAGAAGCCACGGCACAGGTTGTGGAGGAAGTACAAACCATGGCCGTGGACAATCGAACCATCAAAAAGCTCTCTGCCTCAGGTATGGGCAATGCTGTTCCTTTATGCATACAATACCCTACGGCAGCTGAAGGTAAGACGGAAGAATTTGAACTTAAGTCTAGTTTATTACATCATATTCCTAAATTCCATGGGTTGTCCATGGAAGATCCTAACAAACATCTTAAGGAATTTGAAGTAGTTTGCTCAAGTATGACACCCATCAACGTGGATGGGAGTATTTTGAAGATGAAGGCCTTTCCATTCTCACTTATGGACAAGGCCAAAGATTGGTTGTTTGAATTGTCCCCTGGAACTGTCAATTCTTGGGAGAGTATGAAACGTGCATTCTTAGAGAAATTCTTTCCCACTGCAAAGATCATTCTCTTGAGGAAACGAATTAGTGGCATCCAACAAAATCAAGGTGAGTCGTTTCCATCTTATTATGAACGTTTTAAATCACTTGTTGCTTCATGTCCACAGCACCAAATGAAGGAGGAGCTGCTCATTCAATATTTCTATGAGGGACTCCTTCCCATGGAACGTCAAATGCTAGATGCTTCGGCGGGTGGTGCATTAGTGGACAAGACTCTAGTGGATGCCAAAGCTCTAATTGCCAACCGAGCACACAACGTTCAACAATATGAAGGTGTTTGACAAAGAGAGATGCCACAGCAACAAAGTGTGAATGAGGTAAGTGCAATTTCTGATATTCAATCACAATTGGCTAATCTTACTTCTCTCGTGTCTCAGGTTGTCAAGGGGTCAAAACCACAAGAAAACCAAGTGTGTGGCGTGTGTTCAATACAAGGGCATCCATCCGAGACATGCCCTCAGTTGATAAAGAATGGAGGATGGGAATCTGCCAATGCCATTGGTTTCCAAGGCCAAAACCAACCGAAACATGATCCATACTCCAACACCTACAACCCCGGATGGAGAGATCACCCTAATTTCAAGTGGAGAGAGCCCCAACAATCTGCACCACAAAGGGGATTTCAACAAAACCCCCCTGGGTTCCCACGGCCATACCAATCTAACCAACCACCATAGTCCCAAAACAACTCAGGTTCGTCTTTTGATAATTCTCAAGTTATTCAATTACTAACTACATTGGCGCAGGGGCAAGAAAAACAAGCCAAGGACATGCAAAATTACGCCAATGAGGTACAAAATCAAGCTCGAGAAGTGACGGATTTGAAGAGACAAGTGCGACAAATGGCTGAATTCATGGGGCAATTTAGTAGAGAACAAGGTAAGTTACCAAGTTCCACGCAGGTGAATCCAAAAGGTGGATTCGAATCTGCCAACGCCATAAGTTTGCGAAGTGGGAAGCAAGTTGGATCTGACCACGGACCATCCAAACCACATTCCAATGAGGAGGAAGAGTTGAGAATCGAAGAAGAGGAACAAAGCCTACCCACGGCAAAGGTGGAAACACCTTTGCCGCCGGCCTTGAATGGTTCTAAGACCTCAAATCGGTCCATTAAAGGTAAAAACGTGTCAAGTTCAGTTCCCACTAATGTTTTTCCTCCGAATGTGCCTTTTCCTAGCAGGTTCATGCAAACAAAGAAAGAGGAAGCAGAAAAGGACATTCTCGAGACGTTTCGGAAAGTTCAAGTCAATATCCCTCTTTTGGATGCAATTAAGCAAGTCCCGAGGTACGCCAAGTTCTTGAAGGAACTTTGCACTAATAAGAGGAAGATTTCGACCAAGGAGGTTGTAAAAGTGGGTGAAAACGTCTCAGCCATCTTGCAAAGAAAACTGCCCCCTAAATGCAAGGATCCGGGTAGTTTTACAATTCCATGTGTCGTTGGTAACACTCGTTTTGAATCTGCCATGTTAGATTTAGGTGCATCAATAAACGTCATGCCATATTCAATTTATGCATCTATGAATCTAGGAGCATTGAAAAACGATGGTGTTATTATACAATAGGCCGATATATCTAATGTTTATCCCAAGGGAGTCCTTGAGGATGTTTTAGTGCAGGTCAATCATCTCATCTTTCCTGCAGATTTTTATGTCTTAGAAATGGAGGATTCGAACCATGCTCCATCATTGCCAATCTTGCTAGGCCGTCCGTTCATGAAAACAGCCCAAACAAAGATCGATGTGGCCAAGGGAGCACTAACAATGGAGTTTGGTGGTGATGTAATTAAGTTCAATGTTTATGACTCTATTAAGAATCCTAACGATAGTCAATCTTGTTTTGTCATAGATGTGCATGAGGACATAGGGCCGAAAGAATCCCCACTTATCACGAAGGATGTATCAAGAACCACTATTGGAGAAGAACTTGGAGTGATTGCCCTACAACCACCCAATATGGCCGAAAGTAGCCATGGTGACATTGTTGATAGGGCTGCTGATTTTGAGCCTTCACCACAACATGTTTGTAAGTCTCCAATCCCAATTTCAATTCCTATTTCAATTAATAGGTTGTTACCTTCTTTGGTGCAGGTGCCCAACCGATTTAAAGGTGGTGATTACATGGACTTTCGACACCAAAACACCACCATTGGGGAGGATCACTATCCCCTCCCATTCATTGAGCCATATTACGAAAGTATTGAAAGGAAGAAGGAGGAAACACCCCTCCATGCCGTGGCCTCCCCTGAAGCTTGATGAAGGTGTTCGTCCGGCTGGACGACGTTAAAGCAAGCGCTATATGGGAGGCAACCCATCCATTCAACAAAGGAAGCCCTCGGAATCCCCCAAATTCCAGATTTGCGTTCCTAAAACCCTTCTCTTTGTTGTTATTTCTAATCTGCCATGTTATGTTGCTTAGTTGCTGTTTGCATATTTACTTGTGTTTTGTGTGAATTTATGTTTAAAACATTGAGGACAATGTTTGATTTAAGTGTGGGGGGGGTAACTAAGTATATTTGATGCAAATTCGTGGGATTTTATCACCCATAACTTCAAGTGTTGTTCCTTGCTGTTTTAAAGTGTTTTTAAGCTGTTTTGGAGTGTTTTAGTGTGTTTTGTTTTATAACTCCGAAAATCACATAAAAATTTGAAAAACATGTTTTGAAAAGCCTAAAAAGAGTGTTTTGAGTCGTTTTTGTGTGTTAGGGTACCTTCCAACACAATGATGAGGATTTGGTTTGTAATTGCATGACTGTTAAAAAGAGTTATAAACATGGAGAAAAGTTTGATTTAGTCTTGGTATATGCTTGGTTATGGTTATAATGTATGACTTCACATGCAATCATAAAAGAAAAATTCGTTTTTGTAACATGCTTGAAGGAAGGAACTCAAACAAACGCTACAACCTTGTGAGACTTGAGCCTAAACGTTATTTGGAGAGTTAAAAATCTGTGTATTATTGTTTTCTAAAGTCGTTGCATGATCTCATTATTCTTGCTTGGTTACTACTTAGAAGGCGTTTCATCATATAGTTCCAAATGCTAGAACTCATGCCCATTTCATTCGAAGCATGTTATTGATGTGCATAACACATATTCAAGAAGAAGTTGTGTAGTGACCACCACCAGAGCCAAATTGCCGTGTATCCTACTTCATTTTATGTTTAAGTTAACCCCGTTGAGCCTTGTTTAGCCTTTATTCGTTGTTAATCCACATTATCCTCACCTAGCCTAGTTTAGGACAGTCCACACCCTTGTTCTTAAAAGTTAGTGAGCATGACTTAAATGAATTCCTTTTGAGTTACATTATGCAAGAAAATGAGTGTGGGGGAGAGAATGTGTGTTCTTAAGTATATATGTATGTTTTGAGATTCAAAAGAAAAGGAAAAGTTGTGAAAAACGTATGAAAAAGAAAAACAGAAAAGAAAAGAAAGAAAGAAAGGAAAAAGAGCTTGAAAAGATGTAAGAATGAGTGATTAAGTGTTGAATGTTGAAGAAAGGGTCCAAAACACCAAATCTGGCCCTAAATGATCTAAATTCTCCCTTTTTGTTCAACGTTGAGTTTGTATTCAAAAGTGAATTCTAAGTTGATTCAATTGCTTTGCTCACTATTTCTTTAAGAACCTTTGTTTTCCATATCCCTTCTTTGTTAGCCAAACACCCCAAGCCCCATTACAACCCTTGACTTCAATCTTGAGTGTTATGTGTTTCAATTTGTGGAGTTTGAACTTGGTATGAGCATATGGTGTCACTGGTTCTCGCATCTAAGTAGTAGCATTCCATTCATGAGATCATATCTAAACATGCTTATTAACTCCAGAAATTGCCTTCATTGTGATACATATATGTGAGTGTTCGTTTTCATGTTTACATCAATCTTCTCACATATAACTAGATTAGGGTGTGTAGTTAGAAAATCTGAGTGAAAATTGAGTGCATATCTTGTAAGGAATTGAGCAAATTCTCTAAGGCATGTTACTTCATTCAAAACATGGTTTTAAATGCTTAATTGTGAACTAGTATGTGGTGACTATGATTAAGTATGTGCTCAAGTGTAGGGGTGGGCACGGTGCGGTTCGGTGCGGTTCCACCCCTAAATTGGAACCGGAACCGAAATATATTAACGGTTCGATTCGGTGCGGTTCCACTTAAATTTATGACTAGAACCTTACGGTTCGGTCTACACCGGTTCCGATTCGGTTCTTGCCGGTTTACGGTTCCTAATAATAAATTATTTGAACACCAAATCATTATGCATTCAAATACATCTTCTAAAACTGATTACATAAAGTTGCATACAACACATCCTTTTTAATGCAAATGTCTTTGGTAGTGGCACCAAGTCAACAAAAAGAGATACTAAAATACATATGCACTGGTCAATCAGTCAACAAACAAAAAAATGATGAAACAAATTGCAAGTTTTCAGACTTCAGAGAGCAAGCAAGAAGCAGCAGCTCCTGTACACAATTTTTCAACCTATTTTTCAACCTATTATACCATGACATGTGTGTGTATATATAATTTATTTATTTATTATTAATAAAACGGTTCGGTTCGGTTCAGCCGGTTCTTGGTCATTCGAAACCGGAACCGGAACCGGTTTGAACGGTTCGGTTTGGTTTTTCACTCAAAGTTGACTTTTCCGGTCAACACAGTTTTTTTCGGTTTTTTTTCTTACGGTTCGATGCGGTTTTGCGGTTTGGCGGTTTTTATGCCCACCCCTACTCAAGTGTAAAGATGACTGAAATCTGTGGAGATAATGAATTTTAACATGTTATGTGCATTGGAAATCCCTGAGGCAAATGTTGGAAGGTTTAGGTTGTGTTTTGTTCGTTTTGTCTAGTTTCGTGTTCTTTTGTTGTTTTGTTTTGCTCGAGAACTAGCAAAAGCTAAGTGTGGGGGAATTTGATAGGAGCATATTTAGGCGACTTAGTTGGCTTGTTCTTGTGCATTTACGTTGTGTTTCCTTAGTTATTTTAGTCCTTTAAGCCATTTTCGTATGTTTTCAGGTTCTAAGGGCTAAAGGAGCAAAGAAGTGCATTTTGGAGCACTTTTGGGCTACGGATGGATAGCTTATGCTTGGAGCCAAAGCATTGGACGAAAGTGAAGACCAAGTGAGCCTAGAATCGAAGGAAGAAGGAGGAATCAAGATTTGGAAACTAGTTTCCATTATGGGGAGTTTCTATTCTTGAAAGGTTTCCAATTATGCAAGTTTCCAAATAATGTGGTTGCCTAAATCACATGTTCTAGAAGCCCTAGACATGTGCCGCACCTTACCTTCCTCTTCTCTCCCAAAATCTGCAACATTATGTCACAATCCCTTTCTTAAAAGCCTTAGCCGAACCTATACACTCCTTTTCTCCCAAAATCTGCAAGTTTGGCACTTTCCCTTTCTTTTCCTCCCTTGTGCCGCAAGACTTAGCCTTTTTCCCCTAATTCCTGATTTCAATTACCTATTCTAAAGGGATTTAACTTAATTCCTGATTCTTAGAATTGATTTAGGGAATTAAACACTTACTTATTTCATGCAAGCCTTGCCGTGCACTTCCTTTGACCCTTCCTCTTCCTTGCCGTGCAAGGGGGAGGATTCTTTCCTATTTCTAGAGTCTTTGACTTAATTTCTGATTACCTAAATAACCTAGGGTTTTAATTCCTGAAATCCTATTAATAAACCTCCTTGTTGCAGCCATAAAACATTCATTCATTCACCATTCACGCCAGAAATTCTTGCCATCCCTCTAACACATCCAGACTTCACCATTCTTCATACTTTCTGCCCAAAAACAACCCTTGCCGTCCCCTACATCCATCCCTATCCTAAACACATCATTCTACATCATCCATAATCCCCAAAACTCACCATAACCCCTTGTGCCGCAGCAACTAGGAGAGGAAGGAGGCCTAAAACGTTTCATGCTTGTAGATTGGAGTGTTTTAGGTGTACTTCGTTCTTGTTTTCAATGTTTACTTTGTTATTAATCTCTGAGTTTGCTGTAATCATGAGTGGCTAAACCCCTAATTAGTTAGGGGAAAGTTTGAAGCCATGAACAAGTTTGAAATATGATTCGATTTCTTCCAATTGTGATTTGCTAAGTTGTGATTGCCATTCAATTATCTGTTTATTAAAAACTTGTTTTTGTATGTTGATTAAGGATGCATACTTAGTTTTCATGCATGAACTTGATGCCAGTTTATAAACAAGTTTCACCTAATCGTCACAAGTTTATAAACATGAGTAGTGAAGGTTGCTAGTCACAACCGTGTTAATTGAATTCTTGGTAAGAGTTTCATGCATTCATAGTTACAATTGCCTCGTCAACACTTATCATTTTCATAGAGCATAATGATCTCTCATTGTATCTCTTCTATGCATTCATGTTGAGAACCGTTGGAGAATGATTTGAATTGTCGCATGCATCATCCAGTTCAATAAGATAAGGAAATTTTGAGGGTTAATTAGTGCATCACGGTTAACTTGGGGTGTTGAGCATCATAGTTAGTGAAAAGCAATTGGAAAGTCGATTCATATACAAATGTGTCATGTGTGGAGAATGGACCTCTAACTAATCCATCCATCATCTTGTTTTCACAATTTCGTTTTACAATCTGCCTAGTTTTATAACTTGTTTTGTTATTTCAATTTTCGTCAAATCAAAACCCCCCTTTACTTTCTTATTCTATAGTGTTTAGAATCTGTTTAGTTTGTGTTTTAAAGTGTTTTGAATCAAACCATAATCTTAAATTCGTCCAAAATTGTGTTTAAGGTCAGAAACTGCCTAGTTAGTGTTCTTAGGCAGTTTTGAGTCTTTTGAACCTGTTTTGAGTCCTTTGAGTCTTTGTGAACGTTTTTAACTTTGTTTTTTTTATGTTTTTGAGTCAGTTTAGAGGTTTTAGCAAGCCCTCCTAATCCCCGGTCCAGAACGATCCCTACTTGCATCCTTACTACAATTTGACAACAAGAGGGTTAATTTGTGTGCTTAACTATTTTCGCATCAAGGAGCAAGAGCAAGCCACGGCAAGGGTAACACCACCCATGCCGCAGCCACCCAAACAACCCCATTCGGCTTCCAAGGGTAAGGAGGTTCCAAATTCAATCATTTCTAATGTTATTCCTCCAAATGTACCATTTCCTCGTAGATTCATGCAAACGAAGAAGGAGGAGGCTGAGAAGGACATTTTGGAGACATTTAGAAAAGTACAAGTCAATATACCACTTTTGGATGCAATTAAGCAAGTTCCAAGGTATGCTAAGTTTTTTAAAAGAACTTTGCACTACTAGGAAGAGAATTTCGAACAAAGAGGTTGTCAAGGTAAGTGAAAATGTCTCAGCCATCTTGCAACGTAAATTGCTCCCTAAATGCAAAGATCTGGGTAGTTTTACAATTCCTTGTGTTATTGGCAATAATCGTTTTGAACATGCCATGCTAGACTTAGGTGCATCTATTAATGTTATGCCTTACTCAATTTATGCATCTATGAACCTAGGTGAGTTAAAAAATGATGGTGTGATTATTCAATTGGCCGATAGATCTACTGCCTATCCAAAGGGTGTTTTGGAAGATGTTTTAGTGCAGGTCAATCATTTAATCTTTCCGGCGGATTTCTACGTGCTTGAAATGGAAGAATCAAACCATTCCCCTTCGTTGCCAATCCTTCTTGGACGCCCATTCATGAAAACTGCCCGCACTAAGATTGATGTGTTTAATAGGATGTTGACAATGGAATTTGATGGGGAAGTTATTAATTTCAATCTTTCTGAATCTATCAAGTACCCTATTGATGATCATTCATGTTTTGCTATTGATGTAATTGATTCGTTGGCGCAGGACCATTTTGAACAATTGAATGAAGATGCACTTGAATTGGTCATTACAAGAGGAATGGAACTCAAAAACAAGGAACTAGCCCCATTGGCTACCCACGGTATGCATGGAGAACCCCATGCCGTGCCCCCTAATGTAGATAAGATTGAGATAGTGGCTGCCCTTGAGTCATTGCCACTACAATCTGGTAAGTCTTTGGACCCAATTTCAATTCCAATTTCGACTAATAAGCCCATTCCTTCAGTTGTGCAACCACCTTCCCTTGAACTTAAACCATTTCCAAGCCATTTAAAGTATGTTTTCTTGGGAGACCAAGAGACCTTGCCCGTCATTATTTCCTCCTCACTCACGGCACAAGAAGAAGGTAAGTTAGTGAGGGTGTTAAAGGAGTACAAAACAGCAATTGGTTGGACCTTGGCCGACATCAAGGGAATAAGCCCTACCACGTGCATGCACCGTATACTTTTGGAGGAGGGGTCTAAAGCATCTCGAGAAGCTTAACGCCAACTCAACCCTCCAATGATGGAAGTTTGATGCGTAATATTTAAGCACACAAATTAAAACCCTCTTTTGACAATTGTAGTATATGTATAAGTAGGGATTGCTAAATCACTTGGAAACTGACTCAAAAACGTAAAACAAAGGTTAAAACACTAAACTAGACTCAAAGAATGCAAAAGTAAACAATAAAAACACTAAAACAAACCAAAAGACTCAAAACAGCCCCAAAACACTCAAAACTGCCTTAAAAACACTTTCTGGGCAGTTTTGAGCACTTTCACTAATTTGGACGAATTTGGGTAATAACTTGAATCAAAACACTTAGAAACACAAACTAAGACACTTTCTAACTAAATTGGACACTAAAGTGAAGGGGGATTTAGTTTTTGACGAAATTAAATAAAATGCACAGATTGTAATTAAAACAGGTTGTAAAGATGAATTTGATGAAAATATGGATGGAATGCTAGCTAGAAGGTTCTTCTCCACACATGTCACACTTGCATACAAGATGATTTTTAGTTGGTCTTTCGATGAATTATGAAACTCAACACTCCGGGTTAATTAGGTCCGCTTAAATTAACCTTCAAGTTTTCCTTAAGTTAATGAATTGGATGGGACAGCGCATACGCAATTCAAAACATTCTCCAAAAGTCCTTTACGTGAAAAGCACAATAAAGATACAATCAAAGATCATTAAGCAACATGAAAACTATAAGTGTTGACGAGGCATTCGTTACTATGATGAGCATGAAACTAGTGCCAAGAATTCATTTAACGCGATTGTTTATAAGCAACCTCCACTACTTGTGAATATAAGTTTGTAACTATTAGGTGAAACTCACTTATATTCTAGCATCATATTCATGCATGAAAATTAAGCGTGCACTCTCAATAAACATACACAAATAAGTTATCAATCAAGCAGTTAAACGAATTGAATCCAAAACTCATGAAATTCCAACCAAAGGTAATCCAATTCATATTGCAAGCATAAACATAGTTTCGAATCACCCCCTAGCTAACTAGGGATTTAGCCTCTCATGTTCACAGAAAGAGAAATAAAATTGAAATTAAACATAAAGAACAAAAGATTGATTACACCTAGAACGCCCAACGAATCCACTTGAATTTCTGCGCGTTTAAGCTCCTCTTTCCCCTTTCTTCTTGCTGCGGCAGAGAGGTTTTATGGTGTTTTTGGATGGTTTTCTGGGTTATAGATGGGTTTAGGGTGGTAAAGGGTTGCGGCAAGGGGTGTGGATGGTGTATGGAGGTGTGGAATGGAGTGGGGAATGGATGGTGGTGCTGCGGCAAGGTTGGATGGTGGCTGGAATTGATGGAGAAGCTACGGATTGAAGGGTTTTGGGTGATGGTGGTTGCGGCAAAGGTGGGAGAGAATGTGGCTGATGAAAAGAATGAAAATTGAATGAGAGAGGAGAGACTAGGGTGCGGCTAGGGGTTTAAAATATATATGGTTTCAGAAATAAAACCCTAGCTTATTAAAATTAAATCAAAGGCTTTTAAAATTAGGAAATAAAATCAGAAATTAAAAGGGAATGGCTGCAAGGTGCGGCTAGGGTTTTAAATTAGGTTAGGAGCATGTGTTTTAAGTGCAAACCTAGGACAAAATTGCCCCCCCTTGCACAGCAAGGGAAGGGAAGAAGGGTTAAGGCACGGCAAAGGGGTTTAAGGGGCCCAGGGCCTTTGTTTTGTGTCCTAAAGTGCCTACAAGGCCTTCAAAGTGGCTAGAAAATACGGACGTTTAGATTAGGAAAGGTTACCAAAACGGGAAACCTAGGGTTAACTTTCCTACTTCAAGTAGGAAACCTTGTTGGAGTAGGAATCCTCATTGAAGTAGGAATTCATCGTTGGAGTAGGAATTCATCGTTTCTTCAAGTCTTCAACTCATTCATTCCTCTTTTGCTCCAAAAGACTCCAATTTGCATCTTCTTGCACACTTTGGCCTTATAATCTGAAAATACACAAAAGTGACTTTAAACACTAAAATAACTAAGGAAACACAACATAAATGCACGAGAACAAGCTAATTAAGTCGCATGAATATGCTCCCATCAAATTCCCCCACACTTAAGTTTTGCTAGTCCTCGAGCAAAATAAAACAACTAAAGAAAATAAGACGAAACAAAACAAACAAAACAAAACCTAAACCTTCCAACGTTTGCCTCAGGGATTTCCAATGAAACATGACATGTCAAAGATCATTACTCACGTAGCTTTTAGTCTTCCTTCCCCCGGAGCACATATTTAATCATAGTCACCATTCACTAGTTCGCATTTAATCAATTAAAACACATTTTGAATGTAGTAACATGCCTTAGAGAATTCCCTCAATTCCTCACTAGTTATGCACTCAATTTTCACTCAGATTTTCTGATTACACCCCCTACACTAGTTATATGTGAGAAGATTGATTTAAACATGAAAGACTAGTACTCACATATGTTATAACAAAGAAAGCAATTTCTGGAGTAATTAAACATGTTTAGATATGATCTCATGAATGGAATGCTACTACTTAGATGCGAGAACCAGTGACACCATATGCTCATACCAAATTCAAACTCCACAATTGAAATGCACAACACTCAAGATAGAAGTCAAGGAAAGATATTCCTTTTCTATTGGCTAACAAGGAAAGATAGGGATAAACAAAAGTTCCTTAAGCAATAGCAAGCCAAGTAATGAAATTGAGACTTAGAATTCACTTAGAATGCAGAAATCAACTTTTAGACAAAAAGGGGAGATTCAAACAACTCTTAGGGCCTAATTCATTGTTTTGGACCCTTACTTCAACAACCAATACTTTGGAACTCTTTTTTTTTTTTTTTTTACCTCTTTTCAACTCTTTTTCACTTCTTTTTTCTTTTCTTTTCTTTTCTTTTTTTTTTTGTCTAGCCGTGCCTATGGCACATAACTCACATCAATAATCCTTTCCCCACACTTATTTTCTGCAACACATTAATCAAAAGGAATTCATTCATGCTTACTATGCTTCAAGAACAAGGGTACGGATGGTCCTAATCTAGGCTAGGTGAGTGATGCGGAATATATAAGCACACAAATTAAAACCCTCTTTTGATAATTGTAGTATATGAATAAGTAGGGATCGTTCTATTCCGGGGATTAGGAGGGATTGCTAAATCACTTGAAAACTGAATCAAAAACGTAAAACACAAGTTAAAACACTAAACTAGACTCAAAGAATGCAAAACTAAACAATAAAACACTAAAACAAACCAAAAGACTCAAAACAGCCCCAAAACACTCAAAACTGCCTTAAAAACACAATCTGGGCAGTTTTGAGCACTTACACTATTTTGGACGAATTTGGGTAATAACTTGAATCAAAACACTTAGAAACACAATCTAAGACACTTTCTAACTAAATTGGACACTAAAGTAAAGGGGGATTTAGTTTTTGACGAAATTAAATAAAATGCACAGATTGTAATTAAAACAGATTGTAAAGATGAATTTGATGAAAATATGGATGGAATGCTAGCTAGAAGGTTCTTCTCCACACATGTCACACTTGCATACAAGATGATTTTCAGTTGGTCTTTCGATGAATTATGAAACTCAACACTCCGGGTTAATTAGGTCCGCTTAAATTAACCTTCAAGTTTTCCTTAAGTTAATGAATTGGATGGGACAGCGCATACGCAATTCAAAACATTCTCCAAAAGTCCTTTACGTGAAAAGCACAATAAAGATACAATCAAAGATCATTAAGCAACATGAAAACTATAAGTGTTGACGAGGCATTCGTTACTATGATGAGCATGAAACTAGTGCCAAGAATTCATTTAACGCGATTGTTTATAAGCAACCTCCACTACTTGTGAATATAAGTTTGTAACTATTAGGTGAAACTCACTTATATTCTAGCATCATATTCATGCATGAAAACTAAGCGTGCACTCTCAATAAACATGCACAAATAAGTTATCAATCAAGCAGTTAAACGAATTGAATCCACAACTCATGAAATTCCAACCAAAGGTAATCAATTTATATTGCAAGCATAAACATGGTTTTGAATCACCCCCTAGCTAACTAGGGATTTAGCCTCTCATGTTCACAGCAAGAGAAACAAAATTGAAATTAAACATAAAGAACAAAAGATTGATTACACCTAAAACGCCCAAGGAATCCACTTGAATTTTTGCACGTTTCAAATTCCTCTTTCTCCTTTCTTCTTGCTGCAGCAGAGAAGGTTTATGGTGAGTTTGGATGATTTTCTGGTTTAGGGATGAGTTTATGGGGAGATGGTGGTGCGGCAAGGTGGTGGGATGATGTATGGAGGTGTGGATGGTGGCTGGAATGGAGGGAGTGGCTGGGGCAAGGTTGGGAAGTGGCTGGAATGGTGGGAATAGGCTGCGGCAGAGAAGAATAAAAAGTGGGATGGTGGCTGCGGCTTAGGGTTTTTAGGGTGAATGATGAAGAGAATAAAAATGAGAGAGCTAGGGTCAATTAAAGGGTGCGGCTGAGATGGGAGTTAGAAGGCTTTTTTGGGTGAATGGATGGGGACTTGCGGCTGATATGGATGATGGATGAATGAAAATTGTGAATGTATAGAATAGGGTGCGGCTAGTGTTTGAAATATGTATGGTTCCAGAAATTAACCCTAGCTTATTTTTATTAACTAAAATAAATTCAAAGGCTTCTAGAATTAGGAAATAAAATCAGAAATTAAAGAGGGAATGATTAAAAGGTGCGGCTAGGGTTTATTTGAAAGGGAAATAGGTTTAAGTTTCAGAAATAAAAGGGAGAGTGGCTGCAAGGAAAAAGGGTTAGGGTTCAGATGCATAAAAGGGGACAAAAATGCCCCCCCTTGCACGGCAAGGGAAGGGAATTAGGGTTAAGGCACAGCAAAGGGTTTAAAGTGGCCTAGGGCCTTTGTTTTCTGTCCTAAAGTGCCTACAAGGCCTTCAAAGTGGCTAGAAAATACGGACGTTTAAGATTAGGAAAGGTTACCAAAACGGGAAACCTAGGGTTAACTTTCCTATTTCAAGTAGGAAACCTTGTTTGAGTAGGAATCCTCGTTTGAGTAGGAATTCATCGTTTCTTCAACGTCGTTGTGTGCATGATTCTGAATGTCATTCAATTTTGAGTTTTTGTCATACATATGCATGTGGAGGGCACTTTGGCACACAACGCACGGCCCTCAAAGTGTTACAATGTGGATTTTATTGGCCTAGTATTTTTAAGGATGCTAGAACGTTTTGCTTAACATGTGATAAATGCCAAAGAATGGGTGGTATTAGTGCAAGGGACCAAATGCCGCAGGTTTCTATCCTAAATGTTGAAATTTTTGATGTTTGGGGTATTGATTTTATGGGTCCCTTCCCTTCATCGTATGGTTTCATGTATATTTTGCTTGCGGTTGATTATGTGTCAAAATGGGTGGAGGCCAAGGCCACCCGGACTAATGATTCTAAAGTGGTTGCATATTTTATTAGAACTAACATTTTTGCAAGGTTTGGAATGCCACGAGTGATCATTAGTGATGGAGGGTCACACTTTTGCAATCGGACCATTGAAGCGTTATTGAGGAAATACCATGTCACCCATAAGGTTTCTACACCTTACCATCCTCAAACGAATGGCCAAGCCGAGGTTTCTAACCGAGAGATCAAGCAAATACTTGAGAAGACCGTTGGGCCAACAAGGAAGGATTGGAGCTTACGGTTAGATGATGCACTTTGGGCGTATCGTACGGCGTACAAAACCCCCATTGGGATGTCCCCCTTTCGACTTGTCTATGGCAAGGCGTGCCATCTTCCCGTGGAGTTGGAGCATAAAGCTCTTTGGGCCGTCAAGAAGTTCAACATGCACTTAGATGAAGCGGGAAGTCTGAGGAAATTCCAATTGAATGAGCTTGATGAAATACGGCACGAGGCGTACGAGAATGCAAGCATTTACAAGAAAAAGACCAAAGCTTTCCATGACAACATGATCCGTGGGAAATCCTTCTCCATTGGGCAGAAAGTGCTATTGTTCAATTCTCGTTTACGTCTGTTTCCCGGTAAGTTACGTTCTAAGTGGATTGGACCATTTGTTATTACTAATGTTTTTGTTCATGGTGCAGTCCAAATCCAAAGCTTGAAAACGGGACAAGAATTCAAGGTGAACGGGCATCGTTTGAAGCCCTATTATGACACCTTTGTGGAGCATGCCGTGGAGGACATACCCTTGGAAGCCGTGGGCCCTAGTAAGGAGTGAATGAGGTCTTCGTCCGGCTGTACGACGTTAAAGCAAGCGCTATTTGGGAGGCAACCCATGCATTCAACAAAGGAAGACCGAGAAAGCACTCCAATTCCAGATTTGCGTTCCTAAACTCTTCTCTTTGTTGTTGATTTTGTTTCTGCCATGTTAGGTTGTTAGATGTTGTTTTGTTTGTTTGTTTGTTATTTGTGTGAGTCTATGCTTGAAACATTGAGGACAATGTTTGATTTAAGTGTGGGGGGGTAACCAAAGTGTTTTGATGCAAATTCGTAGGGTTTTGTCACCCTTAATTTCAAATGTTGTTTCTTGCTGTTTTTAGGTGTTTTTAGGTTGTTTTGGTGTGTTTTAGTATTTGTTGTTCTAAAAATCCGAAAATCCCAGAAAAAATTGAAAAAATTGTTTTGAAAACCCAAAAAGAGTTGTTTTTAAGTTTTTTTGTGTGTTTGTTTGTGTCTTAGGGTACCTTCCAACACAATGATGAGGATTCGGTTTGTAATTGCATGACTATTAAAGAGAATGATTAACATGGATGAAAGTTTGATTTACTCTTTGTTTATGCTTGGTTGTGGTTATAACTTATGACTTCACATGTAATCACAAAGGAAAAAAATCAGTTTTTGTAACATGCTTGAAGGAAGAAACTCAAACTAACGCTACAACCCTGAGAGACTTGAGCTTATAACGTTCTTTGGAGAGTACAATCTGTGATTTTTTGTTTTCTAAAGTCGTTGCATGATCGCATCATTCTTTGCTTGGTTGCTATTTAGAATGCATTTCATTATAGTTCCAAATACTAGAACTCATGCCCATTTCATTCAAAGCATGGTATTGATTGCATAACATACAATAAGATGAAGTTGTTAGTCAAGCCAGAGCCAAAAAGCCTACCCCTTTTCATATGTATTGTAGGATTAACCCTCTGAGCCTTTTCAAAGCCTATTTTCTTTGTTAGCCACATTATCCTCACCTAGCCTAGATTAGGACTTTCCATACCTTTGTTCTTAAAAGGATAGTAAAGCACGACTTAGGGTGAACTCCTTTGGTCAATTTATGGCAGAAAACGAGTGTGGGGGAAGATGATAGGGCACGAAAAAGAAAAGAAAAGAAAAGAAAAAAAAGAAAAAAATTTCGTGGAAAATCAAAAGAAAATAGAAAAGTGTTCAAAAGAAGGAAAAGGAGTTGAAAAACAAGTGAGAATGAACTCACAAGTGTTGGTTGTTGAAGGAAGGGTCCAAAAGAGTGAATTTGACCCTAAATGTTGCATGAATCTTCCCTTGTGTGTACAAATTGATTTCGGCCATTTGAAGAGAGTTTAAGTGTCAAATTCATTACTTTGCTTACTATTGTTTTAAGAACTTTTGTTTATCCTTACCTTTCTTTGTTAGCCAATACCTTAGCCTCCTTACAACCCTCAACTTCTATCTTGATGTTATGTGTTCAATATGTGGAGTTTGAATTTGGTACGAGAATATGGTGTCACTGGTTCTCGCATCTAAGTAGTAACATTCCATTCATGAGATCATATCTAAACATGTTATTAACTTCGGAAATTGCGTTCTTTGTTATACATATATGTGAGCATTCGTTTTTATATTTACATCAATCTTCTCACATATAACTAGTATAGGGTGCGTAGTCAGAAAATCTGTGTGAAAATTGAGTGCATATCTAGTAAGGAATTGAGGAAATTCTCTAAGGCATGTTACTACATTCAAAATCATGTTTTAAGTGGTTATTTGTGAACTAATGAGTAGTGACCATGATTAAGCATCTGCTCGAGTGTAAAGATGGCTAAAATCTGTGGGAATGATGATTTTTAACATGTCATGTGCATTGGAAATCCCTGAGGCGATTGTTGGAAGGTGTAGGTTGTGTTTTATTCGTTTTACTTCGTTTATTTACTTTGTTTCATTTTGTCTTGCTCGAGGACTAGCAAAAGCTAAGTGTGGGGGAATTTGATAAGAGCATATTTAGGCGACTTACTTAGCTTGTTTTCATGCATTTATGTTATTAATTCATAGTTGTTTTAGTCTTTTAAAGTATTTTCGTGTGTTTTTAGGTTCTAATGGCAAAGGAAGCAATAAAGTGCATTTTGAGGCTATTTGGAGCATTTTTGGGCATGGATTGGATAGCTTAACCATGGAGCAAAGAGGATGGACGAAATTGAAGACTAGAAGAGTTAGGAAAGGCTACAAATCTGGTGGAAGAAGTCCTAATACAATGAAGATAAGGAAGAAGCAAGAAACAAGGAACCTTATCCAACCTTATCTTATCCTATCCTAGAAACCTTATCCTATCCTATCTCTAACATTATCCTATTCTATCCTATCCAAATCAGGTGGGGGCTTAAACCTAGCTAATTAGGGGGAATCAATTACACATTTAAGCACCTAATTCAGTTTCTAGAAACCTTATCCTTGTTCTAGAAACCTTATCCATCCTTGCCGTGAGTTTTCCTTGCATTAGAGGGTTTCTAGAAGCCCTAATCTGCCCTATCCTTTAGTGCCGCACCTATCCCTTCTAGGAAGCTGATTTCCCTTGCCTTGCAAGGCATTCTAGAAGCCTTATCACCTTATCTCCTTACCTGCCGCACCTAGGAAGCATTATCCCTTTCTATTTCTGATTTCTAAGCCTATTTCCTTGTGGATTTGGGTTATTCAAGTCCATATCTGATTACCCTAGGGTTTTAAGTGCCTATATATACTCATATTAACCCCTAGATCAGATCACCACCTCTCATACACATTCATTAATTCCAGAAATTCGTCCAACTCTCTCCACACCCTTGCCGCAGCCACCAAACACCTCTCTCCTTAGTTTTAAGCTTTGCCGCACCATCCCCTTCCCCTAAACACTACTATATTCCTCCATGACCATGCATCCATACACCTAAGGCCCTAAACCTGTCCCTAGACCTTTGCCGCACCAAGGAGGAGGAGAAGGAAGCTCGGAGGTTCATGCAATTTGAGTTCGCGTCGCTGGAATTTCTAGGTGTTTCTTTTCCTTTGATTTCAATGTTTAATTTCAATTCTCTTTGTGTTGTGCGTATGAGGAACTAAACCCCCCTTTGGCTAGGGGGGGATTCGAAATACATGTTTATGCTTGCGATATGATTTGATTACTTCTAATTGCGTTTCATAAGTTGTGAATTCAATTTACTTATCTATGTGAATTACATTGATTTGTGTGTGTTGGTTGAGAGTGCACGCTTAATTATCATGCATAAATTGGATGCTAGGATATAAGGAAATTTCACCTAATCGTTATTGATAGGAGCATATTCATGCGACTTAAATGGCTTGTTCTCGTGCATTTACGTTATGTTTCTTTAGTTATTTTAGTACTTTAAGCTATTTTCGTGTGTTTGTAGGTCCAAAGGGCTAAAGGAGCAAAAAGATGCATTTTGGAGACTTTTGGAGCACTTTTGGACTAAGGATGGATAGCTTATGCTTGGAGCCAAAGTGTTGGACGAAATTGAAGACCTAATTGAAGACCAAAGTGTTGGAACCTTGTTCCCTTTAGTTTTAGGACATTTAAACCTTTCCTAATCCCATTCATCAACACATGCATCCACATGCATTCACCCTTTAAACCATTAAATCCACATGCTTTCCTATTCAATTAAATCAGCCACATGCATTCATCATCATAACCTAGCTGTCATTCCACTTCATTGCACATGCATCTTCAAATAAATCAGCCATTCCACATGCATATTCAACCTAGCTGTCATTGCACATGCATTCACTCTTTAATTCACATGCATTTACTCTTTAATTCACATGCAAAACATCCCATTCCATCTCCCATCAGATTTCCATCATATTCACATGCATTCCATCCTTTAAAACATTGCACATGCACTCCCTTTAATTAATTAAGCCACATGCACTCCCATCCATTTCATCATTGCAGCCAACACATGCTTTCACATGCATTTTCAGATTGTCCCCTTGCACATGCAGCCACATATTCATTGCACATGCAATTCCAACCCACATGCATCCTTTAATCATTCAAACATGCAGCCACATTCCCTCCTAGCTGTCATGTTCCCCCCATTTCACCTATAAATAAGCATCCATTGCATACACATTTCATACATACACTCTTCCATATTCCAGAAATTCGTCAAAACCTCTCCACACCCTCATTGCAGCCACCAAAACACTTTTCTCCTCCATTGCAGCCACTCCAACCACTCCCCAAACCATTCACACCATCAAACTATCCTTAGACCTTGTGCTACAACGAAGAGGAAGAGAAGAGTGCCTAAACGTTCATACAATTCAAGTTTGAGTTGTTGGAATGTTTAGGTGTTTCTTTGATTTCAATGTTTAATTTCAATACTCTTTGTTTTGTACGTATGAGGAATGGAAGAGAAGAGTGCCTAAACGTTCATACAATTCAAGTTTGAGTTGTTGGAATGTTTAGGTGTTTCTTTGATTCCAATGTTTAAATTCAACTAAACCCCCCTTGGCTAGGGGGGAATTCGAAATATATGTTTATGCTTGCATTTTGATTTGATTACTTCTAATTGCGTTTCATAAGTTGTGGATTCAATTTGTTTAACCGTTTGATTGATAACTTATTTATGTATGTTTATTGAGAATGCGCGCTTAATTTTCATGCATGAATATGACGCTAGAATATAAGTGAGTTTCACCTAATAGTTACGAACTTATATTCACAAGTAGTGGAGGTTGCTTATAAACAATCGCGTTAAACAAATTCTTGGCATAAGTTTCATGCAATCATAGTAACGAATGCCTCGTCAACACTTATAATTTTCATAGAGCGTAATGATTCTTGCTTGTACCTCTTCTATGCATTCATGTTGAGGACTTGTGGGGAATGTTTTGAATTGTCGCATGCATCATCCAATTCAATAACGTTAGGAAGATTTGAAGGTTAATTAGTGCATCACGGTTAACTTGGGGTGTTGAGTATCATAGTTTATTGAAATGCAATTGGAAATCATTTTATTATGCAAGTATAACATGTATGGAGATGAACCCCTTAGCTAGCCTTCATTCCATTCAATTCTATCACACATTCACATTTACATTTTGCTTTTACTTACAATCTGTTCTTTTAGTTTAAATTCGTCAAAACCTAACCCCCCCTTTACTTTCTTGTTCTTTAGTGTTTAGACTTTGTTTAGTTTATGTTTTAAAGTGTTTTGATTCAATTTATTTCCCAAAATTCGTCCAAATTCACCAAAGTGCTCAAAACTGCCCAGAAAGTGATTTTAAGGCTGTTTTGAGTGTTTTGGGTGATGTTTGAGTCTTTTGGTTTGTTTTAGTGTTTTAAAGTTTAGTTTTGCATTCTTTGAGTCTAGTATAGTGTTTTAAATTGTTATTTTACGTTTGAATCAAGCCATAATCCTAAATTCGTCCAACATTGGGGTTAAGGTCAGAAACTGCCTAGTTAGTGTTTTTAGGCAGTTTTGAGTCTTTTGAACTTGTTTTGAGTCCTTTGAGTCTTTGTGAACGTTTTTAACTTTGTTTTTATGTTTTTGAGTCAAATCCAAGTGATTAACAATCCCTCCTAATCCCCGGTCCAGAACGATCCCTACTTATACTTATACTACAATTGACAAAAAGAGGGTTTAATTTGTGTGCGTATAAATCACGCATCAAATTTTGGCGCCGTTGCCGGGGATTAGCAAATTTGCTAATCTCTTGGATTGTTCGTTTGTTGAATTCAAATTTTGTTTGTTGAATTCAAATACTAGAAAAGAACAACATGGCACTTGACAATGCTTCTCTTTTGTCACAGCTCATGGAAAGGTCCCAATTGCAACGCGTTGATATATTTGATCTTCAATCAAGGAATAACGTGTTTTCCAATACTTACAATTCGGATTGGAGTGATCATTCAACTTCTATGTGGTGGGAACCTCAACATGTTCAACAAGAAGGATATTGGCAGCCACCTCATATTCAATATGCCCAACCAAACTCAAGTTCGTCAATAGATTATAATCAAAAGCTTAATGAATTAATTTGTTTGGTGCAGGGATCACAAAATCAAGTCAAGGAGGGCCAAAATCAAGACAAAAGGTTGGACCACTTGGAAGAGCAAATAGGGCAGATCGCGGAGTTCGTAGGACAGTTTCAAGACCAAGGCGAACTCCCTAGTTCAACCATTGCAAATCCGAAGGGAGAATTTGAACTTGCCAAGGAAATCATATTGAGCAGTGACGAGGAGGTTGGAACGGACCCTCAACCATCAAAATCAAATCACAAGGAAGAGGAATACACCCAACCCACGGCAAGAGTGGAAACACCTTTGCCGGAGGCACCTATTGCTCCTACGCCATCTAATTCAAGTAAGGTTGTTCCAATTAGTTCTAACCCCGTTCCAACTAATATTCCTATTCCTTGCAGGTTCATGAATTCCAAGGAAGAAGAAAGTGAAAAAGACACCTCGGAAGCCCTTCCAAAGGTGAAAAGTAGAGAATGTCATGAATTCATCAAAGAGGACGTTCTTGAAACCATCACATGCAATCTGGCCAAGTTCAATATCCTTGAAACTTTCAAAGGAGTGGTGTTTGTCATTGAGTTCTTGTCGGACAAAACAAGTAAGTTATCTTTTCCAAATTCCATTACATTTTATACTAACTTACTGTTTTTTATGAATCAGGCACCTACACTAGAATTCAAACCAATGCCGGTTCACTTCAAGTATCACCCTCCATTCAAGGACAAATTCCATGCCGTTTGATTTTATTTATGCATTTAAAAAAAAAAAAAAAAAAAAAAAAAAAAAAATACTAAACATGGAGAAAGGTGGAGCTTCACAAAGGTTGTTTACGTGAAGCCCCACTACGAGGCGTCGAAGCGGAAGGCGTCGAAGCGGAAGGCATCGGAGCGGAAGGCATCGGAGCGGAAGGCATCGGAGCGGAAGGCATCGGAGCGGGAGGCATCGGAGCTAGAGCATTCCAAGCCTCAATACTTGGCCAAGCGCTGGATGAGCCAGGAAAAAGGTGCCTCTGGAGGAAAGACGAAAACCTTTGACGGTCACTGTGAATCCGACCTTCAGACTCTTGCAGCTCATCAAGCTTCCTCTTCATGCCCGTCGAATAGTTGTTTGCAAGCACATGCAAACTTCTATTCTCGTACTTAAGCTGCTGGATCTCTTGCTTAAGACTTTCCACTTCTGCCATCAATGATTCCACCTGACGGGAGCGGGCAAGCAGGCGTTGGCCCATGTTGGACACAGAACTCGCACACTGAACACTAAGTGCGAGGGACTCTTGAACGGCTAACTCATCGGACCGTCCTGACAGCAACCTACTATCTTTTGGAGTGAGGAGGTTCCTAGCTACTATTGTAGCTGTTGTGGCGTCCTGCATCACGGAGTCTTCACCTGTAAGAAGACCGTTAGAAGATAAGAAAGAAGGGCGCCATACGTTACCTTGACGCGGCGCGCCCGTATCACTGCTAAGGCTCAATTCCAAGCTAAGGTTCGATGAGTTTGCCATTTTTCAAAAGTGTTCAAAGAGAAGGGATGGAGTTAAATTTCAAAGGGCCGGAGTCGATTTTCAAGAATGGGAAGTCTTCAGAGTGTGTTTGTTGGCGGTGATCGATACCTCTATAAGAAGCCAAGGCGACGCGTCCTCCGATTCAAAAAGCCGGAATTTCTGGCGAAATTTAGGCGACGCTTTCTCGGCTTTTCAGAAAACGCGTTCAACTTTGTCAAAAGATTTCTAACAAAGCTGAAAACACGTGGAGGCCATCATCGCAACTACACGTCTTTAGCCGACAAGCGCAAAGTTCGGCGACGCTTTCTCTGCTTTTCAGAAAACGCGTGCAGCTTTGTCAAAGGAGCCGCATCCGCACTACCACGTGTCGTTCAGAAAGCAAAGGGGCGTCGTTCAGAAATCGAAGGGGCGCCTGCTCAGAAATCGAAGAGGCGTCGTTCTGATATCGAAGAGACATTTGTCGACAAGGGTAAAAGAATAGTACCACCATTTGATATTATCTCTATATATGTCGACCTTCGTCTTTTATGGCAAGGCAAACCTGAAGAACCATGCCCAACTCTCTCTCACCTCTGAGGGCGCACTCCCAGCAAAGTCTTTCGAAATACTCAATTCTTTCTTCTTCCCCAAAGATGATACCAGATGCCTGGAGTACAGATGACCAGGAGGAAACGGCGGATTGAAGTGTGCTGATTCATTCACCGCTTCTTCAAAAGCAAAGGTATCTCATATCATCAAGGTCAAAAGCAAAAGTATCTCATATCATGCTCTTTCCCTGTCTTTTTCTTTGTCCTTGTTCTTACTCGCATGGCAAAGTGAAAGAAGCAATCAGCCGGCACTTGGAGTCAGTCTTTCGATCTGGAGCCAACTGCCTGGAATCTATTCCTGGTTGCTTACCTAGCGTTGCTCTCGAGTAGTCATCTTCAACGGTTGATACACTTCCAGAGAAGGGACCACTTCTGCAAAGGGGAGCGAGTAAGGCAAGTGAAAATGATACATTGAAGCATGTGGAGACAAACTTAGGCTGAGTTATCCTCCAACCCTTTTCAATACGAATTGGAAAGATTGAACAAAGAAACAGACCAAAGGGGTAAGCTCAGACCTTCGGGGAAGACCAAAAGAATCCTCCAGCCCAGTAGCACAAAGGAAAATCAACAGGTGGAGGAGACCAAAAGAATCCTGCTGCCCAGTTCAACAGTAGCACAAAGGAAAATCAATGATGGGCGGAAACCAGTTCAAGAGTAAGCCTGTGGAGTCACTATGATCAAAGCCTCAATGCAATTACCAAGGAGAAGAGGGAATTTACACTCCATAACCAGATTTGCGTCCCTAAACTCTTCTCTTTGTTAATTACATTCTGCCATGTTTAGTATGTTTAAATGCTTTTTGTGTGTTTACTTATGCTTTGTTTAAATCTATGCTTAAAACATTGAGGACAATGTTTGATTTAAGTGTGGGGGGGGGTAACTAATGTTGTTAATGCAAATTCGTGGGATTTTATCACCCATTACTTCAAATGTTGTTCCTTGCTGTTTTAAGGTGTTTTTAAGTTGTTTTAGAGTGTTTTAGTATGTTTTGTTTTATAACTCCGAAAATCACATAAAAATTTGAAAAACATGTTTCGAAAAGCCTAAAAAGAGTGTTTTGAGTCGTTTTTGTGTGTTTGTGTCTTAGGGTACCTTCCAACACAATGATAAGGATTTGGTTTGTAATTGCATGACTGTTAAAGAGAGTTATAAACATGGATGAAAGTTTGATTTACTCTTGGTATATGCTTGGTTATGGTTATAATGTATGACTTCACATGCAATCATAAAAGAAAAATTTGTTTTTGTAACATGCTTGAAGGAAGAAACTCATAATAACGCTACATCCCTGTGAGACTCGAGCCATTACTTTCTTTGGAGAGTTATTTTCTGTGATTCTTTGTTTTCTAAAGTTGTTGCATGATCTCATTATCCTTGCTTGGTTGCTACTTAGAATGCAATTGTATCATGATAGAACTAAATGCTAGAACTTATATCCGTTTCATTCAAAGCATGACATTGAATTGCATAACATATATCAAGATGAAGTTGTGTAGTTGCCACCATAGCCAAATAGCCTTACTTCCCATATTTCGTATATGTTGTAAGTTTTAACCCCGTTGAGCCTTGTTTAGCCCATGTTCTTTGTTAACCCGTATCATCCTCACCTAGCCTAGATTAGGACCATCCGTACCCTTGTTCTTGAAGCATAGTAAGCATGACGGATAATGAATTCCTTTTGATTAATATGTTGCAGAAAATAAGTGTGGGGGAAGGGATTTTTGTGTGTATGTATGTGCCTAAGTCTTAAAGGAGGCACGGGAAAAAGAAAAAAAAATTGTGAGAAAAAGAAGAAGAAAAGAAAGAAAAAGAGTGAAAATAAGTGAGAATGGACTCACAAGTGTGATTGTTGAAGAAAGGGCCCAAAAAGTTGAATATGGCCCTAAGTTTTGTGACTTCCCCTTGGGTGTTCAAAGTTGACTTCTGCGTGCTAAAGGGAATTCTAAGTACCTAATTCAATACTTTGCTCACTATTGCTTTAAGAATGTTTGCTTATCCTTCACCTTTCATTGTTAGCCAATAGCCTAGCCTCGTTACAACCCTTTGACTTCTATCTTGATTGTTATGTGTTTCAATTTGTGGAGTTTGAACTTGGTATAAGCTTATGGTGTCACTGGTTCTCGCTTCTAAGTAGTAGCATTCCATTCATGAGATCATACCTAAACATGCTTATTAACTCCAGAAATTGCTCTCTTTATGATACATATATGTGAGTGTTCGTTTTCATGTTTACATCAATCTTCTCACATATAACTAGTGTAGGGTGTGAAGTTAGAAAATCTGTGTGAAAAACGAGAGTACATCTAGTAAGGAATTGAGGGAATTCTCTAAGGCATGTTACTACATTCAAAACATGGTTTTAAATGCTTAATTGTGAACTAGTATGTGGTGACTATGATTAAAAATGTACTTAAGTGTAAAGATGGCTAAAATCTGTGGGAATAATGATTTTTAACTTGTCATGTGCATTGGAAATCCCTGAGACGATTGTTGGAAGGTATAGGTTGTGTTTTGTTCGTTTTGTTTTGTTTTTGGTTTCTTTTGTTTTGTTTTGCTCGAGGACTAGCAAAAGATAAGTGTGGGGGTATTTGATAGGAGCATATTCATGCGACTTAAATGGCTTGTTCTCGTGCATTTACGTTATGTTTCTTTAGTTATTTTAGTACTTTAAGCTATTTTCGTGTGTTTGTAGGTCCAAAGGGCTAAAGGAGCAAAAAGATGCATTTTGGAGACTTTTGGAGCACTTTTGGACTAAGAATGGATAGCTTATGCTTGGAGCCAAAGTGTTGGACGAAATTGAAGACCTAATTGAAGACCAAAGTGTTGGAACCTTGTTCCCTTTAGTTTTAGGACATTTAAACCTTTCCTAATCCCATTCATCAACACATGCATCCACATGCATTCACCCTTTAAACCATTAAATCCACATGCTTTCCTATTCAATTAAATCAGCCACATGCATTCATCATCATAACCTAGCTGTCATTCCACTTCATTGCACATGCATCTTCAAATAAATCAGCCATTCCACATGCATATTCAACCTAGCTGTCATTGCACATGCATTCACTCTTTAATTCACATGCATTTACTCTTTAATTCACATGCAAAACATCCCATTCCATCTCCCATCAGATTTCCATCATATTCACATGCATTCCATCCTTTAAAACATTGCACATGCACTCCCTTTAATTAATTAAGCCACATGCACTCCCATCCATTTCATCATTGCAGCCAACACATGCTTTCACATGCATTTTCAGATTGTCCCCTTGCACATGCAGCCACATATTCATTGCACATGCAATTCCAACCCACATGCATCCTTTAATCATTCAAACATGCAGCCACATTCCCTCCTAGCTGTCATGTTCCCCCCATTTCACCTATAAATAAGCATCCATTGCATACACATTTCATACATACACTCTTCCATATTCCAGAAATTCGTCAAAACCTCTCCACACCCTCATTGCAGCCACCAAAACACTTTTCTCCTCCATTGCAGCCACTCCAACCACTCCCCAAACCATTCACACCATCAAACTATCCTTAGACCTTGTGCTACAACGAAGAGGAAGAGAAGAGTGCCTAAACGTTCATACAATTCAAGTTTGAGTTGTTGGAATGTTTAGGTGTTTCTTTGATTTCAATGTTTAATTTCAATACTCTTTGTTTTGTACGTATGAGGAATGGAAGAGAAGAGTGCCTAAACGTTCATACAATTCAAGTTTGAGTTGTTGGAATGTTTAGGTGTTTCTTTGATTCCAATGTTTAAATTCAACTAAACCCCCCTTGGCTAGGGGGGAATTCGAAATATATGTTTATGCTTGCATTTTGATTTGATTACTTCTAATTGCGTTTCATAAGTTGTGGATTCAATTTGTTTAAACCGTTTGATTGATAACTTATTTATGTATGTTTATTGAGAATGCGCGCTTAATTTTCATGCATGAATATGACGCTAGAATATAAGTGAGTTTCACCTAATAGTTACGAACTTATATTCACAAGTAGTGGAGGTTGCTTATAAACAATCGCGTTAAACAAATTCTTGGCATAAGTTTCATGCAATCATAGTAACGAATGCCTCGTCAACACTTATAATTTTCATAGAGCGTAATGATTCTTGCTTGTACCTCTTCTATGCATTCATGTTGAGGACTTGTGGGGAATGTTTTGAATTGTCGCATGCATCATCCAATTCAATAACGTTAGGAAGATTTGAAGGTTAATTAGTGCATCACGGTTAACTTGGGGTGTTGAGTATCATAGTTTATTGAAATGCAATTGGAAATCATTTTATTATGCAAGTATAACATGTATGGAGATGAACCCCTTAGCTAGCCTTCATTCCATTCAATTCTATCACACATTCACATTTACATTTTGCTTTTACTTACAATCTGTTCTTTTAGTTTAAATTCGTCAAAACCTAACCCCCCCCTTTACTTTCTTGTTCTTTAGTGTTTAGACTTTGTTTAGTTTATGTTTTAAAGTGTTTTGATTCAATTTATTTCCCAAAATTCGTCCAAATTCACCAAAGTGCTCAAAACTGCCCAGAAAGTGATTTTAAGGCTGTTTTGAGTGTTTTGGGTGATGTTTGAGTCTTTTGGTTTGTTTTAGTGTTTTAAAGTTTAGTTTTGCATTCTTTGAGTCTAGTATAGTGTTTTAAATTGTTATTTTACGTTTGAATCAAGCCATAATCCTAAATTCGTCCAACATTGGGGTTAAGGTCAGAAACTGCCTAGTTAGTGTTTTTAGGCAGTTTTGAGTCTTTTGAACTTGTTTTGAGTCCTTTGAGTCTTTGTGAACGTTTTTAACTTTGTTTTTATGTTTTTGAGTCAAATCCAAGTGATTAACAATCCCTCCTAATCCCCGGTCCAGAACGATCCCTACTTATACTTATACTACAATTGACAAAAAGAGGGTTTAATTTGTGTGCGTATAAATCACGCATCAGTTATGGAATTATATTCACAAGTAGTAAAGGTTGATGATCTCAATCGCGTTAAGTAAATTCTTGGCATAAGTTTCATGCAATCATAGTAACAAGTGCTTCGTCAATGCTTATGGTTTTCATAGAACTTAATGATTCTTGCTTGTATCTCTCTTATGCAATCATGTAGGGGACTTGTGGGGAATGTTTTGGGTTGTCGTATGCAATCATCCAATTCAATAACGTTAGGAAAATCTGAAGGTTAATTTAAGCGAACCTAATTAACTTGGGGCGTTGAGAATTCATGGGTTATTGAAAAGCAATTGGAAATCGTTTTATATGCAAGTATAACATGTGTGGAGATGAACCCCTTAGCTAGCTTCCCATCCATTCAATTCCATCAAATTCGTTTTTACAATCTGTCCTAATTTAAAAAGTTTGTTTTGTTTTTAATTTCGTCCAAAACCAATCCCCCTTTACTTTGTTGAGTCATAGTAGTTAGAAATCACTTTAGTTTGTGTTTTTAAGTGTCTTAGGTCAAGTTAAAACCAATTTTCGTCCAAAGTTGTGTCTAGTGATCAAAACTGCCCAGATTGTGTTTTTAAGGCAGTTTTGAGTGCTTTCTTGCTGTTTTGAGTCTTTTGGTTTGTTTTGGTGTTTTAAAGTTTAGTTTTGCATTCTTTGAGTCTAGTATAGTGTTTTATATTGTGTTTTTACGTTTTTGTGTCAAATCCAAGTGATTAACAATCCCTCCTAATCCCCGGTCCAGAACGATCCCTACTTACATTCTTCACTACAATTGATAAAAAGAGGGTTTAATTTGTGTGCGTATAATTCTCATATCATGAGGTGATGTATGGAGGTGTGGATGGTGGCTGCAATGGTGGAATGGCTGCGGCAAGGTTGGGAAGTGGCTGGAATGGTGGGGGAAGGCTGCAGCAAAAAGAAGATGAATGGGTGAAAAGTGTGAATGAATGAATAGGCTCTAGGGTGAAAATTAGGTGCGGCTGTGATGGATTTTTGGGTTATTAGGGTGAATGATAAAAATGGGAGGCTACGGCTTAGAGAGGGAAAAATAGGTTTTTTGGTGGCTGAATGAAAATTGAATAATAATCAATCTAGGGTGCGGCTAGGGTTTTGTTTTTAGAGAGAAATATGTTTAAATCAGAAATAAAAGGGCAAGGTGCGGCTAGGGTTTATTTGAAAGGGAAATAGGTTTAAATTTCAGAAATAAAAGGGAGAGTGGCTGCAAGGAAAAAGGGTTAGGGTTTAGATGCATAAAAGGGGACAAAAATGCCCCCCCTTGCACTGCAAGGGAAGGGAGTTAGGGTTAAGGCACGGCAAAGGGTTTAAAGTGGCCTAGGGCCTTTGTTTTGTGTCCTAAAGTGCCTACAAGGCCTTCAAAGTGGCTAGAAAATACGGACGTTTAAGATTAAGAAAGGTTACCAAATCGGGAAACCTAGGGTTAACTTTCCTATTTCAAGTAGGAATCCTTGTTGGAGTAGGATTCCTCGTTTGAGTAGGAATTCATTGTTGGAGTAGGAATTCATCGTTGGAGTAGGAATTCATCGTTTCTTCAAGTCTTCAACTCATTCATTCCTCTTTTGCTCCAAAAGACTCCAATTTGCATCTTCTTGCACACTTTGGCTTTATAATCTGAAAATGCACAAAAGTGACTTTAAACACTAAAATAGCTAAGGAAACACAACATAAATGCACGAGAACAAGCTAATTAAGTCTCATGAATATGCTCCTATCAATTTCCAGCCGCGTCCACATCCATATTGAAGTTCTTGACCGCCCAATGTGCCTTGTGCTCAAGCTCCACGGGTAGATGGCATGGCTTGCCATAGACTAGCCGAAATGGGGAAATACCAATGGGCGTTTTGTAAGCCGTTCGATAGGCCCACAGTGCATCTTCCAAACGCAAGCTCCAATCTTTTCTATTCGGCCCAACGGTCTTTTCCAGGATTTGCTTTATTTCTCGATTTGAAACTTCGGCTTGGCCACTGGTTTGGGGGTGATAAGGTGTGGAAACCTTATGCATCACGTTGTACTTCTTGAGCAACGCCGCAATGGTGCGGTTGCAAAAATGAGACCCACCATCGCTTATGAGCACTCGAGGCATCCCAAATCTAGAGAAAATGTTAGATTTTACAAAATCTGCAACAACTCTAGAATCGTTAGTTCGGGTGGCTTTAGCTTCCACCCACTTTAACACATAATCAACGGCAAGTAAAATGTAAGTATAACCAAACGACATAGGGAAAGGACCCATAAAATCAATACCCCAAACATCAAAGATTTCAACAACAAGGATTGGGGTTTGCGGCATTTGGTCTCTTTGGCCTAAACTTCCGGTCTTTTGACATCGATCACATGTTAAGCAAAAAGCCCTAGCATCTCTAAACAATGTAGGCCAATAAAAACCACTTTCAAGAACTTTAAACGTTGTGCGTTGTGTGCCAAAGTGTCCACCACATGCATATGTATGGCAAAAACTCAAAATGGAATTAAACTCAGTTTCATGAACACAACGACGCACAATCTGATCCGGGCATATTTTCCACAAATAAGGGTCGTCCCAAACATAAAAACGTGCATCCTTTTTTAGTTTATCACGTTGGGCCTTGCTTAAAGTGTTAGGAACTTGCTTAGACACCAAAAAATTAACCAAATCGGCATACCAAGGGGTACTTACCTCAACGGACAGAAGTTGTTCATCCGGAAACGTTTCTAAAATGGGAAGGTCCTCTTCTTCACGCACCATTCGACTTAGGTGGTCAGCCACCACATTTTCACATCCCTTCTTGTCCCTAATTTCAATGTCGAATTCTTGAAGTAGGAGCATCCAACGAATGAGCCTTGGTCAGTGAAAACAATTACTTTAGTACTAATGAGATATGATCTAAACTTATCTAATGCAAATACAACCGCCAAAAGTTCTTTTTCGGTCGTAGAATAATTAATTGAGCATCATTTAAAGTGCGTGAAGCATAATAAATAACATGTGGCTGTTTGTTTTTCCTTTGGCCCAAAACAGCTCCAAGGGCATAATCCGATGCATCACACATCAACTCAAAGGGAATGGACCAATCTGGTGGAGTGATGATTGGTGCCGTGGTGAGGAGGTCCTTGAGGTGGTTGAATGCTTTCTCACACGCCTCGTTGAACTCGAAAACCACCTCTTTTTGGAGCAATCGGCATAGTGGCTGCGCAATCTTGGAGAAATCCTTTATGAAACGCCTATAAAAACTTGCGTGACCAAGAAACGAACGAATCTCTCTAACCGAAGTTGGAGAGGGTAAGTGACGAACAAGGTCTACCTTAGATTTATCTACTTCAATGCCTTTTTCAGAAATAATATGTCCTAGAACAATACCTTGCTTAACCATGAAGTGACATTTTTCCCAATTAAGCACCAGATTTGTTTCAACACAACGTTTCAAAATTAAGGTCAAATTATTTAAACAATGATCAAAGCAATCACCAAACACACTAAAGTCATCCATGAATATTTCAATAATCCTCTCAACATAATCAGAAAATATGCTAACCATACACCTTTGAAACGTGGCAGGAGCATTGCACAAACCGAATGGCATGCGTCGATATGCAAACGTTCCAAAGGGACAAGTAAAAGTGGTATTTTCTTGATCATCCGGGGAAATAACAATTTGATTATAACCAGAATATCCATCAGGAAAACAATAAAATGAATGACCCACTAACCTCTCAAGCATTTGATCTAGGAACGGCAATGGGAAGTGGTCCTTCCTTGTGGTGGCGTTTATCTTCCTATAATCAGTGCATACGCGCCAACCGGTTTGGATTCGGGTGGGCACAAGCTCATGCTCCGCATTCTCCACAACCGTCACTCCAGATTTCTTGGGAACACATTGGATAGGTGAAACCCAACGACTATCGGAGATGGGGTAAATCACTCCACAATCAAGGAGTTTGATTATCTCCTTTTTCACCACTTCCATCATCGGAGGGTTGAGACGGCGTTGAGCCTCTCTCGTTGGTTTGGCCCCCTCCTCAAGAAATATGTGATGCATACATGTGGCGGGACTAATACCCTTGATATCGGCCAAGGTCCAACCTAGGGCAGATTTGAACTCCTTCAAAACACGCACTAGTTTCTGTTCTTCTTGTGCCGTGAGTGATGAAGAAATAATGACAGGTAAGGTGATAGGAGTATATTTATGCGACTTAATTGGCTTGTTCTCATGCATTTACGTTGTGTTTTCTTAGTTCTTTAAGTCTTTTAAGCCATTTTCGTATGTTTTCAGGTTCTAAGGGCTAAAGGAGCAAAGAAGTGCATTTTGGAGTCTTTTGGAGCACTTTTGGGCTAATGATGGATAGCTTATGCTTGGAGCCAAAGTGTTGGACGATATTGAAGACCAAGTGAGCCTAGAATCGAAGGAAGAAGGAGGAATCAACAATTGGAAACCAGTTTCCATTATTGGGAGTTTCCATTTGTGAAGGTGTCCATTTTTGAAGTTTCCAAATAATGTTGGTTACCTAAATCACATGTTCTAGAAGCCCTAGACATGTCCTAAATTGTGCCGCACCTTACCTTTCTTTTCTCTCCCAAAATCTGCAAGATTATGTCACAATCCCTTTCTTAAAAGTCTTAGCCGCACCTATACATTCCCTTTCACTCAAAATCTGCAAGTTTAATTGCACTTTCCCCTTCTTTTCCTCCCTTTGCCGCAAGACTTAGCTTTTTCCCCTAATTCCTGATTTCAATTACCTATTCTAAAGGGATTCAACTTAATTCCTGATTCTTAGAATGAATTTGGGGAATTAATCACTTACTTATTTCCTATGCAAGCCTTGCCGTGCACCTCCCTTGACCTTTCCTCTTCCTTGCCGTGCAAGGGAGAGGGTTCTTTCCTATTTCATTGCATTAAAACACATTCCTTTTGTGTTTTATGCCATTGCCGCAACTTTTAGGTAGTTTCCTTTAAATTTCTGATTTGATTTCCTATTTCTAAAAGCTTTTGACTTAAATTCTGATTACCTAAATAACCTAGGGTTTAATTCCTGAAATCCTATAATAAAACCTCCTTGTTGCAGCCACAAGGGGGGGGGGGAATTCATTCACCATTCACGCCAGAAATTCATCCCTTCCCTCTAACACATCCATACTTCACCATTCCCCATTTTTTCTGCCCAAAACCAACCCTTGCCATCCCCTACATCCATCCCAAACCTAAATCCATCATTCTACATCATCCATAACCCCCTAAACTCACAATAACCTCTTGTGCCGCAGCAATTAGGAGAGGAAGGAGGCCTTGAACGTTTCATGCTCACAGATTGGAGCGTTCTTAGGTGTACTTCGTTCCTGTTTTCAATGTTTACTTTGTTATTACTTTCTGAGTTTGCTGTAATCATGAGTGGCTAAACCCCTAATTAGTTAGGGGAAAGTTTGAAGCCATGAACATGTTTGAGATATGAATTGATTTCTTCCAATTGTGATTTGTTAAGTTGTGATTGCAATTCAATTATCTGTTTTATTCAAAACTTGTTCTTGTATGTTGATTAAGGATGCATACTTAGTTTTCATGCATGAACTTGATGCTAGTTTATGAACAAGTTTCACCTAATCGTCACAAGTTTATAAACATGAGTAGTGAAGGTTGCTAGTCACAACCGCGTTAATTGAATTCTTGGCAAGAGTATCATGCATTCATAGTTACAATTGCCTCGTCAACACTTATGATTTTCATGGAGCATAATGATCTCTCACTGTATCTCTTCTATGCATTCATGTTGAGAACCGTTGGAGAATGATTTGAATTGTCGCATGCATCATCCAATTCAATGACATAAGGAAATCTGAGGGTTAATTAGTGCATCACGGTTAACTTGGGGTGTTGAGCATCATAGTTAGTGAAAAGAAATTGGAAAATCGATTCATATACAAATGTGTCATGTGTGGAGAATGGACCTCTAACTAATCCATCCATCATCTTGTTTCCAAAAATTCGTTTTACAATCTGCCTAGTTTTATAACTTGTTTTGTTATTTCAATTTTCGTCAAATCAAAACCCCCCTTTACTTTCTTGTTCTATAGTGTTTAGAATCTGTTTAGTTTGTGTTTTAAAGTGTTTTGAATCAACCTATAATCTTAAATTCGTCCAAAATTGTGTTTGGAGTCAGAAACTGCCTAGTTAGTGTTTTTAGGCAGTTTTGAGTCTTTTGAACTTGTTTCGAGTCCTTTGAGTCTTTGTGAACGTTTTTAACTTTGTTTTTATGTTTTTAAGTCAGTTTAGAGGTTTTAGCAAGCCCTCCTAATCCCCGGTCCAGAACGATCCCTACTTGCATCCTTACTACAATTTGACAACAAGAGGGTTAATTTGTGTGCTTAACTATTTTCGCATCATAAGGTCTCCTCTTCCCCCAAGAAAATGTACTTCAAATGGCTAGGTAGTGGTTTGAGATCAAGGGTAGGTGCCTGAACTATAGATGGAAGCAACTTGTTAGTCGAAATGGGAATTGACTCAAAGTTAGAAAACTTACCATCATGCTTAGGCAATGACTCAAGGGCAGCAACCAACTCGATACATTCCACACTAGGATGCACGGCATGCAATGGAGTGTGTGTGCCGTGGCCTAGCAACAATCCCCCACCCTTGGTTTTGAGTTCCATGCTTCGTGTAATGATGTTTTCAAGTGCATCGGCGTTCAAATCTTCAAGGTATCCCTGCGCCAACGAGTCAAATACGTCAATGGAGAAACATGAATGATCCTCACTAGGATACTTAATAGAATCAGAAAGACTAAAATTAACAACTTCCCCATCAAATTCCATGGACAAAGTTCCATTAAACACGTCAATCTTCGTCCGAGCCGTCTTCATGAATGGCCGCCCAAGGAGGATTGGCAACGTAGGGGCATGGTCAGATTCATCCATCTTGAGCACATAGAAGTCCGCCGGAAAGATTAAATGATTTACCTGCACTAACACATCTTCCAAAACTCCCTTTGGATAGGCATTAGATCTATCGGCCAATTGTATGATTACACCATCATTTTTCAATACTCCTAGGTTCATAGATGCATAAATTGAATATGGCATGACATTTATAGAAGCACCTAGGTCTAACATGGCAGATTCGAAACGAGTGTTACCTATCACACAAGGAATGGTAAAACTACCCGGATCTTTGCATTTGGGGGGTAGTTTGCGTTGCAAGATGGCGGAGACATTTTCACCTACCTTTAACACCTCTTTCGTCGACATCCTCTTCCTAGTGGTGCAAAGCTCCCTTAAAAACTTGGCATACCTCGGGACTTGCTTGATTGCATCCAAAAGGGGTATGTTTACTTGAACTTTCCGAAATGTTTCAAGTATGTCCTTCTCGGCTTCTTCTTTCTTTGTTTGCATGAACCTATTAGGAAAATGCACATTCGAAGGAAAAACATTAGTAGGAACCGAATTTGACACATTCTTACCCTTTTTGGACAAATTGGACAATTTGGGGTCACTTAAAGCTTGCGGCAAAGGTGTTTCCACCTTTGCCGTGGGTTGGCTTGATTCCTCCTCTTCAATTCTCAGTTTTTCGTCCTCGTTAGGACCTGATGGTGATGGTGTAGAACCTGCCCCAACTTCTTTTCCACTTCTCAAGAGTATAGCCTTTGCACTTTCGAAACCTCCCTTTGGGTTTGGAATGGTAGAACTAGGAAGTTGGCCTTGCTCACGAAACTTCCCTACAAAATCTGCAATCTGCCCAATTTGTTTCTCCAATTGCTCCACCCTCTTATCTTGGTTTTGCATGGCTTTGGCTTGATTTTCTTGCCCCTGAGACAAATTAGTTAGTAACTTAAGAAGTGTATCATTGTCTAAAGTGTTACCTGAACTTGTTTGGGCAGATTGTGGAGGTGCTTGTGTGGGTGCGTATGGCTTGTTGTAGAAGCTCGGGGGTTGTTGTCTAAAGCCTCCTTGTTGTGGTGGTTGTTGGGGCTCCCTCCACTTGAAGTTCGGGTGGTCTCTCCAACCGGGATTGTAGGTGTTGGAATACGGATCGTTCCTTGGTTGGTTTTGGCCTTGAAATCCAATTGCATTTGCGCTTTCCCATCCACCATTTTCAATGAGTTGCGGGCACTTCTCAGAAGCATGTCCTTGGATAGAACACACCCCCGCATACAATTGGTCCTTGCATCCTCACTCCTTCGGCCATCTGAGACACAATGGAAGTAAGATTAGCTAATTGTGAATGAATGTCGGGTGTGGAACTTACCTTATGTACTTGCTGCCGTGGGGGTCCTCTTTGGCCTACTCCTTCGTATTGTTGAGCGTTCAACGCTCGGTTAGCAATCAAGACCTTGGCAGCCATGGGTGTCTTGTCCACCAATGCTCCACCCGCCGAGGCATCGAGCATTTGACGTTCAATTGGTAGGAGCCCCTCGTAGAAGTATTGCAGAAGTAACTCCTCCTTCATCTGATGCTGTGGACAAGAAGCAACAAGGGATTTAAAACGTTCATAATACGTAGGGAAAGACTCACCTTCTTCTTGTTGGATTCCACTTATCCTTTTACGTAAAAGGATGATTCGAGAAGTTGGGAAAAACTTCTCCAGAAATGCCCTCTTCATACTTTCCCATGATGTGACGGTTCTGGGAGCTAACTCGTACAACCAATCTTTAGCTTTGTCCATTAAAGAGAATGGAAAAGCCTTCATCTTCAGAATACTTCCATCGACGTTGACGAGAGTCATGCTTGAACACACCACCTCGAATTCCTTCAGATGCTTGTTCGGATCCTCCATGGACAACCCATGGTATTTCGGAATATGGTGGAGCAAACTTGACTTCAACTCGAACTCTTCGGTCTTCCCTTGGGCAGGCGGGGGATATTGGATACACAAAGGTGCGGCATTATCCAATCCCGAGGCAGAAAGCTCCTTGAGTGTCCGATTGTCCATGGCCATGACTTGTGGTTCTTCAGAAACCCTTGCCGTGGGTTCTGATGCGAAAATTAACTTAACACACAAATTAACCCTCTGTGACAATTGTAGCATATAAGTAAGTAGGGATCGTTCTTACACCGGGGATTAGGAGGGCTTGCTAAACACTCTAAACTGACTCAAATAACTAAAATTAACCTTTCAAACACTTAAACTCACGTAAAAAGACTCAACTACGTTCACAAGACTCAAAATAGGCTAAAAACACTCAAAACTGCCTTAAAAACACAATCTGGGCAGTTTTGAACCTAAACACAAACTTGGACGAAAATTGGTTCTAACTTGACTCAAAACTCAAAAAAAACACAATCTAAAACATATTTGGACCAATTAGACACTCTAAGACACATAGGGGATTGGTTTTTTTACGAAAATCAAACAAAACAAAACAAATATGTAAACTAGGCAGATTTTGACGAAATTGGTGGAATTAAATGGATGGTGAGATGGCTAGGAGGTTTTTCTCCACACATGGCATACTTGCATACAAAATAATCTCCAGTTGCTTATTCGATGAATTTATGAACCTCAACACCCCAAGTTAATTAGGTACGCTTAAATTAACTCTCAGATTTCCCTTAGGTCATTGAATTGAATGGAATTAGCACATTGCAATCAAATTATTCCTTAAAAGTTTTCTATATGAAAGCGCATGATAGAGATCATTAGGTTCTATGGAAATCATAGGTGTTGACGAGGCATTCGTAACTATGAAAGCGCATGATACTTATGCCAAGAATTCACTTATCATAATTGTGACCAACAATCTTAACTACTCATGAATATAAGTTCCCAACGATTAGGTGAAGTTCCCTCATACCCTAGCATCATGTTTATGCATGCAAATTAAGCGTGCACTCTCAATTCATATACATAAGCAAGTTTTAATTAAAACAGATAAGCAAATTGAATTCATCATTCATGAAATCACAACTAAAAGTAATTAAATCATCATGCAAATATAACCATGGTTTCGAAATTCCCCCCTAGCCAAAGGGGGGATTAGTTCCTCATGCTTGCACAACAAAAAGTATTGAATTTAAACATTGAAATCAGAAGAAAGAATACCCCTAAATGCTCAGCAATTCCAAGATGGATTCGATGCACAAATTGGCTCCTCTTCCTCCTCCTTGCTGCGGCACAAAGTGTGGGTGCTGGAATTGGTGGTTTTGGATGGTGTTTTCTTGTTTGGAGGGATGGAGGATGGTTGATTATGGTGGGGAAGGGTGTGGCAGAGATGTATGGATGTGTAGGGAGGTCTATGGAGGCTTAGAATGGAGAATGGAGGTGCGGCACAAGGGTTTTCTGTCTAGCATAAGGGGTCTTCTAGAAATAGGTTCTAGAATGATCCATTTAGGTTCCCATGCAATTAGGAGTAAGACATGATAAGGTTTGGATAGGATAAGATGAGATAAGGTTTGGATAATGTTTTGGATAATTGGATAATGTTGGATAAGGTTGGATAATGTTTTGGATAATGTTTCCTCTTTTCTTGCACTTTCCTTATCCACTTTGTCCTTAGCTTAGTTCCTTCCTCTTCTTATCACATTTCCACCTTCTTGACGTCCAAATTCGTCCATCCATGTTAGCCCACGTGCAAGCTCACCACCTAGTGTCCAAAATAGCTCCAAAATGCACCAAAATGCACTTTCTTGATACTTTAACCCATAGGACCTACAAACACACGAAATTGAGTTGTAATACGACATTAACTAAGAAATAATAGCACAAATGCACAAGAATAAGCTAGTTAAGTCGCCTAAATATGCTCCTATCAGGTTCCTCCTCCTCTTCTAGAACTTGTTCTTCAAGGTCAGGTTCCGGGCTTTGTGGATTTGATTCGTGTTGCTTCCTCTTTCGTCTCAAAGTCCTCTCAAAATCGCTGTCAAAGTCCAAGATATGCTCACGAATCGATTGAGAACTCCGAGTCATACACTAGTACCTAAAACAAGAAAAACAAAACAAGGTCAGAAACTTTACAAACAAAAATAAACAGAAAATAACAATCCAAGGGATTAGCAAAGTTGCCAATCCCTAGCAACGGTGCGAAAAATTTGATGCGTAATATTTAAGCACACAAATTAAAACCCTCTTTTGACAATTGTAGTATATGTATAAGTAGGGATCATTCTAAACCGGGGATTAGGAGGGATTGCTAAATCACTTCGAAACTGACTCAAAAACGTAAAACAAAGGTTACAACACTAAACTAGACTCAAAGAATGCAAAACTAAACAATAAAAACACTAAAACAAACCAAAAGACTCAAAACAGCCCCAAAACACTCAAAACTGCCTTAAAAACACTTTCTGGGCAGTTTTGAGCACTTTCACTAATTTGGACGAATTTGGGTAATAACTTGAATCAAAACACTTAGAAACACAAACTAAGACACTTTCTAACTAAATTGGACACTAAAGTGAAGGGGGATTTAGTTTTTGACGAAATTAAATAAAATGCACAGATTGTAATTAAAACAGGTTGTAAAGATGAATTTGATGAAAATATGGATGGAATGCTAGCTAGAAGGTTCTTCTCCACACATGTCACACTTGCATACAAGATGATTTTTAGTTGGTCTTTCGATGAATTATGAAACTCAACAATCCGGGTTAATTAGGTCCGCTTAAATTAACCTTCAAGTTCTCCTTAAGTTAATGAATTGGATGGGACAGCGCATACACAATTCAAAACATTCTCCAAAAGTCCTTTACGTGAAAAGCACAATAAAGATACAATCAAAGATCATTAAGCAACATGAAAACTATAAGTGTTGACGAGGCATTCGTTACTATGATGAGCATGAAACTAGTGCCAAGAATTCATTTAACGCGATTGTTTATAAGCAACCTCCACTACTTGTGAATATAAGTTCATAACTATTAGGTGAAATTAACTTATATTCTAGCGTCATATTCATGCATGAAAATTAAGCGTGCACTCTCAATAAACATACACAAATAAGTTATCAATCAAGCAGTTAAACAAATTGAATCCACAACTCATGAAATTCCAACCAAAGGTAATCAATTCATATTACAAGCATAAACATAGTTTCGAATCACCCCCTAGCTAACTAGGGATTTAGCCTCTCATGTTCACAGAAAGAGAAACAAAATTGAATTTTAACATAAAGAACAAAGGATTGATTACACCTAAAACGCCCAAGGAATCCACTTGAATTTCTGCATGTTTAAGGTCCTCTTTCTTCTTCTCCTTGCTGCGGCAGAGATGGTGTGGGTGATTTTTGGATGTTATTTTGGGTAGGGAATGGATTTAGGGAGATGAAGTGGTGCGGCAAGGGGTTGTGGAAGGTGTATGAAGGTTGGATGATGGCTGGAATGGTGGGGGAAGGCTGCGGCAAGGTTGGATGGTGGCTGGAATTGATGGAGAAGCTACGGCAAAGGGAGAAGATGAATGGGTGGCTGCGGCTTAGGTGGGATCATTAGGTTTTGGTGGCTGAATAATATGAATGATAAGTGAATCAGAGAAGAGAGAGCTAGGGTGAATAAAAGGGTGCGGCTGATATGGATTTTTGGGTTCTTAGGGTGAATGATTGGGGACTTGCGGCTGAGATGGAATTAGTGGCTGAATGAAAATTGTCAATGAGTAGAATAGGGTGCGGCTAGGTTGTAAAAATGTGTAGGGTTTCAGAAAATAAACCCTAGCTTATTAAAATTAAATTAAAGTTAATTCAAAGGCTTACAAAATTAGGAAATTAAATCAGAAATATAAAGGTGCGGCTAGGATTGAATTTGGGAGAGAAATAGGTTTAATTCAGAAATAAAAGGACAAGGTGCGGCTAAGGTTTAAAAGCATGTGTTTTAAGTGCAAACCTAGGACAAAATTGCCCTCCCTTGCACGGCAAGGGTGTTTAAGGGGCCTAGGGCCTTCGTTTTGTGTCCTAAAGTGCCTACAAGGCCTTCAAAGTGGCTAGAAAATACGGACGTTTAAGATTAGGAAAGGTTACCAAAACGGGAAACCTAGGGTTAACTTTCCTATTTCAAGTAGGAATGCTTGTCTGAGTAGGAATCCTCGTTTTGGTAGGAATTCATCGTTGGAGTAGGAATTCATCGTTTCTTCAAGTCTTCAACTCATTCATTTCTCTTTGTTGTTGATTTTGTTTCTGCCAAGTTAGGTTGTTAGATGTTGTTTTGTTTGTTTGTTTGTTATTTGTGTGAGTCTATGCTTGAAACATTGAGGACAATGTTTGATTTAAGTGTGGGGGGGTAACCAAAGTGTTTTGATGCAAATTCGTAGGGTTTTGTCACCCATAATTTCAAATGTTGTTTCTTGCTGTTTTTAGGTGTTTTTAGGCTGTTTTGGTGTGTTTTAGTATTTGTTGTTCTAAAAATCCGAAAATCCCAGAAAAAATTGAAAAAATTGTTTTGAAAACCCAAAAAGAGTTGTTTTTAAGTTGTTTTTGTGTGTTTGTTTGTGGCTTAGGGTACCTTCCAACACAATGATGAGGATTCGGTTTGTAATTGCATGACTATTAAAGAGAATGATTAACATGGATGAAAGTTTGATTTACTCTTTGTTTATGCTTGGTTGTGGTTATAACTTATGACTTCACATGTAATCACAAAGGAAAAAAATCAGTTTTTGTAACATGCTTGAAGGAAGAAACTCAAACTAACGCTACAACCCTAAGAGACTTGAGCTTATAACGTTCTTTGGAGAGTACAATCTGTGATTTTTTGTTTTCTAAAGTCGTTGCATGATCTCATCATTCTTTGCTTGGTTGCTATTTAGAATGCATTTCATTATAGTTCCAAATACTAGAACTCATGCCCATTTCATTCAAAGCATGGTATTGATTGCATAACATACAATAAGATGAAGTTGTTAGTCAAGCCAGAGCCAAAAAGCCTACCCCTTTTCATATGTATTGTAGGATTAACCCTCTTGAGCCTTTTCAAAGCCTATTTTCTTTGTTAGCCACATTATCCTCACCTAGCCTAGATTAGGACTTTCCATACCTTTGTTCTTAAAAGGATAGTAAAGCACGACTTAGGGTGAACTCCTTTGGTCAATTTATGGCAGAAAACGAGTGTGGGGGAAGATGATAGGGCACGAAAAAGAAAAGAAAAGAAAAGAAAAAAAAGAAAAAATTTTCGTGGAAAATCAAAAGAAAATAGAAAAGTGTTCAAAAGAAGGAAAAGGAGTTGAAAAACAAGTGACAATGAACTCACAAGTGTTGGTTGTTGAAGGAAGGGTCCAAAAGAGTGAATTTGACCCTAAATGTTGCATGAATCTTCCCTTGTGTGTACAAATTGATTTCGGCCATTTGAAGAGAGTTTAAGTGTCAAATTCATTACTTTGCTTACTATTGCTTTAAGAACTTTTGTTTATCCTTACCTTTCTTTGTTAGCCAATACCTTAGCCTCCTTACAACCCTCAACTTCTATCTTGATGTTATGTGTTCAATATGTGGAGTTTGAATTTGGTACGAGAATATGGTGTCACTGGTTCTCGCATCTAAGTAGTAACGTTCCATTCATGAGATCATATCTAAACATGTTATTAACTTCGGAAATTGCGTTCTTTGTTATACATATATGTGAGCATTCGTTTTTATATTTACATCAATCTTCTCACATATAACTAGTATAGGGTGCGTAGTCAGAAAATCTGTGTGAAAATTGAGTGCATATCTAGTAAGGAATTGAGGAAATTCTCTAAGGCATGTTACTACATTCAAAATCATGTTTTAAGTGGTTATTTGTGAACTAATGAGTAGTGACCATGATTAAGCATCTGCTCGAGTGTAAAGATGGCTAAAATCTGTGGGAATGATGATTTTTAACATGTCATGTGCATTGGAAATCCCTGAGGCGATTGTTGGAAGGTGTAGGTTGTGTTTTATTCGTTTTACTTCGTTTATTTACTTTGTTTCATTTTGTCTTGCTCGAGGACTAGCAAAAGCTAAGTGTGGGGGAATTTGATAGAAGCATATTTAGGCGACTTACTTAGCTTGTTTTCATGCATTTATGTTATTAATTCATAGTTGTTTTAGTCTTTTAAAGTATTTTCGTGTGTTTTTAGGTTCTAATGGCAAAGGAAGCAATAAAGTGCATTTTGAGGCTATTTGGAGCATTTTTGGGCATGGATTGGATAGCTTAACCATGGAGCAAAGAGGATGGACGAAATTGAAGACTAGAAGAGTTAGGAAAGGCTACAAATCTGGTGGAAGAAGTCCTAATACAATGAAGATAAGGAAGAAGCAAGAAACAAGGAACCTTATCCAACCTTATCTTATCCTATCCTAGAAACCTTATCCTATCCTATCTCTAACATTATCCTATTCTATCCTATCCAAATCAGGTGGGGGCTTAAACCTAGCTAATTAGGGGGAATCAATTACACATTTAAGCACCTAATTCAGTTTCTAGAAACCTTATCCTTGTTCTAGAACCCTTATCCATCCTTGCCGTGAGTTTTCCTTGCATTAGAGGGTTTCTAGAAGCCCTAATCTGCCCTATCCTTTAGTGCCGCACCTATCCTGTAGTAACATGCTTAGAGAATTCCCTCAATTCCTTAGTAGATGTACTCTCGTTTTTTTACACAGATTTTCTGACTACACTCCCTACACTAGGTATATGTGAGAAGATTGATGTAAACATGTAGTCGAACACTCACATATGTTATAACCAAGAAAGCATTTTCTGGATTTACGATAATGACATTGAATATGATCTCATGAATGGAATGCTACTACTTAGAATGAGAACCAGTGATTCCATAAGCTCATATCAATTCCAAACTCCACATTTTGAAACACATAACACTCAAGATAGAAGTTGAGGGTTGTAACGGGGCTAAGGGTAATGGTTTAACAAAGAAAGGTAAAGTAAAACAAAGGTTCTTAAAGCAATAGTGAGCAAAGTATTGAATTAGGCACTTAGAATTTCCTTTAGAACGCAAAAATCAACTTTGAACACCCAAGGGGAAGTCACACAAAACTTAGGGCCATATTCAACTTTTTTGGACCCTTTCTTCAACCATCAATGCTCGTGAGTTCATTCTCACTTATTTTCACTCCTTTTCTTTCTTTTCTTCTTCTTTTTCTTTTGTATCTCAAAACATACATATAAACGTAAGAACAAACTTTTACTCCCCCACACTCATTTTCTTGTATAATGTAACTCAAAAGGAAATCATTTAAGTCATGCTCACTATACTTCAAGAACAAGGGTATAGGAAAGTCCTACTCTAGGCTAGGTAATGGTTGATGTGGTTAGTAAAGAAAATAGGCTAAACGAGGCTCAACGGGGTTAAAACTAATATATACGAAATATGGGAAGTAAGGCTATTTGGTTATGGTGGCAATTACACAACTTCATCTTGATATATATTATGCAATTCAATGTCATGCTTTGAATGAAACGGATATAAGTTCTAGCATTTAGTTCTATCATGATACAATTGCATTCTAAATAGTAACCGAGCAAGGAATAATGAGATCATGCAACAACTTTAGAAAACAAAGAATCACAGAAAATAACTCTCCAAAGAACGTTTAGGCTCAAGTCTTGCAAGGTTGTAGCGTTTGTTTGAGTTCCTTCCTTCAAGCATGTTACAAAAACGAATTTTCTTTTATGATTGCATGTGAAGTCATACATTATAACCATAACCAAGCATATACCAAGAGTAAATCAAACTTTTCTCTATGTTAATAACTCTTTTTAACCGTCATGCAATTACAAACCAAATCCTTATCATTGTGTTGGAAGGTATCCTAAGACACAAACACACAAAAACGACTCAAAACACTCTTTTTAGGCTTTTCAAAACAATTTTTTTCAAATTTTTATGGTATTTTCGGAGTTATAAAAACAAAACATACTAAAACACTCTAAAATAACTTAAAAACACCTTAAAACAGTAAGGAACAACATTTGAAGTTATGGGTGATAAAATCTCACGAATTTGTATCAACAACATTAGTTACCCCCCCCACACTTAAATCAAACATTGTCCTCAATGTTTTAAGCTTAAAATCACACCAAACAAAAGTAAACATAAAAACAGCAACTAAACATACTAAACATGGCATAATGTAAATAACAAAGAGAAGAGTTTAGGGACGCAAATCTGGTTGTGGAATGTAAATTCCATCTTCTCCTTGGTGATTGCATTGATGCTTGATTTTGTTGATTCCACAGGGGTTCCTCCCATCGTTGATTTTCCTTTGTGCTACTCTTGAACTGGGCAGCAGGATTCTTTTGGTCTCCCCCGAAGGTCTGAGCTTACTCATTTGGTCTGTTTCTTTGTTCAATCTTTCCAATTCGTATTGAAAAGGGTTGGAGGATAACTCAGCCTATGTTTGTCTCCACATGCTTCAATGTATCATTTTCACTTGCCTTGCTTGCTCCCCTTGCAGAAGTGGTCCCTTCTCTGGAAGTGTGTCAACCGTTGAAGATGACTACTCGAGAGCAATGCTAGGTAAGCAATCAGGAATGGATTCCAGGCAGTCGGTTCCAGAACAGAAGACTGACTCCAAGTGCCTCTGATTGCTTTCGTTTACTTTGCCATGCGAGTAATAACAAGGGCAAAGGAAAAGATAGGGAAAGAGCATGATATGAGATACTTTTGCTTTAGACCTTGATGATATGAGATACCTTTGCTTTTGAAGAAACGGCGAATGAAGCAGCACATGTATTTGTTGTGGTTGTCTCCACATGCTTCGATCGACCGTTTCCTTCTGCCTCATTTGTACTCCAGGTTTCTGGTATCTTCTTTGGGGGAGAAAAAATTGAGTATTTCAAGAGGCTTTGCTGGGAGTGCGCCCTCAGAGGTGAGGAAGAGTTGGGCATTTTCTTCAGGTCTGCCTTGCCATAAAAGATGAAGGTCGACATATATAGAGATAATATCAAGTGGTGGTACTGTTCTTTTACCCTTGTTGACAAACGTTTTGATCCCGCAAATCCGGCTTTTTGAAATAGTGGCGCCTCTTCGATTTCTGAACGACGCCCCTTCGATTTCTGAACGACACCCCTTCGCTTTCTGAACGACACGTAGTAGTGCGGATGCGGCTCCTTTTGACAAAGCTGCACGCGTTTTCCGAAAAGCAGAGAAAGCGTCGCCGAACTTTGCGCTTGTCGGCTAAAGATGTGTAGTTACGATGATGGCCTCCACGTGTTTTCGACTTTGTCAGATATCTTTTGACAAAGTTGAACACGTCTTCTGAAAAGCCGAGAAAGCGTCGCCAAAATTACGCCGGAAATTCCGGCTTTTTGAATCGGTGGACGCGTCGCCTTGGCTTCTTATAGATGTATCGATCACCGCCAACAAACACACTCTGAAGATTTCCCATTCTTGAAGATCGACTCAGGCCTTTTGAGAATTAACTCCATCCACCCCATCTCTTTGAACACTTTTGAAAAATGGCAAACCCATCGAACCTTAGCTTAGAATTGAGTCTCAGCAGTGATACGGGCGCGCCGCGTCAAGGTAACGTATGGCGCCCTTCTTTCTTATCTTCTAACGGTCTTCTTACAGGTGAAGACTCCGTGATGCAGGACGCCACAACAGCTACAATAGTAGCTAGAAACCTCCTTACTCCAAAAGATTGTAGGCTGCTGTCAGGACGGTCCGATGAGTTGGCCGTTCAAGAGTCCCTCGCACTTAGTGTTCAGTGTGCGAGTTCTGTGTCCAACATGGGCCAACGCCTGCTTGCCCGCTCCCGTCAGGTTGAATCCTTGATGGCGGAGGTGGAAAGGCTTAAGCAAGAGATCAAACTGCTTAAGTACGAGAATAGAAGTTTGCATGTGCTTGCAAATAACTATTCGTCGGGCATGAAGAGGAAGCTTGATGAGCTGCAAGAATCCAATGGTCGAATGCAAAGTGACCGTCAAAGGCTTGCGGCTTTCTTCCAGAGGCACATTTTTCCTGGCTCATCAAGTGTTCCACCAAGTGTTGAGGCCTCGAATGATCCATCTTCAACGTCTCCCGCTCCGATGCCTCCTGCTCAGATGCCTCCCGCCTCTAGAATGGTGCCACGTAGTGGGGCTTCAAGCAAACGACCTTTGTGAAAGTTACATTCTGCCATGTTTTTTTTTTCCTTTTTTTTTTTCTTTTTTTTTTTTTTTATTTTCTTCTTTTTTTTTTTTTCAATGTATTGGGTTGCCTCCCAAGTAGCGCTTTCTTTTACGTCTTGCAGCCGGATGAAGAACCCAATCACTCCAGGATACGTTCACGAATCGGATGAGAACTCCGAGTCATAAACTAGTACCTAAAACAAGAAACAAAACAACATAAGAATCTGATCTAATAAGAAAACGAAAATAACAATCCAAAGGATTAGCAAAGTTGCTAACCCCCGGCAACGGCGCCAAAATTTGATGCGAGAATTATACGCGCACAAATTAAACCCTCTTTTTGTCAATTGTAGTATAAGTATAAGTAGGGATCGTTCTGGACCGGGGATTAGGAGGGATTGTTAATCACTTGGATTTGACTTAAAAACGTAAAATAAAGTTTAAAATACTAAACTAACTCAAAGAATGTAAAACTAAACACTTAAAACATTAAAACAAACCAAAAGACTCAAAACAACACAAACACACTCAAATCTGCCTAAAAACCACTTTCTGGGCAGATTTGAGCACAAACACAAATTTGGACGAAATTAAGTAATAACTTGACTCAAGAATGTAAAAACACAATATAAAACACTAAACTAACTCAAAGAATGTAAAACTAAACACTTAAAACATTAAAACAAACCAAAAGACTCAAACATCACCCAAAACACTCAAAACTGCCTTAAAATCACTTTCTGGGCAGTTTTGAGCACTTTGGTGAATTTGGACGAATTTATGTAACAAATTGAATCACAACACTTATAAACACAAACTAAAACACTTTCTAACTAAATTGGACATTAAAGTAAAGGGGGAATTGGGTTTTGACGAAATTAAATAAAATGAACAGATTGTAAGTAAAAACAGAAAGTAAAGATGAATGTGATGGAATTGAATGGATGGGAACCTAGCTAAGGGGTTCATCTCCATACATGTTATACTTGCATAATAAAACGATTTCCAATTGCATTTCAATAAACTATTAATTCTCAACACCCCAAGTTAACCGTGATGCACTAATTAACCTTCAAATCTTCCTAACGTTATTGAATTGGATGATTGCATACGACAACCCAAAACATTCCCCACAAGTCCCCTACATGATTGCATAATAGAGATACAAGCAAGAATCATTACGCTCTATGAAGATTATAAGTGTTGACGAGGCATTCGTTACTATGATTGCATGAAACTTATGCCAAGAATTCGTTTAACGCGATTGTTTATAAGCAACCTCCACTACTTGTGAATATAAGTTCATAACGATTAGGTGAAACTCACTTATATTCTAGCGTCATATTCATGCATGAAAATTAAGCGTGCACTCTCAATAAACATACATAAATAGGTTATCAATCAAACAGTTAAACAAATTGAATTCACAACTTATGAAACGTAATTAGAAGTAATCAAATCAAAATGCAAGCATAAACATTTATTTCGAATCACCCCCTAACCAAGGGGGGTTTATTTCCTCATAACTTTGAAATCAAAGAAACACCTAAACATTCCAACAACTCAAACTTGAATTGTATGAACGTTTAGGCACTCTTCTCTTCCATTCCTCATACGTACAAAACAAAGAGAATTGAATTTAAACATTGAAATCAAAGAAACACCTAAACATTCCAACAACTCAAACTTGAATTGTATGAACGTTTAGGCCCTCTTCTCTTCCTCGTTGTTGTGGCACAAGGTCTAAGGATAGTTTGATGGTGTGAATGGTTTGGGGAGTGGTGTTTGGATTAATAGGGAAACTCACGGCACAAAGGGGGAAGTGTTTGTGGTATGTACAATGGATATGGAAGAGTGTTGTGACTGAAATGTGTATGAATGAGTGTGTATGAGAATGAATGCAATGGATGCTTATTTATAGGTGAAATGGGGGGAACATGACAGCTAGGAGGGAATGTGGCTGCATGTTTGAATGATTAAAGGATGCATGTGGGTTGGAATTGCATGTACAATGAATATGTGGCTGCATGTGCAAGGGGACAATCTGAAAATGCATGTGAAAGCATGTGTTGGCTGCAATGATGAAATGGATGGGAGTGCATGTGGCTTAATTAATTAAAGGGAGTGCATGTGCAATGTTTTAAAGGATGGAATGCATGTGAATATGATGGAAATCTGATGGGAATGGGAGATGCATGTGCTGATTTATGCATGTGATTAAAGGGTGGGAGTGCATGTGCTTTGACAGAAATGAAAGGGAATGCACGGTTTTGGTTGATTTCTGGTGGTTGTGAGGTGGAAAGCTAGGTAGAAATGCATGTGGATTAAGCTTTGTATGAATGCATGTGGCTGAAATGGTAAAGGATGGGAGTGCATGTAAGCCACGGCAATGATGGTGTTTTTCTGTGGTGAATGGTAATGTAATTTGAAATGGGAGAGCAAGTGGATTAAAGGGGGAATGATGATGAATGCATGTGAATTATTTATGAAGGGAATGCATGTGCAATGAAGTGGAATGACAGCTAGGTTGAATATATTTAAAGGGAGTGCATGTGGCTTGGTTGGAATGAATGAAATGCAATCTGAAATGGGAGATGGAATGGGATGCATGGCAATGATGGTGTTTGTGTGAATGATGGCAGATTGTGTGGATGAATGATTAGGGTCTTGTAAGGGTGGAAATGCATGTGGAGTGCATGGTTGTGTTGGTTGAATTTAAAGAATGGGAATGCAATCTGAAATGCATGTGAATTATGTTGGAAAGAAGGGGAAGTCACGGCTACGGGAGAATATGAATGGTTTTAAATGTCCTAAAACTAAAGGGAACAAGGTTTCAACACTTTGGTCTTCAATTAGGTTTTCAATTTCGTCCAACACTTTGGCTCCAAGCATAAGCTATCCATCCTTAGCCCAAAAGTGCTCCAAAAGTCTCCAAAATGCATCTTTTTGCTCCTTTAGCCCTTTGGACCTACAAACACACGAAAATAGCTTAAAGTACTAAAATAACTAAAGAAACATAACGTAAATACACGAGAACAAGCCATTTAAGTCGCATGAATATGCTCCTATCATGTGTGTTGGTTGAGAGTGCACACTTAATTATCATGCATAAATTGGATGCTAGGATATAAGGAAATTTCACCTAATCGTTATGGAATTATATTCACAAGTAGTAAAGGTTGATGATCTCAATCGCGTTAAGTAAATTCTTGGCATAAGTTTCATGCAATCATAGTAACAAGTGCTTCGTCAATGCTTATGGTTTTCATAGAACTTAATGATTCTTGCTTGTATCTCTATTATGCAATCATGTAGGGGACTTGTGGGGAATGTTTTGGGTTGTCGTATTGATGCGAGAATTATACGCACACAAATTAAACCCTCTTTTTATCAATTGTAGTGAAGAATGTAAGTAGGGATCGTTCTGGACCGGGGATTAGGAGGGATTGTTAATCACTTGGATTTGACTCAAAAACGTAAAAACACAATATAAAACACCAAACTAGACCCAAAGAATGCAAAACTAAAGTTTAAAACACTAAGACAAACCAAAAGACTCAAAACAGCACCAAAACACTCAAAACTGCCTTAAAAACACAATCTGGGCAGTTTTGAGCACTTTGACTACTTTGGACGAAATTGGGTAATAAATTGATTCAAAACACTTAGAAACACAAACTAAGACACTTTCTAACTAAATTGGACACTAAAGTAAAGGGGGATTGAGGTTTTGACGAATTTGAAAACAAAACTTAAAACTTTGTAAAACGAACAGATTTTTAAACGAATTTGGATTTAATGAATGGAATGAAGGCTAGCTAAGGGGTTCATCTCCACACATGTTATACTTGCATATAAAACGATTTCCAATTGCTTTTCAATAACCCATGAATTCTCAACGCCCCAAGTTAATTAGGTTCGCTTAAATTAACCTTCAGATTTTCCTAACGTTATTGAATTGGATGATTGCATACGACAACCCAAAACATTCCCCACAAGTCCCCTACATGATTGCATAATAGAGATACAAGCAAGAATCATTAAGTTCTATGAAAACCATAAGCATTGACGAAGCACTTGTTACTATGATTGCATGAAACTTATGCCAAGAATTTACTTAACGCGATTGAGATCATCAACCTTTACTACTTGTGAATATAATTCCATAACGATTAGGTGAAATTTCCTTATATCCTAGCATCCAATTTATGCATGATAATTAAGCGTGCACTCTCAACCAACACACATAAATCAATGTAATTCACATAGATAAGTAAATTGAATTCACAACTTATGAAACGCAATTAGAAGTAATCAACTCATATCGCAAGCATAAACATGTATTTCGAATCCCCCCCTAGCCAAGGGGGGGGTTTAGTTCCTCATACGCACAAAACAAAGAGAATTGAATTTAAACATTGAAATCAAAGGAAAAGAAACACCTAGAAATTCCAGCGACGCGAACTTGAATTGCATGAACTTCCGAGCTTCCTTCTCCTCCTCCTTGGTGCGGCAAAGGTCTAGGGACAGATTTAGGGCCTCAGGTGTATGGATGCATGGTTATGGAGGGATGTAGTAGTGTTTAGGGGAAGGGGATGGTGCGGCAAGGCTTAAAACTAAGGAGAAAGGTGTTTGGTGGCTGCGGCAAGGGTGTGGAGAGGGTTGGACGAATTTCTGAAATTAATGAATGTGTATGAGAGGTGGTGATCTGATCTAGGGGTTAATATGAGTATATATAGGCACTTAAAACCCTAGGGTAATCAGATATGGACTTGAATAACCCAAATCCACAAGGAAATAGGCTTAGAAATCAGAAATAGAAAGGGATAATGCTTCCTAGGTGCGGCAGGTAAGGAGATAAGGTGATAAGGCTTCTAGAATGCCTTGCAAGGCAAGGGAAATCAGCTTTCTAGAAGGATTTGGGGCGGCACTTAAAGGATAGGGCAGATTAGGGTTTCTAGAAACCCTCTAATGCAAGGAAAACTCATGGCAAGGATGGATAAGGGTTCTAGAACAAGGATAAGGTGCCCTAAATGGATAAGGACTCCTCATTGCACATGGAAACTTTGCCTATTAGGATTAGGAAACCTTGTCTTTGTCATTCCTTCTTCATCTTGGACTCCTTTTCCTTCTTGGACTTGGAAAACTTCTTTGTTGCTTCACTTGAGACCATTTGGATTTTGACTTTCCTTCATCAAGTAGGAAACTTTATTTGAGTAGGAAACTTTGTTCTTCTAGGAATCCTAATTCAACTAGGAAACCCATTTTAACTAGGAATCCTAATTCAACTAGGAAACCATCTTCCATCAGGGACTTTCCTACTTCAACTAGGAAACCTTGCTCAAGTAGGAATCATCATCTTCAAGTCTTCAATTTCGTCCATCCTCTTGGCTCCAAGCATATGATGTCCCTTCGAAGCTCTAATTTGCTCCAAAAGGCTCCAAAATGCATCCTTTTGCATACTTTGCCCTTTAAAACCTGAAAACACATAGAACTAGCTTAAAAGACTACTTTACTAAGGAAAAACACTATAAATGCACAAAAACAAGCTAAACTAAGGTGCATAAATATGCTCCTATCACGTATGCAATCATCCAATTCAATAACGTTAGGAAAATCTGAAGGTTAATTTAAGCGAACCTAATTAACTTGGGGCGTTGAGAATTCATGAGTTATTGAAAAGCAATTGGAAATCGTTTTATATGCAAGTATAACATGTGTGGAGATGAACCCCTTAGCTAGCTTCCCATCCATTCAATTCCATCAAATTCGTTTTTACAATCTGTTCTAATTTAAAAAGTTTGTTTTGTTTTTAAATTCGTCCAAAACCAATCCCCCTTTACTTTGTTGAGTCATAGTAGTTAGAAATCACTTTAGTTTGTAGTTTTGAGTGTCTTAGGTCAAGTTAAAACCAATTTTCGTCCAAAGTTGTGTCTAGTGTTCAAAACTGCCCAGATTGTGTTTTTAAGGCAGTTTTGAGTCTTTTGGTTTGTTTTGGTGTTTTAAAGTTTAGTTTTGCATTCTTTGAGTCTAGTATAGTGTTTTATATTGTGTTTTTACGTTTTTGAGTCAAATCCAAGTAATTAACAATCCCTCCTAATCCCCGGTCCAGAACGATCCCTACTTACATTCTTCACTACAATTGATAAAAAGAGGGTTTAATTTGTGTGCGTTTAATTCTCACATCAAATTTTGGCGCCGTTGCCGGGGATTAGCAACTTTGCTAATCCCTTGGATTGTTATTTTCGTTTTCTTATTAGATCAGATTCTTATGTTATTTTGTTCCTTGTTTTAGGTACTTGTTTATGACTCGGAGTTCTAATCCGGTTCACGAACATATTTTAGACTTTGACGACGATTTTGACCGTGAGTTGAGACGTAAGAGGAAGAACCCGGAACCTAGTGAATCAAGTGCAAGTTCCGAGTCCGTTTCTGAATTTGAAGAAGAAGTGGAAGACATGGCAGCGGACAACCGAACAATCAAGGAGCTTTCCGCTTCGGGATTGGCCAATGCCGCACCCTTGTGCATCCAATACCCAAGGGCGGCTCAAGACAAGACGGCCGAGTTCGAATTGAAGTCAAGCCTGTTACATCACATTCCGAAGTACCATGGGCTATCCATGGAAGATCCGAACAAGCACTTGAAGGAGTTTGAAGTCGTTTGCTCAAGCATGACTCCGGTGAACGTGGATGAGAGCATCTTGAAGATGAAGGCCTTTCCCTTTTCTCTCCAAGAGAAAGCGAAAGATTGGTTGTACGAATTGGCTCCCGGAACTGTCACATCATGGGAGAGCATGAAACGAGCTTACTTGGAGAAGTTTTTCCCAACTTCTCGAGTCATCCTCCTACGAAAAAGGATAAGTGGAATTCAACAAGATGAAGGTGAATCCTTTCCTACTTATTATGAACGTTTTAAATCTCTTGTTGCTTCATGTCCACAGCATCAAATGAAGGAGGAACTACTTCTACAATATTTTTACGAGGGACTTCTACCTATTGAACGTCAAATGCTAGATGCCTCAGCGGGAGGAGCATTGGTGGACAAGACCCCCACGGCTGCAAAGACCTTGATTGCTAATCGAGCATTGAACGCTCAACAATACGAAGGCGTTGGACAGAGGAGTACCCCACGGCAACACCAAGTCAATGAGGTAAGTACCATAACGGAACTTCAAAATCAAATGGCTAACCTCACTACTTTGCTTTCTCAGGTGATGGACGGTCCAAAGGTCCAAACCGTAGCTTCTTGTGGTGTGTGCTCCATGCAAGGACATCCCACGGATAAGTGCCCACAATTGATCGAGAATGGAGGGTGGGAGACATTCAATGCCGTGGGATATGGGAATCAATACCAAAATCGTGGTGACCCCTTCTCCACTACCTACAATCCCGGTTGGCGTGACCATCCAAATTTCAAATGGCGGGACCCCCAACAAGGTCAACAACAAAGCGGATTTAGGCAACAACCCCCGGGTTTCTATCAAAAGCCGTTGGCACCACCACAAGCCCAAGCACAACCTGCCCAAAGCAATGTAGGTAATTCAAGTGATAATGATAAGATTTTTCAATTACTTACTACTTTGACGCAGGAAGTCCAAACTCAAAACAAAGAGAGGCAAATCCAAGACAAGAGGGTGGACAATGATAGGAGCATATTTATGCACCTTAGTTTAGCTTGTTTTTGTGCATTTATAGTGTTTTTCCTTAGTAAAGTAGTCTTTTAAGCTAGTTCTATGTGTTTTCAGGTTTTAAGGGCAAAGTATGCAAAAGGATGCATTTTGGAGCCTTTTGGAGCAAATTAGAGCTTGGAAGGGACATCATATGCTTGGAGCCAAGAGGATGGACAAAATTGAAGACTTGAAGATGATAATTCCTACTTGAGCAAGGTTGCCTAGTTGAAGTAGGAAAGTCCCTGATGGAAGATGGTTTCCTAGTTGAATTAGGATTCCTAGTTAAAATGGGTTTCCTAGTTGAATTAGGATTCCTAGAAGAACAAAGTTTCCTACTCAAATAAGGTTTCCTACTTGATGAAGGAAAGTCAAAATCCAAATGGTCTCAAGTGAAGCAACAAAGAAGTTTTCCAAGTCCAAGAAGGAAAAGGAGTCCAAGATGAAGAAGGAATGACAAAGACAAGGTTTCCTAATCCTAATAGGCAAAGTTTCCATGTGCAATGAGGAGTCCTTATCCATTTAGGGCACCTTATCCTTGTTCTAGAAACCTTATCCTTGTTCTAGAACCCTTATCCATCCTTGCCATGAGTTTTCCTTGCATTAGAGGGTTTCTAGAAGCCCTAATCTGCCCTATCCTTTAAGTGCCGCCCCAAATCCTTCTAGAAAGCTGATTTCCCTTGCCTTGCAAGGCATTCTAGAAGCCTTATCACCTTATCTCCTTACCTGCCGCACCTAGGAAGCATTATCCCTTTCTATTTCTGATTTCTAAGCCTATTTCCTTGTGGATTTGGGTTATTCAAGTCCATATCTGATTACCCTAGGGTTTTAAGTGCCTATATATACTCATATTAACCCCTAGATCAGATCACCACCTCTCATACACATTCATTAATTTCAGAAATTCGTCCAACCCTCTCCACACCCTTGCCGCAGCCACCAAACACCTTTCTCCTTAGTTTTAAGCCTTGCCGCACCATCCCCTTCCCCTAAACACTACTACATCCCTCCATAACCATGCATCCATACACCTAAGGCCCTAAATCTGTCCCTAGACCTTTGCCGCACCAAGGAGGAGGAGAAGGAAGCTCGGAAGTTCATGCAATTCAAGTTCGCGTCGCTGGAATTTCTAGGTGTTTCTTTTCCTTTGATTTCAATGTTTAAATTCAATTCTCTTTGTTTTGTGCGTATGAGGAACTAAACCCCCCCCTTGGCTAAGGGGGGGATTCGAAATACATGTTTATGCTTGCGATATGATTTGATTACTTCTAATTGCGTTTCATAAGTTGTGAATTCAATTTACTTATCTATGTGAATTACATTGATTTATGTGTGTTGGTTGAGAGTGCACGCTTAATTATCATGCATAAATTGGATGCTAGGATATAAGGAAATTTCACCTAATCGTTATGGAATTATATTCACAAGTAGTAAAGGTTGATGATCTCAATCGCGTTAAGTAAATTCTTGGCATAAGTTTCATGCAATCATAGTAACAAGTGCTTCGTCAATGCTTATGGTTTTCATAGAACTTAATGATTCTTGCTTGTATCTCTATTATGCAATCATGTAGGGGACTTGTGGGGAATGTTTTGGGTTGTCGTATGCAATCATCCAATTCAATAACGTTAGGAAAATCTGAAGGTTAATTTAAGCGAACCTAATTAACTTGGGGCGTTGAGAATTCATGGGTTATTGAAAAGCAATTGGAAATCGTTTTATATGCAAGTATAACATGTGTGGAGATGAACCCCTTAGCTAGCCTTCATTCCATTCATTAAATCCAAATTCGTTTAAAAATCTGTTCGTTTTACAAAGTTTTAAGTTTTGTTTTCAAATTCGTCAAAACCTCAATCCCCCTTTACTTTAGTGTCCAATTTAGTTAGAAAGTGTCTTAGTTTGTGTTTCTAAGTGTTTTGAATCAATTTATTACCCAATTTCGTCCAAAGTAGTCAAAGTGCTCAAAACTGCCCAGATTGTGTTTTTAAGGCAGTTTTGAGTGTTTTGGTGCTGTTTTGAGTCTTTTGGTTTGTCTTAGTGTTTTAAACTTTAGTTTTGCATTCTTTGGGTCTAGTTTGGTGTTTTATATTGTGTTTTTACGTTTTTGAGTCAAATCCAAGTGATTAACAATCCCTCCTAATCCCCGGTCCAGAACGATCCCTACTTACATTCTTCACTACAATTGATAAAAAGAGGGTTTAATTTGTGTGCGTATAATTCTCGCATCAAATTTTGGCGCCGTTGCCGGGGATTAGCAACTTTGCTAATCCCTTGGATTGTTATTTTCGTTTTTCTTATTAGATCAGATTCTTATGTTATTTTGTTTCTTGTTTTAGGTACTTGTTTATGACTCGGAGTTCTAATCCGGTTCACGAACATATTTTAGACTTTGACGACGATTTTGAGCGTGAGTTGAGACGTAAGAGGAAGAACCCGGAACCTAGTGAATCAAGTGCAAGTTCCGAGTCCGTTTCTGAATTTGAAGAAGAAGTGGAAGACATGGCAGCGGACAACCGAACAATCAAGGAGCTTTCCGCTTCGGGATTGGCCAATGCCGCACCCTTGTGCATCCAGTACCCAAGGGCGGCTCAAGACAAGACTGCTGAGTTCGAATTGAAGTCAAGCCTGTTACATCACATTCCGAAGTACCATGGGCTATCCATGGAAGATCCGAACAAGCATTTGAAGGAGTTTGAAGTCGTTTGCTCAAGCATGACTCCGGTGAACGTAGATGAGAGCATCTTGAAGATGAAGGCCTTTCCCTTTTCTCTCCAAGAGAAAGCGAAAGATTGGTTGTACGAATTGGCTCCCGGAACTGTCACATCATGGGAGAGCATGAAACGAGCTTACTTGGAGAAGTTTTTCCCAACTTCTCGAGTCATCCTCCTACGAAAAAGGATAAGTGGAATTCAACAAGATGAAGGTGAATCCTTTCCTACTTATTATGAACGTTTTAAATCTCTTGTTGCTTCATGTCCACAGCATCAAATGAAGGAGGAACTACTTTTACAATACTTTTACGAGGGACTTCTACCTATTGAACGTCAAATGCTAGATGCCTCAGCGGGAGGAGCCTTGGTGGACAAGACCCCCACGGCTGCAAAGTCCTTGATTGCTAATCGAGCATTGAATGCTCAACAATACGAAGGCGTTGGACAGAGGAGTACCCCACGGCAACACCAAGTCAATGAGGTAAGTGCCATAACCGAACTTCAAAATCAAATGGCTAACCTTACTACGTTGCTTTCTCAGGTGGTGGAAGGTCCAAAAGTCAAAACCGTAGCTTCTTGTGGCGTATGCTCCATGCAAGAACACCCTACGGACAAGTGCCCACAATTGATCGAGAATGGAGGGTGGGAGACACTCGATGTCGTGGGATATGGCAACCAATACCAATCACGTGGTGATCCGTTCTCTAATACTTACAATCCCGGTTGGCGTGATCATCCAAATTTCAAATGGCGAGACCCCCAACAAGGTCAACAACAAAGCGGATTTAGGCAACAACCCCCGGGTTTCTATCAAAAGCCGTTGGCACCACCACAAGCCCAAGCACAACCTGCCCAAAGCAATGGAGGTAATTCAAGTGATAATGATAAGATTTTTCAATTACTTACTACTTTGACGCAGGAAGTCCAAACTCAAAACAAAGAAAGGCAAATCCAAGACAAGAGGGTGGACAACTTAGAAAAGCAAGTGGGACAAATTGCCGAGTTTATGGGGCAATTTCGTGAGCAAGGAAGGTTGCCTAGCTCAACGGTGGTCAATCCGAAAGGTGAATTCGAATCTGCAAAAGCTATGCATTTGCGAAGTGGAAAGCAAGTCGGATCTGACCTCAACCCATCCAAATCACGTTCCAACGAGGAGGATGAGTTGAGAATTGAAGAGGAGGAGCAAAGGCCACCAACGGCCAAGGTGGAACCAAATGTGCCGCAAGTTCCAAGTGATCCCAAGTCGTCCAATTCATCCAATAAAGGTAAGAACGTGTCAAGTTCGGTTCCTACTAATGATTTTCCTGCGAATGTTCCTTTTCCTAGTAGGTTTAAGCAAACAAAGAAAGAAGAAGTGGAAAAGGACATTTTGGAGACGTTTCGGAAAGTTCAAGTTAATATCCCCCTTTTGGATGCAATCAAGCAAGTCCCGAGGTACGCCAAGTTCTTGAAGGAACTTTGCACCAATAGGAGGAGGATTTCGACCAAGGAGGTGGTCAAAGTAGGTGAAAACGTCTCAGCCATCTTACAACGCAAGCTGCCCCCAAAATGCAAAGATCCGGGTAGTTTTACAATTCCGTGTGTTATTGGTAATTCTAGGTTTGAATCTGCCATGTTAGACCTAGGTGCATCTATAAATGTCATGCCATATTCAATTTATGCATCTATGAACCTAGGAGCGTTGAAAAACGATGGTGTGATCATACAATTAGCCGATAGATCTAATGCCTATCTGATAGGAGCATATTCATGCGACTTAAATGGCTTGTTCTCGTGCATTTACGTTATGTTTCTTTAGTTATTTTAGTACTTTAAGCTATTTTCGTGTGTTTATAGGTCCAAAGGGCTAAAGGAGCAAAAAGATGCATTTTGGAGACTTTTGGAGCATTTTTGGGCATGGATTGGATAGCTTATCCATGGAGCCAAAGTTTGGACGAATTTGAAGGCCTTATTTTCACTTTGGACATAAAACAAAGGGCCTAGCCCATTCTCTCTTAAACCAACCCCAAGGCCATGCATTTCCTTCCAATTCCAAAACCCACAATCACTTCAAAGGCCATGCAAATCCATATTCAACACCTTAAACTACAACCATGCATCATTACACCACCTTCTCCATCTTTATTCCACATATCATTCACCACTTATCATATCATACATTCATTTATCACTTATCATAATCATTCACTTATCACTTAACATATCATACACTTATCACTCATAATCACCTACAACATCCACCTACTTCACCTACAACCTCCACCTACTTCACCTACAACCTCCACTTACTTCACCAACCTCACACACTTACTTCACCTACAAATGACATAGCCATATGTTCCCTCCACTACTCCTATAAATACCCTTGCATTCATTCATTCCCCATTCAATTCACATCTCATTTCATACACAACACACCACAAACACATCCCTTTCTCTCTTAGCCGTGAGTCTCCCTTAGAATCCAAAAACCATCTTTCCATTTCCATCACTCCTCACTCCATTCCACACTTCCATTCCCCCAAACCAACTATCCTTAGACCTTATGCTACAATAAAGAGGAAGAGAAGAGGGCCTAAACGTTCATACAATTCAAGTTTGAGTTGTTGGAATGTTTAGGTGTTTCTTTGATTTCAATGTTTAATTTTAATTCTCTTTGTTTTGTATGAGGAACTAAACCCCCCTTTAGCTAGGGGGTGATTCGAAATTATGTTTATGTTTATAATATGATTTGATTACTCTTAATTACGTTTCATAAATTGTGAATTCAATTTGTTTAACTGTTTGATTGATAACCTATTTATGTATGTTTATTAAGAATGAACGCTTAATTTTCATGCATGAATTTGACGCTAGAATATAAGTGAGTTTCACGTAATAGTTATGAACTTATATTCACAAGTAGTGGAGGTTGCTTATAAACAATCGCGTTAAACAAATTCTTGGCATAAGTTTCATGCAATCATAGTAACGAATGCCTAGTCAACACTTATAGTTTTCATGATGCTTAATGATTCTTGCTTGTATCTCTATTATGCAATTCATGTAGGGAACTTGTGAGGAATGCTTTGGGTTGTCGTATGCAATCATCCAATTCATTAACTTAAGGAAAACTTGACGGTTAATTTAAGCGGACCTAATTAACCCGGGGTGTTGAGAATTCATGGTTTATTGAAATACAATTGGAAATCATTTTATTATGCAAGTGTAACATGTATGGAGATGAACCCCTTAGCTAGCCATACCATCCATTCATTTCCGTCAATTTCATATTTACAATTTGTTTTCTTTACAATCTATCCATTTTAGTTTAAATTCGTTAAAATCTAAATCCCCCTTTACTTTAATGTCAAATTAGTTAAAAATCAATTTAGTTTGTGTCTTTAAGAGTTTTGAGTCTTTTGAACTTGTTTGAATCTTTTGGTTTGTTTTAGTGTTTTAAAGTTTAGTTTTGCAATATTTGAGTCTAGTATAGTATTTTATTTTGTGTTTTTACGTTTTTGAGTCAAATCCAAGTGATTAACAATCCCTCCTAATCCCCGGTCCAGAACGATCCCTACTTGCACCTATACTACAATTTGACAAAAAGAGGGTTAATTTGTGTGCGTATAAATTCTCGCATCAAATTTTGGCGCCGTTGCCGGGGATTAGCAACTTTGCTAATCTCTTGGATTGTTTTATTTTCGTTTGTGTATATATATATTTTTTTAGTTTTATTTTAGACGCAAGACATGGCACTTGATAGTGCTTCTCTTTTGTCACAACTTATGGAAGAGTACCAAACGCAAAGAGTTGGTACATTTGATCATAATCAATCAAGGAACGACGTGTTTTCCAATACTTACAATTCCGATTGGAGTGATCATTCAAACTCTATATGGTGGGAACCTCAACATATTCAACAAGAAGGATATTGGCAGCCTTATGAGGAGTTCTATTCAACGTCTATGCATCCACCACAACCTCATATTCAATATGCCCAACCAAACTCAAGTTCGTCAATAGATTATAATCAAAAGCTTAATGAATTACTTTGTTTGGTGCAGGGCTCACAAAACCAAGTCGAGGAGACTCAACAAGGAGAATATTGGCAACCATATGAGGAGTTCTATTCAAGACCTATGCACCCACCACAACCTCATATTCAATATGCCCAACCAAATTTAAGTTCGTCAATAGATTATAATCAAAAGCTTGATGAATTAATTTGTTTGGTGCAGGGCTTACAAAATCAAGACAATGAGGCTCAACAAGAAGGATATTGGCAGCCGTATGAGGAGTTCTATTCAACGCCTATGCAGCCACCACAACCTGCCCAAAGTAATGTAGGTAATTCAAATGATAATGATACGATTTTTCAATTACTTACTACTCTGGAAAAGCAAATTGGGCAGATAGCGGAGTTCGAAGGACAATTTTGCGACCAAGGCGAACTCCCTAGTTCAACCATTGCAAATCAGAAGGGAGAATTTGAAACCACCAATGCTATCATGTTGAGAAGTGACAAGGAGGTTGGAACGGACCCTCAACCATCAAAATCAAATCACAAGGAAGAGGAATACACCCAACCCACGGAAAGGGTGGAAACACCTTTACCGGAGGCACCTATTGCTCCTATGCCATCTAATACAGGTATGGTTGTTCCAAATTTCATTATTTTTAATCCCGTTCCAACAAGTATCCCTATTCCTTGCAGATTCATGACTTCCAAGGAAGAAGAAGGTGAGAAAGACATCTTGGAAGTCCTTCCAAAGGTGACAAGTAAGGAATGTCATGAATTCATCAAAGAGGACGTTCTTGAAACCAAAAAATCCAAAGAAGTTAAATTTGATGACATTGGACAAGTCATAACCATCATTTGCAATCTGGCCAAGTCCAATATCCCTGAAACTTTCAAAGGAGTGGTGTTTGTCATTGAGTTCTTGTCGGACAAAACAAGTAAGTTTTCTTTTCCAAATTCCATTAGATTTTATACTAACTTACTATTTTTTTTGAATCAGGCACCTACACTAGAATTCAAACCAATGCCGGTTCACTTCAAGTATCACCTTCCATTCAAGGACCAATTCCATGCCGTTTGATTTTATTTATGTTCATAAAAAAAAAAAAAAAAAAAAAAAGGATACTAAACATGGAGAAAGATGGAGCTTCACAAAGGTTGTTTACGTGAAGCCCCACTACGAGGCGTCGGAGCGGAAGGCATAGGAGCGGAAGGCATAGAAGCGGGAAGCATAGAAGCGGGAGGCATCGGAGCGGAAGGCATCGGAGCGGAAGGCATAGGAGCTAGAGCATTCCAGGCCTCAATACTTGGCCAAGCGCTGGATGACCCAGGAAAAATATGCCTCTGGAAGTAAGCCGCAAGCCTTTGACGGTCACTTTGACGGTCACTTTGCATACGACCATTGGATTCTTGCAGCTCATTAAGCTTCCTCTTCATGCCCGTCGAATAGTTGTTTGCAAGCACATGCAAACTTCTATTCTCGTACTTAAGCAGTTTGATCTCTTGCTTAAGACTTTCCACCTCTGCCATCAACGATTCCACTTGGCGGGACCGAGCAAGCAGGCGTTGGCCCATGTTGGACACAGAACTCGCACACTGAACACTAAGTGCGAGGGACTCTTGAACGGCCAACTCATCGGACCGTCCTGACAGCAGCCTACTATCTTTTGGAGTGAGGAGGTTTTTAGCTACTATTGTAGCTGTTGTGGCGTCCTGCATCACAGAGTCTTCACCTGAAAGAGGACCGTTAGAAGAAAAAAAAGAAGGGCGCCATACATTACCTTGACGGGGCGCAACCGGATCGCTGCTGAGACTCAAATCTAAGCTAAGGTTCGATGAGTTTGCCATTTTTTTTCAAAAGTGTTCAAAGAGAATGGGTGGATGGAGTTAAATTTCGAAGGGCCGGAGACGATTTTCAAGAATGGGAAATCTTCAGAGTGTGTTTGTGGCGGTGATCGATACCTCAATAAGAAGCCAAGGCGACGCGTCCACCGATTCAAAAAGCCAGAATTTCCGGCGTAATTTAGGCGACGCTTTCTCAGCTTTTCAGAAGACGTGTTCAACTTTGTCAAAAGAGTTCTTCTTTTCAGACAACACGTGGAGGCCATCATCGCAACTACACATCTTTAGCCGACAAGCGCAAAGTTCGGCGACGCTTTCTCAGCTTTTCAGAAGACGCGTGCAGCTTTGTCAAAAGGAGCCGCATCTGCACTACCACGTGTCGTTCAGAAAGCGAAGGGGCGTCGTTCAGAAATCGAAGGGGCGCCTGCTCAGAAATCGAAGAGGCGTGTTCAGAGATCGAAGAGGCGCCATTATTTCAAAAAGCCGGATTTGCGGGATCAAAACGTTTGTCGACAAAGGTAAAAAGTACCACCACTTGATATTATCTCTATATATGTCGACCTTCGTCTTTTATGGCAGGGCAAACCTGAAGAAAATGCCCAACTCTCCCTCACCTCTGAGGGCGCACTCCCAGCAAAGCCTTTCGAATTACTCAATTTTTTCTTCTTCCCCAAAGATGATACCAGATGTCTGGAGTACATATGACCCAGGAGGAAACAGCACAACAAATACATGTGCTGATTCATTCACCGCTTCTTCAAAAGCAAAGGTATCTCATATCATCAAGGTCAAAAGCAAAAGTATCTCATATCATGCTCTTTCCCTGTCTTTTTCTTTGTCCTTGTTCTTACTCGCATGGCAAGGTAAAAGAAGCAATCAGCCGGCACTTGGAACCAGTCTTCCGATCTGGAGCCAACTGCCTGGAATCTATTCCTGATTGCTTACCTAGCGTTGCTCTCGAGTGGTCATCTTCAACGGTTGATACACTTCCAGAGAAGGGACCACTCCTGCAAAGATTGAACAAAGAAACAGATAAAAGGGGAAAGCTCAGACCTCCGGGGGAGACCAAAAGAATCCTGCTGCCCAGTTCAAGAGTAGCACAAAGGAAAATCAACGATGGGAGGAACCCCTGTGGAATCAACAACATCAAGCCTCAATGAAATCAACAAGGAGAAGATGGAATTTACATTCCACAACCAGATTTGCGTCTCTAAACTCTTCTCTTTGTTATTTACATTCTGCCATGTTTAGTATGTTTAGTTGCTGTTTTTATGTTTACTTTTGTTTGGTGTGATTTTAAGCTTAAAACATTGAGGACAATGTTTGATTTAAGTGTGGGGGGGGGTAACTAATGTTGTTGATACAAATTCGTGAGATTTTATCACCCATAACTTCAAATGTTGTTCCTTACTGTTTTAAGGCGTTTTTAAGTTGTTTTAGAGTATTTTAGTATGTTTTGTTTTTATAACTCCGAAAATACCATAAAAATTTGAAAAAAAAAATTGTTTTGAAAAGCCTAAAAAGAGTGTTTTGAGTCGTTTTTGTGTGTTTGTGTCTTAGGATACCTTCCAACACAATGACAAGGATTTGGTTTATAATTGCATGACGGTTAGAAAGAGTTATAAACATAGAGAAAAGTATGATTTACTCTTGGTATATGCTTGGTTATTGTTATAATGTATGACTTCACATGCAATCATAAAAGAAAAAAAAATTCGTTTTTGTAACATGCTTGAAGGAAGGAACTCAAACAAACGCTACAACCCTGAGAGACTTGAGCCTATAACGTTCTTTGGAGAGTTTAATCTGTGATTTCTTGTTTTCTAAAGTCGTTGCATGATCTCATTATTCTTTGCTTGGTTACTACTTAGAAGGCATTTCATCATATAGTTCCAAATGCTAGAACTCATGCCCATTTCATTCAAAGGATGTTATTGATTTGCATAACACATATTCAAGAAGAAGTTGTGTAGTGACCACCACCATAGCCAAATAGCCTTACTTCCCATACTTCGTATATGTTGTAAGTTTTAACCCCGTTGAGCCTTGTTTAGCCTTTATTCTTTGTTTACCCACATTTTCCTCACCTAGCCTAGTTTAGGACAATCCCCACCCTTGTTCTTAAAAGATAGTGAGCATGACTTAATTGAATTCCTTTTGAGTTACATTATGAAAGAAAATAAGTGTGGGGGAGAGAATGTTTAAGTGTTGATGTTTTGAGATTCAAAAGAAAAAAAAAAAAAAAAAAAAAAAAAAAAAAAAAAAAAAAAAGAGAAAAGAAAAAAATGAAAGAATAAGTGATTGAAGAAAGGTTCCAAAACACCAATTCTGGGTGTAAATTGTCTAAACTCTCCCTTTTTGTTCAAAAGTTGAGTTTTCATTCAAAAGTGAATTCTAAGTTGATTCAAATGCTTTGCTCACTATTTCTTTAAAAACCTTTGTTTTCCATATCCCTTCTTTGTTATCCACATACCCCAAGCCCCGTTACAACCCTTGACTTCTATCTTGAGTGTTGTGTATTTCAATTTGTGGAGTTTGAACTTGGTATGGGCTTATGGTGTCACTGGTTCTCGCGTCTAAGTAGTAGCATTCCATTCATGAGATCATATCTAAACATGCTTATTAACTCCAGAAAATGCTTTCCTTATTATAACATATGTGAGTGTTCGTCTACATGTTTACATCAATCTTCTCACATATACCTAGTGTAGGGTGTGTAGTCAGAAAATCTGTGTGAAAAACGAGAGTACATCTAGTAAGAAATTGAGGGAATTCTCTAAGGCATGTTACTACATTCAAAACATGGTTTTAAATGCTTAATTGTGAACTAGTATGTGGTGACTATGAATAAGAATGTACTTAAGTGTAAAGATGGCTCAAATCTGTGAGAATAATGATTTTTAATTTGTCATGTGCATTGGAAGTCCCTGATACGATTGTTGGAAGGTGTAGGTTGTGTTTTGTTCGTTTTGTCTAGTTTCGTGTTCTTTTGTTGTTTTGTTTTGCTCGAGGACTAGCAAAAGATAAGTGTGGGGGTATTTGATAGGAGCATATTCATGCGACTTAAATGGCTTGTTCTCGTGCATTTACGTTATGTTTCTTTAGTTATTTTAGTACTTTAAGCTATTTTCGTGTGTTTATAGGTCCAAAGGGCTAAAGGAGCAAAAAGATGCATTTTGGAGACTTTTGGAGCATTTTTGGGCATGGATTGGATAGCTTATCCATGGAGCCAAAGTTTGGACGAATTTGAAGGCCTTATTTTCACTTTGGACATAAAACAAAGGGCCTAGCCCATTCTCTCTTAAACCAACCCCAAGGCCATGCATTTCCTTCCAATTCCAAAACCCACAATCACTTCAAAGGCCATGCAAATCCATATTCAACACCTTAAACTACAACCATGCATCATTACACCACCTTCTCCATCTTTATTCCACATATCATTCACCACTTATCATATCATACATTCATTTATCACTTATCATAATCATTCACTTATCACTTAACATATCATGCACTTATCACTCATAATCACCTACAACATCCACCTACTTCACCTACAACATCCACCTACTTCACCTACAACATCCACCTACTTCACCTACAACCTCCACCTACTTCACCTACAACCTCCACTTACTTCACCAACCTCACACACTTACTTCACCTACAAATGACATAGCCATATGTTCCCTCCACTACTCCTATAAATACCCTTGCATTCATTCATTCCCCATTCAATTCACATCTCATTTCATACACAACACACCACAAACACATCCCTTTCTCTCTTAGCCGTGAGTCTCCCTTAGAATCCAAAAACCATCTTTCCATTTCCATCACTCCTCACTCCATTCCACACTTCCATTCCCCCAAACCAACTATCCTTAGACCTTATGCTACAATAAAGAGGAAGAGAAGAGGGCCTAAACGTTCATACAATTCAAGTTTGAGTTGTTGGAATGTTTAGGTGTTTCTTTGATTTCAATGTTTAATTTTAATTCTCTTTGTTTTGTATGAGGAACTAAACCCCCCTTTAGCTAGGGGGTGATTCGAAATTATGTTTATGTTTATAATATGATTTGATTACTCTTAATTACGTTTCATAAATTGTGAATTCAATTTGTTTAACTGTTTGATTGATAACCTATTTATGTATGTTTATTAAGAATGAACGCTTAATTTTCATGCATGAATTTGACGCTAGAATATAAGTGAGTTTCACGTAATAGTTATGAACTTATATTCACAAGTAGTGGAGGTTGCTTATAAACAATCGCGTTAAACAAATTCTTGGCATAAGTTTCATGCAATCATAGTAACGAATGCCTAGTCAACACTTATAGTTTTCATGATGCTTAATGATTCTTGCTTGTATCTCTATTATGCAATTCATGTAGGGAACTTGTGAGGAATGCTTTGGGTTGTCGTATGCAATCATCCAATTCATTAACTTAAGGAAAACTTGACGGTTAATTTAAGCGGACCTAATTAACCCGGGGTGTTGAGAATTCATGGTTTATTGAAATACAATTGGAAATCATTTTATTATGCAAGTGTAACATGTATGGAGATGAACCCCTTAGCTAGCCATACCATCCATTCATTTCCGTCAATTTCATATTTACAATTTGTTTTCTTTACAATCTATCCATTTTAGTTTAAATTCGTTAAAATCTAAATCCCCCTTTACTTTAATGTCAAATTAGTTAAAAATCAATTTAGTTTGTGTCTTTAAGAGTTTTGAGTCTTTTGAACTTGTTTGAATCTTTTGGTTTGTTTTAGTGTTTTAAAGTTTAGTTTTGCAATATTTGAGTCTAGTATAGTATTTTATTTTGTGTTTTTACGTTTTTGAGTCAAATCCAAGTGATTAACAATCCCTCCTAATCCCCGGTCCAGAACGATCCCTACTTGCACCTATACTACAATTTGACAAAAAGAGGGTTAATTTGTGTGCGTATAAATTCTCGCATCACTATCCAAAGGGAGTTTTGGAAGATGTGTTAGTGCAGGTTAATCATTTGATCTTCCCGGCGGACTTCTACGTACTTGAGATGGATGACTCGGACCATGCCCCTTCATTGCCCATCCTCCTCGGAAGGCCATTCAAGAAAACTGCTCGGACAAAGATTGACGTCTATAATGGCACGTTGACGATGGAATTTGATGGGGAAGTTATTAATTTTAATCTTTCTAATTCTATGAAGTACCCTAGTGAGAATCATTCATGTTTTGCTATTGATGTAATTGACTCTTTGTCGCAGGACTATTTTGACAAATTAAACAAAGATGCACTTGAATTGGTCATTGCACAAGGCATGCACAAGCAAAACATTGAAGCCACAACCATGGGAACCCACGGCATGCATGATCATTCTTTTGCCGTGCCCCCTAATGATGAGGTCATTGAGATGGTGGCTGCCCTCGAGTCATTGCCATTACAATCGGGTAAGTATTCGGACCCTATTTTAAGTTCAGTTTCGGCTAAGAAAATGCTTCCCTCAGTTGTGCAGCCACCTACACTTGAACTTAAGCCGTTGCCTAGTCATTTGAAGTACGTTTTCTTGGGCGAGGATGACACGTTGCCCGTCATTATTTCATCTTCACTCACAGCACAAGAAGAGAGCAAATTGGTACGAGTGCTTAAGGAGTACAAAACAGCAATTGGATGGACCTTGGCCGACATCAAGGGAATTAGCCCTACTACATGCATGCATCGCATACTTCTAGAGGAGGGGTCCAAAACATCCCGAGAGGCTCAACGCCGTCTCAACCCTCCGATGATGGAAGTTGTGAAGAAGGAGGTAATCAAGCTTTTGGATTGTGGAGTAATCTATCCAATCTCGGATAGTAAGTGGGTCTCACCCGTGCAATGTGTTCCGAAGAAATCTGGAGTGACTGTGGTTGCAAATGCCGAGAATGAACTTGTTCCTCAACGCATTCAAACCGGTTGGAGGGTGTGCATCGATTATAGGAAGCTAAACGCCGCAACAAGGAAGGATCACTTCCCACTGCCGTTCATCGACCAAATGCTTGAGAGGTTAGCCGGTTATGCTTTCTATTGTTTTCTTGATGGTTATTCTGGTTATAATCAAATTGTCATAACACCCGAAGATCAAGAAAAAACCACTTTTACATGCCCCTTCGGTACTTTTCCATATCGTCGCATGCCTTTTGGTTTATGTAATGCACCTGCTACATTTCAACGATGCATGATGAGCATATTTTCTGATTATGTTGAGAAAATCATTGAAGTGTTTATGGATGATTTTAGCGTGTTTGGTGATTCTTTTGATGGTTGCTTGCATAATCTTAGTTTAATCTTAAAACGTTGCGTTGAAACTAACCTTGTTCTTAATTGGGAAAAATGCCATTTCATGGTTAAACAAGGCATAGTTTTAGGTCATATAGTCTCTGAAAACGGTATTGAGGTTGATAAGTCGAAAATAGATCTTGTACGTCACTTACCCTCTCCAACTTCGGTTAGAGAGGTTCGTTCTTTTCTTGGCCATGCAGGATTTTATCGAAGGTTTATCAAGGATTTCTCGAAGGTTGCACAACCTCTTTGCCGTCTCCTACAAAAAGACGTGACGTTTGAATTCACCAAGGAGTGCACGGCATCATTCAACCAACTTAAGGAATTGTTGACCACGGCACCCATCATTGTTCCACCGGATTGGAGTCTACCTTTTGAGCTCATGTGTGATGCGTCCGACTATGCTTTAGGAGCTGTTTTAGGACAAAGAAAGGACAAGAGGCCGCATGTCATCTACTACGCCTCACGGACATTGAACGATGCACAATTGAACTACTCCACTACGGAAAAAGAACTTCTTGCCGTTGTCTTTGCTTTAGATAAATTTCGATCATATCTAATTGGTACTAAAGTAATTGTTTTCACTGATCATGCAGCTCTGAAGTACTTGCTCACTAAAAAGGAGGCCAAGCCACGGCTAATTCGATGGATGTTGCTACTTCAAGAGTTCGACATAGAGATTCGGGACAAGAAGGGAAGTGAAAACGTGGTGGCTGACCACCTAAGCTGAATGGTACACAATGAAGACGCCTTACCCATTGCCGAGACATTCCACGATGAACAATTGCTGTCCATTAAGGTTAGTGCACCTTGGTATGCCGATATTGTTAATTTTTTGGTGTCAAAACGTATTCCAAGTGAGTTCACTAGGCACCAACGTGATAAACTTAGGCATGATGCACGGTTTTATGTGTGGGATGATCCATACTTATGGAAATTTTGTCCCGATCAGATTATACGTCGTTGTGTGCATGATTCTGAATGTCATTCAATTTTGAGTTTTTGTCATACATATGCATGTGGAGGGCACTTTGGCACACAACGCACGGCCCTCAAAGTGTTACAATGTGGATTTTATTGGCCTAGTATTTTTAAGGATGCTAGAACATTTTGCTTAACCTGTGATAAATGCCAAAGAATGGGTGGTATTAGTGCAAGGGACCAAATGCCGCAGGTTTCTATCCTAAATGTTGAAATTTTTGATGTTTGGGGTATTGATTTTATGGGTCCCTTCCCTTCATCGTATGGTTTCATGTATATTTTGCTTGCGGTTGATTATGTGTCAAAATGGGTGGAAGCCAAGGCCACCCGGACTAATGATTCTAAAGTGGTTGCAGATTTTATTAGAACTAACATTTTTGCAAGGTTTGGAATGCCACGAGTGATGATTAGTGATGGAGGGTCACACTTTTGCAATCGGACCATTGAAGCGTTATTGAGGAAATACCATGTCACCCATAAGGTTTCTACACCTTACCATCCTCAAACGAATGGCCAAGCCGAGGTTTCCAACCGAGAGATCAAGCAAATACTTGAGAAGACCGTTGGGCCAACAAGGAAGGATTGGAGCTTACGGTTAGATGATGCACTTTGGGCGTATCGTACGGCGTACAAAACCCCCATTGGGATGTCCCCTTTTAGACTTGTCTATGGCAAGGCGTGCCATCTTCCCGTGGAGTTGGAGCATAAAGCTCTTTGGGCCGTCAAGAAGTTCAACATGCACTTAGATGAAGCGGGAAGTCTTAGGAAATTCCAATTGAATGAGCTTGATGAAATACGGCACGAGGCGTACGATAATGCACGCATTTACAAGCAAAAGACCAAAGCTTTCCATGACAACATGATCCGTGGGAAATCATTCTCAATTGGGCAGAAAGTGCTATTGTTCAATTCCCGTTTACGTTTGTTTCCCGGTAAGTTACGTTCTAAGTGGATTGGCCCATTTCTTATTACTAATGTTTTTGTTCATGGTGCAGTCCAAATCCAAAGCTTGAAAACGGGACAACAATTCAAGGTGAACGGGCATCGTTTGAAGCCCTATTATGACACCTTTGTGGAGCATGCCGTGGACGACATACCATTGGAAGCCGTGGGCCCTAGTAAGGAGTGAATGAGGTCTTCGTCCGGCTGTACGACGTTAAAGCAAGCGCTACTTGGGAGGCAACCCATGCATTCAACAAAGAAAGACCGAGAAAGCACTCCAATTCCAGATTTGCGTTCCTACACTCTTCTCTTTGTTGTTGATTTTGTTTCTGCCATGTTAGGTTGTTAGATGTTGTTTTTGTTTGTTATTTGTGTGAGTCTATGCTTGAAACATTGAGGACAATGTTTGATTTAAGTGTGGGGGGGGGGGGGGGTAACCAAAGTGTTTTGATGCAAATTCGTAGGGTTTTGTCACCCATAATTTCAAATGTTGTTTCTTGCTGTTTTTAGGTGTTTTTAGGCTGTTTTGGTGTGTTTTAGTGTTTGTTGTTCTAAAAATCCGAAAATCCCAGAAAAAATTGAAAAAATTGTTTTGAAAACCCAAAAAGAGTTGTTTTTAAGTTGTTTTTGTGTGTTTGCTTGTGTCTTAGGGTACCTTCCAACACAATGATGAGGATTCGGTTTGTAATTGCATGACTGTTAAAGAGAATGATTAACATGGATGAAAGTTTGATTTACTCTTTGTTTATGCTTGGTTGTGGTTATAACTTATGACTTCACATGTAATCAAAAAGAAGAAAAAAAATTAGTTTTTGTAACATGCTTGAAGGAAGGAACTCAAACAAATGCTACAACCTTGTGAGACTTGAGCCTAAACGTTTATTTGGAGAGTTAAAATCTGTGCATTCTTGTTTTCTAAAGTCGTTGCATGATCTCATTATTCTTTGCTTGGTTACTACTTAGAAGGCGTTTCATCATTTAGTTCCAAATACTAGAACTCATGCCAATTTCATTCAAAACATGTTATTGAATTGCATAACACATATTCAAGATGAAGTTAGTAGTTACCACCATAGCCAAATTGCCATATTTCCCTATTTCATTTGTTTTGTAGGATTTAACCCCGTTGAGCCTTGTGTAGCCTACTTTCTTTGTTAACCCACAATTATCCTCACCTAGCCTAGAGTAGGACCACCCATACCTTTGTTCTTGAAGCATAGTAAAAGCATAACTCAAAGATGAATTCATTTTGATCATTGCATTGTAGAAAACAAGTGTGGGGGAAGGATTCTTGATATATGGGTGTGCCAAAGTCTTGAATGAGGCACGGCAAACAAAAGAAAAAAAAAAAAAAAGAAGAGAAAAATTCGTGCAAAATAGAAAGGGAAAAAAAAAGAAAAAGTTGTGAATAGTATGAAAAGGAGTTGGAAGAGCATAAAATGAGCTCTAAGTTGTTGGTTATTGAAGAGAGGGTCCAAAACGTTGCATTTGACCCTAAGTATGCACGTGTATTCCCCGTTGTGTTTAAAGTTATTTTCTGCACTCTAAAGTGAATTCTAAGTATCAAGTTCATTGCTTTGCTTACTATTGTTTAAAGAACGTTTGTTTTATCCTTTACCTTTTTTTGTTAGCCAATACCCCTAGCCCCGTTACAACCCTTGACTTTAATCTTGAGTGTTATGTGTTTCAATTTGTGGAGTCTAAAATTGGTACGAGAATATGGTGTCACTGGTTCTCGCATCTAAGTACTAGCATTCCATTCATGAGATCATATTGATAAACATGCTTTGTAACTCCGAAAAGTGCTTTCTTTGTTATACATATATGTGAGCATTCGTTTTTATATTTACATCAATCTTCTCACATATAATTAAGTGTAGGGTGTGGAGTTAGAAAATCTGAGTGAAAATAGAGTGCATATCTTGTAAGGAATTGAGGAAATTCTCTAAGGCATGTTACTACATTCAAAATCATGTTTTATGTGGTTATTTGTGAACTAATGAGCAGTGACTATGATTAAGTAAAGACGTAAGCGTAAAGATGGCTAAAATCTGTGGGAATGATGATTTTTTAACATGTCATGTGCATTGGAAATCCCTGAGGCGATTGTTGGAAGGTGTAGGTTGTGTTTTACTCGTTTTACTTCGTTTATTTACTTTGTTTCATTTTGTTTTGCTCGAGGACTAGCAAAAGCTAAGTGTGGGGGAATTTGATAGGAGCATATTTATGCACCTTAGTTTAGCTTGTTTTTGTGCATTTATAGTGTTTTTCCTTAGTAAAGTAGTCTTTTAAGCTAGTTCTATGTGTTTTCAGGTTTTAAGGGCAAAGTATGCAAAAGGATGCATTTTGGAGCCTTTTGGAGCAAATTAGAGCTTGGAAGGGACATCATATGCTTGGAGCCAAGAGGATGGACGAAATTGAAGACTTGAAGATGATAATTACTACTTGAGCAAGGTTTCCTAGTTGAAGTAGGAAAGTCCCTGATGGAAGATGGTTTCCTAGTTGAATTAGGATTCCTAGTTAAAATGGGTTTCCTAGTTGAATTAGGATTCCTAGAAGAACAAAGTTTCCTACTCAAATAAGGTTTCCTACTTGATGAAGGAAAGTCAAAATCCAAATGGTCTCAAGTGAAGCAACAAAGAAGTTTTCCAAGTCCAAGAAGGAAAAGGAGTCCAAGATGAAGAAGGAATGACAAAGACAAGGTTTCCTAATCCTAATAGGCAAAGTTTCCATGTGCAATGAGGAGTCCTTATCCATTTAGGGCACCTTATCCTTGTTCTAGAAACCTTATCCTTGTTCTAGAAACCTTATCCTTGTTCTAGAACCCTTATCCATCCTTGCCATGAGTTTTCCTTGCATTAGAGGGTTTCTAGAAGCCCTAATCTGCCCTATCCTTTAAGTGCCGCCCCAAATCCTTCTAGAAAGCTGATTTCCCTTGCCTTGCAAGGCATTCTAGAAGCCTTATCACCTTATCTCCTTACCTGCCGCACCTAGGAAGCATTATCCCTTTCTATTTCTGATTTCTAAGCCTATTTCCTTGTGGATTTGGGTTATTCAAGTCCATATCTGATTACCCTAGGGTTTTAAGTGCCTATATATACTCATATTAACCCCTAGATCAGATCACCACCTCTCATACACATTCATTAATTTCAGAAATTCGTCCAACCCTCTCCACACCCTTGCCGCAGCCACCAAACACCTTTCTCCTTAGTTTTAAGCCTTGCCGCACCATCCCCTTCCCCTAAACACTACTACATCCCTCCATAACCATGCATCCATACACCTAAGGCCCTAAATCTGTCCCTAGACCTTTGCCGCACCAAGGAGGAGGAGAAGGAAGCTCGGAAGTTCATGCAATTCAAGTTCGCGTCGCTGGAATTTCTAGGTGTTTCTTTTCCCTTGATTTCAATGTTTAAATTCAATTCTCTTTGTTTTGTGCGTATGAGGAACTAAACCCCCCCCTTGGCTAAGGGGGGGATTCGAAATACATGTTTATGCTTGCGATATGATTTGATTACTTCTAATTGCGTTTCATAAGTTGTGAATTCAATTTACTTATCTATGTGAATTACATTGATTTATGTGTGTTGGTTGAGAGTGCACGCTTAATTATCATGCATAAATTGGATGCTAGGATATAAGGAAATTTCACCTAATCGTTATGGAATTATATTCACAAGTAGTAAAGGTTGATGATCTCAATCGCGTTAAGTAAATTCTTGGCATAAGTTTCATGCAATCATAGTAACAAGTGCTTCGTCAATGCTTATGGTTTTCATAGAACTTAATGATTCTTGCTTGTATCTCTATTATGCAATCATGTAGGGGACTTGTGGGGAATGTTTTGGGTTGTCGTATGCAATCATCCAATTCAATAACGTTAGGAAAATCTGAAGGTTAATTTAAGCGAACCTAATTAACTTGGGGCGTTGAGAATTCATGGGTTATTGAAAAGCAATTGGAAATCGTTTTATATGCAAGTATAACATGTGTGGAGATGAACCCCTTAGCTAGCCTTCATTCCATTCATTAAATCCAAATTCGTTTAAAAATCTGTTCGTTTTACAAAGTTTTAAGTTTTGTTTTCAAATTCGTCAAAACCTCAATCCCCCTTTACTTTAGTGTCCAATTTAGTTAGAAAGTGTCTTAGTTTGTGTTTCTAAGTGTTTTGAATCAATTTATTACCCAATTTCGTCCAAAGTAGTCAAAGTGCTCAAAACTGCCCAGATTGTGTTTTTAAGGCAGTTTTGAGTGTTTTGGTGCTGTTTTGAGTCTTTTGGTTTGTCTTAGTGTTTTAAACTTTAGTTTTGCATTCTTTGGGTCTAGTTTGGTGTTTTATATTGTGTTTTTACGTTTTTGAGTCAAATCCAAGTGATTAACAATCCCTCCTAATCCCCGGTCCAGAACGATCCCTACTTACATTCTTCACTACAATTGATAAAAAGAGGGTTTAATTTGTGTGCGTATAATTCTCGCATCAGACAACTTGGAGAAACAAGTGGGACAAATTGCCGAGTTCATGGGGCAATTTCGTGAGCAAGGAAGGTTGCCTAGCTCAACGGTGGTCAATCCGAAAGGTGGATTCGAATCTGCAAAAGCTATGCATTTGCGAAGTGGAAAGCAAGTCGGATCTGACCTCAAACCATCCAAATCACGTTCCAACGAGGAGGACGAGTTGAGAATTGAAGAGGAGGAGCAAAGGCCACTCACGGCCAAGGTGGAACCAAATGTGCCGCAAATTCCAAGTGATCCCTGATAGGAGCATATTCATGCGACTTAAATGGCTTGTTCTCGTGCATTTACGTTATGTTTCTTTAGTTATTCTAGTACTTTAAGCTATTTTCGTGTGTTTGTAGGTCCAAAGGGCTAAAGGAGCAAAAAGATGCATTTTGGAGACTTTTGGAGCACTTTTGGGCTAAGGATGGATAGCTTATGCTTGGCGCCAAAGTGTTGGACGAAATTGAAGACCTAATTGAAGACCAAAGTGTTGAAACCTTGTTCCCTTTAGTTTTAGGACATTTAAACCTTTCCAATTCCCTTATGCCGTGCATCTCCACCTTTCTCCCAAAACCATACACATGCATTCATTATTCATTCCCTCACACACTCCCGCATATCATTACTTATCATCACCACTTATCACTTATCATAACCACATATCATATCACTTATCACTTATCACTTATCATAACCACATATCATATCACTTATCATAACCACATATCATATCACTTATCACTTATCACTTATCATAACCACATATCATATCATCTTCCACACCCTTTAATCATTCAAACATACACCCATTCACCACCAGAAATCATCCTTGCCGTGCACATGCATACACACTTCATTTCAGCCACATGCAACCATTAAACATTCAATCATTTCACTCCACTTAATGCCGTGAGTTCCCATCAGATTTCCAACCTAATTCACATGCATTCCATCCTTTAATTCACCCACATGCACTCATAATCATTCACATCTTGCATTCACATGCATTTCCAACCTAATCACTCACCCACACAATCTGCAATCATTCAAACAAACACCATCATTGCCGTGCATCCCATTCCATCTCCCATTTCAGATTGCATTCCATTCATTCCAGCCAAGCCACATGCACTCCCTTTAATTAATTCATCCTAGCTGTCAAAGCACATGCACATTCACCCTAATCATTCACATACACAACCTGCACATTCTCCTTGCATTTCAGCCATTCCACATGCATTCATCATCATCACTCTAGCTTTAATTCACATGAACATTCAACATTCCAGAAATCCTCTCAAAACCGTGCATTATCCCTTTCATTTCTGTCAAAGCACATGCACTCCCAACCTTTAATCACATGCATAAATCAGCCACATGCATCTCCCATCACCATTTCAGATTTCCACCCACCTCCTAGCTGTCATGTTCCCTCTTATTTACCTATAAATAAGCATGCATTTCAGCCACAATTCATATAGACTCATTCATACACATTTCAGTCACAACACACTTCCATTTCAGAAATTCATCCATTGTACATACCACAAACACTTCCCCCATTGCCGTGAGTTTCTCCCTTATAATCCAAACACCACTCCTCTTCCATTTCCATCACTCCCCAAACCATTCACACCATCAAACTATCCTTAGACCTTGTGCTACAACGAAGAGGAAGAGAAGAGGGCCTAAACGTTCATACAATTCAAGTTTGAGTTGTTGGAATGTTTAGGTGTTTCTTTGATTTCAATGTTTAATTTCAATACTCTTTGTTTTGTACGAATGAGGAATGGAAGAGAAGAGGACCTAAACGTTCATACAATTCAAGTTTGAGTTGTTGGAATGTTTAGGTGTTTCTTTGATTTCAATGTTTAATTTCAATACTCTTTGTTTTGTACGCATGAGGAACTAAACCCCCCTTTGCTAGGGGGGAATTCAAAATATATGTTTATGCTTACATGTTGATTTGATTACTTCTAATTACGTTTCATAAGTTGTGATTTCAATTTGTTTAACCGTTTGATTGATAACTTATTTATGTATGTTTATTGAGAGTGCACGCTTAATTTTCATGCATGAATATGACGCTAGAATATAAGTGAGTTTCACCTAATAGTTACGAACTTATATTCACAAGTAGTGGAGGTTGCTTACAAACAATCGCGTTAAACGAATTCTTGGCATAAGTTTCATGCAATCCATAGTAACGAATGCCTCGTCAACACTTATAATTTTCATAGAGCGTAATGATTCTTGCTTGTACCTCTTCTATGCATTCATGTTGAGGACTTGTGGGGAATGTTTTGAATTGTCGCATGCATCATCCAATTCAATAACGTTAGGAAGATTTGAAGGTTAATTAGTGCATCACGGTTAACTTGGGGTGTTGAGCATCATGGTTTATTGAAATGCAATTGGAAATCATTTTATTATGCAAGTGTAACATGTATGGAGATGAACCCCTTAGCTCCCATCCATTCAATTCCATCACATTCATCTTTACTTTCTGTTTTTACTTACAATCTGTTCATTTTATTTAATTTCGTCAAAACCTAATTCCCCCTTTACTTTAATGTCCAATTTAGTTAGAAAGTGTTTTAGTTTGTGTTTATAAGTGTTGTGATTCAATTTGTTACATAAATTCGTCCAAATTCACCAAAGTGCTCAAAACTGCCCAGAAAGTGATTTTAAGGCAGTTTTGAGTGTTTTGGGTGATGTTTGAGTCTTTTGGTTTGTTTTAATGTTTTAAGTGTTTAGTTTCGTATTCTTTGAGTCTAGTTTAGTGTTTTAAACTTTATTTTACGTTTTTGAGTCAGTTTCCAAGTGATTTTGTAATCCCTCCTAATCCCCGGTTAAGAACGATCCCTACTTATATCTATACTACAATTGTCAAAAAGAGGGTTTAATTTGTGTGCGTATAAATCTCGCATCAATCCCAAGTCGTCCAATTCATCCAATAAAGGTAAACACGTGTCAAGTTCGGTTCCTACTAATGATTTTCCTGCGAATGTTCCTTTTCCTAGTAGGTTTAAGCAAACAAAGAAAGAAGAAGCGGAAAAGGACATTTTGGAGACGTTTCGGAAAGTTCAAGTCAATATCCCCCTTTTGGATGCAATCAAGCAAGTGCCGAGGTACGCCAAGTTCTTGAAGGAACTTTGCACTAATAGGAGGAGGATTTCGACCAAGGAGGTTGTAGAAATGGGTGAAAACGTCTCAGCCATTTTGCAACGCAAACTGCCCCCTAAATGCAAAGATCCGGGTAGTTTCACAATTCCGTGTGTTATTGGTAATTCTAGGTTTGAATCTGCTATGTTAGACTTAGGTGCATCCATAAATGTCATGCCATATTCAATTTATGCATCTATGAACCTAGGAGCGTTGAAAAATGATGGTGTTATTATACAATTGGCCGATAGATCTAATGCCTATCCAAAGGGAGTTTTGGAAGATGTTTTAGTGCAGGTTAATCATTTGATCTTTCCGGCGGATTTCTACGTACTTGAGATGGATGAATCGGACCATGCCCCGTCATTACCCATTCTCCTTGGAAGGCCATTCATGAAAACAGCTCAAACAAAGATTGATGTGGCCAAGGGAGTATTAACAATGGAGTTTGGTGGTGATCTAATTAAATTCAATGTTTATGACTCTATTAAGAAGCCTAATGATGTTCGTTCTTGTTTTGCCATTGATATGCATAAGGATATAGGGCAGGAACAATCCACACCTATCAAGAAGGATGCATCAAGAACCACCATTGAAGAGGGAATTGGAGTGGTTGCCCTAAAACCACCCAATCTGGTCGAGAGTAGCCATAATGAAATTGTTGATAGGGCTACCACTTTTGAGCTTCCATCACGATATGTTTGTAAGTCTCCAACCCCAATTCCAATTCCCATTTCAACTAATAGGTTGTTACCTTCTTTGGTGCAGGTTCCAAATCGATTTCAAGGTGGTGGGAGCATTTACATGAACTATAGGAACCAAAATACCACCATTAGGGAGGATCACTATCCCCTCCCATTCATAGAGCCATATTACAAAAGTGTTGAAGGGCAAGTTGTGGAGGACATCCCACTCCATGCCGTGGGCTCCAAGAGAGGATAAGAAGAATGTTCGTCCGGCTGCACGATGTTAAAGCAAGCGCTACTTGGGAGGCAACCCATGCATTCAACAAAGGAAGACCGAGAAAGCACTCCAATTCCAGATTTGCGTTCCTAAACTCTTCTCTTTGTTGTTGATTTTGTTTCTGCCATGTTAGGTTGTTAGATGTTGTTTTGTTTGTTTGTTTGTTATTTGTGTGAGCCTATGCTTGAAACATTGAGGACAATGTTTGATTTAAGTGTGGGGGGGTAACCAAAGTGTTTCGATGCAAATTCGTAGGGTTTTGTCACCCATAATTTCAAATGTTGTTTCTTGCTGTTTTTAGGTGTTTTTAGGCTGTTTTGGTGTGTTTTAGTATTTGTTGTTCTAAAAACTACAAATGTTGTTTCTTGCTGGTTTTAGGTGTTTTTAGGCTGTTTTGGTGTGTTTTAGTATTTGTTGTTCTAAAAATCCGAAAATCCCAGAAAAAATTGAAAAAATTGTTTTGAAAACCCAAAAAGAGTTGTTTTTAAGTTGTTTTTGTGTGTTTGTTTGTGTCTTAGGGTACCTTCCAACACAATGATGAGGATTCGGTTTGTAATTTTATGAATTCACATGTAATCACAAAGGAAAAAAAAATCAGTTTTTGTAACATGCTTGAAGGAAGAAACTCAAACTAACGCTACAACCCTGAGAGACTTGAGCTTATAACGTTCTTTGGAGAGTACAATCTGTGATTTTTTGTTTTCTAAAGTCGTTGCATGATCTCATCATTCTTTGCTTGGTTGCTATTTAGAATGCATTTCATTATAGTTCCAAATACTAGAACTCATGCCCATTTCATTCAAAGCATGGTATTGATTGCATAACATACAATAAGATGAAGTTGTTAGTCAAGCCAGAGCCAAAAAGCCTACCCCTTTTCATATGTATTGTAGGATTAACCCTCTTGAGCCTTTTCAAAGCCTATTTTCTTTGTTAGCCACATTATCCTCACCTAGCCTAGATTAGGACTTTCCATACCTTTGTTCTTAAAAGGATAGTAAAGCACGACTTAGGGTGAACTCCTTTGGTCAATTTATGGCAGAAAACGAGTGTGGGGGAAGATGATAGGGCACGAAAAAGAAAAAGAAAAAAAAAAAAAAGAAGAAAAGAAGAAAAATTCGTGGAAAAATCAAAAGAAAATAGAAAAGTGTTCAAAAGAAAGAAAAAGAGTTGAAAAATAAGTGAGAATGAACTCACAAGTGTTGGTTGTTGAAGGAAGGGTCCAAAAGAGTGAAATTGACCCTAAATGTTGCATGAATCTTCCCTTGTGTGTACAAATTGATTTCGGCCATTTGAAGAGAGTTTAAGTGTCAAATTCATTACTTTGCTTACTATTGCTTTAAGAACTTTTGTTTATCCTTACCTTTCTTTGTTAGCCAATACCTTAGCCTCCTTACTGTTGATGTATATTTCCTTCCTAATGCTAGAATATATTTAGTATAATGGCATAAGCAAGGGTGTCGAATCCACAGGGACTAATTGGACCTATGTAATTACTTGTTTTGCAAGAACTCTAAGAAATGAATCAAACTAAACAAACTAGGCAGATTTGGAAATGAATCAAACTAGTCTAAATAGACAGATTTGTTGTTGTAACTTGAAAGCATGAGAAAATGAAGTAAACACAAATAAATGAATCAACAACTAATGTAATGGGATAGTATCAATGGAAATGAAGCTAGGGATTCGGTTTCACCATTGCTCAACTAAGTCCATGTTTGTCAAGTTAGTTTGTACTCATTCATCTACCTATTTCTTGAGTTTGTTTCACTTGGATATGATCAACCATATGATGTGTGGATTTGATCAAATGTCTCTAATCATGAACCTAATTGTGATGTGCAACTTTGGTTCATAATCAAGATTATGTAATGTACAAGAAACTTTCATAAAACCAAAGGGAATAACTCGGCAGGATGTGTGCTAAACACTCCCTTCATTCATTCACATATCTACCAAGATTATGCATGATGTGTGTTCTAATCTTGGCTACACAACTTTGTGATTAATTCAAATGATGATCAAACATTAAAATCAACACACAAAGTCACCATTAAAACAGAAAATGAAACAAGAAATAGATGGACAAACTGAGCATTCTAACTTAATTACATGGCAAACTTTGCAAGGTTACATCGAATCCCTAGAGGAAGATTAGTTACAATTCATGTTTACAAATGATTTAACATAAAAATATAAAACATGAATGAACATAGAATTAATAAGAAGAAACCCTTGAAGCAAAACTGATGTTGAAGTCCTTGAAGAGTTCCTTGGTGTTGCTTCTCCAAATGTGGTGCGGATGAAGGTAGAATGGCTTGGTTGAATGGTTTCTGCCCTTGGGACAGAAAATGGACAGAGAATGGAGTGAAATGGGAGAGGTTATGGGTGTGTAATGGACTGGTTCAAGAAGAAAACTTGCGGACCCCTTCTTATGTCCAATGAGACTTGTTTTATCAAAAAGAATGTGTCCCCAACAATCAGATTGGATCTTGCATTTGTTTAACTCAGATGGCTGAGCATAAATCAGATGGAATGATGGGTTTCTGAGGTAGTGGACGCATGGCATGGACAAGGTCTGCAAGCATGTGGTTTGTTTAATCAAAATGCATGTGCCCTTGTTGCAACAAGTGAGTGGAACCTGCAAAGGTGAATTGGAGCACCAGAAAATGTTTATACAAATCTGGAAATGGGAAGAACACACGGCATGGACAAAGGGATGGGTTGGATTTCTGAAATGATGGCTGCAAGGAGTTACTTGTTTAATCACAATGCATGTGAATTTCTGTAAAGATGAAGTGTAGAAATGTAATGGAGTGCACTGAATGGATGTTTGTGTTTGTTGGTGTCAAAATGGCTTAAATGAATTACGTGATGGAAATGGGATTGTGAGGAATCTGATTTGGTGCTAGAATTGCATCAAATGATGGGATGATATGGGAACACACGGCCAAGGTTGTGACATGCATGTGAATGCATGTTTTGATGTTGGAACCACATAGGTGACATCCATGTTTTTGCTTTGTTTAGAATCACCCAATATGGCCGAATTGCATCTCTTAACACTTCACATCTTTTCTGGAATGTTTTTACTTCATTTGCCTTCCCATTGATCCAAGTTCACCCTTGGCTGCACACTAACACCAAATAATGTAAAATGCAACTAGTTTAATCCAAAACAATCACAAAGACACCAAATAAGAAAGATATAAATGCATGCAAAATGTGACTTATCACTTACAACCCTCAACTTCTATCTTGATGTTATGTGTTCAATATGTGGAGTTTGAATTTGGTACGAGAATATGGTGTCACTGGTTCTCGCATCTAAGTAGTAACGTTCCATTCATGAGATCATATCTAAACATGTTATTAACTTCGGAAATTGCGTTCTTCGTTATACATATATGTGAGCATTCGTTTTTATATTTACATCAATCTTCTCACATATAACTAGTATAGGGTGCGTGGTCAGAAAATCTGTGTGAAAATTGAGTGCATATCTAGTAAGGAATTGAGAAAATTCTCTAAGGCATGTTACTACATTCAAAATCATGTTTTAAGTGGTTATTTGTGAACTAATGAGTAGTGACCATGATTAAGCATGTGCTCGAGTGTAAAGATGGCTAAAATCTGTGGAATGATGATTTTTAACATGTCATGTGCATTGGAAATCCCTGAGGCGATTGTTGGAAGGTGTAGGTTGTGTTTTATTCGTTTTACTTCGTTTATTTACTTTGTTTCATTTTGTTTTGCTCGAGGACTAGCAAAAGCTAAGTGTGGGGGAATTTGATAGGAGCATATTTAGGCGACTTACTTAGCTTGTTTTCATGCATTTATGTTATTAATTCATAGTTGGTTTAGTCTTTTAAAGTATTTTCGTGTGTTTTTAGGTTCTAATGGCAAAGGAAGCAATAAAGTGCATTTTGAGGCTATTTGGAGCATTTTTGGGCATGGATTGGATAGCTTAACCATGGAGCAAAGAGGATGGACGAAATTGAAGACTAGAAGAGTTAGGAATGGCTACAAATCTGGTGGAAGAAGTCCTAATACAATGAAGATAAGGAAGAAGCAAGAAACAAGGAACCTTATCCAACCTTATCTTATCCTATCCTAGAAACCTTATCCTATCCTATCTCTAACATTATCCTATTCTATCCTATCCAAATCAGGTGGGGGCTTAAACCTAGCTAATTAGGGGGAATCAATTACACATTTAAGCACCTAATTCAGTTTCTAGAAACCTTATCCTTGTTCTAGAACCCTTATCCATCCTTGCCGTGAGTTTTCCTTGCATTAGAGGGTTTCTAGAAGCCCTAATCTGCCCTATCCTTTAGTGCCGCACCTATCCCTTCTAGGAAGCTGATTTCCCTTGCCTTGCAAGGCATTCTAGAAGCCTTATCACCTTATCTCCTTACCTGCCGCACCTAGGAAGCATTATCCCTTTCTATTTCTGATTTCTAAGCCTATTTCCTTGTGGATTTGGGTTATTCAAGTCCATATCTGATTACCCTAGGGTTTTAAGTGCCTATATATACTCATATTAACCCCTAGATCAGATCACCACCTCTCATACACATTCATTAATTCCAGAAATTCGTCCAACCCTCTCCACACCTTTGCCGCAGCCACCAAACACTTTTCTCCTTAGTTTTAACCTTTGCCGCACCATCCCCTTCCCCTAAACACCACTATATCCCTCCATGACCATGCATCCATACACCTAAGTGATAGGAGCATATTCATGCGACTTAAATAGCTTGTTCTCGTGCATTTACGTTATGTTTCTTTAGTTATTTTAGTACTTTAAGCTATTTTCGTGTGTTTGTAGGTCCAAAGGGCTAAAGGAGCAAAAAGATGCATTTTGGAGACTTTTGGAGCACTTTTGGGCTAAGGATGGATAGCTTATGCTTAGAGCCAAAGTGTTGGACGAAATTGAAGACCTAATTGGAGCCAAAGTGTTGGAACCTTGTTCTCTTTAGTTTTAGGACATTTAAACCTTTCCTAATCCCAATCATGCCATGCATAACACACATCCATTCTAACACATTGTTTTTGCACATGCATTTCCTTCATTAGTTAACCCACATATCATATCACTTATCACTTAACATGCACCCATCACCTAACACAACACTTTTAATTCACATGCATATCTATTCTTTAAATCAGCCACATGCATTCATTTTCACCATCATTGCCGTGCACATTCCTTCCCATTTCCACCTTTCATTTCAGCCACATGTCTTCATCATTGCAGCCACCATTCACTCTTTAATCCACATGCATTCACACCCACTTCACACAAACAGCAATCACATGCAAACACATGCATTTCCAAACCCAAACACCCAATGCCGTGAGTTCCCATTGCATTTCCAGCATATTCACATGCATTCCATCCCTTAAAACATCCCACATGCCATTGTCATTCCACTTTAGCTTTAATTCACATGCACATTCATTCATTCAGAAAATACATCCTTAGCTTTGCACATGCATTCACTCACCACAAACAAGTCACATGCATTCATAAACATATCTAGCTGTCATTGCACATGCATTCCTTTAATCCACATGCATCTCCATAATCAATCAAAAACATCCCATGCCGTGCACATTCATACACTTTCACATGCATCTTGGCAGATTTCACATGCACACACATGCATTTTCAGCACCAACAACACTTATTGCCAAGCACATTCACTCACCATACCATTCCAGCATTAGCACATGCAACCTAGCTGTCATGTTCCCCCCCATTTCACCTATAAATACTCATTCATTCATCTCATTTCAGACACAATTCATTCACAACAGAAATTGGTCCCTTGGGGCCGTGCCCTTCACAAAGTCCATCCATTCCATTCATAAACTCATCCATTGCAGAAATGTAGACCATCAAACCATCTTTGTGCCGTGCTCTCCCTTACAATCCAAATACCATCCTTCCATTTTCACCACTCCCCAAACCATTCACACCATCAAACTATCCCTAGACCTTGTGCTACAACGAAGAGGAAGAGAAGAGTGCCTAAACGTTCATACAATTCAAGTTTGAGTTGTTGGAATGTTTAGGTGTTTCTTTGATTTCAAGGTTTAATTTCAATACTCTTTGTTTTGTACGAATGAGGAATGGAAGATAAGAGGGCCTAAACGTTCATACAATTCAAGTTTGAGTTGTTGGAATGTTTAGGTGTTTCTTTGATTCTCTTTGTTTTGTACCATGAGGAACTTCCTCTTTCGACATCAGTTTTGCTTTAAGGGTTCTTTCTTCTTAATCCTATGTTCACTCATGTTATATATTTGTATGTCAAACCTTTTGTAAACATGAAGTGTAACTAATCTTTCTATAAGGATTCGATGTAGCCTTGCAAGAGTGCCATGTAGTTAATTCAGAATTCTCATTTAATCTATCTATTTCTTGTTTCATTCTCCTATTTAATTGTGACTTAGTGTGTTGATTTTAGTGCTTGATCCTCATTTGAATTAACCACAGGTTGTTTAGCCAAGATTAAAGCACACATCATGCATAATCTTGGTGGATATGTGAATGAATGAAGGGAATGTTTTGCAAACATCCTGCCGAGTGTTCCCTTTGGTTTTGTGAAAGTTTCTTATGCACTACATATTCTTGATTAGGAACCAAAGTTGCACATCACAATTAGGTTCATGATTAGGGACATTTGATCAAGTCCACACATCATATGGCTGATCATATCTAAGTGAAACAAACCCAAGAAATAAGTAGAGGGATGAGTATAATCTGACTTAACAAGCATGGACTTGGCTTAGCAATGGTGAAATCGAATCTCTAGCTTCATCTCCATTTGTGCTATCTCTTTTTATTAGCTGTTGATTCATTCATTTTGTGTTTATTTCATTTCCTTATGCTTTAATTTACAATCTGTCATTTAGTTTAATCAAAACATAAATCCCCCTTTACTTTAATGTCAAATTAGTTAGAAATCATTTTAGTTTGTGTTTCTAAGTGTTTTGATTGATTTTATTTCCCAAATTCGTCCAAAGTAGTCAAAATGCTCAAAACTGCCCAGATTGTGTTTTTAAGGCAGTTTTGAGTGTTTTGGTGCTGTTTTGAGTCTTTTGGTTTGTTTTAGTGTTTTAAGTGTTTAGTTTTACATTCTTTGAGTCTAGTTTAGTATTTTATATTGTGTTTTTACATTTGAATCAAGCCATAATCTTAATTTCGTCCAACTTTGGATTTAAGGTCAGAAACTGCCTAGTTAGTGTTTTTAGGCAGTTTTGAGTTTTTTTAACTTTGTTTTTACGTTTTTGAGTCAAATCCAAGTGTTTAACAATCCCTCCTAATCCCCGGTCCAGAACGATCCCTACTTACATATATACTACAATTTGACGAAAAGAGGGTTTAATTTATGCGCGTATAAATTCTCGCATCACTAAGGCCCTAAACCTATCCCTAGACCTTTGCCGCACCAAGGAGGAGGAGAAGGAAGCTCGGAAGTTCATGCAATTGAAGTTCGCGTCGCTGGAATTTCTAGGTGTTTCTTTTCCTTTAATTTCAATGTTTAATTTCAATTCTCTTTGTTTTGTGCGTATGAGGAACTAAACCCCCCCTTGGCTAGGGGGGGATTCGAAATACATGTTTATGCTTGCGATATGATTTGATTACTTCTAATTGCGTTTCATAAGTTGTGAATTCAATTTACTTATCTATGTGAATTACATTGATTTGTGTGTGTTGGTTGAGAGTGCACACTTAATTATCATGCATAAATTGGATGCTAGGATATAAGGAAATTTCACCTAATCGTTATGGAATTATATTCACAAGTAGTAAAGGTTGATGATCTCAATCGCGTTAAGTAAATTCTTGGCATAAGTTTCATGCAATCATAGTAACAAGTGCTTCGTCAATGCTTATGGTTTTCATAGAACTTAATGATTCTTGCTTGTATCTCTATTATGCAATCATGTAGGGGACTTGTGGGGAATGTTTTGGGTTGTCGCATGCAATCATCCAATTCAATAACGTTAGGAAAATCTGAAGGTTAATTTAAGCGAACCTAATTAACTTGGGGCGTTGAGAATTCATGAGTTATTGAAAAGCAATTGGAAATCGTTTTATATGCAAGTATAACATGTGTGGAGATGAACCCCTTAGCTAGCTTCCCATCCATTCAATTCCATCAAATTCGTTTTTACAATCTGTTCTAATTTAAAAAGTTTGTTTTGTTGTTAAATTCGTCCAAAACCAATCCCCCTTTACTTTGTTGAGTCATAGTAGTTAGAAATCACTTTAGTTTGTAGTTTTGAGTGTCTTAGGTCAAGTTAAAACCAATTTTCGTCCAAAGTTGTGTCTAGTGTTCAAAACTGCCCAGATTGTGTTTTTAAGGCAGTTTTGAGTCTTTTGGTTTGTTTTGGTGTTTTAAAGTTTAGTTTTGCATTCTTTGAGTCTAGTATAGTGTTTTATATTGTGTTTTTACGTTTTTGAGTCAAATCCAAGTGATTAACAATCCCTCCTAATCCCCGGTCCAGAACGATCCCTACTTACATTCTTCACTACAATTGATAAAAAGAGGGTTTAATTTGTGTGCGTATAATTCTCACATCAAATTTTGGCGCCGTTGCCGGGGATTAGCAACTTTGCTAATCCCTTGGATTGTTATTTTCGTTTTCTTATTAGATCAGATTCTTATGTTATTTTGTTCCTTGTTTTAGGTACTTGTTTATGACTCGGAGTTCTAATCCGGTTCACGAACATATTTTAGACTTTGACGACGATTTTGAGCGTGAGTTGAGACGTAAGAGGAAGAACCCGGAACCTAGTGAATCAAGTGCAAGTTCCGAGTCCGTTTCTGAATTTGAAGAAGAAGTGGAAGACATGGCAGCGGACAACCGAACAATCAAGGAGCTTTCCGCTTCGGGATTGGCCAATGCCGCACCCTTGTGCATCCAATACCCAAGGGCGGCTCAAGACAAGACGGCCGAGTTCGAATTGAAGTCAAGCCTGTTACATCACATTCCGAAGTACCATGGGCTATCCATGGAAGATCCGAACAAGCACTTGAAGGAGTTTGAAGTCGTTTGCTCAAGCATGACTCCGGTGAACGTGGATGAGAGCATCTTGAAGATGAAGGCCTTTCCCTTTTCTCTCCAAGAGAAAGCGAAAGATTGGTTGTACGAATTGGCTCCCGGAACTGTCACATCATGGGAGAGCATGAAACGAGCTTACTTGGAGAAGTTTTTCCCAACTTCTCGAGTCATCCTCCTACGAAAAAGGATAAGTGGAATTCAACAAGATGAAGGTGAATCCTTTCCTACTTATTATGAACGTTTTAAATCTCTTGTTGCTTCATGTCCACAACATCAAATGAAGGAGGAACTACTTCTACAATATTTTTACGAGGGACTTCTACCTATTGAACGTCAAATGCTAGATGCCTCAGCGGGAGGAGCATTGGTGGACAAGACCCCCACGGCTGCAAAGACCTTGATTGCTAATCGAGCATTGAACGCTCAACAATACGGAGGCGTTGGACAGAGGAGTACCCTACGGCAACACCAAGTCAATGAGGTAAGTACCATAACCGAACTTCAAAATCAAATGGCTAACCTCACTACTTTGCTTTCTCAGGTGATGGACGGTCCAAAAGTCCAAACCGTAGCTTCTTGTGGTGTGTGCTCCATGCAAGGACATCCCACGGATAAGTGCCCATAATTGATCGAGAATGGAGGGTGGGAGACATTCAATGCCGTGGGATATGGGAATCAATACCAAAATCGTGGTGACCCCTTCTCCACTACCTACAATCCCGGTTGGCGTGACCATCCAAATTTCAAATGGCGGGACCCCCAACAAGGTCAACAACAAAGCGGATTTAGGCAACAACCCCCAGGTTTCTATCAAAAGCCGTTGGCACCACCACAAGCCCAAGCACAACCTGCCCAAAGCAATGTAGGTAATTCAAGTGATAATGATAAGATTTTTCAATTACTTACTACTTTGACGCAGGAAGTCCAAACTCAAAACAAAGAGAGGCAAATCCAAGACAAGAGGGTGGACAACTTGGAGAAACAAGTGGGACAAATTGCCGAGTTCATGGGGCAATTTCGTGAGCAAGGAAGGTTGCCTAGCTCAACGGTGGTCAATCCGAAAGGTGGATTCGAATCTGCAAAAGCTATGCATTTGCGAAGTGGAAAGCAAGTCGGATCTGAACAATAAAACACTAAACTAGACTCAAAGAATGCAAAACTAAACAATAAAACCCTAAAACAAACCAAAAGAATCAAAACAGCCCCAAAACACTCAAAACTGCCTTAAAAATACTTTCTGGGCAGTTTTGAGCACTTTGACTAATTTGGACGAATTTGAGTAATAACTTGAATCAAAACACTTAGAAACACAAACTAAGACACTTTCTAACTAAATTGGACACTAAAGTAAAGGGGGATTTAGTTTTTGACGAAATTAAATAAAATGCACAGATTGTAATTAAAACAGATTGTAAAGATGAATTTGATGAAAATATGGATGGAATGCTAGCTAGAAGGTTCTTCTCCACACATGTCACACTTGCATACAAGATGATTTTCAGTTGGTCTTTCGATGAATTATGAAACTCAACACCCCGGGTTAATTAGGTCCGGTCCTCTTTCTTCTTCTCCTTGCTGCGGCAGAGATGGTGTGGGTGATTTTTGGATGTTATTTTGGGTAGGGAATGGATTTAGGGAGATGAAGTGGTGCGGCAACGGGTTGTGGAAGGTGTATGAAGGTTGGATGGTGGCTGGAATGGTGGGGGAAGGCTGCGGCAAGGTTGGATGGTGGCTGGAATTGATGGAGAAGCTACGGCAAAGGGGGAAGATGAATGGGTGGCTGCGGCTTAGGTGGGATCATTAGGTTTTGGTGGCTGAATGATATGAATGATAAGTGAATCAGAGAAGAGAGAGCTAGGGTGAATAAAAGGGTGCGGCTGATATGGATTTTTGGGTTCTTAGGGTGAATGATTGGGGACTTGCGGCTGAGATGGAATTAGTGGCTGAATGAAAATTGTCAATGAGTAGAATAGGGTGCGGCTAGGTTGTAAAAATGTGTAGGGTTTCAGAAAATAAACCCTAGCTTATTAAAATTAAATTAAAGTTAATTCAAAGGCTTACAAAATTAGGAAATTAAATCAGAAATATAAAGGTGCGGCTAGGATTGAATTTGGGAGAGAAATAGGTTTAATTCAGAAATAAAAGGACAAGGTGCGGCTAAGGTTTAAAAGCATGTGTTTTAAGTGCAAACCTAGGACAAAATTGCCCTCCCTTGCACGGCAAGGGTGTTTAAGGGGCCTAGGGCCTTCGTTTTGTGTCCTAAAGTGCCTACAAGGCCTTCAAAGTGGCTAGAAAATACGGACGTTTAAGATTAGGAAAGGTTACCAAAACGGGAAACCTAGGGTTAACTTTCCTATTTCAAGTAGGAATCCTTGTTTGAGTAGTGATAGGAGCATATTCATGCGACTTAAATGGCTTGTTCTCGTGCATTTACGTTATGTTTCTTTAGTTATTTTAGTACTTTAAGCTATTTTCGTGTGTTTTTAGGTTCATATGGCTAAGGAAGCAAAAAGATGCATTTTGGAGCAAAATTGGACTTGGAATGGATAGCTTATGTTTGGTGCAAAAGGAATGGACGAAATTGAAGGATTCCTAATCCATTGCAGCCACATGCACCCATAATCATTCACACCTTGCAGCCACATGCATTCACTCTTCATAAATCAGCCACATGCACTCATCATCATAACCTAGCTGTCATGTTTCCCCTTTCATCATTCCCTCACATTCTTTAAATCAGCCAACACATGCATCCACCTTTCTCCCATTAGATTTCCAACATTGCACATGCATTCCCCTTACAATTTCAGCCATCCTAGCTGTTTTGCACATGCATTCACTTAACCTAGCTGTCATGTTCCCTCTCCCATCCATTCATCTCCCTATAAAAACCATACACACTTCACACAACATGCATTCATTCTCATTCACTCTTCCATATTCCAGAAATTCGTCAAAACCTCTCCACACCCTTGCAGCAGCCACCAAAACACTTTTCTCTTCCCTATTAATCCAAACACCACTCCCCAAACCATTCACACCACCAAACCTCACCTTAGACCTTGTGCTACAACAACGAGGAAGAGAAGAGTGCCTAAACGTTCATACAATTCAAGTTTGAGTTGTTGGAATGTTTAGGTGTTTCTTTGATTTCAAAGTTTAAATTCAATTCTCTTTGTTTTGTACGTATGAGGAATGGAAGAGAAGAGTGCCTAAACGTTCATACAATTCAAGTTTGAGTTGTTGGAATGTTTAGGTGTTTCTTTGATTTCAAAGTTATGAGGAAATAAACCCCCCTTTGTTAGGGGGTGATTCGAAATATATGTTTATGCTTGCATTTTGATTTGATTACTTCTAATTGCGTTTCATAAGTTGTGATTTCAATTTGTTTAACCGTTTGATTGATAACTTATTTATGTATGTTTATTGAGAGTGCACGCTTAATTTTCATGCATGAATATGACGCTAGAATATAAGTGAGTTTCACCTAATAGTTACGAACTTATATTCACAAGTAGTGGAGGTTGCTTATAAACAATCGCGTTAAACGAATTCTTGGCATAAGTTTCATGCAATCCATAGTAACGAATGCCTCGTCAACACTTATAATTTTCATAGAGCGTAATGATTCTTGCTTGTACCTCTTCTATGCATTCATGTTGAGGACTTGTGGGGAATGTTTTGAATTGTCGCATGCATCATCCAATTCAATAACGTTAGGAAGATTTGAAGGTTAATTAGTGCATCACGGTTAACTTGGGGTGTTGAGAATTCATGGTTTATTGAAATGCAATTGGAAATCATTTTATTATGCAAGTGTAACATGTATGGAGATGAACCCCTTAGCTAGGTTCCCATCCATTCAATTCCATCTATTTCATATTTACATTCTGTTTTTACTTACAATCTGTTCATTTTATTTAATTTCGTCAAAACCTAATTCCCCCTTTACTTTAATGTCCAATTTAGTTAGAAAGTGTTTTAGTTTGTGTTTATAAGTGTTGTGATTCAATTTATTACATAAATTCGTCCAAATTTGTGTTTGTGCTCAAATCTGCCCAGAAAGTGGTTTTTAGGCAGATTTGAGTGTGTTTGTGTTGTTTTGAGTCTTTTGGTTTGTCTTAGTGTTTTAAAGTTTAGTTTTGCATTCTTTGAGTCTAGTATAGTGTTTCATATTTTTATTTTACGTTTTTGAGTCAAATCCAAGTGGTTAACAATCCCTCCTAATCCCCGGTCTAGAACGATCCCTACTTATACTTATACTACAATTGACAAAAAGAGGGTTTAATTTGTGTGCGTATAAATCTCGCATCAAATTTTGGCGCCGTTGCCGGGGATTAGCAACTTTGCTAATCCTTTGGATTGTTATTTTCGTTTTCTTATTAGTTTTAGTTTTAGTTTCTTTTATGTATTTCAGTTTTAGTTTTTGATTTGTATTTGGTTTGTCGATTTTAAGTACTAGAGAAGCACAACATGGCACTAGATAATGCTTCTCTTTTGTCACAGCTCATGGAAAAGTCCCAAATGCAAAGCGTTGGTACATTTTCAAGGAATGATGGGTTTTCCAATACTTACAATTCGGATTGGAGTGATCATTCAAACTCTATGTGGTGGGAACCTCAACATGTTCAACAAGAAGGATATTGGCAGCCATATGAGGAGTTCTATTCAAGACCTATGCAGCCACCACAACCTCATATTCAATATGCCCAACCAAACTCAAGTTCGTCAATAGATTATAATCAAAAGCTTAATGAATTAATTTGTTTGGTGCAGGGCTCACAAAATCAAGACAATGAGGCTCAACAAGGAGGATATTGGCCGCCATATGAGGAGTTCTATTCAACGCCTATGCAGCCACCACAACCTGCCCAAAGCGATGTAGGTAATTCAAGTGATAATGATAAGATTTTTCAATTACTTACTACTTTGACGCAGGGAGTCCAACTTCAAAACAAAGAGAGGGAAAATCAAGACAAAAGGTTGGACTACTTGGAAAAGCAAATTGGGCAGATAGCGGAGTTTGTAGAACAAATTTGCGACCAAGGCGAACTTCCTAGTTCAACCACTGCAAATCCGAAGGGAGAATTTGAAACCGCCAATGCTTTCATGTTGAGAAGTGAAAAGGAGGTTGGAACGGACCCTCAACCATCAAAATCAAATCACAAGGAAGAGGAATACACCCCCACGGCAAGGGTGGAAACACCTTTGTCGGAGGCACCTATTGCTCCTACGCCATCTAATTCAAGTAAGGTTGTTCCAAATTTAATTAGTTCTAACCCCATTCCACCTAATATCCCTATTCCTTGCAGGTTCATGAATTCCAAGGAAGAAGAAAGTGAAAAAGACATCTTGGAAGCACTTCCAAAGGTGCAAAGTAGGGAATATCATGAATTCATCAAAGAGGACGGTCTTGAGGCAAACAACCCCAAAGAAGTTGAATTTTATGACACAAGACAAGGACCAATCCTCACATCAAATCTGTCCAAGGGCAAAGTTCCTGAAATGTTCAAAGAAGATGTGTTTATCCTTGAGTTCATGTCGGAGCACATAAGTAAGCCACCTCCTCCAATTTCAATTTTCTTTTATACTAACATGTTGTTAATGATTCAGGCATCCAATCTTGAATTTAAACCATTACCGGATCATTTCAAGTATCACCGCCCATTCAAAGATAAATTCCATGCCGATTGAAAAAGAAAAAAAAAAAAAAAAAAAAAAAAAAAAAAAAAAAAAAAGAAAAAGAAAAAAAAATAAAGCAGATGTAGCCTTCACAGAGGTTGTTTGTTTGAAGCCCCACTACGTGGCAATACTCTTGAAGCGGAAGGCATAGAAGCGGAAGGCATAGAAGCAGAAGGCATCGAAGCGGGAGGCATCGGAGCGGAAGCCATCGGAGCGGAAGGCATCGGAGCTAGAGCATTCCAGGCCTCAATACTTGGCCAAGCGCTGGATGACCCAGGAAAAATATGCCTCTGGAAGTAAGCCGCAAGCCTTTGACGGTCACTTTGACGGTCACTTTGCATACGACCATTGGATTCTTGCAGCTCATCAAGCTTCCTCTTCATGCCCGTCGAATAGTTGTTTGCCAGCACATGCAAACTTCTATTCTCGTACTTAAGCAGTTTGATTTCTTGCTTAAGACTTTCCACCTCCGCCATCAATGATTCCACCTGACGGGAGCGGGCAAGCAGGCGTTGGCCCATGTTGGACACAGAACTCGCACACTGAACACTAAGTGCGAGGGACTCTTGAACGGCCAACTCATCGGACCGTCCTGACAGCAGCCTACTATCTTTTGGAGTAAGGAGGTTTCTAGCTACTATTGTAGCTGTTGTGGCGTCCTGCATCACGGAGTCTTCACCTGTGAGAGGACCGTTAGAAGATAAAAAAGAAGGACGCCATACATTACCTTGACGGGGCGCGCCCGTATCACTGCTGAGACTCAATTCTAAGCTAAGGTTCGATGGGTTTGCCATTTTTCAAAAGTGTTCAAAGAGAAGGGGTGGATGGAGTTAATTTCAAAGGGCCGGAGACGATGTTCAAGAATGGAAAATCTTCAGAGTGTGTATGTTGTGGTGATCGATAGCTCAATAAAAAAGCCAAGGCGACGCGTCCACCGATTCAAAAAGCCGGAATTTCCGGCGTAATTTTGGCGACGCTTTCTCGGCTTTTCAGAAGACGTGTGCAACTTTGTCAAAAGTTCACGTGGAGGTCATCATCGCAGCTACACTTTTGCCGACAAGCGTAAATTTCGGCGACGCTTTCTCTGCTTTTCAGAAACCGCGTGCGACTTTGTCAAAAGAGCTCAGACAGAGCCGCGTACGCACTACTACGTGTCGTTCAGAAATCGAAGGGGCGTCGTGCAGAAATCGAAGAGGCGTCCGTTCAGAAATCGAAGAGACGTTTGTCGACACGGGTAAAAGAACAATACCACCACTTGATATTATCTCTATATATGTCGACCTTCGTCTTTTATGGCAAGGCAAACCTGAAGAAAATGCCCAACTCTCCCTCACCTCTGAGGGTGCACTCCCAGCAAAGCCTTTCGAAATACTCAATTCTTTCTTCTTCCCCAAAGATGATACCAGATGCCTGGAGTACAGATGACCCAGGGGGAAATGGCGGATTGAAGTGTGCTGATTCGTTCACCGCTTCTTCAAAAGCAAAGGTATCTCATATCATCAAGGTCAAAAGCAAAAGTATCTCATATCATGCTCTTTCCCTGTCTTTTTCTTTGTCCTTGTTCTTACTCGCATGGCAAAGTGAATGAAGCAATCAGACGGCACTTGGAGTCAGTCTTCCGCTCTGGATCCGACTGCCTGGAATTTATTCCTGATTGCTTACCTAGCGTTGCTCTCGAGTAGTCATCTTCAACGGTTGATACACTTCCAGAGAAGGGACCACTCCTGCAAAGATTGAACAAAGAAACAGATAAAAGGGGAAAGCTCAGACCTCCGGGGGAGACCAAAAGAATCCTGTTGCCCAGTTCAAGAGTAGCACAAAGGAAAATCAACGATGGGAGGAAACCAGTTCAAGAATGAGCCTGTGGAATCACAAAGATCAAAGCCTCAATGCAATCACCAAGGAGAAGAGGGAATTTACACTCCATAACCAGATTTGCGTCCCTAAACTCTTCTCTTTGTTAATTACATTCTGCCATGTTTAATATGTTTAAGTGCTTTTTGTGTGTTTACTTATGCTTTGTGTGAAGCTATGCTTAAAACATTGAGGACAATGTTTGATTTAAGTGTGGGGGGGGGGGTAACTAATGTTGTTAATGCAAATTCGTGGGATTTTATCACCCATAACTTCAAATGTTGTTCCTTGCTGTTTTAAGGTGTTTTTAAGTTGTTTTAGAGTGTTTTATTATGTTTTGTTTTTATAACTCCGAAAATCACATAAAAATTTGAAAAACATGTTTTGAAAAGCCTAAAAAGAGTGTTTTGAGTCGTTTTTGTGTGTTTGTGTCTTAGGGTACCTTCCAACACAATGATAAGGATTTGGTTTGTAATTGCATGACTGTTAAAAAGAGTTATAAACATGGAGAAAAGTTTGATTTACTCTTGGTATATGCTTGGTTATGGTTATAATGTATGACTTCACATGCAATCATAAAAGAAAAATTCGTTTTTGTAACATGCTTGAAGGAAGGAACTCAAACAAACGTTACAACCCTGTGAGACTCGAGCTATTACCTTCTTTGGAGAGTTATTTTCTGTGATTCTTTGTTTTCTAAAGTTATTGCATGATCTCATTATTCCTTGCTTGGTTGCTACTTAGAATGCAATTGTATCATAATAGAACTAAATGCTAGAACTTATATCCGTTTCATTCAAAGCATGATATTGTTTGCATAACATACAATAAGATGAAGTTGTTAGTCAAGCCAAAGCCAAAAAGCCTATCCCTTTTCATATTTCTTATTTGTTGTAAGTTTTAACCCTTTTGAGCCTTTTGAGCCTATTTTCTTTGTTAAACACATCACCCCTTACCTAGCCTAGAGTAGGACTTTCCTATACCCTTGTTCTTGAAGTATAGTGAGCATGACTTAAATGAATTCCTTTTGATTAATATGTTGCAGAAAATAAGTGTGGGGGAAGGGATTTTTGTGTGTATGTATGTGCCTAAGTCTTAAAGGAGGCACGGGAAAAAGAAAAAAAAAATGTGAGAAAAAGAAGAAGAAAAGAAAGAAAAAGAGTGAAAATAAGTGAGAATGGACTCACAAGTGTGATTGTTGAAGAAAGGGCCCAAAAAGTTTGAATATGGCCCTAAGTTTTGTGTGACTTCCCCTTGGGTGTTCAAAGTTGACTTCTGCGTTCTAAAGGGAATTCTAAGTGCCTAATTCAATACTTTGCTCACTATTGCTTTAAGAACCTTTGTTTTACTTTACCTTTCTTTGTTAAACCATTACCCTTAGCCCCGTTACAACCCTCAACTTCTATCTTGATGTTATGTGTTCAATTTGTGGAGTTTGAATTTGGTATGAGCTTATGGAATCACTGGTTCTCATTCTAAGTAGTAGCATTCCATTCATGAGATCATATTCATGTCATTATCGTAAATCCAGAAAATGCTTTCTTTGTTATAACATATGTGAGATACTAGTCTTTCATGTTCACATCAATCTCTCACATATAACTAGTGTAGGGTGTGTAGTCAGAAAATCTGTGTGAAAATAGAGTGCATTCTAGTAAGGAATTGAGGAAATTCTCTAAAGCATGTTACTACATTCAAATCATGGTTTTAAATGCTTAATTGTGAACTAGTATGTGGTGACTATGATTAAGAATGTATTTAAGTGTAAAGATGGCTAAAATCTGTGGGAATAATGATTTTTAACTTGTCATGTGCATTGGAAATCCGTAAGACGATTGTTGGAAGGTGTAGGTGGTGTTTTGTTCGTTTTGTCTAGTTTCGTGTTCTTTTGTTGTTTTGTTTTGCTCGAGGACTAGCAAAAGATAAGTGTGGGGGTATTTGATAGGAGCATATTCATGCGACTTAAATGGCTTGTTCTCGTGCATTTACGTTATGTTTCTTTAGTTATTTTAGTACTTTAAGCTATTTTCGTGTGTTTTTAGGTTCATATGGCTAAGGAAGCAAAAAGATGCATTTTGGAGCAAAATTGGACTTGGAATGGATAGCTTATGTTTGGTGCAAAAGGAATGGACGAAATTGAAGGATTCCTAATCCATTGCAGCCACATGCACCCATAATCATTCACACCTTGCAGCCACATGCATTCACTCTTCATAAATCAGCCACATGCACTCATCATCATAACCTAGCTGTCATGTTTCCCCTTTCATCATTCCCTCACATTCTTTAAATCAGCCAACACATGCATCCACCTTTCTCCCATTAGATTTCCAACATTGCACATGCATTCCCCTTACAATTTCAGCCATCCTAGCTGTTTTGCACATGCATTCACTTAACCTAGCTGTCATGTTCCCTCTCCCATCCATTCATCTCCCTATAAAAACCATACACACTTCACACAACATGCATTCATTCTCATTCACTCTTCCATATTCCAGAAATTCGTCAAAACCTCTCCACACCCTTGCAGCAGCCACCAAAACACTTTTCTCTTCCCTATTAATCCAAACACCACTCCCCAAACCATTCACACCACCAAACCTCACCTTAGACCTTGTGCTACAACAACGAGGAAGAGAAGAGTGCCTAAACGTTCATACAATTCAAGTTTGAGTTGTTGGAATGTTTAGGTGTTTCTTTGATTTCAAAGTTTAAATTCAATTCTCTTTGTTTTGTACGTATGAGGAATGGAAGAGAAGAGTGCCTAAACGTTCATACAATTCAAGTTTGAGTTGTTGGAATGTTTAGGTGTTTCTTTGATTTCAAAGTTATGAGGAAATAAACCCCCCTTTGTTAGGGGGTGATTCGAAATATATGTTTATGCTTGCATTTTGATTTGATTACTTCTAATTGCGTTTCATAAGTTGTGATTTCAATTTGTTTAACCGTTTGATTGATAACTTATTTATGTATGTTTATTGAGAGTGCACGCTTAATTTTCATGCATGAATATGACGCTAGAATATAAGTGAGTTTCACCTAATAGTTACGAACTTATATTCACAAGTAGTGGAGGTTGCTTATAAACAATCGCGTTAAACGAATTCTTGGCATAAGTTTCATGCAATCCATAGTAACGAATGCCTCGTCAACACTTATAATTTTCATAGAGCGTAATGATTCTTGCTTGTACCTCTTCTATGCATTCATGTTGAGGACTTGTGGGGAATGTTTTGAATTGTCGCATGCATCATCCAATTCAATAACGTTAGGAAGATTTGAAGGTTAATTAGTGCATCACGGTTAACTTGGGGTGTTGAGAATTCATGGTTTATTGAAATGCAATTGGAAATCATTTTATTATGCAAGTGTAACATGTATGGAGATGAACCCCTTAGCTAGGTTCCCATCCATTCAATTCCATCTATTTCATATTTACATTCTGTTTTTACTTACAATCTGTTCATTTTATTTAATTTCGTCAAAACCTAATTCCCCCTTTACTTTAATGTCCAATTTAGTTAGAAAGTGTTTTAGTTTGTGTTTATAAGTGTTGTGATTCAATTTATTACATAAATTCGTCCAAATTTGTGTTTGTGCTCAAATCTGCCCAGAAAGTGGTTTTTAGGCAGATTTGAGTGTGTTTGTGTTGTTTTGAGTCTTTTGGTTTGTCTTAGTGTTTTAAAGTTTAGTTTTGCATTCTTTGAGTCTAGTATAGTGTTTCATATTTTTATTTTACGTTTTTGAGTCAAATCCAAGTGGTTAACAATCCCTCCTAATCCCCGGTCTAGAACGATCCCTACTTATACTTATACTACAATTGACAAAAAGAGGGTTTAATTTGTGTGCGTATAAATCTCGCATCAAATTTTGGCGCCGTTGCCGGGGATTAGCAACTTTGCTAATCCTTTGGATTGTTATTTTCGTTTTCTTATTAGTTTTAGTTTTAGTTTCTTTTATGTATTTCAGTTTTAGTTTTTGATTTGTATTTGGTTTGTCGATTTTAAGTACTAGAGAAGCACAACATGGCACTAGATAATGCTTCTCTTTTGTCACAGCTCATGGAAAAGTCCCAAATGCAAAGCGTTGGTACATTTTCAAGGAATGATGGGTTTTCCAATACTTACAATTCGGATTGGAGTGATCATTCAAACTCTATGTGGTGGGAACCTCAACATGTTCAACAAGAAGGATATTGGCAGCCATATGAGGAGTTCTATTCAAGACCTATGCAGCCACCACAACCTCATATTCAATATGCCCAACCAAACTCAAGTTCGTCAATAGATTATAATCAAAAGCTTAATGAATTAATTTGTTTGGTGCAGGGCTCACAAAATCAAGACAATGAGGCTCAACAAGGAGGATATTGGCCGCCATATGAGGAGTTCTATTCAACGCTTATGCAGCCACCACAACCTGCCCAAAGCGATGTAGGTAATTCAAGTGATAATGATAAGATTTTTCAATTACTTACTACTTTGACGCAGGGAGTCCAACTTCAAAACAAAGAGAGGGAAAATCAAGACAAAAGGTTGGACTACTTGGAAAAGCAAATTGGGCAGATAGCGGAGTTTTGTAGAACAAATTTGCGACCAAGGCGAACTTCCTAGTTCAACCACTGCAAATCCGAAGGGAGAATTTGAAACCGCCAATGCTTTCATGTTGAGAAGTGAAAAGGAGGTTGGAACGGACCCTCAACCATCAAAATCAAATCACAAGGAAGAGGAATACACCCCCACGGCAAGGGTGGAAACACCTTTGTCGGAGGCACCTATTGCTCCTACGCCATCTAATTCAAGTAAGGTTGTTCCAAATTTAATTAGTTCTAACCCCATTCCACCTAATATCCCTATTCCTTGCAGGTTCATGAATTCCAAGGAAGAAGAAAGTGAAAAAGACATCTTGGAAGCACTTCCAAAGGTGCAAAGTAGGGAATATCATGAATTCATCAAAGAGGACGGTCTTGAGGCAAACAACCCCAAAGAAGTTGAATTTTATGACACAAGACAAGGACCAATCCTCACATCAAATCTGTCCAAGGGCAAAGTTCCTGAAATGTTCAAAGAAGATGTGTTTATCCTTGAGTTCATGTCGGAGCACATAAGTAAGCCACCTCCTCCAATTTCAATTTTCTTTTATACTAACATGTTGTTAATGATTCAGGCATCCAATCTTGAATTTAAACCATTACCGGATCATTTCAAGTATCACCGCCCATTCAAAGATAAATTCCATGCCGATTGAAAAAGAAAAAAAAAAAAAAAAAAAAAAAAAAAAAAAAAAAAAAAGAAAAAGAAAAAAAAATAAAGCAGATGTAGCCTTCACAGAGGTTGTTTGTTTGAAGCCCCACTACGTGGCAATACTCTTGAAGCGGAAGGCATAGAAGCGGAAGGCATAGAAGCAGAAGGCATCGAAGCGGGAGGCATCGGAGCGGAAGCCATCGGAGCGGAAGGCATCGGAGCTAGAGCATTCCAGGCCTCAATACTTGGCCAAGCGCTGGATGACCCAGGAAAAATATGCCTCTGGAAGTAAGCCGCAAGCCTTTGACGGTCACTTTGACGGTCACTTTGCATACGACCATTGGATTCTTGCAGCTCATCAAGCTTCCTCTTCATGCCCGTCGAATAGTTGTTTGCCAGCACATGCAAACTTCTATTCTCGTACTTAAGCAGTTTGATTTCTTGCTTAAGACTTTCCACCTCCGCCATCAATGATTCCACCTGACGGGAGCGGGCAAGCAGGCGTTGGCCCATGTTGGACACAGAACTCGCACACTGAACACTAAGTGCGAGGGACTCTTGAACGGCCAACTCATCGGACCGTCCTGACAGCAGCCTACTATCTTTTGGAGTAAGGAGGTTTCTAGCTACTATTGTAGCTGTTGTGGCGTCCTGCATCACGGAGTCTTCACCTGTGAGAGGACCGTTAGAAGATAAAAAAGAAGGACGCCATACATTACCTTGACGGGGCGCGCCCGTATCACTGCTGAGACTCAATTCTAAGCTAAGGTTCGATGGGTTTGCCATTTTTCAAAAGTGTTCAAAGAGAAGGGGTGGATGGAGTTAATTTCAAAGGGCCGGAGACGATGTTCAAGAATGGAAAATCTTCAGAGTGTGTATGTTGTGGTGATCGATAGCTCAATAAAAAAGCCAAGGCGACGCGTCCACCGATTCAAAAAGCCGGAATTTCCGGCGTAATTTTGGCGACGCTTTCTCGGCTTTTCAGAAGACGTGTGCAACTTTGTCAAAAGTTCACGTGGAGGTCATCATCGCAGCTACACTTTTGCCGACAAGCGTAAATTTCGGCGACGCTTTCTCTGCTTTTCAGAAACCGCGTGCGACTTTGTCAAAAGAGCTCAGACAGAGCCGCGTACGCACTACTACGTGTCGTTCAGAAATCGAAGGGGCGTCGTGCAGAAATCGAAGAGGCGTCCGTTCAGAAATCGAAGAGACGTTTGTCGACACGGGTAAAAGAACAATACCACCACTTGATATTATCTCTATATATGTCGACCTTCGTCTTTTATGGCAAGGCAAACCTGAAGAAAATGCCCAACTCTCCCTCACCTCTGAGGGTGCACTCCCAGCAAAGCCTTTCGAAATACTCAATTCTTTCTTCTTCCCCAAAGATGATACCAGATGCCTGGAGTACAGATGACCCAGGGGGAAATGGCGGATTGAAGTGTGCTGATTCGTTCACCGCTTCTTCAAAAGCAAAGGTATCTCATATCATCAAGGTCAAAAGCAAAAGTATCTCATATCATGCTCTTTCCCTGTCTTTTTCTTTGTCCTTGTTCTTACTCGCATGGCAAAGTGAATGAAGCAATCAGACGGCACTTGGAGTCAGTCTTCCGCTCTGGATCCGACTGCCTGGAATTTATTCCTGATTGCTTACCTAGCGTTGCTCTCGAGTAGTCATCTTCAACGGTTGATACACTTCCAGAGAAGGGACCACTCCTGCAAAGATTGAACAAAGAAACAGATAAAAGGGGAAAGCTCAGACCTCCGGGGGAGACCAAAAGAATCCTGTTGCCCAGTTCAAGAGTAGCACAAAGGAAAATCAACGATGGGAGGAAACCAGTTCAAGAATGAGCCTGTGGAATCACAAAGATCAAAGCCTCAATGCAATCACCAAGGAGAAGAGGGAATTTACACTCCATAACCAGATTTGCGTCCCTAAACTCTTCTCTTTGTTAATTACATTCTGCCATGTTTAATATGTTTAAGTGCTTTTTGTGTGTTTACTTATGCTTTGTGTGAAGCTATGCTTAAAACATTGAGGACAATGTTTGATTTAAGTGTGGGGGGGGGGGTAACTAATGTTGTTAATGCAAATTCGTGGGATTTTATCACCCATAACTTCAAATGTTGTTCCTTGCTGTTTTAAGGTGTTTTTAAGTTGTTTTAGAGTGTTTTATTATGTTTTGTTTTTATAACTCCGAAAATCACATAAAAATTTGAAAAACATGTTTTGAAAAGCCTAAAAAGAGTGTTTTGAGTCGTTTTTGTGTGTTTGTGTCTTAGGGTACCTTCCAACACAATGATAAGGATTTGGTTTGTAATTGCATGACTGTTAAAAAGAGTTATAAACATGGAGAAAAGTTTGATTTACTCTTGGTATATGCTTGGTTATGGTTATAATGTATGACTTCACATGCAATCATAAAAGAAAAATTCGTTTTTGTAACATGCTTGAAGGAAGGAACTCAAACAAACGTTACAACCCTGTGAGACTCGAGCTATTACCTTCTTTGGAGAGTTATTTTCTGTGATTCTTTGTTTTCTAAAGTTATTGCATGATCTCATTATTCCTTGCTTGGTTGCTACTTAGAATGCAATTGTATCATAATAGAACTAAATGCTAGAACTTATATCCGTTTCATTCAAAGCATGATATTGTTTGCATAACATACAATAAGATGAAGTTGTTAGTCAAGCCAAAGCCAAAAAGCCTATCCCTTTTCATATTTCTTATTTGTTGTAAGTTTTAACCCTTTTGAGCCTTTTCAGCCTATTTTCTTTGTTAAACACATCACCCCTTACCTAGCCTAGAGTAGGACTTTCCTATACCCTTGTTCTTGAAGTATAGTGAGCATGACTTAAATGAATTCCTTTTGATTAATATGTTGCAGAAAATAAGTGTGGGGGAAGGGATTTTTGTGTGTATGTATGTGCCTAAGTCTTAAAGGAGGCACGGGAAAAAGAAAAAAAAAATGTGAGAAAAAGAAGAAGAAAAGAAAGAAAAAGAGTGAAAATAAGTGAGAATGGACTCACAAGTGTGATTGTTGAAGAAAGGGCCCAAAAAGTTTGAATATGGCCCTAAGTTTTGTGTGACTTCCCCTTGGGTGTTCAAAGTTGACTTCTGCGTTCTAAAGGGAATTCTAAGTGCCTAATTCAATACTTTGCTCACTATTGCTTTAAGAACCTTTGTTTTACTTTACCTTTCTTTGTTAAACCATTACCCTTAGCCCCGTTACAACCCTCAACTTCTATCTTGATGTTATGTGTTCAATTTGTGGAGTTTGAATTTGGTATGAGCTTATGGAATCACTGGTTCTCATTCTAAGTAGTAGCATTCCATTCATGAGATCATATTCATGTCATTATCGTAAATCCAGAAAATGCTTTCTTTGTTATAACATATGTGAGATACTAGTCTTTCATGTTCACATCAATCTCTCACATATAACTAGTGTAGGGTGTGTAGTCAGAAAATCTGTGTGAAAATAGAGTGCATTCTAGTAAGGAATTGAGGAAATTCTCTAAAGCATGTTACTACATTCAAATCATGGTTTTAAATGCTTAATTGTGAACTAGTATGTGGTGACTATGATTAAGAATGTATTTAAGTGTAAAGATGGCTAAAATCTGTGGGAATAATGATTTTTAACTTGTCATGTGCATTGGAAATCCGTAAGACGATTGTTGGAAGGTGTAGGTGGTGTTTTGTTCGTTTTGTCTAGTTTCGTGTTCTTTTGTTGTTTTGTTTTGCTCGAGGACTAGCAAAAGATAAGTGTGGGGGTATTTGATAGGAGCATATTCATGCGACTTAAATGGCTTGTTCTCGTGCATTTACGTTATGTTTCTTTAGTTATTTTAGTACTTTAAGCTATTTTCGTGTGTTTTTAGGTTCATATGGCTAAGGAAGCAAAAAGATGCATTTTGGAGCAAAATTGGACTTGGAATGGATAGCTTATGTTTGGTGCAAAAGGAATGGACGAAATTGAAGGATTCCTAATCCATTGCAGCCACATGCACCCATAATCATTCACACCTTGCAGCCACATGCATTCACTCTTCATAAATCAGCCACATGCACTCATCATCATAACCTAGCTGTCATGTTTCCCCTTTCATCATTCCCTCACATTCTTTAAATCAGCCAACACATGCATCCACCTTTCTCCCATTAGATTTCCAACATTGCACATGCATTCCCCTTACAATTTCAGCCATCCTAGCTGTTTTGCACATGCATTCACTTAACCTAGCTGTCATGTTCCCTCTCCCATCCATTCATCTCCCTATAAAAACCATACACACTTCACACAACATGCATTCATTCTCATTCACTCTTCCATATTCCAGAAATTCGTCAAAACCTCTCCACACCCTTGCAGCAGCCACCAAAACACTTTTCTCTTCCCTATTAATCCAAACACCACTCCCCAAACCATTCACACCACCAAACCTCACCTTAGACCTTGTGCTACAACAACGAGGAAGAGAAGAGTGCCTAAACGTTCATACAATTCAAGTTTGAGTTGTTGGAATGTTTAGGTGTTTCTTTGATTTCAAAGTTTAAATTCAATTCTCTTTGTTTTGTACGTATGAGGAATGGAAGAGAAGAGTGCCTAAACGTTCATACAATTCAAGTTTGAGTTGTTGGAATGTTTAGGTGTTTCTTTGATTTCAAAGTTATGAGGAAATAAACCCCCCTTTGTTAGGGGGTGATTCGAAATATATGTTTATGCTTGCATTTTGATTTGATTACTTCTAATTGCGTTTCATAAGTTGTGATTTCAATTTGTTTAACCGTTTGATTGATAACTTATTTATGTATGTTTATTGAGAGTGCACGCTTAATTTTCATGCATGAATATGACGCTAGAATATAAGTGAGTTTCACCTAATAGTTACGAACTTATATTCACAAGTAGTGGAGGTTGCTTATAAACAATCGCGTTAAACGAATTCTTGGCATAAGTTTCATGCAATCCATAGTAACGAATGCCTCGTCAACACTTATAATTTTCATAGAGCGTAATGATTCTTGCTTGTACCTCTTCTATGCATTCATGTTGAGGACTTGTGGGGAATGTTTTGAATTGTCGCATGCATCATCCAATTCAATAACGTTAGGAAGATTTGAAGGTTAATTAGTGCATCACGGTTAACTTGGGGTGTTGAGAATTCATGGTTTATTGAAATGCAATTGGAAATCATTTTATTATGCAAGTGTAACATGTATGGAGATGAACCCCTTAGCTAGGTTCCCATCCATTCAATTCCATCTATTTCATATTTACATTCTGTTTTTACTTACAATCTGTTCATTTTATTTAATTTCGTCAAAACCTAATTCCCCCTTTACTTTAATGTCCAATTTAGTTAGAAAGTGTTTTAGTTTGTGTTTATAAGTGTTGTGATTCAATTTATTACATAAATTCGTCCAAATTTGTGTTTGTGCTCAAATCTGCCCAGAAAGTGGTTTTTAGGCAGATTTGAGTGTGTTTGTGTTGTTTTGAGTCTTTTGGTTTGTCTTAGTGTTTTAAAGTTTAGTTTTGCATTCTTTGAGTCTAGTATAGTGTTTCATATTTTTATTTTACGTTTTTGAGTCAAATCCAAGTGGTTAACAATCCCTCCTAATCCCCGGTCTAGAACGATCCCTACTTATACTTATACTACAATTGACAAAAAGAGGGTTTAATTTGTGTGCGTATAAATCTCGCATCAAGTAGGAATCCTCGTTTTGGTAGGAATTCATCGTTGGAGTAGGAATTCATCGTTTCTTCAAGTCTTCAACTCATTCATTCCTCTTTTGCTCCAAAAAGCTCCAATTTGCATCTTCTTGCACACTTTGGCCTTATAATCTGAAAATACACAAAAGTGACTTTAAACACCAAAATAACTAAGGAAACACAACATAAATGCACGAGAACAAGCTAATTAAGTCGCATGAATATGCTCCTATCAAATTCCCCCACACTTAACTTTTGCTAGTCCTCGAGCAAAACAAAACAACTTAAAGAAAATAAGACGAAACAAAACAAACACAACAAAACCTAAACCTTCCAACGTTTGCCTCAGGGATTTCCAATGAAACACGACATGTCAAAGATATTACTCACATAGCTTTTTAGTCTTCCTTCCCCTCGAGCACATACTTAATCATAGTCACCATTCACTAGTTCGCATTTAATCAATTAAAACACATTTTGAATGTAATAACATGCCTTAGAGAATTCCCTCAATTCCTCACTAGTTATGCACTCAATTTTCACTCAGATTTTCTGACTACACACCCTATACTAGTTATATGTGAGAAGATTGATGTAAACATGAAAGACTAGTTCTCACATATGTTATAACAAAGAACGCAATTTTTGGAGTAATTAAACATGTTTAGATATGATCTCATGAATAGAATGCTATTACTTAGATGCGAGAACTAGTGACCCCATATGCTCATACCAAATTCAAACTCCACAAATTGAAATGCACAACACTCAAGATGGAAGTCAAGGGTTGTAACGGGGCTTGAGGTATTGGCTAACAAGGAAAGATAGGGATAAACAAAAGTTATTTAAGCAAGAGCAAGCAAAGTAATGAATTAAGACTCAGAATTCACTTAGAATGCAGAAATCAACTTTTAGACAAATAGGGGAGATTCAAACAACTCTTAGGGCCTAATTCATTGTTTTGGACCCTTACTTCAACAACCAATACTTTGGAACTCTTTTTTACCTCTTTTCAACTCTTTTTCACTTCTTTTTTTTTTCCTTTTCTTTTCTTTTTTTTTTTTTCTTTTTTTTTTTCTAGCCGTGCCTATGGCACATAACTCACATCAATAATCCTTCCCCCACACTTATTTTCTGCAACACATTAATCAAAAGGAATTCATTCATGCTTACTATGCTTCAAGAACAAGGGTACGGATGGTCCTAATCTAGGCTAGGTGAGGATGATATGGGTTAACAAAGAACATGGCTAACACAGCTCAATGGGGTTAAACTTAAACACAAAATGAGTGAAGGGCACACGGCTATTTGGCTTTTGTGGTGGTCACTACACAACTTCATCTTGAATATGTGTTGTGCAAATCAATAACATGCTTTGAATGAAATGGGCATGAGTTCTAGCATTTGGAATTAAGTGATGAAACGCCTTCTAAGTAGTAACCAAGCAAAGAATAATGAGATCATGCAACAACTTTAGAAAACAATAATGCACAGATTTTAACTCTCCAAATAACGTTTAGGCTCAAGTCTCACAGGGATGTAGCGTTTGTTTAAGTTCCTTCCTTCAAGCATGTTACAAAAACTAATTTTTTCTTTTGTGATTACATGTGAATTCGTAAACTATAACTACAAACAAGCATAAACCAAAGAGTATATCCAACATCCATCCATGTTTGTAACTTTCTTTAACCATCATGCAATTAAAAACCAAATCCTCATCATTGTGTTGGAAGGTAACCTACGACACAAACAAACACACAAAAACAACTCTTTTTGGGTTTTTCAAAACAATTTTTCAAATTTTTAGGGGATTTTCGGATTTTTAAGTCAACACACACTAAAACACTCTAAAATAGCTTAAAAACACTTAAAAACAGCAAGGAACAACATTGGAAGTTATGGGTGATAAAATCCCACGAATTTGCATCAACAACATTAGTTACCCCCCCCCCCCCCCCCCCCCCCACACTTAAATCAAACATTGTCCTCAATGTTTCAAGCTTAAAATCACACCAAACAAAAGTAATCATAAAAACAGCAACTAAACACACTAAACATGGCAGAATGTAAATAACAAAGAGAAGAGGTTAGGGACGCAAATCTGGTTATGGAGTGTAAATGCCATCCTCTCCTTGGTGATTGCATGGGTTGCCTCCCACGAAGCGCTTTCTTTAACGTCTTGCAGCCCGACGATGGTATGCTTATGCCCCATTGGAGCCCACAGCATGCAATGGGATCTCCTCCACAACATGCTCCTTGAAATTCTCGTAGTATGGCTCAATGAATGGGAGGGGATAGTGATCCTCCCTGATTGTGGTGTTTGGGTTCCTAAAGCCCATGTAAATGCTCCCACCACCTTGAAATTGCTTGGGTACCTGCACCAAAGAAGGTAACAACCTATTAGTTGAAATGGGAATTGGAATTGGGATTGGAGACTTACTAGGATGTTGTAGCAATACCCCTAGGGCCGCCACCATCTCCCCAATTTTATCACTAGGCACGGCCATATTGGGTGTTTTTAGGGTAGTGGCGTGCTCCTTGTGCTCCACTCTAATTCCTTCCTCGATGGTGGTTCTAGATGCATCCTTCTTGATTGGTGCAGAACGTTCCTGCCCTAAATTTTTAATTATACCAATGGCAAAACAAGAACGAACATCATTAGTATTCTTAATAGATTCAGAAACTTTAAAATTAATCATATCACCACCAAACTCCATAGTTAAGGCTCCTTTGGCCACGTCAATCTTGGTGTGGGCTGTTTTCATGAAAGATCGTCCAAGTAAAAGTGGCGATGGTGGAGAGTGGGTTGAATCCTCCATGTCAAGCACATAGAAATCTGCAGGAAAAATCAAGTGGTCTACCTGCACCAAAACATCTTCCAAAACTCCTATCGGGTATGCATTAGATCGATCGGCTAATTGAATAATAACACCATCATTTTTAAGCTCTCCTAGATTCATAGATGCATAAACAGAGTATGGCATAACATTAATTGATGCACCTAAATCTAGCATAGCATGTTCGAACCTTGTATTACAAATTACACAAGGGATGGTGAAACTACCTGGATCTTTGCATTTAGGTGGTAGCTTTCTTTGCAATATTGCAGAGACATTCTCACTTACATGTACCCCCTCTTTCTCCCGAATCCGTTTCCTTGTTGTACAAATCTTCTTCAAAAACTTAGCGTACTTTGGAATTTGCTTTATTGCATCAAGTAGTGGGATATTGACATGCACCTTCCTAAACGTCTCCAGGATGTCGTTTTCATCCTCCTCTATCTTTGATTGCCTAAACCTGCTAGGGAAAGGCACATTTGGTGGAATCACATTAGAAACAATTGAGTTTGGACCTACCTTATATTTGTTGGACGGCCTAGGATCTTGAAGTGGTTGCGGCAAAGGTTGCTCCACCCTTGCCGTGGCTTTGCCCTTGCTCTCTTTCTCTTGCAGCAACCTTTCATCCTCTTCTTGGCTTGATTTTGGTGGTTGTGAGGTGGTTCCAACTTCCTTGGCACTTCTTAAGGTGATTGCATTGGCGGTTTCGAACCCTCCCTTTGGGTTTGGAATGGTTGAGCTTGGGAGCTTGCCTTGGTCTCGGAATTGCCCTACAAACTCCGCAATCTGCCCAATTTGTTTCTCCAATTGATCCACCCTTTTTTCTTGATTTTGCATTGCTTTGGCTTGATTCTCTTGCCCCTGAGACAAATTAGTTAGTAACTTAAGAATTGTATCATTGTCTAGGGACGTACCTGAAGCATTTGGGGCAAATTGTTGTGGAGCATGTGTGGGTACGTATGGCTTAGTGAAGAAACCCGGGGGTTGTTGTCTAAAGCCTCCTTGTTGTGGTGGTTGTTGGGGCTCCCTCCACTTGAAGTTCGGGTGGTCTCTCCAACCTGGATTATAGGTGTTAGAATACGGATCGTTCCTTGGTTGGTTTTGGCCTTGAAATCCAATTGCATTTGCACTTTCCCATCCACCATTTTCAATGAGTTGTGGGCACTTCTCAGAAGCATGTCCTTGGATAGAACACACTCCGCACACAATTGGTCCTTGCATCCTCATTCCTTCGGCCATCTGAGACACAATGGAAGCAAGATTAGCTAATTGTGAATGAAGATCGGGTGTGGAACTTACCTCATTTACTTGCTGCCGTGGGGGTCCTCTTTGGCCTACTCCTTCGTATTGTTGAGCGTTCAACGCTCGGTTAGCAATCAAGACCTTGGCATCCATGGGTGTCTTGTCCACCAATGCTCCACCCGCCGAGGCATCGAGCATTTGACGTTCGATTGGTAGGAGCCCCTCGTAGAAGTATTGTAGAAGTAACTCCTCCTTCATCTGATGCTGTGGACAAGAAGCAACAAGAGATTTAAAACGTTCATAATACGTAGGAAAGGACTCACCTTCTTCTTGTTGGATTCCACTTATCCTTTTTCGTAAAAGGATGATTCGAGAAGTTGGGAAAAACTTCTCCAGATATGCCCTCTTCATGCTCTCCCATGATGTGACGGTTCCGGGAGCTAACTCGTACAACCAATCTTTGGCTTTGTCCATTAAAGAGAATGGAAAAGCCTTCATCTTCAATATACTTCCATCGACATTGATGGGAGTCATGCTTGAACATACCACCTCGAATTCCTTCAGATGCTTGTTTGGATCCTCCATGGACAACCCATGGTATTTCGGAATATGGTGGAGCAAACTTGACTTTAACTCGAACTCGTCGGTCTTCCCTTGGGCAGGTGGGGGATATTGGATACACAAAGGTGCTGCATTATCCAATCCCGAGGCCGAAAGCTCCTTGAGTGTCCGGTTGTCCATGGCCATGACTGGTGGTTCTTCAAAAACCCTTGCTGTGGGTTCCTCTTCCTCTTCTAAGACTTGTTCTTCGAGGTCTGGTTCCGGGCTTGGTGGATTTGATTCGTGTTGCTTCATCTTTCGTCTCAAAGTCCTCTCAAAATCGCTGTCAAAGTCTAAGATATGCTCACAAATCGATTGAGAACTCCGAGTCATACACTAGTACCTAAAACAAGAAAAACAAAACAAGGTCAGAATCTTTATCAAACTAAAAATAAACAGAAAATAACAATCCAAGGGAATAGCAAAGTTGCTAATCCCCGGCAACGGCGCCAAAAATTTGATGCGGAATATATAAGCACACAAATTAAAACCCTCTTTTGACAATTGTAGTATATGTATAAGTAGGGATCGTTCTTAACCGGGGATTAGGAGGGATTGCAAAATCACTTGGAAACTGACTCAAAAACGTAAAACACAAGTTAAAACACTAAACTAGACTCAAAGAATGCAAAACTAAACAATAAAACACTAAAACAAACCAAAAGAATCAAAACAGCCCCAAAACACTCAAAACTGCCTTAAAAACACTTTCTGGGCAGTTTTGAGCACTTTGACTAATTTGGACGAATTTGAGTAATAACTTGAATCAAAACACTTGGAAACACAAACTAAGACACTTTCTAACTAAATTGGACACTAAAGTAAAGGGGGATTTAGTTTTTGACGAAATTAAATAAAATGCACAGATTGTAATTAAAACAGATTGTAAAGATGAATTTGATGAAAATATGGATGGAATGCTAGCTAGAAGGTTCTTCTCCACACATGTCACACTTGCATACAAGATGATTTTCAGTTGGTCTTTCGATGAATTATGAAACTCAACACCCCGGGTTAATTAGGTCCGGTCCTCTTTCTTCTTCTCCTTGCTGCGGCAGAGATGGTGTGGGTGATTTTTGGATGTTATTTTGGGTAGGGAATGGATTTAGGGAGATGAAGTGGTGCGGCAATGGGTTGTGGAAGGTGTATGAAGGTTGGATGGTGGCTGGAATGGTGGGGGAAGGCTGCGGCAAGGTTGGATGGTGGCTGGAATTGATGGAGAAGCTACGGCAAAGGGAGAAGATGAATGGGTGGCTGCGGCTTAGGTGGGATCATTAGGTTTTGGTGGCTGAATGATATGAATGATAAGTGAATCAGAGAAGAGAGAGCTAGGGTGAATAAAAGGGTGCGGCTGATATGGATTTTTGGGTTCTTAGGGTGAATGATTGGGGACTTGCGGCTGAGATGGAATTAGTGGCTGAATGAAAATTGTCAATGAGTAGAATAGGGTGCGGCTAGGTTGTAAAAATGTGTAGGGTTTCAGAAAATAAACCCTAGCTTATTAAAATTAAATTAAAGTTAATTCAAAGGCTTACAAAATTAGGAAATTAAATCAGAAATATAAAGGTGCGGCTAGGATTGAATTTGGGAGAGAAATAGGTTTAATTCAGAAATAAAAGGACAACGTGCGGCTAAGGTTTAAAAGCATGTGTTTTAAGTGCAAGCCTAGGACAAAATTGCCCTCCCTTGCACGGCAAGGGAAGGGGAGAAGATAAAAGGGCACGGCAAGGATGTTTAAGGGGCCTAGGGCCTTCGTTTTGTGTCCTAAAGTGCCTACAAGGCCTTCAAAGTGGCTAGAAAATACGGACGTTTAAGATTAGGAAAGGTTACCAAAACGGGAAACCTAGGGTTAACTTTCCTACTTCAAGTAGGAATCCTTGTTTGAGTAGGAACCCTCGTTTTGGTAGGAATTCATCGTTGGAGTAGGAATTCATCGTTTCTTCAAGTCTTCAACTCATTCATTCCTCTTTTGCTCCAAAAAGCTCCAATTTGCATCTTCTTGCACACTTTGGCCTTATAATCTGAAAATACACAAAAGTGACTTTAAACACCAAAATAACTAAGGAAACACAACATAAATGCACGAGAACAAGCTAATTAAGTCGCATGAATATGCTCCTATCAGTAACGATTAGGTGAAACTTCCTTATATCCTAGCATTAGATTTATGCATGATAATTAAGCGTGCACTCTCAACCAACACACACAAATCAGTTTAATTCAAATAGATAAGTGAATTGAATTCACAACTTATGAAACGCAATTAGAGGTAATCAAATCATATAGCAAGCATGATCATGGTTTCGAATCCCCCCCTAGCCAAGGGGGGGTTTAGTTCCTCATACGTACAAGACAAAGAAAAGTAAATTTAACCATTGAAATCAAAGGAGAGGAAACACCTAAAAATTCCAGCAACTCGAACTTGAATTGCATGAACGTCCAAGCCCTCTTCTCCTTCTCTTTGTTGCGGCACAAGGTCTAAGGACAGGTTTTGGGTGGTATTTGTATGGAGGAATGGATGTGTGATGGTAGGGTAGTGTTTAGGAGGGATGGGGAGTGCGGCAAGGTGGGAAAATATGGAGAATGGTGAAGGATGGCTGCGGCAATGGATTGGGAATGTATTTCTGGCGAATTTCTGAATGTGGAGGAGTGAATGATCATCCATTGGTGCGGCAAGGGGGTCTATTTATATAGCAAAATCCCTCTCAATCAGCAAGGAAAAGGACTAAGTATTTGAAGATGACAAGGAAATCAAAACCCATCAGGAATAGGCCATCAAGAAGGTAGGAAACCCCAAAGGAAAAGGAATAGAGGCGCCAGATTTTTAGGGTTCTAGAAACAAAGTGTTTTGTGGCAGAAATTGGCACTTCTAGAAGGATTTGAGGCGCCACCTTTGTAGGAGATAAGATAAGGTTTCTAGAATCATGATTTAAGTGCCAGATTTGTAGGGAAAAAGAGATAAGGGTGCGGCACCTTCTTAGGGATAATGCTAGGGCTTCTAGAAAGCCTAAAAACTAAGGGGAGTTGGATAAAACCCACGGCAAAGATAGGATAGGGCATCTAAGGCTTCTAGAAACCCTCCAAGATAAGGTAAAGTGCATGGCATCCCTATAGGATTAGGATAAGGTGTCCTAAAGTGTTTAGGACTCCTCTTTGTGGCTGAAAACCTTGTGCATTAGGATTAGGAAAGCTAAATCCTTCTTCATCTTGGAATTCTTCTCCTTCTTGGACTTGGAAAACTTCTTTGTTGCTGCAACTTGAGGCCATTGGGATTTAACTTTCCTACTTCAAGTAGGAAACCTTGTTTGAGTAGGAAACTTTGTTCTTCTAGGAATCCTAATTCAACTAGGAAACCCATTTTAACTAGGAATCCTAATTCAACTAGGAAACCATCTTCCATTAGGGACTTTCCTACTTCGACTAGGAAACCTTGCTCAAGTAGGAATCATCATCTTCAAGTCTTCAATTTCGTCCATTGATGCGAAAATAGTTAAGCACACAAATTAACCCTCTTGTTGCCAAATTGTAGTAAGGATGCAAGTAGGGATCGTTCAGGACCGGGGATTAGGAGGGCTTGCTAAAACCTCTAAACTGACTCAAAAACATAAAAACAAAGTTAAAAACGTTCACAAAGACTCAAAGGACTCAAAACAGGTTCAAAAGACTCAAAACTGCCTAAAAACACTAACTCGGCAGTTTCTGACCTTAAACACAATTTTGGACGAATTTAAGATTATAGGGTGATTCAAAACACTTTAAAACACAAACTAAACAGATTCTAAACACTCTAGAACAAGAAAGTAAAAGGGGGTTTTGATTTGACGAAAATTGAAATAACAAAACAAATTATAAAACTAGGCAGATTGTAAAACGAATTTGTGAAACAAGATGATGGATGGATTAGTTAGAGGTCCATTCTCCACACATGACACATTTATATATGAATCGATTTTCCAATTGCTTTTCATTAACTATGATGCTCAACACCCCAAGTTAGCCGTGGACAGCACTTTTTTAACTTTCAAGTTTTCCTTAAGTTATTGAATTGGATGGGAATGCGCATACAACAACTCAAAACATTCTCTAAAAGTCCCTTACGTGAAAAGCACAATAAAGGTACAATCAAAGATCATTAAGTTTAATGAAAACTATAAGTATTGACGAGGCAATTGTTACTATGAAAAGCATGAAACTCTTGCCAAGAATTCAATTAACGCGGTTGTGACTAGCAACCTTCACTACTCATGTTTATAAACTTGTGACGATTAGGTGAAACTCGTTTATAAACTAGCATCGAGTTTATGCATGAAGACTAAGTATGCATCCCTAATCAACATACAAAAACAAGTTTTTAATAAACAGATAATTGAATTGCAATCACAACTTAACAAATCACAATTGGAAGAAATCAATTCATATTTCAAACATGTTCATGGCTTCAAACTTTCCCTAACTAATTAGGGGTTTAGCCACTCATGATTACAGCAAACTTAGAAAGTAATAGCAAAGTAAACATTGAAAACAACGAAGTACACCTAAAACACTCCAATCTGCAAGCATGAAACGTTTTAGGCCTCCTTCCTCTCCTAGTTGCTGCGGCACAAGGGGTTATGGTGAGTTTTGGGGATTATGGATGATGTAGAATGATGTGTTTAGGATAGGGATGAATGTAGGGGATGGCAAGGGTTGTTTTTGGGCAGAAAATATGGAGAATGGTGAAGTATGGATGTGTTTGAGGGCAGGGATGAATTTCTGGCGTGAATGGTGAATGAATGAATGTTTTGTGGCTGCAACAAGGAGGTTTATTAATAGGATTTCAGGAATTAAAAACCCTAGGTTATTTAGGTAATCAGAAATTAAGTCAAAGACTCTAGGAATAGGAAAGAATCCTCCCCCTTGCACGGCAAGGAAGAGGAATGGTCCAAGGAAGTGCACGGCAAGGTTTTTTCAGAAATAGGTAAGTGTTTAATTCCCTAAATCAATTATAAGAATCAGGAATTAAGTTAAATCCCTTTAGAATAGGTAATTGAAATCAGGAATTAGGGGAAAAAGGCTAAGTCTTGCGGCACAAGGGAGGAAAAGAAAGGGAAAGTGCAAAACTTGCAGATTTTGGGAGAAAAGGAATGTATAGGTTCGGCTAAGGCATTTAAGAAAGGGATTGTGACATAATCTTGCAGATTTTGGGAGAGAAGAGGAAGGTAAGGTGCGGCACATGTCTAGGGCTTCTAGAACATGTGATTTAGGCAACCACATTATTTGGAAACTTGCATAATTGGAAACCTTTCAAGAATAAAAACTCCCCATAATGGAAACTAGGTTCCAATTCTTGATTCCTCCTTCTTCCTTCGATTCTAGGCTCACTTGAACTTCAATTTCGTCCAACTCCTTGGCTCCAAACATAAGCTATCCAATCTTAGCCCAAAAGTGCTCCAAAAGGCTCCAAAATGCACTTCTTTGCTCCTTTAGCCCTTAGAACCTGAAAACACACAAAAGAAGCATAAAGGACTAAAATAACTAAGGAAACACAACGTAAATGCACGAGAACAAGCCAATTAAGTCGCATAAATATGCTCCTATCAAATTCCCCCACACTTAGCTTTTGCTAGTCCTCGAGCAAAACAAACAAACAAAACAAAACGAAACGAAACGAAACAAACAAAAGACACTCTAAACCTTCCAACGTTGCCTCAGGGATTTCCAATGCACATGACATGTTAAAAATCATCATTCCCATAGATTTTAGTCATCTTTACACTTAAGTACATACTTAATCATAGTCACCACATACTAGTTCACAATTAAGCATTTAAAACCATGTTTTGAATGTAGTAACATGCCTTAGAGAATTTGCTCAATTCCTTACAAGATATGCACTCAATTTTCTCTCAGATTTTCTAACTACACACCCTAATCAAGTTATATGTGAGAAGATTGATGTAAACATGAAAACGAACACTCACATATATGTATCACAAAGAAGGCAATTTCTGGAGTTAATAAGCATGTTTAGATATGATCTCATGAATGGAACGCTACTACTTAGATGCGAGAACCAGTGACACCATATGCTCATACCAAGTTCAAACTCCACAAATTGAAACACATAACACTCAAGATTGAAGTCAAGGGTTGTAATGGGGCTTGGGGTGTTTGGCTAACAAAGAAGGGATATGGAAAACAAAGGTTCTTAAAGAAATAGTGAGCAAAGCATTTGAATCAACTTAGAATTCAATTTTGAATGAAAACTCAATATTTGAACAAAAAGGGAAGAATGTAGACAATTTAGGGCCAGATTTGGTGTTTTGGACCCTTTCTTCAACATTCAACACTTAATCACTCATTCTTTCATCTTTTCAAGCTCTTTTTCCTTTCTTTCTTTCTTTTCTTTTCTGTTTTTCTTTTTCATACGTTTTTCACAACTTTTCCTTTTCTTTTGAATTTCAAAACATACATATATACTTAAGAACACACATTCTCTCCCCCACACTCATTTTCTTGCATAATGTAACTCAAAAGGAATTCATTTAAGTCATGCTCACTATCTTTTAAGAACAAAGGTGTGGACTGTCCTAAACTAGGCTAGGTGAGGATAATGTGGGTTAACAAAGAATAAAGGCTAAACAAGGCTCAACGGGGTTAACTTAAACATATAATGAAGTAGGATACACGGCAATTTGGCTTTGGTGGTGGTCACTACACAACTTCTTCTTGAATATGTGTTATGTACATCAATAACATGCTTCGAATGAAATGGGCATGAGTTCTAGCATTTGGAACTATATGATGAAACGCCTTCTAAGTAGTAACCAAGCAAGGAATAATGAGATCATGCAACGACTTTAGAAAACAATAATGCACAGATTTTAACTCTCCAAATAACGTTTAGGCTCAAGTCTCACAAGGTTGTAGCGTTTGTTTGAGTTCCTTCCTTCAAGCATGTTACAAAAACGAATTTTTCTTTTATGATTGCATGTGAAGTCATACATTCTAACCATAACCAAGCATATACCAAGAGTAAATCAAACTTTTCTCCATGTTTATAACTCTTTTTAATAGTCATGCAATTACAAACCAAATCCTCATCATTGTGTTGGAAGGTATCCTAAGACACAAACACACAAAAACGACTCAAAACACTCTTTTTAGGCTTTTCAAAACATGTTTTTCAAATTTTTATGTGATTTTCGGAGTTATAAAACAAAACACACTAACACACTCCAAAACAGCTTAAAAACACTTTAAAACAGCAAGGAACAACACTTGAAGTTATGGGTGATAAAATCCCACGAATTTGCATCAAATTTACTTAGTTACCCCCCCCCGCCCCCCAACACTTAAATCAAACATTGTCCTCAATGTTTTAAACATAAATTCACACAAAACACAAGTAAACACACAAACAGCAACTAAACAACAAATCATGGCAGATTAGAAACAACAACAAAGAGAAGGGTTTGAGGAACGCAAATCTGGAATTTGGGGGATTCCTAGGCCTTCCTTTGTTGAATGGATGGGTTGCCTCCCATATAGCGCTTGCTTTAACGTCGTGCAGCCGGACGAAGAACAAGAGGGTTAATTTGTGTGCTTAACTAATTTCGCATCAAATTTTGGCGCCGTTGCCGGGGATTAGCAACTTTGCTAATCCCTCGTTATTTCTTTTTATTTATTTTTCGTTTTTTTTCTCTCTTAGTTACTGATTGTTTTTGTTTCATTGTTTTCAGGTACTAGTGTATGACTCGAAGTTCCCAACCTGTTCATAAGAATATTTTGGACTTCGACGACGATTTTGAGCGGACCTTGAGGAAGCAAAAGCATCAACAAAACCCTAACCCATCGTCTCCTAGCTCTACATCTGAGTTTGACGAATTAGGTGAGGAAGGAGAGTCCACGGCACAGTTTGTGGAGGAAGTACAAACCATGGCCATGGACAATCGAACCATCAAAGAGCTCTCTGCCTCAGGTATGGGCAATGCCGTTCCTTTATGCATACAATACCCCACGGCAGCTCAAGGTAAGACGGACGAATTTGAACTTAAGTCTAGTTTATTACATCATATTCCTAAATTCCATGGGCTGTCCATGGAAGATCCTAACAAACATCTTAAGGAATTTGAAGTAGTATGCTCAAGTATGACACCCATCAACATGGATGGGAGTATTTTGAAGATGAAGGCCTTTCCATTCTCACTTATGGACAAGGCCAAAGATTGGTTGTTTGAATTGTCTCCTGGAACTGTCAATTCTTGGGAAAGTATGAACCGTGCATTCTTAGAGAAATTCTTTCCCACTGCCAAGATCATTCTCTTAAGGAAACGAATTAGTGGCATCCAACAAAATCAAGGTGAGTCGTTTCCATCTTATTATGAACGTTTTAAATCACTTGTTGCTTCATGTCCACAGCACCAAATGAAGGAGGAGCTGCTCATTCAATATTTCTACGAGGGACTCCTTCCCATGGAACGTCAAATGCTAGATGCTTCGGCGGGTGGTGCATTAGTGGACAAGACTCTGTTGGATGCCAAAACTCTAATTGCCAACCGAGCACACAACGCTCAACAATATGAGGGTGTTGGACAAAGAGAGGGGCCACGGCAACAAAGTGTGAATGAGGTAAGTGCAATTTCTGATATTCAATCACAATTGGCTAATCTTACTTCTCTTGTGTCTCAGGTTGTCAAGGGGTCAAAACCACAAGAAAACCAAGTGTGTGGCGTGTGTTCAATGCAAGGGCATCCATCCGAGACATGCCCTCAATTGATAGAGAATGGCGGATGGGAATCTGCCAATGCCATTGGTTTCCAAGGCCAAAACCAACCCAAACATGATCCATACTCCAACACCTACAACCCCGGATGGAGAGATCACCCTAATTTCAAGTGGAGAGAGGCCCAACAATCTGCACCACAAAGGGGATTTCAACAAAACCCCCCTGGGTTCCCACGGCCATACCAATCTAACCAACCACCATCGTCCCAAAACAACTCAGGTTCGTCTTTTGATAATTCTCAAGTTATTCAATTACTAACTACATTGGCGCAGGGGCAAGAAAAACAAGCCAAGGACATGCAAAATTACGCCAATGAGGTACAAAATCAAGCTCGAGAAGTGACGGATTTGAAGAGACAAGTGGGACAAATGGCTGAATTCATGGGGCAATTTAGTAGAGAACAAGGTAAGTTACCAAGAACCTTTTGTTTAGCTTGTGATAAGTGTCAAAGAACAGGTAACATAGGGCCTAAGGACCAAATGCCGCAGCAATCTCTTTCCTTTGTGGAAATTTTTGATGTTTGGGGTATCGATTTCATGGGCCCCTTTCCTCCATCTTTTGGTTTCACTTACATCTTGCTAGCTATCGATTATGTTTCCAAATGGGTGGAAGCCAAAGCCACCCGTACTAACGATTCTAAGGTTGTTGCAGATTTTGTGAAATCTAATATTTTTGCTAGGTTTGGGATGCCCCGAGTGCTAATCAGTGATGGGGGTTCTCACTTTTGTAATCGCACCATTGAAGCATTGCTCAAGAAGTACAACGTTATGCATAAGGTTTCAACACCTTATCACCCTCAAACTAATGGGCAAGCGGAGGTTTCAAATAGGGAGATCAAACAAGTCCTAGAGAAAACCGTGGGACCTTCAAGAAGAGATTGGAGTTTGCGCTTGGACGATGCATTGTGGGCTTATCGTACAGCTTACAAAACTCCCCTTGGCATGTCACCCTTTCGGCTTATCTATGGTAAGCCATGTCATTTCCCCGTTGTGTTGGAGCACAAGGCGCATTGGGCTGTGAAAACCTTCAATATGGACTTAGACGCTGCTGGAGTTCATAGGAAGCTCCAATTAAATGAACTTGAGGAGATTAGGAACGAGGCTTACGAGAATGCTCGTATCTACAAAGACAAGACGAAGGCTTATCATGATAAGATGCTTCGTACCAAAACGTTCTCCAAGGGGCAGCAAGTGTTGCTTTTTGATTCAAGACTTCGGTTATTCCCCGGTAAGTTACGTTCCAAATGGATTGGACCTCTTGTTGTTACTAATGTTTTTCCTCATGGTGCAGTCCAAGTCCAAAGCTTAAAAAGTGGCCACGAGTTTAAGGTAAATGGGCATAGATTGAAGCCTTACTACACTCTATTTGAGGAGCATGTCGTGGAGGAAACACCCCTCCATGCCGTGGCTTCCCCTGATGCTTGATGAAGGTGTTCGTCCGGCTGCACGACGTTAAAGCAAGCGCTATGTGGGAGGCAACCCATCCATTCAACAGAGGAAGCCCTAGGAATCCCCCAAATTCCAGATTTGCGTTCCTAAAACCCATCTTTTTGTTGTTGTTTCTAATCTGCCATGTTTTGTTGTTTAGTTGCTGTTTGTGTGTTTACTTGTGTTTTGTGTGAATTTATGTTTAAAACATTGAGGACAATGTTTGATTTAAGTGTGGGGGGGGGGGGGGGGGGGGGTAACTAAGTATATTTGATGCAAATTCGTGGGATTTTATCACCCATAACTTCAAGTGTTGTTCCTTGCTGTTTTTAAGTGTTTTTAAGCTGTTTTAGAGTGTTTTAGTGTGTTTTGTTTTATAACTCCGAAAATCACATAAAAATTTGAAAAACATGTTTTGAAAAACCTAAAAAGAGTGTTTGGAGTCGTTTTTGTGTGTTTGTGTCTTAGGGTACCTTCCAACACAATGATGAGGATTTGGTTTGTAATTGCATGACTGTTAAAAAGAGTTATAAACATGGAGAAAAGTTTGATTTACTCTTGGTATATGCTTGGTTATGGTTATAATGTATGACTTCACATGCAATCATAAAAGAAAAATTCGTTTTTGTAACATGCTTGAAGGAAGGAACTCAAACAAACGCTACAACCTTGTGAGACTTGAGCCTAAACATTATTTGGAGAGTTAAAATCTGTGCATTATTGTTTTCTAAAGTCGTTGCATGATCTCATTATTCTTTGCTTGGTTACTACTTAGAAGGCGTTTCATCATATAGTTCCAAATGCTAGAACTCATGCCCATTTCATTCAAAGCATGTTATTGATTTGCATAACACATATTCAAGAAGAAGTTGTGTAGTGACCACCACCAAAGCCAAATTGCCGTGTATCCTACTTCATTATATGTTTAAGTTAACCCCGTTGAGCCTTGTTTAGCCTTTATTCTTTGTTAACCCACATTATCCTCACCTAGCCTAGTTTAGGACAGTCCACACCCTTGTTCTTAAAAGATAGTGAGCATGACTTAAATGAATTCCTTTTGAGCTACATTATGCAAGAAAATGAGTGTGGGGGAGGGAATGTTTGTTCTTAAAGTTATATGTATGTTTTGAGATTCAAAAGAAAAGAAAAGTTGTGAAAAACGTATGAAAAAGAAAAACAGAAAAGAAAAGAAAGAAAGAAAGGAAAAAGAGCTTGAAAAGATGTAAGAATGAGTGATTAAGTGTTGAATGTTGAAGAAAGGGTCCAAAACACCAAATCTGGCCCTAAATTGTCTACATTCTCCCCTTTTGTTCAAAAGTTGAGTTTGCATTCGAAAGTGAATTCTAAGTTGATTCAAATGCTTTGCTCACTATTTCTTTAAGAACCTTTGTTTTCCATATCACTTCTTTGTTAGCCAAACACCCCAAAAGAATTACCAAAGACGCTAAAATCATCCATAAAAACTTCAATGATTTTCTCAACATAATCAGAAAATATGCTCATCATGCATCTTTGAAATGTGGCAGGTGCATTACATAAACCAAAAGGCATGCGACGATATGCAAATGTACCAAAAGGGCATGTGAAAGTGGTTTTTTCTTGGTCCTCGGGTGCTATGACAATTTGATTATAACCAGAGTAACCATCAAGAAAACAATAGAAAGCATAACCCGCTAACCTTTCAAGCATTTGGTCAATGAACGGCAATGGGAAGTGGTCCTTCCTTGTGGTGGCATTTAGCTTCCTATAGTCGATGCACACTCTCCAACCAGTTTGAATGCGCATAGGAACAAGCTCATTCTCGACATTTTCCACAACCATCACACCGGATTTCTTAGGCACACATTGGATAGGTGAAACCCACTTACTATCCGAGATTGGGCAACTTTTGAGAAGTCTTTGATAAACCTACGATAGAATCCTGCATGGCCAAGAAAAGAACGAACCTCTCTAACCGAAGTTGGAGAGGGTAAGTGACGTACAAGATCTATTTTGGATTTGTCTACTTCAATGCCATTTTCAGAGATGATATGACCTAAAACTATGCCTTGTTTAACCATGAAATGACACTTTTCCAAATTAAGAACAAGGTTAGTTTCAACACAACGTTTTAGAATCAAACTAAGATTATGCAAGCAACCATCAAAAGAATCACCAAAGACGCTAAAATCATCCACAAAAACTTCAATGATTTTCTCAACATAATCAGAAAATATGCTCATCATGCATCTTTGAAATGTGGCAGGTGCATTACATAAACCAAAAGGCATGCGACGATATGAAAATGTACCAAAAGGGCATGTGAAAGTGGTTTTTTCTTGGTCCTCGGGTGCTATGACAATTTGATTATAACCAGAGTAACCATCAAGGAAACAATAAAAAGCATGACCCGCTAACCTTTCAAGCATTTGGTCAATGAACGGCAATGGGAAGTGGTCCTTCCTTGTGGTGGCATTTAGCTTCCTATAGTCGATGCACACTCTCCAACCAGTTTGAATGCGCATAGGAACAAGCTCATTCTCGGCATTTTCCACAACCGTCACACCGGATTTCTTAGGCACACATTGGATAGGTGAAACCCACTTACTATCCGAGATTGGATAGATGACTCCACAATCTAGAAGTTTGATTATCTCCTTTTTCACAATTTCCATCATCGGAGGGTTAAGACGGCGTTGAGCCTCTCTAGTTGGTTTGGCGCCCTCCTCAAGAAATATGTGATGCATGCACGTTGTAGGACTTATACCTTTGATATCGGCCAATGTCCATCCTAGGGCAGATTTGTATTCTTTCAAAACGTGGACTAGTTTCTCCTCTTCTTGGGCCGTGAGGGATGAGGAGATGATGGCAGGTAGGGTCTCATTTTCTCCCAAGAAAATGTACTTCAAATGGCTTGGTAATGGTTTTAGTTCGAGGACGGGTGCCTGAATGATGGACGGAAGCAACGTGTTAGTCGAAATAGGAATTGACTCACGATTAGGAAACTTACCATCATGCGTAGGCAACAACTCAAGGGCAGCAACCATCTCCCTAACTTCCTCACTAGGAGGCACGGCATAGTGTGCTTTAGGTGTGCCGTGGGTTAACCTAGGTGTTAAGTCCTCGTTGTTGTGTTCCATGCCTCTTGTAAGGGCTTTTTCAAGCGCATCGTCATTCAAATCGTCATGATATCCCTGCACCAAAGAATCAATTATATCAATAGAGAAACATGAATGGTCCGCACTAGGGTACTTAATAGAATCAGAAAGATTGAAATTAATAACTTCCCCATCAAATTCCATGGTCAAATTGCCATTATATATGTCAATCTTCGTCCGAGCCGTTTTCATGAATGGCCTTCCAAGGAGGATGGGCAATGAGGGGATATGTTCGGATTCATCCATTTCAAGCACATAGAAATCCGCCGGAAAGACTAAGTGATTGACCTGCACTAACACATCTTCCAAAGCTCCCTTTGGATAGGCATTAGATCTATCGGCCAATTGTATAATAACACCATCATTTTTCAATGCTCCTAGATTCATAGATGCATAAATTGAATATGGCATGTGATGCGAAAATAGTTAAGCACACAAATTAACCCTCTTGTTGTCAAGTTGTAGTAAAGATGCAAGTGATAGGAGCATATTCATGCAACTTAATTAGCTTGTTCTCGTGCATTTATGTTGTGTTTACTTAGCTATTTTAGTGTTTAAGGCTACTTTTGTGTATTTTCAGATTATAAGGCTAAAGTGTGCAAGAAGATGCAAATTGGAGTCTTTTGGAGCGAAAGAGGAATGAATGAGTTGAAGATTTGAAGAAACGACGAATTCCTACTCCAACGATGAATTCTTACCAAAACGAGGAATCCTACTCAAACAAGGTTTCCTACTGGAAGTAGGAAAGTTAACCCTAAGTTTCCCGTTTTGGTAACCTTTCCTAATCTAAACGTCCGTATTTTCTAGCCACTTTGTAGGCCTTGAATGTACTTTAGTACACAAGACCAAGGCCCTAGGTTCCTTAAACAACCATAGCCGCACCTTTATATTTCTATTTTAATTTCCTATTTTGGTAGCCTTTGATTCATTCACCCTAATTGATTCTTTCCTAGCCGCATCTTTTCCCTTGTTCCGCAGCCACCATAAGCCAATATCCCATTATTCTTCTAAGCCGTGGCCCCCCCCTAGAGATTTCAGCCATTCACCATAATAAATCATTCATTCATTCAACCTAATTAACATCCTGCCGCAACCAATATATTAATTATTCTTTTCTGCCGTGGTTTTCCCCAAGCCATTGCAGCCAATTCCCATCACCCGTGCATTCCATAATCATTAACCTTTTTACTCCCAAAAACCCGTGCATCCATTCTCCATAATTCATGCAGCCGCATCACCCATTCACCTTCTCTCCATCACAGCCGCAACCAATCCAACCCTAATTCAATCATCCACATCCTTGCAGCCACCTTTACACCCAGATTCCATAATCATTCCAGCCGCACTTCCTCCCCACCAATTTCAGCAACCATCCAACACAGCCGCACCTTTCCTCCACCCTCGCAGCCACCTTACACACCCTCCACAACCATTGCCGCACCACCAAACCTCCATAAACCCATTCCCAAACCAGAAAAACATCCAAAACTCACCTAGACTATCATTGCCGCAGCGAGGAGAAGAAGAAGGAGGGCTTAGACGCGCAGAAATTCAAGTGGATTCGTTGTGCGGTCTAGGTGTAATCAATCCTTTGTTCTTTATGTTTAAATTCAATTTTATTTTTCTTGTTGTGAACATGAGAGGCTAAACCCTTATTTAGCTAGGGGGTGATTCGAAACCATGTTTATGCTTGCAATATGATTTGATTACTTTTGGTTGGAATTTCATGTATTTTGGATTCAATTTGTCTAACTGCTTGATTGATAACTTATTTGTGTATGTTTATTGAGAGTGCACGCTTAATTTTCATGCATGAATATGACGCTAGAATATAAGTGAATTTCACCTAATAGTTATGAACTTATATTCACAAGTAGTGGAGGTTGCTTATAAACAATCGCGTTAAATAAATTCTTGGCATAAGTTTCATGCAATCATAGTAACGAATGCCTCGTCAACACTTATAGTTTTCATGATGCTTAATGATTCTTGCTTGTATCTCTATTATGCCATTCATGTAGGGAACTTGTGGGGAATGCTTTGGGTTGTCGCATGCAATCATCCAATTCATTAACTTAAGGAAAACTTGACGGTTAATTTAAGCGGACCTAATTAACCCGGGGTGTTGAGTTTCATAATTCATCGAAAGACCAACTGAAAATCAAATTGTATGCAAGTGTGACATGTGTGGAGAAGAACCTTCTAGCTAGCATTCATCCATATTTTCATCACATTCATATTTACATTCTGCCTTTAAATTACAATCTGTGTATTTAGTTTAATTTCGTCAAAACCTCAATCCCCCTTTACCTTAGTGTCTAATTTAGTTAGAAAATGTCTTAGTTTGTGTTTATAAGTGTTTTGTATTCTTTGAGTCTTTTGATTTGTTTTAGTGTTTTATTGTTTAGTTTTGCATTCTTTGAGTCTAGTTTAGTGTTTTAACATTTGTTTTACATTTTTGAGTCAGTTTCCAAGTGATTTAGTAATCCCTCCTAATCCCCGGTCTAGAACGATCCCTACTTGCATCTTTACTACAATTGTCACAAGAGGGTTTTAATTTGTGTGCTTATTTAGTTAGCATCAGCAAGTAGGGATCGTTCTGGACCGGGGATTAGGAGGGCTTGCTAAAACCTCTAAACTGACTTAAAAACAAAAAAACAAAGTTAAAAACGTTCACAAAGACTCAAGGGACTCAAAACAGGTTCAAAAGACTCAAAACTGCCTAAAAACACTAACTAGGCAGTTTCTGACCTTAAACACAATTTTGGACGAATTTAAGATTATAGGTTGATTCAAAACACTTTAAAACATAAACTAAACAGATTCTAAACACTAAAGAACAAGAAAGTAAAGGGGGGTTTTGATTTGACGAAAATTGAAATAACAAAACAAGTTTTAAAACTAAGCAGATTGTAAAACGAATTTTTGAAACAAGATGATGGATGGATTAGTTAGAGGTCCATTCTCCACACATGACACATTTGTATATGAATCGATTCTCCAATTGCTTTTCACTAACTATGATGCTCAACACCCCAAGTTAACCGTGATGCACTAATTAACCCTCAAATTTTCCTTATGTTATTGAATTGGATGATGCATGCGACAATTCAAATCATTCTCCAACGGTTCTCAACATGAATGCATAGAAGAGATACAGTGAGAGATCATTATGCTCTATGAAAATTATAAGTGTTGACGAGGCAATTGTAACTATGAATGCATGATACTCTTGCCAAGAATTCAATTAACACGGTTGTGACTAGCAACCTTCACTACTGATGCGAGATTTATACGCACACAAATTAAACCCTCTTTTCGTCAAATTGTAGTATATGTATAAGTAGGAATCGTTCTGGACCGGGGATTAGGAGGGATTGTTAATCACTTGGATTTGACTCAAAAACGTAAGAACACAATATAAAACACTATACTAGACTCAAAGAATGCAAAACTAAACTTTAAAACACTAAAACAAACCAAAAGACTCAAACATCACCCAAAACACTCAAAACTGCCTTAAAATCACTTTCTGGGCAGTTTTGAGCACTTTGGTGAATTTGGACGAATTTATGTAACAAATTGAATCACAACACTTATAAACACAAACTAAAACACTTTCTAACTAAATTGGACATTAAAGTAAAGGGGGAATTAGGTTTTGACGAAATTAAATAAAATGAACAGATTGTAAGTAAAAACAGAAAGTAAAGATGAATGTGATGGAATTGAATGGATGGGAACCTAGCTAAGGGGTTCATCTCCATACATGTTACACTTGCATAATAAAATGATTTCCAATTACATTTCGATAAACCATTAATTCTCAACACCCCAAGTTAACCGTGATGCACTAATTAACCTTCAAATCTTCCTAACGTTATTGAATTGGATGATGCATGCGACAATTCAAAACATTCCCCACAAGTCCTCAACATGAATGCATAGAAGAGGTACAAGCAAGAATCATTACGCTCTATGAAAATTATAAGTGTTGACGAGGCATTCGTTACTATGATTGCATGAAACTTATGCCAAGAATTCGTTTAACGCGATTGTTTATAAGCAACCTCCACTACTTGTGAATATAAGTTCGTAACTATTAGGTGAAACTCACTTATATTCTAGCGTCATATTCATGCATGAAAATTAAGCGTGCACTCTCAATAAACATACATAAATAAGTTATCAATCAAACAGTTAAACAAATTGAATCCACAACTTATGAAACGCAATTAGAAGTAATCAAATTAAAATGCAAGCATAAACATATATTTCGAATCACCCCCTAACCAAGGGGGGTTTATTTCCTCATAACTTTGAAATCAAAGAAACACCTAAACATTCCAACAACTCAAACTTGAATTGTATGAACGTTTAGGCACTCTTCTCTTCCATTCCTCATACGTACAAAACAAAGAGAATTGAATTTAAACTTTGAAATCAAAGAAACACCTAAACATTCCAACAACTCAAACTTGAATTGTATGAACGTTTAGGCCCTCTTCTCTTCCTCGTTGTTGTGGCACAAGGTCTAAGGATAGTTTGATGGTGTGAATGGTTTGGGGAGTGGTGTTTGGATTAATAGGGAAACTCACGGCACAAAGGGGGAAGTGTTTGTGGTATGTACAATGGATGAATTTCTGAAATGGAGGAGTGAATGAGTATGAAAATGAGATGTGAATGAATTGTGGCTGAAATGCATGCTTATTTATAGGTAAATAAGAGGGAACATGACAGCTAGGAGGTGGGTGGAAATCTGAAATGGTGACGGGAGATGCATGTGGCTGATTTATGCATGTGATTAAAGCTAGAGTGATGATGATGAATGCATGTGGAATGGCTGAAATGCAAGGAGAATGTGCAGGTGGTGTTGGTTGAATTAAAGAATGGGAATGCAATCTGAAATGCATGTGAATTATGTTGGAAAGAAGGGGAAGTCACGGCAAAGGAAAGTGAATGAATGTGTGGCTGATTTGTTTGTTGGTTAAAGGGTGGGAATGCATGTGCAAGGATGGGCTGTTTTGTGTTGTTGGTGTGTGAATGGGAATGCAATCTGAAATAGGAGAGCATGTGGGTGGAAATGCATGTGGGTTAAAGTGGAATGATAGCTAGGTTGTGATGATGAATGCATGTGGCTGATTTAATGGAGGAACAAGTGCATGTGCACGGTTTTGGTTGGAATGCAAGGGAATGCAATCTGAAATGGGAGAGATAAGTGATAAGTGTATATGATAAGTGATAAGTGGTGATGATAAGTGATAAGTGATAAGTGATAAGTGATATGATATGTGGTTATGATATGTGGTGAATGATAAGTGGTGAATGATATGTGGTGAATGATATGTGATGAATGATATGTGATAAGTGGTGATGATAAGTAATGATATGTGGGAGTGTGGCTGAAATGAAGGAGTGGAATGTTGGAATGTTATGCACGGCTAAGGATATAGGAAAGGTTTAAATGTCCTAAAACTAAAGGTTCAAGGTTCCAACACTTTGGTCTTCAATTAGGTCTTCAATTTCGTCCAACACTTTGGCTCCAAGCATAAGCTATCCATCCTTAGCCCAAAAGTGCTCCAAAAGTCTCCAAAATGCATCTTTTTGCTCCTTTAGCCCTTTGGACCTACAAACACACGAAAATAGCTTAAAGTACTAAAATAACTAAAGAAACATAACGTAAATGCACGAGAACAAGCCATTTAAGTCGCATGAATATGCTCCTATCAACTACTCATGTTTATAAACTTGTGACGATTAGGTGAAACTTGTTTATAAACTAGCGTCGAGTTCATGCATGAAAACTAAGTATGCATCCTTAATCAACATACAAGAACAAGTTTTTAATAAACAGGTAATTGAATTGCAATCACAACTTAACAAATCACAATTGGAAGAAATCAATTCATATTTCAAACATGTTCATGGCTTCAAACTTTCCCCTAACTAATTAGGGGTTTAGCCACTCATGATTACAGCAAACTCAGAGATTAATAACAAAATAAACATTGAAAACAAGAACGAAGTACACCTAAAACGCTCCAATCCGCAAGCATGAACCGTTTTAAGCTTCCTTCCTCTCCTAGTTGCTGCGGCACAAGGGTTTTGGTGAGTTTTGGGGGTTATGGATGATGTAGAATTATGTGTTTAGGATAGGGATGGATGTAGGGGACGACAAGGGTTATTTCTGGGCAGAAAGTATGAAGAATGGTGAAGTATGGATGTGTTAGAGGGAAGGGATGAATTTCTGGCGTGAATGGTGAATGAATCAATATTTTTTGGCTGCAACAAGGAGGTTTATTAATAGGATTTCAGGAAATAAAACCCTAGGTTATTTAGGTAATCAGAAATTAAGTCAAAAGCTCTAGGAATAGGAAAGAATCCTCCCCCTTGCACGGCAAGGAAGAGGAATGGTCCCAGGAAGTGCACGGCAAGGTTTTCTCAGAAATAGGTAAGTGTTTAATTCCCTAAATCAATTCTAAGAATCAGGAATTAAGTTAAATCCCTTTAGAATAGGTAATTGAAATCAGGAATTAAGGGAAAAAGGCTAAGTCTTGCGGCACAAGGGAGGAAAAGAAAGGGAAAGTGCAAAACTTGCAGATTTTGGGAGAAAAGGAATGTATAGGTTCGGCTAAGGCTTTTAGGAAAGGGATTGTGACATAATCTTGCAGATTTTGGGAGAGAAGAGGAAGGTAAGGTGCGGCACATGTCTAGGGCTTCTAGAACATGTGATTTAGGCAACCACATTATTTAGAAACTTGCATAATTGGAAACCCTTCAAGAATAGAAACTCCCCATAATGGAAACTGGTTTCCAATTCTTGATTCCTCCTTCTTCCTTTGATTCTAGGCTCACTTGGTCTTCAATTTCGTCCAACACGTTGGCTCCAAGCACAAGCTATCCATCCTTAGCCCAAAAATGCTCCAAAATGCACTTCTTTGCTCCTTTAGCCCTTAGAACCTGAAAACATACGAAAATGGCTTAAAAGACTTAAAGAACTAAGAAATAACAACGTAAATGCACAAGAACAAGCCAACTAAGTCGCCTAAATATGCTCCTATCAGCATGACATTTATTGATGCACCTAAATCTAACATGGTAGATTCAAAACGAGTATTACCAATGACACATGGAATTGTAAAACTACCCGGATCCTTGCATTTAGGGGGTAGTTTTCTTTTGCAAGATGGCGGAGACGTTTTCACCCACTTTGACAACCTCCTTGGTCGAAATCTTCTTCTTATTAGTGCAAAGTTCCTTCAAGAACTTGGCATACCTCGGGACTTGCTTGATTGCATCCAAAAGAGGGATATTGACTTGAACTTTCCGAAACGTCTCGAGAATGTCCTTTTCGGCTTCCTCTTTCTTTGTTTGCATGAACCTACTAGGAAAAGGCACATTCGAAGGAAAAACATTAGTAGGAATTGAACTTAACACGTTTTTACCTTTATTGGACAGATTGGGTGATTTAGGGCCACTAGAAGCTTGCGGCAAAGGGGGATCCTCCTTTGCCGTGGGTTTGGTTGTTTCCCCTTCTTCAAAATGCAGTGTTTCATCCTCTTTGTGACCTATTTTTGATGAAGAACCTGCCCCCACTTCTTTTCCGCTTCTCAACACTATGGCTTTGGCCAATTCGAATCCACCTTTCGGATTCACTTGCGTCAAACTTGGTAACTTACCTTGTTCTCTACTAAATTGCCCCATGAATTCAGCCATTTGTCCCACTTGTCTCTTCAAATCCGTCACCTCTCGAGCTTGATTTTGTACCTCATTGGCGTAGTTTTGCATGTCCTTGGCTTGTTTTTCTTGCCCCTGCGCCAATGTAGTTAGTAATTGAATAACTTGAGAATTATCAAAAGACGAACCTGAGTTGTTTTGGGACGATGGTGGTTGGTTAGATTGGTATGGCCGTGGGAACCCAGGGGGGGTTTTGTTGAAATCCCCCTTTGTGGTGCATATTGTTGGGGCTCTCTCCACTTGAAATTAGGGTGATCTCTCCATCTGGGGTTGTAGGTGTTGGAGTATGGATCATGTTTGGGTTGGTTTTGGCCTTGGAAACCAATGGCATTGGCAGATTCCCATCCTCCATTCTCTATCAACTGAGGGCATGTCTCGGATGGATGCCCTTGCATTGAACACACGCCACACACTTGGTTTTCTTGTGGTTTTGACCCCTTGACAACCTGAGACACAAGAGAAGTAAGATTAGCCAATTGTGATTGAATATCAGAAATTGCACTTACCTCATTCACACTTTGTTGCCGTGGCCCCTCTCTTTGTCCAACACCCTCATATTGTTGAGCGTTGTGTGCTCGGTTGGCAATTAGAGCTTTGGCATCCAACAGAGTCTTGTCCACTAATGCACCACCCGCCGAAGCATCTAGCATTTGACGTTCCATGGGACGAAGTCCCTCGTAGAAATATTGAATGAGTAGCTCCTCCTTCATTTGGTGCTGTGGACATGAAGCAACAAGTGATTTAAAACGTTCATAATAAGATGGAAACAACTCACCTTGATTTTGTTGGATGCCACTAATTCGTTTCCTCAAGAGAATGATCTTGGCAGTGGGAAAGAATTTCTCTAAGAATGCACGTTTCATACTTTCCCAAGAATTGACAGTTCCAGAAGACAATTCAAACAACCAATCTTTGGCCTTGTCCATAAGTGAGAATGGAAAGGCCTTCATTTTCAAAATACTCCCATCCACGTTGATGGGTGTCATACTTGAGCAAACTACTTCAAATTCCTTAAGATGTTTGTTAGGATCTTCCATGGACAACCCATGGAATTTAGGAATATGATGTAATAAACTAGACTTAAGTTCAAATTCTTCCGTCTTACCTTCAGCTGCTGTAGGGTATTGTATGCATAAAGGAACGGCATTGCCCATACCTGAGGCAGAGAGCTCTTTGATGGTTCAATTGTCCATGGCCATGGTTTGTACTTCCTCCACAAACTGTGCCGTGGACTCTCCTTCCTCACCTAATTCGTCAAACTCAGATGCAGAGCTAGGAGACGGTGGGTTAGGGTTTTGTTGATGCTTTTGCTTCCTCAAGGTCCGCTCAAAATCGTCGTCGAAGTCCAAAATATTCTTATGAACAGGTTGGGAACTTCGAGTCATACACTAGTACCTGAAAACAATGAAACAAAAAAAATCAGTAACTAAGATAGAAAACAAACGAAAAATAAATAAAAAAAAATAACGAGGGATTAACAAAGTTGTTAATCCCCGGCAACGGCGCCAAAATTTGATGCGAAAATAGTTAAGCACACAAATTAACCCTCTTGTTGTCAAGTTGTAGTAAAGATGCAAGTAGGGATCGTTCAGGACCGGGGATTAGGAGGGCTTGCTAAAACCTCTAAACTGACTCAAAAACATAAAAACAAAGTTAAAAACGTTCACAAATACTCAAAGGACTCAAAACAGGTTCAAAAGACTCAAAACTGCCTAAAAACACTAACTAGGCAGTTTCTGACCTTAAACACAATTTTGGACGAATTTAAGATTATAGGGTGATTCAAAACACTTTAAAACACAAACTAAACCGATTCTAAACACTCTAGAGCAAGAAAGTAAAAGGGGGTTTTGATTTGACGAAAATTGAAATAACAAAACAAATTATAAAACTAGGCAGATTGTAAAACGAATTTGTGAAACAAGATGATGGATGGATTAGTTAGAGGCCCATTCTCCACACATGACACATTTATATATGAATCGATTTTCCAATTGCTTTTCATTAACTATGATGCTCAACACCCCAAGTTAGCCGTGGACAGCACTTTTCTAACTTTCAAGTTTTCCTTAAGTTATTGAATTGGATGGGAATGCGCATACAACAACTCAAAACATTCTCTAAAAGTCCCTTACGTGAAAAGCACAATAAAGGTACAATCAAAGATCATTAAGTTTAATGAAAACTATAAGTATTGACGAGGCAATTGTTACTATGAAAAGCATGAAACTCTTGCCAAGAATTCAATTAACGCGGTTGTGACTAGCAACCTTCACTACTCATGTTTATAAACTTGTGACGATTAGGTGAAACTCGTTTATAAACTAGCATCGAGTTTATGCATGAAGACTAAGTATGCATCCCTAATCAACATACAAAAACATGTTTTTAATAAACAGATAATTGAATTGCAATCACAACTTAACAAATCACAATTGGAAGAAATCAATTCATAGTTCAAACATGTTCATGGCTTCAAACTTTCCCCTAACTAATTAGGGGTTTAGCCACTCATGATTACAGCAAACTTAGCAAGTAATAGCAAAGTAAACATTGAAAACAAGAACGAAGTACACCTAAAACACTCCAATCTGCAAGCATGAAACGTTTTAGGCCTCCTTCCTCTCCTCGTTGCTGCGGCACAAGGGGTTATGGTGAGTTTTGGGGATTATGGATGATGTAGAATGATGTGTTTAGGATAGGGATGAATGTAGGGGACGGCAAGGGTTGTTTTTGGGCAGAAAATATGGAGAATGGTGAAGTATGGATGTGTTTGAGGGCAGGGATGAATTTCTGGCGTGAATGGTGAATGAATGAATGTTTTGTGGCTGCAACAAGGAGGTTTCTTAATAGGATTTCAGGAATTAAAAACCCTAGGTTATATAGGTAATCAGAAATTAAGTCAAAGACTCTAGGAATAGGAAAGAATCCTCCCCCTTGCACGGCAAGGAAGAGGAATGGTCCAAGGAAGTGCACGGCAAGGTTTTTTCAGAAATAGGTAAGTGTTTAATTCCCTAAATCAATTCTAAGAATCAGGAATTAAGTTAAATCCCTTTAGAATAGGTAATTGAAATAAGGAATTAGGGGAAAAAGGCTAAGTCTTGCGGCACAAGGGAGGAAAAGAAAGGGAAAGTGCAAAACTTGCAGATTTTGGGAGAAAAGGAATGTATAGGTTCGGCTAAGGCATTTAAGAAATGGATTGTGACATAATCTTGCAGATTTTGGGAGAGAAGAGGAAGGTAAGGTGCGGCATGATAGGAGCATATTTATGCACCTTAGTTTAGCTTGTTTTTGTGCATTTATAGTGTTTTTCCTTAGTAAAGTAGTCTTTTAAGCTAGTTCTATGTGTTTTCAGGTTTTAAGGGCAAAGTATGCAAAAGGATGCATTTTGGAGCCTTTTGGAGCAAATTAGAGCTTGGAAGGGACATCATATGCTTGGAGCCAAGAGGATGGACGAAATTGAAGACTTGAAGATGATGATTCCTACTTGAGCAAGGTTTCCTAGTTGAAGTAGGAAAGTCCCTAATGGAAGATGGTTTCCTAGTTGAATTAGGATTCCTAGTTAAAATGGGTTTCCTAGTTGAATTAGGATTCCTAGAAGAACAAAGTTGCCTACTCAAACAAGGTTTCCTACTTGAAGTTGGAAAGTCAAAATCCAAATGGTCTCAAGAGAAGCAACAAAGAAGTTTTCCAAGTCCAAGAAGGAAAAGGAGTCCAAGATGAAGAAGGAATGATGAAGACAAGGTTTCCTAATCCTAATAGGCAAAGTTTCCAAGTGCAATGAGGAGTCCTTATCCATTTAGGGCACCTTATCCATTTAGGACACCTTATCCTAATCCTATAGGGATGCCATGCACTTTACCTTATCTTGGAGGGTTTCTAGAAGCCTTAGATGCCCTATCCTATCTTTGCCGTGGGTTTTATCCAAATCCCCTTAGTTTTTAGGCTTTCTAGAAGCCCTAACATTATCCCTACAAAGGTGCCGCACCCTTATCCCTTTTTCCCTACAAATTTGGCCCTTAAAACATGTTTCTAGGAACCTTATCTTATCTCCTACAAAAGTGGCGCCCCAAACCCTTCTAGAAAGCTGATTTCCCTTGCCTTGCAAGGCATTCTAGAAGCCTTATCACCTTATCTCCTTACCTGCCACACCTAGGAAGCATTATCCCTTTCTATTTCTGATTTCTAAGCCTATTTCCTTGTGGATTTGGGTTATTCAAGTCCATATCTGATTACCCTAGGGTTTTAAGTGCCTATATATACTCATATTAACCCCTAGATCAGATCACCACCTCTCATACACATTCATTAATTTCAGAAATTCGTCCAACCCTCTCCACACCCTTGCCGCAGCCACCAAACACCTTTCTCCTTAGTTTTAAGCCTTGCCGCACCATCCCCTTCCCCTAAACACTACTACATCCCTCCATAACCATGCATCCATACACCTAAGGCCCTAAATCTGTCCCTAGACCTTTGCCGCACCAAGGAGGAGGAGAAGGAAGCTCGGAAGTTCATGCAATTCAAGTTCGCGTCGCTGGAATTTCTAGGTGTTTCTTTTCCTTTGATTTCAATGTTTAAATTCAATTCTCTTTGTTTTGTGCGTATGAGGAACTAAACCCCCCCCTTGGCTAGGGGGGGATTCGAAATACATGTTTATGCTTGCGATATGATTTGATTACTTCTAATTGCGTTTCATAAGTTGTGAATTCAATTTACTTATCTATGTGAATTACATTGATTTATGTGTGTTGGTTGAGAGTGCACGCTTAATTATCATGCATAAATTGGATGCTAGGATATAAGGAAATTTCACCTAATCGTTATGGAATTATATTCACAAGTAGTAAAGGTTGATGATCTCAATCGCGTTAAGTAAATTCTTGGCATAAGTTTCATGCAATCATAGTAACAAGTGCTTCGTCAATGCTTATGGTTTTCATAGAACTTAATGATTCTTGCTTGTATCTCTATTATGCAATCATGTAGGGGACTTGTGGGGAATGTTTTGGGTTGTCGTATGCAATCATCCAATTCAATAACGTTAGGAAAATCTGAAGGTTAATTTAAGCAAACCTAATTAACTTGGGGCGTTGAGAATTCATGGGTTATTGAAAAGCAATTAGAAATCGTTTTGTGTGCAAGTATGGCATGTGTGGAGATGAACCCCTTAGCTAGCTTCCCATCCATTCAATTCCATCGAATTCGTTTTTACAATCTGTTCTAATTTAAAAAGTTTGTTTTATTTTTAAATTCGTCTAAAACCAATCCCCCTTTACTTTGTTGAGTCATAGTAGTTAGAAATCACTTTAGTTTGTGTTTTTAAGTGTCTTAGGTCAAGTTAAAACCAATTTTCGTCCAAAGTTGTGTCTAGTGTTCAAAACTGCCCAGATTGTGTTTTTAAGGCAGTTTTGAGTGTTTTCTTGCTGTTTTGAGTCTTTTGGTTTGTTTTGGTGTTTTAAAGTTTAGTTTTGCATTCTTTGAGTCTAGTATAGTGTTTTATATTGTGTTTTTACGTTTTTGAGTCAAATCCAAGTGATTAACAATCCCTCCTAATCCCCGGTCCAGAACGATCCCTACTTACATTCTTCACTACAATTGATAAAAAGAGGGTTTAATTTGTGTGCGTATAATTCTCGCATCAAATTTTGGCGCCGTTGCCGGGGATTAGCAACTTTGCTAATCCCTTGGATTGTTATTTTCGTTTTTCTTATTAGATCAGATTCTTATGTTATTTTGTTTCTTGTTTTAGGTACTTGTTTATGACTCGGAGTTCTAATCCGGTTCACGAACATATTTTAGACTTTAACGACGATTTTGAGCGTGAGTTGAGACGTAAGAGGAAGAACCCTGAACCTAGTGAATCAAGTGCAAGTTCCGAGTCCGTTTCTGAATTTGAAGAAGAAGTGGAAGACATGGCAGCGGACAACCGAACAATCAAGGAGCTTTCCGCTTCGGGATTGGCCAATGCCGCACCCTTGTGCATCCAATACCCAAGGGCGGCTCAAGACAAGACTGCCGAGTTCGAATTGAAGTCAAGCCTGTTACATCACATTCCGAAGTACCATGGGCTATCCATGGAAGATCCGAACAAGCATTTGAAGGAGTTTGAAGTCGTTTGCTCAAGCATGACTCCAGTGAACGTGGATGAGAGCATCTTGAAGATGAAGGCCTTTCCCTTTTCTCTCCAAGAGAAAGCGAAAGATTGGTTGTACGAATTGGCTCCCGGAACTGTCACATCATGGGAGAGCATGAAACGAGCTTACTTGGAGAAGTTTTTCCCAACTTCTCGAGTCATCCTCCTACGAAAAAGGATAAGTGGAATTCAACAAGATGAAGGTGAATCCTTTCCTACTTATTATGAACGTTTTAAATCTCTTGTTGCTTCATGTCCACAGCATCAAATGAAGGAGGAACTACTTCTACAATACTTTTACGAGGGACTTCTACCTATTGAACGTCAAATGCTAGATGCCTCAGCGGGAGGAGCATTGGTGGACAAGACCCCTACGGCTGCAAAGATGTTGATTGCTAATCGAGCGTTGAACGCTCAACAATACGAAGGCGTTGGACAGAGGAGTACCCCACGGCAACACCAAGTCAATGAGGTAAGTGCCATAACCGAACTTCAAAATCAAATGGCTAACCTTACTACGTTGCTTTCTCAGGTGGTGGAAGGTCCAAAAGTCAAAACCGTAGCTTCTTGTGGCGTATGCTCCATGCAAGGACACCCTACGGACAAGTGCCCACAATTGATCGAGAATGGAGGGTGGGAGACACTCAATGCCGTGGGATATGGCAACCAATACCAATCACGTGGTGATCCGTTCTCTAATACTTACAATCCCGGTTGGCGTGATCATCCGAATTTCAAATGGCGAGACCCCCAACAAGGTCAACAACAAAGCGGATTTAGGCAACAACCCCCGGGTTTCTATCAAAAGCCGTTGGCACCACCACAAGCCCAAGCACAACCTGCCCAAAGCAATGTAGGTAATTCAAGTGATAATGATAAGATTTTTCAATTACTTACTACTTTGACGCAGGAAGTCCAAACTCAAAACAAAGAGAGGCAAATCCAAGACAGGAGGGTGGACAACTTGGAGAAGCAAGTGGGACAAATTGCCGAGTTCATGGGGCAATTTCGTGAGCAAGGAAGGTTGCCTAGCTCAACGGTGGTCAATCCGAAAGGCGGATTCGAATCTGCAAAAGCTATGCATTTGCGAAGTGGAAAGCAAGTCGGATCTGACCTCAAACCATCCAAATCACGTTCCAACGAGGAGGACGAGTTGAGAATTGAAGAGGAAGAGCAAAGGCCACTCACGGCCAAGGTGGAACCAAATGTGCCGCAAGTTCCAAGTGATCCCAAGTCGTCCAATTCATCCAATAAAGGTAAAAACGTGTCAAGTTCGGTTCCTACTAATGATTTTCCTGCGAATGTTCCTTTTCCTAGTAGGTTTAAGCAAACAAAGAAAGAAGAAGCGGAAAAGGACATTTTGGAGACGTTTCGGAAAGTTCAAGTCAATATCCCCCTTTTGGATGCAATCAATCAAGTCCCGAGGTACGCCAAGTTCTTGAAGGAACTTTGCACTAATAGGAGGAGGATTTCGACCAAGGAGGTTGTAAAAGTGGGTGAAAACGTCTCAGCCATCTTGCAACGCAAACTGCCCCCTAAATGCAAAGATCCGGGTAGTTTCACAATTCCGTGTGTTATTGGTAATTCTAGGTTTGAATCTGCCATGTTAGACTTAGGTGCATCCATAAACGTCATGCCATATTCAATTTATGCATCTATGAATCTAGGAGCATTGAAAAACGATGGTGTTATTATACAATTGGCCGATAGATCTAATGTTTATCCCAAGGGAGTCCTTGAGGATGTTTTAGTGCAGGTCAATCATCTCATCTTTCCTGCAGATTTTTATGTCTTAGAAATGGAGGATTCGAGCCATGCTCCATCATTGCCAATCTTGCTAGGCCGTCCGTTCATGAAAACAGCCCAAACAAAGATTGATGTGGCCACGGGAGCACTAACAATGGAGTTTGGTGGTGATATAATTAAATTCAATGTTTATGACTCTATTAAGAATCCTAACGATAGTCATTCTTGTTTTGTCATAGATGTGCAGAAGGACATAGGGCCGAAAGGATCCACACTTATCACAAAGGATGTATCAAGAACCACCATTGGAGAAGAACTTGGAGTGATTGCCCTACAACCACCCAATATGGCCGAAAGTAGCCATGGTGACATTGTTGATAGGGCTGCCGATTTTGAGCCTTCACCACAATATGTTTGTAAGTCTTCAATCCCAATTTCAATTCCCATTTCAATTAATAGGTTGTTACCTTCTTTGGTGCAGGTTCCCAATCGATTTCCAAGTGGTGGGAACATTTACATGGACTTCCGGAACCAAAATACCACCATTAGGGAGGATCACTATCCCCTCCCATTCATAGAGCCATATTACGAAAGTGTTGAAGGGCAAGTTGTGGAGGACATCCCACTCCATGCCGTGGGCTCCAAGTGAGGATAAGAAGCATGCTTGTCCGGCTGTACGACGTTAAAGCAAGCGCTACTTGGGAGGCAACCCATGCATTCAACAAAGAAAGACCGAGAAAGCACTCCAATTCCATATTTGCGTTCCTAAACTCTTCTCTTTGTTGTTGATTTTGTTTCTGCCATGTTAGGTTGTTAGATGTTGTTTTTGTTTGTTGTTTGTTATTTGTGTGAGTCTATGCTTGAAACATTGAGGACAATGTTTGATTTAAGTGTGGGGGGGGGGGGTAACCAAAGTGTTTTGATGCAAATTCGTAGGGTTTTGTCACCCATAATTTCAAATGTTGTTTCTTGCTGTTTTTAGGTGTTTTTAGGTTTTTTTGGTGTGTTTTAGTATTTGTTGTTCTAAAAATCCGAAAATCCCAGAAAAAATTGAAAAAATTGTTTTGAAAACCCAAAAAGAGTTGTTTTTAAGTTGTTTTTGTGTGTTTGTTTGTGTCTTAGGGTACCTTCCAACACAATGATGAGGATTCGGTTTGTAATTGCATGACTGTTAAAGAGAATGATTAACATGGATGAAAGTTTGATTTACTCTTTGTTTATGCTTGGTTGTGGTTATAACTTATGACTTCACATGTAATCAAAAAGAAGAAAAAAAAAAAAAAAAATTAGTTTTTGTAACATGCTTGAAGGAAGGAACTCAAACAAATGCTACAACCTTGTGAGACTTGAGCCTAAACGTTTATTTGGAGAGTTAAAATCTGTGCATTCTTGTTTTCTAAAGTCGTTGCATGATCTCATTATTCTTTGCTTGGTTACTACTTAGAAGGCGTTTCATCATTTAGTTCCAAATAGTAGAACTCATGCCAATTTCATTCAAAACATGTTATTGAATTGCATAACACATATTCAAGATGAAGTTAGTAGTTACCACCATAGCCAAATTGCCATATTTCCCTATTTCATTTGTTTTGTAGGATTTAACCCCGTTGAGCCTTGTGTAGCCTACTTTCTTTGTTAACCCACAATTATCCTCACCTAGCCTAGAGTAGGACCACCCATACCTTTGTTCTTGAAGCATAGTAAAAGCATAACTCAAAGATGAATTCATTTTGATCATTGCATTGTAGAAAACAAGTGTGGGGGAAGGATTCTTGATATATGGGTGTGCCAAAGTCTTGAATGAGGCCCGGCAAAGAAAAGAAAAAAAAAAAAAAGAAGAGAAAAATTCGTGCAAAATAGAAAGGAAAAAAGAAAAAGTTGTGAATAGTATGAAAAGGAGTTGGAAGAGCATAAAATGAGCTCTAAGTTGTTGGTTATTGAAGAAAGGGTCCAAAACGTTGCATTTGACCCTAAGTATGCACATGTATTCCCCGTTGTGTTTAAAGTTATTTTCTGCACTCTAAAGTGAATTCTAAGTATCAAGTTCATTGCTTTGCTTACTATTGTTTAAAGAACGTTTGTTTTATCCTTTACCTTTCTTTGTTAGCCAATACCCCTAGCCCCGTTACAACCCTTGACTTTAATCTTGAGTGTTATGTGTTTCAATTTGTGGAGTCTAAAATTGGTACGAGAATATGGTGTCACTGGTTCTCGCATCTAAGTACTAGCATTCCATTCATGAGATCATATTGATAAACATGCTTTGTAACTCCGAAAAGTGCTTTCTTTGTTATACATATATGTGAGCATTCGTTTTTATATTTACATCAATCTTCTCACATATAATTAAGTGTAGGGTGTGGAGTTAGAAAATCTGAGTGAAAATAGAGTGCATATCTTGTAAGGAATTGAGGAAATTCTCTAAGGCATGTTACTACATTCAAAATCATGTTTTATGTGGTTATTTGTGAACTAATGAGTAGTGACTATGATTAAGTAAAGACGTAAGCGTAAAGATGGCTAAAATCTGTGGGAATGATGATTTTTAACATGTCATGTGCATTGGAAATCCCTGAGGCGATTGTTGGAAGGTGTAGGTTGTGTTTTACTCGTTTTACTTCGTTTATTTACTTTGTTTCATTTTGTTTTGCTCGAGGACTAGCAAAAGCTAAGTGTGGGGGAATTTGATAGGAGCATATTTATGCACCTTAGTTTAGCTTGTTTTTGTGCATTTATATTGTTTTTCCTTAGTAAAGTAGTCTTTTAAGCTAGTTCTATGTGTTTTCAGGTTTTAAGGGCAAAGTATGCAAAAGGATGCATTTTGGAGCCTTTTGGAGCAAATTAGAGCTTGGAAGGGACATCATATGCTTGGAGCCAAGAGGATGGACGAAATTGAAGACTTGAAGATGATGATTCCTACTTGAGCAAGGTTTCCTAGTTGAAGTAGGAAAGTCCCTAATGGAAGATGGTTTCCTAGTTGAATTAGGATTCCTAGTTAAAATGGGTTTCCTAGTTGAATTAGGATTCCTAGAAGAACAAAGTTGCCTACTCAAACAAGGTTTCCTACTTGAAGTTGGAAAGTCAAAATCCAAATGGTCTCAAGAGAAGCAACAGAGAAGTTTTCCAAGTCCAAGAAGGAAAATGAGTCCAAGATGAAGAAGGAATGATGAAGACAAGGTTTCCTAATCCTAATAGGCAAAGTTTCCAAGTGCAATGAGGAGTCCTTATCCATTTAGGGCACCTTATCCATTTAGGACACCTTATCCTAATCCTATAGGGATGCCATGCACTTTACCTTATCTTGGAGGGTTTCTAGAAGCCTTAGATGCCCTATCCTATCTTTGCCGTGGGTTTTATCCAAATCCCCTTAGTTTTTAGGCTTTCTAGAAGCCCTAACATTATCCCTACAAAGGTGCCGCACCCTTATCCCTTTTTCCCTACAAATTTGGCCCTTAAAACATGTTTCTAGGAACCTTATCTTATCTCCTACAAAAGTGGTGCCCCAAACCCTTCTAGAAAGCTGATTTCCCTTGCCTTGCAAGGCATTCTAGAAGCCTTATCACCTTATCTCCTTACCTGCCACACCTAGGAAGCATTATCCCTTTCTATTTCTGATTTCTAAGCCTATTTCCTTGTGGATTTGGGTTATTCAAGTCCATATCTGATTACCCTAGGGTTTTAAGTGCCTATATATACTCATATTAACCCCTAGATCAGATCACCACCTCTCATACACATTCATTAATTTCAGAAATTCGTCCAACCCTCTCCACACCCTTGCCGCAGCCACCAAACACCTTTCTCCTTAGTTTTAAGCCTTGCCGCACCATCCCCTTCCCCTAAACACTACTACATCCCTCCATAACCATGCATCCATACACCTAAGGCCCTAAATCTGTCCCTAGACCTTTGCCGCACCAAGGAGGAGGAGAAGGAAGCTCGGAAGTTCATGCAATTCAAGTTCGCGTCGCTGGAATTTCTAGGTGTTTCTTTTCCTTTGATTTCAATGTTTAAATTCAATTCTCTTTGTTTTGTGCGTATGAGGAACTAAACCCCCCCCTTGGCTAGGGGGGGATTCGAAATACATGTTTATGCTTGCGATATGATTTGATTACTTCTAATTGCGTTTCATAAGTTGTGAATTCAATTTACTTATCTATGTGAATTACATTGATTTATGTGTGTTGGTTGAGAGTGCACGCTTAATTATCATGCATAAATTGGATGCTAGGATATAAGGAAATTTCACCTAATCGTTATGGAATTATATTCACAAGTAGTAAAGGTTGATGATCTCAATCGCGTTAAGTAAATTCTTGGCATAAGTTTCATGCAATCATAGTAACAAGTGCTTCGTCAATGCTTATGGTTTTCATAGAACTTAATGATTCTTGCTTGTATCTCTATTATGCAATCATGTAGGGGACTTGTGGGGAATGTTTTGGGTTGTCGTATGCAATCATCCAATTCAATAACGTTAGGAAAATCTGAAGGTTAATTTAAGCAAACCTAATTAACTTGGGGCGTTGAGAATTCATGGGTTATTGAAAAGCAATTAGAAATCGTTTTGTGTGCAAGTATGGCATGTGTGGAGATGAACCCCTTAGCTAGCTTCCCATCCATTCAATTCCATCGAATTCGTTTTTACAATCTGTTCTAATTTAAAAAGTTTGTTTTATTTTTAAATTCGTCTAAAACCAATCCCCCTTTACTTTGTTGAGTCATAGTAGTTAGAAATCACTTTAGTTTGTGTTTTTAAGTGTCTTAGGTCAAGTTAAAACCAATTTTCGTCCAAAGTTGTGTCTAGTGTTCAAAACTGCCCAGATTGTGTTTTTAAGGCAGTTTTGAGTGTTTTCTTGCTGTTTTGAGTCTTTTGGTTTGTTTTGGTGTTTTAAAGTTTAGTTTTGCATTCTTTGAGTCTAGTATAGTGTTTTATATTGTGTTTTTACGTTTTTGAGTCAAATCCAAGTGATTAACAATCCCTCCTAATCCCCGGTCCAGAACGATCCCTACTTACATTCTTCACTACAATTGATAAAAAGAGGGTTTAATTTGTGTGCGTATAATTCTAGCATCACGGCACATGTCTAGGGCTTCTAGAACATGTGATTTAGGCAACCACATTATTTGGAAACTTGCATAATTGGAAACCTTTCAAGAATAGAAACTCCCCATAATGGAAACTGGTTTCCATTTCTTGATTCCACCTTCTTCCTTCGATTCTAGGCTCACTTGAACTTCAATTTCGTCCAACACCTTGGCTCCAAACATAAGCTATCCAATCTTAGCCCAAAAGTGCTCCAAAAGGCTCCAAAATGCACTTCTTTGCTCCTTTAGCCCTTAGAACCTGAAAACACACAAAAGAAGCATAAAGGACTAAAATAACTAAGGAAACACAACGTAAATGCACGAGAACAAGCCAATTAAGTCGCATAAATATGCTCCTATCATCCATCCTCTTGGCTCCAAGCATATGATATCCATTCCAAGCTCTAATTTGCTCCAAAAGGCTCCAAAATGCATCCTTTTGCATACTTTGCCCTTAAATCCTGAAAATACATAAAACTAGCTTAAAAGACTACTTTACTAAGGAAAAACACTATAAATGCACAAGAACAAGCTAAACTAAGGTGCATAAATATGCCCCTATCAAATTCCCCCACACTTAGCTTTTGCTAGTCCTCGAGCAAAACAAAACGAAAACAAACAAACAAAACGACACTAAACAAGTAAAACACAACCTAAACCTTCCAACAATCGTCTCAGGGATTTCCAATGCACATGACATGTTAAAAATCATTATTCCCACAGATTTTAGCCATCTTTACACTCGAGCACATGCTTAATCATAGTCACTACTTACTAGTTCACAAATAACCACTTAAAACGATGTTTTGAATGTAGTAACATGTCTTAGAGAATTTCCTCAATTCCTTACAAGATATGCACTCTATTTTCACTCAGATTTTCTAACTACACACCCTACATATCTTGGACTTTGACGACGATTTCGAGCGAGAGTTGAGACGAAAGAGAAAGAACCCAGAACCTAGCGAATCAAGTGCAAGTTCCGAGTCCGTTTCTGAATTTGAAAAAGAAGAACCCACGGCAAGAGTGGGTGAAGTAGACATGGCAGCGGACAACCTAACAATCAAGGAGCTTTCCGCTTCGGGATTGGACAATGCCGCACCCCTATGTATTCAATATCCTAGGGCGGCTCCAGATAAGACTGCCGAGTTCGAATTGAAGTCAAGTTTGTTACATCACATTCCGAAGTACCATGGGCTGTCCATGGAGGATCCAAACAAACACTTAAAGGAGTTCGAAGTTGTTTGTTCGAGCATGACCCCGGTGAATGTCGATGGAAGCATCTTGAAGATGAAAGCTTTTCCATTCTCTCTAAAGGATAAAGCTAAAGATTGGTTGTATGAATTGGCTCCCGGAACTGTCACATCTTGGGAGAGCATGAAACGGGCTTTCTTGGAGAAGTTTTTCCCAACTTCTCGAGTCATCCTCCTACGAAAAAGGATAAGTGGAATTCAACAAGATGAAGGTGAATCTTTTCCTACTTATTATGAACGTTTTAAATCTCTTGTTGCTTCATGTCCACAACATCAGATGAAGGAGGAACTTCTCTTACAATACTTCTACGAGGGACTTCTACCAATCGAACGTCAAATGCTAGATGCCTCAGCGGGAGCAGCCTTGGTGGACAAGACCCCTACGGCTGCAAAGACCTTGATTGCTAATTGAGCATTGAACGCTCAACAATACGAAGGCGTTGGACAGAGGAGTACCCCACGGCAACACCAAGTCAATGAGGTAAGTGCCATAACCGAGCTTCAAAATCAAATGGCTAACCTCACTACTTTGCTTTCTCAGGTGATGGACGGTCCAAAAGTCCAAACCGTAGCTTCTTGTGGTGTGTGCTCCATGCAAGGACATCCCACGGATAAGTGCCCACAATTGATCGAGAATGGAGGGTGGGAGACACTCAATGCCGTGGGATATGGGAATCAATACCAAAATCGTGGTGACCCCTTCTCCACTACCTACAATCCCGGTTGGCGTGACCATCCAAATTTCAAATGGCGGGATCCTCAACAACCCCAACAACAAGGAGGATTTAGGCAGCAACCACCGGGCTTTTATACAAAGCCATTCGTCCCCAATCAAACTCAATCGCAATATACCCCAACAAGCTCAGGTATGTCTTTGGATAATGATCAAGTTGTTAAGTTACTTACTACTTTGACGCAGGAAGTACAAACTTAAACTAAGGAGAGACAAATCCAAGACAAAAGGGTGGACAATTTGGAGAAGCAATTGGGGCAAATTGCCGAGTTCATGGGACAATTTCGAGAGCAAGGTAGGTTGCCAAGTTCAACCGTGGTCAATCCGAAAGGTGGATTCGAATCTACCAAAGCTATGAGTTTGCGAAGTGGAAAGCAAGTTGGATCTGATCCTAGACCACCCACATCACATACCAACAAGGAGGAAGAATTGAGAATTGAAGAGGAGGAACAAAGCTCACTCACGGCCAAGGTGGAAACACCTTTGCCGCAAGCCTCATGTGATCCTAAACCGTCCAATTCACCCAATAAAGGTAAAAACGTGTCAAGTTCAGTTCCTACTAATGCTTTTCCTTTGAATGTTCCTTTTCCTAGTAGGTTTAAGCAAACAAAAAAAGAGGAAGCGGAAAAGGACATTCTCGAGACGTTTCGCAAAGTTCAAGTCAATATCCCTCTTTTGGATGCAATCAAGCAAGTCCCGAGGTACGCCAAGTTCTTGAAGGAACTTTGCACTAATAGGAGGAGGATTTTGACCCAGGAGGTTGTAAAAGTGGGTGAAAACGTCTCAGCCATCTTGCAACGCAAACTGCCCCCTAAATGCAAAGATCCGGGAAGTTTCACAATTCCGTGTGTTATTGGTAATTCTAGGTTTGAATCTGCCATGTTAGACTTAGGTGCATCCATAAATGTCATGCCATATTCAATTTATGCATCTATGAACCTAGGAGCGTTGAAGAATGATGGTGTTATTATACAATTGGCCGATAGATCTCATGCCTATCCAAAGGGAGTTTTGGAAGATGTTTTAGTGCAGGTTAATCATTTGATCTTTCCGGCGGATTTCTACGTACTTGAGATGGATGAATCGGACCATGCCCCGTCATTACCCATTCTCCTTGGAAGGCCATTCATGAAAACTGCTCGTACGAAGATTGACGTCTATAATGGCACTTTGACGATGGAATTTGATGGGGAAGTTATTAATTTCAATCTTTCTGATTCTATGAAGTACCCTAGTAAGAATCATTCATGTTTTGCTATTGATATAATTGACTCTTTGGCGCAGAACCATTTGGACAATTTGAAGGACGATGCACTCGAATTGGTCATTGCACAAGGAAGGGACATGCAAAACATGGAAACAACCACCAAGGAACCCCACGTCATGCATGAGGAATCCTTGGCCGTACCCCCTAATGAGGATATTATTGAGATGGTGGCTGCCCTCGAGTCATTGCCATCACAATCGGGTAAGTTTTTGGACCCTAATTTAAGTTCAGTTTCGGCTAATAAAATGCTTCCCTCAGTTGTGCAGCCACCTACACTTGAACTTAAGTCGTTGCCTAGTCATTTGAAGTATGTTTTCTTGGGCGAGGATGAGACATTGCCCGTCATTATCTCATCCTCACTCACGGTAGAAGAAGAAAACAAATTGGTGCGAGTGCTTAAAGAGTACAAAACGGCAATTGGATGGACATTGGCCGACATAAAGGGAATTAGCCCTACTACGTGCATGCATCGCATACTTCTAGAGGAGGGGTCCAAAACATCTCGAGAGGCTCAACGCCGTCTCAACCCTCCGATGATGGAAGTTGTGAAGAAGGAGATAGTCAAGCTTTTGGATTGTGGAGTAATCTATCCAATCTCGGATAGTAGGTGGGTTTCGTCCGTGCAATGCGTTCCAAAGAAATCCGGAGTAACTGTGGTTGCAAATGCCGAGAATGAGCTTGTTCCTACGCGCATTCAAATTGGTTGGAGGGTGTGCATCGACTATAGGAAGCTAAACGCCACCACGAGGAAGGATCACTTCCCATTGCCGTTCATTGACCAAATGCTTGAGAGGTTAGCCGGTTATGCTTTCTATTGTTTTCTTGATGGTTATTCCGGTTATAATCAAATTGTCATTGCACCCGAGGATCAAGAAAAAACCACTTTCACATGCCCTTTTGGTACATTTGCATATCGTCGCATGCCTTTTGGTACATTTGCATATCGTCGCATGCCTTTCTCAAAAGTTGCACAACCTCTTTGCCGCCTCCTACAAAAAGACGTGGCGTTTGAATTCACTGAGGAGTGCACGGCATCATTCAACCAACTCAAGGAGTTGTTGACCGCGGCACCCATTATTGTTCCCCTGGATTGGAGCCTCCCGTTCGAGCTTATGTGTGATGCGTCCGATTATGCTTTAGGGGCTGTTTTGGGACAAAGAAAGGACAAGAGGCCGCATGTCATCTACTATGCCTCACGGACATTGAACGATGCCCAGTTGAACTACTCCACTACGGAAAAAGAACTTCCTGCCGTTGTCTTTGCTTTAGATAAATTTCGATCACATCTAATTGATACTAAAGTAATTGTTTTCACTGATCATGCAGCTCTAAAGTACTTGCTCACCAAAAAGGAGGCCAAGCCCCGGCTAATTCGGTGGATGTTGTTACTTCAAGAGTTCGACATCGAGATTCGTGACAAGAAGGGAAGTGAAAACGTGGTGGCTGACCACCTAAGCCGAATGGTGCATAATGAGGAGTCCCTACCCATTGCAGAGACATTCCCCAATGAACAATTGCTGTCCATAAAGGTTAGTACACCTTGGTATGCCGATATAGTTAATTTTTTGGTGTCAAAACGTATTCCAAGTGAGTTCAATAGGCACCAACGTGACAAACTTAGGCATGATGCACGGTTTTATGTGTGGCATGATCCATACTTATGGAAATTTTGTCCCGATCAGATTATACGTCGTTGTGTGCATGATTTTGAATGTCATTCAATTTTGAGTTTTTGTCATACATATGCATGTGGAGGGCACTTTGGCACACAACGCACGGCCCTCAAAGTGTTACAATGTGGATTTTATTGGCCTAGTATTTTTAAGGATGCTAGAACGTTTTGCTTAACATGTGATAAATGCCAAAGAATGGGTGGTATTAGTGCAAAGGACCAAATGCCGCAGGTTTCCATCCTAAACGTTGAAATTTTTGATGTTTGGGGTATTGACTTTATGGGTCCCTTTCCGTCATCATATGGTTTTATGTATATTTTGCTTGCGGTTGATTATGTGTTGAAGTGGGTGGAAGCAAAAGCCACCCGGACTAATGATTCTAAAGTGGTTGCAGATTTTATTAGAACTAACATTTTTGCAAAGTTTGGCATGCCACGAGTGATCATTAGTGATGGAGGGTCCCATTTTTGCAACCGGACCATTGAGGCATTATTGAGGAAATACAGTGTCAACCATAAGGTTTCTACACCTTACCATCCTCAAACAAATGGCCAAGCCGAGGTTTCCAACCGAGAGATCAAGCAAATGCTAGAAAAGACCGTTGGGCCAACAAGAAAGGATTGGAGTTTACGGTTAGATGATGCACTTTGGGCGTATCGTACGGCATACAAAACCCCTATTGGGATGTCCCCTTTTCGACTTGTCTATGGCAAGGCGTGCCATCTTCCCGTGGAGTTGGAGAATAAAGCTCTTTGGGCCGTCAAGAAGTTCAACATGCACTTAGATGAAGCGGGAAGTCATAGGAAATTCCAATTGAATGAGCTTGATGAAATACGGCACGAGGCGTACGAGAATGCAAGCATTTACAAGCAAAAGACCAAAGCTTTCCATGACAACATGATCCGTGGGAAATCCTTCTCCATTGGGCAGAAAGTGCTATTGTTCAATTCCCGTTTACGTTTGTTTCCCGGTAAGTTACGTTCCAAGTGGATTGGACCATTTGTTTTGTTCATGGTGCAGTCCAAATCCAAAGCTTGAAAACGGGACATGAATTTAAGGTGAACGGGCATCGTTTGAAGCCCTATTATGAGAACTTTGTGGAGCACACCGTGGATGACACCCCCTTGGATGCCGTGGGCTCCAATCTGGAGTGATTGGGTTCTTCGTCCGGCTGTACGACGTTAAAGCAAGCGCTACTTGGGAGGCAACCCATGCATTCAACAAAGGAAGACCTAGAAAGCACTCCAATTCCAGATTTGCGTTCCTAAACTCTTCTCTTTGTTGCTATTTCGTTTCTGCCATGTTAGGTTGTTTAGTTGTTGTTTTGTTTGTTTGTTTGTTAATTGTGTGAGTCTATGCTTGAAACATTGAGGACAATGTTTGATTTAACTGTGAAGGAATTGGGTAACTAAAGTGTTTTGATGCAAATTCGTAGGATTTTATCCACCATAACTTCTAATGTTGTTTCTTGCTGTTTTTAAGTGTTTTTTTAAACTGTTTTAGTGTGTTTTGACTTAAAAAAAAAAAATTCGAAAATCCCATAAAAATTTGAAAAATTGTTTCAAAAAACCCAAAAAGAGTTGTTTTTGTGTCTTAGGGTACCTTCCAACATAATGATGAGGATTCGGTTTGTAATTGCATGACTATTAAAGAGAGTTGTAAACATGGATGAAAGTTTGATTTACTCTTTGGTTCATGCTTGGTTGTGGTTATAACTTATGAATTCACATGCAATCATAAAAGAAAAAAATCATTTTTTTGTAACATGCTTGAAGGAAGGAACTCAAACTAACGCTACAACCTTGTGAGACTTGAGCCTAAACGTTTATTTGGAGAGTTAATAATCTGTGCATTGTTGTTTTCTAAAAGTCGTTGCATGATCTCATTATTCTTTGCTTGGTTGCTACTTAGAAGGCGTTTCATCATTTAGTTCCAAACACTAGAACTCATGCCCAATTCATTCAAAGCATGTTATTGATTTGCATAACACATATTCAAGATGAAGTTGTGTAGTGACCACCATAGCCAAATTGCCATATTTCCCTATTTCATTTGTTTTGTAGGATTTAACCCCGTTGAGCCTTGTGTAGCCTACTTTCTTTGTTAACCCACAATTATCCTCACCTAGCCTAGAGTAGGACCACCCATACCTTTGTTCTTGAAGCATAGTAAAAGCATAACGCAAGATGAATTCCTTTTGATCATTGCATTGCAGAAAACAAGTGTGGGGGAAGGATTCTTGATATATGGGTGTGCCAAAGTCTTGAATGAGGCACGGGAAAAAAAAACAAAAAAAAAAAAAAGAAAAAAAAATTTCGTGGAAAATAAGAAGAAAAAAAAAAAGAAAAGTTGTGAAAAGAATGAAAAAGGAGTTGAAAAGATGTGAAAAAGTGTTCTCAAGTGTTGTTTGTTGAAGGAAGGGTCCAAAACATTGAATTCGGCCCTAATTGATTGCTTGAACCTTCCCTTTGAGTTTAAAAGTTGATTTCGGCATTCTAAGGGGAATTCTAAGTTCAATTTCATTATGTTGCTTACTATTGCTTTAAAGAACGTTTGTTTTCCCTATCCTTTCATTGTTAGCCAACTCCCCAAGCCCCGTTACAACCCTTGACTTTAATCTTGAGTGTTGTGTGTTTCAATTTGTGGAGTTTGAATTTGGTTTGAGCATATGGTGTCACTGGTTCTCGCATCTAAGTAGTAGCGTTCCATTCATGAGATCATATCTAAACATGTTATTAACTCCGGAAATTGCGTTCTTTGTTATACATATATGTGAGCATTCGTTTTTATATTTACATCAATCTTCTCACATATAACTAAGTGTAGGGTGTGTAGTTAGAAAATCTGAGTGAAAATAGAGTGCATATCTTGTAAGGAATTGAGGAAATTCTCTAAGGCATGTTACTACATTCAAAACATCGTTTTAAGTGGTTATTTGTGAACTAGTAAGTAGTGACTATGATTAAGCATGTGCTCGAGTGTAAAGATGGCTAAAATCTGTGGGAATAATGATTTTTAACATGTCATGTGCATTGGAAATCCCTGAGACGATTGTTGGAAGGTTTAGGTTGTGTTTTACTTGTTTAGTGTCGTTTTGTTTGTTTGTTTGTTTTCGTTTTGTTTTGCTCGAGGACTAGCAAAAGCTAAGTGTGGGGGAATTTGATAGGGGCATATTTATGCACCTTAGTTTAGCTTGTTCTTGTGCATTTATAGTGTTTTTCCTTAGTAAAGTAGTCTTTTAAGCTAGTTTTATGTATTTTCAGGATTTAAGGGCAAAGTATGCAAAAGGATGCATTTTGGAGCAAATTAGAGCTTGGAATGGATATCATATGCTTGGAGCCAAGAGGATGGACGAAATTGAAGACTTGAAGATGATGATTCCTACTTGAGCAAGGTTTCCTAGTCGAAGTAGGAAAGTCCCTAATGGAAGATGGTTTCCTAGTTGAATTAGGATTCCTAGTTAAAATGGGTTTCCTAGTTGAATTAGGATTCCTAGAAGAACAAAGTTTCCTACTCAAACAAGGTTTCCTACTTGAAGCAGGAAAGTTAAATCCCAATGGCCTCAAGTTGCAGCAACAAAGAAGTTTTCCAAGTCCAAGAAGTAGAAGAATTCCAAGATGAAGAAGGATTTAGCTTTCCTAATCCTAATGCACAAGGTTTTCAGCCACAAAGAGGAGTCCTAAACACTTTAGGACACCTTATCCTAATCCTATAGGGATGCCATGCAGTTTACCTTATCTTGGAGGGTTTCTAGAAGCCTTAGATGCCCTATTCTATCTTTGCCGTGGGTTTTATCCAACTCCCCTTAGTTTTTAGGCTTTCTAGAAGCCCTAGCATTATCCCTAAGAAGGTGCCGCACCCTTATCTCTTTTTCCCTACAAATCTGGCACTTAAATCATGATTCTAGAAACCTTATCTTATCTCCTACAAAGGTGGCGCCTCAAATCCTTCTAGAAGTGCCAATTTCTGCCACAAAACACTTTGTTTCTAGAACCCTAAAAATCTGGCGCCTCTATTCCTTTTCCTTTGGGGTTTCCTACCTTCTTGATGGCCTATTCCTGATGGGTTTTGATTTCCTTGTCATCTTCAAATACTTAGTCCTTTTCCTTGCTGATTGAGAGGGATTTTGCACTATAAATAGACCCCCTTGCCACACTAATGGATGATCATTCACTCCTCCACATTCAGAAATTCGCCAGAAATACATTCCCAATCCTTTGCCGCAGCCATCCTTCACCATTCTCCATATTTTCCCACCTTGCCGCACTCCCCATCCCTCCTAAACACTACCCTACCATCACACATCCATTCCTCCATACAAATACCACCCAAAACCTGTCCTTAGACCTTGTGCCGCAACAAAGAGAAGGAGAAGAGGGCTTGGACGTTCATGCAATTCAAGTTCGAGTTGCTGGAATTTTTAGGTGTTTCCTCTCCTTTGATTTCAATGGTTAAATTTACTTTTCTTTGTCTTGTACGTATGAGGAACTAAACCCCCCCTTGGCTAGGGGGGGATTCGAAACCATGATCATGCTTGCTATATGATTTGATTACCTCTAATTGCGTTTCATAAGTTGTGAATTCAATTCACTTATCTATTTGAATTAAACTGATTTGTGTGTGTTGGTTGAGAGTGCACGCTTAATTATCATGCATAAATCTAATGCTAGGATATAAGGAAGTTTCACCTAATCGTTACAAACTTATATTAACAAGTAGTAAAAGTTGATGATCTCAATTGGGTTAAGTAAATTCTTGGCATAAGTTTCATGCAATTCATAGTAACGAGTGCTTCGTCAATGCTTATGGTTTTCAAAGAACGTAATGATTCTTGCTTGTATCTCTATTATGCAATTCATGTAGGGAACTTGTGGGGAATGCTTTGGGTTGTCGTATGTGATAGGAGCATATTCATGCGACTTAAATGGCTTGTTCTTGTGCATTTACGTTATGTTTCTTTAGTTATTTTAGTACTTTAAGCTATTTTCGTGTGTTTGTAGGTCCAAAGGGCTAAAGGAGCAAAAAGATGCATTTTGGAGACTTTTGGAGCACTTTTGGGCTAAGGATGGATAGCTTATGCTTGGCGCCAAAGTGTTGGACGAAATTGAAGATTTAATTGAAGACCAAAGTGTTGAAACCTTGTTCTCTTTAGTTCTAGGACATTTAAACCTTTCCTATATCCATTGCACATAATCCACATTCATCACCACTTCAACACATGCACCCATAATCATCATAACCATGCCGTGCATCCCCTTTACATTTCAGCCATAACACATGCATCCACTCACCAAGAAATCATTCATTCCACATGCAACCAGAAATCAACCAAAACCGTGCATATCATTCCCCCTTTAATCAACACATGCATCCATAATCATTTCTACAACCTTGCCGTGCACTCCTATCCCATTTCAGATTGCATTTCATTCATTTCACATGCATTCCATCCTTTAATTCACTCACATACACTCATAATCATTCACATTTTGCAATCACATGCACTTCCTTTAATTAATTCATCCTAGCTGTCAAAGCACATGCACACTCACCCTAATCATTCACTTTAGTTTTAATTCACATGCATTTCAGATTTCATTCCATTCATTCCACCCTTTAATCACATGCATCTTGGCAGATTTCACATGCACACACATGCATTTTCAGCACCAACAACACTCATTGCCAAGCACATTCACTCACCATACCATTCCAGCATTAGCACATGCAACCTAGCTGTCATGTTCCCCCCCATTTCACCTATAAATACTCATTCATTCATCTCATTTCATACACAATTCATTCACAACAGAAATTGGTCCCTTGGGGCCGTGCCCTTCACAAAGTCCATCCATTCCATTCATAAACTCATCCATTGCAGAAATGTAGACCATCAAACCACCCTTGTGCCGTGCTCTCCCTTACAATCCAAACACCATCCTTCCATTTCCACCACTCCCCAAACCATTCACACCATCAAACTATCCCTAGACCTTGTGCTACAACGAAGAGGAAGAGAAGAGTGCCTAAACGTTCATACAATTCAAGTTTGAGTTGTTGGAATGTTTAGGTGTTTCTTTGATTTCAAGGTTTAATTTCAATACTCTTTGTTTTGTACGAATGAGGAATGGAAGATAAGAGGGCCTAAACGTTCATACAATTCAAGTTTGAGTTGTTGGAATGTTTAGGCGTTTCTTTGATTCTCTTTGTCTTGTCCCATGAGGAACTTTCTCTTTCGATGTAACCTTGCAAGAGTGTAATGTAGTTAATTCAGAATTCTCATTTAATCTATCTATTTCTTGTTTCATTCTCCGATTTAATTGTGACTTTGTGTGTTGATTTTAGTGCTTGATCATCATTTGAATTAACCACAGGTTGTTTAGCCAAGATTAAAGCACACATCATGCATAATCTTGGTGGATATGTGAATGAATGAAGGGAATGTTTTGCAAACATCCTGCCGAGTGTTCCCTTTGGTTTTGTGAAAGTTTCTTATGCACTACATATTCTTGATTAGGAACCAAAGTTGCACATCACAATTAGGTTCATGATTAGGGACATTTGATCAAGTCCACACATCATATGGCTGATCATATCTAAGTGAAACAAACCCAAGAAATAAGTAGAGGGATGAGTATAATCTGACTTAACAAGCATGGACTTGGCTTAGCAATGGTGAAATCGAATCTCTAGCTTCATCTCCATTTGTGCTAAATCTTTTTATTAGCTGTTGATTCATTCATTTTGTGTTTACTTCATTTCCTTATGCTTTAATTTACAATCTGTCATTTAGTTTAATCAAAACATAAATCCCCCTTTACTTTAATGTCCAATTTAGTTAGAAATCAATTTAGTTTGTGCTTTTAAGTGTTTTGATTCATTTCATTTCCCAATTTCGTCCAAATTCACCATAGTGCTCAAAACTGCCCAGAAAGTGATTTTAAGGCAGTTTTGAGTGTTTTGGGTGATGTTTGAGTCTTTTGGTTTGTTTTAGTGTTTTAAGTGTTTAGTTTTGCATTCTTTGAGTCTAGTTTAGTGTTTTATATTGTGTTTTTACATTTGAACCAAGCCATAATCTTAAATTCGTCCAACATTGGATTTAAGGTCAGAAACTGCCTAGTTAGTGTTTTTAGGCAGTTTTGAGTCTTTTGAACTTGTTTTGAGTCCTTTGAGTCTTTGTGAACGTTTTTAACTTGCTTTTACGTTTTTGAGTCAAATCCAAGTGGTTAATAATCCCTCCTAATCCCCGGTCCAGAACAATCCCTACTTGCACCTATACTACAATTGTCAAAAAGAGGGTTTAATTTATGCGCGTATAATTCTCGCATCAAATTTTGGCGCCGTTGCCGGGGATTAGAAAATTTGCTAATTCCTTGGATTGTTCGTTTTTATTATGTATTTTAGTTTTAGTTTCTGATTTGTGTTTTGTTTCTTGTTCTAGGTACTAGTTTATGACTCGGAGTTCTCATCCGATTCGTGAACATATCCTGGAGTGATTGGGTTCTTCGTCCGGCTGCAAGACATAAAAGAAAGCGCTACTTGGGAGGCAACCCAATGCACTAAATAAAACAAAGCATGTTCATAAAAAAAAAAAACAAAAAAAAAAAAAAAAAGATACTAAACATGGAGAAATATGGAGCTTCACAAAGGTTGTTTACGTGAAGCCCCACTACGAGGCGTCGGCGCGGAAGGCATAGAAGCGGGAGGCATCGAAGCGGAGGCCATCGGAGCGGAAGGCATCGGAGCTAGAGCATTCCAAGCTTCAATACTTGGCCAAGCGCTGGATGACCCAGGAAAAATATGCCTCTGGAAGTAAGCCGCAAGCCTTTGACGGTCACTTTGCATACGACCATTGGATTCTTGCAGCTCATCAAGCTTCCTCTTCATGCCCGTCGAATAGTTGTTTGCAAGCACATGCAAACTTCTATTCTCGTACTTAAGCAGTTTGATTTCTTGCTTAAGACTTTCCACCTCTGCCATCAATGATTCCACCTGACGGGAGCGGGCAAGCAGGCGTTGGCCCATGTTGGACACAGAACTCGCACACTGAACACTAAGTGCGAGGGACTCTTGAACGGCCAACTCATTGGACCGTCCTGACAGCAGCCTACTATCTTTTGGAGTAAGGAGGTTTCTAGCTACTATTGTAGCTGTTGTGGCGTCCTGCATCACGGAGTCTTCACCTGTAAGAAGACCGTTAGAAGATAAAAAAGAAGGACGCCATACATTACCTTGACGGGGCGCAACCGGATCGCTGCTGAGACTCAAATCTAAGCTAAGGTTCGATGGGTTTGCCATTTTTCAAAAGTGTTCAAAGAGATGGGGTGGATGGAGTTAATTCTCAAAGGGACGGAGTCGATTTTCAAAGAATGGGAAATCTTCAGAGTGTGTTTGTTGCGGTGATCGATACATCTATAAGAAGCCAAGGCGACGCGTCCATCGATTCAAAAAGCCGGAATTTCCGGCGTAAGTTAGGCGACGCGTTCTCGGCTTTTCAGAAACGCGTGCAACTTTGTCAAAAGTTCACGTGGAGGTCATCATCGCAGCTACACTTTTGCCGACAAGCGTAAATTTCGGCGACGCTTTCTCTGCTTTTCAGAAAACGCGTGCGACTTTGTCAAAAGAGCTCTGACAGAGCCGCGTACGCACTACTACGTGTCGTGCAGAAATCGAAGGGGCGTCGTGCAGAAATCGAAGAGGCGTCCGTTCAGAAATCGAAGAGACGTTTGTCGACACGGGTAAAAGAACAATACCACCACTTGATATTATCTCTATATATGTCGACCTTCATCTTTTATGGCAAGGCAAACCTGAAGAAAATGCCCAACTCTTCCTCACCTCTGAGGGCGCACTCCCAGCGAAGCCTCTTGAAATACTCAATTTTTTCTCCCCCAAAGAAGATACCAGAAACCTGGAGTACAAATGAGGCAGAAGGAAACGGTCGATCGAAGCATGTGGAGACAACCACAACAAATACATGTGCTGCTTCATTTGCCGTTTCTTCAAAAGCAAAGGTATCTCATATCATCAAGGTCTAAAGCAAAAGTATCTCATATCATGCTCTTTCCCTGTCCTTTTCTTTGTCCTTGTTATTACTCGCATGGCAAAGTAAACAAAAGCAATCAGAGGCACTTGGAGCCAGTCTTCTGTTCTGGAACCGACTGCCTGGAATCCATTCCTGATTGCTTACCTAGAGTTGCTCTCGAGTAGTCATCTTCAACGGTTGACACACTTCCGGAGAAGGGACCACTTCTGCAAGAGGAGCAAGCAAGGCAAGTGAAAATGATACATTGAAGCATGTGGAGACAAACATAGGCTGAGTTATCCTCCAACCCTTTTCAATACGAATTGGAAAGATTGAACAAAGAAACAGACCAAAGGAGTAAGCTCAGACCTTCAGGGGAGACCAAAAGAAGCCTGCTGCCCAGTTCAAGAGTAGCACAAAGGAAAATCAACGATGGGAGCAGCGCAGTTCAAGAGTAAGCCTGTGGAATCACAAAGATCAAAGCCTCAATGCAATTACCAAGGAGAAGATGGAATTTACACTCTATAATCAGATTTGCGTCTCTAAACTCTTCTCTTTGTTTAATTACATTTTGCCATGTTTAGTATGTTTAGTTGTTTTTTGTGTGCTTACTTATGTTTTGTGTGAATCTATACTTAAAACATTGAGGACAATGTTTGATTTAAGTGTGGGGGGGTAACTAATGTTGTTAATGCAAATTCGTGGGATTTTATCACCCATAACTTTAAATGTTGTTCCTTGCTGTTTTAAGGTGTTTTTAAGATGTTTTAGAGTGTTTTATTATGTTTTGTTTTTATAACTCCGAAAATCACATAAAAATTTGAAAAATATGTTTTGAAAAGCCTAAAAAGAGTGTTTTGAGTCGTTTTTGTGTGTTTGTGTCTTAGGGTACCTTCCAACACAATGATAAGGATTTGGTTTGTAAATTGCATGACTGTTAAAAAGAGTTATTAACATAGAGAAAAGTTTGATTTACTCTTGGTATATGCTTGGTTATGGTTATAATATATGACTTCACATGCAATCATAAAAGAAAAATTCGTTTTTGTAACATGCTTGAAGGAAGGAACTCAAACAAACGCTACAACCCTGTGAGACTCCAGCCATTACCTTCTTTGGAGAGTTATTTTCTGTGATTTCTTGTTTTCTAAAGTCGTTGCATGATCTCATTATTCTTGCTTGGTTGCTAATTAGAAGGCGTTTCATCACTTAGTTCCAAATGCTAGAACTTGCATCCATTCCATTCAAAGCATGATTGCATAATATATATCAAGATGAAGTGTGTAGTGAAGCCATCAACCAAATAGCCAACCCATGCACTATATATTGTAGGTCATAATCCCCATTGAGCCATTGTTAGCCTTTGTTATTTGTTTATCCATATCATCCCTACCTAGCCTAGATTAGGACCACCCATACCCTTGTTCTTGAAGCATAGTAAGCATGATTTAGAGGGAATCCTTTCGATTTTGCAAAACAACAAGTGTGGGGGAATTTGTGTGTGTGTGTTGATATGCCACAAAAGAAATAAGGCATGAGTGAAAAGAAAAAAAGAAAAGAAAAAGTTGTGAAAAGAAAGAAAAAGAGTATGAAATAAGTTAAAATAAGCTCACATGTTTGTGGTAGTTGAAGAAAGGGTCCAAAACGTTGAATATGGCCCTAAGAGTTGTGTGAATTTTCCCCTTGTGTGTCTAAGTAAGTTTCTGCAATCACGAGTGATTCTAAGTGTCAAATTTCATTACTTTGCTTGTTATTGCCTAAAGAACGTTTGTTATCCTTACCTTTCATTGTTAGCCAATCACCCTTAACCCGTTACAACCCTTATGCTTCATCTTGATCATTATGTTTTCAATAATGTGGAGTTTGGAATTGATGTAAGCTTATGGTGTCCCTGGTTCTCGCATCTAATTAGTAGCATTCCTTTCATGAGATCATATTCATATACATTCCAGAAAATGCTTTCTTTGATATAACATATGTGAGTGTTAGAATTCATATTTACATCAATCTTCTCACATATAACTAGTGTAGGGAGTGTAGTCAGAAAATCTGTGTGAAAATAGAGTGCATTCTTGTAAGGATTTGAGCAAATTCTCTAAGGCATGTTACTACATTCAAATCATGGTTTTAAATGCTTAATTGTGAACTAGTATGTGGTGACTGTGATTCAGAATGTACTTAAGTGTAAAGATGGCTAAAATCCGTGGGAATAATGATTTTTAACTTGTCATGTGCATTGGAAATCCGTGAGACGATTGTTGGAAGGTGTAGGTTGTGTTTTGTTCGTTTTGTCTAGTTTCGTGTTCTTTTGTTGTTTTGTTTTGCTCGAGGACTAGCAAAAGATAAGTGTGGGGGTATTTGATAGGAGCATATTCATGCGACTTAAATGGCTTGTTCTTGTGCATTTACGTTATGTTTCTTTAGTTATTTTAGTACTTTAAGCTATTTTCGTGTGTTTGTAGGTCCAAAGGGCTAAAGGAGCAAAAAGATGCATTTTGGAGACTTTTGGAGCACTTTTGGGCTAAGGATGGATAGCTTATGCTTGGCGCCAAAGTGTTGGACGAAATTGAAGATTTAATTGAAGACCAAAGTGTTGAAACCTTGTTCTCTTCAGTTCTAGGACATTTAAACCTTGCCTATATCCATTGCACATAATCCACATTCATCACCACTTCAACACATGCACCCATAATCATCATAACCATGCCGTGCATCCCCTTTACATTTCAGCCATAACACATGCATCCACTCACCAAGAAATCATTCATTCCACATGCAACCAGAAATCAACCAAAACCGTGCATATCATTCCCCCTTTAATCAACACATGCATCCATAATCATTTCTACAACCTTGCCGTGCACTCCTATCCCATTTCAGATTGCATTTCATTCATTTCACATGCATTCCATCCTTTAATTCACTCACATACACTCATAATCATTCACATTTTGCAATCACATGCACTTCCTTTAATTAATTCATCCTAGCTGTCAAAGCACATGCACACTCACCCTAATCATTCACTTTAGTTTTAATTCACATGCATTTCAGATTTCATTCCATTCATTCCACCCTTTAATCACATGCATCTTGGCAGATTTCACATGCACACACATGCATTTTCAGCACCAACAACACTCATTGCCAAGCACATTCACTCACCATACCATTCCAGCATTAGCACATGCAACCTAGCTGTCATGTTCCCCCCCATTTCACCTATAAATACTCATTCATTCATCTCATTTCATACACAATTCATTCACAACAGAAATTGGTCCCTTGGGGCCGTGCCCTTCACAAAGTCCATCCATTCCATTCATAAACTCATCCATTGCAGAAATGTAGACCATCAAACCACCCTTGTGCCGTGCTCTCCCTTACAATCCAAACACCATCCTTCCATTTCCACCACTCCCCAAACCATTCACACCATCAAACTATCCCTAGACCTTGTGCTACAACGAAGAGGAAGAGAAGAGTGCCTAAACGTTCATACAATTCAAGTTTGAGTTGTTGGAATGTTTAGGTGTTTCTTTGATTTCAAGGTTTAATTTCAATACTCTTTGTTTTGTACGAATGAGGAATGGAAGATAAGAGGGCCTAAACGTTCATACAATTCAAGTTTGAGTTGTTGGAATGTTTAGGCGTTTCTTTGATTCTCTTTGTCTTGTCCCATGAGGAACTTTCTCTTTCGATGTAACCTTGCAAGAGTGTAATGTAGTTAATTCAGAATTCTCATTTAATCTATCTATTTCTTGTTTCATTCTCCGATTTAATTGTGACTTTGTGTGTTGATTTTAGTGCTTGATCATCATTTGAATTAACCACAGGTTGTTTAGCCAAGATTAAAGCACACATCATGCATAATCTTGGTGGATATGTGAATGAATGAAGGGAATGTTTTGCAAACATCCTGCCGAGTGTTCCCTTTGGTTTTGTGAAAGTTTCTTATGCACTACATATTCTTGATTAGGAACCAAAGTTGCACATCACAATTAGGTTCATGATTAGGGACATTTGATCAAGTCCACACATCATATGGCTGATCATATCTAAGTGAAACAAACCCAAGAAATAAGTAGAGGGATGAGTATAATCTGACTTAACAAGCATGGACTTGGCTTAGCAATGGTGAAATCGAATCTCTAGCTTCATCTCCATTTGTGCTAAATCTTTTTATTAGCTGTTGATTCATTCATTTTGTGTTTACTTCATTTCCTTATGCTTTAATTTACAATCTGTCATTTAGTTTAATCAAAACATAAATCCCCCTTTACTTTAATGTCCAATTTAGTTAGAAATCAATTTAGTTTGTGCTTTTAAGTGTTTTGATTCATTTCATTTCCCAATTTCGTCCAAATTCACCATAGTGCTCAAAACTGCCCAGAAAGTGATTTTAAGGCAGTTTTGAGTGTTTTGGGTGATGTTTGAGTCTTTTGGTTTGTTTTAGTGTTTTAAGTGTTTAGTTTTGCATTCTTTGAGTCTAGTTTAGTGTTTTATATTGTGTTTTTACATTTGAACCAAGCCATAATCTTAAATTCGTCCAACATTGGATTTAAGGTCAGAAACTGCCTAGTTAGTGTTTTTAGGCAGTTTTGAGTCTTTTGAACTTGTTTTGAGTCCTTTGAGTCTTTGTGAACGTTTTTAACTTGCTTTTACGTTTTTGAGTCAAATCCAAGTGGTTAATAATCCCTCCTAATCCCCGGTCCAGAACGATCCCTACTTGCACCTATACTACAATTGTCAAAAAGAGGGTTTAATTTATGCGCGTATAATTCTCGCATCAGTATGCAATCATCCAATTCAATAACGTTAGGAAAATCTGAGGGTTAATTAGTGCAATTCACGGTTAATCTGGGGCGTTGAGAATTCTTGGTTTATTGAAAAGCAATTAGAAATCGTTTTGTGTGCAAGTATGGCATGTGTGGAGATGAACCCCTTAGCTAGCCTTCATTCCATTCATTAAATCCAAATTCGTTTTAAAATCTGTTCGTTTTACAAAGTTTTAAGTTTTGTTTTCAAATTCGTCAAAAGCAAAATCCCCCTTTACTTGGAGTGTCAAATTAGTTAGAAATCAATTTAGTTTGTGTTTTTAAAGTATCTTGAGTCAAGTTATAACTATTTTCGTCCAAATACGCACACAAATTAAACCCTCTTTTTATCAATTGTAGTGAAGAATGTAAGTAGGGATCGATCGTTCTGGACCGGGGATTAGGAGAGATTGTTAATCACTTGGATTTGACTCAAAAACGTAAAAACACAATATAAAACACCAAACTAGACCCAAAACAGCAAGAAAACACTCAAAACTGCCTTAAAACTACTTTCTGAGCAGTTTTGAGCACTAAAGAAGAATTTGGACGAAAATAGTTATAATTTGACTCAAGATACTTTAAAAACACAAACTAAATTGATTTCTAACTAATTTGACACTCCAAATAAAGGGGGATTTTGCTTTTGACGAATTTGAAAACAAAACTTAAAACTTTGTAAAACGAACAGATTTTAAAACGAATTTGGATTTAATGAATGGAATGAAGGCTAGCTAAGGGGTTCATCTCCACACATGTCATACTTGCACACAAAACGATTTCTAATTGCTTTTCAATAAACCATGAATTCTCAACGCCCCAGATTAACCGTGAATTGCACTAATTAACCCTCAGATTTTCCTAACGTTATTGAATTGGATGATTGCATACGACAACCCAAAGCATTCCCCACAAGTTCCCTACATGAATTGCATAACAGAGATACAAGCAAGAATCATTAAGTTCTTTGAAAACCATAAGCATTGACGAAGCACTCATTACTATGAATTGCATGAAACTTATGCCAAGAATTTACTTAACGCAATTGAGATCATCAACTTTTACTACTTGTGAATATAAGTTTGTAACGATTAGGTGAAACTTCCTTATATCCTAGCATTAGATTTATACATGATAATTAAGCGTGCACTCTCAACCAACACACACAAATCAGTTTAATTCAAATAGATAAGTGAATTGAATTCACAACTTATGAAACACAATTAGAGGTAATCAAATCATATAGCAAGCATGATCATGGTTTCGAATACCCCCCTTGGCTAAGGGGGGGTTTAGTTCCTCATACGTACAAGACAAAGAAAAGTAAATTTAACCATTGAAATCAAAGGAGAGGAAACACCTAAAAATTCCAGCAACTCGAACTTGAATTGCATGAACGTCCAAGCCCTCTTCTCCTTCTCTTTGTTGCGGCACAAGGTCTAAGGACAGGTTTTGGGTGGTATTTGTATGGAAGAATGGATGTGTGATGGTAGGGTAGTGTTTAGGAGGGATGGGGAGTGCGGCAAGGTGGGAAAATATGGAGAATGGTGAAGGATGGCTGCGGCAAAGGGTTGGGAATGTATTTCTGGCGAATTTCTAAATGTGGAGGAGTGAATGATCATCCATTGGTGCGGCAAGGGGGTCTATTTATAGTGCAAAATCCCTCTCAATCAGCAAGGAAAAGGACTAAGTATTTGAAGATGACAAGGAAATCAAAACCCATCAGGAATAGGCCATCAAGAAGGTAGGAAACCCCAAAGGAAAAGGAATAGAGGTGCCAGATTTTTAGGGTTCTAGAAACAAAGTGTTTTGTGGCAGAAATTGGCACTTCTAGAAGGATTTGAGGCGCCACCTTTGTAGGAGATAAGATAAGGTTTCTAGAATCATGATTTAAGTGCCAGATTTGTAGGGAAAAAGAGATAAGGGTGCGGCACCTTCTTAGGGATAATGCTAGGGCTTCTAGAAAGCCTAAAAACTAAGGGGAGTTGGATAAAACCCATGTCAAAGATAGGATAGGGCATCTAAGGCTTCTAGAAACCCTCCAAGATAAGGTAAAGTGCATGGCATCCCTATAGGATTAGGATAAGGTGTCCTAAAGTGTTTAGGACTCCTCTTTGTGGCTGAAAACCTTGTGCATTAGGATTAGGAAAGCTAATCCTTCTTCATCTTGGAATTCTTCTCCTTCTTGGACTTGGAAAACTTCTTGTTGCTGCAACTTGAGGCCATTGGGATTTAACTTTCCTGCTTCAAGTAGGAAACCTTGTTTGAGTAGGAAACTTTGTTCTTCTAGGAATCCTAATTCAACTAGGAAACCCATTTTAACTAGGAATCCTAATTCAACTAGGAAACCATCTTCCATTAGGGACTTTCCTACTTCGACTAGGAAACCTTGCTCAAGTAGGAATCATCATCTTCAAGTCTTCAATTTCGTCCATCCTCTTGGCTCCAAGCATATGATATCCATTCCAAGCTCTAATTTGCTCCAAAATGCATCCTTTTGCATACTTTGCCCTTAAATCCTGAAAATACATAAAACTAGCTTAAAAGACTACTTTACTAAGGAAAAACACTATAAATGCACAAGAACAAGCTAAACTAAGGTGCATAAATATGCCCTTATCATGCATCTCATATAAAGAACTTGAAAAAGATAATTTGGTTGTAATGCGTTTTCATTCAATTCAATGAAATAAGGAAAACTTGAGGGTTAGTTGTGCGATGCAACTAATTTGGGGCGTTGTCATTCATAGTCTAAAGGAGTAATAACTGGACATTGGTTTGTATGCATATATCATGTGTGGAGAAGGACACTCTAACTAGCCTTTTACCCATTTATTTTACCTAAATTCGTTTTTCAAAAGTGTTTTCTACTAAGTTTTTGTTTTGAGTCTAAAATTCGTCAAACACAATCCCCATGTTATTTAGTGATGCGAGAATTATACGCGCATAAATTAAACCCTCTTTTCGTCAAATTGTAGTATATATGTAAGTAGGGATCGTTCTGGACCGGGGATTAGGAGGGATTGTTAATCACTTGGATTTGACTCAAAAACGTAAAAACAAAGTTAAAAAACGTTCACAAAGACTCAAAGGACTCAAAACAAGTTCTAAAGACTCAAAACTGCCTAAAAACACTAACTAGGCAGTTTCTGACCTTAAATCCAAAGTTGGACGAAATTAAGATTATGGCTTGATTCAAATGTAAAAACACAATATAAAACACTAAACTAGACTCAAAGAATGTAAAACTAAACACTTAAAACACTAAAACAAACCAAAAGACTCAAAACAGCACCAAAACACTCAAAACTGCCTAAAAATCACTTTCTGGGCAGTTTTGAGCACCTTGAGTACTTTGGACGAATTTGGGAAACAAAATGAATCAAAACACTTACAAACTCAAACTAAATGTATTTCTAACTAATCTAACACTTTAAAAGAAATGGGGGATTGGTTTTGAATGAAACTTGAAATAAAAACAGAAACTTGGAAACAAACAGATTGTAAATTAAAGCATAAGGAAATGAAGTAAACATAAGATGAATGAATCAACAACTAATAGAATAAGATAGCACAAATGGAGATGAAGCTAGAGATTCGATTTCACCATTGCTAAGCCAAATCCATGCTTGTTAAGTCAGATTATACTCATCCCTCTACTTATTTCTTGGGTTTGTTTCACTTAGATATGATCAGCCATATGATGTGTGGATTTGATCAAATGTCCCTAATCATGAACCTAATTGTGATGTGCAACTTTGGTTCCTAATCAAGAATATGTAGTGCATAAGAAACTTTCACAAAACCAAAGGGAACACTCGGCAGGATGTTTGCAAAACATTCCCTTCATTCATTCACATATCCACCAAGATTATGCATGATGTGTGCTTTAATCTTGGCTAAACAACCTGTGGTTAATTCAAATGATGATCAAGCACTAAAATCAACACACTAAGTCACAATTAAATCGGAGAATGAAGCAAGAAATAGATAGATTAAATGAGAATTCCGAATTAACTACATGGCAAACTTTGCAAGGCTACATCGACTCCCGAGAGGAGGATTAGTGATGCGAGAATTATACGCGCATAAATTAAACCCTCTTTTTGTCAAATTGTAGTAAGTATGTAAGTAGGGATCGTTCTAGACCGGGGATTAGGAGGGATTGTTAATCACTTGGATTTGACTCAAAAACGTAAAAACACAATATAAAACACTATACTAGACTCAAAGAATGCAAAACTAAACTTTAAAAACACTAAGACAAACCAAAAGACTCAAACATCACCCAAAACACTCAAAACTGCCTTAAAATCACTTTCTGGGCAGTTTTGAGCACTTTGGTGAATTTGGACGAATTTGTGAAATAAATTGAATCAAAACACTTTAAAACATAAACTAAACAAATTCTAAGTACTAAAGAACAAGAAAGTAAAGGGGGGTTTTAAATTGACGAAAATTGAAATAACGAAACAAGTTAATAAACTAGACAGAATGTAAAGATGAATTTGATGGATGGAACCTAGTTAAGGGGTTCATCTCCATACATGTTATACTTGCATAATAAAATGATTTCCAATTGTATTTCAATAAACCATGAATTCTCAACACCCCAAGTTAACTGTGATGCACTAATTAACCTTCAAATCTTCCTAACGTTATTGAATTGGATGATGCATGCGACAATTCAAAACATTCCCCACAAGTCCTCAACATGAATGCATAGAAGAGGTACAAGCAAGAATCATTACGCTCTATGAAAATTATAAGTGTTGACGAGGCATTCGTTACTATGGATTGCATGAAACTTATGCCAAGAATTCGTTTAACGCGATTGTTTATAAGCAACCTCCACTACTTGTGAATATAAGTTCGTAACTATTAGGTGAAACTCACTTATATTCTAGCGTCATATTCATGCATGAAAATTAAGCGTGCACTCTCAATAAACATACATAAATAAGTTATCAATCAAACGGTTAAACAAATTGAAATCACAACTTATGAAACGTAATTAGAAGTAATCAAATCAAAATGAAAGCATAAACATATAATTCGAATCACCCCCTAACCAAGGGGGGTTTATTTCCTCATAACTTTGAAATCAAAGAAACACCTAAACATTCCAACAACTCAAACTTGAATTGTATGAACGTTTAGGCACTCTTCTCTTCCATTCCTCATACGTACAAAACAAAGAGAATTGAAATTGAACATTGAAATCAAAGAAACACCTAAACATTCCAACAACTCAAACTTGAATTGTATGAACGTTTAGGCACTCTTCTCTTCCTCGTTGTTGTAGCACAAGGTCTAAGGTGAGGTTTGGTGGTGTGAATGGTTTGGGGAGTGGTGTTTGGATTAATAGGGAATCTCACGGCACAAAGGGGGAAGTGTTGGTGGTATGTACAATGGAATGGAAGTGTTTGTGGAATGGGTGAATTTCTGGCACAAAGGCCTTATTTCTGTGGTGAATGGATGTGAATGAGAATGAATGCAATGGATGCTTATTTATAGGTGAAATGGGGGGAACATGACAGCTAGGTTATGATGATGAATGCATGTGCAAAGTTGGTTGAATGATTATGAGTGCATGTGGCTGAAATAGCATGTGGAATGGCTGGAAATGCAAGGAGAATGCATGTGCACGGTTTTGGGAGAGAATGGGAGTGCAAGTGGCTGAAATGTTAGAGGAACAAGTGCATGTGGCTGCATTGTGGTGCAATGATGGAGGAACAATCTGAAAATGCAAGGTATGGCTGGAATGATTGTGTTTGTTTGAATGTGCATGTGATTAAATTAAAGGATGCAAAGTAAATAAATAATGAATGCATGTGTTGAATTATGAAGATGCATGTGCAATGAAGTGGAATGACAATCTGAAATGGGATAGGTACCCACGGCAATGATGATTTCTGGTGGTGTTTGGGTGTATGTTTGAATGGTGCATGTGGGTGAAGGTGTGGCTGCATGTTTGAATGATTAAAGGGACATGTGGGGGTGGAAATGATGAATGAAATGCATGTGAATGACAGCTAGATATGTTGATGAATGCATGTGACTTGTTTGTGGTGAGTGAAAATGCAATCTGAAATGGGAGAGCATGTGGATTAAAGGGGGAATGGTGGCTGCAAAGTGAATGAATAATGAAATGGGAAAGCATGTGCAAGGTTTTGGTGTGAATGATTGAATGTGCATGTGGCTGCAATGGATTAGGAATCCTTCAATTTCGTCCATCCTCTTGGCTCCAAGCATATGATATCCATTCCAATCTCTAATTTGCTCCAAAAGGCTCCAAAAGGCATCCTTTTGCATACTTTGCCCTTACAACCTACAAACACACGAAAATAGCTTAAAGTACTAAAATAACTAAAGAAACATAACGTAAATGCACGAGAACAAGCCATTTAAGTCGCATGAATATGCTCCTATCAAATAGTTACAATTCATGTTTGCAAAGGATTTAACATAAAAATATAAAACATGAATGAACATAGAATTAATAAGAAGAAAGAACCCTTGAAGCAAAACTGATGTAGAATCAAAGAAACACCTAAACATTCCAACAACTCAAACTTGAATTGTATGAACGTTTAGGCCCTCTTATCTTCCTCTTCGTCGTAGCACAAGGTCTAAGGGATGTTGTTGGTGTGTTGAATGGATTGGGGAATTATGGAAATGGATGAGGAGTGGTGGAAATGGAAGGATGGTTTTTGGATTGTAAGGGAGAGTCACGGCAAGGGTGGTGTTTATGGACTACATTTCTGCAATGGATGAGTTTATGAATGGAATGGATGGACTTTGTGAAGGGCACGGCCCCAAGGGACCAATTTCTGTTGTGAATGAATTGTGTATGAAATGAGATGAATGAATGAGTATTTATAGGTGAAATGGGGGGGAACATGACAGCTAGGTTGCATGTGCTAATGCTGGAATGGTATGGTGAGTGAATGTGCTTGGCAATGAGTGTTGTTGGTGCTGAAAATGCATGTGTGTGCATGTGAAATCTGCCAAGATGCATGTGAATTAAAGGAATGCATGTGCAATGAAGTGGATTTTCTGATTGCATGTGGAAATGATGAATGAAATGCATGTGAATGACAGCTAGATATGTTGATGAATGCATGTGACTTGTTTGTGGTGAGTGAATGCATGTGCAAAGGAAGTGGATTTTCTGCAAATGCAAGGTGTTTGCATGTGAATTAAAGCTATGTGAATGATTAGGGTGAGTGTGCATGTGCTTTGACAGCTAGGATGAATTAATTAAAGGAAGTGCATGTGATTGCAAAATGTGAATGATTATGAGTGTATGTGAGTGAATTAAAGGATGGATTGCATGTGAAATGAATGAAATGCAATCTGAAATGGGATAGGAGTGCACGGCAAGGTTGTAGAAATGATTATGGATGCATGTGTAAAGGATAAAGGAAAGGTTTAAATGTCCTAGAACTAAAGGGAACAAGGTTCCAACACTTTGGTCTTCAATTAGGTCTTCAATTTCGTCCAACACTTTGGCTCCAAGCATAGGCTATCCATCCTTAGCCCAAAAGTGCTCCAAAAGTCTCCAAAATGCATCTTTTTGCTCCTTTAGCCCTTTGGACCTACAAACACACGAAAATAGCTTAAAGTACTAAAATAACTAAAGAAACATAACGTAAATGCACGAGAACAAGCTATTTAAGTCGCATGAATATGCTCCTATCAAATACCCCCACACTTATCTTTTGCTAGTCCTCGAGCAAAACAAAACAACAAAAGAACACGAAACTAGACAAAACGAACAAAACACCACCTACACCTTCCAACAATCGTCTCACGGATTTCCAATGCACATGACAAGTTAAAAATCATTAGTCCCACAGATTTTAGCCATCTTTACACTTACGTACATTCTTACTCATAGTTACCACATACTAGTTCTCATTTAATCAATTTAAAACAACATTTGAATGTAGTAACATGCCTTAGAGAATTCACTTAATTCCTTACAAGATACTCTCTTATTTTCACACAGAATTTCTGATTACACACCCTACACTAAGTATATGTGAGAAGATTGATGTAAATATGAAACTAAACACTCACATATGTTTATAACAAGGAAAGCACTTTTCTGGAATGTATATGAATATGATCTCATGAAAGGAATGCTACTAATTAGATGCGAGAACCAGGGACACCATAAGCTTACATCAATTCCAAACTCCACATTATTGAAAACATAATGATCAAGATGAAGCATAAGGGTTGTAACGGGTTAAGGGTGATTGGCTAACAATGAAAGGTAAGGATAACAAACGTTCTTTAGGCAATAACAAGCAAAGTAATGAAATTTGACACTTAGAATCACTCGTGATTGCAGAAACTTACTTAGACACACAAGGGGAAAATTCACACAACTCTTAGGGCCATATTCAACGTTTTGGACCCTTTCTTCAACTACCACAAACATGTGAGCTTATTTTCACTTATTTCATACTCTTTTTCTTTCTTTTCACAACTTTTTCTTTTCTTTTTCTTTTTCCACGAAATATATTTTTTTTTCTTTTTCTTTTCACTCATGCCTTATTTCTTTTGTGGCATATCAACACACACACACAAATTCCCCCACACTTGTTGTTTTGCAAAATCGAAAGGATTCCCTCTAAATCATGCTTACTATGCTTCAAGAACAAGGGTATGGGTGGTCCTAATCTAGGCTAGGTAGGGATGATATGGATAAACAAATAACAAAGGCTAACAATGGCTCAATGGGGATTATGACCTACAATATATAGTGCATGGGTTGGCTATTTGGTTGATGGCTTCACTACACACTTCATCTTGATATATATTATGCAATCATGCTTTGAATGGAATGGATGCAAGTTCTAGCATTTGGAACTAAGTGATGAAACGCCTTCTAATTAGCAACCAAGCAAGAATAATGAGATCATGCAACGACTTTAGAAAACAAGAAATCACAGAAAATAACTCTCCAAAGAAGGTAATGGCTCGAGTCTCACAGGGTTGTAGCGTTTGTTTGAGTTCCTTCCTTCAAGCATGTTACAAAAACGAATTTTTCTTTTATGATTGCATGTGAAGTCATATATTATAACCATAACCAAGCATATACCAAGAGTAAATCAAACTTTTCTCTATGTTAATAACTCTTTTTAACAGTCATGCAATTTACAAACCAAATCCTTATCATTGTGTTGGAAGGTACCCTAAGACACAAACACACAAAAACGACTCAAAACACTCTTTTTAGGCTTTTCAAAACATATTTTTCAAATTTTTATGTGATTTTCGGAGTTATAAAAACAAAACATAATAAAACACTCTAAAACATCTTAAAAACACCTTAAAACAGCAAGGAACAACATTTAAAGTTATGGGTGATAAAATCCCACGAATTTGCATTAACAACATTAGTTACCCCCCCACACTTAAATCAAACATTGTCCTCAATGTTTTAAGTATAGATTCACACAAAACATAAGTAAGCACACAAAAAACAACTAAACATACTAAACATGGCAAAATGTAATTAAACAAAGAGAAGAGTTTAGAGACGCAAATCTGATTATAGAGTGTAAATTCCATCTTCTCCTTGGTAATTGCATTGAGGCTTTGATCTTTGTGATTCCACAGGCTTACTCTTGAACTGCGCTGCTCCCATCGTTGATTTTCCTTTGTGCTACTCTTGAACTGGGCAGCAGGCTTCTTTTGGTCTCCCCTGAAGGTCTGAGCTTACTCCTTTGGTCTGTTTCTTTGTTCAATCTTTCCAATTCGTATTGAAAAGGGTTGGAGGATAACTCAGCCTATGTTTGTCTCCACATGCTTCAATGTATCATTTTCACTTGCCTTGCTTGCTCCCCTTGCAGAAGTGGTCCCTTCTCCGGAAGTGTGTCAACCGTTTGAAGATGACTACTCGAGAGCAACTCTAGGTAAGCAATCAGGAATCGATTCCAGGCAGTCGGTTCCAGAACAGAAGACTGGCTCCAAGTGCCTCTGATTGCTTTTGTTTACTTTGCCATGCGAGTAATAACAAGGACAAAGAAAAGGACAGGGAAAGAGCATGATATGAGATACATTTGCTTTAGACCTTGATGATATGAGATACCTTTGCTTTTGAAGAAACGGCGAATGAAGCAGCATATGTATTTGTTGTGGTTGTCTCCACATGCTTCGATCGACCGTTTCCTTCTGCCTCATTTGTACTCCAGGTTTCTGGTATCTTCTTTGGGGGAGAAAAAATTGAGTATTTCAAGAGGCTTCGCTGGGAGTGCGCCCTCAGAGGTGAGGAAGAGTTGGGCATTTTCTTCAGGTTTGCCTTGCCATAAAGACGAAGGTCGACATATATAGAGATAATATCAAGTGGTGGTATTGTTCTTTTACCCGTGTCGACAAACGTCTCTTCGATTTTTGAACGGACGCCTCTTCGATTTCTGCACGACGCCCCTTCGATTTCTGCACGACACGTAGTAGTGCGTATGCGGCTCTGTCAGAGCTCTTTTGACAAAGTCGCACGCGTTTTCTGAAAAGCAGAGAAAGCGTCGCCGAAATTTACGCTTGTCGGCAAAAGTGTAGCTGCGATGATGACCTCCACGTGAACTTTTGACAAAGTTGAACGCGTTTCTGAAAAGCCGAGAACGCGTCGCCTAACTTACGCCGGAAATTCCGGCTTTTGAATCGATGGACGCGTCGCCTTGGCTTCTTATAGAGCTATCGATCACCACAACAAACACACTCTGAAGACTTCCCATTTTTTGAAAATCGACTCCGGCCCTTTGAGAATTAACTCCATCCACCCCATCTCTTTGAACACTTTTGAAAAATGGCAAACCCATCGAACCTTAGCTTAGATTTGAGTCTCAGCAGCGATCCGGTTGCGCCCCGTCAAGGTAATGTATGGCGTCCTTCTTTTTTATCTTCTAACGGTCTTCTTACAGGTGAAGACTCCGTGATGCAGGACGCCACAACAGCTACAGTAGTAGCTAGAAACCTCCTTACTCCAAAAGATAGTAGGCTGCTGTCAGGTCGGTCCGATGAGTTGGCCGTTCAAGAGTCCCTCGCATTTAGTGTTCAGTGTGCGAGTTCTGTGTCCAACATGGGCCAACGCCTGCTTGCCCGCTCCCGTCAGGTGGAATCATTGATGGCAGAGGTGGAAAGTCTTAAGCAAGAGGTCAAACTGCTTAAGTACGAGAATAGAAGTTTGCATGTGCTTGCAAACAACTATTCGACGGGCATGAAGAGGAAGCTTGATGAGCTGCAAGAATCCAATGGTCGTATGCAAAGTGACCGTCAAAGTGACCGTCAAAGGCTTGCGGCTTACTTCCAGAGGCATATTTTTCCTGGGTCATCCAGCGCTTGGCCAAGTATTGAGGCCTGGAATGCTCTAGCTCCGATGGCTTCCGCTCCGATGCCTCCCGCTTCTATGCCTCCCGCTTCTATGCCTTCCGCTCCTATGCCTTCCGCTCCTATGCCTTCCGGTCCGACGCCTCGTAGTGGGGCTTCACGTAAACAACCTTTGTGAAGCTCCATCTTTCTCCATGTTTAGTATCTTTTTTTTTTTTTTTTTTTTTACTGAACATGCTTTGTTTTTATTCAGTGCATTGGATTGCCTCCCAAGTAGCGCTTTCTTTTATGTCTTGCAGCCGGACGAAGAACCCAATCACTCCAGGATATGTTCACGAATCGGATGAGAACTCCGAGTCATAAACTAGTACCTAGAACAAGAAACAAAACACAAATCAGAAACTAAAACTAAAATACATAATAAAAACGAACAATCCAAGGAATTAGCAAATTTTCTAATCCCCGGCAACGGCGCCAAAATTTGATGCGAGAATTATACGCGCATAAATTAAACCCTCTTTTCGTCAAATTGTAGTATATATGTAAGTAGGGATCGTTCTGGACCGGGGATTAGGAGGGATTGTTAATCACTTGGATTTGACTCAAAAACGTAAAAACAAAGTTAAAAAACGTTCACAAAGACTCAAAGGACTCAAAACAAGTTCTAAAGACTCAAAACTGCCTAAAAACACTAACTAGGCAGTTTCTGACCTTAAATCCAAAGTTGGACGAAATTAAGATTATGGCTTGATTCAAATGTAAAAACACAATATAAAACACTAAACTAGACTCAAAGAATGTAAAACTAAACACTTAAAACACTAAAACAAACCAAAAGACTCAAAACAGCACCAAAACACTCAAAACTGCCTAAAAATCACTTTCTGGGCAGTTTTGAGCACCTTGAGTACTTTGGACGAATTTGGGAAACAAAATGAATCAAAACACTTACAAACTCAAACTAAATGTATTTCTAACTAATCTAACACTTTAAAAGAAATGGGGGATTGGTTTTGAATGAAACTTGAAATAAAAACAGAAACTTGGAAACAAACAGATTGTAAATTAAAGCATAAGGAAATGAAGTAAACATAAGATGAATGAATCAACAACTAATAGAATAAGATAGCACAAATGGAGATGAAGCTAGAGATTCGATTTCACCATTGCTAAGCCAAATCCATGCTTGTTAAGTCAGATTATACTCATCCCTCTACTTATTTCTTGGGTTTGTTTCACTTAGATATGATCAGCCATATGATGTGTGGATTTGATCAAATGTCCCTAATCATGAACCTAATTGTGATGTGCAACTTTGGTTCCTAATCAAGAATATGTAGTGCATAAGAAACTTTCACAAAACCAAAGGGAACACTCGGCAGGATGTTTGCAAAACATTCCCTTCATTCATTCACATATCCACCAAGATTATGCATGATGTGTGCTTTAATCTTGGCTAAACAACCTGTGGTTAATTCAAATGATGATCAAGCACTAAAATCAACACACTAAGTCACAATTAAATCGGAGAATGAAGCAAGAAATAGATAGATTAAATGAGAATTCCGAATTAACTACATGGCAAACTTTGCAAGGCTACATCGACTCCCGAGAGGAGGATTAGTTACAATTCATGTTTGCAAAGGATTTAACATAAAAATATAAAACATGAATGAACATAGAATTAATAAGAAGAAAGAACCCTTGAAGCAAAACTGATGTAGAATCAAAGAAACACCTAAACATTCCAACAACTCAAACTTGAATTGTATGAACGTTTAGGCCCTCTTATCTTCCTCTTCGTCGTAGCACAAGGTCTAAGGGATGTTGTTGGTGTGTTGAATGGATTGGGGAATTATGGAAATGGATGAGGAGTGGTGGAAATGGAAGGATGGTTTTTGGATTGTAAGGGAGAGTCACGGCAAGGGTGGTGTTTATGGACTACATTTCTGCAATGGATGAGTTTATGAATGGAATGGATGGACTTTGTGAAGGGCACGGCCCCAAGGGACCAATTTCTGTTGTGAATGAATTGTGTATGAAATGAGATGAATGAATGAGTATTTATAGGTGAAATGGGGGGGAACATGACAGCTAGGTTGCATGTGCTAATGCTGGAATGGTATGGTGAGTGAATGTGCTTGGCAATGAGTGTTGTTGGTGCTGAAAATGCATGTGTGTGCATGTGAAATCTGCCAAGATGCATGTGAATTAAAGGAATGCATGTGCAATGAAGTGGATTTTCTGATTGCATGTGGAAATGATGAATGAAATGCATGTGAATGACAGCTAGATATGTTGATGAATGCATGTGACTTGTTTGTGGTGAGTGAATGCATGTGCAAAGGAAGTGGATTTTCTGCAAATGCAAGGTGTTTGCATGTGAATTAAAGCTATGTGAATGATTAGGGTGAGTGTGCATGTGCTTTGACAGCTAGGATGAATTAATTAAAGGAAGTGCATGTGATTGCAAAATGTGAATGATTATGAGTGTATGTGAGTGAATTAAAGGATGGATTGCATGTGAAATGAATGAAATGCAATCTGAAATGGGATAGGAGTGCACGGCAAGGTTGTAGAAATGATTATGGATGCATGTGTAAAGGATAAAGGAAAGGTTTAAATGTCCTAGAACTAAAGGGAACAAGGTTCCAACACTTTGGTCTTCAATTAGGTCTTCAATTTCGTCCAACACTTTGGCTCCAAGCATAGGCTATCCATCCTTAGCCCAAAAGTGCTCCAAAAGTCTCCAAAATGCATCTTTTTGCTCCTTTAGCCCTTTGGACCTACAAACACACGAAAATAGCTTAAAGTACTAAAATAACTAAAGAAACATAACGTAAATGCACGAGAACAAGCTATTTAAGTCGCATGAATATGCTCCTATCATTTAGTCTTCTTAGTTGAGTCAAAACTTGTTTTCCCTGAGTCTTTTGAGTCTAGTCAAGTCCTATTTTCGTCCAAAATCTTTATTGAGTCTAAAATTGAGTCTTTTTGAGTATTGGTTGCTGTTTTAAGTGTCTAAAGTTAGTTTTGAGTCCATAGAGTCTAGTTTAGTGTTTTTGAGTCTTATTTACATAGATTAGCATCCCTAGTTAATCCCCGGTCTAGAACGATCCCTACTTACATCTCTACTACAATTGTCACAAATAGGGTTTAATTTGTGTGTCAAGTTAATTTTCACATTCAATTTTGGCGCCGTTGCCGGGGATTAGCAAATTTGCTAATCCCTTTTGTTTGTGTAGTGTCTTTTTAGTACTTTTTGGTGTCTTTGTGTTTTTTTTTTTTTAGTGTGCCGTGCCTTTTAAATAGATTGCTGATTTGGTTGTGTTCTTTATTTTCAGGTACTAGTTTATGACTCGTCGTTCTCAACCTATTCGTGCAAACATATTGGATTTTGATGACGATTTTGAACGAACTTTGAGGAGAAAGAGGAAGCAACCGGAACCTTATCCACCTAGTTCAAGTTCAGATTCCGAATCTGAATTTGAAGAAGAAGAAAGCATGGCGGCGGACAATCGAACAATCAAAGAACTTTCGGCCTCGGGACTAGAATGCCGTACCTTTGTGCATTCAATATCCTATGGCTGCCCAAGGCAAGACCGATGAGTTCGAATTGAAGTCTAGCTTGTTGCATCACATTCCCAAATACCATGGGTTGTCCATGGAAGATCCAAACAAGCATCTTAAGGAGTTTGAAGTGGTATGTTCGAGTATGACACCCATCAATGTCGATGGGAACATTTTGAAGATGAAGGCCTTTCCATTCTCTCTTCTAGAAAAGGCTAAAGATTGGTTATACGAATTGGCACCTGGAACCGTCACTTCTTGGGAAAGCATGAAGCGGGCATTCTTAGAGAAATTCTTCCCAACTTCAAGAGTGATTCTTTTGAGGAAGAAAATAAGTGGCATTCAACAAAACCAAGGAGAGTCTTTTCCGGCATATTATGAACGTTTCAAGACTCTAGTTGCATCATGCCCTCAACATCAAATGAAGGAAGAACTTTTAATTCAATATTTCTACGAGGGGCTTCTTCCAATAGAGAGACAAATGCTAGATGCCTCAGCGGGAGGTGCTTTGGTTGACAAAACGCCCGTGGCTGCCAATGTTTTAATTGCAAATAAAGCGTTGAATGCACAACAATATGAAGGTGTTGGTCAAAGAGACACCCCACGGCATCAAGTGAATGAGGTAAGTTCCCAATCCGACATTCAATCTCAATTAGCTAATCTTACTTCTATTGTGTCTCAGATGGCTGAAGGAATGAGGATTCAAGGTCCAAGTGTATGTGGTGTATGTTCTATCCAAGGACATCATTCGGACAAGTGCCCTCAATTGATTGAGAATGGGGGATGGGAAAGTGCAAATGCCATTGGACTTCCAAGCCAAAATCAGCCAAGGAATGATCCATATTCCAACACATACAATCCGGGGTGGAGAGACCATCCAAACTTCAAGTGGAGGGAGCCTCAACAACTTCAACAACAAGGAGGCTTTAGGCAACAACCCCCGGGGTTTTACACCAAAACCTACGGCAATGATCCAACCCCACCCCAATCTGCCCAAAACAATCAAGGTACGTCTTTAGATAATGCTACACTTCTTAAGTTACTTACCAATTTGTCTCAGGAGCAAGAAAATCAAAACAAAGCATTGCAAAACCAAGAAAAGGCGATGCAAAACCAAGACAAAAGGGTGGACCACTTAGAGAAGCAAATTGGGCAGATTGCGGAGTTTGTAGGACAATTCCGAGACCAAGGCAAGCTCGCTAGCTCAACCATTGTCAATCCAAAGGGAGGGTTCGAAACCGCTAAGGCCATTACGTTGAGAAGTGGTAAGGAGCTTGGAAATCATCCAAAACCATCCAAACAAAGCCTTAATGAGGAGGAAAAGCTGCTGCAAGAAGAAGAACATGGAGCAAAGGCCACGGCAAGGGAAGCCAAAACCTTGCCGCAACCCTTTAGTGCACCAAAACCATCTGATGTGGAAATAGTTAAGCACACAAATTAACCCTGTTGTTGTCAAGTTGTAGTAAAGATGCAAGTAGGGATCGTTCTGGACCGGGGATTAGGAGGGCTTGCTAAAACCTCTAAACTGACTTAAAAACATAAAAACAAAGTTAAAGACGTTCACAAAGACTCAAGGGACTCAAAACAGGTTCAAAAGACTCAAAACTGCCTAAAAACACTAACTAGGCAGTTTCTGACCTTAAACACAATTTTGGACGAATTTAAGATTATAGGTTGATTCAAAACACTTTAAAACATAAACTAAACAGATTCTAAACACTAAAGAACAAGAAAGTAAAGGGGGGTTTTGATTTGACGAAAATTGAAATAACAAAACAAGTTTTGAAAACAAGATGATGGATGGATTAGTTAGAGGTCCATTCTCCACACATGACACATTTATATATGAATCGATTCTCCAATTGCTTTTCACAAACTATGATGCTCAACACCCCAAGTTAACCGTGATGCACTAATTAACCCTCAAATTTTCCTTATGTTATTGAATTGGATGATGCATGCGACAATTCAAATCATTCTCCAACGGTTCTCAACATGAATGCATAGAAGAGATACAATGAGTGATCATTATGCTCTATGAAAATTATAAGTGTTGACGAGGCAATTGTAACTATGAATGCATGATACTCTTGCCAAGAATTCAATTAACACGGTTGTGACTAGCAACCTTCACTACTCAAGTTTATAAACTTGTGACGATTAGGTGAAACTTGTTCATAAACTAGCATCAAGTTCATGCATGAAAACTAAGTATGCATCCTTAATCAACATACAAAAACAAGTTTTTAACTAACAGATAATTGAATTGCAATCACAACTTAGCAAATCACAATTGGAAGAAATCGAATCATATTTCAAACATGTTCATGGCTTCAAACTTTCCCCTAACTAATTAGGGGTTTAGCCACTCATGATTACAGCAAACTCAGAGATTAATAACAAAGTAAACATTGAAAACAAGAACGAAGTACACCTAAGAACACTCCAATCTGCGAGAATGAAACATTCAAGGCCTTCTTCCTCTCCTAGTTGCTGCGGCACAAGGGTTTTTGGTGGGTTTTTGGGGTTATGGATGATGTAGAATGGTGTGTTTAGGGTAGGGATGGATGTAGGGGACGGCAAGGATTGTTTTTGGGCAGAAAGTATGAAGAATGATGAAGTATGGATGTGTTAGAGGGAGGAGATGAATTTCTGGCGTGAATGGTGAATGAATGAATGCTTTGTGGCTGCAACAAGGAGGTTTATTAATAGGATTTCAGGAAATAAAACCCTAGGTTATGTAGGTAATCAGAAATTAAGTCAAAGACTCTAGAAATAGGAAAGAATCCTCCCCCTTGCACGGCAAGGAAGAGGAATGGTCCAAGGAAGTGCACGGCAAGGTATTTCAGAAATAGGTAAGTGTTTAATTCCCTAAATCAATTCTAAGAATCAGGAATTAAGTTAAATCCCTTTAGAATAGGTAATTGAAATCAGGAATTAGGGGGAAAAGGCTAAGTCTTGCGGCACAAGGGAGGAAAAGAGAGGGAAAGTGCAAAACTTGCAGATTTTGGGAGAAAAGGAATGTATAGGTTCGGCTAAGGCTTTTAAGAAAGGGATTGTGACATAATCTTGCAGATTTTGGGAGAGAAGAGGAAGGTAAGGTGCGGCACATGTCTAGGGCTTCTAGAACATGTGATTTAGGCAACCACATTATTTGGAAACTTGCATAATTGGAAACCTTTCAAGAATAGAAACTCCCCATAATGGAAACTGGTTTCCATTTCTTGATTCCACCTTCTTCCTTCGATTCTAGGCTCACTTGAACTTCAATTTCGTCCAACACCTTGGCTCCAAACATAAGCTATCCAATCTTAGCCCAAAAGTGCTCCAAAAGGCTCCAAAATGCACTTCTTTGCTCCTTTAGCCCTTAGAACCTGAAAACACACAAAAGAAGCATAAAGGACTAAAATAACTAAGGAAACACAACGTAAATGCACGAGAACAAGCCAATTAAAGTCGCATAAAATATGCTCCTATCAAATTCCCCCACACTTAGCTTTTGCTAGTCCTCGAGCAAAACAAACAAACTAAACAAAACGAAACGAAACGAAACAAACAACAGACACTCTAAACCTTCCAACGTTGCCTCAGGGATTTCCAATGCACATGACATGTTAAAAATCATCATTCCCACAGATTTTGGTCATCTTTACACTTAAGTACATACTTAATCATAGTCACCACATACTAGTTCACAATTAAGCATTTAAAACCATGTTTTGAATGTAGTAACATGCCTTAGAGAATTTGCTCAATTCCTTACAAGATATGCACTCAATTTTTTCTCAGATTTTCTAACTACACACCCTAATCTAGTTATATGTGAGAAGATTGATGTAAACATGAAAACGAACACTCACATATATGTATCACAAGGAAAGCAATTTCTGGAGTTAATAAGCATGTTTAGATATGATCTCATGAATGGAATGCTACTACTTAGATGCGAGAACCAGTGACACCATATGCTCATACCAAGTTCAAACTCCACAAATTGAAACACATAACACTCAAGATTGAAGTCACAGGTTGTAATGGGGCTTGGGGTGTTTGGCTAACAAAGAAGGGATATGGAAAACAAAGGTTCTTAAAGAAATAGTGAGCAAAGCAATTGAATCAACTTAGAATTCACTTTTGAATGAAAACTCAATATTTGAACAAAAAGGGAGAGTTTAGACAATTTAGGGCCGGATTTGGTGTTTTGGACCCTTTCTTCAACATTCAACACTTAATCACTCATTCTTTCATCTTTTCAAGCTCTTTTTCCTTTCTTTCTTTCTTTTCTTTTCTGTTTTTCTTTTTCATACGTTTTTCACAACTTTTCCTTTTCTTTTGAATCTCAAAACATACATATAACTTTAAGAACAAACATTCCCTCCCCCACCGTCATTTTCTTGCATAATGTAACTCAAAAGGAATTCATTTAAGTCATGCTCACTATCTTTTAAGAACAAGGGTGTGGACTGTCCTAAACTAGGCTAGGTGAGGATAATGTGGGTTAACAAAGAATAAAGGCTAAACAAGGTGATGCGAGAATTATACGCACACAAATTAAACCCTCTTTTTATCAATTGTAGTGAAGAATGTAAGTAGGGATCGTTCTGGACCGGGGATTAGGAGGGATTGTTAATCACTTGGATTTGACTCAAAAACGTAAAAACACAATATAAAACACTATACTAGACTCAAAGAATGCAAAACTAAACTTTAAAACACCAAAACAAACCAAAAGACTCAAAACAGCAAGAAAACACTCAAAACTGCCTTAAAAACACAATCTGGGCAGTTTTGAACACTAGACACAACTTGGACGAAAATTGGTTTTAACTTGACCTAAGACACTTAAAAACACAAACTAAAGTGATTTCTAACTACTATGACTCAACAAAGTAAAGGGGGATTGGTTTTGGACGAATTTAAAAACAAAACAAACTTTTTAAATTAGAACAGATTGTAAAAACGAATTTGATGGAATTGAATGGATGGGAAGCTAGCTAAGGGGTTCATCTCCACACATGTTATACTTGCATATAAAACGATTTCCAATTGCTTTTCAATAACCCATGAATTCTCAACGCCCCAAGTTAATTAGGTTCGCTTAAATTAACCTTCAGATTTTCCTAACGTTATTGAATTGGATGATTGCATACGACAACCCAAAACATTCCCCACAAGTCCCCTACATGATTGCATAATAGAGATACAAGCAAGAATCATTAAGTTCTATGAAAACCATAAGCATTGACGAAGCACTTGTTACTATGATTGCATGAAACTTATGCCAAGAATTTACTTAACGCGATTGAGATCATCAACCTTTACTACTTGTGAATATAATTCCATAACGATTAGGTGAAATTTCCTTATATCCTAGCATCCAATTTATGCATGATAATTAAGCGTGCACTCTCAACCAACACACACAAATCAATGTAATTCACATAGATAAGTAAATTGAATTCACAACTTATGAAACGCAATTAGAAGTAATCAAATCATATCGCAAGCATAAACATGTATTTCGAATCCCCCCTAGCCAAGGGGGGGGTTTAGTTCCTCATACGCACAAAACAAAGAGAATTGAAATTAAACATTGAATTCAAAGGAAAAGAAACACCTAGAAATTCCAGCGACGCGAACTCGAATTGCATGAACTTCCGAGCTTCCTTCTCCTCCTCCTTGGTGCGGCAAAGGTCTAGGGACAGGTTTAGGGCCTTAGGTGTATGGATGCATGGTTATGGAGGGATATAGTAGTGTTTAGGGGAAGGGGATGGTGCGGCAAAGGTTAAAACTAAGGAGAAAAGTGTTTGGTGGCTGCGGCAAAGGTGTGGAGAGGGTTGGACGAATTTCTGGAATGAATGAATGTGTATGAGAGGTGGTGGAGTGAATGATTTAATTGGTGCAGCAAGGGGGTCTATTTATAGTGCAAAATCCCTCTCAATTAGGCAAGGAAAAGGACTAAGTGTTTGAAGATGACAAGGAATTCAAAACCCATCAGGAATAGGCCATCTAGAAGGTAGGAAACCCCAAAGGAAAAGGAATAGAGGCGCCAGATTTTTAGGGTTCTAGAAACAAAGTGTTTTGTGGCAGAAATTGGCACTTCTAGAAGGATTTGGGGCGCCACTTTTGTAGGAGATAAGATAAGGTTCCTAGAATCATGATTTAAGTGCCAATTTTGTAGGGAAAAAGGGATAAGGGTGCAGCACCTTTGTAGGGATAATGTTAGGGCTTCTAGAAAGCCTAAAAACTAAGGGGATTTGGATAAAACCCACGGCAAAGATAGGATAGGGCATCTAAGGCTTCTAGAAACCCTCCAAGATAAGGTAAAGTGCATGGCATCCCTATAGGATTAGGATAAGGTGCCCTAAATGGATAAGGACTCCTCATTGCACTTGGAAACTTTGCCTATTAGGGGAAGGGGATGTAGTAGTGTTTAGGGGAAGGGGATGGTGCGGCAAGGCTTAAAACTAAGGAGAAAGGTGTTTGGTGGCTGCGGCAAGGGTGTGGAGAGGGTTGGACGAATTTCTGAAATTAATGAATGTGTATGAGAGGTGGTGATCTGATCTAGGGGTTAATATGAGCATATATAGGCACTTAAAACCCTAGGGTAATCAGATATGGACTTGAATAACCCAAATCCACAAGGAAATAGGCTTAGAAATCAGAAATAGAAAGGGATAATGCTTCCTAGGTGCGGCAGGTAAGGAGATAAGGTGATAAGGCTTCTAGAATGCCTTGCAAGGCAAGGGAAATCAGCTTTCTAGAAGGATTTGGTGCGGCACTTAAAGGATAGGGCAGATTAGGGCTTCTAGAAACCCTCTAATGCAAGGAAAACTCATGGCAAGGATGGATAAGGGTTTTAGAACAAGGATAAGGTTTCTAGAACAAGGATAAGGTTTCTAGAACAAGGATAAGGTGCCCTAAATGGATAAGGACTCCTCATTGCACATGGAAACTTTGCCTATTAGGATTAGGAAACCTTGTCTTTGTCATTCCTTCTTCATCTTGGACTCCTTTTCCTTCTTGGACTTGGAAAACTTCTTTGTTGCTTCACTTGAGACCATTTGGATTTTGACTTTCCTTCATCAAGTAGGAAACCTTATTTGAGTAGGAAACTTTGTTCTTCTAGGAATCCTAATTCAACTAGGAAACCATCTTCCATCAGGGACTTTCCTACTTCAACTAGGAAACCTTGCTCAAGTAGGAATCATCATCTTCAAGTCTTCAATTTCGTCCATCCTCTTGGCTCCAAGCATATGATGTCCCTTCCAAGCTCTAATTTGCTCCAAAAGGCTCCAAAATGCATCCTTTTGCATACTTTGCCCTTAAAACCTGAAAACACATAGAACTAGCTTAAAAGACTACTTTACTAAGGAAAAACACTATAAATGCACAAAAACAAGCTAAACTAAGGTGCATAAATATGCTCCTATCAAATTCCCCCACACTTAGCTTTTGCTAGTCCTCGAGCAAAACAAAATGAAACAAAGTAAATAAACGAAGTAAAACGAGTAAAACACAACCTACACCTTCCAACAATCGCCTCAGGGATTTCCAATGACATGTTAAAAATCATCATTCCCACAGATTTTAGCCATCTTTACGCTTACGTCTTTACTTAATCATAGTCACTACTCATTAGTTCACAAATAACCACATAAAACATGATTTTGAATGTAGTAACATGCCTTAGAGAATTTCCTCAATTCCTTACAAGATATGCACTCTATTTTCACTCAGATTTTCTAACTCCACACCCTACACTTAATTATATGTGAGAAGATTGATGTAAATATAAAAACGAATGCTCACACATATGTATAACAAAGAAAGCACTTTTCGGAGTTACAAAGCATGTTTATCAATATGATCTCATGAATGGAATGCTACTACTTAGATGCGAGAACCAGTGACATGATAGGAGCATATTTATGCACCTTAGTTTAGCTTGTTTTTGTGCATTTATAGTGTTTTTCCTTAGTAAAGTAGTCTTTTAAGCTAGTTCTATGTGTTTTCAGGTTTTAAGGGCAAAGTATGCAAAAGGATGCATTTTGGAGCCTTTTGGAGCAAATTAGAGCTTGGAAGGGACATCATATGCTTGGAGCCAAGAGGATGGACGAAATTGAAGACTTGAAGATGATGATTCCTACTTGAGCAAGGTTTCCTAGTTGAAGTAGGAAAGTCCCTGATGGAAGATGGTTTCCTAGTTGAATTAGGATTCCTAGAAGAACAAAGTTTCCTACTCAAATAAGGTTTCCTACTTGATGAAGGAAAGTCAAAATCCAAATGGTCTCAAGTGAAGCAACAAAGAAGTTTTCCAAGTCCAAGAAGGAAAAGGAGTCCAAGATGAAGAAGGAATGACAAAGACAAGGTTTCCTAATCCTAATAGGCAAAGTTTCCATGTGCAATGAGGAGTCCTTATCCATTTAGGGCACCTTATCCTTGTTCTAGAAACCTTATCCTTGTTCTAAAACCCTTATCCATCCTTGCCATGAGTTTTCCTTGCATTAGAGGGTTTCTAGAAGCCCTAATCTGCCCTATCCTTTAAGTGCCGCCCCAAATCCTTCTAGAAAGCTGATTTCCCTTGCCTTGCAAGGCATTCTAGAAGCCTTATCACCTTATCTCCTTACCTGCCGCACCTAGGAAGCATTATCCCTTTCTATTTCTGATTTCTAAGCCTATTTCCTTGTGGATTTGGGTTATTCAAGTCCATATCTGATTACCCTAGGGTTTTAAGTGCCTATATATACTCATATTAACCCCTAGATCAGATCACCACCTCTCATACACATTCATTAATTTCAGAAATTCGTCCAACCCTCTCCACACCCTTGCCGCAGCCACCAAACACCTTTCTCCTTAGTTTTAAGCCTTGCCGCACCATCCCCTTCCCCTAAACACTACTACATCCCTCCATAACCATGCATCCATACACCTAAGGCCCTAAACCTGTCCCTAGACCCTTGCCGCACCAAGGAGGAGGAGAAGGAAGCTCGGAAGTTCATGCAATTCGAGTTCGCGTCGCTGGAATTTCTAGGTGTTTCTTTTCCTTTGATTTCAATGTTTAATTTCAATTCTCTTTGTTTTGTGCGTATGAGGAACTAAACCCCCCCTTGGCTAGGGGGGATTCGAAATACATGTTTATGCTTGCGATATGATTTGATTACTCCTAATTGCGTTTCATAAGTTGTGAATTCAATTTACTTATCTATGTGAATTACATTGATTTATGTGTGTTGGTTGAGAGTGCACGCTTTTTAATTATCATGCATAAATTGGATGCTAGGATATAAGGAAATTTCACCTAATCGTTATGGAATTATATTCACAAGTAGTAAAGGTTGATGATCTCAATCGCGTTAAGTAAATTCTTGGCATAAGTTTCATGCAATCATAGTAACAAGTGCTTCGTCAATGCTTATGGTTTTCATAGAACTTAATGATTCTTGCTTGTATCTCTATTATGCAATCATGTAGGGGACTTGTGGGGAATGTTCTGGGTTGTCGTATGCAATCATCCAATTCAATAACGTTAGGAAAATCTGAAGGTTAATTTAAGCGAACCTAATTAACTTGGGGCGTTGAGAATTCATGGGTTATTGAAAAGCAATTGGAAATCGTTTTATATGCAAGTATAACATGTGTGGAGATGAACCCCTTAGCTAGCTTCCCATCCATTCAATTCCATCAAATTCGTTTTTACAATCTGTTCTAATTTAAAAAGTTTGTTTTGTTTTTAAATTCGTCCAAAACCAATCCCCCTTTACTTTGTTGAGTCATAGTAGTTAGAAATCACTTTAGTTTGTGTTTTTAAGTGTCTTAGGTCAAGTTAAAACCAATTTTCGTCCAAAGTTGTGTCTAGTGTTCAAAACTGCCCAGATTGTGTTTTTAAGGCAGTTTTGAGTGTTTTGGTGCTGTTTTGAGTCTTTTGGTTTGTTTTGGTGATTTAAAGTTTAGTTTTGCATTCCTTGAGTCTAGTATAGTGTTTTATATTGTGTTTTTACGTTTTTGAGTCAAATCCAAGTGATTAATAATCCCTCCTAATCCCCGGTCCAGAACGATCCCTACTTACATTCTTCACTACAATTGATAAAAAGAGGGTTTAATTTGTGTGCGAATAAATATCGCATCAATAGAGGCACCTAAGTCTAGCATGGCAGATTCAAAGCGAATATTACCAATGACACAAGGAATTGTAAAACTACCTGGATCTTTGCATTTTGGGGGTAGTTTTCGTTGCAAGATGGCGGAGACATTTTCACTTACCTTGACAACCTCCTTGGTCGAAATCCTCTTCCTAGTGGTGCACAACTCCTTCAAAAAGTTGGCATAGCGTGGAACTTGCTTGATAGCATCCAAAAGGGGTATGTTAACTTGGACTTTCCTAAATGTCTCAAGAATGTCTTTTTCAGCTTCCTCCTTCTTCGTTTGCATGAACCTACTAGGAAAAGGAACATTCGAAGGAAAAACATTAGTAGGAACTGAATTTGACACATTCTTACCTTTATTGGACAGATTGGGTGGTTTAGGTGCACTAGAAACTGGCGGCAAAGGGAGTTCCACCCTTTCCATGGGTTTGGGTGCTTCCCCCTCTTCAAAGTGCAGTTTTTCATCCTCTTTGTGACCTGTGTTTGATGAAGAACCTGCCCCAACTTCTTTTCCACTTCTCAACACTATGGCTTTTGCAGATTCGAATCCACCTTTCGGATTCACTTGTGTTGAACTTGGTAACTTACCTTGTTCTCTACTAAATTGCCCCATGAATTCAGCCATTTGTCCCACTTGTCTCTTCAACTCCGTCACCTCTCGAGCTTGATTTTGTACCTCATTGGCGTAGTTTATCATGTCCTTGGTTTGTTTTTCTTGCCCCTGCGCCAATGTAGTTAGTAATTGAATAACTTGAGAATTATCAAAAGACGAACCTGAGTTGTTTTGGGACGATGGTGGTTGGTTGGATTGATATGCCGTGGGAACCCAGGGGGGTTTTGTTGAAATCCCCTTTGTGGTGCAGATTGTTGGGGCTCTCTCCACTTGAAATTAGGGTGATCTCTCCATCCGGGGTTGTAGGTGTTGGAGTATGGATCATGTTTCGGTTGGTTTTGGCCTTGGAAACCAATGGCATTGGCAGATTCCCATCCTCCATTCTCTATCAACTGAGGGCATGTCTCGGATGGATGCCCTTGCATTGAACACACGCCACACACTTGGTTTTCTTGTGGTTTTGACCCCTTGACAACCTGACACACAAGAGAAGTAAGATTAGCCAATTGTGATTGAATATCAGAAATTGCACTTACCTCATTCACACTTTGTTGCCGTGGCCCCTCTCTTTGTCCAACACCTTCATATTGTTGAGCGTTGTGTGCTCGGTTGGCAATTAGAGCTTTGGCATCCAACAGAGTCTTGTCCACTAATGCACCACCCGCCGAAGCATCTAGCATTTGACGTTCCATGGGAAGGAGTCCCTCGTAGAAATATTGAATGAGCAGCTCCTCCTTCATTTGGTGCTGTGGACATGAAGCAACAAGTGATTTAAAACGTTCATAATAAGATGGAAACCACTCACCTTGATTTTGTTGGATGCCACTAATTCGTTTCCTCAAGAGAATGATCTTGGCAGTGGGAAAGAATTTCTCTAAGAATGCACGTTTCATACTTTCCCAAGAATTGACAGTTCCAGGGGACAATTCAAACAACCAATCTTTGGCCTTGTCCATAAGTGAGAATGGAAAGGCCTTCATCTTCAAAATACTCCCATCCACGTTGATGGGTGTCATACTTGAGCAAACTACTTCAAATTCCTTAAGATGTTTGTTAGGATCTTCCATGGACAACCCATGGAATTTAGGAATATGATGTAATAAACTAGACTTAAGTTCAAATTCTTCCGTCTTATATTCAGCTTCCGTAGGGTATTGTCTGCATAAAGGAACGACATTGCTCATACCTGAGGCAGAGAGCTCTTTGATGGTTCGATTGTCCACGGCCATGGTTTGTGCTTCCTCCACAACCTGTGCCGTGGCCTCTCTTTCCTCACCTCCTTCGTCAAACTCGGATGTAGAGCTAGAAGATGGTGGGTTAGGGTTTTGTTGATTCTTTTGCTTCCTCAAGGTCCGCTCAAAATCGTCGTCAAAGTCCAAAATATTCTTATGAACAGGTTGGGAACTTCGAGTCATACACTAGTACCTGAAAACAATGAAACAAAAAAAATCAGTAACTAAGATAGAAAACAAAAGAAAAATAAATAAAAAGAAATAACGAGGGATTAGCAAAGTTGCTAATCCCCGGCAACGGCGCCAAAATTTGGTGCGAAAATAATTAAGCACACAAATTAACCCTCTTGTTGTCAAATTGTAGTAAGGATGCAAGTAGGGATCGTTCTGGATCTGGGATTAGGAGGGCTTGCTAAAACCGCTAAACTGACTCAAAAACATAAAAACAAAGTTAAAAACGTTCACAAAGACTCAAAGGACTCAAAACAAGTTCAAAAGACTCAAAACTGCCTAAAAACACTAACTAGGCAGTTTCTGACCTTAAACACAATTTTGGACGAATTTAAGATTATAGGTTGATTCAAAACACTTTAAAACACAAACTAAACAGATTCTAAACACTATAAAACAAGAAAGTAAAGGGGGGGTTTTGATTTGAGGAAAATTGAAATAACAAAACAAGTTATAAAACTAGGCAGATTGTAAAACAAATTTTGGAAACAAGATGATGGATGGATTAGTTAGAGGTCCATTCTCCACACATGACACATTTATATATGAATCGATTTTCCAATTGCTTTTCACTAACTATGATGCTCAATACCCCAAGTTAACCGTGATGCACTAATTAACCCTCAGATTTCCTTATGTCATTGAATTGGATGATGCATGCGACAATTCAAATCATTCTCCAACGGTCCTCAACATGAATGCATAGAAGAGATACAGTGAGAGATCATTATATTCCATGAAAATCATAAGTGTTGACGAGGCAATTGTAACTATGAATGCATGATACTCTTGCCAAGAATTCAATTAACGCGGTTGTGACTAGCAACCTTCACTACTCATGTTTATAAACTTGTGACGATTAGGTGAAACTTGTTCATAAACTAGCATCAAGTTCATGCATGAAAACTAAGTATGCATCCTTAATCAACATACAAGAACAAGTTTTTAATAAACAGATAATTGAATTGCAATCACAACTTAACAAATCACAATTGGAAGAAATCAATTCATATCTCAAACATGTTCATGGCTTCAAACTTTCCCCTAACTAATTAGGGGTTTAGCCACTCATGATTACAGCAAACTCAGAAAGTAATAACAAAGTAAACATTGAAAACAAGAACGAAGTACACCTAAGAACACTCCAATCTGCGAGAATGAAACGTTCAAGGCCTCCTTCCTCTCCTAGTTGCTGCGGCACAAGAGGTTATTGTGAGTTTAGGGGGTTAAGGATGATGTAGAATGATGGATTTAGGGTTGGGATGGATGTAGGGGACGGCAAGGGAAGTTTTGTGCAGAAAATATGGAGAATGGTGAAGTATGGATGTGTTAGAGGGAAGGGATGAATTTCTGGCGTGAATGGTGAATGAATGAATAATTTGTGGCTGCAACAAGGAGGTTTTATTATAGGATTTCAGGAATTAAACCCTAGGTTATTTAGGTAATCAGAATTTAAGTCAAAAGCTTTTAGAAATAGGAAATCAAATCAGAAAAGTGAAGGAAACTACCTAAAACCCACGGCACAGGGATTAAACACAAAAGGAATGTGTTTTAATGCAATGGACTAGGGAAGAACCATCTCCCTTGCACGGCAAGGAAGAAGAAAGGTCCATGGAGGAGCACGGCAAGGCTTTTAAGAAATAGGTAAGTGTTTAATTCCCTAAATCAATTCTAAGAATCAGGAATTAAATTAAATCCCTTTAGAATAGGTAATTGAAATCAGGACTTAGGAGAAAAAGGCTAAGTCTTGCGGCACAAGGGAGGAAAAGAAAGGGAAAGTGCAAAACTTGCAGATTTTAGGAGATAAAGGGAAGGTAAGGTGCGGCAATAAAAGGGAAAGGGTTTAAAGCCATAAATTCGGAGAGAAAAAGGAAGGTAACTCACGGCACAACTTAGGACATGTCTAGGGCTTCTAGAACATGTGATTTAGGCAACCAACATTATTTGGAAACTTGCACAATTGGAAACTTTTCAAGAATAGAAACTCCCCATAATGGAAACTGGTTTCCAAATCTTGATTCCTCCTTCTTCCTTCGATTCTAGGCTTACTTGGTCTTCAATTTCGTCCAACACTTTGGCTCCAAGCACAAGCTATCCATCCTTAGCCCAAAAATGCTCCAAAAGGCTCCAAAATGCACTTCTTTGCTCCTTTAGCCCTTAGAACCAGAAAACATACGAAAATGGCTTAAGAGACTTAAAGAACTAAGAAATAACAACGTAAATGCACAAGAACAAGCCAACTAAGTCGCCTAAATATGCTCCTATCACGGCACAAGGTCTAAGGACAGGTTTTGGGTGGTATTTGTATGGAGGAATGGATGTGTGATGGTAGGGTAGTGTTTAGGAGGGATGGGGAGTGTGGCAAGGTGGGAAAATATGGAGAATGGTGAAGGATGGCTGCGGCAAAGGGTTGGGAATGTATTTCTGGCGAATTTCTGAATGTGGAGGAGTGAATGATGATCCATTGGTGAGGCAAAGGGGGTCTATTTATAGTGCAAAATCCCTCTCAATCAGCAAGGAAAAGGACTAAGTATTTGAAGATGACAAGGAAATCAAAACCCATCAGGAATAGGCCATCTAGAAGGTAGGAAACCCCAAAGGAAAACGAATAGAGGCGCCAGATTTTTAGGGTTCTAGAAACAAAGTGTTTTGTGGCAGAAATTGGCATTTCTAGAAGGATTTGGGGCGCCACCTTTGTAGGAGATAAGATAAGGTTTCTAGAATCATGATTTCAGTGCCAGATTTGTAGGGAAAAAGAGATAAGGGTGCGGCACCTTCTTAGGGATAATGTTAGGGCTTCTAGAAAGCCTAAAAACTAAGGGGAGTTGGATAAAACCCACGGCAAAGATAGGATAGGGCATCTAAGGCTTCTAGAAACCCTCCAAGATAAGGTAAAGTGCATGGCATCCCTATAGGATTAGGATAAGGTGTCCTAAAGTGTTTAGGACTCCTCTTTGTGGCTGAAAACCTTGTGCATTAGGATTAGTGATGCGAAATATATTAAGCACACAAATTAAACCCTCTTCTGACAATTGTAGCAAAGTATGTAAGTAGGGATCGTTCAAAACCGGGGATTAGGAGGGATTGCTAAACTCTTGAAAACTGACCTAAGAACTCCAAAACAAAGTTAAAAACACTAATTTGGACTCAAAGAATGAAAAACCAAAGTTAAAACACTAAAACAAAACAAAAACTCAAAACAGCAACTAGAAGACTCAAAACTGCCTAAAAACCACTTTCTGGGCAGTTTTGAGCACCTACACTAATTTGGACGAAATTGGTTGAAAACTTGACTCAAAACACTTAAAAACATGAACCAAAACAATTTCTAACTAAATTGAGACTTCAAAGTAAAGGGGGATTTGATTTGGACGAAATTAAAGTTGAGAAAACAGATTGCAAAGTAAAACTGATCTTGAAACGTTTTTGGGGTTTTTAATGGATGATGGACTAGTTAGGGGTTCTTTCTCCACACATGACAAGTATGCAAATGACTCGATTTCCAGTTATTCCTTCATAGAATTATGAATGACAATGCCCCAAATTAACCGTGACATCACTAGTTAATTCTCAAGTTTTCCTTGTGTTATTGAATTGGATGACATCATACGACAACCCAAAGCATTCTTCAAAAGTTCCTTACATGACATCATAATAAAGATACAATCAAAGATCATTACGTTCAATGAAAACTATAAGCATTAACAAAGCACTTGTGACTATGACATCATGACACTTATGCTAGGAATTGAACTTAACGCGATTGTGACTAGCAATCTTCACTACTTGTGAATATAAGTGTGTGACAATTATGTGAAACAAACTTATATTCTAGCATCATATTCATGCAAGCCAATTAAGTGTCGACCCCTAATTAACAAACACAAATACGTTATTACTCGCACAGTTAAGCCAATTGCATTCACGATTCAAGAACTCATAACTGGAATTTATCAAATCAACTTGCACACATAGTTATGGCTTCGAAATCACCCCTAACCAATAGGGGTTTAGCCACTCATGTTCATAGCAAAATGAAAGGAAAATAAATTAAACATTGAAATCATAAAACGAATTACACCTAGAATGCACCAACGACGAAGCTTGAGCATCCAAGAGTCCTTCCTTCTTTCTCCTTGCTACGGCACAAAGGTGGATGGGATGGTTGGGATGTGTTTTAGGATCAGGGATTATGGAATTGGATGGAGGATAGGCACGGCAAGGTGTAGTGTTTGGCTGGAATTGTGTTTCTAGGATTTTAGGATGTGTAGAGTGGTGTGGCTAGATGAATGGACGAAAATTGGGTGAATGAGTGATTCCCCTTTGTGCCTTGCTGCAAAGCCTTATTTATAGGGCTAGGAAAGGTTTAGAACTTAGTTGAAACCAAAAGGTTTTGTACCAGAAATTAGGCAGAAATTAGGCAAAAGTTAGGCAGAAATTAGGCACAAGTTAGGCAGAAATTAGGCACTAATGTAGCCTTCTAGAAATCAGGTTTTTAGGCCCCCTTGCAGCTCCCTAACTGAATTCAAGCCTTTCAAATTCGTCCATCCTCATGCCTCCATGCTTGCACTATCCAATCTTGGCCCAAAAATGCTCTAGAATGCTCCAAATTGCTTCTTTTTGCATACTTTGACACTAAAACCTGAAATTGCACGAAAATGACTTTAAACACTTAAACTAACTAAGGAAAAACAACATAAATGCATGAGAACAAGCCAATTAAGTCGCATAAAAATGCTCCTATCAATTAGGAAAGCTAATCCTTCTTCATCTTGGAATTCTTCTTTGTTGCTGACACTTGAGGCCATTGGAATTTAACTTTCCTACATCAAGTAGGAAACCATCATCTTCAAGTCTTCAATTTCGTCTATCCTCTTGGCTCCAAGCATATGATATCCATTCCAAGCTCTAATTTGCTCCAAAAGGCTCCAAAATGCATCCTTTTGCATACTTTGCCCTTAAATCCTGAAAATACATAAAACTAGCTTAAAAGACTACTTTACTAAGGAAAAACACTATAAATGCACAAGAACAAACTAAACTAAGGTGCATAAATATGCCCCTATCAAATTCCCCCACACTTAGCTTTTGCTAGTCCTCTAGCAAAACAAAACGAAAATGATGCAAGAATTATACGCACACAAATTAAACCCTCTTTTTATCAATTGTAGTGAAGAATGTAAGTAGGGATCGTTCTGGACCGGGGATTAGGAGGGATTGTTAATCACTTGGATTTGACTCAAATACGTAAAAACAAGTTTAAAACACTATACTAGACTCAAAGAATGCAAAACTAAACTTTAAAACACCAAAACAAACCAAAAGACTCAAAACAGCACCAAAACACTCAAAACTGCCTTAAAAACACAATCTGGGCAGTTTTGAACACTAGACACAACTTGGACGAAAATTGGTTTTAACTTGAGCTAAGACACTTAAAAACACAAACTAAAGTGATTTCTAACTACTATGACTCAACAAAGTAAAGGGGGATTGGTTTTGGACGAAATTAAAAACAAAACAAACTTTTTAAATTAGAACAGATTGTAAAAACGAATTTGATGGAATTGAATGGATGGGAACCTAGCTAAGGGGTTCATCTCCACACATGTTATACTTGCATATAAAACGATTTCCAATTGCTTTTCAATAACCCATGAATTCTCAACGCCCCAGATTAACCGTGAATTGCACTAATTAACCCTCAGATTTTCCTAACGTTATTGAATTGGATGATTGCATACGACAACCCAAAGCATTCCCCACAAGTTCCCTACATGAATTGCATAATAGAGATACAAGCAAGAATCATTAAGTTCTTTGAAAACCATAAGCATTGACGAAGCACTCGTTACTATGAATTGCATGAAACTTATGCCAAGAATTTACCTAACGCAATTGAGATCATCAACTTTTACTACTTGTGAATATAATTCCATAACGATTAGGTGAAATTTCCTTATATCCTAGCATCCAATTTATGCATGATAATTAAGCGTGCACTCTCAACCAACACACACAAATCAATGTAATTCACATAGATAAGTAAATTGAATTCACAACTTATGAAACGCAATTAGAAGTAATCAAATCATATCGCAAGCATAAACATGTATTTCGAATCCCCCCCTAGCCAAGGGGGGGGTTTAGTTCCTCATATGCACAAAACAAAGAGAATTGAAATTAAACATTGAAATCAAAGGAAAAGAAACACCTAGAAATTCCAGTGACGCGAACTCGAATTGCATGAACTTCCGAGCTTCCTTCTCCTCCTCCTTGGTGCGGCAAAGGTCTAGGGACAGGTTTAGGGCCTTAGGTGTATGGATGCATGGTCATGGAGGGATGTAGTAGTGTTTAGGGGAAGGGGATGGTGCGGCAAAGCTTAAAACTAAGGAGAAAGGTGTTTGGTGGCTGCGGCAAGGGTGTGGAGAGGGTTGAATGAATTTCTGGAATGAATGAATGTGTATGAGAGGTGGTGATCTGATCTAGGGGTTAATATGAGTATATATAGGCACTTAAAACCCTAGTGTAATCAGATATGGACTTGAATAACCCAAATCCACAAGGAAATAGGCTTTAGAAATCAGAAATAAAAAGGGATAATGCTTCCTAGGTGCGGCAGGTAAGGAGATGAGGTGATAAGGCTTCTAGAATGCCTTGCAAGGCAAGGGAAATTAGCTTTCTAGAAGGGATAGGTGCGGCACTAAAGGATAGGGCAGATTAGGGCTTCTAGAAACCCTCTAATGCAAGGAAAACTCACGGCAAGGATGGATAAGGTTTCTAGAACAAGGATAAGGTATCCTAAATGGATAAAGTGCCCTAAATGGATAAGGACTCCTCATTGCACTTGGAAACTTTGCCTATTAGGATTAGGAAACCTTGTCTTCGACATTCCTTCTTCATCTTGGACTCCTTTTCCTTCTTGGACTTGGAAAACTTCTTTGTTGCTTCACTTGAGACCATTTGGATTTTGACTTTCCTTCATCAAGTAGGAAACCTTATTTGATAGGAAACTTTGTTCTTCTAGGATTCCTAATTCAACTAGGAAACCCATTTTAACTAGGAATCCTATTTCAACTAGGAAACCATCTTCCATTAGGGACTTTCCTACTTCAACTAGGAAACCTTGCTCAAGTAGGAATCATCATCTTCAAGTCTTCAATTTCGTCCATCCTCTTGGCTCCAAGCATATGATATCCATTCCAAGCTCTAACTTGCTCCAAAAGGCTCCAAAATGCATCCTTTTGCATACTTTGCCCTTAAATCCTGAAAATACATAAAACTAGCTTAAAAGACTGCTTTACTAAGGAAAAATACTATAAATGCACAAAAACAAGCTAAACTAAGGTGCGTAAATATGCTCCTATCAGAAAACAAACAAGCAAAACGACACTAAACAAGTAAAACACAACCTAAACCTTCCAACAATCGTCTCAGGGATTTCCAATGCACATGACATGTTAAAAATCATTATTCCCACAGATTTTAGCCATCTTTACACTCAAGCACATGCTTAATCATAGTCACTACTTACTAGTTCACAAATAACCACTTAAAACGATGTTTTGAATGTAGTAACATGCCTTAGAGAATTTCCTCAATTCCTTACAAGATATGCACTCTATTTTCACTCAGATTTTCTAACTACACACCCTACACTTAGTTATATGTGAGAAGATTGATGTAAATATAAAAACGAATGCTCACATATATGTATAACAAAGAACACAATTTCCGGAGTTAATAACATGTTTAGATATGATCTCATGAATGGAACGCTACTACTTAGATGCGAGAACCAGTGACACCATATGCTCAAACCAAATTCAAACTCCACAAATTGAAACACACAACACTCAAGATTAAAGTCAAGGGTTGTAACGGGGCTTGGGGAGTTGGCTAACAACGAAAGGATAGGGAAAACAAACGTTCTTTAAAGCAATAGTAAGCAACATAATGAAATTGAACTTAGAATTCCCCTTAGAATGGCGAAATCAGCTTTTAAACTCAAAGGGAAGGTTCAAGCAATCAATTAGGGCCGAATTCAATGTTTTGGACCCTTCCTTCAACAAACAACACTTGAGAACACTTTTTCACATCTTTTCAACTCCTTTTTCATTCTTTTCACAACTTTTCTTTTTTTTCTTCTTATTTTCCACGAAATTTTTTTTTTCTTTTTTTTTTTTTTTCTTTTCTTTGCTTTGCCGTGCCTCATTCAAGACTTTGGCACACCCATATATGAAGAATCCTTCCCCCACACTTGTTTTCTGCAATGCAATGATCAAAAGGAATTCATCTTGAGTTATGCTTTTACTATGCTTCAAGAATAAAGGTATGGGTGGTCCTACTCTAGGCTAGGTTAGGATAATTGTGGGTTAACAAAGTAAGTAGGCTACACAAGGCTCAACGGGGTTAAATCCTACAAAACAAATGAAATAGGGAAATATGGCAATTTGGCTATGGTGGTCACTACACAACTTCATCTTGAATATGTGTTATGCAAATCAATAACATGCTTTGAATGAATTGGGCATGAGTTCTAGTGTTTGGAACTAAATGATGAAACGCCTTCTAAGTAGCAACCAAGCAAAGAATAATGAGATCATGCAATGACTTTTAGAAAACAACAATGCACAGATTATTAACTCTCCAAATAAACGTTTAGGCTCAAGTCTCACAAGGTTGTAGCGTTAGTTTGAGTTCCTTCCTTCAAGCATGTTAGAAAAAAAACTGCTTTTTTTTTATTTTTTTTATGATTGCATGTGAATTCATAAGTTATAACCACAACCAAGCATGAACCAAAGAGTAAATCAAACTTTCATCCATGTTTACAACTCTCTTTAATAGTCATGCAATTACAAACCGAATCCTCATCATTGTGTTGGAAGGTACCCTAAGACACAAAAACAACTCTTTTTGGGTTTTTTTTGAAACAATTTTTCAAATTTTTATGGGATTTTCGAATTTTTAAGACAAAACACACTAAAACAGTTTAAAAACACTTAAAAACAGCAAGAAACAACATTAGAAGTTATGGTGGATAAAACCCTACGAATTTGCATCAAAACACTTTATTTACCCCCCCCACACTTAAATCAAACATTGTCCTCAATGTTTCAAGCATAGACACACACAATTAACAAACAAACAAAACAACAACTAAACAACCTAACATGGCAGAAACGAAATAGCAACAAAGAGAAGAGTTTAGGAACGCAAATCTGGAATTGGAGTGCTTTCTAGGTGTTCCTTTGTTGAATGCATGGGTTGCCTCCCAAGTAGCGCTTGCTTTAACGTCGTACAGCCGGACGAAGAACCCAATCACTCCAGATTGGAGCCCACGGCATCCAAGGGGGTGTCATCCACGATGTGCTCCACAAAGTTCTCATAATAGGGCTTCAAACGATGCCCGTTCACCTTAAATTCATGTCCCGTTTTCATGCTTTGGATTTGGACTGCACCATGAACAAAAACATTAGTAATAAGAAACGGTCCAATCCACTTGGAACGTAACTTACCGGGAAACAAACGTAAACGGGAATTGAACAATAGCACTTTCTGCCCAATGGAGAACGATTTCCCACGGATCATGTTGTCATGGAAAGCTTTGGTCTTTTGCTTGTAAATGCTTGCATTCTCGTACGCCTCGTGCCGTATTTCATCAAGCTCATTCAATTGGAATTTCCTATAACTTCCCGCTTCATCTAAGTGCATGTTGAACTTCTTGACGGCCCAAAGAGCTTTATGCTCCAACTCCACGGGAAGATGGCACGCCTTGCCATAGACAAGTCGAAAAGGGGACATCCCAATGGGGGTTTTGTATGCCGTACGATACGCCCAAAGTGCATCATCTAACCGTAAACTCCAATCCTTTCTTGTTGGCCCAACGGTCTTTTCTAGGATTTGCTTGATCTCTCGGTTGGAAACCTCGGCTTGGCCATTTGTTTGAGGATGGTAAGGTGTAGAAACCTTATGGTTGACACTGTATTTCCTCAATAATGCCTCAATGGTCCGGTTGCAAAAATGGGACCCTTCATCACTAATGATCACTCGTGACATGCCAAACCTTACAAAAATGTTAGTTCTAATAAAATCTGCAACCACTGTAGAATCATTAGTCCGGGTGGCTTTTGCTTCCACCCACTTCGACACATAATCAACCGCAAGCAAAATATACATAAAACCATATGATGACGGAAAGGGACGCATAAAGTCAATACCCCAAACATCAAAAATTTCAACATTTTGGATCGAAACCTGCGGCATTTGGTCCTTTGCACTAATACCACCCATTCTTTGGCATTTATCACATGTTAAGCAAAACGTTCTAGCATCCTTAAAAATACTAGGCCAATAAAATCCACATTGTAACACTTTGAGGGCCGTGCGTTGTGTGCCAAAGTGCCCTCCACATGCATATGTATGACAAAAACTCAAAATTGAATGACATTCAGAATCATGCACACAACGACGTATAATCTGATCGGGACAAAATTTCCATAAGTATGGATCATCCCACACATAAAACCATGCATCATGCCTAAGTTTGTCACGTTGGTGCCTATTGAACTCACTTGGAATACGTTTTGACACCAAAAAATTAACTATATCGGCATACCAAGGTGTACTAACCTTTATGGACAGCAATTGTTCATCGGGGAATGTCTCTGCAATGGGTAGGGACTCCTCATTATGCACCATTCGGCTTAGGTGGTCAGCCACCACGTTTTCACTTCCCTTCTTGTCACGAATCTCGATGTCGAACTCTTGAAGTAACAACATCCACCGAATTAGCCGGGGCTTGGCCTCCTTTTTGGTGAGCAAGTACTTTAAAGCCGATTGTGATGGCAATGACTCGAGGGTAGCCACCATCTCAATAATATCCTCATTAGGGGGCACTGCCAAGGATTCCTCATGCATGTCGTGGGGTTCCTTGGTGGTTGTTTCCATGTTTTGCATGTCCCTTCCTTGTGCAATGACCAATTCAAGTGCATCGTCCTTCAAATTGTCCAAATGGTTCTGCGCCAAAGAGTCAATTATATCAATAGCAAAACATGAATGATTCTCACTAGGGTACTTCATAGAATCAGAAAGATTGAAATTAATAACTTCCCCATCAAATTCCATCGTCAAAGTGCCATGATAGACGTCAATCTTCGTACGAGCAGTTTTCATGAATGGCCTTCCAAGGAGAATGGGTAATGACGGGGCATGGTCCGATTCATCCATCTCAAGTACGTAGAAATCCGCCGGAAAGATCAAATGATTAACCTGCACTAAAACATCTTCCAAAACTCCCTTTGGATAGGCATTAGATCTATCGGCCAATTGTATAATAACACCATCATTTTCAACGCTCCTAGGTTCATAGATGCATAAATTGAATATGGCATGACATTTATGGATGCACCTAAGTCTAACATGGCAGATTCAAACCTAGAATTACCAATAACACACGGAATTGTGAAACTACCCGGATCTTTGCATTTAGGGGGCAGTTTGCGTTGCAAGATGGCTGAGACGTTTTCACCCACTTTTACAACCTCCTTGGTCGAAATCCTCCTCCTATTAGTGCAAAGTTCCTTCAAGAACTTGGCGTACCTCGGGACTTGCTTGATTGCATCCAAAAGAGGGATATTGACTTGAACTTTGCCAAACGTCTCGAGAATGTCCTTTTCCGCTTCCTTTTTTTTTGTTTGCTTAAACCTACTAGGAAAAGGAACATTCAAAGGAAAAGCACTAGTAGGAACTGAACTTGACACGTTTTTACCTTTATTGGGTGAATTGGACGGTTTAGGATCACATGAGGCTTGCGGCAAAGGTGTTTCCACCTTGGCCGTGAGTGAGCTTTGTTCCTCCTCTTCAATTCTCAATTCTTCCTCCTTGTTGGTATGTGATGTGTGTGGTCTAGGATCAGATCCAACTTGCTTTCCACTTCGCAAACTCATAGCTTTGGCAGATTCGAATCCACCTTTCGGATTGACCACGGTTGAACTTGGCAACCTACCTTGCTCTCAAAATTGTCCCATGAACTCGGCAATTTGCCCCAATTGCTTCTCCAAATTGTCCACCCTTTTGTCTTGGATTTGTCTCTCCTTAGTTTGAGTTTGTACTTCCTGCGTCAAAGTAGTAAGTAACTTAACAACTTGATCATTATCCAAAGACATACCTGAGCTTGTTGGGGTAGATTGGGATTGAGTTTGATTGGGGACGAATGGCTTTGTATAAAAGCCCGGTGGTTGCTGCCTAAATCCTCCTTGTTGTTGGGCTTGTTGAGGATCCCGCCAATTGAAATTTGGATGGTCACGCCAACCGGGATTGTAGGTAGTGGAGAAGGGGTCACCACGATTTTGGTATTGATTCCCATATCCCACGGCATTGAGTGTCTCCCACCCTCCATTCTCGATCAATTGTGGGCACTTATCCGTGGGATGTCCTTGCATGGAGCACACACCACAAGAAGCTACGGTTTGGACTTTTGGACCGTCCATCACCTGAGAAAGCAAAGTAGTGAGGTTAGCCATTTGATTTTGAAGTTCGGTTATGGCACTTACCTCATTGACTTGGTGTTGCCGTGGGGTACTCCTCTGTCCAATGCCTTCGTATTGTTGAGCGTTCAATGCTCGATTAGCAATCAAGGTCTTTGCAGCCGTGGGGGTCTTGTCCACCAAGGCTCCTCCCGCTGAGGCATCTAGCATTTGACGTTCGATTGGTAGAAGTCCCTCGTAGAAGTATTGTAAGAGAAGTTCCTCCTTCATCTGATGTTGTGGACATGAAGCAACAAGAGATTTAAAACGTTCATAATAAGTAGGAAAAGATTCACCTTCATCTTGTTGAATTCCACTTATCCTTTTTCGTAGGAAGATGATTCGAGAAGTTGGGAAAAACTTCTCCAAGAAAGCCCGTTTCATGCTCTCCCAAGATGTGACAGTTCCGGGAGCCAATTCATACAACCAATCTTTAGCTTTATCCATTAGAGAAAATGGAAAAGCTTTCATCTTCAAGATGCTTCCATCGACATTCACCGGGGTCATGCTCGAACAAACAACTTCGAACTCCTTCAAGTGTTTGTTTGGATCCTCCATGGACAGCCCATGGTACTTCGGAATGTGATGTAACAAACTTGACTTCAATTCGAACTTGGCAGTCTTATCTGGAGCCGCCCTAGGATATTGAATACATAGGGGTGCGGCATTGCCCAATCCCGAAGCGGAAAGCTCCTTGATTGTTAGGTTGTCCGCTGCCATGTCTACTTCACCCACTCTTGCCGTGGGTTCCTCTTCTTCAAATTCAGAAACGGACTCGGAACTTTCACTTGATTCGCTAGGTTCTGGGTTCTTTCTCTTTCGTCTCAACTCTCGCTCGAAATCGTCGTCAAAGTCCAAGATATGTTCACGAATCGGATGAGAACTCCGAGTCATAAACTAGTACCTAAAACAAGAAACAAAACAAGATTAAGAATCTGGAATAAAATAAAACAAACGAAAATAAAACAATCCAAGGGATTAGCAAAGTTGCTAATCCCCGGCAACGGCGCCAAAATTTGATGTGAGAATTATACGCACACAAATTAAACCCTCTTTTTATCAATTGTAGTGAAGAATGTAAGTAGGGATCGTTTTGGACCGGGGATTAGGAGGGATTGTTAATCACTTGGATTTGACTCAAAAACGTAAAAACACAATATAAAACACCAAACTAGACCCAAAGAATGCAAAACTAAAGTTTAAAACACTAAGACAAACCAAAAGACTCAAAACAGCAAGAAAACACTCAAAACTGCCTTAAAACTACTTTCTGAGCAGTTTTGAGCACTAGAGAAGAATTTGGACGAAAATAAGTATAACTTGACTCAAGATACTTTAAAAACACAAACTAAATTGATTTCTAACTAATTTGACACTCCAAGTAAAGGGGGATTTTGATTTTGACGAATTTGAAAACAAAACTTAAAACTTTGTAAAACGAACAGATTTTAAAACGAATTTGGATTTAATGAATGGAATGAAGGCTAGCTAAGGGGTTCATCTCCACACATGCCATACTTGCACACAAAACGATTTCTAATTGCTTTTCAATAAACCATGAATTCTCAACGCCCCAGATTAACCGTGAATTGCACTAATTAACCCTCAGATTTTCCTAACGTTATTGAATTGGATGATTGCATACGACAACCCAAAGCATTCCCCACAAGTTCCCTACATGAATTGCATAATAGAGATACAAGCAAGAATCATTAAGTTCTTTGAAAACCGTAAGCATTGACGAAGCACTCGTTACTATGAATTGCATGAAACTTATGCCAAGAATTTACTTAACGCAATTGAGATCATCAACTTTTACTACTTGTGAATATAAGTTTGTAACAATTAGGTGAAACTTCCTTATATCCTAGCATTAGATTTATGCATGATAATTAAGCGTGCACTCTCAACCGACACACACAATTCAATTTAATTCAAATAGATAAGTAAATTGAATTCACAACTTATGAAACGCAATTAGAGGTAATCAAATCATATAGCAAGCATGATCATGGTTTCGAATCCCCCCCTAGCCAAGGGGGGGGTTTAGTTCCTCATACGTACAAGACAAAGAAAAGTAAATTTGATAGGAGCATATTTACGCACCTTAGTTTAGCTTGTTTTTGTGCATTTATAGTGTTTTTCCTTAGTAAAGTAGTCTTTTAAGCTAGTTCTATGTGTTTTCAGGTTTTAAGGGCAAAGTATGCAAAAGGATGCATTTTGGAGCCTTTTGGAGCAAATTAGAGCTTGGAATGGACATCATATGCTTGGAGCCAAGATGATGGACGAAATTGAAGATTTGAAGATGATGTTTCCTACTTGAACAAGGTTTCCTAGTCGAAGTAGGAAAGCGCCTAATTAAAAGATGAAATCCTAGTCAACAAAGGATTCTTAATTGAAGAAGGATTCCTAATCAACGAGGGATTCCTAGTTGAAGATGGATTCCTAGAAGAATGAAGATTCCTATACAAATAAGGTTTCCTACTTGATGAAGGAAAGTCAAAATCCAAATGGTCTCAAGTGAAGCAACAAAGAAGTTTTCCAAGTCCAAGAAGGAAAAGGAGTCCAAGATGAAGAAGGAATGACGAAAACAAGGTTTCCTAATCCTAATAGGCAAAGTTTCCAAGTGCAATGAGGAGTCCTTATCCATTTAGGGCACTTTATCCATTTAGGATACCTTATCCATCCTTGCCGTGAGTTTTCCTTGCATTAGAGGGTTTCTAGAAGCCCTAATCTGCCCTATCCTTTAGTGCCGCACCTATCCCTTCTAGAAAGCTGTTTTCCCTTGCCTTGCAAGGCATTCTAGAAGCCTTATCACCTCATCTCCTTACCTGCCGCACCTAGGAAGCATTATCCCTTTTTATTTCTGATTTCTAAGCTTATTTCCTTGTGGATTTGGGTTATTCAAGTCCATATCTGATTACCCTAGGGTTTTAAGTGCCTATATATACTCATATTAACCCCTAGATCAGATGACCACCTCTCATACACATTCATTCATTCCAGAAATTCGTCCAACCCTCTCCACACCCTTGCCGCAGCCACCAAACACCTTTCTCCTTAGTTTTAAGCTTTGCCGCACCATCCCCTTCCCCTAAGCACTACTACATCCCTCCATACACCTAAGGCCCTAAACCTGTCCCTAGACCTTTGCCGCACCAAGGAGGAGGAGAAGGAAGCTCGGAAGTTCATGCAATTCGAGTTCGCGTCGCTGGAATTTCTAGGTGTTTCTTTTCCTTTGATTTCAATGTTTAATTTCAATTCCCTTTGTTTTGTGCATATGAGGAACTAAACCCCCCCTTTGGCTAGGGGGGGATTCGAAACCATGATCATGCTTGCTATATGATTTGATTACCTCTAATTGCGTTTCATAAGTTGTGAATTCAATTTACTTATCTATTTGAATTAAATTGATTTGTGTGTGTTGGTTGAGAGTGCACGCTTAATTATCATGCATAAATCTAATGCTAGGATATAAGGAAGTTTCACCTAATTGTTACAAACTTATATTCACAAGTAGTAAAAGTTGATGATCTCAACTGCGTTAAGTAAATTCTTGGCATAAGTTTCATGCAATTCATAGTAACGAGTGCTTCGTCAATGCTTATGGTTTTCAAAGAACTTAATGATTCTTGCTCGTATCTCTATTATGCAATTCATGTAGGGAACTTGTGGGGAACGCTATGGGTTGTTGATAGGAGCATATTTAGGCGACTTAGTTGGCTTGTTCTTGTGCATTTACGTTGTTATTTCTTAGTTCTTTAAGTCTTTTAACCCATTTTCGTATGTTTTCAGGTTCTAAGGGTTAGAGGAGCAAAGAAGTGCATTTTGGAGCCTTTTGGAGCATTTTTGGGCTAAGGATGGATAGCTTGTGCTTGGAGCCAACGTGTTGGACGAAATTGAAGACCAAGTGAGCCTAGAATCAAAGGAAGAAGGAGGAATCAAGAATTGGAAACCAGTTTCCATTATGGGGAGTTTCTATTCTTGAAGGGTTTCCAATTATGCAAGTTTCTAAATAATGTGGTTGCCTAAATCACATGTTCTAGAAGCCATAGACATGTGCCGCACCTTACCTTCCTCTTCTCTCCCAAAATCTGCAAGATTATGTCACAATCCCTTTCCTAAAAGCCTTAGCCGAACCTATACATTCCTTTTCTCCCAAAATCTGCAAGTTTTGCACTTTCCCTTTCTTTTCCTCCCTTGTGCCGCAAGACTTAGCCTTTTTCCCTTAATTCCTGATTTCAATTACCTATTCTAAAGGGATTTAACTTAATTCCTGATTCTTAGAATTGATTTAGGGAATTAAACACTTACCTATTTCTGAGAAAACCTTGCCGTGCACTTCCTTGGACCATTCCTCTTCCTTGCCGTGCAAGGGGAATGATTCTTTCCTATTCCTAGAGCTTTTGACTTAATTTCTGATTACCTAAATAACCTAGGGTTTTATTTCCTGAAATCCTATTAATAAACCTCCTTGTTGCAGCCACAAAACATTCATTCATTCACCATTCACGCCAGAAATTCATCCCCTCCCCCTAAGACATCCATACTTCACCATTCTTCATATTTTCTGCCCAGAAACAACCCTTGCCGTCCCCTACATCCATCCCTATCCTAAACACATCATTCTACATCATCCATAACCCCCAAAACTCACCAAAACCCTTGTGCCGCAGCAACTAGGAGAGGAAGGAAGCTTAAAATGGTTCATGCTTGCAGATTGGAGCGTTTTAGGTGTACTTCGTTCTTGTTTTCAATGTTTATTTTGTTATTAATCTCTGAGTTTGCTGTAATCATGAGTGGCTAAACCCCTAATTAGTTAGGGGAAAGTTTGAAGCCATGAACATGTTTGAAATATAATTTGATTTCTTCCAATTGTGATTTGCTAAGTTGTGATTGCAATTCAATTATCTGTTTATTAAAAACTCGTTTTTGTATGTTGATTAAGGATGCATACTTAGTTTTCATGCATGAACTTGATGCTAGTTTATAAACAAGTTTCACCTAATCGTCACAAGTTTATAAACATGAGTAGTGAAGGTTGCTAGTCACAACCGTGTTAATTGAATTCTTGGCAAGAGTATCATGCATTCATAGTTACAATTGCCTCGTCAACACTTATAATTTTCATAGAGCATAATGATCTCTCATTGTATCTCTTCTATGCATTCATGTTGAGAACCGTTGGAGAATGATTTGAATTGTCGCATGCATCATCCAATTCAATAACATAAGGAAAATTTGAGGGTTAATTAGTGCATCACGGTTAACTTGGGGTGTTGAGCATCATAGTTAGTGAAAAGCAATTGGAGAATCGATTCATATATAAATGTGTCATGTGTGGAGAATGGACCTCTAACTAATCCATCCATCTTCTTGTTTTCACAAATTCGTTTTACAATCTGCCTAGTTTTATAACTTGTTTTGTTATTTCAATTTTCGTCAAATCAAAACCCCCCTTTACTTTCTTGTTCTATAGTGTTTAGAATCTGTTTAGTTTGTGTTTTAAAGTGTTTTGAATCAAACCATAATCTTAAATTCGTCCAAAAATGTGTTTAAGGTCAGAAACTGCCTAGTTAGTGTTTTTAATCAGTTTTGAGTCTTTTGAACCTGTTTTGAGTCCTTTGAGTATTTTTGAACGTTTTTAACTTTGTTTTTATGTTTTTGAGTCAGTTTAGAGGTTTAGCAAGCCCTCCTAATCCCCGGTCCTGAACGATCCCTACTTGCATCCTTACTACAATTTGACAACAAGAGGGTTAATTTGTGTGCTTAACTATTTTCGCATCAAATTTTGGCGCCGTTGCCGGGGGTTAGCAACTTTGCTAATCCCTCGTTATTTTTTTTTTTTTTTTTCGTTTGTTTTCTATCTTAGTTACTGATTGTTTTTGTTTCATTGTTTTCAAGTACTAGTGTATGACTTGAAGTTCCCAACCTGTTCATAAGAATATTTTGGACTTCGACGATGATTTTGAGCGGACCTTGATAGGAGCATATTCATGCGACTTAAATAGCTTGTTCTCGTGCATTTACGTTATGTTTCTTTAGTTATTTTAGTACTTTAAGCTATTTTCGTGTGTTTGTAGGTCCAAAGGGCTAAAGGAGCAAAAAGATGCATTTTGGAGACTTTTGGAGCACTTTTGGGCTAAGGATGGATAGCCTATGCTTGGAGCCAAAGTGTTGGACGAAATTGAAGACCTAATTGAAGACCAAAGTGTTGGAACCTTGTTCCCTTTAGTTCTAGGACATTTAAACCTTTCCTTTATCCTTTACACATGCATCCATAATCATTTCTACAACCTTGCCGTGCACTCCTATCCCATTTCAGATTGCATTTCATTCATTTCACATGCATTCCATCCTTTAATTCACTCACATACACTCATAATCATTCACATTTTGCAATCACATGCACTTCCTTTAATTAATTCATCCTAGCTGTCAAAGCACATGCACACTCACCCTAATCATTCACATAGCTTTAATTCACATGCAAACACCTTGCATTTGCAGAAAATCCACTTCCTTTGCACATGCATTCATCATCATCACTTTAGTTTTAATTCACATGCATTTCAGATTTCATTCCACCCTTTAACCACATGCACAATCCACTCCACAAACAACCCATGCCGTGCACATTCATACACTTTCACATGCATCTTGGCAGATTTCACATGCACACACATGCATTTTCAGCACCAACAACACTCATTGCCATGCACATTCACTCACCATACCATTCCAGCATTAGCACATGCAACCTAGCTGTCATGTTCCCCCCCATTTCACCTATAAATACTCATTCATTCACACTCATTAATACACAATTCATTCCCAACAGAAATTGGTCCCTTGGGGCCGTGCCCTTCACAAATTCCATCCATTCCATTCATAAACTCATCCATTGCAGAAATGTAGACCATCAAACCATCTTTGTGCCGTGCCTTCCCTTATAATCCAAACACCACTCCTCATCCATTTCCATAATTCCCCAATCCATTCAACACACCAACAACATCCCTTAGACCTTGTGCTACGACGAAGAGGAAGATAAGAGGGCCTAAACGTTCATACAATTCAAGTTTGAGTTGTTGGAATGTTTAGGTGTTTCTTTGATTCTCTTTGTTTTGTACCATGAGGAACTTCCTCTTTCGACATCAATTTTGCTTTAAGGGTTCTTTCTTCTTAATCCTATGTTCACTCATGTTATATATTTTTATGTCAAACCTTTTGTAAACATGAAGTGTAACTAATCTTTCTATAAGGATTCGATGTAGCCTTGCAATAAAAGATGTAGTTAATTCAGAATTCTCATTTAATCTATCTATTTCTTGTTTCATTCTCCGATTTAATTGTGACTTAGTGTGTTGATTTTAGTGCTTGATCATCATTTGAATTAACCACAGGTTGTTTAGCCAAGATTAAAGCACACATCATGCATAATCTTGGTGGATATGTGAATGAATGAAGGGAATGTTTTGCAAACATCCTGCCGAGTGTTCCCTTTGGTTTTGTGAAAGTTTCTTATGCATTACATATTCTTGATTAGGAACCAAAGTTGCACATCACAATTAGGTTCATGATTAGGGACATTTGATCAAATCCACACATCATATGGCTGATCATATCTAAGTGAAACAAACCCAAGAAATAAGTAGAGGGATGAGTATAATCTGACTTAACAAGCATGGACTTGGCTTAGCAATGGTGAAATCGAATCTCTAGCTTCATCTCCATTTGTGCTATCTCTTTTTATTAGCTGTTGATTCATTCATTTTGTGTTTACTTCATTTCCTTATGCTTTAATTTACAATCTGTCATTTAGTTTAATCAAAACATAAATCCCCCTTTACTTTAATGTCAATTTAGTTAGAAAGTGTCTTAGTTTATGTTTCTAAGTGTTTTGATTCATTTTATTTCCCAAATTCGTCCAAAGTAGTCAAAATGCTCAAAACTGCCCAGATTGTGTTTTTAAGGCAGTTTTGAGTGTTTTGGTGCTGTTTTGAGTCTTTTGGTTTGTTTTAGTGTTTTAAGTGTTTAGTTTTACATTCTTTGAGTCTAGTTTAGTGTTTTATATTGTGTTTTTACATTTGAATCAAGCCATAATCTTAAATTCGTCCAACATTGGATTTAAGGTCAGAAACTGCCTAGTTAGTGTTTTTAGGCAGTTTTGAGTCTTTTGAACTTGTTTTGAGTCCTTTGAGTCTTTGTGAACGTTTTTAACTTTGTTTTTACGTTTTTGAGTCAAATCCAAGTGATTAACAATCCCTCCTAATCCCCGGTCCAGAACGATCCCTACTTACATAGATACTACAATTTGACGAAAAGAGGGTTTAATTTGTGTGCGTATAAATCTCGCATCAGACCTTGAGGAAGCAAAAGCATCAACAAAACCCTAACCCACCGTCTCCTAGCTCTACATCTGAGTTTGACGAATTAGGTGAGGAAGGAGAGTCCACGGCACAGTTTGTGGAGGAAGTACAAACCATGGCCATGTACAATCAAACCATCAAAGAGCTCTCTGCCTCAGGTATGGGCAATGCCGTTCCTTTATGCATACAATACCCTACGGCAGCTGAAGGTAAGACGGAAGAATTTGAACTTAAGTCTAGTTTATTACATCATATTCCTAAATTCCATGGGTTGTCCATGGAAGATCCTAACAAACATCTTAAGGAATTTGAAGTAGTTTGCTCAAGTATGACACCCATCAACGTGGATGGGAGTATTTTGAAGATGAAGGCCTTTCCATTCTCACTTATGGACAAGGCCAAAGATTGGTTGTTCGAATTGTCTTCTGGAATTGTCAATTCTTGGGAAAGTATGAAACGTGCATTCTTAGAGAAATTCTTTCCCACTGCCATGATCATTCTCTTGAGGAAACGAATTAGTGGCATCCAACAAAATCAAGGTGAGTCGTTTCCATTTTATTATGAACGTTTTAAATCACTTGTTGCTTCATGTCCACAGCACCAAATGAAGGAGGAGCTGCTCATTCAATATTTCTATGAGGGACTCCTTCCCATGGAACGTCAAATGCTAGATGCTTCGGCGGGTGGTGCATTAGTGGACAAGACCCTGTTGGATGCCAAAGCTCTAATTGCCAACCGAGCACACAACGCTCAACAATATGAGGGTGTTGGACAAAGAGAGGGGCCACGGCAACAAAGTGTGAATGAGGTAAGTGCAATTTCTGATATTCAATCACAATTGGCTAATCTTACTTCTCTTGTGTCTCAGGTTGTCAAGGGGTCAAAACCACAAGAAAACCAAGTGTGTGGCGTGTGTTCAATACAAGGGCATCCATCCGAGACATGCCCTCAGTTGATAGAGAATGGAGGATGGGAATCTGCCATTGCCATTGGTTTCCAAGGCCAAAACCAACCCAAACATGATCCATACTCCAACACCTACAACCCCGGATGGAGAGATCACCCTAATTTCAAGTGGAGAGAGCCCCAACAATCTGCAACACAAAGGGGATTTCAACAAAACCCCCCTGGGTTCCCACGGCCATACCAATCTAACCAACCACCATCGTCCCAAAACAACTCAGGTTCGTCTTTTGATAATTCTCAAGTTATTCAATTACTAACTACATTGGCGCAGGGGCAAGAAAAACAAGCCAAGGACATGCAAAATTACGCCAATGAGGTACAAAATCAAGCTCGAGAAGTGACGGATTTGAAGAGACAAGTGGGACAAATGGCTGAATTCATGGGGCAATTTAGTAGAGAACAAGGTAAGTTACCAAGTTCCACGCAGGTGAATCCAAACGGTGGATTCGAATCTGCCAACGCCATAAGTTTGCGAAGTGGGAAGCAAGTTGGATCTGACCACGGACCATCCAAACCACATTCCAATGAGGAGGAAGAGTTGAGAATCGAAGAAGAGGAACAAAGCCTACCCACGGCAAAGGTGGAAACACCTTTGCCGCAGGCCTTAAATGATTTTAGGACCTCAAATCGGTCCATTAAAGGAAAAAACGTGTCAAGTTCAGTTCCCACTAATGTTTTTCCTCCGAATGTGCCTTTTCCTAGCAGGTTCATGCAAACAAAGAAAGAGGAAGCAGAAAAGGACATTCTCGAGACGTTTCGGAAAGTTCAAGTCAATATCCCTCTTTTGGATGCAATCAAGCAAGTCCCGAGGTACGCCAAGTTCTTGAAGGAACTTTGCACTAATAAGAGGAAGATTTCAACCAAGGAGGTTGTAAAAGTGGGTGAAAACGTCTCAGCCATCTTGCAAAGGAAACTGCCCCCTAAATGCAAGGATCCGGGTAGTTTTACAATTCCATGTGTCATTGGTAACACTCGTTTTGAATCTGCCATGTTAGATTTAGGTGCATCAATAAACGTCATGCCATATTCAATTTATGCATCTATGAATCTAGGAGCATTGAAAAACGATGGTGTTATTATACAATTGGCCGATAGATCTAACGTTTATCCCAAGGGAGTCCTTGAGGATGTTTTAGTGCAGGTCAATCATCTCATCTTTCCTGCAGATTTTTATGTCTTAGAAATGGAGGATTCGAGCCATGCTCCATCATTGCCAATCTTGTTAGGCCGTCCGTTCATGAAAACAGCCCAAACAAAGATCGATGTGGCCAAGGGAGCACTAACAATGGAGTTTGGTGGTGATGTAATTAAATTCAATGTTTATGACTCTATTAAGAATCCTAACAATAGTCATTCTTGTTTTGTCATAGATGTGCATAAGGACATAGGGCCGAAAGAATCCCCACTTATCACAAAGGATGTATCAAGAACCACTATTGGAGAATAACTTGGAGTGATTGCCCTACAACCACCCAATATGGCCGAAAGTAGCCATGGTGACATTGTTGATAGGGCTGCTGATTTTGAGCCTTCACCACAACATGTTTGTAAGTCTCCAATCCCAATTTCAATTCCCATTTCAATTAATAGGTTGTTACCTTCTTTGGTGCAGGTGCCCAACCGATTTAAAGGTGGTGGGAACATTTACATGGACTTTCGACACCAAAACACCACCATTAGGGAGGATCACTATCCCCTCCCATTCATTGAGCCATATTATGAAAGTGTTGAAGGGCATGTTGTGGAAGAGCTTTCCCTTGCATGCCGTGGGTTCCAACTTGGAGTGAAAGTGTTCTTCGTCCGGCTGTACGACGTTAAAGCAAGCCATCCATCCATTCAACAAAGGAAGCCCTAGGAATCCCCCAAATTCCAGATTTGCGTTCCTAAAACCCTTCTCTTTGTTGTTGTTTCTAATCTGCCATGTTATGTGGTTTAGTTGCTGTTTGCATATTTACTTGTGTTTTGTGTGAATTTATGTTTAAAACATTGAGGACAATGTTTGATTTAAGTGTGGGGGGGGGGGGGGGGGGGGTAACTAAGTATATTTGATGCAAATTCGTGGGATTATGTCCTAAAATCAGCCGCACCTTACCTTCCTCTTCTCTCCCAACATCTGCAAGATTATGTCACTATCCCTTTCTTAAATGTCTTAGCCGCACCTATACATCCCTTTATCTCTCAAAATCTGCAAGTTTTGCACTTTCCCTTTCTTTTCCTCCCTTGTGCCGCAAGACTTAGCCTTTTTCCCCTAATTCCTGATTTCAATTACCTATTCTAAAGGGATTTAACTTAATTCCTGATTCTTAGAATTGATTTAGGGAATTAAAACACTTACCTATTTCTTAAAAGCCTTGCCGTGCACCTCCCTGGACATTCCCTCTTCCTTGCCGTGCAAGGGAGATGTTTCTTTCCTGTTTCCTTGCATTAAAACACATTCCTTTTGTGTTTTATTGCCTTGCCGCACCTATTCGCTACTTTCCCTTAGATTTCTGATTTGATTTCCTATTTTAAAGAGCTTTTGACTTAATTTCTGATTACCTAAATAACCTAGGGTTTTATTTCCTGAAATCCTATTAATAAACCTCCTTGTTGCAGCCACAAAACATTCATTCATTCACCATTCACGCCAGAAATTCATCCCTTCCCTCAAACACATCCATACTTCACCATTCTTCATACTTTCTGCCCAAAAACAATCCTTGCCGTCCCCTACATCTATCCTAAACCTAAGTCCATCATCCTACATCATCCACAACTCCCTAAACTCACCAAAAACCCTTGTGCCGCAGCAACTAGGAGAGGAAGGAGGCCTAAAACGTTTCATGCTTGCAGATTGGAGTGTTTTAGGTGTACTTCGTTCTTGTTTTCAATGTTTACTTTGCTATTACTTTCTAAGTTTGCTGTAATCATGAGTGGCTAAACCCCTAATTAGTTAGGGGAAAGTTTGAAGCCATGAACATGTTTGAAATATGAATTGATTTCTTCCAATTGTGATTTGTTAAGTTGTGATTGCAATTCAATTATCTATTTATTAAAAACTTGTTTTTGTATGTTGATTAGGGATGCATGATAACTCACATATTGCATGCATTTATATCTTCCATATTTGGCTTCTTTGTGATGTTTTTGAATTAAACTGGTTGCATTTTACATTATTTGGTGTTAGTGTGCAGCCAAGTGTGTAATAGGATCAATTGGAAGGCAAATGAAGTAAAAACACTTCTTTTGGTAGCTGAGCATTATTCCAAACGTGGAGAGGATTCTGGGGAGTTAATTTGGAGTCCAAATGAGGAATCTAGGACTAATTTGGCTGCTGGAATTTCAGGAAAAGATGTGGAAGGGAAGTGGTGCAATTTGGCCATATTGGGTGGTTGTTAACAAGGCAAAAACGCTGGAGTCAGATTTGGTGGTTCCACACAAGGCCAGAAGGTGTAAACCTGATTTGCAAGTTGTGAAAACAAGGAAAAAACGCTCAAAACACATGCCATATGTGGAAATACCATTTACATCAGATTTGAGCCATTTAACTCACCTTAAACACTTACCTTGTTTGTCATCCTCTCAGCCATATTTTAAAGTAGTGAAAACCTGATTTGGAGGTGGAAAATAAGGAAACAAAGTTCAAAACAAATGCCATTCTCAGAAATACCTTTAAATCAGATTCTAGCCTTTTATACCACCATCAACACTTACCTTTTATGCATCTTTCCAGCCCCTATTTAAACCAAGCGAATTAGGCACCAAAGGGGACCTCTTCTCGGTTTTATTCCATTATTCCCACACCCTAGCCGTTCCACCTCTGTCCATTTTCTCTCCCATTTTGCAGAAACCATTCAACCCTAGCCTCTCCACCTTCATCTACAACACACTTGGAGAGGCAACGCCGAAGGCCACCCTTAAAGGATTTCGATATCAATTTTGCTTCAAGGGTTCCTTCTCCTTAATTCATTGTTCACTCATGTTGTATATTTTTATGTCAAACATCCTATAAACATGAAGTGTAACTAATCTCTTTCTAGGGATTCGATGTAGCCTTGCAAGATTGCCATGTAGTTAAGTTAGAATGCTCAATTGACCCATCTATTTCTTGTTTCATTCTCTGATTTAATTGTGACTTTGTGTGTTGATTTTAATAGTTGATCACCATTTGAATTAACCACAGGTTGTTTAGCCAAGATTAGAGCATACATCATGCATATTCTTGGTGGATATGTGAATGAATGAAGGGAATGTTTTGCAAACAACCTGCCGAGTGTTTCCTTTGGTTTTATGAAAGTTTCTTGTGCGTGGTACATTCTTGATTAGGAACCGAAGTTGCACGTCACAATTAGGTTCAAGATTAGGAACATTTGATCAAATCCACACATCATATGGTTGATCATATCTAAGTGAAACAAACTCAAGAAATAGGTAGTTGGCTGAGTATGAACTGACTTAACAAACATGGAATTGGTTTAGCAATGGTGAAATCGAATCCCTAGCTTCACCTCCCTTGGTGCTACCCTTTTCTTGTGTTTACTTCATTTTCTTGTGCTTCCAAGTTACAACAACAAATCTGTCTAAATTGATTAGTTTTATTCTCTAATAGGGTTCTTGCAGAACAAGTGGTTGTATAGGTCCAATTAGTCCCTGTGGATTCGACACCCTTACTTGTGCCATTATACTAAACATATTTTAGCACTAGGAAGGAACAACAAAAAACTGGCGCCGTTGCCGGGGACTGATTTCAGTCCCTTATAATTGCTTGTTTTGGTTTTAAACCTTGCTCTTTTCATTTTAAGTAGATTTCTGATCTTTATTCAAACTTGTTTTATCTTGTTTCAGGTGGTATATGTCCAATAGACTTGCTGAATTAGGCCAAAGACTTGAACGGTTAAAGGGCAACACTTTGGAAAGCTTTGTGCCAACAAGTTCCTCCATTGTCCGTGAAGAAGAGGAAGAGAATTCGTCTAGTTCAACAAGTGAAGAATCTGAGCACTTTAATTGGGAAAGAGAAGAAGAGATGGCGGGCAACCAGGATGATCTTCGAGCTTTGGAGGACTATGCTCAACCAATCATACCAAATTCACCTTCATGCATCTTGCTGCCCACAGAAGCTAGAAACTATGATCTTAAATCTTCACATTTCCATATGCTTCCTTCTTTTTATGGCTTAGCTAATGAAGATCCTTTAGCTCATATTACAGAATTTTACAATGTTGTGAGTTGTTTACCTTTGCAGGGAGTAAGTGAAGCAAATCTGAGGATGAGAGTGTTTCCTTACACCTTGAAAGATAAGGCCAAGGGTTGGTTGATGACTCTAGCACCTGGTTCCCTCACCACGTGGGATGCCGTGGCTAAGAAGTTTTTGGAGAAGTTCTTTTCCACTCAAAAGACAGCCACATTAAGGGGACAAATCTTCAACTTCAAACAAGATGATGGAGAACCTTTCAATGAGTGTTGGGAGCGTTTTAAAGGCCTTTTGCTGCAATGTCCACATCATGGGTTACCTCTTTACTTACAAATGCAAATTTTCTATGATGGACTAACCCAAACATGTCAATCAACTGTTGATAATGCAGCAGGTGGAGCTTTGAAGAAAAAGAATGCTTAAGAGTCATATAACATTTATGAGATGTTGGGATCTAATGCTCAACACAAAGATTTAAGGGGTAAGAGAGTTGGAGTATATGAAACAAGTTCTAATCATGATCTTTCTTTGCAGGTAGTTAACCTAGAAAAGAAGCTTGAATATGTGCTCAACATGGTGCCAAAAGCAAATGAAGTGTGTGCCATCTGCAACATTCCAAGCCACCCTACTCATCAATGTCCATCTAGGGAGGCTTATCCCAAGTTTGTCCAAGAGCAAGTGAACCTCATGAATTCTTACAATCAAAGGCCAAGGAATGATGTGTATTCCAATACATATAACTCAAGTTGGAGAGATCATCCCAACCTTTCATGGAAGAACAACAATCAATTCCAAAACTTCCAACCAAAACCTGCCACTACACTTGAGGATACGGTTAAGTTGTTAGCCCAAAATACCTTGCAATTCCAACAAACCACAAATAGCACTCTCCAACAACATTCGGTGGCTTTAACCAAAATGGAGACACAATTGGGGCAGATTGCAGATGCCTTGAACCAAAGAGAGGTTGGAAAGTTTCCAAGCCAACCCGTGATACTTCAAAGGAACCAAGAGCAAGCCAAAGCAATTACTACACTTAGAAGTGGTAAGGTTATCAATAATAGAGTTGGCAATGAAGTTACTAATGAATCTGATCATGTGAATGCAGGGGTCACTCAAGGAGAAAATGAGAAAGCAAATGAGGAACCAAGCCATGCTACTTCCTCATTTGAAGCACCAAATCTTCACAAGGCCGAGAAACCTTACACTCCACCAATACCATTCCCTGGAAGACTTGCCAAGAGCAAGCAAGATAAGTCATTTAAGGAAATTTTTGATATTCTAAGTAAAGTGAATGTTAATTTACCTTTGCTTGATGTCATTAGGAACATGCCGGCTTATGGGAAGTTCTTCAAGGAGTTAAACAACTACAAAAGGAAGTATGGACCACATGAGAAGGTAGTGGTGTCCAAGAATGTAAGTGCCGTGTTGCAAAGAAAACTTCCACCAAAGCTCAAAGATCCAGGAAGTTTTTCTATCAACATCACCATAGGGGACAAGAAAGTAGCGAAGGCGATGCTTGACTTGGGTGCTAGCATCAACTTAATGCCTTATTCCGTGTACCTTCAACTAGGTTTTGAGGATTTGAAGGCCACCACCATCTCATTACAACTTGCGGACAGATCCGTGAAATATCCAAGAGGTATAGTAGAGGATATTCTAGCTCAAATTGATAAACTAATCTTGCCTGCGGATTTTGTAGTGTTGGACATGGAAGAAGCTCCTATACATGACCGAGAGTTGCCTATTTTGCTTGGGAGACCTTTTATGGCCACGGCCAAGACCATCATTGATGTGCAAAATGGACTCCTCACTATGACAGTGCTAGGAGAGACCGTTCAATTCAAAGTGTTTGAGTTTCTTTCTCATCCTTCCTCATCTCTTGATTGTTATGCCATTGATGTGCTTGATTCGCTTATTTTCTCTAAGTTCTTGCAGGCACAATCTAATGGACCATTACAATCTGTTTTGAGTCAATCTCAAGACGAGTTTGATGAAGAGGATGCACTCATGGAAGAGGTAGCTGCCTTGGAAGCATTGGCACCGTATCCTTTGAATGTTTCACCTCTTTTAGAGCCTTTAGAATCATCGATGACACATCTAACCCCTTCCACTATTAAGGCACCAAAACTTGAACTTAAACCACTTCCACCACATCTAAAATATGCATATCTAGCTGAATTTGAAACTCTTCCAGTTATTATAGCTTCTGACCTCACCCCAAATGAAGAAGATAAGTTAATTAGGGTGTTAAAAGAGTTCAAATCAGCTATTGGTTGGTCTATTGCAGATATCAAGGGAATAAGCCCTACCATGTGCATGCATAGGATTCTTTTGGAGGAAGGAGCAAAGCCAACCCGTGAACCACAAAGAAGGCTTAATCCACACATGAAAGAAGTTGTGAGGAATGAAGTGTTGAAGTTGTTAGATGTGGGGATCATATATCCCATTTCTGATAGCAAATGGGTGAGTGCTATTCAGGTAGTACCTAAGAAGGTGGGAATCACGGTGATGAAGAAGTGACCGTTCCGGGTGCTAACTCGTATAACCAATCTTTGGCCTTCTCCAATAGTGAGAACGGGAAAGCCTTCATCTTCAAAATAGTACCATCAACGTTGATTGGAGTCATGCTCGAACATACCACCTCGAACTCTTTCAAATGCTTGTTGGGATCCTCCATGGACAGTCCATGGAACTTTGGAATGTGGTGCAACAAACTTGACTTCAATTCAAATTCGTCGGTCTTGTCTTGAGCCGCCCTTGGGTATTGGATGCACAAGGGTGCGGCATTGTCCATTCCCGAAGCGGAAAGCTCCTTGATTGTACGATTGTCCGCTGCCATGGTGCGAACCTCTTCTTCCTCCTCAAGATTGGAAGCCGAACTAGAACTTGTTGGGTGAAGTTCTGGGTTCTTCTTCTTCTTCCTCAAAGTGCGCTCAAAATCGTCGTCAAAATCCAAGATGTTTGCACTTATAGGTTGAGAACTACGAGTCATAAACTAGTACCTACAAACAAGAAAAGAAACTAGGTCAGTAGCTAAAACAAAAAGAAAACAAAAAGAAACAACGGGGGATTAGCAAACTTGCTAATCCCCGGCAACGGCGCCAAAAATTTGATGTGAAATAAGATAGCACTCAAATTAAACCCTCTTTTTGACAATTGTAGTATAGATATAAGTAGGGATCGTTCTAGGCCGGGGATTAGGAGGGATTGCTAATCTAATGAAAATTGACTCAAAGATGTGAAAATATGCTTTAAAACACTTTAAATGACCTCACAAGACTCTTACTAACTTATCTGACCAAAAACAACTTTAAAGACTCAAAACAACTTGAAACAACCAAAAAGACTCAATTTAGACTCTAGGACTTAATTTGGACGAAAATACACTTGGTTTTGACTCTAAAGACTCAAAAAGACTCTTTTGGACAGATTTGGAACAAATAAGAAAGGGGGTTTTGCTTTTGGACGAATTTAAAAGAAACCAAGTAACTGAAAACTTTAAAACAGATTTTAGACGAATTTCAAAAAAACTAATGGATGATGGGATAGCCAAGGGATACTTCTCCACACATGATACTTTCTAACATAAATTGATTTCCAGTTGCTTTTCCGATAAACCATGAACCTCAACACCCCAGATTAACCGTGACATCACTAATTAACCCTCAGTTTTCCCTTAAGTTAGTGGATTGGATGACATCTTACGACAACCCAAAGCATTCTTCAAAAAGTCCCCTACATGACATCATAATAGAGATACGGTCAAAGATCATTACGTTCAATGGAAATCATAAGTATTGACAAAGCACTTGTAACTATGACATCATGATACGCATGCTAGGAATTTACTTAACATGATTGTGAAAACACCATTAACTACTTGTGAATATAAGTTTGTGACGATTATGTGAAACACCCTTATATTCTAGCCCCAAATTCAAGCATGCAAATTAAGTAGGCCTCCCTAATAAACATACAAGAATAAGTTATCCATCAAACGGTTAAGTAAATTGCGTTCATAATTTATGAAATCACAACTGGACTTAATCAACTCATATTATAAATGTAATCATGGTTTCAAAGCATCCCTAGGCTAAAACGAGTTTAGCCTCTCATGTTCATGACAAAACAAAGCAATATAGAATTAAACATTAAAAATAAAGGATAGATTACACCTAGAAACGTCCAATACTCCAACTCAAATGCACAAACGCCCAAGGCTTGGTCTTCCTTCTCCTCCTCCTTGCTAAGTCACGGCACAAGGTCTAGGGTGGTGTTGTGGATGATTTTCTGGGTTTTGGATGGATTTAGGTATGTATGGTGGTGCGGCAAGGGATGATGGTGGTGTATGGAGGTTGGGATGGAGGTGTGGAAGTAGGGGAATGATGGATGGGTGGTTGCAAGGTCACGGCAAAGGGTTGATTTCTGAAGGAGTGTATGAATGTTGTGTGAAGGGGTGGTGGTCTAAATGGTGCGGCAAGGGCTGTTTATATAGGCTAGTTTGGCACACTTAGTGAAGGAGAAGGATTGCCTAATCCCATTGAAAAAGGGTTAACTCAAGGCAGAAATCAAGTGGGATTTGGAATAGGTAGTGCGGCTAGGAATTAGGGAGTTCTAGAAGGCTAGGTGCGGCACACATGTAGGGATAGGATAAGGTGTTCTAGAAACTGTGTTTAAGGCAGATTCCTAATCCTAAAGGGCCTAGGACATGTGATATAAGAGTAGGAAAAGGATTGTGATTCCTAAACCTACAAGGAATGGTGTCTTGCGGCATTGGTATGGATAAGTCTTCTAGAAACTGAAATAGGTGTTTAGATGTGTAATTGATTCCCCCTAATTAGCTAGGTTTAAGTCCCAATCTGATTTGGATAGGATAGAATAGGATAATGTTAGAGTTAGGATAGGATAAGGTTTCTAGGATAGGATAAGGTTGGATAAGGTTGGATAAGGTTCCTTGTTTCTTGCTTCTTCCTTATCTTCAGTGGAATAGAACTTCTTCCACCAGATTTGTAGCCTTTCATAGCTCTTCTTGTCTTCAATTTCGTCCATCCTCTTTGCTCCATGGTTAAGCTATCCAATCCATGCCCAAAAATGCTCCAAATAGCCTCAAAATGCACTTTCTTGCTCCCTTTGCCATTAGAACCTAAAAACATACGAAAATGTCTTAAAATACTAAAACAACTATGAATTAACAACATAAATGCACGAAAACAAGCTAAGTAAGTCGCCTAAATATGCTCCTATCACCTTCCTTGCCGTGCAAAGGAGGTCTTTGTTTCCTATTCTATGTCATAAAACCACATTTCTTTTCACCCAAATCTCAGCCAAACCTTACATACCTTTTCTATCCCAAATCCTTGCCTAAATTCAGCATTAAATCACATTCCTTTTCATACAATTGATGCCGCAAATTACCTTCCCTTTTCCCTTTGATTTCTGATTTCATATCTCCTTTTCCTTATGGATTTGGGGTTGAATCCTTTCCTAAATTATGTAATAAACCTTAGGATTCTTTTTCTCAAATAAATACCAAAGCCGCACCCTTCATTCAACCCTAATCACTCACCCACACAATCTGCCATCATTCACAGAAACAAACCCCTTTGCCGCAGCCTTCAACCCATCTTTCCACCATTCTTCTACTTCCATACCTTCACCCAAACATCCATACCCCATCCCCAACCTTTGCCGCACCACCCTACCAACCTAAACCCATTCATAACCCAAAAATCCATCCAAAATCATCCCTAGACTCTTGTGCCGCAGCCTTGCAAGGAAGAAGAGAAGAAGAAGAAGCCTTGGACGTTTGTGTATTCAAGTTGGAGTGTTGGAACGTTTTTAGGTGTAATCTATCTTTTGTTTTCAATGTTTAATTCAATTTTCCTTTGTTTTGTTGTGAACATGAGAGGCTAAATTCGTTTTAGTTAGGGGAGGCTTTGAAACCATGATTATATTTATGATATGAATTGATTAAGTCCAGTTGTGATTTCATAAATTGTGAATGCAATTTACTTAACCGTTTGATGGATAACTTATTCTAGTATGTTGATTAGGGAGGCCTACTTAATTTGCATGCTCGAATTTGGTGCAAGAATATAAGAGAGTTTCACATAATCGTCACAAACTTATATTCACAAGTAGTTAAGGTTGTTTTCACAATCATGTTAAGTAAATTCCTAGCATGAGTATCATGATGTCATTGTTACAAGTGCTTTGTCAATACTTATGATTTTCATTGAACGTAATGATCTTTGATTGTATCTCTATTATGATGTCATGTAGGGAACTTTTGAAGAATGCTTTGGGTTGTCGTATGATGCCATCCAATCCCATAACTTAAGGAAAATCTGAGGGTTAATTAGTGATGTCATGGTTAATCTGGGGTGTTGAGGTTGATGGTTTATCGAAAAAGCAACTGGAAATCAATTTGTGTTTGAATGTATCATGTGTGGAAAAGTATCCTCTAGCTATCTAATCATCCATTGGTTTTCCCAAATTCGTCCAAATCTCTTTTAAGTCTTTTAGTTACTTGTTTTTACATTAATTTCGTCCAAAACCCAATCCCCTTTACTTGTTTCAAATCTGCCCTAAAGTGTGTTTTGGAGTCTTTTGACTCAAAGCCAATTCTATTTTCGTCCAAATTAAGTCCTAGAGTCTAAATTGAGTCTTTTTTATTGTTTTGTGTTGTTTTGAGTCTTTTAAGTTTGTTTTGAGTCATATAAGTTTAGTTAAGAGTCTTTGAGTTTGTTTAAGTGTTTTTAAGCATATTTTTGTATCTTTGAGTCGATTTTCATTAGATTAGCAATCCCTCCTAATCCCCGGCCTAGAACGATCCCTACTTATATCTATACTAGAATTGCCAAAAAGAGGTTTTAATTTGAGTGCTATTATTTACCACATCAAATTTTTGGCGCCGTTGCCGAGGATTAGCAACTTTGTTAATCCCCCGTTGTTTCTTTTTGTTTCTTTTTCATATATTTTTGTTTTAGCTACTGACCTTGTTTCTTTTCTTGTTTGTAGGTACTAGTTTATGACTTGTAGTTCTCAACCTATTCGTGCAAACATCTTGGATTTTGACGACGATTTTGAGCGCACTTTGAGAAGAAAGAGGAAGGACTCAGAACCTCACCCATCAAGTTCTAGTTCGGCCTCTAACTTTGAGGAGGAAGAGTAGCCCACGGCAAGGGAGGAAGAAGAGGTCCAAGCCATGGCAGTGGACAACCGTACAATCAAGGAGCTTTCTGCCTCGGGAATGGATAATGGCACACCATTATGCATCCAATACCCAAGGGCGGCTCAAGATAAAATTGATGAATTTGAATTGAAGTCAAGTTTGTTGCACCACATTCCAAAGTTCCATGGGCTGTGCATAGAGGATCCCAACAAGCATTTAAAAGAGTTCGAGCTGGTGTGTTCAAGTATGACTCCAATTAATGTTGATAGCAATATTTTGAAGATGAAGGCCTTTTGTTCTACAAATTGCAGAAAAACAAGTGTGGGGGAAGAGTTTCTATAAGGAAAAAAAAGAGAGAAGAAAATGTTGAAGAAAAGAAAAGAAAGAAAAAAGTTGAAAATAAGTGAGAATGAACTCACAAGTGTTGATTGTTGAAGAAAGGGTCCAAAAGTTTGAATTTGGCCCTAAATTTGGTGTGAAGTTTCCCTTGGTGTTCAAAGTTGGTTTCTGCATTCAAAAGTGAATTCTAAGTGTTTATTTCATTACTTTGCTTACTATTGCTTTAAGAACTTTTGTTTATCCTTACCCTTCCTTGTTAGCCAATACCCTAGCCCCGTTACAACCCTTAGACTTCTATCTTGATTGTTATGTGTTTCAATATGTGGAGTTTAAAATTGGTTTGAGCATATGGTATCCCTGGTTCTCGCGTCTACGTAGTGGCATTCCATTCATGAGATCATATACATATACATGTTAATAATTCCAAAAAGTGCCTTCTTTCATTATACATATGTGAGTGTTACTCTACATGTTTACATCAATCTTCTCACATATACCTTGTGTAGGGATTGTAGTCAGAAAATCTGTGTGAAAATTGAGAGTATATCTTGTGAGGAATTGAGGGATTCTCTAAGGCATGTTACTACATTCAAAATCATGTTTTAATTGATGAAATACGAGAGAGTGAGTGGTAACTATGATTAAGTATGTGCTCGAGGGTTGGGATAACTAAAATCTATGTGAGTGGTGATCTTTAATGTGCCATGTTGCATTGGAAATCCCTGAGGCAATTGTTAAGGTTTAGGTTATGATTTGCTCAGGGACTAGCAAAAGATAAGTGTGGGGGAATTTGATAGGAGCATATTTATGCTACTTAGTTATGTTATTTCCTTACATTTAGTGAGCTAATTACTACTTATTATAGTGTTTTAAGCTATTTTCGTTTGTTTGTAGGTCCTAATGACAAAGTTGGCAAGAAAAGGTAATTTTGAGCCTTTTAGAGCAGTTTTGGGCTTATTATGGATAGCTTGTATATGGAGCAAGGTGGTGATTGGAGCATATTTAGGCGACTTAACTAGCTTATTCTTGTGCATTTGTGCTATTATTTCTTAGTTAATGTCGTATTACAACTCAATTTCGTATGTTTGTAGGTCCTATGGGTTAAAGTACCAAGGAAGTGCATTTTGGGGCAATTTGGAGCAATTTTGGACACTATGTGGATAGCATATGGGCCAACATGGATGGACGAATTTGGACTTCAAGAGGCTAGAAATGTGATAAGAAGAGGAAGGAACTAAGCTAAGGACAAAGTGGATAAGGAAGTAGCTCAAAAGAGGAAACCCTATCCTAAACCTTATCTAAACCTTATCCAACATTATCCAAACCTTATCTCATCTTATCTTATCCAAACCTTATCATGTCTTAATCCTAATTGCAAGGGGACCTAAATAGATAATTCTAGAACCTATTTCTAGAAGCATCCTATTCTAGAAGGCCCAAATCAGCCACAAAACCCATTCTTTCTAGAAATCCTACAAAAGTGGCGCACCAAACCTTTCTAGAAGGCCTTGCCTTGCCTTGCATTTATGTTAGCTTGTTTTCATGCATTTATGTCATTAATTCATAGTTGTTTTAGTCTTTTAAAGTATTTTCGTGTGTTTTTAGGTTCTAATGGCAAAGGGAGCAATAAAGTGCATTTTGAGGCTATTTGGAGCATTTTTGGGCATGGATTGGATAGCTTAACCATGGAGCAAAGAGGATGGACGAAATTGAAGACTAGAAGAGTTAGGAAAGGCTACAAATCTGGTGGAAGAAGTCCTAATACAATGAAGATAAGGAAGAAGCAAGGAACCTTATCCAACCTTATCTTATCCTATCCTAGAAACCTTATCCTATCCAAATCAGGTGGGGGCTTAAACCTAGCTAATTAGGGGGAATCAATTACACATTTAAACACCTAATTCAGTTTCTAGAACACTTATCCATACCAATGCCGCAAGACACCCCTCCTAGTAGGTTTAGGAATTGAAAACCTTTTCCTACTCTTATATCACATGTCCTAGGCCCTTTAGGTTTAGGAATCTGCCCTAAACCTTCTATTCTAGAAACCTTATCTCATCCCTACATGTGTGCCGCACCTTCCCTTCTAGAATCCCTAAATCCTAGCCGAAATTCCTATTCCAAATCCCACTTGATTTCTGCCTTGAGTTAACCTTTTTCCAATGGGATTAGGCAATCATTTTCCTTCACTAAGTGTGCCAAACTAGCCTATATAAACTCCTTGCCGTGCCATTTAATCACCACCACCCTTCACACAACAATCATTCATTCATAAACACAACCATCCTTTGTCGTGACCTTACAACCACCCATCCATCATTCCCCTACTTCCACACCTCCATCCCAACCTCCATACATACCTAAATCCATCCAAAAACCCAGAAAATCATCCACAAACCCACCATAGACCCTTTGCCGTGACTTAGCAAGGAGGAGGAGAAGGAAGACCAAGCCTTGGGCGTTTGTGCATTCGAGTTGGAGTGTTGGACGTTTCTAGGTGTAATCTATCCTTTATTGTTAATGTTTAAATCTATGTTGCTTTGTTTTGTCATGAACATGAGAGGCTAAACTCGTTTTAGCCTAGGGATGCTTTGAAACCATGATTACATTTATAATATGAGTTGATTAAGTCCAGTTGTAATTTCATAAATTGTGAACGCAATTTACTTAACCGTTTGACGGATAACTTATTCTTGTATGTTTATTAGGGAGGCCTACTTAATTTGCATGCTTGAATTTGGGGCTAGAATATTAGGGTGTTTCACATAATCGTCACAAACTAATATTCGCAAGTAGTTAAGGTTGTTTTCACAATCATGTTAAGTAAATTCTTGGCATAAGTTTCATGCAATTCATAGTAACGAGTGCTTCGTCAATGCTTATGGTTTTCAAAGAACTTAATGATTCTTGCTTGTATCTCTATTATGCAATTCATGTAGGGAACTTGTGAGGAATGCTTTGGGTTGTCGTATGCAATCATCCAATTCAATAACGTGAGGAAAATCTGAGGGTTAATTAGTGCAATTCACGGTTAATCTGGGGTGTTGAGGTTCATGGTTTATCGGAAAAGCAACTGGAAATCAATTTATGTTAGAAAGTATCATGTGTGGAGAAGTATCCCTTGGCTATCCCATCATCCATTAGTTTTTCTTATTTTCGTCAAAAATCTATTTTAAAGTTTTAAGTTACTTGTTTTCTTTTAAATTCGTCCAAAATCAAAACCCCTTTTCTTACTTGTTCCAAATCTGTCCAAAAGAGTCTTTTTGAGTCTTTAGAGTCAAAACCAAGTGTATTTTCGTCCAAATTAAGTCCTAGAGTCTAAATTAAGTCTTTTTGGTTGTTTTGAGTCTTTAAAGTTTGTTTTGAGTCATATAAGTTAGTAAGAGTCTTGTGAGTCTATTTAAAGTGTTTTAAAACATATTTTTACATCTTTGAGTCAATTTTCATTAGATTAGCAATCCCTCCTAATCCCCGGCCTAGAACGATCCCTACTTATATCTATACTACAATTGTCAAAAAGAGGGTTTAATTTGAGTGCTATCTTTTATCACATCAACCATCCACCTAATTCCATCAATTTCGTCCAAATCTGCCTAGTTTACATTATTGTTTTGTTTGTTTGATTTTCGTCCAAAACCACATCCCCAATTGTCTTAGAGTATCTAATTGGCTCAAATATGTTTTAGATTGTGTTTTTAAGAGTTTTGCGTCAAGTTAGAATCAATTTTCGTCCAAAGTTTGTGTTTAGGCTCAAAACTGCCCAGTTTGTGTTTTTAGGCAGTTTTGAGTGCTTTTAGCCCATTTTGAGTCTTGTGAACTTGTTTGAGTCTTTTTAAGTGAGTTAAGTGTTTTAAAGGTCAGTTTTATTTATTTGAGTCAGTTTAGAGTGTTTAGCAATCCCTCCTAATCCCCGGTTTAAGAACGATCCCTACTTATTTATATGCTACAATTGTCAAAAGAGGGTTAATTTGTGTGTTAAGTTAATTTTCACATCAGGTGGATGGACGAATTTGGAGTCAAAAGAGGTTAGAAACATGCTAGAAATCAGAAAAGGAAAGTTCAAGACAAAGAAGATAAGGAAAGAGCAAGAAATGTGGAAACTTATCCTAACAACCTTATCTTATCCAAACCTTATCTAAAACCTTATCCAAATCCTTGCCTAAATTCAGCATTAAATCACATTCCTTTTCATACAATTGATGCCGCAAATTACCTTCCCTTTTCCCTTTGATTTCTGATTTCATATCTCCTTTTCCTTAAGGATTTGGGGTTGAATCCTTTCCTAAATTATGTAATAAACCTTAGGATTCTTTTTCTCAAATAAATACCAAAGCCGCACCCCTCATTCAACCCTAATCACTCACCCACACAATCTGCTATCATTCACAGAAACAAACCCCTTTGCCGCAGCCTTCAACCAATCTTTCCACCATTCTCCTACTTCCATACCTTCACCCAAACATCCATACCCCATCCCCAACCTTTGCCGCACCACCCTACCAACCTAAACCCATTCATAACCCAAAAATCCATCAAAAATCATCCCAAGACGCTTGTGCCACAGCCTTGGAAGGAAGAAGAGAAGAAGAAGAAGCATTGGACGTTTGTGCATTAAAGTTGGAGTGTTGGAACGTTTTTAGGTGTAATCTATCTTTTGTTTTCAATGTTTAATTCAATTTTCCTTTGTTTTGTTGTGAACATGAAAGGTTAAATTCGATTTAGCTAGGGGAGGCTTTGAAACCATGATTATATTTATGATATGAATTGATTAAGTCCAGTTGTGTGATGTGAAAATTATGTTGACACACAAATTAAACCCTATTTGTGACAATTGTAGTATATATGCAAGTAGGGATCGTTCTAACCGAGGATTAACTAGGGATGCTAATCTACTCTAAACTAACTTAAAAACACAAAATTAAACTTTAAAACACTTACCTAGACCTATATGACTCAAAACAACTTAAAAAGACTCAAAACAGCCCAAAACACTCAAATAGACTCAAACTAGACTCTAAGGGGTGGTTTGGACGAAATTTAACTAACTTAGACTCAAAACACTAATTTGGACAGATTCAAACACTTTTCTAACTAATCTAAACACGCTTAATAAAATGGGGAATTGATTTGGACGAAATTAATTAAAATGGACAGATTGTAAATTAAACAGATTAGGCACTAAACTAGGTGAATTGAATGGGAAAAAGGCTAGTTAGGGGGTTCTTCTCCACACATGCACATATGTAACATAAATTCATTTCCAGATTTTATCCCTTTTAAACCATGAATGACAATGCCCAAAATTAATTGTGAAAAGTGATAGGAGCATATTTATGCGACTTAATTGGCTTGTTCTCGTCCATTTACGTTGTGTTTCCTTAGTTATTTTAGTCCTTTATGCTTCTTTTGTGTGTTTTCAGGTTCTAAGGGCTAAAGGAGCAAAGAAGTGCATTTTGGAGCCTTTTGGAGCACTTTTGGACTAAGGATGGATAGCTTAAGCTTGGAGCCAAAGTGTTGGACGAAATTGAAGATCAAGTGAGCCTAGAATCGAAGGAAGAAGGAGGAATCAAGATTTGGAAACCGGTTTCCATTATGGGGAGTTTCTATTCTTGAAAGGTTTCCAATTGTGCAAGTTTCCAAATAATGTTGGTTGCCTAAATCACATGTTCTAGAAGCCCTAGACATGTCCTAATTTGTGCCGTGAGTTACCTTCCTTTTTCTCTCCAAATTTATGGCTTTAAACCCTTTCCCTTTTCTTGCCGCACCTTACCTTCCCTTGATCTCTCAAAATCTGCAAGTTTTGCACTTTCCCTTTCTTTTCCTCCCTTGTGCCGCAAGACTTAGCCTTTTTCCCCTAATTCCTGATTTCAATTACCTATTCTAAAGGGATTTAATTTAATTCCTGATTCTTAGAATTGATTTAGGGAATTAAACACTTACCTATTTCTTAAAAGCCTTGCCGTGCACCTCCATTGACCTTTCTTCTTCCTTGCCGTGCAAGGGAGATGATTCTTCCCTATTCCATTGCATTAAAACACATTCCTTTTGTGTTTAGTCCCTGTGCCGTGGGTTTTAGGTAGTTTTCCTTCACTTTTCTGATTTGATTTCCTATTTCTAAAAGCTTTTGACTTAAATTCTGATTACCTAAATGACCTAGGGTTTTAATTCCTGAAATCCTATTAATAAACCTCCTTGTTGCAGCCACAAAACATTCATTCATTCACCATTCACGCCAGAAATTCATCCCCTCCCTCTAACACATCCATACTTCACCATTCTTCTTACTTTCTGCCCAAAAACAACCCTTGCCGTCCCCTACATCCATCCCTATCCTAAACACATCATTCTACATCATCCATAACCCCCTAAACTCACCAAACCTCTTGTGCCGCAGCAATTAGGAGAGGAAGGAGGCCTTGAACGTTCCATGCTCGCAGATTGGAGTGTTCTTAGGTGTACTTCGTTCTTGTTTTCAATGTTTACTTTGTTATTAATCTCTGAGTTTGCTGTAATCATGAGTGGCTAAACCCCTAATTAGTTAGGGGAAAGTTTGAAGCCATGAACATGTTTGAAATATGAATTGATTTCTTCCAATTGTGATTTGTTAAGTTGTGATTGCAATTCAATTATCTGTTTAGTAAAAACTTGTTTTTGTATGTTGATTAGGGATGCATACTTAGTCTTCATGCATAAACTCGATGCTAGTTTATAAACGAGTTTCACCTAATCGTCACAAGTTTATAAACATGAGTAGTGAAGGTTGCTAGTCACAACCGCGTTAATTGAATTCTTGGCAAGAGTTTCATGCTTTTCATAGTAACAATTGCCTCGTCAATACTTATAGTTTTCATTAAACTTAATGATCTTTGATTGTACCTTTATTGTGCTTTTCACGTAAGGGACTTTTAGAGAATGTTTTGAGTTGTTGTATGCGCATTCCCATCCAATTCAATAACTTAAGGAAAACTTGAAAGTTAGAAAAGTGCTGTCCACGGCTAACTTGGGGTGTTGAGCATCATAGTTAATGAAAAGCAATTGGAAAATCGATTCATATATAAATTTGTCATGTGTGGAGAATGGACCTCTAACTAATCCATCCATCATCTTGTTTCCAAAATTCGTTTTACAATCTGCCTAGTTTTATAACTTGTTTTGTTATTTCAATTTTCGTCAAATCAAAACCCCCCTTTACTTTCTTGTTTTATAGTGTTTATAATCTGTTTAGTTTGTGTTTTAAAGTGGTTTGAATCAACCTATAATCTTAAATTCGTCCAAAATTGTGTTTAAGGTCAGAAACTGCCTAGTTAGTGTTTTTAGGCAGTTTTGAGTCTTTTGAACTTGTTTTGAGTCCTTTGAGTCTTTGTGAACGTTTTTAACTTTGTTTTTATGTTTTTGAGTCAGTTTAGAGGTTTTAGCAAGCCCTCCTAATCCCCGGTCCAGAACGATCCCTACTTGCATCCTTACTACAATTTGACAACAAGAGGCATTCGTAACTATGAATTGACTAGGCATTAAGCTTTTTGAAAACCCTAAGCATTGACTAGGCGTATTTATGCGAATTAATTGGCTTGTTCTCATGCATTTACGTTGTGTTTTCTTAGTTCTTTAAGTCTTTTAAGCCATTTTCGTATGTTTTCAGGTTCTAAGGGCTAAAGGAGCAAAGAAGTGCATTTTGGAGTCTTTTGGAGCACTTTTGGGCTAAAGATGGATAGCTTATGCTTGGAGCCAAAGTGTTGGACGAAATTGAAGACCAAGTGAGCCTAGAATCGAAGGAAGAAGGAGGAATCAAGAATTGGAAACCAGTTTCCATTATTGGGAGTTTCCATTTGTGAAGGTGTCCATTTTTGAAGTTTCCAAATAATGTTGGTTGCCTAAATCACATGTTCTAGAAGCCCTAGACATGTCCTAAATTGTGCCGCACCTTTGATAGGAGCATCTTTAGGCGACTTACTTAGCTTGTTTTCATGCATGTATGTTATTAATTCATAGTTGTTTTAGTCTTTTAAAGTATTTTCGTGTGTTTTTAGGTTCTAATGGAAAAGGGAGCAATAAAGTGCATTTTGAGTCTATTTGGAGCATTTTTGGGCATGGATTGGATAGCTTAACAATGGAGCAAAGAGGATGGACGAAATTGAAGACAAGAAGAGCTAGGAAAGGCTACAAATCTGGTGGAAGAAGTTCTACTCCAATGAAGATAAGGAAGAAACAAGGAACCTTATCCAACCTTATCTTATCCTATCCTATCTCTAACTTTATCCTATTCTATCCTATCCAAATCAGGTGGGGGCTTAAACCTAGCTAATTAAGGGGAATCAATTACACATTTAAACACCTAATTCAGTTTCTAGAACACTTATCCATACCAATGCCGCAAGACACCCCTCCTAGTAGGTTTAGGAATTGAAAACCTTTTCCTACTCTTATATCACATGTCCTAGGCCCTTTAGGTTTAGGAATCTGCCCTAAACCTTCTATTCTAGAAACCTTATCTCATCCCTACATGTGTGCCGCACCTTCCCTTCTAGAATCCCTAAATCCTAGCCGAAATTCCTATTCCAAATCCCACTTGATTTCTGCCTTGAGTTAACCTTTTTCCAATGGGATTAGGCAATCCTTTTCCTTCACTAAGTGTGCCAAACTAGCCTATATAAACTCCTTGCCGTGCCATTTAATCACCACCACCCCTTCACACAACATTCATACATTCATCCACCCTTTGCCGTGACCTTGCATCAACCCATCCATCATTCCCCTACTTCCATACACCACCATCATCCTTTGCCGCACCACCGTACATACCTAAATCCATCCGAAACCCAGAAAAGCATCCACAAACCCACCATAGACCTTGTGCCGTGACTTAGCAAGGAGGAGGAGAAGGAAGACCAAGCCTTGGGCGTTTGTGCATTCGAGTTGGAGTTTTGGACATTTTTAGGTGTAATCTATCCTTTAATTTCAATGTTTAAATCTATGTTGCTTTGTTTTGTCATGAACATGAGAGGCTAAACTCGTTTTAGCCTAGGGATGCTTTGAAACCATGATTACATTTATAATATGAGTTGATTAAGTCCAGTTGTGATTTCATAAATTGTGAACGCAATTTACTTAACCGTTTGACGGATAACTTATTCTTGTATGTTTATTAGGGAGGCCTACTTAATTTGCATGCTTGAATTTGGGGCTAGAATATTAGGGTGTTTCACATAATCGTCACAAACTAATATGCACAAGTAGTTAAGGTTGTTTTCACAATCATGTTAAGTAAATTCTTGGCATAAGTTTCATGCAATTCATAGTAACGAGTGCTTCGTCAATGCTTATGGTTTTCAAAGAACTTAATGATTCTTGCTTGTATCTCTATTATGCAATTCATGTAGGGAACTTGTGGGGAATGCTTTGGGTTGTCGTATGCAATCATCCAATTCAATAACGTGTGAAAAATCTGAGGGTTAATTAGTGCAATTCACGGTTAATCTGGGGTGTTGAGGTTCATAGTTTATCGGAAAAGCAACTGGAAATCAATTTATGTTAGAAAGTATCATGTGTGGAGAAGTATCCCTTGGCTATCCCATCATCCATTAGTTTTTCTTATTTTCGTCAAAAATCTATTTTAAAGTTTTAAGTTACTTGTTTTCTTTTAAATTCGTCCAAAATCAAAACCCCTTTTCTTACTTGTTCCAAATCTGTCCAAAAGAGTCTTTTTGAGTCTTTAGAGTCAAAACCAAGTGTATTTTCGTCCAAATTAAGTCCTAGAGTCTAAATTAAGTCTTTTTGGTTGTTTTGAGTCTTTAAAGTTTGTTTTGAGTCATATAAGTTAGTAAGAGTCTTGTGAGTCTATTTAAAGTGTTTTAAAACATATTTTTACATCTTTGAGTCAATTTTCATTAGATTAGCAATCCCTCCTAATCCCCGGCCTAGAACGATCCCTACTTATATCTATACTACAATTGTCAAAAAGAGGGTTTAATTTGAGTGCTATCTTTTATCACATCAAACTTACCTTTCCCTTCTCTCCCAAAATCTGCAAGATTATGTCACAATCCCTTTCTTAAAAGTCTTAGCCGCACCTATACATGCCCTTTCACTCAAAATCTGCAAGTTTAATTGCACTTTCCCCTTCTTTTCCTCCCTTTGCCGCAAGACTTGGCCTTTTCCCCTAATTCCTGATTTCAATTACCTATTCTAAAGGGATTTAACTTAATTCCTGATTCTTAGAATGAATTTGGGGAATTAAACACTTACTTATTTCCTATGCAAGCCTTGCCGTGCACCTCCCTTGACCTTTCCTCTTCCTTGCCGTGCAAGGGAGATAGTTCTTTCCTATTTCCTTGCATTAAAACACATTCCTTTTGTGTGTTTATGCATTGCCGCAACTTTGAGGTAGTTTCCTTTAAATTTCGGATTTGATTTCCTATTTCTAAAAGCTTTTGACTTAAATTCTGATTACCTAAATAACCTAGGGTTTAATTCCTGAAATCCTATAATAAAACCTCCTTGTTGCAGCCACGAATTAATTCATTCATTCACCATTCACGCCAGAAAATCATCCCATCCCTCTAACACATCCATACTTCACCATTCTCCATATTTTCTGCACAAAACTTCCCTTGTCGTCCCCTACATCCATAACCCCCAAAAACTCACAATAACCCCTTGTGCCGCAGCAATTAGGAGAGGAAGGAGGCCTTGAACGTTTCATGCTTGCAGATTGGGGCGTTCTTAGGTGTACTTCGTCCTTGTTTTCAATGTTTACTTTGTTATTACTTTCTGAGTTTGCTGTAATCATGAGTGGCTAAACCCCTAATTAGTTAGGGGAAAGTTTGAAGCCATGAACATGTTTGAGAAATGAATTGATTTCTTCCAATTGTGATTTGTTAAGTTGTGATTGCAATTCAATTATCTGTTTTATTCAAAACTTGTTCTTGTATGTTGATTAAGGATGCATACTTAGTTTTCATGCATGAACTCGATGCTAGTTTATGAATGAGTTTCACCTAATCGTCACAAGTTTATAAACATGAGTAGTGAAGGTTGCTAGTCACAACCGCGTTAATTGAATTCTTGGCAAGAGTATCATGCATTCATAGTTACAATTGCCTCGTCAACACTTATGATTTTCATAGAGCATAATGATCTCTCACTGTATCTCTTCTATGCATTCATGTTGAGGACCGTTGGAGAATAATTTGAATTGTTGCATGCATCATCCAATTCAATGACATAAGGAAATCTGAGGGTTAATTAGTGCATCACGGTTAACTTGGGGTGTTGAGCATCATAGTTAATGAAAAGCAATTGGAAAATCGATTCATATACAAATGTGTCATGTGTGGAGAATAGACCTCTAACTAATCCATCCATCATCTTGTTTCCAAAAATTCGTTTTACAATCTGCCTAGTTTTATAACTTGTTTTGTTATTTCAATTTTCGTCAAATCAAAACCCCCCTTTACTTTCTTGTTCTATAGTGTTTAGAATCTGTTTAGTTTGTGTTTTAAAGTGTTTTGAATCAACCTATAATCTTAAATTCGTCCAAAATTGTGTTTAGAGTCAGAAACTGCCTAGTTAGTGTTTTTAGGCAGTTTTGAGTATTTTGAACTTGTTTCGAGTCCGTTGAGTCTTTGTGAACGTTTTTAACTTTGTTTTTATGTTTTTAAGTCAGTTTAGAGGTTTTAGCAAGCCCTCCTAATCCCCGGTCCAGAACGATCCCTACTTGCATCCTTGCTACAATTTGACAACAAGAGGGTTAATTTGTGACAATCCTTGCCGTGCACCCCATAGACTTTCCCTTCCTTGTCGTGCAAGGGAGGTCCTTTTGATGCGAACTAAATAAGCACACAAATTAAAACCCTCTTGTGACAATTGTAGTATATGAATAAGTAGGGATCGTTCTAAACCGGGGATTAGCAGGGATTGCTAAATCACTTGGAAACTGACTCAAAAACTTAAACAAAGGTTAAAACACTAAACTAGACTCAAAGAATGCAAAACTAAACAATAGAACACTAAAACAAACCAAAAGACTCAAAACAGCCCCAAAACACTCACAACTGCCTTAAAAACACTTTCTGGGCAGTTTTGAGCACTTTGACTACTTTGGACGAATTTGGGAAATAAATTGATTCAAAACACTTAGAAACGCAACTAAGACACTTTCTAACTAAATTAGACACTAAAGTAAAGGGGGATTGAGTTTTTGACGAAATTAAATAAAATGCACAGATTTGAATTAAAACAGATTGTAAAGATGAATTTGATGAAAATATGGATGGAATGCTAGCTAGAAGGTTCTTCTCCACACATGTCACACTTGCATACAAGATGATTTTCAGTTGGTCTTTCGATGAATTATGAAACTTGATGCGAGAATTATACGCACACAAATTAACCCTCTTTTTGTCAATTGTAGTATATGTATAAGTAGGGATCGTTCTGCACCGGGGATTAGGAGGGATTGTTAATCACTTGGATTTGACTCAAAAACGTAAAAACACAATATAAAACACTATACTAGACTCAAAGAATGCAAAACTAAACTTTAAAACACTAAAACAAACCAAAAGACTCAAAACAACACAAACACACTCAAATCTGCCTAAAAACCACTTTCTGGGCAGATTTGAGTAAAAACACAACTTTGGACGAAATTAAGTTGTAACTTGACTCAAGACTCTTAAAAACACAAACTAAATGTATTTCTAACTAATCTAACACTTTAAAATAAATGGGGGATTGGTTTTGACGAATTTAAAATTAAAACAGAAACTTGGAATTAAAACAGATAGTAAAGATGAATGTGATGAAATTGAATGGATGGATGCTAGCCAAGGGGTTCATCTCCACACATGTTACACTTGCATAACAAAAAGATTTCCAATTGCATTTCAATAAACCATGAATTCTCAACACCCCGGGTTAATTAGGTCCGCTTAAATTAACCTTCAAATCTTCCTAACGTTATTGAATTGGATGATTGCATACGACAACCCAAAACATTCCCCACAAGTCCCCTACATGATTGCATAATAGAGATACAAGCAAGAATCATTACGCTCTATGAAGATTATAAGTGTTGACGAGGCATTCGTTACTATGATTGCATGAAACTTATGCCAAGAATTCGTTTAACGCGATTGTTTATAAGCAACCTCCACTACTTGTGAATATAAGTTCATAACTATTAGGTGAAACTCACTTATATTCTAGCGTCATATTCATGCATGAAAATTAAGCGTGCACTCTCAATAAACATACATAAATAGGTTATCAATCAAACAGTTAAACAAATTGAATTCACAACTTATGAAACGTAATTAGAAGTAATCAAATCAAAATGCAAGCATAAACATTTATTTCGAATCCCCCCTAGCCAAGGGGGTTTAGTTCCTCATGGTACAAAACAAAGAGAATCAAAGAAACACCTAAACATTCCAACAACTCAAACTTGAATTGTATGAACGTTTAGGCCCTCTTCTCTTCCATTCCTCATTCGTACAAAACAAAGAGTATTGAAATTAAACATTGAAATCAAAGAAACACCTAAACATTCCAACAACTCAAACTTGAATTGTATGAACGTTTAGGCCCTCTTATCTTCCTCTTCGTTGTAGCACAAGGTCTAAGGATAGTTTGATGGTGTGAATGGTTTGGGGAGTGGTGGAAATGGAAGAGGAGTGGTGTTTGGATTATAAGGGAGAAACTCACGGCAATGGGGGAAGTGTTTGTGGTATGTACAATGGATGAATTTCTGAAATGGAAGTGTGTGTTGTGTATGAAAATGAGATGTGTTTATGAATGAGAATGCAAGGGTTTTTATAGGAGGAATGGAGGTGTATATGGCTGTTTGTTTAAGCATGCATGTGGATGGTTAATGATGAAAAACAGCTAGGAAAGCATGTGAAAGCTGGAATTGCATGTGTGTGCATTGATGGAGAGTTTGCATGTGGAATAATGATCAAATAGTGAGGGGATCTCACGGCAAGGATGTGGATTTTCTGTAAATGCAAGGCATGGCTGGAATGATTGTGTTTGTTTGAATGTGCATGTGATTAAATTAAAGGATGCAAAGTAAATGAATAATGAATGCATGTGTTGAATTATGAAGATGCATGTTACAAAAACGAATTTTTTTCATTTATGATTGCATGTGAAGTCATACATTATAACCATATCCAAGCATATACCAAGAGTAAATCAAACTTTTCTCTATGTTTATAACTCTTTTTAACCGTCATGCAATTACAAACCAAATCCTTAACATTGTGTTGGAAGGTACCCTAAGACACAAACACACAAAAACGACTTAAAACACTCTTTTTAGGCTTTTTAAAACATGTTTTTCAAATTTTTATGTGATTTTCGGAGTTATAAAAACAAAACATACTAAAACAACTTAAAAACACTTAAAAACACCTTAAAACAGCAAGGAACAACATTTGAAGTAATGGGTGATAAAATCCCACGAATTTGCATTAACAACATTAGTTACCCCCCCACACTTAAATCAAACATTGTCCTCAATGTTTTAAGCATAGATTCAAACAAAACAAAAGTAAACACACAAAAAGCATTTAAACATACTAAACATGGCAGAATGTAACTAACAAAGAGAAGAGTTTAGGGACGCAAATCTGGTTATGGAGTGTAAATTCCCTCTTCTCCTTGGTGATTGCATTGAGGCTTGATCTTGGTGATTCCACAGGCTTACTCTTGAACTGGTTTCCGCCCATCGTTGATTTTCCTTTGTGCTACTCTTGAACTGGGCAGCAGGATTCTTTTGGTCTCCCCCGAAGGTCTGAGCTTACTCCTTTGGTCTGTTTCTTTGTTCAATCTTTCCAATTCGTATTGAAAAGGGTTGGAGGATAACTCAGCCTATGTTTGTCTCCACATGCTTCAATGGAGAAAAGGGTGATGGAGGCTACGGCCTGAATGGAGAAAAGGGTGATGGAGGCTACGGCTTCAAGGGGGGGATATGGAAAGGTGCGGCTAAGTGTGTAAAGCCTAGGGTTTGAAATATGTTTGGTTCCAGAAATTAACCCTAGCTTATTTTTATTAACTCAAATAAATTCAAAGGCTTCTAGAATTTAGGAAATAAAATCAGAAATTAAAGAGGGAAAGATTAAAGGGTGCGGCTAGGGTTAGGTTAGGAGAGGGAAATAGGGTTTAATTACATAACACTAGACAAAAATGCCCCCCCTTGCACGGCAAGGAAAGGGAAAAAGGGTTAAGGCACGGCAAGGTTGTGTAATTGGGCTAGGGCCTTTGTTTTGTGTCCTAAAGTGCATACGAGGCCTTCAAAGTGGCTAGAAAATACGGACGTTTAAGATTAGGAAAGGTTACCAAAACGGTAAACTTAGGGTTAACTTTCCTACTTCAAGTAGGAATCCTTGTTTGAGTAGGAATCCTCGTTTTGGTAGGAATTCATCGTTGGAGTAAGAATTCATCGTTTCTTCAAGTCTTCAAATCCTTGTTTGAGTAGGAATCCTCGTTTTGGTAGGAATTCATCGTTGGAGTAAGAATTCATCGTTTCTTCAAGTCTTCAAATCCTTGTTTGAGTAGGAATCCTCGTTTTGGTAGGAATTCATCGTTGGAGTAAGAATTCATCGTTTCTTCAAGTCTTCAACTCATTCATTCCTCTTTTGCTCCAAAAGGCTCCAATTTGCATCTTCTTGCACACTTTGGCCTTATAATCTAAAAATGCACAAAAGTGACTTTAAACACTAAAATCGCTAAGGAAACACAACATAAATGCACGAGAACAAGGTAATTAAGTCGCATGAATATGCTCCTATCACCTTGTTTCCTATTCTATGTCATAAAACCACTTTCCTTTTCACCCCAATCTCAGCCGCACCTTACATACCTTTTCTATCCCAAATCCTTGCCTAAATTTAGCATTAAATCACATTCCTTTTCATACAATTGATGCCGCAAATTACCTTCCCTTTTCCCTTTGATTTCTGATTTCATATCTCCTTTTCCTTAAGGATTTGGGGTTGAATCCTTTCCTAAATTATGTAATAAACCTTAGGATTCTTTTTCTCAAATAAATACCAAAGCCGCACCCCTCATTCAACCCTAATCACTCACCCACACAATCTGCTATCATTCACAGAAACAAACCCCTTTGCCGCAGCCTTCAACCCATCTTTCCACCATTCTCCTACTTCCATACCTTCACCCAAACATCCATACCCCATCCACAACCTTTGCCGCACCACCCTACCAACCTAAACCCATTCATAACCCAAAAATCCATCAAAAATCATCCCAAGACGCTTGTGCCACAGCCTTGCAAGGAAGAAGAGAAGAAGAAGAAGCATTGGACGTTTGTGCATTAAAGTTGGAGTGTTGGAACGTTTTTAGGTGTAATCTATCTTTTGTTTTCAATGTTTAATTCAATTTTCCTTTGTTTTGTTGTGAACATGAAAGGTTAAATTCGATTTAGCTAGGGGAGGCTTTGAAACCATGATTATATTTATGATATGAATTGATTAAGTCCAGTTGTGTGATGTGAAAATTATGTTGACACACAAATTAAACCCTATTTGTGACAATTGTAGTATATATGCAAGTAGGGATCGTTCTAACCGAGGATTAACTAGGGATGCTAATCTACTCTAAACTAACTTAAAAACACAAAAATAAACTTTAAAACACTTACCTAGACCTATATGACTCAAAACAACTTAAAAAGACTCAAAACAGCCCAAAACACTCAAATAGACTCAAACTAGACTCTAAAGGGTGGTTTGGACGAAATTCAACTAACTTAGACTCAAAACACTAATTTGGACAGATTCAAACACTTTTCTAACTAATCTAAACACGCTTAAAAAAATGGGGAATTGATTTGGACGAAATTAATTAAAATGGACAGATTGTAAATTAAACAGATTAGGCACTAAACTAGGTGAATTGAATGGGAAAAGGGCTAGTTAGGGGGTTCTTCTCCACACATGCACATATGTAATATAAATTCATTTCCAGATTTTATCCCTTTTAAACCATGAATGACAATGCCCAAAATTAATTGTGAAAAGCACAAATTAACTTTCAGATTTTCCTAGTTTCATTGAATTGGATGGAATACACATCGACAATCAAATTATTCTTACCAAATTCCCTACATGAACTGCATAATAGAGATAAAATCAAAGATCATTAAGCTTTTTGAAAACCCTAAGCATTGACTAGGCATTCGTAACTATGAATTGCATGATACTCTTGCCTAGAATTTACTTAATACAATCATGACTAGTGATTTCCACTACTTATGAATATAAGGTCATAACGATTAGGTGAAATTTCCTTATATCCTAGCATCAAATTCATGTATGAAAACTAAGTATGCATCCTTAATCAAAACACAAGAACAAGTTTGATAGGAGCATATTTATGCGACTTAATTGGCTTGTTCTCATGCATTTACGTTGTGTTTTCTTAGTTCTTTAAGTCTTTTAAGCCATTTTCGTATGTTTTCAGGTTCTAAGGGCTAAAGGAGCAAAGAAGTGCATTTTGGAGTCTTTTGGAGCACTGTTGGGCTAAAGATGGATAGCTTATGCTTGGAGCCAAAGTGTTGGACGAAATTGAAGACCAAGTGAGCCTAGAATCGAAGGAAGAAGGAGGAATCAAGAATTGGAAACCAGTTTCCATTATTGGGAGTTTCCATTTGTGAAGGTGTCCATTTTTGAAGTTTCCAAATAATGTTGGTTGCCTAAATCACATGTTCTAGAAGCCCTAGACATGTCCTAAATTGTGCCGCACCTTACCTTTCTTTTCTCTCCCAAAATCTGCAAGATTATGTCACAATCCCTTTCTTAAAAGTCTTAGCCGCACCTATACATTCCCTTTCACTCAAAATCAACAAGTTTAATTGCACTTTCCCCTTCTTTTCCTCCCTTTGCCGCAAGACTTGGCCTTTTCCACTAATTCCTGATTTCAATTACCTATTCTAAAGGGATTTAACTTAATTCCTGATTCTTAGAATGAATTTGGGGAATTAAACACTTACTTATTTCCTATGCAAGCCTTGCCGTGCACCTCCCTTGACCTTTCCTCTTCCTTGCCTTGCAAGGGAGATAGTTCTTTCCTATTTCCTTGCATTAAAACACATTCCTTTTGTGTGTTTATGCATTGCCGCAACTTTTAGGTAGTTTCCTTTAAATTTCTGATTTGATTTCCTATTTCTAAAAGCTTTTGACTTAAATTCTGATTACCTAAATAACCTAGGGTTTAATTCCGGAAATCCTATAATAAAACCTCCTTGTTGCAGCCACGAATTAATTCATTCATTCACCATTCACGCCAGAAAATCATCCCATCCCTCTAACACATCCATACTTCACCATTCTCCATATTTTCTGCACAAAACTTCCCTTGCCGTCCCCTACATCCATAACCCCCAAAAACTAACAATAACCCCTTGTGCCGCAGCAATTAGGAGAGGAAGGAGGCCTTGAACGTTTTATGCTTGCAGATTGGGGCGTTCTTAGGTGTACTTCGTCCTTGTTTTCAATGTTTACTTTGTTATTACTTTCTGAGTTTGCTGTATTCATGAGTGGCTAAACCCCTAATTAGTTAGGGGAAAGTTTGAAGCCATGAACATGTTTGAGATATGAATTGATTTCTTCCAATTGTGATTTGTTAAGTTGTGATTGCAATTCAATTATCTGTTTTATTCAAAACTTGTTCTTGTATGTTGATTAAGGATGGATACTTAGTTTTCATGCATGAACTCGATGCTAGTTTATGAATGAGTTTCACCTAATCGTCACAAGTTTATAAACATGAGTAGTGAAGGTTGCTAGTCACAACCGCGTTAATTGAATTCTTGGCAAGAGTATCATGCATTCATAGTTACAATTGCCTCGTCAACACTTATGATTTTCATAGAGCATAATGATCTCTCACTGTATCTCTTCTATGCATTCATGTTGAGGACCGTTGGAGAATAATTTGAATTGTCGCATGCATCATCGAATTCAATGACATAAGGAAATCTGAGGGTTAATTAGTGCATCACGGTTAACTTGGGGTGTTGAGCATCATAGTTAATGAAAAGCAATTGGAAAATCGATTCATATACAAATGTGTCATGTGTGGAGAATAGACCTCTAACTAATCCATCCATCATCTTGTTTCCTGATAGGAGCATATTCATGCGACTTAAATGGCTTGTTCTCGTGCATTTACGTTATGTTTCTTTAGTTATTCTAGTACTTTAAGCTATTTTCGTGTGTTTGTAGGTCCAAAGGGCTAAAGGAGCAAAAAGATGCATTTTGGAGACTTTTGGAGCACTTTTGGGCTAAGGATGGATAGCTTATGCTTGGCGCCAAAGTGTTGGACGAAATTGAAGACCTAATTGAAGACCAAAGTGTTGAAACCTTGTTCCCTTTAGTTTTAGGACATTTAAACCTTTCCAATTCCCTTATGCCGTGCATCTCCACCTTTCTCCCAAAACCATACACATGCATTCATTATTCATTCCCTCACACACTCCCACATATCATTACTTATCATCACCACTTATCACTTATCATATCATTCACTTATCATATCATACACTTATCATTCACTTATCATATCATACACTTAATTAATTAACCCACATGCACCCTTTATTCCTTCATCATTTCACAACCTAATTCACATGCAAACACAATCTGCCATCATTCACACAAAACACCATCATTGCCGTGCATCCCATTCCATCTCCCATTTCAGATTGCATTCCAATCATTCCAACCAAGCCATGCACTCCCTTTAATTAATCCAACCTAGCTGTCATGTTTCCCCTTTCATCATTCCCTCACATTCTTTAATTCAGCCAACACATGCTTTCACATGCATTTCCAACCTAGCATTCCCATTCTTTAATCCAATTCAGCCACTTAATCATTCAACCACATTTACACATCACACATGCACCCAAGCCACATGCACTCCCATCCATTTCATCATTACAATCATTCCAGAAAATCAACAACCCATGCCATGCACATTCATACACTTTCACATGCATCTTGGCAGATTTCACATGCACACATATGCAATTCCAGCTTTCACATGCTTTCCTAGCTGTTTTTCATCATTAACCAGCCACATGCATTCTAAACAAACAGCCATATACACCTCCATTCCTCCTATAAAAACCCTTGCATTCTCATTCATAAACACATCTCACACACACTCATTCATACACATTTCATTCATTCACTCTTCCATTTTCAGAATGTAGACATCAAACCACAACACCTTGCCGTGCTTTCCCTATTAATCCAAACACCACTCCCCAAACCATTCACACCATCAAACTATCCTTAGACCTTGTGCCACAACAACGAGGAAGAGAAGAGGGCCTAAACGTTCATACAATTCAAGTTTGAGTTGTTGGAATGTTTAGGTGTTTCTTTGATTTCAATGTTTAAATTCAATTCTCTTTGTTTTGTACGTATGAGGAATGGAAGAGAAGAATGCCTAAACGTTCATACAATTCAAGTTTGAGTTGTTGGAATGTTTAGGTGTTTCTTTGATTTCAAAGTTATGAGGAAATAAACCCCCCTTGGTTAGGGGGTGATTCGAAATAAATGTTTATGCTTGCACTTTGATTTGATTACTTTTAATTACGTTTCATAAGTTGTGAATTAAATTTGTTTAACTGTTTGATTGATAACCTATTTATGTATGTTTATTGAGAGTGCACGCTTAATTTTCATGCATGAATATGACGCTAGAATATAAGTGAGTTTCACCTAATCGTTATGAACTTATATTCACAAGTAGTGGAGGTTGCTTATAAACAATCGTGTTAAACGAATTCTTGGCATAAGTTTCATGCAATCATAGTAACGAATGCCTCGTCAACACTTATAATCTTCATAGAGCGTAATGATTCTTGCTTGTATCTCTATTATGCAATCATGTAGGGGACTTGTGGGGAATGTTTTGGGTTGTCGTATGCAATCATCCAATTCAATAACGTTAGGAAGATTTGAAGGTTAATTAGTGCATCACGGTTAACTTGGGGTGTTGAGAATTAATAATTTATTGAAATGCAATTGGAAATCATTTTATTATGCAAGTGTAACATGTGTGGAGATGAACCCCTTGGCTAGGTTCCCATCCATTCAATTCCATCACATTCATCTTTACTATCTGTTTTTACTTACATTCTGTCTAGTTTATTAATTTGTTTCATTATTTCAATTTTCGTCAAATCTAAATCCCCCTTTACTTTAATGTCCAATTTAGTTAGAAAGTGTTTTAGTTTGTGTTTTTAAGAGTCTTGAGTCAAGTTACAACTTAATTTCGTCCAAATTTGTGTTTGTACTCAAATCTGCCCAGAAAGTGGTTTTTAGGCAGTTTTGAGTGTTTTGGGTGATGTTTGAGTCTTTTGGTTTGTTTTAGTGTTTTAAAGTTTAGTTTTACATTCTTTGAGTCTAGTTTAGTGTTTTATATTGCGTTTTTACGTTTTTGAGTCAGTTTCCAAGTGATTTGCAATCCCTCCTAATCCCCGGTTAAGAACGATCCCTACTTATACTTATACTACAATTGTCAAAAAGAGGGTTTAATTTGTGCGCGTATAATTCTCGCATCATTTCCAAAAATTCGTTTTACAATCTGCCTAGTTTTATAACTTGTTTTGTTATTTCAATTTTCGTCAAATCAAAACCCCCCTTTACTTTCTTGTTCTATAGTGTTTAGAATCTGTTTAGTTTGTGTTTTAAAGTGTTTTGAATCAACCTATAATCTTAAATTCGTCCAAAATTGTGTTTAGAGTCAGAAACTGCCTAGTTAGTGTTTTTAGGCAGTTTTGAGTATTTTGAACTTGTTTCGAGTCCGTTGAGTCTTTGTGAACGTTTTTAACTTTGTTTTTATGTTTTTAAGTCAGTTTAGAGGTTTTAGCAAGCCCTCCTAATCCCCGGTCCAGAACGATCCCTACTTGCATCCTTACTACAATTTGACAATGATAGGAGCATATTTACGCACGTTAGTTTAGCTTGTTTTTGTGCATTTATAGTGTTTTTCCTTAGTAAAGTAGTCTTTTAAGCTAGTTCTATGTGTTTTCAGGTTTTAAGGGCAAAGTATGCAAAAGGATGCAGTTTGGAGCCTTTTGGAGCAAATTAGAGCTTGGAATGGACATCATATGCTTGGAGCCAAGAGGATGGACGAAATTGAAGATTTGAAGATGATGTTTCCTACTTGAACAAGGTTTCCTAGTCGAAGTAGGAAAGCGCCTAATTAAAAGATGAAATCCTAGTCAACAAAGGTTTCTTAATTGAAGAAGGATTCCTAATCAACGAGGGATTCCTAGTTGAAGATGGATTCCTAGAAGAATGAAGATTCCTACTCAAATAAGGTTTCCTACTTGATGAAGGAAAGTCAAAATCCAAATGGTCTCAAGTGAAGCAACAAAGAAGTTTTCCAAGTCCAAGAAGGAAAAGGAGTCCAAGATGAAGAAGGAATGACGAAGACAAGGTTTCCTAATCCTAATAGGCAAAGTTTCCAAGTGCAATGAGGAGTCCTTATCCATTTAGGGCACTTTATCCATTTACGATACCTTATCCTTGTTCTTGAAACCTGATCCATCCTTGCCGTGAGTTTTCCTTGCATTAGAGGGTTTCTAGAAGCCCTAATCTGCCCTATCCTTTAGTACCGCACCTATCCCTTCTAGAAAGCTGATTTCCCTTGCCTTGCAAGGCATTCTAGAAGCCTTATCCCCTCATCTCCTTACCTGCCGCACCTAGGAAGCATTATCCCTTTTTATTTCTGATTTCTAAGCCTATTTCCTTGTGGATTTGGGTTATTCAAGTCCATATCTGATTACACTAGGGTTTTAAGTGCCTATATATACTCATATTAACCCCTAGATCAGAGCACCACCTCTCATACACATTCATTCATTCTAGAAATTCGTCCAACCCTCTCCACACCCTTGCCGCAGCCACCAAACACCTTTCTCCTTAGTTTTAAGCTTTGCCGCACCATCCCCTTCCCCTAAACACTACTACATCCCTCCATGACCATGCATCCATACACCTAAGGCCCTAAACCTGTCCCTAGACCTTTGCCGCACCAAGGAGGAGGAGAAGGAAGCTCGGAAGTTCATGCAATTCGAGTTCGCGTCACTGGAATTTCTAGGTGTTTCTTTTCCTTTGATTTCAATGTTTAATTTCAATTCTCTTTGTTTTGTGCATATGAGGAACTAAACCCCCCCCCTTGGCTAGGGGGGGATTCGAAATACATGTTTATGCGTGCGATATGATTTGATTACTTCTAATTGCGTTTCATAAGTTGAGAATTCAATTTACTTATCTATGTGAATTACATTGATTTGTGTGTGTTGGTTGAGAGTGCACGCTTAATTATCATGCATAAATTGGATGCTAGGATATAAGGAAATTTCACCTAATCGTTATGGAATTATATTCACAAGTAGTAAAAGTTGATGATCTCAATTGCGTTAAGTAAATTCTTGGCATAAGATTCATGCAATTCATAGTAACGAGTGCTTCGTCAATGCTTATGGTTTTCAAAGAACTTAATGATTCTTGCTTGTATCTCTATTATGCAATTCATGTAGGGAACTTGTGGGGAATGCTTTGGGTTGTCGTATGCAATCATCCAATTCAATAACGTTAGGAAAATCTGAGGGTTAATTAGTGCAATTCACGGTTAATCTGGGGCGTTGAGAATTCATGGGTTATTGAAAAGCAATTGGAAATCGTTTTATATGCAAGTATAACATGTGTGGAGATGAACCCCTTAGCTAGCTTCCCATCCATTCAATTCCATCAAATTCGTTTTTACAATCTGTTCTAATTTAAGAAGTTTGTTTTGTTTTTAAATTCGTCCAAAACCAATCCCCCTTTACCTTGTTGAGTCATAGTAGTTAGAAATCACTTTAGTTTGTGTTTTTAAGTGTCTTAGGTCAAGTTAAGACCAATTTTCGTCCAAAGTTGTGTCTAGTGTTCAAGACTGCCCAGATTGTGTTTTTAAGGCAGTTTTGAGTGTTTTGGGTTCTGTTTTGAGTCTTTTGGTTTGTTTTGGTGTTTTAAAGTTTAGTTTTGCATTCTTTGAGTCTAGTATAGTGTTTTAAACTTGTTTTTACGTATTTGAGTCAGTATCCAAGTGATTAACAATCCCTCCTAATCCCCGGTCCAGAACGATCCCTACTTACATTCTTCACTACAATTGATAAAAAGAGGGTTTAATTTGTGTGCGTATAAATCTAACATCAAATTTTGGCGCCGTTGCCGGGGATTAGCAACTTTGCTAATCCCTTGGATTGTTTTATGTCATAAAACCACTTTCCTTTTCACCCCAATCTCAGCCGCACCTTACATACCTTTTCTATCCCAAATCCTTGCCTAAATTCAGCATTAAATCACATTCCTTTTCATACAATTGATGCCGCAAATTACCTTCCCTTTTCCCTTTGATTTCTGATTTCATATCTCCTTTTCCTTAAGGATTTGGGGTCGAATCCTTTCCTAAATTATGTAATAAACCTTCGGATTCTTTTTCTCAAATAAATACCAAAGCCGCACCCCTCATTCAACCCTAATCACTCACCCACACAATCTGCTATCATTCACAGAAACAAACCCCTTTGCCGCAGCCTTCAACCCATCTTTCCACCATTCTCCTACTTCCATACCTTCACCCAAACATCCATACCCCATCCCCAACCTTTGCCGCACCACCCTACCAACCTAAACCCATTCATAACCCAAAAATCCATCAAAAATCATCCCAAGACGCTTGTGCCACAGCCTTGCAAGGAAGAAGAGAAGAAGAAGAAGCATTGGACGTTTGTGCATTAAAGTTGGAGTGTTGGAACGTTTTTAGGTGTAATCTATCTTTTGTTTTCAATGTTTAATTCAATTTTCCTTTGTTTTGTTGTGAACATGAAAGGTTAAATTCGATTTAGCTAGGGGAGGCTTTGAAACCATGATTATATTTATGATATGAATTGATTAAGTCCAGTTGTGTGATGTGAAAATTATGTTGACACACAAATTAAACCCTATTTGTGACAATTGTAGTATATATGCAAGTAGGGATCGTTCTAACCGAGGATTAACTAGGGATGCTAATCTACTCTAAACTAACTTAAAAACACAAAAATAAACTTTAAAACACTTACCTAGACCTATATGACTCAAAACAACTTAAAAAGACTCAAAACAGCCCAAAACACTCAAATAGACTCAAACTAGACTCTAAAGGGTGGTTTGGACGAAATTTAACTAACTTAGACTCAAAACACTAATTTGGACAGATTCAAACACTTTTCTAACTAATCTAAACACGCTTAATAAAATGGGGAATTGAGTTGGACGAAATTAATTAAAATGGACAAATTGTAAATTAAACAGATTAGGCACTAAACTAGGTGAATTGAATGGGAAAAAGGCTAGTTAGGGGGTTCTTCTCCACACATGCACATATGTAACATAAATTCATTTCCAGATTTTATCCCTTTTAAACCATGAATGACAATGCCCAAAATTAATTGTGAAAAGCACAAATTAACTTTCAGATTTTCCTAGTTTCATTGAATTGGATGGAATACGCATCGACAATCAAATTATTCTTACCAAATTCCCTACATGAACTGCATAATAGAGATAAAATCAAAGATCATTAAGCTTTTTGAAAACCCTAAGCATTGACTAGGCATTCGTAACTATGAATTGCATGATACTCTTGCCTAGAATTTACTTAATACAATCATGACTAGTGATTTCCACTACTTATGAATATAAGGTCATAACGATTAGGTGAAATTTCCTTATATCCTAGCATCAAATTCATGTATGAAAACTAAGTATGCATCCTTAATCAAAACACAAGAACAAGTTTGATAGGAGCATATTTATTGATGCGAAAATAGTTAAGCACACAAATTAACCCTCTTTTGTCAAATTGTAGTAAGGATGCAAGTAGGGATCGTTCTGGACCGGGGATTAGGAGGGCTTGCTAAAACCTCTAAACTGACTCAAAAACATAAAAACAAAGTTAAAAACGTTCACAAATACTCAAAGGACTCAAAACAGGTTCAAAAGACTCAAAACTGCCTAAAAACACTAACTAGGCAGTTTCTGACCTTAAACACAATTTTGGACGAATTTAAGATTATGGTTTGACTCAAAACACTTTAAAACACAAACTAAACAGATTCTAAACAATATAGAACAAGAAAGTGAAGGGGGGGTTTTGATTTGACGAAAATTGAAATAACAAAACAAATTATAAAACTAGGTAGATTGTAAAACGAATTTGTGAAACAAGATGATGGATGGATTAGTTAGAGGTCCATTCTCCACACATGACACATTTATATATATGAATCGATTTTCCAATTGCTTTTCATGAACTATGATGCTCAACACCCCAAGTTAGCCGTGGACAGCACTTTTCTAACTTTCAAGTTTTCCTTAAGTTATTGAATTGGATGGGAATGCGCATACAACAACTCAAAACATTCTCTAAAAGTCCCTTACGTGAAAAGCACAATAAAGGTACAATCAAAGATCATTAAGTTTAATGAAAACTATAAGTATTGACGAGGCAATTGTTACTATGAAAAGCATGAAACTCTTGCCAAGAATTCAATTAACGCGGTTGTGACTAGCAACCTTTACTACTCATGTTTATAAACTTGTGACGATTAGGTGAAACTCGTTTAGAAACTAGCATCGAGTTTATGCATGAAGACTAAGTATGCATCCCTAATCAACATACAAAAACAAGTTTTTAATAAACAGATAATTGAATTGCAATCACAACTTAACAAATCACAATTGGAAGAAATCAATTCATATTTTCCTTCATGTTCATGGCTTCAAACTTTCCCCTAACTAATTAGGGGTTTAGCCACTCATGATTACAGCAAACTTAGAAAGTAATAGCAAAGTAAACATTGAAAACAAGAACGAAGTACACCTAAAACGCTCCAATCTGCAAGCATGAACCGTTTTAAGCTTCCTTCCTCTCCTAGTTGCTGCGGCACAAGGGGTTATAATGAGTTTTGGGGATTATGAATGATGTAGAATGATAGGTTTAAGATTGGGATGGATGTAGGGGACGGCAAGGGATGTTTTTGGGCAGAAAGTATGAAGAATGGTGAAGTATGGATGTGTTAGAGGGAGGGGCTGAATTTCTGGCGTGAATGGTGAATGAATGAATGTTTTGTGGCTGCAACAAGGAGGTTTATTAATAGGATTTCAGGAAATAAAACCCTAGGTTATTTAGGTAATCAGAAATTAAGTCAAAAGCTCTTTAAAATAGAAAATCAAATCAGAAATCTAAGGGAAAGTAGTGAATAGGTGCGGCAAGGCAATAAAACACAAAAGGAATGTGTTTTAATGCAAGGAAACAGGAAAGAAACATCTCCCTTGCACGGCAAGGAAGAGGGAATGTCCAGGGAGGTGCACGGCAAGGCTTTTAAGAAATAGGTAAGTGTTTTAATTCCCTAAATCAATTCTAAGAATCAGGAATTAAGTTAAATCCCTTTAGAATAGGTAATTGAAATCAGGAATAAGGGGAAAAAGGCTAAGTCTTGCGGCACAAGGGAGGAAAAGAAAGGGAAAGTGCCAAACTTGCAGATTTTGGGAGAAAAGGAATGTATAGGTTTGGCTAAGGCTTTTAAGAAAGGGATTGTGACATAATCTTGCAGATTTTGGGAGAGAAGAGGAAGGTAAGGTGCGGCACATGTCTAGGGCTTCTAGAACATGTGATTTAGGCAACCACATTATTTGGAAACTTGCATAATTGGAAACCTTTCAAGAATAGAAACTCCCCATAATGGAAACTAGGTTCCAATTCTAGATTCCTCCTTCTTCCTTCGATTCTAGGCTCACTTGGTCTTCAATTTCGTCCAATGCTTTGGCTCCAAGCATAAGCTATCCATCCTTAGCCCAAAAGTGCTCCAAAAGGCTCCAAAATGCAATTCTTTGCTCCTTTAGCCCTTAGAACCTGAAAACACACAAAAGAAGCATAAAGGACTAAAATAACTAAGGAAACACAACGTAAATGCACGACAATAAGCCAATTAAGTCGCATAAATATGCTCCTATCATTTATGCGACTTAATTGGCTTCTTCTCATGCATTTACGTTGTGTTTTCTTAGTTCTTTAAGTCTTTTAAGCCATTTTCGTATGTTTTCAGGTTCTAAGGGCTAAGGGAGCAAAGAAGTGCATTTTGGAGTCTTTTGGAGCACTTTTGGGCTAAAGATGGATAGCTTATGCTTGGAGCCAAAGTGTTGGACGAAATTGAAGACCAAGTGAGCCTAGAATCGAAGGAAGAAGGAGGAATCAAGAATTGGAAACCAGTTTCCATTATTGGGAGTTTCCATTTGTGAAGGTGTCCATTTTTGAAGTTTCCAAATAATGTTGGTTGCCTAAATCACATGTTCTAGAAGCCCTAGACATGTCCTAAATTGTGCCGCACCTTACCTTTCTTTTCTCTCCCAAAATCTGCAAGATTATGTCACAATCCCTTTCTTAAAAGTCTTAGCCGCACCTATACATTCCCTTTCACTCAAAATCTGCAAGTTTAATTGCACTTTCCCCTTCTTTTCCTCCCTTTGCCGCAAGACTTGGCCTTTTCCCCTAATTCCTTATTTCAATTACCTATTCTAAAGGGATTTAACTTAATTCCTGATTCTTAGAATGAATTTGGGGAATTAAACACTTACTTATTTCCTATGCAAGCCTTGCCGTGCACCTCCCTTGACCTTTCCTCTTCCTTGCCGTGCAAGGGAGATAGTTCTTTCCTATTTCCTTGCATTAAAACACATTCCTTTTGTGTGTTTATGCATTGCCGCAACTTTTAGGTAGTTTCCTTTAAATTTCTGATTTGATTTCCTATTTCTCAAAGCTTTAAACTCCACATATTGAAACACATAGCAATCAAGATAGAAGTCTAAGGGTTGTAATGGGGCTAAGATATTGGCTAACAAGGAAAGGTAGAGGAAACAAACGTTATTAAAGCAATAGTGAGCAAAGTAATGAATTAGGCACTTAGAATTCCCTTTAGAATGCACGAATCAACTTTGAACACCCAAGGGGAAGTCACAAAAAAACTTAGGGCCATATTCAACTTTTTGACCCTTTCTTCAACAATCAACGCTTGTGAGTTCATTCTCACTTATTTTCACTCCTTTTCTTTCTTTCTTCTTCTTTTTCTTCTTTTTCACACATTTTTTTTTTCTTTTCCTGTGCCTCCTTTAAGACTTAGGCACACACATACACACAAAAATCCCTTCCCCCACACTTGTTTTCTGCAATAATGTCACTCAAAAAGAATTCCTTCTAAGTCATGCTCCACTATACTTCAAGAACAAGGGTATGGGAAAGTCCTACTCTAAGCTAGGTAAGGGTGATGTGGTTAACAAAGAAAATAGGCTGAATAAGGCTCAAAGGAGTTTAATCCTACAATACAAATGACAAGGGAGGATTGGGCTATTTGGCTATGGTGGTGACTACTAAACAACTTCATCTTGTTATTTGTTATGCTAATCAATTTCATGCTTTGAATGAAACGGGTATGAGTTCTAGTATTTGGAACTATAGTGATAAAACGCATTCTAAGTAGCAACCAAGCAAAGAATAATGAGATCATGCAACGGCTTTAGAAAACAAGAAATCAAGATTAATAACTCTCCAAAGAACGTTTAGGCTCAAGTCTCTCAGGGTTGTAGCGTTAGTTTGAGTTTCTTCATTCAAGCATGTTACAAAAACTGATTTTTTTTCTTTTGTGATTACATGTGAATTCGTAAATGTCAACTACAACTAAGCATAAACCAAAGAGTATATCAAACTTCCATCCATGTTTGTAACTTTCTTTAATAGTCATGCAATTAAAAACCAAATCTTCATCATTGTGTTGGAAGGTACCCTAAGACACAAACAAACATAAAAACAAAAACGACTCTAAAAACAACTCTTTTTGGGTTTTTCAAACACTTTTTTCGATTTTTTTTTTTTCAAATTTTCGGATTTTCTGATTAAGACACATAAAAACACTTTAAAACAGTGAAAAACAACTTTATAAGTATAGGTCATAAAATCCAACGAATTTTCATGCAAGAACAACTTGTTTACCCCCCCCACACTTAAACCAAACATTGTCCCCAATGTTTTAAGCATAGACTCCCAAGCAAACAAACAAATAACACAACTACCAACATGACAATCATGGCAAAGTAAAAGCAATAAAGAGTAGGCTTTAGGAACGCAAATCTGGTTGTGGAGCTAGAGTTCCATCATCTCCTCGTTTGAACACATGGGTTACCTCCCACGAAGCGCTTGCTTTAACGACTTCCAGCCAGACGATACCTCCTTTTAATCTTCATTAGGGCTCACGGCATGGAGGGGTATGTCCTCCACGGTATGCTCCTTGAAATTGTCGTAGTAGGGCTTCAAACGGTGTCCATTCACTTTAAATTCATGTCCCGTCTTCAAACTTTGAATTTGGACTGCACCATGAGGAAAGACATTAGTAATAACAAAAGGACCTATCCATTTAGAACGTAACTTACCTGGAAACAAGCAAAGGCGAGAATTGAAGAGTAACACTTTCTGCCCTATTGAGAATGTCTTGCTCCGAATCATCCTGTCATGGTAAGCCTTTGTTTTCTCTTTGTAAATGCGCACGTTCTCATAAGCCTCATTCCTTATCTCCTCACGCTCATTCAATTGAAGCTTCCTATGAACTCTAGCGGCATCTATGTCCATATTGAATGTCTTTACGGCCCAATGCGCTTTATGCTCCAATTCAACGAGAAGATGGCATGGTTTCCCGTAAATGAGCCGAAATGGAGACATCCCAATTGGTGTTTTGTAGGCGGTATGATATGCCCACAAAGCGTCATTCAAACGCAAGCTCCAATCCTTCCGAGTTGGCCCAACGGTCTTCTCTAAAATCTACTTGATTTCTCGATTAGAAACCTCGGCTTGCCCACTTGTTTGAGGATGATAAGGTGTTGCCACCTTATGTGTGACATTGTACTTCTTGAGCAACGCCTCTATGGTCCGATTACAAAAGTGAGAACCTCCATCACTTATAAGAACCCTTGGCATTCCAAATCTTGCAAATATGTTAGTTTTCACAAATTCTGCAACCACTTTGGAATCATTAGTCCGGGTGGCTTTTGCTTCCACCCATTTCGAAACATAATCAACCGCAAGTAAAATATAAACACAACCATAAGATGAAGGAAAAGGACCCATAAAATCAATGCCCCAAACATCAAAGATTTCGACAGAAAAGATGGGATGTTGCGGCATTTGGTCTTTGGCACCTATATTGCCCGTTCTTTGGCAATGATCACAAGTCACACAAAAAGTTCTAGCATCCTTAAATATAGTAGGCCAATAAAATCCACATTCTAAGACTTTATGTGCTGTTCTTTGAGTGCCCAAATGACCCCCACATGCATAAGTGTGATAGAAAGTTAAAATTGAATTAAACTCCGTTTCATGCACACACCTACGTAAAATCTAATCAGGGCAATATTTCCACAAATATGGGTCATCCCACACATAAAAACGTGCATCCTTTTTAAGTTTATCACTTTGGTGCTTGTTTAGGGTGCTTGGAACTTGTTTAGACACTAAATAGTTCACTAAATCGGCATACCATGGTGCACTTACCTCGATGGACAGCAACTGCTCGTCTGGGAATGTCTCTGGGATAGGCACGGCATCCTCCTCATGCACCATACGGCTTAAGTGGTCAGCCACCACGTTTTCACTTCCTTTCTTGTCCCGGATTTCGATGTCGAACTCTTGAAGTAGGAGCATCCAACGAATAAGTCTTGGTTTGGCCTCCTTCTTCGTAAGTAAGTACTTCAATGCTGCATGATCAGAATAGATTATAACTTTAGTACCAAGTAAATAAGAACGAAATTTATCTAAAGCAAAAACAATAGCAAGAAGTTCTTTTTCCGTTGTGGAGTAGTTCGATTGAGCATCATTTAGGGTCCGAGATGCATAGTATATGACATGCAGCTGCTTGTTCTTCCTTTGGCCTAAAACAGCTCCTAATGCATAATCTGAGGCATCACACATAAGCACAAAAGGAAGGCTCCAATTTGGTGGAACTATGATAAGGGCCGAAGTAAGCATATCCTTTAGGTGTTTGAAGGCCTTCTCACATTCCTTGTCGAACTTGAATGGTACATCCTTTTGGAGAAGTCGGCATAGGGGTTGGGAAATCTTAGAAAAGTCTTTGATGAATCGCCTATAAAATCCTGCATGTCCAAGAAAAGAACGAATCTCTCTAACCGAAGTAGGAGAGGGTAAGTAGCGTACAAGATCTATTTTTGATTTATCCACTTCAATACCCTTGGCCGAAATAATATGTCCTAGAACTATTCCTTGTTTTACCATAAAATGACATTTTTCCCAATTTAAAACAAGGTTAGTTTCAATGCATCATTTCAAGATTAATGTGAGATTATCTAAACAATCATCAAACGAATCACCAAGGAAAAAAAATCAGTTTTTGTAACATGCTTGAAGGAAGGAACTCAAACTAACGCTACAACCCTGAGAGACTTGAGCCTAAACATTCTTTGGAGAGTTATTAATCTTGATATTCTTGTTTTATAAGTCGTTGCATGATCTCATTATTCTTTGCTTGGTTGCTACTTAGAATGCGTTTCATCACTATAGTTCCAAATACTAGAACTCATGCCCATTTCATTCAAAGCATAAAATTGAGTGCATAACACAAAACAAGATGAAGTTGTTTAGTTAAAACGAGAGCCAAAAAGCCTTACCCTTTGCATATGTATTGTATGTTAACCCCTTTGAGCCTTAGTTAGCCTATTTTTCTTTGTTAACCATATTATCCTTACCTAGCCTAGAATAGGACTATCCATACCCTTGTTCTTAAAGTATAGTGAAGCATGACTTAGAAGGAATTCCTTTTGATCTAAAAATTGCAGAAAAACAAGTGTGGGGGAAGGATTTTCGTGGGAATCTAGGGGGATGGATGATTTATTTGCCAAAGGAAAGATTGGGGCACGGGAAAAAAAAAAAAAAAAAAAAAAACGTGAATAAGAAAGAAAAAAGAAGAAAAAGTTGAAGAAAAGAAAGAAAAAGAGTTGAAAATAAGTGAGAATGAACTCACAAGTGTTGATTGTTGAAGAAATGGTCCAAAAGTTTGAATTTGACCCTAAGTTATGTGTGAATCTTCCCTTCATGTTTAAAGTTGGTTTCTGCGTTCAAAAGTGAATTCTAAGTGTTTATTCCATTACTTTGCTTACTATTGCTTTAAGAACTTTTGTTTATCCTTACCTTTCTTTGTTAGCCAATACCCTAGCCCCGTTACAACCCTTAGACTTCGATCTTGATTATTATGTGTTTCAATATGTGGAGTTTAAAATTGGTTTGAGCATATGGTATCCTTGGTTCTCGCGTCTAAGTAGTGGCATTCCATTCAAGAGATCATATACATGTTAATAATTCCAGAAAGTGCCTTCTTTGATTATACATATGTGAGTATTAGTTTACATATTTACATCAATCTTCTCACATATACCTAGTGTAGGGAGTGTAGTCAGAAAATCTGTGTGAAAATAGAGTGTATCCAGTGAGGAATTGGGGGATTCTCTAAGGCATGTTACTACATTCAAAATCATGTTTTAATTGATTAAATGGGAGCTAGTGTGTGGTAACTATGATTTAGTATATGCTCGAGGGTAGGGATAACTAAAATCTATGTATGTGGTGTTCTTTAATGTGTCATGTTGCATTGGAAATCCCTAAGGCAATTGTTGGAAGGTCTAGATTGTGGTTTGTTTGTTTTGTTTCGTTTTGCTCGAGGACTAGCAAAAGCTAAGTGTGGGGGATTTTGATAGGAGCATATTTATGCTACTTAGTTATGTTGTTTCCTTGTATTTAGTGAGTTAATTACTATTTATTTTAGTCTTTTAAGCTATTTTCGTATGTTTTTAGGTCCTAATGGAAAAAGGAGCAAGAAAGAGCATTTTGAAGCTAATTGGAGCATTTTTGGGCATGGATTGGATAGCTTAACCATGGAGCAAAGAGGATGGACGAAATTGAAGTCAAGAAGGGCTAGGAAAGGCTACAAATCTGGTGGATGAAGTCCTAATGCAATGAAGATAAGGAAATAGCAAGAAATAAGGAACCTTATCCAAATTTCCTTATCTTATCCAAACCTTATACAACCTTATCTTATCCTATCCTAATCTTTTCCTACCTTAATTCCAACTTCAAAGAGGACTCCTTTTCACATTAAATCACCTAAATATCAAGTTCTAGAAGCCCTATTTTCGTGCATTAAGTTTATGCCACATGTAACCCTTCTAGAAGTTCTAGAATCTGCCACAAGGACCATTCCTTGTCCTCCTTGGAATCTGATTGAAAGTATCCTTGTTCTTTGGTGATTTGGAGTCCTAATTCCTCTCCTTTTCAGCCCAAATTCGTGCCTTCCCTTCACCCTATAAATACCTGATGCCACAACACTCAAAAACCACCACCCTCTACCACAAATTCACACCACACCATCCACCACACCTCAAGAGCCTAAATTCACGCAAATCCCCATTGTTGGCAGCAAGGAAGGAAGGAGGAGCCACCTGGAGTGTTTCTAGGTGTATTCTATCTTTGTTTTGTGAACATGTGGAACTAACTTCTTTTTAGTTAGAGGTGAATTTGAAGCCATGATTATATGTTTTATATGAACTGATTACGTCCAGTTATTGTTTCTTAAGGCATGAATGTGATTTGCTTATCTAAGTTATTAAAACTTGTTTATGTATGTGGGTTGGGGGTCGACACTTAATTTGCATGCATGAATTTGATGCTAGAGTATAAGGGGTTTCATGTAAGAGTTATTCACTTATATTCACAAGTAGTGGAGGTTGCTAGTCACAATCGCGTTAAGTAAATCCTTGGTATAAGTCTCATGCGTTTCATAGTGGTGAATGCCTTGTCAATGCTTATGATTTTCATAGAACTTAATGACTTTTGACATGTATCTCTATCATGCGTTTCATATAGGGAACTTGAGAAAGATAATTTGGTTTAGATGCGTATTCCATCTAATTCAATGAAATAAGGAAAATCTGATGGTTAGTTGTGCGATGCAACTAACTTGGGGCGTTGTCATTCATAGTCTAAAGGAAAAATAACTGGAAATTGGTTTATATGCATATATCATGTGTGGAGAAGGACCCTCTAACTAGCCTTTCACCCATTTATTTCACTTAAATTCGTTTTTACAAAGTATTTTCTACAAAGTTTTTGTTTTAAGTTTTATATTCGTCAAAAACAATCCCCCTTTCATTTAGTCTTGTTATTTGAGTCAAAATCTGTTTTCTTTGAGTCTTTTGAGTCAAGTTAAGGTTTATTTTCGTCCAAACCACTTGTTAGGTCTAAAATTGAGTCTTTTTAAGTGTTTGTTGCTGTTTTGAGTGTTTTAAGTTAGTTTAGAGTCTATAGAGTCTATTTTAGTGTTTTTGTCTTAATTGTGTTGATTAGCATCCCTTCTAATCCCCGGCCTAAAACGATCCCTACTTTCATATACTACAATCATAGGGTTTTAAATTTCACATCAATATTGATGCGAGATTTATACGCACACAAATTAACCCTCTTTTTGTCAAATTGTAGTATATATGTAAGTAGGGATCGTTCTAGACCGGGGATTAGGAGGGATTGTTAATCACTTGGATTTGACTCAAAAACGTAAAAACAAAGTTAAAAACGTTCACAAAGACTCAAAGGACTCAAAACAAGTTCAAAAGACTCAAAACTGCCTAAAAACACTAACTAGGCAGTTTCTGACCTTAAACCCAATGTTGGACGAATTTAAGATTATGGTTTGATTCAAACGTAAAAACACAATATAAAACACTATACTAGACTCAAAGAATGCAAAACTAAACTTTAAAACACTAAAACAAACCAAAAGACTCAAACATCACCCAAAACACTCAAAACTGCCTTAAAATCACTTTCTGGGCAGTTTTGAGCACTTTGGTGAATTTGGACGAATTTATGTAACAAATTGAATCACAACACTTATAAACACAAACTAAAACACTTTCTAACTAAATTGGACATTAAAGTAAAGGGGGAAATAGGTTTTGACGAAATTAAATAAAATGAACAGATTGTAAGTAAAAACAGAAAGTAAAGATGAATGTGATGGAATTGAATGGATGGGAACCTAGCTAAGGGGTTCATCTCCATACATGTTACACTTGCATAATAAAATGATTTCCAATTGCATTTCAATAAACCATGAATTCTCAACACCCCAAGTTAACCGTGATGCACTAATTAACCTTCAAATCTTCCTAACGTTATTGAATTGGATGATTGCATACGACAACCCAAAACATTCCCCACAAGTCCCCTACATGATTGCATAATAGAGATACAAGCAAGAATCATTACGCTCTATGAAGATTATAAGTGTTGACGAGGCATTCGTTACTATGATTGCATGAAACTTATGCCAAGAATTCGTTTAACGCGATTGTTTATAAGCAACCTCCACTACTTGTGAATATAAGTTCGTAACTATTAGGTGAAACTCACTTATATTCTAGCGTCATATTCATGCATGAAAATTAAGCGTGCACTCTCAATAAACATACATAAATAAGTTATCAATCAAACGGTTAAACAAATTGAATCCACAACTTATGAAACGCAATTAGAAGTAATCAAATCAAAATGCAAGCATAAACATATATTTCGAATCACCCCCTAACCAAGGGGGGTTTAGTTCCTCATAACTTTGAAATCAAAGAAACACCTAAACATTCCAACAACTCAAACTTGAATTGTATGAACGTTTAGGCACTCTTCTCTTCCATTCCTCATACGTACAAAACAAAGAGAATTGAATTTAAACATTGAAATCAAAGAAACACCTAAACATTCCAACAACTCAAACTTGAATTGTATGAACGTTTAGGCACTCTTCTCTTCCTCGTTGTTGTAGCACAAGGTCTAAGGTGAGGTTTGGTGGTGTGAATGGTTTGGGGAGTGGTGTTTGGATTAATAGGGAAACTCACGGCACCAAGGGGGAAGTGTTTGTGGTATGTACAATGGATGAATTTCTGAAATGGAAGAGTGAATGAGAATGAAAATGTGTATGAATATGAATGTGAATTGTGGCTGCAATGGATGCTTATTTATAGGTGAAATGGGGGGAACATGACAGCTAGGTTATGATGATGAATGCATGTGCAAAGTTGGTTGAATGATTATGAGTGCATGTGGCTTGTTTTAGCATGTGGAATGGCTGGAATTGTGATGGGAAAGCCACGGCAATGATGGTGTTTTTCTGCTGAAAATGAATTAAAGGGTGCATGTGTTGATGATTTGTGGTGCAATGATGAATTAAAGGAATGCATGTGCAAGGATGGGCTGTTTTGTGTTGTTGGTGTGTGAATGGGAATGCAATCTGAAATGGGAGAGCATGTGGGTGGAAATGCATGTGGGTTAAAGTGGAATGACAGCTAGGTTGTGATGATGAATGAATGTGGCTGATTTAATGGAGGAACAAGTGCATGTGTGTTGATGTATATTTCCTTCCTAATGCTAGAATATATTTAGTATAAAGGCATAAGCAAGGGTGTCGAATCCACAGGGACTAATTGGACCTATGTAATTACTTGTTTTGCAAGAACTCTAAGAAATGAATCAAACTAAACAAACTAGGCAGATTTGGAAATGAATCAAACTAGTCTAAATAGACAGATTTGTTGTTGTAACTTGAAAGCATGAGAAAATGAAGTAAACACAAATAAATGAATCAACAACTAATGTAATGGGATAGTATCAATGGGGATGAAGCTAGGGATTCGGTTTCACCATTGCTCAACTAAGTCCATGTTTGTCAAGTTAGTTTGTACTCATTCATCTACCTATTTCTTGAGTTTGTTTCACTTGGATATGATCAACCATATGATGTGTGGATTTGATCAAATGTCTCTAATCATGAACCTAATTGTGATGTGCAACTTTGGTTCGTAATCAAGATTATGTAATGTACAAGAAACTTTCATAAAACCAAAGGGAATAACTCGGCAGGATGTGTGCTAAACACTCCCTTCATTCATTCACATATCTACCAAGATTATGCATGATGTGTGTTCTAATCTTGGCTACACAACTTTGTGATTAATTCAAATGATGATCAAACATTAAAATCAACACACAAAGTCACCATTAAAACAGAAAATGAAACAAGAAATAGATGGACAAACTGAGCATTCTAACTTAATTACATGGCAAACTTTGCAAGGTTACATCGAATCCCTAGAGGAAGATTAGTTACACTTCATGTTTACAAAGGTTTAACATAAAAATATAAAACATGAATGAACATAGAATTAATAAGAAGAAACCCTTGAAGCAAAACTGATGTTGAAGTCCTTGAAGAGTTCCTTGGTGTTGCTTCTCCAAATGTGGTGCGGATGAAGGTAGAATGGCTTGGTTGAATGGTTTCTGCCCTTGGGACAGAAAATGGACAGAGAATGGAGTGAAATGGGAGAGGTTATGGGTGTGTAATGTGGACTGAATGAAGAACAGTTTCTGTGAAAGGGAGAGAGTGTCGAATGCAATGGAATGGAGAGAATGTGCACCGAAGTGGAATGAATCTGGTGTGTGTAATGGAATGGTTGAATAAGAAAACTTGCGGACCCCTTCTTATGTCCAATGAGACTTGTTTTATCAAAAAGAATGTGTCTCCAACAATCAGATTGCATCTTGCATTTGTTTAACTCAGATGGCTAAGCATAAATCAGATGGAATGATGGGTTTCTGAGGTAGTGGACGCATGGCATGGACAAGGTCTGCAAGCATGTGGTTTGTTTAATCAAAATGCATGTGCCCTTGCTGCAACAAGTGAGTGGAACCTGCAAAGGTGAATTGGAGCACCAGAAAATGTTTATACAAATCTGGAAATGGGAAGAACACACGGCATGGACAAAGGGATGGGTTGGATTTCTGAAATGATGGCTGCAAGGAGTTACTTGTTTAATCACAATGCTTGTGAATTTCTGTAAAGATGAAGTGTAGAAATGTAATGGAGTGCACGGAATGGATGTTTGTGTTTGTTGGTGTCAAAATGGCTGAAATGAATTACGTGATGGAAATGGGATTGTGAGGAATCTGATTTGGTGCTAGAATTGCATCAAATGATGGGATGATATGGGAACACACGGCCAAGGTTGTGACATGCATGTGAATGCATGTTTTGATGTTGGAACCACATAGGTGACATCCATGTTTTTGCTTTGTTTAGAATCACCCAATATGGCCGAATTGCATCTCTTAACACTTCACATCTTTTCTGGAATGTTTTTACTTCATTTGCCTTCCCATTGATCCAAGTTCACCCTTGGCTGCACACTAACACCAAATAATGTAAAATGCAACTAGTTTAATCCAAAACAATCACAAAGACACCAAATAAGGAAGATATAAATGCATGCAAAATGTGACTTATCAAATACCCCCAAACCTGGTTTTTGCTAGTCCTCGAGCAAACTTAAAACTAAAACACACAAAACACAAACATCTAACTAAACCACTTTCGCTGGCTAAACGATTGCACTGAGCATGTGCAACAAGCCTTTGAACCCCTAGGTGTCCCTAGTTGGAGGAGTTGTGTCTCCTGAGGGTTTACAGTGATGAACCCACAAACATCTACAAAAACTGCAAACAAATTGGCTAAAACATGCTTTAAACAAACTAATAAGAACCAATGAGGATTTTGTCATTCATTCAACTCAAAAGATTGTCACTTCAAAGAATCGTATCAATTATAACGCATAAAGATATTTCTCCATGTCTTACAACTTTAAGGTCACCATACCCAAATGCTTAAGATAGAATTCGCCTCAACTCTACTCCTCACAGAATTCACTCAAATTTTCACTCAGATCCTAAGGTTTTAATCTCTCCACAACCATATATGAGTGAAATTATGCAAAGGGAATCAAAATTCTCACATATGAAATCTGAAATGAAAGCACAATTTCTGAGTAGATCTCATGAAATGAATCAAATGCTAAGAATATAGATAACACATACACTTACCATCACATCATGAATACATCCTCAATGATCAGCTAGGTCTTTCTCAGGGTTGTAATGCAAGGCTTAGGGTATAGGTTACGAGAGAAGTGATATGAAATACTAGAGCTTGGGGCATACCAACGTGTTCTTGAGGATCATACTCTTCACTTGCATTTGTTTTCTTTCTTCTTTGTTTTTGGCATCCAGGCCCTATGTCTTATAATGAGGAGATTTGGAACTTGTATCCATTTTAATTCTCTTTTTTTTTTTTTTTTTTTATAACTTTTTTTAGAAGCATCTTCAACATAGGTGCCCTCGGTACATGCCACAATCTTGTTCTAAGCTCAATTTACCTTTAGTCTTCATCACCTTGGTATTCCCCAAACTATAAGGTATGGCTTGTAATGGGCTAGAATGGGTAGAGTATGGTGTTGGTGATGAAAGAGTTAAGCTAAAGTGTTTGGCTGCAACGAGGGTGAATGGAGCACACAAATGGGTAGGATTTAAGCCTTTTAGTAGTTAAACATGCATAGCCTAACATCATCTCATTGAGTTCATTCATGAATGATACTAAATACATGGTATCTGCAAAGGAGAATGATTCTTAGCATCCAAACGAAATAGAAGTAATGAGATCATTTAAAGTGAAAATGAAAGAAAAAGATAGGAGTAGAAACACTTTAAACCCTCTCAAAGAAGCAATTAGGCTCAAAATAACTCACCAGGGTAGTCTCCACTATTCTTCTTCCAGAATTTGAGTATGGTACCTCTATCATCATAATTTCAAGAGTTATAGCTTTATAAATGACAACAAGATGCAACTCTTTTCCATAGCAACCCAATCGTTTGTTTTCAAACATAGTCCTCATATACATTCGTATTAGCATGCAAAAACACTCTTAACCGAAACTAACACATAAAACAAACACAAAACACAAACCTTCCATCCCACACCCCCAAACCTAACCTAAGCATTGTCCTCGATGCTTAAAATTGTATGCAAGGTAAATAGGCAAAGAATATGGAATGGAAATAACATAAACACAAAATAAGGAAAGAACACAAACCACACTAGGTTGCCTCCTAGCAAGCGCTTTATTTAATGTCTAGGCAAGACATGGTAGCTTGTTCATGGTGTGGTAAACTCAAGAAAATCTACAACTTGATACACTGGCTCTTCCTCCACTTTCTCCAAGTACGGTTTCAATCGCTGCCCATTGACTTTAAAAGAAGTGCCATTCTTCATGTTCTCTATCTCCACAGTTCCATGGGGAAATGTTTGCAGCACTTTGAATGGTCCCACCCACCTAGACTTCAGTTTTCCTGGAAAAAGTCTCAAACGTGAGTCATACAAAAGTACCTTCATACCTTGGTGAAACTCCTTCCTTAGGATGGCCTTGTCATGATAGAGCTTAGTCCGTTCCTTGTAGATTTTGGCATTCTCATATGCCTCATTTCTAAGCTCTTCTAACTCATTAAATTGGAGCTTCCTTGCTACTCCAGCATCCTTGTAATCAAAGTTGAACTTCTTGATGGCCCAATATGCACGGTGTTCAAGCTCCATTGGCAAATGACAAGCTTTCCCAAACACAAGGCGATAAGGACTCATGCCAATGGGGGTCTTGTATGCTGTTCTATATGCCCATAGTGCATCATTTAACCTCAATGACCAATCCTTCCTTGTAGGGCTCACAGTCTTCATCAAAATGTTCTTGATCTCCCTATTGCTAATCTCCACTTGTCCTGAGGTTTGAGGATGGTACGGGGTTGCCACTTTGTGGTTGATGTTGTACTTCTTCATCAAGGATTCAAAAGGTTTGTTGCAGAAATGGCTGCCACCATCACTAATAATAGCTCTTGGGGTTCCAAACCTACAAAAAATCACATCTTTAAGAAAATTCAACACAACCTTATGATCATTAGTTCTTGTAGCAATGGCTTCAACCCATTTGGATACGTAATCCACTGCCACTAATATGTATAAGTAGCCAAAAGAGGATGGAAATGGTCCCATGAAGTCGATTCCCCAAACATCAAAGAGTTCCACCACCAAAATGTTGTTCAATGGCATCTCATTTCTTCGGCTAATGTTCCCCATTTTCTGGCACCTATCACACTTAGAACAAAAATCAAAAGCATCTTTGAATAAAGTAGGCCAAAAGAAACCAGATTGTAAAACCTTTAGAGATGTCTTTTTGGCACCAAAATGTCCTCCACATGCCAATGTATGGCTAAATGTTAGAATGCTTTGTTGCTCACTCTCTGGGACACATCTCCTAATGATTTGATCAGGGCAATATTTAAACAAATATGGTTCGTCCCAAACGTAGTGCTTTACCATGGCAAGGAACTTCTTTCTTTCCTGAAAAGAAAGTTCATTTCTCATTATACCACAAGCAAGATAATTAACAAAATCCGCATACCATGGTTCTTGTTTTTGAACAACAAGGAGTTGTTCATCTGGAAATGATTCATTTAGGGGCAAAGGTTGTCCAACTCCATGGTTTTCATTAAGCCTGGACAAATGGTCAGCCACAACATTATCACTGCCCTTCTTATCTCGAATTTCCAAGTCAAACTCTTGTAGTAAGAGTATCCATCTAATCAAGCGTGGTTTAGCATCCTTCTTTGTCATCAAGTACCTAAGGGCTGCATGATCAGAAAACACAATAACTTTAGATCCCACAAGATATGACCTAAACTTTTCTAAGGCAAAAACAACAGCAAGCAACTCCTTTTCAGTTGTGGTATAGTTAAGTTGAGCATCATGCAGAGTCCGGCTTGCATAGTAGATGACATGTGGAAGCTTGTTCACCCTTTGCCCTAAAACTGCACCAATAGCATAGTCAGAGGCATCACACATTAATTCAAAAGGTAACGACCAATCTGGTGCCATAATAATAGGGGCCGAGGTTAGTTCATATTTCAAAGCATTGAATGCATCCATACAAGCCTTATCAAAATGAAATACAACATCTTTAGCTAACAGATTGCATAATGGACGAGTGATCATTGAAAAGTTCTTAATGAAACGACGATAAAAACCCGCATGGCCCAAAAAACTTCTTACTCCCTTCACAGTGGTGGGGGCTACCATATTGGTGATGACGTCAATTTTGGCTTTGTCCACCTCCATTCCTTTGCTAGAGATTACATGTCCTAACACAATTCCTTGTTTCACCATAAATTGGCACTTTTCCCAATTGAGAACCAAATTTGTTTCCTGACATCTTTGAAGTACTAAAGAAAGATGGTTAAGACATTCATCAAAAGAGGAACCAAACACTAAGAAGTCATCCATAAATACCTCAATGAATCTTTCTACCATGTCAGAAAAGATGGCCAACATGCATCTTTGGAATGTTGCTGGAGCATTGCAAAGTCCAAAAGGCATTCTCCTGTATGCAAATGTGCCAAAGGGGCAAGTAAAGGTTGTTTTCTCTTGATCTTCCGGAGCGATTGCAAATTGATTGTAACCTGAGTATCCATCCAGAAAACAATAGTGTGAGTAACCTGCCAATCTCTCAAGCATTTGATCTATGAAAGGCATAGGAAAGTAATCTTTTCTAGTGCTAGAATTCAACTTCCTGTAATCGGTGCAAACGCGCCAACTGGCCGTGGGCTTTGTGGGCACAAGCTCATTGTTTTCATTCCTTATCACAGTGATTCCCACCTTCTTAGGCACCACCTGAATAGCACTCACCCATTTGCTATCAGAAATGGGATATATGATCCCCACATCTAACAATTTCAACACCTCATTCCTAACAACCTCCTTCATGTGTGGATTGAGTCTTCTTTGTGGCTCACGGGTTGACTTTGCCCCTTCCTCCAAAAGAATCCTATGCATGCACATGGTAGGGCTTATTCCCTTGATATCTGCAATAGACCAACCAAAAACCAATTTGAACTCTTTTAACACCCTAATTAGTTTATCTTCTTCATTTGGGGTGAGGTCAGAAGCTATGATAACTGGAAGAGTTTCAAATTCAGCTAGATATGCATATTTTAGATGTGGTGGAAGTGGTTTAAGTTCAAGTTTTGGTGCCTTAACAATGGAAGGAGTTAGATGTGACATTGATGATTCTAAAGGCTCTAAAAGAGGTGAAACATTCAAAGGATACAATGCTAATGCTTCCAAGGCAGCTACTTCTTCCATGAGTGCATCTTCTTCATCAAACTCATCTTGAGATTGACTCAAAACAGTTTGTAATGGGTCATTCGATTGTGCCTGCAAGAACTTAGAGAATACAAGTGAATCAAGCACATCAATGGCATAACAATCAAGAGATGAAGAAGGATGAGCAAGAGATTCAAACACTTTGAATTGAACTGTCTCTCCTAACACTGTCATAGTGAGGAGTCCATTTTGCACATCAATGATGGTCTTGGCCGTGGCCATGAAGGGTCTCCCAAGCAATATAGACAACTCACGATCATGTATAGGAGCTTCTTCCATGTCCAACACTACAAAATCTGCAGGCAATATTAGTTTATCAACTTGAACTAGGATATCTTCTACTATACCTCTTGGATATTTAACTGATCTGTCTGCAAGTTGTAATGAAATGGTGGTGGTTTTCAAATCTCCCAAACCTAGTTGAAGGTACACTGAATAAGGCATTAAGTTGATGCTAGCACCCAAATCAAGCATTGCCTTCTCTACTTTCTTGTCCCCTATGGTGATGTTGATAGAGAAACTGCCTGGATCCTTGAGCTTTGGTGGAAGTTTTCTTTGCAAAACTGCACTCACATTCTCAGACACCACTACCTTCTCATGTGGTCCATACTTCCTTTTGTAACTGTTTAACTCCTTGAAGAACTTCCCATATGCCGGCATGTTCCTAATGACATCAAGCAAAGGTAAGTTAACATTCACTTTGCTTAGTATATCAAAAATTTCTTTGAATGACTTATCCTGCTTGCTCTTGGCAAGTCTTCCAGGGAATGGTATTGGTGGAGTGTATGGTTTCTCGGCCTTGTGAAGATTTGGTGCTTCTAGTGAGGAAGTGGCATGGCTTGGTTCCTCAATTGATTTCTCATTGTCTCTTTGAGTGACACCTGCATTCACATGATCATATTCATTAGTAACTTCATTGTCAACTCTATTATCAATAACCTTACCACTTCTAAGTGTAGTGATTGCTTTGGCTTGCTCTTGGTTCATTTGGAGTATCACGGGTTGGCTTGGAAACTTCCCAACCTCTCTTTGGTTCAAGGCATCTGCAATCTGCCCCAATTGTGTCTCCATTTTGGTTAGGGCGGCTGAATGTTGTTGGAGAGTGCTATTTGTGGAATGTTGGAATTGCAAAGTGTTTTGGGCTAACAACTTAACCGTATCCTCAAGGGTAGTGGCAGGTTTTGGTTGGAAAGTTTGGAATTGATTGTTGTTCTTCCATGAAAGGTTGGGATGGTCTCTCCAACTCGGGTTATATGTATTGGAATACATATCATTCCTTGGTCTTTGATTGTAAGAATTCATTAGGTTCACTTGCTCTTGAACATACTCGGGATAAGCCTCCCTAGATGGACATTGGTGAGTAGGATGGCTTGGTATGTTGCAAATGGCACACACTTCATTTGCTTTTGGCACCATGTTGAGCACGGATTCAAGCTTCCTTTCTAGGTTAGCTACCTGCAACAAAAGCTCATGATTAGAACTTGTTTCATAGACTCCAACTTTCTTACCCCTTAAATCTTTGTGTTGAGCATTAGACCCCAACATCTCATAAATGTTATATGACTCTTGAGCATTCTTTTTCTTCAATGCTCCACCTGCTGCATTATCAACAGTTGATTGACAAGTTTGGGTTAGTCCATCATAGAAAATTTGCATTTGTAAGTGAAAAGGTAACCCATGGTGTGGACATTGTATCAAGAGGCCTTTAAAACGCTCCCAACACTCATTGAAAGGTTCTCCATCATCTTGTTTGAAGTTGAAGATTTGTCCCCTTAATGTGGCTGTCTTTTGAGTGGAAAAGAACTTCTCCAAGAACTTCTTAGCCACGGCATCCCATGTAGTGAGGGAACCTGGTGTTAGAGTCATCAACCAACTCTTGGCCTTATCTTTCAAGGTGTAAGGAAACACTCTCATCCTCAAATTTGCTTCACTTACTCCCTGCAAAGGTAAACCACTCACAACATTGTAAAACTCTTTAATATGAGCTAAAGGGTCTTCATTAGGTAAGCCATAAAATGAAGGAAACATATGGAAATGTGAAGATTTGAGATCATAGTTTCTAGCTTCTGTGGGCAGCAAGATGCATGAAGGTGAATTTGGTATGATTGGTTGAGCAAAGTCCTCCAAACCTCGAAGCTCATCTTCATTGCCCGCCATCTCTTCCTCTCTTTCCCAATTAAATTGCTCAGATTCTTTACTTGTTGAACTAGGTGAATTCCCTTCCTCTTCCTCACGGATAAAGGATGAACTTGATGGCACAAAGTTGTCCAAAGTGTGGCCCTTCAACCGTTCAATTCTTTGGCCTAACTCAACAAGTCTATTTGACATATACTACCTGAAATAAAATACACAAGTGTGAATGAAAATCAACTAGCAAACAACAATGAAATGAATACAAATAAACTTAAAAACGTTTGAAAGGACTCAAGGGACTCAAAACAGATTCACAAGACTCAAAACAAGCTAAAAACTCTCAAAACTGCCTAAAAACACAAACTGGGCAGTTTTGACACTAAACTCAATTTTGGACGAAAATTAGGTTTGAGCTTGACTCAAAATGCTTCAAAACACAAGATAAGACAGATTCTAAGCCTAAAACTTAACAAAATAAGGGGAGAAATTGTATTTGGACGAAATGTAATCAAATGGACAGATTATAACGAAAACAGATTGTAAAGCAAGTTGATGTAAACCAATGGATAATGGAATGGTAAGGGATTCTTCTCTACACACGAAATGTATGCAACTTAAATCAACTTCCAGTTATCGATTTGACAAGTTAAGAACCTTGACACTAATCAAAATAGCAAACAAGCAAACAAGCAATTACAAGGGACTGAAATCAGTCCCCGGCAGCGGCGCCATTTTTGTTGATGTATATTTCCTTCCTAATGCTAGAATATATTTAGTATAATGGCATAAGCAAGGGTGTCGAATCCACAGGGACTAATTGGACCTATGTAATTACTTGTTTTGCAAGAACTCTAAGAAATGAATCAAACTAAACAAACTAGGCAGATTTGGAAATGAATCAAACTAGTCTAAATAGACAGATTTGTTGTTGTAACTTGAAAGCATGAGAAAATGAAGTAAACACAAATAAATGAATCAACAACTAATGTAATGGGATAGTATCAATGGGGATGAAGCTAGGGATTCGGTTTCACCATTGCTCAACTAAGTCCATGTTTGTCAAGTTAGTTTGTACTCATTCATCTACCTATTTCTTGAGTTTGTTTCACTTGGATATGATCAACCATATGATGTGTGGATTTGATCAAATGTCTCTAATCTGATTGTGATGTGCAACTTTGGTTCGTAATCAAGATTATGTAATGTACAAGAAACTTTCATAAAACCAAAGGGAATAACTCGGCAGGATGTGTGCTAAACACTCCCTTCATTCATTCACATATCTACCAAGATTATGCATGATGTGTGTTCTAATCTTGGCTACACAACTTTGTGATTAATTCAAATGATGATCAAACATTAAAATCAACACACAAAGTCACCATTAAAACAGAAAATGAAACAAGAAATAGATGGACAAACTGAGCATTCTAACTTAATTACATGGCAAACTTTGCAAGGTTACATCGAATCCCTAGAGGAAGATTAGTTACACTTCATGTTTACAAAGGTTTAACATAAAAATATAAAACATGAATGAACATAGAATTAACAAGAAGAAACCCTTGAAGCAAAACTGATGTTGAAGTCCTTGAAGAGTTCCTTGGTGTTGCTTCTCCAAATGTGGTGCGGATGAAGGTAGAATGTCTTGGTTGAATGGTTTCTGCCCTTGGGACAGAAAATGGACAGAGAATGGAGTGAAATGGGAGAGGTTATGGGTGTGTAATGTGGACTGAATGAAGAACAGTTTCTGTGAAAGGGAGAGAGTGTCGAATGCAATGGAATGGAGAGAATGTGCACCGAAGTGGAATGAATCTGGTGTGTGTAATGGAATGGTTGAATAAGAAAACTTGCGGACCCCTTCTTATGTCCAATGAGACTTGTTTTATCAAAAAGAATGTGTCTCCAACAATCAGATTGCATCTTGCATTTGTTTAACTCAGATGGCTGAGCATAAATCAGATGGAATGATGGGTTTCTGAGGTAGTGGACGCATGGCATGGACAAGGTCTGCAAGCATGTGGTTTGTTTAATCAAAATGCATGTGCCCTTGCTGCAACAAGTGAGTGGAACCTGCAAAGGTGAATTGGAGCACCAGAAAATGTTTATACAAATCTGGAAATGGGAAGAACACACGGCATGGACAAAGGGATGGGTTGGATTTCTGAAATGATGGCTGCAAGGAGTTACTTGTTTAATCACAATGCATGTGAATTTCTGTAAAGATGAAGTGTAGAAATGTAATGGAGTGCACGGAATGGATGTTTGTGTTTGTTGGTGTCAAAATGGCTGAAATGAATTACGTGATGGAAATGGGATTGTGAGGAATCTGATTTGGTGCTAGAATTGCATCAAATGATGGGATGATATGGGAACACACGGCCAAGGTTGTGACATGCATGTGAATGCATGTTTTGATGTTGGAACCACATAGGTGACATCCATGTTTTTGCTTTGTTTAGAATCACCCAATATGGCCGAATTGCATCTCTTAACACTTCACATCTTTTCTGGAATGTTTTTACTTCATTTGCCTTCCCATTGATCCAAGTTCACCCTTGGCTGCACACTAACACCAAATAATGTAAAATGCAACTAGTTTAATCCAAAACAATCACAAAGACACCAAATAAGGAAGATATAAATGCATGCAAAATGTGACTTATCAATGTGCACGGTTTTGGTTGGAATGCAAGGGAATGCAATCTGAAATGGGAGAGATAAGTGATAAGTGTATGGTTATGATAAGTGATAAGTGTATGGATATGTGGTTTATGATAAGTGATAAGTGATAAGTGATAAGTGATATGATATGTGGTTATGATATGTGGTGAATGATAAGTGATAAGTGGTGATGATAAGTAATGATATGTGGGAGTGTGGCTGAAATGAAAGAGTGGAATGTTGGAATGTTATGCATGGCTAAGGATATAGGAAAGGTTTAAATGTCCTAAAACTAAAGGGACAAGGTTCCAACACTTTGGTCTTCAATTAGGTCTTCAATTTCGTCCAACACTTTGGCTCCAAGCATAAGCTATCCATCCTTAGCCCAAAAGTGCTCCAAAAGTCTCCAAAATGCATCTTTTTGCTCCTTTAGCCCTTTGGACCTACAAACACACGAAAATAGCTTAAAGTACTAAAATAACTAAAGAAACATAACGTAAATGCACGAGAACAAGCCATTTAAGTCGCATGAATATGCTCCTATCAAGTATCTCGAATAACCATCAAGAAAACAATAAAAAGAATGATCGGCTAACCTTTCAAGCATTTGATCAATGAATGGCAAAGGGAAGTGATCTTTCCTTGTGGTGGCGTTGAGCTTCCTATAGTCAATGCACACTCTCCAACCTGTTTGGATACGGGTTGGCACAAGCTCATTCTCGGCATTCTTCACCACAGTCACTCCAGATTTCTTTGGCACAACTTGAACCGGTGAAACCCAACGGCTATACGAGATAGGATAGATCACCCCACAATCAAGAAGCTTGATAATCTCATTTTTCACAACTTCCATCATTGGAGGGTTGAGCCCCCGTTGAGCCTCTCTAGTTGGTTTAGCCCCCTCCTCTAGAAGTATGCGATGCATGCAAGTTGTAGGACTAAGACCCTTGATGTCGGCCAAGGTCCATCCTATGGCCGTTTTGTGCTCTTTCAACACCCGAATCAATTTCTCCTCCTCCATTGACGTGAGGGATGAGGAAACTATGACGGGCAACGTCTCATTTTCTCCCAAATAGACATACTTCAAATGATCCGGCAATGGTTTAAGCTCAAGAATGGGTGCCTGAATCACTGAAGGTAACAACTTAGTAGAAACAGGAATTGGAATTGGGTTTGGAGGCTTACCAAAGTGTTGTGGCAACTACTCAAGGGCAACAACCATCTCGGCCTCATCTTCACATGTAGGCATGGCATGGAATTCCACATGCATGCCGTGGCTTTTATCCTCTCCTGCCCCTTCGTTTTTAAGTCCCATTCCTTTAGTAATGGTCATTTCAAGGGGGTCCCTCTCCAAGGAGTCAAGATAATCCTGCACCAATGAATCAAATATATCAATAGAAAAACAAGAATGATCATCTTTAGGATATTTTATAGTTTCAGAAAGATTGAAATCAATAACTTCCCCATCAAATTCCGTTGTTAATGTCCCCTTGAACACGTCTATCTTGGTGCGGGCCGTTTTCATGAAAGGTTTCCCAAGGAGGATCGGCAATGGTGTAGAATGGGCCGAATCTTCCATGTCAAGCACATAAAAGTCCACTGGGAAAATCAAATTGTTAACCTGCACCAAAACATCTTCCAAAACTCCTTTTGGATATACATTAGAACGATCAGCTAATTGAATAATCACACCATCATTTTTAAGCTCTCCTAAGTTCATAGATGCATAAATTAAATAAGGCATGACATTAATTGACGCTCCTAAGTCTAACATAGCATGTTCAAACTTAGTGTCTCCAATAACACAAGGAATCGTAAAACTACCCGGATCTTTGCATTTAGGTGGTAGTTTCCTTTGTAGCACTGCAGACACATTCTCACTTACCTGGACCAACTCCTTGTTTGAAATCCTCTTCCTCGTTGTGCAAAGCTCTTTTAAGAACTTGGCATACTTAGGAACTTGCTTGATTGCATCAAGGAGCGGAATGTTGACTTGAAGTTTCGTAAAGGTTTCCAAAATGTCCTTTTCACTCTCCTCCTTCTTTGATTGCCTAAACCTACTAGGAAAGGGCACGTTTAGTGGAATAGAACTTGACAAAGTCGAATTTGGACTTACCTTATGATAGGAGCATATTCATGCGACTTAATTAGCTTGTTCTCGTGCATTTATGTTGTGTTTCCTTAGTTATTTTAGTGTTTAAAGTCACTTTTGTGTATTTTCAGATTATAAGGCCAAAGTGTGCAAGAAGATGCAAATTGGAGTCTTTTGGAGCAAAAGAGGAATGAATGAGTTGAAGACTTGAAGAAACGATGAATTCCTACTCCAACGATGAATTCCTACTTCAATGAGGATTCCTACTCCAACAAGGTTTCCTACTTGAAGTAGGAAAGTTAACCCTAGGTTTCCCGTTTTGGTAACCTTTCCTAATCTAAACGTCCGTATTTTCTAGCCACTTTGAAGGCCTTGTAGGCACTTTAGGACATAAAACAAAGGCCCTAGGCCCCTTAAACCCCTTTGCCGTGCCTTAACCCTTCTTCCCTTCCCTTGCCGTGCAAGGGGGGGCAATTTTGTCCTAGGTTTGCACTTAAAACACATGCTCCTAACCTAATTTAAAACCCTAGCCGCACCTTGTAGCCATTCCCTTTTAATTTCTGATTTTATTTCCTAATTTTAAAAGCGTTTGATTTAATTTTAATAAGCTAGGGTTTTATTTCTGAAACCATATATATTTTAAACCCCTAGCCGCACCCTAGTCTCTCCTCCTTTCATTCAATTTTCATTCTTTTCATCAGCCACATTCTCTCCCACCTTTGCCGCAGCCACCATCACCCAAAACCCTTCAATCCGTAGCTTCTCCATCCCTTCCAGCCACTTCCCTTCTCTGCCGCAGCCACTCCACCCTTCCTCCACCATTCCATACACCATCCACACCTCCATACATCACCCCACCACCTTGCCGCACCACCATCTCCCCATAAACCCATCCCTAAACCAGAAAATCATCCAAACTCACCATAAACCTTCTCTGCCGCAACAAGAGGAAAGGAGAAAGAGGACTTTAAAACGTGCAGAAATTCAAGTGGATTCCTTGGGCGTTTTAGGTGTAATCAATCTTTTGTTCTTTATGTTTAATTTCAATTTTGTTTCTCTTTCTATCAACATGAGAGGCTAAATCCCTAGTTAGCTAGGGGGTGATTCGAAACCATGTTTATGCTTGCAATACGAATTGATTACCTTTGGTTGGAATTTCATGCGTTGTGGATTCAATTCGTTTAACTGTTTGATTGATAACTGTTTGGGTCCAAAATATTATTGTTGGGCCGAGCAGCAGGATGTGCTCGGCCCAAGGTGATGATAAACACTATGGGCCGAATAATAAATCCCGGACCAGTTGGCAGGGTCGGCCAAATCTTATCCTAAGAGGTCCGGATGAATAGGAGAGGTCGAGGAAGTCCTAGTACGACCAGGAGTCTCGACCGGCAAGGAATAAAGCTTCGAAAAAAGGGAAAGTTCAGAATCCCAGTGAGAGTAGGTTTGTTCGAGTTAGAATCAAAATGGTACAAGGACTCCCAATCCAAATCAAAATACGAATTGGTTTCAAGGAATGGGGTACTATAAATACAAGAAATCATGCAACAGAAAAGGACCTTCACAATCAGCATACAATTGCCCTGCGCAAAACCTCTCAAACACCTTGAGATTTTTCCTTTTCTTTTTCCCGCCGACACACCTTCAGTTTGGATAAACAGCACTGTGGAAGCACCCGGCGAGCATCTTCAGTTTGGATAAACAGCACTGCTGCCGCAGAATCAGCCGACCGAGAAGCACCTTCAGTTTGGATAAACAGCACTGCGTCGAGGTCGACCGGTTATCTATCTAAGTCTCGGCCGAGAAGGGTTTTCCAACCTTTATTGGCAGAGGTCATCTTGCTAGCCTTTTCGGCGTAGTCAGGTGTTACGAATCGCATTGCTCGGCGTACAAGACGCCGAGTTATTTTATGATTGGATACTCACAAGTAGGTTTCAGGGTTCGGCATTCCGACGGCCGAACTACGTTTACCATCAAGACATACATCACGTTCGAGTACCTGTGACCATACAGTTTGATCTCGATTCGACGTGCTTATACTCTTACGAATATAATCACGGTGACCGAATCGGGCTCCGACGATTATTGAACTCCGCAGAATTAGCAGCCTTGTCTTCAGGCTGTAGAACTCAGAGACCGAGAGCGTTCCTTCCTCGGTTGCAATCGCAAGATACAGAAGTCAACGACGCGCTCCAAGCGACATCAACAAATTTTACTCCTCGGCCGAGCTCGGCCGATGAGTTGGCACGCCCCGCATTCAACCGAAGGACGTAGTTAGCTTACTAGTTACTCGGCCTGCGCGCCACGTAGGTTTTGTAATTTTTAGGGTCAACATTTTGGCACGCCCAGTGGGACCTTTATGCTAAACCTTCGGAGTTCATGACCATTGAGACACGGTCTACGAAGTAGAAAACAACCATGGGAAAGTCAACGACTGACTTGCCAGTGCAAGGCCTTGGGCAGGATTTGCACTCTACAAAAAATCCGATCATAGTTGCGCCGCCCGAGGCCACAAGTGTAACACGCCGAGAGAATGAAGTCTGTCTCGGCGGGCAACCTTACAACCCCGCAGTCCGGAATCAAACAGCTGGAATGTTCATGGAAGGGATTGTGGAAGATTGTGATGACGATGGTGGGGAAGGTTCCGATCCACCAACTAGGACATTCCTTCGGAGACGACTGGATGAACAATATCGTCAGGTCGAGCAGTCGATTGGTCGGAAGATGAATGATTTGCTAGACGCAATACGTAGTAACAACGATACACAGACCAGAATGCTTAAACTACTGGTTAGTAAAGCCTTCGAAGATGGCCAAGTTGGCCAACCTCGGCAGCTCCCGACGAATGTGCCTATACCAGCCGAGAGAGGGTCCGCTCGGCCGCAACCAGTTCCCTTAGAAAGAAGAGGACCAGGAAATAGATCCGAGGGACCGATCCAGGGAGAAGAAGTCGCTTCCATAAACGTGACCGAAGTCCAGAGAATGATTGATTCGGCCTTAAAGAAAGGGCCGAAGTTTCCAAAATTCATTCACCCATACCCGGCTTATGTGGAAAGGTTTGAATACCCACGAGGATTTAAGATCCCCGATTTCAGCCTCTTCGCCGGGGAATCATCTTTATCCTCACTAGAACATGTGGCTCGGTTCACAGCGCAGTGTGGGGACGTCAATAGCGATTTCTACAAACTACGGCTGTTTAACTTTTCACTAACAGGCTCAGCTTTCGCCTGGTACATTAATCTTCCACCCAACTCCGTACAGAGTTGGGAAGAGTTGGTCGAAAAGTTCCATGAACAATTCTATCGGCCAGGGATGGAGATGTCCGTATCATCGTTGGCCAGGATGGCTCAAGCATCTGACGAATCTCCAATGGAATACCTAACAAGGTTTAAGTCGGCCAGGAATTGGTGCCGAGTACCACTCCCCGAGGTGGAGTTCGTCAGGATCGCCCTTAACGGATTAGACGTGGAGTACAAAAAGAAGTTTCTGGGCGCAAATATTCGGGATATGTACGAACTTGCTCAACACGTCGAACAATATGAGTATCTGCTCCGAGAAGAAAAGATATCCAAGTCACCATCCCGGGGGACGTTGTATAAGAACCCCACGGTGAGCTATGCATCGGCCGAAAGTGAAGACCCTCAGTATGTTAGTGTGGATGCGGCCGAGATAATAATAGACAAACCTTATGTTTGCAAGGCTTTGGCGCAAGTAAATACCAAAGACGCCAAAACCCGTTTGACCGCCGAGGAAACGGGTAAGTCATCAAAAGTATACACTTTTGATATCACCAAAGTTGACGCAATTTTCGATCAGTTATTGGCAACAAAAATCATCAAGCTTCGGCCGGGGCATATTATCCCTAAGGCCGATGAATTAAAAGGAAAGATATACTGCAAGTATCATAATTCTAATAAGCATGCAACCAATAATTGTTTTGTGTTCCGGGACACAATTCAAAGCTGGATCGAAAAAGGAAAGTTGAAATTCCCGGAAAAGATGGCGGTCGACGTTAATCCTTTCCCTTCAACAACGATTGGTATGGTGGATGCTCACCTTCCTAAAAACAAAGGGAAGGCCGAATATGTCCCGGTGCAGCATATCCGTCAACAAAATGGTCGAACAAGACTAAAGCTTGATATATTCTCAAATGCACCACCAACGGAACAATCGGTGCGACCCGCCGATGAGCCGATGACAAGGTCAAAATCCGACGAAACTTGTGGATCGAAGGTTTTATGTGACCATTGTAAAACACCAGTCGAACCTGGGAAGAAATCTTCAACACCACCCACGGCCCCTACAACATCATCAAAGGGATTAGGTCCACGACGTCAAGTGTTTGATCGACTCGGCCCACAAGTACAGACGAAAGACCAGACCTCGGTCAGGTGGCGTCTTGATTTCGACGCACCTTTCTATAATGAGGATTATTACTCGCGCAATGCCAACAGTTCGGGATTACCAGCCGATCGCAAAACTTTCAAACCACCAAGGACATCGGATCAACGCTGGTACAGTTACAATTCTCCGACTGGTTTGTATACGGCGCTGTCCAAATCCCAAAAACGTCATCGTCAACGGATAGATTGCATGACTCGGCGACGAGAAGCGCAGGCCAGCCCGGCCAACCAATGGCAACCAAAAAAGGCCGTGGAAGATAGTAGCGAACGGCCAACCCCGACTATCATGACCGAGTTAGCCGAAGGGAAGAAAGTAGCGGATGCTGATTTCGAAACCACCATTGAGGAGGCTGAGAAACGTATTAAGATCCTTCTCCGGCCCCTCGGCGCAAAAAATTGCCGGTGAAATGAATGTTCGGGCACCTGACATTTAATAGTTTTTTTTTTGAGAAAAACATGTAACAAAAAATCAACACAACAAAAAGCGAGACTTACAAAGGCCGAAGAAACTTCCTGTGGAGGAATGGGAGGGTCTTCGTCCTACGGGTGGATCGGTGACTCGGCCGTGGCCTCAGGATCGACCATGGGTCTCTTGCCACGATCCGCCGCAGTAGGACGTGGTCGAGCGATCGCCTCGACTACAGGATGAGGATGGACGGGAGGAGAGTTGACTGGCCGACGGCGGCGTTGCAACGGGACTTCGTCACTTTCGCTCTCGACATCCTGTACAAAAAGAGAACAGTTAGCATTACGACCAGAGACCTAAAGAAACAAGTGGAAGCCGAATTATACCTCCAAAACGACTGTTGGAGTTGAGGGTGCTTCGGCAGGCGCAGCCAACGTCCCCATTTCAGGTGCCACGACCGGCTCCGAAGCAGGGGCTGGTGCGGCGATGGGATTGGCCGTGGGCTCAAGAGGAGAGCCGGCAGGAGCAGGCGTCCCAGTAGTATCACTAGGAACGACATGAATCTCCCGGTCGCCCTTCTTCGCCAATTTCTTGACGCGCTTAGAAGGGCGAGGGGCATCATCCTCCCGCTCGGCCTCTCGATGGGGGCGCTTGGAAGGGACCGTCCGCTCGGTGACAAGGGTCCTCTTCTTGGGCACCAGCTTCTTCGTCCTTGCCACCGCGGCGACCACTTCGACCGTCTTCGACCCACGACCCCCTGAAGAGCAAAGTAATTAATAACAGAGAATAAATAAAACAAAAAAGAGGAAAGAAACGGAAAAACTACCTTGGGCCGACTCCTTGGGTTGGGTCGAGGATGTTGACCAGGGACGGTCGCCGAAGATCTTCCTCACCAGATCTTCGGCCGGGGGGCCAAAGAAGTCGCCGGTATACTCCTCCCACCAGTCCCCGAAGGTATCGGTTCCCAAAGATTCAGGAACCGTCGGCCGAAGCTGATAGGAGCATATTCATGCGACTTAATTAGCTTGTTCTCGTGCATTTATGTTGTGTTTACTTAGCTATTTTAGTGTTTAAGGCTACTTTTGTGTATTTTCAGATTATAAGGCCAAAGTGTGCAAGAAGATGCAAATTGGAGTCTTTTGGAGCGAAAGAGGAATGAACGAGTTGAAGACTTGAAGAAACGATGAATTCCTACTCTAACAAGGTTTCCTACTTGATGTAGGAAAGTAAACCCTAGGGTTTCCACCATTTAGCCGCACCTTAGGGACCTATTATTATTTTTCTTTTCATATTTTTTCAGCAACAAAAACTAAGCAGCCACCACCACCTATAGCCATTCAATCCGTAGCCTTCCATTTTATTTTTCATTTTTTTAAACCATTCAGCTACAAAACCTAATTCCTTTATCTAAGCCGTAGCTTTCCCCCTCCAATCACGCAGCCACCCTTCCATAATTTTTCCCCATCACCCGTGCATTCCATAATCATTAACCTTTTTACTCCCAAAAACCCGTGCATCCATTCTCCATAATTCATGCAGCCGCATCACCCATTCACCTTCTCTCCATCACAGCCGCAACCAATCCAACCCTAATTCAATCATCCACATCCTTGCAGCCACCTTTACACCCAGATTCCATAATCATTCCAGCCGCACTTCCTCCCCACCAATTTCAGCAACCATCCAACACAGCCGCACCTTTCCTCCACCCTCGCAGCCACCTTACACACCCTCCACAACCATTGCCGCACCACCAAACCTCCATAAACCCATTCCCAAACCAGAAAAACATCCAAAACTCACCTAGACTATCATTGCCGCAGCGAGGAGAAGAAGAAGGAGGGCTTAGACGCGCAGAAATTCAAGTGGATTCGTTGTGCGGTCTAGGTGTAATCAATCCTTTGTTCTTTATGTTTAAATTCAATTTTATTTTTCTTGTTGTGAACATGAGAGGCTAAACCCTTATTTAGCTAGGGGGTGATTCGAAACCATGTTTATGCTTGCAATACAATTTAGAAGGGCGCCAAGTATTGAGGCCTGGAATGCTCTAGCTCCGATGCCTCCCGCTCCGATGGCTTCCGCTCCGATGCCTCCCGCTTCTATACCTCCCGCTTCTGCGCCTTCCGCTTCTGCGCCTCGTAGTGGGGCTTCACGCAAACAACCTTTGTGAAGCTCCACCTTTCTCCATGTTTAGTATCTTTCTTTTTTTTTTTTTTTTTTTTTATTTTTTATTTTTTATTTTATTTTATTTTTTTTATTATTAACATAAATAAAATCAAACGGCATGGAATTGGTCCTTGAATGGAAGGTGATACTTGAAGTGAACCGGCATTGGTTTGAATTCTAGTGTAGGTGCCTGATTCAAAAAAATAGCAAGTTAGTATAAAATCTAATGGAATTTGGAATTAAAAACTTACTTGTTTTGTCCGATAAGAACTCAATGACAAACACCACTCCTTTGAAAGTTTCAGGGATATTGGACTTGGCCAGATTGCAAGTGATGGTTATGACTTGTCCAATGTCATCAAATTCAACTTCTTTGGGCATTGTTGTCTCAAGTATATCCTCTTTGATGAATTCATGAAATTCCCTACTTTGCACCTTTGGAAGGTCTTCCAAGATGTCTTTTTCACTTTCTTCTTCCTTGGAATTCATGAACCTGCAAGGAATAGGGATATTAGGTGGAATGGGGTTAGAACTAATTGGAACAACCTTACTTGAATTAGATGGCGTAGGAGCAATAAGTGCTTCCGGCAAAGGTGCTTCAAATTCTCCTTTCGGATTTACAATGGTTGAACTAGGGAGTTTGCCTTGGTCGCAAAATTGTCCTACGAACTCCGCTATCTGCCCAATTTGCTTTTCCAAGTGGTCCAACCTTTTGTCTTCTTGTCGAGCCTCATTGTCTTGATTTTGTGAGCCCTGCACCAAACAAATTAATTCGTTAAGCTTTTGATTATAATCTATTGACGAACTTAAATTTGGTTGGGCATATTGAATATGAGGTTGTGGTGGCTGCCAATATCCTCCTTGTTGAGCATTTTGAGGTTCCCACCACATAGAGCTTGATTGATCACTCCAATCCGAATTGTAAGTATTGGAAAACACGTTATTCCTTGATTGAAGATTAAATATATCAACTCTTTGCATTTGGGACCTTTCCATGAGTTGTGACAAAAGAGAAGTATTATCAAGTGCCATCAAGTACTTGAATTCAACAAACAAAACACAAATAAAAAACTAAATCTAAAATACATAACAGAAACAAACAATCCAAGGGATTAGCAAATTTTCTAATCCCCGGCAACGGCGCCAAAATTTGATGCGTAGATTTATACGCGCACAAATTAAACCCTCTTTTCGTTAAATTGTAGTATATGTATAAGTAGGGATCGTTCTGGACCGGGGATTAGGAGGGATTGTTAATCACTTGGATTTGACTCAAAAACGTAAAAACACAATATAAAACACTATACTAGACTCAAAGAATGCAAAACTAATCTTTAAAACACTAAGACAAACCAAAGACTCAAAATGCTTTTAAAAACACAAACTAAAATGATTTCTAACTAAATTGACATTAAAGTAAAGGGGGATTTAAGTTTATACGAAATTAAATTAAATGAACAAATTAAAACAGAATGTAAGTATAAAATTGATGAAATAGAATGGATGAATGCTAGCTAAGGGGGTCATCTCCACATATGTTACACTTGCATAATAAAAAGATTTCCAATTGCATTTCAATAAATTATGAAACTCATCACCCCGGGTTAATTAGGTCCGCTTAAATTAACCTTCAAATCTTCCTAACGTTATTGAATTGGATGATTGCATACGACAACCCAAAACATTCCCCACAAGTCCCCTACATGATTGCATAATAGAGATACAAGCAAGAATCATTACGCTCTATGAAGATTATAAGTGTTGACGAGGCATTCGTTACTATGATTGCATGAAACTCGTGCCAAGAATTCATTTAACGCGATTGTTTATAAGCAACCTCCACTACTTGTGAATATAAGTTCATAACGATTAGGTGAAACTCACTTATATTCTAGCGTCATATTCATGCATGAAAATTAAGCGTGCACTCTCAATAAACATACATAAATAAGTTATCAATCAAACGGTTAAACAAATTGAATTCACAACTTATGAAACGCAATTAGAAGTAATCAAATCAAAATGCAAGCATAAACATTTATTTCGAATTACCCCCTAGCTAAAGGGGGTTTAGTTCCTCATAACTTTGAAATCAAAGAAACACCTAAACATTCCAACAACTCAAACTTGAATTGTATGAACGTTTAGGCACTCTTTTCTTCCATTACTCATACGTACAAAACAAAGAGAATTGAATTTAAACTTTGAAATCAAAGAAACACCTAAACATTCCAACAACTCAAACTTGAATTGTATGAACGTTTAGGCCCTCTTATCTTCCTCGTTGTTGTAGCACAAGGTCTAAGGTGAGGTTTGGGGAATTATGGAAATGGATGATGAATGGTGGAAGGGGGATTCACGGTTTTGGATTCTAAGGGGAAGTGTTTGTGTTAGTTGTGGTGTGAGAAATGGAGAGATGGAGTGGGGAGTGAATGAATTTCTCAATGAATGCATGGGTTTTTATAGGGGGAATGGGAGAATATGTTGTTGATTGTTTAAGAGTGCATGTGGCTCTTATGATTGTTGTGCAATGATGAAAGGCAAAGTGCATGTGCAATGTTGGAGGATGAATGTGTGATGGTGTGATTGAATGATTTAAAGGGGCATGTGGGTGAATTAAAGGATGGAATGCATGTGAATTAGGTTGCAAAGAGAAGGAGAAAAGCTGGAAAATGGAATGGGATACATGGCAAGGTGTGTTTGGTGTTGGAAATGCATGTGTTTGCATGTGAATTAAAACTAGAGTGAATGATGATGAATGCATGTGGATTAAAGAGGTGTGAATGCATGTGAAGATGCTAATAAATAATGCATGTAGGGTTAGGAAATAAAATCATAACTTAAAGGGGAATGATTAAAGGGTGTTGAAAGGTTTTGCATGGCTTTGAAGTGATTGTGGATTGGGCTAGGGTTTAAGTACATGAAATGGACCCAAATTGCTCCCCCTTGCATGGCAAGGAATGGTGTTTGTGTTAAGCCCAAGGCAAGGTGAATGTAATTGGGTTAGGGCCATTGTTTTATGTCCTCAAGTGCTTACAAGGCCTTCAATTTCATCCAACACTTGGGCTCCAAGCATAAGCTATCCATCCTTAGCCCAATAGTGCTCCAAAACACTCCACAATGCATCCTTTCGTCAAACACGTCTTATTATCCTGAAAACACACAAAAGAAGCATAAAGGACTAAACTAACTAAAGAAACATAACGTAAATGTACGAGAACAAGCCATTTAAGTCGCATCAATATGCTCCTATCAAATACCCCCACACTTAGCTTTTGCTAGTCCTCGAGCAAAACAGAAAAACAAAATAAAACGAAACGAAACAAACCAAACACAATCTTAAACCTTCCAACGTTGCCTCAGGGATTTCCAATGCACATGACATGTTAAAAATCATTATTCCCACAGATTTTGGTTATCTTTACACTTAAGTACATACTTAATCATAGTCACCACATACTAATTCACAATTAAGCATTTAAAACTATATTTTGAATGTAGTAACATGCCTTTAGAGAATTTGCTCAATTCCTTACAAGATATGTACTCAATTTTCACTCTGATTTTCTGACTACACACCCTAATCTAGTTACATGTGAGAAGATTGATGTAAATATGAAAACGAACACTCACATATATGTATCATAAAGAGAGCAATTTCTGGAGTTAATAAGCATGTTTAGATATGATCTCATGAATGGAATGCTCCTACTTAGATGCGAGAACCAGTGACACCATATGCTCATACCAAGTTCAAACTCCACAAATTGAAACACATAACACTCAAGATTGAAGTCACGGGTTGTAATGGGGCTTGGGGTAATTGGCTAAAAATGAAAGGTAAGGATAACAAACGTTCTTTAAGCAATAGTGAGCGAAGTATTGAATTAGGCACTTAGAATTCCCTTTAGAATGCAGAAGTCAACTTTGATCACCCAAGGGGGAATTACACAAAACTTAGGGCCATATTCAACTTTTTTGGACCCTTTCTTCAACCATCAACGCTCGTGAGTTCATTCTTACTTATTTTCACTCCTCTTTTTTTTTTTTCTTTTTCTTTTCTTCTTCTTTTTCTTTTGAATCTCAAAACATACATATAAACGTAAGAACAAACTTTTACTCCCCCACACTTATTTCCTTGCATAATGTAACTCAAAAGGAATTCATTTAAGTCATGCTCACTATACTTTAAGAACAAGGGTATAGGAAAGTCCTACTCTAGGCTAGGTAAGGGGTGATGTGGTTAGCAAAGAAAATAGGCTAAACGAGGCTCAACGGGGTTAAAACTAATATATACGAAATATGGGAAGTAAGGCTATTTGGCTATGGTGGCAACTACACAACTTCATCTTGATATATGTTATGCAATTCAATGTCATGCTTTGAATGAAACGGATATAAGTTCTAGCATTTAGTTCTATCATGATACAATTGCATTCTAAGTAGCAACCAAGCAAGGAATAATGAGATCATGCAACAACTTTAGAAAACAAAGAATCACAGAATATAACTCTCCAAAGAAGGTAATGGCTCGAGTCTCACAGGGATGTAGCGTTATTATGAGTTCCTTCCTTCAAGCATGTTACAAAAACGAATTTTTCTTTTATGATTGCATGTGAAGTCATACATTATAACCATAACTAAGCATATACCAAGAGTAAATCAAACTTTCATCCATGTTCATAACTCTTTTTAACAGTCATACAATTACAAACCAAATCCTCATCATAACGTTGGAAGGTTCCCTAAGACACAAAAACAACTCAAAACACTCTTTTTAGGCTTTTCAAAAAAATGTTTTTCAAATTTTTATGTGATTTTCGGAGTTATAAAACAAAACACGCTAAAATAGTTTAAAAACACCTTAAAAACATTTAAAACAGCAAGGAACAACACTTGAAGTTATGGGTGATAAAATTCAACGAATTTGCATCAACATACTTAGTTACCCCCCCCCCCCCCCCCCACACTTAAATCAAACATTGTCCTCAATGTTTTAAGCATAGATTCACACAAAGCATAAGTAAATACACAAAAAGCACTTAAACATACTAAACATGGCAGAATGTAATTAACAAAGAGAAGAGTTTAGGGATGCAAATCTGGTTATGAAGTGTAAATTCCATCTTCTCCTTGGTAATTGCATTGAGGCTTTGATCTTTGTGATTCCACAGGCTTACTCTTGAACTGGTTTCTGCCCATCGTTGATTTTCCTTTGTGCTATTTCTTGAACTGGGCAGCAGGATGGTTCTTTTGGTCTCCCCCGAAGGTCTGAGCTTATCCCTTTTATCTGTTTCTTTGTTCAATCTGTGCAGGAATGGTCCCTTCTCTGGAAGTGTATCAACCGTTGAAGATGACTACTCGAGAGCAACGCTAGGTAAGCAATCAGGAATAGGTTCCAGGCAGTTGGCTCCAGATCGGAAGACTGACTCCAAGTGCCAGCTGATTGCTTCTTTTACTTTGCCATGCGAGTAAGAACAAGGACAAAGAAAAAGACAGGGAAAGAGCATGATATGAGATACTTTTGCTTTTGACCTTGATGATATGAGATACCTTTGCTTTTGAAGAAGCGGTGCATGAATCAGCACATGTATTTCCTCCTGGGTCATCTTTACTCCAGGCATCTGGTATCATCTTTGGGGAAGAAGAAAAAATTGAGTATTTCGAAAGGCTTTACTGGGAGTGCGCCCTCAGAGGTGAGGGAGAGTTGGGCATTTTCTTCAGGTTTTACCTTGCCAAAAACAAAATGAAGGTCGACATATATAGAGATAATAGCAAGTGGTGGTACTTTTTACCCTTGTCGACAAACGTTTTGATCCCGCAAATCCGTCTTTTTGAAATAGTGACGCCTCTTCGATCTTTGAATACGCCTCTTCGATTTCTGAGCAGGCGCCCCTTCGATTTCTGAACGACGCCCCTTCGCTTTCTGAATGACACGTGGTAGTGCAGATGCGGCTCCTTTTGACAAAGCTGCACGCGTTTTCTGAAAAGCAGAGAAAGCGTCGCCGAACTTTGCGCTTGTCGGCTAAAGAGGTGTAGTTGCGATGATGGCCTCCACGTGCGTCTTCTGAAAAGCCGAGAAAACGTCGCCTAAATTACGCCGGAAAATCCGGCTCTTTGAATCGGTGGACGCGTTGCCTTGGCTTTTTATAGAGCTATCAATCACCCCAACACACACACTCTGAAGATTTCCCATTCTTGAAAATCGACTCCGGTCCTTCGAAATTTAACTCCATCCACCCCTTCTCTTTGAACACTTTTGAAAGAAAATGGCAAACTCATCGAACCTTAGCTTAGATTTGAGTCTCAGCAGCGATCCGGTTGCGCCCCGTCAAGGTAATGTATGGCGCCCTTCTTTTTTATCTTCTAACGGTCCTCTTTCAGGTGAAGACTCTGTGATGCAGGACGCCACAACAGCTACAATAGTAGCTAGGAACCTCCTCACTCCAAAAGATAGTAGGCTGCTGTCAGGACGGTCCGATGAGTTGGCCGTTCAAGAGTCCCTCGCACTTAGTGTTCAGTGTGCGAGCTCTGTGTCCAACATGGGCCTACGCCTGCTTGCTCGGTCCCGCCAAGTGGAATCGTTGATGGCAGAGGTGGAAAGTCTTAAGCAGGAAATCAAACAGCTTAAGTACGAGAATAGAAGTTTGCATGTGCTTGCAAATAACTATTCGGCGGGCATGAAGAGGAAGCTTGATGAGCTGCAAGAATCTGAGGGTCGAATTCACAATGACCGTCAAAGGCTTGCGTCTTATCTCCAGAGGCACCTTTTTCCTGGGTCATCCAGCGCTTGGCCAAGTATTGAGGCCTGGAATGCTCTAGCTCCGATGCCTCCCGCTCCGATGGCTTCCGCTCCGATGCCTCCCGCTTCTATACCTCCCGCTTCTGCGCCTTCCGCTTCTGCGCCTCGTAGTGGGGCTTCACGCAAACAACCTTTGTGAAGCTCCACCTTTCTCCATGTTTAGTATCTTTCTTTTTTTTTTTTTTTTTTTTATTTTTTTTTTTTTATTTTATTTTATTTTTTTTATTATTAACATAAATAAAATCAAACGGCATGGAATTGGTCCTTGAATGGAAGGTGATACTTGAAGTGAACCGGCATTGGTTTGAATTCTAGTGTAGGTGCCTGATTCAAAAAAAATAGCAAGTTAGTATAAAATCTAATGGAATTTGGAATTAAAAACTTACTTGTTTTGTCCGATAAGAACTCAATGACAAACACCACTCCTTTGAAAGTTTCAGGGATATTGGACTTGGCCAGATTGCAAGTGATGGTTATGACTTGTCCAATGTCATCAAATTCAACTTCTTTGGGCATTGTTGTCTCAAGTATATCCTCTTTGATGAATTCATGAAATTCCCTACTTTGCACCTTTGGAAGGTCTTCCAAGATGTCTTTTTCACTTTCTTCTTCCTTGGAATTCATGAACCTGCAAGGAATAGGGATATTAGGTGGAATGGGGTTAGAACTAATTGGAACAACCTTACTTGAATTAGATGGCGTAGGAGCAATAAGTGCTTCCGGCAAAGGTGCTTCAAATTCTCCTTTCGGATTTACAATGATTGAACTAGGGAGTTTGCCTTGGTCGCAAAATTGTCCTACGAACTCCGCTATCTGCCCAATTTGCTTTTCCAAGTGGTCCAACCTTTTGTCTTCTTGTCGAGCCTCATTGTCTTGATTTTGTGAGCCCTGCACCAAACAAATTAATTCGTTAAGCTTTTGATTATAATCTATTGACGAACTTAAATTTGGTTGGGCATATTGAATATGAGGTTGTGGTGGCTGCCAATATCCTCCTTGTTGAGCATTTTGAGGTTCCCACCACATAGAGCTTGATTGATCACTCCAATCCGAATTGTAAGTATTGGAAAACACGTTATTCCTTGATTGAAGATTAAATATATCAACTCTTTGCATTTGGGACCTTTCCATGAGTTGTGACAAAAGAGAAGTATTATCAAGTGCCATCAAGTACTTGAATTCAACAAACAAAACACAAATAAAAAACTAAATCTAAAATACATAACAGAAACAAACAATCCAAGGGATTAGCAAATTTTCTAATCCCCGGCAACGGCGCCAAAATTTGATGCGTAGATTTATACGCGCACAAATTAAACCCTCTTTTCGTTAAATTGTAGTATATGTATAAGTAGGGATCGTTCTGGACCGGGGATTAGGAGGGATTGTTAATCACTTGGATTTGACTCAAAAACGTAAAAACACAATATAAAACACTATACTAGACTCAAAGAATGCAAAACTAATCTTTAAAACACTAAGACAAACCAAAGACTCAAAATGCTTTTAAAAACACAAACTAAAATGATTTCTAACTAAATTGACATTAAAGTAAAGGGGGATTTAAGTTTATACGAAATTAAATTAAATGAACAAATTAAAACAGAATGTAAGTATAAAATTGATGAAATAGAATGGATGAATGCTAGCTAAGGGGGTCATCTCCACATATGTTACACTTGCATAATAAAAAGATTTCCAATTGCATTTCAATAAATTATGAAACTCATCACCCCGGGTTAATTAGGTCCGCTTAAATTAACCTTCAAATCTTCCTAACGTTATTGAATTGGATGATTGCATACGACAACCCAAAACATTCCCCACAAGTCCCCTACATGATTGCATAATAGAGATACAAGCAAGAATCATTACGCTCTATGAAGATTATAAGTGTTGACGAGGCATTCGTTACTATGATTGCATGAAACTCGTGCCAAGAATTCATTTAACGCGATTGTTTATAAGCAACCTCCACTACTTGTGAATATAAGTTCATAACGATTAGGTGAAACTCACTTATATTCTAGCGTCATATTCATGCATGAAAATTAAGCGTGCACTCTCAATAAACATACATAAATAAGTTATCAATCAAACGGTTAAACAAATTGAATTCACAACTTATGAAACGCAATTAGAAGTAATCAAATCAAAATGCAAGCATAAACATTTATTTCGAATTACCCCCTAGCTAAAGGGGGTTTAGTTCCTCATAACTTTGAAATCAAAGAAACACCTAAACATTCCAACAACTCAAACTTGAATTGTATGAACGTTTAGGCACTCTTTTCTTCCATTACTCATACGTACAAAACAAAGAGAATTGAATTTAAACTTTGAAATCAAAGAAACACCTAAACATTCCAACAACTCAAACTTGAATTGTATGAACGTTTAGGCCCTCTTATCTTCCTCGTTGTTGTAGCACAAGGTCTAAGGTGAGGTTTGGGGAATTATGGAAATGGATGATGAATGGTGGAAGGGGGATTCACGGTTTTGGATTCTAAGGGGAAGTGTTTGTGTTAGTTGTGGTGTGAGAAATGGAGAGATGGAGTGGGGAGTGAATGAATTTCTCAATGAATGCATGGGTTTTTATAGGGGGAATGGGAGAATATGTTGTTGATTGTTTAAGAGTGCATGTGGCTCTTATGATTGTTGTGCAATGATGAAAGGCAAAGTGCATGTGCAATGTTGGAGGATGAATGTGTGATGGTGTGATTGAATGATTTAAAGGGGCATGTGGGTGAATTAAAGGATGGAATGCATGTGAATTAGGTTGCAAAGAGAAGGAGAAAAGCTGGAAAATGGAATGGGATACATGGCAAGGTGTGTTTGGTGTTGGAAATGCATGTGTTTGCATGTGAATTAAAACTAGAGTGAATGATGATGAATGCATGTGGATTAAAGAGGTGTGAATGCATGTGAAGATGCTAATAAATAATGCATGTAGGGTTAGGAAATAAAATCATAACTTAAAGGGGAATGATTAAAGGGTGTTGAAAGGTTTTGCATGGCTTTGAAGTGATTGTGGATTGGGCTAGGGTTTAAGTACATGAAATGGACCCAAATTGCTCCCCCTTGCATGGCAAGGAATGGTGTTTGTGTTAAGCCCAAGGCAAGGTGAATGTAATTGGGTTAGGGTCATTGTTTTATGTCCTCAAGTGCTTACAAGGCCTTCAATTTCATCCAACACTTGGGCTCCAAGCATAAGCTATCCATCCTTAGCCCAATAGTGCTCCAAAACACTCCACAATGCATCCTTTCGTCAAACACGTCTTATTATCCTGAAAACACACAAAAGAAGCATAAAGGACTAAACTAACTAAAGAAACATAACGTAAATGTACGAGAACAAGCCATTTAAGTCGCATCAATATGCTCCTATCAACAAGGGTCCTCTTCTTGGGCACCAGCTTCTTCGTCCTTGCCACCGCGGCGACCACTTCGACCGTCTTCGACCCACGACCCCCTGAAGAGCAAAGTAATTAATAACAGAGAATAAATAAAACAAAAAAGAGGAAAGAAACGGAAAAACTACCTTGGGCCGACTCCTTGGGTTGGGTCGAGGATGTTGACCAGGGACGGTCGCCGAAGATCTTCCTCACCAGATCTTCGGCCGGGGGGCCAAAGAAGTCGCCGGTATACTCCTCCCACCAGTCCCCGAAGGTATCGGTTCCCAAAGATTCAGGAACCGTCGGCCGAAGCTGATAGGAGCATATTCATGCGACTTAATTAGCTTGTTCTCGTGCATTTATGTTGTGTTTACTTAGCTATTTTAGTGTTTAAGGCTACTTTTGTGTATTTTCAGATTATAAGGCCAAAGTGTGCAAGAAGATGCAAATTGGAGTCTTTTGGAGCGAAAGAGGAATGAACGAGTTGAAGACTTGAAGAAACGATGAATTCCTACTCTAACAAGGTTTCCTACTTGATGTAGGAAAGTAAACCCTAGGGTTTCCACCATTTAGCCGCACCTTAGGGACCTATTATTATTTTTCTTTTCATATTTTTTCAGCAACAAAAACTAAGCAGCCACCACCACCTATAGCCATTCAATCCGTAGCCTTCCATTTTATTTTTCATTTTTTTAAACCATTCAGCTACAAAACCTAATTCCTTTATCTAAGCCGTAGCTTTCCCCCTCCAATCACGCAGCCACCCTTCCATAATTTTTCCCCATCACCCGTGCATTCCATAATCATTAACCTTTTTACTCCCAAAAACCCGTGCATCCATTCTCCATAATTCATGCAGCCGCATCACCCATTCACCTTCTCTCCATCACAGCCGCAACCAATCCAACCCTAATTCAATCATCCACATCCTTGCAGCCACCTTTACACCCAGATTCCATAATCATTCCAGCCGCACTTCCTCCCCACCAATTTCAGCAACCATCCAACACAGCCGCACCTTTCCTCCACCCTCGCAGCCACCTTACACACCCTCCACAACCATTGCCGCACCACCAAACCTCCATAAACCCATTCCCAAACCAGAAAAACATCCAAAACTCACCTAGACTATCATTGCCGCAGCGAGGAGAAGAAGAAGGAGGGCTTAGACGCGCAGAAATTCAAGTGGATTCGTTGTGCGGTCTAGGTGTAATCAATCCTTTGTTCTTTATGTTTAAATTCAATTTTATTTTTCTTGTTGTGAACATGAGAGGCTAAACCCTTATTTAGCTAGGGGGTGATTCGAAACCATGTTTATGCTTGCATACAATTTGATTTTCAGTTGGTCTTTCGATGAATTATGAAACTCAACACCCCGGGTTAATTAGGTCCGCTTAAATTAACCGTCAAGTTTTCCTTAAGTTAATGAATTGGATGATTGCATGCGACAACCCAAAGCATTCCCCACAAGTTCCCTACATGAATTGCATAATAGAGATACAAGCAAGAATCATTAAGCATCATGAAAACTATAAGTGTTGACGAGGCATTCGTTACTATGATTGCATGAAACTTATGCCAAGAATTTATTTAACGCGATTGTTTATAAGCAACCTCCACTACTTGTGAATATAAGTTCATAACTATTAGGTGAAATTCACTTATATTCTAGCGTCATATTCATGCATGAAAATTAAGCGTGCACTCTCAATAAACATACACAAATAAGTTATCAATCAAGCAGTTAAACAAATTGAATCCAAAATACATGAAATTCCAACCAAAAGTAATCAAATCATATTGCAAGCATAAACATGGTTTCGAATCACCCCCTAGCTAAATAAGGGTTTAGCCTCTCATGTTCACAACAAGAAAAATAAAATTGAATTTAAACATAAAGAACAAAGGATTGATTACACCTAGACCGCACAACGAATCCACTTGAATTTCTGCGCGTCTAAGCCCTCCTTCTTCTTCTCCTCGCTGCGGCAATGATAGTCTAGGTGAGTTTTGGATGTTTTTCTGGTTTGGGAATGGGTTTATGGAGGTTTGGTGGTGCGGCAATGGTTGTGGAGGGTGTGTAAGGTGGCTGCGAGGGTGGAGGAAAGGTGCGGCTGTGTTGGATGGTTGCTGAAATTGGTGGGGAGGAAGTGCGGCTGGAATGATTATGGAATCTGGGTGTAAAGGTGGCTGCAAGGATGTGGATGATTGAATTAGGGTTGGATTGGTTGCGGCTGTGATGGAGAGAAGGTGAATGGGTGATGCGGCTGCATGAATTATGGAGAATGGATGCACGGGTTTTTGGGAGTAAAAGGTTAATGATTATGGAATGCACGGGTGATGGGGAAAAATTATGGAAGGGTGGCTGCGTGATTGGAGGGGGAAAGCTACGGCTTAGATAAAGGAATTAGGTTTTGTAGCTGAATGGTTTAAAAAAATGAAAAATAAAATGGAAGGCTACGGATTGAATGGCTATAGGTGGTGGTGGCTGCTTAGTTTTTGTTGCTGAAAAAATATGAAAAGAAAAATAATAATAGGTCCCTAAGGTGCGGCTAAATGGTGGAAACCCTAGGGTTTACTTTCCTACATCAAGTAGGAAACCTTGTTAGAGTAGGAATTCATCGTTTCTTCAAGTCTTCAACTCGTTCATTCCTCTTTCGCTCCAAAAGACTCCAATTTGCATCTTCTTGCACACTTTGGCCTTATAATCTGAAAATACACAAAAGTATCCTTAAACACTAAAATAGCTAAGTAAACACAACATAAATGCACGAGAACAAGCTAATTAAGTCGCATGAATATGCTCCTATCAGAAGCCGAAATTTCCTACACTTCTCCTGGAACTCCTGGTCCGACGTCTTACATTCCCTTTCGGAGGAACCGGTAAGATGCCCCCGACTCAGGAGAGACTGAGAGGCGAGCAGGGGAACAGGGCAGCCTTGAAGATAGCCGAGCTGCCGGGCGACGAAATGAGGATGGTAGACCTCCCAGCTAGCTCGGCGGGCATCGCAACCAAGACGAAGGTCGCGAGCCAGGACAAACGACCCCCAGCACTGGCGGATGCCTGCGTCTTCGGATTCGGCCCATGCTGCCGAAGGGAGCCTGAGCGAGGATGGGTACTCCTGGCGCCGGTGATAGGAGCATATTTAGGCGACTTACTTAGCTTGTTTTCATGCATTTATGTTAGTAATTCATAGTTGTTTTAGTCTTTTAAAGTATTTTCGTGTGTTTTTAGGTTCTAATGGCAAAGGGAGCAATAAAGTGCATTTTGAGGCTATTTGGAGCATTTTTGGGCATGGATTGGATAGCTTAATCATGGAGCAAAGAGGATGGACGAAATTGAAGACTAGAAGAGCTAGGAAAGGCTACAAATCTGGTGGAAGAAGTTCCATTCCAATGAAGATAAGGAAGAAGCAAGAAACAAGGGATCTTATCCAAACCTTATCTTATCCAAACCTTATCTTATCCATACCTTATCCTATCCTATCTCTAACATTATCCTATTCTTTCCTATCCAAATCAGATTGGGACCTAAACCTAGCTACTTAGGGAGAATCAAATACACATTTAAGCACATAATAAGGTTTCTAGAAGCCTTATCCACACAATTGCCGCAAGAACTCCATTCCTTGTAGGTTTAGGAATTGCAATCCTTTTCCTACACAAATATCATGTATCCTTGGCCCTTTAGGTTTAGGAATCTGCCCTAAACCTTCCCTTCTAGAAACCTTATCTCAGCCCTATACATGTGCCGCACCAAAACCTTCTAGAACTCCCTAATTCCTAGCCGAAATTCCTATTCCCAATCCCCTTTGGTTTCTGCCTTTAGATACCCCTTTTTCAATAGGATTAGGCAATCCTTTTCCTACACTAAGTGTGCCAAATTAGCCTATATAAACAGCCTTGCCGTGCCATTTAAACACCACCACCCCTTCACAAAACATTCATACATCCCTTCAGAAATCATCCTTTGCCGTGACCTTGCATTCACCCATCCATCATTCCCCTACTTCCATACATCCATCCCAACCTCCATACACCACCATAACCCCTTGCCGCACCACCATACATACCTAAACCCATCCAAAACCCAGAAAATCATCCACAAACTCACCATAGACCCTTGTGCCGTGACCTAGCAAGGAGAAGGAGAAGGAAGACCAAGCCTTGGGCGTTTGTACATTCAAGTGGAGTGTTGGACGTGTCTAGGTGTAATCTATCTTTTATTTTCAATGTTTAAAACTATATTGCTTTGTTTTGTCATGAACATGAGAGGCTAAACTCGTTTTAGCCTAGGGATGCTTTGAAACCATGATTACGTTTATAATATGAGTTGATTAAGTCCAGTTGTGATTTCATAAATTATGAACGCAATTTACTTAACCGTTTGATGGATAACTTATTCTTGTATGTTTATTAGGGAGGCCTACTTAATTTGCATGCTTGAATTTGGGGCTAGAATATAAGGGTGTTTCACATAATCGTTACAAACTTATGTTCACAAGTAGTTAAGGTTGTTTTCACAATCATGTTAAGTAAATTCCTAGCATGCGTATCATGATGTCATAGTTACAAGTGCTTTGTCAATACTTATGATTTCCATTGAACGTAATGATCTTTAACCGTATCTCTATTATGATGTCATGTAGGGGACGTTTTGAGGAATGCTTTGGGTTGTCGTATGATGTCATCCAATCCACTAACTTAAGGGAAATCTGAGGGTTAATTAGTGATGTCACGGTTAATCTGGGGTATTGAGGTTCATGGTTTATCGGAAAAGCAACTGGAAATCAATTTATGTTAGAAAGTATCATGTGTGGAGAAGTATCCCTTGCCTATCCCATCATCCATTAGTTTTTCTAAAATTCGTCAAAAATCTGTTTTAAAGTTTTAAGTTACTTGTTTTCTTTTAAATTCGTCCAAAATCAAAACCCCCTTTCTTATTTGTTCCAAATCTGTCCAAAAGAGTCTTTTTGAGTCTTTAGAGTCAAAACCAAGTGTATTTTCGTCCAAATTAAGTCCTAGAGTCTAAATTGAGTCTTTTTGGTTGTTTTAAGTTGTTTTGAGTCATCTAAGTTAGTAAGAGTCTTGTGAGTTTATTTAAAAGTGTTTTAAAGCCTATTTTCACTTCTTTGAGTCAATTTTCATTAGGTTAGCAATCCCTCCTAATCCCCGGCCTAGAACGATCCCTACTTATATCTATACTACAATTGTCAAAAAGAGGGTTTAATTTGTGTGCTTATATAATTCGCATCAAATTTTTGGCGCCGTTGCCGGGGATTAGCAATTTTGCTAATCCCCCGTTGTTTCTTTTTGTTTCTTTTTATTTTCGTTTTGTTTTAGCTACTGACCTAACTTCTTCCCTTGAGGGCTCCTGATCGCCCTGGCTTAGCGTTTCGACGGCCCTTTCGTCGAATAGCGCCTTCAGGTCGAGAGCAGAAGGGTATCCGGAAAGGGCGGCGTCAATAGGAAGGCCAGCCGGAGAAGTTCCAAGGATGGCCGAGACGTCGAGGATGGTGGGGCCAAGAGGGCCGAAGGGCAGGACCATGGTGTTGGTGGCCGAACACCATAAGCTCAGGGCCGCCATAAGCAGCTCCTTATCCATGGCAATCTCCATGGTTGACAGAATAATGGCATCGTAGATGCCAAGAGTCTTCCACTCCTTGGAGAAGAATGTGCTCATTCGGTCGACCCAAGCAGCCCAAGCCGTGGTGGTCGAAGGCCAGGCTCCCTAAGGCCGCGCCAGGGTCCAATTCGACCAGTCGAACCCCTGCAGCAGGGGTTTTAAACACTGCTCCTTGAGTAGGTCAGTAACAGACGACGGCACTGCGTCTCTGAAGAGGGGACCCAGAATCTGGTGGGTGGTGGCCATATCATTTTCGAATCGCAGCGTCTTAACGGCGCTCCGATCGATGAAATCTTTACATTTATTGATCTCGTCAGAAAGCTTCGAAATAAAGGAGGCCATTTGGAAAGATGGTAGGAGATAGTTTGGAAAAGAAGAAATCGCAGAAGGAAGAACTGAAAGGATTTTTGATTGAGCGAACAGGGATGATAAATTTGGGATTTTGGAATTTATGAAAGCGTAAGATGTGAAAGGTAGAAATGTGGGTATTTATAGGCCTTTCAGGATGAATATCAAACGTCTGGGATTCGAAAAGTACTGGTTCAAATTGGGGGGAAATTTAACCGGGAAAGGCTCAATCATTTCGGATATTTTGGGAACCTGCGAAGAGGGGATCGAGGAGTCGAAAATCCAGGATGCACGATTGCGTGCGACGCCAGTTTTGAGGCATTAATGAAGATAAGACGTTCCAGTTAGTGCACGGTTTCGAGGCCCACGATTGAAAGTTTTAAGAGCGGCGGAGAATCGACACGTGGCCACGCGTTGGGGGCAACTTGGAAAGTGCAATCATGCCTCATAAATGCGCAGGAATAACGGTCATTAAGGAAGTAAAGTCCAAAAAAGCAATAAACGTTTTCGCTTCTTCAAGGTCGAGGCCCGACCAAGAGTTAACGGTCGGCGACGTCAGAAGCGAGGGGGCAATGTTTGGGTCCAAAATATTATTGTTGGGCCGAGCAGCAGGATGTGCTCGGCCCAAGGTGATGATAAACACTATGGGCCGAATAATAAATCCCGGACCAGCTGGCAGGGTCGGCCAAATCTTATCCTAAGAGGTCCGGATGAATAGGAGAGGTCGAGGAAGTCCTAGTACGACCAGGAGTCTCGACCGGCAAGGAATAAAGCTTCGAAAAAAGGGAAAGTTCAGAATCCCAGTGAGAGTAGGTTTGTTCGAGTTAGAATCAAAATGGTACAAGGACTCCCAATCCAAATCAGAATACGAATTGGTTTCAAGGAATGGGGTACTATAAATACAAGAAATCATGCAACAGAAAAGGACCTTCACAATCAGCATACAATTGCCCTGCGCAAAACCTCTCAAACACCTTGAGATTTTTCCTTTTCTTTTTCCCGCCGACACACCTTCAGTTTGGATAAACAGCACTGTGGAAGCACCCGGCGAGCATCTTCAGTTTGGATAAACAGCACTGCTGCCGCAGAATCAGCCGACCGAGAAGCACCTTCAGTTTGGATAAACAGCACTGCGTCGAGGTCGACCGGTTATCTATCTAAGTCTCGGCCGAGAAGGGTTTTCCAACCTTTATTGGCAGAGGTCATCTTGCTAGCCTTTTCGGCGTAGTCAGGTGTTACGAATCGCATTGCTCGGCGTACAAGATGCCGAGTTATTTTATGATTGGATACTCACAAGTAGGTTTCAGGGTTCGGCATTCCGACGGCCGAACTACGTTTACCATCAAGACATACATCACGTTCGAGTACCTGTGCCCATACAGTTTGGTCTCGATTCGACGTGCTTATACTCTTACGAATATAATCACGGTGACCGAATCGAGCTCCGACGATTATTGAACTCCGCAGAATTAGCAGCCTTGTCTTCAGGCTGTAGAACTCAGAGACCGAGAGCGTTCCTTCCTCGGTCGCAATCGCAAGATACAGAAGTCAACGACGCGCTCTAAGTGACATCAACAAATTTTACTCCTCGGCCGAGCTCGGCCGACGAGTTGGCACTCCCCGCATTCAACCGAAGGACGTAGTTAGCTTACTAGTTACTCGGCCTGCGCGCCACGTAGGTTTTGTAATTTTTAGGGTCAACAATAACTTATTTGTGTATGTTTATTGAGAGTACACGCTTAGTTTTCATGCATGAATATGACGCTAGAATATAAGTGAGTTTCACCTAATAGTTACAAACTTATATTCACAAGTAGTGGAGGTTGCTTATAAACAATCGCGTTAAATGAATTCTTGGCACTAGTTTCATGCTCATCATAGTAACGAATGCCTCGTCAACACTTATAGTTTTCATGTTGCTTAATGATCTTTGATTGTATCTTTATTGTGCTTTTCACGTAAAGGACTTTTGGAGAATGTTTTGAATTGTGTATGCGCTGTCCCATCCAATTCATTAACTTAAGGAAAACTTGAAGGTTAATTTAAGCGGACCTAATTAACCCGGGGTGTTGAGTTTCATGATTCATCGAAAGACCAACTGAAAATCATCTTGTATGCAAGTGTGACATGTGTGGAGAAGAACCTTCTAGCTAGCATTCCATCCATATTTTCATCAAATTCATCTTTACAATCTGTTTTAATTACAATCTGTGCATTTTATTTAATTTCGTCAAAAACTAAATCCCCCATTACTTTAGTTTCCAATTTAGTTAGAAAGTGTCTTAGATTGTGTTTCTAAGTGTTTTGATTCAAGTTATTACCCAAATTCGTCCAAAATAGTGTAAGTGCTCAAAACTGCCCGGATTGTGTTTTTAAGGCAGTTTTGAGTGTTTTGGGGCTGTTTTGAGTCTTTTGGTTTGTTTTAGTGTTTTATTGTTTAGTTTTGCATTCTTTGAGTCTAGTTTAGTGTTTTAACTTGTGTTTTACGTTTTTGAGTCAGTTTTCAAGTGATTTAGCAATCCCTCCTAATCCCCGGTCTAGAACGATCCCTACTTATTCATATACTACAATTGTCAAAAGAGGGTTTTAATTTGTGTGCTTTGTTTTGATTCTCTTACCCTTAAGACAAATTGGTTAGTAACTTAAGAAGTGTTTCATCGTCCAACGACGTACCTCGATTGTTTTGGGCAGGTTGGGATTGGTTTGGATTGGAGCCGTATGGCTTGGTGTAAAACCCTGGGGGTTGTTGCCTAAAGCCTCCTTGTTGTTGAGGCTCCCTCCACTTGAAGTTTGGATGGTCTCTCCAACCCGGATTGTATGTGTTGGAATATGGATCATTCCTTGGCTGATTGTGGCTTGGAAATCCAATGGCATTTGCACTCTCCCATCCCCTATTCTCAATCAATTGAGGGCACCTTTCCGAAGGGTGTCCTTGGATAGAACATACACCACATACAATTGGTCCTTGTATCTTCATTCCTTCGGCCATCTGAGACACAATAGAAGTAAGATTAGCTAATTGAGATTGAATATCGGATTGAGAACTTACCTCATGCAATTGTTGCCGTGGGGGGTCCCTTTGCCCAAGTCCTTCATATTGTTGTGCATTTAGAGCACGGTTTGCAATTAGGGTCTTGGCTGCCATAGGAGTTTTGTCCACCAATGCACCTCCTGCCGAAGCATCAAGCATTTTCCTTTCAATGGGAATAAGGCCTTTATAGAAGTATTGAAGTAGAAGCTCCTCCTTCATTTGATGTTGAGGACATGATGCAACAAGGGCTTTAAAATGCTCATAGTACGCCGGAAAAGATTCTCCTTGACTTTGTTGGATTCCGCTAATTTTCTTCCTCAAGAGAATGACTCTTGAAGTAGGGAAGAACTTCTCCGAGAATGCTCTCTTCACGCTTTCCCAAGAAGTAACGGTCCCAGGTGCCAATTCAAAAAGCCAATCCTTAGCCTTTTCCACAAGAGAGAATGGAAAAGCTTTCATCTTCAAAATATTCCCATCAACGTTAATGGGTGTCATGCTTGAGCATATAACTTCAAACTCCTTCAAATGCTTGTTTGGATCTTCCATGGACAGCCCATGGTACTTGGGAATATGATGCAGCAAGCTTGACTTCAATTCGAACTCATCGGTCTTGCCTTGGGCCGCCCTAGGATATTGAATGCATAATGGCATGGCATTATCTAATCCCGAGGCAAAAAGCTCCTTGATTGTTCGATTATCCATTGCCATGACTTGCTCTTCTTCCACTTCTTCTTCTTCAGATTCGGCCTTAGAACCAGAACTCGGTGGATTAGGTTCTGGTTGCTTCCTCTTTCTTCTCAAAGTTCGTTCAAAATCGTCGTTAAGCTCCAAGATATTCTCACGAACGGGATGAGAACTACGAGTCATACACTTGTACCTAGAACAATGAAACAAAAGAATTCAGCAACTCTCTTAGAAGCACGGCAATGATGCGAGAATTATACGCACACAAATTAAACCCTCTTTTTATCAATTGTAGTGAAGAATGTAAGTAGGGATCGTTCTGGACCGGGGATTAGAAGGGATTGTTAATCACTTGGATTTGACTCAAAAACGTAAAAACACAATATAAAACACTATACTAGACTCAAAGAATGCAAAACTAAACTTTAAAACACCAAAACAAACCAAAACACTCAAAACTGCCTTAAAAACACAATCTGGGCAGTTTTGAACACTAGACACAAGTTGGACGAAAATTGGTTTTAACTTGACCTAAGACACTTAAAAACACAAACTAAAGTGATTTCTAACTACTATGACTCAACAAAGTAAAGGGGGATTGGTTTTGGACGAAATTAAAAACAAAACAAACTTTTTAAATTAGAACAGATTGTAAAAACGAATTTGATGGAATTGAATGGATGGGAAGCTAGCTAAGGGGTTCATCTCCACACATGCCATACTTGCACACAAAACGATTTCTAATTGCTTTTCAATAAACCATGAATTCTCAACGCCCCAGATTAACCGTGAATTGCACTAATTAACCCTCAGATTTTCCTAACGTTATTGAATTGGATGATTGCATACGACAACCCAAAGCATTCCCCACAAGTTCCCTACATGAATTGCATAATAGAGATACAAGCAAGAATCATTAAGTTCTTTGAAAACCATAAGCATTGACGAAGCACTCGTTACTATGAATTGCATGAAACTTATGCCAAGAATTTACTTAACGCAATTGAGATCATCAACTTTTACTACTTGTGAATATAAGTTTGTAATGATTAGGTGAAACTTCCTTATATCCTAGCATTAGATTTATGCATGATAATTAAGCGTGCACTCTCAACCAACACACACAATTCAGTTTAATTCAAATAGATAAGTAAATTGAATTCACAACTTATAAAACGCAATTAGAGGTAATCAAATCATATAGCAAGCATGATCATGGTCTCGAATCCCCCCCTAGCCAAGGGGGCGGTTTAGTTCCTCATACGTACAAGACAAAGAAAAGTAAAATTAACCATTAAAATTAAAGGAAAGGAAACACCTAAAAATTCCAGCAACTCGAACTTGAATTGCATGAACGTCCAAGCCCTCTTCTCCTCCTCTTTGTTGCTGCACAAGGTCTAAGGACAGGTTTTGGGTGGTATTTGTATGGAGGAATGGATGTGTGATGGTAGGGTAGTGTTTAGGAGGGATGGGAGGTGTGGCAAGGTGGGAAAATATGGAGAATGGTGAAGGATGGCTGCGGCAAAGGGTTGGGAATGTATTTCTAGCGAATTTCTGAATGTGGAGGAGTGAATGATTAATTGGTGCAGCAAGGGGGTCTATTTATAGTGAAAAATCCCTCTCAATCATCAAGGAAAAGGACTAAGTATTTGAAGATGACAAGGAAATCAAAACCCATCAGGAATAGGCCATCTAAAAGGTAGGAAACCCCAAAGGAAAAGGAATAGAGGCGCCAGATTTTTAGGGTTCTAGAAACAAAGTGTTTTGGGGCAGAAATTGGCACTTCTAGAAGGATTTGGGGCGCCACCTTTGTAGGAGATAAGATAAGGTTCTCAAAAACACACTTTAAGTGCCAGATTTGTAGGGAAAAAGGGATAAGGGTGCGACACCTTCTTAGGGATAATGTTAGGGCTTCTAGAAAGCCCAAAAACTAAGGGGAGTTGGATAAAACCCACGGCAAAGATAGGATAGGGCATCTAAGGCTCCTAGAAACCCTCCAAGATAAGGTAAAGTGCATGGCATCCCTATAGGATTAGGATAAGGTGTCCTAAAGTGTTTAGGACTCCTCTTTGTGGCTGAAAACCTTGTGCATTAGGATTAGGAAAGCTAATCCTTCTTCATCTTGGAATTCTTCTCCTTCTTGGACTTGGAAAACTTCTTTGTTGCTGCAACTTGAGGCAATTGGGATTTAACTTTCCTACTTCAAGTAGGAAACCTTGCTCAAGTAGGAATCATCATCTTCAAGTCTTCAATTTCGTCCATCCTCTTGGCTCCAAGCATATGATATCCATTCCAAGCTCTAATTTGCTCCAAAAGGCTCCAAAATGCATCCTTTTGCATACTTTGCCCTTAAATCCTGAAAATACATAAAACTAGCTTAAAAGACTACTTTACTAAGGAAAAACACTATAAATGCACAAGAACAAACTAAACTAAGGTGCATAGATATGCCCCTATCAGGCAACACACACAAAACAAAGAATAAGCACGGCAAACACAAAAAGAAAGAAAGAACAAAAATAAACACTTGGTGCCGCAAAAATAAAAAGAAAGAACAAATAAACACACGACACTCTTGACCTTAAGACACACTTTGACATGACACAAACACAAGGGATTAGCAAAATTTGCTAATCCCCGGCAACGGCGCCAAAATTTGATGTGAAAATTATGTTGACACACAAATTAAACCTTATTTGTGACAATTGTAGTATATATGCAAGTATGGATCGTTCTAACCGGGGATTAACTAGGGATGCTAATCTACTCTAAACTAACTTAAAAACACAAAATTAAACTTTAAAACACTTACCTAGACCTATATGACTCAAAACAACTTAAAAAGACTCAAAACAGCCCAAAACACTCAAATAGACTCAAACTAGACTCTAAAGGGTGATTTGGACGAAATTTAACTAACTTAGACTCAAAAACTAATTTGGACAGATTCAAACACTTTTCTAACTAATCTATCGCACTTAATAAAATGGGGATTTGATTTGGACGAAATTAATTAAAATGGACAGATTGTAAATTAAACAGATTAGGCACTAAACTAGGTGAATTGAATGGGAAAAAGGCTAGTTAGGGGGTTCTTCTCCACACATGCACATATGTAACATAAATTCATTTCCAGATTTTATCCCTTTTAAACCATGAATGACAATGCCCCAAATTAATTGTGAAAAGCACAAATTAACTTCAGATTTTCCTAGTTTCATTGAATTGGATGGAATACGCATCGACAATCAAATTATTCTTATCAAATTCCCTACATGAACTGCATAATAGAGATAAAATCAAAGATCATTAAGCTTTTTGAAAACCCTAAGCATTGACTAGGCATTCGTAACTATGAATTGCATGATACTCTTGCCTAGAATTTACTTAATACAATCTTGACTAACTAGTGATTTCCACTACTTATGAATATAAGGTCATAACGATTAGGTGAAATTTTCTTATATCCTAGCATCAAATTCATGTATGAAAACTAAGTATGCATCATTAATCAACACACAAGAACAAGTTCTCAATAAATCAATTAAGTAAATCACATCCACAATTCAAGAAACGAAATCTAGAGGAAATCAATTCATATAAAACATATGCCCATGGTTTCGAATTCACCCCTAACTAAGAAAAACTTAGTTACACATGTTCATAACAATTGAAAAGCAAATTCAAATAAACATGGAAACGAAACAAGGGAAGCAAGAACTCTGAAAGTCTCCAATGGATGTAGATTTCTTGCGGCACAAGATGGTCTCTCTCCTATGGAAGCCACGGCACTCCTCCTCCCTAGGACTTGCGGCACAAAGTGTATTTTCTGAATGAATTGCGGCTGATGTGAATGGATGAATGAATTCAATGTTGAATGGCTGCCTAGGGTGTCTAAGGGGTGCGGCACACTAATAGACCTATAGATATAGCATGGCCGAAACCCAAGCAATCAGATTTAGGGTTAAACCTAGCTGATACAAGTGTTTTTGGGCCCCTAAGTTGTGGCAAGGGTTTGGGAATTAAGTCCTAGCCCAATCAATCTCAGATATGGACTTATACAATCCAAATCCAAGAGAAAAAGGGCCAAATAAAATCAGAATCCAATCAGAAATAGGTTTAAGAATTTTCGTCCAAAATTGGGCCTTCTAGAAACTAAGTGTCTTATGGCTGATTTTGGGTGTTCTAGAAGGCATAAAAGGGGGGGAAGGTGTGGCACCCTTTTAGGGTCAGATAGGGCTTCTAGAAATTAGGTTTTCAGGTCCACTTGCAGCTAGGATTAAGGTGGAACAAGATTAGGTTAGGATAAGATAGGATAAGGTTTGGATAAGATAAGGTTGGATAAGGTTTTAGATAATGTTTCCTCTTTTCTTGCACTTTCCTTATCTTCTTTGTCATGAACTTTCCTTTTCTGATTTGTAGCATGTTTCTAACCTCTTTTGACTCCAAATTCGTCCATCCATGTTGCTCCATACACAAGCTATCCAAAATAAGCCCAAAACTGCTCTAAAAGGCTCAAAATTGCATTTTCTTGCCAAGTTTGTCATTAGGACCTACAAACAAACGAAAATAGCTCAAAACACTATAATAAGTTGTAATTGGCTCACTAAATGTAAGGAAATAACATAACTAAGTAGCATACATATGCTCCTATCATTGTGATTTCATAAATCGTGAATGCAATTTACTTAACCGTTTGATGGATAACTTATTCTGGTATGTTGATTAGGGAGGCCTACTTAATTTGCATGCTTGAATTTGGTGCTAGAATATAAGGGAGTTTCACATAATCGTCACAAACTTATATTCACAAGTAGTTAAGGTTGTTTTCACAATCATGTTAAGTAAATTCCTAGCATGAGTATCATGATGTCATAGTTACAAGTGCTTTGTCAATACTTATGATTTTCATTGAATGTAATGATCTTTGATTGTATCTCTATTATGATGTCATGTAGGGAACTTTTGAAGAATGCTTTGGGTTGTTGTATGATGTCATCCAATCCAATAACTTAAGGAAAATCTGAGGGCTAATTAGTGATGTCACGGTTAATCTGGGGTGTTGAGGTTCATGGTTTATCGAAAAAGCAACTGGAAATCAGTTTGTGTTTGAATGTATCATGTGTGGAAAAGTATCCTCTAGCTATCTAATCATCCATTGGTTTTCCCAAATTCGTCCAAATCTCTTTTAAGTCTTTTAGTTACTTGTTTTTACATTAATTTCATCCAAAACCCAATCCCCTTTACTTACTTGTTTCAAATCTGTCCTAAAGTGTGTTTGTCTTTTGAGTCAAAGCCAATTCTATTTTCATCCAGATTAAGTCCTATAGTCTAAATTGAGTCTTTTTTATTGTTTTGTGTTGTTTTGAGTCTTTTAAGTTTGTTTTGAGTCATATAAGTTTAGTTAAGAGTCTTTGAGTTTGTTTAAGTGTTTTTAAGCTTATTTTTGTATCTTTGAGTCAGCTTTCATTAGATTAGCAATCCCTCCTAATCCCCGGCCTAGAACGATACCTACTTATATCTATACTACAATTGTCAAAAAGTGGGTTTAATTTCAGTGCTATTATTTACCACATCAATTACCTCTTTTGAGCCTTTTCAAGCCTATTTTCTTTGTTAGCCACATTATCCTTACCTAGCCTAGATTAGGACTTTCCATACCCTTGTTCTTAAAGGATAGTGAAGCATGACTTAGAATGAATTCCTTTTGATCAACATATTGCAAAAAACAAGTGTGGGGGAAGATAATAGGTCACGGCAAAAAAAGAAAATAAAGAAAAAAAAATTTCGTGGAAAAATAAAAAGAAAATAGAAAAGTGGTGAAAAGAAAGAAAAAGAGTTGAAAAATAAGTGAGAATGATCTCACAAGTGTTGGTTGTTGAAGAAAGGGTCCAATAGTGTGAAATTTGACCCTAAATGTTGCATGAATCTTCCCTTGTGTTTAAAAGTAAATTTCTGCCATCAAAAGTGAGCTTAAGTGTCAATTACTTTGCTTCCTATTGCTTTAAAAACCTTTGTTTATCCTTTACCTTTCTTTGTTAGCCAATACCTTAGCCCCGCTACAACCTTCAACTTCTATCTTGATGTTATGTGTTCAATATGTGGAGTTTGAATTTGGTATGAGCATATGGAATCACTGGTTCTCGTTCTAAGTAGTAGCATTCCATTCATGAGATCATATACATGTCATTGTCATAATTCCAGAAAGTGCTTTCTTTGTTATAACATATGTGAGTGTTAGTCTACATGTTTAAATCAATCTTCTCACATATACCTAGTGTAGGGTGTGTAGTTAGAAAATCTGTGTGAAAATAGAGAGCATTCTAGTGAGGAATTGAGGGAATTCTCTAAGGCATGTTACTACATTCAAAACGTTGTTTTAATTAATTAAATGACAACTAGTAAGTGGTAACTATGGTTAAGTGTTTGCTAAAGTGTAAAGAAAGCCAAAAACCATGGGAATGATGTTCTTTAATGTGTCATGTTCGTTGGAAATCCCTGAGGTACATGTTGGAAGGTCTAGAGTGTGTTTTGGGTTGTGTTCTTGTTGTTTCTTGATGTGATATATAATAGCACACAAATTAAACCCTCTTTTTGACAATTGTAGTATAGATATAAGTAGGGATCGTTCTACGCCGGGGATTAGGAGGAATTGCTAATCTAATGAAAAATGACTCAAAGATACAAAAATATGCTTAAAAACACTTAAATAAACTCAAAGACTCTTAACTAAACTTATATGACTCAAAACAAACTCAAAAGACTCAAAACAACACAAAACAATCAAAAAGACTCAAACTAGACTCTAGGACTTACTTTGGACGAAAATTGAATTAGTTTTGACTCAAAACACTTAAAAACACACAATAGCTCAGATTCTAACCTAATTGACACTTAAAACAAAGGGGGGTTTTGGTTTTGACGAATTTGAATTAAAACAAAATAGAAACTAAACTAGACAAAGTTTTGAACGAATTTGGGGAATATGGATGGGTGATTAGCTAGCTAGAGGGTCCTTCTCCACACATGACACACTTGCATACAAATTGATTTCCAGTTGCTTTTCGATGAACCATGAACCTCAACACCCCAGATTAACTGTGACATCACTAATTAACCCTCAGATTTTCCTTAAGTTATTGGATTGGATGACATCATACGACAACCCAAAGCATTCTTCAAAAGTCCCCTACATGACATCCTAATAGAGATACAATCAAAGATCATTACGTTCTATGAAAATCATAAGTATTGACAAAGCACTTGTAACTATGACATCATGATACTCATGCTAGGAATTTACTTAACATGATTGTAAAAACAACCTTAACTACTTGTGAATATAAGTTTGTAACGATTATGTGAAACTCCCTTATATTCTAGCCCCAAATTCATGCATGCAAACTAAGTGTGCACCCTTAATCAACAAACAAGAATAAGTTATTGTTGACTCTAAAAATTACAAAACCTACGTGGCACGCAGGCCGAGTAACTAACAAGCTAACTACGTCCTTCGGTTGAATGCGGGGCGTGCCAACTCGTCGGCCGAGCTTGGCCGAGGAGTAAAATTTGTTGATGTCGCGTCGAGCGCGTCGTTGACTTCTCTATCTTGCGATTGCGACCGAGGAAGGAACACTCTCAGTCTCTGGGTTCTATAGCCTGAAGACAAGGCTACTAATTCTTCGGAGTTCACAAATCGTCGGAGCCCGATTCAGTCACTGTGATTATATTCGTAAGAGTATAAGCACGCCGAATCGAGACCAAACTATATGGGCACAGGTACTCAAATGTGATGTATGTCTTGATGGTAAACGTAGTTCGACCGTCGGAATGCCGAACCCTGAAACTTACTTGCGAGTATCCAATCATAAAATCACTCGGCGTCCAATACGCCGAGCAATGCAATTCGTAACACCTGACTATGCCGAGAAGGCTAGCAAGATGACCTCTACCAACAAGGATTCGAAAACCCTTCTCGGCCGAGACTTAGATAGGTAACCGGTCGGCCTCGACGCAGTGCTGTTTATCCAAACTGAAGATGTTTCTCGGTCGGCTGATTCTGCGGCAGCAGTGCTATTTATCCAAACTGAAGGTGCTCGCCAGGTGCCTCCACAGTGTTGTTTATCCAAACTGAAGGTGTATCGGCAGAAAAAGAAAAAGAAAAGATCTCAAGGTATTTGAGAGGTTTTGCGCAGGGCAATTGTATGCAAATTTTTAAGGGGCTTTTCTGTTGCAAGATTTCTTGTATTTATAGCACCCCATTCCTTGAGACCGATTTGCATCCTGATTTGGATTGGGAGTCCTTGTCCCGTTTCAACTCTAACTCGAACAAACCTACTCCCACTGGGATTCGGAATTTTCCTTCTTTTCGAGGTTTTATTATTTGCCGGTCGGGAATCCTGGTCGCACCAGGACTTCCTCGACCTTTTCTATTTATCTGGACTACTTAGGATAGGACTTGACCGACCCTGCCAACTGGCCCGGGATTTATCATTCGGCCCATAGTATTTGACATAACCTTAGGCCGAGCACATCCTGCTGCTCGGCCCAACAATATTATTTTGGGCCCAAACATTGCCCCCTCGCTTCTGAGGTCGCCGACTGTTAACTCTTGGTCGGGCCTCGGCCTTGAAGAAGCGGAAACGCCTATTGCTTTTCGGACTTTACTTCCCTTGATGACCATTACTGCTGCACATTTATGAGACACAACTGCACTCTCCTCGTTACCCCCAACGTGCAGCCACGTGTCGATTCTCCGCCGATCTTAAAAGCTTTTGATAGGAGCATATTCATGCGACTTAAATGGCTTGTTCTCGTGCATTTACGTTATGTTTCTTTAGTTATTCTAGTACTTTAAGCTATTTTCGTGTGTTTGTAGGTCCAAAGGGCTAAAGGAGCAAAAAGATGCATTTTGGAGACTTTTGGAGCACTTTTGGGCTAAGGATGGATAGCTTATGCTTGGCGCCAAAGTGTTGGACGAAATTGAAGACCTAATTGAAGACCAAAGTGTTGAAACCTTGTTCCCTTTAGTTTTAGGACATTTAAACCTTTCCAATTCCCTTATGCCGTGCATCTCCACCTTTCTCCCAAAACCATACACATGCATTCATTATTCATTCCCTCACACACTCCCACATATCATTACTTATCATCACCACTTATCACTTATCATAACCACATATCATTACTTATCATCACCACTCATTACTTATCATAACCACATATCATATTACTTATCATTCACCACTTATCACATATCATAACCACATATCATATCACTTATCACTTATCATAATCACTTATCACTTATCATCATCACTTAACATCACCACATATCATTCACCTCATATCATAACCACTTATCACTTAACACATGCATTCACATGCTTTCACAACCTAATCACTCACCCACACAATCTGCAATCATTCAAACAAACACCATAATTACCGTGAGTTTTCATCCCATTTCCAGTTTTGCACATGCATTCACCCAACCTAGCTGTCATGTTTCCCCTTTAATCATTCAAACACATGCACTCCCTTTAAATCATCATTCAACACATGCAAACACATTCATTCCAGCCACACATTCATTTTCCACCCTTGTGCCGTCCAAAACACTTGCATTTCTGCCCTTGCACATGCATTCCCACCCTTTAACCAACAAACAAATCAGCCACACATTCATTCACTTTCCTTTGCCGTGACTTCCCCTTCTTTCCAACATAATTCACATGCATTTCAGATTGCATTACCATTCTTTAATTCAACCAACACAACCTGCACATTCTCCTTGCATTTCAGCCATTCCACATGCATTCATCATCATCACTCTAGCTTTAATCACATGCATAAATCAGCCACATGCATCTCCCATCACCATTTCAGATTTCCACCCACCTCCTAGCTGTCATGTTCCCTCTTATTTACCTATAAATAAGCGTGCATTTCAGCCACAATTCATTCACACTCATTCATACACACCTCAATTCAACACACACTTCCATTTCAGAAATTCATCCATTGTACATACCACAAACACTTCCCCCATTGCCGTGAGTTTCTCCCCTATAATCCAAACACCACTCCTCATCCATTTCCATCACTTCCCAAACCATTCACACCATCAAACTATCCTTAGACCTTGTGCTACAATAACGAGGAAGAGAAGAGTGCCTAAACGTTCATACAATTCAAGTTTGAGTTGTTGGAATGTTTAGGTGTTTCTTTGATTTCAATGTTTAAATTCAATACTCTTTGTTTTGTACGTATGAGGAATGGAAGAGAAGAGTGCCTAAACGTTCATACAATTCAAGTTTGAGTTGTTGGAATGTTTAGGTGTTTCTTTGATTTCAAAGTTATGAGGAACTAAACCCCCCTTGGTTAGGGGGTGATTCGAAATAAATGTTTATGCTTGCATTTTGATTTGATTACTTCTAATTACGTTTCATAAGTTGTGAATTCAATTTGTTTAACTGTTTGATTGATAACCTATTTATGTATGTTTATTGAGAGTGCACGCTTAATTTTCATGCATGAATATGACGCTAGAATATAAGTGAGTTTCACCTAATAGTTATGAACTTATATTCACAAGTAGTGGAGGTTGCTTATAAACAATCGCGTTAAACGAATTCTTGGCATAAGTTTCATGCAATCATAGTAACGAATGCCTCGTCAACACTTATAATTTTCATAGAGCGTAATGATTCTTGCTTGTATCTCTATTATGCAATCATGTAGGGGACTTGTGGGGAATGTTTTGGGTTGTCGTATGCAATCATCCAATTCAATAACGTTAGGAAGATTTGAAGGTTAATTAGTGCATCACGGTTAACTTGGGGTGTTGAGAATTAATGATTTATTGAAACGCAATTGGAAATCATTTTATTATGCAAGTATAACATATGTGGAGATGAACCCCGTAGCTAACTTTCCATCATTCTATTCCATCAATTTCGTTTGTACAATCTGTTTTGTTTCCAAGTTTCTGTTTTAGTTTTAAATTCGTCAAAACCAATCCCCCATTTATTTTAAAGTGTTAGATTAGTTAGAATTACATTTAGTTGTGTTTTTAAGAGTCTTGAGTCAAGTCATAACTTAATTTCGTCCAAATTTGTGTTTGTACTCAAATCTGCCCAGAAAGTGGTTTTTAGGCAGTTTTGAGTGTTTTGGGTGATGTTTGAGTCTTTTGGTTTGTTTTAATGTTTTAAGTGTTTAGTTTCGTATTCTTTGAGTCTAGTTTAGTGTTTTATATTGCGTTTTTACGTTTTTGAGTCAGTTTCCAAGTGATTTGCAATCCCTCCTAATCCCCGGTTAAGAACGATCCCTACTTATACTTATACTACAATTGTCAAAAAGAGGGTTTAATTTGTGCGCGTATAATTCACGCATCAGCTTTCAATCATGGCCCTCGAAATCGTGCACCTACCAAAGCGTCTTATCCTCATTAATGCATTAAAACCGTCGCCGCACGCAATCGTGCGTCCTGGATTTTCGACCCCTCGATCCTATCTTCGCAGGTTCCCAAAATATCCGAAATGATTGGGACCTTTTCCCGGTTAAATTTCCCCCCAATTTGAACCAGTGCCTTTCGAATACCAAACGTTTGATCTTCATCCTGAAAAGCCTATAAATACCCAAACTTCTGCCATTTGCATCCCACGCCTTCAGAAATTTCGAATCCTTATTTTATCATTCCTGTTTGTTCAAGTAAAGCCTTCAAGCCCTTCTTCCTGCAACCTCCTCTTTTAACTCCAAATCCTTCCTTTCATCAATGGCCTCCTTCATCTCAAAGCTTTCTGACGAGTGCAGCAAATGCAAGGATTTCATTGATCGGAGCGCCGTCAAGACGCTGCGATTTGAAAACGACATGGCCACCACCCACCAGATTCTGGGTCCCCTTTTCAGAGACGCAGTGCCGTCGTCCATCACCAACCTTCTCAAGGAGCAGTGTTTAATACCCCTACTGCAGGGGTTCGATTGGTCGAAATGGACTCTGGCGCGGCCTCAAGGAGCCTGGCCTTCGACCACCACAGCCTGGGCCGCTTGGGTTGACCGAATGAGCACATTCTTCGGCGAGGAGTGGAAGGATCTTGGTATCTATGATGCCATTATTCTCTTGACCATAGAGATTGCCATGGATAAGGAGCTGCTCATGGCGCCCCTGAGTTTATGGTGTTCGGCCACCAACACCATGATCCTGCCTTTCGGCCCTTTCGGCCCCACAGTCCTCGACATTTCGTCCATCCTTGGGACTTCTCCAACCGGCCTTCCCATTGATGCCGCCCTTTCCGGATGCCCTTCTCCTCTCGACTTGAAGGCATTATTCGACGAAAGGGCCGTCGAGACGCTTAGTTGGGGCGATCGGGAGCCCTCAAGGGAAGAAGTTCAGAAGCTCCAAAAGAACTTCTTCAACTACAACACTCTCATCCTTCACTTCGCCGGCCGAGGCGAGGAAAGCCTTAGGAAGGGAGAACACGAGGCCTTTCACTTCTACTGGTACAACAAATTCATTTGTTGTACCAGATCAAACAAATGCCTGGTCGAGAACATGCCGGTGACCCAGGCACTGGCTAACGGTCGCTCCTTGGCGCTCAGCCCGGCTGTACTCGCCAACCTCTACCGTTGCTTGGCCGAGGCGACTATTAGCAAGATTGATCCGCACCAGAACGGACCCCTCTGGGTGTTCCAACTCTGGTTGCAGGTTTACTTTTCCACCCTTCGGCCGGAGGTTCCTGCCTTCCAACGCTCGGCCGCCCTCGGCCTTCAATTGGCCTCTCGACCGGCGCCTCCTCACCGAGCCGATGAGGTCCTTAAACACTTCCTCAGCCTCGACGTCCTTTCGGATGACGAGTTCCTGGTATGCCGGCGCCAAGAGTACCCCACCTCGATCAGGCTCCCTACGGCAGCGTGGGCCGAGTCCGAGGATGCGAACATCCGTCAATGCTAGGGGTCTTTCGTTCTGGCTCGCGATCTTCCTCTTGGTTGCAACGCCCACCGAGCCAGCTGGGAGGTCTACCACCCCCATTTTGTCGCCCGGCAGCTCGGCTACCTTCAAGGCTGCCCCGTTCCCCTGCTTGCCTCTCGGTCTCTCCTGAGTCGAGGGCGTCTTTCTGGTTCCTCTGAGTGGGAATGCAAGACGTCGGAGCAGGAGTTTCAGGAGAAGTGCAAGAAATTCAGGCTCCGGCCGACGGTTCCTGAATCTATGAGAACCGACACCTTCGGGGACTGGTGGGAGGAGTATACCAGCGACTTCTTCGGCGTCCCGGCCGAACACGTGGTGAACAAAGTCTTCGGCAACCGGCCCAGACCAGCGCCCTCGGCCCAACCTAAGGAGTCGGCCCAAGGTATAGTCTTTCCGCTCTTTGTTTTTTTTTTTTTTTTTTTTTTTCAATCACTTGTCCTTGTTATTAATTACTTTTCTATTTCAGGGGGTCGCATGTCGAGGAAGGTGGAAGTGGTCGCCGCGGTGGCGAGGGCGAACAAGTTGGTTCCCACGAAGAAGACCATCGCCACCGAGCGGACAGTCTCCGTCAAACGCCCCCATCGAGAGGCCGAGCCGGAGGATGATGCTCCTCGTCCTTCTAAACGCGTCAAGAAATTGGCGAAGAAGGGCGACCGGGAGATTCATGTTGTTCCCAGTGACACTACAGGGACAACTGCTCCTGGCAGCTCTCCTTCTGTACCGGCTGCCCCAACTTTTCCAAACCCGATTCCTCCAGCCGTCTCCCTGCCTGAGACCACGGCCGATCTAGTCTTCTTCACGGATAATGGAGGAACTTGATGGCACAAAGTTGTCCAAAGTGTGGCCCTTTAACCGTTCAATTCTTTGGCCTAACTCAACAAGTCTATTTGACATATACTACCTGAAACAAAATAACACAAGTTTGAATGAAAATCAAGAATCTACCTACAATGAAAAGAACAAACTTTAAATAGCAAACAAGCAATTACAAGGGACTGAAATCAGTCCCCGGCAACGGCGCCATTTTTGTTGAGGGTTTTCCTTCCTAGATGCTAAAATATGTTTAGTATAATGGCACAAGTAAGGGTGTCGAATCCACAGAGACTAATTGGTCCTATATAATCACTTGTTTTGCAAGAACTCTTACTAGAGAAATAAAACTAATCAATGTAAGCAGATTTGTGGTTGTAACTTGAAAGCATAAGAGAATGAAGTAAATACAAATAAATGAATCAATCAACTAATAAAATGGGATAGTATCAATAGAGATGAAACTAGGGATTCGATTTTACCATTGCTAAACCAAGTCCATGTTTGTTAAGTTAGTTTATACTCAGCCATCTACCTATTTCTTGAGTTTGTTTCACTTAGATATGATCAACCATATGATGTGTGGATTTGATCAAATGTCCTTAATCATGAACCTAATTGTGATGTGCAACTTTGGTTCCTAATCAAGAATATGTAATGCACAAGAAACTTTCATAAAACCCAAGGGAACACTCGGCAGGATGTTTGCAAAACATTCCCTTCATTCATTCACATATCCACCAAGATTATGCATGATGTGTGCTTTAATCTTGGCTAGACAACCTGTGGTTAACTCAAATGATGATCAAGCATTAAAATCAACTCACAAAGTCACAATTAAATCAGAGAATGAAACAAGAAATAGATGGACAAACTGAGCATTCTAACTCGATTACATGGCAAACTTTGCAAGGCTACATCGAATCCCTAGAGAGAGATTAGTTACACTTCATGTTTACAAAGGTTTGACATAAAAATAAGTAACATGAGTGAACATAGAATTAAGAATTAAGAAGAAGAAACCCTTGAAGCAAAACTGATGTTGAATTCCTTGAAGAGTGCCCTTTGGTGTTGGTTCTCCAAGTGTGATGTAAATGAAAAATGGATCGGCTTAAGGTTGGATGTTTTCTGTAAATGGGAGAGCAAATGGGCAGAAATGGAGTGGGAATGGAGCGGCTATGTGTGTGAATAATGGAATGAACCAACCACACCCATGAAGTGAGTTTGCACGGTTTTTATAGAGAGGAAATGTCACTGCCATCATTAAGAATGGAGCTGGAATTGCACAAGTCAGATGGCAGTGCATAAGTGAGCTGGAATGAGTGGGTTTTTGAGGTGGTGGATACACGGCACTAGGGAAATATGCATGCATTTGGCTATTTTAATTGAACATGCATGTGTGTTGGCTGCAAAGCTGAAATGACAACCTGGAATTGGTTGTTCAAATCTGGAAAAGAGTATGAAAGTGCACGGCATAGACAAGAAGGAGCTGGAATCGCATGAAATGATGGGATGATTGGATTTCTGGAATGATGGATGCAAGGCATGGACATGATCTGCAGGTATGTGGTTTATTTAATCAAAGATACATGTGCAATGTCTGCAACAAGGGAGTGGACATCTGCAAAGACGAATTGGAGAAAGGTAATGGAATTCACGGCCATGTTGTGAATGCATGTTTTGGTGTTTAGAAGTGCATAAGTGAGCTGGAACCACATGGGATTTGCACGGCATGATGATGTTTGTTGGTGTAAATATGGCTGAATGGTTTAATTAATGGGAGTGAATGTTTTTGGTGCAAAAGGGAGCTGGACAAGGCAAGGGAATACACGGCACAAGTTATGTGGAATGAACAAGGTGTCCGCATGTTTTTGCCTTGTTTAGAACCATCCAATGTGACTCCAATGCACCACTTTCCTAATCACATCTTCTCCTGAATTTAAGCAGCCACCTTAGTCCTAGATTCCTCATTTGGACTTCAAATTAATTCCCAAGAATCCTTTCCACGTTTGGAATAATGCTCAGCTACCAAAAGGAATGTTTAAACTTCATTTGCCTTCCCATTGATCCAAATTCACACTTGACTGCACACTAACACCAAATAATGTAAAATGCAACTAGTTTAATCCAAAAACATCACAAAGATGCCAAATAAGGAATATATAAATGCATGCAAAATGAGACTTATCAATGGCCGAAGTCTCCTCTCGGCAGGTCTAAAACAATCCCTTTTGTCATGCACTATGTCACGACGTCTTATTTTCCTTCACAAAGTTTTCCTTTTATGTGCAACCATCGTGGGAAGTGGAGCTCGACGCTCTTCTTCAGAGCACGACCGGTGAGGCCTGCTCCTCTGCTGCTCCTGCCGAACCAGCGGGAGCCATGCCCGAGGCCGAAGCCTTCGTGAAGCTGCACGAAGTCCTGTCTCTCACTGCCTCCCAAGCTCTCCGATGCAAGGGTCTTGACTCCGTTGGGGAGTGTCTTAATGACCTCGCCAGCGGCGGTTACCTGAGCATGGAGAATATCTCCTTCCTCACAGACCTCTTGGAGCGGACTCGGCAACACTTCCACATTTTCGAACGAGCCCTACAAGCCGAGGATGACTTGAAGGCGGCCAAGGTCGCGCAAGAGGCTGGCCGAGTTGAGATGGAGGCAATCAAAGCCAAGAAAGCGAAGCTGACCGAGTTTGATCGCCAGATCTCTGACCTCCAGCGTCAAATTTCTGACCTTCAACGGTAAAGGTCGGCTGCCGCTTCCGAGCTTGAGAAAGACTTTGAGGCCAACAAGGCTCGGCTGACGGCCTTCGCTGCCGGCGCACGGCACATCCAGCAACTGCAGTTCAACAAAAAGACGAGGCAAGCTGAGATAATTTTGAGCGAAGCGAAGTGGCTGGAGCTAAAAGCTGCCCTCGAGACTTTCCTCCCCTCGACCCCCTAGGAAATTATCTGTATTTGTTCTTTTGCTATCAATACAATGGTCTTATTATCAATACAATGGTTCTTATTTACACAATGGTCTTTTACTCTTGCATTTCCCATGTAATTGGATAGTACTTTTTTAAAAACTTTCCATTAATCGGCAATTTGTGAACTGAACCCGCCCGATCTCTGAGATGATATGCCCCCTTGCCAAGGACTTTGTGAACGATGAATGGCCCTTCCCAATTCGGCAACCATTTATCAAATCGGGGGTCTTTAATCCCGACAGGCAACACAGTTTGCCAAACCAATTCTCCTTTGCCGAACGTTTTTTGTCTTACACGCTGGTTATACGCTCGCTCGGCAATTTTCTTTTGTTCTATCAATAAGTTACCCGCGTCGATTCGATTTTCTTCCAAGTCTTCTAATTCTTGTTGCATCGCTTGACTATATTCGACACTGAACAAACTACTCTGCTCGATCACTCGTAATGAGCTTATACTCAACTCGACTGGTAACATAGCGTCGTGTCCATAAGTTAACGCGTAAGGAGTGGTTCCAGTCGCCGACCGGGGTGAAGTTCGGTATGCCTATAATGCTTCATTTAACTTCAATTGCCACAACCCAGGTTTCTCTCTTACCATTTTTTCGAGGATGCCGATCAACACTTTATTGTTTGCCTCGGCCTGCCCGTTTGCGTGAGGGTAGTACGGTGTAGATTGCTCAAGTCGGATATTCAAACTTGCCGCGTATTCCTTAAACCTATCGGCCGTGAATATGGTGCCATTGTCAGTTATGATCGTTTCTGGCACGCCGAATCTGGTCACAATATTGTCCTCTACGAAATTGCACACCTCTTTGGCCGTTAATTCGGCGTATGATCTTGCCTCGACCCATTTAGTGAAATAGTCAGTTGCTACAATTATCCACGCGTGTTTCGCCGCCTCCGACGATGGCGTGATTTTGCCAATTACGTCCATTGCCCATCCCCTGAACAACCATGGTTTAGTAACCGAGTGGAGTAATTCGGTCGGGGCTCTCTGTACGGGTCCATGAATTTGGCATGGTACGCATCTTCGTGCATATTCGATGCAATCCTTTAATATACTGGGCCAAAAAATAACCGTGTCGTCGAAGCAACCAGCGCATCTTTCGTCCACATTGGTGTGCCTCACAAATTCCTTCATGTACGTCGGCCATTGCTTGGGCAGCCTCGTGTGGGCCGAGGCATAATAGTAGTAACCCGTCCTCACCCTTGCGGTATAATTCATTTTGGTACGACACGTAATTCGTGGCGAGGACCTTCGTTCTCCGGTCGTGTTTCCCATTGGGGCTATCGAGGTACCGTAACATCGTCTTTCTCCAATCATCTGGTTTTACCTCGACGACACATACTTGATAGGAGCATATTCATGCGACTTAAATAGCTTGTTCTCGTGCATTTACGTTATGTTTCTTTAGTTATTTTAGTCCTTTAAGCTATTTTCGTGTGTTTGTAGGTCCAAAGGGCTAAAGGAGCAAAAAGATGCATTTTGGAGACTTTTGGAGCACTTTTGGGCTAAGGATGGATAGCTTATGCTTGGAGCCAAAGTGTTGGACGAAATTGAAGACCTAATTGAAGACCAAAGTGTTGGAACCTTGAACCTTTAGTTTTAGGACATTTAAACCTTTCCTATATCCTTAGCCGTGCATAACATTCCAACATTCCACTCCTTCATTTCAGCCACACTCCCACATATCATTACTTATCATCACCACTTATCACATATCATTCACCACTTATCATAACCACATATCATATCACTTATCACTTATCTCTCCCATTTCAGATTGCATTCCCTTGCATTCCAACCAAAACCGTGCACATGCACTTGTTCCTCCATTAAATCAGCCACATGCATTCATCATCACAACCTAGCTGTCATTCCACTTTAACCCACATGCATTTCCACCCACATGCTCTCCCATTTCAGATTGCATTCATTCACTTCTCAACATAAACAATCAGCCACATTTTAATCATAAACAACCTAGCTGTTTTTCCATTCATTCCCTTTAATCATTCAAACATGCACACTCACATTAATTAAACCATTCAGCCACATTTACACCAACAACAAGCACATGCACTCCCACCCTTTAATCACATGCATAAATCAGCCACATGCATCTCCCATCACCATTCCAGATTTCCACCAAGTTCCTAGCTGTCATGTTCCCCCCATTTCACCTATAAATAAACCTTCATTGCAGCCACAAAGGGGGGATCCATCCACCACAGAAATAAGGCCTTTGTGCCAGAAATTCACCCATTCCACACACTCTTCCATATTCAGAAACACATTCTTCCATCACAGAAAATCATCCATAATCCATCAAACTATCCTTAGACCTTGTGCCACAACGAAGAGAAAGAGAAGAGTGCCTAAACGTTCATACAATTCAAGTTTGAGTTGTTCGAATGTTTAGGTGTTTCTTTGATTTCAATGTTTAAATTCAATTCTCTTTGTTTTGTAATCATGAGGAACTAAACCCCCTTTAGCTAGGGGGTGATTCGAAATATATGTTTATGCTTGCATTTTGATTTGATTACTTCTAATTGCGTTTCATAAGTTGTGGATTCAATTTGTTTAACTGTTTGATTGATAACTTATTTATGTATGTTTATTGAGAGTGCACACTTAATTTTCATGCATGAATATGACGCTAGAATATAAGTGAGTTTCACCTAATAGTTACGAACTTATATTCACAAGTAGTGGAGGTTGCTTATAAACAATCGCGTTAAACGAATTCTTGGCATAAGTTTCATGCAATCATAGTAACGAATGCCTCGTCAACATTTATAATTTTCATAGAGCGTAATGATTCTTGCTTGTATCTCTATTATGCAATCATGTAGGGGACTTGTGGGGAATGTTTTGGGTTGTCGTATGCAATCATCCAATTCAATAACGTTAGGAAGATTTGAAGGTTAATTAGTGCATCACGGTTAACTTCGGGTGTTGAGAATTAATGGTTTATTGAAATGCAATTGGAAATCGTTTTATTATGCAAGTATAACATGTATGGAGATGAACCCCTTAGCTAGCTTCCCATCCATTCAATTCCATCAAATTCATCTTTACTATCTGTTTTAATTTGAATCTGTACATTTAATTTAATTTCGTCCAAAACTCAATCCCCCTTTACTTTATTGTCTAATTTAGTTAGAAAGTGTCTTAGTTTGTGTTTATAAGAGTTTTGATTCAATTTGTTACACAAATTCGTCCAAATTCACCAAAGTGCTCAAAACTGCCCAGAAAGTGATTTTAAGGCAGTTTTGAGTGTTTTGGGTGATGTTTGAGTCTTTTGGTTTGTTTTAGTGTTTTAAAGTTTAGTTTTGCATTCTTTGAGTCTAGTATAGTGTTTTATATTGTGTTTTTACGTTTGAATCAAACCATAATCTTAAATTCGTCCAACATTGGGTTTAAGGTCAGAAACTGCCTAGTTAGTGTTTTTAGGCAGTTTTGAGTCTTTTGAACTTGTTTTGAGTCCTTTGAGTCTTTGTGAACGTTTTTAACTTTGTTTTTACGTTTTTAAGTCACATCCAAGTGATTAACAATCCCTCCTAATCCCCGGTTAAGAACGATCCCTACTTATACTTATACTACAATTGACAAAAAGAGGGTTTAATTTGTGTGCGTATAAATCTCGCATCAATACTTCTATGGGGTCTCCTCATTCTAGTAGGGATGGGAGCGACATTACCCTTGTGCGTATTACGTGTGTGCGCTGGAGAGTTTGCCGATTGATCAAGGCTGGGTACGAGCGCAGACTTGTGGTTGCAATTCGGCCTAGCTTACCCTCCGTGAGTTGTGCTCCGGAGGCGATCTGGGCGAGTTTGTCGGCGTCTGTGTTGTGGATACGTGAAATATGTTCAAATGTCATCCGTTCGAACGACTTGGCCAGGTAGGTGGCGACCATGTGATAGGGCGCTAAAGTACAACTCATGCAACGAAACATGCCGTTCAATTGGTTAATCACAAGTTCGGAATCACCGAGGATGAGAACGCGGGAGGCCCGTAGATCGTGTAAAACGTGGAGGCCGATAATGAGGGCTTCATATTCGGCCTGATTATTTGTGCAGCTGAAATCCAACTTGAGAGAAAAATACCATCGGCAGTGGTCAGGCGACTGAATTGCAATACCGACACCTGCCGAGGTCGAAGTACTGGAACCATCAAAGTGCATAGTCCAATGGTTATCGCGTGTGGTGACTAAACCGATGTCGACGTCGTCTCCCTCAAAACCATGAGGGGAAGGGTGTTGGGCCAAGAAGTCGACGAGAGCTTGCCCCTTGACGGCCTTTTGGGGTACATACTGAAGGCTGAACTCGGATAAGGCGAGCGTCTATTTCCCGATTCAGCCTTTGACAATGGGCTGAGTGAGCATGTAACGAATGACGTCTGTTTGGGCGATGACCTGCGTAACTGATGGGAGCATGTAATGCCGAAGCTTGGATGCGGCAAAAAACAAAGCTAAGCAAAGTTTTTCGACAGGTGAGTAATTGAGCTCTGGTGAATTCAGATTTCGACTAAGATAAAAGATAGCTTGTTCACGCCCTCCATTGTTATCTTGCGCTAGGAGACAACCAATGGATTCAGCGGCTGCCGAAATGTATAATTTAAGGGGTTTGTTGCGACAAGGTGGAACTAGCACGGGTGGGGTGGAAAGGGCCACCTTGATTTGCGTAAATGCAGTTTGATGCTCTTCGCGCCATTCAAATTTGTCGGTATCCTTAAGTTTGAGGAGCGTAGAGAATGCCTTCATCTTACCGGCCGAATTGGCGATGAAGCGGCGGAGGAAATTTATCTGCCCGAGTAACGATTGGAGCTGTTTCTTTATTGTCGGAGATAGGGTGCTAATGATGGCACGGGCTTTATTTTTGTCGACTTCGATGCCGCGATGGTGCACCAAAAATCCTAGGAAATTACCGGCCGAAACACCGAAAGCACACTTGGCCGGGTTCATTTTGAGATTATTCTTGCGCATGCGAAGGAACGCTTGCCGTAGATCGTCCAGGTGCGTTTGGCGGCGTTTAGACTTTACCACCACATCATCGATATAAACTTCGACGATTGTACCGATTAAGTCGTGGAATATCATATTCATGGCTCGTTGGTATGTGGCGCCGGCATTCTTGAGGCCGAATGGCATGACTACCCATTCGTAAGTACCAAGTGCCCCAGGGCAACGGAAAGCCGTCTTGTGGACGTCAGCTTCGGCGATGAAAATCTGGTTGTAACCCGCATGGCCGTCCATAAAAGATAGCAGTTCATGATTAGCTGCGACATCAATTAGCAAATCTGAGATTGGCATTGTGTATTCGTCCTTGGGAGTAGCCAGATTTAGATTACGGAAATCGATGCAGATGCGAAGGGCACCGTTTTTCTTCAACACTGGGACGATATTGGCTAACCATTTGACGTACCGAGCGGTCCTAATAAACCCGGCTTTTAGAAGCCGAACTAATTCTTCTTTAATGCCGAGTTGTTCCTCGGTCGAAAATCGGCGAGGGGGTTGTCGAAAAGGCTTACACCCGTCCTTGATGCGTAGCTCATGTTCTACAAGGTTTCGACCGAGGCCTGGCATTTCATGGTAGCTCCACGCGAAGCAATTTTTAAATTCCTGGAGCAACTTACGGAGTTCGACCTTCATGGACGGTGGGAGTAACGCGCTGATAAACAATGTTCGAGGATCATCGGCCGTGCCTACATTAACTTCTTCTAATGGGTCCTTGACCTGGGGCCGATGGTCTTTGAGTTCGGCTAGTGCGGCCTGAACTTTATCGAAAGATAGAACGGGGCCGTTATCCGCTTCGGCCAAAAATTCGATTAAATTGATACCGGAATTTGGTTGCTTGGTAATGGCGTACCAATGGGCCAGCAGACGTTCCATTGTAGATGAAACCACGGCCTGACGCCGTTCTTGCTTGGTGTGATCAATCATCGGCATTGGTGACTAAATCTGCCAAGCCAAGTCTCGCCGAATCCTGTTGGACAGTCTCAGCGCCGACCTCAATTACTTTCTGTACCGAAATTCTCGTCGGCCGCCCATCCTCGTTAAGGCCTTGGAGGGTGATGTAGCCGACGTGATCATCGTAATAGCGAGCCTGAATCATGTTGGTTTTAAATGGTTGGTTATCAGCTGGGTGGACTACGACCGATTTGCCATCCCAAAAGATGAGGACTTGGTATAGTGATGAAGGAATGCAACTGGTTTGGTGGATCCAGTCGCGGCCAAGTAATGCGTTATAGTCGGTCTTGGAATCAATTATAAAGAATGTCGTCATGTGTTGACGACCGGCAATGCTAACTTCCAACGGGAGCACTCCTTTGGTCTGAGACTTGTCACCAACGAAGCTGCTTATAGTGATACCTGACGGAATGAGTTCATTATTAGAACGGCGTAAAGCCTTCATGACGGACATCGGCATAATGTTGACTGTGGCTCCACAGTCGACAAACACTTTAGAAATGGGAAATCCTTCGATGTGAGCCGTAACGTACAACGGCTTCAGGTGTTGGAGATTAACCGAGGAGGAACGGGGAAATAGTTCGGCCAAAGCCGCCTTAAGGTTGTCCCCGTTTCGGGCTTCCCTATCGTCGTCGTTTACGACGAAATCTACTTGTGTGGCTTCCTCGGCAACCACGTCCCCGTCCAAGAAATTTGACTGGTGGGTACTTGGTTGGAATTCAGCTGGCAGGACGTGGACCATACTAATCTCCATATGTTCGAGGACCGAGGGACCCATCGGATTGTGGTCGTCGTCTTCTGTAGAACTAACCATAGTAGCAGTCGGCGGAACATCCTCGATCGAACTTTTGAGTGCCTGATAGGAGCATATTCATGCGACTTAATTAGCTTGTTTTCGTGCATTTATGTTGTGTTTCCTTAGCTATTTTAGTGTTTAAAGTCACTTTTGTGCATTTTCAGATTATAAGGCCAAAGTGTGCAAGAAGATGCAAATTGGAGCCTTTTGGAGCAAAAGAGGAATGAATGAGTTGAAGACTTGAAGAAACGATGAATTCTTACTCCAACGATGAATTCCTACCAAAACGAGGATTCCTACTCAAACAAGGATTCCTACTTGAAGTAGGAAAGTTAACCCTAAGTTTCCCGTTTTGGTAACCTTTCCTAATCTTAAACGTCCGTATTTTCTAGCCACTTTGAAGGCCTTGTAGGCACTTTAGGACACAAAACGAAGGCCCTAGGGCCCTTAAAACCCTTTGCCGTGCCCAATCCCTGTCTTTCCTTCCCTTGCCGTGCAAGGGGGGGGGGATTTAGGTCCAATGTCATTCACTTAAACCCTATTTCCCTCTCCTAACCTAACCCTAGCCGCACCTTGCAGCCATCCCTTTTAATTTCTGATTTTATTTCCTAATTTTAAAAGCCTTTGATTTAATTTTAATAAGCTAGGGTTTATTTTCTGAAACCCTACACATTTTTTACAACCCTAGCCGCACCCTAGATTGATTTTATTCAATTTTCATTCAGCCACCACAAAGCCTATTTCCCTCTCTAAGCCGTGAGCTCCCATTATCATCATTCACCCTAATAAGCCACAAAATCATCTCAGCCGCAATTCCCTAAGCCTTCTAATCTGAGCCGTACCCTTTAATTCTAAAACCCTAACTCTCTTCTCTCATTGATTTACTTTTCATTCATTCTATTCAGCCATTCACCCTAATTTCCCCCTAAGCCGCAGCACCCATTCATCTTCTCCATATTGCCGCAACCTTCCCCCTTCATTCCAGCCACTCCCCACCATTGCCGCAGCACTACCAACCCTTCCAGCCACCTTCCACACCTCCATACACCTTCCTACCATCTTGTCGCACCACCACACTTCCCTAAACCCATTCCCAAATCAGAAAATCATCCAAAAACCACTGTTGATGTATATTTCCTTCTTAATGCTAGAATATATTTAGTATAATGGCATAAGTAAGGGTGTCGAATCCACAGGGACTAATTGGACCTATGTAATTACTTGTTTGCAAGAAATCTAAGAAATGAATCAAACTAATCAAATTGAGCAGATTTGTTGTTGTTACTTAAAAGCATAAATAAAAGAAGTAAACACAACTAAATGAATCAACAACCAATATAACGAGATAGTATCAATGGAAATGAAACTAGGGATTCGATTTCACCATTGCTCAATTAAATCCATGTTTGTCAAGTTAGTTTATACTCATTCATCTACCTATTTCTTGAGTTTGTTTCACTTAGATATGATCAGCCATATGATGTGTGGATTTGATCAAATGTCTCTAATCGTGAACCTAATTGTGATGTGCAACTTTGGTTCATAATCAAGATTATGTAATGTACAAGAAACTTTCATAAAACCAAAGGGAGTAACTCGGCAGGATGTGTGCTAAACACTCCCTTCATTCATTCACATATCTACCAAGATTATGCATGATGTGTGCTTTAATCTTGGCTACACAACTTAGTGATTAATTCAAATGATGATCAAACATTAAAATCAACATACTAAGTCACCATTAAAACAGAAAATGAAACAAGAAATAGATGGACAAACTGAGCATTCTAACTTAATTACATGGCAAACTTTGCAAGGTTACATCGAATCCCTAGAGGAAGATTAGTTACAATTCATGTTTACAAAAGATTTAACATAAACATATGAAACATGAATTAACATAGAATTAATAAGAAGAAACCCTTGAAGTAAAACTGATGTTGAATTCCTTGAAGAGTTCCTTGGTGTTGCTTCTCCAAATGTGGTGCGGATGAAGTAGATTGGTTTGGTTTGAATGGTTTCTGCCCTTAGGACAGAAATTGACAGAGAATGGAGTGAAGTAGGGGGGTTTTAGAGTGTGTAATGGATTGGTTGAAGAAGCAAACTTGCGGATGGAAAAGGGAGAGAATAATGGACAGTTTCTGTGAAAGGAAAAGAAAGTGCAATGCAATGGAATGGAGAGGGCGAATTGGAGTGAATGATGGACAGAAAATGGAGCCAAATAGGGTGTGTGTGATCCCCCAACATTCAGATTGGATCTAGCCTTTGTTTACTCAGATGGCAGAGCATAATTCAGATGGAATGATGGGTTTCTGAGTGTTGTGGACGCATGGCTTGGACAATTCTGCAAGTATGTGTTTTGTTTAATCAAAATGCATGTGTAAAGTCTGCCACAAGGGAGTGGAACCTGCAAAGGTCAATTGGAGCACCAGAAAATGTTTATACAAGTCTGAAAATGGGAAGAACACATGGCATGGACAAAGGAATGGGTTGGATTTCTGAAATGATGGCATGAAATGGAATTTCTGGAATAAAGGATGCAAGGAATGGACATAATCTGCAGGTATGTGGATATTTAATCCAAGAAACATGTGCAAAGTGTTTGAACATGCATGTGAATGCATGTTTTGGTGTTGAAACCACCTAATCTGACTTCAATGCTTGTTTTATTTAGAATCACTCAATTTGGCCGAATTTCACCACATTCCTTCATTTGCCTTCCAATTGATCTTATTACACACTTGGCTGCACACTAACACCAAACAAAGTAAAATGCAACTAGTTTAATCCAAAAACAATACAAAAACGCCAAATAAGAAAGCTATACATGCATGCAAAATGTGACTATCAAATACCCCCAAACCTGGTTTTTGCTAGTCCTCGAGCAAACTTAAAACTAAAACACACAAAACTCAAACATCTAACTAAACCACTTTCGCTGGCTAAACGATTGCACTGAGCATGTGCAACAAGCCTTTGAACCCCTAGGTGTCCCTAGTTGGAGGAGTTGTGTCTCCTGAGGGTTTACAGTGATGACACCCACAAACATTTACAAAATCTGCAACAACTTGGTTAAAACATGCTTTTAAACAAACTAATAAGAACCAATGAAGATTTTGTCATATATTCAAACTCAAAAGTTTTCCACTTCAAAGAATCGAATCAATTGTAACATATAAAGATATTTCTCCATGTCTTACAACTTCAAAGTCACCATACCCAAATGCTTAAGATAGAATTCGCCTCAACTCTACTCCTCACAGCTTCCACTCAAGTTTTCACTCAGATCTTAAGGTTTAGTCTCTCAACAACATATATGAGTGAAATTATGTAAAGGAAATCAAAATTCTCACATATGAAATCTGAAATGGAAGCACAGTTTCTGAGTAGATCTCATGAAATGAATCAAATGCTAAGAATATAGATAACACACACACTTACCATCACCCATGAATACATCCTCAATGATCAGCTAGGTCTTTCTCAAGATTGTAATTTAAGGCTTAGGTTATAGGTTACGAGAGAAGTGATATGAAATACTAGAGCTTGGGGCATACCAAAGTGTTCTTGAGGATCATGATCTTCACTTGCATTTGTTTTCTTTCTTCTTTGTTTTTGGCATCCAGGCCCTATGTCTTATAATGAGGAGATTTGGAACTTGTATCCATTTTAATTCTCTTCTTTTTTTTATTTTTTTTTATAACCCCTTTTTTTCAGAAGCATCTTCAACATAGGTGCCCTCGGTACATGCCACAATCTTGTTCTAAGCTCAATTTACCTTTAGTCTTCATCACCTTGGTATTCCCCAAACTATAAGGTATGGCTTGTAATGGGCTAGAATGGGTAGAGTATGGTGTTGGTGATGAAAGAATTGGGCTAAAGTGTTTGGCTGCAACGAGGGTGAATGGAGCACACAAATGGGTAGGATTTAAGCCTTTTAGTAGTTAAACATGCATAGCCTAACATCATCTCATTGAGTTCATTCATGAATGATACTAAACACATGGTATCTGCAAAGAGAGTAATTCTTAGTATCCAATCAAGATAGAAGTAATGAGATCATTTAAAGTGAAATTGAAAGAAAAAGATAGGAGTAGAAACACTTTAAACCCTCTCAAAGAAGCAATTAGGCTCAAAATAACTCACTAGGGTAGTCTCCACAATTCTTCTTCCAGAATTTGAGTATGGTACCTCTATCATCATAATTTCAAGAGTTATAGCCTTATAAATGACAACAAGATGCAACTCTTTTCCATAGCAACCCAATCGTTTGTTTTCAAACATAATCCTCATATACATTCGTATTAGCATGCAAAAACATTCTTAACCAAAACTAACACCTCAAACAAACACAAACACAAAACAACCTTAAAAACAACTCTTTTTGGGTTTTTCAAAACAATTTTTCAAATTTTTATGGGATTTTCGAATTATAAAACAAAACACACTAAAACACTCTAAAACAACTTAAAAAACACTTTAAAACAGCAAGGAACAACATTAGAAGTTATGGTGGATAAAACCCTACGAATTTGCATCAAAACACTTTAGTTACCCAATACCCCCAAACCTAAATCAAACATTGTCCTCAATGTTTTAAGCATAGATTCACACAAAACATAAGTAAACACACAAAAAGCAATTTAAACATACTAAACATGGCAGAATGTAATTAACAAAGAGAAGAGTTTAGGGACGCAAATCTGGTTATGGAGTGTAAATTCCCTCTTCTCCTTGGTAATTGCATTGAGGCTTTGATCATAGTGACTCCACAGGCTTACTCTTGAACTGGTTTCCGCCCATCATTGATTTTCCTTTGTGCTACTGTTGAACTGGGCAGCAGGATTCATTTGGTCTTCCCCGAAGGTCTGAGCTTCCCCCTTTGGTCTGTTTCTTTGTTCAATCTTTCCAATTCGTATTGAAAAGGGTTGGAGGATAACTCAGCCTATGTTTGTCTCCACATGCTTCAATGTATCATTTTCACTTGCCTTACTCGCTCCCCTTTGCAGAAGTGGTCCCTTCTCCGGAAGTGTATCAACCGTTGAAGATGACTACTCGAGAGCAACGCTAGGTAAGCAATCAGGAATAGATTCCATGCAGTTGGCTCCAGATCGGAAGATTGACTCCAAGTGCCGGCTGATTGCTTCTTTTACTTTGCCATGCGAGTAAGAACAAGGACAAAGAAAAAGACAGGGAAAGAGCATGATATGAGATACTTTTGCTTTTGACCTTTATGATATGAGATACCTTTGCTTTTGAAGAAGCGGTGAATGAATCAGCACATGCTTCAATCCGCCGTTTCCTCCTGGGTCATCTGTACTCCCGGCATCTGGTATCATCTTTGGGGAAGAAGAAAGAATTGAGTATTTCGAAAGGCTTTGCTGGGAGTGCGCCCTCAGAGGTGAGGGAGAGTTGGGCATTTTCTTCAGGTTTACCCTGCCATAAAAGACGAAGGTCGACATATATAGAGATAATATCAAGTGGTGGTACTCTTCTTTTACCCTTGTCGACAAACGTTTTGATCCCGCAAATCCGGCTTTTTGAAATAGTGGCGCCTCCTCGATCTTTGAAGACGTCTCTTCGATTTCAGAGCAGGCGCCCCTTCGATTTCTGAACGACGCCCTTTTTCTTTCTGAACGACACGTAGTAGTGCGGATGCAGCTCCTTTTGACAAAGCTGCACGCGTTTTCTGAAAAGCAGAGAAAGCGTCGCCGGACTTTGCGCTTGTCGGCAAAAGATGTGTAGTTGCGGTGATGGCCTCCACGTGTTGTCTGAAAAGAAGAAATCTTTTGACAAAGTTGAACGCGTCTTCTAAAAAACCGAGAAAGCATTGCCTAAATTACGCCGGAAATTCCGGCTTTTTGAATTGGTGGACGCGTCGCCTTGGCTTTTTATTGAGCTATCGATCACCACAACAAACACACTCTGAAGATTTCCCATTCTTGAAAATCGACTCCGGGCCTTTGAAATTTAACTCCATCCCTTCTCTTTGAACACTTTTGAAAAATGGCAAACTCATCGAACCTTAGCTTGGAATTGAGCCTTAGCAGTGATACGGGCGCGCCGCGTCAAGGTAACGTATGGCGCCCTTCTTTCTTATCTTCTAACGGTCCTCTTACAGGTGAAGACTCCGTGATGCAGGACGCCACAACAGCTACAATAGTAGCTAGGAACCTCCTCACTCCAAAAGATAGTAGGCTGCTGTCAGGACGGTCCGATGAGTTGGCCGTTCAAGAGTCCCTCGCACTTAGTGTTCAGTGTGCGAGTTCTGTGTCCAACATGGGCCAACGCCTACTTGCCCGCTCCCGTCAGGTGGAATCATTGATGGCAGAGGTGGAAAGTCTTAAGCAGGAGATCCAGCAGCTTAAGCATGAGAATAGAAGTTTGCACGTGCTTGCCAACAACTATTCGACGGGCATGAAGAGGAAGCTTGATGAGCTGCAAGAGTCTGAAGGTCGGATTCACAGTGACCGTCAAAGGTTTTCGTCTTTCCTCCAGAGGCACCTTTTTCCTGGCTCATCCAGCGCTTGGCCAAGTATTGAGGCCTGGAATGCTCTAACTCCGATGCCTCCCGCTCCGATGCCTTCCACTCCGATGCCTTCCGCTTCGATGCCTTCTGTTTCTATGCCTCCCGCTTCTATGCCTCGTAGTGGGTCTTCACGTAAACAACCTTTGTGAAGCTCCATCTTTCTCCATGTTTAGTATCTTTATTTAATATAATTTTTTTTTTTTTTTTTTTTTTTTTTTTTTTTTTTTGTACATGCTTTGTTTATTCAGTGCATTGGGTTGCCTCCCAAGTAGCGCTTCTTTTACGTCTTGCAGCCGGACGAAGAACCCAATCACTCCAGGATATGTTCACGAATCGGATGAAAACTCCGAGTCATAAACTAGTACCTAAAACAAGAAACAAAACAAGATTAAGAATCTGGAATAAAAAGAACAAACGAAAATAAAACAATCCAAAAACTCTCAAGTTCATCTTGCTTCTGTGGGCAGCAAGATGCATGAAGGTGAATTTGGTATGATTGGTTGAGCAAAGTCCTCCAAAGCTCTAAGTTTATCTTGGTTGCCCGCCATCTCTTCCTCTCTTTCCCAATCAAATTGCTCAGATCCTTTACTTGTTGAACTAGGTGAAGTCCTTTCCTCTTCCTCACGGATTAGGGATGAACTTGATGGCACAAAGTTGTCCAAAGTGTGGCCCTTCAACCGTTCAATTCTTTGGCCTAACTCAACAAGTTTATTTGACATATACTACCTTAAATAAAATAACACAAGTGTGAATGAAAATCTACTAGCAAACAACAATGAAATGAACAAAAATAAACTTAAAAACGTTTGAAAAGACTCAAGGGATGTGGAACTAAACGTTTAGAACACTTAAACAATCCAAAAACCCAAAACAGCAACTAGAAGACTCAAAATTGCCTAAAAACCACTTTCTGGGCAGTTTTGAGCACCTACACTAATTTGGACGAAATTGGATGGAAACTTGAATCAAAACACTTATAAACACAAATCAAAACACTTTCTAACTAATTTGGACAAAACAAAGACTCAAAGGACTCAAAACAGATTCACAAGACTCAAAACAAGCTAAAAACTCTCAAAACTGCCTAAAAACACAAACTGGGCAGTTTTGACACTAAACTCAATTTTGGACGAAAATTAGGTTTGAGCTTGACTCAAAATGCTTCAAAACACAAGATAAGACAGATTCTAAGCCTAAAACCTAACAAAATATGGGGGAAATTGTATTTGGACGAAATGCAATTAAATGGTCAGATTATAACAAAACCAGATTGTAAAGCAAGTTGATGTAAACCAATGGATAATGGAATGGTTAAGGGATTCTTTTCCACACCTGAAATGTATGCAACTTAAATCAACTTCCAATTATCAAATCGACAAGTTATGAACCTTGACACTAATCAAAATAGCAAATAAGCAAACAAGCAATTACAAGGGACTGAAATCAGTCCCCGGCAACGGCGCCATTTTTGTTGATGTATATTTCCTTCTTAATGCTAGAATATATTTAGTATAATGGCATAAGTAAGGGTGTCGAATCCACAGGGACTAATTGGACCTATGTAATTACTTGTTTGCAAGAAATCTAAGAAATGAATCAAACTAATCAAATTGAGCAGATTTGTTGTTGTTACTTAAAAGCATAAATAAAAGAAGTAAACACAACTAAATGAATCAACAACCAATATAACGAGATAGTATCAATGGAAATGAAACTAGGGATTCGATTTCACCATTGCTCAATTAAATCCATGTTTGTCAAGTTAGTTTATACTCATTCATCTACCTATTTCTTGAGTTTGTTTCACTTAGATATGATCAGCCATATGATGTGTGGATTTGATCAAATGTCTCTAATCGTGAACCTAATTGTGATGTGCAACTTTGGTTCATAATCAAGATTATGTAATGTACAAGAAACTTTCATAAAACCAAAGGGAGTAACTCGGCAGGATGTGTGCTAAACACTCCCTTCATTCATTCACATATCTACCAAGATTATGCATGATGTGTGCTTTAATCTTGGCTACACAACTTAGTGATTAATTCAAATGATGATCAAACATTAAAATCAACATACTAAGTCACCATTAAAACAGAAAATGAAACAAGAAATAGATGGACAAACTGAGCATTCTAACTTAATTACATGGCAAACTTTGCAAGGTTACATCGAATCCCTAGAGGAAGATTAGTTACAATTCATGTTTACAAAAGATTTAACATAAACATATGAAACATGAATTAACATAGAATTAATAAGAAGAAACCCTTGAAGTAAAACTGATGTTGAATTCCTTGAAGAGTTCCTTGGTGTTGCTTCTCCAAATGTGGTGCGGATGAAGTAGATTGGTTTGGTTTGAATGGTTTCTGCCCTTAGGACAGAAATTGACAGAGAATGGAGTGAAGTAGGGGGGTTTTAGAGTGTGTAATGGATTGGTTGAAGAAGCAAACTTGCGGATGGAAAAGGGAGAGAATAATGGACAGTTTCTGTGAAAGGAAAAGAAAGTGCAATGCAATGGAATGGAGAGGGCGAATTGGAGTGAATGATGGACAGAAAATGGAGCCAAATAGGGTGTGTGTGATCCCCCAACATTCAGATTGGATCTAGCCTTTGTTTACTCAGATGGCAGAGCATAATTCAGATGGAATGATGGGTTTCTGAGTGTTGTGGACGCATGGCTTGGACAATTCTGCAAGTATGTGTTTTGTTTAATCAAAATGCATGTGTAAAGTCTGCCACAAGGGAGTGGAACCTGCAAAGGTCAATTGGAGCACCAGAAAATGTTTATACAAGTCTGAAAATGGGAAGAACACATGGCATGGACAAAGGAATGGGTTGGATTTCTGAAATGATGGCATGAAATGGAATTTCTGGAATAAAGGATGCAAGGAATGGACATAATCTGCAGGTATGTGGATATTTAATCCAAGAAACATGTGCAAAGTGTTTGAACATGCATGTGAATGCATGTTTTGGTGTTGAAACCACCTAATCTGACTTCAATGCTTGTTTTATTTAGAATCACTCAATTTGGCCGAATTTCACCACATTCCTTCATTTGCCTTCCAATTGATCTTATTACACACTTGGCTGCACACTAACACCAAACAAAGTAAAATGCAACTAGTTTAATCCAAAAACAATACAAAAACGCCAAATAAGAAAGCTATACATGCATGCAAAATGTGACTATCAACCACCCACAACCTCTCTGCCGCAGCAAGGAGAAGAAGAAAGAGGGACTGAGACGCGCAGAAATTCAAGTGGATTCGTTGGGCGTTCTAGGTGTAATCAATCTTTTAATCTTTATGTTTAAATTCAATTTTATTTCTCTTTCTGTGAACATGAGAGGCTAAACCCCTATTTAGCTAGGGGGTGATTCGAAACCATGTTTATGCTTGCAATATGATTTGATTACCTTTGGTTGGAATTTCATGTATTGTGGATTCAATTTGTTTAACTGCTTGATTGATAACTTATTTGTGTATGTTTATTGAGAGTGCACGCTTAATTTTCATGCATGAATATGACGCTAGAATATAAGTGAATTTCACCTAATAGTTATGAACTTATATTCACAAGTAGTGGAGGTTGCTTATAAACAATCACGTTAAATGAATTCTTGGCACTAGTTTCATGCTCATCATAGTAACGAATGCCTCGTCAACACTTATGATTTCCAAAGAACGTAATGATTCTAACTTGTATCTTTATCATGCTGTTCATATAGAGAACTTGTTAGGAATAATTTGTTTGCGATGCATATTCATCCAATTCAATGATTCTAGGGAAATCTGAAGGTTAATTTAAGCGGACCTAATTAACCCGGAGTGTTGAGTTTCATAATTCATCGAAAGACCAACTGAAAATCATCTTGTATGCAAGTGTGACATGTGTGGAGAAGAACCTTCTAGCTAGCATTCCATCCATATTTTCATCAAATTCATCTTTACAATCTGTTTTAATTCAAATCTGTGCATTTTATTTAATTTCGTCAAAAACTCAATCCCCCTTTACTTTAGTGTCCAATTTAGTTAGAAAGTGTCTTAGTTTGTGTTTCTAAGTGTTTTGAATCAAGTTATTTCCCAAATTCGTCCACAGTAGTCAAAGTGCTGAAAACTGCCCAGAAAGTGTTTTTAAGGCAGTTTTGAGTGTTTTGGTGCTGTTTTGAGTCTTTTGATTTGTTTTAGTGTTTTAAGTGTTTAGTTTTGCATTCTTTGAGTCTAGTTTAGTGTTTTAACCTTTGTTTTAAGTTTTTGAGTCAGTTTCCAAGTGATTTAGTAATCCCTCCTAATCCCCGGTTTAGAACGATCCCTATTTATACATATACTACAATTGTCAAAAGAGGGTTTTAATTTGTGTGCTTATATATTTCGCATCAGTGCCTCGGTATGAACCGGCACCTGAGGCGTGTTGACCAAGTCGAGTATGTTTTGGCTATTTTCCTCGACTATGTTTACTGCCGAAAATTTATGTTGGTCCCTTGTTACACGAGCTCGTTCTTCATAGGTGATACGGGCGTTCCTTGTGTCTAGATATGTATCCAACCGTGCTATCCGTTTTTCCTCGTCGGCTGTGAAGCCGAAGAGAGATACAGCTGAGAAAACTTCGAAATGATAGCGCAAATGCTGAAGGTCTTCGAGTGAAAAGGGTAATTCGGCGGCGTCAATATCTGTGTAAGGATTGACCTCAAAACCAAGGACCCGAGCCTCCCGTATATGTTGGAACCTAGCTTTGATCGCTGGGTCTGAAGTTTTCTGAATAATTTGCTCGGCATCAGGGCAAGTTAGAGCTAGGTCGAGGGCTTCCTAACACGCCTTGGGTAGTCGGTACAAGTCATTGGCGGAATATTTCTTTTGAAACTCTCGCATGTACTCCAGGGATTCACCGAGGAATGGAGGGTGTAAGTTTCGTCGTATTTTGATAAACGGCTCGCGCAGTGGTACCGGAGAAAGTTTCCTTTCTGCCTCTTGTCTAAAGTGCTCGAGACGAGCCCTCGTCTCCCCAGGCCGGAGAAGGAGCTTGATATGTTTCTCAGACTCTTCAATAGTGGTTTCGAAGCCGGGAGCCGCTACTTTCCTCCCTTCGACTAACTCGGTCATGATAGTCGGGGTTGGCCGTTCACTAATATTTTCCACAGCCTTTTTTGGTTGCCACTGGTTAGCAGGGCTGGCCTGCGCTTCTCGTCGTCGAGCCATGCAATCTATCCGTTGGCGGCGACGTTTTTGAGATTTAGACAGCGCCGTATATAAGCCAGTCGGAGAATTGTAACTGTACCAACGTTGATCTGACGTCCTGGGTGGTTTGAAAGTTTTACGATCGGCTGGTGAGCCCGAACTGTTAGTATTGCGCGAGTATTAATCCTCATTATAGAAAGGTACGTCGAAGTCAAGACGCCGCCTGACCGGGGCTTGGTCTTTCGGCCGTACTTGTGGGTCGAGTCGATCAAACACTTGACGTCGTGGACCTTTACCAAGTCCCTTCGGTGATGTTGTAGGGGCCGTGGGGGGTGTTGAAGATGTCTTTTTCCAAGGTTCAACCGGTGTTTTACAATGGTCGCATAAAACCTTGGATTCATGAGTTTCGTCGGAACTCGACCCCGTCATAGGCTCCTCGATGGGTGGCCCTGATTGTTCCGTAGGTGGTGCATTTGAAAATAAATCAAGCTTTAGTCTTGTTTGACCATTCCGTCTATGGATATGCTGCACCGGGACGTATTCGGCCTTCCCTTTGTTTTTAGGAAGATGAGCATCCACCATACCAATTGTTGTTGAAGGGAAGGGATTGACGTCGACCGCCATCTGCTTTTCCGGAAATTTCAACTTTCCTTTCTCGATCCAACTTTGAATTGTGTCCCGGAATACAACACAATTATTGGTTGCATGTTTATTAGAATTATGATACTTGCAGTATATCTTTCCCTTTAACTCATCGGCCTTAGGGATAGTATGTCCCGGCCGAAGCTTTATGATTTTTGCTGCCAATAATTGATCGAAAATTGCATCAGCTTTGGTGATATCGAAAGTGTATACTTTCGATGACTTATTCATTTCCTCGACGGCCGAACGGGTTTTGGTGTCTTTGGAACTCACTTGAGCCAAAGCCTTGTAGACGCAGGGTTTATCTATTACTATTTCGGCCGCATCCACACTAGCATACTGAGGATCCTCACTTTCGGCCAATGCATAGCTAACCGTGGGATTCTTATACAATGTCCCCTGGGATGGTGACTTCGATATCTTTTCTTCTCGGAGCAGATAATCATACTGTTCCACGTGTTGAGCAAGGTCGTACATATCTCGAATATTTTCCCCCAGAAACTTCTTTTTGTATTCCACGTCCAATTCGTTGAGGGCGATCCTGACGAATTCCACTTCGGGGAGTGGTACTCGGCACCAATTCCTAGCCGACTTAAACCTCGTTAGGTATTCCATTGGAGATTCGTCGGATGCTTGAGCCATCCTGGCCAACGATGATACGGACATCTCCATCCCTGGCCGATAGAATTGTTCATGGAACTTCTCGACTAACTCTTCCCAACTCTGCACGGAGTTGGGCGGGAGATTAATGTACCAGGCGAAAGCTGAGCCTGTCAGTGAAAAGTTAAACAGCCGTAATTTATAGAAGTCGCTATTAACGTCTCCACACTTCGCTGTGAAACAAGCCACATGTTCTAATGAGGATAAAGACGATTCCCCTGCGAAGAGACTGAAATCAGGAATCTTAAAACCTCGTGGGTATTCTGATAGGAGCATATTTATGCGACTTAATTGGCTTGTTCTCGTGCATTTACGTTATGTTTCCTTAGTTATTTTAGTCCTTTATGCTTCTTTTGTGTGTTTTCAGGTTCTAAGGGCTAAAGGAGCAAAGAAGTGCATTTTGGAGCCTCTTGGAGCACTTTTGGGCTAAGATTGGATAGCTTATGTTTGGAGCCAAGGTGTTGGACGAAATTGAAGTTCAAGTGAGCCTAGAATCGAAGGAAGAAGGTGGAATCAAGAAATGGAAACCAGTTTCCATTATGGGGAGTTTCTATTCTTGAAAGGTTTCCAATTATGCAAGTTTCCAAATAATGTGGTTGCCTAAATCACATGTTCTAGAAGCCCTAGACATGTGCCGCACCTTACCTTCCTCTTCTCTCCCAAAATCTGCAAGATTATGTCACAATCCCTTTCTTAAAAGCCTTAGCCGAACCTATACATTCCTTTTCTCCCAAAATCTGCAAGTTTTGCACTTTCCCTTTCTTTTCCTTCCTTGTGCCGCAAGACTTAGCCTTTTTCCCTTAATTCCTGATTTCAATTACCTATTCTAAAGGGATTTAACTTAATTCCTGATTCTTAGAATTGATTTAGGGAATTAAAACACTTACCTATTTCTTAAAAGCCTTGCCGTGCACCTCCCTGGACATTCCCTCTTCCTTGCCGTGCAAGGGAGATGTTTCTTTCCTGTTTCCTTGCATTAAAACACATTCCTTTTGTGTTTTATTGCCTTGCCGCACCTATTCACTACTTTCCCTTAGATTTCTGATTTGATTTCCTATTTTAAAGAGCTTTTGACTTAATTTCTGATTACCTAAATAACCTAGGGTTTTATTTCCTGAAATCCTATTAATAAACCTCCTTGTTGCAGCCACAAAACATTCATTCATTCACCATTCACGCGAGAAATTCATCCCCTCCCTCTAACACATCCATACTTCATCATTCTTCATACTTTCTGCCCAAAAACATCCCTTGCCGTCCCCTACATCCATCCCAATCTTAAACCTATCATCCTACATCATCCATAACCCCCAAAACTCACCAAAACCCTTGTGCCGCAGCAACTAGGAGAGGAAGGAGGCCTTGAACGTTTCATTCTTGCAGATTGGAGTGTTTTTAGGTGTACTTCGTTCTTGTTTTCAATGTTTACTTTGTTATTACTTTCTAAGTTTGCTGTAATCATGAGTGGCTAAACCCCTAATTAGTTAGGGGAAAGTTTGAAGCCATGAACATGTTTGAAATATGATTCGATTTCTTCCAATTGTGATTTGCTAAGTTGTGATTGCAATTCAATTATCTGTTTATTAAAAACTTGTTTTTGTATGTTGATTAAGGATGCATACTTAGTTTTCATGCATAAACTTGATGCTAGTTTATAAACAAGTTTCACCTAATCGTCACAAGTTTATAAACATGAGTAGTGAAGGTTGCTAGTCACAACCGTGTTAATTGAATTCTTGGCAAGAGTATCATGCATTCATAGTTACAATTGCCTCGTCAACACTTATAATTTTCATAGAGCATAATGATCTCTCATTGTATCTCTTCTATGCATTCATGTTGAGAACTGTTGGAGAATGATTTGAATTGTCGCATGCATCATCCAATTCAATAACGTAAGGAAAATTTGAGGGTTAATTAGTGCATCACGGTTAACTTGGGGTGTTGAGCATCATAGTTAGTGAAAAGCAATTGGAGAATCGATTCATATATAAATGTGTCATGTGTGGAGAATGGACCTCTAACTAATCCATCCATCATCTTGTTTTCACAAATTCGTTTTACAATCTGCCTAGAATTATAATTTGTTTTGTTATTTCAATTTTCGTCAAATCAAAACCCCCCTTTACTTTCTTGTTCTATAGTGTTTAGAATCTGTTTAGTTTGTGTTTTAAAGTGTTTTGAGTCAAACCATAATCTTAAATTCGTCCAAAATTGTGTTTAAGGTCAGAAACTGCCTAGTTAGTGTTTTTAGGCAGTTTTGAGTCTTTTGAACCTGTTTTGAGTCCTTTGAGTCTTTGTGAACGTTTTTAACTTTGTTTTTATGTTTTTGAGTCAGTTTAGAGGTTTTAGCAAGCCCTCCTAATCCCCGGTCCAGAACGATCCCTACTTGCATCCTTACTACAATTTGACAACAAGAGGGTTAATTTGTGTGCTTAACTATTTTCGCATCAAATTTTGGCGCCGTTGCCGGGGATTAGCAACTTTGCTAATCCCTCGTTATTTCTTTTTATTTATTTTTCGTTTGTTTTCTATCTTAGTTACTGATTTTTTTTTTCATTGTTTTCAGGTACTAGTGTATGACTCGAAGTTCCCAACCTGTTCATAAGAATATTTTGGACTTCGACGACGATTTTGAGCGGACCTTGAGGAAGCAAAAGCATCAACAAAACCCTAACCCACCGTCTCCTAGCTCTACATCTGAGTTTGACGAATTAGGTGAGGAAGGAGAGTCCACGGCACAGTTTGTGGAGGAAGTACAAACCATGGCCATGGACAATCGAACCATCAAAGAGCTCTCTGCCTCAGGTATGGGCAATGTCGTTCCTTTATGCATACAATACCCCATGGCAGCTGAAGGTAAGACGGAAGAATTTGAACTTAAGTCTAGTTTATTACATCATATTCCTAAATTCCATGGGCTGTCCATGGAAGATCCTAACAAACATCTTAAGGAATTTGAAGTAGTTTGCTCAAGTATGACACCCATCAACGTGGATGGGAGTATTTTGAAGATGAAGGCCCTTCCATTCTCACTTATGGACAAGGCCAAAGATTGGTTGTTTGAATTGTCTCCTGGAACTGTCAATTCTTGGGAAAGTATGAACCGTGCATTCTTAGAGAAATTCTTTCCCACTGCCAAGATCATTCTCTTAAGGAAACGAATTAGTGGCATCCAACAAAATCAAGGTGAGTCGTTTCCATCTTGTTATGAACGTTTTAAATCACTTGTTGCTTCATGTCCACAACACCAGATGAAGGAGGAGCTGCTCATTCAATATTTCTAGGAGGGACTACTTCCCATGGAACGTCAAATGCTAGATGCTTTGGCGGGTGGTGCATTAGTGGACAAGACTCTGTTGGATGCCAAAGCTCTAATTGCCAACCGAGCACACAATGCTCAACAATATGAAGGTGTTGGACAAAGAGAGGGGCCACGGCAACAAAGTGTGAATGAGGTAAGTGCAATTTCTGATATTCAATCACAATTGGCTAATCTTACTTCTCTTGTGTCTCAGGTTGTCAAGGGGTCAAAACCACAAGAAAACCAAGTGTGTGGCGTGTGTTCCATGCAAGGGCATCCATCCGAGACATGCCCTCAGTTGATAGAGAATGGAGGATGGGAATCTGCCAATTCCATTGGTTTCCAAGGCCAAAACTAACCCAAATATGATCCGTACTCCAACACCTACAACCCCGGATGGAGAGATCACCCTAATTTCAAGTGGAGAGAGCCCCAACAATCTGCACCACAAAGGGGATTTCAACAAAACCCCCCTGGGTTCCCACGGCCATACCAATCTAACCAACCACCATCGTCCCAAAACAACTCAGGTTTGTCTTTTGATAATTCTCAAGTTATTCAATTACTAACTACATTGGCGCAGGGGCAAGAAAAACAAGCCAAGGACATGCAAAATTACGCCAATGAGGTACAAAATCAAGCTCGAGAAGTGACGGATTTGAAGAGACAAGTGGGACAAATGGCTGAATTCATGGGGCAATTTAGTAGAGAACAAGGTAAGTTACCAAGTTCAACGCAAGTGAATCCGAAAATGTGGATTCGAATCTGCCAAGGCCATAGTGTTGAGAAGCGGAAAAGAAGTTGGGGCAGGTTCTTCATCAAAAACAGGTCACAAAGAGGATGAAACACTGCATTTTGAAGAAGGGGAAACAACCAAACCCACGGCAAAGGAGGATCCCCCTTTGCCGCAAGCTTCTAGTGGCCCTAAATCACCCAATCTATCCAATAAAGGTAAAAACGTGTTAAGTTCAATTCCTACTAATGTTTTTCCTTCAAATGTTCCTTTTCCTAGTAGGTTCATGCAAACGAAGAAGGAGGAAGCTGAAAAAGACATTCTTGAGACATTTAGGAAAGTCCAAGTTAACATACCCCTTTTGGATGCAATCAAGCAAGTTCCACGCTATGCCAAGTTTTTGAAGGAGTTGTGCACCACTAGGAAGAGGATTTCGACCAAGGAGGTTGTCAAGGTAAGTGAAAATGTCTCCGCCATCTTGCAACGAAAACTACCCCCAAAATGCAAAGATCTAGGTAGTTTTACAATTCCTTGTTCTAGAAACCTTATCCTTGTTCTAGAACCCTTATCCATCCTTGCCGTGAGTTTTCCTTGCATTAGAGGGTTTCTAGAAGCCCTAATCTGCCCTATCCTTTAGTGCCGCACCTATCCCTTCTAGGAAGCTGATTTCCCTTGCCTTGCAAGGCATTCTAGAAGCCTTATCACCTTATCTCCTTACCTGCCGCACCTAGGAAGCATTATCCCTTTCTATTTCTGATTTCTAAGCCTATTTCCTTGTGGATTTGGGTTATTCAAGTCCATATCTGATTACCCTAGGGTTTTAAGTGCCTATATATACTCATATTAACCCCTAGATCAGATCACCACCTCTCATACACATTCATTAATTCCAGAAATTCGTCCAACCCTCTCCACACCTTTGCGGCAGCCACCAAACACTTTTCTCCTTAAGTTTTAACCTTTGCCGCACCATCCCCTTCCCCTAAACACTACTATATCCCTCCATGACCATGCATCCATACACCTAAGGCCCTAAACCTGTCCCTAGACCTTTGCCGCACCAAGGAGGAGGAGAAGGAAGCTCGGAAGTTCATGCAATTCGAGTTCGCGTCGCTGGAATTTCTAGGTGTTTCTTTTCCTTTAATTTCAATGTTTAATTTCAATTCTCTTTGTTTTGTGCGTATGAGGAACTAAACCCCCCCTTGGCTAGGGGGGGATTCGAAATACATGTTTATGCTTGCGATATGATTTGATTACTTCTAATTGCGTTTCATAAGTTGTGAATTCAATTTACTTATCTATGTGAATTACATTGATTTGTGTGTGTTGGTTGAGAGTGCACGCTTAATTATCATGCATAAATTGGATGCTTGGATATAAGGAAATTTCACCTAATCGTTATGGAATTATATTCACAAGTAGTAAAGGTTGATGATCTCAATCGCGTTAAGTAAATTCTTGGCGTAAGTTTCATGCAATCATAGTAACAAGTGCTTCGTCAATGCTTATGGTTTTCATAGAACTTAATGATTCTTGCTTGTATCTCTATTATGCAATCATGTAGGGGACTTGTGGGGAATGTTTTGGGTTGTCGTATGCAATCATCCAATTCAATAACGTTAGGAAAATCTGAAGGTTAATTTAAGCGAACGTAATTAACTTGGGGCGTTGAGAATTCATGGGTTATTGAAAAGCAATTGGAAATCGTTTTATATGCAAGTATAACATGTGTGGAGATGAACCCCTTAGCTAGCTTCCCATCCATTCAATTCCATCAAATTCGTTTTTACAATCTGTTCTAATTTAAAAAGTTTGTTTTGTTTTTAAATTCGTCCAAAACCAATCCCCCTTTACTTTGTTGAGTCATAGTAGTTAGAAATCACTTTAGTTTGTGTTTTTAAGTGTCTTAGGTCAAGTTAAAACCAATTTTCGTCCAAAGTTGTGTCTAGTGTTCAAAACTGCCCAGATTGTGTTTTTAAGGCTGTTTTGAGTCTTTTGGTTTGTTTTGGTGTTTTAAAGTTTAGTTTTGCATTCTTTGAGTCTAGTATAGTGTTTTATATTGTGTTTTTACGTTTTTGAGTCATATCCAAGTGATTAACAATCCCTCCTAATCCCCGGTCCAGAACGATCCCTACTTACATTCTTCACTACAATTGATAAAAAGAGGGTTTAATTTGTGTGCGTATAAACCTCATATCAATAGTTAAATTGGCATATCACCCGAGGACCAAGAAAAAACCACTGTCACATGCCCTTTTGGTACATTTGCATATCGTCGCATGCCTTTTGGTTTATGTAATGCACCTGCCACATTTCAAAGATGCATGATGAGCATATTTTCTGATTATGTTGAGAAAATCATTGAAGTTTTTATGGATGATTTTAGCATCTTTGGTGATTCTTTTGATGGTTGCTTGCATAATCTTAGTTTGATTCTAAAACGTTGTGTTGAAACTAACCTTGTTCTTAATTGGGAAAAGTGTCATTTCATGGTTAAACAAGGCATAGTTTTAGGTCATATCATCTCTGAAAACAGCATTGAAGTAGACAAATCCAAAATAGATCTTGTACGTCACTTACCATCTCCAACTTCGGTTAGAGAGGTTCGTTCTTTTCTTGGCCATGCAGGATTCTATCGTAGGTTTATCAAAGACTTCTCAAAAGTTGCCCAACCTCTTTGCCGTCTCCTACAAAAAGAAGTGGCGTTTGAATTCACCAAGGAGTGCACGGCTTCATTCAATCAACTCAAGGAGTTGTTGACCACGGCACCAATCATTGCTCCCCCGGATTGGAGTCTCCCTTTTGAGTTGATGTGTGACGCCTCTGATTATGCTCTAGGGGCTGTTTTAGGGCAAAGAAAAGACAAGAGGCCGCATGTCATCTACTATGCCTCACGGACGTTGAATGATGCACAACTAAATTATTCTACAACCGAAAAAGACCTCTTGGCTATTGTATTTGCATTAGATAAGTTTAGAACATATCTTCTTGGTACTAAAGTCATTGTTTTCACTGACCATGACCATGCAGCCTTGAGGTATCTTTTCACGAAAAAGGAGGCCAAGCCAAGACTCATTCGATGGATGCTCCTACTTCAAGAGTTCGATCTTGAAATTCGAGACAAGAAAGGGTGTGAAAACGTGGTGGCTGACCACCTAAGTAGAATGGTGCGTGAGGAAGAGCCCATTCCCATTTTAGAGACGTTTCTCGATGAGCAACTTCTGTCCATTCAGGTAAGTACCCCTTGGTATGCCGATTTGGTCAATTATTTGGTCTCTAGACAAGTTCCTAGCACCCTAAACAAATTCCAACGTGATAAACTTAAAAAGGATGCTAGATTTTATGTTTGGGATGACCCATACTTGTGGAAACACTGCCCAGATCAGATTATAAGCAGATGTGTGCATGAATCAGATTTTCATTCAATTTTAAGTTTTTGTCACACATATGCTAGTGGGGGTCATTTTGGCACCCAAAGGACAGCTTTAAAAGTTCTTGAATGTGGTTTTTATTGGCCTACTTTGTTTAAAGATGCAAGAACCTTTTGTTTAGCTTGTGATCGATGCCAAAGGACAGGTAATATAGGCCAAAGAGATCAATTGCCGCAGGTACCCATTTGTGTTGTTGAAAATTTTGATGTGTGGGGAATTGATTTTATGGGTCCGTTCCCTTCATCTTTTGGTTTCAATTACATATTGCTTGCCGTTGATTATGTTTCAAAGTGGGTGGAAGCGAAAGCCACTCGAACTAATGATTCTAAAGTTGTGGCAGATTTTGTGAAAACTAATATCTTTTCAAGATTTGGAATGCCTAGGGTGCTAATCAGTGATGGGGGGTCTCATTTTTGTAACCGTACCATTGAAGCTTTACTCAAGAAGTACCATGTGACGCATAAGGTTTCCACACCTTACCATCCTCAAACCAATGGCCAAGCCGAGGTGTCCAATAGAGAGATCAAACAGATTTTGGAGAAGACCGTTGGGCCAAATAGAAAAGATTGGAGTTTACGTTTGGACGATGCTCTTTGGGCATATAGGACAGCGTACAAAACCCCCCTTGGTATGTCTCCTTTTCGTCTTGTTTATGGTAAACCATGTCATCTCCCTGTGGAACTAGAACATAGAGCTCATTGGGCTATCAAAACATTCAATTTGAATGTGGACCAAGCTGGAATTCATAGGAAGCTTCAATTATGTGAACTTGATGAAATACGACATGAAGCTTATGAGAATGCTAGAATTTACAAAGAGAAGACCAAGGCATTCCATGATAAGATGATTCGAGGCAAGACTTTTACAATAGGGCAGAAAGTGTTGTTGTTCAACTCCCGTCTTCGTCTTTTCCCTGGTAAGTTACGTTCCAAGTGGATTGGTCCTTTTGTTATTACTAATCTTTTTGTGCATGGTGCAGTCCAAATTAAGAGTTTGGGAACAGGGCACGAATTCAAGGTGAACGGACATAGATTGAAGCCCTATTATGAGAACTTTGTGGAGCATGTTGTGGAAGAGCTTCCCTTGCATGCCGTGGGTTCCAACTTGGAGTGAAAGTGTTCTTCGTCCGGCTGCACAACGTTAAAGCAAGCGCTATGTGGGAGGCAACCCATCCATTCAACAAAGGAAGCCCTAGGAATCCCCCAAATTCCAGATTTGCGTTCCTAAAACCCTTCTCTTTGTTGTTGTTTCTAATCTGCGATGTTATGTTGTTTAGTTGCTGTTTGCATATTTGCTTGTGTTTTGTGTGAATTTATGTTTAAAACATTGAGGACAATGTTTGATTTAAGTATGGGGGGGTAACTAAGTATATTTGATGCAAATTCGTGGGATTTTATCACCCATAACTTCAAGTGTTGTTCCTTGCTGTTTTAGAGTGTTTTTAAGCTGTTTTGGAGTGTTTTAGTGTGTTTTGTTTTATAACTCCGAAAATCACATAAAAATTTGAAAAACATGTTTTGAAAAGCCTAAAAAGAGTGTTTTGAGTCATTTTTGTGTGTTTGTGTCTTAGGGTACCTTCCAACACAATGATGAGGATTTGGTTTGTAATTGCATGACTGTTAAAAAGAGTTATAAACATGGAGAAAAGTTTGATTTACTCTTGGTATATGTTTGGTTATGGTTATAATATTGATAGGAGCATATTCATGCGACTTAAATGGCTTGTTCTCGTGCATTTACGTTATGTTTCTTTAGTTATTTTAGTACTTTAAGCTATTTTCGTATGTTTGTAGGTCCAAAGGGCTAAAGGAGCAAAAAGATGCATTTTGGAGACTTTTGGAGCACTTTTGGGCTAAGGATGGATAGCTTATGCTTGGAGCCAAAGTGTTGGACGAAATTGAAGACCTAATTGAAGACCAAAGTGTTGGAACCTTGAACCTTTAGTTTTAGGACATTTAAACCTTTCCTATATCCTTAGCCGTGCATAACATTCCAACATTCCACTCCTTCATTTCAGCCACACTCCCACATATCATTACTTATCATCACCACTTATCACATATCATTCACCACATATCATTCACCACTTATCATTCACCACATATCATATCACTTATCACTTATCACTTATCATCACCACTTATCACTTATCATAAACCACATATCCATACACTTATCACTTATCTCTCCCATTTCAGATTGCATTCCCTTGCATTCCAACCAAAACCGTGCACATGCACTTGTTCCTCCATTAAATCAGCCACATGCATTCATCATCACAACCTAGCTGTCATTCCACTTTAACCCACATGCATTTCCACCCACATGCTCTCCCATTTCAGATTGCATTCCCATTCACACACCAACAACACAAAACAGCCCATCCTTGCACATGCATTCCTTTAATTCATCATTGCACCACAAATCATCAACACATGCACCCTTTAATTCATTTTCAGCAGAAAAACACCATCATTGCCGTGGCTTTCCCATTGCATTTCCTGCCATTCCACATGCTAATTTAATCACATGCACTCCCATCCATTTCATCATTGCAACCATTGCAGAAAATACCCATCATTGCCGTGCATTCCCTTTCATTTCTGTCCAAAACACATGCATTCCCACCCTTTAATCACATGCATAAATCAGCCACATGCATCTCCCATCACCATTCCAGATTTCCACCAAGTTCCTAGCTGTCATGTTCCCCCCATTTCACCTATAAATAAGCATCCATAACACACATTCATTCCCACACACTCATTCATACACATTTCATTCTCATTCACTCTTCCATTTCAGAAATTCATCCATTGTACATACCACAAACACTTCCCCCTTTGTGCCGTGAGTCTCCCTTACAATCCAAACACCATCCTTCCATTTTCACCACTCCCCAAACCATTCACACCACCAAACCTCACCTTAGACCTTGTGCTACAACAACGAGGAAGAGAAGAGTGCCTAAACGTTCATACAATTCAAGTTTGAGTTGTTGGAATGTTTAGGTGTTTCTTTGATTTCAATGTTTAAATTCAATTCTCTTTGTTTTGTACGTATGAGGAATGGAAGAGAAGAGTGCCTAAACGTTCATACAATTCAAGTTTGAGTTGTTGGAATGTTTAGGTGTTTCTTTGATTTCAAAGTTATGAGGAAATAAACCCCCCTTGGTTAGGGGGTGATTCGAAATAAATGTTTATGCTTGCATTTTGATTTGATTACTTCTAATTACGTTTCATAAGTTGTGAATTCAATTTGTTTAACTGTTTGATTGATAACCTATTTATGTATGTTTATTGAGAGTGCACGCTTAATTTTCATGCATGAATATGACGCTAGAATATAAGTGAGTTTCACCTAATCGTTATGAACTTATATTCACAAGTAGTGGAGGTTGCTTATAAACAATCGCGTTAAACGAATTCTTGGCATAAGTTTCATGCAATCATAGTAACGAATGCCTCGTCAACACTTATAATCTTCATAGAGCGTAATGATTCTTGCTTGTATCTCTATTATGCAATCATGTAGGGGACTTGTGGGGAATGTTTTGGGTTGTCGTATGCAATCATCCAATTCAATAACGTTAGGAAGATTTGAAGGTTAATTAGTGCATCACGGTTAACTTGGGGTGTTGAGAATTAATAGTTTATTGAAATGCAATTGGAAATCATTTTATTATGCAAGTATAACATATGTGGAGATGAACCCCTTAGCTAGGTTCCCATCCATTCAATTCCATCACATTCATCTTTACTTTCTGTTTTTATGTACAATCTGTTCATTTTATTTAATTTCGTCAAAACCTAATTCCCCCTTTACTTTAATGTCCAATTTAGTTAGAAAATACATTTAGTTTGTGTTTATAAGTGTTGTGATTCAATTTGTTACATAAATTCGTCCAAATTCACCAAAGTGCTCAAAACTGCCCAGAAAGTGATTTTAAGGCAGTTTTGAGTGTTTTGGGTGATGTTTGAGTCTTTTGGTTTGTTTTAATGTTTTAAGTGTTTAGTTTCGTATTCTTTGAGTCTAGTTTAGTGTTTTAAACTTTATTTTACGTTTTTGAGTCAGTTTCCAAGTGATTTGCAATCCCTCCTAATCCCCGGTTAAGAACGATCCCTACTTATACTTATACTACAATTGACAAAAAGAGGGTTTAATTTGTGCGCGTATAATTCTCGCATCAAATATATGACTTCACATGCAATCATAAAAGAAAAATTCGTTTTTGTAACATGCTTGAAGGAAGGAACTCAAACAAACGCTACAACCTTGAGAGACTTGAGCCTAAACGTTATTTGGAGAGTTAAAATCTGTGCATTATTGTTTTCTAAAGTCGTTGCATGATCTCATTATTCTTTGCTTGGTTACTACTTAGAAGGCGTTTCATCATATAGTTCCAAATGCTAGAACTCATGCCCATTTCATTCGAAGCATGTTATTGATTTGCATAACACATATTCAAGAAGAAGTTGTGTAGTGACCACCACCAAAGCCAAATTGCCGTGTATCCTACTTCATTATATGTTTAAGTTAACCCCGTTGAGCCTTGTTTAGCCTTTATTCTTTGTTAACCCACATTATCCTCACCTAGCCTAGTTTAGGACAGTCCACACCCTTGTTCTTAAAAGATAGTGAGCATGACTTAAATGAATTCCTTTTGAGTTACATTATGCAAGAAAATGAGTGTGGGGGAGAGAATGTGTGTTCTTAAAGTTATATGTATGTTTTGAGATTCAAAAGAAAAGAAAAAGTTGTGAAAAACGTATGAAAAAAGAAAAACAGAAAAGAAAAGAAAGAAAGAAAGGAAAAAGAGCTTGAAAAGATGAAAGAATGAGTGATTAAGTGTTGAATGTTGAAGAAAGGGTCCAAAACACCAAATCTGGCCCTAAATTGTCTACATTCTCCCCTTTTGTTCAAAAGTTGAGTTTGCATTCGAAAGTGAATTCTAAGTTGATTCAAATGCTTTGCTCACTATTTCTTTAAGAACCTTTGTTTTCCATATCACTTCTTTGTTAGCCAAACACCCCAAGCCCCATTACAACCCGTGACTTCAATCTTGAGTGTTATGTGTTTCAATTTGTGGAGTTCGAACTTGGTATGAGCATATGGTGTCACTGGTTCTCGCATCTAAGTAGTAGCGTTCCATTCATGAGATCATATCTAGACATGCTTATTAACTCCAGAAATTGCCTTCTTTGTGATACATATATGTGAGTGTTCGTTTCCATGTTTACATCAATCTTCTCATATATAACTAGATTAGGGTGTGTAGTTAGAAAATCTGAGGGAAAATTGAGTGCATATCTTGTAAGGAATTGAGCAAATTCTCTAAGGCATGTTACTACATTCAAAACATGGTTTTAAATGCTTAATTGTGAACTAGTATGTGGTGACTATGATTAAGAATGTGCTCAAGTGTAAAGAGGACCAAAATCTGTGGGGATATTGAAATTTTAACATGTCATGTGCATTGGAAATCCCTGAGGCAATGTTGGAAGGTTTAGATTGTGTTTTGTTCGTTTTGTTTAGTTTCGTGTTCTTTTATTGTTTTGTTTTGCTCGAGGACTAGCAAAAGCTAAGTGTGGGGGAATTTGATAGGAGCATATTTAGGCGACTTAGTTGGCTTGTTCTTGTGCATTTACGTTGTTATTTCTTAGTTCTTTAAGTCTTTTAAGCCATTTTCGTATGTTTTCAGGTTCTAAGGGCTAAAGGAGCAAAGAAGTGCATTTTGGAGCCTTTTGGAGCATTTTTGGGCTAAGGATAGGGTGCGTAGTCAGAAAATCTGTGTGAAAATTGAGTGCATATCTAGTAAGGAATTGAGGAAATTCTCTAAGGCATGTTACTACATTCAAAATCATGTTTTAAGTGGTTATTTGTGAACTAATGAGTAGTGACCATGATTAAGCATGTGCTCGAGTGTAAAGATGGCTAAAATCTGTGGGAATGATGATTTTTAACATGTCATGTGCATTGGAAATCCCTGAGGCGATTGTTGGAAGGTGTAGGTTGTGTTTTACTCGTTTTACTTCGTTTATTTACTTTGTTTCATTTTGTTTTGCTCGAGGACTAGCAAAAGCTAAGTGTTGGGGAATTTGATAGGAGCATATTTAGGCGACTTACTTAGCTTGTTTTCATGCATTTATGTTATTAATTCATAGTTGTTTTAGTCTTTTAAAGTATTTTCGTGTGTTTTTAGGTTCTAATGGCAAAGGAAGCAATAAAGTGCATTTTGAGGCTATTTGGAGCATTTTTGGGCATGGATTGGATAGCTTAACCATGGAGCAAAGAGGATGGACGAAATTGAAGACTAGAAGAGTTAGGAAAGGCTACAAATCTGGTGGAAGAAGTCCTATCCTATTCTATCCTATCCAAATCAGGTGGGGGCTTAAACCTAGCTAATTAGGGGGAATCAATTACACATTTAAGCAACTAATTCAGTTTCTAGAAACCTTATCCTTGTTCTAGAACCCTTATCCATCCTTGCCGTGAGTTTTCCTTGCATTAGAGGGTTTCTAGAAGCCCTAATCTGCCCTATCCTTTAGTGCCGCACCTATCCCTTCTAGGAAGCTGATTTCCCTTGCCTTGCAAGGCATTCTAGAAGCCTTATCACCTTATCTCCTTACCTGCCGCACCTAGGAAGCATTATCCCTTTCTATTTCTGATTTCTAAGCCTATTTCCTTGTGGATTTGGGTTATTCAAGTCCATATCTGATTACCCTAGGGTTTTAAGTGCCAATATATACTCATATTAACCCCTAGATCAGATCACCACCTCTCATACACATTCATTAATTCCAGAAATTCGTCCAACCCTCTCCACACCTTTGCCGCAGCCACTAAACACTTTTCTCCTTAGTTTTAACCTTTGCCGCACCAAGGAGGAGGAGAAGGAAGCTCGGAGGTTCATGCAATTCGAGTTCACGTCGCTGGAATTTCTAGGTGTTTCTTTTCCTTTGATTTCAATGTTTAATTTCAATTCTCTTTGTGTTGTGCGTATGAGGAACTAAACCCCCCCCTTGGCTAGGGGGGGATTCGAAATACATGTTTATGCTTGCGATATGATTTGATTACTTCTAATTGCGTTTCATAAGTTGTGAATTCAATTTACTTATCTATGTGAATTACATTGATTTGTGTGTGTTGGTTGAGAGTGCACGCTTAATTATCATGCATAAATTGGATGCTAGGATATAAGGAAATTTCACCTAATCGTTATGGAATTATATTCACAAGTAGTAAAGGTTGATGATCTCAATCGCGTTAAGTAAATTCTTGGCATAAGTTTCATGCAATCATAGTAACAAGTGCTTCGTCAATGCTTATGGTTTTCATAGAACTTAATGATTCTTGCTTGTATCTCTATTATGCAATCATGTAGGGGACTTGTGGGGAATGTTTTGGGTTGTCGTATGCAATCATCCAATTCAATAACGTTAGGAAAATCTGAAGGTTAATTTAAGCGAACCTAATTAACTTGGGGCGTTGAGAATTCATGGGTTATTGAAAAGCAATTGGAAATCGTTTTATATGCAAGTATAACATGTGTGGAGATGAACCCCTTAGCTAGCTTCCCATCCATTCAATTCCATCAAATTCGTTTTTACAATCTGTTCTAATTTAAAAAGTTTTAAGTTTTGTTTTTAAATTCGTCCAAAACCAATCCCCCTTTACTTTGTTGAGTCATAGTAGTTAGAAATCACTTTAGTTTGTGTTTTTAAGTGTCTTAGGTCAAGTTAAAACCAATTTTCGTCCAAAGTTGTGTCTAGTGTTCAAAACTGCCCAGATTGTGTTTTTAAGGCAGTTTTGAGTGTTTTCTTGCTGTTTTGAGTCTTTTGGTTTGTTTTGGTGTTTTAAAGTTTAGTTTTGCATTCTTTGAGTCTAGTATAGTGTTTTATATTGTGTTTTTACGTTTTTGAGTCAAATCCAAGTGATTAACAATCCCTCCTAATCCCCGGTCCAGAACGATCCCTACTTACATTCTTCACTACAATTGATAAAAAGAGGGTTTAATTTGTGTGCGTATAATTCTCGCATCAAATTTTGGCGCCGTTGCCGGGGATTAGAAACTTTGCTAATCCCTTGGATTGTTATTTTCGTTTTTCTTATTAGATCAGATTCTTATGTTATTTTGTTTCTTGTTTTAGGTACTTGTTTATGACTCGGAGTTCTAATCCGGTTCACGAACATATTTTATACTTTGACGACGATTTTGAGCGTGAGTTGAGACGTAAGAGGAAGAACCCGGAACCTAGTGAATCAAGTGAAAGTTCCGAGTCCATTTCTGAATTTGAGGAAGAGGAACCCACGGCAAGAGTGGGTGAAGTAGACATGGCAGCGGACAACAGAACAATCAAGGAGCTTTCCGCTTCGGGATTGGCCAATGCCGCACCCTTGTGCATCCAATACCCAAGGGCGGCTCAAGACAATCCCGAGTCGTTTGCTCAAGCATGACTCCGGTGAACGTGGATGAGAGCATCTTGAAGATGAAGGCCTTTCCCTTTTCTCTCCAAGAGAAAGCGAAAGATTGGTTGTACGAATTGGCTCCCGGAACTGTCACATCATGGGAGAGCATGAAACGAGCTTACTTGGAGAAGTTTTTCCCAACTTCTCGAGTCATCCTCCTACGAAAAAGGATAAGTGGAATTCAACAAGATGAAGGTGAATCCTTTCCTACTTATTATGAACGTTTTAAATCTCTTGTTGCTTCATGTCCACAGCATCAAATGAAGGAGGAACTACTTCTACAATATTTTTACGAGGGACTTCTACCTATTGAACGTCAAATGCTAGATGCCTCAGCGGGAGGAGCATTGGTGGACAAGACCCCCACGGCTGCAAAGACCTTGATTGCTAATCGAGCATTGAACGCTCAACAATACGAAGGCGTTGGACAGAGGAGTACCCCACGGCAACACCAAGTCAATGAGGTAAGTACCATAACCGAACTTCAAAATCAAATGGCTAACCTCACTACTTTGCTTTCTCAGGTGATGGACGGTCCAAAAGTCCAAACCGTAGCTTCTTGTGGTGTGTGCTCCATGCAAGGACATCCCACGGAAAAGTGCCCACAATTGATCGAGAATGGAGGGTGGGAGACACTCAATGCCGTGGGATATGGGAATCAATACCAAAATCGTGGTGACCCCTTCTCCACTACCTACAATCCCGGTTGGCGTGACCATCCAAATTTCAAATGGCGGGATCCTCAACAACCCCAACAACAAGGAGGATTTATGCAGCAACCACCGGGCTTTTATACAAAGCCATTCATCCCCAATCAAACTCAATCACAATCTACCCCAACAAGCTCAGGTATGTCTTTGGATAATGATAAGATTTTTCAATTACTTACTACTTTGACGCAGGAAGTCCAAACTCAAAACAAAGAGAGGCAAATCCAAGACAAGAGGGTGGACAACTTGGAGAAGCAAGTGGGACAAATTGCCGAGTTCATGGGGCAATTTCGTGAGCAAGGAAGGTTTCCTAGCTCAACGGTGGTCAATCCGAAAGGTGGATTCGAATCTGCAAAAGCTATGCATTTGCGAAGTGGAAAGCAAGTCGGATCTGACATCAAACCATCCAAATCACTTTCCAACGAGGAGGACGAGTTGAGAATTGAAGAGGAGGAACAAAGCTCACTCACGGCCAAGGTGGATACACCTTTGCCGCAAGCCTCATGTGATCCTAAACCGTCCAATTCACCCAATAAAGGTAAAAACGTGTCAAGTTCAGTTCCTACTAATGCTTTTCCTTTGAATGTGCCCTTTCCTAGCAGGTTTATGCAATCTAAGACAGAGGAGGATGAAAAAGACATCCTGGAGACGTTTAGGAAGGTGCATGTCAATATCCCGCTCCTAGATGCAATAAAGCAAATTCCGAAGTACGCTAAGTTTTTGAGGAAGATTTGTACAACAAGGAAACGGATTCGGGAGAAGGAGGTGGTACATGTAAGTGAGAATGTCTCTGCAATGTTGCAAAGAAAGCTGCCACCTAAATGCAAAGATCCGGGTAGTTTCACAATTCCGTGTGTTATTGGTAATTCTAGGTTTGAATCTGCCATGTTAGACTTAGGTGCATCCATAAATGTCATGCCATATTCAATTTATGCATCTATGAACCTAGGAGCGTTGAAAAATGATGGTGTTATTATACAATTGGCCGATAGATCTAATGCCTATCCAAAGGGGGTTTTGGAAGATGTTTTAGTGCAGGTTAATCATTTGATCTTTCCGGCGGATTTCTACGTACTTGAGATGGATGAATCGGACCATGCCCCGTCATTACCCATTCTCCTTGGAAGGCCATTCATGAAAACAGCTCAAACAAAGATTGATGTGGCCAAGGGAGTATTAACAATGGAGTTTGGTGGTGATCTAATTAAATTCAATGTTTATGACTCTATTAAGAAGCCTAATGATGTTCGTTCTTGTTTTGCCATTGATATGCATAAGGATATAGGGCAGGAACAATCCACACCTATCAAGAAGGATGCATCAAGAACCACCATTGAAGAGGGAATTGGAGTGGTTGCCCTAAAACCACCCAATCTGGCCGAGAGTAGCCATAATGACATTGTTGATAGGGCTACCACTTTTGAGCTTCCATCACGATATGTTTGTAAGTCTCCAACCCCAATTCCAATTCCCATTTCAACTAATAGGTTGTTACCTTCTTTGGTGCAGGTACCCAATCGATTTCAAGGTGGTGGGAGCATTTACATGGACTTTAGGAACCAAAACACCACAATCCGGGAGGATCACTATCCCCTCCCATTCATAGAGCCATATTACGAAAGTGTTGAAGGGCAAGTTGTGGAGGACATCCCACTCCATGTCGTGGGCTCCAAGAGAGGATAAGAAGAATGTTCGTCCGGCTGTACGACGTTAAAGCAAGCGCTACTTGGGAGGCAACCCATGCATTCAACAAAGGAAGACCTAGAAAGCACTCCAATTCCAGATTTGCATTCCTAAACTCTTCTCTTTGTTGTTGATTTTGTTTCTGCCATGTTAGGTTGTTAGATGTTGTTGTGTTTGTTTGTTATTTGTGTGAGTCTATGCTTGAAACATTGAGGACAATGTTTGATTTAAGTGTGGGGGGGGTAACCAAAGTGTTTTGATGCAAATTCGTAGGGTTTTATCACCCATAATTTCAAATGTTGTTTCTTTCTGTTTTTAGGTGTTTTTAGGCTGTTTTGGTGTGTTTTAGTATTTGTTGTTCTAAAAATCCGAAAATCCCATAAAAATTTGAAAAATTGTTTCAAAAAACCCAAAAAGAGTTGTTTTTGTGTCTTAGGGTACCTTCCAACACAATGATGAGGATTCGGTTTGTAATTGCATGACTATTAAAGAGAGTTGTAAACATGGATGAAAGTTTGATTTACTCTTTGGTTCATGCTTGGTTGTGGTTATAACTTATGAATTCACATGCAATCATAAAAGAAAAAAATCAGTTTTTGTAACATGCTTGAAGGATGGAACTCAAACTAACGCTACAACCTTGTGAGACTTGAGCCTAAACGTTTATTTGGAGAGTTAATAATCTGTGCATTGTTGTTTTCTAAAAATCGTTGCATGATCTCATTATTCTTTGCTTGGTTGCTACTTAGAAGGCGTTTCATCATTTAGTTCCAAACACTAGAACTCATGCCCAATTCATTCAAAGCATGTTATTGATTTGCATAACACATATTCAAGATGAAGTTGTGTAGTGACCACCATAGCCAAATTGCCATATTTCCCTATTTCATTTGTTTTGTAGGATTTAACCCCGTTGAGCCTTGTGTAGCCTACTTTCTTTGTTAACCCACAATTATCCTCACCTAGCCTAGAGTAGGACCACCCATACCTTTGTTCTTGAAGCATAGTAAAAGCTTAACTCAAGATGAATTCCTTTTGATCATTGCATTGCAGAAAACAAGTGTGGGGGAAGGATTCTTGATATATGGGTGTGCCAAAGTCTTGAATGAGGCACGGCACAGAAAAGAAAAGAAAAAAAAAGGAAAAAAAATTTCGTGGAAAATAAGAAGAAAAAAAGAAAAGTTGTGAAAAGAATGAAAAAGGAGTTGAAAAGATGTGAAAAAGTGTTCTCAAGTGTTGTTTGTTGAAGGAAGGGTCCAAAACATTGAATTCGGCCCTAATTGATTGCTTGGGGCGTTGAGAATTCATGGGTTATTGAAAAGCAATTGGAAATCGTTTTATATGCAAGTATAACATGTGTGGAGATGAACCCCTTAGCTAGCTTCCCATCCATTCAATTCCATCAAATTCGTTTTTACAATCTGTTCTAATTTAAAAAGTTTTAAGTTTTGTTTTTAAATTCGTCCAAAACCAATCCCCCTTTACTTTGTTGAGTCATAGTAGTTAGAAATCACTTTAGTTTGTGTTTTTAAGTGTCTTAGGTCAAGTTAAAACCAATTTTCGTCCAAAGTTGTGTCTAGTGTTCAAAACTGCCCAGATTGTGTTTTTAAGGCAGTTTTGAGTGTTTTCTTGCTGTTTTGAGTCTTTTGGTTTGTTTTGGTGTTTTAAAGTTTAGTTTTGCATTCTTTGAGTCTAGTATAGTGTTTTATATTGTGTTTTTACGTTTTTGAGTCAAATCCAAGTGATTAACAATCCCTCCTAATCCCCGGTCCAGAACGATCCCTACTTACATTCTTCACTACAATTGATAAAAAGAGGGTTTAATTTGTGTGCGTATAATTCTCGCATCACCTATACATCCCTTTATCTCTCAAAATCTGCAAGTTTTGCACTTTCCCTTTCTTTTCCTCCCTTGTGCCGCAAGACTTAAAGTTATTCTAAAGGGATTTTACTTAAGGGATTTTACTTACCTATTCTAAAGGGATTTTACTTAATTCCTGATTCTTAGAATTGATTTATGGAATTAAAACACTTACCTATTTCTTAAAAACCTTGCCGTGCACCTCCCTGGACATTCCCTCTTCCTTGCCGTGCAAGGGAGATGTTTCTTTCCTGTTTCCTTGCATTAAAACACATTCCTTTTGTGTTTTATTGCCTTGCCGCACCTATTCACTACTTTCCCTTAGATTTCTGATTTGATTTCCTATTTTAAAGAGCTTTTGACTTAATTTCTGATTACCTAAATAACCTAGGGTTTTATTTCCTGAAATCCTATTAATAAACCTCCTTGTTGCAGCCACAAAACATTCATTCATTCACCATTCACGCGAGAAATTCATCCCCTCCCTCTAACACATCCATACTTCATCATTCTTCATACTTTCTGCCCAAAAACATCCCTTGCCGTCCCCTACATCCATCCCAATCTTAAACCTATCATCCTACATCATCCATAACCCCCAAAACTCACCAAAACCCTTGTGCCGCAGCAACTAGGAGAGGAAGGAGGCCTTGAACGTTTCATTCTTGCAGATTGGAGTGTTTTTAGGTGTACTTCGTTCTTGTTTTCAATGTTTACTTTGTTATTACTTTCTAAGTTTGCTGTAATCATGAGTGGCTAAACCCCTAATTAGTTAGGGGAAAGTTTGAAGCCATGAACATGTTTGAAATATGATTCGATTTCTTCCAATTGTGATTTGCTAAGTTGTGATTGCAATTCAATTATCTGTTTATTAAAAACTTGTTTTTGTATGTTGATTAAGGATGCATACTTAGTTTTCATGCATAAACTTGATGCTAGTTTATAAACAAGTTTCACCTAATCGTCACAAGTTTATAAACATGAGTAGTGAAGGTTGCTAGTCACAACCGTGTTAATTGAATTCTTGGCAAGAGTATCATGCATTCATAGTTACAATTGCCTCGTCAACACTTATAATTTTCATAGAGCATAATGATCTCTCATTGTATCTCTTCTATGCATTCATGTTGAGAACCGTTGGAGAATGATTTGAATTGTCGCATGCATCATCCAATTCACTAACTTAAGGAAAATTTGAGGGTTAATTAGTGCATCACGGTTAACTTGGGGTGTTGAGCATCATAGTTAGTGAAAAGCAATTGGAGAATCGATTCATATATAAATGTGTCATGTGTGGAGAATGGACCTCTAACTAATCCATCCATCATCTTGTTTTCACAAATTCGTTTTACAATCTGCCTAGTTTTATAATTTGTTTTGTTATTTCAATTTTCGTCAAATCAAAACCCCCCTTTACTTTCATATTGCAAATTAAACATTGAAAACAAATATTGAATACACCTAGAAACGCTCCAACAATCCAAGCTTTAATGGCCAAAACGTCCAAGGCTTCTCCTTTCTTCTTTCTCCTTCTTTGTTGCGGCACAAGGGTGTTTGGGTATGAATTATGGTGATGGATGGATAGGTTGGATGGTGGTAGGGGGTGGATGATGGCTGAATGAATGGAGAGAATGAGAGATAATTCGTATGGATGTCAAGAATCCCTCATAAGTGCAGCAGATTATGTATATATAGAGGAAGAAAGGTTAAGCTAATAAGTAATTAATTTGGGAAGGTTTTTAGCTCCAAATCCTCAAGGAAAAAGGGTAACAAATCAGAATTCTAAGAGGAAAAGGAAAGGAAAGTTGCGGCATTGACTCGAATAAAAGGGGAAAGAAGATATATGGCAGATTTTGGAAGAAAAGGGTAAGAAAGGTGCGGCATAGACTAGGATAGTGCAAGGAATCTTTGGTTTGTGTCCTAAAATGCATAAGATACCTTCAAAGTTGCTGGAACTTAGGGATATTTAGGATTAGGAAAGGTTAAACCCAAATAGGAAACCTTGGCTTAACTTTCCTACTTCAAGTAGGAATCCTTTTGTGATTAGGAATCCTCTTGTGATTAGGAATCCTCACACCTTTAGGTCTTCAATTTCGTCCATTCCTTTTACTCCAAGCATATGCTATCCATTCCAAGTCCAATTTTGCTCCAAAATGCACCTTTTTGCTTCCTTAGCCATATGAACCTAAAAACACACGAAAATAGCTTAAACTACTAAAATAACTATGAACTAACAACATAAATGTACGAAAACAAGCTAACTAAGTTGCCTAAATATGCTCCTATCATTTCTTTTATTTAGTTTTGCTCGAGGACTAGCAAAAGCTAAGTGTGGGGGAATTTGATAGGAGCATATTTAGGCAACTTAGTTAGCTTGTTTTCGTACATTTATGTTGTTAGTTCATAGTTATTTTAGTAGTTTAAGCTATTTTCGTGTGTTTTTAGGTTCATATGGCTAAGGAAGCAAAAAGGTGCATTTTGGAGCAAAATTGGACTTGGAATGGATAGCATATGCTTGGAGTAAAAGGATGGACGAAATTGAAGACCTAAAGGTGTGAGGATTCCTAATCACAAGAGGATTCCTAATCAAAGGAGGAATCCTAGTCAAAGAAGGTTTCCTATTCCTAAAAGACCTTATGTTTCAGCAACATTGAAGACTCCTATGCATTTTAGTTCACAAACCAAGTCTTCCTTGCGACCTAAGTGCCCTTGCCGTGCAAGAGAATTCCTTATTTCCTATTCTATGTCATAAAACCACATTACTTTTCACCCCATTCTCAGTCGCACCTTAAATACCTTTTCTTTCCCAAATCCTTGCTTAAATTCAGCATTAAATCACATTCCTTTTCATACAAGTTATGCCACAAGTTACCTTCCCTTTTCCCTTTGATTTCTGATTTCATATCTCCTTTTCCTTATGGATTTGGGGTTGAATCCTTTCCTAAACTATGTACTAAACCTTAGGATTCTTTCTCTCAAATAAATACCAAAGCCGCACCCCTTATTCAACCCTAATCATTCACCCACACAATCTGCCATCCTTCATCCTTTCTCCCAACCTTTGCCGCGGCTTTCAACCTTTCTTCCACCATTCATACACTTTCATACCTTCACCAAAACATCCATACACCATCCCCAACCTTTGCCGCACCGCCCTACCAACCTAAACCCATTCACAACCCAGAAATCCATCCAAAATCACCCTAGAACTCTTGTGCCGCAGCCTTGCAAGGAAGAAGAGAAGAAGAAGAAGCCTTGGATGTTTGTGCATTCAAGTTGGAGTGTTGGACGTTTTTACGTGTAATCTATCTTTTGTTTTCAATGTTTAATTCAATTTTCCTTTGTTTTGTTGTGAACATGAGAGGCTAAACTCGTTTTAGCTAGGGGAGGCTTTGAAACCATGATTATATCTTTGATATGAATTGATCAAGTCCAGTTGTGATTTCATAAATTGTGAATGCAATTTACTTAACCGTTTGATGGATAACTTATTCTTGTATGTTGATTAGGGTGTGATAGGAGCATATTTAGGTGACTTAGTGATAGGAGCATATTCATGCGACTTAATTAGCTTGTTCTCGTGCATTTATGTTGTGTTTCCTTAGCTATTTTAGTGTTTAAAGTCACTTTTGTGCATTTTCAGATTATAAAGCCAAAGTGTGCAAGAAGATGCAAATTGGAGTCTTTTGGAGCAAAAGCGGAATGAATGAGTTGAAGACTTGAAGAAACAATGAATTCCTACTCCAACGATGAATTCCTACCAAAACGAGGAATCCTACTCCAACAAGGATTCCTACTTGAAATAGGAAAGTTAACCCTAGGTTTCCCGATTTGGTAACCTTTCCTAATCTTAAACGTCCGTATTTTCTAGCCACTTTGAAGGCCTTGTAGGCACATTAGGACACAAAACGAAGGCCCTAAGCCCACTTACACAACCTTGCCGTGCATTAACCCTAATCCCCTTCCCTTGCCGTGCAAGGGGGGGCATTTTTGTACAATGTTGTGCACTTAAACCCTAGTTCCCTCTCCTAACCTAACCCTAGCCGCACCTTGCAGCCATCCCTTTTAATTTCTGATTTTATTTCCTAATTCTAGAAGCTTTTAACTTAATTTTAATTAACCAAAATAAATTAGGGTTGGAATTTCAGAAAACCCTAGGTATTACACACTTAGCCGCACCCTAGGGCAGCTCTCTTGATTCACTTTCCATATTCTTTTCATAACACACATCTAAGCCGTGACTCCCATCATCCATAAACCCTAAGGACCCTAATGCCACATCTCAGCCGTACCATCTATTTCCACCTTAGGTATTCTCTCATTCATGCTATTCAGCCATTCACTCATAAACCCTAAGCTCTAAGCCGCAACCATTCTCTCCCATTCTCTCCCTTCAATCCGCAGCCACCATCACCCAAATTCTTCTCTGCCGTGCCTTCCCCCTCCATTCCAGCCACTCCCCACCATTGCCGCAGCACTACCAACCATTCCAGCCACCATACAAACCTTCCTCCATCACTCCACCACCTTGCCGCACCACTTATCACCATAAATCCATCCCTAAACCAGAAAATCATCCAAAAACACCATTTACCCTCACTGCCGCAGCAAGAAGAAAGGAGAAAGAGGAGCTTAAACGCGCAGAAATTCAAGTGGATTCGTTGGGCGTTCTAGGTGTAATCGATCTTTTAATCTTTATGTTTAAATTCAATTTTATTTCTCTTTCTGTGAACATGAGAGGCTAAACCCCTATTTAGCTAGGGGGTGATTCGAAACCATGTTTATGCTTGCAATATGATTTGATTACCTTTGGTTGGAATTTCATGCATTGTGGATTCAATTTGTTTAACTGCTTGATTGATAACTTATTTGTGTATGTTTATTGAGAGTGCACGCTTAATTTTCATGCATGAATATGACGCTAGAATATAAGTGAATTTCACCTAATAGTTATGAACTTATATTCACAAGTAGTGGAGGTTGCTTATAAACAATCGCGTTAAATGAATTCTTGGCACTAGTTTCATGCTCATCATAGTAACGAATGCCTCGTCAACACTTATGATTTCCAAAGAACGTAATGATTCTAACTTGTATCTTTATCATGCTGTTCATATAGAGAACTTGCTAGGAATAATTTGTTTGCGATGCATATTCATCCAATTCAATGATTCTAGGGAAATCTGAAGGTTAATTTAAGCGGACCTAATTAACCCAGAGTGTTGAGTTTCATAATTCATCGAAAGACCAACTGAAAATCATCTTGTATGCAAGTGTGACATGTGTGGAGAAGAACCTTCTAGCTAGCATTCTATCCATATTTTCATCAAATTCATCTTTACAATCTGCCCTCAATTACAATCTGTGCATTTTATTTAATTTCGTCAAAAATTCAATCCCCCTTTACTTTAGTGTCCAATTTAGTTAGAAAGTGTCTTAGTTTGTGTTTCTAAGTGTTTTGAATCAATTTATTACCCAAATTCGTCCAAAGTAGTCAAAGTGCTCAAAACTGCCCAGAAAGTGTTTTTAAGGCAGTTTTGAGTGTTTTGGTGCTGTTTTGAGTCTTTTGGTTTGTTTTAGTGTTTTTATTGCTTAGTTTTGCATTCTGTGAGTCTAGTTTAGTGTTTTAACCCTTGTTCTACGTTTTTGAGTCAGTTTCCAAGTGATTTAGTAATCCCTCCTAATCCCCGGTTTAGAACGATCCCTACTTATACATATACTACAATTGTCACAAGAGGGTTTTAATTTGTGTGCTTATATATTCCGCATCACTTAGTTGGCTTGTTCTTGTGCATTTTCGTATGTTTTCAGGTTCTAAGGGTTAAAGGAGCAAAGAAGTGCATTTTGGTGTCTTTTGGAGCACTTTTGGGCTAAAGATGGATAGCTTATGCTTGGAGCCAAAGTGTTGGACGAAATTGAAGACCAAGTGAGCCTAGAGTCGAAGGAAGAAGGAGGAATCAAGAATTGGAAACCAGTTTCCATTATTGGGAGTTTCCATTTGTGTCCATTTTTGAAGATTCCAAATAATGTTGGTTGCCTAAATCACATGTTCTAGAAGCCCTAGACATGTCCTAAATTGTGCCGCACCTTACCTTCCTTTTCTCTCCCAAAATCTGCAAGATTATGTCACAATCCCTTTCTTAAAAGTCTTAGCCGCACCTATACATTCCCTTTCACCCAAAATCTGCAAGTTTAATTGCACTTTCCCCTTCTTTTCCTCCCTTTGCCCCAAGACTTAGCCTTTTCCCCTAATTCCTGATTTCAATTACCTATTCTAAAGGGATTTAACTTAATTCCTGATTCTTAGAATGGATTTGGGGAATTAAACACTTACTTATTTCCTATGCAAGCCTTGCCGTGCACCTCCCTTGACCTTTCCTCTTCCTTGCCGTGCAAGGGAGAGGGTTCTTTCCTATTTCATTGCATTAAAACACATTCCTTTTGTGTTTTATGCCATTGCCGCAACTTTTAGGTAGTTTCCTTTAAATTTCTGATTTGATTCCCTATTTCTAAAAGCTTTTGACTTAAATTCTGATTACCTAAATAACCTAGGGTTTTAATTCCTGAAATCCTATTAATAAACCTCCTTGTTGCAGCCACATGCATTCATTCATTCATCATTCACGCCAGAAAATCATTCCATCCCTCTAACACATCCATACTTCACCATTCTCCATAATTTCTGCCCAAAACCAACCCTTGCCGTCCCCTACATCCATCCCAATCCTAAATCCATCATTCTACATCATCCATAACCCCCTAAACTCACAATAAACCCTTGTGCCACAGCAATTAGGAGAGGAAGGACGCCTTGAACGTTTCATGCTTGCAGATTGGGGCGTTCTTAGGTGTACTTCGTTCTTGTTTTCAATGTTTACTTTGTTATTACTTTCTGAGTTTGCTGTAATCATGAGTGGCTAAACCCCTAATTAGTTAGGGGAAAGTTTGAAGCCATGAACATGTTTGAGATATGAATTGATTTCTTCCAATTGTGATTTGTTAAGTTGTGATTGCAATTCAATTATCTGTTTTATTCAAAACTTGTTCTTGTATGTCGATTAAGGATGCATACTTAGTTTTCATGCATGAACTTGATGCTAGTTTATAAACGAGTTTCACCTAATCGTCACAAGTTTATAAACATGAGTAGTGAAGGTTGCTAGTCACAACCGCGTTAATTGAATTCTTGGCAAGAGTATCATGCATTCATAGTTACAATTGCCTCGTCAACACTTATGATTTTCATGGAGCATAATGATCTCTCACTGTATCTCTTCTATGCATTCATGTTGAGGACCGTTGGAGAATAATTTGAATTGTCGCATGCATCATCCAATTCAATGACATAAGGAAATCTGAGAGTTAATTAGTGCATTACGGTTAACTTGGGGTGTTGAGCATCATAGTTAGTGAAAAGCTATTGGAAAATTGATTCATATACAAATGTGTCATGTGTGGAGAATGGACCTCTAACTAATCCATCCATCATCTTGTTTCCAAAAATTCGTTTTACAATCTGTCTAGTTTTATAACTTGTTTTGTTATTTCAATTTTCGTCAAATCAAAACCCCCCTTTACTTCCTTGTTCTATAGTGTTTAGAATCTGTTTAGTTTGTGTTATAAAGTGTTTTGAATCAAACCATAATCTTAAATTCGTCCAAAATTGTGTTTAAGGTCAGAGACTGCCTAGTTAGTGTTTTTAGGCAGTTTTGAGTCTTTTGAACTTGCTTCAAGTCCTTTGAGTCTTTGTGAACGTTTTTAACTTTGTTTTTATGTTTTTGAGTCAGTTTAGAGGTTTTAGCAAGCCCTCCTAATCCCCGGTCCAGAACGATCCCTACTTGCATCCTTACTACAATTTGACAACAAGAGGGTTAATTTGTGTGCTTAACTATTTTCGCATCAGGGTGGCCTACTTAATTTGCATGGTTGAATTTGGTGCTAGAATATAAGGGAGTTTCACATAATCGTCGCAAACTTATATTCACAAGTAGTTAAGGTTGTTTTCACAATCATGTTAAGTAAATTCCTAGCATGAGTATCATGATGTCATAGTTACAAGTGCTTTGTCAATACTTATGATTTTTATTGAACGTAATGATCCTTGATTGTATCTCTATTATGACGTCATGTAGGGAACTTTTGAAGAATGCTTTGGATTGTCGTATGATGTCATCCAATCCAATAACATAAGGAAAATCTGAGGGTTAATGAAGTGATAAATAATAGCACTCAAATTAAACCCTCTTTTTGACAATTGTAGTATAGATATAAGTAGGGATCGTCTAGGCCGGGGATTAGGAGGGATTGCTAATCTAATGAAAACTGGCTCAAAGATACAAAAATATGCTTAAAAACACTTAAACAAACTCAAAGACTCTTAACTAAACTTATATGACTCAAAACAAACTTAAAAGACTCAAAACAACACAAAACAATCCAAAAGACTCAATTTAGACTCTAGGACTTAATTTGGACGAAAATAAAATTGGTTTTGACTCAAAAGACTCAAAAACACACTTTAGGACAGATTTGAAACAAGTAAGTAAAGGGGATTGGGTTTTGGAAGAAATTACTGTAAAAACAAGTAACTAAAAGACTTCAATGAGATTTGGACGAATTTGGGAAAAACTATGGATGATTAGATAGCTAGAGGATCCTTCTCCACGCATGACACACTTGCATACGAATTGATTTCCAATTGCTTTCTCAATAAAATATGAACCTCAACACCCCAGATTAACCGTGACATCACTAATTAACCCTCAGATTTTCCCTTAGTTATTGGATTGGATGACATCATTCGACAACCCAAAGCATTCTTCAAAAGTCCCCTACATGACAACATAATAGAGATACAATCAAAGATCATTACGTTCTATGAAAATCATAAGTATTTACAAAGCACTTGTAACTATAACATCATGATACTCATGCTAGGAATTTACTTAACATGATTGTGAAAACAACCTTAACTACTTGTGAATATAAAAGTTTGTAATGATTATGTAAAACTCCCTTATATTCTAGCACCAAATTCATGCATGCAAACTAAGTGTGCACCCTTAATCAACAAACAAGAATAAGTTATCCATCAAACGCTTAAGTAAATTGCTTCACAATTTATGAAGTCACAACTGGAATTAATCAATTCATATTGCAAATATAATCATGGTTTCAAAGTCTCCCCCAGCTAAAACAAGTTTAGCTCCTCATGTTTACAACAAAACAAAGAGAATATAAATTAAACATTGAAAACAAAGATTGAATACACCTAGAAACGCTCCAACAATCCAAGTTTGAATGGCCAAAACGTCCAAGGCTGCTCCTCTCTTCTTTCTCCTTCTTTGTTGCGGCACAAGGGTGTTTGGTTATGAATTATGGTGATGGATGGATAGGTTGGATGGGGGTAGAGGGTGGATGATGGCTGAATGAATGGAGAGAATGAATATCGATGTCTAGAGAGAGCTATTTTGTGCGGCATATTGTGTATATATAGAGGGAGAAAGGTTAAGGCCTGAATTAATTAATTTGGGAAGGTTTTAAGACTCCAAATCCTCCAAGAAAAGGGTAACAGATCAGAATTCTAAGAGGAAAAGGGAAGGAAAGTTGCAGCATTGACTAGGAGACAAGGGAAAGGTGTTTTATTGCAAGGAAAGGGGGAATAAGGGAATGTGGGGTGCAGAACATCTAGGGAAAGGAAGATATGTGGCAGATTGTGGAAGAAAAAGGGTAAGGAGGGTGCGGCATAGACTAGGAGAAAAGGGACCTTTGGTTTGTGTCCTAAAGTGCATAAGAAACCTTCAATGTTGCTGGAATTTAGGGACATTTAGGATTAGGAAAGGTTAAACCAAAATAAGAAACCTTGGCTTAACTTTCCTACTTCAAGTAGGAATCCTTCTTTGATTAGGAATCCTAACATCTTTAGGTCTTCAATTTCGTCCATTCCTTTTGCTCCAAGCATATGCTATCCATTCCAAATCCAATTTTGCTCCAAAAGGCTCCAAAATGCACCTTCTTGCTACCTTAGCCATATGAACCTATAAACACGCGAAAATAGCTTAAAATACTAAAATAACTATGAATTAACAACATAAAAGTAAGAAAACAAGCTAACTAAGTCGCCTAAATATGCCCCTATCAGTTAATTAGTGATGTCACGGTTAATTTGGGGTGTTGATGTTCATGGTTTATCGAAAAAGCATCTGGAAATCAATCTGTGTTTGAATATATCATATGCGGAAAAGTATCCTCTAGCTATCTAATCATCCATTGGTTTTCCCAAATTCGTCCAAAACCCAATTCCCTTTACTTACTTGTTTGAAATCTGTCCTAAAGTGTGTTGATGCGAAAATTACTTAACACACAAATTAAACTCTCTTGTTGACAATTGTAGTAGATATGTAAGTAGGGATCGTTCTTAAACCGGGGATTAGGAGGGATTGCTAAACACTCTAAACTGACTCAAAATTGTAAAAACAAAGTTTAAACACTAAACTAGACTCAAAGAATGCAAAACTAAACTATAAAACACCAAAACAAACCAAAAGACTCAAAACAGCAAACAAACACTCAAAACTGCCTTAAAAACACTTTCTGGGCAGTTTTGAACACTATACTCAAATCTGGATGAAATTAAGTTATCACTTGACTCAAAACACTTAAAAACATCAACTAAATTGATTTCTAACTAATCTAACACTTTAAATTAATGGGGGAATTGGTTTTGACGAAAATTAAGTAAATTAAGACAAGAACAAAGAAAACAGATTCTTTAGACTAAATTAGGTGAATTGATGAATGATGGGCTAACTAGAGGGTTCTTCTCCACACATGACACACTTGCATTCAAATTGATTTCCAATTGCTTCTTTCAATAAATCATGAAACTCAATACCCCAAGTTAACCGTCAACAGCACTTTTTTAACTTTCAAGTTAACCGTCAACAGCACTTTGTTAATCTCTTGGAAACTGACTCAAAAACGTAAAATAAAGTTTAAAACACTAAACTAGACTCAAAGAATGCAAAACTAAACACTTAAAATACTAAAACAAACCAAAAGACTCAAACATCACCCAAAACACTCAAAACTGCCTTAAAATCACTTTCTGGGCAGTTTTGAGCACTTTGGTGAATTTGGACGAATTTATGTAACAAATTGAATCACAACACTTATAAACACAAACTAAAACACTTTCTAACTAAATTGGACATTAAAGTAAAGGGGGAATTAGGTTTTGACGAAATTAAATAAAATGAACAGATTGTAAGTAAAAACAGAAAGTAAAGATGAATGTGATGGAATTGAATGGATGGGAACCTAGCTAAGGGGTTCATCTCCACACATGTTATACTTGCATAATAAAACGATTTCCAATTGCATTTCAATAAACTATTAATTCTCAACACCCCAAGTTAACCGTGATGCACTAATTAACCTTCAAATCTTCCTAACGTTATTGAATTGGATGATTGCATACGACAACCCAAAACATTCCCCACAAGTCCCCTACATGATTGCATAATAGAGATACAAGCAAGAATCATTACGCTCTATGAAGATTATAAGTGTTGACGAGGCATTCGTTACTATGATTGCATGAAACTTATGCCAAGAATTCGTTTAACGCTATAAGCAACCTCCACTACTTGTGAATATAAGTTCATAACGATTAGGTGAAACTCACTTATATTCTAGCGTCATATTCATGCATGAAAATTAAGCGTGCACTCTCAATAAACATACATAAATAGGTTATCAATCAAACAGTTAAACAAATTGAATTCACAACTTATGAAACGTAATTAGAAGTAATCAAATCAAAATGCAAGCATAAACATTTATTTCGAATCACCCCCTAACCAAGGGGGGTTTATTTCCTCATAACTTTGAAATCAAAGAAACACCTAAACATTCCAACAACTCAAACTTGAATTGTATGAACGTTTAGGCACTCTTCTCTTCCATTCCTCATACGTACAAAACAAAGAGAATTGAATTTAAACATTGAAATCAAAGAAACACCTAAACATTCCAACAACTCAAACTTAAATTGTATGAACGTTTAGGCCCTCTTCTCTTCCTCGTTGTTGTGGCACAAGGTCTAAGGATAGTTTGATGGTGTGAATGGTTTGGGGAGTGGTGTTTGGATTAATAGGGAAACTCACGGCACAAAGGGGGAAGTGTTTGTGGTATGTACAATGGATATGGAAGAGTGTTGTGACTGAAATGTGTATGAATGAGTGTGTGAATTTCTGGCACAAAGGCCTTATTTCTGTGGTGGATGGATCCCCCCCTTTGTGGCTGCAATGAAGGTTTATTTATAGGTGAAATGGGGGGAACATGACAGCTAGGAACTTAGTGGAAATCTGGAATGGTGATGGGAGATGCATGTGGCTGATTTATGCATGTGATTAAAGGGTGGGAATGCATGTGTTTTGGACAGAAATGAAAGGGAATGCACGGCAATGATGGGTATTTTCTGCAATGGTTTAATTAATGGGAGTGCATGTGTTTGAATGATTAAAGGGAATGAATGGAAAAACAGCTAGGTTGTTTATGATTAAAATGTGGCTGATTGTTTATGTTGAGAAGTGAATGAATGCAATCTGAAATGGGAGAGCATGTGGGTGGAAATGCATGTGGGTTAAAGTGGAATGACAGCTAGGTTGTGATGATGAATGCATGTGGCTGATTTAATGGAGGAACAAGTGCATGTGCACGGTTTTGGTTGGAATGCAAGGGAATGCAATCTGAAATGGGAGAGATAAGTGATAAGTGATATGATATGTGGTTATGATAAGTGGTGAATGATATGTGATAAGTGGTGATGATAAGTAATGATATGTGGGAGTGTGGCTGAAATGAAGGAGTGGAATGTTGGAATGTTATGCACGGCTAAGGATATAGGAAAGGTTTAAATGTCCTAAAACTAAAGGTTCAAGGTTCCAACACTTTGGTCTTCAATTAGGTCTTCAATTTCGTCCAACACTTTGGCTCCAAGCATAAGCTATCCATCCTTAGCCCAAAAGTGCTCCAAAAGTCTCCAAAATGCATCTTTTTGCTCCTTTAGCCCTTTGGACCTACAAACACACGAAAATAGCTTAAAGGACTAAAATAACTAAAGAAACATAACGTAAATGCACGAGAATAAGCCATTTAAGTCGCATGAATATGCTCCTATCAAGCCATCTGAAGGAATTCGAGGTGGTGTGTTCAAGCATGACTCCCGTCAACGTCGATGGAAGTATTCTGAAGATGAAGGCTTTTCCATTCTCTTTAATGGACAAAGCCAAAGATTGGTTGTACGAGTTAGCTCCCGGAACTGTCACATCATGGGAGAGCATGAAGAGGGCATATCTGGAGAAGTTTTTCCCAACTTCTCGAATCATCCTTTTACGTAAAAGGATAAGTGGAATTCAGCAAGAAGAAGGTGAGTCCTTTCCTACGTATTATGAACGTTTTAAATCCCTTGTTGCTTCTTGTCCACAGCATCAGATGAAGGAGGAGTTACTTCTACAATACTTCTACGAGGGGCTCCTACCTATTGAACGTCAAATGCTCGATGCCTCGGCGGGTGGAACATTGGTGGACAAGACACCCATGGCTGCCATGGTCTTGATTGCTAACCGAGCGTTGAACGCTCAACAATACGAAGGAGTAGGCCAAAGAGGACCCCCACGGCAGCAAGTACATGAGGTAAGTTCCACACCCGACATTCATTCACAATTAGCTAATCTTACTTCCATTGTGTCTCAGATGGCCGAAGGAATGAGGATGCAAGGACCAATTGTATGCGGGGTGTGTTCTATCCAAGGACATGCTTCTGAGAAGTGCCCGCAACTCATTGAAAATGGTGGATGGGAAAGCGCAAATGCGATTGGATTTCAAGGCCAAAACCAACCAAGGAACGATCCGTATTCCAACACCTACAATCCCGGTTGGAGAGACCACCCAAACTTCAAGTGGAGGGAGCCCCAACAACCACCACAACAAGGAGGCTTTAGACAACAACCCCCGGGTTTCTTCACTAAGCCATACGCACCCACACATGCTCCCCAACAATCTGCCCCAAATGCTTCAGGTACGTCCCTAGACAATGATACACTTCTTAAGTTACTAACTAATTTGTCTCAGGGGCAAGAGAATCAAGCCAAGGCAATGCAAAATCAAGAAAAAAGGGTGGATCAATTGGAGAAACAAATTGGGCAGATTGTGGAGTTTGTAGGGCAATTCCGAGACCAAGGCAAGCTCCCAAGCTCAACCATTCCAAACCCAAAGGGAGGGTTCGAAACGGCCAATGCAATCATCTTGAGAAGTGGAAAAGAAGTTGGGGCAGGTCCTAAACCATCCAAAACAGGTCCTAATGACAAAGGGAAGCTGCAACATGAAGAGGAGGATGCAAGGGTACAAACACCCTTGCCGCAACTACCTAGGCACCCTAATGCAGTCAACTCATCCAATTCGGCCACCAAGGGTAAGTTGGGTTCAAATTCGATTAATTCTAACCCCGTTCCACCCAATGTTCCTTTTCCTCAGAGATTTTTGCAAACAAAGAAGGCGGAGCAGGAGAAAGACATTCTTGAGACGTTTAGGAAGGTCCAAGTAAACATTCCTTTACTTGATGCCATTAAGCAAGTGCCCAGGTATGCAAAGTTTTTAAAAGAGTTATGCAAAACTAGGAAAAGAGTTTCAAACAAAGAAGTTGCGAAAGTAAGTGAAAATGTATCCGCGGTTTTGCAACGAAAGTTACCTCCAAAATGTAAGGATCCAGGGACTTTTACTATCCCATGCATAATTGGAAACACTAGATTTGAACAATGCATGTTAGATTTAGGTGCTTCTATTAATGTCATGCCATATTCCATTTATGCATCTATGAACCTTGGTGAGTTAAAACAAGATGGCGTTATAATTCAATTGGCCGATCGTTCTAATGTTTATCCCAAGGGAGTCCTTGAGGATGTTTTAGTGCAGGTCAATCATCTTATCTTTCCTGCAGATTTTTATGTCTTAGAAATGGAGGATTCAAGCCTTGCTCCAGCATTGCCACTCTTGCTAGGCCGTCTGTTCATGAAAACGGCCCAAACAAAGATTGATGTGGCCAAGGGAGCACTAACAATGGAGTTTGGTGGTGATAGTCATTCTTGTTTTGTCATAAATGTGCATAAGGACATAGGGCCGAAAGGATCCACACTTATCACGAAGGATGTATCAAGAACCACCGTTGGAGAAGAACTTGGAGTGATTGCCCTACAACCACCCAATATGGCCGAAAGTAGCCATGGGGACATTGTTGATGGGGCTGCCGATTTTGAGCCTTCACTACAATATGTTTGTAAGTCGTCAAGCCCAATTTCAATTCCCATTTCAAATAATAGGTTGTTACCTTCTGTGGTGCAGGTGACCAACCGATTTGAAGGTGGTGGGAGCATGTACATGGACTTTCGGAACCACAACACCACCATCAGGGAGGATCACTATCCCCTCCCATTCATTGAGCCATATGATGAAAGTGTTGAAGGGCAGGTTGTGGAGGACATCACCCTCCATGCCGTGGGTTCTAAGTAATGGGGAATGAGAATACCATCGTCCGGCTGCAAGACGTTAAAGCAAGCGCTTCGTGGGAGGCAACCCATGCAATCACCATGGAGAGGATGGCATTTACACTCCATACCCAGATTTACGTCACTAACCTCTTCTCTTTGTTATTTACATTCTGCCATATTTAGTGTGTTTAGTTGCTATTTGTGTGTTTGTTTTTGTTTGGTGTGATTTTAGGCTTAAAACATTGAGGACAATGTTTGATTTAAGTGTGGGGGGGGTAACTAATGTTGTTGATGCAAATTCGTGGGATTTTATCACCCATAACTTCCAATGTTGTTTGATAGGAGCATATTCATGCAACTTAAATGGCTTGTTCTCGTGCATTTACGTTATGTTTCTTTAGTTATTTTAGTACTTTAAGCTATTTTCGTGTGTTTGTAGGTCCAAAGGGCTAAAGGAGCAAAAGATGCATTTTGGAGACTTTTGGAGCACTTTTGGGCTAAGGATGGATAGCTTATGCTTGGCGCCAAAGTGTTGGACGAAATTGAAGATTTAATTGAAGACCAAAGTGTTGAAACCTTGTTCTCTTTAGTTATAGGACATTTAAACCTTTCCTATATCCATTGCACATAATCCACATTCATCACCACTTCAACACATGCATCCGTAATCATCTCTCCTACCCATGCCGTGCATCCCCTCACCAAATAATCATTCAACATTTCAGAAATGAAGCCATTTCACATGCATATTCAACCTAGCTATCATTCCACTTCATTGCACATGCATCTTCATAAATCTACACATGCATTCACATGCATTCATCAACATATCTAGTTGTCACTCACATGCATTTCCTTCATCATTAGTCACATGCATTCATCATAACCATGCCGTGCACTCCTATCCCATTTCAGATTGCATTTCATTCATTTCACATGCATTCCATCCTTTAATTCACTCACATACACTCATAATCATTCACATTTTGCAATCACATGCACTTCCTTTAATTAATTCATCCTAGCTGTCAAAGCACATGCACACTCACCCTAATCATTCACTTTAGTTTTAATTCACATGCATTTCAGATTTCATTCCATTCATTCCACCCTTTAATCACATGCATCTTGGCAGATTTCACATGCACACACATGCATTTTCAGCACCAACAACACTCATTGCCGTGCACATTCACTCACCATACCATTCCAGCATTAGCACATGCAACCTAGCTGTCATGTTCCCCCCCATTTCACCTATAAATACTCATTCATTCATCTCATTTCATACACAATTCATTCACAACAGAAATTGGTCCCTTGGGGCCGTGCCCTTCACAAAGTCCATCCATTCCATACATAAACTCATCCATTGCAGAAATGTAGTCCATAAACACCACCCTTGCCGTGACTGTCCCTTACAATCCAAAAATCATCCTTCCATTTCCACCACTCCTCATCCATTTCCATAATTCCCCAATCCATTCAACACACCAACAACATCCCTTAGACCTTGTGCTACGACGAAGAGGAAGATAAGAGGGCCTAAACGTTCATACAATTCAAGTTTGAGTTGTTGGAATGTTTAGGTGTTTCTTTGATTCTACATCAGTTTTGCTTCAAGGGTTCTTTCTTCTTATTAATTCTATGTTCATTCATGTTTTATATTATTATGTTAAATCCTTTGCAAACATGAATTGTAACTAATCCTCCTCTCGGGATTCGATGTAGCCTTGCAAAGTTTGCCATGTAGTTAATTCGGAATTCTCATTTAATCTATCTATTTCTTGCTTCATTCTCCGATTTAATTGTGACTTGGTGTGTTGATTTTAGTGCTTGATCATCATTTGAATTAACCACAGGTTGTTTAGCCAAGATTAAAGCACACATCATGCATAATCTTGGTGGATATGTGAATGAATGAAGGGAATGTTTTGCAAACATCCTGCCGAGTGTTCCCTTTGGTTTTGTGAAAGTTTCTTATGCACTACATATTCTTAATTAGGAACCAAAGTTGCACATCACAATTAGGTTCATGATTAGGGACATTTGATCAAATCCACACATCATATGGCTGATCATATCTAAGTGAAACAAACCCAAGAAATAAGTAGAGGGATGAGTATAATCTGACTTAACAAGCATTGACTTGGCTTAGCAATGGTGAAATCGAATCTCTAGCTTCATCTCCATTTGTGCTATCTCTTTTTATTAGCTGTTGATTCATTCATCTTGTGTTTACTTCATTTCCTTATGCTTTAATTTACAATCTGTTTGTTTCCAAGTTTCTGTTTTTATTTCAAGTTTCATTCAAAACCATTTCCCCATTTCTTTTAAAGTGTTAGATTAGTTAGAAATACATTTAGTTTGAGTTTGTAAGTGTTTTGATTCATTTTGTTTCCCAAATTCGTCCAAAGTACTCAAGGTGTTCAAAACTGCCCAGAAAGTGATTTTTAGGCAGTTTTGAGTGTTTTGGTGCTGTTTTGAGTCTTTTGGTTTGTTTTAGTGTTTTAAAGTTTAGTTTTGCATTCTTTGAGTCTAGTATAGTGTTTCATATTGTTATTTTACGTTTTTGAGTCAAATTCAAGTGGTTAACAATCCCTCCTAATCCCCGGTCCAGAACGATCCCTACTTACATATATACTACAATTTGACGAAAAGAGGGTTTAATTTATGCGCGTATAATTCTCGCATCATTGTTCCTTGCTGTTTTTAAGTCATTTTAGAGTGTTTTAGTGTGTGTTGACTTAAAAATCCGAAAAACCCATAAAAATTTGAAAATTTGTTTTGAAAAACCCAAAAAGAGTTGTTTTTGTGTGTTTGTTTGTGTCGTAGATCACCTTCCAACACAATGATGAGGATTTAGTTTTTAATTGCATGATGGTTAAAGAAAGTTACAAACATGGATGGACGTTTGATATACTCTTTGGTTTATGCTTGTTTGTAGTTATAGTTTACGAATTCACATGTAATCACAAAAGATAAAATCAGTTTTTGTAACATGCTTGAAGGAATGAACTCAAACTAACGCTACATCCCTGTGAGACTTGAGCCTAAACGTTTATTTGGAGAGTAATAATCTGTGCATCATTGTTTTCTAAAGTCATTGCATGATCTCATTATTCATTGCTTGGTTACTACTTAGAAGGCGTTTCATCACTTAGTTCCAAATGCTAGAACTCATGCCCATTTCATTCAAAGCATGTTATTGAATTGCATAACACATATTCAAGATGAAGTTGTGTAGTGACCACCATCAAAGCCAAATAGCCGCGTGCCCTTCACTCATTTTGTGTTTAAGTTTAACCCCATCGAGCCGTGTTAGCCCATGTTCTTTGTTAACCCATATCATCCTCACCTAGCCTAGATTAGGACCACCCATACCCTTGTTCTTGAAGCATAGTAAGCATGACTGAAAATGAATTCCTTTTGATTAATGCGTTGCAGGAAATAAGTGTGGGGGAAGGAGTATTGATGTGAGTTTATGTGCCATAGGCACGGATAGAAAAAAAAAAAAGAAGAAAAAAACAAATGAAAAAGAAGAAAAAGAAAAATGTGAAAAAGAAGAAAGAAAGAAAAGGAGTTGAAAATAAGTGAGAATGAACTCATGATGCGAGAATTATACGCGCATAAATTAAACCCTCTTTTTGACAATTGTAGTATAGGTGCAAGTAGGGATCGTTCTAGACCGGGGATTAGGAGGGATTAGGAGTATTGATGTGAGTTTATGTGCCATAGGCAAGGATAGAAAAAAAAAAAAGAAGAAGAAAAAAACAAATGAAAAAGAAGAAAAAGAAAAATGTGAAAAAGAAGAAAGAAAGAAAAGGAGTTGAAAATAAGTGAGAATGAACTCATGATGCGAGAATTATACGCGCATAAATTAAACCCTCTTTTTGACAATTGTAGTATAGGTGCAAGTAGGGATCGTTCTAGACCGGGGATTAGGAGGGATTATTAACCACTTGGATTTGACTCAAAAACGTAAAATAACAATATAAAACACTATACTAGACTCAAAGAATGCAAAACTAAACTTTAAAACACTAAGACAAACCAAAAGACTCTAAACTAGTTCAAAAGACTCAAAACTGCCTAAAAACACTAACTAGGCAGTTTCTGACCTTAATCCAATTTTGGACGAAATTGAGTTGTAACTTGACTCAAGACTCTTAAAAACACAAACTAAAATGATTTCTAACTAAATTGACATTAAAGTAAAGGGGGATTTATGTTTTGATTAAACTAAATGACAGATTGTAAATTAAAGCATAAGGAAATGAAGTAAACACAAAATGAATGAATCAACAGCTAATAAAAAGAGATAGCACAAATGGAGATGAAGCTAGAGATTCGATTTCACCATTGCTAAGCCAAGTCCATGCTTGTTAAGTCAGATTATACTCATCCCTCTACTTATTTCTTGGGTTTGTTTCACTTAGATATGATCAGCCATATGATGTGTGGATTTGATCAAATGTCCCTAATCATGAACCTAATTGTGATGTGCAACTTTGGTTCCTAATCAGGAATATGTAGTGCATAAGAAACTTTCACAAAACCAAAGGGAACACTCGGCAGGATGTTTGCAAAACATTCCCTTCATTCATTCACATATCCACCAAGATTATGCATGATGTGTGCTTTAATCTTGGCTAAACAACCTGTGGTTAATTCAAATGATGATCAAGCACTAAAATCAACACACTAAGTCACAATTAAATCGGAGAATGAAACAAGAAATAGATAGATTAAATGAGAATTCTGAATTAACTACATGGCACTCTTGCAAGGCTACATCGAATCCTTATAGAAAGATTAGTTACACTTCATGTTTACAAAAGGTTTGACATAAAAATATATAACATGAGTGAACATAGGATTAAGAAGAAAGAACCCTTAAAGCAAAACTGATGTCGAAAGAGGAAGTTCCTCATGGTACAAAACAAAGAGAATCAAAGAAACACCTAAACATTCCAACAACTCAAACTTGAATTGTATGAACGTTTAGGCACTCTTCTCTTCCTCGTTGTTGTAGCACAAGGTCTAAGGATAGTTTGATGGTGTGAATGGTTTGGGGAGTGGTGTTTGGATTGTAAGGGAAGGCACGGCACAAAGATGGTTTTATGGTCTACATTTCTGCAATGGATGAGTTTATGAATGGAATGGATGGACTTTGTGAAGGGCACGGCCCCAAGGGACCAATTTCTGTTGTGAATGAATTGTGTTTGAATGAGTGTGAATGAATGAGTATTTATAGGTGAAATGGGGGGAACATGACAGCTAGGTTGCATGTGCTAATGCTGGAATGGTATGGTGAGTGAATGTGCACGGCAATGAGTGTTTGTGGAGTGGATTGTGCATGTGGGTTGCTGTGAAATCTGCCAAGATGCATGTGAAAGTGTATGAATGTGCACGGCATGGGTTGTTTGTGGAGTGGATTGTGCATGTGGGTTGCTGGAACAAAGATGGAATGCATGTGATTAAAGGGTGGAATGAATGGAAAGAAATCTGAAATGCATGTGAATTAAAACTAAAGTGATGATGATGAATGCATGTGCAAAGGAAGTGGATTTTCTGCAAATGCAAGGTGAATGATTAGGGTGAGTGTGCATGTGCTTTGACAGCTAGGATGAATTAATTAAAGGAAGTGCATGTGATTGCAAAATGTGAATGATTATGAGTGTATGTGAGTGAATTAAAGGATGGAATGCATGTGAAATGAATGAAATGCAATCTGAAATGGGATAGGAGTGCACGGCAAGGTTGTAGAAATGATTATGGATGCATGTGTTGATTAAGGGAGAAAGGTGGATGAATGATTAGGGTCTTGTAAGGGTGGAAATGCATGTGGAGTGCATGGTTGAATGATTATGTGTGAGGTGTGGCTAAGATGAAGGAGTGAAGTCACGGCACAAAGGTGAATGGGTGATGTGTGAATGTGTTGATGGTTTATGGAGATGCATGTGCAAAGGATAAAGGAAAGGTTTAAATGTCCTAGAACTAAAGGGAACAAGGTTCCAACACTTTGGTCTTCATTTTCGTCCAACACTTTGGCTCCAAGCATAAGCTATCCATCCTTAGCCCAAAAGTGCTCCAAAAGTCTCCAAAATGCATCTTTTTGCTCCTTTAGCCCTTTGGACCTACAAACACACGAAAATAGCTTAAAGTACTAAAATAACTAAAGAAACATAACGTAAATGCACGAGAACAAGCTATTTAAGTTGCATGAATATGCTCCTATCAAATACCCCCACACTTATCTTTTGCTAGTCCTCGAGCAAAACAAAACAACAAAAGAACACGAAACTAGACAAAATGAACAAAACACAACCTACACCTTCCAACAATCGTCTCGCGGATTTCTAACGCACATGACAAGTTAAAAATCATTATTCCCACAGATTTTAGCCATCTTTACACTTACGTACATTCTTACTCATAGTTACCACATACTATTTCACAATTAAGCATTTAAAACCATGTTTTGAATGAAGTAACATGCCTTAGAGAATTTCCTCAATTCCTTATTAGAATGCACTCTATTTTCACACAGATTTTCTGACTACACACCCTACACTAGTTATATGTGAGAGATTGATGTAAACATGAAACTAAACACTCACATATGATTATAACAAGGAAAGCACATTTCTGGAATGTATATGAATATGATCTCATGAAAGGAATGCTACTAATTAGATGCGAGAACCAGGGACACCATAAGCTTACATCAATTCCAAACTCCACATTATTGAAAACATAATGATCAAGAATGAAGCATAAGGGTTGTAACGGGTTAAGGGTGATTGGCTAACAATGAAAGGTAAGGATAACAAACGTTCTTTAGGCAATAACAAGCAAAGTAATGAAATTTGACACTTAGAATGACTCGTGATTGCAGAAACTCACTTAGACACACAAGGGGAATATTCACACAACTCTTAGGGCCATATTCAACGTTTTGGACCCTTTCTTCAACTACCACAAACATGTGAGCTTATTTTCACTTATTTCATAATTTTTTTTCTTTCTTTTCACAACTTTTTCTTTTCTTTTTCTTTTTCCACGAATTTTTTTTTTCTTTTTATTCTCACTCATGCCTTATTTCTTTTTTTTTTTTGTGGCATATCAACACACACACACAAATTCCCCCACACTTGTTGTTTTGCAAAATCGAAAGGGTTACTATGCTTCAAGAACAAGGGTATGGGTGGTCCTAATCTAGGCTAGGTAGGGATGATATGGATAAACAAATAACAAAGGCTAACAATGGCTCAATGGGGATTATGACCTACAATATATAGTGCATGGGTTGGCTATTTGGTTGATGGCTTCACTACACACTTCATCTTGATATATATTATGCAATCATGCTTTGAATGGAATGGATGCAAGTTCTAGCATTTGGAACTAAGTGATGAAACGCCTTCTAATTAGCAACCAAGCAAGAATAATGAGATCATGCAACGACTTTAGAAAACAAGAAATCACAGAAAATAACTCTCCAAAGAAGGTAATGGCTCAAGTCTCACAGGGTTGTAGCGTTTGTTTGAGTTCCTTCCTTCAAGCATGTTACAAAAACAAATTTTTCTTTTATGATTGCATGTGAAGTCATATATTATAACCATAACCAAGCATATACCAAGAGTAAATCAAACTTTTCTCTATGTTAATAACTCTTTTTAACAGTCATGCAATTTACAAACCAAATCCTTATCATTGTGTTGGAAGGTACCCTAAGACACAAACACACAAAAACGACTCAAAACACTCTTTTTAGGCTTTTCAAAACATATTTTTCAAATTTTTATGTGATTTTCGGAGTTATAAAAACAAAACATAATAAAACACTCTAAAACATCTTAAAAACACCTTAAAACAGCAAGGAACAACATTTAAAGTTATGGGTGATAAAATCCCACGAATTTGCATTAACAACATTAGTTACCCCCCCACACTTAAATCAAACATTGTCCTCAATGTTTTAAGTATAGATTCACACAAAACATAAGTAAGCACACAAAAAGCAACTAAACATACTAAACATGGCAGAATGTAATTAAACAAAGAGAAGAGTTTAGAGACGCAAATCTGATTATAGAGTGTAAATTCCATCTTCTCCTTGGTAATTGCATTGAGGCTTTGATCTTTGTGATTCCACAGGCTTACTCTTGAACTGCGCTGCTCCCATCGTTGATTTTCCTTTGTGCTACTCTTGAACTGGGCAGCAGGCTTCTTTTGGTCTCCCCTGAAGGTCTGAGCTTACTCCTTTGGTCTGTTTCTTTGTTCAATCTTTCCAATTCGTATTGAAAAGGGTTGGAGGATAACTCAGCCTATGTTTGTCTCCACATGCTTCAATGTATCATTTTCACTTCCCTTGCTTGCTCCCCTTGCAGAAGTGGTCCCTTCTCCGGAAGTGTGTCAACCGTTGAAGATGACTACTCGAGAGCAACTCTAGGTAAGCAATCAGGAATGGATTCCAGGCAGTCGGTTCCAGAACAGAAGACTGGCTCCAAGTGCCTCTGATTGCTTTTGTTTACTTTGCCATGCGAGTAATAACAAGGACAAAGAAAAGGACAGGGAAAGAACATTATATGAGATACTTTTGCTTTAGACCTTGATGATATGAGATACCTTTGCTTTTGAAGAAACGGCGAATGAAGCAGCACATGTATTTGTTGTGGTTGTCTCCACATGCTTCGATCGACCGTTTCCTTCTGCCTCATTTGTACTCCAGGTTTCTGGTATCTTCTTTGGGGGAGAAAAAATTGAGTATTTCAAGAGGCTTCGCTGGGAGTGCGCCCTCAGAGGTGAGGAAGAGTTGGGCATTTTCTTCAGGTTTGCCTTGCCATAAAAGATGAAGGTCGACATATATAGAGATAATATCAAGTGGTGGTATTGTTCTTTTACCCGTGTCGACAAACGTCTCTTCGATTTCTGAACGGACGCCTCTTCGATTTCTGCACGACGCCCCTTCGATTTCTGCACGACACGTAGTAGTGCGTACGCAGCTCTGTCAGAGCTCTTTTGACAAAGTCGCACGCGTTTTCTGAAAAGCAGGGAAAGCGTCGCCGAAATTTACGCTTGTCGGCAAAAGTGTAGCTGCGATGATGACCTCCACGTGAACTTTTGACAAAGTTGAACGCGTTTCTGAAAAGCCGAGAACGCGTCGCCTAACTTACGCCGGAAATTCCGGCTTTTTGAATCGATGGACGCGTCGCCTTGGCTTCATATAGAGCTATCGATCACCACAACAAACACACTCTGAAGATTTCCCATTCTTTGAAAATCGACTCCGGCCCTTTGAGAATTAACTCCATCCACCCCATCTCTTTGAACACTTTTGAAAAATGGCAAACCCATCGAACCTTAGCTTAGATTTGAGTCTCAGCAGCGATCCTGTTGCGCCCCGTCAAGGTAATGTATGGCGTCCTTCTTTTTTATCTTCTAACGGTCTTCTTACAGGTGAAGACTCCGTGATGCAGGACGCCACAACAGCTACAATAGTAGCTAGAAACCTCCTTACTCCAAAAGATAGTAGGCTGCTGTCAGGACGGTCCGATGAGTTGGCCGTTCAAGAGTCCCTCGCACTTAGTGTTCAGTGTGCGAGTTCTGTGTCCAACATGGGCCAACGCCTGCTTGCCCGCTCCCGTCAGGTGGAATCATTGATGGCAGAGGTGGAAAGTCTTAAGCAAGAGGTCAAACTGCTTAAGTACGAGAATAGAAGTTTGCATGTGCTTGCAAACAACTATTCGACGGGCATGAAGAGGAAGCTTGATGAGCTGCAAGAATCCAATGGTCGTATGCAAAGTGACCGTCAAAGGCTTGCGGCTTACTTCCAGAGGCATATTTTTCCTAGGTCATCCAGCGCTTGGCCAAGTATTGAGGCCTGGAATGCTCTAGCTCCGATGCCTTCCGCTCCGATGGCTTCCGCTCCGATGCCGCTTCTATGCCTCCCGCTTCTATGCCTTCCGCTCCGACGCCTCGTAGTGGGGCTTCACGTAAACAACCTTTGTGAAGCTCCATCTTTCTCCATGTTTAGTATCCTTTTTTTTTTTTTTTTATGAACATGCTTTGTTTTTATTCAGTGCATTGGGTTGCCTCCCAAGTAGCGCTTTCTTTTATGTCTTGCAGCCGGACGAAGAACCCAATCACTCCAGGATATGTTCACGAATCGGATGAGAACTCCGAGTCATAAACTAGTACCTAGAACAAGAAACAAAACACAAATCAGAAACTAAAACTAAAATACATAATAAAAACGAACAATCCAAGGAATTAGCAAATTTTCTAATCCCCGGCAGCGGCGCCAAAATTTGATGCGAGAATTATACGCGCATAAATTAAACCCTCTTTTCGTCAAATTGTAGTATATATGTAAGTAGGGATCGTTCTGGACCGGGGATTAGGAGGGATTGTTAATCACTTGGATTTGACTCAAAAACGTAAAAACAAAGTTAAAAACGTTCACAAAGACTCAAAGGACTCAAAACAAGTTCTAAAGACTCAAAACTGCCTAAAAACACTAACTAGGCAGTTTCTGACCTTAAATCCAATGTTCGACGAATTTAAGATTATGGCTTGATTCAAATGTAAAAACACAATATAAAACACTAAACTAGACTCAAAGAATGTAAAACTAAACACTTAAAACACTAAAACAAACCAAAAGACTCAAAACAGCACCAAAACACTCAAAACTGCCTTAAAAACACAATCTGGGCAGTTTTGAGCATTTTGACTACTTTGGACGAATTTGGGAAATAAAATGAATCAAAACACTTAGAAACATAAACTAAGACACTTTCTAACTAAATTGGACAATAAAGTAAAGGGAGATTTATGTTTTGATTAAACTAAATGACAGATTGTAAATTAAAGCATAAGGAAATGAAGTAAACACAAAATGAATGAATCAACAACTAATGAAAAGAGATAGCACAAATGGAGATGAAGCTAGAGATTCGATTTCACCATTGCTAAGCCAAGTCCATGCACGTTAAGTCAGATTATACTCATCCCTCTACTTATTTCTTGGGTTTGTTTCACTTAGATATGATCAGCCATATGATGTGTGGATTTGATCAAATGTCCCTAATCATGAACCTAATTGTGATGTGCAACTTTGGTTCCTAATCAAGAATATGTAGTGCATAAGAAAGTTTCACAAAACCAAAGGGAACACTCGGCAGGATGTTTGCAAAACATTCCCTTCATTCATTCACATATCCACCAAGATTATGCATGATGTGTGCTTTAATCTTGGCTAAACAACCTGTGGTTAATTCAAATGATGATCAAGCACTAAAATCAACACACTAAGTCACAATTAAATCGGAGAATGAAACAAGAAATAGATAGATTAAATGAGAATTCTGAATTAACTACATTGCACTCTTGCAAGGCTACATCGAAAGAGAAAGTTCCTCATGGTACAAAACAAAGAGAATCAAAGAAACACCTAAACATTCCAACAACTCAAACTTGAATTGTATGAACGTTTAGGCACTCTTCTCTTCCTCTTCGTTGTAGCACAAGGTCTAGGGATAGTTTGATGGTGTGAATGGTTTGGGGAGTGGTGGAAATGGAAGGATGGTGTTTGGATTGTAAGGGAGGGCACGGCACAAAGATGGTTTGATGGTCTACATTTCTGCAATGGATGAGTTTATGAATGGAATGGATGGACTTTGTGAAGGGCACGGCCCCAAGGGACCAATTTCTGTTGTGAATGAATTGTGTATGAAATGAGATGAATGAATGAGTATTTATAGGTGAAATGGGGGGGGACATGACAGCTAGGTTGCATGTGCTAATGCTGGAATGGTATGGTGAGTGAATGTGCTTGGCAATGAGTGTTGTTGGTGCTGAAAATGCATGTGTGTGCATGTGAAATCTGCCAAGATGCATGTGAAAGTGTATGAATGTGCACGGCATGGGTTGTTGATTTTCTGGAATTGAATTAAAGGATGCATGTGGCTGCAAGTTTGGTGAGTGATGATGAATGCATGTGAATTAAAAGAGAAGGGAATGCATGTGCAAATGAAGTGGATTTTCTGATGGAATATGGAGGGAGAGCCACGGCAATGAGTGATGTTTGTTTGAATGTTTGCAATGATGAAATGGATGGGAATGGTTTGATGAAGGAGTGGATGGAATGATGAAAGAATAAAGGGAATGATGAAAGGGGAACAAGTGCATGTGGGTGCATGGTGATAGCATGTGAATTAGGTTGAAAATCTGATGGAAACTCACGGCATTAAGTGGAGTGAAATGATTAAATGTGCATGGCTGAAATATGCTAATGGAATGCATGGAATTAGGCACGGCACAAAAGGAGTTTTCTGTGGTGCATGTGTTGATGTGAATGTGGACGACAATGGTTGGACTGTGCAAGGGAATGCATGTGAAAAATGCATGTGAAAGTATGTAAATGCATGTGTTGATGAATGGGATTGTGGAGATGTATGGCACATGTGTAGGGATGGGCTGGAATGTGAGGTGGATGAATGAGATTAGGAAAGGTTTAAATGTCCTACAACTAAAGGGAACAAGGTTCCAACACTTTGGTCTTCAATTAGATCTTCAATTTCGTCCAACACTTTGGCTCCAAGCATAAGCTATCCATCCTTAGCCCAAAAGTGCTCCAAAATGCATCTTTTTGCTCCTTTAGCCCTTTGGACCTACAAACACACGAAAATAGCTTAAAGTACTAAAATAACTAAAGAAACATAACGTAAATGCACGAGAACAAGCCATTTAAGTCGCATGAATATGCTCCTATCAAAATGTCTCTGCTATCTTGCAACGAAAACTACCCCCAAAATGCAAAGATCCAGGTAGTTTTACAATTCCTTGTGTCATTGGTAATAGTCGCTTTGAATCTGCCATGCTAGACTTAGGTGCCTCTATAAATGTTATGCCATACTCAATTTATGCATCTATGAATTTAGGAGCGTTGAAAAATGATGGTGTAATCATACAATTGGCCGATAGATCTAACGCCTATCCAAAGGGAGTTTTGGAGGATGTTTTAGTGCAGGTTAATCATTTAATCTTCCCGGCGGATTTCTATGTTCTTGACATGGATGAATCGGATCATGCCATTTCATTACCCATCCTCCTTGGAAGGCCATTCATGAAAACGGCCCGGACCAAGATTGACGTGTTTAACGAAACTTTGTCCATGGAATTTGATGGGGAAGTTATTAATTTCAATCTTTTTGATTCTATTAAGTACCCTAGTGAGGACCATTCATGTTTCTCTATTGATATAATTCATTCTTTGGCGCAGGGATATCTTGACGATTTGAATGACGATGCGCTTGAAAAAGCCATTACAAGAGGCATGGAACGCAACAACGAGGAGGTAACACCTAGGTTAACCCACGGCACACCTAGATTACACTATGCCGTGCCCCCTAGTGAGGAAGTTAGGGAGAGGGTTGCTACCCTTGAGTTGTTGCCCACGCATGATGGTAAGTTTCCTAATCGTGAGTCAATTCCTATTTCGACTAACAAGTTGCTTCCGTCCATCATTCAGGCACCCGTCCTCGAACTAAAACCATTACCTAGCCATTTGAAGTACATTTTCTTGGGAGAAAATGAGACCCTACCTGCCATTATCTCCTCATCCCTCACGGCCCAAGAGGAGGAGAAGCTAGTCCACGTGTTGAAAGAATTCAAATCTGCCCTAGGATGGACATTGGCCGATATCAAAGGTATAAGCCCTACAACGTGCATGCATCACATATTCCTTGAGGAGGGGGCCAAACCAACTAGAGAGGCTCAACGCCGTCTTAACCCTCCGATGATGGAAGTTGTGAAAAAGGAGATAATCAAACTTCTAGATTGTGGAGTCATCTATCCAATCTCGGATAGTAAATGGGTTTCACCTGTGCAGTGCGTTCCAAAGAAGTCCGGAGTGACTGTGGTTGCAAATGCCGAGAATGAGCTTGTTCCTACGCGCATTCAAACTGGTTGGAGGGTGTGCATTGACTATAGGAAGCTAAATGCCACCACAAGGAAGGACCACTTCCCATTGTCGTTCATTGACCAAATGCTTGAAAGGTTAGCGGGTTATGCATTCTATTGTTTTCTTGATGGTTACTCTGGTTATAATCAAATTGTTAAAGCACCTGAGGACCAAGAAAAAACAACCTTCACATGCCCTTTTGGTACATTTGCATATCGTCGCATGCCTTTTGGTTTATGTAATGCACCTGCCACATTTCAAAGATGCATGATGAGCATATTTTCTGATTATGTTGAGAAAATCATTGAAGTTTTTATGGATGATTTCAGCGTCTTTGGTAATTCTTTTGATGGTTGCTTGCATAATCTTAGTTTGATTCTAAAACGTTGTGTTGAAACTAACCTTGTTCTTAATTGGGAAAAGTGTCATTTCATGGTTAAACAAGGCATCGTTTTAGGTCATATCATCTCTGAAAACGGCATTGAAGTTGATAAATCCAAAATAGATCTTGTACGTCACTTACCCTCTCCAACTTCGGTTAGAGAGGTTCGTTCTTTTCTTGGCCATGCAGGATTCTATCGTAGGTTTATCAAGGATTTCTCAAAAGTTGCACAACCTCTTTGCCGCCTCCTCCAAAAAGAAGTGGTGTTTGAATTCACCAAGGAATGCACGGCTTCATTCAATCAACTCAAGGAGTTGTTGACCACGGCACCAATCATTGTTCCACCTGATTGGAGCCTCCCTTTTGAGTTAATGTGTGACGCCTCTGATTATGCTCTAGGGGCTGTTTTAGGGCAAAGGAAAGACAAGAGGCCGCATGTCATCTACTATGCCTCACGGACGTTGAATGATGCCCAACTTAATTATTCCACAACCGAAAAAGAACTTTTGGCTATTGTATTTGCATTAGATAAGTTTAGATCATATCTTCTTGGTACTAAAGTAATTGTTTTCACTGACCATGCAGCCTTGAAGTATCTTCTCACCAAAAAGGAGGCCAAGCCAAGACTCATTCGTTGGATGCTCCTACTTCAAGAGTTCGATCTTGAAATTCGAGACAAGAAAGGGTGTGAAAACGTGGTGGCTGACCACCTAAGTAGAATGGTGCGTGAGGAAGAGCCCATCCCCATTTTAGAAACATTTCCGGATGAGCAACTTCTGTCCATTCAGGTAAGTACCACTTGGTATGCCGATTTGGTCAATTATTTGGTATCTAGACAAGTTCCTAGCACCCTAAACAAATTCCAACGTGATAAACTTAAAAAGGATGCTAGATTTTATGTTTGGGATGACCCATACTTGTGGAAACATTGCCCAGATCAGATTATAAGGAGATGTGTGCATGAATCAGATTTTCATTCACTTTTACGTTTTTGTCACACATATGCTAGTGGGGGGGGGGGTCATTTTGGCACCCAAAGGACAGCTTTAAAAGTTCTTGAATGCGGTTTTTATTGGCCTACTTTGTTTAAAGCTGCAAGAACCTTTTGTTTAGCTTGTGATCGATGCCAAAGGATAGGTAATATAAGCCAAAGAGATCAATTGCCGCAAGTACCCATTGTTGTTGTTGAAATTTTTGATGTGTGGGGAATTGATTTTATGGGTCCGTTTCCTTCATCTTTTGGTTTCAATTACATATTACTTGCTGTTGATTATGTTTCAAAGTGGGTGGAAGCGAAAGCCACTCGAACTAATGATTCTAAAGTTGTGGCAGATTTTGTGAAAACTAATATCTTTTCAAGATTTGGGATGCCTAGGGTGCTAATCAGTGATGGGGGGTCTCACTTTTGTAACCGTACCATTGAAGCCTTACTCAAGAAGTACCATGTGACGCATAAGGTTTCCACACCTTACCATCCCCAAACCAATGGCCAAGCCGAAGTGTCTAATAGAGAGATCAAATAGATTTTGGAGAAAACCGTTGGGCCAAATAGAAAAGATTGGAGCTTGCGTTTGGATGATGCTCTTTGGGCATATAGGACAGCGTACAAAACTCCCCTTGGTATGTCTCCTTTTCGTCTTGTTTATGGTAAACCATGTCATCTCCCTGTAGAATTAGAACATAGAGCTCATTGGGCTGTCAAAACATTCAATTTGAATGTGGACCAAGCTGGAATTCATAGAAAGCTTCAATTATGTGAACTTGATGAAATACGACATGAAGCTTATGAGAATGCTAGAATTTACAAAGAGAAGACCAAGGCATTCCATGATAAGATGATTAGAGGCAAGACTTTTACAATAGGGCAGAAAGTGTTGTTGTTCAACTCCCGTCTTCGTCTCTTCCCTGGTAAGTTACGTTCCAAGTGGGTTGGTCCTTTTGTTATTACTAATCTTTTTGTGCATGGTGCAGTCCAAATTAAGAGTTTGAGAACAGGGCAAGAATTCAAGGTAAACGGACATAGATTGAAGCCATACTATGAGAACTTTGTGGAGCATGTTGTGGAAGAGCTTCCCTTGCATGCCGTGGGTTCCAACTTGGAGTGAAAGTGTTCTTCGTCCGGCTGTACGACGTTAAAGCAAGCGCTATGTGGGAGGCAACCCATCCATTTAACAAAGGAAGCCCTAGGAATCCCCCAAATTCCAGATTTGCGTTCCTCAAACCCTTCTCTTTGTTGTTATTTCTAATCTGCCATGTTATGTTGTTTAGTTGCTGTTTGTGTGTTTACTTGTGTTTTGTGTGAATTTATGTTTAAAACATTGAGGACAATGTTTGATTTAAGTGTGGGGGGGCAACTAAGTATATTTGATGCAAATTCGTGGGATTTTATCACCCATAACTTCAAGTGTTGTTCCTTGCTGTTTTAAAGTGTTTTTAAGCTGTTTTAGAGTGTTTTAGTGTGTTTGGTTTTATAACTCCGAAAATCACATAAAAATTTGAAAAACATGTTTTGAAAAGCCTAAAAAGAGTGTTTTGAGTCGTTTTTGTGTGTTTGTGTCTTAGGGTACCTTCCAACACAATGATGAGGATTTGGTTTGTAATTGCATGACTGTTAAAAAGAGTTATAAACATGGAGAAAAGTTTGATTTACTCTTGGTATATGCTTGGTTATGGTTATAATATATGACTTCACATGCAATCATAAAAGAAAAATTCGTTTTTGTAACATGCTTGAAGGAAGGAACTCAAACAAATGCGACAACCTTGTGAGACTTGAGCCTAAACGTTATTTGGAGAGTTAAAATCTGTGCATTATCGTTTTCTAAAGTCGTTGCATGATCTCATTATTCTTTGCTTGGTTACTACGTAGAAGGCGTTTCATCATATAGTTCCAAATGCTAGAACTCATGCCCATTTCATTCAAAGCATGTTATTGATGTGCATAACACATATTCAAGAAGAAGTTGTGTAGTGGCCACCACTAGAGCCAAATTGCCGTGTATCCTACTTCATTTTATGTTTAAGTTAATCCCGTTGAGCCTTGTTTAGCCTTTATTCTTTGTTAACCCACATTATCCTCACCTAGCCTAGTTTAGGACAGTCCACACCTTTGTTCTTAAAAGATAGTGAGCATGACTTAAATGAATTCCTTTTGAGTTACATTACGCAAGAAAATGAGTGTGGGGGAGGGAATGTTTGTTCTTAAGTTTATATGTATGTTTTGAGATTCAAAAGAAAAGAAAAAGTTGTGAAAAACGTATGAAAAAGCAAAACAGAAAAGAAAAGAAAGAAAGAAAGAAAGGAAAAAGAGCTTGAAAAGATGTAAGAATGAGTGATGAAGTGTTGAATGTTGAAGCAAGGGTCCAAAACACCAAATCTGGCCCTAAATTGTCTAAATTCTCCCTTTTTGTTCAAACATTGAGTTTTCATTCAAAAGTGAATTCTAAGTTGATTCAAATGCTTTGCTCACTATTTCTTTAAGAACCTTTGTTTTCCATATCCCTTCTTTGTTAGCCAAACACCCCAAGCCCCATTACAACCCTTGACTTCAATCTTGAGTGTTATGTGTTTCAATTTGTGGAGTTTGAAATTGGTATGAGCATATGGTGTCACTGATAGGAGCATATTCATGCGACTTAATTAGCTTGTTCTCGTGCATTTATGTTGTGTTTACTTAGTTATTTTAGTGTTTAAGGCCATTTTTGTGTATTTTCATATTATATGGCCAAAGTGTGCAAGAAGATGCAAATTGGAGCCTTTTGGAGCAAAAGAGGAGTGAATGAGTTGAAGACTTGAAGAAATGATGAATTCCTACTCCAACGATGAATTCCTACCAAAACGAGGATTCCTACTCAAACAAGGATTCCTACTTGAAGTAGGAAAGTTAACCCTAGGTTTCCCGTTTTGGTAACCTTTCCTAATCTAAACGTCCATATTTTCTAGCCACTTATTAGGCCTCGAATGCACTTTAGGACACAAAACAAAGGCCCTAGCCCAAATTCCAGTCCTTGCCGTGCCTTTCCCCTTCTTTCCTTCCCTTGCCGTGCAAGGGGGGGCACTTTGGTCCCATTTCATGCACAAAATCCCTAACCCTAAACCCTAGCCGCACCTATTAAGCCATCCCCTTTAATTTCTGATTTAATTCCCTAATTCTAGCAGCCTTTGAATTAACTTTAATTTAATTTTAATAAGCTAGGGTTATTTTCTGAAACCCTACACATTTTACACACTTAGCCGCACCTTTCCATATCCCCCCTTGAATCCGTAGCCATCCATTCATTCATCAAACCATCTCAGCCATTCACTCATAAACCCTAAACTACAACCTTGCAGCCGCACCATATTCTCATTCATTCACTTATCACACATCATTCAGCCACCATAACACAACATTCACTCCCTAAGCCGTAGCCCCCATTCATCATTCACCCTAATTTCCCCTAAGCCGTAGCCCCCATTCATCGTTCACCCTAATTTCCTCTAAGCCGCAGCCACCCATTCATCTCCTCCCTTCTCTGCCGTGCATTCCCCTTCCATTCCAGCCACTTCCCACCATTGCCGCAACACTACCAACCCTTCCAGCCACCTTCCACACCTTCATACACCTCCCTACCACCTTGCCGCACCACCACACTTCCCTAAACCCATTCCCAAATCAGAAAAGCATCCAAAAACCACCCACAACCTCTCTGCCGCAGCAAGGAGAAGAAGAAAGAGGGACTTAGACGTGCAGAAATCCAAGTGGATTCGTTGGGCGTTCTAGGTGTAATCGATCTTTTAATCTTTATGTTTAAATTCAATTTTATTTCTCTTTGTGTGAACATGAGAGGCTAAACCCCTATTTAGCTAGGGGGTGATTCGAAACCATGTTTATGCTTGCAATATGATTTGATTACTTTTGGTTGGAATTTCATGTATTGTGGATTCAATTTGTTTAACTGCTTGATTGATAACTTATTTGTGTATGTTTATTGAGAGTGCACGCTTAATTTTCATGCATGAATATGACGCTAGAATATAAGTGAATTTCACCTAATAGTTATGAACTTATATTCACAAGTAGTGGAGGTTGCTTATAAACAATCGCGTTAAATGAATTCTTGGCAAGAGTATCATGCTTTTCATAGTTACAAATGCCTTGTCGATGCTTATTGATGCGAAAGTAGTTAAGCACACAAATTAACCCTCTTGTTGTCAAGTTGTAGTAAAGATGCAAGTAGGGATCGTTCAGAACCGGGGATTAGGAGGGCTTGCTAAAACCTCTAAACTGACTCAAAAACATAAAAACAAAGTTAAAAACGTTCACAAATACTCAAAGGACTCAAAACAGGTTCAAAAGACTCAAAACTGCCTAAAAACACTAACTAGGCAGTTTCTGACCTTAAACACAATTTTGGACGAATTTAAGGTTATGGTTTGATTCAAAACACTTTAAAACACAAACTAAACAGATTCTAAACCCTATAGAACAAGAAAGTAAAGGGGGGTTTTGATTTGACGAAAATTGAAATAACAAAACAAGTTATAAAACTAGGCAGATTATAAAACGAATTTGTGAAAACAAGATGATGGATGGATTAGTTAGAGGTCCATTCTCCACACATGACACATTTATATATGAATCGATTCTCCAATTGCTTTTCACTAACTATGATGCTCAACACCCCAAGTTAACCGTGATGCACTAATTAACCCTCAAATTTTCCTTATGTTATTGAATTGGATGATGCATGCGACAATTCAAATCATTCTCCAACGGTTCTCAACATGAATGCATAGAAGAGATACAATGAGAGATCATTATGCTCTATGAAAATTATAAGTGTTGACGAGGCAATTGTAACTATGAATGCATGATACTCTTGCCAAGAATTCAATTAACACGGTTGTGACTAGCAACCTTCACTACTCATGTTTATAAACTTGTGACGATTAGGTGAAACTTGTTCATAAACTAGCATCGAGTTCATGCATGAAAACTAAGTATGCATCCTTAATCAACATACAAAAACAAGTTTTTAATAAACAGATAATTGAATTGCAATCACAACTTAGCAAATCACAATTGGAAGAAATCGAATCATATTTCAAACATGTTCATGGCTTCAAACTTTCCCCTAACTAATTAGGGGTTTAGCCACTCATGATTACAGCAAACTCAGAGATTAATAACAAAATAAACATTGAAAACAAGAACGAAGTACACCTAAAACGCTCCAATCTGCAAGCATGAACCGTTTTAAGCTTCCTTCCTCTCCTAGTTGCTGCGGCACAAGGGTTTTGGTGAGTTTTGGGGGTTATGGATGATGTAGAATGATGTGTTTAGGATAGGGATGGATGTAGGGGACGGCAAGGGTTGTTTCTGGGCAGAAAGTATGAAGAATGGTGAAGTATGGATGTGTTAGAGGGAGGGGATGAATTTCTGGCGTGAATGGTGAATGAATGAATGCCTTGTGGCTGCAACAAGGAGGTTTATTAATAGGATTTCAGGAAATAAAACCCTAGGTTATTTAGGTAATCAGAAATTAAGTCAAAAGCTCTAGGAATAGGAAAGAATCCTCCCCCTTGCACGGCAAGGAAGAGGAATGGTCCAAGGAAGTGCACGGCAAGGTTTTCTCAGAAATAGGTAAGTGTTTAATTCCCTAAATCAATTCTAAGAATCAGGAATTAAGTTAAATCCCTTTAGAATAGGTAATTGAAATCAGGAATTAAGGGAAAAAGGCTAAGTCTTGCGGCACAAGGGAGGAAAAGAAAGGGAAAGTGCAAAACTTGCAGATTTTGGGAGAAAAGGAATGTATAGGTTCGGCTAAGGCTTTTAAGAAAGGGATTGTGACACAATCTTGTAGATTTTGGGAGAGAAGAGGAAGGTAAGGTGCGGCACATGTCTAGGGCTTCTAGAACATGTGATTTAGGCAACCACATTATTTGGAAACTTGCATAATTGGAAACCTTTCAAGAATAGAAACTCCCCATAATGGAAACTGGTTTCCATTTCTTGATTCCACCTTCTTCCTTCGATTCTAGGCTTACTTGAACTTCAATTTCGTCCAACACCTTGGCTCCAAACATAAGCTATCCAATCTTAGCCCAAAAGTGCTCCAAAAGGCTCCAAAATGCACTACTTTGCTCCTTTAGCCCTTAGAACCTGAAAACATACGAATTTGGCTTAAAAGACTTAAATAACTAAGAAATAACAACGTAAATGCACAAGAACAAGCCAACTAAGTCGCCTAAATATGCTCCTATAACTTATGATTTCCAAAGAACGTAATGATTCTAACTTGTATCTTTATCATGCTGTTCATATAGAGATCTTGTTAGGAATAATTTGGTTGCGATGCATATTCATCCAATTCAATGATTCTAGGGAAATCTGAAGGTTAATTTAAGCGGACCTAATTAACTTGGAGTGTCGAGGTTCATAGTTCATCGAAAGACCAATTGAAAATCAAATTATATGCAAGTGTGACATGTGTGGAGAAGAACCTTCTAGCTAGCATTCATCCATATTTTCATCACATTCATATTTACATTCTGCCTTTAAATTACAATCTGTGCATTTAGTTTAATTTCGTCAAAACCTCAATCCCCCTTTACTTTAGTGTCCAATTTAGTTAGAAGGTGTCTTAGTTTGTGTTTTTAAGTGTTTTGAATCAAGTTATTACCCAAATTCGTCCAAATTCACCAAAGTGCTCAAAACTGCCCAGAAAGTGTTTTTAAGGCAGTTTTGAGTGTTTTGGTGCTGTTTTGAGTCTTTTGATTTGTTTTAGTGTTTTTATTGTTTAGTTTTGCATTCTTTGAGTCTAGTTTAGTGTTTTAACCTTTGTTTTACGTTTTTGAGTCAGTTTCCAAGTGATTTTGCAATCCCTCCTAATCCCCGGTTAAGAATGATCCCTACTTATACTTATACTACAATTGTCACAAGAGGGTTTTAATTTGTGTGCTTATTTAGTTCGCATCAGTCACTGGTTCTCGCATCTAAGTAGTAGCATTCCATTCATGAGATCATATCTAAACATGCTTATTAACTCCAGAAATTGCTTTCTTTGTGATACATATATGTGAATGTTCGTTTTCATGTTTACATCAATCTTCTCACATATAACTAGATTAGGGTGTGTAGTTAGAAAATCTGAGTGAAAATTGAGTGCATATCTTGTAAGGAATTGAGCAAATTCTCTAAGGCATGTTACTACATTCAAAACATGGTTTTAAATGCTTAATTGTGAACTAGTATGTGGTGACTATGATTAAGTATGTGCTCAAGTGTAAAGATGACTAAAATCTGTGGAGATAATGAAGTTTAACATGTTATGTGCATTGGAAATCCCTGAGGCAAATGTTGGAAGGTTTAGGTTGTGTTTTGTTTGTTTTGTCTAGTTTCGTGTTTTTTTTGTTGTTTTGTTTTGCTCGAGGACTAGCAAAAGCTAAGTGTGGGGGAATTTGATAGGAGCATATTTAGGCGACTTAGTTGGCTTGTTCTTGTGCATTTACGTTGTTATTTCTTAGTTCTTTAAGTCTTTTAAGCCATTTTCGTATGTTTTCAGGTTTTAAGGGCTAAAGGAGCAAAGAAGTGCATTTTGGAGCCTTTTGGAGCATTTTTGGGCTAAGGATGGATAGCTTGTGCTTGGAGCCAAAGTGTTGGACGAAATTGAAGACCAAGTGAGCCTAGAATCGAAGGAAGAAGGAGGGATCAAGATTTGGAAACCAGTTTCCATTATGGGGAGTTTCTATTCTTGAAAGGTTTCCAATTGTGCAAGTTTCCAAATAATGTTGGTTGCCTAAATCACAAGTTCTAGAAGCCCTAGACATGTCCTAAATTGTGCCGCACCTTACCTTCCTTTTCTCTCCAAATTTCTGATAAATCCTTTCTCCTTTCTTGCCGTGAGATACATTCCTTTTCTCCCAAAATCTGCAAGTTTAATTGACTTCCCCTTTCTTCTCCTCCCTTGTGCCGCAAGACTTAGCCTTTTTCCCCTAATTCCTGATTTCAATTACCTATTCTAAAGGGATTTAACTTAATTCCTGATTCTTAGAATTGATTTAGGGAATTAAACACTTACCTATTTCTTAAAAGCCTTGCCGTGCACCTCCATTAACCTTTCCTCTTCCTTGCCGTGCAAGGGAGATAATTCTTTCTTATTTCATTGCATTTAAACACATTCGTCTTGTGTTTAATTCCTTTGCTGCAACTTTTAGGTAGTTTCCTTCACTTTTCTGATTTGATTTCCTATTTCTAAAAGCTTTTGACTTAAATTCTGATTACCTAAATAACCTAGGGTTTTAATTCCTGAAATCCTATTAATAAACCTCCTTGTTGCAGCCACAAAACATTCATTCATTCACCATTCACGCCAGAAATTCATCCTTTCCCTTTAACACATCCATACTTCATCATTCTCCATATTTTTCTGCACAAAACTTCCCTTGCCGTCCCCTACATCCATCCCTACCCTAAACACATCATTCTACATCATCCATAACCCCCAAAACTCACCAAAAACCCTTGTGCCGCAGCAATTAGGAGAGGAAGGAGGCCTTGAACGTTTCATGCTCGCAGATTGGAGCGTTCTTAGGTGTACTTCGTTCTTGTTTTCAATGTTTATTTTGTTATTAATCTTTGAGTTTGCTGTAATCATGAGTGGCTAAACCCCTAATTAGTTAGGGGAAAGTTTGAAGCCATGAACATGTTTGAAATATGAATTGATTTCTTCCAATTGTGATTTGTTAAATTGTGATTGCAATTCAATTATCTGTTTATTAAAAACTTGTTCTTGTATGTTGATTAAGGATACATACTTAGTTTTCATGCATGAACTCGACGCTAGTTTATAAACGAGTTCACCTAATCGTCACAAGTTTATAAACATGAGTAGTGAAGGTTGCTAGTCACAACCGCGTTAATTGAATTCTTGGCAAAAGTTTCATGCTTTTCATAGTAACAATTGCCTCGTCAATACTTATAGTTTTCATGGAACTTAATGATCTTTGATTGTACCTTTATTGTGCTTTTCACGTAAGGGACTTTTAGAGAATGTTTTGAGTTGTTGTATGCGCATTCCCATCCAATTCAATAACTTAAGGAAAACTTGAAAGTTAAAAAAAAGTGCTGTTCACGGTTAACTTGGGGTGTTGAGCATCATAGTTAGTGAAAAGCAATTGGAAAATCGATTCGTATACAAATATGTCATGTGTGGAGAATGGACCTCTAACTAATCCATCCCTCATCTTGTTTCACAAATTCGTTTTACAATCTGCCTAGTTTTATAATTTGTTTTGTTATTTCAATTTTCGTCAAATCAAAACCCCCCTTTACTTTCTTGTTCTAGAGTGTTTAGTTTGTGTTTTAAAGTGTTTTGAATCACCCTATAATCTTAAATTCGTCCAAAATTGTGTTTAAGGTCAGAAACTGCCTAGTTAGTGTTTTTAGGCAGTTTTGAGTCTTTTGAACCTGTTTTGAGTCCTTTGAGTCTTTGTGAATGTTTTTAACTTTGTTTTTATGTTTTTAAGTCAGTTTAGAGGTTTTAGCAAGCCCTCCTAATCCCCGGTCCAGAACGATCCCTACTTGCATCCTTACTACAATTTGACAACAAGAGGGTTAATTTGTGTGCTTAACTATTTTCGCATCAGTAAGGTGTTGAAACCTTATGTGTGACTTGATACTTCTTGAGTAGTGCTTCAATGGTACGATTACAAAAGTGAGAGCCTCCATCACTAATAAGCACTCGAGGCATCCCAAATCTAGCAAAAATGTTAGTCTTTATAAAATCTGCAACAACTCTAGAATCATTAGTACAGGTGGCCTTGGCTTCCACCCATTTTGAGATATAATCCACCGCAAGCAAAATATAAGTAAAACCAAACGAAGATGGGAAAGGGCCCATGAAATCAATGCCCCAAACATCAAAAATTTCAACATTAAAGATAGGTGTTTGTGGCATTTGGTCCCTTGCACCTATATTTCCCATTCGTTGGCAACGATCACAAGTTAAACAAAATGTTCTAGAATCTTTAAAGATTGTTGGCCAATAAAAACCACATTCTAACACTTTAAGGGCAGTGCGTTGTGTGCCAAAGTGTCCACCACAAGCATAAGTATGACAAAATGTTAGAATCGAATTAAACTCACAATCATGCACACAACGACGCACAATCTGATCTGCACAAAACTTCCACAAATATGGGTCATCCCATACATAAAACCGTGCCTCCTTCTTTAACTTATCACGTTGGTGCCTTGCTAGGGTACTTGGAACACGTTTTGACACCAAAAAATTGACCAAATCGGCATACCAAGGTTCACATACCTTAATGGACAGCAATTGTTCATCAGGGAAAGTCTCTTGGATGGGTAAGGGGTCCTCATTGCACACCAAACGACTTAAATGGTCAGCCACTACGTTCTCACTCCTTTTCTTGTCTCGAATTTCAATATCAAACTCTTGGAGAAGAAGCATCCATCTAATGAGCCGTGGTTTAGCCTCCTTTTTAGTGAATAAGTACCTAAGAGCTGCATGGTCAGAAAATACAATCACTTTAGTGCCAAGTAAATATGAACGAAACTTATCTAAAGCAAACACAACGGCAAGAAGTTCTTTTTCCGTGGTAGAGTAGTTTAATTGAGCATCATTCAAGGTCCTAGAAGCATAGTATATGGCGTGGGATTGCTTATTCTTCCTTTGACCCAAAACAGCCCCTATTGCATAATCGGATGCATCACACATGAGCTCAAAAGGCAACGTCCAATCAGGTGGAAGGATGATAGGTGCCGTGGTAAGCTTGTCCTTGAGAAGCTTGAATGCCTTCTCACACTCCTCGTTGAACTCAAACGCCACTTCTTTTTGTAGGAGACGGCATAGGGGTTGTGCAATCTTGGAGAAATCCTTGATAAATCGCCTATAGAATCCTGCATGGCCAAGAAAAGAACGAACCTCTCTAACCGAAGTAGGAGAGGGTAAGTAGCGTACAAGATCTATTTTAGACTTATCAACCTCAATTCCTTTTTCAGAGATGATATGTCCCAAAACTATGCCTTGTTTAACCATAAAATGACATTTTTCCCAATTCAAAACAAGGTTAGTTTCCATGCATCTTTTCAAGATTAAAGTAAGATTATGCAAGCAATCATCAAATGAGTCCCCAAAGACACTAAAATCGTCCATAAATACTTCAATTATCTTTTCAACATAATCTGAGAAGATACTTACCATGCATCGTTGGAAAGTGGCGGGTGCATTGCATAAACCAAATGGCATACGACGATATGCAAAAGTACCAAATGGACAAGTAAAGGTGGTTTTTTCTTGATCATCCGGGGCGATGACAATTTGATTATAACCCGAATAACCATCAAGAAAGCAATAAAAACAATGACCGGCTAACCTTTCAAGCATTTGATCGATGAATGGCAAAGGGAAGTGATCTTTCCTTGTTGTGGCATTTAGCTTCCTATAGTCAATGCACACCCTCCAACCGGTTTGAATGCGTGTAGGCACGAGTTCATCTTCTTCATTCTTCACCACCGTGACTCCGGACTTCTTGGGAACCACTTGGACCGGTGAAACCCAACAACTATCCGAGATGGGATAGATGACGCCACAATCAAGCAATTTGATGATTTCCTTCTTCACTACTTCCATCATTGGTGGGTTGAGTCGACGTTGGGCTTCCCTTGATGGTTTGGCACCTTCTTCCATGAGAATTCGATGCATGCACGTGGTAGGACTTATACCCTTGATATCGGCCAAAGTCCACCCAATGGCTGTCTTGTGCTCTTTGAGAACCCTCACCAATTTCTCCTCCTCTTGTGCCGTGAGTGATGAAGCTATAATGACGGGCAATGTGTCTTGCTCGCCCAAAAACACATACTTCAAGTGATTTGGCAACGGTTTGAGCTCAAGTGTAGGTGGTTGTTCTATAGAAGGAAGCAACTTATTAGTCGAAATTGGACTAGGGGACTTACCTTGGAGCCGTGGCAATGACTCTAGGGCTGCCACGGTCTCAATTACATCTTCATCAAAGGCCACGGCATGGGTGTTCAATTGTGTGTCGTGGGTTGCTATGGTGGCAGCCATGTGATCCTTCAATTCTATGCCATTTGTAATGACCGTTTCAAGTGCATCGCCATATAATTGATCAAGGTGTGCCTGCGCCAAAGAATCAAGAATATCAATAGAGAAACATGAGTGATCATCATTAGGAAATCTCATAGTTTCAGAAATATTAAAATTAATCACTTCCCCATCGAGTTCCATTGTTAGGGTGCCTTTAAACACATCTATCTTAGCTCGGGCCGTCTTCATGAATGGCCTCCCAAGAAGAATCGGCAAGGATGGAGCATGGGTGGTTTCCTCCATTTCAAGGACATAGAAATCCGCCGGGAAGATCAAATTATTCACCTGCACTAAGACATCTTCCAATACGCCCTTTGGATAGGCATTAGATCTGTCGGCTAATTGAATAATCACACCATCATGTTTCAATTCACCAAGGTTCATTGAAGCATAAATAGAGTATGGCATGACGTTAATTGAAGCTCCTAAGTCTAACATAGCATGTTCGAATTTAGTTTGACCAATAATACAAGGGATTGTAAAGCTACCTGGATCTTTGCACTTTGGTGGTAACTTTCTTTGTAAAACAGCGGAAACATTCTCACTTACCCTTACTACCTCTTTATGTGATGCCCTCTTCCTTGTAGTGCACAATTCCTTCAAGAACTTAGCGTATTTGGGCACTTGCTTTATGGCATCTAGGAGCGGGATATTGACTTGAACTTTCCTAAATGATGTGAGAATTATACACACACAAATTAAACCCTCTTTTTATCAATTGTAGTGAAGAATGTAAGTAGGGATCATTCTGGATCGGGGATTAGGAGGGATTGTTAATCACTTGAATTTGACTCAAATACGTAAAAACAAGTTTAAAACACTATACTAGACTCAAAGAATGCAAAACTAAACTTTGAAACACCAAAACAAACCAAAAGACTCAAAACAGAACCCAAAACACTCAAAACTGCCTTAAAAACACAATCTGGGCAGTTTTGAACACTAGACACAACTTTGGACGAAAATTGGTTTTAACTTGACCTAAGACACTTAAAAACACAAACTAAAGTGATTTCTAACTACTATGACTCAACAAGGTAAAGGGGGATTGGTTTTGGACGAATTTAAAAACAAAACAAACTTCTTAAATTAGATCAGATTGTAAAAACGAATTTGATGGAATTGAATGGATGGGAAGCTAGCTAAGGGGTTCATCTCCACACATGCCATACTTGCACACAAAACGATTTCTAATTGCTTTTCAATAAACCATGAATTCTCAACGCCCCAGATTAACCGTGAATTGCACTAATTAACCCTCAGATTTTCCTAACATTATTGAATTGGATGATTGCATACGACAACCCAAAGCATTCCCCACAAGTTCCCTACATGAATTGCATAATAGAGATACAAGCAAGAATCATTAAGTTCTTTGAAAACCATAAGCATTGACGAAGCACTCGTTACTATGAATTGCATGAAACTTATGCCAAGAATTTACTTAATGCAATTGAGATCATCAACTTTTACTACTTGTGAATATAAGTTTGCAACGATTAGGTGAAACTTCCTTATATCCTAGCATTAGATTTATGCATGATAATTAAGCGTGCACTCTCAACCAACACACACAATTCAGTTTAATTCAAATAGATAAGTAAATTGAATTCACAACTTATGAAACGCAATTAGAGGTAATCAAATCATATAGCAAGTTTCCAAATAATGTGGTTGCCTAAATCACATGTTCTAGAAGCCCTAGATATGTGCCGCACCTTACCTTCCTCTTCTCTCCCAAAATCTGCAAGATTATGTCACAATCCCTTTCTTAAAAGCCTTAGTCGAACCTATACATTCCTTTTCTCCCAAAATCTGCAAGTTTTGCACTTTCCCTTTCCTTTCCTCCCTTGTGCCGCAAGACTTAGCCTTTTTCCCCTAATTCCTGATTTCAATTACCTATTCTAAAGGGATTTAACTTAATTCCTGATTCTTAGAATTGATTTAGGGAATTAAACACTTACCTATTTCTGACAAAACCTTGCCGTGCACTTCCTTGGACCATTCCTCTTCCTTGCCGTGCAAGGGGGAGGATTCTTTCCTATTTCTAGAGTCTTTGACTTAATTTCTGATTACCTAAATAACCTAGGGTTTTATTTCCTGAAATCCTATTAATAAACCTCCTTGTTGCAGCCACAAAAGATTGATTCATTCACCATTCACGCCAGAAATTCATCCCCTCCCTCTAACACATCCATACTTCACCATTCTTCATACTTTCTGCCCAGAAACAACCCTTGCCGTCCCCTACATCCATCCTTATCCTAAACACATCATTCTACATCATCCATAACCCCCAAAACTCACCAAAACCCTTGTGCCGCAGCAACTAGGAGAGGAAGGAAGCTTAAAACGGTTCATGCTTGCAAATTGGAGCGTTTTAGGTGTACTTCGTTCTTGTTTTCAATGTTTATTTTGTTATTAATCTTTGAGTTTGCTGTAATCATGAGTGGCTAAACCCCTAATTAGTTAGGGGAAAGTTTGAAGCCATGAACATGTTTGAAATATGATTCGATTTCTTCCAATTGTGATTTGCTAAGTTGTGATTGCAATTCAATTATCTGTTTATTAAAAACTTGTTTTTGTATGTTGATTAAGGATGCATACTTAGTTTTCATACATGAACTTGATGCTAGTTTATAAACAAGTTTCACCTAATCGTCACAAGTTTATAAACATGGATAGTGAAGGTTGCTAGTCACAACCGCGTTAATTGAATTCTTGGCAAGAGTATCATGCATTCATAGTTACAATTGCCTCGTCAACACTTATAATTTTCATAGAGCATAATGATCTCTCATTGTATCTCTTCTATGCATTCATGTTGAGAACCGTTGGAGAATGATTTGAATTGTCGCATGCTTCATCCAATCCAATAACATAAGGAAAATTTGAGGGTTAATTAGTGCATCACGGTTAACTTGGGGTGTTGAGCATCATAGTTAGTGAAAAGCAATTGGAGAATCGATTCATATATAAATGTGTCATGTGTGGAGAATGGACCTCTAACTAATCCATCCATCATCTTGTTTTCAAAATTCGTTTTACAATCTGCTTAGTTTAAAACTTGTTTTGTTATTTCAATTTTCGTCAAATCAAAACCCCCCTTTACTTTCTTGTTCTTTAGTGTTTAGAATCTGTTTAGTTTATGTTTTAAAGTGTTTTGAATCAACCTATAATCTTAAATTCGTCCAAACTTGTGTTTAAGGTCAGAAACTGCCTAGTTAGTGTTTTTAGGCAGTTTTGAGTCTTTTGAACTTGTTTTGAGTCCCTTGAGTCTTTGTGAACGTTTCTAACTTTGTTTTTATGTTTTTAAGTCAGTTTAGAGGTTTTAGCAAGCCTCCTAATCCCCGGTCCAGAACGATCCCTACTTGCATCCTTACTACAATTTGACAACAAGAGGGTTAATTTGTGTGCTTAACTATTTTCGCATCAAATTTTGGCGCCGTTGCCGGGGATTAGCAACTTTGCTAATCCCTCGTTATTTCTTTTTATTTATTTTTCGTCTGTTTTCTATCTTAGTTACTGATTTGTGTATTGCATTGTTTTTAGGTACTAGTGCATGACTCGAAGTTCCCAACCTGTTCATAAGAATATTTTGGACTTTGACGACGATTTTGAGCGGACCTTGAGGAAGCAAAAGAATCAACACAACCCTAACCCACCATCTTCTAGCTCTACATCCGAATTTGACGAAGGAGGTGAGGAAGGAGAAGCCACGGTGCAGTTTGTGGAGGAAGTACAAACCATGGCCATGGACAATCGAACCATCAAAGAGCTCTCTGCCTCAGGTATAGACAATGCCGTTCCTTTATGCATACAATACCCCGCGGCGGCTCAAGGTAAGACGGACGAATTTGAACTTAAGTCTAGTTTATTACATCATATTCCTAAATTCCATGGGCTGTCCATGGAAGATCCTAACAAACATCTTAAGGAATTTGAAGTAGTTTGCTCAAGTATGACACCCATCAACGTGGATGGGAGTATTATGAAGATGAAGGCCTTTCCATTCTCACTTATGGACAAGGCCAAAGATTGGTTGTTTGAATTGTCCCCTGGAACTGTCAATTCTTGGGAAAGTATGAAACGTGCATTCTTAGAGAAATTCTTTCCCACTGCCAAGATCATTCTCTTGAGGAAACGAATTAGTGGCATCCAACAAAATCAAGGTGAGTGGTTTCCATCTTATTATGAACGTTTTAAATCACTTGTTGCTTCATGTCCACAGCACCAAATGAAGGAGGAGCTGCTCATTCAATATTTCTACGAGGGACTCCTTCCCATGGAACGTCAAATGCTAGATGCTTCGGCGGGTGGTGCATTAGTGGACAAGACTCTGTTGGATGCCAAAGCTCTAATTGCCAACCGAGCACACAACGCTCAACAATATGAAGGTGTTGGACAAAGAGAGGGGCCACGGCAACAAAGTGTGAATGAGGTAAGTGCAATTTCTGATATTCAATCACAATTGGCTAATCTTACTTCTCTTGTGTCTCAGGTTGTCAAGGGGTCAAAACCACAAGAAAACCCAAGTGTGTGGCGTGTGTTCAATGCAAGGGCATCCATCCGAGACATGCCCTCAGTTGATAGAGAATGGAGGATGGGAATCTGCCAATGCCATTGGTTTCCAAGGCCAAAACCAACCCAAACATGATCCATACTCCAACACCTACAACCCCGGATGGAGAGATCACCCTAATTTCAAGTGGAGAGAGCCCCAACAATCTGCACCACAAAGGGTATTTCAACAAAACCCCCCTGGGTTCCCACGGCCATACCAATCTAACCAACCACCATCGTCCCAAAACAACTCAGGTTCGTCTTTTGATAATTCTCAAGTTATTCAATTACTAACTACATTGGCGCAGGGGCAAGAAAAACAAGCCAAGGACATGCAAAATTAAGCCAATGAGGTACAAAATCAAGCTCGAGAAGTGACGGATTTGAAGAGACAAGTGGGACAAATGGCTGAATTCATGGGGCAATTTAGTAGAGAACAAGGTAAGTTACCAAGTTCCACGCAGGTGAATCCAAAAGGTGGATTCGAATCTGCCAACGCCATAAGTTTGCGAAGTGGGAAGCAAGTTGGATCTGACCACGGACCATCCAAACCACATTCCAATGAGGAGGAAGAGTTGAGAATCGAAGAAGAGGAACAAAGCCTACCCATGGCAAAGGTGGAAACACCTTTGCCGCCGGCCTTGAATGGTTCTAAGACCTCAAATCGGTCCATTAAAGGTAAAAACGTGTCAAGTTCAGTTCCCACTAATGTTTTTCCTCCGAATGTGCCTTTTCCTAGCAGGTTCATGCAAACAAAGAAAGAGGAAGCAGAAAAGGACATTCTTGAGACGTTTCGGAAAGTTCAAGTCAATATCCCTCTTTTGGAGGCAATTAAGCAAGTCCCGAGGTACGCCAAGTTCTTGAAGGAACTTTGCACTAATAAAGGAAGATTTCGACCAAGGAGGTTGTAAAAGTGGGTGAAAACGTCTCAGCCATCTTGCAAAGAAAACTGCCCCCTAAATGCAAGGATCCGGGTAGTTTTACAATTCCATGTGTCATTGGTAACACTCGTTTTGAATCTGCCATGTTAGATTTAGGTGCATCAATAAACGTCATGCCATATTCAATTTATGCATCTATGAATCTAGGAGCATTGAAAAACGATGGTGTTATTATACAATTGGCCGATAGATCTAATGTTTATCCCAAGGGAGTCCTTGAGGATGTTTTAGTGCAGGTCAATCATCTCATCTTTCCTGCAGATTTTTATGTCTTAGAAATGAAGGATTCGAGCCATGCTCCATCATTGCCAATCTTGCTAGGCCGTCCGTTCATGAAAACAGCCCAAACAAAGATTGATGTGGCCAAGGGAGCACTAACAATGGAGTTTGGTGGTGATGTAATTAAATTCAATGTTTATGACTCTATTAAGAATCCTAACAATAGTCATTCTTGTTTTGTCATAGATGTGCATAAGGACAAAGGGCCGAAAGAATCCCCACTTATCACGAAGGATGTATCAAGAACCACCATTGGAGAAGAACTTGGAGTGATTGCCCTACAACCACCCAATATGGCCGAAAGTAGCCATGGTGACATTGTTGAGAGGGCTGCCGATTTTGAGCCTTCACCACCATATGTTTGTAAGTCTTCAATCCCAATTTCAATTCCCATTTCAATTAATAGGTTGTTACCTTCTTTGATGCAGGTGCCCAATCGATTTCAAGGTGGTGGGAACATTTACATGGACTTTCGGAACGAAAACACCACCATTAGGGAGGATCACTATCCCCTCCCATTCATTGAGCCATATTACGAAAGTGTTGAAAGGAAGAAGGAGGAAACACCCCTCCATGCCGTGGCCTCCCCTGAAGCTTGATGAAGGTGTTCGTCCGGCTGTACGACGTTAAAGCAAGCGCTATATGGGAGGCAACCCATCCATTCAACAAAGGAAGCCCTAGGAATCCCCCAAATTCCAGATTTGTGTTCCTCAAACCCTTCTCTTTGTTGTTGTTTCTAATCTGCCATGATTTGTTGTTTAGTTGCTGTTTGTGTGTTTACTTGTGTTTTGTGTGAATTTATGTTTAAAACATTGAGGACAATGTTTGATTCAAGTGTGGGGGGGGGTAACTAAGTATATTTGATGTAAATTCGTGGGATTTTATCACCCATAACTTCAAGTGTTGTTCCTTGCTGTTTTAAAGTGTTTTTAAGCTGTTTTGGAGTGTGTTAGTGTGTTTTGTTTTATAACTCCGAAAATCACATAAAAATTTGAAAAACATGTTTTGAAAAGCCTAAAAAGAGTGTTTTGAGTCGTTTTTGTGTGTTTGTGTCTTAGGATACCTTCCAACACAATGATGAGGATTTGGTTTGTAATTGCATGACTATTAAAAAGAGTTATAAACATGGAGAAAAGTTTGATTTACTCTTGGTATATGCTTGGTTATGGTTATAATGTATGACTTCACATGCAATCATAAAAGAAAAATTCGTTTTTGTAACATGCTTGAAGGAAGGAACTCAAACAAACGCTACAACCTTGTGAGACTTGAGCCTAAACGTTATTTGGAGAGTTAAAATCTGTGCATTATTGTTTTCTAAAGTCGTTGCATGATCTCATTATTCTTTGCTTGGTTACTACTTAGAAGGCGTTTCATCATATAGTTCCAAATGCTAGAACTCATGCCCATTTCATTCAAAGCATGTTATTGATTTGCATAACACATATTCAAGAAGAAGTTGTGTAGTGACCACCACCTAAGCCAAATTGCCATGTATCCTACCTCATTTTATGTTTAAGTTAACCCCGTTGAGCCTTGTTTAGCCTTTATTCTTTGTTAACCCACATTATCCTCACCTAGCCTAGTTTAGGACAGTCCACACCTTTGTTCTTAAAAGATAGTGAGCATGACTTAAATGAATTCCTTTTGAGTTACATTATGCAAGAAAATGAGTGTGGGGGAGAGAATGTGTGTTCTTAAGTATATATGTATGTTTTGAGATTCAAAAGAAAAGGAAAAGTTGTGAAAAAGGTATGAAAAAGAAAAACAGAAAAGAAAAGAAAGAAAGAAAGGAACAAGAGCTTGAAAAGATGAATGAATGAGTGATTAAGTGTTGAATGTTGAAGAAAGGGTCCAAAACACCAAATCTGGCCCTAATTTGTCTACATTCTTCCCTTTTGTTCAAAAGTTGAGTTTGCATTCGAAAGTGAATTCTAAGTTGATTCAAATGCTTTGCTCACTATTTCTTTAAGAACCCTTGTTTTTCATATCACTTCTTTGTTAGCCAAACACCCCAAGCCCCATTACAACCCTTGACTTCAATCTTGAGTGTTAAGTGTTTCAATTTGTGGAGTTTGAACTTGGTATGAGCTTATGGTGTCACTGGTTCTCGCATCTAAGTAGTAGCGTTCCATTCATGAGATCATATCTAAACATGCTTATTAACTCCAGAAATTGCCTTCTTTGTGATGTATATGTGAGTGTTCGTTTTCATGTTTACATGAATCTTCTCACATATAACTAGATTAGGGTGTGTAGTTAGAAAATCTGAGTGAAAATTGAGTGCATATCTTGTAAGGAATTGAGCAAATTCTCTAAGGCATGTTACTTCATTCAAAACATGGTTTTAAATGCTTAATTGTGAACTAGTATGTGGTGACTATGATTAAGAATGTGCTCAAGTGTAAAGAGGACCAAAATCTGTGGGGATAATGAATTTTAACATGTCATGTGCATTGGAAATCCCTGAGGCAACGTTGGAAGGTTTAGATTGTCTTTTGTTCGTTTTGTTTCGTTTCGTTTTGTTTAGTTTGTTTGTTTTGCTCGAGCATATTTATGCGACTTAGTTGGCTTGTTCTTGTGCATTTACGTTGTTATTTCTTAGTTCTTTAAGTCTTTTAAGCCATTTTCGTATGTTTTCAGGTTCTAAGGGCTAAAGGAGCAAAGAAGTGCATTTTGGAGCCTTTTGGAGCACTTTTGGGCTAAGGATGGATAACTTATGCTTGGAGCCAAAGCATTGGACAAAATTGAAGACCAAGTGAGCCTAGAATCGAAGGAAGAAGGAGGAATCAAGATTTGGAAACTAGTTTCCATTATGGGGAGTTTCTATTCTTGAAAGGTTTCCAATTATGCAAGTTTCCAAATAATGTGGTTGCCTAAATCACATGTTCTAGAAGCCCTAGACATGTGCCGCACCTTACCTTCCTCTTCTCTCCCAAAATCTGCAAGATTATGTCACAATCCCTTTCTTAAAAGCCTTAGCCGAACCTATACATTCCTTTTCTCCCAAAATCTGCAAGTTTTGCACTTTCCCTTTCCTTTCCTCCCTTGTGCCGCAAGACTTAGCCTTTTTCCCCTAATTCCTGATTTCAATTACCTATTCTAAAGGGATTTAACTTAATTCCTGATTCTTAGAATTGATTTAGGGAATTAAACACTTACCTATTTCTGACAAAACCTTGCCGTGCAAGGGGGAGGATTCTTTCCTATTTCTAGAGTCTTTGACTTAATTTCTGATTACCTAAATAACCTAGGGTTTTATTTCCTGAAATCCTATTAATAAACCTCCTTGTTGCAGCCACAAAAGATTGATTCATTCACCATTCACGCCAGAAATTCATCCCCTCCCTCTAACACATCCATACTTCACCATTCTTCATACTTTCTGCCCAGAAACAACCCTTGCCGTCCCCTACATCCATCCTTATCCTAAACACATCATTCTACATCATCCATAACCCCCAAAACTCACCAAAACCCTTGTGCCGCAGCAACTAGGAGAGGAAGGAAGCTTAAAACGGTTCATGCTTGCAGATTGGAGCGTTTTAGGTGTACTTCGTTCTTGTTTTCAATGTTTATTTTGTTATTAATCTTTGAGTTTGCTGTAATCATGAGTGGCTAAACCCCTAATTAGTTAGGGGAAAGTTTGAAGCCATGAACATGTTTGAAATATGATTCGATTTCTCCTATTGGTGCAAAGTTCCTTCAAGAACTTGGCGTACCTCGGGACTTGCTTGATTGCATCCAAAAGGGGGATATTGACTTGAACTTTCCGAAACGTCTCCAAAATGTCCTTTTCCGCTTCTTCTTTCTTTGTTTGCTTAAACCTACTAGGAAAAGGAACATTCGCAGGAAAATCATTAGTAGGAACCGAACTTGACACGTTTTTACCTTTATTGGATGAATTGGTCGACTTGGGATCACTTGGAACTTGCGGCATATTTGGTTCCACCTTGGCCGTGAGTGGCCTTTGCTCCTCCTCTTCAATTCTCAACTCGTCCTCCTCGTTGGAACGTGATTTGGACGGGTTGAGGTCAGATCCGACTTGCTTTCCACTTCGCAAATGCATAGCTTTTGCAGATTCGAATCCACCTTTCGGATTGACCACCGTTGAGCTAGGCAACCTTCCTTGCTCACAAAATTGCCCCATGAACTCGGCAATTTGTCCCACTTGCTTCTCCAAGTTGTCCACCCTCTTGTCTTGGATTTGCCTTTCTTTGTTTTGAGTTTGGACTACCTGCGTCAAAGTAGTAATTAATTGAAAAATCTTATCATTATCACTTGAATTACCTACATTGCTTTGGGCAGGTTGTGCTTGGGCTTGTGGTGGTGCCAACAGCTTTTGATAGAAACCCGGGGGTTGTTGCCTAAATCCGCTTTGTTGTTGACCTTGTTGGGGGTCTCGCCATTTGAAATTCGGATGATCACGCCAACCGGGATTGTAAGTATTAGAAAACGGATCACCACGTGTTTGGTATTGGTTGCCATATCCCACGGCATTGAGTGTCTTCCACCCTCCATTCTCGATCAATTGTGGGCACTTGTCCGTAAGGTGTCCTTGCATGGAGCATACGCCATAAGAAGCTACGGTTTTGACTTTTGGACCTTCCACCACCTGAGAAAGCAACGTAGTAAGGTTAGCCATTTGATTTTGAAGTTCGGTTATGGCACTTACCTCATTGACTTGATGTTGCCGTGGCATGCTCCTTTGTCCAACACCTTCGTATTGTTGAGTGTTCAACGCTCGATTAGCAATCAACATCTTTGCAGCCGTAGGGGTCTTGTCCACCAATGCTCCTCCCGCTGAGGCATCTAGCATTTGACGTTCAATAGGTAGAAGTCCCTCGTAAAAGTATTGTAGAAATAGTTCCTCCTCCATTTGATGTTGTGGACATGAAGCAACAAGAGATTTAAAACGTTCATAATAAGTAGGAAAGGATTCACCTTCATCTTGTTGAATTCCACTTATCCTTTTTCGTAGGAGGATGACTCGAGAAGTTGGGAAAAACTTCTCCAAGTAAGCTCGTTTCATGCTCTCCCATGATGTGACAGTTCCGGGAGCCAATTCGTACAACCAATCTTTCGCTTTCTCTTGGAGAGAAAAGGGAAAGGCCTTCATCTTCAAGATGCTCTCATCCACGTTCACCGGAGTCATGCTTGAGCAAATGACTTCAAACTCCTTCAAGTGCTTGTTCGGATCTTCCATGGATAGCCCATGGTACTTCGGAATGTGATGTAACAAGCTTGACTTCAATTCGAACTCGGCAGTCTTGTCTTGAGCCGCCCTTGGGTATTGGATGCACAAGGGTGCGGCATTGGCCAATCCCGAAGCGGAAAGCTCCTTGATTGTTCGGTTGTCCGCTGCCATGTCTTCCACTTCTTCTTCAAATTCAGAAACGGACTCGGAACTTGCACTTGATTCACTAGGTTCCGGGTTCTTCCTCTTACGTCTCAACTCACGCTCAAAATCGTCGTCAAAGTCTAAAATATGTTCGTGAACCGGATTAGAACTCCGAGTCATAAACAAGTACCTAAAACAAGAAACAAAATAACATAAGAATCTGATCTAATAAGAAAACGAAAATAACAATCCAAGGGATTAGCAAAGTTGCTAATCCCCGGCAACGGCGCCAAAATTTGATGCGAGAATTATACGCACACAAATTAAACCCTCTTTTTATCAATTGTAGTGAAGAATGTAAGTAGGGATCGTTCTGGACCGGGGATTAGGAGGGATTGTTAATCACTTGGATTTGACTCAAATACGTAAAAACAAGTTTAAAACACTATACTAGACTCAACGAATGCAAAACTAAACTTTAAAACACCAAAACAAACCAAAAGACTCAAAACAGCACCAAAACACTCAAAACTGCCTTAAAAACACAATCTGGGCAGTTTTGAACACTAGACACAACTTTGGACGAAAATTGGTTTTAACTTGACCTAAGACACTTAAAAACACAAACTAAAGTGATTTCTAACTACTATGACTCAACAAGGTAAAGGGGGATTGGTTTTGGACGAAATTAAAAACAAAACAAACTTTTTAAATTAGAACAGATTGTAAAAACGAATTTGATGGAATTGAATGGATGGGAAGCTAGCTAAGGGGTTCATCTCCACACATGTTATACTTGCATATAAAACGATTGCCAATTGCTTTTCAATAACCCATGAATTCTCAACGCCCCAGATTAACCGTGAATTGCACTAATTAACCCTCAGATTTTCCTAAAGTTATTGAATTGGATGATTGCATACGACAACCCAAAGCATTCCCCACAAGTTCCCTACATGAATTGCATAATAGAGATACAAGCAAGAATCATTAAGTTCTTTGAAAACCATAAGCATTGACGAAGCACTCGTTACTATGAATTGCATGAAACTTATGCCAAGAATTTACTTAACGCAATTGAGATCATCAACTTTTACTACTTGTGAATATAATTCCATAACGATTAGGTGAAATTTCCTTATATCCTAGCATCCAATTTATGCATGATAATTAAGCGTGCACTCTCAACCAACACACACAAATCAATGTAATTCACATAGATAAGTAAATTGAATTCACAACTTATGAAACGCAATTAGAAGTAATCAAATCATATCGCAAGCATAAACATGTATTTCGAATCCCCCCCTAGCCAAGGGGGGGGTTTAGTTCCTCATACGCACAAAACAAAGAGAATTGAAATTAAACATTGAAATCCAAGGAAAAGAAACACCTAGAAATTCCAGCGACACGAACTCGAATTGCATGAACTTCCGAGCTTCCTCCTCCTCCTCCTTGGTGCGGCAAAGGTCTAGGGACAGGTTTAGGGCCTTAGGTGTATGGATGCATGGTCATGGAGGGATGTAGTAGTGTTTAGGGGAAGGGGATGGTGCGGCAAAGCTTAAAACTAAGGAGAAAGGTGTTTGGTGGCTGCGGCAAGGGTGTGGAGAGGGTTGGACGAATTTCTGGAATGAATGAATGTGTATGAGAGGTGGTCCTCTGATCTAGGGGTTAACATGAGTATATATAGGCACTTAAAACCCTAGTGTAATCAGATATGGACTTGAATAACCCAAATCCACAAGGAAATAGGCTTAGAAATCAGAAATAAAAAGGGATAATGCTTCCTAGGTGCGGCAGGTAAGGAGATGAGGTGATAAGGCTTCTAGAATGCCTTGCAAGGCAAGGGAAAGCAGCTTTCTAGAAGGGATAGGTGCGGCACTAAAGGATAGGGCAGATTAGGGCTTCTAGAAACCCTCTAATGCAAGGAAAACTCACGGCAAGGATGGATAAGGTTTCTAGAACAAGGATAAGGTATCCTAAATGGATAAAGTGCCCCAAATGGATAAGGACTCCTCATTGCACTTGGAAACTTTGCCTATTAGGATTAGGAAACCTTGTCTTCGTCATTCCTTCTTCATCTTGGACTCCTTTTCCTTCTTGGACTTGGAAAACTTCTTTGTTGCTTCACTTGAGACCATTTGGATTTTGACTTTCCTTCATCAAGTAGGAAACCTTATTTGAGTAGGAATCTTCATTCTTCTAGGAATCCATCTTCAACTAGGAATCCCTCGTTGATTAGGAATCCTTCTTCAATTAAGAATCCTTTGTTGACAAGGATTTCATCTTTTAATTAGGCGCTTTCCTACTTCGACTAGGAAACCTTGTTCAAGTAGGAAACATCATCTTCAAATCTTCAATTTCGTCCATCATCTTGGCTCCAAGCATATGATGTCCATTCCAAGCTCTAATTTGCTCCAAAAGGCTCCAAAATGCATCCTTTTGCATACTTTGCCCTTAAAACCTGAAAACACATAGAACTAGCTTAAAAGACTACTTTACTGAGGAAAAACACTATAAATGCACAAAAACAAGCTAAACTAAGGTGCGTAAATATGCTCCTATCACTAAACGTCTCAAGAATGTCCTTCTCATGCTCCTCTTTCTTTGTTTGCAAAAATCTGTGAGGAAAAGGCACATTGGGTGGAACGGGGTTAGAATTAATCAAATTTGAACCCAACTTACCTTTGGTGGCCGAATGGGATGGCATGGATGAGTTTTTGTCCTTTTGGGCTTGCGGCATTGGATGTTGTGTCCTTGCCGTGGGCTTCCCTTCTTCCTCCTCTTCATGTTGCAATGTTTCTTCTTCGTTAGGACTAGTTTTGGGTGGCGTGGATGTGGTGCCAACTTCTTTTCCACTCCTCAAAGTGATTGCTTTGGCAGATTCGAACCCTCCCTTTGGATTGACAATGGTTGAACTTGGAAGCTTGCCTTGGTCTCGGAATTGTCCCACAAACTCCACAATCTGCCCTATTTGCTTCTCTAAGTGGTCCACCCCTTTGTCTTGGTTTTGCATTGCCTTTTCTTGGTTTTGCAATACTTTGTTTTGATTTTCTTGCCCCTGAGACAAACTAGTAAGTAACTTAAGAATTGTAGCATTATCTAGAGACGTACCTTGATGGTTTTGGGCGGATTGGGGTTGGTTTTGGTCTTGGCCGTGGGTTTTGGTGTAAAACCCCGGGGGTTGCTGCCTAAAGCCTCCTTGTTGGTAAGGTTGTTGAGGCTCCCTCCACTTGAAATTTGGATGGTCTCTCCAACCCGGATTGTATGTATTGGAATATGGATCATTCCTTGGCTGATTTTGGCTTGGAAATCCAATGGCGTTTGCACTCTCCCATCCCCCATTCTCAATCAATTGAGGGCACTTTTCCGAAGGATGACCTTGAATAGAACATACGCCACATACAATTGGACTTTGGATCTTCATTCCTTCGGCCATCTGAGACACAAGAGAAGTAAGATTAGCTAATTGAGTTTGAATGTCGGATTGAGAACTTACCTCATTCACTTGTTGCCGTGGGGGGTCCCTTTGCCCAATTCCTTTGTATTGTTGTGCATTGAGAGCCCGGTTCGCAATAAGGTTCTTGGCTGCCATAGGGGTTTTATCCGCCAACGCTCCTCCCGCCGAAGCATCAAGCATTTGCTTTTCAATGGGAAGAAGACCTTCATAGAAGTATTGAAGTAGAAGCTCCTCCTTCATTTGATGTTGAGGACATGATGCAACAAGGGTTTTAAAACGCTCGTAGTATGTTAGAAAAGACTCCCCTTGACTTTGTTGAATTCCGCTAATTGATGTAAGAATTATACGCACACAAATTAAACCCTCCTTTTATCAATTGTAGTGAAGAATGTAAGTAGGGATCGTTCTAGACCGGGGATTAGGAGGGATTGTTAATCACTTGGATTTGACTCAAAAACGTAAAAACACAATATAAAACACTATACTAGACTCAAAGAATGCAAACCTAAACTTTAAAACACCAAAACAAACCAAAAGACTCAAAACAGCAAGAAAACACTCAAAACTGCCTTAAAAACACAATCTGGGCAGTTTTGATCACTAGACACAACTTTGGACGAAAATTGGTTTTAACTTGACCTAAGACACTTAAAAACACAAACTAAAGTGATTTCTAACTACTATGACTCGACAAAGTAAAGGGGGATCGGTTTTGGACGAAATTAAAAACAAAACAAACTTTTTAAATTAGAACAGATTGTAAAAACGAATTTGATGGAATTGAATGGATGGGAAGCTAGCTAAGGGGTTCATCTCCACACATGTTATACTTGCATATAAAACGATTTCCAATTGCTTTTCAATAACCCATGAATTCTCAACGCCCCAAGTTAATTAGGTTCGCTTAAATTAACCTTCAGATTTTCCTAACGTTATTGAATTGGATGATTGCATACGACAACCCAAAACATTCCCCACAAGTCCCCTACATGATTGCATAATAGAGATACAAGCAAGAATCATTAAGTTCTATGAAAACCATAAGCATTGACGAAGCACTTGTTACTATGATTGCATGAAACTTATGCCAAGAATTTACTTAACGCGATTGAGATCATCAACCTTTACTACTTGTGAATATAATTCCATAACGATTAGGTGAAATTTCCTTATATCCTAGCATCCAATTTATGCATGATAATTAAGTGTGCACTCTCAACCAACACACACAAATCAATGTAATTCACATAGATAAGTAAATTGAATTCACAACTTATGAAACGCAATTAGAAGTAATCAAATCATATCGCAAGCATAAACATGTATTTCGAATCCCCCCCTAGCCAAGGGGGGGTTTAGTTCCTCATACGCACAACACAAAGAGAATTGAAATTAAACATTGAAAGCAAAGGAAAAGAAACACCTAGAAATTCCAGCGACGCGAACTCGAATTGCATGAACTTCCGAGCTTCCTCCTCCTCCTCCTTGGTGCGGCAAAGGTCTAGGGACAGGTTTAGGGCCTTAGGTGTATGGATGCATGGTCATGGAGGGATGTAGTAGTGTTTAGGGGAAGGGGATGGTGCGGCAAAGCTTAAAACTAAGGAGAAAGGTGTTTGGTGGCTGCGGCAAAGGTGTGGAGAGGGTTGGACGAATTTCTGGAATTAATGAATGTGTATGAGAGGTGGTGATCTGATCTAGGGGTTAATATGAGTATATATAGGCACTTAAAACCCTAGGGTAATCAGATATGGACTTGAATAACCCAAATCCACAAGGAAATAGGCTTAGAAATCAGAAATAGAAAGGGATAATGCTTCCTAGGTGCGGCAGGTAAGGAGATAAGGTGATTAGGCTTCTAGAATGCCTTGCAAGGCAAGGGAAATCAGCTTCCTAGATGGGAAAGGTGCGGCACTAAAGGATAGGGCAGATTAGGGCTTCTAGAAACCCTCTAATGCAAGGAAAACTCACGGCAAGGATGGATAAGGGTTCTAGAACAAGGATAAGGTTTCTAGAAACTGAATTAGGAGCTTAAATGTGTAATTGATTCCCCCTAATTAGCTAGGTTTAAGCCCCCACCTGATTTGGATAGGATAGAATAGGATAATGTTAGAGATAGGATAGGATAAGGTAAGGTTGGATAAGGTTCCTTGTTTCTTGCTTCTTCCTTATCTTCATTGTATTAGGACTTCTTCCACCAGATTTGTAGCCTTTCCTAACTCTTCTAGTCTTCAATTTCGTCCATCCTCTTTGCTCCATTGTTAAGCTATCCAATCCATGCCCAAAAATGCTCCAAATTGCCTCAAAATGCATCCTTTTGCATACTTTGCCCTTAAATCCTGAAAATACATAAAACTAGCTTAAAAGACTACTTTACTAAGGAAAAACACTATAAATGCACAAGAACAAGCTAAACTAAGGTGCATAAATATGCTCCTATCACTAATCTTCTTTCTCAAGAGAATGACTCTTGAAGTAGGAAAGAACTTTTCAAGAAACGCCCTCTTCATGCTCTCCCAAGAAGTGACCGTTCCGGGTGCTAACTCGTATAACCAATCTTTGGCCTTCTCCAATAGTGAGAACGGGAAAGCCTTCATCTTCAAAATACTACCATCAACGTTGATTGGAGTCATGCTCGAACATACCACCTCGAACTCTTTCAAATGCTTGTTGGGATCCTCCATGGACAGTCCATGGAACTTTGGAATGTGGTGCAACAAACTTGACTTCAATTCAAATTCGTCGGTCTTGTCTTGAGCCGCCCTTGGGTATTGGATGCACAAGGGTGCGGCATTGTCCATTCCCGAAGCGGAAAGCTCCTTGATTGTACGATTGTCCGCTGCCATGGTGCGGACCTCTTCTTCCTCCCTTGCCGTGGGTTCTCCTTCCTCCTCAAGATTGGAAGCCGAACTAGAACTTGTTGGGTGAAGTTCTGGGTTCTTCTTCTTCTTCCTCAAAGTGCGCTCAAAATCGTCGTCAAAATCCAAGATGTTTGCACTTATAGGTTGAGAACTACGAGTCATAAACTAGTACCTACAAACAAGAAAAGAAACTAGGTTAGTAGCTAAAACAAAAAGAAAACAAAAAGAAACAACGGGGGATTAGCAAACTTGCTAATCCCCGGCAACGGCGCCAAAAATTTGATGTGAAATAAGATAGCACTCAAATTAAACCCTCTTTTTGACAATTGTAGTATAGATATAAGTAGGGATCGTTCTAGGCCGGGGATTAGGAGGGATTGCTAATCTAATGAAAATTGACTCAAAGATGTGAAAATATGCTTTAAAACACTTTAAATGACCTCACAAGACTCTTACTAACTTATCTGACCAAAAACAAACTTTAAAGACTCAAAACAACTTGAAACAACCAAAAAGACTCAATTTAGACTCTAGGACTTAATTTGGACGAAAATACACTTGGTTTTGACTCTAAAGACTCAAAAAGACTCTTTTGGACAGATTTGGAACAAATAAGAAAGGGGGTTTTGATTTTGGACGAATTTAAAAGAAAACAAGTAACTTAAAACTTTAAAACAGATTTTAGACGAATTTCAGAAAAACTAATGGATGATGGGATAGCCAAGGGATACTTCTCCACACATGATACTTTCTAACATAAATTGATTTCCAGTTGCTTTTCCGATAAACCATGAACCTCAACACCCCAGATTAACCGTGACATCACTAATTAACCCTCAGATTTCCCTTAAGTTAGTGGATTGGATGACATCATACGACAACCCAAAGCATTCTTCAAAAAGTCCCCTACATGACATCATAATCGAGATACGGTCAAAGATCATTACGTTCAATGGAAATCATAAGTATTGACAAAGCACTTGTAACTATGACATCATGATACGCATGCTAGGAATTTACTTAACATGATTGTGAAAACAACCTTAACTACTTGTGAATATAAGTTTGTGACGATTATGTGAAACACCCTTATATTCTAGCCCCAAATTCAAGCATGCAAATTAAGTAGGCCTCCCTAATAAACATACAAGAATAAGTTATCCATCAAACGGTTAAGTAAATTGCGTTCATAATTTATGAAATCACAACTGGACTTAATCAACTCATATTATAAATGTAATCATGGTTTCAAAGCATCCCTAGGCTAAAACGAGTTTAGCCTCTCATGTTCATGACAAAACAAAGCAATATAGATTTAAACCTTGAAAATAAAAGATAGATTACACCTAAAAACGTCCAACACTCCAACTTGAATGCACAACTTTCCTACTTCAAGTAGGAATCCTTGTTTGAGTAGGAATCCTCGTTTTGGTAGGAATTCATCGTTGGAGTAGGAATTCATCGTTTCTTCAAGTCTTCAACTCATTCATTCCTCTTTTGCTCCAAAAAGCTCCAATTTGCATCTTCTTGCACACTTTGGCCTTATAATCTGAAAATACACAAAAGTGACTTTAAACACTAAAATAACTAAGGAAACACAACATAAATGCACGAGAACAAGCTAATTAAGTCGCATGAATATGCTCCTATCAAATTCCCCCACACTTAACTTTTGCTAGTCCTCGAGCAAAACAAAACAACTAAAGAAAATAAGACGAAACAAAACAAACAAAACAAAACCTAAACCTTCCAACGTTTGCCTCAGGGATTTCCAATGAAACATGACATGTCAAAGATCATTACTCACATAGCTTTTAGTCCTCCTTCCTCTCGAGCACATACTTAATCATAGTCACCATTCACTAGTTCGCATTTAATCAATTAAAACACATTTTGAATGTAGTAACATGCCTTAGAGAATTCCCTCAATTCCTCACTAGTTATGCACTCGATTTTCACTCAGATTTTCTGACTACACACCCTACACTAGTTATATGTGAGAAGATTGATGTTATAACAAAGAACGCAATTTCTGGAGTAATTAAACATGTTTAGATATGATCTCATGAATGGAATGCTACTACTTAGATGCGAGAACCAGTGACACCATATGCTCATACCAAATTTAAATTCCACAATTGAAATACACAACACTCAAGATAGAAGTCAAGGGTTGTAACGGGGCTTGGGGTATTGGCTAACAAGGAAAGATAAGGATAAACAAAAGTTCTTTAAGCAATAGCAAGCAAAGTAATGAAATTGAGACTTAGAATTCACTTAGAATGCAGAAATCAACTTTTAGACAAATAGGGAAGATTCAAACAACTCTTAGGGCCTAATTCATTGTTTTGGACCCTTACTTCAACAACCAATTCTTTGGAACTCTTTTTCACTTCTTTTTCTTTCTTTTTCTCTTTTTTTTTTTTTTTTTTTTTTTTTTTCTTTCCGTGCCTATGGCACATAACTCACATCAATAATCCTTCCCCCACACTTATTTCCTGCAACACATTAATCAAAAGGAATTCATTCATGCTTACTATGCTTCAAGAACAAGGGTACGGATGGTCCTAATCTAGGCTAGGTGAGGATGATATGGGTTAACAAAGAACATGGCTAACACGGCTCAATGGGGTTAAACTTAAACACAAAATGAATGAAGGGCACACGGCTTATTTGGCTTTGATGGTGGTCACTACACAACTTCATCTTGAATATGTGTTATGCAAATCAATAGCATGCTTTGAATGAAATGGGCATGAGTTCTAGCATTTGGAACTAAGTGATGAAACGCCTTCTAAGTAGTAACCAAGCAAAGAATAATGAGATCATGCAACGACTTTCGAAAATAATAATGCACAGATTTTAACTCTCCAAATAACGTTTAGGCTCAAGTCTCACAGGGATGTAGCGTTAGTTTGAGTTCATTCCTTCGAGCATGTTACAAAAACTGATTTTATCTTTTGTGATTACATGTGAATTCGTAAACTATAACTACCAACAAGCATAAACCAAATAGTATATCAAACGTCCATCCATGTTTGTAACTTTCTTCAACCATCATGCAATTAAAAACCAAATCCTCATCATTGTGTTGGAAGGTAACCTACGACACAAACAAACACACAAAAACAACTCTTTTTGGGTTTTTGAAAACAATTTTTTCAAATTTTTATGGGTTTTTCGGATTTTTAAGTCAACACACTCTAAAACACTCTAAAATAGCTTGAAAACACTTAAAAACAGTGGGAAACAAGTTTAGACATGTTAGGTGGTAATACCCTACGAATTTCATGCAAAAATATCTCAAAACAGAATGTTACCCCCCCACAGTTAAACTAAACATTGTCCTCAATGTTTTAGACACAATTGAACACATTACACATAACATAAAGTAAGCAACAAAGGAAAGGGTTGAGGGACGCAAATCTGAGTGTGGAGCGATTCCCAAGTTCTTCCTTTGTTGATTGCATGGGTTGCCTCCCAAGTAGCGCTTTCTTTTACGTCTTGCAGCCGGACGAACATGCTTCTTAGCCTCCCTTAGAGGCCACGGCATGGAGGGATATGTCCTCCACGGTATGCTCCTTGAACACTTTCATAATATGGCTCACTGAATGGGCGGGGATAATGATCCTCCTTGATTTTGGTGTTTGGGTTCCTAAAGTCCATGTACATGCACCCACCACCTTGAAATTGATTGGGTACCTGCACCGAAGAAGGTAACAACCTATTAGTTGAAATGGGAATTGGAATTGGGCTTGGCGACTTACAAACATATTGTAGTGAAGGCTCAAAATCGGCAGCCCTATCAACAATGTCCCCATTTGAAGTTTCGGCCATATTGGTTGGTTGTAGGGCAATCACTCCAAGTTCTTCTCCAATGGTGGTGCTTGATACATCCTTCGTGGTAAGTGTGGATCCTTTCGGCCCTTTGTCCTTATGCACATCTACGACAAAACAAGAATGACTATTGTTAGGATTCTTAATAGAGTCATAAACATTGAATTTAATTATTTCACCACCAAACTCCATTGTTAGTGCTCCCTTGGCCACATCAATCTTGGTTTGGGAGTAGGGATCGTTCTTAACCGGGGATTAGGAGGGATTGCAAAATCACTTGGAAACTGACTCAAAAACGTAAAACAAAGGTTAAAACACTAAACTAGACTCAAAGAATGCAAAACTAAACAATAAAAACACTAAAACAAATCAAAAGACTCAAAACAGCACCAAAACACTCAAAACTGCCTTAAAAACACTTACTGGGCAGTTTTGAGCACTTTGGTGAATTTGGACGAATTTGGGTAATAACTTGAATCAAAACACTTAAAAACACAAACTAAGACACTTTCTAACTAAATTGGACACTAAAGTAAAGGGGGATTGAGTTTTTGACGAAATTAAATAAAATGCACAGATTGTAATTAAGGGCAGATTGTAAAGATGAATGTGATGAAAATATGGATGAATGCTAGCTAGAAGGTTCTTCTCCACACATGTCACACTTGCATACAATTTGATTTTCAGTTGGTCTTTCGATGAATTATGAAACTCAACACCCCGGGTTAATTAGGTCCGCTTAAATTAACCGTCAAGTTCTCCTTAAGTTAATGAATTGGATGGGTTAGTGCAACGCAATTCAAAACATTCTCCAAAAGTCCTTTACGTGAAAAGCACAATAAAGATACAATCAAAGATCATTAAGCATCATGAAAACTATAAGTGTTGACGAGGCATTGGTTACTATGATGAGCATGAAACTAGTGCCAAGAATTCATTTAACGCGATTGTTTATAAGCAACCTCCACTACTTGTGAATATAAGTTCATAACTATTAGGTGAAATTCACTTATATTCTAGCGTCATATTCATGCATGAAAATTAAGCGTGCACTCTCAATACACATACACAAATAAGTTATCGATCAAGCAGTTAAACAAATTGAAATCACCATTCATGAAATTCCAACCAAAGGTAATCAATTCATATTGCAAGCATAAACATGGTTTTGAATCACCCCCTAGCTAATTAGGGATTTAGCCTCTCATGTTCACAGAAAGAGAAATACAATTGAATTTAAACATAAAGCACAAAGGATTGATTACACCTAGAACGCACAACGAATCCACTTGAATTTCTGCGCGTCCAAGCTCCTCTTTCTCCTTTCCTTGCTGCGGCAGAGATGGTTTAGGGAATTTCTGGATGTTATTTTGGGTTGGGGATGGATTTAAGGAAGTTTGGTGGTGCGGCAAGGTAGTAGGGAGATGTATGGAGGTGTGGAAGGTGGCTGGAAGGGATATGGTGGCTGCGGCAAGGATGGGGGAAGGCTGGAATTGATGGGGAATGCACAGGTTGAAGGGAAAATATGGAAGGGTGGCTGCGGCTGTGATGTAATTTTTGTGTGTGATGGGAGGATACGGCTTAGGGAGGAAATATGTGAATGTTTAAGAGTAACGGCTGAATGAATTATGGGAGATGGTGGCTGCGGCAAGAGTCCATCCTCTCTTTTTTAGGGTGAATGATTAATATAAATCAAAAGTATGGGAGTTAGGATGATGGGATGCACGGTTGATGGGGGAGAATAAAGGGAGTTGCGGCTTAGGGCTTTTTGTGTGTGAAGGTGGCTGCGGATTGAATGAATGGGAAGTGACGGCTTATTGAGAACTAGGGTAAAAAATCATGAGTAAAATGGCTGAATGAAAAATATAAGTGATAGTGAATAGGGTGCAGCTAGTGAAAAGAATCAATCAATGGACAAGAAGCTAGGGTTAAAAATAAAAGGTACGGCTCAGATGGTTTGATAAATGAATCAATGGTGAATTAGAGGGATTAGGGTCTTTTGGATAGGAATTACGGCTGAAATCATTTTGTGGCTGAAAAATATGAAAAAGAAATAATAAGAGGTCCCTAAGGTGCGGCTAATTGGTGGAAACCCTAGGGTTTTAGAAATTTAAACCCTAGTTTATTTTTATTAACTAAAATTCACCTAGAGGCTGCTAGAATTTAGGAAATAAAATCAGAAATTAAAGAGGGAATAATTAAAGGGTGCGGCTAGGGTTAGGTTAGGAGAGGGAAATAGGGTTTAATTGCACAACATTGGACAAAAGTGCCCCCCCTTGCACGGCAAGGGAAGGGAATTAGGGTTAAGGCACGGCAAGGTTGTGTAATTGGGCTAGGGCCTTGGTTTTGTGTCCTAAAGTGCTTACAAGGCCTTCAAAGTGGCTAGAAAATATGGACGTTTAAGTTTATGAAAGGTTATCAAAACGGGAAACCTAGGGTTAACTTTCCTACTTCAAGTAGGAATCCTTGTTTGAGTAGGAATCCTCGTTTTGGTAGGAATTCATCGTTGGAGTAGGAATTCATCGTTTCTTCAAGTCTTCAACTCATTCATTCCTCTTTTGCTCCAAAAAGCTCCAATTTGCATCTTCTTGCACACTTTGGCCTTATAATCTGAAAATACACAAAAGTGACTTTAAACACTAAAATAACTAAGGAAACACAACATAAATGCACGAGAACAAGCTAATTAAGGAAACACAACATAAATGTACGCTAAGTTTTTGAGGAAGATTTGTACAACAAGGAAACGGATTCGGGAGAAGGAGGTGGTACATGTAAGTGAGAATGTCTCTGCAATGTTGCAAAGATAGCTGCCACCTAAATGCAAAGATCCAGATGTGCATAAGGACATAGGACCGAAAGAATCCCCACTTATCACGAAGGATGTATCAAGAACCACCATTGGAGAAGAACTTGGAGTGATTGCCCTACAACCAACCAATATGGCCGAAAGTAGCCATGGTGACATTGTTGATAGGGCTGCCGATTTTGAGCCTTCACCACAATATGTTTGTAAGTCTTCAAGCCCAATTTCAATTCCCATTTCACTTAATAGGTTGTTACCTTCTTTGGTGCAGGTGCCCAACCGATTTAAAGGTGGTGGGAGCATTTACATGGACTTTCGAAACCAAAACACCACCATCAGGGAGGATCACTACCCCCTCCCATTCATTGAGCCATATTATGAAAGTGTTGAAGGGCATGTTGTGGAAGAGCTTCCCTTGCATGCCGTGGGCCCCAATCTGGAGTGATTGGGTTCTTCGTCCGGTTGTACGACGTTAAAGCAAGCGCTACTTGGGAGGCAACCCATACATTCAACAAAGGAAGACCTAGAAAGCACTCCAATTCCAGATTTGCGTTCCTAAACTCTTCTCTTTGTTGTTGATTTTGTTTCTGCCATGTTAGGTTGTTAGATGTTGTTTTGTTTGTTTGTTTGTTATTTGTCATTGAGGACAATGTTTGATTTAAGTGTGGGGGGGGTAACCAAAGTGTTTTGATGCAAATTCGTAGGGTTTTATCACCCATAATTTCAAATGTTGTTTCTTGCTGTTTTTAGGTGTTTTTAGGCTGTTTTGGTGTGTTTTAGAGTATGTTGACTTAAAAATCCGAAAAACCCTTAAAAATTTCAAAAAATTGTTTTGAAAACCCAAAAAAAAGTTGTTTTTAAGTTGTTTTTGTGTGTTTGTTTGTGTCTTAGGGTACCTTCCAACACAATGATGAGGATTCGGTTTGTAATTGCATGACTGTTAAAGAGAATGATTAACATGGATGAAATTTTGATTTACTCTTTGTTTATGCTTGGTTGTGGTTATAACTTATGACTTCACATGTAATCAAAAAGAAAAAAAAAAAATTTAGTTTTTGTAACATGCTTGAAGGAACTCAAACAAATGCTACAACCTTGTGAGACTTGAGCCTAAACGTTTATTTGGAGAGTTAAAATCTGTGCATTCTTGTTTTCTAAAGTCGTTGCATGATCTCATTATTCTTTGCTTGGTTACTACTTAGAAGGCGTTTCATCATTTAGTTCCAAATACTAGAACTCATGCCAATTTCATTCAAAACATGTTATTGAATTGCATAACACATATTCAAGATGAAGTTAGTAGTTACCACCATAGCCAAAAAGCCATCATTCCATGCATGTGTTTTTGTAGGTTTAACCCCGTTGAGCCTCGTGTAGCCTACTTTCTTTGTTAACCCACAATTATCCTCACCTAGCCTAGAGTAGGACCACCCATACCTTTGTTCTTAAAGCATAGTAAAAGCATAACTCAAGATGAATTCCTTTTGATCATTGCATTGCAGAAAACAAGTGTGGGGGAAGGATTCTTGATATATGGGTGTGCCAAAGTCTTGAATGAGGCACGGCAAAGAAAAGAAAAAAAAAAAAAAAAAAAAAAAAAAAAGAAAAGAAGAAAAAAATTTCGTGGAAAATAAGAAGAAAAAAAAAAGAAAAGTTGTGAAAAGAATGAAAAAGGAGTTGAAAAGATGTGAAAAAGTGTTCTCAAGTGTTGTTTGTTGAAGGAAGGGTCCAAAACATTGAATTCGGCCCTAATTGATTGCTTGAACCTTCCCTTTGAGTTTAAAAGTTGATTTCGGCATTCTAAGGGGAATTCTAAGTTCAATTTCATTATGTTGCTTACTATTGCTTTAAAGAACGTTTGTTTTCCCTATCCTTTCGTTGTTAGCCAAGTCCCCAAGCCCCGTTACAACCCTTGACTTTAAACTTGAGTGTTGTGTGTTTCAATTTGTGGAGTTTGAATTTGGTTTGAGCATATGGTGTCACTGGTTCTCGCATCTAAGTAGTAGCGTTCCATTCATGAGATCATATCTAAACATGTTATTAATTCTGGAAATTGCGTTCTTTGTTATACATATATGTGAGCATTCGTTTTTATATTTACATCAATCTTCTCACATATAACTAAGTGTAGGGTGTGTAGTTAGAGAATCTGAGTGAAAATAGAGTGCATATCTTGTAAGGAATTGAGGAAATTCTCTAAGGCATGTTACTACATTCAAAACATCGTTTTAAGTGGTTATTTGTGAACTAGTAAGTAGTGACTATGATTAAGCATGTGCTCGAGTGTAAAGATGGCTAAAATCTGTGGGAATGATGATTTTTAACATGTCATGTGCATTGGAAATCCCTGAGGCGATTGTTGGAAGGTGTAGGTTGTGTTTTACTCGTTCTACTTCATTTATTTACTTTGTTTCATTTTGTTTTGCTCGAGGACTAGCAAAAGCTAAGTGTGGGGGAATTTGATAGGAGCATATTTATGCACCTTAGTTTAGCTTGTTCTTGTGCATTTATAGTGTTTTTCCTTAGTAACCATGATTACGTTTATAATATGAGTTGATAAATTCCAGTTGTGATTTCATAAATTGTGAATGGAATTTACTTAACCGTTTGATGGATAACTTATTCTTGTATGTTTATTAGGGAGGCCTACTTAATTTGCATGCCTGAATTTGGGGCTAGAATATAAGGGTGTTTCACATAATCGTCACAAACTTATATTCACAAGTAGTTAAGGTTGTTTTCACAATCATGTTAAGTAAATTCCTAGCATGCGTATCATGATGTCATAGTTACAAGTGCTTTGTCAATACTTATGATTTCCATTGAACGTAATGATCTTTGACCGTATCTCTATTATGATGTCATGTAGGGGACTTTTGAAGAATGCTTTGGGTTGTCGTATGATGTCATCCAATCCACTAACTTAAGGGAAATCTGAGGGTTAATTAGTGATGTCACGGTTAATCTGGGGTGTTGAGGTTCATGGTTTATCGGAAAAGCAACTGGAAATCAATTTATGTTTGAAAGTATCATGTGTGGAGAAGTATCCCTTGGCTATCACATCATCCATTAGTTTTTCTGAAATTCGTCTAAAATCTGTTTTAAAGTTTTAAGTTACTTGTTTTCTTTTAAATTCGTCCAAAATCAAAACCCCCTTTCTTATTTGTTCCAAATCAGTCCAAAATAGTCTTTTTGAGTCTTTAGAGTCAAAACCAAGTGTATTTTCGTCCAAATTAAGTCCTAGAGTCTAAATTGAGTCTTTTTGGTTGTTTCAAGTTGTTTTGAGTCTTTCAAGTTTGTTTTTGGTCAGATAAGTTAGTAAGAGTCTTGTGAGGTCATTTAAAGTGTCTTAAAGCATATTTTCACATCTCTGAGTCAATTTTCATTAGATTAGCAATCCCTCCTAATCCCCGGCCTAGAACGATCCCTACTTATATCTATACTACAATTGTCAAAAAGAGGGTTTAATTTGAGTGCTATCTTATTTCACATCACTTGCACGGCAAGGGAAGGAGAGAAAGGGAAAGGCCACGGCAAGGGTTGTAAGGAGGTCCAGGGCCTCTGTTTTCTGTTCTAAAGTGCATACAAGGCCTTCAAAGTGCCTGGAAAATAAGGACTTTTAAGATTAGGAAAGGTTACCAAAATGGGAAACCCAGGCTTAACTTTCCTACTTCAAGTAGGAATCCTTGTTGAAGTAGGAATTGATGTGAGAATTATATGCACACAAATTAAACCCTCTTTTTATCAATTGTAGTGAAGAATGTAAGTAGGGATCGTTCTGGACCGGGGATTAGGAGGGATTGTTAATCACTTGGAATTGACTCAAAAACGTAAAAAAACAATATAAAACACCAAACTAGACCCAAAGAATGCAAAACTAAAGTTTAAAACACTAAGATGAACCAAAAGACTCAAAACAGCAAGAAAACACTCAAAACTGCCTTAAAACTACTTTCTGAGCAGTTTTGAGCACTAGAGAAGAATTTGGACGAAAATAGTTATAACTTGACTCAAGATACTTTAAAAACACAAACTAAATTGATTTCTAACTAATTTGACACTCCAAGTAAACGGGGATTTTGCTTTTGACGAATTTGAAAACAAAACTTAAAACTTTGTAAAACGAATTTGGATTTAATGAATGGAATGAGGGCTAGCTAAGGGGTTCATCTCCACACATGCCATACTTGCACACAAAACGATTTCTAATTGCTTTTCAATAAACCATGAATTCTCAACGCCCCAGATTAACCGTGAATTGCACTAATTAACCCTCAGATTTTCCTAACGTTATTGAATTAGATGATTGCATACGACAACCCAAAGCATTCCCCACAAGTTCCCTACATGAATTGCATAATAGAGATACAAGCAAGAATCATTAAGTTCTTTGAAAACCATAAGCATTGACGAAGCACTCGTTACTATGAATTGCATGAAACTTATGCCAAGAATTTACTTAACGCAATTGAGATCATCAACTTTTACTACTTGTGAATATAAGTTTGTAACGATTAGGTGAAACTTCCTTATATCCTAGCATTAGATTTATGCATGATAATTAAGCGTGCACTCTCAACCAACACACACAAATCAGTTTAATTCAAATAGATAAGTGAATTGAATTCACAACTTATGAAACGCAATTAGAGGTAATCAAATCATATAGCAAGCATGATCATGGTTTCGAATCCCCCCCTAGCCAAGGGGGGGTTTAGTTCCTCATACGTACAAGACAAAGAAAAGTAAATTTAACCATTGAAATCAAAGGAGAGGAAACACCTAAAAATTCCAGCAACTCGAACTTGAATTGCATGAACGTCCAAGCCCTCTTCTCCTTCTCTTTGTTGCGGCACAAGGTCTAAGGACAGGTTTTGGGTGGTATTTGTATGGAGGAATGGATGTGTGATGGTAGGGTAGTGTTTAGGAGGGAGGGGGAGTGCGGCAAGGTGGGAAAATATGGAGAATGGTGAAGGATGGCTGCGGCAAAGGATTGGGAATGTATTTCTGGCGAATTTCTGAATGTGGAGGAGTGAATGATCATCCATTGGTGCGGCAAGGGGGTCTATTTATAGTGCAAAATCCCTCTCATTCAGCAAGGAAAAGGACTAAGTATTTGAAGATGACAAGGAAATCAAAACCCATTAGGAATAGGCCATCAAGAAGGTAGGAAACCCCAAAGGAAAAGGAATAGAGGCGCCAGATTTTTAGGGTTCTAGAAACAAAGTGTTTTGTGGCAGAAATTGGCACTTCTAGAAGGATTTGAGGCGCCACCTTTGTAGGAGATAAGATAAGGTTTCTAGAATTATGATTTAAGTGCCAGATTTGTAGGGAAAAAGAGATAAGGGTGCGGCACCTTCTTAGGGATAACGCTAGGGCTTCTAGAAAGCCTAAAAACTAAGGGGAGTTGGATAAAACCCACGGCAAAGATAGGATAGGGCATCTAAGGCTTCTAGAAACCCTCCAAGATAAGGTAAAGTGCATGGCATCCCTATAGGATTAGGATAAGGTGTCCTAAAGTGTTTAGGACTCCTCTTTGTGGCTGAAAACCTTGTGCATTAGGATTAGGAAAGCTAAATCCTTCTTCATCTTGGAATTCTTCTCCTTCTTGGACTTGGAAAACTTCTTTGTTGCTGCAACTTGAGGCCATTGGGATTTAACTTTCCTACTTCAAGTAGGAAACTTTGTTTGAGTAGGAAACTTTGTTCTTCTAGGAATCCTAATTCAACTAGGAAACCCATTTTAACTAGGAATCCTAATTCAACTAGGAAACCATCTTCCATTAGGGACTTTCCTACTTCGACTAGGAAACCTTGCTCAAGTAGGAATCATCATCTTCAAGTCTTCAATTTCGTCCATCCTCTTGGCTCCAAGCATATGATATCCATTCCAAGCGCTAATTTGCTCCAAAAGGCTCCAAAATGCATCCTTTTGCATACTTTGCCCTTAAATCCTGAAAATACATCAAACTAGCTTAGAAGACTACTTTACTTAGGAAAAACACTATAAATGCACAAGAACAAGCTAAACTAAGGTGCATAAATATGCCCCTATCAGGAATCCTCTTTCTTCAAGTCTTCAACTCATTCATTCCTCTTTTGCTCCAAAAGACTCCAATTTGCATCTTCTTGCACACTTTAGCTTTATAATTTGAAAATACACAAAAGTTACTTTAAACACTAAAATAACTAAGGAAACACAACATAAATGCACGAGAATTATACGCACACAAATTAAACCCTCTTTTTATCAATTGTAGTGAAGAATGTAAGTAGGGATCGTTCTGGACCGGGGATTAGGAGGGATTGTTAATCACTTGGATTTGACTCAAATACGTAAAAACAAGTTTAAAACACTATACTAGACTCAAAGAATGCAAAACTAAACTTTAAAACACTATACTAGACTCAAAATGCACTTTCTTGCTCCTTTTGCCATTAGGACCTAAAAACATACGAAAATAGCTTAAAAGACTAAAATAGATACTTTTAAGTAACTCAATGCAAGGAAACAACATAACTAAGTAGCATAAATAAAATATGCTCCTATCAGTTGTCCACTGCCATGCCTTCCACTTCTTCAAATTCAGAAACGGACTCGGAACTTGCACTTGATTCACTAGGTTCCGGGTTCTTCCTCTTACGTCTCAACTCACGCTCAAAATTGTCGTCAAAGTCCAAGATATGTTCACGAATCGGATGAGAACTCCGAGTCATAAACTAGTACCTAAAACAAGAAACAAAACAAGATTAAGAATCTGGAATAAAATAAAACAAACGAAGATAAAACAATCCAAGGGATTAGCAAAGTTGCTAATCCCCGGCAACGGCGCCAAAATTTTGATGTGATATATAATAGAACACAAATTAAACCCTCTTTTTATCAATTGTAGTGAAGAATGTAAGTAGGGATCGTTCTGGACCGGGGATTAGGAGGGATTGTTAATCACTTGGATTTGACTCAAAAACGTAAAAACACAATATAAAACACTATACTAGACTCAAAGAATGCAAAACTAAACTTTAAAACACCAAAACAAACCAAAAGACTCAAAACAGCAAGAAAACACTCAAAACTGCCTTAAAAACACAATCTGGGCAGTTTTGAACACTAGACACAACTTTGGACGAAAATTGGTTTTAACTTGACCTAAGACACTTAAAAACACAAACTAAAGTGATTTCTAGCTACTATGACTCAACAAGGTAAAGGGGGGGGATTGGTTTTGGACGAAATTAAAAACAAAACAAACTTTTTAAATTAGAACAGATTGTAAAAACGAATTTGATGGAATTGAATGGATGGGAAGCTAGCTAAGGGGTTCATCTCCACACATGTTATACTTGCATATAAAACGATTGCCAATTGCTTTTCAATAACCCATGAATTCTCAACGCCCCAGATTAACCGTGAATTGCACTAATTAACCCTCAGATTTTCCTAACGTTATTGAATTGGATGATTGCATACGACAACCCAAAGCATTCCCCACAAGTTCCCTACATGAATTGCATAATAGAGATACAAGCAAGAATCATTAAGTTCTTTGAAAACCATAAGCATTGACGAAGCACTCGTTACTATGAATTGCATGAAACTTATGCCAAGAATTTACTTAACGCAATTGAGATCATCAACTTTTACTACTTGTGAATATAATTCCATAACGATTAGGTGAAATTTCCTTATATCCTAGCATCCAATTTATGCATGATAATTAAGCGTGCACTCTCAACCAACACACACAAATCAATGTAATTCACATAGATAAGTAAATTGAATTCACAACTTATGAAACGCAATTAGAAGTAATCAAATCATATCGCAAGCATAAACATGTATTTCGAATCCCCCCCTAGCCAAGGGGGGGGTTTAGTTCCTCATACGCACAAAACAAAGAGAATTGAAATTAAACATTTTAATCCAAGGAAAAGAAACACCTAGAAATTCCAGCGACGCGAACTCGAATTGCATGAACTTCCGAGCTTCCTTCTCCTCCTCCTTGGTGCGGCAAAGGTCTAGGGACAGGTTTAGGGCCTTAGGTGTATGGATGCATGGTCATGGAGGGATGTAGTAGTGTTTAGGGGAAGGGGATGGTGCGGCAAAGCTTAAAACTAAGGAGAAAGGTGTTTGGTGGCTGCGGCAAGGGTGTGGAGAGGGTTGGACGAATTTCTGGAATGAATGAATGTGTATGAGAGGTGGTCCTCTGATCTAGGGGTTAACATGAGTATATATAGGCACTTAAAACCCTAGTGTAATCAGATATGGACTTGAATAACCCAAATCCACAAGGAAATAGGCTTAGAAATCAGAAATAAAAAGGGATAATGCTTCCTAGGTGCGGCAGGTAAGGAGATGAGGTGATAAGGCTTCTAGAATGCCTTGCAAGGCAAGGGAAATCAGCTTTCTAGAAGGGATAGGTGCGGCACTAAAGGATAGGGCAGATTAGGGCTTGGAAACTTTGCCTATTAGGATTAGGAAAGCTTGACTTTGTCATTCCTTCTTCATCTTGGACTCCTTTTCCTTCTTGGACTTGGAAAACTTCTTTGTTGCTGCAACTTGAGGCCATTGGGATTTAACTTTCCTACTTCAAGTAGGAAACCTTGTTTGAGTAGGAAACTTTGTTCTTCTAGGAATCCTAATTCAACTAGGAAACCCATTTTAACTAGGAATCCTAATTCAACTAGGAAACCATCTTCCATTAGGGACTTTCCTACTTCAACTAGGAAACCTTGCTCAAGTAGGAATCATCATCTTCAAGTCTTCAATTTCGTCCATCCTCTTGGCTCCAAGCATATGATATCCATTCCAAGCTCTAATTTGCTCCAAAATGCATCCTTTTGCATACTTTGCCCTTAAATCCTGAAAATACATAAAACTAGCTTAAAAGACTACTTTACCAAGGAAAAACACTATAAATGCACAAAAACAAGCTAAACTAAGGTGCATAAATATGCTCCTATCAAATTCCCCCACACTTAGCTTTTGCTAGTCCTCGAGCAAAACAAAATGAAACAAAGTAAATAAACGAAGTAAAACGAGTAAAACACAACCTACACCTTCCAACAATCGCCTCAGGGATTTCCAATGCACATGACATGTTAAAAATCATCATTCCCACAGATTTTAGCCATCTTTACGCTTAAGCATTTACTTAATCATGGTCACTACTCATTAGTTCACAAATAACCAATTAAAGCATGATTTTGAATGTAGTAACATGCCTTAGAGAATTTCCTCAATTCCTTACTAGATATGCACTCAATTTTCACACAGATTTTCTGACTACACACCCTATACTAGTTATATGTGAGAAGATAGATGTAAATATGAAAACGAATGCTCACATATATGTATGACAAAGAAAGCACTTTTCGGAGTTAAAAACATGTTTAGATATGATCTCATGAATGGAACGCTACTACTTAGATGCGAGAACCAGTGACACCATATGCTCAAACCAAATTCAAACTCCACAAATTGAAACACACAACACTCAAGATTAAAGTCAAGGGTTGTAACGGGGCTTGGGGAGTTGGCTAACAACGAAGGATAGGGAAAACAAACGTTCTTTAAAGCAATAGTAAGCAACATAATGAAATTGAACTTAGAATTCCCCTTAGAATGCCGAAATCAACTTTTAAACTCAAAGGGAAGGTTCAAGCAATCAATTAGGGCCGAATTCAATGCTTTGGACCCTTCCTTCAACAAACAACACTTGAGAACACTTTTTCACATCTTTTCAACTCCTTTTTCATTCTTTTCACAACTTTTCTTTTTTTCTTCTTATTTTCCACGAAATTTTTTTTTTCTTTTCTTTTCTTTGCCGTGCCTCATTCAAGACTTTGGCACACCCATATATCAAGAATCCTTCCCCCACACTTGTTTTCTGCAATGCAATGATCAAAAGGAATTCATCTTGAGTTATGCTTTTACTATGCTTCAAGAACAAAGGTATGGGTGGTCCTACTCTAGGCTAGGTGAGGATAATTGTGGGTTAACAAAGAAAGTAGACTACACAAGGCTCAACGGGGTTAAATCCTACAAAACAAATGAAATAGGGAAATATGGCAATTTGGCTATGGTGGTCACTACACAACTTCATCTTGAATATGTGTTATGCAAATCAATAACATGCTTTGAATGAATTGGGCATGAGTTCTAGTGTTTGGAACTAAATGATGAAATGCCTTCTAAGTAGAAACCAAGCAAAGAATAATGAGATCATGCAACGACTTTTAGAAAACAACAATGCACAGATTATTAACTCTCCAAATAAACGTTTAGGCTCAAGTCTCACAAGGTTGTAGCGTTAGTTTGAGTTCCTTCCTTCAAGCATGTTACAAAAACTGATTTTTTTTCTTTTATGATTGCATGTGAAGTCATAAGTTATAACCACAACCAAGCATAAACAAAGAGTAAATCAAACTTTCATCCATGTTAATCATTCTCTTTAACAGTCATGCAATTACAAACCGAATTCTCATCATTGTGTTGGAAGGTACCCTAAGACACAAAAACAGCTCTTTTTGGGTTTTTTTAAAACAATTTTTCAAATTTTTATGGGATCTTCGGATTTTTAGAACAACAAATACTAAAACACACCAAAACAGCCTAAAAACACCTAAAAACAGCAAGAAACAACATTTGAAATTATGGGTGATAAAACCCTACGAATTTGCATCAAAACACTTTGGTTACCCCCCCACACTTAAATCAAACATTGTCCTCAATGTTTCAAGCATAGACTCACACAAATAACAAACAAACAAACAAACAAAACAACATCTAACAACCTAACATGGCAGAAACGAAATAGCAACAAAGAGAAGAGTTTAGGAACGCAAATCTGGAATTGGAGTGCTTACTAGGTCTTCCTTTGTTGAATGCATGGGTTGCCTCCCAAGTAGCGCTTGCTTTAACGTCGTGCAGCCGGACGAACATTCTTCTTATCCTCTCTTGGAGCTCACGGCATGGAGTGGGATGTCCTCCACAACTTGCCCTTCAACACTTTCGTAATATGGCTCTATGAATGGGAGGGGATAGTGATCCTCCCTAATGGTGGTATTTTGGTTCCTATAGTTCATGTAGACGCTCCCACCACCTTGAAATCGATTTGGAACCTGCACCAAAGAAGGTAACAACTGATGCGAGAATTATACGCGCATAAATTAAACCCTCTTTTTGTCGATTGTAGTATAAGTATAAGTAGGGATCGTTCTGGACCGGGGATTAGGAGGGATTGTTAACCACTTGGATTTGACTCAAAAACGTAAAATAACAATATAAAACACTATACTAGACTCAAAGAATGCAAAACTAAACTTTAAAACACTAAAACAAACCAAAAGACTCAAACATCACCCAAAACACTCAAAACTGCCTAAAAACCACTTTCTGGGCAGTTTTGAGCACTTTGGTGAATTTGGACGAATTTGTGTAACAAAATGAATCAAAACACTTATAAACATAAACTAAGACACTTTCTAACTAAGTTGGACAATAAAGTAAAGGGGGATTTAGGTTTTAACGAAATTAAATAAAATGCACAGATTACAATTTAAAACAGAATGTAAATATGAAATAGATGGAATTGAGTGGATGGGAACCTAGCTAAGGGGTTCTTCTCCATACATGTTACACTTGCATAATAAAATGATTTCCAATTACATTTCAATAAACCATGAATGCTCAACACCCCAAGTTAACCGTGATGCACTAATTAACCTTCAAATCTTCCTAACGTTATTGAATTGGATGATGCATGCGACAATTCAAAACATTCCCCACAAGTCCTCAACATGAATGCATAGAAGAGGTACAAGCAAGAATCATTACGCTCTATGAAAATTATAAGTGTTGACGAGGCATTCGTTACTATGGATTGCATGAAACTTATGCCAAGAATTCGTTTAACGCGATTGTTTATAAGCAACCTCCACTACTTGTGAATATAAGTTCGTAACTATTAGGTGAAACTCACTTATATTCTAGCGTCATATTCATGCATGAAAATTAAGCGTGCACTCTCAATTAAACATACATAAATAAGTTATCAATCAAACAGTTAAACAAATTGAATCCACAACTTATGAAACGCAATTAGAAGTAATCAAATCAAAATGCAAGCATAAACATATATTTCGAATCACCCCCTAACCAAGGGGGGTTTAGTTCCTCATAACTTTGAAATCAAAGAAACACCTAAACATTCCAACAACTCAAACTTGAATTGTATGAACGTTTAGGCACTCTTCTCTTCCATTCCTCATACGTACAAAACAAAGAGAATTGAATTTAAACGTTGAAATCAAAGAAACACCTAAACATTCCAACAACTCAAACTTGAATTGTATGAACGTTTAGGCACTCTTCTCTTCCTCGTTGTTGTAGCACAAGGTCTAAGGTGAGGTTTGGTGGTGTGAATGGTTTGGGGAGTGGTGTTTGGATTAATAGGGATACTCACGGCACAAGGGGATGATTTCTGGTGGTGTTTTGGATGATTTTCTGAATATGGACGAATTGATGAGAATGAATGAATGTTGTGTGAAGTGTGTATGGTATTTATAGGGAGATGAATGGATGGGAGAGGGAACATGACAGCTAGGTTTGGATGGGAGAGGGAACATGACAGCTAGGTTAAGTGAATGCATGTGCAAAACAGCTAGGATGAATGCATGTGGATGTTTGGTGGCTGAAATGATGAAGTGGGAAGTGCATGTGCTGAAATGATAAAGGGGGAAGTGCATGTGGGTTGGAAATATAAAAGGGGAATGCATGTGGCTGCAAGGTGTGGTGAATGATGATGAATGCATGTGGATTAAAGAGTGAATGGTGGCTGCAAAGTGAATGAATAATGAAATGGGAAAGCATGTGCAAGGTTTTGGGGTGAATGATTGAATGTGCATGTGGCTGCAATGGATTAGGAATCCTTCAATTTCGTCCATTCCTTTTGCTCCAAACATAAGCTATCCATTCCAAGTCCAATTTTGCTCCAAAATGCTCCAAAATGCATCTTTTTGCTTCCTTAGCCATATGAACCTAAAAACACACGAAAATAGCTTAAAGTACTAAAATAACTAAAGAAACATAACGTAAATGCACGAGAACAAGCCATTTAAGTCGCATGAATATGCTCCTATCAAATACCCCCACACTTATCTTTTGCTAGTCCTCGAGCAAAACAAAACAACAAAAGAACACGAAACTAGACAAAACGAAGAAAACACAACCTACACCTTCCAACAATCGTCTCACGGATTTCTAATGCACATGACAAGTTAAAAATCATTATTCCCACAGATTTTAGCCATCTTTATACTTAAGTACATTCTTACTCATAGTCACCACATACTAGTTCACAATTAAGCATTTAAAACACATTTCGAATGTAGTAACATGCCTTAGAGAATTTCCTCAATTCCTTACTAGAATGCACTCTATTTTCACACAGATTTTCTGACTACACACCCTACACTAGTTATATGTGAGAGAATGATGTAAACATGAAAGACTAGTATCTCACATATGTTATAACAAAGAAAGCATTTTCTGGATTTACGACAATGACATGAATATGATCTTATGAATGGAAAGCTACTACTTAGAACGAGAACCAGTGATTCCATATGCTCATACCAAATTCAAACTCCACATATTGAATACATAACATCAGGATAGAAGTTGAGGGTTGTAACGGGGCTAAGGGTAATGGTTTAACAAAGAAAGGTAAAGTAAAACAAAGGTTCTTCAAGTAATAGGAAGCGAAGTAATGAAATTGACACTTAAACTCACTTTTAATGGCAGAAATCAACTTTTAAACACAAGGGAAGATTCATGCAACAACTAGGGTCAAATTCACTCTTTTGGACCCTTCCTTCAATAACCAATGCTTGTGAGATCATTCTCACTTATTTTTCAACTCTTTTTTCTTTCTTTTCAACAATTTTTTTTTCTTTATTTCATTCTTTGGCCGTGCCCTATTATCTTCCCCAACACTTATTTTCTGCAGTATATTAATCAAAAGGAGTTCATTCTAAGTCATGCTTCACTATCCTTTAAGAACAAGGGGTTAACAAAGAAAATAAGCTTGAAAAGGCTCAAAAGGGTTAAAACTTACAACAAATAAGAAATATGAAAAGGGATAGGCTTTTTGGCTTTGGCTTGACTAACAACTTCATCTTATTGTATGTTATGCAAACAATATCATGCTTTGAATGAATTGGGCATGAGTTCTAGTATTTGGAACTATAATGAAATGCATTCCAAGTAGCAACCAAGCAAAGAATGATGAGATCATGCAACGACTTTAGAAAACAAGAAATCACAGAGAATAACTCTCCAAAGAAAGTAATGGCTTGAGTCTCACAGGGTTGTAGCGTTTATTTGAGTTCCTTCCTTCAAGCATGTTACAAAAACGAATTTTTCTTTTATGATTGCATGTGAAGTCATATATTATAACCATAACCAAGCATATACCAAGAGTAAATCAAACTTTTCTCTATGTTTATAACTCTTTTTAACAGTCATGCAATTACAAACCAAATCCTTATCATTGTGTTGGAAGGTACCCTAAGACACAAACACACAAAAACGACTCAAAACACTCTTTTTAGGCTTTTGAAAACATGTTTTTCAAATTTTTATGTGATTTTCGGATTTATAAAAACAAAACATACTAAAACACACTAAAACATCTTAAAAACACCTTAAAACAGCAAGGAACAACATTTGAAGTTATGGGTGATAAAATCCCACGAATTTGCATTAACAACATTAGTTACCCCCCCCACACTTAAATCAAACATTGTCCTCAATGTTTTAAGCATAGATTCACACAAAGCAAAAGTAAGCACACAAAAAGCACTTAAACATATTAAACATGGCAGAATGTAATTAACAAAGAGAAGAGTTTAGGGACGCAAATCTGGTTATGGAGTGTAAATTCCCTCTTCTCCTTGGTGATTGCATTGAGGCTTTGATCTTTGTGATTCCACAGGCTCATTCTTGAACTGGTTTCCTCCCATCGTTGATTTTCCTTTGTGCTACTCTTGAACTGGGCAGCAGGATTCTTTTGGTCTCCCCCGGAGGTCTGAGCTTTCCCCTTTTATCTGTTTCTTTGTTCAATCTTTGCAGGAGTGGTCCCTTCTCTTTGCTTTTGAAGAAGCGGTGAACGAATCAGCACACTTCAATCCGCCATTTCCTCCTGGGTCATCTGTACTCCAGGCATCTGGTATCATCTTTGGGGAAGAAGAAAGAATTGAGTATTTCGAAAGGCTTTGCTGGGAGTGCACCCTCAGAGGTGAGGGAGAGAGTTAGGCATTTTCTTCAGGTTTGCCTTGCCAAAAAAAACGAAGGTCGACATATATAGAGATAATATCAAGTGGTGGTATTGTTCTTTTACCCGTGTTGACAAACGTCTCTTCGATTTCTGAACGGACGCCTCTTCGATTTCTGCACGACGCCCCTTCGATTTCTGAACGACACGTAGTAGTGCGTACGCGGCTCTGTCTGAGCTCTTTTGACAAAGTCGCACGCGTTTTCTGAAAAGCAGAGAAAGCGTCGCCGAAATTTACGCTTGTCGGCAAAAGTGTAGTTGCGATGATGACCTCCACGTGAACTTTTGACAAAGTTGAACGCGTTTTCTGAAAAGCCGAGAACGCGTTGCTTAACTTACGCCGGAAATTCCGGCTTTTTGAATCGGTGGACGCGTCGCCTTGGCTTTTTATAGAGCTATCGATCACCACAACAAACACACTCTGAAGATTGCCCATTCTTGAAAATCGACTCCGGCCCTTTGAGAATTAACTCCATCCACCCCATCTCTTTGAACACTTTTGAAAAAATGGCAAACCCATCGAACCTTAGCTTAGAATTGAGTCTCAGCAGTGATACGGGCGCGCCGCGTCAAGGTAATGTATGGCGCCCTTCTTTCTTATCTTCTAACGGTCCTCTCACAGGTGAAGACTCCGTGATGCAGGACGCCACAACAGCTACAATAGTAGCTAGGAACCTCCTCACTCCAAAAGATAGTAGGCTGCTGTCAGGACGGTCCGATGAGTTGGCCGTTCAAGAGTCCCTCGCACTTAGTGTTCAGTGTGCGAGTTCTGTGTCCAACATGGGCCAACGCCTGCTTGCCCGCTCCCGTCAGGTGGAATCATTGATGGCGGAGGTGGAAAGTCTTAAGCAAGAGATCAAACTGCTTAAGTACGAGAATAGAAGTTTGCATGTGCTTGCAAATAACTATTCATCGGGCATGAAGAGGAAGCTTGATGAGCTGCAAGAATCCAATGGTCGAATGCAAAGTGACCGTCAAAGTGACCGTCAAAGGCTTGCAGCTTTCTTCCAGAGGCACATTTTTCCTGGGTCATCCAGCGCTTGGCCAAGTATTGAGGCCTGGAATGCTCTAGCTCCGATGCCTTCCGCTCCGATGGCTTCCGCTCCGATGCCTCCCGCTTCTATGCCTCCCGCTTCTATGCCTTCCGCTTCTATGCCTTCCGCTTCGACACCTCGTAGTGGGGCTTCACGTAAACAACCTTTGTGAAGCTCCATCTTTCTCCATGTTTAGTATCTTTTTTTTTTTTTTTTTTTTTTTTTTTTCATTTCACGGCATGGATTTTATCTTTGAATGGAAGGTGATACTTGAAATGATCCGGTAATAATTTAAATTCAAGATTGGGTGCCTGAATCATTAACAACAGATTAGTAATAAAGAAAATTGAAATTCGGGGAGGCGGCTTACCTGTGTGCTCCGACATGAACTCAAGGATAAACACATCTTCTTTGAACATTGTAGGACCAGAAAATCCAACGTGTTTGGAAATTGTTGTCTCAAGTATATCCTTTTTAACGAATTCTTGATATTCCATACTTTGCACCTTTGGAAGGCCTTCCAAGATGTCTTTTTCACCTTCTTCTTCCTTGGAAGTCATGAACCTGCAAGGAATAGAGATCTTTGTTGGAATGGGGTTAGAAATAATGAATTTTGGAACAACCTTACCCGAATTAGATGGCATAGGAGCAATAGGTGCCTCCGGCAAAGGTGTTTCCACTCTTGCCGTGGGTTGGGTGTATTCCTCTTCCTTGTGATTTGATTTTGATGGTTGAGGGTCCGTTCCAACCTCCTTGTCACTTTTCAACATGATAGCATCGGTGGTTTCAAATTCTCCCTTCGGATTTGCAATGGTTGAACTAGGGAGTTCGCCTTGGTCGCAAATTTGTTCTACAAACTCCGCTATCTGCCCCATTTGCTTTTCCAAGTAGTCCAACCTTTTGTCTTGATTTTCCCTCTCTTTGTTTTGAAGTTGGACTCCCTGCGTCAAAGTAGTAAGTAATTGAAAAATCTTATCATTATCACTTGAATTACCTACATCGCTTTGGGCAGGTTGTGGTGGCTGCATAGGCGTTGAATAGAACTCCTCATATGGCGGCCAATATCCTCCTTGTTGAGCCTCATTGTCTTGATTTTGTGAGCCCTGCACCAAACAAATTAATTCATTAAGCTTTTGATTATAATCTATTGACGAACTTGAGTTTGGTTGGGCATATTGAATATGAGGTTGTGGTGGTTGCATAGGTTTTGAATAGAACTCCTCATATGGCTGCCAATATCCTTCTTGTTTAACATGTTGAGGTTCCCACCACATAGAGTTTGAATGATCACTCCAATCCGAATTGTAAGTATTGGAAAACCCATCATTCCTTGAAAATGTACCAACGCTTTGCATTTGGGACCTTTCCATGAGCTGTGACAAAAGAGAAGCATTATCTAGTGCCATGTTGTGCTTCTCTAGTACTTAAAATCGACAAACAAAATACAAATCAAAAACTAAAACTGAAATACATAACAGAAACTAAAACTAAAACTAATAAGAAAACGAAAATAACAATCCAAAGGATTAGCAAAGTTGCTAATCCCCGGCAACGGCGCCAAAATTTGATGCGAGAATTATACGCGCATAAATTAAACCCTCTTTTTGTCGATTGTAGTATAAGTATAAGTAGGGATCGTTCTGGACCGGGGATTAGGAGGGATTGTTAACCACTTGGATTTGACTCAAAAACGTAAAATAACAATATAAAACACTATACTAGACTCAAAGAATGCAAAACTAAACTTTAAAACACTAAAACAAACCAAAAGACTCAAACATCACCCAAAACACTCAAAACTGCCTAAAAACCACTTTCTGGGCAGTTTTGAGCACTTTGGTGAATTTGGACGAATTTGTGTAACAAAATGAATCAAAACACTTATAAACATAAACTAAGACACTTTCTAACTAAGTTGGACAATAAAGTAAAGGGGGATTTAGGTTTTAACGAAATTAAATAAAATGCACAGATTACAATTTAAAACAGAATGTAAATATGAAATAGATGGAATTGAGTGGATGGGAACCTAGCTAAGGGGTTCTTCTCCATACATGTTACACTTGCATAATAAAATGATTTCCAATTACATTTCAATAAACCATGAATGCTCAACACCCCAAGTTAACCGTGATGCACTAATTAACCTTCAAATCTTCCTAACGTTATTGAATTGGATGATGCATGCGACAATTCAAAACATTCCCCACAAGTCCTCAACATGAATGCATAGAAGAGGTACAAGCAAGAATCATTACGCTCTATGAAAATTATAAGTGTTGACGAGGCATTCGTTACTATGGATTGCATGAAACTTATGCCAAGAATTCGTTTAACGCGATTGTTTATAAGCAACCTCCACTACTTGTGAATATAAGTTCGTAACTATTAGGTGAAACTCACTTATATTCTAGCGTCATATTCATGCATGAAAATTAAGCGTGCACTCTCAATTAAACATACATAAATAAGTTATCAATCAAACAGTTAAACAAATTGAATCCACAACTTATGAAACGCAATTAGAAGTAATCAAATCAAAATGCAAGCATAAACATATATTTCGAATCACCCCCTAACCAAGGGGGGTTTAGTTCCTCATAACTTTGAAATCAAAGAAACACCTAAACATTCCAACAACTCAAACTTGAATTGTATGAACGTTTAGGCACTCTTCTCTTCCATTCCTCATACGTACAAAACAAAGAGAATTGAATTTAAACGTTGAAATCAAAGAAACACCTAAACATTCCAACAACTCAAACTTGAATTGTATGAACGTTTAGGCACTCTTCTCTTCCTCGTTGTTGTAGCACAAGGTCTAAGGTGAGGTTTGGTGGTGTGAATGGTTTGGGGAGTGGTGTTTGGATTAATAGGGATACTCACGGCACAAGGGGATGATTTCTGGTGGTGTTTTGGATGATTTTCTGAATATGGACGAATTGATGAGAATGAATGAATGTTGTGTGAAGTGTGTATGGTATTTATAGGGAGATGAATGGATGGGAGAGGGAACATGACAGCTAGGTTTGGATGGGAGAGGGAACATGACAGCTAGGTTAAGTGAATGCATGTGCAAAACAGCTAGGATGAATGCATGTGGATGTTTGGTGGCTGAAATGATGAAGTGGGAAGTGCATGTGCTGAAATGATAAAGGGGGAAGTGCATGTGGGTTGGAAATATAAAAGGGGAATGCATGTGGCTGCAAGGTGTGGTGAATGATGATGAATGCATGTGGATTAAAGAGTGAATGGTGGCTGCAAAGTGAATGAATAATGAAATGGGAAAGCATGTGCAAGGTTTTGGGGTGAATGATTGAATGTGCATGTGGCTGCAATGGATTAGGAATCCTTCAATTTCGTCCATTCCTTTTGCTCCAAACATAAGCTATCCATTCCAAGTCCAATTTTGCTCCAAAATGCTCCAAAATGCATCTTTTTGCTTCCTTAGCCATATGAACCTAAAAACACACGAAAATAGCTTAAAGTACTAAAATAACTAAAGAAACATAACGTAAATGCACGAGAACAAGCCATTTAAGTCGCATGAATATGCTCCTATCAAATATCCCCGGCAACGGCGCCAAAATTTGATGCGAGAATTATACGCGCATAAATTAAACCCTCTTTTTGTCGATTGTAGTATAAGTATAAGTAGGGATCGTTCTGGACCGGGGATTAGGAGGGATTGTTAACCACTTGGATTTGACTCAAAAACGTAAAATAACAATATAAAACACTATACTAGACTCAAAGAATGCAAAACTAAACTTTAAAACACTAAAACAAACCAAAAGACTCAAACATCACCCAAAACACTCAAAACTGCCTAAAAACCACTTTCTGGGCAGTTTTGAGCACTTTGGTGAATTTGGACGAATTTGTGTAACAAAATGAATCAAAACACTTATAAACATAAACTAAGACACTTTCTAACTAAGTTGGACAATAAAGTAAAGGGGGATTTAGGTTTTAACGAAATTAAATAAAATGCACAGATTACAATTTAAAACAGAATGTAAATATGAAATAGATGGAATTGAGTGGATGGGAACCTAGCTAAGGGGTTCTTCTCCATACATGTTACACTTGCATAATAAAATGATTTCCAATTACATTTCAATAAACCATGAATGCTCAACACCCCAAGTTAACCGTGATGCACTAATTAACCTTCAAATCTTCCTAACGTTATTGAATTGGATGATGCATGCGACAATTCAAAACATTCCCCACAAGTCCTCAACATGAATGCATAGAAGAGGTACAAGCAAGAATCATTACGCTCTATGAAAATTATAAGTGTTGACGAGGCATTCGTTACTATGGATTGCATGAAACTTATGCCAAGAATTCGTTTAACGCGATTGTTTATAAGCAACCTCCACTACTTGTGAATATAAGTTCGTAACTATTAGGTGAAACTCACTTATATTCTAGCGTCATATTCATGCATGAAAATTAAGCGTGCACTCTCAATTAAACATACATAAATAAGTTATCAATCAAACAGTTAAACAAATTGAATCCACAACTTATGAAACGCAATTAGAAGTAATCAAATCAAAATGCAAGCATAAACATATATTTCGAATCACCCCCTAACCAAGGGGGGTTTAGTTCCTCATAACTTTGAAATCAAAGAAACACCTAAACATTCCAACAACTCAAACTTGAATTGTATGAACGTTTAGGCACTCTTCTCTTCCATTCCTCATACGTACAAAACAAAGAGAATTGAATTTAAACGTTGAAATCAAAGAAACACCTAAACATTCCAACAACTCAAACTTGAATTGTATGAACGTTTAGGCACTCTTCTCTTCCTCGTTGTTGTAGCACAAGGTCTAAGGTGAGGTTTGGTGGTGTGAATGGTTTGGGGAGTGGTGTTTGGATTAATAGGGATACTCACGGCACAAGGGGATGATTTCTGGTGGTGTTTTGGATGATTTTCTGAATATGGACGAATTGATGAGAATGAATGAATGTTGTGTGAAGTGTGTATGGTATTTATAGGGAGATGAATGGATGGGAGAGGGAACATGACAGCTAGGTTTGGATGGGAGAGGGAACATGACAGCTAGGTTAAGTGAATGCATGTGCAAAACAGCTAGGATGAATGCATGTGGATGTTTGGTGGCTGAAATGATGAAGTGGGAAGTGCATGTGCTGAAATGATAAAGGGGGAAGTGCATGTGGGTTGGAAATATAAAAGGGGAATGCATGTGGCTGCAAGGTGTGGTGAATGATGATGAATGCATGTGGATTAAAGAGTGAATGGTGGCTGCAAAGTGAATGAATAATGAAATGGGAAAGCATGTGCAAGGTTTTGGGGTGAATGATTGAATGTGCATGTGGCTGCAATGGATTAGGAATCCTTCAATTTCGTCCATTCCTTTTGCTCCAAACATAAGCTATCCATTCCAAGTCCAATTTTGCTCCAAAATGCTCCAAAATGCATCTTTTTGCTTCCTTAGCCATATGAACCTAAAAACACACGAAAATAGCTTAAAGTACTAAAATAACTAAAGAAACATAACGTAAATGCACGAGAACAAGCCATTTAAGTCGCATGAATATGCTCCTATCAAATATCCCCGGCAACGGCGCCAAAATTTGATGCGAGAATTATACGCGCATAAATTAAACCCTCTTTTTGTCGATTGTAGTATAAGTATAAGTAGGGATCGTTCTGGACCGGGGATTAGGAGGGATTGTTAACCACTTGGATTTGACTCAAAAACGTAAAATAACAATATAAAACACTATACTAGACTCAAAGAATGCAAAACTAAACTTTAAAACACTAAAACAAACCAAAAGACTCAAACATCACCCAAAACACTCAAAACTGCCTAAAAACCACTTTCTGGGCAGTTTTGAGCACTTTGGTGAATTTGGACGAATTTGTGTAACAAAATGAATCAAAACACTTATAAACATAAACTAAGACACTTTCTAACTAAGTTGGACAATAAAGTAAAGGGGGATTTAGGTTTTAACGAAATTAAATAAAATGCACAGATTACAATTTAAAACAGAATGTAAATATGAAATAGATGGAATTGAGTGGATGGGAACCTAGCTAAGGGGTTCTTCTCCATACATGTTACACTTGCATAATAAAATGATTTCCAATTACATTTCAATAAACCATGAATGCTCAACACCCCAAGTTAACCGTGATGCACTAATTAACCTTCAAATCTTCCTAACGTTATTGAATTGGATGATGCATGCGACAATTCAAAACATTCCCCACAAGTCCTCAACATGAATGCATAGAAGAGGTACAAGCAAGAATCATTACGCTCTATGAAAATTATAAGTGTTGACGAGGCATTCGTTACTATGGATTGCATGAAACTTATGCCAAGAATTCGTTTAACGCGATTGTTTATAAGCAACCTCCACTACTTGTGAATATAAGTTCGTAACTATTAGGTGAAACTCACTTATATTCTAGCGTCATATTCATGCATGAAAATTAAGCGTGCACTCTCAATTAAACATACATAAATAAGTTATCAATCAAACAGTTAAACAAATTGAATCCACAACTTATGAAACGCAATTAGAAGTAATCAAATCAAAATGCAAGCATAAACATATATTTCGAATCACCCCCTAACCAAGGGGGGTTTAGTTCCTCATAACTTTGAAATCAAAGAAACACCTAAACATTCCAACAACTCAAACTTGAATTGTATGAACGTTTAGGCACTCTTCTCTTCCATTCCTCATACGTACAAAACAAAGAGAATTGAATTTAAACGTTGAAATCAAAGAAACACCTAAACATTCCAACAACTCAAACTTGAATTGTATGAACGTTTAGGCACTCTTCTCTTCCTCGTTGTTGTAGCACAAGGTCTAAGGTGAGGTTTGGTGGTGTGAATGGTTTGGGGAGTGGTGTTTGGATTAATAGGGATACTCACGGCACAAGGGGATGATTTCTGGTGGTGTTTTGGATGATTTTCTGAATATGGACGAATTGATGAGAATGAATGAATGTTGTGTGAAGTGTGTATGGTATTTATAGGGAGATGAATGGATGGGAGAGGGAACATGACAGCTAGGTTTGGATGGGAGAGGGAACATGACAGCTAGGTTAAGTGAATGCATGTGCAAAACAGCTAGGATGAATGCATGTGGATGTTTGGTGGCTGAAATGATGAAGTGGGAAGTGCATGTGCTGAAATGATAAAGGGGGAAGTGCATGTGGGTTGGAAATATAAAAGGGGAATGCATGTGGCTGCAAGGTGTGGTGAATGATGATGAATGCATGTGGATTAAAGAGTGAATGGTGGCTGCAAAGTGAATGAATAATGAAATGGGAAAGCATGTGCAAGGTTTTGGGGTGAATGATTGAATGTGCATGTGGCTGCAATGGATTAGGAATCCTTCAATTTCGTCCATTCCTTTTGCTCCAAACATAAGCTATCCATTCCAAGTCCAATTTTGCTCCAAAATGCTCCAAAATGCATCTTTTTGCTTCCTTAGCCATATGAACCTAAAAACACACGAAAATAGCTTAAAGTACTAAAATAACTAAAGAAACATAACGTAAATGCACGAGAACAAGCCATTTAAGTCGCATGAATATGCTCCTATCAAATATCCCCGGCAACGGCGCCAAAATTTGATGCGAGAATTATACGCGCATAAATTAAACCCTCTTTTTGTCGATTGTAGTATAAGTATAAGTAGGGATCGTTCTGGACCGGGGATTAGGAGGGATTGTTAACCACTTGGATTTGACTCAAAAACGTAAAATAACAATATAAAACACTATACTAGACTCAAAGAATGCAAAACTAAACTTTAAAACACTAAAACAAACCAAAAGACTCAAACATCACCCAAAACACTCAAAACTGCCTAAAAACCACTTTCTGGGCAGTTTTGAGCACTTTGGTGAATTTGGACGAATTTGTGTAACAAAATGAATCAAAACACTTATAAACATAAACTAAGACACTTTCTAACTAAGTTGGACAATAAAGTAAAGGGGGATTTAGGTTTTAACGAAATTAAATAAAATGCACAGATTACAATTTAAAACAGAATGTAAATATGAAATAGATGGAATTGAGTGGATGGGAACCTAGCTAAGGGGTTCTTCTCCATACATGTTACACTTGCATAATAAAATGATTTCCAATTACATTTCAATAAACCATGAATGCTCAACACCCCAAGTTAACCGTGATGCACTAATTAACCTTCAAATCTTCCTAACGTTATTGAATTGGATGATGCATGCGACAATTCAAAACATTCCCCACAAGTCCTCAACATGAATGCATAGAAGAGGTACAAGCAAGAATCATTACGCTCTATGAAAATTATAAGTGTTGACGAGGCATTCGTTACTATGGATTGCATGAAACTTATGCCAAGAATTCGTTTAACGCGATTGTTTATAAGCAACCTCCACTACTTGTGAATATAAGTTCGTAACTATTAGGTGAAACTCACTTATATTCTAGCGTCATATTCATGCATGAAAATTAAGCGTGCACTCTCAATTAAACATACATAAATAAGTTATCAATCAAACAGTTAAACAAATTGAATCCACAACTTATGAAACGCAATTAGAAGTAATCAAATCAAAATGCAAGCATAAACATATATTTCGAATCACCCCCTAACCAAGGGGGGTTTAGTTCCTCATAACTTTGAAATCAAAGAAACACCTAAACATTCCAACAACTCAAACTTGAATTGTATGAACGTTTAGGCACTCTTCTCTTCCATTCCTCATACGTACAAAACAAAGAGAATTGAATTTAAACGTTGAAATCAAAGAAACACCTAAACATTCCAACAACTCAAACTTGAATTGTATGAACGTTTAGGCACTCTTCTCTTCCTCGTTGTTGTAGCACAAGGTCTAAGGTGAGGTTTGGTGGTGTGAATGGTTTGGGGAGTGGTGTTTGGATTAATAGGGATACTCACGGCACAAGGGGATGATTTCTGGTGGTGTTTTGGATGATTTTCTGAATATGGACGAATTGATGAGAATGAATGAATGTTGTGTGAAGTGTGTATGGTATTTATAGGGAGATGAATGGATGGGAGAGGGAACATGACAGCTAGGTTTGGATGGGAGAGGGAACATGACAGCTAGGTTAAGTGAATGCATGTGCAAAACAGCTAGGATGAATGCATGTGGATGTTTGGTGGCTGAAATGATGAAGTGGGAAGTGCATGTGCTGAAATGATAAAGGGGGAAGTGCATGTGGGTTGGAAATATAAAAGGGGAATGCATGTGGCTGCAAGGTGTGGTGAATGATGATGAATGCATGTGGATTAAAGAGTGAATGGTGGCTGCAAAGTGAATGAATAATGAAATGGGAAAGCATGTGCAAGGTTTTGGGGTGAATGATTGAATGTGCATGTGGCTGCAATGGATTAGGAATCCTTCAATTTCGTCCATTCCTTTTGCTCCAAACATAAGCTATCCATTCCAAGTCCAATTTTGCTCCAAAATGCTCCAAAATGCATCTTTTTGCTTCCTTAGCCATATGAACCTAAAAACACACGAAAATAGCTTAAAGTACTAAAATAACTAAAGAAACATAACGTAAATGCACGAGAACAAGCCATTTAAGTCGCATGAATATGCTCCTATCAACAACCTATTAGTTGAAATGGGAAATGGAATTGGGATCGGAGACTTACTAGGATGTTGTGGCAATGCCCCTAGGGCAGCCACCATCTCGCCAAGTTTATCCTTAGGTACGGCCAAATTGGGTGTTTGTAGGGTAGTGGCGTGCTCCTTGTGCTTTCTTCCAATTCCTTCCTCGATGGTGGTTCTAGACGCATCCTTCTTGATTGGTGTTGAACATTCCTGCCCTATATTTTTAATTGTACCAATGGCAAAACAAGAACGAACATCATTAGTATTCTCAATGGATTCAGAAACTTTAAAGTTAATCGTATCACCACCAAACTCCATAGTTAAGGCTCCCTTGGCCACGTCAATCTTGGTATGGGCTGTTTTCATGAAAGGTCGTCCAAGTAAGAGTGGCGATGGTGGAGAGTGGGTTGAATCCTCCATGTCAAGTACATAGAAATCTGCAGGAAAAATCAAGTGGTCTACCTGCACCAAAACATCTTCCAAAACTCCTCTCGAGTATGCATTAGATCGATCGGCTAACTGAATAATAACACCATCATTTTTAAGCTCTCCTAGATTCATAGATGCATAAACAGAGTATGGCATGACATTAATTGATGCACCTAAATCTAGCATAGCATGTTCGAACCTTGTATTACCAATTACACACGGGATAGTGAAACTACCTAGATCTTTGCATTTAGGTGGCAGCTTTTTTTGCAACATTGCAGAGACATTCTCACTTACATGTACCACCTCCTTCTCCCGAATCCGTTTCCTTGTTGTACAAATCTTCCTCAAAAACTTAGCGTACTTCGGAATATGCTTTATTGCATCTAGGAGCGGGATATTGACATGCACCTTCCTAAACGTCTCCAGGATGTCTTTTTCATCCTCCTCTATCTTAGATTGCATAAACCTGCTAGGAAAGGGCACATTCAAAGGAAAAGCATTAGTAGGAACTGAACTTGACACGTTTTTACCTTTATTGGGTGAATCGGATGGTTTAGGATCACATGAGGCTTGCGGCAAAGGTGTTTCCACCTTGGCCGTGAGTGAGCTTTGTTCCTCCTCCTCAATTCTCAACTCGTCCTCCTCGTTGGAATGTGATTTGGATGGTTTGATGTCAGATCCGACTTGCTTTCCACTTCGCAATTGCATAGCTTTTGCTGATTCGAATCCACCTTTCGGATTGACCACCGTTGAGCTAGGCAACCTTCCTTGCTCACGAAATTGCCCTATGAACTCGGCAATTTGTCCCACTTGCTTCTCCAAGTTGTCCACCCTCTTGTCTTGGATTTGCCTCTCTTTGTTTTGAGTTTGGACTTCCTGCGTCAAAGTAGTAAGTAATTGAAAAATCTTATCATTATCACTTGAATTACCTACATTGCTTTGGGCAGGTTGTGCTTGGGCTTGTGGTGGTGCCAACGGCTTTTGATAGAAACCCGGGGGTTGTTGCCTATATCCGCTTTGTTGTTGACCTTGTTGGGGGTCTCGCCATTTGAAGTTCGGATGATCACGCCAACCGGGATTGTAAGTATTAGAAAACGGATCACCACGTGTTTGGTATTGGTTGCCATATCCCACGGCATTGAGTGTCTCCCACCCTCCATTCTCGATCAGTTGTGGGCACTTGTCCGTAGGGTGTCCTTGCATGGAGCATACGCCACAAGAAGCTACGGTTTTGACTTTTGGACCTTCCACCACCTGAGAAAGCAACGTAGTAAGGTTAGCCATTTGATTTTGAAGTTCGGTTATTGATAGGAGCATATTTATGCGACTTAAATGGCTTGTTCTCGTACATTTACGTTATGTTTCTTTAGTTATTTTAGTACTTTAAGCTATTTTCGTGTGTTTGTAGGTCCAAAGGGCTAAAGGAGCAAAAAGATGCATTTTGGAGACTTTTGGAGCACTTTTGGGCTAAGGACGGATAGCTTATGCTTGAAGCCAAAGTGTTGGACGAAATTGAAGACCTAATTGGAGCCAAAGTGTTGGAACCTTGTTCTCTTTAGTTTTAGGACATTTAAACCTTTCCTAATCCCAATCATGCCATGCATAACACACATCCATTCTAACACATTGTCATTGCACATGCATTTCCTTCATTAGTTAACCCACATGCACTTATCACTTATCATCACCACATATCATATCACTTAATCACTTATCACTTATCATCACCACTTAACCACTTATCATATCATAACCACATATCATATCACTTATCACTTATCACTTAACATATCATCCACCTACTTCACCTACAACATCCACTTCACCTACAACATCCACCTACTTCACCTACAACATCCACCTACTTCACCTACAACATCCACTTCACCTACAACATCCACCTACTTCACCTACAACATCCACTTCACCTACAACATCCACCTACTTCACCTACAACATCCACCTACTTCACCTACAAATGACATAGCCATATGTTCCCTCCACTACTCCTATAAATACCCTTGCATTCATTCATTCATGAACATCTCATTTTCATACACAACACACCACAAACACTTCCATTCCCTCATTGCCGTGAGTCCCCCTTCCCTTATAATCCAAACACAAACCATCTTTCCATTTCCATCACTCTTCACTCCACTCTACCATTTCCATAATCCCCCAAACCTCACCTTAGACCTTGTGCTACAATAACGAGGAAGATAAGAGGGCCTAAACGTTCATACAATTCAAGTTTGAGTTGTTGGAATGTTTAGGTGTTTCTTTGATTTCAAAGTTTAAATTCAATTCTCTTTGTTTTGTACGTATGAGGAATGGAAGAGAAGAGTGCCTAAACGTTCATACAATTCAAGTTTGAGTTGTTGGAATGTTTAGGTGTTTCTTTAATTTCAAAGTTATGAGGAAATAAACCCCCCTTTAGCTAGGGGGTGATTCGAAACTATGTTTATACTTGCATTATGAATTGATTACTTTCGTTGGAATTTCATAAGTTGTGGATTCAATTCGTTTAACCGTTTGATTGATAACTTATTTATGTATGTTTATTGAGAGTGCACGCTTAATTTTCATGCATGAATATGACGCTAGAATATAAGTGAGTTTCACCTAATAGTTACGAACTTATATTCACAAGTAGTGGAGGTTGCTTATAAACAATCGCGTTAAACGAATTCTTGGCATAAGTTTCATGCGTATTCCATAGTAACGAATGCCTCGTCAACACTTATAATTTTCATTGAACTTAATGATCTTTGTTGAATGTCTCTATCATGCGTATTCCATAGTTAGGGACTTTGATTAAGAATAATTTGGTTGTAATGCGTATTCCATTCAATCCAATGAATCTAGGGAAATCTGAAAGTTAATTTAAGCGGACCTAATTAACTTAGAGTGTTGAGTTTCATAATTTATCGAAAGACCAACTGAGAATCAATCTTGTATGCAAGTGTAACATGTGTGGAGAAGAACCCCTTGGCTATTCCATCATCCATATTTTCATCTCATTCATATTTACGTTCTGCCTTTAATTACAATTTGTCCATTTAATTTAATCTCGTCAAATCAAACCCCCCCCCCCTTTACTTTCTTGTTCTTTAGTGCTTAGAATCTGTTTAATTTATGTTTTAAAGTATTTTTGAATTCTTTGAGTCTAGTATAGTGTTTTATATATTGTTTTTACGTTTTTAAGTCAGTTTCCAAGAGATTAACAATCCCTCCTAATCCCCGGTCCAGAACGATCCCTACTTATACTTATACTACAAATTGACAAAAAGAGGGTTTAATTTGTGTGCGTATAAATTATCGCATCAAATTTTGGCGCCGTTGCCGGGGATTAGCAAATTTGCTAATCTCTTGGATTGTTCGTTTCTGTTTTGTATTTTAGTTTTAGTTTTTGGATTGTTCGTTTGTGTATATATATTTTTTTTAGTTTTATTTTAGACGCAAGACATGGCACTTGATAGTATTTCTCTTTTGTCCCAGCTTATGGAAGAGTACCAAACGCAAAGAGTTGGTACATTTGATCATAATCAATCAAGGAACGACGTGTTTTCCAATACTTACAATTCCGATTGGAGTGATCATTCAAACTCTATATGGTGGGAACCTCAACATGTTCAAGAAAAAGGATATTGGCATTCATATGAGGAGTTCTATTCAAGACCTATGCACCCACCACAACCTCATATTCAATATGCCCAACCAAATTTAAGTTCGTCAATAGATTATAATCAAAAGCTTGATGAATTAATTTGTTTGGTGCAGGGCTTACAAAATCAAGACAATGAGGCTCAACAAGAAGGATATTGGCAGCCGTATGAGGAGTTCTATTCAACGCCTATGCAGCCACCACAACCTGCCCAAAGTAATGTAGGTAATTCAAATGATAATGATACGATTTTTCAATTACTTACTACTCTGGAAAAGCAAATTGGGCAGATAGCGGAGTTCGAAGGACAATTTTGCGACCAAGGCGAACTCCCTAGTTCAACCATTGCAAATCAGAAGGGAGAATTTGAAACCACCAATGCTATCATGTTGAGAAGTGACAAGGAGGTTGGAACGGACCCTCAACCATCAAAATCAAATCACAAGGAAGAGGAATACACCCAACCCACGGAAAGGGTGGAAACACCTTTACCGGAGGCACCTATTGCTCCTATGCCATCTAATACAGGTATGGTTGTTCCAAATTTCATTATTTTTAATCCCGTTCCAACAAGTATCCCTATTCCTTGCAGATTTATGACTTCCAAGGAAGAAGAAGGTGAGAAAGACATCTTGGAAGTCCTTCCAAAGGTGACAAGTAAGGAATGTCATGAATTCATCAAAGAGGACGTTCTTGAAACCAAAAAATCCAAAGAAGTTAAATTTGATGACATTGGACAAGTCATAACCATCATTTGCAATCTGGCCAAGTCCAATATCCCTGAAACTTTCAAAGGAGTGGTGTTTGTCATTGAGTTCTTGTCGGACAAAACAAGTAAGTTTTCTTTTCCAAATTCCATTAGATTTTATACTAACTTACTATTTTTTTTGAATCAGGCACCTACACTAGAATTCAAACCAATGCCGGTTCACTTCAAGTATTAGAAAAATCTTATGCCAAGAATTCGTTTAACGCGATTGTTTTGAAGTTCGTATGCCAAGACATGTGATAATGCTTATTTTTTTTGAATCAGGCACCTACACTAGAACTCCATTTGAAGTTCGGATGATCACGCCAACCGGGATTGTAAGTATTAGAAAACGGATCACCACGTGTTTGGTATTGGTTGCCATATCCCACGGCATTGAGTGTCTCCCACCCTCCATTCTCGATCAGTTGTGGGCACTTGTCCGTAGGGTGTCCTTGCATGGAGCATACGCCACAAGAAGCTACGGTTTTGACTTTTGGACCTTCCACCACCTGAGAAAGCAACGTAGTAAGGTTAGCCATTTGATTTTGAAGTTCGGTTATGGCACTTACCTCATTGACTTGATGTTGCCGTGGCATGCTCCTTTGTCCAACACCTTCGTATTGTTGAGCGTTCAACGCTCGATTACCAATCAACATCTTTGCAGCCGTAAGGGTCTTGTCCACCAATGCTCCTCCCGCGGAGGCATCTAGCATTTGACGTTCAATAGGTAGAAGTCCCTCGTAAAAGTATTGTAGAAGTAGTTCCTCCTTCATTTGATGCTGTGGACATGAAGCAACAAGAGATTTAAAACGTTCATAATAAGTAGGAAAGGATTCACCTTCATCTTGTTGAATTCCACTTATCCTTTTCCAAGGGATTAGCAAAGTTGCTAATCCCCGGCAACGGCGCCAAAATTTGATGCGAGAATTATACGCACACAAATTAAACCCTCTTTTTATCAATTGTAGTGAAGAATGTAAGTAGGGATCGTTCTGGACCGGGGATTAGGAGGGATTGTTAATCACTTGGATTTGACTCAAATACGTAAACACAAGTTTAAAACACTATACTAGACTCAAAGAATGCAAAACTAAACTTTAAAACACCAAAACAAAACACCACCAAAACACTCAAAACTGCCTTAAAAACACAATCTGGGCAGTTTTGAACACTAGACACAACTTTGGACGAAAATTGGTTTTAACTTGACCTAAGACACTTAAAAACACAAACTAAAGTGATTTCTAACTACTATGACTCAACAAGGTAAAGGGGGATTGGTTTTGGACGAAATTAAAAACAAAACAAACTTTTTAAATTAGAACAGATTGTAAAAACGAATTTGATGGAATTGAATGGATGGGAAGCTAGCTAAGGGGTTCATCTCCACACATGTTATACTTGCATATAAAACGATTGCCAATTGCTTTTCAATAACCCATGAATTCTCAACGCCCCAGATTAACCGTGAATTGCACTAATTAACCCTCAGATTTTCCTAACGTTATTGAATTGGATGATTGCATACGACAACCCAAAGCATTCCCCACAAGTTCCCTACATGAATTGCATAATAGAGATACAAGCAAGAATCATTAAGTTCTTTGAAAACCATAAGCATTGACGAAACACTCGTTACTATGAATTGCATGAAACTTATGCCAAGAATTTACTTAACGCAATTGAGATCATCAACTTTTACTACTTGTGAATATAATTCCATAACGATTAGGTGAAATTTCCTTATATCCTAGCATCCAATTTATGCATGATAATTAAGCGTGCACTCTCAACCAACACACACAAATCAATGTAATTCACATAGATAATTGAATTCACAACTTATGAAACGCAATTAGAAGTAATCAAATCATATCGCAAGCATAAACATGTATTTCGAATCCCCCCCTAGCCAAGGGGGGGGTTTAGTTCCTCATACGCACAAAACAAAGAGAATTGAAATTAAACATTGAAATCCAAGGAAAAGAAACACCTAGAAATTCCAGCGACGCGAACTCGAATTGCATGAACTTCCGAGCTTCCTTCTCCTCCTCCTTGGTGCGGCAAAGGTCTAGGGACAGGTTTAGGGCCTTAGGTGTATGGATGCATGGTCATGGAGGGATGTAGTAGTGTTTAGGGGAAGGGGATGGTGCGGCAAAGCTTAAAACTAAGGAGAAAGGTGTTTGGTGGCTGCGGCAAGGGTGTGGAGAGGGTTGGACGAATTTCTGGAATGAATGAATGTGTATGAGAGGTGGTCCTCTGATCTAGGGGTTAACATGAGTATATATAGGCACTTAAAACCCTAGTGTAATCAGATATGGACTTGAATAACCCAAATCCACAAGGAAATAGGCTTAGAAATCAGAAATAAAAAGGGATAATGCTTCCTAGGTGCGGCAGGTAAGGAGATGAGGTGATAAGGCTTCTAGAATGCCTTGCAAGGCAAGGGAAATCAGCTTTCTAGAAGGGATAGGTGCGGCACTAAAGGATAGGGCAGATTAGGGCTTCTAGAAACCCTCTAATGCAAGGAAAACTCACGGCAAGGATGGATAAGGTTTCTAGAACAAGGATAAGGTATCCTAAATGGATAAGGTGCCCTAAATGGATAAGGACTCCTCATTGCACTTGGAAACTTTGCCTATTAGGATTAGGAAAGCTTGTCTTTGTCATTCCTTCTTCATCTTGGACTCCTTTTCCTTCTTGGACTTGGAAAACTTCTTTGTTGCTGTAACTTGAGGCCATTGGGATTTAACTTTCCTACTTCAAGTAGGAAACCTTGTTTGAGTAGGAAACTTTGTTCTTCTAGGAATCCTAATTCAACTAGGAAACCCATTTTAACTAGGAATCCTAATTCAACTAGGAAACCATCTTCCATTAAGGACTTTCCTACTTCAACTAGGAAACCTTGCTCAAGTAGGAATCATCATCTTCAAGTCTTCAATTTCGTCCATCCTCTTGGCTCCAAGCATATGATATCCATTCCAAGCTCTAATTTGCTCCAAAATGCATCCTTTTGCATACTTTGCCCTTAAATCCTGAAAATACATAAAACTAGCTTAAAAGACTACTTTACTAAGGAAAAACACTATAAATGCACAAAAACAAGCTAAACTAAGGTGCATAAATATGCTCCTATCACTATTTCAGTTTCTAGAAGCCTTATCCATTTGAATGCCGCATGAACACCATTCCTTGTAGGTTTAGGAATTGCAATCCTTCTCCTACACTTATATCATATGTTCTTGTCCCTTTAGGTTTAGGAATCTGCCCTAAACCATGCCTTCTAGAAACCTTATCTCATCCCTATAAAATGCCGCACCAAACCCTCTAGAAATCCCTAAATCCTAGCCGCACTACCTATTCCATTTCCCATTTGGTTTCTGCCTTGAATTAACCCTTTTTCAATGGGATTGTGCAATCCTTCTCCTTCACTAAGTGTGCCTAATTAGCCTATATAAACAGCCCTATGCCGCACCATTCATTCATCCACTCACTCATTCATTCATTCATACTTTCATCCATAAAACACCACAATCCATTCTACACCACCCTAGTGCCGCAAGCAAGGAAGCAAGGAGAGGAGGACTTGTGCAATCTGCCATCCAAGGAGGGTTCTGATGCGAAATATATAAGCACATGAATTAAAACCCTCTTTTGACAATTGTAGTAGATGTATAAGTAGGGATCGTTCTAAACCGGGGATTAGGAGGGATTGCTAAATCACTTGAAAACTGACTCAAAAACGTAAAACAAAGGTTAAAACACTAAACTAGGCTCAAAGAATGCAAAACTAAACACTAAAACACTAAAACAAACCAAAAGACTCAAAACAGCAACAAAACAAAACTGCCTTAAAAACACAATCTGGGCAGTTTTGAACACCTAACACTAATTTGGACGAATTTGGGTTATAACTTGAATCAAAACACTTAGAAACACAAACTAAGACACTTTCTAACTAAATTGAAACACTAAAGTAAAGGGGGATTTAGTTTTGACGAAATTAAAACAAAGAAAACAGATTGTAATGAAAACAGATTGTAAAAAACGAATTTGATGAAAATATGGATGGAATGCTAGCTAGAAAGTTCTTCTCCACACATGTCACACTTGCATACAAGATGATTTTCAGTTGGTCTTTCGATGAATCACGAAACTCAACACCCCGGGTTAAGTAGGTTCGCTTAAATTAACCTTCAAGTTCTCCTTAAGTTAATGAATTGGATGGGACAGCGCATACAACAATTCAAAACATTCTCCAAAAGTCCTTTACGTGAAAAGCACAATAAAGATACAATCAAAGATCATTAAGCAACATGAAAACTATAAGTGTTGACGAGGCATTCGTTACTATGATGAGCATGAAACTAGTGCCAAGAATTCATTTAACACAATCGTTTATAAGCGACCTCCACTACTTGTATTCATAAGTTTGTAACTATTAGGTGAAACTCACTTATATTCTAGCATCATATTCATGCATGAAAACTAAGCGTGCACTCTCAATAAACATACACGAATAAGTTATCAATCAAGCAGTTAAGCAAATTGAATCCACAACTCATGAAATTCCAACTGAAGGTAATCAATTTATATTGCAAGCATATACATGGTTTTGAATCACCCCCTAGCTAACTAGGGGTTTAGCCTCTCATGTTCACAGAAAGAGAAACAAAATTGAAATTAAACATAGAGAACAAAAGATTGATTACACCTAGAACGCCCAACGATTCCACTTTGAATTTCTGCACGTTCAAGCTCCTCTTTCTTCTTCTCCTTGCTGCGGCACAGAGGTCTTAGGGTGATTTTGGATGTGATTTAGGTTTTTGGAAGGGATTTAGGATGGTAAAGGGTTGCGGCAGAGAGGTGGAAGGAAGATGGTGGCTGTGATGCGAAAATAATTAAGCACACAAATTAACCCTCTTGTTGTCAAATTGTAGTAAGGATGCAAGTAGGGATCGTTCTGGACCGGGGATTAGGAGGGCTAGCTAAAACCTCTAAACTGACTCAAAAACATAAAAACAAAGTTAAAAACGTTCACAAAGACTCAAAGGACTCAAAACAGGTTCAAAAGACTCAAAACTGCCTAAAAACACTAAATAGGCAGTTTCTGACCTTAAACACAATTTTGGACGAATTTAAGATTATAGGTTGATTCAAAACACTTTAGAACATAAACTAAACAGATTCTAAACACTAAAGAACAAGAAAGTAAAGGGGGGGTTTTGATTTGACGAAAATTGAAATAACAAAACAAGTTTTAAAACTAAGCAGATTGTAAAACGAATTTTGAAAACAAGATGATGGATGGATTAGTTAGAGGTCCATTCTCCACACATGACACATTTATATATGAATCGATTCTCCAATTGCTTTTCACTAACTATGATGCTCAACACCCCAAGTTAACCGTGATGCACTAATTAACCCTCAAATTTTCCTTATGTTATTGAATTGGATGATGCATGCGACAATTCAAATCATTCTCCAACGGTTCTCAACATGAATGCATAGAAGAGATACAATGAGAGATCATTATGCTCTATGAAAATTATAAGTGCTGACGAGGCAATTGTAACTATGAATGCATGATACTCTTGCCAAGAATTCAATTAACACGGTTGTGACTAGCAACCTTCACTACTCATGTTTATAAACTTGTGACGATTAGGTGAAACTTGTTTATAAACTAGCATCAAGTTCATGCATGAAAACTAAGTATGCATCCTTAATCAACATACAAAAACAAGTTTTTAATAAACAGATAATTGAATTGCAATCACAACTTAGCAAATCACAATTGGAAGAAATCGAATCATATTTCAAACATGTTCATGGCTTCAAACTTTCCCCTAACTAATTAGGGGTTTAGCCACTCATGATTACAGCAAACTCAGAGATTAATAACAAAATAAACATTGAAAACAAGAACGAAGTACACCTAAAACGCTCCAATCTGCAAGCATGAACCGTTTTAAGCTTCCTTCCTCTCCTAGTTGCTGCGGCACAAGGGTTTTGGTGAGTTTTGGGGGTTATGGATGATGTAGAATGATGTGTTTAGGATAGGGATGGATGTAGGGGACGGCAAGGGTTGTTTCTGGGCAGAAAGTATGAAGAATGGTGAAGTATGGATGTGTTAGAGGGAGGGGATGAATTTCTGGCGTGAATGGTGAATGAATGAATCTTTTGTGGCTGCAACAAGGAGGTTTATTAATAGGATTTCAGGAAATAAAACCCTAGGTTATTTAGGTAATCAGAAATTAAGTCAAAAGCTCTAGGAATAGGAAACAATCCTCCCCCTTGCACGGCAAGGAAGAGGAATGGTCCAAGGAAGTGCACGGCAAGGTTTTCTCAGAAATAGGTAAGTGTTTAATTCCCTAAATCAATTCTAAGAATCAGGAATTAAGTTAAATCCCTTTAGAATAGGTAATTGAAATCGGGAAAAAGGCTAAGTCTTGCGGCACAAGGGAGGAAAAGAAAGGGAAAATGCAAAACTTGCAGATTTTGGGAGAAAAGGAATGTATAGGTTCGGCTAAGGCTTTTAGGAAAGGGATTGTGACATAATCTTGCAGATTTTGGGAGAGAAGAGGAAGGTAAGGTGCGGCACATGTCTAGGGCTTCAAGAACATGTGATTTAGGCAACCACATTATTTGGAAACTTGCATAATTGGAAACCTTTCAAGAATAGAAACTCCCCATAATGGAAACTGGTTTCCATTTCTTGATTCCACCTTCTTCCTTCGATTCTAGGCTCACTTGAACTTCAATTTCGTCCAACACCTTGGCTCCAAACATAAGCTATCCAATCTTAGCCCAAGAGTGCTCCAAAAGGCTCCAAAATGCACTTCTTTGCTCCTTTAGCCCTTAGAACCTGAAAACATACGAAAATGGCTTAAAAGACTTAAAGAACTAAGAAATAACAACGTAAATGCACAAGAACAAGCCAACTAAGTCGCCTAAATATGCTCCTATCAAATTCCCCCACACTTAGCTTTTGCTAGTCCTCGAGCAAAACAAAACAACAAAAGAACACGAAACTAAACAAAACGAACAGAACACAACCTAAACCTTCCAACATTTGCCTCAGGGATTTCCAATGCACATGACATGTTAAAATTCATTATCCCCACAGATTTTGGTCCTCTTTACACTTAAATACATACTTAATCATAGTCACCACATACTAGTTCACAATTAAGCATTTAAAACCATGTTTTGAATGTAGTAACATGCCTTAGAGAATTTACTCAATTCCTTACAAGATATGCACTCAATTTTCTCTCAGATTTTCTAACTACACATGAAAACGAACACTCACATATATGTATCACAAGAAGACAATTTCTGGAGTTAATAAGCATGTTTAGATATGATCTCATGAATGGAACGCTACTACTTAGATGCGAGAACCAGTGACACCATATGCTCATACCAAGTTCAAACTCCACAAATTGAAACACATAACACTCAAGATTGAAGTCACGGGTTGTAATGGGGCTTGGGGTGTTTAGCTAACAAAGAAGTGATCTGGAAAACAAAGGTTCTTAAAGAAATAGTGAGCAAAGCATTTAAATCAACTTAGAATTCACTTTCGAATGCAAACTCAACTTTCGAACAAAAGGGAAGAATGTAGACAATTTAGGGCCAGATTTGGTGTTTTGGACCCTTTCTTCAACATTCAACACTTAATCACTCATTCTTTCATCTTTTCAAGCTCTTTTTCCTTTCTTTCTTTCTTTTCTTTTCTGTTTTTCTTTTTCATACGTTTTTCACAACTTTTTCTTTTCTTTTGAATCTCAAAACATACATATAACTTTAAGAACAAACATTCCCTCCCCCACACTCATTTGTAACTCAAAAGGAATTCATTTAAGTCATGCTCACTATCTTTTAAGAACAAGGGTGTGGACTGTCCTAAACTAGGCTAGGTGAGGATAATGTGGGTTAACAAAGAATAAAGGCTAAACAAGGCTCAACGGGGTTAACTTAAACATAAAATGAGGTAGGATACACGGCAATTTGGCTTTGGTGGTGGTCACTACACAACTTTTTCTTGAATATGTGTTATGCAAATCAATAACATGCTTTGAATGAAATGGGCATGAGTTCTAGCATTTGGAACTAAATGATGAAACGCCTTCTAAGTAGTAACCAAGCAAAGAATAATGAGATCATGCAACGACTTTAGAAAACAATAATGCACAGATTTTAACTCTCCAAATAACGTTTAGGCTCAAGTCTCACAAGGTTGTAGCGTTTGTTTGAGTTCCTTCCTTCAAGCATGTTACAAAAACGAATTTTTCTTTTATGATTGCATGTGAAGTCATACATTATAACCATAACCAAGCATATACCAAGAGTAAATCAAACTTTTCTCTATGTTTATAACTCTTTTTAATAGCCATGCAATTACAAACCAAATCCTCATCATTGTGTTGGAAGGTACCCTAAGACACAAACACACAAAAACGACTCAAAACAATCTTTTTAGGCTTTTCAAAACATGTTTTGCAAATTTTTATGTGATTTTCGGAGTTATAAAACAAAACACACTAAAACACTCTAAAACAGCTTAAAAACACTTTAAAACAGCAAGGAACAACACTTGAAGTTATAGGTGATAAAATCCCACGAATTTGCATCAAATATACTTAGTTACCCCCCCACACTTAAATCAAACATTGTCCTCAATGTTTTAAACATAAATTCACACAAAACACAAGTAAACACACAAACAGCAACTAAACAACAAATCATGGCAGATTAGAAACAACAACAAAGAGAAGGGTTTGAGGAACGCAAATCTGGAATTTGGGGGATTCCTAGGGCTTCCTTTGTTGAATGGATGGGTTGCCTCCCACATAGCGCTTGCTTTAACGTCGTACAGCCGGACGAACACCTCCATCAAGCATCAGGGGAAGCCACGGCATGGAGGGGTGTTTCCTCCACGACATGCTCCTCAAATAGAGTGTAGTAAGGCTTCAATCTATGCCCATTTACCTTGAACTCGTGGCCACTTTTTAAGCTTTGGACTTGGACTGCTCCATGAGGAAAAACATTAGTAACAACAAGAGGTCCAATCCATTTGGAACGTAACTTACCGGGGAATAACCGAAGTCTTGAATCAAAAAGCAACACTTGCTGCCCCTTGGAGAACGTTTTGGTACGAAGCATCTTATCATGATAAGCCTTCGTCTTGTCTTTGTAGATGCGAGCATTCTCGTAAGCCTCGTTCCTAATCTCCTCAAGTTCATTTAATTGGAGCTTCCTATGAACTCCAGCAGCGTCTAAGTCCATATTGAAGGTTTTCACAGCCCAATGCGCCTTGTGCTCCAACTCAACGGGCAAATGACATGGCTTACCATAGATAAGCCGAAAAGGTGACATGCCAAGGGGAGTTTTGTTAGCCGTACGATAAGCCCACAATCCATCGTCCAAGCGCAAACTCCAGTCTCTTCTTGAAGGTCCCACGATTTTCTCTAGGACTTGTTTGATCTCCCTATTTGAAACCTCCGCTTGCCCATTAGTTTGAGGGTGATAAGGTGTTGAAACCTTATGCGTAACGTTGTACTTCTTGAGCAATGCTTCAATGGTGCGGTTACAAAAGTGAGAACCCCCATCACTGATTAGCACTCGGGGCATCCCAAACCTAGCAAAAATATTAGATTTCACAAAATCTGCAACAACCTTAGAATCGTTAGTACGGGTGGCTTTGGCTTCCACCCATTTGGAAACATAATCGACAGCTAGCAAGATGTAAGTGAAACCAAAAGATGGAGAAAAGGGGCCCATGAAATCAATACCCCAAACATCAAAAATTTCCACAAATGAAAGAGATTGCTGCGGCATTTGGTCCTTAGACCCTATGTTACCTGTTCTTTGACACTTATCACAAGCTAAACAAAAGGTTCTTGCATCTTTAAACAAAGTAGGCCAATAAAAACCACATTCAAGAACTTTTAAAGCTATCCTTTGGGTGCCAAAATGACCCCCACTAGCATATGTGTGACAAAAACTTAAAATCGAATGAAAATCTGATTCATGCACACATCTCCTTATAATCTGATCTGGGCAATGTTTCCACAAGTATGGGTCATCCCAAATATAAAATCTAGCATCCTTTTTAAGTTTATCACGTTGGAATTTGTTTAGGGTGCTAGGAACTTGTCTAGAGACCAAATAATTGACCAAATCGGCATACCAAGGGATACTTACCTGAATGGACAGAAGTTGCTCATCGGGAAACGTCTCTAAAATGGGAATGGGCTCTTCCTCACGCACCATTCTACTTAGGTGGTCAGCCACCACGTTTTCACACCCTTTCTTGTCTCGAATTTCAAGATCGAACTCTTGAAGTAGGAGCATCCATCGAATGAGTCTTGGCTTGGCATCCTTTTTCGTGAAAAGATACCTCAAGGCTGCATGGTCAGTGAAAACAATGACTTTAGTACCAAGAAGATATGATCTAAACTTATCTAATGCAAATACAATAGCCAAGAGTTCTTTTTCGGTTGTAGAATAATTTAGTTGTGCATCATTCAACGTCCGCGAGGCATAGTAGATGACATGCGGCCTCTTGTCTTTTCTTTGCCCTAAAACAGCCCCTAGAGCATAATCAGAGGCGTCACACATCAACTCAAAAGGGAGACTCCAATCCGGGGGAGCAATGATTGGTGCCGTGGTCAACAACTCCTTGAGTTGATTGAATGAAGCCGTGCACTCCTTGGTGAATTCAAACGCCACTTCTTTTTGTAGGAGACGGCAAAGAGGTTGGGCAACTTTTGAGAAGTCTTTGATAAACCTACGATAGAATCTTGCATGGCCAAGAAAAGAACGAACCTCTCTAACCGAAGTTGGAGAGGGTAAGTGACGTACAAGATCTATTTTGGATTTGTCTACTTCAATGCCGTTTTCAGAGATGATATGACCTAAAACTATGCCTTGTTTAACCATGAAATGACACTTTTTCCAATTAAGAACAAGGTTAGTTTCAACACAACGTTTTAGAATCAAACTAAGATTATGCAAGCAACCATCAAAAGAATCACCAAAGACGCTAAAATCATCCATAAAAACTTCAATGATTTTCTCAACATAATCAGAAAATATGCTCATCATGCATCTTTGAAATGTGGCAGGTGCATTACATAAACCAAAAGGCATGCGACGATATGCAAATGTACCAAAAGGGCATGTGAAAGTGGTTTTTTCTTAGTCCTCGGGTGCTATGACAATTTGATTATAACCAGAGTAACCATCAAGAAAACAATAAAAAGCATGACCCGCTAACCTTTCAAGCATTTGGTCAATGAACGACAATGGGAAGTGGTCCTTCCTTGTGGTGGCATTTAGCTTCCTATAATCGATGCACACCCTCCAACCAGTTTGAATGCGCATAGGAACAAGCTCATTCTCGGCATTTTCCACAACCGTCACACCGGATTTCTTAGGCACACATTGGATAGGTGAAACCCACTTACTATCCGAGATTGGATAGATGACTCCACAATCTAGAAGTTTGATTATCTCCTTTTTCACAACTTCCATCATCGGAGGGTTAAGACGGCGTTGAGCCTCTCTAGTTGGTTTGGCCCCCTCCTCAAGAAATATGTGATGCATGCACGTTGTAGGACTTATACCTTTGATATCGGCCAATGTCCATCCTAGGGCAGATTTGTATTCTTTCAAAACGTGGACTAGTTTCTCCTCTTCCTGGGCCGTGAGGGATGAGGAGATGATGGCAGGTAGGGTCTCATTTTCTCCCAAGAAAATGTACTTCAAATGGCTTGGTAATGGTTTTAGTTCGAGGACGGGTGCCTGAATGATGGACGGAAGCAACTTGTTAGTCGAAATAGGAATTGACTCACGATTAGGAAACTTACCATCATGCGTAGGCAACAACTCAAGGGCAGCAACCATCTCCCTAACTTCCTCACTAGGAGGCACGGCATAGGGTGCTTTAGGTGTGCCATGGGTTAGCCTAGGTGTTAAGTCCTCGTTGTTGTGTTCCATGTCTCTTGTAAGGGCTTTTTCAAGCGCATCGTCATTCAAATCGTCAAGATATCCCTGCGCCAAAGAATCAATTATATCAATAGAGAAACATGAATGGTCCTCACTAGGGTACTTAATAGAATCAGAAAGATTGAAATTAATAACTTCCCCATCAAATTCCATGGACAAAGTTCCGTTAAACACGTCAATCTTGGTCCGGGCCGTTTTCATGAATGGCCTTCCAAGGAGGATGGGTAATGAAGTGGCATGATCCGATTCATCCATGTCAAGAACATAGAAATCCGTCGGGAAGATTAAATGATTAACCTGCACTAAAACATCTTCCAAAACTCCCTTTGGATAGGCGTTAGATCTATCGGCCAATTGTATGATTACACCATCATTTTTTAATGCTCCTAAATTCATAGATGCATAAATTGAATATGGCATAACATTTATAGAGGCACCTAAGTCTAGCATGGCAGATTCAAAGCGAGTATTACCAATGACACAAGGAATTGTAAAACTACCTGGATCTTTGCATTTTGGGGGTAGTTTTCGTTGCAAGATGGCGGAGACATTTTCACTTACCTTGACAACCTCCTTGGTCGAAATCCTCTTCCTAGTGGTGCACAACTCCTTCAAAAACTTGGCATAGCGTGGAACTTGCTTGATTGCATCCAAAAGGGGTATGTTAACTTGGACTTTCCTAAAGGTCTCAAGAATGTCTTTTTCAGCTTCCTCCTTCTTCGTTTGCATGAACCTACTAGGAAAAGGAACATTCGAAGGAAAAACATTAGTAGGAATTGAACTTAACACGTTTTTACCTTTATTGGACAGACTGGGTGATTTAGGGCCACTAGAAGCTTGCGGCAAAGGGGGATCCTCCTTTGCCGTGGGTTTGGTTGTTTCCCCTTCTTCAAAATGCAATGTTTCATCCTCTTTGTGACCTGTTTTTGATGAAGAACCTGCCCCAACTTCTTTTCCGCTTCTCAACACTATGGCCTTGGCAGATTCGAATCCACCTTTCGGATTCACTTGCGTTGAACTTGGTAACTTACCTTGTTCTCTACTAAATTGCCCCATGAATTCAGCCATTTGTCCCACTTGTCTCTTCAAATCCGTCACTTCTCGAGCTTGATTTTGTACCTCATTGGCGTAATTTTGCATGTCCTTGGCTTGTTTTTCTTGCCCCTGCGCCAATGTAGTTAGTAATTGAATAACTTGAGAATTATCAAAAGACGAACCTGAGTTGTTTTGGGACGATGGTGGTTGGTTAGATTGGTATGGCCGTGGGAACCCAGGGGGGTTTTGTTGAAATCCCCTTTGTGGTGCAGATTGTTGGGGCTCTCTCCACTTGAAATTAGGGTGATCTCTCCATCCGGGGTTGTAGGTGTTGGAGTATGGATCATGTTTGGGTTGGTTTGGGCCTTGGAAACCAATGGCATTGGCAGATTCCCATCCTCCATTCTCTATCAACTGAGGGCATGTCTCGGATGGATGCCCTTGCATTGAACACACGCCACACACTTGGTTTTCTTGTGGTTTTGACCCCTTGACAACCTGAGACACAAGAGAAGTAAGATTAGCCAATTGTGATTGAATATTAGAAATTGCACTTACCTCATTCACACTTTGTTGCCGTGGCCCCTCTCTTTGTCTAACACCCTCATATTGTTGAGCGTTGTGTGCTCGGTTGGCAATTAGAGCTTTGGCATCCAACAGAGTCTTGTCCACTAATGCACCACCCGCCGAAGCATCTAGCATTTGACGTTCCATGGGAAGGAGTCCCTCGTAGAAATATTGAATGAGCAGCTCCTCCTTCATTTGGTGTTGTGGACATGAAGCAACAAGTGATTTAAAACGTTCATAATAAGATGGAAACGACTCACCTTGATTTTGTTGGATGCCACTAATTCGTTTCCTTAAGAGAATGATCTTGGCAGTGGGAAAGAATTTCTCTAAGAATGCACGGTTCATACTTTCCCAAGAATTGACAGTTCCAGGAGACAATTCAAACAACCAATCTTTGGCCTTGTCCATAAGTGAGAATGGAAAGGCCTTCATCTTCAAAATACTCCCATCCATGTTGATGGGTGTCATACTTGAGCAAACTACTTCAAATTCCTTAAGATGTTTGTTAGGATCTTCCATGGACAGCCCATGGAATTTAGGAATATGATGTAATAAACTAGACTTAAGTTCAAATTCGTCCGTCTTACCTTGAGCTTCCGTGGGGTATTGTATGCATAAAGGAACGGCATTGCCCATACCTGAGGCAGAGAGCTCTTTGATGGTTCGATTGTCCATGGCCATGGTTTGTACTTCCTCCACAAACTGTGTCGTGGACTCTCCTTCCTCACCTAATTCGTCAAACTTGGATGTAGAGCTAGAAGACGATGGATTAGGGTTTTGTTGATGCTTTTTCTTCCTTAAGGTCCGCTAAAAATCATCGTCAAAGTCAAGGATATGCTCACTAACAGGTTTTGAACTCCTAGTCATAAACTAGGACCCTAGAAACAAAAACAAAAACAAGGTCAGTAACTAAAACGAAAATATAAGAAAAAGAAATAAAAGAAATAACGAGGGATTAGCAAAGTTGCTAATCCCCGGCAACGGCGCCAAAATTTGATGCGAAAATAATTAAGCACACAAATTAACCCTCTTGTTGTCAAATTGTAGTAAGGATGCAAGTAGGGATCGTTCTGGACCGGGGATTAGGAGGGCTTGCTAAAACCTCTAAACTGACTCAAAAACATAAAAACAAAGTTAAAAACGTTCACAAAGACTCAAAGGACTCAAAACAGGTTCAAAAGACTCAAAACTGCCTAAAAACACTCAATAGGCAGTTTCTGACCTTAAACACAATTTTGGACGAATTTAAGATTATAGGTTGATTCAAAACACTTTAGAACATAAACTGAACAGATTCTAAACACTAAAGAACAAGAAAGTAAAGGGGGTTTTGATTTGACGAAAATTGAAATAACAAAACAAGTTTTAAAACTAAGCAGATTGTAAAACGAATTTTGAAAACAAGATGATGGATGGATTAGTTAGAGGTCCATTCTCCACACATGACACATTTATATATGAATCGATTCTCCAATTGCTTTTCACTAACTATGATGCTCAACACCCCAAGTTAACCGTGATGCACTAATTAACCCTCAAATTTTCCTTACGTTATTGAATTGGATGATGCATGCGACAATTCAAATCATTCTCCAACAGTTCTCAACATGAATGCATAGAAGAGATACAATGAGAGATCATTATGCTCTATGAAAATTATAAGTGTTGACGAGGCAATTGTAACTATGAATGCATGATACTCTTGCCAAGAATTCAATTAACACGGTTGTGACTAGCAACCTTCACTACTCATGTTTATAAACTTGTGACGATTAGGTGAAACTTGTTTATAAACTAGCATCAAGTTCATGCATGAAAACTAAGTATGCATCCTTAATCAACATACAAAAACAAGTTTTTAATAAACAGATAATTGAATTGCAATCACAACTTAGCAAATCACAATTGGAAGAAATCGAATCATACTTCAAACATGTTCATGGCTTCAAACTTTCCCCTAACTAATTAGGGGTTTAGCCACTCATGATTACAGCAAACTCAGAGATTAATAACAAAATAAACATTGAAAACAAGAACGAAGTACACCTAAAACACTCCAATCTGCAAGCATGAACCGTTTTAAGCTTCCTTCCTCTCCTAGTTGCTGCGGCACAAGGGTTTTGGTGAGTTTTGGGGGTTATGGATGATGTAGAATGATGTGTTTAGGATAGGGATGGATGTAGGGGACGGCAGGGGTTGTTTCTGGGCAGAAAGTATGAAGAATGGTGAAGTATGGATGTGTTAGAGGGAGGGGATGAATTTCTGGCGTGAATGGTGAATGAATGAATCTTTTGTGGCTGCAACAAGGAGGTTTATTAATAGGATTTCAGGAAATAAAACCCTAGGTTATTTAGGTAATCAGAAATTAAGTCAAAAGCTCTAGGAATAGGAAAGAATCCTCCCCCTTGCACGGCAAGGAAGAGGAATGGTCCAAGGAAGTGCACGGCAAGGTTTTCTCAGAAATAGGTAAGTGTTTAATTCCCTAAATCAATTCTAAGAATCAGGAATTAAGTTAAATCCCTTTAGAATAGGTAATTGAAATCAGGAATTAAGGGAAAAAGGCTAAGTCTTGCGGCACAAGGGAGGAAAAGAAAGGGAAAGTGCAAAACTTGCAGATTTTGGGAGAAAAGGAATGTATAGGTTCGGCTAAGGCTTTTAGGAAAGGGATTGTGACATAATCTTGCAGATTTTGGGAGAGAAGAGGAAGGAAAGGTGCGGCACATGTCTAGGGCTTCTAGAACATGTGATTTAGGCAACCACATTATTTGGAAACTTGCATAATTGGAAACCTTTCAAGAATAGAAAATCCCCATAATGGAAACTGGTTTCCATTTCTTGATTCCACCTTCTTCCTTCGATTCTAGGCTCACTTGAACTTCAATTTCGTCCAACACTGATGCGAGATTTATACGCACACAAATTAAACCCTCTTTTTGACAATTGTAGTATAGATATAAGTAGGGATCGTTCTTAACCGGGGATTAGGAGGGATTGCAAAATCACTTGGAAACTGACTCAAAAACGTAAAATAAAGTTTAAAACACTAAACTAGACTCAAAGAATACGAAACTAAACACTTAAAACATTAAAACAAACTAAAAGACTCAAACATCACCCAAAACACTCAAAACTGCCTTAAAATCACTTTCTGGGCAGTTTTGAGCACTTTGGTGAATTTGGACGAATTTATGTAACAAATTGAATCACAACACTTATAAACACAAACTAAAACACTTTCTAACTAAATTGGACATTAAAGTAAAGGGGGAATTAGGTTTTGACGAAATTAAATAAAATGAACAGATTGTACGTAAAAACAGAAAGTAAAGATGAATGTGATGGAATTGAATGGATGGGAACCTAGCTAAGGGGTTCATCTCCACACATGTTATACTTGCATAATAAAACGATTTCCAATTGCATTTCAATAAACCATGATGCTCAACACCCCAAGTTAACCGTGATGCACTAATTAACCTTCAAATCTTCCTAACGTTATTGAATTGGATGATGCATGCGACAATTCAAAACATTCCCCACAAGTCCTCAACATGAATGCATAGAAGAGGTACAAGCAAGAATCATTACGCTCTATGAAAATTCTAAGTGTTGACGAGGCATTCGTTACTATGGATTGCATGAAACTTATGCCAAGAATTCGTTTAACGCGATTGTTTATAAGCAACCTCCACTACTTGTGAATATAAGTTCGTAACTATTAGGTGAAACTCACTTATATTCTAGCGTCATATTCATGCATGAAAATTAAGCGTGCACTCTCAATAAACATACATAAATAAGTTATCAATCAAACGGTTAAACAAATTGAAATCACAACTTATGAAACGCAATTAGAAGTAATCAAATCAAAATGCAAGCATAAACATATATTTCGAATCACCCCCCTAACCAAGGGGGGTTTATTTCCTCATAACTTTGAAATCAAAGAAACACCTAAACATTCCAACAACTCAAACTTGAATTGTATGAACGTTTAGGCACTCTTCTCTTCCATTCCTCATACGTACAAAACAAAGAGAATTGAATTTAAACATTGAAATCAAAGAAACACCTAAACATTCCAACAACTCAAACTTGAATTGTATGAACGTTTAGGCACTCTTCTCTTCCTCGTTGTTGTAGCACAAGGTCTAAGGATAGTTTGATGGTGTGAATGGTTTGGGGAGTGGTGTTTGGATTAATAGGGAAAAACTCACGGCAATGGGGGAGGTGTTTGTGGTATGTACAATGGATGAATTTCTGAAATGGAAGTGTGTTGTGACTGAAATGTGTATGAATGAGTGTACCTGAATTGTGGCTGAAATGCATGCTTATTTATAGGTAAATAAGAGGGAACATGACAGCTAGGAGGTGGGTGGAAATCTGAAATGGTGATGGGAGATGCATGTGGCTGATTTATGCATGTGATTAAAGGTTGGGAGTGCATGTGCTTTGACAGAAATGAAAGGGATAATGCACGATTTTGAGAGGATTTCTGGAATGTTGAATGTGCATGTGAATTAAAGCTAGAGTGATGATGATGAATGCATGTGGAATGGCTGAAATGCAAGGAGAATGTGCAGGTTGTGTATGTGAATGATTAGGGTGAATGTGCATGTGCTTTGACAGCTAGGATGAATTAATTAAAGGGAGTGCATGTGGCTTGGCTGGAATGAATGGAATGCAATCTGAAATGGGAGATGGAATGGGATGCACGGCAATGATGGTGTTTGTTTGAATGATTGCAGATTGTGTGGGTGAGTGATTAGGTTGGAAATGCATGTGAATGCAAGGTGTGCATGATTATGAGTGCATGTGGGTGAATTAAAGGATGGAATGCATGTGAATTAGGTTGGAAATCTGATGGGAACTCACGGCATTAAGTGGAGTGAAATGATTGAATGTTTAATGGTTGCATGTGGCTGAAATGAAGTGTGTATGCATGTGCACGGCAAGGATGATTTCTGGTGGTGAATGGGTGTATGTTTGAATGATTAAAGGGTGTGGAAGATGATATGATATGATATGTGGTTATGATAAGTGATAAGTGGTATGATAAGTGATATGTGATAAGTGATAAGTGATATGATATGTGGTTATGATAAGTAATGATATGTGGGAGTGTGTGAGGGAATGAATAATGAATGCATGTGTATGGTTTTGGGAGAAAGGTGGAGATGCACAGCATAAGGGAATTGGAAAGGTTTAAATGTCCTAAAACTAAAGGGAACAAGGTTTCAACACTTTGGTCTTCAATTAGGTCTTCAATTTCGTCCAACACTTTGGCGCCAAGCATAAGCTATCCATCCTTAGCCCAAAAGTGCTTCAATTAGGTCTTCAATTTAAGTCGCATGAATATGCTCCTATCAAACACCTTGGCTCCAAACATAAGCTATCCAATCTTAGCCCAAGAGTGCTCCAAAAGGCTCCAAAATGCACTTCTTTGCTCCTTTAGCCCTTAGAACCTGAAAACATACGAAAATGGCTTAAAAGACTTAAAGAACTAAGAAATAACAACGTAAATGCACAAGAACAAGCCAACTAAGTCGCCTAAATATGCTCCTATCAGGCTGCGGCAAGATATGGAATGATGAATGAATCCTCTAGGGTGCGGCTTAAGTCCAAATATATAAAGGGTTTTCAGAAATTAAAACCCTAACTTATTTTGGTTAACTAAAATTAAGTCAAAGGCTTCTAGAATTAGGAAATCAAATCAGAAATTAAAAGGAAATTGGCTAAAATATGCGGCTAGGGTTTTATTTGAAAGGGGAATGTGTTTAAGTGCAGAAAATAGGAAGTAAGGACCCCCCTTGCACGGCAAGGGATAAGGAAAGGTTAAGAGGTGTAGCTTAATGCTTTAGGAAAGGTGAAGTGTCCTAAAACTGAAGGGAAAAGGGGTCCCTTGCACGGCAAGGGATGGGGAGAAAGGGAAAGGTGCGGCAAAGGTCCCTAAGGGGTCTAGGGCCTTTGTTTTATGTCCTAAAGTGCATACGAGGCCTTCAAAGTGGCTGGAAAATAAGGACTTTTAAGATTAGGAAAGGTTACCAAAATGGGAAACCTTGGCTTAACTTTCCTACTTCAAGTAGGAATCCTTGTTGGAGTAGGAATCCATCTTCAATTAGGAATTCATATTTCTTCAAGTCTTCAACTCATTCATTCATCTTTTGCTCCAAAAGACTCCAATTTGCATCTTCTTGTACACTTTGTCTTTATAATCTGAAAACACACAAAAGTGACTTTAAACACTAAAATAACTAAGGAAACACAACATAAATGCACGAGAACAAGCCAATTAAGTCGCATAAATATGCTCCTATCAGGTTCGAAATCTGCTATTGGAGTGTGGAGAGTTTCTAGGTGTATTCTATCCTTAGTCTTAGTTCAATGTTTAAATTTAATTATCTTTGTTTTGCGAACATGAGGAACTAACTTCTTTTTAGTTAGAGGAGAATTTGAAGCCATGATTATATGTTTTATATGAATTGATTACGTCCGGTTATTATTTCTTAAGGCATGAATGTGATTTGCTTATCTAAGTTATTAAAACTGGTTTATGTATGTGGGTTCGGGGTTAACACTTAAATTGCATGCATAAACTTGATGCTAGAGTATAAGGGGGTTTTACGTAATTGCTATTCATTTATATTCAAAAGTAGTGGAGGTTGCTAGCCACAATCGCGTTAAGTAAATCCTTGGTATGAGTCTCATGCGTTTCATAGTGATGAATGCCTTGTCAACGCTTATAGTTTTCACAAAACTTAATGACTTTTGATATGTATCTTTGTTATGCATCTCATATAAAGAACTTGAAAAAGATAATTTGGTTGTAATGCGTTTTCATTCAATTCAATGAAATAAGGAAAACTTGAGGGTTGATAGGAGCATATTTAGGCGACTTACTTAGCTTGCTTTCGTGCATTTATATTGTTAATTCATAGTTGTTTTAGTAGTTTAAGCCATTTTCGTGTGTTTTTAGGTTCATATGGCTAAGGAAGCAAAAAGATGCAATTTGGAGCAAAATTGGACTTGGAATGGATAGCTTATGTTTGGAGCAAAAGGAATGGACGAAATTGAAGACCTAATGAAGTTAGGATTCCTAATCACAAGAGGATTCCTAATCACAAGAGGATTCCTAATCAAATGAGGAATCCTAGTCAAAGAAGGTTTCCTACTTGAAGTAGGAAAGTTAAGCTAAGGTTTCCTATTTTGGTTTAATCATTCCTAATCCTTAAAGACTCCATATTTCAGCAAGATCAAAGGCTCCTACCTATTCTAGGTCACAAAAACATCATCCCTGGCAACCTTAGGACAATGCCGTGTGTTTCCTTGTGTCTCCCTTCCTTGCCGTGCAAGGAAGGGCTTTGTTCCCTATTCTAAACACTTAAACACCTTCCTTTCTCATACCTATTTCAGCCATAACTCACATACCCTTTTATATTCCTAAATCCTTGCCTAAATTCAGAAATAAAAGACATTCCCTTTCTCTCTAACCTTTGCCGCAAGTCACATTCCTATTTCTTTCAATTTCTGATTTTGTGTTTCCTATTCTTCAAAGATTTAGAATTAATTCCTTTCCTAAACCAAGTAATAAAGCCTTTAGGTCTTTTCTTCCTTATATATACTCTTGTGCCGCACCCTTAGAAGCTAATCCCCCCTTCTACACAACCTGCCTTCATTCACAAACATATCCAACCTTGCCGCAGATTTCCATCCAAATTTCCACCATCCCTCGACTTCCAAACCTTCGTCCAAACCACCCTACACCACCACTAAGCCTTGCCGCACCACCATACCTCCATAAACCCACCTTAGCACTTGTGCCGTGACCTAGCAAAGAAGAGGAGAAAGAAGACGAAGCCTTGGATGTTTCTGCATTCAAGTTGGAGTGTTGGAACGCTTCTAGGTGTAATCTATCTTTTGTTTTGATGTGATATATAATAGAACACAAGTTAAACCCTCTTTTTATCAATTGTAGTGAAGAATGTAAGTAGGGATCGTTCTGGACCGGGGATTAGGAGAGATTTATAATCACTTGGATTTGACTCAAAAACGTAAAAACACAATATAAAACACTATACTAGACTCAAAGAATGCAAAACTAAACTTTAAAACACCAAAACAAACCAAAAGACTCAAAACAGCAAGAAAACACTCAAAACTGCCTTAAAAACACAATCTGGGCAGTTTTGAACACTAGACACAACTTTGGACGAAAATTGGTTTTAACTTGACCTAAGACACTTAAAAACACAAACTAAAGTGATTTCTAACTACTATGACTCAACAAGGTAAAGGGGGATTGGTTTTGGACGAATTTAAAAACAAAACAAACTTCTTAAATTAGAACAGATTGTAAAAACGAATTTGATGGAATTGAATGGATGGGAAGCTAGCTAAGGGGTTCATCTCCACACATGTTATACTTGCATATAAAACGATTTCCAATTGCTCTTCAATAACCCATGAATTCTCAACGCCCCAGATTAACCGTGAATTGCACTAATTAACCCTCAGATTTTCCTAACGTTATTGAATTGGATGATTGCATACGACAACCCAAAGCATTCCCCACAAGTTCCCTACATGAATTGCATAATAGAGATACAAGCAAGAATCATTAAGTTCTTTGAAAACCATAAGCATTGACGAAGCACTCGTTACTATGAATTGCATGAAACTTATGCCAAGAATTTACTTAACGCAATTGAGATCATCAACTTTTACTACTTGTGAATATAATTCCATAACGATTAGGTGAAATTTCCTTATATCCTAGCATTAGATTTATGCATGATAATTAAGCGTGCACTCTCAACCAACACACACAATTCAGTTTAATTCAAGTAGATAAGTAAATTGAATTCAAAACTTATGAAACGCAATTAGAGGTAATCAAATCATATAGCAAGCATAAACATGTATTTCGAATCCCCCCCAGCCAAGGGGGGGGGGTTTAGTTCCTCATACACACAAAACAAAGAGAATTGAATTTAAACATTGAAATCAAAGGAAAAGAAACACCTAGAAATTCCAGCGACGTGAACTCGAATTGCATGAACTTCCGAGCTTCCTTCTCCTCCTCCTTGGTGTGGCAAAGGTCTAGGGACAGGTTTAGGGCCTTAGTGATAGGAGCATATTCATGCGACTTAATTAGCTTGTTCTCGTGCATTTATGTTGTGTTTATTTAGTTATTTTAGTGTTTAAGGCCACTTTTGTGTATTTTCAAATTATAAGGCCAACGTGCGCAAGAAGATGCAAATTGGAGTCTTTTGGAGCGAAAGAGGAATGAATGAGTTGAAGACTTGAAGAAACGACGAATTCCTACTCCAATGATGAATTCTTACCAAAACGAGGAATCCTACTCAAACAAGGTTTCCTATTTGAAGTAGGAAAGTAACCCTAGGTTTCCCGTTTTGGTAACCTTTCCTAATCTTAAACGTCCGTATTTTCTAGCCACTTTGAAGGCCTTGTAGGCACTTTAGGACACAAAACGAAGGCCCTAGGCCCCTTAAACACCCTTGCCGTGCAAGGGAGGGCAATTTTGTCCTAGGTTAGCATTTAAACACATGCTTCTAAACCCTAGCCGCACCTTGCCCTTTTATTTCTGAATTAAACCTATTTCTCTCCCAAATTCAATCCTAGCTACACCTTTAAATTTCTGATTTTAATTCCCTAATTTTGTGAGCCTTTGATTTAATAAGCTAGGGTTTTATTTTCTATAAACCTATATAAACTAACTTCCAGCCGCACCCTAGCTCTATTATTCATTCCATCTCAGATTTTCACCCTTTATTTCACCCCAGCCGACCTAATTCATGCCATCCATTCATTCATCAAACCATCTCAGCCATTCACTCATAAACCCTAAACTACAACCTTGCAGCCGCACCATATTCTCATTCATTCACTTCTCATTCATATTATTCAGCCACCTTCACACACATATCCTCCCTAGCCGTCACTCCCATCATCATTCACCCTAATTCTTCAATCCATAGCCACCATCACCCATTCTCTCCCATTCTCTCCCTTTGCCGTAGCATTCACCCTTCATTCCAGCCATCTTCCACACCTTTCCCACCATTGCCGCAGCCATTCCCACCCTTCCAGCCACCATACAAACCTTCCTCCACCACTCCACCACCTTGCCGCACCACCATATCACCATAAATCCATCCCTAAACCAGAAAATCATCCAAAAACACCATTTAACCTCACTGCCGCAGCAAGGAGAAGAAGAAAGAGGGACTTAGGCGCGCAAAAATTCAAGTGGATTCGTTGGGCGTTTTAGGTGTAATCCATCCTTTGTTCGATATGTTTAAATTCAATTTTATTTCTCTTTCTGTGAACATGAGAGGCTAAACCCCTATTTAGCTAGGGGGTGATTCGAAACCATGTTTATGCTTGCAATATGAATTGATTACCTTTGGTTGGAATTTCATGAATGGTGAATTCAATTTGTTTAACTGCTTGATCGATAACTTATTTGTGTATGTTTGTTGAGAGTGCACGCTTAATTTTCATGCATGAATATGACACTAGAATATAAGTGAGTTTCACCTAATAGTTATGAACTTATATTCACAAGTAGTGGAGGTTGCTTATAAACAATCGCGTTAAATGAATTCTTGGCACTAGTTTCATGCTCATCATAGTAACGAATGCCTCGTCAACACTTATAGTTTTCATGATGCTTAATGATCTTTGATTGTATCTTTATTGTGCTTTTCACGTAAAGGACTTTTGGAGAATGTTTTGAATTGCATTGCGCTAACCCATCCAATTCATTAACTTAAGGAGAACTTGACGGTTAATTTAAGCGGACCTAATTAACCCGGGGTGTTGAGTTTCATAATTCATCGAAAGACCAACTGAAAATCAAATTGTATGCAAGTGTGACATGTGTGGAGAAGAACCTTCTAGCTAGCATTCATCCATATTTTCATCACATTCATATTTACATTCTGCCCTTAATTACAATCTGTGCATTTTATTTAGTTTCGTCAAAAACTCAATCCCCCTTTACTTTAGTGTCTAATTTAGTTAGAAAGTGTCTTAGTTTGTGTTTCTAAGTGTTTTGATTCAATTTATTACCCAAATTCGTCCAAATTAGTCAAAGTGCTCAAAACTGCCCAGAAAGTGTTTTTAAGGCAGTTTTGAGTGTTTTGGGGCTGTTTTGAGTCTTTTGTTTTGTTTTAGTGTTTTATTGTTTAGTTTTGCATTCTTTGAGTCTAGTTTAGTGTTTTAACCTTTGTTTTACGTTTTTGAGTCAGTTTCCAAGTGATTTTGCAATCCCTCCTAATCCCCGGTTAAGAACGATCCCTACTTATTCATATACTACAATTGTCACAAGAGGGTTTTAATTTGTGTGCTTATTTAGTTCGCATCACTTAGGTGTATGGATGCATGGTCATGGAGGGATATTGTAGTGTTTAGGGGAAGGGGATGGTGCGGCAAAGCTTAAAACTAAGGAGAAAGGTGTTTGGTGGCTGCGGCAAGGGTGTGGAGAAGGTTGGGCGAATTTCTGGAATGAATGAATGTGTATGAGAGGTGGTGCCCTGATCTAGGGGTTAATATGAGTATATATAGGCACTTAAAACCCTAGGGTAATCAGATATGGACTTGAATAACCCAAATCCACAAGGAAATAGGCTTAGAAATCAGAAATAAAAAGGGATAATGCTTCCTAGGTGCGGCAGGTAAGGAGATGAGGTGATAAGGCTTCTAGAATGCCTTGCAAGGCAAGGATGGATAAGGTTTCTAGAACAAGGATAAGGTATCCTAAATGGATAAAGTGCCCTAAATGGATAAGGTATCCTAAATGGATAAAGTGCCCTAAATGGATAAGGACTCCTCATTGCACTTGGAAACTTTGCCTATTAGGATTAGGAAATCTTGTCTTCATCATTCCTTCTTCATCTTGGACTCCTTTTCCTTCTTGGACTTGGAAAACTTCTTTGTTGCTTCACTTGAGACCATTTGGATTTTGACTTTCCTTCATCACGTAGGAAACCTTATTTGAGTAGGAAACTTTGTTCTTCTAGGATTCCTAATTCAACTAGGAAACCCATTTTAACTAGGAATCCTATTTCAACTAGGAAACCATCTTCCATTAGGGACTTTCCTACTTCAACTAGGAAACCTTGCTCAAGTAGGAATCATCATCTTCAAGTCTTCAATTTCGTCCATCATCTTGGCTCCAAGCATATGATGTCCATTCCAAGCTCTAACTTGCTCCAAAATGCATCCTTTTGCATACTTTGCCCTTAAATCCTGAAAATACATAAAACTAGCTTAAAAGACTACTTTACTAAGGAAAAATACTATAAATGCACAAGAACAAGCTAAACTAAGGTGCATAAATATGCTCCTATCAAATTCCTCCACACTTAGCTTTTGCTAGTCCTCGAGCAAAACAAAATGAAACAAAGTAAATAAACGAAGTAAAACGAGTAAAACACAACCTACACCTTCCAACAATCGCCTCAGGGATTTCCAATGCACATGACATGTTAAAAATCATCATTCCCACAGATTTTAGCCATCTTTACGCTTAAGCATTTACTTAATCATAGTCACTACTCATTAGTTCACAAATAACCAATTAAAACATGATTTTGAATGTAATACATGCCTTAGAGAATTTCCTCAATTCCTTACTAGATATGCACTCAATTTTCACACAGATTTTCTGACTACACACCCTATGCTAGTTATATGTGAGAAGATAGATGTAAATATGAAAACGAATGCTCACATATATGTATAACAAAGAACGCAATTTCCGGAGTTAATAACATGTTTAGATATGATCTCATGAATGGAATGCTACTACTTAGATGCGAGAACCAGTGACACCATATGCTCAAAACAAATTCAAACTCCACAAATTGAAACACACAACACTCAAGATTAAAGTCAAGGGTTGTAACGGGGCTTGGGGAGTTGGCTAACAACGAAAGGATAGGGAAAACAAACGTTCTTTAAAGCAATAATAAGCAACATAATGAAATTGAACTTTTAGAATTCCCCTTAGAATGCAGAAATCAACTTTTAAACTTTAAAGGGAAGGTTCAAGCAATCAATTAGGGCCGAATTCAATGCTTTGGACCCTTCCTTCAACAAACAACACTTGAGAACACTTTTTCACATCTTTTCAACTCCTTTTTCATTCTTTTCACAACTTTTCTTTTTTTTTCTTCTTATTTTCCACGAATTTTTTTTTTTTTTTTCTTTTCTTTTCCGTGCCTCATTCAAGACTTTGGCACACCCATATATCAAGAATCCTTCCCCCACACTTGTTTTCTGCAATGCAATGATCAAAAGGAATTCATCTTGAGTTATGCTTTTACTATGCTTCAAGAACAAAGGTATGGGTGGTCCTACTCTAGGCTAGGTGAGGATAATTGTGGGTTAACAAAGAAAGTAGGCTACACAAGGCTCAACGGGGTTAAATCCTACAAAACAAATGAAATAGGGAAATATGGCAATTTGGCTATGGTGGTCACTATACAACTTCATCTTGAATATGTGTTATGCAAATCAATAACATGCTTTGAATGAATTGGGCATGAGTTCTAGTATTTGGAACTAAATGATGAAACGCCTTCTAAGTAGTAACCAAGCAAAGACTAATGATATCATGCAACGACTTTAGAAAACAAGAATGCACAGATTTTAACTCTCCAAATAAACGTTTAGGCTCAAGTCTCACAAGGTTGTAGCATTTGTTTGAGTTCCTTCCTTCAAGCATGTTACAAAAACTAATTTTTTTTTCTTTTTGATTACATGTGAAGTCATAAGTTATAACCACAACCAAGCATGAACCAAAGAGTAAATCAAACTTTCATCCATGTTTACAACTCTCTTTAATAGTCATGCAATTACAAACCGAATCCTCATCATTGTGTTGGAAGGTACCCTAAGACACAAAAACAACTCTTTTTGGGTTTTTTGAAACAATTTTTCAAATTTTTATGGGATTTTCGGATTTTTAGAACAACAAATACTAAAACACACCAAAACAGCCTAAAAACACCTAAAAACAGCAAGAAACAACATTTGAAATTATGGGTGATAAAACCCTACGAATTTGCATCAAAACACTTTGGTTACCCCCCCCCACACTTAAATCAAACATTGTCCTCAATGTTTCAAGCATAGACTCACACAAATAACAAACAAACAAACAAAACAACATCTAACAACCTAACATGGCAGAAACAAAATCAACAACAAAGAGAAGAGTTTAGGAACGCAAATTTGGAATTGGAGTGCTTTCTCGGTCTTCCTTTGTTGAATGCATGGGTTGCCTCCCAAGTAGCGCTTGCTTTAACGTCGTACAGCCGGACGAAGACCTCATTCACTGCTTACTAGGGCCCACGACTTCCAAGGGTATGTCATCCACGGCATGCTCCACAAAGGTGTCATAATAGGGCTTCAAACGATGCCCGTTCACCTTGAATTCGTGTCCCGTTTTCAAGCTTTGGATTTGGACTGCACCATGAACAAAAACATTAGTAATAACAAATGGTCCAATCCACTTAGAACGTAACTTACCGGGAAACAAACGTAAACGGGAATTGAACAATAGCACTTTCTGCCCAATTGAGAATGATTTCCCACGGATCATGTTGTCATGGAAAGCTTTGGTCTTTTGCTTGTAAATGCTTGCATTATTGTATGCCTGGTGCCTTATCTCATCAAGCTCATTTAATTGCAATCTCCTTTGACTTCCCGCTTCATCGAGGTTCATGTTAAACTTCTTGATGGCCCAAAGTGCTTTGTGCTCCAATTCAACGGGAAGATGGCACGCCTTGCCATAGACAAGTCGAAAGGGGGACATCCCAATGGGGGTTTTGTATGCTGTACGATACGCCCAAAGTGCATCATCTAACCGTAAGCTCCAATCCTTCCTTGTTGGCCCAACGGTCTTCTCAAGTATTTGCTTGATCTCTCGGTTGGAAACCTCGGCTTGGCCATTCGTTTGAGGATGGTAAGGTGTAGAAACCTTATGGGTGACATGGTATTTCCTCAATAACGCTTCAATGGTCCGATTGCAAAAGTGTGACCCTCCATCACTAATGATCACTCGTGGCATTCCAAACCTTGCAAAAATGTTAGTTCTAATAAAATCTGCAACCACTTTAGAATCATTACTCCGGGTGGCCTTGGCTTCCACCCATTTTGACACATAATCAACCGCAAGCAAAATATACATGAAACCATACGATGAAGGGAAGGGACCCATAAAATCAATACCCCAAACATCAAAAATTTCAACATTTAGGATAGAAACCTGCGGCATTTGGTCCTTTGCACTAATACCACCCATTCTTTGGCATTTATCACATGTTAAGCAAAACGTTCTAGCATCCTTAAAAATACTAGGCCAATAAAATCCACATTGTAACACTTTGAGGGCCGTGGGTTGTGTGCCAAAGTGCCCTCCACATGCATATGTGTGACAAAAACTCAAAATTGAATGACATTCAGAATCGTGCACACAACGACGTATAATCTGATCGGGGCAAAATTTCCATAAGTACGGATCATCCCACACATAAAATCGTGCATCATGCCTAAGTTTATCACGTTGGTGCCTAGTGAACTCACTTGGAATACGTTTTAACACCAAAAAATTAACAATATCGGCATACCAAGGTGCACTAACCTTAATGGACAGCAATTGTTCATCGGGGAATGTCTCGGCAATGGGTAGGGCCTCTTCATTGTGCACCATTCGGCTTAGGTGGTCAGCCACCACGTTTTCACTTACCGTCTTGTCCCGAATCTCTATGTCGAACTCTTGAAGTAGCAACATCCATCGAATTAGCCGTGGCTTGGCCTCCTTTTTAGTGAGCAAGTACTTCAGAGCTGCATGATCAGTGAAAACAATTACTTTAGTACCAATTAGATATGATCGAAATTTATCTAAAGCAAAGACAACGGCAAGAAGTTCCTTTTCCGTAGTGGAGTAGTTCAATTGTGCATCGTTCAATGTCCGTGAGGCGTAGTAGATGACATGCGGCCTCTTGTCCTTTCTTTGTCCTAAAACTGCTCCTAAAGCATAGTCGGACGCATCACACGTGAGCTCGAAAGGTAGACTCCAATCCGGTGGAACAATGATGGGTGCCGTGGTCAACAACTCCTTAAGTTGGTTGAATGATGTCGTGCACTCCTTGGTGAATTCAAACGTCACGTCTTTTTGTAGGAGGCGGCAAAGAGGTTGTGCAACCTTCGAGAAATCCTTGATAATCCTACGATAGAATCCTGCATGGCCAAGAAAAGAACGAACCTCTCTAACCGAAGTTGGAGAGGGTAAGTGACGTACAAGATCTATTTTCGACTTATCAACCTCAATACCGTTTTCAGAGACTATATGACCTAAAACTATGCCTTGTTTAACCATGAAATGGCATTTTTCCCAATTAAGAACAAGGTTAGTTTCAACGCAACGTTTTAAGATTAAACTAAGATTATGCAAGCAACCATCGAAAGAATCACCAAACACGCTAAAATCATCCATAAACACTTCAATGATTTTCTCAACATAATCAGAAAATATGCTCATCATGCATCGTTGAAATGTAGCAGGTGCATTACATAAACCAAAAGGCATGCGACGATATGCAAAAGTACCGAAGGGGCATGTAAAAGTGGTTTTTTCTTGATCTTCGGGTGTTATGACAATTTGATTATAACCAGAATAACCATCAAGAAAACAATAGAAAGCATAACCGGCTAACCTCTCAAGCATTTGGTCGATGAACGGCAATGGGAAGTGATCCTTCCTTGTTGTGGCGTTTAGCTTCCTATAATCGATGCACACCCTCCAACCGGTTTGAATGCGTTGAGGAACAAGTTCATTCTCGGCATTTGCAACCACAGTCACTCCAGATTTCTTCGGAACGCATTGAACGGGTGAGACCCACTTACTATCCGAGATTGGATAGATTACTCCACAATCCAAAAGCTTGATTACCTCATTCTTCACAACTTCCATCATCGGAGGGTTGAGACGGCGTTGAGCCTCTCGGGATGTTTTGGACCCCTCCTCTAGAAGTATGCGATGCATGCATGTAGTAGGGCTAATTCCCTTGATGTCGGCCAAGGTCCATCCAATTGCCGTTTTGTACTCCTTAAGTACTCGCACCAATTTGCTCTCTTCTTGTGCCGTGAGTGAGGATGAAATAATGACGGGCAACGTGTCATCCTCACCCAAGAAAACGTACTTCAAATGACTAGGCAACGACTTAAGTTCAAGTGTAGGTGGCTGCACAACTGAGGGAAGCATTTTATTAGCCGAAACTGAATTTAAAATAGGGTCCGAATACTTACCCGATTGTGATGGCAATGACTCGAGGGCAGCCACCATCTCAATGACCTCATCATTAGGGGGCACGGCAAAAGAATGATCATGCATGCCGTAGGTTCCCATGGTTGTGGCTTCAATGCTTTTCTTGTCCATGCCTTGTGCAATGACCAATTCAAGTGCATCGTTGTTCAATTTGTCAAAATAGTCCTGCGACAAAGAGTCAATTACATCAATAGCAAAACATGAATGATTCTCACTAGGGTACTTCATAGAATCAGAAAGATTAAAATTAATAACTTCCCCATCAAATTCCATCGTCAACGTGCCATTATAGACGTCAATCTTTGTCCGAGCAGTTTTCATGAATGGCCTTCCGAGGAGGATGGGCAATGAAGGGGCATGGTCCGATTCATCCATCTCAAGTACGTAGAAGTCTGCCGGGAAGATCAAATGATTAACCTGCACTAACACATCTTCCAAAACTCCCTTTGGATAGGCATTAGATCTATCGGCTAATTGTATGATCACACCATCGTTTTTCAACGCTCCTAGGTTCATAGATGCATAAATTGAATATGGCATGACATTTATAGATGCACCTAGGTCTAACATGGCAGATTCAAACCTAGAATTACCAATAACACACGGAATTGTAAAACTACCCGGATCTTTGCATTTTGGGGGCAGCTTGCGTTGTAAGATGGCTGAGACGTTTTCACCTACTTTGACCACCTCCTTGGTCGAAATCCTCCTCCTATTGGTGCAAAGTTCCTTCAAGAACTTGGCGTACCTCGGGACTTGCTTGATTGCATCCAAAAGGGGGATATTGACTTGAACTTTCCAAAACGTCTCCAAAATGTCCTTTTCCGCTTCTTCTTTCTTTGTTTGCTTAAACCTACTAGGAAAAGGAACCGAACTTGACACGTTTTTACCTTTATTGGATGAATTGGTCGACTTGGGATCACTTGGAACTTGCGGCATATTTGGTTCCACCTTGGCCGTGAGTGGCCTTTGCTCCTCCTCTTCAATTCTCAACTCGTCCTCCTCGTTGGAACGTGATTTGGATGGGTTGAGGTCAGATCCGACTTGCTTTCCACTTCGCAAATGCATAGCTTTTGCATATTCGAATCCACCTTTCGGATTGACCACCGTTGAGCTAGGCAACCTTCCTTGCTCACGAAATTGCCCCATGAACTCGGCAATTTGTCCCACTTGCTTCTCCAAGTTGTCCACCCTCTTGTCTTGGATTTGCCTCTCTTTGTTTTGAGTTTGGACTTCCTGCGTCAAAGTAGTAAGTAATTGAAAAATCTTATCATTATCACTTGAATTACCTACATTGCTTTGGGCAGGTTGTGCTTGGGCTTGTGGTGGTGCCAACGACTTTTGATAGAAACCCGGGGGTTGTTGCCTAAATCCGCTTTGTTGTTGACCTTGTTGGGGGTCTCACCATTTGAAATTCGGATGATCACGCCAACCGGGATTGTAAGTATTAGAAAACGGATCACCGCGTGTTTGGTATTGGTTGCCATATCCCACGGCATTGAGTGTCTCCCACCCTCCATTCTCGATCAATTGTGGGCACTTGTCCGTAGGGTGTCCTTGCATGGAGCATACGCCACAAGAAGCTACGGTTTTGACTTTTGGACCTTCCACCACCTGAGAAAGCAACGTAGTAAGGTTAGCCATTTGATTTTGAAGTTCGGTTATGGCACTTACCTCATTGACTTGATGTTGCCGTGGCATGCTCCTTTGTCCAACACCTTCGTATTGTTGAGCGTTCAATGCTCGATTAGCAATCAACATCTTTGCAGCCGTAAGGGTCTTGTCCACCAATGCTCCTCCCGCTGAGGCATCTAGCATTTGACGTTCAATAGGTATAAGTCCCTCGTAAAAGTATTGTAGAAGTAGTTCCTCCTTCATTTGATGCTGTGGACATGAAGCAACAAGAGATTTAAAACGTTCATAATAAGTAGGAAAGGATTCACCTTCATCTTGTTGAATTCCACTTATCCTTTTTCGTAGGAGGATGACTCGAGAAGTTGGGAAAAACTTCTCCAAGTAAGCTCGTTTCATGCTCTCCCATGATGTGACAGTTCCGGGAGCCAATTCGTACAACCAATCTTTTGCTTTCTCTTGGAGAGAAAAGGGAAAGGCCTTCATCTTCAAGATGCTCTCATCCACGTTCACCGGAGTCATGCTTGAGCAAACGACTTCAAACTCCTTCAACTGCTTGTTCGGATCTTCCATGGATAGCCCATGGTACTTCGGAATGTGATGTAACAGGCTTGACTTCAATTCGAACTCGGCAGTCTTGTCTTGAGCCGCCCTTGGGTATTGGATGCACAAGGGTGCGGCATTGGCCAATCCCGAAGCGGAAAGCTCCTTGATTGTTCGGTTGTTGATGTGATATATAATAGCACACAAATTAAACCCTCTTTTTGACAATTGTAGTATAGATATAAGTAGGGATCGTTCTAGGCCGGGGATTAGGAGGGATTGCTAATCTAATGAAAACTGACTCAAAGATACAAAAATATGCTTCAAAACACTTAAACAAACTCAAAAGACTCTTAACTAAACTTATATGACTCAAAACAACACAAAACAATAAAAAAAAACTCAAACTAGACTCTAAGACTCAACTTGGACGAAAATAGGTTTGGTTTTGACTCAAAACACTCAAAAACACTAATTAGGACAGATTTGACACAACTAAATAAAGGAGATTGGGTTTTTGACGAATTTAAGATAAAAACAAGTAACTAAAAGACTTGAATAGGATTTGGACGAATTTAGGAAAAACGATGGATGATTAGATAGCTAGAGGGTCCTTCTCCACACATGACACACTTGCATACAAATTGATTTCCAGTTGCTTTTCGATGAACCATGAACCTCAACACCCCAGATTAACCGTGACATCACTAATTAACCCTCATATTTTCCTTAAGTTATTGGATTGGATGACATCATACGACAACCCAAAGCATTCTTCAAAAGTTCCCTACATGACATCATAATAGAGATACAATCAAAGATCATTACGTTCTATGAAAATCATAAGTATTGACAAAGCACTTGTAACTATGACATCATGATACTCAAGCTAGGAATTTACTTAACATGATTGTGAAAACAACCTTAACTACTTGTGAATATAAGTTTGTAACGATTATGTGAAACTCCCTTATATTCTAGCCCCAAATTCATGCATGCAAACTAAGTGTGCACCCTTAATCAACAAACAAGAATAAGTTATCCATCAAACGGTTAAGTAAATTGCATTCACAATTTATGAAATCACAACTGGAATTAATCAATTCATATTGCAAATATAATCATGGTTTCAAAGTCTCCCCTAGCCAAAACAAGTTTAGCTCCTCATGTTTACAACAAAACAAAGAGAATATAAATTAAACATTGAAAACAAAGATAGAATACACCTAGAAACACTCCAGGTGGCTCCTCCTTCCTTCCTTGCTGCCAACAATGGGGATTTGTGTGAATTTAGGCTCTTGAGGTGTGGTGGATGGTGTGGTGTGGATTTGTGGTAGAGGGTGGTGGTTTTTGAGTGTTGTGGCATCAAGTATTTATAAGGTGAAGGGGAGGCACGAATTTGGGCTGAAAAGGAGAGGAATTAGGACTCCAAATCACCAAAGAACAAGGATACTTTCAATTAGATTCCAAGGAGGACAAGGAATGGTCCTTGTGGCAGATTCTAGAACTTATAGAAGGGTCACATGTGGCATAAACTTAATGCACGAAAATAGGGCTTCTAGAACTTGATATTTAGGTGATTTAATGTGAAAAGGAGTCCTCTTTGAAGTTGGAATTAAGGTAGGAAAAGATTAGGATAGGATAAGATAAGATAAGGTTGGATAAAGTTTGGATAAGATAAGGAAATTTGGATAAGGTTCCTTATTTCTTGCTCTTTCCTTATCTTCTTTGCATTGGGACTTCTTTCTCCAGATTTTTAGCCTTGCCTAGCCCTTCTTGATTTCAATTTCGTCCATCCACATTGCTCCATAGTTAAGCTATCCAATCCATGCCCAAAACTGCTCCAAATAGCCTCAAAATGCACTTTCTTGCTCCTTTTGCCATTAGGACCTAAAAACATACGAAAATAGCTTAAAAGACTAAAATAGATACTTTTAAGTAACTCAATGCAAGGAAACAACATAACTAAGTAGCATAAATATGCTCCTATCAGTTGTCCACTGCCATGCCTTCCACTTCTTCAAATTCAGAAACGGACTCGGAACTTGCACTTGATTCACTAGGTTCCGGGTTCTTCCTCTTACGTCTCAACTCACGCTCAAAATTGTCGTCAAAGTCCAAGATATGTTCACGAATCGGATGAGAACTCCGAGTCATAAACTAGTACCTAAAACAAGAAACAAAACAAGATTAAGAATCTGGAATAAAATAAAACAAACGAAAATAAAACAATCCAAGGGATTAGCAAAGTTGCTAATCCCCGGCAACGGCGCCAAAATTTTGATGTGATATATAATAGAACACAAATTAAACCCTCTTTTTATCAATTGTAGTGAAGAATGTAAGTAGGGATCGTTCTGGACCGGGGATTAGGAGGGATTGTTAATCACTTGGATTTGACTCAAAAACGTAAAAACACAATATAAAACACTATACTAGACTCAAAGAATGCAAAACTAAACTTTAAAACACCAAAACAAACCAAAAGACTCAAAACAGCAAGAAAACACTCAAAACTGCCTTAAACACACAATCTGGGCAGTTTTGAACACTAGACACAACTTTGGACGAAAATTGGTTTTAACTTGACCTTAGACACTTAAAAACACAAACTAAAGTGATTTCTAACTACTATGACTCAACAAGGTAAAGGGGGATTGGTTTTGGACGAATTTAAAAACAAAACAAACTTCTTAAATTAGAACAGATTGTAAAAACGAATTTGATGGAATTGAATGGATGGGAAGCTAGCTAAGGGGTTCATCTCCACACATGTTATACTTGCATATAAAACGATTTCCAATTGCTCTTCAATAACCCATGAATTCTCAACGCCCCAGATTAACCGTGAATTGCACTAATTAACCCTCAGATTTTCCTAACGTTATTGAATTGGATGATTGCATACGACAACCCAAAGCATTCCCCACAAGTTCCCTACATGAATTGCATAATAGAGATACAAGCAAGAATCATTAAGTTCTTTGAAAACCATAAGCATTGACGAAGCACTCGTTACTATGAATTGCATGAAACTTATGCCAAGAATTTACTTAACGCAATTGAGATCATCAACTTTTACTACTTGTGAATATAATTCCATAACGATTAGGTGAAATTTCCTTATATCCTAGCATCCAATTTATGCATGATAATTAAGCGTGCACTCTCAACCAACACACACAATTCAGTTTAATTCAAGTAGATAAGTAAATTGAATTCAAAACTTATGAAACGCAATTAGAGGTAATCAAATCATATAGCAAGCATAAACATGTATTTCGAATCCCCCCCTAGCCAAGGGGGGGGTTTAGTTCCTCATACACACAAAACAAAGAGAATTGAATTTAGACATTGAAATCAAAGGAAAAGAAACACCTAGAAATTCCAGCGACGTGAACTCGAATTGCATGAACTTCCGAGCTTCCTTCTCCTCCTCCTTGGTGCGGCAAAGGTCTAGGGACAGGTTTAGGGCCTTAGGTGTATGGATGCATGGTCATGGAGGGATATAGTAGTGTTTAGGGGAAGGGGATGGTGTGGCAAAGCTTAAAACTAAGGAGAAAGGTGTTTGGTGGCTGCGGCAAGGGTGTGGAGAAGGTTGGACGAATTTCTGGAATGAATGAATGTGTATGAGAGGTGGTGCCCTGATCTAGGGGTTAATATGAGTATATATAGGCACTTAAAACCCTAGGGTAATCAGATATGGACTTGAATAACCCAAATCCACAAGGAAATAGGCTTAGAAATCAAAAATAAAAAGGGATAATGCTTCCTAGGTGCGGCAGGTAAGGAGATGAGGTGATAAGGCTTCTAGAATGCCTTGCAAGGCAAGGATGGATAAGGTTTCTAGAACAAGGATAAGGTATCCTAAATGGATAAAGTGCCCTAAATGGATAAGGACTCCTCATTGCACTTGGAAACTTTGCCTATTAGGATTAGGAAACCTTGTCTTCATCATTCCTTCTTCATCTTGGACTCCTTTTCCTTCTTGGACTTGGAAAACTTCTTTGTTGCTTCACTTGAGACCATTTGGATTTTGACTTTCCTTCATCACGTAGGAAACCTTATTTGAGTAGGAAACTTTGTTCTTCTAGAATTCCTAATTCAACTAGGAAGCCCATTTTAACTAGGAATCCTATTTCAACTAGGAAACCATCTTCCATTAGGGACTTTCCTACTTCAACTAGGAAACCTTGCTCAAGTAGGAATCATCATCTTCAAGTCTTCAATTTCGTCCATCATCTTGGCTCCAAGCATATGATGTCCATTCCAAGATCTAACTTGCTCCAAAATGCATCCTTTTGCATACTTTGCCCTTAAATCCTGAAAATACATAAAACTAGCTTAAAAGACTACTTTACTAAGGAAAAATACTATAAATGCACAAGAACAAGCTAAACTAATGTGCATAAATATGCTCCTATCATGTTTTCAATTTTTAATTCTAATTTCCTTTGTTTCGTTATGAACATGAGAGGCTAAACTCGTTTTAGCCTAGGGATGCTTTAAAGCCATGATTATATTTATAATATGAGTTGATAAATTCCAGTTGTGATTTCATAAATTGTGAATGCAATTTACTTAACCGTTTGATGGATAACTTATTCTTGTATGTTGATTAGGGAGGCCTACTTAATTTGCATGCTTGAATTTGGTGCTAGAATATAAGGGTGTTTCACATAATCGTTACAAACTTATATTCACAAGTAGTTATGGTTGTTTTCACAATCATGTTAAGTAAATTCCTAGCATGCGTTTCATGATGTCATAGTTACAAGTGCTTTCTCAATACTTATGATTTCCATTGAACGTAATGATCTTTGATTGTATCTCTATTATGATGTCATGTAGGGGACTTTTGAAGAATGCTTTGGGTTGTCGTATGATGTCATCCAATCCAATAACTTAAGGGAAATCTGAGGGTTAATTAGTGATGTCACGGTTAATCTGGGGTATTGAGGTTCATGGTTTATTGATGCGAAAATAGTTAAGCACACAAATTAACCCTCTTGTTGTCAAATTGTAGTAAGGATGCAAGTAGGGATCGTTCTGGACCGGGGATTAGGAGGGCTTGCTAAAACCTCTAAACTGACTTAAAAACATAAAAAACAAAGTTAAAAACATTCACAAAGACTCAAAGGACTCAAAACTGCCTAAAAACACTAACTAGGCAGTTTCTGACCTTAAACACAATTTTGGACGAATTTAAGATTATGGTTTGATTCAAAACACTTTAAAACACAAACTAAACAGATTCTAAACACTATAGAATAAGAAAGTAAAGGGGGGTTTTGATTTGACGAAAATTGAAATAACAAAACAAGTTATAAAACTAGGCAGATTGTAAAACGAATTTTGGAAACAAGATGATGGATGGATTAGTTAGAGGTCCATTCTCCACACATGACACATTTGTATATGAATCGATTTTCCAATTGCTTTTCACTAACTATGATGCTCAACACCCCAAGTTAACCGTGATGCACTAATTAACCCTCAGATTTCCTTAAGTCATTGAATTGGATGATGCATGCGACAATTCAAATCATTCTCCAATGGTCCTCAACATGAATGCATAGAAGAGATACAGTGATAGATCATTATGCTCCATGAAAATCATAAGTGTTGACGAGGCAATTGTAACTATGAATGCATGATACTCTTGCCAAGAATTCAATTAACGCGGTTGTGACTAGCAACCTTCACTACTCATGTTTATAAACTTGTGACGATTAGGTGAAACTTGTTCATAAACTAGCATCAAGTTCATGCATGAAAACTAAGTATGCATCCTTAATCAACATACAAGAACAAGTTTTTAATAAACAGATAATTGAATTGCAATCATAACTTAACAAATCACAATTGGAAGAAATCAATTCATATCTCAAACATGTTCATGGCTTCAAACTTTCCCCTAACTAATTAGGGGTTTAGCCACTCATGATTACAGCAAACTCAGAAAGTAATATCAAAGTAAACATTGAAAACAAGAACGAAGTACACCTAAGAACGCTCCAATCTGCGAGCATGAAACGTTCAAGGCCTCCTTCCTCTCCTAATTGCTGCGGCACAAGAGGTTATTGTGAGTTTAGGGGGTTATGGATGATGTAGAATGATGGATTTAGGTTTGGGATGGATGTAGGGGACGGCAAGGGTTGTTTTTGGGCAGAAAATATGGAGAATGGTGAAGTATGGATGTGTTAGAGGGAAGGGATGAATTTCTCGCGTGAATGGTGAATGAATCAATATTTTGTGGCTGCAACAAGGAGATTTATTAATAGGATTTCAGGAATTAAAACCCTAGGTTATTTAGGTAATCAGAAATTAAGTCAAAAGCTCATTGAAATAGGAAATCAAATCAGAAATTTAAGGGAAGGTGATGAATAGGTGCGGCAAGGGAATAAAACACAAAAGGAATGTGTTTTAATGCAAGGAAACAGGAAAGAAATATCTCCCTTGCACGGCAAGGGTTTGTAAGAAAAGGGATGCTTTTTATTTCTGAAATTAGGCAAGAATTTTGGTATAGAAAGGGTATGTGAGTTATGGCTAAGCTAGGTATGAAAGAGGAATGTGTTTAAATGGTTTAAAACAGGGAACAAAGCCCCTCCTTGCACGGCAAGGAAGAGGAAAGGTCAAGGGAGGTGCACGGCAAGGGTTTTTAAGAAAGGGATTTTGACATAATCTTGCAGAAATTGGGAAAGAAAAGGAAGGTAAGGTGTGGCACAATTTAGGACATGTCTAGGGCTTCTAGAACATGTGATTTAGGCAACCAACATTATTTGGAAACTTGCACAATTGGAAACCTTTCAAGAATAGAAACTCCCCATAATGGAAACTAGTTTCCAATTCTTGATTCCTCCTTCTTCCTTCGATTCTAGGCTCACTTGGTCTTCAATTTCGTCCAACACTTTGGCTCCAATCATAAGCTATCCATCTTTAGCCCAAAAGTACTCCAAAAGACTCCAAAATGCACCATTTTGCTTCCTTAGCCATATGAACCTAAAAACACACAAAAGAAGCATAAAGGACTAGAATAACTAAGGAAACACAACGTAAATGCATGAGAACAAGCCAATTAAGTCGCATAAATATGCTCCTATCAAATTCCCCCACACTTAGCTTTTGCTAGTCCTCGAGCAAAACAAACAAACTAAACAAAACGAAACAAAACAACAAAAGACAATCTAAACCTTCCAACGTTGCCTCAGGGATTTCTAATGCACATGACATGTTAAAATTCATTTTCTCCACAGATTTTAGTCATCTTCCCACTTAAGTACATTCTTAATCATAGTCACCACATACTAGTTCACAATTAAGCATTTAAAACCATGTTTTGAATGTAGTAACATGCCTTAGAGAATTTGCTTAATTCCTTACAAGATATGCACTCAATTTTCACTCAGATTTTCTAACTACACACCCTAATCTAGTTATATGTGAGAAGATTGATGTAAACATGAAAACGAACACTCACATATATGTATCACAAGGAAAGCAATTTCTGGAGTTAATAAGCATGTTTAGATATGATCTCATGAATGGAATGCTACTACTTAGACACGAGAACCAGTGACACCATATGCTCATACCAAGTTCAAACTCCACAAATTGAAACACATAACACTCAAGATTGAAGTCAAGGGTTGTAATGGAGCTTGGGGTGTTTGGCTAACAAAGAAGGGACATGGAAAACAAAGGTTCTTAAAGAAATAGTGAGCACAGCATTTGAATCAACTTAGAATTCACTTTTGAATGAAAACTCAACGTTTGAACAAAAAGGGAGAATTTAGACAATTTAGGGCCAGATTTGGTGTTTTGGACCCTTTCTTCAACATTCAACACTTCATCACTCATTCTTACATCTTTTCAAGCTCTTTTTCCTCTCTTTCTTTCTTTTCTTTTCTGTTTTGCTTTTTCATACGTTTTTCACAACTTTTTCTTTTCTTTTGAATCTCAAAACATACATATAAACTTAAGAACAAACATTCCCTCCCCCACACTCATTTTCTTGCATAATGTAACTCAAAAGGAATTCATTTAAGTCATGCTCACTATCTTTTAAGAACAAAGGTGTGGACTGTCCTAAACTAGGCTAGGTGAGGATAATGTGGGTTAACAAAGAATAAAGGCTAAACAAGGCTCAACGGGGTTAACTTAAACATAAAATGAAGTAGGATACACGGCAATTTGGCTCTGGTGGTGGTCACTACACAACTTCTTCTTGAATATGTGTTATGCAAATCAATAACATGCTTTGAATGAAATGGGCATGAGTTCTAGCAATTGGAACTATATGATGAAACGCCTTCTAAGTAGTAACCAAGCAACAAATAATGAGATCATGCAACGACTTTAGAAAACAATAATGCACAGATTTTAACTCTCCAAATAACGTTTAGGCTCAAGTCTCACAAGGTTGTAGCGTTTGTTTGAGTTCCTTCCTTCAAGCATGTTACAAAAAAACGAATTTTTCTTTTATGATTGCATGTGAAGTCATACATTATAACCATAACCAAGCATATACCAAGAGTAAATCAAACTTTTCTCCATGTTTATAACTCTTTTTGACAGTCATGCAATTACAAACCAAATCCTCATCATTGTGTTGGAAGGTACCCTAAGACACAAACACACAAAAACGACTCAAAACACTCTTTTTAGGCTTCTCAAAACATGTTTTTCAAATTTTTATGAGATTTTCGGAGTTATAAAACAAAACAGACTAAAACACTCCAAAACAGCTTAAAAACACTTTAAAACAGCAAGGAACAACACTTGAAGTTATGGGTGATAAAATCCCACGAATTTGCATCCAATAAACTTAGTTACCCCCCCCCACACTTAAATCAAACATTGTCCTCAATGTTTTAAACATAAATTCACACAAAACACAAGTAAACACACAAACAGCAACTAAACAACATAACATGGCAGATTAGACACAACAACAAAGAGAAGGGTTTTAGGAACGCAAATCTGGAATTTGGGGGATTCCTAGGGCTTCCTTTGTTGAATGGATGGGTTGCCTCCCACATAGCGCTTGCTTTAACGTCGTGCGGCCGGACGAACAACATCTTCACTCCAATTTGGAACCCATGGCATGCAAGGGAATCTCTTCCACAACATGCCCTTCAACACTTTCACAATATGGGTGAATGAATGGGAGGGGATAGTGATACTCCCTGATGGTGGTGTTTTGGTTCCGAAAGTCCATGTAAATGTTCCCACCACCTTTAAATTGGTTGGGCACCTGCACCAAAGAAGGTAACAACCTATTAATTGAAATGGGAATTGAAATTGGGATTGAAGACTTACAAACGTATTGTGGTGAAGGCTCAAGATTGGCAGCCCTTTCACCATGGCTACTTTCGGCCATATTGGGTGGTTGTAGGGCAATCACTCCAAGTTCTTCTCCAATGGTGGTTCTTGATACATCCTTCGTGATAAGTGTGGATCCTTTCGGCCCTATGTCCTTATGCACATCTATGACAAAACAAGAATGATCATCGTTAGGATTCTTAATAGAGTCATAAACATTGAATTTAATTATATCACCACCAAACTCCATTGTTAGTGCTCCCTTGGCCACATCAATCTTTGTTTGGGCTGTTTTCATGAACGGACGGCCTAGCAAGATTGGCAATGATGGAGCATGGCTCGAATTCTCCATTTCTAAGACATAAAAATCTGCAGGAAAGATGAGATGATTGACCTGCACTAAAACATCCTCAAGGACTCCCTTGGGATAAACATTAGAACGATCGGCCAATTGAATTATAACGCCATCTTGTTTTAACTCACCAAGGTTCATAGATGCATAAATGGAATATGGCATGACATTAATAGAAGCACCTAAATCTAACATGCATTGTTCAAATCTAGTGTTTCCAATTATGTATGGGATGGTAAAACTACCCAGATCCTTGCATTTAGGGGGCAGTTTTCTTTGCAAGATGGCTGAGATGTTTTCACCCACTTTTACAACCTCCTTGGTCGAAATCTTCCTCTTATTAGTGCAAAGTTCCTTCAAGAACTTGGCATACCTCGGGACTTGCTTAATTGCATCCAAAAGAGGGATATTGACTTGAACTTTCCGAAACGTCTCGAGAACGTCCTTTTCTGCTTCCTCTTTCTTTGTTTGCATGAACCTGCTAGGAAAAGGCACATTCGGAGGAAAAACATTAGTGGGAACTGAACTTGACACGTTTTTACCTTTAATGGACCTATTTGAGGTCTTCGAACCATTCAAGGCCGGCGGCAAAGGTGTTTCCACCTTTGCCGTGGGTAGGCTTTGTTCCTCTTCTTCGATTCTCAACTCTTCCTCCTCATTGGAACGTGGTTTGGATGGTCCGTGGTCAGATCCAACTTGCTTCCCACTTCGCAAACTTATGGCTTTTACAGATTCGAATCCACCTTTCGGATTCACCTGCGTTGAACTTGGTAACTTACCTTGTTCTCTACTAAATTGCCCCATGAATTCAGCCATTTGTCCGACTTGTCTCTTCAACTCATTCACCTCTCGAGCTTGATTTTGCACCTCATTGGCGTAATTGTGCATGTCCTTTGCTTGTTTTTCTTGCCCCTGCGCCAATGTAGTTAGCAATTGAATAACTTGAGAATTATCAAAAGACGAACCTGAGTTGTTTTGGGACGATGGTGGTTGGTTGGATTGGTATGGCCGTGGAAACCCAGGGGGATTTTGTTGAAATCCCCTTTGTTGTGCAGATTGTTGGGGCTCTCTCCACTTGAAATTAGGGTGATCTCTCCACCCGGGGTTGTAGGTGTTGGAGTACGGATCATAATTGGGTTGGTTTTGGCCTTGGAAACCAATGGCATTGGCAGATTCCCATCCTCCATTCTCTATCAACTGAGAGCATGTCTCGGATGGATGCCGTTGGATTGAACACACGCCACACACTTGGTTCTCTTGTGGTTTTGACCCCTTGACAACCTGAGACACGAGAGAAGTAAGATTAGCCAATTGTGATTGAATGTCAAAAATTGCACTTACCTCATTTACACTTTGTTGGCGTGGCCCCTCTCTTTGTCCAACACCTTCATATTGTTGAGCATTGTGTGCTCGGTTTGCAATTAGAGTTTTGGCATCCACCGGAGTCTTGTCCACTAATGCACCACCCGCCGAGGCATCTAGCATTTGACGTTTGATAGGAGCATATTTACGCACCTTAGTTTAGCTTGTTTTTGTGCATTTATAGTGTTTTCCTTAGTAAAGTAGTCTTTTAAGCTAGTTTTATGTATTTTCAGGATTTAAGGGCAAAGTATGCAAAAGGATGCATTTTGGAGCCTTTTGGAGCAAATTAGAGCTTGGAATGGATATCATATGCTTGGAGCCAAGAGGATGGACGAAATTGAAGACTTGAAGATGATGATTCCTACTTGAGCAAGGTTTCCTAGTTGAAGTAGGAAAGTCCCTAATGGAAGATGGTTTCCTAGTTGAATTAGGATTCCTAGTTAAAATGGGTTTCCTAGTTGAATTAGGATTCCTAGAAGAACAAAGTTGCCTACTCAAACAAGGTTTCCTACTTGAAGTAGGAAAGTCAAAATCCAAATGGTCTCAAGAGAAGCAACAAAGAAGTTTTCCAAGTCCAAGAAGGAAAAGGAGTCCAAGATGAAGAAGGAATGATGAAGACATGGTTTCCTAATCCTAATAGGCAAAGTTTCCAAGTGCAATGAGGAGTCCTTATCCATTTAGGGCAACTTATCCATTTAGGACACCTTATCCTAATCCTATAGGGATGCCATGCACTTTACCTTATCTTGGAGGGTTTCTAGAAGCCTTAGATGCCCTATCCTATCTTTGCCGTGGGTTTTATCCAAATCCCCTTAGTTTTTAGGCTTTCTAGAAACCTTATCTTATCTCCTACAAAGGTGCCGCACCCTTATCCCTTTTTCCCTACAAATTTGGCCCTTAAAACATGTTTCTAGGAACCTTATCTTATCTCCTACAAAAGTGGCGCCCCAAACCCTTCTAGAAAGCTGATTTCCCTTGCCTTGCAAGGCATTCTAGAAGCCTTATCACCTTATCTCCTTACCTGCCGCACCTAGGAAGCATTATCCCTTTCTATTTCTGATTTCTAAGCCTATTTCCTTGTGGATTTGGGTTATTCAAGTCCATATCTGATTACCCTAGGGTTTTAAGTGCCTATATATACTCATATTAGGCCCTAGATCAGATCACCACCTCTCATACACATTCATTAATCCCAGAAATTCGTCCAACCCTCTCCACACCCTTGCCGCAGCCACCAAACACCTTTCTCCTTAGTTTTAAGCTTTGCCGCACCATCCCCTTCCCCTAAACACTACTACATCCCTCCATAACCATGCATCCATACACCTAAGGCCCTCAACCTGTCCCTAGACCCTTGCCGCACCAAGGAGGAGGAGAAGGAAGCTCGGGAGTTCATGCAATTCGAGTTCGCGTCGCTGGAATTTCTAGGTGTTTCTTTTCCTTTGAATTCAATGTTTAATTTCAATTCTCTTTGTTTTGTGCGTATGAGGAACTAAACCCCCCCTTGGCTAGGGGGGGATTCGAAATACATGTTTATGCCTGCGATATGATTTGATTACTTCTAATTGCGTTTCATAAGTTGTGAATTCAATTTACTTATCTATGTGAATTACATTGATTTGTGTGTGTTGGTTGAGAGTGCACGCTTAATTATCATGCATAAATTGGATGCTAGGATATAAGGAAATTTCACCTAATCGTTATGGAATTATATTCACAAGTAGTAAAGGTTGATGATCTCAATCGCGTTAAGTAAATTCTTGGCATAAGTTTCATGCAATCATAGTAACAAGTGCTTCGTCAATGCTTATGGTTTTCATAGAACTTAATGATTCTTGCTTGTATCTCTATTATGCAATCATGTAGGGGACTTGTGGGGAATGTTTTGGGTTGTCGTATGCAATCATCCAATTCAATAACGTTAGGAAAATCTGAAGGTTAATTTAAGCGAACCTAATTAACTTGGGGCGTTGAGAATTCATGGGTTATTGAAAAGCAATTGGAAATCGTTTTATATGCAAGTATAACATGTGTGGAGATGAACCCCTTAGCTAGCCTTCATTCCATTCATTAAATCCAAATTCGTTTAAAAATCTGTTCGTTTTAAAAAGTTTTAAGTTTTGTTTTCAAATTCGTCAAAACCTCAATCCCCCTTTACTTTAGTGTCCAATTTAGTTAGAAAGTGTCTTAGTTTGTGTTTCTAAGTGTTTTGAATCAATTTATTACCCAATTTCGTCCAAAGTAGTCAAAGTGCTCAAAACTGCCCAGATTGTGTTTTTAAGGCAGTTTTGAGTGTTTTGCTGCTGTTTTGAGTCTTTTGGTTTGTCTTAGTGTTTTAAACTTTAGTTTTGCATTCTTTGGGTCTAGTTTGGTGTTTTATATTGTGTTTTTACGTTTTTGAGTCAAATCCAAGTGATTAACAATCCCTCCTAATCCCCGGTCCAGAACGATCCCTACTTACATTCTTCACTACAATTGATAAAAAGAGGGTTTAATTTGTGTGCGTATAATTCTCACATCAAATTTTGGCGCCGTTGCCGGGGATTAGCAACTTTGCTAAGCGCTTGGATTGTTATTTTCGTTTTTCTTATTAGATCAGATTCTTATGTTATTTTGTTTCTTGTTTTAGGTACTTGTTTATGACTCGGAGTTTTGTCACCCATAATTTCAAATGTTGTTTCTTGCTGTTTTTAGGTGTTTTTAGGCTGTTTTGGTGTGTTTTAGTATTTGTTGTTCGAAGAGGAAGAACCCGGAACCTAGTGAATCAAGTGCAAGTTCCGAGTCCGTTTCTGAATTTGAAGAAGAAGTGGAAGACATGGCAGCGGACAACCGAACAATCAAGGAGCTTTCCGCTCCGGGATTGGCCAATGCCGCACCCTTGTGCATCCAATACCCAAGGGCGGCTCAAGACAAGACTGCTGAGTTCGAATTGAAGTCAAGCCTGTTACATCACATTCCGAAGTACCATGGGCTATCCATGAAAGATCCGAACAAGCATTTGAAGGTAATAACAAAGTAATAGGGGTTTATTCACTCATGATTACAGCAAACTCAGAAAGTAATAACAAAGTAAACATTGAAAACAAGAACGAAGTACACCTAAGAACGCTCCAATCTGTGAGCATGAAACGTTCAAGGCCTCCTTCCTCTCCTAATTGTTGCGGCACCAGAGGTTATTGTGAGTTTAGGGGGTTATGGATGATGTAGAATGATGGATTTAGGTTTGGGATGGATGTAGGGGACGGCAAGGGTTGGTTTTGGGCAGAAAATATGGAGAATGGTGAAGTATGGATGTGTTAGAGGGAAGGGATGAATTTCTCGCGTGAATGGTGAATGAATGAATAATTTGTGGCTGCAACAAGGAGGTTTTATTATAGGATTTCAGGAATTAAACCCTAGGTTATTTAGGTAATCAGAATTTAAGTCAAAAGCTTTTAGAAATAGGAAATCAAATCATAAAATTAAAGGAACCTCCCTAAAAGCTGCGGCAATGCATAAAACAGAAAAGGAATGTGTTTTAATGCAAGGAAATAGGAAAGAACTATCTCCCTTGCACGGCAAGGAAGAGGAAAGGTCAAGGGAGGTGCACGGCAAGGCTTGCATAGGAAATAAGTAAGTGTTTAATTCCCCAAATCAATTCTAAGAATCAGGAATTAAGTTAAATCCCTTTAGAATAGGTAATTGAAATCAGGAATTAGGGGAAAAAGCTAAGTCTTGCGGCAAAGGGAGGAAAAGAAGGGGAAAGTGCAATTAAACTTGCAGATTTTGGGTGAAAGGGAATGTATAGGTGCAGCTAAGACTTTTAAGAAAGGGATTGAGTATCATGCTTTTCATAGTTACAAATGCCTTGTCGATGCTTATGATTTCCCCCACACTTAGCTTTTGCTAGTCCTCGAGCAAAACAAAACAAACAAAAGAACACGAAACTAGACAAAACGAGCAAAACACAACCTAAACCTTCCAACATTTGCCTCAGGGGTTTCCAATGCACATGACATGTTAAAAATCATCATTCCCACAGATTTTGGTCATCTTTACACTTGAGCACATACTTAATCACAGTCACCACTTACTAGTTCACAATTGATCGATTAAAACAACATTTTTAATGTAGTAACATGCCTTAGAGAATTCCCTCAAATCCTTACTAGATATGCACTCAATTTTCACTCAGATTTTCTAACTACACTCCCTATACTAGTTATATGTGAGAAGATTAATGTAGATATGAAAACTAATCCTCACATATGTTTTAACAAAGAAAGCACTTTTCTGGAGTTATAAGTGAATGTATGAATATGATCTCATGAAAGGAATGCTACTACTTAGATGCAAGAACCATTGACACCATATGCTCATATCAATTCCAAACTCCACATTATTGAACACATAACGATCAAGATTGAAGCATAAGGGTTGAAACGGGGCTAAAGGTGTTTGGCTAACAAAGAAGGGATATGGAAAACAAAGGTTCTTAAAGAAATAGTGAGCAAAGCATTTGAATCAACTTAGAATTCACTTTTGAATGAAAACTCAACTTTTGAACAAAAAGGGAAAATTTAGACAATTTAGGGCCAGATTTGGTGTTTTGGACCCTTTCTTCAACATTCAACACTTAATCACTCATTCTTACATCTTTTCAAGCTCTTTTTCCTTTCTTTCTTTCTTTTCTTTTCTGTTTTTCTTTTTCATACGTTTTTCACAACTTTTTCTTTTCTTTTGAATCTCAAAACATACATATAAACTTAAAAGCAAACATTCCCTCCCCCACACTCATTTTCTTGCATAATGTAACTCAAAAGGAATTCATTTTAAATCATGCTCACTATCTTTTAAGAACAATGGTGTGGACTGTCCTAAACTAGGCTAGGTGAGGATAATGTGGGTTAACAAAGAATAAAGGCTAAACAAGGCTCAACGGGGTTAAAGCTTACAAAATATACGAAATATGGGAAGTAAGGCTATTTGGCTATGGTGGCAACTACACAACTTCATCTTGATATGTGTTATGCAACTCAATGTCATGCTTTGAATGAAACGGGTATAAGTTCTAGCATTTAGTTCTATCATGATACAATTGCATTCTAAGTAGCAACCAAGCAAGGAATAATGAGATCATGCAACAACTTTAGAACACAAAGAATCACAGATTATAACTCTCCAAAGAAGGTAATGGCTCGAGTCTCACAGGGATGTAGCGTTATTATGAGTTCCTTCCTTCAAGCATGTTACAAAAACTGATTTTTCCTTTATGATTGCATGTGAATTCATAAATTATAACCACAACCAAGCATAACCCAAAGAGTAAATCAAACTTTCATCCATGTTTATAACTCTTCTTTAACAGCCATGTAATTACAAACCGAATCCTCATCATTGTGTTGGAAGGTACCCTAAGACACAAACAAACACACAAAAACAACTCTTTTTGGGTTTTTCAAAACAATTTTTCAAATTTTTATATGATTTTCGGAGTTATAAAACAAAACACTCCAAAACAGCTTAAAAACACTTTAAAACAGCAAGGAACAACACTTGAAGTTATGGGTGATAAAATCCCACGAATTTGCATCAAATATACTTAGTTACCCCCCCACACTTAATTCAAACATTGTCCTCAATGTTTTAAACTTAAATTCACACAAAACACAAGTAAACACACAAACAGCAACTAAACAACATAACATGGCAGATTAAAAACAACAACAAAGATAAGGGTTTGAGGGATGCAAATCTGGAATTTGGGGGATTCCTAGGGCTTCCTTTGTTGAATGGATGGGTTGCCTCCCACATAGCGCTTGCTTTAACGTCGTACAGCCGGACGAAAAACATCTTCACTCCAATTTGGAACCCACGACATGCAAGGGAATCTCTTCCACAACATGCCCTTCAACACTTTCATAATATGGCTCAATGAATGGGAGGGGGTAGTGATCCTCCCTGATGGTGGTGTTTTGGTTTCAAAAGTCCATGTAAATGCTCCCACCACCTTTAAGTCCGTTGGGCACCTGCACCAAAGAAGGTAACAACCTATTAATTGAAATGGGAATTGAAATTGGGATTGAAGACTTACAAACATATTGTGGTGAAGGCTCAAAATCGGCAGCCCTATCAACAATGTCACCATGGCTACTTTCGGCCATATTGGGTGGTTGTAGGGCAATCACTCCAAGTTCTTCTCCAATGGTGGTTCTTGATACATCCTTCGTGATAAGTGTGGATCCTTTCGGCCCTATGTCCTTATGCACATCTATGACAAAACAAGAATGATCATCGTTAGGATTCTTAATAGAGTCATAAAAATTGAATTTAATTATATCACCACCAAACTCCATTGTTAGTGCTCCCTTGGCCACATCAATTTTTGTTTGGGCTGTTTTCATGAACGGACGGCCTAGCAAGATTGGCAATGATGGAGCATGGCTTAAATCCTCCATTTCTAAGACATAAAAATCTGCAGGAAAGATGAGATGATTGACCTGCACTAAAACATCCTCAAGGACTCCCTTGGGATAAACATTAGAACGATCGGCCAATTGAATTATAACGCCATCTTGTTTTAACTCACCAAGGTTCATAGATGCATAAATGGAATATGGCATGACATTAATAGAAGCACCTAAATCTAACATGCATTGTTCAAATCTAGTGTTTCCAATTATGCATGGGATAGTAAAGTTCCCTGGATCCTTACATTTTGGAGGTAACTTTCGTTGCAAAACCGCTGATACATTTTCACTTACTTTCACAACTTCTTTGTTTGAAATTCTTTTCCTAGTTATGCATAACTCTTTTAAAAACTTTGCATACCTGGGCACTTGCTTAATGGCATCAAGTAAAGGAATGTTTACTTGGACCTTCCTAAACGTCTCAAGAATGTCTTTCTCATGCTCCTCCTTCTTTGTTTGCAAAAATCTGTGAGGAAAAGGAACATTGGGTGGAATGGGGTTAGAATTAATCAAATTTGAACCCAACTTACCCTTGGTGGCCGAATTGGATGAGTTGGATGCATTAGGGTGCCTAGGTAGTTGCGGCAAGGGTGTTTGTACCCTTGCCGTGGGCTTGCTTGCATCCTCCTCCTCATGTTGCCGCTTCCCTTCTTCATTAGGACCTGTTTTGGATGGGTTGGATGTAATGCCAACTTTTTTTCCACTTCTCAAGGTGATTGCTGATAGGAGCATATTTAGGCGACTTACTTAGCTTGTTTTCGTGCATTTATATTGTTAATTCATAGTTGTTTTAGTCGTTTAAGCCATTTTCGTGTGTTTTTAGGTTCATATGGCTAAGGAAGCAAAAAGATGCATTTTGGAGCATTTTGGAGCAAATTAGAGATGGGAATGGATATCATATGCTTAAAGCCAAGTAGATGGACGAAATTGAAGACCAAACCATTCACTTATCACCCAAGTGTGTAATAGGATCAATTGGAAGGCAAATGAAGTAAAGCACTTCTTTTGGTAGCTGAGCATTATTCCAAACGTGGAGAGGATTCTGGGGAGTTAATTTGGAGTCCAAATGAGGAATCTAGGACTAATTTGGCTGCTGGAATTTCAGGAAAAGATGTGGAAGGGAAGTGGTGCAATTCGGCCATATTGGGTGGTTCTACACAAGGCAAGAAGGTGTAAACCTGATTTGCAAGTTGTGAAAACAAGGAAAAAACGCTCAAAACACATGCCATATGTGGAAATACCATTTACATCAGATTTGAGCCATTTAACTTACCTTAAACACTTACCTTGTTTGTCATCCTCTTAGCCATATTTTAAAGTAATGAAAACCTGATTTGGAGGTGGAAAATAAGGAAACAAAGTTCAAAACAAATGCCATTCTCAGTAAATCAGATTCTAGCCTTTTATACACACTTCATTCCAGCCACTCCACATGCATTTCCAATCCACATGCCCCTTTAATCATTCAACCATGCAGCCACACATTCACCCACATGCATTTCCACCCACATGCTCTCCCATTTCAGATTGCATCACACTTCATTCCACCCAAGCCACATGCACTCCCATCCATTTCATCATTGCAGCCACATATCCATCCCACTTCATCATTTCAGTCACCAAAACACCCACATGCATTCCTAATCACCCTTCCACACAACTTGCCTTCATTCATTCAGAAAATACATCCCTTGCCGTGGCTTTCCATCATTCCACACCATCATTTCAGCACATGCACTTCTCCCATTCTTTAATCCAATTCAGCCACTTAATCATTCAAATTCCCATTCACACATCAAAACCTTCCTCTTTGCCGTGCACATGCAATTCCCACTCCAGATTTTCAGCCATCCCAATTCATCATTGCACATCAACACATTTCAGCACACTCCACATGCATTTCCAGCTTTCCACCAAGTTCCTAGCTGTCATATTCCCTCTTTTTCACCTATAAATAAGCATCCATTGCAGCCACAAAACATTCACTCTTCCATATTCAGAAAACCATCTCATATTCACATTCATTCACGCCAGAAATTCATTCCCTCTCTCTAACACAGCCATACTCCACCATTCTTCATATTTTCTGCCCAAAAACACTCCTTGCCTTCCCCTACATCCATCCCTACCCTAAACACATCATTCTACATCATCCATAACCCCCAAAACTCACCAAAACCCCTTGTGCCGTAGCAACTAGAGGAGAAGAGGCCTAAACGTTCATACAATTCAAGATTGAGTTGTTGGAATTTTTAGGTGTACTTCGATTCTTGTTTTCAATGTTTACTTTGTTATTACTCTCTAAGTTTGTTGTAATCATGAGTGGCTAAACCCCTAATTAGTTAGGGGAAAGTTTGAAGCCATGAACATGTTTGAAATATGAATTAATTTCTTCCAATTGTGATTTGTTAAGTTGTGATTGCAATTCAATTATCATGTTTATTAAAAACTTGTTTTTGTATGTTGATTAGGGATGCATACTTAGTCTTCATGCACAAACTCGATGCTAGTTTATAAACGAGTTTCACCTAATTGTCACAAGTTTATAAACATGAGTAGTGAAGGTTGCTAGTCACAACCGCGTTAATTAAATTCTTGGCAAAAGTATCATGCATTCATAGTTACAATTGCCTCGTCAACACTTATAATTTTCATAGAGCATAATGATCTCTCATTGTATCTCTTCTATGCATTCATGTTGATAACCATTGGAGAATGATTTGAATTGTCGCATGCATCATCCAATTCAATAACATAAGGAAAATTTGAGAGTTAATTAGTGCATCACGGTTAACTTGGGGTGTTGAGCATCATAGTTAATGAAAAACAATTGGAGAATCGATTCATATATAGATGTGTCATGTGTGGAGAATGGACCTCTAACTAATCCATCCATCATCTTGTTTCTCAAATCCGTTTATACAACCTGCCTAGTTTATTAATTTGTTTTGTTATTTCAATTTTCGTCAAATCAAAACCCCCCTTTACTTTCTTGTTCCTTGGTGCTTAAAATCTGTTTAGTTTATGTTTTAAAGTGTTTTGAATCAAGCCATAATCTTAAATTCGTCCAACATTGGGTTTAAGGTCAGAAACTGCCTAGTTAGTGTTTTTAGGCAGTTTTGAGTCTTTTGAACTTGTTTTGAGTCCTTTGAGTCTTTGTGAACGTTTTTAACCTTGTTTTTATGTTTTTGAGTCAATTTAGAGGTTTTAGCAAGCCCTCCTAATCCCCGGTCTAGAACGATTCCTACTTGCATCCTTACTACAATTTGACAACAAGAGGGTTAATTTGTGTGCTTAACTATTTTCGCATCAATTGCTTTGGCCGTTTCAAACCCTCCCTTTGGGTTTGGAATGGTAGAGCTTGGGAGCTTGCCTTGGTCTCGGAATTGCCCTACAAAATCTGCAATCTGCCCAATTTGTTTCTCCAATTGATCCACCCTTTTGTCATTGTTTTGCATTGCCTTGGCTTGATTTTCTTGCCCCTGAGACAAGTTAGTTAGTAATTTAAGAAGTGTATCATTGTCTAAAGTGTTACCTGAACTTGTTTGGGCAGATTGTGGAGGTGCTTGTGTGGGTGCGTATGGATTGTTGTAGAAGCCCGGGGGTTGTTGCCTAAAGCCTCCTTGTGATTGGGGTTGTTGTGGCTCCCTCCACTTGAAGTTTGGGTGATCTCTCCAACCGGGATTGTAGGTGTTGGAATATGGATCGTTCCTTAGTTGACTTTGGCTTTGAAATCCAATTGCATTCGCGGTCTCCCATCCACCATTCTCAATAAGTTGAGGACACTTGTCAGAGACATGTCCTTGGATAGAACATACTCCACACACCATTGGTCCTTGGATCTTCATACCTTCGGCCATCTGAGACACAATAGAAGTAAGATTAGCTAATTGAGATTGAATATCGGATGAAGAACTTACCTCATTCACTTGTGGCCGTGGGTTATCCCTTTGTCCCATGCCTTCGTATTGTTGTGCATTCAATGCACGGGTTGCAATGAGTGTCTTGGCTGCCATGGGTGTTTTATCTACCAAAGCTCCTCCCGCCGAGGCATCTAGCATTTGACGTTCGATTGGTAGAAGGCCTTCATAGAAATATTGAAGGAGCAACTCTTCCTTCATTTGATGTTGTGGACATGAAGCAACAAGTGATTTAAAACATTCATAATAAGTAGGAAAGGATTCACCTTGCTTTTGTTGTATGCCATGATAGGAGCATATTTATGCACCTTAGTTTAGCTTGTTTTTGTGCATTTATAGTGTTTTTCCTTAGTAAAGTAGTCTTTTAAGCTAGTTCTATGTGTTTTCAGGTTTTAAGGGCAAAGTATGCAAAAGGATGCATTTTGGAGCCTTTTGGAGCAAATTAGAGCTTGGAAGGGACATCATATGCTTGGAGCCAAGAGGATGGACGAAATTGAAGACTTGAAGATGATGATTCCTACTTGAGCAAGGTTTCCTAGTTGAAGTAGGAAAGTCCCTAATGGAAGATGGTTTCCTAGTTGAATTAGGATTCCTAGTTAAAATGGGTTTCCTAGTTGAATTAGGATTCCTAGAAGAACAAAGTTGCCTACTCAAACAAGGTTTCCTACTTGAAGTAGGAAAGTCAAAATCCAAATGGTCTCAAGAGAAGCAACAAAGAAGTTTTCCAAGTCCAAGAAGGAAAAGGAGTCCAAGATGAAGAAGGAATGATGAAGACAAGGTTTCCTAATCCTAATAGGCAAAGTTTCCAAGTGCAATGAGGAGTCCTTATCCATTTAGGGCACCTTATCCATTTAGGACACCTTATCCTAATCCTATAGGGATGCCATGCACTTTACCTTATCTTGGAGGGTTTCTAGAAGCCTTAGATGCCCTATCCTATCTTTGCCGTGGGTTTTATCCAAATCCCCTTAGTTTTTAGGCTTTCTAGAAGCCCTAACATTATCCCTACAAAGGTGCCGCACCCTTATCCCTTTTTCCCTACAAATTTGGCCCTTAAAACATGTTTCTAGGAACCTTATCTTATCTCCTACAAAAGTGGCGCCCCAAACCCTTCTAGAAAGCTGATTTCCCTTGCCTTGCAAGGCATTCTAGAAGCCTTATCACCTTATCTCCTTACCTGCCACACCTAGGAAGCATTATCCCTTTCTATTTCTGATTTCTAAGCCTATTTCCTTGTGGATTTGGGTTATTCAAGTCCATATCTGATTACCCTAGGGTTTTAAGTGCCTATATATACTCATATTAACCCCTAGATCAGATCACCACCCCTCATACACATTCATTAATTCCAAAAATTCGTCCAACCCTCTCCACACCCTTGCCGCAGCCACCAAACACCTTTCTCCTTAGTTTTAAGCCTTGCCGCACCATCCCCTTCCCCTAAACACTACTACATCCCTCCATAACCATGCATCCATACACCTAAGGCCCTAAATATGTCCCTAGACCCATGCCGCACCAAGGAGGAGGAGAAGGAAGCTCGGGAGTTCATGCAATTCGAGTTCGCGTCGCTGGAATTTCTAGGTGTTTCTTTTCCTTTGAATTCAATGTTTAATTTCAATTCTCTTTGTTTTGTGCGTATGAGGAACTAAACCCCCCCCCTTGGCTAGGGGGGGATTCGAAATACATGTTTATGCTTGCGATATGATTTGATTACTTCTAATTGCGTTTCATAAGTTGTGAATTCAATTTACTTATCTATGTGAATTACATTGATTTATGTGTGTTGGTTGAGAGTGCACGCTTAATTATCATGCATAAATTGGATGCTAGGATATAAGGAAATTTCACCTAATCGTTATGGAATTATATTCGCAAGTAGTAAAGGTTGATGATTGATAGGAGCATATTCATGCGACTTAAATGGCTTGTTCTCGTGCATTTACGTTATGTTTCTCTCGTTATTTTAGTCCTTTATGCTTCTTTTGTGTGTTTTTAGGTTCTAAGGGCCTAGGGAGCAAGAAAGTGCATTTTGAGGCCATTTGGAGCATTTTTGGGCATGGATTGGATAGCTTATCCATGGAGCCAAGAGGATGGACGAATTTGAAGGCCTTGTATGCACTTGAAGACACAAAACAATGGCCCTAACCCAATTACATTCACCTTGCCTTGGGCTTAACACAAACACCATTCCTTGCCATGCAAGGGGGAGCAATTTGGGTCCATTTCATGTACTTAAACTCTAGCCCAATCCACAATCACTTCAAAGCCATGCAAAACCTTTCAACACCCTTTAATCTTCCCCCTTTAAGTTATGATTTTATTTCCTAACCCTACATGCATTATTTATTAGTATCTTTACAAGACATTATCATTGCATAACATTCCATTTCCACCTCTTTCCCACCTAATTCACATGCCTTCATTCATTCTTTATTCCACTTACACTCATCATCACACACCTTAGCAATCAACACATGCAATCACATGCATCACAACCACAAAGAACCATCCCCAAAACACTTTGCCGTGAGTTCCCACTCCCATTTCCAGCTTTTCATAACTTTTCCTAGTTGTTTTATTACATACATTCCCCCTTCATTATTCCAAACACATGCACCCATAATCATTCATCCCCTCCTAGCTGCAATATTCCCTCTTTTGTTCCCCCATTTCACCTATAAATAAGCATCCAACACTCCTCAAAATTCACTTACTCTTCCATACACATTTTCAGTTACAAACACCAAGCAACAAACCCATTGCATTGCCGTGAGTCCCACTTCATTTTCTGCATATTTTCTCTTCATTCTTCCATCTCCAACCACTCCCTACTCCATTCCACATACACCTAAAGCCCTTAAGCTCACCTTAGACCTTGTGCTACAACAACGAGGAAGAAAAGAGTGCTTAAACGTTCATACAATTCAAGTTTGAGTTGTTGGAATGTTTAGGTGTTTCTTTGATTTCAAAGTTTAAATTTAATTCTCTTTGTTTTGTACGTATGAGAAGGGAAGAGAAGAGTGCCTAAACGTTCATACAATTCACGTTTGAGTTGTTGGAATGTTTAGGTGTTTCTTTGATTTCAAAGTTATGAGGAACTAAACCCCCTTTAGCTAGGGGGTGATTCGAAACTATGTTTATATTTGCAATTTGAATTGATTACGTTTGGTTGGAATTTCATAAGTTGTGGATTCAATTCGTTTAACTGTTTGATTGATAACTTATTTATGTATGTTCATTGAGATTGCAAGCTTAATTTTCATGCATAAATATGACGCTAGAATATAAGTGAATTTCACCTAATCGCTATGAACTTATATTCACAAGTAGTGGAGGTTGCTTATAAACAATCGCGTTAAACGAATTCTTGGCATAAGTTTCATGCGTATTCCATAGTAACGAATGCCTCGTCGATGTTAATGATTTCCGTTGAACTTAATGATCTTTGTTGAATGTCTCTATCATGCGTATTCCATAGTTAGGGACTTTGATTAAGAATAATTTGGTTGTAATGCGTATTCCATTCAATCCAACGAATTTAGGGAAATCTGAAAGTTAATCTAAGCGGATCTAATTAACTTGGAGCATTGAGTTTCACAACTTATCGAAAGACCAACTGAGAATCAATTTTGTTTGCAAGTGTAACATGTGTGGAGAAGAACCCCTTGGCTATTCCATCATCCATATTTTTATCACATTCATATTTACATTTTGCCTTTAATTATATTCTGTCTTTTTAATTTAATATCGTCCAACCACAATTCCCCCCCCTATTTTGTTAAGTCTTAATCATTCGTATTTGTTTTATTTTTGTATCTTTAAGCTTTTGGAGTCATAAACAATTGCAAATTCGTCTAAATCAAGTTCTAGCTTCTATTTGAGTCAATTTGATTGTTTTAGACAATTTGAGTTTTTCAAAGCCTTTCTGAGTCATAGTAGTCTTGTTAAGAGTATTTTAATTTAGTTTTTATGTTTTTAAGTCAATTTAGAAGGTTTTAGCAAGCCCTCCTAATCCCCGGTCTAGAACGATCCCTCACTTATCCATTCTACTACAATTGTCAAACGAGGGTTTAATTTGAGTGTCAAGTAAATCTCGCATCAAATTTTGGCGCCGTTGCCGGGGATTAGTAACTTTGCTAATCCTTTGTCTTTATTTTTATATTTTTTTTTTTTTTTTTGTTTTTCGTGCATTCTTATTTTAGATTCTTAGTTTGTTTGTTTCCTTGTTTTTTAGGTACTGTGTATGACTCGTCGCTCTCGGCCTATTGTAGAGAACATCTCCGACTTTGACGGTGATTTTGAACGCACTTTGAGGAGAACGAGGAGTCAACAAGAGCCACCACAACCTCCACCACAACCTGGGCTTGAAGAAGACGAAGTAGGTGTAGAGGAAAAGCCCACGGATCAGATTTTTGAAGAAGAACAAGCCATGGCAGCAGATAATAGAACCATCAAGGAGCTTTCGGCCTCAGGTTTGGATAATGCATTGCCTCTTTGTATCCAATACCCCACGGCTGCAGAGGGGAAGACTGAGGAATTTGAACTCAAATCCAGTTTGTTACACCATATTCCGAAGTTCCATGGCTTGTCTATGGAAGACCCCAACAAACACTTGAAGGAGTTCGAGGTGGTTTGTTCGAGCATGACCCCCGTCAATGTGGATGGGAGTATATTGAAGATGAAGGCCTTTCCATTTTCACTTATGGACAAGGCCAAAGATTGGCTCTACGAACTAGCCCCGGGAACTGTGACTTCGTGGGAGAGTATGAAGCGTGCTTTCTTGGAAAAATTCTTCCCTACTTCGAGAGTGATTCTCCTACGGAAGAAAATTAGTGGTATTCAACAGAATCATGGTGAGACATTCCCGGTTTATTATGAGCGCTTCAAGGGCCTTGTAGCTTCATGTCCTCAACATCAAATGAAGGAGGAACTTCTCCTTCAATATTTCTATGAGGGCCTCCTTCCTATCGAACGTCAAATGGTTGATGCGTCAGCGGGAGGAGCATTGGTGGACAAAACACCAAGGGATGCCAAGATTCTCATAGCCAACCGAGCCCTCAACGCTCAACAATATGAAGGAGTGGGCCAAAGGGAAGCCCCACGGCAACAAAGTGTAAATGAGGTGAGTGCTATTTCTGAAATTCAATCACAACTTGCTAATCTTACTTCTCTTGTTTCTCAGGTTGTGATTGGTCCAAAAGCACAAGAACACCAAGTTTGTGGCGTGTGCTCAATTCAAGGGCATCCATCCGACAAGTGCCCTCAACTAATCGAGAATGGTGGGTGGGAATCTGCCAATGCAATTGGTTTCCAAGGACAAAATCAAAACAACCCATACTCGAACACTTACAATGCCGGATGGAGGGACCATCCAAACTTCAAATGGAGGGAGCCACAACAAGCTGCCCAACAAGGAGGATTTAGGCCAAACCCCCCTGGTTTTTATTCCAAGCCGTATGCACCCCAACAATCCCAACAACCTTCGGCATCATCTCATTCAGGTACGTCTTTGGAAAGTAATCAAGCTATGCAATTACTAACCTCTATTTCGCAGGGGTTGCAAAATCAAAACAACCGAATAGAAAATAACGAGAAGGAGATGATGGATATGAAGAAACAAATAGGGCAGATTTCTGAGTTCCTTGGACAGATTAGAGAGCAAGGAAAGCTTCCTAGCTCAACCACAGTCAATCCAAAGGGAGGATTCGAATCCGCCAAGGCCATCACCCTAAGGGGTGGAAAAGAAGTTGGGACCGAGCCAAACAATCCCAAATCTGCCCAGAAAGTAGATGAAGAGACGACACAACCTGAGGCAGATCACCCTAACTCGGCCAAATCAGGTAATTTAAGTTCAAATTCATGTACTTCACGTCCTAATCTGCCCAATGTACCTTTTCCTCGCAGGTTCATACAAGAAAAAAAGGAAGAAAGCGAGAAGGACATTCTTGAAACGTTCCGGAAGGTGCAAGTGAACATACCGCTTCTCGATGCAATCAAACAGGTTCCAAAGTATGCTAAATTCCTCAAAGACCTATGCAATACAAAGAGAAGAAGGGCAAACAAAGAGGTAGTGAAGGTAAGCGAGAATGTGTCCGCTGTTTTGCAACGTAAACTGCCTACCAAGTGCAAAGACCCCGGTAGTTTCACGATTCCTTGTGTGATTGGACATAATCGTTTTGAACATGCCATGCTTGATTTAGGTGCATCCATAAATGTCATGCCTTATTCTATTTATGCATCTATGAATTTGGGTGAATTAAAACAAGATGGTGTAATTATACAATTGGCTGATCGTTCTAACGCGTATCCAAAAGGAGTTTTGGAGGATGTGTTTGTGCAGGTGAACCATTTAATTTTTCCGGCTGATTTCTACGTCCTAGACATGGAGGATTCAACCCATTCTACATCTTTGCCGATTCTCCTTGGTAGGCCATTCATGAAGACGGCCCGAACGAAGATTGATGTATACAAAGGCACCTTGACAATGGAATTCGATGGGGAAGTGATTGATTTTAATATTTCTGAAACTATGAGATATCCCGTTGATGACCATTCTTGTTTTTCCATTGATGTTATCGATTCTTTGGCGCAGGTATACCTTGAAGAATTGAACGAGGACGCCCTGGAAACAACCATCACTAAGGCCATAGAGCGCAAAAATGAAGGATTTGGGCCAATGCAAGGCCACGGCAAGGAGGAGGAATTCTTTGCAATGGGTTCTAGTGAAGAAATAATTGAGGTTGTGGCAGCCCTTGAGTCATTGCCACAACAATATGGTAAGGTTCCACTCTCACTTTCAAATTCAGTTTCCACTAAGATGCTACCTTCTGTTGTTCAGGCACCATCGCTTGAACTTAAGCCGTTGCCGGACCATTTGAAATATGTGTTTTTGGGAGAAGGCGAAACATTGCCCGTCATCATTTCATCAAGTCTCACAGCAATGGAGGAGGAGAAGCTTGTGAGGGTGCTGCGAGAGCACAAAATGGCCATAGGGTGGACTTTGGCCGACATTAAAGGAATAAGCCCTACCACATGCATGCACCGTATACTTCTTGAGGAGGGGGCTAAACCAACTCGAGAGGCTCAACGCCGTCTCAACCCTCTAATGATGGAAGTGGTGAAGAAGGAAATAATCAAGCTTTTGGATTGCAGAGTGATCTACCCTATCTCCGATAGCCGTTGGGTCTCTCCAGTTCAAGTCGTTCCCAAGAAGTCCGGAGTAACTGTTATCAAGAATGATGAGAATGAGCTCGTGCCTACACGCATTCAGACTGGATGGCGAGTATGTATCGATTACCGGAAGCTAAATGCCATGACTAGGAAAGATCACTTTCCTTTGCCATTCATCGACCAGATGCTCGAAAGGTTAGCCGGTCATGCTTTTTACTGTTTTCTTGATGGATACTCTGGATATAACCAAATTGTGATAGCCCCGGATGATCAAGAGAAGACCACATTCACATGTCCCTTTGGAACATTTGCCTATCGTCGCATGCCATTTGGCTTATGCAACGCACCGGCCACTTTCCAAAGGTGTATGGTAAGTATATTTTCCGATTTTGTTGAAAAGATCATTGAGGTTTTCATGGATGATTTCAGTGTATTTGGGAGTTCATTTGATAATTGCTTGGATAATCTGACCTTAATTTTGAAACGATGTGTTGAAACTAACCTTGTCTTGAATTGGGAGAAATGTCACTTTATGGTGAAACAAGGTATAGTTTTAGGACATATTGTTTCAGAAAAAGGAATTGAAGTAGATAAATCGAAAATAGACCTTGTACGTCACTTACCCTCTCCTACTTCGGTTAGAGAGGTACGTTCGTTTCTTGGCCATGCAGGGTTCTATAGGCGTTTTATCAAGGACTTCTCCAAAATGTCCAACCCTCTTTGCCGATTGCTTCAAAAAGATGTGCCATTCAAGTTTGATGAAGAGTGTAATTCGGCATTTAACCAACTCAAGGAGAAGCTAGTCTCGGCCCCCATTATTGTACCTCCAGATTGGAGCCTTCCGTTCGAGCTCATGTGCGATGCATCCGACTATGCAATAGGAGCTGTTCTAGGACAAAGAAGAGACAAGCGGCCGCATGTCATATACTATGCCTCTCGGACTCTCAATGATGCCCAATTGAACTACTCCACGACGGAAAAAGAACTTCTAGCTGTGGTTTTTGCTTTAGATAAATTCCGTTCATATTTAATTGGTACTAAAGTAATCGTTTATTCTGATCATGCAGCTTTGAGGTACTTGCTCACGAAAAAGGAAGCAAAGCCGAGGCTTATCCGTTGGATTCTTCTTCTTCAAGAATTTGATATTGAAATCCGGGATAAGAAAGGAAGCGAGAATGTAGTGGCTGACCATTTAAGCCGAATGATCCACGAGGAGCATGAACATGCCGTACCTATCCCTGAAACTTTTCCCGATGAGCAGCTGCTATCCATTGAGGTAAGTGAACCATGGTATGCAGATTTAGTGAATTACTTGGTGGCTAAACAAATTCCAAATGAACTAAACAAGCACCAACGTGATAAGCTTAAAAATGATGCACGTTTCTATGTTTGGGATGACCCTTATTTGTGGAAGTATTGCTCAGATCAAATTGTACGTAGATGTGTGCATGATTCTGAATTTCACTCAATTCTAAGCTTTTGTCACACATATGCATGTGGTGGTCATTTTGGCACACAACGCACTGCCCTCAAGGTTCTAGAGTGTGGTTTTTATTGGCCGACTATATTTAGGGATGCTAGAACCTTTTGTATGTCTTGTGATCGTTGCCAACGAATGGGTAACATAGGTACCAAGGACCAAATGCCGCAAACCCCTGTCTTTAATGTTGAAATTTTTGATGTTTGGGGCATTGATTTCATGGGCCCTTTCCCTCCATCTTATGGTTTCACTTATATCTTGCTAGCCGTTGATTATGTTTCTAAATGGGTGGAAGCAAAAGCCACCCGTACTAACGATTCTAAGGTGGTTGCAGATTTCGTGAAAACTAACATTTTTGCTAGGTTTGGAATGCCGAGAGTAATCATAAGTGATGGAGGGTCTCACTTTTGCAATCGGACCATTGAGGCGTTGCTAAGAAAGTACCATGTCAACCATAAGGTCTCCACACCTTACCATCCTCAAACAAATGGCCAAGCCGAGGTGTCTAACCGAGAAATCAAACAAATTTTGGAGAAGACCGTTGGACCAACAAGGAGGGATTGGAGCTTACGTTTAGATGATGCACTGTGGGCATATCGTACGGCATACAAAACACCCATTGGGATGTCACCTTTTCGGCTCGTCTATGGTAAGCCATGTCATTTGCCCGTAGAGTTAGAGCACAAGGCACATTGGGCCGTGAAGATTTTCAACATGGACATAGATGCAGCGGGAGTTCATAGGAAGCTCCAATTGAATGAACTTGAGGAGATTCGGAATGAAGCCTATGAGAATGCCCGGATGTACAAAGCCAAGACCAAAGCATTCCATGATAAAATGATTCGAACCAAGACCTTCACAGTTGGGCAGAAAGTGTTACTTTTCAACTCTCGCCTACGTTTGTTTCCTGGTAAGTTGCGTTCTAAATGGATTGGCCCGTTTGTTGTTACTAATGTTTTCCCTCATGGTGCAGTGCAAATCAAAAGTTCAAGGACGCAGCAAGAATTCAAAGTGAATGGGCATCGATTGAAGCCCTATTACGAGATGTTTGAGGAGCATGTCGTGGAGGAGGTACCCCTCCATGCCGTGGAACCTAGTCAAGCTTAAACGGAGGTACAGTCCGGCTGCAAGACGTAAAAGAAAGTGCTTCGTGGGAGGCAACCCATGCATCCGAATAGAGAAGAACTTGGAAAACCCTTTAAGAGACTTATTTTTATTCCTTTCTTTTTCTTTACTGCCTTTACTTTGCTTTCTTTCTCGAATTTGTTTATTTGCTTGCTCTGTTGTGACTTTCTGCTTAAAACATTGAGGACAAAGTTTGATTTAAGTGTGGGGGGGTAAACAATTTGTATTTGCATGAATTTCGTGGGATTTATTCACCTTTCACTTAGAATGTTGTTTCTCGATGTTTTAAGCGTTTTTAGAGTGTTTTAGTGTGTTTTATAGTGTCTTGGTATAAAACTCCGAAAATTTGATAAAAAAAAAAAAAAAAAAAAAAAAAAAAAAAAAAAAATTTCTTTTCTTTGTTGCTATTTCGTTTCTGCCTTGTTAGGTTGTTTAGTTGTTATTGTTTGTTTGTTTATTAATTGTGTGAGTCTATGATTGTAACATTGAGAAAATGTTTGATTTATTGATAGGCACTGCTAAACAAAGAAAGATGGTGCTTCACAAAGGGTGTTTGCTTGAGGCCCCACTACGTGGCTTTACTCTTGAAGCGGAAGGCGTAGGAACAGAAGGCGTAGGAGCGGAAGGCGTAGGAATAGAAGGCATCGGAGCGGGAGGCATCGAAGATAGAGCATTCCAGGCCTCAATACTTGGCCAAGCGCTGGATGAGCCAGGAAAAAGGTGCCTCTGGAGGAAAGACGAGAACCTTTGACGGTCACTGTGAATCCGACCTTCAGACTCTTGCAGCTCATCAAGCTTCCTCTTCATGCCCGTCGAATAGTTGTTTGCAAGCACGTGCAAACTTCTATTCTCCTACTTCAGCTGCTGGATCTCCTGCTTGAGACTTTCCACCTCTGCCATCAATGATTCCACCTGACGGGAGCGGGCAAGCAGGCGTTGGCCCATGTTGGACACAGAACTCGCACACTGAACACTAAGTGCGAGGGACTCTTGAACGGCCAGCTCATCGGACCGTCCTGACAACAGCCTACTATCTTTCGGAGTGAGGAGGTTCCTAGCTACTATTGTAGCTGTTGTGGCGTCCTGCATCACGGAGTCTTCACCTGTGAGAGGACCGTTAGAAGAAAAGAAAGAAGGGCGCCATACGTTACCTTGACGCGGCACGCCCGCATCACTGCTAAGGCTCAATTCCAAGCTAAGGTTCGATGAGTTTGCCATTTTTCAAAAGTGTTCAAGGAGAAGGGATGGAGTTAAATTTCAAAGGGCCGGAGTCGATTTTCAAGAATGGGAAATCTTCAGAGTGTGTTTGTTGTGGTGATCGATAGCTCAATAAAAAAGCCAAGGCGACGCGTCCACCAATTCAAAAAGCCGGAATTTCCGGCGTAATTTAGGCGACGCTTTCTCGGCTTTTCAGAAGGCGCGTTCAACTTTGTCAAAAGATTTCTTCTTTTCAGACAACACGTGGAGGCCATCATCACAACTACACATCTTTAGCCGACAAGCGCAAAGTTCGGCGACGCTTTCTCTGCTTTTCAGAAGACGCGTGCAGCTTTGTCAAAAGGAGCCGCATCTGCACTACCACGTGTCGTTCAGCAAGCGAAGGGGCGTCGTTCAGAAATCGAAGGGGCGCCTGCTCAGAAATCGAAGAGGCGTGTTCAGAGATCGAAGAGGCGCCATTATTTCAAAAAGCCGGATTTGCGGGATCAAAACGTTTGTCGACAAAGGTAAAAAGTACCACCACTTGATATTATCTCTATATATGTCGACCTTCGTCTTTTATGGCAGGGCAAACCTGAAGAAAATGCCCAACTCTCTCTCACCTCTGAGGGCGCACTCCCAGCAAAGCCTTTCGAAATACTCAATTCTTTCTTCTTCCCCAAAGATGATACCAGATGCCTGGAGTACAGATGACCCAGGAGGAATCAGCACAACAAATACATGTGCTGATTCATTCACCGCTTCTTCAAAAGCAAAGGTATCTCATATCATCAAGGTCAAAAGCAAAAGTATCTCATATCATGCTCTTTCCCTGTCTTTTTCTTTGTCCTTGTTCTTACTCGCATGGCAAAGTAAAACAAGCAATCAGCCGGCACTTGGAGTCAGTCTTCCGTTCTGGAGCCAACTGCCTGGAATCTATTCCTGATTGCTTACCTAGCGTTGCTCTCGAGTAGTCATCTTCAACGGTTGATACACTTCCGGAGAAGGAACCACTTCTGCAAAGGGGAGCGAGTAAGGCAAGTGCAAATGATACATTGAAGCATGTGGAGACAAACATAGGCTGAGTTATCCTCCAACCCTTTTCAATACGAATTGGAAAGATTGAACAAAGAAACAGATAAAAGGGATAAGCTCAGACCTTCGGGGGAGACCAAAAGAACCATCCTGCTGCCCAGTTCAAGAAGTAGCACAAGGGAAAATCAACGATGGGCAGAAACCAGTTCAAGAGTAAGCCTGTGGAATCACAAAGATCAAAAGCCTCAATGCAATTACCAAGGAGAAGATGGAATTTACACTCTATAACCAGATTTGCGTCTCTAAACTCTTCTCTTTGTTAATTACATTATGCCATGTTTAGTATGTTTAAGTGCTTTTTGTGTATTTACTTATGCTTTGTGTGAATCTATGCTTAAAACATTGAAGACAATGTTTGATTTAAGTGTGGGGGGGTAACTAAGTATATTTGATGCAAATTCGTGGGATTTATTCACCTATCACTTCACATGTTGTTTCTCACTGTTTTAAAACTGTTTTAGTGTGTTTTGTCTTAAAAATTCGAAAAGCCCATAAAAATTTGAAAAATTGTTTTGAAAAACCCAAAAAGAGTTGTTTTAAAGTTGTTTTTGTGTGTGTGTTTGTGTCTTAGGATACCTTCCAACACAATAATAAGGATTTGGTTTGTAATTGCATGACTGTTAAAAAGAGTTATTAACATAGAGAAAAGTTTGATTTACTCTTGGTATATGCTTGGTTATGGTTATAATGTATGACTTCACATGCAATCATAAAAGAAAATTTAGTTTTTGTAACATGCCTGAAGGAAAGAACTCAAACAAATGCTAAAACCCTGAGAGACTTGAGCCTATAACGTTCTTTGGAGAGTATAATCTGTGATTTCTTGTTTTCTAAAGTCGTTGCATGATCTCATTATTCTTTGCTTGGTTACTACTTAGAAGGCGTTTCATCATATAGTTCCAAATGCTAGAACTCATGCCCATTTCATTCAAAGCATGTTATTGATTTGCATAACACATATTCAAGATGAAGTTGTGTAGTTGCCACCATAGCCAAATAGCCTCACTTCCCATATTTCGTATATGTTGTAAGTTGTACCCCCCGTTGAGCCGTGTTAGCCCATGTTCTTTGTTAACCCACTTTTTCCTCACCTAGCCTAGTTTAGGACAATCCCCATCCTTGTTCTTAAAAGATAGTGAGCATGACTTAATTGAATTCCTTTTGAGTTACATTATGAAAGAAAATAAGTGTGGGGGAGAGAATGTTTAAGTGTTTATGTTTTGAGATTCAAAAAAAAAAAAAAAAAAAAAAAAAAAAAAAAAAAAAAAAAAAAAAAAAAAAAAAAAAAAGAATAAGTGATTGAAGAAAGGTTCCAAAACACCAATTCTGGGCGTAAATTGTCTAAATTCTCCCTTTTTGTTCAAAAGTTGAGTTTTCATTCAAAAGTGAATTCTAAGTTGATTCAAATGCTTTGCTCACTATTTCTTTAAGAACCTTTGTTTTCCATATCCCTTCTTTGTTATCCACATACCCCAAGCCCCGTTACAACCCTTGACTTCTATCTTGAGTGTTGTGTATTTCAATTTGTGGAGTTTGAACTTGGTATGAGCATATGGTGTCACTGGTTCTCGCGTCTAAGTAGTAGCATTCCATTCATGAGATCATATCTAAACATGCTTATTAACTCCAGAAATTGCTTCCTTTGAAATACATATATGTGAGTGTTCGTTTTTATGTTTACATCAATCTTCTCACATATAACTAGTTTAGGGTGTGTAGTCAGAAAATCTGAGTGAGAATCGAGTTCATATCTTGTAAGGAATTGAGCAAATTCTCTAAGGCATGTTACTACATTCAAAACATGGTTTTAAATGCTTAATTGTGAACTAGTATATGGTGACTATGATTAAGAATGTACTTAAGTGTGAAGATGACTAAAATCTGTGAGAATGATGATTTTTAACTTGTCATGTGCATTGGAAATCCCTAAGACGGTTGTTGGAAGGTTTAGGTTGTGTTTTACGTGTTTAGTGTCGTTTTGTTTATTTGTTTTTATTCTGTTTTGCTCGAGGACTAGCAAAAGCTAAGTGTGGGGGTATTTGATAGGAGCATATTCATGCGACTTAAATGGCTTGTTCTCGTGCATTTACGTTATGTTTCTCTCGTTATTTTAGTCCTTTATGCTTCTTTTGTGTGTTTTTAGGTTCTAAGGGCCTAGGGAGCAAGAAAGTGCATTTTGAGGCCATTTGGAGCATTTTTGGGCATGGATTGGATAGCTTATCCATGGAGCCAAGAGGATGGACGAATTTGAAGGCCTTGTATGCACTTGAAGACACAAAACAATGGCCCTAACCCAATTACATTCACCTTGCCTTGGGCTTAACACAAACACCATTCCTTGCCATGCAAGGGGGGAGCAATTTGGGTCCATTTCATGTACTTAAACTCTAGCCCAATCCACAATCACTTCAAAGCCATGCAAAACCTTTCAACACCCTTTAATCTTCCCCCTTTAAGTTATGATTTTATTTCCTAACCCTACATGCATTATTTATTAGTATCTTTACAAGACATTATCATTGCATAACATTCCATTTCCACCTCTTTCCCACCTAATTCACATGCCTTCATTCATTCTTTATTCCACTTACACTCATCATCACACACCTTAGCAATCAACACATGCAATCACATGCATCACAACCACAAAGAACCATCCCCAAAACACTTTGCCGTGAGTTCCCACTCCCATTTCCAGCTTTTCATAACTTTTCCTAGTTGTTTTATTACATACATTCCCCCTTCATTATTCCAAACACATGCACCCATAATCATTCATCCCCTCCTAGCTGCAATATTCCCTCTTTTGTTCCCCCATTTCACCTATAAATAAGCATCCAACACTCCTCAAAATTCACTTACTCTTCCATACACATTTTCAGTTACAAACACCAAGCAACAAACCCATTGCATTGCCGTGAGTCCCACTTCATTTTCTGCATATTTTCTCTTCATTCTTCCATCTCCAACCACTCCCTACTCCATTCCACATACACCTAAAGCCCTTAAGCTCACCTTAGACCTTGTGCTACAACAACGAGGAAGAAAAGAGTGCTTAAACGTTCATACAATTCAAGTTTGAGTTGTTGGAATGTTTAGGTGTTTCTTTGATTTCAAAGTTTAAATTTAATTCTCTTTGTTTTGTACGTATGAGAAGGGAAGAGAAGAGTGCCTAAACGTTCATACAATTCACGTTTGAGTTGTTGGAATGTTTAGGTGTTTCTTTGATTTCAAAGTTATGAGGAACTAAACCCCCTTTAGCTAGGGGGTGATTCGAAACTATGTTTATATTTGCAATTTGAATTGATTACGTTTGGTTGGAATTTCATAAGTTGTGGATTCAATTCGTTTAACTGTTTGATTGATAACTTATTTATGTATGTTCATTGAGATTGCAAGCTTAATTTTCATGCATAAATATGACGCTAGAATATAAGTGAATTTCACCTAATCGCTATGAACTTATATTCACAAGTAGTGGAGGTTGCTTATAAACAATCGCGTTAAACGAATTCTTGGCATAAGTTTCATGCGTATTCCATAGTAACGAATGCCTCGTCGATGTTAATGATTTCCGTTGAACTTAATGATCTTTGTTGAATGTCTCTATCATGCGTATTCCATAGTTAGGGACTTTGATTAAGAATAATTTGGTTGTAATGCGTATTCCATTCAATCCAACGAATTTAGGGAAATCTGAAAGTTAATCTAAGCGGATCTAATTAACTTGGAGCATTGAGTTTCACAACTTATCGAAAGACCAACTGAGAATCAATTTTGTTTGCAAGTGTAACATGTGTGGAGAAGAACCCCTTGGCTATTCCATCATCCATATTTTTATCACATTCATATTTACATTTTGCCTTTAATTATATTCTGTCTTTTTAATTTAATATCGTCCAACCACAATTCCCCCCCCCCCTATTTTGTTAAGTCTTAATCATTCGTATTTGTTTTATTTTTGTATCTTTAAGCTTTTGGAGTCATAAACAATTGCAAATTCGTCTAAATCAAGTTCTAGCTTCTATTTGAGTCAATTTGATTGTTTTAGACAATTTGAGTTTTTCAAAGCCTTTCTGAGTCATAGTAGTCTTGTTAAGAGTATTTTAATTTAGTTTTTATGTTTTTAAGTCAATTTAGAAGGTTTTAGCAAGCCCTCCTAATCCCCGGTCTAGAACGATCCCTCACTTATCCATTCTACTACAATTGTCAAACGAGGGTTTAATTTGAGTGTCAAGTAAATCTCGCATCAATGATCTCAATCGCGTTAAGTAAATTCTTGGCATAAGTTTCATGCAATCATAGTAACAAGTGCTTCGTCAATGCTTATGGTTTTCATAGAACTTAATGATTCTTGCTTGTATCTCTATTATGCAATCATGTAGGGGACTTGTGGGGAATGTTTTGGGTTGTCGTATGCAATCATCCAATTCAATAACGTTAGGAAAATCTGAAGGTTAATTTAAGCGAACCTAATTAACTTGGGGCGTTGAGAATTCATGGGTTATTGAAAAGCAATTGGAAATCGTTTTATATGCAAGTATAACATGTGTGGAGATGAACCCCTTAGCTAGCCTTCATTCCATTCATTAAATCCAAATTCGTTTAAAAATCTGTTCGTTTTACAAAGTTTTAAGTTTTGTTTTCAAATTCGTCAAAACCTCAATCCCCCTTTACTTTAGTGTCCAATTTAGTTAGAAAGTGTCTTAGTTTGTGTTTCTAAGTGTTTTGAATCAATTTATTACCCAATTTCGTCCAAAGTAGTCAAAGTGCTCAAAACTGCCCAGATTGTGTTTTTAAGGCAGTTTTGAGTGTTTTGGTGCTGTTTTGAGTCTTTTGGTTTGTCTTAGTGTTTTAAACTTTAGTTTTGCATTCTTTGGGTCTAGTTTGGGTTTTATATTGTGTTTTTACGTTTTTGAGTCAAATCCAAGTGATTAACAATCCCTCCTAATCCCCGGTCCAGAACGATCCCTACTTACATTCTTCACTACAATTGATAAAAAGAGGGTTTAATTTGTGTGCGTATAAATCTCGCATCATGCCACTTATTTGTTTCCTCAGGAGAATGATTCTTGAAGTGGGAAAAAATTTCTCCAAGAACGCTCGTTTCATACTTTCCCAAGATGTCACTGTCCCTAGTGCTAGCTCAAATAACCAGTCTTTAGCTTTGTCCATTAGAGAGAATGGAAAAGCCTTCATCTTTAAGATGCTACCATCGACATTGACAGGGGTCATGCTTGAACAAACCACTTCAAATTCCTTCAAGTGCTTGTTAGGGTCTTCCATGGACAGCCCATGGAACTTTGGGACGTGGTGCAACAAGCTAGACTTCAATTCAAACTCCTCGGTCTTGCCTTGAGCTGCCACGGGATATTGAATACATAAAGGTGCGGCATTGTCCATTCCCGAAGCTGAAAGCTCCTTGATTGTTCGATTGTCGGCTCCCATGATGGGTACTTCCTCAAAAGTTTCTGCCGTGCCCCTTTCTTCCTCTTCTAAAACTTGTTCTTCAAGGTCAGGTTCAGGGCTAGGTGGGTTAGACTCTTGCTGGTTCTTTTGTCTTCTCAAAGTCCTCTCAAAATCGTCGTCAAAGTCCAAAATATTCGTATGAACAGGTTGGGAACTTCGAGTCATACACTAGTACCTAAACAAACAATGAAACAAACAAATCAGTAACTAAGATAGAAAACAAACGAAAAAAAATAAAAAAAAATAACGAGGGATTAGCAAAGTTGCTAATCCCCGGCAACGGCGCCAAAATTTGATGCGAAAATAGTTAAGCACACAAATTAACCCTCTTGTTGTCAAATTGTAGTAAGGATGCAAGTAGGGATCGTTCTGGACCGGGGATTAGGAGGGCTTGCTAAAACCTCTAAACTGACTTAAAAACATAAAAACAAAGTTAAAAACGTTCACAAAGACTCAAAGGACTCGAAACAAGTTCAAAAGACTCAAAACTGCCTAAAAACACTAACTAGGTGATAGGAGCATATTTATGCTACTTAGTTATGTTGTTTCCTTGCATTTAGTTACTTAATTACTATCTATTTTAGTCTTTTAAGCTATTTTCGTATGTTTTTAGGTCCTAATGGCAAAAGGAGCAAGAAAGTGCATTTTGAGGCTATTTGGAGCAGTTTTGGGCATGGATTGGATAGCTTAACAATGGAGCAAAGAGGATGGACGAAATTGAAGTCAAGAAGGGCTAGGAAAGGCTACAAATCTGGAGAAAGAAGTCCAAATGCAAAGAAGATAAGGAAATAGCAAGAAATAAGGAACCTTATCCAACCTTATCTTATCCTATCCTAACCAACCTTATCCTTTCCTAACTCCAACCTTATCTTATCCTATCCTAACCAACCTTATCCTTTCCTAACTCTAACATTATCTTATCTTATCCTATCCTAATCTTTTCCTACCTTAATTCCAACTTCAAAGAGGACTCCTTTTCACATTAAATCACCTAAATATCAAAGTTCTAGAAGCCCTATTTTTGTGCATTAAGTTTATGCCACATGTAACCCTTCTAGAAGTTCTAGAATTTGCCACAAAGACCATTCCTTGTCCTCCTTGGAATCTAATTGAAAGTATCCTTGTTCTTTGGTGATTTGGAGTCCTAACTCCTCTCCTTTTCAGCCCAAATTCGTGCCTCCCCTTCACCCTATAAATACTTGATGCCACAACACTCAAAAACCACCACCCTCTACCACAAATTCACACCACACCATCCACCACACCTCAAGAGCCTAAATTCACACAAATCCCCATTGTTGGCAGCAAGGAAGGAAGAAGGAGCCACCTGGAGCGTTTCTAGGTGTATTCAATCTTTGTTTTCAATGTTTAATTTATATTCTCTTTGTTTTGTTGTAAACATGAGGAACTAATTTTGTTTTGGCTAGGGGAGACTTTGAAACCATGATTATATTTGCAATATGAATTGATTAATTCCAGTTGTGATTTCATAAATTGTGAATGCAATTTACTTAATCATTTGATGGATAACTTATTCTTGTTTGTTGATTAAGGGTGCACACTTAGTTTGCATGCATGAATTTGGGGCTAGAATATAGGGGAGTTTCACATAATCGTTACAAATTTATATTCACAAGTAGTTAAGGTTGTTTTCACAATCATGTTAAGTAAATTCCTAGCATGAGTATCATGATGTCATAGTTACAAGTGCTTTGTCAATACTTATGATTTTCATAGAACGATCTTTGATTGTATCTCTATTATGATGTCATGTAGGGGACTTTTGAAGAATGCTTTGGGTTGTCGTATGATGTCATCCAATCCAATAACTTAAGGAAAATCTGAGGGTTAATTAGTGATGTCACGGTTAATCTGGGTTGTTGAGGTTCATGGTTTATTGGAAAAGCAATTGGAAATCAATTTATATGCAAGTGTGTCATGTGTGGAGAAGAACCCTCTAGCTAGCTAATCACCCATCCATATTCCCCAAATTCGTTCATAACTTTGTCTAGTTTAGTTTCAGTTTTGTTTTAATTCAAATTCGTCAAAACCAAAACCCCCCTTTGTTTTAAGTGTCAGTTAGGTTAGAATCTGAGCTATTGTGTGTTTTTAAGTGTTTTGAGTCAAAACTAATTCAATTTTCGTCCAAAGTAAGTCCTAGAGTCTAGTTTGAGTCTTTTTGATTGTTTTGTGTTGTTTTGAGTCTTTTGGGTTTGTTTTGAGTCATATAAGTTTAGTTAAGAGTCTTTGAGTTTATTTAAGTGTTTTTAAGCATATTTTTGTATCTTTGAGTCAGTTTTCATTAGATTAGCAATCCCTCCTAATCCCCGGCCTAGAACGATCCCTACTTATATCTATACTACAATTGTCAAAAAGAGGGTTTTAATTTGAGTGTTAGAATATTTCACATCACTAGGCAGTTTCTGACCTTAAACACAATTTTGGGCGAATTTAAGATTATGGTTTGATTCAAAACACTTTAAAACACAAACTAAACAGATTCTAAACACTATAGAACAAGAAAGTAAAGGGGGGTTTTGATTTGACAAAAATTGAAATAACAAAACAAGTTATAACACTAGGCAGATTGTAAAACGAATTTTTGGAAACAAGATGATGGATGGATTAGTTAGAGGTCCATTCTCCACACATGACATATTTATATATGAATCGATTTTCCAATTGCTTTTCACTAACTATGATGCTCAACACCCCAAGTTAACCGTGATGCACTAATTAACCCTCAGATTTCCTTATGTCATTGAATTGGATGATGCATGCGACAATTCAAATCATTCTCCAACGGTCCTCAACATGAATGCATAGAAGAGATACAGTGAGAAATCATTATGCTCCATGAAAATCATAAGTGTTGACGAGGCAATTGTAACTATGAATGCATGATACTCTTGCCAAGAATTCAATTAACGCGGTTGTGACTAGCAACCTTCACTACTCATGTTTATAAACTTGTGACGATTAGGTGAAACTTGTTCATAAACTAGCATCAAGTTCATGCATGAAAACTAAGTATGCATCCTTAATCAACATACAAGAACAAGTTTTTAATAAAACAGATAATTGAATTGCAATCACAACTAAACAAATCACAATTGGAAGAAATCAATTCATATCTCAAACATGTTCATGGCTTCAAACTTTCCCCTAACTAATTAGGGGTTTAGCCACTCATGATTACAGCAAACTCAGAAAGTAATAACAAAGTAAACATTGAAAACAAGAACGAAGTACACCTAAGAACGCTCCAATCTGTGAGCATGAAACGTTCAAGGCCTCCTTCCTCTCCTAATTGCTGCGGCACCAGAGGTTATTGTGAGTTTAGGGGGTTATGGATGATGTAGAATGATGGATTTAGGTTTGGGATGGATGTAGGGGACGGCAAGGGTTGGTTTTGGGCAGAAAATATGGAGAATGGTGAAGTATGGATGTGTTAGAGGGAAGGGATGAATTTCTCGCGTGAATGGTGAATGAATGAATAATTTGTGGCTGCAACAAGGAGGTTTTATTATAGGATTTCAGGAATTAAACCCTAGGTTATTTAGGTAATCAGAATTTAAGTCAAAAGCTTTTAGAAATAGGAAATTAAATCAGAAAATTAAAGGAACCTCCCTAAAAGCTGCGGCAATGCATAAAACACAAAAGGACTGTGTTTCAATGCAAGGAAATAGGAAAGAACTATCTCCCTTGCACGGCAAGGAAGAGGAAAGGTCAAGGGAGGTGCACGGCAAGGCTTGCATAGGAAATAAGTAAGTGTTTAATTCCCCAAATCAATTCTAAGAATCAGGAATTAAGTTAAATCCCTTTAGAATAGGTAATTGAAATCAGGAATTAGGGGAAAAAGCTAAGTCTTGCGGCAAAGGGAGGAATAGAAGGGGAAAGTGCAATTAAACTTGCAGATTTTGGGTGAAAGGGAATGTATAGGTGCGGCTAAGACTTTTAAGAAAGGGATTGTGACATAATCTTGCAGATTTTGGGAGAGAAAAGGAAGGTAAGGTGCGGTACAATTTAGGACATGTCCAGGGCTTCTAGAACATGTGATTTAGGCAACCAACATTATTTGGAAACTCCCAATAATGGAAACTGGTTTCCAATTCTTGATTCCTCCTTCTTCCTTCGACTCTAGGCTCACTTGGTCTTCAATTTCGTTCCACACTTTGGCTCCAAGCATAAGCTATCCATGTTTGTTCCCTATTTTAAACACTTAAACACCTTCCTTTCTCATACCTATTTCAGCCATAACTCACATACCCTTTTATATTCCTAAATCCTTGCCTAAATTCAGAAATAAAAGACATTCCCTTTCTCTCTAACCTTTGCCGCAAGTCACATTCCTATTTCTTTCAATTTCTGATTTTGTGTTTCCTATTCTTCAAAGATTTAGAATTAATTCCTTTCCTAAACCAAGTAATAAAGCCTTTAGGTCTTTTCTTCCTTATATATACTCTTGTGCCGCACCCTTAGAAGCTAATCCCCCCTTCTACACAACCTGCCTTCATTCACAAACATATCCAACCTTGCCGCAGCTTTCCATCCAAATTTCCACCATCCCTCGACTTCCAAACCTTCGTCCAAACCACCCTACACCACCACTAAGCCTTGCCGCACCACCATACCTCCATAAACCCAACTTAAACCCAGAAACTCATCCAAAAACCCACCTTAGCACTTGTGCCGTGACCTAGCAAAGAAGAGGAGAAAGAAGACGAAGCCTTGGACGTTTATGCATTCAAGTTGGAGTGTTGGAACGCTTCTAGGTGTAATCTATCTTTTGTTTTCAATTTTTAATTCTAATTTCCTTTGTTTCGTTATGAACATGAGAGGCTAAACTCGTTTTAGCCTAGGGATGCTTTAAAGCCATGATTATATTTATAATATGAGTTGATAAATTCCAGTTGTGATTTCATAAATTGTGAATGCAATTTACTTAACCGTTTGATGGATAACTTATTCTTGTATGTTGATTAGGGAGGCCTACTTAATTTGCATGCTTGAATTTGGTGCTAGAATATAAGGGTGTTTCACATAATCGTTACAAACTTATATTCACAAGTAGTTACGGTTGTTTTCACAATCATGTTAAGTAAATTCCTAGCATGCGTATCATGATGTCATAGTTACAAGTGCTTTGTCAATACTTATGATTTCCATTGAACGTAATGATCCTTGATTGTATCTCTATTATGATGTCATGTAGGGGACTTTTGAAGAATGCTTTGGGTTGTCGTATGATGTCATCCAATCCAATAACTTAAGGGAAATCTGAGGGTTAATTAGTGATGTCACGGTTAATCTGGGGTATTGAGGTTCATGGTTTGTCGGAAAAGCAACTGGAAATCAACTTATGTTTGAATGTATCATGTGTGGAGAAGTATCCCTTGGCTAGTTCATCATCCATTGGTTTTACTCAAATTCGTCCAAAAATCTGTTTTAAGATTTAAGTTACTTCTTTTCTTTTTAATTCGTCCAAAAACAAATCCCCCTTTCTTACTTATTCCAAATATTTGCAAAAGTGTGTTTTAGAGTCTTTTGAGTCAAAACAAATTGTATTTTCGTCCAAATTAGTGTTAAGTGTTCAAAACTGCCCAGATTGTGTTTTTAAGGCAGTTTTGAGTGTTTTGTTGCTGTTTTGAGTCTTGTGGTTTGTTTTAGTGTTCTAGTGTTTAGTTTTACATTCTTTGAGTCTAGTTTAGTGTTTTAACCTTTGTTTTACGTTTTTGAGTCAGTTTTCAAGTGTTTTAGCAACCCCTCCTAATCCCTGGTTTAGAATGATCCCTACTTATACATATACTACAATTGTCAAAAGAGGGTTTAATTTGTGTGCTTATATAATTCGCATCAAGGGTTAGTTGTGCGATGCAACTAATTTGGGGCGTTGTCATTCATAGTCTAAAGGAGTAATAACTGGACATTGGTTCGTATGCATATATCATGTGTGGAGAAGGACCCTCTAACTAGCCTTTTACCCATTTATTTTTCCTAAATTCGTTTTTCAAAAGTGTTTTCTACTAAGTTTTTGTTTTGAGTCTAAAATTCGTCAAAAACAATCCCCATGTTATTTAGTCTTCATATTTGAGTCAAAACTTGTTTTCCTTGAGTCTTTTGAGTCAAGTCAAGTCCTATTTTCGTCCAAAACCTTTATTGAGTCTAAAAGTGAGTCTTTTTGAGTATTGGTTGCTGTTTTAAGTGTCTAAAGTTAGTTTTGAGTTCATAGAGTCTAGTTTAGTGTTTTTGAGTCTTATTTACATAGATTAGCATCCCTAGTTAATCCCCGGTCTAGAACGATCCCTACTTACATATCGACTACAATTGTCACAAATAGGGTTTAATTTGTGTGTCAAGTTAATTTTCACATCAAGAACGCTCTAAGTTTTAGCACTTAAGATGGCTCCCGCGCACCTTTGGGCAACAAACAAAGGTTCTTTGCAACTTTCCCTTCCTTGCCGTGCAAGGAAGGTTGTTTCCCTTTCTTTGTGCAAACTTCCCTATTTTTCATTTGTGTTAGGACCTTTCCCTTATTCTAACACCTCTTGTTTGGTGCCTTACCTTTCCCTAAACTTTATGCCGCACCTCCCCTTGTGTTTCCAGATTTCAAATTCTTATTTCCTAGTTTAATTCACTTTCCTATTTCTAAAACTTTCCCTAAAGTCCTAATTTCTGATTTCTTGCAAGGAATTGACTTTTCCTTCCTTCTTTTGCACCAATTTCGTTTCTTACCTTAAATTCCCTTTCCTTGCTGTGCAAGGGGTTTAATTTCTGATTCCTTGCAAGGCAAGGACATTCCTTATTTGCTTAAATTCGTGCATCCCCTTTTTCTGAGTTTATTTGGACTTTCTTCACTTACCTTTTCTATTTAGAATAGGAAATCTGAATCATAACTTAATTAGGTATGTTTTTAACTTCCCAAAACACTAATCAGCCCTTGGCCGAACCCTAGAGTATCATTGACCACAGAAATTCGTCCATTCACTCCCACACACAACCATTCATCCCAAAACACCATTCTGCTGCCCAGAAATACAACCAGCCGCTCCACCTTCTTCCACCCTCTTTGCCGAGTTCTCCACCACCTTCCAACCATCAAACACTCATCCACACCCAACCTACACCCCTTGCCGTGCCTCTAACCACCCCAAAATCCATTCTACATCATCAAAACAGCCCAGAAACCACCACCATCCAATCTGCCGCAAGCAAGGGAAAGGAGACAGATTCACTCAATTGTTTGGCTCTTCATTCTGAGTTGTTGAACAATTTTAGGTGTATTCTCTCTTATATTTCAATGTCTAATTCATGTAATCTTTGTTTTGCTTTGAGAATGATTGGCTAAATTCGTTTTGGCTAAGGGTGTATTCGAAACCATGATTATATATGTGAAATAAGTTGATTACTTCCAGTTATTGTTGTATAAGTCGTGAATACAATTTGCTGAACCGTTTGATTTAGAACTTATTCTTGTATGTTGATTGAGAGTGCACGCTTAATTTGCATGCTTGAATTTGGTGCTAGGATATAAGTTTGTTTCACCTAATCGTTATGAATTTATATTCACAAGTAGTGAAACTCCCTTATATTCTAGCCCCAAATTCATGCATGCAAACTAAGTGTGCACCCTTAATCAACAAACAAGAATAAGTTATCCATCAAACGGTTAAGTAAATTGCATTCACAATTTATGAAATAACAACTGGAATTAATCAATTCATATTGCAAATATAATCATGGTTTCAAAGTCTCCCCTAGCTAAAACAAGTTTAGCTCCTCATGTTTACAACAAAACAAAGAGAATATAAATTAAACATTGAAAACAAAGATAGAATACACCTAGAAACACTCCAGGTGGCTCCTCCTTCCTTCCTTGCTGCCAACAATGGGGATTTGTGTGAATTTAGGCTCTTGAGGTGTGGTGGATGGTGTGGTGTGGATTTGTGGTAGAGGGTGGTGGTTTTTGAGTGTTGTGGCATCAAGTATTTATAGGGTGAAGGGGAGGCACGAATTTGGGCTGAAAAGGAGAGGAATTAGGACTCCAAATCACCAAAGAACAAGGATACTTTCAATTAGATTCCAAGGAGGACAAGGAATGGTCCTTGTGGCAGATTCTAGAACTTTTAGAAGGGTTACATGTGGCATAAACTTAATGCACGAAAATAGGGCTTCTAGAACTTGATATTTAGGTGATTTAATGTGAAAAGGAGTCCTCTTTGAAGTTAGAATTAAGGTAGGAAAAGATTAGGATAGGATAAGATAAGATAAGGTTGGATAAAGTTTGGATAAGATAAGGAAATTTGGATAAGGTTCCTTATTTCTTGCTCTTTCCTTATCTTCTTTGCATTGGGACTTCTTTCTCCAGATTTTTAGCCTTTCCTAGCTTCTCTTGACTTCAATTTCGTCCATCCACATTGCTCCATAGTTAAGCTATCCAATCATGCCCAAAACTGCTCCAAATAGCCTCAAAATGCACTTTCTTGCTCCTTTTGCCATTAGGACCTCAAAACATACGAAAATAGTTTAAAAGACTAAAATAGATAGTAATTAAGTAACTAAATGCAGGGAAACAACATAACTAAGTAGCATAAATATGCTCCTATCACTAGGATATAAGTTTGTTTCACCTAATCGTTATGAATTTATATTCACAAGTAGTGAAGGTCGCTAGTCACGATCATGTTAAGTAGATTCCTGGTAAGAGTATCATGCTTTTCATAGTTACAAATGCCTTGTCGATGCTTATGATTTCCAAAGAACGTAATGATTCTAACTTGTGTCTTTATCATGCTGTTCATATAGAGAACTTGTTAGGAATAATTTGTTTGCGATGCATATTCATCCAATTCAATGATTCTAGGGAAATCTAAAGGTCATAACTTATTCAATTAAGCGGACCTAATTAACTTGGAGTGTCGAGGTTCATAACTTGTAGAATTGATAACTGGAAATTGATTTACGTTGCATATATTTCATTTGTGGAGAAGAACCCCTTAGCTATTCCATCATCCATTGATTCATCACAATTTGTTTTACAATCTGTTTTCTTTACAATCTGTCCATTTAATTTAATTTCGTCCAAACACAATCCCCCATATTTTGTTAAGTCTTAGTCATTATAATCTGTCTTATTTTGTGTTTTTAAGTATTTGGAGTCACAAACACCTTCAAATTCGTCCAAATCTGCCTTGTTTACATTATTGTTTTGTTTGTTTGATTTTCGTCCAAAACCAAATCCCCAATTGTCTTAGAGTGTCTAATTGGTTCAATTATGTTTTAGATTGTGTTTTTAAGAGTTTTGAGTCAAGTTAGAACCAATTTTCGTCCAAGTTTGTGTTTAGGCTCAAAACTGCCCAGTTTGTGTTTTTAGGCAGTTTTGAGTGTTTTTAGCTTATTTTGAGTCTTGTGAACTTGTTTTGAGTTTTTTTTTAAGTGAGTTAAGTGTTTTAAAGGTTAGTTTTATTTATTTGAGTCAGTTTAAAGTGTTTAGCACCCCTAGTTAATCCCCGGTTAGAACGATCCCTACTTACATCATTACTACAATTGTCACAAATAGGGTTTAATTTGTGTGTCACATTCGTAACGCATCAATGATGAAGTGATTGAGGTGGTGGCTGCCCTAGAGTCATTGCCACGGGTCCATGGTAAGTTTTCTAATCCAATGTCAATTCCAATTTATACTAACAAGTTGCGTCCTTCTATAGAACAACCACCTACCCTTGAGCTTAAACCGTTACCAAATCACTTGAAGTATGTTTTATTGGGTGAACAAGACATGTTGCCCGTCATAGTGGCTTCCTCACTCACGGCACAAGAAGAGGAGAAGTTGGTGAGGGTTCTCAAAGAGCATAAAACAGCCATTGGGTGGACTTTGGCCGATATCAAGGGCATAAGCCCTACCACATGCATGCACCGAATACTCATGGAAGAGGGAGATAAACCATCAAGGGAAGCACAACGCTGACTCAACCCTCCAATGATGGAAGTCGTGAAGAAGGAAATCATCAAACTACTTGATTGTGGCGTCATCTATCCTATCTCGGATAGTTGTTGGGTTTCACCGGTCCAAGTAGTTCCAAAGAAGTCCGGAGTCACTGTGGTGAAGAATGAAGAGAATTAACTTGTGCCCACATGCATCCAAACCGGTTGGAGAGTTTGCATTGATTATAGGAAACTATATGCCGCAACAAGGAAAGATCACTTTCCCTTGCCATTCATTGATCAAATGCTTGAAAGGTTAGCCGGTCATTCTTTTTATTGCTTTCTTGATGGTTATTCGGGTTATAATCAAATTGTCATAGCTCCGGATGATCAAGAAAAGACCACTTTTACTTGTCCATTTGGTACTTTTGATTATCGTCGTATGCCATTTGGTTTATGCAATGCACCGGCCATTTTCCAACGATGCATGGTAAGTATATTTTCAGATTATGTTGAGAAAATTATTGAGGTGTTTATGGACGATTTTTGTGTGTTTGGGGACTCATTTGATGATTGTTTACATAATCTCACTTTAATTTTGAAAAGATGAATGGAAACTAACCTTGTTTTAAATTGGGAAAAGTGTCATTTTATGGTCAAACAAGGCATAGTTTTGGGTCATATCATCTCTGAAAAAGGAATTGAAGTTGATAAGTCTAAAATAGATCTTGTACGTTACTTACCCTCTCCTACTTCGGTGAGAGAGGTTCGTTCTTTTCTTGGCCATGCAGGATTCTATCGGCAATTTATCAAGGATTTTTCCAAGATTGTACAACCCCTATGCCGTCTCCTACAAAAAGAAGTGGCCTTTAAGTTCAACGAGGAGTGTGAGAAGGCATTCAAGCACCTCAAGGAGATGCTTACCATGGCACCAATTGATAGGAGCATATTTAGGCGACTTACTTAGCTTGTTTTCATGCCTTTATGTTGTTAATTCATAGTTGTTTTAGTATTTTAAACCATTTTCGTTTGTTTTTAGGTTCTAATGGCAAAGGGAGCAATAAAGTGCATTTTGAGGCTATTTGGAGCATTTTTGGGCATGGATTGGATAGCTTAACATAGGAGCAAAGAGGATGGACGAAATTGAAGACAAGAAGAGCTAGGAAAGGCTACAAATCTGGTGGAAGAAGTTCTACTCCAATGAAGATAAGGAAGAAGCAAGAAACAAGGAACCTTATCCAACCTTATCCAAGCCTTATCTTATCCTATCCTAGAAACCTTATCCTATCCTATCTCTAACATTATCCTATTCTCTCCTATCCAAATCAGGTTAGGACTCATTCCTAGCTAATAATAGGGAATTAACTACACATTTAAGCACATAATTCAGTTTCTAGAAGCCTTATCCACTCAATTGCCGCAATAACTCCATTCCTTGTAGGTTTAGGAATTGCAATCCTTTTCCTACACAAATATCATGTATCCTTGACCCTTTAGGTTTACGAATCTGCCCTAAACCTTCCCTTCTAGAAACCTCATCTCAGCCCTATTCATGTGCCGCACCAAAACCTTCTAGAATCCCTAAATCCTAGCCGAATTCCCTATTCCAAATCCCACTTGATTTCTGCCTTGAGTTAACCTTTTTCCAATGGGATTAGGCAATCCTTTTCCTACACTAAGTGTGCCAAACTAGCCTATATAAACAGCCTTGCCGCACCATTTAGTTCACCACCCCTTCACACAACATTCATATATTCCTTCAGAAAAACACCCTTCGCCGTGACCTTGTAACCACCCATCCATCATTCCCCTACTTCCACACATCCATCCCAACCTCCATACACCACCATCAACCTTTGCCGCACCACCATACATACCTAAATCCATCCAAAACCCAGAAAAACATCCAAAAACCCACCATAGACCTTGTGCCGTGACTTAGCAAGGAGGAGGAGAAGGAAGACCAAGCCTTGGGCGGTTGTGCATTCAAGTTGGAGTGTTGGACGTTTTTAGGTGTAATCTATCTTTTATTTTCAATGTTTAAATCTATATTGCTTTGTTTTGTCATGAACATGAGAGGCTAAACTCGTTTTAGCCTAGGGATGCTTTGAAGCCATGATTACATTTATAATATGAGTTGATTAAGTCCAGTTGTGATTTCATAAGTCATGAACGCAATTTGCTTAACCGTTTGATGGATAACTTATTCTTGTATGTTTATTAGGGAGGCCTACTTAATTTGCATGCTTGAATTTGGGGCTAGAATATAAGAGTGTTTCACATAATCGTTACAAACTTATATTCACAAGTAGTTAAGGTTGTTTTCACAATCATGTTAAGTAAATTCCTAGCATGCGTATCATGATGTCATAGTTACAAGTGCTTTGTCAATACTTATGATTTCCATTGAACGTAATGATCTTTGACCGTATCTCTATTATGATGTCATGTAGGGGATGTTTTGAAGAATGCTTTGGGTTGTCGTATGATGTCATCCAATCCACTAACTTAAGGGAAATCTGAGGGTTAATTAGTGATGTCACGGTTAATATGGGGTGTTGAGGTTCATGGTTTATCGGAAAAGCAACTGGAAATCAATTTATGTTAGAAAGTATCATGTGTGGAGAAGTATCCCTTGGCTATCCCATCATCCATTAGTTTTTCTTAAATTCGTCCAAAATCTGTTTTAAAGTTTTAAGTTACTTGTTTTCTTTTAAATTCGTCCAAAATCAAAACCCCTTTTCTTACTTGTTCCAAATCTGTCCAAAAGAGTCTTTTTGAGTCTTTAGAGTCAAAACCAAGTGTATTTTCGTCCAAATTAAGTCCTAGAGTCTAAATTGAGTCTTTTTGGTTGTTTTAAGTTGTTTTGAGTCTTTAAAGTTGTTTTTGGTCATATAAGTTAGTAAGAGTCTTGTGAGGTCATTTAAAGTGTTTTAAAGCATATTTTCACATCTTTGAGTCAATTTTCATTAGATTAGCAATCCCTCCTAATCCCCGGCCTAGAACGATCCCTACTTATATATATACTACAATTGTCAAAAAGAGGGTTTAATTTGAGTGCTATTATATTTCACATCACCAATCATAATCCCACCAGATTGGAGCTTGCCTTTTGAGCTAATGTGTGATGTATCCGATTATGCAATAGGGGCTGTTTTGGGCCAAACGAAGAACAAGCAACCACATGTCATCTATTATGCATCCCGGACCTTGAATGATACTCAATTAAACTACTCTACCACTTAAAAAGAACTTCTTGCCATTGTGTTTGCTTTAGATAAGTTTTGTTCATATTTACTTGGCACTAAAGTGATTGTATATTCTAACCATTGATAGGAGCATATTTAGGCGACTTACTTAGCTTGTTTTCATGCATTTATGTTATTAATTCATAGTTGTTTTAGTCTTTTAAAGTATTTTCGTGTGTTTTTAGGTTCTAATGGCAAAGGAAGCAATAAAGTGCATTTTGAGGCTATTTGGAGCATTTTTGGGCATGGATTGGATAGCTTAACCATGGAGCAAAGAGGATGGACGAAATTGAAGACTAGAAGAGTTAGGAAAGGCTACAAATCTGGTGGAAGAAGTCCTAATACAATGAAGATAAGGAAGAAGCAAGAAACAAGGAACCTTATCCAACCTTACCTTATCCTATCCTAGAAACCTTATCCTATCCTATCTCTAACATTATCCTATTCTATCCTATCCAAATCAGGTGGGGGCTTAAACCTAGCTAATTAGGGGGAATCAATTACACATTTAAGCACCTAATTCAGTTTCTAGAAACCTTATCCTTGTTCTAGAACCCTTATCCATCCTTGCCGTGAGTTTTCCTTGCATTAGAGGGTTTCTAGAAGCCCTAATCTGCCCTATCCTTTAGTGCCGCACCTATCCCTTCTAGGAAGCTGATTTCCCTTGCCTTGCAAGGCATTCTAGAAGCCTTATCACCTTATCTCCTTACCTGCCGCATGATGCGAGAATTATACGCACACAAATTAAACCCTCTTTTTATCAATTGTAGTGAAGAATGTAAGTAGGGATCGTTCTGGACCGGGGATTAGGAGGGATTGTTAATCACTTGGATTTGACTCAAAAACGTAAAAACACAATATAAAACACTATACTAGACTCAAAGAATGCAAAACTAAACTTTAAAACACCAAAACAAACCAAAAGACTCAAAACAGCAAGAAAACACTCAAAACTGCCTTAAAAACACAATCTGGGCAGTTTTGAACACTAGACACAACTTTGGACGAAAATTGGTTTTAACTTGACCTAAGACACTTAAAAACACAAACTAAAGTGATTTCTAACTACTATGACTCAACAAAGTAAAGGGGGATTGGTTTTAGACGAATTTAAAAATAAAACAAACTTTTTAAATTAGAACAGATTGTAAAAACGAATTCGATGGAATTGAATGGATGGGAAGCTAGCTAAGGGGTTCATCTCCACACATGCCATACTTGCACACAAAACGATTTCTAATTGCTTTTCAATAAACCATGAATTCTCAACGCCCCAGATTAACCGTGAATTGCACTAATTAACCCTCAGATTTTCCTAACGTTATTGAATTGGATGATTGCATACGACAACCCAAAGCATTCCCCACAAGTTCCCTACATGAATTGCATAATAGAGATACAAGCAAGAATCATTAAGTTCTTTGAAAACCATAAGCATTGACGAAGCACTCTTTACTATGAATTGCATGAAACTTATGCCAAGAATTTACTTAACGCAATTGAGATCATCAACTTTTACTACTTGTGAATATAAGTTTGTAACGATTAGGTGAAACTTCCTTATATCCTAGCATTAGATTTATGTATGATAATTAAGCGTGCACTCTCAACCAACACACACAATTCAGTTTAATTCAAATAGATAAGTAAATTGAATTCACAACTTATGAAACGCAATTAGAGGTAATCAAATCATATAGCAAGCATGATCATGGTTTCGAATCCCCCCCTAGCCAAGGGGGGGGTTTAGTTCCTCATACGCACAAAACAAAGAGAATTGAATTTAAACATTGAAATCAAAGGAAAAGAAACACCTAGAAATTCCAGCGACGCGAACTTGAATTGCATGAACTTCCGTGCTTCCTTCTCCTCCTCCTTGGTGCGGCAAAGGTCTAGGGACAGATTTAGGGCCTTAGGTGTATGGATGCATGGTTATGGAGGGATGTAGTAGTGTTTAGGGGAAGGGGATGGTGCGGCAAGGCTTAAAACTAAGGAGAAAGGTGTTTGGTGGCTGCGGCAAGGGTGTGGAGAGGGTTGGACGAATTTCTGAAATTAATGAATGTGTATGAGAGGTGGTGATCTGATCTAGGGGTTAATATGAGTATATATAGGCACTTAAAACCCTAGGGTAATCAGATATGGACTTGAATAACCCAAATCCACAAGGAAATAGGCTTAGAAATCAGAAATAGAAAGGGATAATGCTTCCTAGGTGTGGCAGGTAAGGAGATAAGGTGATAAGGCTTCTAGAATGCCTTGCAAGGCAAGGGAAATCAGCTTTCTAGAAGGGTTTGGGGCGCCACTTTTGTAGGAGATAAGATAAGGTTCCTAGAAACATGTTTTAAGGGCCAAATTTGTAGGGAAAAAGGGATAAGGGTGCGGCACCTTTGTAGGGATAATGTTAGGGCTTCTAGAAAGCCTAAAAACTAAGGGGATTTGGATAAAACCCACGGCAAAGATAGGATAGGGCATCTAAGGCTTCTAGAAACCCTCCAAGATAAGGTAAAGTGCATGGCATCCCTATAGGATTAGGATAAGGTGTCCTAAACGGATAAGGTGCCCTAAATGGATAAGGACTCCTCATTGCACTTGGAAACTTTGCCTATTAGGATTAGGAAACCTTGTCTTCATCATTCCTTCTTCATCTTGGACTCCTTTTCCTTCTTGGACTTGGAAAACTTCTTTGTTGCTTCTCTTGAGACCATTTGGATTTTGACTTTCCTACTTCAAGTAGGAAACCTTGTTTGAGTAGGCAACTTTGTTCTTCTAGGAATCCTAATTCAACTAGGAAACCCATTTTAACTAGGAATCCTAATTCAACTAGGAAACCATCTTTCATTAGGGACTTTCCTACTTCAACTAGGAAACCTTGCTCAAGTAGGAATCATCATCTTCAAGTCTTCAATTTCGTCCATCCTCTTGGCTCCAAGCATATGATGTCCCTTCCAAGCTCTAATTTGCTCCAAAAGGCTCCAAAATGCATCCTTTTGCATACTTTGCCCTTAAAACCTGAAAACACATAGAACTAGCTTAAAAGACTACTTTACTAAGGAAAAACACTATAAATGCACAAAAACAAGCTAAACTAAGGTGCATAAATATGCTCCTATCACCGCACCTAGGAAGCATTATCCCTTTCTATTTCTGATTTCTAAGCCTATTTCCTTGTGGATTTGGGTTATTCAAGTCCATATCTGATTACCCTAGGGTTTTAAGTGCCTATATATACTCATATTAACCCCTAGATCAGATCACCACCTCTCATACACATTCATTCATTCCAGAAATTCGTCCCCTCTCCACACCCTTGCCGCAGCCACCAAACACTTTTCTCCTTAGTTTTAACACTTGCCGCACCATCCCCTTCCCCTAAACACTACTATATCCCTCCATGACCATGCATCCATACACCTAAGGCCCTAAACCTGTCCCTAGACCTTTGCCGCACCAAGGAGGAGGAGAAGGAAGCTCGGAAGTTCATGCAATTCGAGTTCGCGTCGCTGGAATTTCTAGGTGTTTCTTTTCCTTTAATTTCAATGTTTAATTTCAATTCTCTTTGTTTTGTGCGTATGAGGAACTAAACCCCCCCTTTGGCTAGGGGGGGATTCGAAATACATGTTTATGCTTGCGATATGATTTGATTACTTCTAATTGCGTTTCATAAGTTGTGAATTCAATTTACTTATCTATGTGAATTACATTGATTTGTGTGTGTTGGTTGAGAGTGCACGCTTAATTATCATGCATAAATTGGATGCTAGGATATAAAGAAATTTCACCTAATCGTTATGGAATTATATTCACAAGTAGTAAAAGTTGATGATCTCAATTGCGTTAAGTAAATTCTTGGCATAAGTTTCATGCAATCATAGTAACAAGTGCTTCGTCAATGCTTATGGTTTTCATAGAACTTAATGATTCTTGCTTGTATCTCTATTATGCAATCATGTAGGGGACTTGTGGGGAATGTTTTGGGTTGTCGTATGCAATCATCCAATTCAATAACGTTAGGAAAATCTGAAGGTTAATTTAAGCGAACCTAATTAACTTGGGGCGTTGAGAATTCATGGGTTATTGAAAAGCAATTGGAAATCGTTTTATATGCAAGTATAACATGTGTGGAGATGAACCCCTTAGCTAGCCTTCATTCCATCCATTAAATCCAAATTCGTTTAAAAATCTGTTCGTTTTACAAAGTTTTAAGTTTTGTTTTCAAATTCGTCAAAACCTCAATCCCCCTTTACTTTAGTGTCCAATTTAGTTAGAAAGTGTCTTAGTTTGTGTTTCTAAGTGTTTTGAATCAATTTATTACCCAATTTCGTCCAAAACTGCCCAGATTGTGTTTTTAAGGCAGTTTTGAGTGTTTTCTTGCTGTTTTGAGTCTTTTGGTTTGTCTTAGTGTTTTAAACTTTAGTTTTGCAGTCTTTGAGTCTAGTATAGTGTTTTATATTGTGTTTTTACGTTTTTGAGTCAAATCCAAGTGATTAACAATCCCTCCTAATCCCCGGTCCAGAACGATCCCTACTTACATTCTTCACTACAATTGATAAAAAGAGGGTTTAATTTGTGTGCGTATAATTCTCGCATCAACCATGCAGCTTTGAAGTACTTATTCACCAAAAAGGAGGCCAAACCAAGGCTAATTCAACGGATGCTTCTTCTCCAAGGGTTTGACATTGAAATTAGAGACAAGAAAGGGAGTGAAAACGTGGTGGCTGAGCATTTGAGTCGTTTGGTATGCAACGAGGAGTCTTTACCCATCCAAGAGACATTCCCCGATGAGCAATTGTTGTCCATTAAGGTAAGTGAACCTTGGTATGCCGATTTGGAGAACTTTTTGGTGTCAAAACGTGTTCCTCACACCATCACAAAGCATCAACTTGATAAACTTAAGAAAGAGGCACGGTTTTATGTCTAGGATGACCCATATTTGTGGAAATTTTGTGCGGATCAAATTCTTCGTAGATGTGTGCATGATTGTGAGTTTAATTCAATTCTAGCTTTTTGTCACACTTATGCATGTGGAGGACATTTTGGCACACAACGCACTGCCCTTAAGGTGTTAGAATATGGTTTTTATTGGCCTAGAATCTTTAAAGATGCTAGAACTTTTTGATTAAAGATGCACAAGAACAACCCAACTAAGTCGCATAAATATGCTTCTATTATATTGTTGTGCATTTAGAGCACGGTTTGTAATTAGAGTCTTGGCTGCCACAGGAGTTTTGTCCACCAATGCACCTCCCGCTGAAGTATCGAGCATTTGCCTTTCAATTGGAAGAAAACCTTCATAGAAGTATTGAAGTAAAAGATCCTCCTTCATTTGATGTTGAGGACATGATGCAACAAGGGCTTTAAAACACTCATAATACGTCGGGAAAGACTCTCCTTGACTTTGTTGGATTCCGCTAATTTTCTTCCTCAAGAGAATGACTCTTGAAGTAGGGAAGAATTTCTCTAGAAACGCCCTCTTCATGCTCTCCCAGGAAGTTACCTTTCCGGGCGTGATAGGAGCATATTTAGGCGACTTAGCTAGCTGATTCTTGTGCATTTGTGATATTATTTCTGAGTTAATGTCGTATTTCAACTCATTTTCGTGTGTTTGTAGGTCCAAAGGGTTAGAGTACCAAGAAAGTGCATTTTGGTGCATTTTGGAGCAGTTTTGGGCACTATGTGGATAGCTTGTATATGGGCTAACATGGATGGACGAATTTGGAGTTCAAGAGGCTAGAAATATGATGAGAAGAGGAAGGAACCTAGCTCAAAAGAGGAAACCTTATCCAACATTATCCAAAACCTTATCTCATCTTATCTTATCCTAACCTTATCATGTCTTAATCCTAGTTGCAAGGTGACCTAAATAGATATTTCTAGTACCTATTTCTAGAAGCATTCCCTTCTAGAAGCCCCAAATCAGCCACAAAGCTTATTCTTTCTAGAAACCCTACAAAGGTGGCGCCTAATCCCTTCTAGAAGGCCTTGCAAGCCATTCCATCCTTCCCTCCATGTGTGCCGTACCTCTCTAGGCCTTATCCCTTTTGGATTCTGATTTCTAGGGTCTCATTCCTTATGGATTTGGGTTTCACAAATCCTTGTATGAAACTAAGTGGGCCAAACCCCATCCTAGGTGGATTTAATCACCTATTGCCGAACCCTAGGGCCCTAATCCACTAAATCTGCTAAGTGTAACCCTAATCTAAGTAACCCTAAGACTATATAAACATAAAATCAGCCACAAATTCGCACCACCCTTTATGCTATTCAGAAACCTTCTTGCCGCAACACCCTAGCCTCCATTCTCATCCTTCATCCACTCCATACACCTCCATACACCACCTACCGCACCCTACCACCATAATCAACCATTATTCATCCTTCTAAATAAGAACACACCATTCAAAACCCCCAAATCCACCACCCACAACTTGTGCCGCAGCAAGGAAGAGGAAGGGAAGCCTAGCCGTGCATCAAATTCATCCTGGAATTGCTGAAACGTTTAGGTGTAATCTTTCTTGTGTTTTCAATGTTTAATTTCAAGAGTCTTTGCTTTGCGAGTATGAGGAACTAATCCCCTTTTGGCTAGGGGGAATTTCGAAACCATAGCTATATTTGCATTATGATTTGATTACTTTCAATTGTGATTTCATGAATGGTGAATTCAATTTACATATCTATTTGAATTAAGACTTGTTTATGTATATGAATTGAGAGTGCACACTTAATTTGCATGCATAAATCTGATGCTAGGGTATAAGGAAACTTCACCTAATCATTGGGAACTTATATTCATGAGTAGTTAAGGTTGTTAGTCACAATCATGTTAAGTAAATTCTTGGCATAAGTATCTGATGTGAGAATTATACGCACACAAATTAAACCCTCTTTTTATCAATTGTAGTGAAGAATGTAAGTAGGGATCGTTCTGGACCGGGGATTAGGAGGGATTCTTAATCACTTGGATTTGACTCAAAAACGTAAAAACACAATATAAAACACCAAACTAGACCCAAAGAATGCAAAACTAAAGTTTAAAACACTAAGACAAACCAAAATACTCAAAACAGCAAGAAAACACTCAAAACTGCCTTAAAACTACTTTCTGAGCAGTTTTGAGCACTAGAGAAGAATTTGGACGAAAATAGTTATAACTTGACTGAAGATACTTTAAAAACACAAACTAAATTGATTTCTAACTAATTTGACACTCCAAGTAAAGGGGGATTTTGCTTTTGACGAATTTGAAAACAAAACTTAAAACTTTGTAAAACGAACAGATTTTAAAACGAATTTGGATTTAATGAATGGAATGAAGGCTAGCTAAGGGGTTCATCTCCACACATGCCATACTTGCACACAAAACGATTTCTAATTGCTTTTCAATAAACCATGAATTCTCAACGCCCCAGATTAACCGTGAATTGCACTAATTAACCCTCAGATTTTCCTAACGTTATTGAATTGGATGATTGCATACGACAACCCAAAGCATTCCCCACAAGTTCCCTACATGAATTGCATAATAGAGATACAAGCAAGAATCATTAAGTTCTTTGAAAACCATAAGCATTGACGAAGCACTCGTTACTATGAATTGCATGAAACTTATGCCAAGAATTTACTTAACGCAATTGAGATCATCAACTTTTACTACTTGTGAATATAAGTTTGTAACGATTAGGTGAAACTTCCTTATATCCTAGCATTAGTTTTATGCATGATAATTAAGCGTGCACTCTCAACCAACACACACAAATCAGTTTAATTCAAATAGATAAGTGAATTGAATTCACAACTTATGAAACGCAATTAGAGGTAATCAAATCATATAGCAAGCATGATCATGGTTCCGAATCTCCCCCTAGCCAAGGGGGGGGTTTAGTTCCTCATACGTACAAGACAAAGAAAAGTAAATTTAACCATTGAAATCAAGGAGAGGAAACACCTAAAAATTCCAGCAACTCGAACTTGAATTGCATGAACGTCCAAGCCCTCTTCTCCTTCTCTTTGTTGCGGCACAAGGTCTAAGGACAGGTTTTGGGTGGTATTTGTATGGAGGAATGGATGTGTGATGGTAGGGTAGTGTTTAGGAGGGATGGGGAGTGCGGCAAGGTGGGAAAATATGGAGAATGGTGAAGGATGGTTGCGGCAAAGGGTTGGGAATGTATTTCTGGCGAATTTCTGAATGTGGAGGAGTGAATGATGATCCATTGGTGCGGCAAGGGGGTCTATTTATAGTGCAAAATCCCTCTCAATCAGCAAGGAAAAGGACTAAGTATTTGAAGATGACAAGGAAATCAAAACCCGTCAGGAATAGGCCATCAAGAAGGTAGGAAACTGATGCGAGAATTATACGCGCATAAATTAAACCCTCTTTTTGACAATTGTAGTATAAGTATAAGTAGGGATCGTTCTGGACCGGGGATTAGGAGGGATTGTTAATCACTTGGATTTGACTCAAAAACGTAAAAACACAAACTAAAATACTATACTAAACTCGAAGAATTCAAAACTAAAAATAAGAAAGATTAAGACTAAGACTTAAACGAAATATGGGGGGATTGATTTTGGACGAATTTAAACTAAAATGGATAGATTGTAAAGAAAACAAATTGTAAATATGAAATTGACGGAAATGAATGGATGGTATGGCTAGCTAAGGGGTTCATCTCCATACATGTTACACTTGCATAATAAAATGATTTCCAATTGTATTTCAATAAACCATGAATTCTCAACACCCCGGGTTAATTAGGTCCGCTTAAATTAACCGTCAAGTTTTCCTTAAGTTAATGAATTGGATGATTGCATACGACAACCCAAAGCATTCCTCACAAGTTCCCTACATGAATTGCATAATAGAGATACAAGCAAGAATCATTAAGCATCATGAAAACTATAAGTGTTGACGAGGCATTCGTTACTATGATTGCATGAAACTTATGCCAAGAATTTGTTTAACGCGATTGTTTATAAGCAACCTCCACTACTTGTGAATATAAGTTCATAACTATTACGTGAAACTCACTTATATTCTAGCGTCAAATTCGTGCATGAAAATTAAGCGTTCATTCTTAATAAACATACATAAATAGGTTATCAATCAAACAGTTAAACAAATTGAATTCACAATTTATGAAACGTAATTAAAAGTAATCAAATCATATTACAAACATAAACATAATTTCGAATCACCCCCTAGCTAAAGGGGGGTTTAGTTCCTCATACAAAACAAAGAGAATTGAAATTAAACATTGAAATCAAAGAAACGCCTAAACATTCCAACAACTCAAACTTGAATTGTATGAACGTTTAGGCCCTCTTCTCTTCCTCTTTATTGTAGCATAAGGTCTAGGGATAATTGGTTTGGGGGATGGAAGTGTGGAATGGAAGAGGAGTGGTTGAGAAGTGGAAGGGGAATGGAAAAATGGTGTTTGGATTATAAGGGGAGAGATGGGAAGCTCACGGCTAGGGAAGGGAGAATGTGTTTGTAATGTGTTGTGTATGAAAATGAGATGTCCATGAATGAATGAATGCAAGGGTATTTATAGGAGTAGTGGAGGGAACATATGGCTATGTCATTTGTAGGTGAAGTAGGTGGATGTTGTAGGTGAAGTGGATGTTGTAGGTGAAGTAGGTGGATGTTGTAGGTGAAGTGGATGTTGTAGGTGAAGTAGGTGGATGTTGTAGGTGAAGTAGGTGGATGTTGTAGGTGAAGTAGGTGGATGATATGTTAAGTGATAAGTGATAAGTGATATGATATGTGGTTATGATATGATAAGTGGTTAAGTGGTGATGATAAGTGATAAGTGATTAAGTGATATGATATGTGGTGATGATAAGTGATAAGTGCATGTGGGTTAACTAATGAAGGAAATGCATGTGCAATGACAATGTGTTAGAATGGATGTGTGTTATGCATGGCATGATTGGGATTAGGAAAGGTTTAAATGTCCTAAAACTAAAGAGAACAAGGTTCCAACACTTTGGCTCCAATTAGGTCTTCAATTTCGTCCAACACTTTGGCTTCAAGCATAAGCTATCCGTCCTTAGCCCAAAAGTGCTCCAAAAGTCTCCAAAATGCATCTTTTTGCTCCTTTAGCCCTTTGGACCTACAAACACACGAAAATAGCTTAAAGTACTAAAATAACTAAAGAAACATAACGTAAATGTACGAGAACAAGCCATTTAAGTCGCATAAATATGCTCCTATCAGAAACCCCAAAGGAAAAGGAATAGAGGCGCTAGATTTTTAGGGTTCTAGAAACAAAGTGTTTTGTGGCAGAAATTGGCACTTCTAGAAGGATTTGAGGCGCCACCTTTGTTGGAGATAAGATAAGGTTTCTAGAATCAATGATTTAAGTGCCAGATTTGTAGGGAAAAAGAGATAAGGGTGCGGCACCTTCTTAGGGATAATGCTAGGGCTTCTAGAAAGCCTAAAAACTAAGGGGAGTTGGATAAAACCCACGGCAAAGATAGGATAGGGCATCTAAGGCTTCTAGAAACCCTCCAAGATAAGGTAAAGTGCATGGCATCCCTATAGGATTAGGATAAGGTGTCCTAAAGTGTTTAGGACTCCTCTTTGTGGCTGAAAACCTTGTGCATTAGGATTAGGAAAGCTAATCCTACTTCATCTTGGAATTCTTCTCCTTCTTGGACTTGGAAAACTTCTTTGTTGCTGCAACTTGAGGCCATTGGGATTTAACTTTCCTACTTCAAGTAGGAAACCTTGCTCAAGTAGGAATCATCATCTTCAAATCTTCAATTTCGTCCATCCTCTTGGCTCCAAGCATATGATATCCATTCCAAGCTCTAATTTGCTCCAAAAGGCTCCAAAATGCATCCTTTTGCATACTTTGCCCTTAAATCCTGAAAATACATAAAACTAGCTTAAAAGACTACTTTACTAAGGAAAAACACTATAAATGCACAAGAACAAGCTAAACTAAGGTGCATAAATATGCCCCTATCAGTATCATGCGCTTTCATAGTTACGAATGCCTCGTCAACACCTATGATTTCCATAGAACCTAATGATCTTTGATTGTTTTTCTATTATGCGCTTTCATATAGAGAACTTTTGAGGAATAATTTGATTGCAATGCACTAATTCCATTCAATTCAATGACCTAAGGGAAATCTGAGAGTTAATTTAAGCGTACCTAATTAACTTGGGGTGTTGAGGTTCATAATTCATTGGATAAGCAACTGGAGATTGTTTTGTATGCAAGTATGCCATGTGTGGAGAAAGACCTCTTAGCTAAACCATCATCAACTTGAATTCATCAAATTCGTCCAAATCTGCATAGGTTAAAGTCTTGTTTTGTTTATTTTATTTTCGTCCAAAACCAAATCCCCATTTATTCTAGAGTGTCTAAATAGTTAGAATATGTCTTAGATTGTCTTTTCAAGTGTTTTGAGTCAAGTTAGAACCAAATTTCGTCCAATTTTGTGTTTAGAGTCAAATCTGCCCAGTTTGTGTTTTTTTAGGCAGTTTTGAGTGTTTTCAGCTCATTGTGAGTCTTGTGAACTTGTTTTGCGTCTTGTGAGTTGAGTTAAGTGTTTAGAAGCTTTGTTTTATTTATTTGATTCTGTTTAAAGTGTTTAGCAATCCCTCCTAATCCCTGGTTTAAGAACGATCCCTATTTACTTATATGCTACAATTGTCAAAAGATGGTTAATTTGTGCGTTAAGTTAATTTTCACATCAAATTTTGGCGCTTCTGCTTATCTAAGTTATTAAAACTGGTTTATGTATGTGAGTTGGGGGTTAACACTTAAGTTGCATGCATAAACTTGATGCTAGAGTATAGGAGGGTTTCACGTAATTGTTATTCACTTATAATCACAAGTTGTGGAGGTTGCTAGTCACAATCGCGTTAAGTAAATCCTTGGTACGAATCTCATGCGTTTCATAGTGATGAGTGCCTTGTAAACGCTTATAGTTTTCACAAAGCTTAATGACTTTTGATATGTATCTTTGTTATGCATCTCATATAAAGAACTTGAAAAAGATAATTTGGTTGTAATGCGTTTTCATTCAATTCAATGAAATAAGGGAAACTTGAGGGTTAGTTGTACGATGCAACTAATTTGGGGCGTTGTCATTCATAGTCTAAAGGACTAATAACTGGACATTGGTTTGTATGCATATATCATGTGTGGAGAAGGACCCTCTAACTAGCCTTTTACTCATTTATTTTACCTAAATTCGTTTTTCAAAAGTGTTTTCTACTAAGTTTTTGTTTTGAGTCTAAAATTCGTCAAAAACAATCCCCATGTTATTTAGTCTTCATATTTGAGTCAAAACTTGTTTTCCTTGAGTCTTTTGAGTCAAGTCAAGTCCTATTTTCGTCCAAAACCTTTATTGAGTCTAAAAGTGAGTCTTTTTGAGTATTGGTTGCTGTTTTAAGTGTCTAAAGTTAGTTTTGAGTCCATAGAGTCTAGTTTAGTGTTTTTGAGTCTTATTTACATAGATTAGCATCCCTAGTTAATCCCCGGTCTAGAACGATCCCTACTTACATATCTACTACAATTGTCACAAATAGGGTTTAATTTGTGTGTCAAGTTAATTTTCACCAAATTCAAGCATGCAAATTCAAGTTAATTTTCACCAAATTCAAGTTAATTTGTGTGTCAACTACTTGTGAATATAAGTTTGTGACGATTATGTGAAACTCCCTTATATTCTAGAACCAAATTAAAGCATGCAAATTAAGTAGGCCTCCCTAATCGACATACAAGAATAAGTTATCCATCAAACGGTTAAGTAAATTGCATTCACAATTTATGAAATCACAACTGGAATTTATCAACTCATATTATAAACGTAATCATGGTTTCAAAGCATCCCTAGGCTAAAACGAGTTTAGCCTCTCATGTTCATAACAAAACGAAGGAAAATAGAATTAAACATTGAAAACAAAAGATAGATTACACCTAAAAACGTTCCAACACTCCAACTCGAATGCATAAACGTCCAAGGCTTCGTCTTCCTTCTCCTCTTGCTTGCTAAGTCACGGCACAAGAGTCTAGGGTGGTTTTGTGGATGATTTTCTGGGTTTTGAATGGATTTAGGAAGGTAGGGTGGTGCGGCAAGGGTTGATGGTGGTGTATGGAGGTTTGGATGAAGGTTTGGAAGTAGGGGAATGGTGGAAAGTTGGATGGAAGGCTGCGGCAAAGATGAGTTTTCTGAGTGAATGAAGGAAGGTTCTATGGAAGGGTGATTAGCTTCAATAAGGGTGCGGCATAGGGGTTTTTATAAGGAAGAAGGAATCCTAAGGCTTTATTACTTAGTTTAGGAAAGGAATTAACTCCAAATCCTTCAAGAATAGGAAACACAAAGTCAGAAACTAAAGGGAAAAGGAAGTAACTTGCAGCAGAGGAGTGCAATAAAGGGAATGCTCTTTATTTCTGAATTTAGGCAAGGATTTTGGAATAGAAAAGGGTATGTGAGTTATGGTTGAGTTTGATATGAAAAAGGAATGTGCTTGAATGCTTTAGAATAGGAAAGAAGGCCCTCCCTTGCACGGCAAGGAATTTGATGTGATAACAGATAGCACACAAATTAAACACTCTTTTTGACAATTGTAGTATAGATATAAGTAGGGATCGTTCTAGGCCGGGGATTAGGAGGGATTGCTAATCTAATGAAAATCGACTCAAAGATGTAAAAATATGCTTTAAAACACTTAAACACACTCAAAAGACTCTAACTAAACTTGTATGACTCAAAACAATCTTTAAAGACTCAAAACAACTCAAAACAATAAAAAAGACTCAATTTAGACTCTAAGACTCAATTTGGACGAAAATACAGTTAGTTTTGACTCAAAAGACTTAAAAAGACACTTTTGGACAGATTTAGAACAAGTAAGAAATGGGGGTTTGATTTTGGACGAATTGAAAAGAAAAACAAGTAACTTAAAACTTTAAAACAGATTTTGGACGAATTTAAGAAAAACCAATGGATGATGAACTAGCCAAGGGATACTTCTCCACACATGATACATTCAAACATAAATTGATTTCCAGTTGCTTTTCCGATAAACCATGAACCTCAACACCCCATATTAACCTTGACATCACTAATTAACCCTCAAATTTCCCTTAAGTTATTGGATTGGATGACATCATACGACAACCCAAAGCATTCTTCAAAAGTCCCCTACATGACATCATAATAGAGATACAATCAAAGATCATTACGTTCAATGGAAATCATAAGTATTGACAAAGCACTTGTAACTATGACATCATGATACTTATGCTAGGAATTTACTTAACATGATTGTGAAAACAACCGTAACTACTTGTGAATATAAGTTTGTAACGATTATGTGAAACACCCTTATATTCTAGCACCAAATTCAAGCATGCAAATTAAGTAGGCCTCCCTAATTTAAACTATTACCGGATCATTTCAAGTATCACCTTCCATTCAAAGATCAACTCCATGCCGTGGGCCCTAAGTGAGGAATGAGCACACCATCGTCCGGCTGCAAGACGCTAAAGCAAGCGCTTCGTGGGAGGCAACCCATGCAATCACCAAGGAGAAGATGGAATCTACACTCCATACCCAGATTTGCGTCCCTAACCTCTTCTCTTTGTTATTTACATTCTGCCATGTTTAGTGTGTTTAGTTGCTGTTTGTGTGTTTGTTTTTGTTTAGTGTGATTTTAGGCTTAAAACATTGAGGACAATGTTTGATTTAAGTGTGGGGGGGTAACTAATGTTGTTGATGCAAATTCGTGGGATTTTATCACCCATAACTTCCAATGTTGTTCCTTGCTGTTTTTAAGTGGTTTAAAGCTATTTTAGAGTGTTTTAGTGTGTGTTGACTTAAAAATCCGAAAATCCCCTAAAAATTTGAAAAATTGTTTTGAAAAACCCAAAAAGAGTTGTTTTTGTGTGTTTGTTTGTGTCGTAGGTTACCTTCCAACACAATGATGAGGATTTGGTTTTTAATTGCATGATGGTTAAAGAAAGTTACAAACATGGATGGATGTTGGATATACTCTTTGGTTTATGCTTGTTTGTAGTTATAGTTTACGAATTCACATGTAATCACAGAAGAAAAAAATTAGTTTTTGTAACATGCTTGAAGGAAGGAACTTAAACAAACGCTACATCCCTATGAGACTTGAGCCTAAACGTTATTTGGACAGTTAAAATCTGTGCATTATTGTTTTCTAAAGTTGTTGCATGATCTCATTATTCTTTGCTTGGTTACTACTTAGAAGGCGTTTCATCACTTAGTTCCAAATGCTAGAACTCATGCCCATTTCATTCAAAGCATGTTATTGATTTGCATAACACATATTCAAGATGAAGTTGTGTAGTGACCACCACAAAAACCAAATAGCCGTGTGCCCTTCACTCATTTTGTGTTTAAGTTTAACCCCATTGAGCCGTGTTAGCCATGTTCTTTGTTAACCCATATTATCCTCACCTAGCCTAGATTAGGACCATCCGTACCCTTGTTCTTGAAGCATAGTAAGCATGAATGAATTCCTTTTGATTAATGTGTTGCAGAAAATAAGTGTGGGGGAAGGATTATTGATGTGAGTTATGTGCCATAGGCACGGTTGAAAAAAAAAAAAAAAAAAAAGAAAGAAAAAGAAGTGAAAAAGAGTTGAAAAGTATTGTTTGTTGAAGTAAGGGCCCAAAACAATGAATTAGGCCCTAAGAGTTGTTTGAATCTCCCCTATTTGTCTAAAAGTTGATTTCTGCATTCTAAGTGAATTCTAGGTCTCAATTTCATTACTTTGCTCGCTATCGCTTAAGGAACTTTTGTTTATCCCTATCTTTCCTTGTTAGCCAATACCCCAAGCCCCGTTACAACCCTTGACTTCTATCTTGAGTGTTGTGCATTTCAATTTGTGGAGTTTGAATTTGGTATGAGTATATGGTGTCACTGGTTCTCGCATCTAAGTAGTAGCATTCTATTCATGAGATCATATCTAAACATGTTTAACTACTCTAGAAATTGCGTTCTTTGTTATAACATATGTGAGTACTAGTCTTTCATGTTTATATCAATCTTCTCACATATAACTAGTGTAGGGTGTGTAGTCAGAAAATCTGAGTGAAAATGGAGAGCATAACTAGTGAGGAATTGAGGGAATTCTCTAAGGCATGTTACTACATTCAATATGTGTTTTAATTGATTAAATGCGAACTAGTGAATGGTGACTATGATTAAGTATGTGCTTGAGGGGAAGGAAGACTAAAAGCTATGTGAGTAATGATCTTTGACATGTCATGTTTCATTGAAAATCCCTGAGGCAAACGTTGGAAGGTTTAGGTTTCATTTTGTTTGTTTTGTTTCGTCTTATTTTCTTTAGTTGTTTTGTTTTGCTCGAGGACTAGCAAAAGTTAAGTGTGGGGGAATTTGATAGGAGCATATTCATGCGACTTAATTAGCTTGTTCTCGTGCATTTATGTTGTGTTTCCTTAGCTATTTTAGTGTTTAAAGTCACTTTTGTGCATTTTCAGATTATAAGGCCAAAGTGTGCAAGAAGATGCAAATTGGAGTCTTTTGGAGCAAAAGAGGAATGAATGAGTTGAAGACTTGAAGAAACGATGAATTCTTACTCCAACGATGAATTCCTACCAAAACGAGGATTCCTACTCAAACATGGATTCCTACTTGAAGTAGGAAAGTTAACCCTAAGTTTCCCGTTTTGGTAACATTTCCTAAACTTAAACGTCCGTATTTTCTAGCCACTTTGAGGGCCTTGTAGGCACTTTAGGACACAAAACCAAGGCCTTAGCCCAATTACACAGCCCTTGCCGTGCCTTAACCCTAGTTCCCTTCCCTTGCCGTGCAAGGGGGGCAATTTTGTCCTCTTTTATGCACTTAAACCCTAACCCTTTTTCCTTGCAGCCACTCTCCCTTTTATTTCTGAATTTTAACCTATTTCTCTCCTAAACTAAACCTAGCCGCACCCTAGGGGTTCCAATCATTCACTCATAAACCCTAAACTACAACCTTGCAGCCGCACCATATTCTCATTCATTCACTTTCATTCATATTTTATTTCACCCTAATTCACCCTAGCCGTCACTCCCATCATATTTTCAGCCATTCATCCTAATATTACCCCAAAAACGGTAGTCACCATCACACAAAAAACCATCTCAGCTGCACCTTTTTCCTAACCCTAAGCTACAAGCCGTCACTTCTCCTCTGATTGATATTATTCTCTCATTCCATATTCATTGGGCGACCGACCCTAATTCCCTCTCAGCCGCAAGAACTCTCCCATTCTCTCCATCAGCCGTACCTATTCCCCTTCCATTCCAGCCATCTTCCACACACTTCCCACCATTGCCGCAGCCTTTCCACCATTCTCCCCTCCATTCCACACCTCCACACACCTTCCACAAACCTTGCCGCACCACCATATCACCATACATCCATCCCTAAACCAGAAAATCATCCAAAAACACCATTTAACCTCACTGCCGCAGCAAGGAGAAGAGGAAAGAGGAGCTTAGACGCGCAGAAATTCAAGTGGATTCATTGGGTGTTCTAGGTGTAATCAATCCTTGGTGCTTTATGTTTAAATTCAATTGTATTTCTCTTTTTGTGAACATGAGAGGCTAAACCCCTATTTAGCTAGGGGGTGATTCGAAACCATGTTTATGCTTGCAATATGATTTGATTACTTTTGGTTGGAATTTCATGTATTGTGGATTCAATTTGTTTAACTGCTTGATTGATAACTTATTTGTGTATGTTTATTGAGAGTGCACGCTTAATTTTCATGCATGAATATGACGCTAGAATATAAGTGAATTTCACCTAATAGTTATGAACTTATATTCACAAGTAGTGGAGGTTGCTTATAAACAATCGCGTTAAATGAATTCCTGGCAAGAGTATCATGCTTTTCATAGTTACAAATGCCTTGTCGATGCTTATGATTTCCAAAGAACGTAATGATTCTAACTTGTATCTTTATCATGCTGTTCATATAGAGAACTTGTTAGGAATAATTTGGTTGCGATGCATATTCATCCAATTCAATGATTCTAGGGAAATCTGAAGGTTAATTTAAGCGGACCTAATGAACTTGGAGTGTCGAGGTTCATAATTCATCGAAAGACCAACTGAAAATCAAATTGTATGCAAGTGTGACATGTGTGGAGAAGAACCTTCTAGCTAGCATTCCATCCATATTTTCATTCAATTCATCTTTACAATCTGCCCTTAATTACAATCTGTGCATTTTATTTAATTTCGTCAAAAACTCAATCCCCCTTTACTTTAGTGTCCAATTTAGTTAGAAAGTGTCTTAGTTTGTGTTTATAAGTGTTTTGAATCAATTAATTTCACAAATTCGTCCAAAGTAGTTAAAGTGCTCAAAACTGCCCAGAAAGTGTTTTTAAGGCAGTTTTGAGTGTTTTGGGGCTGTTTTGAGTCTTCTGTTTTGTTTTAGTGTTTTATTGTTTAGTTTTGCATTCTTTGAGTCTAGTTTAGTGTTTTAACCTTTGTTTTACGTTTTTGAGTCAGTTTCCAAGTGATTTTGCAATCCCTCCTAATCCCCGGTTAAGAACGATCCCTACTTATACATATACTACAATTGTCAAAAGAGGGTTTTAATTTGTGTGCTTATTTAGTTCGCATCAAGGTGTTGGGCAGAGAGACACCCCACGGCCACATCATGTAAATGAGGTAAGTTCTATTTCTGAGTTACAATCCTAAATGGCTAACCTTACGTCTATGTTATCGCAGTTTGTTGAAGGCCCCAAAACGCAAGGAACTACAATCTGTGGTGTATGCTCCATGCAAGGACACCAATCTGATCAATGCCCTCAATTAATTGAGAATGGAGGGTGGGAATCTGCCAATGCCGTGGGTTATGGGAGTCAAAACCAACCAAGGGATGATCCTTTCTCTAATACATACAATCAAGGATGGCGTGACCACCCAAATTTTAGGTGGAGGGATGCACCACAATCTGCCCAACAAGGTGGATTCCAACAGAGTCTTGTCCACTAATGCACCACCCGCCGAAGCATCTAGCATTTGACGTTCCATGGGAAGGAATCCCTCGTAGAAATATTGAATGAGCAGCTCCTCCTTCATTTGGTGCTGTGGACATGAAGCAACAAGTGATTTAAAACGTTCATAATAAGATGGAAACGACTCACCTTCATTTTGTTGGATGCCACTAATTCGTTTCCTTAAGAGAATGATCTTGGCAGTGGGAAAGAATTTCTAAGAATGCACGGTTCATACTTTCCCAAGAATTGACAGTTCCAGGAGACAATTCAAACAAACAATCTTTGGCCTTGTCCATAAGTGAGAATGGAAAGGCCTTCATCTTCAAAATACTCCCATCCACGTTGATGGGTGTCATACTTGAGCAAACTACATCAAATTCCTTAAGATGTTTGTTAGGATCTTCCATGGACAGCCCATGGAATTTAGGAATATGATGTAATAAACTGGACTTAAGTTCAAATTCGTTCGTCTTACCTTGAGCTGCCGTGGGGTATTGTATGCATAAAGGAACGGCATTGCCCATACCTGAGGCAGAGAGCTCTTTGATGGTTCGATTGTCCATGGCCATGGTTTGTACTTCCTCCACAAACTGTGCCGTGGACTCTCCTTCCTCACCTAATGCGTCAAAGTCAGATGTAGAGCTAGGAGACGGTGGGTTAGGGTTTTGTTGATGCTTTTGCTTCCTCAAGGTCCGCTCAAAATCGTCGTCAAAGTCCAAAATATTCTTATGAACAGGTTGGGAACTTCGAGTCATACACTAGTACCCTAAAAACAATGAAACAAAAGAAATCAGTAACTAAGAGAGAAAAAAAAACGAAAAAAAAATAAAAAGAAATAACGAGGGATTAGCAAAGTTGCTAATCCCCGGCAACGGCGCCAAAATTTGATGCGAAAATAGTTAAGCACACAAATTAACCCTCTTGTTGTCAAGTTGTAGTAAAGATGCAAGTAGGGATCGTTCTGGACCGGGGATTAGGAGGGCTTGCTAAAACCTCTAAACTGACTTAAAAACATAAAAACAAAGTTAAAAACGTTCACAAAGACTCAAGGGACTCAAAACAGGTTCAAAAGACTCAAAACTGCCTAAAAACACTAACTAGGCAGTTTCTGACCTTAAACACAATTTTGGACGAATTTAAGATTATAGGTTGATTCAAAACACTTTAAAACATAAACTAAACAGATTCTAAACACTAAAGAACAAGAAAGTAAAGGGGGGTTTTGATTTGACGAAAATTGAAATAACAAAACAAGTTTTAAAACTAAGCATATTGGAAAACGAATTTTGAAAACAAGATGATGGATGGATTAGTTAGAGGTCCATTCTCCACACATGACACATTTATATATGAATCGATTTTCCAATTGCTTTTCACTAATTATGATGCTCAACACCCCAAGTTAACCGTGATGCACTAATTAACTCTCAGATTTCCTTATGTCATTGAATTGGATGATGCATGCGACAATTCAAATCATTCTCCAACGGTCCTCAACATGAATGCATAGAAGAGATACAGTGAGAGATCATTATGTTCCATGAAAATCATAAGTGTTGACGAGGCAATTGTAACTATGAATGCATGATACTCTTGCCAAGAATTCAATTAACGCGGTTGTGACTAGCAACCTTCACTACTCATGTTTATAAACTTGTGACGATTAGGTGAAACTCGTTTATAAACTAGCATCAAGTTCATGCATGAAAACTAAGTATGCATCCTTAATCAACATACAAAAACAAGTTTTTAATAAACAGATAATTGAATTGCAATCACAACTTAACAAATCACAATTGGAAGAAATCAATTCATATTTCAAACATGTTCATGGCTTCAAACTTTCCCCTAACTAATTAGGGGTTTAGCCACTCATGATTACAGCAAACTCAGAGATTAATAACAAAATAAACATTGAAAACAAGAACGAAGTACACCTAAAACGCTCCAATCTATCTGCAAGCATGAACCGTTTTAAGCTTCATTCCTCTCCTAGTTGCTGCGGCACAAGGGTTTTGGTGAGTTTTGGGGGTTATGGATGATGTAGAATGATGTGTTTAGGATAGGGATGGATGTAGGGGACAACAAGGGTTGTTTCTGGGCAGAAAGTATGAAGAATGGTGAAGTATGGATGTGTTAGAGGGAGGGGATGAATTTCTGGCGTGAATGGTGAATGAATGAATGTTTTGTGGCTGCAACAAGGAGGTTTATTAATAGGATTTCAGGAAATAAAACCCTAGGTTATTTAGGTAATCAGAAATTAAGTCAAAAGCTCTTTAAAATAGGAAATCAAATCAGAAATCTAAGGGAAAGTAGTGAATAGGTGCGGCAAGGCAATAAAACACAAAAGGAATGTGTTTTAATGCAAGGAAACAGGAAAGAAACATCTCCCTTGCACGGTAAGGAAGAGGGAATGTCCAGGGAGGTGCACGGCAAGGCTTTTAAGAAATAGGTAAGTGTTTTAATTCCCTAAATCAATTCTAAGAATCAGGAATTAAGTTAAATCCCTTTAGAATAGGTAATTGAAATAAGGAATTAGGGGAAAAAGGCTAAGTCTTGCGGCACAAGGGAGGAAAAGAAAGGGAAAGTGCCAAACTTGCAGATTTTGGGAGAAAAGGAATGTATAGGTTCGGCTAAGGCTTTTAAGAAAGGGATTGTGACATAATCTTGCAGATTTTGGGAGAGAAGAGGAAGGTAAGGTGCGGCACATGTCTAGGGCTTCTAGAACATGTGATTTAGGCAACCACATTATTTGGAAACTTGCATAATTGGAAACCTTTCAAGAATAGAAACTCCCCATAATGGAAACTGGTTTCTATTTCTTGATTCCACCTTCTTCCTTCGATTCTAGGCTCACTTGAACTTCAATTTCGTCCAACACCTTGGCTCCAAACATAAGCTATCCAATCTTAGCCCAAAAGTGCTCCAAAAGGCTCCAAAATGCACTTCTTTGCTCCTTTAGCCCTTAGAACCTGAAAACACACAAAAGAAGCATAAAGGACTAAAATAACTAAGGAAACACAACGTAAATGCACGAGAACAAGCCAATTAAGTCGCATAAATATGCTCCAATCAGAATGCAGAACCAAGCGACGGAGGTTAATGAGCTAAAGAAGCAAATGGGCCAAATGGCCGAATTTTTGGGACAATTTCGTGAAAATGGTAAGTTACCAAGCACTACGGTGGTCAATCCCAAGGGTGGTTTCGAATCTGCAAAAGCTATCACTCTAAGAATTGGAAAAGAAGTGGGAAGCAAAGCACATGAATCTGCTCAAAACAAGGAAGATGAGAAGATACAAATTGAACAAGATGAGCAATCCTACCCCACGGCAAGGGTAGCACCACCCATGCCGCAGCCATCAAAGCCTTCCCATCCGTCTATCTCAGGTAATGTTGTCCCAAATGTTGTGATTTCGAACACTAATCTGCCCAATGTTCCTTTCCCTCGCAGATTTGCACAATCGAAGAAGGAAGAAAGTGAAAAGGACATTTTGGATACCTTTCGAAAAGTCCAAGTAAACATTCCTTTACTTGATGCCATTAAGCAAGTGCCCAGGTATGCAAAGTTTTTAAAAGAGTTATGCACAACTAGGAAAAGAATTTCAAACAAAGAAGTTGTGAAAGTAAGTGAAAATGTATCCGCGGTTTTGCAACGAAAGTTACCTCCAAAGTGTAAGGATCCAGGGAGCTTTACTATCCCATGCATAATTGGAAACACTAGATTTGAACAATGCATGTTAGATTTAGGTGCTTCTATTAATGTCATGCCATATTCCATTTATGCATCTATGAACCTTGGTGAGTTAAAACAAGATGGCGTTATAATTCAATTGGCCGATCGTTCTAACATTTATCCCAAGGGAGTCCTTGAGGATGTTTTAGTGCAGGTCAATCATCTCATATTTCCTGCAGATTTTTATGTCTTAGAAATGGAGTATTCGAGCCATGCTCCATCATTGCCAATCTTGCTAGGCCGTCCGTTCATGAAAACAGCCCAAACAAAGATTGATGTGGCCAAGGGAGCACTAACAATGGAGTTTGGTGGTGATATAATTAAATTCAATGTTTATGACTCTATTAAGAATCCTAATGATGGTCATTCTTGTTTTGCCATTGATGTGCATAAGGATATTGGGCCGAAAGGATCCACACCTATCAAGAAGGATGTATCAAGAACCACCATTGGAGAGGAACTTGGAGTGATTGCCCTACAACCACCCAATATGGCCGAAAGTAGCCATAGTGACATTGTTGATAGGGCTGCCGTTTTTGAGCCTTCACCACAATATGTTTGTAAGTCTTCAATCCCAATTTCAATTCCCATTTCAACTAATAGGTTGTTACCTTCTTTGGTGCAGGTGCCCAACCGATTTCAAGGTGGTGGGAGCATTTTGATAGGGGCATATCTATGCACCTTAGTTTAGCTTGTTCTTGTGCATTTATAGTGTTTTTCCTTAGTAAAGTAGTCTTTTAAGCTAGTTTTATGTATTTTCAGGATTTAAGGGCAAAGTATGCAAAAGGATGCATTTTGGAGCAAATTAGAGCTTGGAATGGATATCATATGCTTAGAGCCAAGAGGATGGACGAAATTGAAGACTTGAAGATGATGATTCCTACTTGAGCAAGGTTTCCTAGTTGAAGTAGGAAAGTCCCTAATGGAAGATGGTTTCCTAGTTGAATTAGGATTCCTAGAAGAACAAAGTTTCCTACTCAAACAAGGTTTCCTACTTGAAGTAGGAAAGTTAAATCCCAATGGCCTCAAGTTGCAGCAACAAAGAAGTTTTCCAAGTCCAAGAAGGAGAAGAATTGCAAGATGAAGAAGGATTAGCTTTCCTAATCCTAATGCACAAGGTTTTCAGCCACAAAGAGGAGTCCTAAACACTTTAGGACACCTTATCCTAATCCTATAGGGATGCCATACACTTTACCTTATCTTGGAGGGTTTCTAGAAGCCCTAACATTATCCCTAAGAAGGTGCCGCACCCTTATCCCTTTTTCCCTACAAATCTGGCACTTAAAGTGTGTTTTTGAGAACCTTATCTTATCTCCTACAAAGGTGGCGCCCCAAATCCTTCTAGAAGTGCCAATTTCTGCCACAAAACACTTTGTTTCTAGAACCCTAAAAATCTGGCGCCTCTATTCCTTTTCCTTTTGGGGGTTTCTACCTTTTAGATGGCCTATTCCTGATGGGTTTTGATTTCCTTGTCATCTTCAAATACTTAGTCCTTTTCCTTGATGATTGAGAGGGATTTTGCACTATAAATAGACCCCCTTGCCGCACCAATTAAATAATCATTCACTCCTCCACATTCAGAAATTCGCCAGAAATACATTCCCAACCCTTTGCCGCAGCCATCCTTCACCATTCTCCATATTTTCCCACCTTGCCACACTCCCCATCCCTCCTAAACACTACCCTACCATTACACATCCATTCCTCCATACAAATACCACCCAAAACCTGTCCTTAGACCTTGTGCCGCAATAAAGAGGAGGAGAAGAGGGCTTGGACGTTCATGCAATTCAAGTTCGAGTTGCTGGAATTTTTAGGTGTTTCCTCTCCTTTAATTTCAATGGTTAAATTTACTTTTCTTTGTCTTGTACGTATGAGGAACTAAACCCCCCCCTTGGCTAGGGGGGGATTCGAAACCATGATCATGCTTGCTATATGATTTGATTACCTCTAATTGCGTTTCATAAGTTGTGAATTCAATTTACTTATCTATTTGAATTAAACTGAATTGTGTGTGTTGGTTGAGAGTGCACGCTTAATTATCATGTATAAATCTAATGCTAGGATATAAGGAAGTTTCACCTAATCGTTACAAACTTATATTCACAAGTAGTAAAAGTTGATGATCTCAATTGCGTTAAGTAAATTCTTGGCATAAGTTTCATGCAATTCATAGTAACGAGTGCTTCGTCAATGCTTATGGTTTTCAAAGAACTTAATGATTCTTGCTTGTATCTCTATTATGCAATTCATGTAGGGAACTTGTGGGGGAATGCTTTGGGTTGTCGTATGCAATCATCCAATTCAATAACGTTAGGAAAATCTGAGGGTTAATTAGTGCAATTCACGGTTAATCTGGGGCGTTGAGAATTCATGGTTTATTGAAAAGCAATTAGAAATCGTTTTGTGTGCAAGTATGGCATGTGTGGAGATGAAACCCTTGATAGGAGCATATTTATGCGACTTAAATGGCTTGTTCTCGTACATTTACGTTATGTTTCTTTAGTTATTTTAGTACTTTAAGCTATTTTCGTGTGTTTGTAGGTCCAAAGGGCTAAAGGAGCAAAAAGATGCATTTTGGAGACTTTTGGAGCACTTTTGGGCTAAGGACGGATAGCTTATGCTTGAAGCCAAAGTGTTGGACGAAATTGAAGACCTAATTGGAGCCAAAGTGTTGGAACCTTGTTCTCTTTAGTTTTAGGACATTTAAACCTTTCCTAATCCCAATCATGCCATGCATAACACACATCCATTCTAACACATTGTCATTGCACATGCATTTCCTTCATTAGTTAACCCACATGCACTTATCACTTATCATCACCACATATCATATCACTTAATCACTTATCACTTATCATCACCACTTAACCACTTATCATATCATAACCACATATCATATCACTTATCACTTATCACTTAACATATCATCCACCTACTTCACCTACAACATCCACCTACTTCACCTACAACATCCACTTCACCTACAACATCCACCTACTTCACCTACAACATCCACCTACTTCACCTACAAATGACATAGCCATATGTTCCCTCCACTACTCCTATAAATACCCTTGCATTCATTCATTCATGGACATCTCATTTTCATACAATTCCACACACAACACATCCATTCCATTGTACATACCACAAACACATCCAAACCCCCCCTTGTTGCCGTGAGTTCCCTTGTAATCCAAACACCATCTTTCCATTTCCATCACTCCTCACTCCATTCCACACTTCCATTCCCCCAAACCAACTATCCTTAGACCTTATGCTACAATAAAGAGGAAGAGAAGAGGGCCTAAACGTTCATACAATTCAAGTTTGAGTTGTTGGAATGTTTAGGTGTTTCTTTGATTTCAATGTTTAAATTCAATTCTCTTTGTTTGTACGTATGAGGAATGGAAGAGAAGAGTGCCTAAACGTTCATACAATTCAAGTTTGAGTTGTTGGAATGTTTAGGTGTTTCTTTGATTTCAAAGTTATAATAAACTAAACCCCCTTTAGCTAGGGGGTGATTCGAAATATATGTTTATGCTTGCATTTTGATTTGATTACTTCTAATTGCGTTTCATAAGTTGTGGTTCAATTTGTTTAAACCGTTTGATTGATAACTTATTTATGAATGTTTATTAAGAATGCGCGCTTAATTTTCATGCATGAATATGACGCTAGAATATAAGTGAATTTCACCTAATCGTTATGAACTTATATTCACAAGTAGTGGAGGTTGCTTATAAACAATCGCGTTAAATGAATTCTTGGCACGAGTTTCATGCGTATTCCATAGTAACGAATGTCTCGTCAACACTTATAGTTTTCATGATGCTTAATGATCTTTGATTGTATCTTTATTGTGCTTTTCACGTAAAGGACTTTTGGAGAATGTTGTGAATTGCGTTGCGCTAACCCATCCAATTCATTAACTTAAGGAAAACTTGACGGTTAATTTAAGCGGACCTAATTGACCCGGGGCGTTGAGAATTAATGATTTGTTGAAATGCAATTGGAAATCGTTTTATTATGCAAGTATAACATATGTGGAGATGAACCCCGTAGCTAACTTTCCATCCAATTCCATCCATTTGTTCTTTCTTTTCTTGTTTCTGTTTTCATGTTTAATTTAACTTGTTATTCAATTATGTTAAACATGTGAAACTAATTTCTTTTAGTTAGAAGCGAATTTGAAGCCATGGACATATGTTGGTTATGATTTGATTTACTCCAGTTATGAATTCATGAACTTTAGATGTGGGTTACTTTCCTGTTTTGATTAAGAACTTGTTTATGTATGTGGGTTGAGGGTCGACACTTAATTTGCATGCCTAAAACTTGATGCTAGGATATAAGGGAATTTCACCTAATCGTTATGAACTTATATTCATGAGTAGTAAAAATCGCTAGTCACGATTGTGTTTAGTAAACCCTAGGCTGGATTAACATGCGTATCCCATAGTTATGAATGCCTAGTCGATGTTTATGATTTCCGTTGAACTTAATGATCTTTGTTGAATGTCTCTATCATGCGTATTCCATGTGAGAGACTTTGATTAGGAATAATTTGGTTGTAATGCGTATCCCATTCAATCCAATGAATCTAGGGAAATCTGAAGGTTAATTTAAGCGGACCTAATTAACTTGGAGCATTGTCATTCATCGTTTGTTGAAGTCATAACTGGGAGTCAAATTATATGCTTATGTTCATGTGTGGATAAGGAACCCTCTAACTAGTTTTTCATCATTCTATTTTATCAATTTCGTTTTTATAATCTGTTTCCAAGTTTCTGTTTTAGTTTAAATTCATCCAAAACCAATCCCCCATTTATTTTAAAGTGTTAGATTAGTTAGAAATACATTTATTTTGTGTTTTTACGTTTTTGAGTCAGTTTCCAAGTGATTTGCAATCCCTCCTAATCCTCGGTCCAGAACGATCCCTACTTATACATATACTACAATTTGACGAAAAGAGGGTTTAATTTGTGTGCGTATAAATCACGCATCAAATTTTGGCGCCGTTGCCGGGGATTAGAAAATTTGCTAATCCCTTGGATTGTTTTATTTTCGTTTGTTCTTTTTATTTTATTCCAGATTCTTATGTTATTTTGTTTCTTGTTTTAGGTACTAGTTCATGACTCGGAGTTCTCATCCGATTCGTGAACATATCCTGGAGTGATTGGGTTCTTCGTCCGGCTGCAAGACGTAAAAGAAAGCGCTACTTGGGAGGCAACCCAATGCACTGAATAAAACAAAGCATGTTCATAAAATTAAAAAAAAAAAAAAAAAAAAAAAAAAAAAAAAAAAGAGATACTAAACATGGAGAAAGGTGGAGCTTCACAAAGGTTGTTTACGTGAAGCCCCACTACGAGGCGCAGAAGCGGAAGGCATAGAAGCAGAAGGCATAGAAGCGGGAGGCATCGAAGCGGGAGGCATCGGAGCGGAAGCCATCGGAGCGGAAGGCATCGGAGCTAGAGCATTCCAGGCCTCAATACTTGGCCAAGCGCTCGATGATCCAGGAAAAAGGTGCCTCTGGAGGAAAGACGAAAACCTTTGACGATCACTTTGAATCCGACCTTCAGACTCTTGCAGCTCATCCAGCTTCCTCTTCATGCCCGACGAATAGTTATTTGCAAGCACATGCAAACTTCTATTCTCGTACTTAAGCTGCTGGATCTCTTGCTTAAGACTCTCCACCTCTGCCATCAATGATTCCACCTGACGGGAGCGGGCAAGCAGGCGTTGGCCCATGTTGGACACAGAACTCGCACACTGAACACTAAGTGCGAGGGACTCTTGAACGGCCAACTCATCGGACCGTCCTGACAGCAGCCTACTATCTTTTGGAGTGAGGAGGTTCCTAGCTACTATTGTAGCTGTTGTGGCGTCCTGCATCACGGAGTCTTCACCTGTGAGAGGACCGTTAGAAGAAAAGAAAAAAGGGCGCCATACGTTACCTTGACGCGGCGCGCCCGTATCACTGCTAAGGCTCAATTCCAAGCTAAGGTTCGATGAGTTTGCCATTTTCAAAAGTGTTCAAAAAGAAGGGGAGGATGAAGTTAAATTTCAAAGGGCCGGAGTCGGTTTTCAAGAATGGGAAATCTTCAGAGTGTGTTTGTTGTGGTGATCGATAGCTCAATAAAAAAAGCCAAGGCGACGCGTCCACCAATTCAAAAAGCCGGAATTTCCGGCGTAATTTAGGCGACGGTTTCTCGGCTTTTCAGAAGGCGCGTTCAACTTTGTCAAAAGATTTCTTCTTTTCAGACAACACGTGGAGGCCATCATCACAACTACACATCTTTAGCCGACAAGCGCAAAGTTCGGCGACGCTTTCTCTGCTTTTCAGAAAACGCGTGCAGCTTTGTCAAAAGGAGCCGCATCCGCACTACCACGTGTCGTTCAGAAAGCGGAGGGGCGTCGTTCAGAAATCGAAGGGGCGCCTGCTCAGAAATCGAAGAGGCGTCGTTCTGATATCGAAGAGACATTTGTCGACAAGGGTAAAAGAACAGTACCACCACTTGATATTATCTCTATATATGTCGACCTTCGTCTTTTATGGCAAGGCAAACCTGAAGAAAATGCCCAACTCTTCCTTACCTCTGAGGGCGCACTCCCAGCAAAGCCTCTTGAAATACTCAATTTTTTCTCCCCCAAAGAAGATACCAGAAACCTTGAGTACAAATGAGGCAGAAGGAAACGGTCGATCGAAGCATGTGGAGACAACCACAACAAATACATGTGCTGCTTCATTCGCCGTTTCTTCAAAAGCAAAGGTATCTCATATCATCAAGGTCTAAAGCAAAAGTATCTCATATCATGCTCTTTCCCTGTCTTTTTCTTTGTCCTTGTTCTTACTCGCATGGCAAAGTAAAAGAAGCAATCAGCCGGCACTTGGAGTCAGTCTTCCGATCTGGAGCCAACTGCCTGGAATCTATTCCTGATTGCTTACCTAGCGTTGCTCTCGAGTAGTCATCTTCAACGGTTGATACACTTCCAGAGAAGGGACCACTTCTGCAAGGGGGAGCAAGTAAGGCAAGGGGAAAATGATACATTGAAGCATGTGGAGACAAACTTAGGCTGAGTTATCCTCCAACCCTTTTCAATACGAATTGGAAAGATTGAACAAAGAAACAGACCAAAGGAGTAAGCTCAGACCTTCGGGGGAGACCAAAAGAACCATCCTGCTGCCCAGTTCAAGAAGTAGCACAAAGGAAAATCAACGGTGGGCAGAAACCAGTTCAAGAGTATGCCTGTGGAATCACAAAGATCAAAGCCTCAATGCAATTACCAAGGAGAAGATGGAATTTACACTCTATAACCAGATTTGCGTCTCTAAACTCTTCTCTTTGTTAATTACATTATGCCATGTTTAGTATGTTTAGTTGCTTTTTGTGTGTTTACTTATGTTTTGTGTGAACCATATGCTTAAAACATTGAGGACAATGTTTGATTTAAGTGTGGGGGGGTAACTAAGTATATTTAATGCAAATTCGTGGGATTTTATCACCCATGACTTCAAATGTTGTTCCTTGCTGTTTTAAGGTGTTTTTAAGTTGTTTTAGAGTGTTTTAGTATGTTTTGTTTTATAATTCGAAAATCCCATAAAAATTTGAAAAATTGTTTTGAAAAACCCAAAAAGAGTTGTTTTAAGAGTCGTTTTTTGTGTGTTTGTGTCTTAGGGTACCTTCCAACACAATGATAAGGATTTGGTTTATAATTGCATGACGGTTAGAAAGAGTTATAAACATAGAGAAAAGTTTGATTTACTCTTGGTATATGCTTGGTTATGGTTATAATGTATGACTTCACATGCAATCATAAAAGAAAAAAATTTGTTTTTGTAACATGCTTGAAGGAAGGAACTCAAACAAACGCTACAACCCTGAGAGACTTGAGCCTATAACGTTCTTTGGAGAGTATAATCTGTGATTTCTTGTTTTCTAAAGTCGTTGCATGATCTCATTATTCTTTGCTTGGTTACTACTTAGAAGGCGTTTCATCATATAGTTGCAAATGCTAGAACTCATGCCCATTTCATTCAAAGCATGTTATTGATTTGCATAACACATATTCAAGAAGAAGTTGTGTAGTGACCACCACCATAGCCAAATAGCCTTACTTCCCATACTTCGTATATGTTGTAAGTTTTAACCCCGTTGAGCCTCGTTTTGCCTTTATTCCTTGTTTACCCACATCACCCCTTACCTAGCTTAGAGTAGGACTTTCCTATACCCTTGTTCTTAAAGTTTAGTGAGCATGACTTAAATGAATTCCTTTTGAGTTACATTATGCAAGAAAATGAGTGTGGGGGAGTAAAAGTTTGTTCTTACGTTTATATGTATGTTTTGAGATTCAAAAGAAAAAGAAGAAGAAAAGAAAAAAAAAAAAAAAAAAAAAAAAAAAAGGAGTGAAAATAAGTAAGAATGAACTCACGAGCATTGATGGTCGAAGAAAGGGTCCAAAAAGTTGAATATGGCCCTAAGTTTTGTGTGATTTTCCCTTGGGTGTTCAAAGTTGACTTCTGCGTTCTTAAGGGAATTCTAAGTGCCTAATTCAATACTTTGCTCACTATTGCTTTAAGAATGTTTGTTTATCCTTCACCTTTCATTGTTAGCCAATACCCTAGCCCCGTTACTACCCTTTGACTTCTATATTGAGTGTTATGTATTTCAATTGTGGAGTTTGAACTTGGTATGAGCTTATGGTGTCACTGGTTCTCGCGTCTAAGTAGTAGCATTCCATTCATGAGATCATATCTAAACATGCTTATTAACTCCAGAAAATGCTTTCCTTATTATAACATATGTGAGTGTTCGTCTACATGTTTACATCAATCTTCTCACATATACCTAGTGTAGGGTGTGTAGTCAGAAAATCTGTGTGAAAAACGAGAGTACATCTAGTAAGAAATTGAGGGAATTCTCTAAAGGCATGTTACTACATTTGAAATGTGTTTTAATTGCTTAATTGTGAACTAGTATGTGGTGACTATGATTAAGAATGTACTTAAGTGTAAAGATGGCTCAAATCTGTGAGAATAATGATTTTTAACTTGTCATGTGCATTGGAAGTCCCTGATACGATTGTTGGAAGGTGTAGGTTGTGTTTTGTTCTTTTTGTTTTGTTTTTCTGTTTTGCTCGAGGACTAGCAAAAGCTAAGTGTGGGGGTATTTGATAGGAGCATATTTATGCGACTTAAATGGCTTGTTCTCGTACATTTACGTTATGTTTCTTTAGTTATTTTAGTACTTTAAGCTATTTTCGTGTGTTTGTAGGTCCAAAGGGCTAAAGGAGCAAAAAGATGCATTTTGGAGACTTTTGGAGCACTTTTGGGCTAAGGACGGATAGCTTATGCTTGAAGCCAAAGTGTTGGACGAAATTGAAGACCTAATTGGAGCCAAAGTGTTGGAACCTTGTTCTCTTTAGTTTTAGGACATTTAAACCTTTCCTAATCCCAATCATGCCATGCATAACACACATCCATTCTAACACATTGTCATTGCACATGCATTTCCTTCATTAGTTAACCCACATGCACTTATCACTTATCATCACCACATATCATATCACTTAATCACTTATCACTTATCATCACCACTTAACCACTTATCATATCATAACCACATATCATATCACTTATCACTTATCACTTAACATATCATCCACCTACTTCACCTACAACATCCACCTACTTCACCTACAACATCCACTTCACCTACAACATCCACCTACTTCACCTACAACATCCACCTACTTCACCTACAAATGACATAGCCATATGTTCCCTCCACTACTCCTATAAATACCCTTGCATTCATTCATTCATGGACATCTCATTTTCATACAATTCCACACACAACACATCCATTCCATTGTACATACCACAAACACATCCAAACCCCCCCTTGTTGCCGTGAGTTCCCTTGTAATCCAAACACCATCTTTCCATTTCCATCACTCCTCACTCCATTCCACACTTCCATTCCCCCAAACCAACTATCCTTAGACCTTATGCTACAATAAAGAGGAAGAGAAGAGGGCCTAAACGTTCATACAATTCAAGTTTGAGTTGTTGGAATGTTTAGGTGTTTCTTTGATTTCAATGTTTAAATTCAATTCTCTTTGTTTGTACGTATGAGGAATGGAAGAGAAGAGTGCCTAAACGTTCATACAATTCAAGTTTGAGTTGTTGGAATGTTTAGGTGTTTCTTTGATTTCAAAGTTATAATAAACTAAACCCCCTTTAGCTAGGGGGTGATTCGAAATATATGTTTATGCTTGCATTTTGATTTGATTACTTCTAATTGCGTTTCATAAGTTGTGGTTCAATTTGTTTAACCGTTTGATTGATAACTTATTTATGAATGTTTATTAAGAATGCGCGCTTAATTTTCATGCATGAATATGACGCTAGAATATAAGTGAATTTCACCTAATCGTTATGAACTTATATTCACAAGTAGTGGAGGTTGCTTATAAACAATCGCGTTAAATGAATTCTTGGCACGAGTTTCATGCGTATTCCATAGTAACGAATGTCTCGTCAACACTTATAGTTTTCATGATGCTTAATGATCTTTGATTGTATCTTTATTGTGCTTTTCACGTAAAGGACTTTTGGAGAATGTTGTGAATTGCGTTGCGCTAACCCATCCAATTCATTAACTTAAGGAAAACTTGACGGTTAATTTAAGCGGACCTAATTGACCCGGGGCGTTGAGAATTAATGATTTGTTGAAATGCAATTGGAAATCGTTTTATTATGCAAGTATAACATATGTGGAGATGAACCCCGTAGCTAACTTTCCATCCAATTCCATCCATTTGTTCTTTCTTTTCTTGTTTCTGTTTTCATGTTTAATTTAACTTGTTATTCAATTATGTTAAACATGTGAAACTAATTTCTTTTTAGTTAGAAGCGAATTTGAAGCCATGGACATATGTTGGTTATGATTTGATTTACTCCAGTTATGAATTCATGAACTTTAGATGTGGGTTACTTTCCTGTTTTGATTAAGAACTTGTTTATGTATGTGGGTTGAGGGTCGACACTTAATTTGCATGCCTAAAACTTGATGCTAGGATATAAGGGAATTTCACCTAATCGTTATGAACTTATATTCATGAGTAGTAAAAATCGCTAGTCACGATTGTGTTTAGTAAACCCTAGGCTGGATTAACATGCGTATCCCATAGTTATGAATGCCTAGTCGATGTTTATGATTTCCGTTGAACTTAATGATCTTTGTTGAATGTCTCTATCATGCGTATTCCATGTGAGAGACTTTGATTAGGAATAATTTGGTTGTAATGCGTATCCCATTCAATCCAATGAATCTAGGGAAATCTGAAGGTTAATTTAAGCGGACCTAATTAACTTGGAGCATTGTCATTCATCGTTTGTTGAAGTCATAACTGGGAGTCAAATTATATGCTTATGTTCATGTGTGGATAAGGAACCCTCTAACTAGTTTTTCATCATTCTATTTTATCAATTTCGTTTTTATAATCTGTTTCCAAGTTTCTGTTTTAGTTTAAATTCATCCAAAACCAATCCCCCATTTATTTTAAAGTGTTAGATTAGTTAGAAATACATTTATTTTGTGTTTTTACGTTTTTGAGTCAGTTTCCAAGTGATTTGCAATCCCTCCTAATCCTCGGTCCAGAACGATCCCTACTTATACATATACTACAATTTGACGAAAAGAGGGTTTAATTTGTGTGCGTATAAATCACGCATCAAATTTTGGCGCCGTTGCCGGGGATTAGAAAATTTGCTAATCCCTTGGATTGTTTTATTTTCGTTTGTTCTTTTTATTTTATTCCAGATTCTTATGTTATTTTGTTTCTTGTTTTAGGTACTAGTTCATGACTCGGAGTTCTCATCCGATTCGTGAACATATCCTGGAGTGATTGGGTTCTTCGTCCGGCTGCAAGACGTAAAAGAAAGCGCTACTTGGGAGGCAACCCAATGCACTGAATAAAACAAAGCATGTTCATAAAATTAAAAAAAAAAAAAAAAAAAAAAAAAAAAAAAAAAAGAGATACTAAACATGGAGAAAGGTGGAGCTTCACAAAGGTTGTTTACGTGAAGCCCCACTACGAGGCGCAGAAGCGGAAGGCATAGAAGCAGAAGGCATAGAAGCGGGAGGCATCGAAGCGGGAGGCATCGGAGCGGAAGCCATCGGAGCGGAAGGCATCGGAGCTAGAGCATTCCAGGCCTCAATACTTGGCCAAGCGCTCGATGATCCAGGAAAAAGGTGCCTCTGGAGGAAAGACGAAAACCTTTGACGATCACTTTGAATCCGACCTTCAGACTCTTGCAGCTCATCCAGCTTCCTCTTCATGCCCGACGAATAGTTATTTGCAAGCACATGCAAACTTCTATTCTCGTACTTAAGCTGCTGGATCTCTTGCTTAAGACTCTCCACCTCTGCCATCAATGATTCCACCTGACGGGAGCGGGCAAGCAGGCGTTGGCCCATGTTGGACACAGAACTCGCACACTGAACACTAAGTGCGAGGGACTCTTGAACGGCCAACTCATCGGACCGTCCTGACAGCAGCCTACTATCTTTTGGAGTGAGGAGGTTCCTAGCTACTATTGTAGCTGTTGTGGCGTCCTGCATCACGGAGTCTTCACCTGTGAGAGGACCGTTAGAAGAAAAGAAAAAAGGGCGCCATACGTTACCTTGACGCGGCGCGCCCGTATCACTGCTAAGGCTCAATTCCAAGCTAAGGTTCGATGAGTTTGCCATTTTCAAAAGTGTTCAAAAAGAAGGGGAGGATGAAGTTAAATTTCAAAGGGCCGGAGTCGGTTTTCAAGAATGGGAAATCTTCAGAGTGTGTTTGTTGTGGTGATCGATAGCTCAATAAAAAAAGCCAAGGCGACGCGTCCACCAATTCAAAAAGCCGGAATTTCCGGCGTAATTTAGGCGACGGTTTCTCGGCTTTTCAGAAGGCGCGTTCAACTTTGTCAAAAGATTTCTTCTTTTCAGACAACACGTGGAGGCCATCATCACAACTACACATCTTTAGCCGACAAGCGCAAAGTTCGGCGACGCTTTCTCTGCTTTTCAGAAAACGCGTGCAGCTTTGTCAAAAGGAGCCGCATCCGCACTACCACGTGTCGTTCAGAAAGCGGAGGGGCGTCGTTCAGAAATCGAAGGGGCGCCTGCTCAGAAATCGAAGAGGCGTCGTTCTGATATCGAAGAGACATTTGTCGACAAGGGTAAAAGAACAGTACCACCACTTGATATTATCTCTATATATGTCGACCTTCGTCTTTTATGGCAAGGCAAACCTGAAGAAAATGCCCAACTCTTCCTTACCTCTGAGGGCGCACTCCCAGCAAAGCCTCTTGAAATACTCAATTTTTTCTCCCCCAAAGAAGATACCAGAAACCTTGAGTACAAATGAGGCAGAAGGAAACGGTCGATCGAAGCATGTGGAGACAACCACAACAAATACATGTGCTGCTTCATTCGCCGTTTCTTCAAAAGCAAAGGTATCTCATATCATCAAGGTCTAAAGCAAAAGTATCTCATATCATGCTCTTTCCCTGTCTTTTTCTTTGTCCTTGTTCTTACTCGCATGGCAAAGTAAAAGAAGCAATCAGCCGGCACTTGGAGTCAGTCTTCCGATCTGGAGCCAACTGCCTGGAATCTATTCCTGATTGCTTACCTAGCGTTGCTCTCGAGTAGTCATCTTCAACGGTTGATACACTTCCAGAGAAGGGACCACTTCTGCAAGGGGGAGCAAGTAAGGCAAGGGGAAAATGATACATTGAAGCATGTGGAGACAAACTTAGGCTGAGTTATCCTCCAACCCTTTTCAATACGAATTGGAAAGATTGAACAAAGAAACAGACCAAAGGAGTAAGCTCAGACCTTCGGGGGAGACCAAAAGAACCATCCTGCTGCCCAGTTCAAGAAGTAGCACAAAGGAAAATCAACGGTGGGCAGAAACCAGTTCAAGAGTATGCCTGTGGAATCACAAAGATCAAAGCCTCAATGCAATTACCAAGGAGAAGATGGAATTTACACTCTATAACCAGATTTGCGTCTCTAAACTCTTCTCTTTGTTAATTACATTATGCCATGTTTAGTATGTTTAGTTGCTTTTTGTGTGTTTACTTATGTTTTGTGTGAACCATATGCTTAAAACATTGAGGACAATGTTTGATTTAAGTGTGGGGGGGTAACTAAGTATATTTAATGCAAATTCGTGGGATTTTATCACCCATGACTTCAAATGTTGTTCCTTGCTGTTTTAAGGTGTTTTTAAGTTGTTTTAGAGTGTTTTAGTATGTTTTGTTTTATAATTCGAAAATCCCATAAAAATTTGAAAAATTGTTTTGAAAAACCCAAAAAGAGTTGTTTTAAGAGTCGTTTTTTGTGTGTTTGTGTCTTAGGGTACCTTCCAACACAATGATAAGGATTTGGTTTATAATTGCATGACGGTTAGAAAGAGTTATAAACATAGAGAAAAGTTTGATTTACTCTTGGTATATGCTTGGTTATGGTTATAATGTATGACTTCACATGCAATCATAAAAGAAAAAAATTTGTTTTTGTAACATGCTTGAAGGAAGGAACTCAAACAAACGCTACAACCCTGAGAGACTTGAGCCTATAACGTTCTTTGGAGAGTATAATCTGTGATTTCTTGTTTTCTAAAGTCGTTGCATGATCTCATTATTCTTTGCTTGGTTACTACTTAGAAGGCGTTTCATCATATAGTTGCAAATGCTAGAACTCATGCCCATTTCATTCAAAGCATGTTATTGATTTGCATAACACATATTCAAGAAGAAGTTGTGTAGTGACCACCACCATAGCCAAATAGCCTTACTTCCCATACTTCGTATATGTTGTAAGTTTTAACCCCGTTGAGCCTCGTTTTGCCTTTATTCCTTGTTTACCCACATCACCCCTTACCTAGCTTAGAGTAGGACTTTCCTATACCCTTGTTCTTAAAGTTTAGTGAGCATGACTTAAATGAATTCCTTTTGAGTTACATTATGCAAGAAAATGAGTGTGGGGGAGTAAAAGTTTGTTCTTACGTTTATATGTATGTTTTGAGATTCAAAAGAAAAAGAAGAAGAAAAGAAAAAAAAAAAAAAAAAAAAAAAAAAAAAGGAGTGAAAATAAGTAAGAATGAACTCACGAGCATTGATGGTTGAAGAAAGGGTCCAAAAAGTTGAATATGGCCCTAAGTTTTGTGTGATTTTCCCTTGGGTGTTCAAAGTTGACTTCTGCGTTCTTAAGGGAATTCTAAGTGCCTAATTCAATACTTTGCTCACTATTGCTTTAAGAATGTTTGTTTATCCTTCACCTTTCATTGTTAGCCAATACCCTAGCCCCGTTACTACCCTTTGACTTCTATATTGAGTGTTATGTATTTCAATTGTGGAGTTTGAACTTGGTATGAGCTTATGGTGTCACTGGTTCTCGCGTCTAAGTAGTAGCATTCCATTCATGAGATCATATCTAAACATGCTTATTAACTCCAGAAAATGCTTTCCTTATTATAACATATGTGAGTGTTCGTCTACATGTTTACATCAATCTTCTCACATATACCTAGTGTAGGGTGTGTAGTCAGAAAATCTGTGTGAAAAACGAGAGTACATCTAGTAAGAAATTGAGGGAATTCTCTAAAGGCATGTTACTACATTTGAAATGTGTTTTAATTGCTTAATTGTGAACTAGTATGTGGTGACTATGATTAAGAATGTACTTAAGTGTAAAGATGGCTCAAATCTGTGAGAATAATGATTTTTAACTTGTCATGTGCATTGGAAGTCCCTGATACGATTGTTGGAAGGTGTAGGTTGTGTTTTGTTCTTTTTGTTTTGTTTTTCTGTTTTGCTCGAGGACTAGCAAAAGCTAAGTGTGGGGGTATTTGATAGGAGCATATTTATGCGACTTAAATGGCTTGTTCTCGTACATTTACGTTATGTTTCTTTAGTTATTTTAGTACTTTAAGCTATTTTCGTGTGTTTGTAGGTCCAAAGGGCTAAAGGAGCAAAAGATGCATTTTGGAGACTTTTGGAGCACTTTTGGGCTAAGGACGGATAGCTTATGCTTGAAGCCAAAGTGTTGGACGAAATTGAAGACCTAATTGGAGCCAAAGTGTTGGAACCTTGTTCTCTTTAGTTTTAGGACATTTAAACCTTTCCTAATCCCAATCATGCCATGCATAACACACATCCATTCTAACACATTGTCATTGCACATGCATTTCCTTCATTAGTTAACCCACATGCACTTATCACTTATCATCACCACATATCATATCACTTAATCACTTATCACTTATCATCACCACTTAACCACTTATCATATCATAACCACATATCATATCACTTATCACTTATCACTTAACATATCATCCACCTACTTCACCTACAACATCCACCTACTTCACCTACAACATCCACTTCACCTACAACATCCACCTACTTCACCTACAACATCCACCTACTTCACCTACAAATGACATAGCCATATGTTCCCTCCACTACTCCTATAAATACCCTTGCATTCATTCATTCATGGACATCTCATTTTCATACAATTCCACACACAACACATCCATTCCATTGTACATACCACAAACACATCCAAACCCCCCCTTGTTGCCGTGAGTTCCCTTGTAATCCAAACACCATCTTTCCATTTCCATCACTCCTCACTCCATTCCACACTTCCATTCCCCCAAACCAACTATCCTTAGACCTTATGCTACAATAAAGAGGAAGAGAAGAGGGCCTAAACGTTCATACAATTCAAGTTTGAGTTGTTGGAATGTTTAGGTGTTTCTTTGATTTCAATGTTTAAATTCAATTCTCTTTGTTTGTACGTATGAGGAATGGAAGAGAAGAGTGCCTAAACGTTCATACAATTCAAGTTTGAGTTGTTGGAATGTTTAGGTGTTTCTTTGATTTCAAAGTTATAATAAACTAAACCCCCTTTAGCTAGGGGGTGATTCGAAATATATGTTTATGCTTGCATTTTGATTTGATTACTTCTAATTGCGTTTCATAAGTTGTGGTTCAATTTGTTTAACCGTTTGATTGATAACTTATTTATGAATGTTTATTAAGAATGCGCGCTTAATTTTCATGCATGAATATGACGCTAGAATATAAGTGAATTTCACCTAATCGTTATGAACTTATATTCACAAGTAGTGGAGGTTGCTTATAAACAATCGCGTTAAATGAATTCTTGGCACGAGTTTCATGCGTATTCCATAGTAACGAATGTCTCGTCAACACTTATAGTTTTCATGATGCTTAATGATCTTTGATTGTATCTTTATTGTGCTTTTCACGTAAAGGACTTTTGGAGAATGTTGTGAATTGCGTTGCGCTAACCCATCCAATTCATTAACTTAAGGAAAACTTGACGGTTAATTTAAGCGGACCTAATTGACCCGGGGCGTTGAGAATTAATGATTTGTTGAAATGCAATTGGAAATCGTTTTATTATGCAAGTATAACATATGTGGAGATGAACCCCGTAGCTAACTTTCCATCCAATTCCATCCATTTGTTCTTTCTTTTCTTGTTTCTGTTTTCATGTTTAATTTAACTTGTTATTCAATTATGTTAAACATGTGAAACTAATTTCTTTTTAGTTAGAAGCGAATTTGAAGCCATGGACATATGTTGGTTATGATTTGATTTACTCCAGTTATGAATTCATGAACTTTAGATGTGGGTTACTTTCCTGTTTTGATTAAGAACTTGTTTATGTATGTGGGTTGAGGGTCGACACTTAATTTGCATGCCTAAAACTTGATGCTAGGATATAAGGGAATTTCACCTAATCGTTATGAACTTATATTCATGAGTAGTAAAAATCGCTAGTCACGATTGTGTTTAGTAAACCCTAGGCTGGATTAACATGCGTATCCCATAGTTATGAATGCCTAGTCGATGTTTATGATTTCCGTTGAACTTAATGATCTTTGTTGAATGTCTCTATCATGCGTATTCCATGTGAGAGACTTTGATTAGGAATAATTTGGTTGTAATGCGTATCCCATTCAATCCAATGAATCTAGGGAAATCTGAAGGTTAATTTAAGCGGACCTAATTAACTTGGAGCATTGTCATTCATCGTTTGTTGAAGTCATAACTGGGAGTCAAATTATATGCTTATGTTCATGTGTGGATAAGGAACCCTCTAACTAGTTTTTCATCATTCTATTTTATCAATTTCGTTTTTATAATCTGTTTCCAAGTTTCTGTTTTAGTTTAAATTCATCCAAAACCAATCCCCCATTTATTTTAAAGTGTTAGATTAGTTAGAAATACATTTATTTTGTGTTTTTACGTTTTTGAGTCAGTTTCCAAGTGATTTGCAATCCCTCCTAATCCTCGGTCCAGAACGATCCCTACTTATACATATACTACAATTTGACGAAAAGAGGGTTTAATTTGTGTGCGTATAAATCACGCATCAACCCTTAGCTAGCCTTCATTCCATTCATTAAATCCAAATTCGTTTTAAAATCTGTTCGTTTTACAAAGTTTTAAGTTTTGTTTTCAAATTCGTCAAAATCAAAATCCCCCTTTACTTGGAGTGTCAAATTTGTTAGAAATCAATTTAGTTTGTGTTTTTAAAGTATCTTGAGTCAAGTTATAACTATTTTCGTCCAAATTCTTCTTTAGTGCTCAAAACTGCTCAGAAAGTAGTTTTAAGGCAGTTTTGAGTGTTTTCTTGCTGTTTTGAGTCTTTTGGTTTGTCTTAGTGTTTTAAACTTTAGTTTTGCATTCTTTGGGTCTAGTTTGGTGTTTTATATTGTGTTTTTACGTTTTTGAGTCAAATCCAAGTGATTAACAATCCCTCCTAATCCCCGGTCCAGAACGATCCCTACTTACATTCTTCACTACAATTGATAAAAAGAGGGTTTAATTTGTGTGCGTATAATTCTCACATCACATTTACATAGACTTTCGGAACCAAAACATCACCATCAGGGAGGATCACTATCCCCTCCCATTCATTGAGCCATATTATGCAAATGTTGAAGGGCAGGTTGTAAAGGAGACCACCCACTATGCCGTGGGTTCCCACGAAGGTTGATTAATGTGGCATCGTCCGGCTGCAAGATGATAGGAGCATATTTAGGCGACTTACTTAGCTTGTTTTCGTGCATTTATGTTGTTAAATCATAGTTGTTTTAGTATTTTAAGACATTTTCGTATGTTTTTAGGTTCTAATGGCAAAGGGAGCAAGAAAGTGCATTTTGAGGCTATTTGGAGCATTTTTGGGCATGGATTGGATAGCTTAACCATGGAGCAAAGAGGATGGACGAAATTGAAGACAAGAAGAGCTAGGAAAGGCTACAAATCTGGTGGAAGAAGTTCTATTCCAATGAAGATAAGGAAGAAGCAAGAAACAAGGAACCTTATCCAACCTTATCCAACCTTATCTTATCCTATCCTAGAAACCTTATCCTATCCTAACTCTAACATTATCCTATTCTATCCTATCCAAATCAGATTGGGACTTAAACCTAGCTAATTAGGGGGAATCAATTACACATCTAAACACCTATTTCAGTTTCTAGAAGACTTATCCATACCAATGCCGCAAGACACCATTCCTTGTAGGTTTAGGAATCACAATCCTTTTCCTACTCTTATATCACATGTCCTAGGCCCTTTAGGATTAGGAATCTGCCTTAAACACAGTTTCTAAAACACCTTATCCTATCCCTACATGTGTGCCGCACCTAGCCTTCTAGAACTCCCTAATTCCTAGCCGCACTACCTATTCCAAATCCCACTTGATTTCTGCCTTGAGTTAACCCTTTTCCAATGGGATTAGGCAATCCTTTTCCTTCACTAAGTGTGCCAAACTAGCCTATATAAACAGCCCTTGCCACACCATTTAGACCACCACCCCTTCACACAACATTCATACATTCCTTCAGAAATCAACCCTTTGCCGTGACCTTGCAACCACCCATCCATCATTCCCCTACTTCCACACCTCCATCCCAACCTCCATACACCACCATCATCCCTTGCCGCTGATGCGAGAATTATACGCACACAAATTAAACCCTCTTTTTATCAATTGTAGTGAAGAATGTAAGTAGGGATCGTTCTGGACCGGGGATTAGGAGGGATTGTTAATCACTTGGATTTGACTCAAAAACGTAAAAACACAATATAAAACACCAAACTAGACCCAAAGAATGCAAAACTAAAGTTTAAAACACTAAGACAAACCAAAAGACTCAAAACAGCACCAAAACACTCAAAACTGCCTTAAAAACACAATCTGGGCAATTTTGAGCACTTTGACTACTTTGGACGAAATTGGGTAATAAATTGATTCAAAACACTTAGAAACACAAACTAAGACACTTTCTAACTAAATTGGACACTAAAGTAAAGGGGGATTGAGGTTTTGACGAATTTGAAAACAAAACTTAAAACTTTGTAAAACGAACCGATTTTTAAACGAATTTGGATTTAGTGAATGGAATGAAGGCTAGCTAAGGGGTTCATCTCCACACATGCGATTTCCAATTGCTTTTCAATAACCCATGAATTCTCAACGCCCCAAGTTAATTAGGTTCGCTTAAATTAACCTTCAGATTTTCCTAACGTTATTGAATTGGATGATTGCATACGACAACCCAAAACATTCCCCACAAGTCCCCTACATGATTGCATAATAGAGATACAAGCAAGAATCATTAAGTTCTATGAAAACCATAAGCATTGACGAAGCACTTGTTACTATGATTGCATGAAACTTATGCCAAGAATTTACTTAACGCGATTGAGATCATCAACCTTTACTACTTGTGAATATAATTCCATAACGATTAGGTGAAATTTCCTTATATCCTAGCATCCAATTTATGCATGATAATTAAGCGTGCACTCTCAACCAACACACACAAATCAATGTAATTCACATAGATAAGTAAATTGAATTCACAACTTATGAAACGCAATTAGAAGTAATCAAATCATATCGCAAGCATAAACATGTATTTCGAATCCCCCCCTAGCCAAGGGGGGGTTTAGTTCCTCATACGCACAAAACAAAGAGAATTGAAATTAAACATTGAATTCAAAGGAAAAGAAACACCTAGAAATTCCAGCGACGCGAACTCGAATTGCATGAACTCCGAGCTTCCTTCTCCTCCTCCTTGGTGCGGCAAAGGTCTAGGGACAGGTTTAGGGCCTTAGGTGTATGGATGCATGGTTATGGAGGGATGTAGTAGTGTTTAGGGGAAGGGGATGGTGCGGTAAAGCTTAAAACTAAGGAGAAAGGTGTTTGGTGGCTGCGGCAAGGGTGTGGAGAGGGTTGGACGAATTTCTGGGATTAATGAATGTGTATGAGAGGTGGTCCTCTGATCTAGGGGTTAATATGAGTATATATAGGCACTTAAAACCCTAGGGTAATCAGATATGGACTTGAATAACCCAAATCCACAAGGAAATAGGCTTAGAAATCAGAAATAGAAAGGGATAATGCTTCCTAGGTGTGGCAGGTAAGGAGATAAGGTGATAAGGCTTCTAGAATGCCTTGCAAGGCAAGGGAAATCAGCTTTCTAGAAGGGTTTGGGGCGCCACTTTTGTAGGAGATAAGATAAGGTTCCTAGAAACATGTTTTAAGGGCCAAATTTGTAGGGAAAAAGGGATAAGGGTGCGGCACCTTTGTAGGGATAATGTTAGGGCTTCTAGAAAGCCTAAAAACTAAGGGGATTTGGATAAAACCCACGGCAAAGATAGGATAGGACATCTAAGGCTTCTAGAAACCCTCCAAGATAAGGTAAAGTGCATGGCATCCCTATAGGATTAGGATAAGGTGTCCTAAATGGATAAGGTGCCCTAAATGGATAAGGACTCCTCATTGCACTTGGAAACTTTGCCTATTAGGATTAGGAAACCTTGTCTTCATCATTCCTTCTTCATCTTGGACTACTTTTCCTTCTTGGACTTGGAAAACTTCTTTGTTGCTTCTCTTGAGACCATTTGGATTTTGACTTTCCAACTTCAAGTAGGAAACCTTGTTTGAGTAGGCAACTTTGTTCTTCTAGGAATCCTAATTCAACTAGGAAACCCATTTTAACTAGGAATCCTAATTCAACTAGGAAACCATCTTCCATTAGGGACTTTCCTACTTCAACTAGGAAACCTTGCTCAAGTAGGAATCATCATCTTCAAGTCTTCAATTTCGTCCATCCTCTTGGCTCCAAGCATATGATGTCCCTTCCAAGCTCTAATTTGCTCCAAAAGGCTCCAAAATGCATCCTTTTGCATACTTTGCCCTTAAAACCTGAAAACACATAGAACTAGCTTAAAAGACTACTTTACTAAGGAAAAACACTATAAATGCACAAAAACAAGCTAAACTAAGGTGCATAAATATGCTCCTATCAGCCGCACCACCATACATACCTAAATCCATCCAAAACCCAGAAAATCATCCACAACACCACCCTAGACCTTGTGCCGTGACTTAGCAAGGAGGAGGAGAAGGAAGACCAAGCCTTGGGCGTTTGTGCATTCAAGTTGGAGTGTTGGACGTTTTTAGGTGTAATCTATCTTTTATTTTCAATGTTTAAATCTATATTGCTTTGTTTTGTCATGAACATGAGAGGCTAAACTCGTTTTAGCCTAGGGATGCTTTGAAACCATGATTACGTTTATAATATGAGTTGATAAATTCCAATTGTGATTTCATAAATTGTGAATGCAATTTACTTAACCGTTTGATGGGTAAATTGTGAATGAACTTATATTCACAAGTAGTAAAAATCACTAGTCATGATTGTATTAAGTAAATTCTAGGCAAGAGTATCATGCAATTCATAGTTATGAATGCCTAGTCAATGCTTATGGTTTTCAAAAAGCTTAATGATCTTTGATTTTATCTCTATTATGCAGTTCATGTAGGGAATTTGATAAGAATAATTTGATTGTCGATGTGTATTCCATCCAATTTAATGAACCTAGGAAAATCTGAAAGTTAGTTTGTGCTTTTCACAATTAATTTGGGGCATTGTCGTTCATGGTTTAAAGGGATAAAATCTGGAAATCAATTTATGTTACATATGTGCATGTGTGGAGAATGACCCTCTAACTAACCTTTCTCCCATTCAATTCACCTAATTTAGTGCCTAATCTGTTTAGTTTACAATCTGTCCAATTTAATTAATTTCGTCCAAATCAATTTCCCCTTTTATTAAGTGTGTTAGATTAGTTAGAAAAGTGTTTTGAATCTGTCCAAATTAGTGTTTTGAGTCTAAGTTAGTTAAATTTCGTCCAAATCACCCTTTAGAGTCTAGTTTGAGTGTATCTGATTGTTTTGCGCTGTTTTGAGTCTTTTTAATTTGTTCTGAGTCATATAGGTCTAGTTAAGTGTTTTAAAGTTTAGTTTTGTGTTTCTAAGTCGGTTTAGAGTAGATTAGCATCCCTAGTTAATCCCCAGTTAGAATGATCCGTACTTGCATATATACTACAATTGTCACAAATAGGGTTTAATTTGTGTGTCAAGTTAATTTTCACATCAAATTTTGGCGCCGTTGCCGGGGATTAGCAAACTTGCTAATCCCTTGTGTTTGTGTAGTGTCAAAGTGTGTCTTAAGGTCAAGAGTGTTGTGTGTTTATTTGTGTCTTTCTATTTGTGTTTGCCGTGCCTTATTCCTTGCTTTTGTTCATGTGCGGTAACCTATTCTTTGTTTTTGTGTGTATTTGCCGTGCCCTCTAAGAAGGTTGCTGATTTGTTTTGTTTCCTTGTTCTAGGTACAAGTGTACGACTCGTAGTTCTCATCCAGTTCTTGAGAATATATTAGAGTTTGACGACGATTTTGAGTGAACTTTGAGAAGAAAGAGGAAGCAACCAGAACCTAACCCACCTAGTTTAAGTTCAGAGGCCAAATCTGAAGAAGAAGAAGTGGAAGAAGAAGAACAAGCCATGGCTGCGAACAATCGAACAATCAAAGAACTTTCAGCCTCTGGATTAGATAATTTCATGCCATTATGCATTCAATACCTTAGGGTGGCTCAAGGCAAGACCGATGAGTTTGAATTGAAGTCAAGCTTGTTGCATCACATTCGCAAATACCATGGGCTGTCCATGGAAGATCCAAACAAGCATCTTAAGGAGTTTGAAGTGGTATGTTCACATGACACCCATCACAGTCGATGGGAACATTTTGAAGATGAAAGCCATTCCATTCTCTCTTTTGGAAAAGGCTAAGGATTGGCTCTATGAATTGGCACCCGGGACTGTTACTTCTTGGGAAAGCATGAAGAGAGCATTCTTGGAGAAATTCTTCCTAACTTCAAGAGTGATTCTTTTGAGGAAGAAGATTAGCGGAATTCAACAAAATCAAGGGGAGTCTTTTCCAGCATATTACGAGCGTTTCAAGACTCTAGTTGCATCATGTCCTCAACATCAAATGAAGGAAGAGCTCTTAATTCAATATTTCTACGAAGGACTCCTTCCAATTGAGAGACAAATGCTAGATGCTTCAGCGAGAGGTGCTTTGGTTGACAAAACATCGATGGCTGCCAAGGTCTTAATTGCAAACAGAGCATTGAATGCACAACAATATGAAGGTGTTGGACAAAGAGATACCCCACGACAACAAGTGAATGAGGTAAGTGCAATTTCTGAAATTCAAGCTCAATTAGCTAATCTCACTATGCTTGTGTCTCAGGTTGTTGAAGGGTCTAAAATGCAAGGTGCAGCCATTTGTGGAGTGTGCTCTATGCAAGGACATCTCAATGATCAATGTCCTCAATTGATAGAGAATGGAGGATGGGAGAGTGCCCATGCCGTGGGGTACCAAAGTCCAAATCAACCAAGGAATGATCCATACTCAAATACATACAATCCAGGATGGAGAGATCACCCAAATTTCAAGTGGAGGGAGCCTCAACAACCTCAACAACAAGGAGGATATAGACATCCACCCCCTGGGCTCTATCAAAGGCCAGAAGTACCACCACAACTTCCACCACAATCTACCCAACCAAATTCAGGTACGTCTTTAGACAATAATACACTTATTAAGTTACTTACCGATTTGTCTCAGGGGCAGGAGAATCAAAACAAAGCGATGCAAAATCAAGACAAAAGGGTGGACCAGTTGGAGAAACAAATTGGGCAGATAGCGCAGTTTGTAGGACAATTCCGAGACCAAGGTAAACTACCTAGCTCGGCCATTGTCAATCCAAAAGGAAGCTTTGAAACCGCCAAGGCTATTACGTTGAGAAGTGGTAAGGAGGTTGGAACCACCCCAAAACCGTCCAAAACAAGCCAAGAGGAGGAAAAGCTATTGCAAGAAGAAGGAAAGAGAGCAAAGACCACAGCAAGGGAATCCAAAACCTTGCCGCAGCCCCCTAGTGCACCAAAACCATCCCAAACCACCAAGGTAAGTCCAAAGTCGAATTTGTCCAGCTCTATTCCACTAAATGTGCCCTTTCCTAGCAGGTTTATGCAATCTAAGATAGAGGAGGATGAAAAAGAGATCCTGGAGACGTTTAGGAAGATGCATGTCAATATCCCGCTCCTTGATGCAATAAAGCAAATTCCGAAGTACGCTAAGTTTTTGAAGAAGATTTGTACAACAAGGAAACGGATTCGGGAGAAAGAGGTGGTACATGTAAGTGAGAATGTCTCTGCAATATTGCAAAGAAAGCTGCCACCTAAATGCAAAGATCCAGGTAGTTTCACTATCCCTTGTGTAATTGGTAATACAAGGTTTGAACATGCTATGCTAGATTTAGGTGCATCAATTAATGTCATGTCATATTCTGTTTATGCATCTATGAATCTAGGAGAGCTTAAAAATGATGGTGTTATTATTCAATTAGCCGATCGATATAATGCATACAGGAGAGGAGTTTTGGAAGATGTTTCGGTGCAGGTAGACCACTTGATTTTTCCTGCAGATTTCTATGTGCTTGACATGGAGGATTCAACCCACTCTCCACCATCGCCACTCTTACTTGGACGACCTTTCATGAAAACAGCCCACACCAAGGGAGCCTTAACTATGGAATTTGGTGGTGATATGATTAATGTTGCGAGAATTATACGCACATAAATTAAACCCTCTTTTCGTCAAATTGTAGTATATGTATAAGTAGGGATCGTTCTAGACCGGGGATTAGGAGGGATTGTTAACCACTTGGATTTGACTCAAAAACGTAAAAACAAAGTTAAAGACGTTCACAAAGACTTAAAGGACTCAAAACAAGTTCAAAAGACTCAAAACTGCCTAAAAACACTAACTAGGCAGTTTCTGACCTTAAATCCAATATTGGACGAATTTAAGGTTATGGCTTGATTCAAATGTAAAAACACAATATAAAACACTAAACTAGACTCAAAGAATGTAAAACTAAACACTTAAAACACTAAAACAAACCAAAAGACTCAAAACAGCACCAAAACACTCAAAACTGCCTTAAAAACACAATCTGGGCAGTTTTGAGCATTTTGACTACTTTGGACGAATTTGGGAAATAAAATGAATCAAAACACTTAGAAACATAAACTAAGACAGATTTCTAACTAATTTGACATTAAAGTAAAGGGGGATTTATGTTTTGATTAAACTAAATGACAGATTGTAAATTAAAGCATAAGGAAATGAAGTAAACACAAAATGAATGAATCAACAGCTAATAAAAAGAGATAGCACAAATGGAGATGAAGCTAGAGATTCGATTTCACCATTGCTAAGCCAAGTCCATGCTTGTTAAGTCAGATTATACTCATCCCTCTACTTATTTCTTGGGTTTGTTTCACTTAGATATGATCAGCCATATGATGTGTGGATTTGATCAAATGTCCCTAATCATGAACCTAATTGTGATGTGCAACTTTGGTTCCTAATCAAGAATATGTAGTGCATAAGAAACTTTCACAAAACCAAAGGGAACACTCGGCAGGATGTTTGCAAAACATTCCCTTCATTCATTCACATATCCACCAAGATTATGCATGATGTGTGCTTTAATCTTGGCTAAACAACCTGTGGTTAATTCAAATGATGATCAAGCACTAAAATCAACACACTAAGTCACAATTAAATCGGAGAATGAAACAAGAAATAGATAGATTAAATGAGAATTCTGAATTAACTACATGGCAAACTTTGCAAGGCTACATCGAATCCCTAGAGGAGGATTAGTTACAATTCATGTTTGCAAAGGATTTAACATAATAATATAAAACATGAATGAACATAGAATTAATAAGAAGAAAGAACCCTTGAAGCAAAACTGATGTAGAATCAAAGAAACACCTAAACATTCCAACAACTCAAACTTGAATTGTATGAACGTTTAGGCCCTCTTATCTTCCTCTTCGTCGTAGCACAAGGTCTAAGGGATGTTGTTGGTGTGTTGAATGGATTGGGGAATTATGGAAATGGATGAGGAGTGGTGGAAATGGAAGGATGGTTTTTGGATTGTAAGGGAGAGTCACGGCAAGGGTGGTGTTTATGGACTACATTTCTGCAATGGATGAGTTTATGAATGGAATGGATGGACTTTGTGAAGGGCACGGCCCCAAGGGACCAATTTCTGTTGTGAATGAATTGTCTATGAAATGAGATGAATGAATGAGTATTTATAGGTGAAATGGGGGGGAACATGACAGCTAGGTTGCATGTGCTAATGCTGGAATGGTATGGTGAGTGAATGTGCACGGCAATGAGTGTTGTTGGTGCTGAAAATGCATGTGTGTGCATGTGAAATCTGCCAAGATGCATGTGATTAAAGGGTGGAATGAATGGAATGAAATCTGAAATGCATGTGAATTAAAACTAAAGTGAATGATTAGGGTGAGTGTGCATGTGCTTTGACAGCTAGGATGAATTAATTAAAGGAAGTGCATGTGATTGCAAAATGTGAATGATTATGAGTGTATGTGAGTGAATTAAAGGATGGAATGCATGTGAAATGAATGAAATGCAATCTGAAATGGGATAGGAGTGCACGGCATGGTTATGATGAATGCATGTGACTAATGATGAAGGAAATGCATGTGAGTGACAACTAGATATGTTGATGAATGCATGTGAATGCATGTGTAGATTTATGAAGATGCATGTGCAATGAAGTGGAATGATAGCTAGGTTGAATATGCATGTGAAATGGCTTCATTTCTGAAATGTTGAATGATTATTTGGTGAGGGGATGCACGGCATGGGTAGGAGAGATGATTATGGATGCATGTGTTGAAGTGGTGATGAATGTGGATTATGTACAATGGATATAGGAAAGGTTTAAATGTCCTATAACTAAAGAGAACAAGGTTTCAACACTTTGGTCTTCAATTAAATCTTCAATTTCGTCCAACACTTTGGCGCCAAGCATAAGCTATCCATCCTTAGCCCAAAAGTGCTCCAAAAGTCTCCAAAATGCATCTTTTTGCTCCTTTAGCCCTTTGGACCTACAAACACACGAAAATAGCTTAAAGTACTAAAATAACTAAAGAAACATAACGTAAATGCACGAGAACAAGCCATTTAAGTCGCATGAATATGCTCCTATCAAATACCCCCACACTTATCTTTTGCTAGTCCTCGAGCAAAACAAAACAACAAAAGAACACGAAACTAGACAAAACGAACAAAACACAACCTACACCTTCCAACAATCGTCTCACGGATTTCCAATGCACATGACAAGTTAAAAATCATTATTCCCACAGATTTTAGCCATCTTTACACTTAAGTACATTCTGAATCACAGTCACCACATACTAGTTCACAATTAAGCATTTAAAACCATGATTTGAATGTAGTAACATGCCTTAGAGAATTTGCTCAAATCCTTACAAGAATGCACTCTATTTTCACACAGATTTTCTGACTACACACCCTACACTAGTTATATGTGAGAAGATTGATGTAAATATGAATTCTAACACTCACATATGTTATATCAAAGAAAGCATTTTCTGGAATGTATATGAATATGATCTCATGAAAGGAATGCTACTAATTAGATGCGAGAACCAGGGACACCATAAGCTTACATCAAATCCAAACTCCACATTATTGAAAACATAATGATCAAGATAGAAGCATAAGGGTTGTAACGGGTTAAGGGTGATTGGCTAACAATGAAAGGTAAGGATAACAAACGTTCTTTAGGCAATAACAAGCAAAGTAATGAAATTTGACACTTAGAATCACTCGTGATTGCAGAAACTCACTTAGACACACAAGGGGAATATTCACACAACTCTTAGGGCCATATTCAACGTTTTGGACCCTTTCTTCAACTACCACAAACATGTGAGCTTATTTTCACTTATTTCATACTCTTTTTCTTTCTTTTCACAACTTTTTCTTTTCTTTTTATTCTCACTCATGCCTTATTTCTTTTCTTTTTTTATGGCATATCAACACACACACACAAATTCCCCCACACTTGTTGTTTTGCATAATCGAAAGGATTCCCTCTAAATCATGCTTACTACGCTTTAAGAACAAGGGTATGGGTGTTCCTAATCTAGGCTAGGTAGGGATGATATGGATAAACGAATAACAAAGGCTAACAATGGCTCAATGGGGATTATGACCTACAATATATAGTGCATGGGTTGGCTGTTTGGTTGATGGCTTCACTACACACTTCATCTTGATATATATTATGCAATCATGCTTTGAATGGAATGGATGCAAGTTCTAGCATTTGGAACTAAGTGATGAAACGCCTTCTAATTAGCAACCAAGCAAGAATAATGAGATCATGCAACGACTTTAGAAAACAAGAAATCACAGAAAATAACTCTCCAAAGAAGGTAATGGCTCGAGTCTCACAGGGTTGTAGCGTTTGTTTGAGTTCCTTCCTTCAAGCATGTTACAAAAACGAATTTTTCTTTTATGATTGCATGTGAAGTCATATATTATAACCATAACCAAGCATATACCAAGAGTAAATCAAACTTTTCTCTATGTTTATAACTCTTTTTAACAGTCATGCAATTACAAACCAAATCCTTATCATTGTGTTGGAAGGTACCCTAAGACACAAACACACAAAAACGACTCAAAACACTCTTTTTAGGCTTTTCAAAACATAATTTTCAAATTTTTATGTGTTTTTCGGAGTTATAAAAACAAAACATAATAAAACACTCTAAAACATCTTAAAAACACCTTAAAATAGCAAGGAACAACATTTAAAGTTATGGGTGATAAAATCCCACGAATTTGCATTAACAACATTAGTTACCCCCCCACACTTAAATCAAACATTGTCCTCAATGTTTTAAGCATAGATTCACACAAAGCATAAGTAAACACACAAAAAGCATTTAAACATACTAAACATGGCAGAATGTAATTAAACAAAGAGAAGAGTTTAGAGACGCAAATCTGGTTATAGAGTGTAAATTCCATCTTCTCCTTGGTAATTGCATTGAGGCTTTGATCTTTGTGATACCACAGGCTTACTCTTGAACTGCGCTGCTCCCATTGTTGATTTTCCTTTGTGCTACTCTTGAACTGGGCAGCAGGCTTCTTTTGGTCTCCCCCGAAGGTCTGAGCTTACTCCTTTGGTCTGTTTCTTTGTTCAATCTTTCCAATTCGTATTGAAAAGGGTTGGAGGATAACTCAGCCTATGTTTGTCTCCACATGCTTCAATGTATCATTTTCACTTGCCTTGCTTGCTCCCCTTGCAGAAGTGGTCCCTTCTCCGGAAGTGTGTCAACCGTTGAAGATGACTACTCGAGAGCAACTCTAGGTAAGCAATCAGGAATGGATTCCAGGCAGTCGGTTCCAGAACAGAAGACTGGCTCCAAGTGCCTCTGATTGCTTTTGTTTACTTTGCCATGCGAGTAATAACAAGGACAAAGAAAAGGACAGGGAAAGAGCATGATATGAGATACTTTTGCTTTAGACCTTGATGATATGAGATACCTTTGCTTTTGAAGAAACGGCGAATGAAGCAGCACATGTATTTGTTGTGGTTGTCTCCACATGCTTCGATCGACCGTTTCCTTTTGCCTCATTTGTACTCCAGGTTTCTGGTATCTTCTTTGGGGGAGAAAAAATTGAGTATTTCAAGAGGCTTCGCTGGGAGTGCGCCCTCAGAGGTGAGGAAGAGTTGGGCATTTTCTTCAGGTTTGCCTTGCCATAAAAGATGAAGGTCGACATATATAGAGATAATATCAAGTGGTGGTATTGTTCTTTTACCCGTGTCGACAAACGTCTCTTCGATTTCTGAACGGACGCCTCTTCGATTTCTGCACGACACGTAGTAGTGCGTACGCGGCTCTGTCAGAGCTCTTTTAACAAAGTCGCACGCGTTTTCTGAAAAGCAGAGAAAGCGTCGCCGAAATTTACGCTTGTCGGGAAAAGTGTAGCTGCGATGATGACCTCCACGTGAACTTTTGACAAAGTTGAACGCGTTTCTGAAAAGCCGAGAACGCGTCGCCTAACTTACGCCGGAAATTCCGGCTTTTTGAATCGATGGACGCGTCGCCTTGGCTTCTTATAGAGCTATCGATCACCACAACAAACACACTCTGAAGATTTCCCATTCTTTGAAAATCGACTCCGGCCCTTTGAGAATTAACTCCATCCACCCCATCTCTTTGAACACTTTTGAAAAATGGCAAACCCATCGAACCTTAGCTTAGATTTGAGTCTCAGCAACGATCCGGTTGCGCCCCGTCAAGGTAATGTATGGCGTCCTTCTTTTTTATCTTCTAACGGTCTTCTTACAGGTGAAGACTCCGTGATGCAGGACGCCACAACAGCTACAATAGTAGCTAGAAACCTCCTTACTCCAAAAGATAGTAGGCTGCTGTCAGGACGGTCCGATGAGTTGGCCGTTCAAGAGTCCCTCGCACTTAGTGTTCAGTGTGCGAGTTCTGTGTCCAACATGGGCCAACGCCTGCTTGCCCGCTCCCGTCAGGTGGAATCATTGATGGCAGAGGTGGAAAGCCTTAAGCAAGAGGTCAAACTGCTTAAGTACGAGAATAGAAGTTTGCATGTGCTTGCAAACAACTATTCGACGGGCATGAAGAGGAAGCTTGATGAGCTGCAAGAATCCAATGGTCGTATGCAAAGTGACCGTCAAAGGCTTGCGGCTTACTTCCAGAGGCATATTTTTCCTGGGTCATCCAGCGCTTGGCCAAGTATTGAGGCCTGGAATGCTCTAGCTCCGATGCCTTCCGCTCCGATGGCTTCCGCTCCGATGCCTCCCGCTTCTATGCCTCCCGCTTCTATGCCTTCCGCTCCGACGCCTCGTAGTGGGGCTTCACGTAAACAACCTTTGTGAAGCTCCATCTTTCTCCATGTTTAGTATCTTTTTTTTTTTTTTTTTTTTTTTTTTTTTACTGAACATGCTTTGTTTTATTTAGTGCATTGGGTTGCCTCCCAAGTAGCGCTTTCTTTTATGTCTTGCAGCCGGACGAAGAACCCAATCACTCCAGGATATGTTCACGAATCGGATGAGAACTCCGAGTCATAAACTAGTACCTAGAACAAGAAACAAAACACAAATCAGAAACTAAAACCAAAATACATAATAAAAACGAACAATCCAAGGAATTAGCAAATTTTCTAATCCCCGGCAGCGGCGCCAAAATTTGTTGCGAGAATTATACGCGCATAAATTAAACCCTCTTTTCGTCAAATTGTAGTATATGTATAAGTAGGGATCGTTCTAGACCGGGGATTAGGAGGGATTGTTAACCACTTGGATTTGACTCAAAAACGTAAAAACAAAGTTAAAGACGTTCACAAAGACTTAAAGGACTCAAAACAAGTTCAAAAGACTCAAAACTGCCTAAAAACACTAACTAGGCAGTTTCTGACCTTAAATCCAATATTGGACGAATTTAAGGTTATGGCTTGATTCAAATGTAAAAACACAATATAAAACACTAAACTAGACTCAAAGAATGTAAAACTAAACACTTAAAACACTAAAACAAACCAAAAGACTCAAAACAGCACCAAAACACTCAAAACTGCCTTAAAAACACAATCTGGGCAGTTTTGAGCATTTTGACTACTTTGGACGAATTTGGGAAATAAAATGAATCAAAACACTTAGAAACATAAACTAAGACAGATTTCTAACTAATTTGACATTAAAGTAAAGGGGGATTTATGTTTTGATTAAACTAAATGACAGATTGTAAATTAAAGCATAAGGAAATGAAGTAAACACAAAATGAATGAATCAACAGCTAATAAAAAGAGATAGCACAAATGGAGATGAAGCTAGAGATTCGATTTCACCATTGCTAAGCCAAGTCCATGCTTGTTAAGTCAGATTATACTCATCCCTCTACTTATTTCTTGGGTTTGTTTCACTTAGATATGATCAGCCATATGATGTGTGGATTTGATCAAATGTCCCTAATCATGAACCTAATTGTGATGTGCAACTTTGGTTCCTAATCAAGAATATGTAGTGCATAAGAAACTTTCACAAAACCAAAGGGAACACTCGGCAGGATGTTTGCAAAACATTCCCTTCATTCATTCACATATCCACCAAGATTATGCATGATGTGTGCTTTAATCTTGGCTAAACAACCTGTGGTTAATTCAAATGATGATCAAGCACTAAAATCAACACACTAAGTCACAATTAAATCGGAGAATGAAACAAGAAATAGATAGATTAAATGAGAATTCTGAATTAACTACATGGCAAACTTTGCAAGGCTACATCGAATCCCTAGAGGAGGATTAGTTACAATTCATGTTTGCAAAGGATTTAACATAATAATATAAAACATGAATGAACATAGAATTAATAAGAAGAAAGAACCCTTGAAGCAAAACTGATGTAGAATCAAAGAAACACCTAAACATTCCAACAACTCAAACTTGAATTGTATGAACGTTTAGGCCCTCTTATCTTCCTCTTCGTCGTAGCACAAGGTCTAAGGGATGTTGTTGGTGTGTTGAATGGATTGGGGAATTATGGAAATGGATGAGGAGTGGTGGAAATGGAAGGATGGTTTTTGGATTGTAAGGGAGAGTCACGGCAAGGGTGGTGTTTATGGACTACATTTCTGCAATGGATGAGTTTATGAATGGAATGGATGGACTTTGTGAAGGGCACGGCCCCAAGGGACCAATTTCTGTTGTGAATGAATTGTCTATGAAATGAGATGAATGAATGAGTATTTATAGGTGAAATGGGGGGGAACATGACAGCTAGGTTGCATGTGCTAATGCTGGAATGGTATGGTGAGTGAATGTGCACGGCAATGAGTGTTGTTGGTGCTGAAAATGCATGTGTGTGCATGTGAAATCTGCCAAGATGCATGTGATTAAAGGGTGGAATGAATGGAATGAAATCTGAAATGCATGTGAATTAAAACTAAAGTGAATGATTAGGGTGAGTGTGCATGTGCTTTGACAGCTAGGATGAATTAATTAAAGGAAGTGCATGTGATTGCAAAATGTGAATGATTATGAGTGTATGTGAGTGAATTAAAGGATGGAATGCATGTGAAATGAATGAAATGCAATCTGAAATGGGATAGGAGTGCACGGCATGGTTATGATGAATGCATGTGACTAATGATGAAGGAAATGCATGTGAGTGACAACTAGATATGTTGATGAATGCATGTGAATGCATGTGTAGATTTATGAAGATGCATGTGCAATGAAGTGGAATGATAGCTAGGTTGAATATGCATGTGAAATGGCTTCATTTCTGAAATGTTGAATGATTATTTGGTGAGGGGATGCACGGCATGGGTAGGAGAGATGATTATGGATGCATGTGTTGAAGTGGTGATGAATGTGGATTATGTACAATGGATATAGGAAAGGTTTAAATGTCCTATAACTAAAGAGAACAAGGTTTCAACACTTTGGTCTTCAATTAAATCTTCAATTTCGTCCAACACTTTGGCGCCAAGCATAAGCTATCCATCCTTAGCCCAAAAGTGCTCCAAAAGTCTCCAAAATGCATCTTTTTGCTCCTTTAGCCCTTTGGACCTACAAACACACGAAAATAGCTTAAAGTACTAAAATAACTAAAGAAACATAACGTAAATGCACGAGAACAAGCCATTTAAGTCGCATGAATATGCTCCTATCAATTAACTTTAAAGTTTCTAAATCCATTAAGAATACTAATGATGTTCGTTCTTGTTTTGCCATTGGTATAATTAAAAATATAGGGCAAGAACGTTTAGCACCAATCAAGAATGATGCATCTAGAACCACCATCGAGGAAGGAATTGGAGTGGAGCACAAGGAGCACGCCACCACCCTAAAAACACCCAATATGGCCGTGCCTAGTGATAAAATTGGCGAGATGGTGGCTGCCCCAGGGGCATTGCCACAACATCCTAATAAGTCTCCAATCCCAATTCCAATTCTCATTTCAACTAATAGGTTGTTACCTTCTTTGGTGCAGGTACTCAATCAATTTCAAGGTGGTGGGAGCATTTACATGGACTTTAGGAACCAAAACACCACAATGAGGGAGGATCACTATCCCTTCCCATTCATTGAGCCATACTATGAGCACTTTGAGGAGCATGGAGTGGAGGATATATCCCTCCATGCCGTGAGCCCTATTGAAGATTAAAAGGAGTTATCGTCCGGCTGGAAGACGTTAAAGCAAGTGCTTCTTGGGAGGCAACCCATGTGTTCAAATAAGGAGACGATGGAACTCTAACTCCACAACTAGATTTGCATTCTTAAACCCTACTCTTTATTGCTTTTACTTTGCCATGCTTGTCATGTTGTTAGTTGTGTTATTTGTTTGTTTGCTTGTGAGTCTATGCTTAAAACATTGAGGACAATGTTTGGTTTAAATGTGGGGGGGGGGGGGGGGGGTCCTAAACAAGTTGTTTTTGCATGATTTTCGTGGGATTTTATCACCTATCACTTCTAATGTTGTTTCTCACCGTTTTTAAGTGTTTTTAGTGTGTTTTAATGTATTTTGATCAGAAAATACGAAAATTTTGAAAAAACTGTTTGGAAAACCCAAAAAGAGTTGTTTTCAGAGTCGGTTTTGTTTTTGTGTTTGTTTGTGTCTGAGGGTACCTTCCAACACAATGATGAGGATTTGGTTTTTAATTGCATGACTATCAAAGAAAGTTACAAACATGGATGGAAGTTTGATATGCTCTTTTGGTTTATGCTTAGATTTAGTTGACATTTACGAATTCACATGTAATCACAAAGGAAAAAAATCAGTCTTTTGTAACATGCTAGAAGGAAGAAACTCAAACTAACGCTACAACCCTGAGAGACTTGAGCCTAAACGTTCTTTGGAGAGTTATTGATCTTGATTTCTTGTTTTCTAAAGTCGTTGCATGATCTCATTATTCTTTGCTTGGTTGCTACTTAGAATGCGTTTTATCACTATAGTTCCAAATACTAGAACTTATACCCGTTTCATTCAAAGCATGAAATTGATTAGCATAACAAATAATGAGATGAAGTTGTTTAGTTTAAACCCAGAGCCAAAAAGCCTTACCCCTTTGCATATGTATTGTAGGATTGCCCCCTTTGAGCCTTATTTAGCCTATTTTCTTTGTTAACCACATTATCCTTACCTAGCCTAGAATAGGAATACCCATACCCTTGTTCTTAACGGATAATGAAGCATGACTTAGAGGGAATTCCTTTTGTTCTACAGCTAAAGAAAAACAAGTGTGGGGGAAGGGTTTATATGAAAGAAAAAAAAAAAAGAAAGAAAGAAAAAAAAAGAGAAGAAAAGAAAAAAAAAAGAGAGTTGAAAATAAGTGAGAATGAACCCACAAGTATTGGTTGTTGAAGAAAGGGTCCAAAAGTTTGAACCTGGCCCTAAGTGTTGTGTGAATCCCCCTTGGGTGTTTAAAGTTGATTTCTGCATTCAAAAGTGAATTCTAAGTGTTTATTTCATTACTTTGCTTACTATTGCTTTAAGAACTTTTGTTTATCCATACCTTTCTTTGTTAGCCAATACCTTAGCCCAGTTACAACCCTTAAACTTCTATCTTGATTGTTATGTGTTTCAATATGTGGAGTTTAAAATTGGTTTGAGCATATGGTATCCCTGGTTCTCACGTCTAAGTAGTGGTATTCCATTCATGAGATCATACACATATACATGTTAATAATTCCAGAAAGTGCCTTATTTCATTATACATATGTGAGTGCTAGTCTACATGTTTACATCAATCTTCTCACACATACCTAGTGTAGGGAGTGTAGTAAGAAAATCTGTGTGAAAATAGAGAGTATATCTTGTGAGGAATTGAGGGATTCTCTAAGGCATGTTACTACATTCAAAATCATGTTTTAATTGATGAAATGCGAGAGAGTGAGTGGTAACTATGATTAAGTATATGCTTAAGGGTAAGGATAACTAAAATCTATGGGAGTGGTGATCTTTAATATGTCATGTTGCATTGCAAATCCCTGAGGTAATGTTGGAAGGTCTAGGTTGTGTTTTGTTTGTTCTGTTTATTTCGTTTTGCTCGAGGACTAGCAAAAGCTAAGTGTGGGAGAATTTGGTAGGAGCATATTTATGCTACTTAGTTATGTTGTTTCTGTACATTTAGTGAGCTAAGTACTACTTATTATTGTGTTTTAAACTATTTTCGTTTGTTTGTAGGTCCCAATGACAAAGTTGGAAAGAAAAGGCAATTTTGAGCCTTTTAGAGCAGTTTTGGGCTTATTGTGGATAGTTTATTTATGAAGCAAGATGGATGGACGAATTTGGAGTCAAAAGAGGCTAGGAACATGCTACAAATCAGAAAAGGAAAGTTCAAGACAAAGAAGATAAGGAAAGAGCAAGAAATATGGAAACTTATCCTAACAACCTTATCTTATCCTAACCTAATCTTGTTCCACCTTAATCCTAGCTGCAAGTGGACCTAAAAACCTAATTTCTAGAAGCCTTATCTGACCCTAAAAGAGTGCCGCGCCCTTCCCCCTTTTATTTCTTCTAGAACACCCAAAATCAACCACAAAACACTTAGTTTCTAGAAGGCCCAATTTTGGACGAATTTCCTAAACATTTTTCTGATTGGATTCTGATTTAAATTGGCCCTTTTCCTCTTGGATTTGCATTGTATAAGTCCATATCTGAAATTAATTGGGCTAGGACTTGATTTCCAAACCTTTGCCGCAACCTAGGGGCCGTAATCACTTATTTCTGCTAGGTTTAACCCTAATTCTGATTCCTAGGGTTTTTGCCATGCTATATATATATATATATATATGAAACTAAATGTGCCACACCCCCTTACACACCCTAGGCAGCCATTCATCATTCAATTCTTTCATTCATTCACACCACACACCATCCATTCAGAAATACAACTTTGTGCCGCAAACCCTAGGGAGAAGGAGTGCCGTGGTTTCCATAGGAGAAGGAAACCCTTGTGCCGCAAGAAATCTGCATCCATTGGAGACTTTGGGAGTTCTTTCTTCCCTCGTTTCGTTTCCATGTTTATTTTAATTTGCTTTTCAATTGTTATGAACATGTGTAACTAAGTTTTTCTTAGTTAGAGGTGAATTCCAAGCCATGGACTTATGTTTTATATGAGTTGATTTCCTCCAGATTTTGTTTCTTGAATTGTGAATGTGATTTACTTAATTGATTTATTGAGAACTTGTTCTTGTGTGTTGATTAAGGATGCATACTTAGTTTTCATGCATGAATTTGATGCTAGGATATAAGGGAATTTCACCTAATCGTTATGAACTTATATTCACAAGTAGTAAAAATCACTAGTCATGATTGTATTTAAGTAAATTCTGGGCAAGAGTATAATGCAATTCATAGTTACGAATGCCTAGTCAATGCTTATGGATTTCAAAAAGCTTAATGATCTTTGATTTTATCTCTATTATGCAGTTCATGTAGGGAATTTGATAAGAATAATTTGATTGTCGATGCGTATTCCATCCAATTCAATGAAACTAGGAAAATCTGAAAGTTAATTTGTGCTTTTCACAATTAATTTGGGGCATTGTCATTCATGGTTTAAAGGGATAAAATCTGGAAATCAATATGTGTTACATATGTGCATGTGTGGAGAAGGACCCTCTAACTAGTTTTTTTTTTTTCCCATTCAATTCACCTAATTAGTGCCTAATCTGTTAGTTTACAATTTGTCCAATTTAATTATTTTCGTCCAAAACCAAATCCCCCTTTATTTTAGAGTGGCTAACTAGTTAGAATCTGTTTTAGATTGTGTTTTGAAGTGTTTTGAGTCAAGTTAAAACCAAAATTCGTCCAAAAGTGTGTTTAAGTCAAATCTGACAAGTTTGTGTGTTTTTAGGTAGTTTTGAGTGTTTTTAGCTTATTTTGAGTCGTGTGAACTTGTTTGGAGTCTTTTATGTTGAGTTAAGTGTTTTAAAGCTTAGTTTTATCTATTTGAGTCAGTTTAAAGTGTTTAGCAATCCCTCCTAATCCCCGGTTTAAGAACGATCCCTACTTACGTATATACTACATTTGTCAAAAGAGGGTTTAATTTGTGTGTTAAGTTAAGTTAATTTTCACAGCACAATACGAAGGAATTGGCCAAAGAGACCCCCCTCGGCAACAAGTGCATGAGGTAAGTTCCCAATCCGACATTCAATCTCAATTAGCTAATCTTACTTCTTTTGTGTCTCAGATGGCCGAAGGAATAAAGATATAAGGACCAATTGTATGTGGCGTATGTTCTATCCAAGGACACCCTTCGGAAAAGTGCCCTCAATTGATTGAGAATGGGGGATGGGAGAGTGCAAATGCCATTGGATTTCCTAGCCAAAATCAGCCAAGGAATGATCCATATTCCAACACATACAATCCGGGTTGGAGAAACCATCCAAACTTCAAGTGGAGGGAGCCTCAACAACAAAGAGGCTTTAGGCAACAACCCCCGGGGTTCTAGACCAAGCCATACGGCTCCAATCCAAACCAATCCCAACCTACCCAAAACAATCAAGGTACGTCTTTGGACAATGATACACTTACTAAGTTACTAACCAATTTGTCTCAGGGGCAAGATAATCAAAACAAAGCGATGCAAAACCAAGACAAAAGGGTAGACCACTTGGAGAAGCAAATTGGGCAGATTGCGGAGTTTGTAGGGCAATTCCGGGACCAAGGCAAGCTCCCTAGCTTAACCATTGTCAATCCAAAGGGAGGGTTCGAATCTGCCAAAGCAATCACCTTGAGAAGTGCAAAAGAAGTTGGCACTACATCCAAACCATCCAAAACAAGTCCTAATGAAGATGAGAAGTTGCAATTGGAAGAGGAGGAGTCAAGCAAAGCCACGGCAAGGGTAGAAACACCCTTGCCGCAGCCACTTAAGGACCCCAAGTCCTCCAATTCATCCAATTCGGCCACTATAGGTAAGTTGGGTTCAAATTCGATTAATTCTAACCCCATTCCGCCCGATGTTCCTTTTCCTCATAGATTTTTGCAAGCAAAGAAAGAGGAGCATGACAACGACATTCTTGAGACGTTTAGGAAAGTACAAGTCAATATCCCGCTCCTAGATGCCATCAAGCAAGTGCCCAAATACGCCAAATTCTTGAAGGAACTTTGCACCACAAGGAAGAGGCTTTGAATAAAGAGGTGGTTAGGGTAAGTGAAAACGTTTTCGCTGTTTTACAAAGAAAGTTACCACCAAAGTGCAAAGATCCAGGTAGCTTTACAATTCCTTGCATTATTAGCCAAACTAAGTTTGAACATGCTATGTTAGACTTAGGAGCTTCAATTAATGTCATGTCATACTCTATTTATGCATCCATGAACCTTGGTGAATTGAAAAATGATGGTGTGATTATTCAATTGGCCGATAGATCTAATGCCTATCCAAATGGAGTTTTGGAAGATATTTTAGTGCAGGTGAATAACTTTATTTTTTCGGCGGATTTCTACGTTCTTGAGATGAAAGAAACCACCCATTCCACATTCTTGCCGCTCCTTCTAGGGAGGCCATTCATAAAGACGGCCCGCACTAAGATCATTGTGTTTAAAGGAACTTTAACGATGGAATTTGATGGGGATGTGATTGATTTTAATATTTCTGAAACCATGAGATTTCCTAATGATGGCCATTCATGTTTCTCTATTCATATCTTTGATTCATTGGCGCAGGCACATCTTGATCAATTGCATGAGGATGCACTTGAAACGGTCCTTACATGTGGCATAGAATTGACAAATCACATGGCAAAACCCATGGCACCCCACGGCACCAATCTGCAATACCATGCCGTGCCCTTTGATGATGAAGTGATTGAGGTGGTGCCTGCCCTACAGTCATTGCCACGGCTCCAATTTCAACTAACAAGTTGCGTCCTTCTATAGAACAGCCACCTACCATTGAGCTTAAACCGTTACCAAACCACTTGAAGTATGTTTTCTTGGGCAAACAAGAGACATTGCCCATCATAGTGGCCTCCTCACTCACGGCCATTGGGTGGACTTTGGCCAATATCAAGGGCATAAGCCCTACTACATGCTTGAACCGAATACTCCTGGAAGAGGGAGCCAAACCATCAAGGGAAGCACAACGCCGACTCAACCCTCCAATGATGGAAGTCGTGAAGAAGGAAATAATCAAACTCCTTGATTGTGGCGTCATATATCCTATCTCGGATAGTTGTTGGGTTTCACCAGTCCAAGTGGTTCCTAAGAAGTCCGAAGTCACGGTGGTGAAAAATGAAGAGAATGAACTTGTGCCCACACTCATCCAAACCGGTTGGAGAGTTTGCATTGATTATAGGAAGCTTAATGCCGCAACAAGGAAAGATCACTTCCCTTTGCCATTCATTGATCAAATGCTTGAAAGGTTAGCCGGTCATTCTTTTTATTGCTTTCTTGATGGTTATTCGGGTTATAATCAAATTGTCATAGCTCCAGATGATCAAGAAAATACCACTTTTACTTGTCCATTTGGTACTTTTGCTTATCGTCGTATGCCATTTGGTTTATGCAATGCACCGACCACTTTCCAAAGATGCTTGGTAACTATATTTTCGGATTATGTTGAGAAAATTATTGAGGTGTTTATGGACGATTTTAGTGTGTTTGGGGATTCATTTGATGATTATTTGCATAATCTCACTTTAATCTTGAAAAGATGCATGGAAACTAACCTTGTTTTAAATTGGGAAAAATGTCATTTTATGGTAAAACAAGGCATAGTTTTGGGTCATATCATCTCTGAAAAAGGAATTGAAGTTGATAAGTCAAAAATAGATCTTGTACGTTACTTACCCTCTCCTACTTCGGTGAGAGAGGTTCGTTCTTTTCTTGGGCATGCAGGATTCTATAGGCGATTTATCAAGGATTTTTCAAAGATTGCACAACCCCTATGCCGTCTCCTACAAAAGGAAGTGACCTTTGAATTCAACGAGGAGTGTGAGAAGGCATTCAAGCACCTTGATAGAAGCATATTTAGGCGACTTAGTTCGCTTGTTTTCGTACATTTATGTTGTTAGTTCATAGTTATTTTAGTAGTTTAAGCTATTTTCGTGTGTTTTTAGGTTCATATGGCTAAGGAAGCAAAAAGGTGCATTTTGGAGCAAAATTGGACTTGGAATGGATAGCATATGCTTGGAACAAAAAGAATGGACGAAATTGAAGACCTAAAGGTGTGAGGATTCCTAATCACAAGAGGATTCCTATTCACAAAAGGATTCCTAATCAAAAGAGGAATCCTAGTCAAAGAAGGTTTCCTATTTGAAGTAGGAAAGTTAAACCAAGGTTTCCTATTTTGGCTTAATCTTTCCTAATCCAAAAAGACCTTATGTTTCAGTAACATTGAAGACTCCTATGCATTTTAGGACACAAACCAAGCCTTCCTTGCAACCTAATTACCCTTGCCGTGCATTCCATAGAGTTTCCCTTCATTGCCGTGCAAGGAAAGTCCTTATTTCCTACCTTTTCTATCCCAAATCCTTGCCTAAATTCAGCATTAAATCACATTCCCTTTTCATAAAATTTATGCCGCAAGTTTCCTTCCCCTTTCCCTTGGATTTTCTGATTTTATATCTCCTTTTCCTTATGGATTTGGGGGTCCAATCCTCTCCTAAACTATGTAATAAACCTTAGGATTCTTTCTCTCAAATAAATACAAAAGCTGCACCCTTATTCTATGCTAATCATTCACCCACACAATCTGCCATCCTGCATACACCATTCCCAACCTTTGCCGCAGCTTTCAACTTTTCTTCCACCAGTCATACACTTTCATACCTTGACCCAAACATCTATACACCATTCCCAACCTTTGCCGCACCACCCTACCAACCTAAACCCATTCACAACCCCGAAATTCATCCAAAATCACCCAAGAACTCTTGTGCCGCAGCCTTGCAGAGAAGAAGAGAAAAAGAAGAAGCCTTGGACGTTTGTGCATTCAAGTTGGAGTGTTGGAACGTTTTTAGGTGTAATCTATCTTTTGTTTTCAATCTTTAATTCAATTTTCCTTTGTTTTGTTGTGAACATGAGAGGCTAAACTCGTTTTAGCTAGGGGGAGGCTTTGAAACCATGATTATATTTATGATATGAATGGATTAAGTCTAGTTGTGATTTCATAAATTGTGAATACAATTTATTTAACCGTTTGATGGATAACATATTCTTGTATGTTTGATGGATAACCGTTTCACATAATCGTCACAAACTTATATTCACAAGTAGTTAAGGTTGTTTTCACAATCATGTTATGTAAATTCCTAGCATAAGTATCATGATATCATAGTTACAAGTGCTTTGTCAATACTTATGATTTTCATTGAACGTAATGATCTTTGATTGTATCTCTATTATGATGTCATGTAGGGAACTTTTGAAGAATGCTTTGGGTTGTAGTATGATGTCATCCAATCCAATAACTTAAGGAAAATCTGAGGGTTAATTAGTGATGTGACTGTTAATCTGGGGTGTTGAGGTTCATGGTTTATCAAAAAAGCAACTGGAAATCAATTTGTGTTTGAATGTATCATGTGTGGAAAAGTATCCTCTAGCTATCTAATCATCCATTGTTTTTCTCAAATTCGTCCAAAGTTTACTCAAGTCTTTTAATTACTTGTTTTTCTCTTAAATTCGTCAAAAACCCAATCCCCTTTCTTTACAAGTTTCAAATCTGTCCAAAAGAGTGTTTTTAAGTATTTTGAGTCAAAACCAATTCTATTTTCGTCCAAATTCAGTCCTAGAGTCTAGATTGTGTTGATGCGTTACGAATGTGACACACAAATTAAACCCTATTTGTGACAATTGTAGTAATGATGTAAGTAGGGATCGTTCTAACCGGGGATTAACTAGGGGTGCTAAACACTTTAAACTGACTCAAATAAATAAAACTAACCTTTAAAACACTTAACTCACTAAAAAAAAAAACTCAAAACAAGTTCACAAGACTCAAAATAAGCTAAAAACACTCAAAACTGCCTAAAAACACAAACTGGGCAGTTTTGAGCCAAAACACAAACTTGGACGAAAATTGGTTCTAACTTGACTCAAAACTCTTAAAAACACAATCTAAAACATAATTGAACCAATGAGACACTCTAACACAATTGGATAATTGGTTTTGGACGAAAATCAAACAAACAAAACAATAATGTAAACTAGGCAGATTTGGACGAATTTGAAGGTGTTTGTGACTCCAAATACTTAAAAACACAAAATAAGACAGATTATAATGACTAAGACTTAACAAAATATGGGGGGATTGTGTTTGGACGAAATTAAATTAAATGGACAGATTGTAAAGAAAACAAATTGTAAAACAAATTGTGATGAATCAATGGATGATGGAATAGCTAAGGGGTTCTTCTCCACACATGAAATATATGCAACGTAAATCAATTTCCAATTATCAATTCAATAAGTTATGAACCTCGACAGAACAAGTTAATTAGGTCCGCTTAAATTAACCTTCAGATTTCCCTAGAATCATTGAATTGGATGAATATGCATCGCAAACAAATTATTCCTAACAAGTTCTCTATATGAACAGCATGATAAAGACACAAGTTAGAATCATTACGTTCTTTGGAAATCATAAGCATCTACAAGGCATTTGTAACTATGAAAAGCGTGATACTCTTGCCAGGAATCTACTTAACATGATCGTGACTAGCGACCTTCACTACTTGTGAATATAAATTCATAACGATTAGGTGAAACAAACTTATATCCTAGCACCAAATCCAAGCATGCAAATTAAGTGTGCACTCTCAATCAACATACAAGAATAAGTTCTAAATCAAACGGTTAAGAAAATTGTATTCACGACTTATGCAACGATAACTGGAAGTAATCAACTTATTTCACATATATAATCATGGTTTCGAATACACCCTTAGCCAAAACGAATTTAGCCAATCATTCTCAAAGCAAAACAAAGATTACATGAATTAGACATTGAAATATAAGATAGAATACACCTAAAATTGTTCAACAACTCAAAATGAAGAGCCAAACAATTGAGTGAATCTGTCTCCTTTCCCTTGCTTGCGGCAGATTGGGTTGTGATGTTTTATGGGCTGTTTTGATGATGTAGAATGGATTTTGGGGGGTGTAGAGGCACGGCAAGGGGTGTAGGTTGGGTGTGGATGAGTATTTGATGGTTGGAAGGTGGTGGAGAACTCGGCAAAGAGGGTGGAAGAAGGTGGTGCGGCTGGTTGTGTTTCTGGAGTGCAGATTGGTGTTTTGGGATGAATGGATGTGTGTGTGAGTGCATGGATGAATTTCTGTGTGAATGATACTCTAGGGTTCGGCCAAGGGCTGATTAAATGTGGTTTGGGAAGTTAAAAACATACCTAATTAAGTTATGATTCAGATTTCCTAGTCTAAATAGAAAAGGTAAGTGAATAAAGTCCAAATAAACTCAGAAAAAGGGGATGCACGAATTTAAGCAAATAAGGAATGTCCTTGCCTTGCAAGGAATCAGAAATTAAACCCCTTGCACAGCAAGGAAAGGGGATTTAAGGTAAGAAACGAAATTGGTGCAAAAGAAGGAAGGAAAAGTCAATTCCTTGCAAGAAATCAGAAATTAGGACTTTAGGGAAAGTTTTAGAACTAGGAAAGTGAATTAAACTAGGAAATAAGAGTTTGAAATCAGGAAACAATAGGGGAGGTGCGGCATAAGGTTTAGGGAAAGGTAAGGCACCAAACAAGAGGTGTTAGAATAAGGGAAAGGTCCTAACACATATGAAAAATAGGGAAGTTTGCACAAAGAAAGGGAAACCACCTTCTTTGCACGGCAAGGAAGGGAAAATTTGCAAAGAACCTTTGTTTGTTGTCCAAGGGTGCTCAGGAGCCATCTTAAGTGCTAAAACTTAGAGCATTCTTGATTTAGGAAAGGTCAACCAAAATAGGAAACTTTGGCTTAACTTTCCTACTTCAAGTAGGAATCCTTGTGTGATTAGGAATCCTCGTCCAACTAGGAATCCTCATGTGAGTGGGAAACCTCCTTCAATTTGGAAACCTTCTCGTAATTGGAATCCTCGTCGTAGTAGGAATACTTGCAACATCAACTCTTCAATTTCGTCCATTCCTTTTGCTCCAAGCATAAGCTATCCAATTTGTGCCCAAAAGTGCTCCAAAATGCATCCTTTCGCCAAATACGTCTTATGAACCTAACAACATACAAAAGAAGCTTAAAGAACTAAAATAACTAAGAATTAACAACATAAATGCACGAAAACAAGCAAACTAAGTCGCATAAATATGCTCCTATCATGTGTCTTTTTTATTGTTTTGAGTCTTTTAAGTTTTTTTTTAGTCATATAAGTTTAGTTAAGAGTCTTTGAGTTTGTTTAAGTGTTTTTAATTATATTTTTGTATCTTTGAGTCAGTTTTCATTAGATTAGCAATCCCTCCTAATCACCGGCCTAGAACGATCCCTACTTATATCTATACTACAATTGTAAAAAAGGGGGTTTAATTTGTGTGCTATTATTTATCACATCACACCTCAAGGAGATGCTTACCACGGCACCAATCATAATCCCACCAGATTGGAGCTTGCCTTTTGAGCTAATGTGTGATGCATCCGATTATGCAATAGGGGCTGTTTTGGGCCAAAGGAAGAACAAGCAACCGCATGTCATCTATTATGCATCCCAGACCTTGAATGATGCTCAATTAAACTACTCTACCACTGAAAAAGAACTTCTTGTCATTGTGTTTGCTTTAGATAAGTTTCGTTCATATTTACTTGGCACTAAAGTGATTGTATATTCTGACCATGCAGCTTTGAAGTACTTATTCACCAAAAAGGAGGCCAAACCAAGGCTAATTCGATGGATGCTTCTCCTCCAAGAGTTTGACATTGAAATTGGAGACAAGAAAGGGAGTGAAAACGTGGTGGCTGACCATTTGAGCCGTTTGGTGTGCAATGAGGAGTCCTTACCCATCCAAGAGACATTCCCCGATGAGCAATTGCTGTGCATTAAGGTAAGTGAACCTTGGTATGCTGATTTGGTGAACTTTTTGGTGTCAAAACGTGTTCCCAACACCTCAACCAAGCATCAACGTGATAAACTCAAGAAAGAGGCACGATTTTATGTATGGGATGACCCATATTTGTGGAAATTTTGTGTAGATCAAATTCTTCGTCGTTGTGTGCATGATTGTGAGTTTAATTCAATTTTAACTTTTTGGCACACAACGCACTGCCCTTAAGGTGTTAGAATGTGGTTTTTATTGGCCTACAATCTTTAAAGATGTTAGAACTTTTTGTTTAACTTGTGATCGTTGTTAACGCATGGGAAATATAGGTGCAAGGGACCAAATGCCGCAAACACCCATTTTTAATGTCGAAATTTTTTATGTTTGGGGCAATGATTTCAAGGGTCCTTTTCCTTCTTGATAGTAGCATATTTATGCTACTTAGTTATGTTATTTCCTTGCATTTAGTGAGCTAATTACTACTTATTATAGTGTTTTGAGCTATTTTCGTTTATTTGTAGGTCCTAATGACAAAGTTGGCTAGAAAAGGCAATTTTGAGCCTTTTAGAGCAGTTTTGGGCTTTTTATGGATAGCTTGTATATGGAGCAAGGTGGATGGACGAATTTGGAGTGAAAAGAGGCTAGGAACATGCTACAAATCGGAAAAGGAAAGTTCAAGACAATGATGATAAGAAAAGAGCAAGAAATATGGAAACTTATCCTAACAACCTTATCTTATCCAAACCTTATCCTATATTATCCAAACCTAATCTTGTTCCATCTTAATCCTAGCTGCAAGTGGACCTAAAAACCTAATTTCTAGAAGCCTTATCTGACCCTAAAAGGGTGCCGCACCTTTCCAATTTTTTTATGCCTTCTAGAACACCCAAAATCAGCCACAAAACACTTAGTTTCTAGAAGGCCCAATTTTGGACGAATTTCCTAAACCTTTTTCTGATTGGATTCTGAATTAATTTGGCCCTTTTCCTCTTGGATTTGGATTGTATAAGTCCATATCTAAAATTAATTGGGCTAGGACTTAATTTCCAAACCCTTGCCGCAACCTAGGGGCCCTGATCACTTATTTCTGCTAGGTTTAACCCTAATTTCTGATTGCTAGGGTTTTGGCCGTGCAATATATATAGGGACCTTAAGTTGCCGCACCCCCTTACACACCCTAGGCAGCCATTCATCATTCAATTCATTCATTCATTCACATCATACACCATCCATTCAGAAACATAACCTTGTGCCGCAAACCCTAGGGAGAACGAGTGTCGTGGCTTCCATAGGAGAAGGAGACCCTTGTGCCGTAAGAAATCTGCATCCATTGGAGACTTTGGGAGTTCTTTCCCTCATTTCGTTTCCATATTTATTTTAATTTGCTTTTCAATTGTTATGAACATGTGTAACTGAGTTTTTCTTAGTTAGGGGTGAATTCAAAGCCATGGACTTATGTTTTATATGAATTGATTTCCTCCATATTTTGTTTCTTGAATTGTGAATGCGATTTACTTAATTGATTTATTGGGAACTTGTTCTTGTGTGTTGATTAAGGATGCATACTTAGTTTTCATGCATGAATTTGGTGCTAGGATATAAGGGAATTTCACCTAATCGTTATGAACTTATATTCACAAGTAGTAAAAATCACTAGTCATGATTGTATTAAGTAAATTCTAGGCAAGAGTATCATGTAATTCATAGTTATGAATGCCTAGTCAATGCTTATGGTTCTCAAAAAGCTTACTGATCTTTGATTTTATCTCTATTATGCAGTTCATGTAGGGAATTTGATAAGAATAATTTGATTGTCGATGCGTATTCCATCCAATTCAACGAACCTAGGAAAATCTAAAAGTTAATTTGTGCTTTTCACAATTAATTTGGGGCATTGTCATTCATGGTTTAAAGGGACAAAATCTGGAAATCAATTTATGTTACATATGTGCATGTGTGGAGAAGAACCCTCTAACTAACCTTTTTGCCATTCAATTCACCTAATTTAGTGTCTAATCTATTTAGTTTACAATCTACCCAATTTAATTAATTTCGTCCAAATCAATTCCCCTTTTTATTAAGTGTGTTAGATTAGTTAGAAAAGTGTTTGAATCTGTCCAAATTAGTGTTTTGAGTCTAAGTTAGTTAAATTTCGTCCAAATCACCCTTTAGAGTCTAGTTTGAGTCTATTTGAGTGTTTTGTGCTGTTTTAAGTCTTTTTAATTTATTTTGAGTCATATGGGTTTAGTTAAGTGTTTTTAAGTTTAGTTTTGTGTTTTTAAGTTAATTTAGAGTAGATTAGCATCCCTGCTAATCCCTAGTTAATCCCCGGTTAGAACGATCCCTACTTGTATATATACTACAATTGTCACAAATAGGGTTTAATTTGTGTGTCAAGTTAATTGTCACATCACTTCTTCATATGGTTTCACTTATATTTTGCTTGCGGTTGATTATGCCTCAAAGTGGGTGGAAGCAAAGGCCACCCGTACTAATGATTCTAGAGTGGTTGCAGATTTTATCAAAACTAACATCTTAGCTAGATTTGGGATGCCAAGAGTGCTTATTAGTGATGGAGGGTCTCATTTTTGTAATCGCACCATTGAGGCGTTGCTCAAGAAATATCAAGTCACACGTAAGGTTTCAACACCTTATCATCCTCAAACCAATGGCCAAGCCGAGGTGTCTAATAGAGAAATCAAGCAAATCTTGGAGAAGACCGTTGGGCCAACAAGAAAAGATTGGAGCTTGCGTTTGGAGGATGCATTGTGGGCCTATCGTACGGCCTACAAAACACGCATAGGGATGTCACCATTTTGGCTAGTCTATGGCAAACCATGCCATCTCCCCGTGGAGTTAGAACACAAGGCACATTGGGTGATCAAGACATTCAACATGGACATAGATGTGGCTGGAATTCATAGGAAGCTTCAATTGAATGAACTTGAAGAGATTAGGCTTGAAACTTATGAGAATGCTTGCATTTACAAGGAAAAGACCAAGGCTTTCCATGACAAGATGATTCGTAGCAAAACATTCTTCATAGTGCAAAAAGTTTTACTTTTTAATTCTCGCCTTCATTTATTACCTGGTAAGTTACGTTCTAAGTGGATTGGCCTCTTTGTTATTACTAATGTTTTTCCATATGGTGCAGTGCAAATCCAAAGCTTGAGGAATGGCGAAGAATTCAAGGTGAATGGGCATCGTTTGAAGCCATATTACGAAAGTGTTGAAGGGCAGATCGTGGAGGTTGTCACCCTCCATGCCGTGGGTTCCAATTGATGCTAAGAAGAGAATTTGTCCGGCTGCAAGACGTTAAAGCTAGTAGGAGCATATTTATGCTACTTAGTTATGTTGTTTCCTTTCATTTAGCGAGTTAATTACTATTTATTTTAGTCTTTTAAGCTATTTTCGTATGTTTTTAGGTCCTAATGGCAAAAGGACCAAGAAAGTGCATTTTGAGGCTATTTGGAGCAGTTTTGGGCATGGATTGGATAGCTTAACTATGGAGCAATGTGGATGGACGAAATTAGTTTTAGGCATGGATTGGATAGCTTAACTATGGAGCAATGTGGATGGACGAAATTGAAGTCAAGAGATGCCAGGAAAGGCTAAAAATCTGGAGAAAGAAGTCCAAATGCAAAGAAGATAAGTGATAGGAGCATATTTATGCGACTCAATTGGCTTGTTCTCATGCATTTACGTTGTGTTTTCTTAGTTCTTTAAGTCTTTTAAGCCATTTTCATATGTTTTCAGGTTCTAAGGGCTAAAGGAGCAAAGAAGTGCATTTTGGAGTCTTTTGGAGCACTTTTGGGCTAAAGATGGATAGCTTATGCTTGGAGCCAAAGTGTTGGACGAAATTGAAGACCAAGTGAGCCTAGAATCGAAGGAAGAAGGAGGAATCAAGAATTGGAAACCAGTTTCCATTATTGGGAGTTTCCATTTGTGAAGGTGTCCATTTTTGAAGTTTCCAAATAATGTTGGTTGCCTAAATCACATGTTCTAGAAGCCCTAGACATGTCCTAAATTGTGCCGCACCTTACCTTTCTTTTCTCTCCCAAAATCTGCAAGATTATGTCACAATCCCTTTCTTAAAAGTCTTAGCCGCACCTATACATTCCCTTTCACTCAAAATCTGCAAGTTTAATTGCACTTTCCCCTTCTTTTCCTCCCTTTGCAACAAGACTTAGCCTTTTCCCCTAATTCCTGATTTCAATTACCTATTCTAAGGGGATTTAACTTAATTCCTGATTCTTAGAATGGATTTGGGGAATTAAACACTTACTTATTTCCTATGCAAGCCTTGCCGTGCACCTCCCTTGACCTTTCCTCTTCCTTGCCGTGCAAGGGAGAGGGTTCTTTCCTATTTCATTGCATTAAAACACATTTCTTTTGTGTTTTATGCCGTTGCCGCAACTTTTAGGTAGTTTCCTTTAAATTTCTGATTTGATTTCCTATTTCTAAAACCTTTTGACTTAAATTCTGATTACCTAAATAACCTAGGGTTTAATTCCTGAAATCCTATAATAAAACCTCCTTGTTGCAGCCACAAATTATTCATTCATTCACCATTCACGCCAGAAATTCATCCCTTCCCTCTAACACATCCATACTTCACCATTCTCCATATTTTCTGCCCAAAACCAACCCTTGCCGTCCCCTACATCCATCCCAACCCTAAATCCATCATTCTACATCATCCATAACCCCCAAGACTCACAATAACCCCTTGTGCCGCAACAATTAGGAGAGGAAGGAGGCCTTGAACGTTTCATGCTTGCAGATTGGGGAATTCTTAGGTGTACTTCGTTCTTGTTTTCAATGTTTACTTTGTTATTACTTTCTGAGTTTGCTGTAATCATGAGTGGCTAAACCCCTAATTAGTTAGGGGAAAGTTTGAAGCCATGAACATGTTTGAGATATGAATTGATTTCTTCCAATTGTGATTCGTTAAGTTGTGATTGCAATTCAATTATCTGTTTTATTCAAAACTTGTTCTTGTATGTTGATTAAGGATGCATACTTAGTTTTCATGCATGAACTCGATGCTAGTTTATAAACGAGTTTCACCTAATCGTCACAAGTTTATAAACATGAGTAGTGAAGGTTGCTAGTCACAACCGCGTTAATTAAATTCTTGGCAAGAGTTTCATGCTTTTCATAGTAACAATTGCCTCGTCAATACTTATAGTTTTCATGAAACTTAATGATCTTTGATTGTACCTTTATTGTGTTTTTCACGTAAGGGACTTTTAGAGAATGTTTTGAGTTGTTGTATGCGCATTCCCATCCAATTCAATAACTTAAGGAAAACTTGAAAGTTAAAAAAGTGATGTTCACGGTTAACTTGGGGTGTTGAGCATCATAGTTAATGAAAAGCAATTGGAAAATCGATTCATATACAAATGTGTCATGTGTGGAGAATGGACCTCTAACTAATCCATCCATCATCTTGTTTCCAAAAATTCGTTTTACAATCTGCCTAGTTTTATAACTTGTTTTGTTATTTCAATTTTCGTCAAATCAAAACCCCCCTTTACTTTCTTGTTCTATAGTGTTTAGAATCTGTTTAGTTTGTGTTTTAAAGTGTTTTGAATCAACCTATAATCTTAAATTCGTCCAAAATTGTGTTTAGAGTCAGAAACTGCCTAGTTAGTGTTTTTAGGCAGTTTTGAGTCTTTTGAACTTGTTTCGAGTCCTTTGAGTCTTTGTGAACGTTTTTAACTTTGTTTTTATGTTTTTAAGTCAGTTTAGAGGTTTTAGCAAGCCCTCCTAATCCCCGGTCCAGAACAATCCCTACTTGCATCCTTACTACAATTTGACAACAAGAGGGTTAATTTGTGTGCTTAACTATTTACGCATCAAATTTTGGCGCCGTTGCCGGGGATTAGCAACTTTGCTAATCCCTCGTTATTTCTTTTTATTTATTTTTTTCGTTTGTTTTCTATCTTAGTTACTGATTTTTTTTTTTTTTTTTGTTTCATTGTTTTTAGGTACTAGTGTATGACTCGAAGTTCCCAACCTGTTCATAAGAATATTTTGGACTTTGACGACGATTTTGAGCAGACCTTGAGGAAGCAAAAGAATCAACAAAACCCTAACCCACCATCTTCTAGCTCTACATCCGAGTTTGACGAAGGAGGTGAGGAAGGAGAGGCCACGACACAGGTTGTGGAGGAAGTACAAACCATTGCCGTGGACAATCGAACCATCAAAGAGCTCTCTGCCTCAGGTATGGACAATGCCGTTCCTTTATGCATACAATACCCCGCGGCAGCTAAAGGTAAGACGGACGAATTTGAACTTAAGATTAGTTTATTACATCATATTCCTAAATTCCATGGGCTGTCCATGGAAGATCCTAACAAACATCTTAAGGAATTTGAAGTAGTTTGCTCAAGTATGACACCCATCAACGTGGATGGGAGTATTTTAAAGATGAAGGCCTTTCCATTCTCCCTTGTGGACAAGGCCAAAGATTGGTTGTATGAATTGGCCTCCGGAACTGTCAATTCTTGGGAAAGTATGAAACGTGCATTCTTAGAGAAATTCTTTCCCACTGCAAAGATCATTCTCTTGAGGAAACGAATTAGTGGCATCCAACAAAATCAAGGTGAGTCGTTTCCTTCTTATTATGAACGTTTTAAATCACTTGTTGCTTCATGTCCACAGCATCAAATGAAGGAGGAGCTGCTCATTCAATATTTCTACGAGGGACTCTGATAGGGGCATATTTATGCACCTTAGTTTAGCTTGTTCTTTTGCATTTATAGTGTTTTTCCTTGGTAAAGTAGTCTTTTAAGCTAGTTTTATGTATTTTCAGGATTTAAGGGCAAAGTATGCAAAAAGATGCATTTTGGAGCCTTTTGGAGCAAATTAGAGCTTGGAATGGATATCATATGCTTGGAGCCAAGAGGATGGACGAAATTGAAGACTTGAAGATGATGATTCCTACTTGAGCAAGGTTTCCTAGTTGAATTAGGATTCCTAGTTAAAATGGGTTTCCTAGTTGAATTAGGATTCCTAGAAGAACAAAGTTTCCTACTCAAACAAGGTTTCCTAGTTGAAGTAGGAAAGTTAAATCCCAATGGCCTCAAGTTGCAGCAACAAAGAAGTTTTCCAAGTCCAAGAAGGAGAAGAATTCCAAGATGAAGAAGGATTGGCTTTCCTTTTCCTAATGCACAAGGTTTGCAGCCACAAAGAGGAGTCCTAAACACTTTAGGACACCTTATCCTAATCCTATAGGGATGCCATGCACTTTACCTTATCGTGGAGGGTTTCTAGAAGCCTTAGATGCCCTATCTTATCTTTGTCGTGGGTTTTATCCAATTCCCCTTAGTTTTTAGGCTTTCTAGAAGCCCTAACATTATCCCTAAGAATGTGCTGCACCCTTATCTCTTTTTCCCTACAAAATTGGCACTTAAATCATGATTTTAGGAACCTTATCTTATCTCCTACAAAGGTGGCGCCCCAAATCCTTCTAGAAGTGCCAATTTCTGCCACAAAACACTTTGTTTTTAGAACCCTAAAAATCTGGCGCCTCTATTCCTTTTCCTTTGGGGTTTCCTACCTTCTAGATGGCCTATTCCTGATGGGTTTTGTTTTCCTTGTCATCTTCAAATACTTAGCCCTTTTCCTTCACTAAGTGTGCCAAACTAGCCTATATAAACAGCCTTGCCGTGCCATTTAATGACCACCACCTCTCATACACATTCATTCATTCCAGAAATTCGTCCAACCCTCTCCACACCTTTGCCGCAGCCACCAAACACTTTTCTCCTTAGTTTTAACCCTTGCCGCACCATCCCCTTCCCCTAAACACTACTATATCCCTCCATGACCATGCATCCATACACCTAAGGCCCTAAACCTGTCCCTAGACCTTTGCCGCACCAAGGAGGAGGAGAAGGAAGCTCGGAGGTTCATGCAATCCGAGTTCGCGTCGCTGGAATTTCTAGGTGTTTCTTTTCCTTTGATTTCAATGTTTAATTTCAATTCTCTTTGTTTTGTGCGTATGAGGAACTAAACCCCCCCTTGGCTAGGGGGGGGATTCGAAATACATGTTTATGCTTGCGATATGATTTGATTACTTCTAATTGCGTTTCATAAGTTGTGAATTCAATTTACTTATCTATGTGAATTACATTGATTTGTGTGTGTTGGTTGAGAGTGCACGCTTAATTATCATGCATAAATTGGATGCTAGGATATAAGGAAATTTCACCTAATCGTTATGGAATTATATTCACAAGTAGTAAAAGTTGATGATCTCAATTGCGTTAAGTAAATTCTTGGCATAAGTTTCATGCAATTCATAGTAACGAGTGCTTCGTCAATGCTTATGGTTTTCAAAGAACTTAATGATTCTTGCTTGTATCTCTATTATGCAATTCATGTAGGGAACTTGTGGAGAATGTTTTGGGTTGTCGTATGCAATCATCCAATTCAATAACGTTAGGAAAATCTGAGGGTTAATTAGTGCAATTCACGGTTAATCTGGGGCGTTGAGAATTCATGGGTTATTGAAAAGCAATTGGAAATCGTTTTATATGCAAGTATAACATGTGTGGAGATGAACCCCTTAGCTAGCTTCCCATCCATTCAATTCCATCAAATTCGTTTTTACAATCTATTCTAATTTAAAAAGTTTGTTTTGTTTTTAAATTCGTCCAAAACCAATCCCCCTTTACTTTGTTGAGTCATAGTAGTTAGAAATCACTTTAGTTTGTGTTTTTAAGTGTCTTAGGTCAAGTTACAACTATTTTCGTCCAAATTCTTCTCTAGCGCTCAAAACTGCTCTAAAAGTAGTTTTAAGGCAGTTTTGAGTGTTTTCTTGCTGTTTTGAGTCTTTTGGTTTGTCTTAGTGTTTTAAACTTTAGTTTTGCATTCTTTGGGTCTAGTTTGGTGTTTTATATTGTGTTTTTACGTTTTTGAGTCAAATCCAAGTGATTAACAATCCCTCCTAATCCCCGGTCCATAACGATCCCTACTTACATTCTTCACTACAATTGATAAAAAGAGGGTTTAATTTGTGTGCGTATAATTCTCGCATCAGACTCCTTCCCATGGAACGTCAAATGCTAGATGCCTCGGCGGGTGGTGCATTAGTGGACAAGACTCCGGTGGATGCCAAAACTCTAATTGCAAACCGAGCACACAATGCTCAACAATATGAAGGTGTTGGACAAAGAGAGGGGCCACGGCAACAATGTGTAAATGAGGTAAGTGCAATTTCTGACATTCAATCACAATTGGCTAATCTTACTTCTCTTGTGTCTCAGGTTGTCAAGGGGTCAAAACCACAAGAAAACCAAGTGTGTGGCGTGTGTTCAATGCAAGGGCATCCATCCGAGACATGCCCTCAGTTGATAGAGAATGGAGGATGGGAATCTGCCAATGCCATTGGTTTCCAAGGCCAAAACCAACCCAAATATGATCCGTACTCCAACACCTACAACCCCGGGTGGAGAGATCATCCTAATTTCAAGTGGAGAGAGCCCCAACAATCTGCACAACAAAGGGGATTTCAACAAAATCCCCCTGGGTTCCCACGGCCATACCAATCCAACCAACCACCATCGTCCCAAAACAACTCAGGTTCGTCTTTTGATAATTCTCAAGTTATTCAATTGCTAACTACATTGGCGCAGGGGCAAGAAAAACAAGCAAAGGACATGCACAATTACGCCAATGAGGTGCAAAATCAAGCTCAAGAGGTGACTGAGTTGAAGAGACAAGTGGGACAAATGGCTGAATTCATGGGGCAATTTAGTTGAGAACAAGGTAAGTTACCAAGTTCGACGCAGGTGAATCTGAAAGGTGGATTCGAATCTGCAAAAGCCATAGTGTTGAGAAGCGGAAAAGAAGTTGGGGCAAGTTCTTCATCAAAAACAGGTCACAAAGAGGATGAAAAACTGCATTTTGAAGAGGGGGAAGCAACCAAACCCACGGCAAGGGTGGAACTCCCTTTGCCGCAAGTTTCTAGTGACCCTAAACCATCCAATCTGTCCAATAAAGGTAAAAACGTGTTAAGTTCAGTTCCTACTAATGTTTTTCCTTCGAATGTGCCTTTTCCTAGTAGGTTCATGCAAACAAAGAAAGAGGAAGCCGAAAAAGACATTCTCGAGACGTTTCAGAAAGTTCAAGTCAATATCCCTCTTTTGGATGCAATCAAGCAAGTCCCGAGGTACGCCAAGTTCTTGAAGGAACTTTGCACTAATAAGAGGAAGATTTCGACCAAGGAGGTTGTAAAAGTGGGTGAAAACGTCTCAGCCATCTTGCAAAGAAAACTGCCCCCTAAATGCAAGGATCCGGGTAGTTTTACAATTCCATGTGTCATTGGTAACACTCGTTTTGAATCTGCCATGTTATATTTAGGTGCATCAATAAACGTCATGCCATATTCAATTTATGCATCTATGAATCTAGGAGCATTGAAAAATGATGGTGTTATTATACAATTGGCCGATAGATCTAATGCCTATCCAAAGGGAGTGTTGGAAGATGTTTTAGTGCAGGTCAATCATTTAGTCTTTCCGGCAGATTTCTATGTGCTTGAAATGGATGAATCCGACCATACCCCTTCATTGCCCATCCTCCTTGGAAGGCCATTCATGAAAACTGCTCGTACGAAGATTGACGTATATAATGGCACTTTGACTATGGAATTTGATGGGGAAGTTATTAGTTTCAATCTTTCTGATTCTATGAAGTACCCTAGTGAGAATCATTCGTGTTTTGCTATTGATATAATTGACTCTTTGGCGCAGGACTATTTAGACAATTTGAAGGATGATGCACTTGAATTGGTCATTGCACAAGGAAGGGACATGCAAAACATCAAAATAACCACCAAGGAAGCCCACGATATGCATGAGGAATCCTTGGCCGTGCCCCCTAGTGAAGATATGATTGAGATGGTGGCTGCCCTCGAGTCCTTGCCATCACATTCAAGTAAGTTTTTGGACCCTATTTTAAGTTCAGTTTCGGCTAATAAGATGCTTCCCTCAGTTGTGCAGCCACCTACACTTGAACTTAAGCCGTTGCCTAGTCACTTGAAGTACGTGTTTTTGGGCAAGGATGAGACATTGCCCGTCATCATCTCATCCTCACTCACGGCATAAGAGGAGAACAAATTGGTGCGAGTGCTTAAAGAGTACAAAACGGCAATTGCATGGACTTTGGCCGATATAAAGGGAATCAGCCCTACTATGTGCATGGATCGCATACTTCTAGAGGAGGGGTCCAAAACATCTCGAGAGGCTCAACGTCAGCTCAACCCTCCAATGATGGAAGTAGTGAAGAAAGAGGTAATCAAATTACTTGATTGTGGAGTGATTTATCCTATTTCTGATAGCAGGTGGGTTTCGCCCGTGCAATGCGTTCCAAAGAAGTCCGGAGTGACTGTGGTTGCAAATGCCGAGAATGAGCTTGTTCCTACGCGCATTCAAACTGGTTGGAGGGTGTGCATCGACTATAGGAAGCTAAATGCCACCACAAGGAAGGACCACTTCCCATTGCCGTTCATTGACCAAATGCTTGAAAGGTTAGCGGGTTATGCCTTCTATTGTTTTCTTGATGGTTACTCTGGTTATAATCAAATTGTCATAGCACTCGAGGACCAAGAAAAAACAACTTTCACATGCCCTTTTGGTACATTTGCATATCGTCGCATGCCTTTTGGTTTATGTAATGCACCTGCCACATTTCAAAGATGCATGATGAGCATATTTTCTGATTATGTTGAGAAAATCATTGAAGTTTTTATGGATGATTTCAGCGTCTTTGGTGATTCTTTTGATGGTTGCTTGCATAATCTTAGTTTGATTCTAAAACGTTGTGTTGAAACTAACCTTGTTCTTAATTGGGAAAAGTGTCATTTCATGGTTAAACAAGGCATAGTTTTAGGTCATATCATCTCTGAAAATGGCATTGAAGTTGATAAATCCAAAATCGATCTTGTACGTCACTTACCCTCTCCAACTTCGGTTAGAGAGGTTCGTTCTTTTCTTGCCCATGCAGGATTCTATCGTAGGTTTATCAAAGATTTCTCAAAGGTTGCACAACCTCTTTGCCGTCTCCTACAAAAAGAAGTGGCGTTTGAATTCACCAAGGAATGCACGGCTTCATTTAATCAACTCAAGGAGTTGTTGACCACGGCACCAATCATTGTTCCACCTGATTGGAGCCTCCCTTTTGAGTTAATGTGTGACGGCTCTGATTATACTCTAGGGGCTGTTTTAGGGCAAAGGAAAGACAAGAGGCCGCATGTCATCTACTATGCCTCACGGACGTTGAATGATGCCCAACTGAATTATTCCACAACCGAAAAAGAACTCTTGGCTATTGTATTTGCATTAGATAAGTTTAGATCATATCTTCTTGGTACTAAAGTAATTGTTTTCACTGACCATGCAGCCTTGAAGTATCTTCTCACCAAAAAGGAGGCCAAGCCAAGACTCATTCGTTGGATGCTCCTACTTCAAGAGTTCGATCTTGAAATTCGAGACAAGAAAGGGTGTGAAAACGTGGTGGCTGACCACCTAAGTAGAATGGTGCGTGAGGAAGAGCCCATTCCCATTTTAGAAACGTTTCCCGATGAGCAACTTCTGTCCATTCAGGTAAGTACCCCTTGGTATGCCGATTTGGTCAATTATTTGGTATCTAGACAAGTTCCTAGCACCCTAAACAAATTCCAACGTGATAAACTTAAAAAGGATGCTAGATTTTATGTTTGGGATGACCCATACTTGTGGAAACATTGCCCAGATCAGATTATAAGGAGATGTGTGCATGAATCAGATTTTCATTCAATTTTAAGTTTTTGTCACACATATATGCTAGTGGGGGTCATTTTGGCACCCAAAGGACAGCTTTAAAAGTTCTTGAATGTGGTTTTTATTGGCCTACTTTGTTTAAAGATGCAAGAACCTTTTGTTTAGCTTGTGATCGATGCCAAAGGACAGGTAATAGAGGCCAAAGAGATCAATTGCCGCAGGTACCCATTGTTGTTGTTGAAATTTTTGATGTGTGGGGAATTGATTTTATGGGTCCGTTTCCTTCATCTTTTGGTTTCAATTACATATTGCTTGCCGTTGATTATGTTTCAAAGTGGGTGGAAGCAAAAGCCACTCGAACTAATGATTCTAAAGTTGTGGCAGATTTTGTGAAAACTAATATCTTTTCAAGATTTGGAATGCTTAGGGTGCTAATCAGTGATGGGGGGTCTCACTTTTGTAACCGTACCATTGAAGCCTTGCTCAAGAAGTACCATGTGACGCATAAGGTTTCCACACCTTACCATCCCCAAACCAATGGCCAAGCCGAGGTGTCCAATAGAGAGATCAAACAGATTTTGGAGAAGACCGTTGGGCCAAATAGAAAAGATTGGAGCATGCGTTTGGATGATGCTCTTTGGGCATATAGGACAGCGTACAAAACTCCCCTTGGTATGTCTCCTTTTCGTCTTGTTTATGGTAAAACATGTCATCTCCCTGTGGAATTAGAACATAGAGCTCATTGGGCTATCAAAACATTCAATTTGAATGTGGACCAAGCTGGAATTCATAGGAAGCTTCAATTATGTGAACTTGATGAAATAGGACATGAAGCCTATGAGAATGCTAGAATTTACAAAGAGAAGACCAAGGCATTCCATGATAAGATGATTAGAGGCAAGACTTTTACAATAGGGCAGAAAGTGTTGTTCAACTCCCGTCTTCGTCTCTTCCCTGGTAAGTTATGTTCCAAGTGGGTTAGTCCTTTTGTTATTACTAATCTTTTTGTGCATGGTGCAGTCCAAATTAAGAGTTTGAGAACAGGGCAAGACTTCAAGGTGAACGGACATAGATTGAAGCCATACTATGAGAACTTTGTGGAGCATGTTGTGGAAGAGCTTCCCTTGCATGCTGTGGGTTCCAACTTGGAATGAAAGTGTTCTTTGTCCGGCTGTATGACGTTAAAGCAAGCGCTATGTGGGAGGCAACCCATCCATTCAACAAAGGAAGCCCTAGGAATCCCCCAAATTCCAGATTTGCATCCCTCAAACCCTTCTCTTTGTTGTTGTTTTTAATCTGCCATGTTATGTTGTTTAGTTGCTGTTTGTGTGTTTACTTGTGTTTTGTGTGAATTTATGTTTAAAACATTGAGGACAATGTTTGATTTAAGTGTGGGGGGGGGGGGTAACTAAGTATATTTGATGCAAATTCGTGGGATTTTATCACCCATAACTTCAAGTGTTGTTGCTTGCTGTTTTAAAGTGTTTTAAGCTGTTTTGGAGTGTTTTAGTGTGTTTTGTTTTATAACTCCGAAAATCACATAAAAATTTGAAAAACATGTTTTGAAAAGCCTAAAAAGAGTGTTTTGAGTCGTTTTTGTGTGTTTGTGTCTTAGGGTACCTTTCAACACAATGATGAGGATTCGGTTTGTAATTACGTGGCTGTTAAAAAGAGTTATAAAAATAGAGAAAAGTTTAATTTACTCTTGGTATATGCTTGGTTGTGGTTATGATTTATGAATTTACATGCAATCATAAAGGAAAAATCAGTTTTTGTAACATGCTTGAAGGAAGGAACTCATAATAACGCTACATCCCTGTGAGACTCGAGCCATTACCTTCTTTCGAGAGTTATAATCTGTGATTCTTTGTTTTCTAAAGTTGTTGCATGATCTCATTATTCCTTGCTTGGTTGCTACTTGGAATGCAATTGTATCATGATAGAACTAAATGCTAGAACTTATACCCGTTTCATTCAAAGCATGACATTGAATTGCATAACACATATCAAGATGAAGTTTTGTAGTTGCCACCATAGCCAAATAGCCTTACTTCCCATATTTCGTATATTTTGTAAGTTTTAACCCCGTTGAGCCTTGTTTAGCCTTTATTCTTTGTTAACCCACATTATCCTCACCTAGCCTAGTTTAGGACAGTCCACACCCTTGTTCTTAAAAGATAGTGAGCATGACTTAAATGAATTCCTTTTGAGTTACATTATGCAAGAAAATGAGTGTGGGGGAGGGAATGTTTGTTCTTAAGTTTATATGTATGTTTTGAGATTCAAAAGAAAAGAAAAAGTTGTGAAAAACGTATGAAAAAGAAAAACAGAAAAGAAAAGAAAGAAAGAAAGGAAAAAAGAGCTTGAAAAGATGTAAGAATGAGTGATTAAGTGTTGAATGTTGAAGAAAGGGTCCAAAACACCAAATCTGGCCCTAAATTGTCAAAATTTTCCCTTTTTGTTCAAAAGTTGAGTTGTCATTCAAAAGTGAATTCTAAGTTGATTCAAATGCTTTGCTCACTATTTCTTTAAGAACCTTTGTTTTCCTTATCCCTTCTTTGTTAGCCAAACACCTTTAGCCCCGTTTCAACCCTTATGCTTCAATCTTGATCGTTATGTGTTCAATAATGTGGAGTTTGGAATTGATATGAGCATATGGTGTCAATGGTTCTTGCATCTAAGTAGTAGCATTCCTTTCATGAGATCATATTCATTCATTCACTTATAACTCCAGAAAAGTGCTTTCTTTGTTAAAACATATGTGAGTATTAGTTTTCATATCTACATTAATCTTCTCACATATAACTAGTATAGGGAGTGTAGTTAGAAAATCTGAGTGAAAATTGAGTGCATATCTGTAAGGACTTGAGGAAATTCTCTAAGGCATGCTACTACATTCAAAATGTTGTTTTAATCGATCAATTGTGAACTAGTAAGTGGTGACTGTGATTAAGTATGTGCTCAAGTGTAAAGATGATCAAAATCTGTGGGAATGATGATTTTTAACATGTCATGTGCATTGGAAATCCTTGAGGCAAATGTTGGAAGGTTTAGGTTGTGTTTTGCTCGTTTTGTCTAGTTTCGTGTTCTTTTGTTTGTTTGTTTTGCTCGAGGACTAGCAAAAGCTAAGTGTGGGGGAATTTGATAGGAGCATATTTATGCGACTTAATTGGCTTGTTCTCATGCATTTACGTTGTGTTTTCTTAGTTCTTTAAGTCTTTTAAGCCATTTTCGTATGTTTTCAGGTTCTAAGGGCTAAAGGAGCAAAGAAGTGCATTTTGGAGTCTTTTGGAGCACTTTTGGGCTAAAGATGGATAGCTTATGCTTGGAGCCAAAGTGTTGGACGAAATTGAAGACCAAGTGAGCCTAGAATTGAAGGAAGAAGGAGGAATCAAGAATTGGAAACCAGTTTCCATTATTGGGAGTTTCCATTTGTGAAGGTGTCCATTTTTGAAGTTTCCAAATAATGTTGGTTGCCTAAATCACATGTTCTAGAAGCCCTAGACATGTCCTAAATTGTGCCGCACCCTACCTTTCTTTTCTCTCCCAAAATCTGCAAGATTATGTCACAATCCCTTTCTTAAAAGTCTTAGCCGCACCTATACATTCCCTTTCACTCAAAATCTGCAAGTTTAATTGCACTTTCCCCTTCTTTTCCTCCCTTTGCCGCAAGACTTAGCCTTTTCCCCTAATTCCTGATTTCAATTACCTATTCTAAAGGGATTTAACTTAATTCCTGATTCTTAGAATGGATTTGGGGAATTAAACACTTACTTATTTCCTATGCAAGCCTTGCCGTGCACCTCCCTTGACCTTTCCTCTTCCTTGCCGTGCAAGGGAGAGGGTTCTTTCCTATTTCATTGCATTAAAACACATTCCTTTTGTGTTTTATGCCATTGCCGCAACTTTTAGGTAGTTTCCTTTAAATTTCTGATTTGATTTCCTATTTCTAAAAGCTTTTGACTTAAATTCTGATTACCTAAATAACCTAGGGTTTAATTCCTGAAATCCTATAATAAAACCTCCTTGTTGCAGCCACAAATTATTCATTCATTCACCATTCACGCCAGAAATTCATCCCTTCCCTCTAAAACATCCATACTTCACCAATCTCCATATTTTCTGCCCAAAACCAACCCTTGCCGTCCCCTACATCCATCCGAACCCTAAATCCATCATTCTACATCATCCATAACCCCCAAGACTCACCATAACCCCTTGTGCCGCAGCAATTAGGAGAGGAAGGAGGCCTTGAACGTTTCATGCTTGCAGATTGGGGCGTTCTTAGGTGTACTTCGTTCTTGTTTTCAATGTTTACTTTGTTATTACTTTCTGAGTTTGTTGTAATCATGAGTGGCTAAACCCCTAATTAGTTAGGGGAAAGTTTGAAGCCATGAACATGTTTGAGATATGAATTGATTTCTTCCAATTGTGATTCGTTAAGTTGTGATTGCAATTCAATTATCTGTTTTATTCAAAACTTGTTCTTGTATGTTGATTAAGGATGCATACTTAGTTTTCATGCATGAACTCGATGCTAGTTTATAAACGAGTTTCACCTAATCGTCACAAGTTTATAAACATGAGTAGTGAAGGTTGCTAGTCACAACCGCGTTAATTGAATTCTTGGCAAGAGTTTCATGCTTTTCATAGTAACATTTGCCTCGTCAATACTTATAGTTTTCATGAAACTTAATGATCTTTGATTGTACCTTTATTGTGTTTTTCACGTAAGGGACTTTTAGAGAATGTTTTGAGTTGTTGTATGCGCATTCCCATCCAATTCAATAACTTAAGGAAAACTTGAAAGTTAAAAAAGTGCTGTTCACGGTTAACTTGGGGTGTTGAGCATCATAGTTAATGAAAAGCAATTGGAAAATCGATTCATATACAAATGTGTCATGTGTGGAGAATGGACCTCTAACTAATCCATCCATCATCTTGTTTCCAAAAATTCGTTTTACAATCTGCCTAGTTTTATAACTTGTTTTGTTATTTCAATTTTCGTCAAATCAAAACCCCCCTTTACTTTCTTGTTCTATAGTGTTTAGAATCTGTTTAGTTTGTGTTTTAAAGTGTTTTGAATCAACCTATAATCTTAAATTCGTCCAAAATTGTGTTTAGAGTCAGAAACTGCCTAGTTAGTGTTTTTAGGCAGTTTTGAGTCTTTTGAACTTGTTTCGAGTCCTTTGAGTCTTTGTGAACGTTTTTAACTTTGTTTTTATGTTTTTAAGTCAGTTTAGAGGTTTTAGCAAGCCCTCCTAATCCCCGGTCCAGAACAATCCCTACTTGCATCCTTACTACAATTTGACAACAAGAGGGTTAATTTGTGTGCTTAACTATTTACGCATCAAATTTTGGCGCCGTTGCCGGGGATTAGCAACTTTGCTAATCCCTCGTTATTTCTTTTTATTTATTTTTTTTCGTTTGTTTTCTATCTTAGTTACTGATTGTTTTTTTTTTTTTTTGTTTCATTGTTTTTAGGTACTAGTGTATGACTCGAAGTTCCCAACCTGTTCATAAGAATATTTTGGACTTTGACGACGATTTTGAGCAGACCTTGAGGAAGCAAAAGAATCAACAAAACCCTAACCCACCATCTTCTAGCTCTACATCCGAGTTTGACGAAGGAGGTGAGGAAGGAGAGGCCACGACACAGGTTGTGGAGGAAGTACAAACCATTGCCGTGGACAATCGAACCATCAAAGAGCTCTCTGCCTCAGGAAAGAGCAAGAAATAAGGAACCTTATCCAAATTTTCTTGTCTTATCCAAACCTTATCCAACCTTATCTTATCTTATCCTATCCTAATCTTTTCCTACCTTAATTCCAACTTCAAAGAGGACTCCTTTTCACATTAAATCACCTAAATATCAAGTTCTAGAAGCCCTATTTTCGTGCATTAAGTTTATGCCACATGTAACCCTTCTAGAAGTTCTAGAATCTGCCACAAGGACCATTCCTTGTCCTCCTTGGAATCTAATTGAAAGTGTCCTTGTTCTTTGGTGATTTGAAGTCCTAATTCCTCTCCTTTTCAGCCCAAATTCGTGCCTCCCCTTCACCCTATGAATACTTGATGCCATAACACTCAAAAACCACCACCCTCTACCACAAATTTACACCACACCATCCACCACACCTCAAGAGCCTAAATTCATGCAAATCCCCATTGTTGGCAGCAAGGAAGGAAGGAGGAGCCACCTGTTGTGTTTCTAGGTGTATTCTATCTTTGTTTTTAATGTTTAAGTTTAATTATCTTTGTTTTGCGAACATGTGGAACTAACTTCTTTTTAGTTAGAGGTGAATTTGAAGCCATGATTATATGTTTTATATGAACTGATTACGTCCAGTTATTGTTTCTTAAGGCATGAATGTGATTTGCTTATCTCAGTTATTAAAACTTGTTTATGTATGTGGGTTGGGGGTTAACACTTAATTTGCATGCATAAACTTGATGCTAGAGTATAGGGGGGTTTCACGTAATTGTTATTCACTTATATTCACAAGTAGTGGAGGTTGCTAGTCACAATCACGTTAAGTAAATCCTTGGTATGAGTCTCATGCGTTTCATAGTGATGAATGCCTTGTCAAAGCTTATAGTTTTCACAAAACTTAATGACTTTTGATATGTATCTTTCTTATGCATCTCATATAAAGAACTTGAAAAAGATAATTTGGTTGTAATACGTTTTCATTGAATCCAATGAAATAAGGAAAACTTGAGGGTTAGTTGTGCGATGCAACTAATTTGGGGCGTTGTCATTCATGGTCTAAAGGAGTAATAACTGGACATTGGTTCGTATGCATATATCATGTGTGGAGAAGGACCCTCTAACTAGCCTTTCACCCATTTATTTCACTTAAATTCGTTTTTCCAAAGTATTTTCTACAAAGTTTTTGTTTTAAGTTTTAAATTCGTCAAAAACAATACCCCTTTCATTTAGTCTTGTTATGTGAGTCAAAATCTGTTTTCTTTGAGTCTTTTGAGTCAAGTTAAGGTTTATTTTCGTCCAAAACACTTGTTAGGTCTAAAATTGAGTCTTTTTAAGTGTTTGTTGCTGTTTTGAGTGTTTTAAGTTAGTTTAGAGTCTATAGTCTATTTTAATGTTTTTTTGAGTCTTAATTGTGTTGATTAGCATCCCTTCTAATCCACGGCCTAAAACGATCCCTACTTTCATATACTACAATCATAGGGTTTTAATTTGAGTGTTAGAATATTTCACATCAAAAGCAAGCGCTTATTGGGAGGCAACCCATGCATTCAACTAGAGAGGACTTAGGCAATCCAACAATTCATTCAACAAAATCAGATTTCCGTTCCTAACTCTCTCTTTCTTTATTGTTTTTATTTCGGCCTATTAGTTAGTTTTTGCTGCTTGTATGAATGTGAGTCTTTGTTTGAAACATTGAGGACAATGTTTGATTTAAGTGTGGGTGGGGGGGGGGGGGGGTAAACAAGTGTTTTTGCACACAAATTAAGCACACAAATTAAAACCCTTTTTTGAGAATTGTAGTATATGAATAAGTAGGGATCGTTCTAGACCGGGGATTAGGAGGGATTGCTAAATCACTTGAAAACTGACTCAAAAACGTAAAACACAAGTTAAAACACTAAACTAGACTCAAAGAATGCAAAACTAAACAATAAAACACTAAAACAAACCAAAAGACTCAAAACAGCCCCAGAACACTCAAAACTGCCTTAAAAACACAATCTGGGCAGTTTTGAGCACTTACACTATTTTGGACGAATTTGGGTAATAACTTGAATCAAAACACTTAGAAACACAATCTAAGACACTTTCTAACTAAATTGGACACTAAAGTAAAGGGGGATTTAGTTTTTGACGAAATAAAATAAAATGCACAGATTGTAATTAAAACAGATTGTAAAGATGAATTTGATGAAAATATGGATGGAATGCTAGCTAGAAGGTTCTTCTCCACACATGTCACACTTGCATACAAGATGATTTTCAGTTGGTCTTTCGATGAATTATGAAACTCAACACTCCGGGTTAATTAGGTCTGCTTAAATTAACCTTCAAGTTTTCCTTAAATTAATGAATTGGATGGGACAGCGCATACACAATTCAAAACATTCTCCAAAAGTCCTTTACGTGAAAAGCACAATAAAGATACAATCAAAGATCATTAAGCAACATGAAAACTATAAGTGTTGACGAGGCATTCGTTACTATGATGAGCATGAAACTAGTGCCAAGAATTCATTTAACACGATTGTTTATAAGCAACCTCCACTACTTGTGAATATAAGTTTGTAACTATTAGGTGAAACTCACTTATATTCTAGCATCATATTCATGCATGAAAACTAAGCGTGCACTCTCAATAAACATACACAAATAAGTTATCAATCAAGCAGTTAAACGAATTGAATCCACAACTCATGAAATTCCAACCAAAGGTAATCAATTTATATTGCAAGCATAAACATGGTTTTGAATCACCCCCTAGCTAACTAGGGATTTAGCCTCTCATGTTCACAGAAAGAGAAACAAAATTGAAATTAAACATAAAGAACAAAAGATTGATTACACCTAAAACGCCCAAGGAATCCACTTGAATTTTTGCACGTTTCAAATTCCTCTTTCTCCTTTCTTCTTGCTGCGGCAGAGAAGGTTTATGGTGAGTTTGGATGATTTTCTGGTTTAGGGATGAGTTTATGGGGAGATGGTGGTGCGGCAAGGTGGTGGGATGATGTATGGAGGTGTGGATGGTGGCTGGAATGGAGGGAGTGGCTGCGGCAAGGTTGGGAAGTGGCTGGAATGGTGGGAATAGGCTGCGGCAGAGAAGAATAAAAATTGGGATGGTGGCTGCGGCTTAGGGTTTTTAGGGTGAATGATGAAGGGAATAAAAATGAGAGAGCTAGGGTCAATTAAAGGGTGCGGCTGAGATGGGAGTTAGAAGGCTTTTTTGGGTGAATGGATGGGGACTTGCGGTTGATATGGATGATGGATGAATGAAAATTGTGAATGTATAGAATAGGGTGCGGCTAGGGTTTGAAATATGTATGGTTCCAGAAATTAACCCTAGCTTATTTTTATTAACTAAAATAAATTCAAAGGCTTCTAGAATTAGGAAATAAAATCAGAAATTAAAGAGGGAATGATTAAAGGGTGCGGCTAGGGTTTATTTGAAAGGGAAATAGGTTTAAGTTTCAGAAATAAAAGGGAGAGTGGCTGCAAGGAAAAAGGGTTAAGGTTTAGATGCATAAAAGGGGACAAAAATGCCCCCCTTGCACGGCAAGGGAAGGGAATTAGGGTTAAGGCACGGCAAAGGGTTTAAAGTGGCCTAGGGCCTTTGTTTTGTGTCCTAAAGTGCCTACAAGGCCTTCAAAGTGGCTAGAAAATACGGACGTTTAAGATTAGGAAAGGTTACCAAAACGGGAAACCTAGGGTTAACTTTCCTATTTCAAGTAGGAAACCTTGTTTGAGTAGGAATCCTCGTTTGAGTAGGAATTCATCGTTTCTTCAAGTCTTCAACTCATTCATTCCTCTTTTGCTCCAAAAGACTCCAATTTGCATCTTCTTGCACACTTTGGCCTTATAATCTGAAAATACACAAAAGTGACTTTAAACACTAAAAAAACTAAGAAAACACAACATAAATGCATGAGAACAAGCTAATTAAGTCGCATGAATATGCTCCTATCATTGCTCATTGTTTTTAAGTGTTTTTAGTGTGTTTTGAGGTGTTTTTATGACTTTTGATCAGAAAATACGAAAATTTACAAAAACAATTTGCAAAATAGTTTTGAAAAACCCAAAAAAGAGTTGTTTTAAAGTTGTTTATGTGTGTTGTTTGTGTCTTAGGGTAACTTCCAACACAATGATGAGGATTTGGTTTTTAATTGCATGCCTATTAAAGAATGTTGTAAACATGGATGGAAGTTTGATTTATGCTTTGGTTTATGCTTGGTTATGTGATAGGAGCATATTTAGGCGACTTAGTTGGCTTGTTTTTGTACATTTATGTTGTTAGTTCATAGTTATTTTAGTAGTTTAAGCTATTTTCGTGTGTTTTTAGGTTCATTTGGCTAAGGAAGCAAAAAGGTACATTTTGGAGCAAAATTGGACTTGGAATGGATAGCTTATGCTTGGAGCAAAAGGAATGGATGACATTGAAGACCTAAAGGAGTTAGGATTCCTAATCACAAGAGGATTCCTAATCAAATGAGGAATCCTAGCCAAAGAAGGTTTCCTAATCAATGTTTAAATTTAATTATCTTTGTCTTGCGAACATGAGGAACTAACTTCTTTTTAGTTAGAGGAGAATTTGAAGCCATGATTATATGTTTTATATGAATTAATTACGTCCGGTTATTATTTCTTAAGACTTGTGTGTGATTTGCTTATCTAAGTTATTAAAACTGGTTTATGTATGTGGGTTGGGGGTTAACACTTAAGTTGCATGCATAAACTTGATGCTAGAGTATAGGAGGGTTTCACGTAATTGTTATTCACTTATATTCACAAGTAGTGGAGGTTGCTAGTCACAATTGCGTTAAGTAAATCCTTGGTACGAATCTCATGCGTTTCATAGTGATGAGTGCCTTGTCAACGCTTATAGTTTTCACAAAGCTTAATGACTTTTGATATGTATCTTTGTTATGCATCTCATATAAAGAACTTGAAAAAGATAATTTGGTTGTAATGCGTTTTCATTCAATTCAATGAAATAAGGGAAACTTGAGGGTTAGTTGTGCGATGCAACTAATTTGGGGCGTTGTCATTCATAGTCTAAAGGAGTAATAACTGGACATTGGTTTGTATGCATATATCATGTGTGGAGAAGGACCCTCTAACTAGCCTTTTACCCATTTATTTTACCTAAATTCGTTTTTCAAAAGTGTTTTCTACTAAGTTTTTGTTTTGAGTCTAAAATTCGTCAAAAACAATCCCCATGTTATTTAGTCTTCATATTTGAGTCAAAACTTGTTTTCCTCGAGTCTTTTGAGTCAAGTCAAGTCCTATTTTCGTCCAAAACCTTTATTGAGTCTAAAATTGAGTCTTTTTGAGTATTGGTTGCTGTTTTAAGTGTCTAAAGTTAGTTTTGAGTCCATAGAGTCTAATTTAGTGTTTTTGAGTCTTATTTACATAGATTAGCATCCCTAGTTAATCCCCGGTCTAGAACGATCCCTACTTACATATCTACTACAATTGTCACAAATAGGGTTTAATTTGTGTGTCAAGTTAATTTTCACATCATTTTTACATCTTTGAGTCAATTTTCATTAGATTAGCAATCCCTCCTAATCCCCGGCCTAGAACGATCCCTATTTATATCTATACTACAATTGTCAAAAAGAGGGTTTAATTTGAGTGCTATTATTTATCACATCATTATGGTTATAGTTTACGAATTCACATGTAATCACAAAGAGAAAATAAGTTTTCGTAACATGCTTGAAGGAAGGAACTCAAACTAAAGTTACATCCTTGAGAGACTTGAGCCTAAAACGTTCTTTGGAGAGTATAATCTGTGATTTCTTGTTTTCTAAAGTCGTTGCATGATCTCATCATTCTTTGCTTGGTTGCTACTTAGAATGCATTTCATCATTATAGTTCCAAATACTAGAACTCATGCCCATTTCATTCAAAGCATGGTATTGATTGCATAACATACAATAAGATGAAGTTGTTTAGTTAAGACAAAGCCAAAAAACCCAACCCTTTTGCATATGTATTGTAGGATTAACCCTTCTAAGCCTTATCAACCCTATTTTCTTTATTAACCACATTATCCTTACCTAGCCTAGATTAGGACTTCCCATACCCTTGTTCTTAAAGGATAGTGAAGCATGACTTTGAATGAATTCCTTTTGACCAACATATTGCATAAAACAAGTGTGGGGGAAGGTAATAGGGCACGGCAAAGAAGAAAAATAAAAGGAAAAAAAAATTCGTGGAAAAATAAAGAGAAAAGAGAAAAGTTGTGAAAAGAAAGAAAAAGAGTTGAAAAATAAGTGAGAATGATCTCACAAGTGTTGGTTGTTGAAGAAATGGTCCAAAAGTTTGAATTTGACCCTAATTGTTGTATGAATCTTCCCTTGTGTTTAAAATTTAATTTCTGTCATCAAAAGTGAGTTTAAATGTCAATTTCATTACTTTGCTTCCTATTGTTTTAAGAACCTTTGTTTATCCTTTACCCTTCTTTGTTAGCCAATACCCTTAGCCCTGTTGCAACCCTCAACTTCTATCTTGATGTTATGTGTTTAATATGTGGAGTTTGAATTTGGTATGAGCATATGGAATCACTGGTTCTCGTTCTAAGTAGTAGCATTCCATTCATGAGATCATATAGATATCATTGTCATAATTCCAGAAAATGGTTTCCTTGTTATAACATATGTGAGTGTTAGTCTACCTGTTTACATCAGTCTTCTCACATATACCTAGTGCAGGGTGTGTAGTTAGAAAATCTGTGTGAAAATAGAGAGCATTCTGGTGAGGAATTGAGGGAATTCTCTAAGGCATGTTACTACATTCAAAATGTTGTTTTAATTGATTAAATGTGAACTAGTAAGTGGTAACTATGGTTAAGTGTTTGCTAAAGTGTAAAGAAAGCCAAAAACCATGGGAATGATATTCTTTGATGTGTCATGTTCGTTGGAAATCCCTGAGGTACATGTTGGAAGGTTTTAGAGTTTATTTTGTTTGTGTTCTTTTGTTTCTTTTGTTTTGTTTTGCTCGAGGACTAGCAAAAGCTAAGTGTGGGGGAATTTGATAGGAGCATATTTAGGCGACTTAGTTAGCTTGTTTTCTTAAATTTATATTGTTAGTTCATAGTTATTTTAGTATTTTAAGCTATTTTCGTGTGTTTATAGGTTCATATGGCTAAGGAAACAAAAAGGTGCATTTTGGAGCCTTTTGGAGCAAAATTGGACTTGGAATGGATAGCATATGCTTGGAGCAAAATGAATGGACGAAATTGAAGACCTAAAGATGTTAGGATTCCTAATCAAAGAAGGATTCCTAATCAAAAGAGGAATCTAAGTCAAAGAAGGTTTCCTACTTGAAGTAGGAAAGTTAAGCCAAGGTTTCCTATTTGGTTTGATCTTTCCTAATCCTAAAAGACCTTATGTTTCAGCAACATTGAAGACTCCTATGCATTTTAGGACACAAAATAAGGCTTCCTTGCACCCTTTTTGTCCTTGCCGTGGCACACATCACACTCTACTTCCTTGCCGTGCAAGGGAAATGCATATTTCCTATTTTGTGTCACATAATCACATTCGTCTTTCACCCCAATCTCAGCCGCACCTTACATACCTTTTCTATCCTAAATCCTTGCCTAATTTTAGCCTTAAATCACATTCCCTTTCTTAATCTTAAATGCCGCAAGTTTCCTTCTCCTTTCCCTTTGATTTCTGATTTTATATCTCCTTGTCCTTATGGATTTGGGGTCTAATCCTTTCCTAAACTATATAATAAAACTTAGGATTCTTTCTCTCAAATAAATACCAAGAGCCGCACCCTTATTCAACATAGAAACAAGCTTTTGCCGCAGCCTTCAACCCATCTTTCGACCATTCTCCTACTTCCATACCTTCACCCAAACACCCATACACCATCCCTAACCTTTGCCGCACCACCCTACCAACCTAAATTGATTCACAACCTAGAAATCCATCCAAGGAAGAAGAAAATCTGAGAAGAGAAGCAGAAGAAGAAGAAGCCTTGGACGTTTGTGCATTCAAGTTGGAGTGTTGGAACGTTTTTAGGTGTAATCTATCTTTTGTTTTCAATGTTTAATTCAATTTTCCTTTGTTTTGTTGTGAACATGAGAGGCTAAACTCGTTTTAGCTAGGGGAGGCTTTGAAACCGTAATTATGTTTATGATATGAATTGATTCATTCTAGTTGTGATTTCATAAATTGTGAATGCAATTTACTTAACCGTTTGATGGAAAACTTATTCTTGTATGTTGATTAGGGAGGCCTACTTGATTTGCATGCTTGAATTTGGTGCTAGAATATAAGGGAGTTTCACATAATCGTCACAAACTTATATTCACAAGTACTTAAGGTTGTTTTCACAATCATGTTAAGTGAATTCCTAGCATGAGTATCATGATGTCATAGTTACAAGTGCTTTGTCAATACTTATGATTTTCATTGAACGTAATGATCTTTGATTGTATCTCTATCATGCAGGGAACTTTTGAAGAATGCTTTGGGTTGTCGCATGATGTCATCCAATCCAATAACTAAAGGAAAATCTGAGGGTTAATTAGTGATGTCACGGTTAATCTGGGGTGTTGAGGTTCATGGTTTATCGAAAAAGCAACTGGAAATCAATTTGTGTTTGAATGTATCATGTGTGGAAAAGTATCCTCTAGCTATCTAATTATCCATTGTTTTTCTCAAATTCGTCCAAATTGCATTTAAGTCTTTTAGTTACTTGTTTTTATTCTAATTTCGTCAAAAACCCAATCCCCTTTACTTACTTGTTTCAAATCTGTCCTAAAGTGCGTTTTTAAGTATTTTGAGTCAAAACCAATTCTATTTTCGTCCAAATTGAGTCCTAGAGTCTAGATTGAGTCTTTTTTATTGTTTTGTGTTGTTTTGAGTCTTTGAAGTTTGTTTTGAGTCATATAAGTTTAGTTAAGAGTCTTTGAGTTTGTTTAAGTGTTTTTAAGCATATTTTTGTATCTTTGAGTCAGTTTTCATTAGATTAGCAATCCCTCCTTATCCCCGGCCTAGAACGATCCCTACTTATATCTATACTACAATTGTCAAAAAGAGGGTTTAATTTGTATGCTATCTTTTATCACATCATGTATCTTTAATATGCGTTTCATATAAAGAACTTGAGAAAGATAATTTTGGTTGTAATGCGTTTTCATTCAATTCAATGAAATAAGGAAAATTTGATGGTTAGTTGTGCGATGCAACTAACTTGGGGCGTGATGCGAAAATTAACTTAACACACAAATTAACCCTCTTTTGACAATTGTAGCATATAAGTACGTAGGGATCGTTCTTGAACCGGGGATTAGGAGAGATTGCTAAACAATTTAAACTGACTCAAATAGATAAAACTAACCTTTAAAACAGTTAACATAACTTAAAAGACTCAAAACAAGTTCACAAGACTCAAAATAAGCTAAAAACACTCAAAACTGCCTAAAAAAACACAAACTGGACAGATTTGACTCTAAACACCAAATTGGACGAATGAGTTCTAACTTGACTCAAAACACTCAAAAACACAATCTAAAACATATTTTAACTATTTAGACACTCTAAAACAAATGGGGATTTGGTTTTGGACAAAAACAAAACAAACAAAACAAGAAATTGAACTAGGCAGATTTGGACGAAATTGATTGAATTTAGTGGATGTTGGGCTGGCTAGGAGGTTTTTCTCCACACATGGCATACTTGCATACAAAACAATCTCCAGTTGCTTATTCAATGAATCATGAACCTCAACACCCCAAGTTAATTAGGTACGCTTAAATTAACTCTCAGATTTCCCTTAGGTCATTGAATTGAATGGAATTAGCGCATTGCAATCAAATTATTCCTCAAAAGTTCTCTATATGAAAGCGCATAATAGAAAAACAATCAAAGATCATTAGATTCTATGGAAATCATAAGTGTTGACAAGGCATTCGTAACTATGAAAGCGCATGATACTTATGCCAAGAATTTACTTAACATGATTGTGACTAACAACCTTTACTATTTATGAATATAAGTTCCCAACGATTAGGTGAAGTTTCCTTATATCCTAGCATCAGATTTATGCATGCAAATTAAGTGTGCACTCTCAACCCACATACACAAACAAGTTTTAATTCAAATAGATAGGTAAATTGAATTCACAATTCATGAAATCACAACTGAACGTAATCAAATCATCATGCAAACATAGCCATGGTTTCGAAATTCCCCCTAGCCAAAAAGGGGATTAGTTCCTCAGTCACAAAGCAAAGATTCTTGAAATTAAACATTGAAAACATAAGAAAGATTAGACCTAAACGTTTCAGCAATTCCAGGATGAATTTGATGCACGGCTAGGCTTCCCTTCCTCTTCCTTGCTGCGGCACAAGTTGTGGGTGGTGGATTTGGGGGTTGTGAATGGTGTGTTCTTGATTAGGAGGATGAATGATGGCTGATTATGGTGGTAGGGTGCGGCAGGTTGTGTATGGAGGTGTATGGAGTGGATGGAGGATGAAGAATGGAGGCTAGGGTGTTGCAGCAAGCTGTTTTCTGTATAGCATAAGGGGTGGTGTGAATTTGTGGCTGATTTTATGTTTATATAGTTCTAGGGTTAATTAGATTAGGGTTACACTTAGCAGATTTTTTAGATTAGGGCCCTAGGGTTCAGCACAAGTGAGTTAAATCCACTTAGGAGAGGGTTTGGCCCAATTAGTTTCATAAAAGGATTTGTGTAACCCAAATCCACAAGGAATGAGGCCCTACAAATCAGAATCCAAAAGGAAAAAGGTTTAGGAAATTCGTCCAAAATTGGGCCTTCTGGAAACTAGGTGTTTTGTGGCTGATTTTGGGTTTACTTGTGGTTGATGTGATTTTAGGCTTAAAACATTGAGGACAATGTTTGATTTAAGTGTGGGGGGGGGGGGGGGGGGGGGGGTAACTAATGTTGTTGATGCAAATTCGTGGGATTTTATCACCCATAACTTCCAATGTTGTTCCTTGCTGTTTTTAAGTGTTTTTAAGCTATTTTAGAGTGTTTTAGAGTGTGTTGACTTAAAAAATCCGAAAAACCCATAAAAATTTGAAAAATTGTTTTGAAAAACCCAAAAAAGAGTTGTTTTTGTGTGTTTGTTTGTGTCGTAGGGTACCTTCCAACACAATGATGAGGATTTGGTTTTTAATTGCATGATGGTTAAAGAAAGTTACAAACATGGATGGACGTTTGATATACTCTTTGGTTTATGCTTGTTTGTAGTTATAGTTTACGAATTCACATGTAATCACAAAGGGAAATTAGTTTTTGTAACATGCTTGAAGGAATGAACTCAAACTAACGCTACAACCTTGTGAGACTTGAGCCTAAACGTTATTTGGAGAGTAACAATCTGTGCATCATTGTTTTTTAAGTCGTTGCATGATCTCATTATTCATTGCTTGGTTACTACTTAGAAGGCGTTTCATCACTTAGTTCCAAATGCTAGAACTCATGCCCATTTCATTCAAAGCATGTTATTGATTTGCATAACACATATTCAAGATGAAGTTGTGTAGTGACCACCACCAAAGCCAAATAGCCGTGTGCCCTTAACTCATTTTGTGTTGAAGTTTAACCCCATTGAGCCGTGTTAGCCCATGTTCTTTGTTAACCCATATCATCCTCACCTAGCCTAGATTAGGACCACCCATACCTTTGTTCTTGAAGCATAGTAAGCATGACTGAAAATGAATTCCATTTGATTAAGGTGTTGCAGAAAATAAGTGTGGGGGAAGGAGTATATATGTGAGTTTCTGTGCCATAAGCACGGCTAGAAGAAGAAAAAAAAAGTTGTGAAAAAAAAAGAAAAAAAAAAGAAAAGAAAAGAAAAAAAGAAGAAGTGAAAATAGTTCCAAAGTATTGTGTGTTGAAGTAAGGGCCCAAAACAATGAATATGGCCCTAAATTTTGTGTGACTTCCCCTTGGGTGTTTAAAGTTGATTTCTGCATTCCAAGTGAATTCTAAGTCTCAATTTCATTACTTTGCTTGCTATTGCTTAAAGAACTTTTGTTTATCCCTATCTTTCCTTGTTAGCCAATACCCCAAGCCCCGTTACAACCTTTGACTTCTATCTTGAGTGTTGTGCATTTCAATTGTGGAGTTTAAATTTGGTATGAGCATATGGTGTCACTGGTTCTCGCATCTAAGTAGTAGCATTCCATTCATGAGATCATATCTTAACATGTTTAATTACTCCAGAAATTGCGTTCTTTGTTATAACATATGTGAGTACTAGTCTTTCATGTTTACATCAATCTTCTCACATATAACTAGTGTAGGGTGTGTAGTCAGAAAATCTGAGTGAAAATTGAGTGCATAACTAGTGAGGAATTGGGGGAGTTCTCTAAGGCATGTTACTACATTCAAAATGTGTTTTCATTGATTAAATGTGAACTAGTGAATGATGACTATGATTAAGTATGTGTTTGAGGGGAAGGAAGACTAAAAGCTATGTGAGTAATGATCTTTGACATGTCATGTTTCATTGGAAATCCCTGAGGCAAACGTTGGAAGGTTTAGGTTATGTTTTAATTGTTTTGTTTCGTCTTACTTTCTTTAGTTGTTTTGTTTTGCTCGAGGACTAGCAAAAGTTAAGTGTGGGGGAATTTGATAGGAGCATATTCATGCGACTTAATTAGCTTGTTCTCATGCATTTATGTTGTGTTTCCTTAGTTATTTTAGTGTTTAAAGTCACTTTTGTGTATTTTCAGATTATAAGGCCAAAGTGTGCAAGAAGATGCAAATTGGAGTCTTTTGGAGCAAAAGAGGAATGAATGAGTTGAAGACTTGAAGAAACGATGAATTCCTACTCCAACGATGAATTCCTACTCAAATGAGGATTCCTACTCAAATAAGGTTTCCTACTTGAAGTAGGAAAGTTAACCCTAGGTTTCCCGTTTTGGTAACCTTTCCTAATCTGAAACGTCCGTATTTTCTAGCCACTTTGAAGGCCTTGTAGGCACTTTAGGACACAAAACAAAGGCCCTAGGCCACTTTAAAGCCTTTGCCGTGCCTTAACCCTTCTTCCCTTCCCTTGCCGTGCAAGGGGGGGGCAATTTTGTCCTAGGTTTGCACTTAAAACACATGCTCCTAACCCTAGCCGCACCTTGCCCTTTTATTTCTGATTTAAACCTATTTCTCTCCCAAACTAAACCCTAGCCGCACCTATTAATCAATTCCCTTTTAAATTTCTGATTTAATTTTCTAATTTTGTAAGCCTTTGATTTAATTTTAATAAGCTAGGGTTTTAAATTCATTCTTCCATAAGGCAGCCACAAAATCCTTTTTAGCCGCACCCTAGGTTTGAACTTGGCATTCATTCATCATCCCATCTCAACCGCACCCTTTAATTCACCTAGAACCTGATTCATTCAGGGATTATTTTCATTCAGCCACCACAAAAACCTAATTCCCTCTCTAAGCCGTGGCCTCCCATTAATCATTCACCCTAATAAACCAAAAATCCATCTCAGCCGCACATATATTTTTCACCCTAGAGCCTATTCTTCATATCATTCAGCCACCATAGCCCTATTTTCCCCCTAAGCCGCAGCCACCATCCCATATTATTCTTCTCTGCCGCAGCCACTCCATCCTTCCTCCACCATTCCATACACCATCCACACCTCCATACATCATCCCACCACCTTGCCGCACCACTATCTCCCCATAAACCCATCCCTAAACCAGAAAATCATCCAAACTCACCATAAACCTTCTCTGCCGCAGCAAGAAGAAAGGAGAAAGAGGACTTTAAAACGTGCAGAAATTCAAGTGGATTCCTTGGGCGTTTTAGGTGTAATCAATCTTTTGTTCTTTATGTTTAATTTCAATTTTGTTTCTCTTTCTGTGAACATGAGTGATGCGAGAATTATACGCACACAAATTAAACCCTCTTTTTATCAATTGTAGTGAAGAATATAAGTAGGGATCGTTCTGGACCGGGGATTAGGAGGGATTGTTAATCACTTGGATTTGACTCAAATACGTAAAAACAAGTTTAAAACACTATACTAGACTCAAAGAATGCAAAACTAAAGTTTAAAACACCAAAACAAACCAAAAGACTCAAAACAGAACCCAAAACACTCAAAACTGCCTTAAAAACACAATCTGGGCAGTTTTGAACACTAGACACAACTTTGGACGAAAATTGGTTTTAACTTGACCTAAGACACTTAAAAACACAAACTAAAGTGATTTCTAACTACTATGACTCAACAAGGTAAAGGGGGATTGGTTTTGGACGAATTTAAAAACAAAACAAACTTCTTAAATTAGAACAGATTGTAAAAACGAATTTGATGGAATTGAATGGATGGGAAGCTAGCTAAGGGGTTCATCTCCACACATGTTATACTTGCATATAAAATGATTTCCAATTGCTCTTCAATAACCCATGAATTCTCAACGCCCCAGATTAACCGTGAATTGCACTAATTAACCCTCAGATTTTCCTAACGTTATTGAATTGGATGATTGCATACGACAACCCAAAGCATTCCCCACAAGTTCCCTACATGAATTGCATAATAGAGATACAAGCAAGAATCATTAAGTTCTTTGAAAACCATAAGCATTGACGAAGCACTCGTTACTATGAATTGCATGAAACTTATGCCAAGAATTTACTTAACGCAATTGAGATCATCAACTTTTACTACTTGTGAATATAATTCCATAACGATTAGGTGAAATTTCCTTATATCCTAGCATCCAATTTATGCATGGTAATTAAGCGTGCACTCTCAACCAACACACACAAATCAATGTAATTCACATAGATAAGTAAATTGAATTCACAACTTATGAAACGCAATTAGAAGTAATCAAATCATATCGCAAGCATAAACATGTATTTCGAATCCCCCCCTAGCCAAGGGGGGGTTTAGTTCCTCATATGCACAAAACAAAGAGAATTGAAATTAAACATTGAAATCCAAGGAAAAGAAACACCTAGAAATTCCAGCGACGCGAACTCGAATTGCATGAACTTTCGAGCTTCCTTCTCCTCCTCCTTGGTGCGGCAAAGGTCTAGGGACAGGTTTAGGGCCTTAGGTGTATGGATGCATGGTCATGGAGGGATGTAGTAGTGTTTAGGGGAAGGGAATGGTGCGGCAAAGCTTAAAACTAAGGAGAAAGGTGTTTGGTGGCTGCGGCAAGGGTGTGGAGAGGGTTGGACGAATTTCTGGAATGAATGAATGTGTATGAGAGGTGGTACCCTGATCTAGGGGTTAATATGAGTATATATAGGCACTTAAAACCCTAGGGTAATCAGATATGGACTTGAATAACCCAAATCCACAAGGAAATAGGCTTAGAAATCAGCAATAAAAAGGGATAATGCTTCCTAGGTGCGGCAGGTAAGGAGATGAGGTGATAAGGCTTCTAGAATGCCTTGCAAGGCAAGGGAAAGCAGCTTTCTAGAAGGGATAGGTGCGGCACTAAAGGATAGGGCAGATTAGGGCTTCTAGAAACCCTCTAATGCAAGGAAAACTCACGGCAAGGATGGATAAGGTTTCTAGAACAAGGATAAGGTATCCTAAATGGATAAAGTGCCCTAAATGGATAAGGACTCCTCATTGCACTTGGAAACTTTGCCTATTAGGATTAGGAAACCTTGTCTTCGTCATTCCTTCTTCATCTTGGACTCCTTTTCCTTCTTGGACTTGGAAAACTTCTTTGTTGCTTCACTTGAGACCATTTGGATTTTGACTTTCCTTCATGATGCGAAAATAGTTAAGCACACAAATTAACCCTCTTGTTGTCAAATTGTAGTAAGGATGCAAGTAGGGATCGTTCTGGACCGGGGATTAGGAGGGGTTGCTAAAACCTCTAAACTAACTTAAAAACATAAAAACAAAGTTAAAAACGTTCGCAAAGACTCAAAGCACTCAAAACAGGTTTAAAAGACTCAAAACTGCCTAAAAACACTAACTAGGCAGTTTCTGACCTTAAACACAATTTTGGACGAATTTAAGATTATGGTTTGACTCAAAACACTTTAAAACACAAACTAGACAGATTCTAAACCCTATAGAACAAGAAAGTAAAGGGGGGTTTTGATTTGACGAAAATTGAAATAACAAAACAAGTTATAAAACTAGGCAGATTATAAAACGAATTTGTGAAAACAAGATGATGGATGGATTAGTTAGAGGTCCATTCTCCACACATGACACATTTATAAATGAATCGATTCTCCAATTGCTTTTCACTAACTATGATGCTCAACACCCCAAGTTAACCGTGATGCACTAATTAACCCTCAAATTTTCCTTATGTTATTGAATTGGATGATGCATGCGACAATTCAAATCATTCTCCAACGGTTCTCAACATGAATGCATAGAAGAGATACAATGAGAGATCATTATGCTCTATGAAAATTATAAGTGTTGACGAGGCAATTGTAACTATGAATGCATGATACTCTTGCCAAGAATTCAATTAACACAGTTGTGACTAGCAACCTTCACTACTCATGTTTATAAACTTGTGACGATTAGGTGAAACTTGTTTATAAACTAGCATCAAGTTCATGCATGAAAACTAAGTATGCATCCTTAATCAACATACAAAAACGAGTTTTTAATAAACAGATAATTGAATTGCAATCACAACTTAGCAAATCACAATTGGAAGAAATCGAATCATATTTCAAACATGTTCATGGCTTCAAACTTTCCCCTAACTAATTAGGGGTTTAGCCACTCATGATTACAGCAAACTCAGAGATTAATAACAAAATAAACATTGAAAACAAGAACGAAGTACACCTAAAACGCTCCAATCTGCAAGCTTGAACCGTTTTAAGCTTCCTTCCTCTCCTAGTTGCTGCGGCACAAGGGTTTTTGTGAGTTTTGGGGGTTATGGATGATGTAGAATGATGTGTTTAGGATAGGGATGGATGTAGGGGACGGCAAGGGTTGTTTCTGGGCAGAAAGTATGAAGAATGGTGAAGTATGGATGTGTTAGAGGGAGGGGATGAATTTCTGGCTTGAATGGTGAATGAATGAATCCTTTGTGGCTGCAACAAGGAGGTTTATGAATAGGATTTCAGGAAATAAAAACACTAGGTTATTTAGGTAATCAGAAATTAAGTCAAAGACTCTAGGAATAGGAAAGAATCCTCCCCCTTGCACGGCAAGGGTTTTCAGAAATAGGTAAGTGTTTAATTCCCTAAATCAATTCTAAGAATCAGGAATTAAGTTAGATCCCTTTAGAATAGGTAATTGAAATCAGGAATTAGGGGAAAAAGGCTAAGTCTTGCGGCACAAGGGAGGAAAAGAAGGGGAAAGTGCAAAACTTGCAGATTTTGGGAGAAAAGGAATGTATAGGTTCGGCTAAGGCTTTTAAGAAAGGGATTGTGACATAATCTTGCAGATTTTGGGAGAGAAGAGGAAGGTAAGGTGCGGCACATGTCTAGGGCTTCTAGAACATGTGATTTAGGCAACCACATTATTTGGAAACTTGCATATTTGGAAACCTTTCAAGAATAGAAACTCCCCATAATGGAAACTAGTTTCCAATTCTTGATTCCTCCTTCTTCCTTCGATTCTAGGCTCACTTGGTCTTCAATTTCGTCCAATGCTTTGGCTCCAAGCATAAGCTATCCATCCTTAGCCCAAAAGTGCTCCAAAAGGCTCCAAAATGCACTTCTTTGCTCCTTTAGCCCTTAGAACCTGAAAACACACAAAAGAAACATAAAGGACTAAAATAACTAAGGAAACACAACGTAAATGCACGAGAACAAGCCAATTAAGTCGCATAAATATGCTCCTATCACTTCATCAAGTAGGAAACCTTATTTGAGTAGGAATCTTCATTCTTCTAGGAATCCATCTTCAACTAGGAATCCCTCGTTGATTAGGAATCCTTCTTCAATTAAGAATCCTTTGTTGACTAGGATTTCATCTTTTAATTAGGCGCTTTCCTACTTCGACTAGGAAACCTTGTTCAAGTAGGAAACATCATCTTCAAATCTTCAATTTCGTCCATCATCTTGGCTCCAAGCATATGATGTCCATTCCAAGCTCTAATTTGCTCCAAAAGGCTCCAAAATGCATCCTTTTGCATACTTTGCCCTTAAAACCTGAAAACACATAGAACTAGCTTAAAAGACTACTTTACTAAGGAAAAACACTATAAATGCACAAAAACAAGCTAAACTAAGGTGCGTAAATATGCTCCTATCAATGAGAGGCTAAATCCCTATTTAGCTAGGGGGTGATTCGAAACCATGTTTATGCTTGCAATATAAATTGATTACCTTTGGTTGGAATTTCATGAGTTTTGGATTCAATTCGTTTAACTGCTTGATTGATAACTTATTTGTGTATGTTTATTGAGAGTGCACGCTTAATTTTCATGCATGAATATGATGCTAGTATATAAGTGAGTTTCACCTAATAGTTACAAACTTATATTCACAAGTAGTGGAGGTTGCTTATAAACAATCGCGTTAAATGAATTCTTGGCACTAGTTTCATGCTCATCATAGTAACGAATGCCTCGTCAACACTTATAGTTTTCATGTTGCTTAATGATCTTTGATTGTATCTTTATTGTGCTTTTCACGTAAAGGACTTTTGGAGAATGTTTTGAATTGTGTATGCGCTATCCCATCCAATTCATTAACTTAAGGAAAACTTGAAGGTTAATTTAAGCGGACCTAATTAACCCGGAGTGTTGAGTTTCATAATTCATCGAAAGACCAACTAAACATCATCTTGTATGCAAGTGTGACATGTGTGGAGAAGAACCTTCTAGCTAGCATTCCATCCATATAATTCATCTTTACAATCTGTTTTAATTACAATCTGTGCATTTTATTTAATTTCGTCAAAAAACCAAATCCCCCTTTACTTTAGTGTCCAATTTAGTTAGAAAGTGTCTTAGTTTGTGTTTCTAAGTGTTTTGGTGTTTTGATTCAAGTTATTACCCAAATTCGTCCAAATTAGTGAAAGTGCTGAAAACTGCCCAGAAAGTGTTTTTAAGGCAGTTTTGAGTGTTTTGGGGCTGTTTTGAGTCTTTTGGTTTGTTTTAGTGTTTTATTGTTTAGTTTTGCATTCTTTGAGTCTAGTTTAGTGTTTTTACTTGTGTTTTACGTTTTTGAGTCAGTTTTCAAGTGATTTAGCAATCCCTCCTAATCCCCGGTCTAGAACGATCCCTACTTATCTTATTCATATACTACAATTGTCAAAAGAGGGTTTTAATTTGTGTGCTTATATATTCCGCATCACGTATCCTCTTTGTCTTTAATTTAATTTCTTCATCTTCTTATCAGATTCCTAGCCTTTTGAACTCCAAATTCGTCCATCCATGTTGGCCTGATGCGAGATTTATACGCACACAAATTAAACCCTCTTTTTGTCAATTGTAGTATATGTATAAGTAGGGATCGTTCTTAACCGGGGATTAGGAGGGATTGCAAAATCACTTGGAAACTGACTCAAAAACGTAAAATAAAGTTTAAAACACTAAACTAGACTCAAAGAATACGAAACTAAACACTTAAAACATTAAAACAAACCAAAAGACTCAAACATCACCCAAAACACTCAAAACTGCCTTAAAATCACTTTCTGGGCAGTTTTGAGCACTTTGGTGAATTTGGACGAATTTATGTAACAAATTGAATCACAACACTTATAAACACAAACTAAAACACTTTCTAACTAAATTGGACATTAAAGTAAAGGGGGAATTAGGTTTTGACGAAATTAAATAAAATGAACAGATTGTAAGTAAAAACAGAAAGTAAAGATGAATGTGATGGAATTGAATGGATGGGAACCTAGCTAAGGGGTTCATCTCCATACATGTTACACTTGCATAATAAAATGATTTCCAATTGCATTTCAATAAACCATGATGCTCAACACCCCAAGTTAACCGTGATGCACTAATTAACCTTCAAATCTTCCTAACGTTATTGAATTGGATGATGCATGCGACAATTCAAAACATTCCCCACAAGTCCTCAACATGAATGCATAGAAGAGGTACAAGCAAGAATCATTACGCTCTATGAAAATTATAAGTGTTGACGAGGCATTCGTTACTATGGATTGCATGAAACTTATGCCAAGAATTCGTTTAACGCGATTGTTTATAAGCAACCTCCACTACTTGTGAATATAAGTTCGTAACTATTAGGTGAAACTCACTTATATTCTAGCGTCATATTCATGCATGAAAATTAAGCGTGCACTCTCAATAAACATACATAAATAAGTTATCAATCAAACGGTTAAACAAATTGAAATCACAACTTATGAAACGCAATTAGAAGTAATCAAATCAAAATGCAAGCATAAACATATATTTCGAATCACCCCCTAACCAAGGGGGGTTTATTTCCTCATAACTTTGAAATCAAAGAAACACCTAAACATTCCAACAACTCAAACTTGAATTGTATGAACGTTTAGGCACTCTTCTCTTCCATTCCTCATACGTACAAAACAAAGAGAATTGAATTTAAACTTTGAAATCAAAGAAACACCTAAACATTCCAACAACTCAAACTTGAATTGTATGAACGTTTAGGCACTCTTCTCTTCCTCGTTGTTGTAGCACAAGGTCTAAGGTGAGGTTTGGTGGTGTGAATGGTTTGGGGAGTGGTGTTTGGATTAATAGGGAAGCTCACGGCACAAAGGGGGAAGTGTTGGTGGTATGTACAATGGAATGGAAGTGTTTGTGGAATGGGTGAATTTCTGGCACAAAGGCCTTATTTCTGTGGTGAATGGATGTGAATGTGGTTGAATGATTAAAGTGTAAATGATTAATGAATGGTTCTTTGTTGATGGTGGAAATCTGAAATGATTAAGTGGAATGTGCATGTGGCTGCAATGATGGTGTTTTGCACGGCAATGATGGAGAAAGAATGTGTGGATGTATGGTTGTGTTGGTGATGAATGTGAACTCTTTGTTCTTCATTTTCATTCCTTTGGTCTTCAATTTCGTCCATCTACTTGGCTTTAAGCATATGCAATCCATTCCAATCTCTAATTTGCTCCAAAAGGCTCCGAAAGGCATCCTTTTGCATCCTTAGCCATATGAACCTATAAACACACGAAAATGACTTTAAACACTAAATTAAGTAAGAAAACACAACATAAATGCATAAGAACTAGCTAACAAAGGCGCATAAATATGCTTCTATCATGGCCCATACATGTGCTATCCATTTAGTGCCCAAAACGGCTCCAAAGTGCACCAAAATGCACTTTCTCGATACTTTAACCCTTTGGACCTACAAACACACGAAAATAAGTTGAAATACTACATTAACTAAGAAATAACAACACAAATGCACAAGAACAAGCTAACTAAGTCGCATAAATAAGCTCCTATCAGGGTGTTGTCATTCATAGTCTAAAGGAATAATAACTGGAAATTGGTTCATATGCATATATCATGTGTGGAGAAGGACCCTCTAACTAGCCTTTCACTCATTTAAATTCGTTTTTCCAAAGTGTTTTCCACAAAGTTTTCGTTTTAAGTTTAAAATTCGTCAAAAACAATCCCCCTTTCATTTAGTCTTCTTATTTGAGTTAAAACCTGTTTTCTTTGAGTCTTTTGAGTCAAGTTAAGGTTTATTTTCGTCCAAAACACTTGTTGGGTCTAAAATTGAGGCCTTTTGATTGTTGGTTGCTGTTTTAAGTGTTTAAAGTTAGATTTGAGTCTATAGAGTCTAGTTTAGTGTTTTTGAGTCTTATTTGTGTTGATTAGCATCCTTAGTTAATCCCCGGTCTAGAACGATCCCTACTTACATATCTACTACAATTGTCACAAATAGGGTTTAATTTGTGTGTCAAGTTAATTTTCACATCAAATTTTGGCGCCATTGCCGGGGATTAGCAAACTTGCTAATCCCTTTTGTTTGTGTAGTGTCTTTGTGTTTTCTATTAAGTTTGTCGTGCCCTTTAATTGGTTGCTGATTTGTTTGTATTCTTTATTTCAGGTACTAGTTTATGACTCGTCATTCTCAACCTATTCGTACAAACATATTGGATTTTGACAACGATTTTGAACGAACCTTGAGAAGAAAGAGGAAGCAACCGGAGCCTAATCCACCTAGTTCAAGTTCAGATTCTGAATCTGAATTTGAAGAAGAAGAAAGCATGGTGACAGACAATCGAACAATCAAAGAACTTTCGGCCTCGGGACTTGACAATGTCATGCCTTTATGCATTCAACATCCTATGGCCGCCCAAGGCAAGACCGACGAGTTCGAGTTGAAGCCTAGCTTGTTGCACCACATTCCCAAATGGGGCTGTCCATGGAAGATCCAAACAAGCATCTTAAGGAGTTTGAAGTAGTATGTTCAAGCATGACACCCATCAATGTCGATGGGAACATTTTGAAGATGAAGGCCTTTCCATTCTCTCTTTTGGAAAAGGCTAAAGATTGGCTATACGAATTGGCACCAGAACCGTCAGTTCTTGGGAAAGCATGAAGCGGGCATTCTTAGAGAAATTCTTCCCAACTTCAAGAGTGATTCTTTTGAGGAAGAAAATTAGTGGCATCCAACAAAACAAGGGGAGTCTTTTCCGGCATATTATGAATGTTTCAAGACTCTAGTTGCATCACGCCCTCAACATCAAACGAAGGAAGAACTTTTAATTCAATATTTCTACGAAGGCCTTCTTCCAATTGAGAGACAAATGCTAGATGCCTCGGCGGGAGGTGCTTTGGTTGACAAAACACCCGTGGCTACCAAGGTTTTAATTGCAAATCGAGCCTTGAATGCACAACAATATGAAGGTGTTGGACAAAGAGACCCCCCATGGCAACAAAAAGTGAATGAGGTAAGTGCAATTTCTGAAATTCAATCTCAATTAACTAATCTCACTTTGCTTGTGTCTCAGGTTGTTGAAGGATCCAAAGTGCAAGGAAGTACACCAAGTGTGTGTGGTGTGTGCTCTATGCAAGGGCACCCAATGATCAATGTCCTCAATTGATAGAGAATGGAGGATGGGAAAGCGCTAATTCCATAGGTTATCAAGGCCAAAATCCACAAAGGAATGATCCATACTCAGATACATACAATCCGGGATGGAGAGATCACCCAAATTTCAAGTGGAGGGAGCTTCAACAACCCTAAACTCATGGCAATGGAGGAGGATTTCGGCCACTCCCTGGGATATATCAAAAGTCATTCCCACAATCTCAAACTCAGTCTCAACCTACTCAATCAAATTTAAGTTTGTCAATGAATAATGATAATGTGCTTCAATTACTAACTACTTTGTCGCAGGGCTATCAAAATCAAGCAAATGAGATGGGAGAATTGAAGAAACAAATAGGGCAAATTGATGCGAAAATAGTTAAGCACACAAATTAACCCTCTTGTTGTCAAATTGTAGTAAGGATGCAAGTAGGGATCGTTCTGGACCGGGGATTAGGAGGGCTTGCTAAAACCTCTAAACTGACTTAAAAACATAAAAACAAAGTTAAAATCGTTCACAAAGACTCAAAGGACTCAAAACAGGTTCAAAAGACTCAAAACTGCCTAAAAACACTAACTAGGCAGTTTCTGACCTTAAACACAATTTTGGACGAATTTAAGATTATAGGTTGATTCAAAACACTTTAAAACACAAACTAACAGATTCTAAACACTATAAAACAAGAATGTAAAGGGGGGTTTTGATTTGACGAAAATTGAAATAACAAAACAAGTTATAAAACTAGGCAGATTGTAAAACGAATTTTGGAAACAAGATGATGGATGGATTAGTTAGAGGTCCATTCTCCACACATGACACATTTATATATGAATCGATTTTCCAATTGCTTTTCATTAACTATGATGCTCAACACCCCAAGTTAGCCGTGGACAGCACTTTTCTAACTTTCAAGTTTTCCTTAAGTTATTGAATTGGATGGGAATGCGCATACAACAACTCAAAACATTCTCTAAAAGTCCCTTACGTGAAAAGCACAATAAAGGTACAATCAAAGATCATTAAGTTTAATGAAAACTATAAGTATTGACGAGGCAATTGTTACTATGAAAAGCATGAAACTCTTGCCAAGAATTCAATTAACGCGGTTGTGACTAGCAACCTTCACTACTCATGTTTATAAACTTGTGACGATTAGGTGAAACTCGTTTATAAACTAGCATCGAGTTTATGCATGAAGACTAAGTATGCATCCCTAATCAACATACAAAAACAAGTTTTTAATAAACAGATAATTGAATTGCAAGCACAACTTAACAAATCACAATTGGAAGAAATCAATTCATATTTCAAACATGTTCATGGCTTCAAACTTTCCCCTAACTAATTAGGGGTTTAGCCACTCATGATTACAGCAAACTTAGAAAGTAATAGCAAAGTAAACATTGAAAACAAGAACGAAGTACACCTAAAACACTCCAATCTGCAAGCATGAAACGTTTTAGGCCTCCTCCCTCTCCTAGTTGCTGCGGCACAAGGGGTTATGGTGAGTGTTGGGGATTATGGATGATGTAGAATGATGTGTTTAGGATAGGGATGGATGTAGGGGACGGCAAGGGTTGTTTTTAGGCAGAAAGTATGAAGAATGGTGAAGTATGGATGTGTTTGAGGGAGGGGATGAATTTCTGGCGTGAATGGTGAATGAATGAATGTTTTGTGGCTGCAACAAGGAGATTTATTAATAGGATTTCAGGAATTAAAACCCTAGGTTATTTAGGTAATCAGAAATTAAGTCAAAAGCTCATTGAAATAGGAAATCAAATCAGAAATTTAAGGGAAAGTGATGAATAGGTGCGGCAAGGGAATAAAACACAAAAGGAATGTGTTTTAATGCAAGGAAACAGGAAAGAAATATCTCCCTTGCACGGCAAGGGTTTGTAAGAAAAGGGATGCTTTTTATTTCTGAAATTAGGCAAGAATTTTGGTATAGAAAGGGTACGTGAGTTATGGCTGAGCTAGGTATGAAAGAGGAATGTGTTTAAATGGTTTAAAACAGGGAACAAAGCCCCTCCTTGCACGGCAAGGAAGAGGAAAGGTCAAGGGAGGTGCATGGCAAGGGTTTTAAGAAAGGGATTGTGACATAATCTTGCAGAAATTGGGAAAGAAAAGGAAGGTAAGGTGCGGCACAATTTAGGACATGTCTAGGGCTTCTAGAACATGTGATTTAGGCAACCAACATTATTTGCACAATTGGAAACCTTTCAAGAATAGAAACTTCCCATAATGGAAACTGGTTTCCAATTCTTGATTCCTCCTTCTTCCTTCGATTCTAGGCTCACTTGGTCTTCAATTTCGTCCAACACTTTGGCTCCAAGCATAAGCTATCCATCCTTAGCCCAAAAGTGCTCCAAACGGCTCCAAAATGCACTTCTTTGCTCCTTTAGCCCTTAGAACCTGAAAACATACGAAAATGGCTTAAAAGACTTAAAGAACTAAGAAATAACAACGTAAATGCACAAGAACAAGCCAACTAAGTCGCCTAAATATGCTCCTATCACAAATGGCAGAATTCATGGGCCACTTCAAAGAGGAAGGTAAATTGCCTAGTTCAACAATCGTCAATCCGAAAGGAGGCTTTGAAACCGCCAAGGCAATCACATTGAGAAGTGGTAAGGAGGTTGGAACCACCCCAAAACCGTCCAAAACAAGTCAAGAAGGGGACATGTTGCTGCAAGAAGAGGATGAACAAGGAGCAAAGGCCACAGCAAGGGTGGAACAAACCTTGCCGCAACCATCCACCACCCCAAAACCGTCCAACACCACCAAGGTAAGTCCAAATTCGAATTTGTCAAGTTCTATTCCACTAAATGTGCCATTTCCTAGCAGATTTAGGCAATCAAAGAAAGAAGAGAATGAGAAGGACATTCTGGAAACCTTTAGGAAAGTTCAAGTCAATATTCCGCTCATTGATGCAATCAAGCAAGTTCCAAAGTACGCTAAATTCTTGAAAGAGCTTTGCACAACAAGGAAGAGGATTTCGAACAAAGAGGTGGTCCAGGTAAGTGAGAATGTTTCGACGGTGTTACAAAGAAAACTACCACCTAAATGCAAAGATCCGAGTAATTTTACAATTCCTTGCGTTATTGGAAATACTAAGTTTGAACATGCTATGCTAGACTTAGGAGCGTCAATTAATGTCATGCCTTACTCAATTTATGCATCTATGAATTTAGGAGAGCTTTAAAACGATGGTGTGATTATCCAATTGGCCGATCGTTCTAATGCCTATCCAAAACGAGTTTTGGAAGATGTTTTGGTGCAGGTTAACAATTTGATCTTTCCAACGGTTACGTGCTTGACATGGAGGACTCAACCCATTCTACACCATTGCTGATCCTACTTGGGAGACCTTTCATGAAAACAGCCCGCACCAAGATCAATGTGTTCAAAGGAACTTTAACGATGGAATTTGATGGGGAAGTTATTGATTTCAATCTTTTTGAAACTATCAAATATCCTAAAGGTGATCATTCTTGTTTCTCTATTGATATACTAAAGTCATTGGCGCAGGATTTTCTTGATTCATTAGACAAAGGCCCACTTAAAACAACAATTGTCGAAGGGTTGGGTTTAACACCCAACCTGGCCGTACATGATGATGAAGTTGTCGAGATGGTGGCTGTCATTGTCTCTTCATCACTCACGGCAATGGAGGAGGAAAAATTGGTTCGAGTGTTGAAAGAGCACAAAATAGCCATAGGATGGACCTTGGCCGACATTAAGGGCATTAGCCCTACAACATGCATGCATCGCATACTTCTAGAGGAGGGGGCTAAACCAACTCGAGAGGACCAACATCGACTCAACCCTCCAATGATGGAAGTTGTGAAGAAAGAGGTTATCAAATTACTTGATTGTGGAGTTATTTATCCTATCTCGGATAGCCGTTGGGTTTCACCAGTTCAAGTTGTGCCAAAGAAATCCGAAGTGATGGTGGTGAAGAATGCCGAGAATGAGCTTGTGCCAACACGTATCCAAACAGGTTGGAGAGTTTGCATTGATTATAGAAAGCTAAACGCCATCACAAGGAAGGACCACTTCCCTTTACCGTTCATTGATCAAAAGCTTGAAAGGTTAGCCGGTCGTTCTTTTTATTGTTTTCTTGATAGGTATTCGGGATATAATCAAATTGTCATAGCTCCGGATGACTAAGAAAAGACCACTTTCACGTGCCCCTTTGGTACTTTTGCTTATCGTCGCTTGCCATTTGGTTTATGCTATGCACCTACCACCTTTCAAAGATGCATGGTAAGTATATTTTGAGATTTTGTGGAGAAAATAATTGAAGTTTTGATGGATGATTTTAGTGTATTTGGTGATTGTTTACATAATCTCACTTTAATCTTAGAACAATGCATTGAAACTAACCTTGTTTTAAATTGGGAAAAATGTCATTTCATGGTAAAACAAGGCATAGTTTTAGGGCATATAATTTCGGCCAAAGGGATTGAGGTTGATAAATCAAAAATAGATCTTGTACGCTACTTTCTCCTACTTCAGTTAGAGAGGTTCATTCTTTTCTTGGACATGCGGGATTCTATAGGCGATTCATCAAAGACTTTTCAAAAATTTCCAACCCCCTTTGCCGACTTCTCCAAAAGGATGTACCATTCAAGTTCGATGAGGAGTGTGAGAAGGCCTTCAAACACCTTAAGGAGATGCTCACTTCGGCCCCCATCATTGTCCCACCAGATTGGAGCCTTCCTTTTGAGCTTATGTGCGATGCCTCAGATTATGCATTAGGAGCTGTTTTAGGCCAAAGGAAGAACAAACAGCCACATGTCATCTATTATGCATCTTGGACCTTGAATGATGCCCAATTGAACTATTCCACAACGGAAAAAGAACTTCTTGCTGTTGTTTTTGCTTTAGATAAATTTCGTTCTTATTTACTTGGTACTAAAGTTATAATTTACACTGATCATGCAGCGTTGAAGTACTTACTCACCAAGAAGGAGGCCAAGCCAAGGCTTATTCGTTGGATGCTTCTACTTCAAGAGTTCGATATTGAAATTCGGGACAAGAAAGGAAGTGAAAACGTGGTGGCTGACCACTTGAGCCGCATGTGATAGGAACATATTTATGCTACTTAGTTATGTTGTTTTCTTGCATTTAGTGAGCTAATTACTATGTATTTCAGTCTTTTAAGTTATTTTCGTATGTTTTTAGGTCCTAATGGCAAAAGGAGCAAGAAAGTGCATTTTACGGCTATTTGGAGCATTTTTGGGCATGGATTGAATAGCTTAACCATGGAGTAAAGAGGATGGACGAAATTGCAGTCAAGAAGGACTAGGAAAGGCTACAAATCTGGTGGAGGAAGTTTTTCTAAAGTCGTTGCATGATCTCATCATTCTTTGCTTGGTTGCTATTTAGAATGCATTTCATTATAGTTCCAAATACTAGAACTCATGCCCATTTCATTCAAAGCATGGTATTGATTGCATAACATACAATAAGATGAAGTTGTTAGTCAAGCCAGAGCCAAAAAGCCTATCCCTTTTCATATGTATTGTAGGATTAACCCTCTTGAGCCTTTTGAAAACCTATTTTCGTTGTTAGCCACATTATCCTCACCTAGCCTAGATTAGGACTTTCCATACCTTGGTTCTTAAAGGATAGTAAAGCACGACTTAGGGTGAACTCCTTTGATCAAAACATGGCAGAAAACAAGTGTGGGGGGAAGATGATAGGGCACGAAAAAAAGAAAAGAAAGAAAGAAAAAAAAAAAAAAAAAAAGAAGAAAAGAAAAGAAATTCGTAGAAAAATCAAAAGAAAATGAGTTGAAAAATAAGTGAGAATGAACTCACAAGTGTTGGTTGTTGAAGGAAGGGTCCAAAAGAGTGAATTTGACCCTAAATGTTGCATGAATCTTCCCTTGTGTTTAAAAGTTGGTTTTTGCCATTAGAAGTGAGTTTAAGTGTCAAATTCATTACTTTGCTTACAATTGCTTTAAGAACTCTTGTTTATCCTTACCTTTCTTTGTTAGCCAATACCTTAGCCCCGTTACAACCCTCAACTTCTATCTTGATGTTATGTGTTCAATATGTGGAGTTTGAATTTGGTATGAGCATATGGAATCACTGGTTCTCGTTCTAAGTAGTAGCATTCCATTCATGAGATCATATTCATGTCATTGTCGTAAATCCAGAAAATGCTTTCTTTGATATAACATATGTGAGTGTTAGTCTTCATATTTACATCAATCTTCTCGCATATATCTAGTGTAGGGTGTGAAGTTAGAAAATCTGTGTGAAAATAGAGTGCATTCTAGTGAGGACTTGAGGGAATTCTCTAAGGCATGTTACTACATTCAAAACATTGTTTTAATTGATTATATGTGAGCTAATAAGTAGTAACTATGATTAAGTGTTTGTTGAAGTGTAAAGAAAGCTAAAAACTGTGGGAATGATGTTCATTAATGTGTCATGTTCGTTGGAAATCCCTGAGGTACATGTTGGAAGGTGTAGAATGTGTTTTGTTTGTTTTTGTTTATTTCGTTTTGCTCGAGGACTAGCAAAAGCTAAGTGTGGGGGAATTTGATAGGAGCATATTTAGGCGACTTACTTAGCTTGTTTTCGTGCATTTATGTTGTTAAATCATAGTTGTTTTAGTATTTTAAGACATTTTCGTATGTTTTTAGGTTCTAATGGCAAAGGGAGCAAGAAAGTGCATTTTGAGGCTATTTGGAGCATTTTTGGGCATGGATTGGATAGCTTAACCATGGAGCAAAGAGGATGGACGAAATTGAAGACAAGAAGAGCTAGGAAAGGCTACAAATCTGGTGGAAGAAGTTCTATTCCAATGAAGATAAGGAAGAAGCAAGAAACAATGAACCTTATCCAACCTTATCTTATCCTATCCTAGAAACCTTATCCTATCCTAACTCTAACATTATCCTATTCTATCCTATCCAAATCAGATTGGGACTTAAACCTAGCTAATTAGGGGGAATCAATTACACATCTAAACACCTATTTCAGTTTCTAGAAGACTTATCCATACCAATGCCGCAAGACACCATTCCTTGTAGGTTTAGGAATCACAATCCTTTTCCTACTCTTATATCACATGTCCTAGGCCCTTTAGGATTAGGAATCTGCCTTAAACACAGTTTCTAAAACACCTTATCCTATCCCTACATGTGTGCCGCACCTAGCCTTCTAGAATTCCCTAATTCCTAGCCGAAATTCCTATCCCAAATCCCACTTGATTTCTGCCTTGAGTTAACCTTTTTCCAATGGGATTAGGCAATCCTTTTCCTTCACTAAGTGTGCCAAACTAGCCTATATAAACAGCCCTTGCCGCACCATTTAGACCACCACCCCTTCACACAACATTCATACATTCCTTCAAAAATCAACCCTTTGCCGTGATCTTGCAACCACCCATCCATCATTCCCCTACTTCCACACCTCCATCCCAACCTCCATACACCACCATCATCCCTTGCCGCACCACCATACATACCTAAATCCATCCAAAACCCAGAAAATCATCCACAACACCACCATAGACCTTGTGCCGTGACTTAGCAAGGAGGAGGAGAAGGAAGACCAAGCCTTGGGCGTTTGTGCATTCAAGTTGGAGTGTTGGACGTTTTTAGGTGTAATCTATCTTTTATTTTCAATGTTTAAATCTATATTGCTTTGTTTTGTCATGAACATGAGAGGCTAAACTCGTTTTAGCCTAGGGATGCTTTGAAGCCATGATTACATTTATAATATGAGTTGATTAAGTCCAGTTGTGATTTCATAAGTCATGAACGCAATTTGCTTAACCGTTTGATGGATAACTTATTCTTGTATGTTTATTAGGGAGGCCTACTTAATTTGCATGCTTGAATTTGGGGCTAGAATATAAGAATGTTTCACATAATCGTTACAAACTTATATTCACAAGTAGTTAAGGTTGTTTTCACAATCATGTTAAGTAAATTCCTAGCATGCGTATCATGATGTCATAGTTACAAGTGCTTTGTCAATACTTATGATTTCCATTGAACGTAATGATCTTTGACCGTATCTCTATTATGATGTCATGTAGGGGACGTTTTGAAGAATGCTTTGGGTTGTCGTATGATGTCATCCAATCCACTAACTTAAGGGAAATCTGAGGGTTAATTAGTGATGTCACGGTTAATCTGGGGTGTTGAGGTTCATGGTTTATCGGAAAAGCAACTGGAAATCAATTTATGTTAGAAAGTATCATGTGTGGAGAAGTATCCCTTGGCTATCCCATCATCCATTAGTTTTTCTTAAATTCGTCCAAAATCTGTTTTAAAGTTTTAAGTTACTTGTTTTTTTTTAAATTCGTCCAAAATCAAAACCCCTTTTCTTACTTGTTCCAAATCTGTCCAAAAGAGTCTTTTTGAGTCTTTAGAGTCAAAACCAAGTGTATTTTCGTCCAAATTAAGTCCTAGAGTCTAAATTGAGTCTTTTTGGTTGTTTTAAGTTGTTTTGAGTCTTTAAAGTTGTTTTTGGTCATATAAGTTAGTAAGAGTCTTGTGAGGTCATTTAAAGTGTTTTAAAGCATATTTTCACATCTTTGAGTCAATTTTCATTAGATTAGCAATCCCTCCTAATCCCCGGCCTAGAACGATGCCTACTTATATATATACTACAATTGTCAAAAAGAGGGTTTAATTTGAGTGCTATTATATTTCACATCATTAATCCCCAGTCTAGAACAATCCCTACTTACATATCTACTACAATTGTCACAAATAGGGTTTAATTTGTGTGTCAAGTTAATTTTCACATCAATTAACTGTGACATCACTAATTAACCCTCAGATTTTCCTTTAGTTATTGGATTGGATGACATCATTCGAAAACCCAAAGCGGTCTTCAAAAGTTCCCTACATGACATCATAATAGAGATACAATCAAAGATCATTACGTTCTATGAAAATCATAAGTATTGAGCTTATTCGTAACTATGACATCATGATACTCATGCCAGGAATTTAACTTAACATGATTGTGATAAACAACCTTAACTACTTGTGAAGATAAGTTTGTAACGATTATGTGAAACTCCCTTATATTCTAGCATCAAATTCAAGCATGCAAACTAAGTAGGCCTCCTTAATCAACATACAAGAATAAGTTCTTAATCAAACAGTTAAGTAAATTGCATTCACAATTTATGAAATCACAACTGGAATTAATCAATTCATATCACAAATATAATCATGGTTTCAAAGCCTCCCCTAGCTAAAACGAGTTTAGCCTCTCATGTTCACAGCAAAACAAAGAAAACTTAAATTAAACAATGAAAACAAAAGATAGATTACACCTAAAAACGTTCCCACAATCCAACTTGAATGCAAAAACAGTCCAAGGCTTCTTCTCCTCTCCTTCTTCCTTGCTAGGCTACGGCGCAAAGGTTTTGGGGATTAGTTTGGATGTGTTTCTGGGTTAGGAATGGATTTGGGTTGGTAAGGGATTACGGCAAAGTAGAGGAATGGTGTATGGATGTGTGGTTGAAGGTATGAATATGGGGATGGTGGAGAATGAATGTAGGTTGTGGCTATGAGTGGTGAGAGCTCTCAATGATGACTGAATTCCCTTTATGAATGAATAGAATGTCTCTATGGGTGCGGCAAAGTCTTAGGAAAGATCAATGAGACTTAGCTATTTTGTCCAAGAGCATTGAGGGTCAAAATCTCCTCAAAATAAGCAAGTAAGATCAGAAATTAAAGGAAATAGGAAGGTGACATGCGGCAAGAAAAGGGAAAGAGATTAAAACCAGAAAATAGGAGAGAAAAGGAATGTAGGGTGCGGCATTGACTAGGATTAAGAAGGAATGTGATCTTGGGACACAAATAGGGAAGAAACAATCCCTTTGCACGGCAAGGATTTAGAATGGAATAGGAATGTGTTTTAAGGTTGAAATTAGGTAAGGATTTAGGCTACCTTGTGTGGCAAGGAATAAGGAAAGGGAAAGGGGTACGGCAAGGGCTAGAATGGTGCAAAGAAAGTTCAGTTTGTGTCCTAGAATGCATAAGAGACCTTCAATGTTGTTGGAACTTAGGACATTTAGGATTAGGAAAGGTCAAACCAAAATAGGAAACCTTGGCTTAACTTTCCTACTTCAAGTAGGAAACCTTCTTTGATTAGGAATCCTAACATCTTTAGGTCTTCAATTTTGTCCATTCCTTTCGCTCCAAGCATATGCTATCCATTCCAAGTCCAATTTTGGTCCAAAATGCTCCAAAATGCACCTTCTTGCTACTTTAGCCATATGGACCTACAAACACACGAAAATAGGTTAAAATACAAAAATAACTATGAACTAACAATATAAATGTAAGAAAACAAGCTAACTAAGTCGCCTAAATATGCTCCTATCAAATGGTGCAGCATAAGCTTGAATTTATAGGCTAGGTTTTGCACAATTTCTGAAGGAAAAGGATTGCACAATCCTAAGGGAAAAAGGTTAAGGTTTGGCAGAAACCAAAGGGAAAGGGATAGGGAATTTCGCCAGAAATTAGGGCTTCTAGAAACTAGGTATTTTGTGGCAGAAATTAGACTTCTAGAAGGGATAAAGGGCAGATTTCTAGAAGAACTTAGGCTAAGGGGTGCGGCACCTTTGTAGGAGAGGGATTACAACTCCTAAACCTTCAAGGAATGGCATATATGCGGCACATAAAGGATTAGGCTTCTAGAATCTGAGTTATGTGTTTAAATGTATATCTAATCCCTTCTAAATAGCTAGAATTAAGGCACAAACTGATTGGATAAGATAAGATAGGATGGGATAAGGTTGGTTAGGATAGGATAAGATAAGGTTGGATAATGTTCCTTATTTCTTGCTCTTTCCTTATCTTCTTTGTATTTGAACTTCTTTCTCCATATTTGTAGCATTTCCTAGCGTCTCTTGACTTCAATTTCGTCCATCCACTTTGCTCTATAGTTAACCTATCCAATCCATGCCCAAAACTGCTCCAAATGGCTCCAAAATGCACTTTCTTGCTCCTTTTGCCATTAGGACCTACAAACATACGAAAATAGCTTAAAAGACTATAATAAGTAGTAATTAACTAAATAAATGCAAGGAAGCAACATAACTAAATAGCAGAAATATGCTCCTATCAAGTTCCTCTTTTGGAAGTAGATTTGGAGAATGATAATTGAATGTAAGTGGGGAGCAATCTAGTGAAGTACTTTTTTTATCCCACTACACTGGAGATTTTTAACGAGGCTTCCTTTACTCCCCCAATCTCCATGTGCTTTTCTTATTTTTACAGAAATGAAAACTGAGGTTCAGATTAAAAATATATCCACGTCGTTATTGAGCCAAAGAATGGTAAAGTTTGGTGACCCGGTGCCTTATTGGACATAATACATGGTTGAGTAATTGGGTGACCCCGTGCATGATTGCCCCATAAATAACTTGATTATTGTTTTAGTATAATAGCATTAAGTACACTAATGTCAAGTCTCAAATGGCTTGTGGAAAATCAGTGGCTTTTGAGAACAAGCCCAGTTTTATAGGAGGGAGGGGACACTGTTTTTTTTGTTTTCAGTCTTGGGTGAAATTAGTCATTGTAGTCGATAAAGCAAAGATGTATCCGTTTTCTTCGTATTTTAAACAAAACCTACTAACCAAACGTTACATTAACTCTTTAGGTAAAATAAGCAAAGGGTTTTATTTATTGTTATTATAAAAAATGAACGAGAGTCGAACTCATCTTACGGCCGCTTGTACAAAGTAAAGTAAAACTATAAGCATCATATAAATCCGTAAATCAAGTACATAAATTGCATAAACCCTCAAATTCAAGACGAGCAAAGCACTAGCAAGGTCAATGCACTTGTAAACCAATGGTTCGTTAAGCAAGTGTGGAACAATTGGTTAAATGGTGGTTGGTGCTTCTCTATAAACTGGGTGGCCACCACGTTCAAGCCTCTAAATCAAGTCAAACAGTAATTTTGTTTTTTAGATTCTTTCCCTTTTGACTTGGTTTACGAGTATATGTTTAAATAATAGACGACCAATGAATGACAACTTTTGATCATCTGTGTTTGAATAAAATGCAAGCCACGAACAAGTCCCATAATATTAATTGTTACTCATCTTCGCGCTTATAAATAAGCTGTCTTCCATAACCATTCCTTAAGTTTCTCTTTTTGTTCATATTTAGCAATATTAACCATTAAAATTCAAGCAATGGTTTCTGCTCATTCTTCTTCCAATGTTTCAGCAGTGTTGTTGGGTTTCGTTTTCATGATCAGCACTTCCATGGTTGCCTTTGCTGACAAGTTTTACCAAGATTTCTACATAACATGGGGAGGGGATTATCATGCAAAAATGCTTAACAATGGAGACCTCCTTACTCTCTCTCTCGACAATGTCAGTGGCGCAGCTTTTGAGTCATACAATGAATATCTATATGCAAAGATTGATATACAGATCAAGCTTGTACCTGGAAACTCTGCTGGCACTGTCACTACATTCTATGTAAGTTTCCTGAAAGTTAAATATTATATACAAGTAATTTTATGGGAAACAAATGAGAGGTGTTTTCCATTAAATCACTTAAAGCGACATTTAAGTGATTTTACGGGCGAAAAAAGTGCTTCTTTCCAAAAGTAATCCTAGTCTTTTCTAAATAACTTTCAAATTTAGGATTACACACACACACACATGTATTACTCAGTGGTTCTGCAAAATGGGTGTCAAAATGTGTGTCAAAAATAGATATCTCCTGATCTTAACCCATTTTTGACACACATTTTGTGGGGCCAACATTGTAATGCATTTCAACGATTCAACCGTCTATATTTTAGACATTCCCTTAAAGATTATGCCTACCACAAATTACTCAAATCAAAAAAGGATTAAATAATAGTCATTTTAGTGTTTGTTTTTTTTTTTTTTCTTTGAACCGTGTATGTTTGAATTCATCATTCATACATTATCCCTTGCTAAAAAAAATAGATAAATTAACCCAAAACTGTTAAGATATTTTTCTGCAATGAAACACTAAAATAATTACCATTTAATCCAGTAATCATATGGTTTCGGATTTGGGTAACTTTTGGTAGACTTGATCTTTCAAGAAAAACTTACAAAATGAACGATTGGATTATTGAAATACATTAAGGAGTGAGCCTACAAAGTATGTCAAAATGTGTGTTAAAAATGAGTATACTCCAATCCTAACCCCGATGTATATATACATATAATGCAAGAGTTTATGTATTAAATTCTGATGTAATTATATGTTTCAGTTATCATCAACTGGGTCATCTCATGATGAGATAGACTTTGAGTTCTTGGGAAACGTTACTGGTAAGCCTTACATTCTTCATACTAACGTGTTCTGCCAAGGCAAGGGTAACAGAGAACAGCAATTCTACCTTTGGTTTGACCCCACTGCTGATTTCCACACCTATTCTATACTCTGGAATCCCCAAAATATCGTGTAAGTAAACATCTATAATGTAGAAAAAAAATGTTTTATAAACTACGGTTTTTTAGCATACTAGCTGACCAAAAGGTCTGAACACGTCCTCTTATCATCAATTATTGTCCAAATTTTCCTCCTTTATATTTATTTTCAATTTTCTAATCATATTTTACTGATGCAATTTTTCATAACACTCTCCAATGAAAAAGAGATTATAATATGTATAATAGACTAGTAGATTGTACAACATTTTTTTTCGAGTGAAAACTTTTTAATTTATTGAAAGAAAAATTATTATGATCAAACTGTTAAGTACATGTTACCAGGTGTCTGTGCAATAATTATTATAATCAACTGATGTCAGTAATCATATATGATATCTCCAGCATTATTCTTGATCGACTATCTTATCAATAATTAATTGGGCCCTGTTATAATTATGTGATAAAATACTCGTGTGTGTATATGTAGATTCTTGGTTGATGACCTCCCAATTCGACAGTTCAAGAACCAGGAGTCGTACGGTATTCCATTCCCCAAAAACCAGGCTATGAGGTTATACTCCAGTCTCTGGAATGCTGATAACTGGGCCACAAGAGGTGGACTTGTAAAAATCGATTGGAGCCAATCGCCCTTCACTGCCTCCTACACGAACTTCAATGCCGATGCTTGCATATGGTCTTATGGTACTTCTTCTTGCGAGTCAAACTCCAATAAAGGAGCATGGTACTGGAAGACGCTTAATTATGCGGATCAAGGGAGGATTCAATGGGTGCAAAAGAATTATATGATTTACAATTATTGCACAGACACAAAGCGATTCCGTCAAGGTTTTGCTCCAGAGTGCTATCTTACCAATTTTCCCTAGAGGGGTCACAACTCAGCCCATATATAGCGATTCATTTGGTTTCTGCCTAGGAAGTGTGTCTGTCTCTGATTTGATTTGGTTCCAATAAAACATAAACGCACGATTTCTCTTAAAATGTTATAGGCAGTGTGTTTTCCTTCTTTTTGTTTTTCTTTGAACATTGTTTTATTTTTGAAGATTTTGATTCTTCTTGTATGACTATGAGGATGTAGGCGCAAACTGTCAAGCCTTGTAAGAATCTTGTGTTCTTGTTGGGTTGATTTGTTTTGTTAATGTGTTTTGATCGGTATTTTTTCTTTGTTATTATTGTTTGTCAATGGTCATATTTTATCGATAGCAATAGATTTTGTAAGGTGCAATAACAACATATGAATATAATAGTTATTGAGGATGAACTTGTAATGTATACCAAAATCACTCGTTTCTCATTTATATGATACCACGCCCTTAGTTGCAGAAACCAATAGAACAAGAGGAAGTATACACTCAATTTATTGACAAATATGAAAAAAAAACAAAAACATCACACTTTAGAGATACATCATACATATAAGCTTAACAATAAAAAGAAAAAATAGAAACAATTACCGTAGACGATCGTGTGCACGAGAACAACGGAGATTTGGATGGAAGATTGTAAGAAGCTCAAAGCAGGCAAGTCATGGTCCTCAACAACTGGGTACAAAAATGCTCTAGCTCTTTTGGCACTCCTCACAAACAAAACGCTTCCATCTTTCATATAATTCCTAATATGCTTAAGAATCTTTACCTTATATTCTTATTCACCCTCACCAAAGCTGCCAAAAATATGCAGTCATACTCTCCAATCTTCTCTCTTAATTTTCACAATATCATTTGTCTCAAACTTCATCCTCTTTGATAGCTCAACGTCCGTAGCCACATTTTTCGAGCCACATCTAGCCTTCTCATCAATATCAAAGTTGTCGAATTGAGTGGCATTGGCCCTGACCCAACAAAGGGTACCTTTTTGGGATGTACCACCCCATTGTCAACGAGAACCTTATGCTCCAAATTGGCTAGTAAGACATAGTTGCTGTTAGAGGTGGCAAATCAATTCATTGGGTTGTTAATGGATACCCATTAAGACCCATTTATAGAGGTGAGATTGGTAACAATGATGATGGTGTTGGTTGATAGGAGCATATTTATGCGACTTAGTTAGCTTGTTTTCTTGCATTTATGTTGTTAGTTCCTAGTTATTTTAGTATTTTAAGTTATTTTCGTGTGTTTGTAGGTCTAAAGGGCTAAAGTGGCAAGAAAGTGCATTTTGGTGCATTTTGGAGCAGTTTTCTGCATGGAATGAATAGCACATGCATGGAGCAAGGTGGATGGATGAAACTGAAGTTCAAGAAAGGTTAGGAATATGCTAAAGAGATGGAAGAAATTAATTCAAGACTTGGAAGAAAATGAATCAGCTACAAAGAAGGAAACATGAGTCAAGCTTCCTTATTTTGACTTAGTCAATCCTAATCTTTTCCTACTTAAATTCCAGCTGTTGGGGGGGTTCCTAATTAATTTAGGACACTTAAATATAAGTTCTAGAAGCCCTAATCTTAGTCAAAGAGGGACGCCGCACCTTTCCCTTCTTTCCCTTTCCTTGCCGTGCAAGGAAGTCACTTTCCCTCTCTCCCTAGGTGCTGCCGCATATCCTTTACTGATGTGAAATATTCTAACACTCAAATTAAAACCCTATGATTGTAGTATATGAAAGTAGGGATCGTTTTAGGCCGGGGATTAAAAGGGATGCGAATCTACTCAAATTAAACTCTAAAACACTAAACTAGACTCAAAAAGAGAAAACTAGACTCTAACAACTCAAAACAAGCTAAATAGACTCAAAACACACAAACTAAGTTAAATTGACTCGAAACAGACTCTAAGAAGTTATTTGGACGAATTTTAGACTAGTAAGACTCAAAACACTAAATTGGACAGATTTGAACGTGTTTCTAACTAATCTAACACACTTAATTAAAGGGGAGATTGATTTGGACGAAATTAAAGTAAAAACAAACAGATTTAAAGACTCTAAACAATTTGGACGAAATTGGGTGAAATATGGGTGAATGGCTAGCTAGAGGGTTCATCTCCACACATGACACATATGCATACAAATTGATTTCCAGTCATTATTCCTTTAAACCATGAATGACAATGCCCCAAGTTAATTGCATCGCACAACCAACTATCAGATTTTCCTTATTTCATTGAATTGAATGAATACGCATTACAACCAAATTATCTTTCTTAAGTTCCCTATATGAAATGCATGACAAAGATACATATCAAAAGTCATTAAGTTCTATGAAAATCATAAGCATTGACAAGGCATTCATCACTATGAAATGCATGAGATTCCTGCCAAGGATTCACTTAACACGATTGTGACTAGCAACTTCCACTACTTGTGAATATAAGTTTGTGACGATTATGTGAAACTCCCTTATATTCTACCACCAAATTCAAGCATGCAAATTAAGTAGGTCTCCCTAATCAACATACAAGAATAAGTTATCCATCAAACGGTTAAGTAAATTGCATTCACAATTTATGAAATCACAACTGGACTTAATCAATTCATATCATAAATATAATCATGGCTTCAAAGCCTCCCCTAGCTAAAACAAGTTTAGCCTCTCATGTTCACAACAAAGCAAAGGAAAATTGAATTAAACATTGAAAACAAAAGACAGATTACACCTAAAAACGTTCCAACACTCCAACTTGAATGCACAAACGTCCAAGGCTTCTTCTTATCTTCTTCTTCCTTGCAAAGCTGCGGCACAAGAGTCTAAAGGTGATTTTGGATGGATTTCTGGGTTGTGAATGGATTTAGGTTGGTAGGGTGGTGCGGCAAAGGTTAAGGAGATGTATGGGTGTTTGGGTGAAGGTATGAAAGTGTATGAATGGTGGAAGAAAGGTTGAAAGCTGCGGCAAAGGTTGGGAGACAGGATGAAGGATGGCAGATTGTGTGGGTGAATGATTAGGGTAGAATAAGGGTGCGGCTTTTGTATTTATTTGAGAGAAAGAATCCTAAGGTTTATTACATAGTTTAGGAAAGGATTGGACCCCCAAATCCATAAGGAAAAGGAGATATAAAATCAGAAAATCCAAGGGAAAGGGAATGTGATTTAATGCTTAATTTAGGCAAGGATTTGGGATAGAAAAGGTATGTAAGGTGCGGCTGAGAATGGGGTGAAAAGGAATGTGGTTTTATGACATAGAATAGGAAATAAGGACTTCCCTTGCACGGTAAGGAAGGGGAACTCTATGGAATGCACGGCAAGGGCAATTAGGTTGCAAGGAAGGCTTGGTTTGTGTCCTAAAATGCATAGGAGTCTTCAATGTTGCTGAAACATAAGGTCTTTTAGGATTAGGAAAGGTTAAATCAAAATAGGAAACCTTGGCTTAACTTTCCTACTTCAAGTAGGAAACCTTCTTTGACTAGGATTCCTCTTTTGATTAGGAATCCTCTTGTGATTAGGAGTTCTTCTTTGATTAGGAATCCTTCTTGTGATTAGGAATCCTCTTGTGATTAGGAATCCTAACACCTTTAGATCTTCAATTTCGTCCATTCCTTTTACTCCAAGCATATGCTATCCATTCGAAGTCCAATTTTGCTCCAAAATGCTCCAAAATGCACCTTTTTGCTTCCTAAGTGATAGGAGCAAATTTAGGCGACTTATTTGGCTTGTTTTCGTACATTTATGTTGTTAGCTCATAGTTATTTTAGTAGTTTAAGCTATTTTCGTGTGTTTTTAGGTTCATATGGCTAAGGAAGCAAAAAGGTGCATTTTGGATTAAAATTGGACTTGGAATGGATAGCATATGTTTGGAGCAAAAGGAATGGACGAATTTGAAGATCTAAAGGTGTTAGGATTCCTAATCATAAGAGGATTCCTAATCACAAGAGGATTCCTAATCACAAGAGGATTCCTAATCAAAGGAGGAATCCTAGTCAAAGAAAGTTTCCTACTTGAAGTAGGAAAGTTAAGCCAAGGTTTCCTATTTTGGTTTAACCCTTCCTAATCCTAAAAGACCTTATGTTTCAGCAACATTGAGGACTCCTATGCATTTTAGGACACAAACCAAGCCTTCCTTGCAACCTAAGTACCCTTGTTGTGCATTCCATAGTGTTTCCCTTCCTTGCCGTGCAAGGGAAGTCCTTATTTCCTATTCTATGTCATAAAACCACATTCCTTACATACCTTTTCTATCCCAAATCCTTGCTTAAATTCAGCATTAAATCACATTCTTTTTCATACAAGTTATGACGCAAGTTACCTTCCCTTTTCCCTTTGATTTCTGATTTCATATCTCCTTTTCCTTATGGATTTGTGGTTGAATCCTTTCCTAAACTATGTAATAAACCTTAGGATTCTTTCTCTCAAATAAATACCAAAGCCGCACCCCTTATTCAACCCTAATCATTCACCCACACAATCTGCCATCCTTCATCCTTTCTCCCAACCTTTGCCGCAGCTTTCAACCTTTCTTCCACCATTCATACACTTTCATACCCTCACCCAAACATCCATACACCATCCCCAACCTTTGCCGCACCACCCTACCAACCTAAACCCATTCATAACCCAGAAGTCCATCCAAAATCACCCCTAGACTCTTGTGCCGCAACTTTGCAAGGAAAAAGAGAAGAAGAAGAAGCTTTGGACGTTTGTGCATGCAAGTTGGAGTGTTGGAACGTTTTTAGGTGTAATTTATCTTTTGTTTTTTATAGGAGCATATTTAGGCGACTTAGCTAGCTTATTCTTGTGCATTTGTGCTATTATTTCTTAGTTAATGTCGTATTTCAACTCATTTTCGTGTGTTTGTAGGTCCAAAGGGTTAAAGTACCAAGAAAGTGCATTTTGGTGCATTTTGGAGCAGTTTTGGGCACTATGTGGATAGCTTGTATATGGGCCAACATGGATGGACGAATTTGGAGTTCAAGAGGCTAGAAATATGATGAGAAGATGAAGGAACTAAACTTAAGACAATATGGATAAGGAACTAGCTCAAAAGAGGAAACATTATCCATAACCTTATCCAACCTTATCCAAAACATTATCCAAAGTCTTATCTCATCTTATCCTATCCTAACCTTGTCATGCCTTAAACCTAGTTGCAAGGGGACCTAAATAGATATTTCTAGAACCTATTTCTAGAAGCATTCTCTTCTAGAAGCCCCAAATCAGCCACAAAGAGCATTCTTTCTAGAAACCCTACAAAGGTGGCGCCCATTCCCTTCTAGAAGGCCTTGCCTTGCCTTGCAAGCCATTCCATCCTTCCCTCCAATTTGTACTGCACCTCTCTAGGCCCTATCCCTTTTGGATTCTGATTTCTAGGGCCTCATTCCTTATGGATTTGGGTTACACAAATCCTTGTATGAAACCAAGTGGGCCAAACCCCATCCTAGGTGGATTTGATCACCTATTGCCGAACCCTAGGGCCCTAATCCACTAAAGCTGCTGAGTGTAACCCTAATCTAATTAACCCTAGGACTATATAAACATAATTTCAGCCATAATTTCGCACCACCCTTTATGCTATACCGAAAACACCTTGCCGCAACACCCTAGCCTCCATTCTTCATCCTCTATCCATTCCATACACCTCCATACACAACCTACCGCACCCTACCACCATAATCAGCCATCATTCATCCTCCTAACCAAGAATACATCGTTCGTAACCCCCAAAACCACCACCCACACCAAGTGCCGCAGCAAGGAAGAAGGAGGAAAGCCCTAGCCGTGCATGCCATTCAACCTGGAATTGCTGAAACGTTTAGGTGTAATCTTTCTTGTGTTTTCAATGTTTAATTTCAAGAATCTTTGCTTTGCGAGTATGAGGAACTAATCCCCTTTTGGCTAGGGGGGATTTCGAAACCATGGCTATATTTGCATTATGATTTGATTACGTCCAGTTGTGATTTCATGAATTGAGAATTCAATTTACTTATCTATTTGAATTAAAACTTGTTTATGTATATGGATTGAGAGTGCACACTTAATTTGCATGCATAAATCTGATGCTAGGATATAAGGAAACTTCACCTAATCGTTGGGAACTTATATTCATAAGTAGTAAAGGTTGTTAGTCACAATCATGTTAAGTAAATTCTTGGCATAAGTATCATGCGCTTTCATAGTTACGAATGCCTCGTCAACACTTATGATTTTCATAGAATTTAATGATCTTTGATTGTTTTTCTATTATAAGCTTTCATGTAGAGAACTTTTGAGGAATAATTTGATTGCAATGTGCTAATTCCATTCAATTCAATGACCTAAGGAAAATCTGAGAGTTAATTTAAGCGTATCTAATTAACTTGGGGTGTTGAGGTTCATGATTCATTGAAAAAGCAACTGGAGATTGTTTTGTATGCAAGTATGTCATGTGTGGAGAAAAACCTCCTAGCTGGCCCACCATCCACTTAATTCCACCAATTTCGTGCAAATCTGCCTAGTTTAAATTCTTGTTTTTGTTTATTTTATTTTCGTCCAAAACCAAATCCCCATTTATTTTAGAGTGTCTAACTAGTTAGAATATGTTTTAGATTGTGTTTTCAAGAGTTTTGAGTTAAGTTAGAACCAAATTTCGTCCAAAATTGTGTTTAGAGTCCAATCTGGGCAGTTTGTGTTTTTAGGCAGTTTTGAGTGTTTTTAGCTTATTTTGAGTCTTTTGAACTTGTTTTGAGTCTTTTGAGTTGAGTTAAGTGTTTAAAAGCTTTGTTTTATTTATTTGAGTCAGTTTAAAGTGTTTAGCAATCCCTCCTAATCCCCGGTTTAAGAACGATTACTACTTACTTATATGCTACAATTGTCAAAAGAGGGTTAATTTGTGTGTTAAGTTAATTTTCGCATCAGTTTTCAATGTTTAATTCAAGATTTCTTTGTTTTGTTGTGAATATGAAAGGCTAAACTCGTTTTAGCTAGGGGAGGCTTTGAAACCATGATTATATTTATGATATGAATTGATTAAGTCCAGTTGTGATTTCATAAATTGTGAATGCAATTTACTTAACCGTTTGATGGATAACTTATTCTTGTATGTTGATTAGGGAGGCCTACTTAATTTGCATGCTTGAATTTGGTGCTAGAATATAAGGGAGTTTCACATAATCGTCACAAACTTATATTCACAAGTAGTTAAGGTTGTTTTCACAATCATGTTAAATAAATTCCTAGCGTGAGTATCATGATGTCATAGTTACAAGTGCTTTGTCAATACTTATGATTTTCATTGAATGTAATGATCTTTGATTGTATCTCTATTATGAAGTCATGTAGGGAGCTTTTGAAGAATGCTTTCGGTTGTCGTATGATATCATCCAATCCAATAACTTAAGGAAAATCTGAGGGTTAATTAGTGATGTCACGGTTAATCTGGGGTGTTGAGATTCATGGTTTATCGGAAAAGCAACTGGAAATCAATTTGTGTTTGAATATATCATGTGTGGAAAAGTATCCTCTAGCTATCTAATCATCCATTGGTTTTCCCAAATTCGTCCAAATCTCTTTTAAGTCTTTTAGTTACTTGTTTTTCTCTTAAATTCGTCCAAAACCCAATCCCCTTTAATTACTTGTTTCAAATCTGTGACATCCCGTCCCGGGATTTTTAAAAACGTACGTGTGAAATTACAATTTTGCCCCTAGTTCGATTTTTGTCACGTTGTGGGTTGTTTGGAGTGTTGGGGCATGTGTTTGGAACCTTACACACTCCCACACACACACTGACACTGCTGTCTCTCTCTCTCCCTCTGTCTTCTCCCTGTCTTTCTCTCCCCCGAGCTCCCATTGCCACTGTATACGTACGGACACACACCAAGAACCATTATTTCGTAGCAGATCGAGGAAACCAAGGGTGGAGTTGTAATCGTGAGGTCGAGGGGAGCACGAATATATCCTTTTCAGGTGAGAACATCGACGTTTTCACGTCGATTTCTTAAACTCCGTTTTGAGTACTGTTCATGCAAAGTTTATACATTGAGTTTTAGGGATTTCTGAGCTTGTGGTTGTGTTTGTGAGGTTCCCAGGAGCTTGGGAGTGGCTCGTTGGTTGAATTTGGACGTAAGGATCCTTGGTTGTGGAGTTGGCCGGTTTTGGGAAGCTTGCACAGGTATAATCTAGTGAGTTTTAGACCTTAAAATGTGTTTGGTTGTGTTCTACTAGTTTAGAGCTTTAAATTGGTGCAAGAAACGTGGAAAAAGGTGGAAAAACGAGAGAGTTAGAGCGATTTGCAGGTTTCCGGCGACGGTGCCGGCGATGGCGACGGCGCCGGCGTCGGGGGCCTGGCCGGAGAAGAAGCAGGAATATTCCGTTAAGTTTAACGGAATATTCCTGACGGCAGGGGTTAAGTTTGACGGAATATTCCGTCAGTTTGACGGAATATTCCTGACGGCGTCTGTTGACACCGTCAGTGTGCCTGGCACGTGGCCGCGCGTGGGGGCGCGTGGGTCCGTGCCTGTCCTGGCGCGTGGGGGCGCGTGCGGGGTCCAAAAATTATTTTAAAAATATGGTTGTGATCCTGAGGTTGTGTAGAGCACGTTGGTATATTCATTTGTCCATTTTGAGTAATGTATGAGAAGTTTTTACGAGAATTGGGTTATGTGCTTTAAAGTTAACGTTTTTATAGTTGTTTCGCATTTAGGTGACACGTACCCCGAGGACGAGCGTGCACACGCGAGACAGGGGGGCTACGACCCTTCTACATACCAGTGAGTGGGCTTTTGTTTTCCGTATATACCTATATACATTTATATTCCCAGAAATTGATTTATAAAGGGTTATTTGCCTTATGCCATGCATGTTATTATTATCGTTTATGCATCATTGCATGCATTATTGTGGCATACATATACTTGTGCATATTGGGTGCTGTGGACGCACAGGTAAGTGCCAGGTAAGTGACATTCACGTTTATGTTTCAGTAGTGGTTTGGGATGCCTAGAGAGCTCATAACCTGTACCCCCGGTGTTAGTGCTCCCGCCCTGAGCAGGGCACAGGCCTTCACGTGATGTTCACCTCCCGCACCTTAGGCTCAGCTTGGATCCAAGCTAGGTGCACAGGCCTGTCGTACAGACCACATTAGGTGGTTCCGACTCGTAGGTGACCCGCGATTATTCGCCCAGGCTTCACGTGATCGTAGCACTTATTTACACCCAGTCCTGTCGTACAGACCACTTTAGGTGGTTCCGACTCGTGGTCAGGTTCAGATATTGAGATTGAGATTAGAGCTCTATATGCAGCCGTACAGGTCACGTTAGGTGACTCCGGCTGCCAGATTACACGATGTGGATATGATTATACCTGAGCACTTGCATATCTTTATGAGATGTCGGCATGGCATATTAACGAGCATATGGCATATATTTGAGCATGCTTAACACATGTACTATGCGTATATATATTTTCTGGGAAGTATACAGGTTTTACGGCGAGGGGTTAGAATGTATTTTGCTAAATGATTTTCAAAGAGCTTTGTTTTTGCCCACTCACGCTTTTGTTTTGCGCCCCTCCAGGTTCTAGTTGCTTAGCCGTTGCGGTGGTTTCCCCAGAGGGTTTTTCGGCGTTTCTGACAGACACTCACCATTGTAGGGTCGCCTTCGAGCGTACCACTATTGTCGTTTCATTTGGACTGCTATAGACCTGCTCTGAATTATTGTATCGCACATACTAGCACTTATTCTAGTACTTTGTATGCTAGTTTTTAATTGTTCGTACCTTTTATTACTACTTTATTAGCTTCCGCACGTGCACATGGCTACGTCACCTTCGTGTGACGGCCAGCACGCTCCGATCTCGGTCGGGGTGTGTCAGTTTGGTATCAGAGCCTAGGTTTGGCAGTCCTGTGTCCTTGTGATTATTCTAATGATTTTGGTGTCTTCTGTCAGAATTATGCCTCCTCGTCGGGAACCACGTCGTACTTCCGAGTCTAACTTCCCCGATGTCGCTCAGTTGGGGGAAGTCTTCGCTACAGCCCTTCAGTCAGTGATGCGCCCTCCCCAGAGGACTCCTCTGGAGACTATGTATAATCTGAAGTTGGATAAGTTTAAGGGCAGTGAGGGGCATGAGAATGCAGAGCGCTGGCTAGAACACGTAGAGAAGACCTTCCGTGTATTGCATAACCAGGGAAATCTCCCTATGGAGAGGTGGGTCGAGACGACCACATGGTTCCTGGATACTGAGTCTGCAGCTTGGTGGGAGCAGGCGCTTCGTAGGTTGACTCCAGAGCAGAGGACGGATTGGAATGTTTTTACAGATTTGTTCAAAAGGAGGTATGTGCCCCCTGAGTACATCGATAGAAAGAAACAGGAGTTTACTGAACTGAAGCAGCGGAAGATGTCAGCGAATGAGTACTACCGCAAGTTTACGGATTTGTCTCGTTATCATCCTGATGTCGCTGGTAATCCGGCGGAGATGCTCCGTCTCTTCCGCCAGGGTACTAAGAAGAAATGGCGTTCGATGGCGACTGCTGTCCACAGCGGGACTTACCAGGACTTCTATGAGATATTGTTGAGGATCGAAGACTCTGAGAATATGTCGAGCGATAGTGATGAAGGGAAAGACGGCAATTCGAAGAAAGACGACAAAGGCAAAGGTCAGGCATCGCTCGGGCCCCGTCAGACTCAGAACTTCAAGAGAGGTGGAGCTAGCTCGAGTTCTTCGAGTGGTGGCTTCAGTGCCACTGGACAGGGCCGTGGAGGTAGATTTTCTGGTGGCGCTAGAGGCCAGAGGCAGGGCGATGGTGGGCGAGGCAGAGCCCCAGTTTGTCGCAGGTGTAACAACCGGCATTTCGGCGAGTGTAGACGTGGTAGCAGTGGTTGCTTCACGTGTGGACAGGTGGGACATAGAGCGGCGAATTGTCCCCAGGGCCAGCAGCAGCAGAAACCGCAGCAGACCTTTATGCCACCACCTGCACCACTTCAGCAGATCCAGGGTCCTAGTAGCTACGGCCAGACGAGTCGAGGCGGTGCTTATCACTATCAGGGTGATGCTGTCCCTTATGCTCCGGGGCAGTATCAGTACCCCCAGGATCCCTATTCCCAGGGTGGCTATCCTCAGTATTCGGGCGGCTATATGCCGTATCCTCCAGCTCCAGTAGGTGGTTCTCAGTGGTACCAGGGAGGACAGTATCAACAGGGGGAGATTGCCACTAGCAGTGCAGGGTCTTCGAGACAGTCGGGTCAGCCCAGTCAGGGACGTGGTGCTCAGGGACGCGGCGTTCAGGCGAGCAGAGGCCGCGGTGGGCGTCAGCAGGGACAGGGGCGTCTTCACAATATTTCTCTGCAGGACGCTCAGAACAACCCGGATTTGATTATGGGTACGTTGAACATTCTTGGTTGTTTTGCTAGAGTCTTAATTGATTGTGGAGCTACACATTCCGTAATTTCTCATACTTTTGCTCAAGTGACGCAACCTCGCCCCACACCTCTAGGGTACGATTTAGAGTTCGCTATGCCTAGAGGAGAGAGATGTGTCGTAGATTGTGTTTACCCAGGGTGTCCAGTGATCGTAGAGGGTGTTGCCTTGTCAGCTGATCTTATCCCGTTAGATATCGTGGATTTTGATGTGATTCTGGGCACGGATTGGTTACACTTCTATCGTGCCAACATTGACTGTTACGGGAAAGTAGTTACGTTTCACCGACCTGGACTACCTGAGGTTACTTTTGTGGGTGAGCAAAGTGGGGTGAGACACGGCGTTATTTCGGCGCTGCGAGCGAAAAAGTTATTGTCTAAAGGTTGCCAGGGGTACCTAGCACATGTGGTGTTGGATGAGGCCGCTCCTAGTAGAGTTGAGGATGTGAGAGTGGTCAGACACTTTCCTGACGTTTTTCCGGAGGATTTACCTGGTCTACCCCCAGATCGAGACGTAGAGTTCACCATTGAGTTACTTCCAGGTACTAATCCTATTTCTCTAACTCCATATCGTATGGCTCCCGCGGAGTTAAGGGAATTGAAAGTTCAGCTGCAGGAGTTAGTGGATAAGGGATTTATCCAGCCTAGTACTTCGCCTTGGGGCGCTCCAGTTCTGTTTGTGAGGAAGAAGGATGGAACTTTGAGACTGTGCATCGACTACAGGCAACTGAATCGGGTGACGATTAAAAACCGTTATCCATTGCCTCGTATCGATGATTTGTTCGATCAGCTGAGAGGTGCTTGTGTGTTCTCTAAGATAGACTTGAGGTCTGGTTACTATCAGCTGAAGATCAGTAGGGATGATGTCCCTAAGACGGCATTCAGAACTCGTTACGGTCATTACGAGTTTCTGGTTATGCCATTTGGTTTGACGAATGCACCAGCCGCCTTTATGGATTTGATGAACCGGGTGTTCCAACCTTACTTGGATAGATTTGTTATTGTCTTCATTGACGATATTCTGGTGTATTCTAAGTCGAAAGCGGAGCATGTTCGACATCTTACTTTGGTGTTGAAGAGGTTGAGGGAACACCAGCTATATGCTAAGTTTAGCAAGTGCCAGTTTTGGTTAGATCAAGTTGCGTTCTTGGGGCACATCATTTCTGCTCAGGGTATTTTGGTGGACCCTCAGAAGGTTGCAGCGGTGGAGAGTTGGGAGCAACCGCGAACCGTCACCGAGGTGAGAAGTTTCCTTGGGTTGGCGGGGTATTATCGGAGATTTGTTAAGGATTTTTCGGCGATTGCCTTGCCGTTGACGAGGTTAACGAGGAAGGATGTTAAATTTGAGTGGGATGATAGGTGTGAGCAGAGTTTCCAGCAGTTGAAGCATTGTCTCACTCATGCACCTGTTTTGGCACTCCCAGACGATAGTGGTGATTTTGAGGTTTACAGCGATGCTTCTTTGAATGGTCTGGGATGTGTATTGATGCAGCATGGTAGGGTGATTGCTTATGCCTCGCGGCAGTTGAAACCTCATGAGTCGAATTACCCTACCCATGATTTGGAGTTGGCTGCTATCATCTTTGCGTTGAAATTGTGGAGACACTATCTTTACGGAGAGAAGTGCAGGATCTTTACAGATCATAAGAGTCTCCAGTATCTCTTTACTCAGAAGGAACTTAATCTTCGCCAGCGGAGGTGGTTGGAGTTGCTCAGCGATTACGATTGCACGATTGACTACCATCCTGGTCGTGCGAACGTAGTAGCTGATGCACTTAGCAGGAAGTCTCAGGGTCGCATTAATGCGTTGTACGCTAGTCGTATTCCTCTATTGGCGGACTTGCGTGCTACGGGAGTAAGGTTAGAAGCAGAAGACCGAGATGTGGCTCTACTTGCTAATTTTCAAGTTAGGCCAATACTTGTTGATCGGGTGCTTGAGATTCAGGTAGCTGATCAGGAGACTCAAGAACTTATTCAAGCTCGAGAGCAAGGAAAGAGGCGAGATCTCAGAGTTCGAGATTCGGATGGCATGTGAATGCTAGAAGGTAGAATGTTCGTGCCTAATAGTGTGGAGTTGAAGAAGGAAATTCTCGATGAAGCACATATCTCGGCTTATGCCATGCATCCAGGAGCTACTAAAATGTATCATACCATTCGACCGTTTTATTATTGGCCGGGTATGAAGAGGGAGATAGCCGAGTATGTGAGCAGGTGTGCTGTTTGTCAGCAGGTTAAAGCAGAGAGGAAGAAGCCGTTTGGGTTGTTGCAGCCACTTCCCGTTCCAGAGTGGAAATGGGAAAATATCACCATGGATTTTGTGTACAAGTTGCCGCGTACACAAAATGGCTTTGACGGTATTTGGGTGATAGTTGATCGACTCACTAAGTCGGCTCATTTTATTCCAGTGAGAGAGAAGTATTCTTTGAGCCGTTTAGCGGAGTTGTTCATCTCGAAGGTGGTGAAGTATCATGGTGTCCCAGTGAGTATTGTCTCGGATCGTGACCCACGGTTCACATCTAAGTTTTGGGTGGCTTTTCAGGAAGCTTTGGGCACGAGATTACTTTATAGCACGGCGTATCATCCACAGACTGACGGACAGTCAGAGAGAACTATTCAGACTTTGGAGGATATGCTGCGAGCTTCGGTGTTGCAGTTTGGTGATGCTTGGCACCAGCGGTTAGATTTGATGGAATTTGCTTACAACAACAGTTTTCATTCGAGCATTGGCATGGCGCCCTTTGAGGCTTTGTATGGCAGAGCTTGTCGCACACCGTTGTGCTGGTCAGAGGTTGGTGAGAGAGTTTTGGTGGGTCCAGAGATTGTCGAGGAGACTACTCAGAATGTTCAGGTGATCAAGTCTAACCTGAAAGCAGCTCAGGACAGGCAGAAGAGTCTAGCGGATCGGCATGCTACTGACAGAACATATGAGGTCGGAGATTGGGTATTTCTGAAGCTTTCACCGTGGAGAGGTGTTGTGCGGTTCGGAAAGAAAGGGAAGTTGAGCCCCCGGTACATTGGACCATACGTGGTCACAGAACGAGTCGGTGAGGTAGCTTACAGGTTGGAGTTGCCTCCGGAGTTAGCTAGAGTGCATAATGTTTTTCACGTGTCTATGCTCCGACACTATGTTGCTGATCCATCTCATGTGATACCTCCTCAACCGCTTGAGATTAATCCAGATTTGACGTACGACGAGGAGCCGGTAACGATACTAGATTGGAAAGAGAAGGTTCTGAGGAACAAAACGGTGAATTTAGTGAAGGTTTTGTGGAGGAACCATTCAGTTGAGGAAGCTACGTGGGAGACAGAAGATCGGATGAGGGATTTGTATCCTCGATTGTTCTTTGACCACTAGGGGTTATACTTGGTTGTTTTGAATTTCGAGACAAAATTCTAATAAGGTGGGAAGGTTGTGACATCCCGTCCCGGGATTTTTAAAAACGTACGTGTGAAATTACAATTTTGCCCCTAGTTCGATTTTTGTCACGTTGTGGGTTGTTTGGAGTGTTGGGGCATGTGTTTGGAACCTTACACACTCCCACACACACACTGACACTGCTGTCTCTCTCTCTCCCTCTGTCTTCTCCCTGTCTTTCTCTCCCCCGAGCTCCCATTGCCACTGTATACGTACGGACACACACCAAGAACCATTATTTCGTAGCAGATCGAGGAAACCAAGGGTGGAGTTGTGATCGTGAGGTCGAGGGGAGCACGAATATACCCTTTTCAGGTAAGAACATCGACGTTTTCACGTCGATTTCTTAAACTCCGTTTTGAGTACTGTTCATGCAAAGTTTATACATTGAGTTTTAGGGATTTCTGAGCTTGTGGTTGTGTTTGTGAGGTTCCCAGGAGCTTGGGAGTGGCTCGTTGGTTGAATTTGGACGTAAGGATCCTTGGTTGTGGAGTTGGCCGGTTTTGGGAAGCTTGCACAGGTATAATCTAGTGAGTTTTAGACCTTAAAATGTGTTTGGTTGTGTTCTACTAGTTTAGAGCTTTAAATTGGTGCAAGAAACGTGGAAAAAGGTGGAAAAACGAGAGAGTTAGAGCGATTTGCAGGTTTCCGGCGACGGTGCCGGCGATGGCGACGGCGCCGGCGTCGGGGGCCTGGCCGGAGAAGAAGCAGGAATATTCCGTTAAGTTTAACGGAATATTCCTGACGGCAGGGGTTAAGTTTGACGGAATATTCCGTCAGTTTGACGGAATATTCCTGACGGCGTCTGTTGACACCGTCAGTGTGCCTGGCACGTGGCCGCGCGTGGGGGCGCGTGGGTCCGTGCCTGTCCTGGCGCGTGGGGGCGCGTGCGGGGTCCAAAAATTATTTTAAAAATATGGTTGTGATCCTGAGGTTGTGTAGAGCACGTTGGTATATTCATTTGTCCATTTTGAGTAATGTATGAGAAGTTTTTACGAGAATTGGGTTATGTGCTTTAAAGTTAACGTTTTTATAGTTGTTTCGCATTTAGGTGACACGTACCCCGAGGACGAGCGTGCACACGCGAGACAGGGGGGCTACGACCCTTCTACATACCAGTGAGTGGGCTTTTGTTTTCCGTATATACCTATATACATTTATATTCCCAGAAATTGATTTATAAAGGGTTATTTGCCTTATGCCATGCATGTTATTATTATCGTTTATGCATCATTGCATGCATTATTGTGGCATACATATACTTGTGCATATTGGGTGCTGTGGACGCACAGGTAAGTGCCAGGTAAGTGACATTCACGTTTATGTTTCAGTAGTGGTTTGGGATGCCTAGAGAGCTCATAACCTGTACCCCCGGTGTTAGTGCTCCCGCCCTGAGCAGGGCACAGGCCTTCACGTGATGTTCACCTCCCGCACCTTAGGCTCAGCTTGGATCCAAGCTAGGTGCACAGGCCTGTCGTACAGACCACATTAGGTGGTTCCGACTCGTAGGTGACCCGCGATTATTCGCCCAGGCTTCACGTGATCGTAGCACTTATTTACACCCAGTCCTGTCGTACAGACCACTTTAGGTGGTTCCGACTCGTGGTCAGGTTCAGATATTGAGATTGAGATTAGAGCTCTATATGCAGCCGTACAGGTCACGTTAGGTGACTCCGGCTGCCAGATTACACGATGTGGATATGATTATACCTGAGCACTTGCATATCTTTATGAGATGTCGGCATGGCATATTAACGAGCATATGGCATATATTTGAGCATGCTTAACACATGTACTATGCGTATATATATTTTCTGGGAAGTATACAGGTTTTACGGCGAGGGGTTAGAATGTATTTTGCTAAATGATTTTCAAAGAGCTTTGTTTTTGCCCACTCACGCTTTTGTTTTGCGCCCCTCCAGGTTCTAGTTGCTTAGCCGTTGCGGTGGTTTCCCCAGAGGGTTTTTCGGCGTTTCTGACAGACACTCACCATTGTAGGGTCGCCTTCGAGCGTACCACTATTGTCGTTTCATTTGGACTGCTATAGACCTGCTCTGAATTATTGTATCGCACATACTAGCACTTATTCTAGTACTTTGTATGCTAGTTTTTAATTGTTCGTACCTTTTATTACTACTTTATTAGCTTCCGCACGTGCACATGGCTACGTCACCTTCGTGTGACGGCCAGCACGCTCCGATCTCGGTCGGGGTGTGTCAAAATCTGTCCTAAAGTGTGTTTTTGAGTCTTTTGAGTCAAAACCAATGCTATTTTCGTCCAAATTAAGTCCTAGAGTCTAAATTGAGTCTTTTTTATTGTTTTGTGTTGTTTTGAGTCATATAAGTTTAGTTAAGAGTCTTTGAGGTTGGTTAAGTGTTTTTAAGCATATTTTTGTATCTTTGAGTCAAGTTTCATTAGATTAGCAATCCCTCCTAATCCCCGACCTAGAATGATCCCTACTTGTATCTATACTACAATTGTCAAAAAGAGGGTTTAATTTGAGTGCTATTATTTATCACATCACTTAGCCATATGAACCTAAAAACACATGAAAATAGTTTAAACTACTAAAATAACTATGAACTACAACATAAATGTACGAAAACAAGCTAACTAAGTCGCCTAAATATGCTCCTATCAACAAGTGATTTGGACGAAAATAGAAATTAACTTGACTCAAAAGACTCAAAGAAAACAAATTTTGACTCAAATAATAAGACTAATTGAAAGGGGGATTGTTTTTGACAAATTTAAAACTTAGAACAAAAACTTTGTAGAAAACACTTTGGAAAAACGAATTTAAGTGAATTAAATGGGTGAAAGGCTAGTTAGAAGGTCCTTCTCCACACACGATATATGAACCAATTTCCAATTATTATTCCTTTAGACTATGAATGACAACGCCCCAAGTTAGTTGCATCGCACAACTAACCATCAAATTTTCCTTATTTCATTGAATTGAATGAATACGCATTACAATCAAATTATCTTTCTCAAGTCCTTTATATGAAACGCATAATAAAGATACATATCAAAAGTCATTAAATTTTGTGAAAACCATAAGCTTGACAAGGCATTTATCACTATGAAACGGATGAGACTCATACCAAGGATTTACTTAACGCGATTGTGACTAGCAACCTCCACTACTTGTGAATATAAGTGAATAACTATTACATGAGACTCCCTTATACTCTAGCATCATATTCATGCATGCAAATTAAGTGTCGACCCCCAACCCACATACATAAACAGGTTTTAATAACTTAGATAAGCAAATCACATTCATGCCTCAAGAAACAATAACTGGACGTAATCAATTCATATAAAACATATAATCATGGCTTCGAATTCACCTCGAACTAAAAAGAAATTAGTTCCACATGTTCATCATAATTGAAAACCAAATTAACATAAACATTGAACTAAAACTAAGGATTAGAAAGAACCAAGAAACGCTCCACACTCCAATGGCATGCACGGCACTCCCTTGGATGGCAGATTGCACAAGTCTTCTTCTCCTTCCTTCCTTGCTTGCGGCACTAGGGTGGTGTAGGGTGAATTGTGGTGTTTGATGGCTGAAAGTATGAATGAATGAATGAGTGAATGTATGATTTGAATGGTGCAGCATAGGGTTGTATTTATAGGCTAATTTATGCACAATTTATGAAGGAAAAGGATTGCATAATCCAATGGGAAAAGGGTTAAGTCTTGGCAGAAACCAAAAGGGAATGGAATAAGGGATACACGGCAAGGTTTTAGGGACTTCTAGAAGGATAGGTGCGGCACACTTGTAGGAGGAAGATAGGGTGTTCTAGAAAGAGTATTTAGGGCACATTCCTAAACCTAAGGGGACAAGAACAAACGACATAGCTATAGAGGAAGGATTACAACTCCTAAACCTACAAGGAATGGCCTACATGCAGCATACAAAGGGATTAGGCTTCTAGAATCTGAATTAGATGTTTAAATGCATAACTAATCCCTTCTAATTAGCTAGATTTAAGGCACAACCTGATTTAGATAGGATAAGATAGGATAATGTTAGAGTTAGGAAAGGATAAGGTTGGTTAGGATAGGATAAGATAAGGTTGGATAAGGTTCCTTATTTCTTGCTATTTCCTTATCTTCTTTGCATTAGAACTTCTTCCTCCAGATTTGTAGCCTTTCCTAGCCCCTCTTGACTTCAATCTCGTCCATCCATTTTGCTCCATAGTTAAGCTATCCAATCCATGCCCAAAACTGTTCCAAATAGTTTCCAAATGCACTTGCTTGCACCTTTTGCCATTAGGACCTAAAAACATACGAAAATAGCTTAAAAGACTAAAATAAATAGTAATTAACTCACAAAATGCAAGGAAACAACATAACTAAGTAGCATAAATATGCTCCTATCAAACATGGAACATTATCCAATTTTATCTTATCTTATCCAAACCTTATCCTATCTTACCCTTTCCTAATCTTTTGCTACCTTAATTCCAGCTACAAAGATGACTCCTTTTCACATTAAATCACCTAAATATCAGGTTCTAGAAGCCCTATTTTCGTGCCCTAAGTTTATGTCACATGTAATCCTTCTAGAAGTTCTAGAATCTGCCACAAGGACCATTCCTTGTCCTCCTTGGAATCTGATTGAAGGTGTGGTGTGAAAATTAACTTGACACTCAAATTAAAACCCTATGATTGTAGTATATGAAAGTAGGGATCGTTTTAGGCCGGGGATTAGAAGGGATGGTAATCTACTCTAAACTGACTTAAAAACACAAAACTACACTTAAAAACACTTAACTAGACTTATAAGACTCAAAACAAACTAAAAAGGCTCAAAACAACACAAAACAATAAAAAAGACTCAAACTAGACTCTCAAGGTGATTTGGACGAAAATTACTTTTAACTTGACTCAAAACACTTAAAAACACAACTTGGACAAATTCTAACTAATTTGACACAACAAAGTAAAGGGGGATTGGATTTTGGACGAAATTAAGGTAAAAACAAACAGATTATAAAGACTCTAAACAACTTGGATGAAATTAGGGAAAACTATGGGTGATAAGCTAGCTAGAGGGTCCTTCTCCACACATGACACAGATATGCATATGAACCAATTTCCAGTTATTATTCCTTTAGACTATGAATGACAACGCCCCAAGTTAGTTGCATTGCACAACTAACCATCAAATTTTCCTTATTTCATTGAATTAGATGGAATACGCATCTAAACCAATTTATCTTTCTCAAGTTCCCTATATGAAATGCATGATAGAGATACATGTCAAAAGTCATTAAGTTCTATGAAAATCATAAGCATTGACAAGGCATTCATCACTATGAAACGCATGAGACTCATACCAAGGATTTACTTAACACGATTGTGCCTAGCAACCTCCACTACTTGTGAATATAAGTGAATAACCATTACGTGAAACCCCCTTATACTCTAGCATCAAATTCATGCATGCAAATTAAGTGTCGACCCCCAACCCACATACATAAACAAGTTTTACTAACTTAGATAACCAAATCACATTCATGACTTAAGAAACAATAACTAGACGTAATCAATTCATATAAAACATATAATCATGGCTTCAAATTCACCTCCAACTAAAAAGAAATTAGTTCCACATGTTCGCAAAACAAAGATAATTAAACTTAAACATTAAAAACAATACACCTAGAAACACTCTAGGTGGCTCCTCCTTCCTTCCTTGCTGCCCACAATGGGGATTTTTTGTGAATTTGGGCTCTTGAGGTGTGGTGTGAATTTGGGGTAGAGGGTGGTGGTTTTTGAGTGTTGTGGCAACATGTATTTATAGGGTGAAGGGGAGGCACGAAATTGGGCTGAAAATGAGAGGAATTAGGACTCCAAATCACCAAAGAACAAGGATACTTTCAATCAGATTCCAAGGAGGATAAGGAATGGTCCTTGTGGCAGATTCTAGAACTTCTAGAAGAGTTACATGTGGCATAAACTTAATGCACGAAAATAGGGCTTCTAGAACTTGATATTTAGGTGATTTAATGTGAAAATGAGTCCTCTTTGAAGTTGGAATTAAGGTAGGAAAAGATTAGGATAGGATAAGATAAGATAAGGTTGGATAAGGTTTCGATAAGATAAGGAAATTTGGATAATATTCCTTCTTTGTAGCTGATTCCTTATCTTCAAAGTCTTCAATTTAATTCTTCTAGATCTTAATCACATTCCTAGCCTCTCTTGATCCTCAAATTCGTCCATCCACTGATGTGAAAATTAACTTGACACACAAATTAAACCCTATTTGTGACAATTGTAGTAGATATGTAAGTAGGGATCGTTCTAGACCGGGGATTAACTAGGGATGCTAATCTATGTAAATAAGACTCAAAAACACTAAACTAGACTCTATAGACTCAAAACTAACTTTAGACACTTAAAACAGCGATCAATACTCAAAAAGACTCAATTTTAGACTCAATAAAGGTTTTGGACGAAAATAGGACTTGACTTGACTCAAAAGACTCAAGGAAAACAAGTTTTGACTCAAATATGAAGACTAAATAAAATGGGGATTGTTTTTGACAAATTTTAGACTCAAAACAAAAACTTTGTAGGAAACACTTTTGAAAAACGAATTTAAGTAAAATAAATGGGTGGAAGGCTAGTTAGAGGGTCCTTCTCCACACATGATAAATGCATACGAACCAATGTCCAGTTATTACTCCTCTAGACTATGAATGACAACGCCCCAAATTAGTTGCATCGCACAACTAACCCTCAAGTTTTCCTTATTTCATTGAATTGAATGAAAACGCATTACAACCAAATTATCTTTTTCAAGTTCTTTATATGAGAGGCATAACAAAGATACATATCAAAAGTCATTAAGTTTTGTGAAAACTATAAGCATTGACAAGGCATTCATCACTATGAAACGCATGAGACTCATACCAAGGATTTACTTAACGCGATTGTGACTAGCAACCTCCACTACTTGTGAATATAAGTGAATAACAATTACGTGAAAGCCCCCTATAGTCTAGCATCAAGTTTATGCATGCAAATTAAGTGTTAACCCCCAACCCACATACATAAACCAGTTTTAATAACTTAGATAAGTAAATCATATTCATGCCTTAAGAAATAATAACCGGACGTAATCAATTCATATAAAACATATAATCATGGCTTCAAATTCTCCTCTAACTAAAAAGAAGTTAGTTCCTCATGTTCGCAAAACAAAGATAATTAAATTTAAACATTGAACTAAGACTAAGGATAGAAAGAACCAAGAAAAATGCTCCACACTCCAATGGCATGCACGGCACTCCCTTGGATGGCAGATTGCACAAGTCCTCCTCTCCTTGCTTCCTTGCTTGCGGCACAAGGGTGGTGTAGAATGGATTGTGGTGTTTGAAGGATGAAAGTATGAATGAATGAATGGTGCGGCATAGGGCTGTTTATATAGGCTAATTAGGCACACTTAGTGAAGGAAAAGGATTGCATAATCCCATTAAAAAAGGGTTAATTCAAGGCAGAAACCAAATGGGAAATGGAATAGGTAGTGCACGGCTAGGATTTAGGGAATTCTAGAAGGTTTGGTGCAGCATCTTTGTAGGGATGAGATAAGGTTTCTAGAAGGAATGGTTTAGGGAAGATTCCTAAACCTAAAGGGGCAAGGACATATGATATAAGTGTATAAGGAGGATTGCAATTCCTAAACCTACAAGGAATGGTCCACATGCGGCAACCACATGGATAAGGCTTCTAGAAACTGAAATAGGTGTTTAAATGTGTAATTAATCCCCTCTAATTAGCTAGTGATAGGAGCATATTTAGGTGACTTAGTTGGCTTGTTCTTGTGCATTTACGTTGTTATTTCTTAGTTCTTTAAGTCTTTTAAGCCATTTTCGTATGTTTTCAGGTTCTAAGGGTTAAAGGAGCAAAGAAGTGCATTTTGGAGTCTTTTGGAGCACTTTTGGGCTAAAGATGGATAGCTTATGCTTGGAGCCAAAGTGTTGGACGAAATTGAAGACCAAGTGGGCCTAGAATCGAAGGAAGAAGGAGGAATCAAGAATTGGAAACCAGTTTCCATTATTGGGAGTTTCCATTTGTGATGGTGTCCATTTTTGAAGTTTCCAAATAATGTTGGTTGCCTAAATCACATGTTCTAGAAGCCCTAGACATGTCCTAAGTTGTGCCGCACCTTACCTTCCTTTTCTCTCCCAAAATCTGCAAGATTATGTCACAATCCCTTTCTTAAAAGTCTTAGCCGCACCTATACATTCCCTTTCACTCAAAATCTGCAAGTTTAATTGCACTTTCCCCTTCTTTTCCTCCCTTTGCCGCAAGACTTAGCCCTTTTCCTTAATTCCTGATTTCAATTACCTATTCTAAAGGGATTTAACTTAATTCCTGATTCTTAGAATGGATTTGGGGAATTAAACACTTACTTATTTCCTATGCAAGCCTTGTCGTGCAAGGGAACCTTGTTTCCTTTAGTTTTAGGACATTTAAACCTTTCCTATATCACAGCCGCACCTCCCTGGACCTTCCCTCTTCCTTGCCGTGCAAGGGAGATGGTTCTTTCCTATTTCATTGCATTAAAACACATTCCTTTTGTGTTTAATGCCATTGCCGCAACTTTTAGGTAGTTTCCTTCAAATTTCTGATTTGATTTCCTATTTCTAAAAGCTTTTGACTTAATTTCTGATTACCTAAATAACCTAGGGTTTTAATTCCTGAAATCCTATTAATAAACCTCCTTGTTGCAGCCACAAATTATTCATTCATTCACCATTCACGCCAGAAAATCATCCCATCCCTCTAACACATCCATACTTCACCATTCTCCATATTTTCTGCACAAACCCAACCTTTGCCGTCCCCTACATCCATCCCAATCCTAAATCCATAATTCTACATCATCCATAACCCCCTAAACTCACAATAAACCCTTGTGCCGCAGCAATTAGGAGAGGAAGGAGGCCTTGAACGTTTCATGCTTGCAGATTGGGGCGTTCTTAGGTGTACTTCGTTCTTGTTTTCAATGTTTACTTTGTTATTACTTTCTGAGTTTGCTGTAATCATGAGTGGCTAAACCCCTAATTAGTTAGGGGAAAGTTTGAAGCCATGAACATGTTTGAGATATGAATTGATTTCTTCCAATTGTGATTTGTTAAGTTGTGATTGCAATTCAATTATCTGTTTTATTCAAAACTTGTTCTTGTATGTTGATTAAGGATGCATACTTAGTTTTCATGCATGAACTTGATGCTAGTTTATAAACGAGTTTCACCTAATCGTCACAAGTTTATAAACATGAGTAGTGAAGGTTGCTAGTCACAACCGCGTTAATTGAATTCTTGGCAAGAGTATCATGCATTCATAGTTACAATTGCCTCGTCAACACTTATGATTTTCATGGAGCATAATGATCTCTCACTGTATCTCTTCTATGCATTCATGTTGAGGACCGTTGGAGAATAATTTGAATTGTCGCATGCATCATCCAATTCAATGACATAAGGAAATCTGAGGGTTAATTAGTGCATCACGGTTAACTTGGGGTGTTGAGCATCATAGTTAGTGAAAAGAATTGGAAAATCGATTCATATACAAATTTGTCATGTGTGGAGAATAGACCTCTAACTAATCCATCCATCATCTTGTTTCCAAAAATTCGTTTTACAATCTGCCTAGTTTTATAACTTGTTTTGTTATTTCAATTTTCGTCAAATCAAAACCCCCCTTTACTTTCTTGTTCTATAGTGTTTAGAATCTGTTTAGTTTGTGTTTTAAAGTGTTTTGAATCAACCTATAATCTTAAATTCGTCCAAAATTGTGTTTAGAGTCAGAAACTGCCTAGTTAGTGTTTTTAGGCAGTTTTGAGTCTTTTGAACTTGTTTCGAGTCCTTTGAGTCTTTGTGAACGTTTTTAACTTTGTTTTTATGTTTTTAAGTCAGTTTAGATGTTTTAGCAAGCCCTCCTAATCCCCGGTCCAGAACGATCCCTACTTGCATCCTTACTACAATTTGACAACAAGAGGGTTAATTTGTGTGCTTAACTATTTGCGCATCAGCTAGATTTAAGTCCTAACCTAATTTGGATAGGATAAGATAGGATAATGTTAGAGTTAGGAAAGGATAAGGTTTCTAGGATAGGATAAGATAAGGTTGGATAAGGTTCTTTGTTTCTTGCTTCTTCCTTATCTTCTTTGCATTTGGACTTCTTCCACCAGATTTGTAGCCTTTCCTAGCCCTTCTTGACTTCAATTTCGTCCATCCTCTTTACTCCATGGTTAAGCTATCCAATCCATGCCCAAAAATGCTCCAAATAGCCCCAAAATGCCCTTTCTTGCTCCTTTTGTCATTAGGACCTAAAAACATACGAAAATAACTTAAAAGACTGAAATAAATAGTAATTAACTCACTAAAGCAAGGAAACAACATCACTAAGTAGCATAAATATGCTCCTATCATCCACCTTGCTCCATGCATGTGCAATCCATTCCAAGCCCAAAACTGCTCTAAAATGCTCCAAATTGCACTTTCTTGCCAACTTTGTCAATTGAACCTAAAAACACACGAAAATAGCTTAGAACACTCTAACAAGTAGAAATTAGCTATGTAAATGCAAGAAAACAAGCTAACTAAGTCGCATAAATATGCTCTTATCAAGGTGTCCTTGTTCTGTGGTGATTTGGAGTCCTAATTCCTCTCCTTTTCAGCCCAATTTCGTGTCTTCCCTTCACCCTATAAATACATGATGCCGCAACACTCATAAACCACTAACCTCTACCACAATTTCACACCACACCTCAAGAGCCTAAATTCACACAAATCCCCATTGTGCGCAGCAAGGAAGGAAGGAGGAGTCGCCTGGAGTGTTTCTAGGTGTATTCTATCTTTGTTTTTAATGTTTAAGTTTAATTATCTTTGTTTTGCAAACATGAGGAGCTAAACTTGTTTCAGTTGTGATTTCATAAATCGTGAATACAATTTACTTAACTTTTTGATTAAAAACTTATTCTTGTGTGTTGATTAAGAGGGCCCGCTTAGTTTGCATGCATGAATTTGATGCTAAAATATAAGGGAGAGTTAAGAATCAAAGAAGAGGAACAAAGCTTACCCACGACAAAGGTGGAAACACCTTTGCCGCAAGCCTTGAATGATTCTAAGACCTCAAATCGGTCTGATGTGAAAATTACTTAACACACAAATTAAACCCTCTTGTTGACAATTGTAGTAGATATGTAAGTAGGGATCGTTCTTAAACCGGGGATTAGGAGGGATTGCTAAACACTCTAAACTGACTCAAAATCGTAAAAACAAAGTTAAAAACGTTCACAAAGACTCAAAGGACTCGAAACAAGTTCAAAAGACTCAAAACTGCCTAAAAACACTAACTAGGCAGTTTCTGACTCTAAACACAATTTTGGACGAATTTAAGATTATAGGTTGATTCAAAACACTTTAAAACACAAACTAAACAGATTCTAAACACTATAGAACAAGAAAGTAAAGGGGGGTTTTGATTTGACGAAAATTGAAATAACAAAACAAGTTATAAAACTAGGCAGATTGTAAAACGAATTTTTGGAAACAAGATGATGGATGGATTAGTTAGAGGACCATTCTCCACACATGACACATTTGTATATGAATCGATTTTCCAATTGCTTTTCACTAACTATGATGCTCAACACCCCAAGTTAACCGTGAACAACACTTTTTTAACTTTCAAGTTTTCCTTAAGTTATTGAATTGGATGGGAATGCGCATACAACAACTCAAAACATTCTCTAAAAGTCCCTTACGTGAAAAGCACAATAAAGGTACAATCAAAGATCATTAAGTTTCATGAAAACTATAAGTATTGACGAGGCAATTGTTACTATGAAAAGCATGAAACTCTTGCCAAGAATTCAATTAACGCGGTTGTGACTAGCAACCTTCACTAGTGATGCGTAAATAGTTAAGCACACAAATTAACCCTCTTGTTGTCAAATTGTAGTAAGGATGCAAGTAGGGATCGTTCTGGACCGGGGATTAGGAGGGCTTGCTAAAACCTCTAAACTGACATAAAAACATAAAAACAAAGTTAAAAACGTTCACAAAGACTCAAAGGACTCGAAACAAGTTCAAAAGACTCAAAACTGCCTAAAAACACTAACTAGGCTGTTTCTGACTCCAAACACAATTTTGGACGAATTTAAGATTATAGGTTGATTCAAAACACTTTAAAACACAAACTAAACAGATTCTAAACACTATAGAACAAGAAAGTAAAGGGGGCGTTTTGATTTGACGAAAATTGAAATAACAAAACAAGTTATAAAACTAGGCAGATTGTAAAACGAATTTTTTGGAAACAAGATGATAGATGGATTAGTTAGAGGTCCATTCTCCACACATGACACATTTGTATATGAATCCAATTGCTTTTCATTAACTATGATGCTCAACACCCCAAGTTAACCGTGAACAGCACTTTTTTAACTTTCAAGTTTTCCTTAAGTTATTGAATTGGATGGGAATGCGCATACAACAACTCAAAACATTCTCTAAAAGTCCCTTACGTGAAAAGCACAATAAAGGTACAATCAAAGATCATTAAGTTTCATGAAAACTATACGTATTGACGAGGCAATTGTTACTATGAAAAGCATGAAACTCTTGCCAAGAATTCAATTAACGCGGTTGTGACTAGCAACCTTCACTACTCATGTTTATAAACTTGTGACGATTAGGTGAAACTCGTTTATAAACTAGCATCGAGTTCATGCATGAAAACTAAGTATGCATCCTTAATCAACATACAAGAACAAGTTTTGAATAAAACAGATAATTGAATTGCAATCACAACTTAACGAATCACAATTGGAAGAAATCAATTCATATCTCAAACATGTTCATGGCTTCAAACTTCCCCTAACTAATTAGGGGTTTAGCCACTCATGATTACAGCAAACTCAGAAAGTAATAACAAAGTAAACATTGAAAACAAGAACGAAGTACACCTAAGAACGCCCCAATCTGCAAGCATGAAACGTTCAAGGCCTCCTTCCTCTATTAATTGCTGCGGCATAAGGGGTTATTGTGAGTCTTGGGGGTTATGGATGATGTAGAATGATGGATTTAGGTTTGGGATGGATGTAGGGGACGGCAAGGGTTGGTTTTGGGCAGAAAATATGGAGAATGGTGAAGTATGGATGTGTTAGAGGGATGGGATCAATTTCTGGCGTGAATGGTGAATGAATGAATCCTTTGTGGCTGCAACAAGGAGGTTTATTAATAGGATTTCAGGAATTAAAACCCTGGGTTATTTAGGTAATCAGAATTTAAGTCAAAAGCTTTTTAGAAATAGGAAATCAAATCAGAAAATTAAAGGAACCTACCTAAAAGCTGCGGCAATGCATAAAACACAAAAGGAATGTGTTTTAATGCAAGGAAATAGGAAAGCACTATCTCCCTTGCACGACAAGGAAGAGGAAAGGTCAAGGGAGGTGCGGCTAAGGCTTTTAAGACAAGGATTGTGACATAATCTTGCAGATTTTGGGAGAGAAAAGGAAGGTAACTCACGGCAAGAAAAGAGAAAGGATTTAAAGCCAGAAATTTGGAGAGAAAAGGAAGGTAAGGTGCGGCACAATTTAGGACATGTCTAGGGCTTCTAGAACATGTGATTTAGGCAACCAACATTATTTGGAAACTTGCACAATTGGAAACCTTTCAAGAATAGAAACTCCCCATAAGGGAAACTGGTTTCCAAATCTTGATTCCTCCTTCTTCCTTCGATTCTAGGCTCACTTGGTCTTCAATTTCGTCCAACACTTTGGCTCCAAGCATAAGCTATCCATCCTTAGCCCAAAAGTGCTCCAAAAGGCTCCAAAATGCACTTCTTTGCTCCTTTAGCCCTTAGAACCTGAAAACATACGAAAATGGCTTAAAAGACTTAAAGAACTAAGAAATAACAACGTAAATGCACAAGAACAAGCCAACTAAGTCGCCTAAATATGATTCTATCAAATTCCCCCACACTTAGATTTTGCTAGTCCTCGAGCAAAACAAAACAAACAAAGGAACACGAAACGAGACAAAACGAACAGAACACAACCTAAACCTTCCAACATTTGCCTCAGGGATTTCCAATGCACATGACATGTTAAAATTCATTATCTCCACAGATTTTAGTCATCTTCCCACTTAAGTACATTCTTAATCATAGTCACCACATACTAGTTCACAATTAAGCATTTAAAACCATGTTTTGAATGTAGTAACATGCCTTAGAGAATTTGCTCAATTCCTTACAAGATATGCACTCAATTTTCACTCAGATTTTCTAACTACACACCCTAATCTAGTTATATGTGAGAAGATTGATGTAAACATGAAAACGAACACTCACATATATGTATCACAAAGAAAGCAATTTTTGGAGTTAATAAGCATGTTTAGATATGATCTCATGAATGGAATGCTACTACTTAGATGCGAGAACCAGTGACACCATATGCTCATACCAAGTTCAAACTCCACAAATTGAAACACATAACACTCAAGATTGAAGTCAAGGGTTGTAATGGGGCTTGGGGTGTTTGGCTAACAAAGAAAGGATATGGAAAACAAAGGTTCTTAAAGAAATAGTGAGCAAAGCATTTGAATCAACTTAGAATTCACTTTTGAGTGAAAAAGGGAGAATTTAGACAATTTAGGGCCAGATTTGGTGTTTTGGACCCTTTCTTCAACATTCAACACTTAATCACTCATTCTTACATCTTTTCAAGCTCTTTTTCCTTTCTTTCTTTCTTTTCTTTTCTGTTTTTCTTTTTCATACGTTTTTCACAACTTTTTCTTTTCTTTTGAATCTCAAAACATACATATAAACTTAAGAACAAACATTCCCTCCCCCACACTCATTTTCTTGCATAATGTAACTCAAAAGGAATTCATTTAAGTCATGCTCACTATCTTGTAAGAACAAGGGTGTGGACTGTCCTAACTAGGCTAGGTGAGGATAATGTGGGTTAACAAAGAATAAAGGCTAAACAAGGCTCAACGGGGTTAACTTAAACATAAAATGAAGTAGGATACACGGCAATTTGGCTCTGGTGGTGGTCACTACACAACTTCTTCTTGAATATGTGTTATGCAAATCAATAACATGCTTCGAATGAAATGGGCATGAGTTCTAACATTTGGAACTATATGATGAAACGCCTTCTAAGTAGTAACCAAGCAAAGAATAATGAGATCATGCAACGACTTTAGAAAACAATAATGCACAGATTTTAACTCTCCAAATAACGTTTAGGCTCAAGTCTCACAAGGTTGTAGCGTTTGTTTGAGTTCCTTCCTTCAAGCATGTTACAAAAACGAATTTTTCTTTTATGATTGCATGTGAAGTCATACATTATAACCATAACCAAGCATATACCAAGAGTAAATCAAACTTTTCTCCATGTTTATAACTCTTTTTAACAGTCATGCAACCAAATCCTCATCATTGTGTTGGAAGGTACCCTAAGACGCAAACACACAAAAACGACTCAAAACACTCTTTTTAGGCTTTTCAAAACATGTTTTTCAAATTTTTATGTGATTTTCGGAGTTATAAAACAAAACACACTAAAACACTCCAAAACAGCTTAAAAACACTTTAAAACAGCAAGGAACAACACTTGAAGTTATGGGTGATAAAATCCCACGAATTTGCATCCAATAAACTTAGTTACCCCCCCACACTTAAATCAAACATTGTCCTCAATGTTTTAAACATAAATTCACACAAAACACAAGTAAGGACACAAACAGCAACTAAACAACATAACATGGCAGATTAGAAACAACAACAAAGATAAGGGTTGAGGAACGCAAATCTGGAATTTAGGGGATTCCTAGGGCTTCCTTTGTTGAATGGATGGGTTGCCTCCCACATAGCGTTTGCTTTAACGTCGTACAGCCGGACGAAGAACACTTTCATTCCAAGTTGGAACCCACGGCATGCAAGGGAAGCTCTTCCACAACATGCTCCACAAAGTTCTCATAATGTGGCTTCAATCTATGTCCGTTCACCTTGAATTCTTGCCCTGTTCTCAAACTCTGAATTTGGACTGCACCATGCACAAAAAGATTAGTAATAACAAAAGGACCAACCCACTTGGAACGTAACTTACCAGGGAAGAGACGAAGACGGGAGTTGAACAACAACACTTTCTGCCCTATTGTAAAAGTCTTGCCTCTAATCATCTTATCATGGAATGCCTTGGTCTTCTCTTTGTAAATTCTAGCATTCTCATAAGCTTCATGTCGGATTTCATCAAGTTCACATAATTGAAGCTTTCTATGAATTCCAGCTTGGTCCACATTCAACTTGAATGTTTTGATAGCCCAATGAGCTCTATGTTCTAATTCCACAGGGAGATGATATGGTTTACCATAAACAAGACGAAAAGGAGACATACCAAGGGGAGTTTTGTACGCTGTCCTATATGCCCAAAGAGCATCATCCAAACGCAAGCTCCAATCTTTTCTATTTGGCCCAACGGTCTTCTCCAAAATCTGTTTGATCTCTCTATTGGACACCTCGGCTTGGCCATTGGTTTGGGGATGGTAAGGTGTGGAAACCTTATGCGTCACATGGTACTTCTTGAGTAAGGCTTCAATGGTACGGTTACAAAAGTGAGACCCCCCATCACTGATTAGCACCCTAGGCATTCCAAATCTTGAAAAGATATTAGTTTTCACAAAATCTGCCACAACTTTAGAATCATTAGTTCGAGTGGCTTTTGCTTCCACCCACTTTGAAATATAATCAACGGCAAGCAATATGTAATTGAAACCAAAAGATGAAGGAAACAGACCCATAAAATCAATTCCCCACACATCAAAAATTTCAACAACAACAATGGGGACCTGCGGCAATTGATCTCTTTGGCCTATATTACTAATTAACCGTGACATCACTAATTAACCCTCAGATTTCCCTTAAGTTATTGGATTGGATGACATCATACAACAACCCAAAGCATTCTTCAAAAATCCCCTACATTACATCATAATAGAGATACAATCAAAGATCATTACGTTCAATGGAAATCATAAGTATTGACAAAGCACTTGTAACTATGACATCATGATACGCATGCTAGGAATTTACTTAACATGATTGTGAAAACAACCGTAACTACTTGTGAATATAAGTTTGTAACGATTATGTGAAACACCCTTATATTCTAGCACCAAATTCAAGCATGCAAATTAAGTAGGCCTCCCTAATCAACATACAAGAATAAGTTATCCATCAAACGGTTAAGTAAATTGCATTCACAATTTATGAAATCACAACTGGAATTTATCAACTCATATTATAAATATAATCATGGCTTTAAAGCATCCCTAGGCTAAAACGAGTTTAGCCTCTCATGTTCATAACGAAACAAAGGAAATTAGAATTAAAAATTGAAAACAAAACAACAATCCAAGTTTGAATGGCCAAAACGTTTCTCCTCTCTTCTTTCTCCTTCTTTGTTGCGGCACAAGGGTGTTTGGGTATGAATTATGGTGATGGATGGATAGGTTGGATGGTGGTAGGGGGTGGATGATGGCTGAATGAATGGAGAGAATGAGGAATAATTCGTATGGATGTGTATGGCTGTCTCCAATCTCCCATAAGTGCGGCAGATTATGTATATATAGAGGGAGAAAGGTTAAGGCAATAAGTAATTAATTTGGGAAGGTTTTTAGCTCCAAATCCTCAAGGAAAAAGGGTAACAAATCAGAATTCTAAGAGGAAAAGGAAAGGAAATTTGCGGCATTGACTAGAATAAAAGGGGAAAGAAGATATATAGCAGCTTTTGGAAGAAAAGGGTAAGAAAGGTGCGGCATAGACTAAGATAGTGCAAGGAATCTTTGGTTTGTGTCCTAAATTGCATAAATACCTTCAAAGTTGCTGGAACTTAGGGATATTTAGGATTAGGAAAGGTCAAACAAAAATAGGAAACCTTCTTTGACTAGGAATCCTTCTTTGATTAGGAATCCTTCTTAGATTAGGAATCCTAACACCTTTAGGTCTTCAATTTCGTCCATTCCTTTTGCTCCAAGCATAAGCTATCCATTCCAAGCCCAATTTTGCTCCAAAATGCTCCGAAATGCACCTTTTTGCTTCCTTAGCCATATGAACCTAAAAACACACGAAAATAGCTTAAACTACTAAAATAACTATGAACTAACAATATAAATGTACGAAAACAAGCTAACTAAGTCGCCTAAATATGCTCCTATCAAAAGCCTTGGTCTTTTCCTTGTAAATGCAAGCATTCTCATATGCTTCACGCCTAAGCTCCTCAAGTTCATTCAATTGCAACTTTCTATGTATTCCAGCCGCATCTATGTCCATGTTGAATGTCTTGATTGCCCAATGAGCCTTGTGTTCTAACTCCACGGGGAGATGACATGGCTTGCCAAAGACTAGCCGAAAAGGGGACATCCCTATGGGTGTCTTGTAAGCCGTTTTATAAGCCCACAATGCATCCTCCAAACGCACGCTCCAATCTTTTCTTGTTGGTCCAAGGGTCTTCTCCAAGATTTGCTTGATTTCTCTATTGGATACCTCGGCTTGGCCATTGGTTTGGGGATGGTAAGGTGTTGAAACCTTATGTGTGACTTGATACTTCTTGAGCAATGCCTCTATGGTACGATTGCAAAAGTGAGACCCTCCATCACTAATAAGCACTCGAGGCATCCCAAATCTAGCAAAAATGTTAGTCTTTATAAAATCTGCAACAACTCTAGAATCATTAGTATGGATGGCCTTGGCTTCCACCCATTTTGAGACATAATCCACCGCAAGCAAAATATAAGTAAAACCAAACGAAGATGGGAAAGGGCCCATGAAATCAATGCCCCAAACATAAAACCGTGCCTCTTTCTTTAATTTATCATGTTGGTGCCTAGCTATGGTACTTGGAACACATTTTGACACCAAAAAGTTCACCAAATCGGCATACCAAGGTTCACATACCTTAATGGACAGCAATTGCTCATCAGGGAATGTCTCTTGGATGGGTAAAGAGTCCTCATTGCACACCAAACGACTTAGATGGTCAGCAACCACGTTCTCACTCCCCTTCTTGTCTCGAATTTCAATGTCAAACTCTTGGAGAAGAAGCATCCATCGAATTAGCCTTGGTTTGGCCTCCTTTTTGGTGAATAAGTACCTTAGAGCTGCATGGTCAAAATATACAATCACTTTAGTACCAAGTAAATATGAACGAAACTTATCTAAAGCAAACACAACGGCAAGAAGTTCTTTTTCAGTGGTAGAGTAATTTAATTGAGCATCATTTAAAGTCCGGGAAGCATAATATATGACGTGTGGTTGCTTATTCTTCCTTTGGCCCAAAACAGCCCCTATTGCATAATCGGATGCATCACACATTAGCTCAAAAGGCAACGTCCAATCTGGTGGAATGATAATGGGTGCCGTGGTAAGCATGTCTTTGAGATGCTTGAATGCCTTCTCACACTCCTCGTTGAACTCAAATGCCACTTCTTTTTGTAGGAAACGGCATTGGGGTTGTGCAATCTTGGAGAAATCCTTGATAAATCGCCTATAGAATCCTGCATGGCCAAGAAAAGAACGAACCTCTCTAACCGAAGTAGGAGAGGGTAAGTAACATACAAGATCTATTTTAGACTTATCAACTTCAATTCCTTTTTCAGAGATGATATGACCCAAAACTATGCCTTGTTTAACCATAAAATGACATTTTTCCCAATTCAAAACAAGGTTAGTTTCCATGCATCTTTTCAAGATTAAAGTAAGATTATGCAAACAATCATCAAATGAGTCTCCAAACACACTAAAATGGTCCATAAACACTTCAATTATTTTCTCAACATAATATGAGAATATACTTATCATGCATCGTTGGAAAGTGGCCGGTGCATTGCATAAACCAAATGGCATACGACGATATGCAAAAGTACCAAATGGACAAGTAAAGGTGGTCTTTTCTTGATCATCCGGCGCTATGACAATTTGATTATAACCCGAATAACCATCAAGAAAGCAATAAAAGGAATGACCAACTAACCTTTCAAGCATTTGATCAATGAATGGCAAAGGAAAGTGATATTTCCTTGTTGCGGCATTTAGCTTCCTATAGTCAATGCACACTCTCCAACCGGTTTGAATGCGTGTAGGCACAAGTTCATCTTCTTCATTCTTCACCACCTGATAGGAGCATATTTATGCTACTTTGTTATGTTATTTCCTTACATTTAGTGAGCTAATTACTACTTATTATAATGTTTTGAGCTATTTTCATTTGTTTGTAGGTCCGAATGACAAACTTGGCAAGAAAAGGCAATTTTGAGCCTTTTAGAGCAGTTTTGGGCTTATTTTGGATAGCTTGTATATGGAGCAACATGGATGGACGAATTTGGAGTCAAAAGAGGTTAGAAACATGCTACAAATCAGAAAAGGAAAGTTCATGACAAAGAAGATAAGGAAAGTGCAAGAAAAGAGGAAACATTATCCAAAACCTTATCCAATCTTATCTTATCCAAACCTTATCCTATCTTATCCTAACCTAATCTTGTTCCACCTTAATCCTAGCTGCAAGTGGACCTAAAAACCTAATTTCTAGAAGCCCTATCTGACCCTAAAAGGGTGCCACACCTTTCCCCCCTTTTATGCCTTCTAGAACACCCAAAATCAGCCATAAGACACTTAGTTTCTAGAAGGCCCAATTTTGGACGAAAATTCTTAAACCTAATTCTGATTGGATTCTGATTTTATTTGGCCCTTTTTCTCTTGGATTTGGATTGTATAAGTCCATATCTGAGATTGATTGGGCTAGGACTTAATCCCCAAACCCATGCCGCAACTTAGGGGCCCAAAACCACTTGTATCAGCTAGGTTAGCCCTAAATCTGATTGCTAGGGTTTCGGCCATGCTATATATATATATACCTATTAGTGTGCTGCACCCCCTTAGACACCCTAGGCAGCCATCCATTCTTCAATTCATCCATCCATTTACATCAGCCACCATTCATTCAGAAAACACATCTTGTGCCGCAAGTCCTAGGGAGGAGAAGGAGTGCCGTGGGTTTTCTAGGAGAAGGACCATCTTGTGCCGCAAGAATTGCACATCCATTGGAGACTTTCAGAGTTCTTTCTTCCCTTGTTTCGTTTCCATGTTTATTTTAATTTGCTTTTCAATTGTTATGAACATGTGTAACTAAGTTTTTCTTAGTTAGGGGTGAATTCGAAACCATGGGCATATGTTTTCTATGAATTGATTTCCTCCAGATTTTGTTTCTTGAATTGTGGATGTGATTTACTTAATTGATTTATTGAGAACTTGTTATTGTGTGTTGATTAAGGATGCATACTTAGTTTTCATACATGAATTTGATGCTAGGATATAAGGAAATTTCACCTAATTGTTATGACCTTATATTCATAAGTAGTGGAAATCACTAGTCATGATTGTATTAAGTAAATTCTAGGCAAGAGTATCATGCAATTTGATAGGAGCATATTCATGCGACTTAATTAGCTTGTTCTCGTGCATTTATGTTGTGTTTACGTAGCTATTTTAGTGTTTAAGGCTACTTTTGTGTATTTTCAGATTATAAGGCCAAAGTGTGCAAGAAGATGCAAATTGGAGTCTTTTGGAGCGAAAGAGGAATGAATGAGTTGAAGATTTGAAGAAACGACGAATTCCTACTCCAACGATGAATTCTTACCAAAACGAGGAATCCTACTCAAACAAGGTTTCCTACTTGAAGTAGGAAAGTTAACCCTAAGTTTCCCGTTTTGGTAACCTTTCCTAATCTAAATGTCCGTATTTTCTAGCCACTTTGTAGGCCTTGTATGCGCTTTAGTACACAAGACCAAGGCCCTAGCCCAATTTCCAACCCATGCCGTGCCTTTAGCCCAATTCCCTTCCCTTGCCGTGCAAAGGGGGTAGTTTTGTCTCATTTTATGCACTTAAACCCTAAACCCTAATCACCCTAATTACATATTAGCCATTCACCCTAATAACCCTAGTTCTACAACCTTGCAGCCACACCCTAATTCATATTAATTCACCTCTCATTCCATATTCATTCAGCCACCTTCACACCCTAATTCCTCCTAAGCCGCACACTTCCATACTCCCCCTTTAATCCGTAGCCATCCATTCATTCTATTCAGCCACAAATATATCTTAGCCGCACCTTTTCCTAACCCTAGAGCCTATTCTATCATTCAATATTCATTCAGCCGTCACTCCCATTCATTCATTCATTATTCAACCCTAAGCCGTGGCCATTCCCTCCATTCTCTCCCAAAAAAACCGTGCAGCCACCACCACCCAAAACCATTGCCGCAGCCTTCTCCCTTCATTCCAGCCATCTTCCACACCTTTCCCACCATTGCCGCAGCCACCATAATCTTTCCTATCACCATCCACACATCCACATACCATCCACCCTTATTGCCGCACCACCAAACCTCCCTAAATTCATCCCTAACCCAGAAAACCATCCAAAAACACCATCAACCCTCTCTGCCGCAGCAAGTAAAGGAGAAAGAGGAGCTTGGACGCGCAGAAATTCAAGTGGATTCGTTGTGTGTTTTAGGTGTAATCAATCCTTTGTTCGTTATGTTTAAATTCAATTTTATTTCTCTTTCTGTGAACATGAGAGGCTAAATTCCTAATTAGCTAGGGGGTGATTCGAAACCATGTTTATGCTTGCAATATGAATTGATTACATTTGGTTGGAATTTCATGAATGGTGAATTCAATTTGTTTAACTGCTTGATCGATAACTTATTTGTGTATGTTTGTTGAGAGTGCACACTTAATTTTCATGCATGAATATGATGCTAGAATATAAGTGAATTTCACCTAATAGTTATGAACTTATATTCACAAGTAGTGGAGGTTGCTTATAAACAATCGCGTTAAATGAATTCCTGGCAAGAGTATCATGCTTTTCATAGTTACAAATGCCTTGTCGATGCTTATGATTTCTAAAGAACGAAATGATTCTAACTTGTATCTTTATCATGCTGTTCATATAGAGAACTTGTTAGGAATAATTTGGTTGCGATGCATATTCATCCAATTCAATGATTCTAGGGAAATCTGAAGGTTCATTTAAGCGGACCTAATTAACTTGGAGTGTCGAGGTTCATAATTCATCGAAAGACCAACTGAAAATCAATTTGTATGCAAGTGTAACATGTGTGGAGAAGAACCTTCTAGCTAGCATTCCATCCATATTTTCATCACATTCATATTTACATTCTGCCTTTAAATTACAATCTGTGCATTTAGTTTAATTTCGTCAAAACCTCAATCCCCCTTTACTTTAGTGTCCAATTTAGTTAGAAAGTGTCTTAGTTTGTGTTTTTAAGTGTTTTGATTCAAGTTATTACCCAAATTCGTCCAAATTCACCAAAGTGCTCAAAACTGCCCAGAAAGTGTTTTTAAGGCAGTTTTGAGTGTTTTGGTGCTGTTTTGAGTCTTTTGATTTGTTTTAGTGTTTTTATTGTTTAGTTTTGCATTCTTTGAGTCTAGTTTAGTGTTTTAACCTTTGTTTTACGTTTTTGAGTCAGTTTCCAAGTGATTTTGCAATCCCTCCTAATCCCCGGTTAAGAACGATCCCTACTTATACTTATACTACAATTGTCACAAGAGGGTTTTAATTTGTGTGCTTATTTAGAACGCATCAAATTTTTGGCGCCGTTGCCGGGGATTAGCAACTTTGCTAATCCCTTGGATTGTTACTTTTTGTTTGTTAATTTTGTTAAAGTTTCTGACCTTGTTTTGTTTTTCTTGTTTTAGGTACTAGTGTATGACTCGGAGTTCTCAACCGATTCGTGAGGATATCTTGGACTTTGACAGCGATTTTGAGAGGACTTTGCGACGAAAGAGGAAGCAACACGAACCAAGTCCACAACGTCCGGAATCTGACTTTGAAGAAGAAGAGGCCACGGCAGGTGTATTTGAGGAACCCACGGCAAGGGTATTTGAAGAACCACAAGCTATGGCCGTAGACAACCGGACACTTAAGGAGCTTTCGGCTTCGGGATTGGATAATGCAGCACCCTTGTGTATGCAATATCCCCCACCTGCCGAAGGGAAGACCGATGAGTTTGAGTTGAAGTCAAGCTTGCTTCACCATATTCCGAAGTACCATGGGTTGTCCATGGAGGATCCGAACAAGCACTTGAAGGAATTTGAGGTGGTGTGCTCAAGCATGACTCCCATCAATGTCGATGGAAGTATTCTGAAGATGAAGGCTTTTCCATTCTCTTTGATGGACAAAGCCAAGGATTGGTTGTACGACTTAGCTCCCGGAACCGTTACATCATGGGAGAGCATGAAGAGGGCATATCTGGAGAAGTTTTTCCCAACTTCTCGAATCATCCTTTTACGAAAAAGGATAAGTGGAATCCAACAAGAAGAAGGTGAGTCATTTCCTACGTATTATGAACGTTTTAAATCTCTTGTTGCTTCGTGTCCACAGCATCAGATGAAGGAGGAGTTGCTTCTACAATACTTCTACGAGGGGCTCCTACCAATCGAACGTCAAATGCTCGATGCCTCAGCGGGTGGAGCATTGGTGGACAAGACACCCAGGGATGCCAAGGTCTTGATTGCTAACCGAGCGTTGAACGCTCAACAATACGAAGGAGTAGGCCAAAGAGGACCCCCACGGCAGCAAGTACATGAGGTAAGTTCCACACCCGACATTCATTCACAATTAGCTAATCTTACTTCCATTGTGTCTCAGATGGCCGAAGGAATGAGGGTGCAATGACCGATTGTATGCGGAGTGTGTTCTATCCAAGGACATACTTCTGAGAAGTGCCCACAACTCATTGAAAATGGTGGATGGGAAAGCGCAAATGCAATTGGGTTTCAAGGCCAAAACAACCCGAGGAACGATCCATATTCCAACACCTACAATCCCGGTTGGAGAGATCACCCAAACTTCAAATGGAGGGAGCCCCAACAACCACCACAACAAGGAGGCTTTAGGCAACAACCCCCGGGCTTCTACAACAAGCCATACGTCCCTACACAAGCAACTCCACAATCTGCCCAAACAAGTTCAGGTAACACTTTAGACAATGATACACTCCTTAAGTTACTAACGAATTTGTCTCAGGGGCAAGAAAATCAAGCAAAAGCCATGCAAAACCAAGATAAGAGGGTGGAGCAATTGGAGAAACAAATTGGGTAGATTGCAGATTTTGTAGGGAAGTTTCGTGAGCAAGGCCAACTTCCTAGTTCTACCATTCCAAACCCCAAGGGAGGCTTCGAAAGTGCAAAGGCCATACTCTTGAGAAGTGGAAAAGAAGTCGGGGCAGGTCCTACACCATCACCATCAAGCCCCGAAGAGGATGAAAAACGAAGAATGGAAGAGGAGGAATCAAGACAACCCACGGCAAAGGTGGAAACACCTTTGCCGCAAGCTTGTGTTGACCCAAAAGTGTCCAATTCGGCCAATAAAGGTAAAAATGTGTCAAATTCAGTTCCTACTAATGTTGTTCCTTCGAATGTGCCTTTTCCTAGTAGGTTCATGCAAACCAAGAAAGAAGAAGCCGAGAAGGACATCCTTGAGACATTCTGGAAAGTTCAAGTAAACATACCCCTTTTGGACGCAATCAAGCAAGTCCCGAGGTACGCCAAGTTCTTAAAGGAGCTTTGCACCACTAGGAAGAGGATGTCGACCAAAGAAGTGGTAAAGGTAGGTGAAAATGTCTCCGCCATCTTGCAACGCAAACTGCCCCCCAAATGCAAAGATCCGGGTAGTTTTACCATTCCTTGTGTCATTGGAAACACTAAATTTGAATCTGCCATGCTAGACCTAGGTGCTTCTATAAATGTTATGCCATATTCAATTTATGCATCTATGAACCTAGGAGTATTAAAAAATGATGGTGTAATCATACAATTGGCCGATAGATCTAACGCCTATCCAAAGGGAGTTTTGGAAGATGTGTTAGTACAGGTAAATCATTTAATCTTTCCGGCGGACTTCTATGTGCTCGAGATGGATGAATCTGACCATGCCCCTACGTTGCCAATTCTACTTGGCCGGCCATTCATGAAGACGGCTCGGACAAAGATTGATGTGTTTAATGGAACGTTGTCCATGGAATTTGATGGGGAAGTGATAGGAGCATATTTATGCGACTTAATTGGCTTGTTCTCGTGCATTTACGTTGTGTTTCCTTAGTTATTTTAGTCTTTTAAGCCATTTTCGTATGTTTTCAGGTTCTAAGGGCTAAAGGAGCAAAGAAGTGCATTTTGGAGCCTTTTGGAGCACTTTTGGGCTAAGGATGGATAGCTTATGCTTGGAGCCAAAGCATTGGACGAAATTGAAAACCAAGTGAGCCTAGAATTGAAGGAAGAAGGAGGAATCAAGATTTGGAAACTAGTTTCCATTATGGGGAGTTTCTATTCTTGAAAGGTTTCCAATTATGCAAGTTTCCAAATAATGTGGTTGCCTAAATCACATGTTCTAGAAGCCCTAGACATGTGCCGCACTTTACCTTCCTCTTCTCTCCCAAAATCTGCAAGATTATGTCACAATCCCTTTCTTAAAAGCCTTAGCCGAACCTATACATTCCTTTTCTCCCAAAATCTGCAAGTTTTGCACTTTCCCTTTCTTTTCCTCCCTTGTGCCGCAAGACTTAGCCTTTTTCCCTTAATTCCTGATTTCAATTACCTATTCTAAAGGGATTTAACTTAATTCCTGATTCTTAGAATTGATTTAGGGAATTAAACACTTACCTATTTCTGAAAAACCATGCCGTGCACTTCCTTGGACCATTCCTCTTCCTTGCCGTGCAAGGGGGAGGATTCTTTCCTATTCCTAGAGTCTTTGACTTAATTTCTGATTACCTAAATAACCTAGGGTTTTATTTCCTGAAATCCTATTAATAAACCTCCTTGTTGCAGCCACAAGATATTCATTCATTCACCATTCACGCCAGAAATTCATCCCCTCCCTCTAACACATCCATACTTCACCATTCTTCATACTTTCTGCCCAAAAACAACCCTTGCCGTCCCCTACATCCATCCCTATCCTAAACACATCATTCTACATCATCCATAATCCCCAAAACTCACCATAACCCCTTGTGCCGCAGCAACTAGGAGAGGAAGAAGGCCTAAAACGTTTCATGCTTGCAGATTGGAGTGTTTTAGGTGTACTTCGTTCTTGTTTTCAATGTTTACTTTGCTATTACTTTCTAAGTTTGCTGTAATCATGAGTGGCTAAACCCCTAATTAGTTAGGGGAAAGTTTGAAGCCATGAACATGTTTGAAATATGAATTGATTTCTTCCAATTGTGATTTGTTAAGTTGTGATTGCAATTCAATTATCTGTTTATTAAAAACTTGTTTTTGTATGTTGGTTAGGGATGCATACTTAGTCTTCATGCATAAACTCGATGCTAGTTTATAAACGAGTTTCACCTAATCGTCACAAGTTTATAAACATGAGTAGTGAAGGTTGCTAGTCACAACCGCGTTAATTGAATTCTTGGCAAGAGTTTCATGCTTTTCATAGTAACAATTGCCTCGTCAATACTTATAGTTTTCATTAAACTTAATGATCTTTGATTGTACCTTTATTGTGCTTTTCACGTAAGGGACTTTTAGAGAATGTTTTGAGTTGTTGTATGCGCATTCCCATCCAATTCAATAACTTAAGGAAAACTTGAAAGTTAGAAAAGTGCTGTCCACGGCTAACTTGGGGTGTTGAGCATCATAGTTAATGAAAAGCAATTGGAAAATCGATTCAAATATAAATGTGTCATGTGTGGAGAATGGACCTCTAACTAATCCATCCATCATCTTGTTTCACAAATTCGTTTTACAATCTGCCTAATTTTATAATTTGTTTTGTTATTTCAATTTTCGTCAAATTAAAACCCCCCTTCCCTTTCTTGTTCTATATTGTTTAGAATCTGTTTAGTTTGTGTTTTAAAGTGTTTTGAGTCAAACCATAATCTTGAATTCGTCCAAAATTGTGTTTAAGGTCAGAAACTGCCTAGTTAGTGTTTTTAGGCAGTTTTGAGTCTTTTGAACCTGTTTTGAGTCCTTTGAGTATTTGTGAACGTTTTTAACTTTGTTTTTATGTTTTTGAGTCAGTTTAGAGGTTTTAGCAAGCCCTCCTAATCCCCGGTCCAGAACGATCCCTACTTGCATCCTTACTACAATTTGACAAAAGAGGGTTAATTTGTGTGCTTAACTATTTTCGCATCAAATTTTGGCGCCGTTGCCGGGGATTAGCAACTTTGCTAATCCCTCGTTATTTCTTTTTATTTTTATTTTTTCGTTTGTTTTCTATCTTAGTTACTAATTTGTTTATTTCATTGTTTTTAGGGTACTAGTGTATGACTCGAAGTTCCCAACCTGTTCATAAGAATATTTTGGACTTTGACGACGATTTTGAGCGGACCTTGAGGAAGCAAAAGAATCAACACAACCCTAACCCACCGTCTTCTAGCTCTACATCCGAGTTTGACGAAGGAGGTGAGGAAGGAGAAGCCACGACACAGTTTGTGGAGGAAGTACAAACCATGGCCGTGGACAATCGAACCATCAAAGAGGTCTCTGCCTCAGGTATGGGCAATGCCGTTCCTTTATGCATACAATACCCCGCGGCAGCTCAAGGTAAGACGGAAGAATTTGAACTTAAGTCTAGTTTATTACATCATATTCCTAAATTCCATGGGCTATCCATGGAAGATCCTAACAAACATCTTAAGGAATTTGAAGTAGTTTGCTCAAGTATGACACCCATCAACGTGGATGGGAGTATTTTGAAGATGAAGGCCTTTCCATTCTCACTTATGGACAAGGCCAAAGATTGGTTGTTTGAATTGTCCCCTGGAACTGTCAATTCTTGGGAGAGTATGAAACCTAGCATCCTTTTTAAGCTTATCACGTTGATTCCTATTAAGTGTGCTAGGGATATGTTTAGACACTAAAAAGTTCACCAAATCTGCATACCAAGGCTCACGTACCTGGATAGACATTAATTGTTCATCGGGGAAGGTTTCAGAAATTGGCAATGCTTCCTCATGCACCATTCGACTTAGGTGGTCAGCCACCACGTTCTCCATGCCCTTCTTATCCCGAATCTCAATGTCAAACTCTTGTAGAAGCAACATCCATCGAATTAGTCTAGGCTTGGCCTCCTTTTTCGTGAGCAAATACTTGAGAGCTGCATGATCAGTAAAAATAATAACTTTAGTACCAAGTAAGTATGACCGAAACTTATCTAATGCAAATACTACAGCAAGTAATTCTTTTTCAGTAGTTGAGTAATTTAATTGAGCATCATTTAGTGTTCTAGATGCATAATAAATAACATGAGGTTGTTTGTTCTTTCGCTGCCCCAAAACAGCACCAATCGCATAGTCCGAAGCATCGCACATCAACTCGAATGGAAGGCTCCAATCTGGAGGTGTAATAATGGGAGCCGAAGTGAGAGCCTCCTTGAGGTGCTTGAATGCCGTGGAGCATGCATCATCAAACTCAAAAACCACCTCCTTTTGAAGCAATCGGCATAGTGGCTGCGCAATCTTGGAGAAATCCTTTATGAAGCGCCTATAAAAACCTGCATGACCAAGAAACGAACGAACCTCTCTAACCGAAGTTGGAGAGGGTAAGTGACGAACAAGGTCTACCTTAGATTTATCTACTTCAATGCCTTTTTCAGAAATAATATGTCCTAAAACAATACCTTGCTTAACCATGAAGTGACATTTCTCCCAATTTAGCACAAGGTTTGTTTCAACACAACGGTTCAAAATCAAACTAAGATTATTCAAACAACCATCAAATGAATTACCAAAAACACTGAAATCATCCATAAAAACCTCAATAATTTTCTCAACATAATCTGAAAATATGCTCATCATGCATCTTTGAAATGTGGCAGGTGTATTACATAAACCAAATGGCATACGACGATAAGCAAATGTACCAAAGGGGCATGTAAAAGTAGTCTTTTCTTGATCATCCGGGGCAATAACAATTTGATTATAACCAGAATATCCATCAAGAAAACAATAAAATGAATGACCCGCTAACCTTTCCAACATTTGATCTAGGAACGGCAATGGGAAGTGGTCCTTCCTCGTGGTGGCGTTTATCTTCCTATAATCAGTGCATACGCGCCAACCGGTTTGGATTCGAGTGGGCACCAGCTCATTCTCCGCATTCTCCACAACCGTCACTCCAGATTTCTTCGGCACACATTGGATAGGTGAAACCCACTTACTATCCGAGATTGGATAGATGACTCCACAATCTAAAAGCTTGATTATCTCCTTTTTCACAACTTCCATCATCGGAGGGTTAAGACGGCGTTGAGCCTCTCTAGTTGGTTTGGCCCCCTCCTCAAGAAATATGTGATGCATACATGTGGCGGGACTAATACCTTTTATATCGGCCAAGGTCCACCCTAGGGCAGATTTGAACTCCTTCAACACACACACTAGTTTCCCTTCTTCTTGTGTCGTGAGTGATGAAGAAATAATGGCCGGTAATGTCTCCTCTTCCCCCAAGAAAATGTACTTCAAATGGCCCGGTAGTGGTTTGAGATCAAGGGTAGGTGCCTGAACTATGGATGGAAGCAACTTATTAGTCGAAATGGGAATTGACTCAAAGTTAGAAAACTTACCCTCGTGCCTAGGCAGTGACTCTAGGGCAGCAACCAACTCCATACATTCCTCACTAGGGTGCACGGCATGCAATGGAATGTGTGTGCCGTGGCCTAGCAACAATCCCCCTCCCTTGGTTTTGAACTCCATGCTTCTCGTAATGACGTTTTCAAGCGCATCGGCATTCAAATCTTCAATATATCCCTGCGCCAAAGAGTCAATTACATCAATGGAGAAACATGAATGATCCTCACTAGGATACTTAATAGAATCAGAAAGATTAAAATTAACAACTTCCCCATCAAATTCCATGGACAAAGTTCCATTAAACACATCGATTTTCGTCCGAGCCGTCTTCATGAATGGCCGTCCAAGGAGGATTGGCAACGTAGGGGCATGGTCAGATTCATCCATCTCAAGCACATAGAAGTCCGCCGGAAAGATTAAATGATTCACCTGCACTAACACATCTTCCAAAACTCCCTTTGGATAGGCATTAGATCTATCGGCCAATTGTATGATTACACCATCATTTTTCAATACTCCTAGGTTCATAGATGCATAAATTGAATATGGCATAACATTTATAGAGGCACCTAAGTCTAGCATGGCAGATTCAAATTTAGTGTTTCCAATGACACAAGGAATGGTAAAACTACCCGGATCTTTGCATTTGGGGGGTAGTTTGCGTTGCAAGATGGCGGAGACATTTTCACCTACCTTTACCACTTCTTTGGTCGACATCCTCTTCCTAGTGGTGCAAAGCTCCTTTAAGAACTTGGCGTACCTCGGGACTTGCTTGATTGCATCCAAAAGAGGTATGTTCACTTGAACTTTCCGAAACGTCTCAAGGATGTCCTTCTCGGCTTCTTCTTTCTTCGATTGCATAAACCTACTAGGAAAAGGCACATTCGAAGGAACAACATTAGTAGGAACTGATTTTGACACATTTTTACCTTTATTGGCCGAATTGGACACTTTTGGGTCAACACAAGCTTGCGGCAAAGGTGTTTCCACCTTTGCCGTGGGTTGTCTTGATTCCTCCTCTTCCATTCTTCGTTTTTCATCCTCTTCGGGGCTTGATGGTGATGGTGTAGGACCTGCCCCGACTTCTTTTCCACTTCTCAAGAGTATGGCCTTTGCACTTTCGAAGCCTCCCTTGGGGTTTGGAATGGTAGAACTAGGAAGTTGGCCTTGCTCACGAAACTTCCCTACAAAATCTGCAATCTGCCCAATTTGTTTCTCCAATTGCTCCACCCTCTTATCTTGGTTTTGCATGGCTTTTGCTTGATTTTCTTGCCCCTGAGACAAATTCGTTAGTAACTTAAGGAGTGTATCATTGTCTAAAGTGTTACCTGAACTTGTTTGGGCAGATTGTGGAGGTGCTTGTGTAGGGACGTATGGCTTGTTGTAGAAGCCCGGGGGTTGTTGCCTAAAGCCTCCTTGTTGTGGTGGTTGTTGAGGCTCCCTCCATTTGAAGTTCGGGTGGTCTCTCCATCCTGGATTATAGGTGTTTGAATACGGATCGTTCCTTGGTTGGTTTTGGCCTTGAAACCCAATTGCGTTTGCGCTCTCCCATCCACCATTTTCAATGAGTTGTGGGCACTTCTCAGAAGCATGTCCTTGGATAGAACACACTCCGCACACAATTGGTCCTTGCACCCTCATTCCTTCGGCCATCTGAGACACAATGGAAGTAAGATTAGCTAATTGTGAATGAATGTCGGGTGTGGAACTTACCTCATGTACTTGCTGCCGTGGGGGTCCTCTTTGGCCTACTCCTTCGTATTGTTGAGCGTTCAACGCTCGGTTAGCAATCAAGACCTTGGCATCCCTAGGTGTCTTGTCCACCAATGCTCCACCCACTGAAGCATCGAGCATTTGACGTTCGATTGGTAGGAGCCCCTCGTAGAAGTATTGTAGAAGCAACTCCTCCTTCATCTGATGCTGTGGACACGAAGCAACGAGAGATTTAAAACGTTCATAATACGTAGGAAAGGACTCACCTTCTTCTTGTTGGATTCCACTTATCCTTTTTCGTAAAAGGATGATTCGAGAAGTTGGGAAAAACTTCTCCAGATATGCCCTCTTCATGCTCTCCCATGATGTAACGGTTCCGGGAGCTAAGTCGTACAACCAATCCTTGGCTTTGTCCATCAAAGAGAATGGAAAAGCCTTCATCTTCAGAATACTTCCATCGACATTGATGGGAGTCATGCTTGAGCACACCACCTCAAATTCCTTCAGGTGCTTGTTCGGATCCTCCATGGACAACCCATGGTACTTCGGAATATGGTGAAGCAAGCTTGACTTCAACTCAAACTCATCGGTCTTCCCTTCGGCAGGTGGGGGATATTGGATACACAAGGGTGCGGCATTATCCAATCCCGAGGCCGAAAGCTCCTTAAGTGTCCGGGTGTCTACGGCCATAGCTTGTGGTTCTTCAAATACCCTTGCCATGGGTTCCTCAAATACACCTGCCGTGGCCTCTTCTTCTTCAAGGTCAGATTCCGGACGTTGTGGACTTGGTTCGTGTTGCTTCCTCTTTCGTCGCAAAGTCCTCTCAAAATCGCTGTCAAAGTCCAAGATATTCTCACGAATCGATTGAGAACTCTGAGTCATACACTAGTACCTAAAACAAGAAAAAGAACACAAGGTCAGAATCTTTAACAAAATAACTAAATAAACAGAAAGTAAACAATCCAAGGGATTAGCAAAGTTGCTAATCCCCGGCAACGGCGCCAAAAGTTTGATGCGAACTAAATAAGCACACAAATTAAAACCCTCTTGTGACAATTGTTGTATAAGTATAAGTAGGGATCGTTCTTAACCGGGGATTAGGAGGGATTGCAAAATCACTTGGAAACTGACTCAAAAACGTAAAACAAAGGTTAAAACACTAAACTAGACTCAAAGAATGCAAAACTAAACAATAAAAACACTAAAACAAATCAAAAGACTCAAAACAGCACCAAAACACTCAAAACTGCCTTAAAAACACTTTCTGGGCAGTTTTGAGCACTTTGGTGAATTTGGACGAATTTGGGTAATAACTTGAATCAAAACACTTAAAAACACAAACTAAGACACCTTCTAACTAAATTGGACACTAAAGTAAAGGGGGATTGAGGTTTTGACGAAATTAAACTAAATGCACAGATTGTAATTTAAAGGCAGAATGTAAATATGAATGTGATGAAAATATGGATGAATGCTAGCTAGAAGGTTCTTCTCCACACATGTCACACTTGCATATAATTTGATTTTCAATTGGTCTTTCGATGAATTATGAACCTCGACACTCCAAGTTAATTAGGTCCGCTTAAATTAACCTTCAGATTTCCCTAGAATCATTGAATTGGATGAATATGCATCGCAACCAAATTATTCCTAACAAGTTCTCTATATGAACAGCATGATAGAGATACAAGTTAGAATCATTACGTTCTTTGGAAATCATAAGCATCGACAAGGCATTTGTAACTATGAAAAGCATGATACTCTTGCCAGGAATTCATTTAACGCGATTGTTTATAAGCAACCTCCACTACTTGTGAATATAAGTTCATAACTATTAGGTGAAATTCACTTATATTCTAGCGTCATATTCATGCATGAAAATTAAGCGTGCACTCTCAATAAACATACACAAATAAGTTATCAATCAAGCAGTTAAACAAATTGAATCCACAATACATGAAATTCCAACCAAAAGTAATCAAATCATATTGCAAGCATAAACATGGTTTCGAATCACCCCCTAGCTAAATAGGGGTTTAGCCTCTCATGTTCACACAAAGAGTAATAAAATTGAATTTAAACATAAAGATTAAAAGATCGATTACACCTAGAACGCCCAACAAATCCACTTGGATTTCTGCACGTCTAAGTCCCTCTTTCTTCTTCTCCTTGCTGCGGCAGAGAGGTTGTGGGTGGTTTTTGGATGCTTTTCTGATTTGGGAATGGGTTTAGGGAAGTGTGGTGGTGCGGCAAGGTGGTAGGGAGGTGTATGAAGGTGTGGAAGGTGGCTGGAAGGGTTGGTAGTGTTGCGGCAATGGTGGGAAGTGGCTGGTATGGAAGGGGAATGCACGGCAGAGAAGGGAAGAGATGAATGGGTGGCTGCGGCTTAGAGGAATTTAGGGTGAATGATGAATGGGGGCTACGGCTTAAAGGAAATTAGGGTGAATGATGAATGGGGGCTACGGCTTAAAGGAAATTAGGGTGAATGATGAATGGGGGCTACGGCTTAGGGAGTGAATGTTGTGTTATGGTGGCTGAATGAATATTGAATGATAGAATAGGCTCTAGGGTTAGGAAAAGGTGCGGCTAGGATTTATTTTTGGCTGAATAGAATGAATGGATGGCTACGGATTAAAGGGGGAGTATGGAAGTGTGCGGCTGCATGAATTAGGTTCTTGGGTTATGGGAGTGACGGCTTAGGAGGAAGAATTAGGGTGAATGGCTGAATGAATATGGGAGTGACGGCTAGGGTAACAATTAAAGGGAACGGCTGAGATTAGAACTAGAAGGCTTAGGGTTTAATTACATAACATTAGACAAAAATGCCCCCCCTTGCACGGCAAGGGAAGGGGAGAAGGGAAAAGTCACGGCTAAGGCTATGTAATTGGGCTAGGGCCTTGGTTTTGTGTCCTAAAGTGCCTACAAGGCCTACAAAGTGGCTAGAAAATACGGACGTTTAAGATTAGGAAAGGTTACAAAAAAGGGAAACTTAGGGTTAACTTTCCTACTTCAAATAGGAAACCTTGTTTGAGTAAGATTCCTCGTTTTGGTAAGAATTCATCGTTGGAGTAGGAATTCGTCGTTTCTTTAAGTCTTCAACTCATTCATTCCTCTTTCGCTCCAAAAGACTCCAATTTGCATCTTCTTGCACACTTTGGCCTTATAATCTGAAAATACACAAAAGTGGCCTTAAACACTAAAATAACTAAATAAACACAACATAAATGCACGAGAACAAGCTAATTAAGTCGCATGAATATGCTCCTATCAACTAAGACATCTTCCAATATGCCCTTTGGATAGGCATTAGATCTATCAGCCAACTGAATAATCACACCATCATTTTTCAATTCACCAAGGTTCATTGAAGCATAAATAGAGTATGGCATGACGTTAATTGAAGCTCCTAAGTCTAACACAGCATGTTCGAACTTAGTTTGGCCAATAATACAAGGAATTGTAAAGCTACCTGGATCTTTGCACTTTGGTGGTAACTTTCTTTGTAAAACAGCGGAAACGTTTTCACTTACCCTCACTACCTCTTTATTTGAAGCCCTCTTCCTTGTAGTGCATAATTCCTTCAAGAACTTGGCGTATTTGGGCACTTGCTTTATGGCATCTAGGAGCGGGATATTGACTTGAACTTTCCTAAACGTTTCAAGAATGTCTTTCTCATGCTCCTCCTTCTTTGTTTGCAAGAATCTGTGAGGAAAAGGAACATTGGGTGAAACGGGGTTAGAATTAATTGAATTTGAACCCAACTTACCTTTGGTGGCCGAATGGGGTGAAACGGGGTTCTAATGGGAATTCTAAGTGTCTAATTCATTACTTTGCTCACTATTGCTTAAAGAACTTTTGTTTATCCCTATCTTTCCTTGTTAGCCAATACCCCAAGCCCCATTACAACCCTTGACTTCTATCTTGAGTGTTGTGCATGTCAATTGTGGAGTTTGAATTTGGTATGAGCATATGGTGTCACTGGTTCTCGCATCTAAGTAGTAGCATTCCATTCATGAGATCATATCTAAACATGTTTAATTACTCCAGAAATTGCGTTCTTTGTTATAATATATGTGAGTACTAGTCTTTCATGTTTACATCAATCTTTTCACATATAACTATTGTAGGGTGTGTAGTCAGAAAATCTGAGTGAAAATTGAGTGCATAACTAGTGAGGAATTGAGGGAATTCTCTAAGGCATGTTACTACATTCAAAATGTGTTTTAATTGATTAAATGCGAACTAGTGAATGGTGACTATGATTAAGTATGTGCTCGAGGGGAAGGAAGACTAAAAGCTATGTGAGTAATGATCTTTGACATGTCATGTTTCATTGGAAATCCCTGAGGCAAACGTTGGAAGGTTTAGGTTTCGTTTTGTTTGTTTTGTTTCGTCTTATTTTCTTTAGTTGTTTTGTTTTGCTCGAGGACTAGCAAAAGTTAAGTGTGGGGGAATTTGATAGGAGCATATTCATGCGACTTAATTAGCTTATTCTCGTGCATTTATGTTGTGTTTCCTTAGCTATTTTAGTGTTTGAAGTCACTTTTGTGCATTTTCAGATTATAAAGCCAAAGTGTGCAAGAAGATGCAAATTGGAGTCTTTTGGAGCAAATGAGGAATGAATGAGTTGAAGACTTGAAGAAACGATGAATTCCTACTCAAACGAGGATTCCTACTCAAACAAGGTTTCCTACTTGAAGTAGGAAAGTTAACCCTAGGTTTCCCGTTTTGGTAACCTTTCCTAATCTGAAACGTCCGTATTTTCTAGCCACTTTGAAGGCCTCGTAGGCACTTTAGGACACAAAGCAAAGGCCCTAGGCCACTTTAAACCCTTTGCCGTGCCTTAACCCTAATTCCCTTCCCTTGCCGTGCAAGGGGGGGCATTTTTGTCCCCTTTTATGCATCTAAACCCTAACCCTTTTTCCTTGCAGCCACTCTCCCTTTTATTTCTGAAACTTAAACCTATTTCCCTTTCAAATAAACCCTAGCCGCACCCTTTAATCATTCCCTCTTTAATTTCTGATTTTATTTCCTAATTCTAGAAGCCTTTGAATTTATTTTAGTTAATAAAAATAAGCTAGGGTTAATTCCTGGAACCATACATATTTCAAACCCTAGCCGCACCATTTTTCATACTTTTCATCATTCACCATATTCACCCTAAGCCGCAGCCACCATCCAATCATTCTTCTCTGCCGCAGCCTATTCCCACCATTCCAGCCACTTCCCAATCTTGCCGCAGCCACTCCCTCCATTCCAGCCACCATCCACACCTCCATACATCATCCAACCACCTTGCCGCACCACCATATCTCCATAAACCCATCCCTAAACCAGAAAAACATCCAAATCATCCATAAAACCTCTCTGCCGCAGCAAGAAGAAAGGAGAAAGAGGACTTTAAAACATGCAGAAATTCAAGTGGATTCCTTGGGCGTTTTAGGTGTAATCAATCTTTTGTTCTTTATGTTTAATTTCAATTTTATTTCTCTTTCTGTGAACATGAGAGGCTAAATCCCTAGTTAGCTAGGGGGTGATTCGAAACTATGTTTATGCTTGCAATATGAATTGATTACCTTTGGTTGGAATTTCATGAGTTTTGGATTCAATTCGTTTAACTGCTTGATTGATAACTTATTTGTGTATGTTTGTTGAGAGTGCACGCTTAATTTTCATGCATGAATATGATGCTAGAATATAAGTGAGTTTCACCTAATAGTTACAAACTTCTATTCACAAGTAGTGGAGGTTGCTTATAAACAATCGCGTTAATTGAATTCTTGGCACTAGTTTCATGCTCATCATAGTAACGAATGCCTCGTCAACACTTATAGTTTTCATGTTGCTTAATGATCTTTCATTGTATCTTTATTGTGCTTTTCACGTAAAGGACTTTTGGAGAATGTTTTGAATTGTGTATGCGCTGACCCATCCAATTCATTAACTTAAGGAAAACTTGAAGGTTAATTTAAGCGGACCTAATTAACCCGGAGTGTTGAGTTTCATAATTCATCGAAAGACGAACTGAAAATCATCTTGTATGCGAGTGTGACATGTGTGGAGAAGAACCTTCTAGCTAGCATTCCATCCATATTTTCATCAAATTCATCTTTACAATCTGTTTTAATTACAATCTGTGCATTTTATTTAATTTCGTCAAAAACTAAATCCCCCTTTACTTTAGTGTCCAATTTAGTTAGAAAGTGTCTTAGTTTGTGTTTCTAAGTGTTTTGATTCAAGTTATTACCCAAATTCGTCCAAATTAGTGAAAGTGCTCAAAACTGCCCAGAAAGTGTTTTAAGGCAGTTTTGAGTGTTTTGGGGCTGTTTTGAGTCTTTTGGTTTGTTTTAGTGTTTTTATTGTTTAGTTTTGCATTCTTTGAGTCTAGTTTAGTGTTTTAACCTTTGTTTTACATTTTTGAGTCAGTTTCCAAGTGATTTAGCAATCCCTCCTAATCCCCGGTCTAGAACGATCCCTACTTATTCATATACTACAATTGTCAAAAGAGGGTTTTAATTTGTGTGCTTATATATTCCGCATCACTAGACTTAGGTGCCTCTATAAATGTTATGCCATACTCAATTTATGCATCTATGAATTTAGGAGTGTTGAAAAATGATGGTGTAATCATACAATTGGCCGATAGATCTAACGCCTATCCAAAGGGAGTTTTGGAAGATGTTTTAGTGCAGGTTAATCCTTTAATCTTCCCGGCGGATTTCTATGTTCTCGACATGGATGAATCGAATCATGCCACTTCATTACCCATCCTCCTTGGAAAGCAATTCATGAAAACGGCCTGGACCAAGATTGACGTGTTTAATGGAACTTTGTCCATGGAATTTGATGGGGAAGTTTGTAATTTCAATCTTTCTGATTCTATTAAGTACCCTAGTGAGGACCATTCATGTTTCTCTATTGATATAATTGACTCTTTGGTGCAGGGATATCTTGACGATTTGAATGATCATGCGCTTGATAAAGTCATTACAAGAGGCATGGAACGCAACAACGAGGAGGTAGCACCTAGGTTAACCCACGGCACACTTAAAGCACTTCATGCCGTGTCTCCTAGTGAGGAAGTTAGTGAGATGGTTGCTGCCCTTGAGTTGTTGCCTACGCATGATGGTAAGTTTCCTAATCGTGAGTCAATTCCTATTTCGACTAACAAGTTGCTTCCGTCCATAATTCAGGCACCCGTCCTTGAACTAAAACCATTACCAAGCCATTTGAAGTACATTTTCTTGGGAGAAAAAGAGACCCTACCTGCCATCATCTCCTTATCCCTCACGGCCCAAGAAGAGGAGAAACTAGTTCAAGTTTTGAAAGAGTTCAAATCTGCCCTAGGATGGACATTGGCCGATATCAAAGGTATAAGCCCTACAACATGCATGCATCACATATTTCTTGAGGAGGGGGCCAAACCAACTAGAGAGGCTCAACGCCGTCTTAACCCTCCGATGATGGAAGTTGTGAAAAAGGAGATAATCAAACTTCTAGATTGTGGAGTCATCTATCCAATCTCGGATAGTAAGTGGGTTTCACCTATCCAATGTGTGCCTAAGAAATCCAGTGTGACGGTTGTGGAAAATGCCAAGAATGAGCTTGTACCTACTCGCATCCAAACCGGTTGGAGAGTATGCATTGATTATAGGAAGATAAATGCCACCACAAGGAAGGATCACTTCCCATTGCCGTTCTTGGATCAAATGCTTGAAAGGTTAGCAGGTTATTCCTTTTATTGTTTTCTTGATGGATACTCTGGTTATAATCAAATTGTTATTTCCCCAGATGATCAAGAAAAGACCACTTTTACTTGTCCCTTTGGAACGTTTGCATATCGACGCATGCCATTCGGTTTGTGCAATGCTCTGGCCACGTTTCAAAGGTGTATGGTTAGCATCTTTTCTGATTATGTTGAAAGGATTATTGAAATATTCATGGATGATTTTAGTGTATTTGGTAGTTCATTTGATAATTGCTTGGATAATCTCACTTTAATCTTGAAACGATGTGTTGAAACAAACCTTGTGTTAAATTGGGAGAAATGCCATTTTATGGTTAAACAAGGTATTGTTTTGGGTCATATAATCTCTGAAAAAGGAATTGAAGTTGATAAGTCTAAAATAGATCTTGTAGGCTACTTACCCTCTCCTACTTTGGTGAGAGAGGTTCGTTCTTTTCTTGGTCATGCAGGATTCTATCGACGATTTATCAAGGACTTTTCCAAGATTGCACAGCCCTTATGCCGTCTCCTCCAAAAGGAAGTGCCTTTCGAGTTCAACGAGGCGTGTGAGAAAGCATTCAACCATCTCAAAGAACTCCTCACCACGGCACCAATTATAACTCCACCAGATTGGTCCATTCCCTTCGAACTAATGTGTGATGCATCGGATTATGCACTTGGAGCTGTTTTGGGCCAAAGAAAAAACAAGCAGCCACATGTTATTTATTATGCTTCACGCACTTTAAATGATGCTCAATTGAATTATTCTACAACTGAAAAAGAACTTTGGCGGTCGTATTTGCATTAGATAAGTTTAGATCATATCTACTTGGCACTAAAGTAATTGTTTTCATTGATCATGCAGCCTTGAAGTATCTTCTCACCCAAAAGGAGGCCAAACCAAGACTCATTCGTTGGATGCTCTGATGCCAAATATATAAGCACACAAATTAAAACCCTCTTTTGACAATTGTAGTATATGAATAAGTAGGGATCGTTCTAGACTGGGGATTAGGAGGGATTGCTAAATCACTTGGAAACTGACTCAAAAATGTAAAACAAAGGTTAAAACACTAAACTAGACTCAAAGAATGCAAAACTAAACAATAAAAACACTAAAACAAACCAAAAGACACAAAACAGCCCCAAAACACTCAAAACTGCCTTAAAAACACTTTCTGGGCAGTTTTGAGCACTTTCACTAATTTGGACGAATTTGGGTAATAACTTGAATCAAAACACTTAGAAACACAAACTAAGACACTTTCTAACTAAATTGGACACTAAAGTAAAGGGGGATTTAGTTTTTGACGAAATTAAATAAAATGCACAGATTGTAATTAAAACAGATTGTAAAGATGAATTTGATGAAAATATGGATGGAATGCTAGCTAGAAGGTTCTTCTCCACACATGTCACACTTGCATACAAGATGATTTTCAGTTGGTCTTTCGATGAATTATGAAACTCAACACTCCGGGTTAATTAGGTCCGCTTAAATTAACCTTCAAGTTTTCCCTAAGTTAATGAATTGGATGGGACAGCGCATACACAATTCAAAACATTCTCCAAAAGTCCTTTACGTGAAAAGCACAATAAAGATACAATCAAAGATCATTAAGCAACATGAAAACTATAAGTGTTGACGAGGCATTCGTTACTATGATGAGCACGAAACTAGTGCCAAGAATTCAATTAACGCGATTGTTTATAAGCAACCTCCACTACTTGTGAATATAAGTTTGTAACTATTAGGTGAAACTCACTTATATTCTAGCATCATATTCATGCATGAAAATTAAGCGTGCATTCTCAATAAACATACACAAATAAGTTATCAATCAAGCAGTTAGACGAATTGAATTCAAAACTCATGAAATTCCAACCAAAGGTAATCAATTCATATTGCAAGCATAAACATAGTTTCGAATCACTCCTGATGCGAAAATAGTTAAGCACACAAATTAACCCTCTTGTTGTCAAATTGTAGCAAGGATGCAAGTAGGGATCGTTCAAGACCGGGGATTAGGAGGGCTTGCTAAAACCTCTAAACTGTCTTTAAAACATAAAAACAAAGTTAAAAACGTTCACAAAGACTCAAAGGACTCAAAACAGGTTCAAAAGACTCAAAACTGCCTAAAAACACTAAATAGGCAGTTTCTGACCTTAAACACAATTTTGGACGAATTTAAGATTATAGGTTGATTCAAAACACTTTAAAACACAAACTAAACAGATTTTAAACACTATAGAACAAGAAAGTAAAGGGGGGGTTTTGATTTGACGAAAATTGAAATAACAAAACAAGTTAATAAACTAGGCAGATTGTAAAACGAATTTTGAAAACAAGATGATGGATGGATTAGTTAGAGGTCCATTCTCCACACATGACACATTTGTATATGAATCGATTTTCCAATTGCTTTTCATTAACTATGATGCTCAACTCCCCAAGTTAGCCGTGGACAGCACTTTTCTAATTTTCAAGTTTTCCTTAAGTTATTGAATTGGATGGGAATGCGCATACAACAACTCAAAACATTCTCTAAAAGTCCCTTACGTGAAAAGCACAATAAAGGTACAATCAAAGATCATTAAGTTTAATGAAAACTATAAGTATTGACGAGGCAATTGTTACTATGAAAAGCATGAAACTCTTGCCAAGAATTCAATTAACGCGGTTGTGACTAGCAACCTTCACTACTCATGTTTATAAACTTGTGACGATTAGGTGAAACTCGTTTATAAACTAGCATCGAGTTTATGCATGAAGACTAAGTATGCATCCCTAATCAACATACAAAAACAAGTTTTTAATAAACAGATAATTGAATTGCAATCACAACTTAACAAATCACAATTGGAAGAAATCAATTCATATTTCAAACATGTTCATGGCTTCAAACTTTCCCCTAACTAATTAGGGGTTTAGCCACTCATGATTACAGCAAACTTAGAAAGTAATAGCAAAGTAAACATTGAAAACAAGAACGAAGTACACCTAAAACACTCCAATCTGCAAGCATGAAACGTTTTAGGCCTTCTTCCTCTCCTAGTTGCTGCGGCACAAGGGGTTATGGTGAGTTTTGGGGATTATGGATGATGTAGAATGATGTGTTTAGGATAGGGATGGATGTAGGGGACGGCAAGGGTTGTTTTTGGGCAGAAAGTATGAAGAATGGTGAAGTATGGATGTGTTAGAGGGAGGGGATGAATTTCTGGCGTGAATGGTGAATGAATGAATGTTTTATGGCTGCAACAAGGAGGTTTATTAATAGGATTTCAGGAATTAAAACCCTAGGTTATTTAGGTAATCAGAAATTAAGTCAAAGACTCTAGAAATAGGAAAGAATCCTCCCCCTTGCACGGCAAGGAAGAGGAAGGGTCAAAGGAAGTGCACGGCAAGGCTTGCATGAAATAAGTAAGTGTTTAATTCCTTAAATCAATTCTAAGAATCAGGAATTAAGTTAAATCCCTTTAGAATAGGTAATTGAAATCAGGAATTAGGGGGAAAAGGCTAAGTCTTGCGGCACAAGGGAGGAAAAGAAAGGGAAAGTGCCAAACTTGTAGATTTTGGGAGAAAAGGAATGTATAGGTTCGGCTAAGGCTTTTAAGAAAGGGATTGTGACATAATCTTGCAGATTTTGGGAGAGAAGAGGAAGGTAAGGTGCGGCACAATTTAGGACATGTCTAGGGCTTCTAGAACATGTGATTTAGGCAACCAACATTATTTGGAAACTTGCACAATTGGAAACCTTTCAAGAATAGAAACTTCCCACAATGGAAACTGGTTTCCAATTCTTGATTCCTCCTTCTTCCTTTGATTCTAGGCTCACTTGGTCTTCAATTTCGTCCAACACTTTGGCTCCAAGCATAAGCTATCCATCTTTAGCCCAAAAGTGCTCCAAAAGGCTCCAAAATGCACTTCTTTGCTCCTTTAGCCCTTAGAACCTGAAAACATACGAAAATGGCTTAAAAGACTTAAAGAACTAAGAAATAACAACGTAAATGCACAAGAACAAGCCAACTAAGTCGCCTAAATATGCTCCTATCAAATTCCCCCACACTTAGCTTTTGCTAGTCCTCGAGCAAAACAAAACGACAAAAGAACACGAAACTAGACAAAACGAACAAAACACAACCTAAACCTTCCAACATTTGCCTCAGGGATTTCCAATGCACATGACATGTTAAAATTCATTATCTCCACATATTTTAGTCATCTTTATTCTTGAGCACATACTTAATCATAGTCACCACATACTAGTTCACAATTAAGCAATTAAAACCATGTTTTGAATGTAGTAACATGCCTTAGAGAATTTGCTCAATTCCTCACAAGATATGCACTCAATTTTCACTCAGATTTTCTAACTACACACCCTACTCTAGTTATATGTGAGAAGATTGATGTAAACATGAAAACGAACACTCATATATATGTATCACAAAGAAAGCAATTTCTGGAGTTAATAAGCATGTCTAGATATGATCTCATGAATGGAATGCTACTACTTAGATGCGAGAACCAGTGACACCATATGCTCATACCAAGTTCAAACTCCACAAATTGAAACACATAACACTCAAGATTGAAGTCAAGGGTTGTAATGGGGCTTGGGGTGTTTGGCTAACAAAGAAGGAATATGGAAAACAAAGGTTCTTAAAGAAATAGTGAGTGATGTGAGAATTATACGCACACAAATTAAACCCTCTTTTTATCAATTGTAGTGAAGAATGTAAGTAGGGATCGTTCTAGACCGGGGATTAGGAGGGATTGTTAATCACTTGGATTTGGCTCAAAAAACGTAAAAACACAATATAAAACACCAAACTAGACCCAAAGAATGCAAAACTAAAGTTTAAAACAGTAAGACAAACCAAAAGACTCAAAACAGCAAGAAAACACTCAAAACTGCCTTAAAAACACAATAGACACAACTTTGGACGAAAATTGGTTTTAACTTGACCTAAGACACTTAAAAACACAAACTAAAGTGATTTCTAACTACTATGACTCAACAAAGTAAAGGGGGATTGGTTTTGGACGAAATTAAAAACAAAACAAACTTTTTAAATTAGAACAGATTGTAAAAACGAATTTGATGGAATTGAATGGATGGGAAGCTAGCTAAGGGGTTCATCTCCACACATGTTATACATGCATATAAAACGATTTCCAATTGCTTTTCAATAACCCATGAATTCTCAACGCCCCAGATTAACCGTGAATTGCACTAATTAACCCTCAGATTTTCCTAACGTTATTGAATTGGATGATTGCATACGACAACCCAAAGCATTCCCCACAAGTTCCCTACATGAATTGCATAATAGAGATACAAGCAAGAATCATTAAGTTCTTTGAAAACCATAAGCATTGACGAAGCACTCGTTACTATGAATTGCATGAAACTTATGCCAAGAATTTACTTAACGCAATTGAGATCATCAACTTTTACTACTTGTGAATATAAGTTTGTAACGATTAGGTGAAACTTCCTTATATCCTAGCATTAGATTTATGCATGATAATTAAGCGTGCACTCTCAACCAACACACACAATTCAGTTTAATTCAAATAGATAAGTAAATTGAATTCACAACTTATGAAACGCAATTAGAGGTAATCAAATCATATAGCAAGCATAAACATGTATTTCGAATCCCCCCCTAGCCAAGGGGGGGGGGGGGTTTAGTTCCTCATACGCACAAAACAAAGAGAATTGAAATTAAACATTGAAATCAAAGGAAAAGAAACACCTAGAAATTCCAGCGACGCGAACTCGGATTGCATGAACCTCCGAGCTTCCTTCTCCTCCTCCTTGGTGCGGCAAAGGTCTAGGGACAGGTTTAGGGCCTTAGGTGTATGGATGCATGGTCATGGAGGGATGTAGTAGTGTTTAGGGGAAGGGGATGGTGCGGCAAAGGTTAAAACTAAGGAGAAAAGTGTTTGGTGGCTGCGGCAAAGGTGTGGAGAGGGTTGGACGAATTTCTGGAATGAATGAATGTGTATGAGAGGTGGTGATCTGATCTAGGGGTTAACATGAGTATATATAGGCACTTAAAACCCTAGTGTAATCAGATATGGACTTGAATAACCCAAATCCACAAGGAAATAGGCTTAGAAATCAGAAATAAAAAGGGATAATGCTTCCTAGGTGCGGCAGGTAAGGAGATGAGGTGATAAGGCTTCTAGAATGCCTTGCAAGGCAAGGGAAATCAGCTTTCTAGAAGGGATAGGTGCGGCACTAAAGGATAGGGCAGATTAGGGCTTCTAGAAACCCTCTAATGCAAGGAAAACTCACGGCAAGGATGGATAAGGTTTCTAGAACAAGGATAAGGTATCCTAAATGGATAAGGTGCCCTAAATGGATAAGGACTCCTCATTGCACTTGGAAACTTTGCCTATTAGGATTAGGAAAGCTAATCCTTCTTCATCTTGGAATTCTTTTCCTTCTTGGACTTGGAAAACTTCTTTGTTGCTTCACTTGAGACCATTTGGATTTTGACTTTCCTTCATCAAGTAGGAAACCTTGTTTTTCTAGGAATCCTAATTCAACTAGGAAACCCATTTTAACTAGGAATCCTAATTCAACTAGGAAACCTTGCTCAAGTAGGAATCATCATCGTCAAATCTTCAATTTCGTCCATCATCTTGGCTCCAAGCATATGATGTCCATTCCAAGCTCTAATTTGCTCCAAAAGGCTCCAAAATGCATCCTTTTGCATACTTTGCCCTTAAAACCTGAAAACACATAGAACTAGCTTAAAAGACTACTTTACTAAGGAAAAACACTATAAATGCATAAGAACAAGCTAAACTAAGGTGCATAAATATGCTCCTATCAGTGAGCAAAGCATTTGAATCAACTTAGAATTCACTTTTGAATGAAAACTCAATGTTTGAACAAAAAAAATAGAGAATTTAGACAATTTAGGGCCAGATTTGGTGTTTTGGACCCTTTCTTCAACATTCAACACTTAATCACTCGTTCTTACATCTTGTCAAGCTCTTTTTCCTTTCTTTCTTTCTTTTCTTTTCTGTTTTGCTTTTTCATACGTTTTTCACAACTTTTTCTTTTCTTTTAAATCTCATAACATACATATATACTTAAGAACACACATTCCCTCCCCCACACTCATTTTCTTGCATAATGTAACTCAAAGGGAATTCATTTAAGTCATGCTCATTATCTTTTAAGAACAAGGGTGTGGACTGTCCTAAACTAGGCTAGGTGAGGATAATGTGGGTTAACAAAGAATAAAGGCTAAACAAGGCTCAACGGGGTTAACTTAAACATATAATGAAGTAGGATACACGGCAATTTGGCTTTGGTGGTGGTCACTACACAACTTCTTCTTGAATATGTGTTATGTACATCAATAACATGCTTCGAATGAAATGGGCATGAGTTCTAGCATTTGGAACTATATGATGAAACGCCTTCTAAGTAATAACCAAGCAAAGAATAATGAGATCATGCAACGACTTTAGAAAACAATAATGCACAGATTTTAACTCTCCAAATAACGTTTAGGCTCAAGTCTCACAAGGTTGTAGCGTTTGTTTGAGTTCCTTCCTTCAAGCATGTTACAAAAACTAATTTTTCTTTTATGATTGCATGTGAAGTCATACATTATAACCATAACCAAGCATATACCAAGAGTAAATCAAACTTTTCTCTATGTTTATAACTCTTTTTTAACAGTCATGCAATTACAAACCAAATCCTCATCATTGTGTTGGAAGGTACCCTAAGACACAAACACACAAAAACGACTCAAAACACTCTTTTTAGGCTTTTCAAAACATGTTTTTCAAATTTTTATGTGATTTTCGGAGTTATAAAACAAAACACACTAAAACACTCCAAAACAGCTTAAAAACACTTTAAAACAGCAAGGAACAACACTTGAAGTTATGGGTGATAAAATCCCACGAATTTGCATCAAATATACTTAGTTACCCCCCCACACTTAAATCAAACATTGTCCTCAATGTTTTAAACATAAATTCACACAAAACACAAGTAAACACACAAACAGCAACTAAACAACAAATCATGGCAGATTAGAAACAACAACAAAGAGAAGGGTTTGAGGAACGCAAATCTGGAATTTGGGGGATTCCTAGGCCTTCCTTTGTTGAATGGATGGGTTGCCTCCCATAAAGCGCTTGCTTTAACGTCGTACAGCCGGACGAACACCTTTATCAAGCTTCAGGGGAGGCCACGGCATGGAGGGGTGTTTCCTCCTTCTTCCTTTCAACACTTTCGTAATATGGCTCAATGAATGGGAGGGGATAGTGATCCTCCCTAATGGTGGTGTTTTGGTGTCGAAAGTCCATGTAAATGTTCCCACCACCTTTAAATCGGTTGGGCACCTGCACCAAAGAAGGTAACAACCTATTAATTGAAATGGGAATTGAATTTGGGATTGGAGACTTACAAACATGTTGTGGTGAAGGCTCAAAATCAGCAGCCCTATCAACAATGTCACCATGGCTACTTTCGGCCATATTGGGTGGTTGTAGGGCAATCACTCCAAGTTCTTCTCCAATAGTGGTTCTTGATACATCCTTCGTGATAAGTGGGGATTCTTTCGGCCCTATGTCCTTATGCACATCTATGACAAAACAAGAATGATTATCGTTAGGATTCTTAATAGAGTCATAAACATTGAATTTAATTACATCACCACCAAACTCCATTGTTAGTGCTCCCTTGGCCACATCGATCTTTGTTTGGGCTGTTTTCATGAATGGACGGCCTAGCAAGATTGGCAATGATGGAGCATGGCTCGAATCCTCCATTTCTAAGACATAAAAATCTACAGGAAAGATGAGATGATTGACCTGCACTAAAACATCCTCAAGGACTCCCTTGGGATAAACATTAGATCTATCGGCCAATTGTATAATAACACTATCGTTTTTCAATGGTCCTAGATTCATAGATGCATAAATTGAATATGGCATGACGTTTATTGATGCACCTAAATCTAACATGGCAGATTCAAAACGAGTGTTACTAATGACACATGAAATTGTAAAACTACCCGGATCCTTGCATTTAGGGGGCAGTTTTCTTTGCAAGATGGCTGAGACGTTTTCACCCACTTTTACAACCTCCTTGGTTGAAATTTTCCTCTTATTAGTGCAAAGTTCCTTCAAGAACTTGGCGTACCTCGGGACTTGCTTAATTGCATCCAAAAGAGGGATATTGACTTGAACTTTCCGAAACGTCTCGAGAATGTCCTTTTCTGCTTCCTCTTTCTTTGTTTGCATGAACCTGCTAGGAAAAGGCACATTCGGAGGAAAAACATTAGTGGGAACTGAACTTGACACGTTTTTACCTTTAATGGACCGATTTGAGGTCTTAGAACCATTCAAGGCCGGCGGCAAAGGTGTTTCCACCTTTGCCGTGGGTAGGCTTTGTTCCTCTTCTTCGATTCTCAACTCTTCCTCCTCATTGGAATGTGGTTTGGATGGTCCGTGGTCAGATCCAACTTGCTTCCCACTTCGCAAACTTATGGCTTTTACAGATTCGAATCCACCTTTCGGATTCACCTGCGTTGAACTTGGTAACTTACCTTGTTCTCTACTAAATTGCCCCATGAATTCAGCCATTTGTCCCACTTGTCTCTTCAACTTATTCACCTCTCGAGCTTGATTTTGCACCTCATCGGCGTAATTGTGCATGTCCTTTGCTTGTTTTTCTTGCCCCTGCGCCAATGTAGTTAGCAATTGAATAACTTGAGAATTATCAAAAGACGAACCTGAGTTGTTTTGGGACGATGGTGGTTGGTTGGATTGGTATGGCCGTGGAAACCCAGGGGGATTTTGTTGAAATCCCCTTTGTTGTGCAGATTGTTGGGGCTCTCTCCACTTGAAATTAGGGTGATCTCTCCACCCGGGGTTATAGGTGTTGGAGTACGGATCATAATTGGGTTGGTTTTGGCCTTGGAAACCAATAGCATGGGCAGATTCCCATCCTCCATTCTCTATCAACTGAGGGCATGTCTCGGATGGATGCCCTTGCATTGAACACACGCCACACACTTGGTTTTCTTGTGGTTTTGACCCCTTGACAACCTGAGACACAAGAGAAGTAAGATTAGCCAATTGTGATTGAATGTCGGAAATTGCACTTACCTCATTTACACTTTGTTGCCGTGGACCCTCTCTTTGTCCAACACCTTCATATTTTTGAGCGTTGTGTGCTCGGTTGGCAATTAGAGCTTTGGCATCCAACAGAGTCTTGTCCACTAATGCACCACCCACCGAAGCATCTAGCATTTGACGTTCCATGGGAAGGAGTCCCTCGTAGAAATATTGAATGAGCAGCTCCTCCTTCATTTGGTGCTGTGGACATGAAACAACAAGTGATTTAAAACGTTCATAATAAGATGGAAACGACTCACCTTGATTTTGTTGGATGCCACTAATTCGTTTCCTCAAAAGAATGATCTTGGCAGTGGGAAAGAATTTCTCTAAGAATGCACGTTTCATACTTTCCCAAGAATTGACAGTTCCAAGGGACAATTCAAACAACCAATCTTTGGCCTTGTCCATAAGTGAGAATGGAAAGGCCTTCATCTTTAAAATACTCCCATCCACGTTGATGGGTGTCATACTTGAGCAAACTACTTCAAATTCCTTAAGATGTTTGTTAGGATCTTCCATGGACAGCCCACGGAATTTAGGAATATGATGTAATAAACTAGACTTAAGTTCAAATTCGTCCGTCTTACCTTGAGCTGCCGCGGGGTATTGTATGCATAAAGGAACGGCATTGCCCATACCTGAGGCAGAGAGCTCTTTGATGGTTCGATTGTCCATGGCTATGGTTTGTACTTCCTCCACAAATTGTGTCGTGGCTTCTCCTTCCTCACCTCCTTCGTCAAACTCGGATGTAGAGCTAGAAGACGGTGGGTTAGGGTTGTGTTGATTCTTTTTCTTCCTCAAGGTCCGCTCAAAATCGTCGTCAAAGTCCAAAATATTCTTATGAACAGGTTGGGAACTTCGAGTCATACACTAGTACCCTAAAAACAATGAAATAAACAAATTAGTAACTAAGATAGAAAACAAACGAAAAAATAAAAATAAAAATAAATAACGAGGGATTAGCAAAGTTGCTAATCCCCGGCAACGGCGCCAAAATTTGATGCGAAAATAGTTAAGCACACAAATTAACCCTCTTTTGTCAAATTGTAGTAAGGATGCAAGTAGGGATCGTTCTGGACCGGGGATTAGGAGGGCTTGCTAAAACCTCTAAACTGACTCAAAAACATAAAAACAAAGTTAAAAACGTTCACAAATACTCAAAGGACTCAAAACAGGTTCAAAAGACTCAAAACTGCCTAAAAACACTAAATAGGCAGTTTCTGACCTTAAACACAATTTTGGACGAATTTAAGATTATAGGTTGATTCAAAACACTTTAAAACACAAACTAAACAGATTTTAAACACTATAGAACAAGAAAGTAAAGGGGGGTTTTGATTTGACGAAAATTGAAATAACAAAACAAGTTAATAAACTAGGCAGATTGTAAAACGAATTTTGAAAACAAGATGATGGATGGATTAGTTAGAGGTCCATTCTCCACACATGACACATTTGTATATGAATCGATTTTCCAATTGCTTTTCATTAACTATGATGCTTAACACCCCAAGTTAGCCGTGGACAGCACTTTTCGAATTTTCAAGTTTTCCTTAAGTTATTGAATTGGATGGGAATGCGCATACAACAACTCAAAACATTCTCTAAAAGTCCCTTACGTGAAAAGCACAATAAAGGTACAATCAAAGATCATTAAGTTTAATGAAAACTATAAGTATTGACGAGGCAATTGTTACTATGAAAAGCATGAAACTCTTGCCAAGAATTCAATTAACACGGTTGTGACTAGCAACCTTCACTACTCATGTTTATAAACTTGTGACGATTAGGTGAAACTCGTTTATAAACTAGCATCGAGTTTATGCATGAAGACTAAGTATGCATCCCTAATCAACATACAAAAACAAGTTTTTAATAAACAGATAATTGAATTGCAATCACAACTTATAAAATGGGACAAAACTACCCCCCCTTGCACGGCAAGGGAAGGGAATTAGGGGAAAGGCACGGCAAAGAGGTTTAAGGGGGCTAGGGCCTTTGTTTTGTGTCCTAAAGTGCCTACAAGGCCTTCAAAGTGGCTAGAAAATACGGACGTTTAAGATTAGGAAAGGTTACCAAAACGGGAAACCTAAGGTTAACTTTCCTACTTCAAGTAGGAAACCTTGTTTGAGTAGGAATCCTCGTTTGAGTAGGAATTCATCGTTGGAGTAGGAATTCATCGTTTCTTCAAGTCTTCAACTCATTCATTCCTCTTTTGCTCCAAAAGACTCCAATTTGCATCTTCTTGCACACTTTGGCTTTATAATCTGAAAATGCACAAAAGTGACTTTAAACACTAAAATAGCTAAGGAAACACAACATAAATGCACGAGAACAAGCTAATTAAGTCGCATGAATATGCTCCTATCATGCTGATGCGAGAATTATACGCACACAAATTAAACCCTCTTTTTATCAATTGTAGTGAAGAATGTAAGTAGGGATCGTTCTGGACCGGGGATTAGGAGGGATTGTTAATCACTTGGAATTGACTCAAAAACGTAAAAACACAATATAAAACACTATACTAGACTCAAAGAATGCAAAACTAAACTTTAAAACACCACAACAAACCAAAAGACTCAAAACAGCACCAAAACACTCAAAACTGCCTTAAAAACACAATCTGGGCAGTTTTGAACACTAGACACAACTTGGACGAAAATTGGTTTTAACTTGACCTAAGACACTTAAAAACACAAACTAAAGTGATTTCTAACTACTATGACTCAACAAAGTAAAGGGGGATTGGTTTTGGACGAATTTAAAAACAAAACAAACTTTCTAAATTAGAACAGATTGTAAAAACGAATTTGATGGAATTGAATGGATGGGAAGCTAGCTAAGGGGTTCATCTCCACACATGTTATACTTGCATATAAAACGATTTCCAATTGCTTTTCAATAACCCATGAATTCTCAACGCCCCAAGTTAATTAGGTTCGCTTAAATTAACCTTCAGATTTTCCTAACGTTATTGAATTGGATGATTGCATACGACAACCCAAAACATTCCCCACAAGTCCCCTACATGATTGCATAATAGAGATACAAGCAAGAATCATTAAGTTCTATGAAAACCATAAGCATTGACGAAGCACTTGTTACTATGATTGCATGAAACTTATGCCAAGAATTTACTTAACGCGATTGAGATCATCAACCTTTACTACTTGTGAATATAATTCCATAACGATTAGGTGAAATTTCCTTATATCCTAGCATCCAATTTATGCATGATAATTAAGCGTGCACTCTCAACCAACACACACAAATCAATATAATTCACATAGATAAGTAAATTGAATTCACAACTTATGAAACGCAATTAGAAGTAATCAATTCATATAGCAAGTATGTTCATGGTTTCGAATCCCCCCCTAGCCAAGGGGGGGTTTAGTTCCTCATACGCACAAAACAAAGAGAATTGAAATTAAACATTGAAATCAAAGGAAAAGAAACACCTAGAAATTCCAGCGACACGAACTTGAATTGCATGAACTTCTGAGCTTCCTTCTCCTCCTCCTTGGTGCGGCAAAGGTCTAGGGACAGGTTTAGGGCCTTAGGTGTATGGATGAATGGTTATGGAGGGATGTAGTAGTGTTTAGGGGAAGGGGATGGTGCGGCAAGGCTTAAAACTAAGGAGAAAGGTGTTTGGTGGCTGCGGCAAAGGTGTGGAGAGAGTTGGACGAATTTCTGGAATTAATGAATGTGTATGAGAGGTGGTGATCTGATCTAGGGGTTAATATGAGTATATATAGGCACTTAAAACCCTAGGGTAATCAGATATGGACTTGAATAACCCAAATCCACAAGGAAATAGGCTTAGAAATCAGAAATAGAAAGGGATAATGCTTCCTAGGTTCGGCAGGTAAGGAGATAAGGTGATAAGGCTTCTAGAATGCCTTGCAAGGCAAGGGAAATCAGCTTTCTAGAAGAATTTGGGGCGCCACCTTTGTAGGAGATAAGATAAGGTTCCTAGAAACATGTTTTAAGGGCCAAATTTGTAGGGAAAAAGGGATAAGGGTGCGGCACTAAAGGATAGGGCAGATTAGGGCTTCTAGAAACCCTCCAATGCAAGGAAAACTCATGGCAAGGATGGATAAGGGTTCTAGAACAAGGATAAGGTTTCCTAAATGGATAAAGTGCCCTAAATGGATAAGGACTCCTCATTGCACATGGAAACTTCGCCTATTAGGATTAGGAAACCTTGTCTTCATCATTCCTTCTTCATCTTGGACTCCTTTTCCTTCTTGGACTTGGAAAACTTCTTTGTTGCTTCACTTGAGACCATTTGGACCTTGCCTTTCCTACTTCAAGTAGGAAACCTTGTTTGAGTAGGCAACTTTATTCTTCTAGGAATCCTAATTCAACTAGGAAACCCATTTTAACTAGGAATCCTAATTCAACTAGGAAACCATCTTCCATTAGGGACTTTCCTACTTCAACTAGGAACCCTTGCTCAAGTAGGAATCATCATCTTCAAGTCTTCAATTTCGTCCATCCTCTTGGCTCCAAGCATATGATGTCCATTCCAAGCTCTAATTTGCTCCAAAAGGGTCCAAAATGCATCATTTTGCATACTTTGCCCTTAAAACCTGAAAATACATAAAACTAGCTTAAAAGACTACTTTAATAAGGAAAAACACTATAAATGCACAAGAACAAGCTAAACTAAGGTGCGTAAATATGCTCCTATCAAATTCCCCCACACTTAGCTTTTGCTAGTCCTCGAGCAAAACAAAATGAAACAAAGTAAATAAACAAAGTAAAACGAGTAAAACACAACCTACACCTTCCAACAATCGCCTCAGGGATTTCCAATGCACATGACATGTTAAAATTCATCATTCCCACAGATTTTAGCCATCTTTACGCTTAAGCATTTACTTAATCATGGTCACTACTCATTAGTTCACAAATAACCAATTACAACATGATTTTGAATGTAGTAACATGCCTTAGAGAATTTCCTCAATTCCTTACTAGATATGCACTCAATTTCCACACAGATTTTCTGACTACACACCCTATACTAGTTATATGTGAGAAGATAGATGTAAATATGAAAACGAATGCTCACATATATGTATGACAAAGAAAGCACTTTTCGGAGTTAATAACATGTTTAGATATGATCTCATGAATAGAACGCTACTACTTAGATGCGAGAACCAGTGACACCATATGCTTGTACCAATTTTAAACTCCACAAATTGAACACATAACACTCAAGATTAAAGTCAAGGGTTGTAACGGGGCTAGGGGTATTGGCTAACAAAGAAAGGTAAAGGATAAAACAAACGTTCTTTAAACAATAGTAAGCAAAGCAATGAACTTGATACTTAGAATTCACTTTAGAGTGCAGAAAATAACTTTAAACACAAAGGGGAATACACGTGCATACTTAGGGTCAAATGCAACGTTTTGGACCCTTTCTTCAATAACCAACAACTTAGAGCTCATTTTATGCTCTTTCAACTCCTTTTCATACTTTTCACAACTTTTTCTTTTTTTCTTCTTATTTTCCACGAATTTTTTTTTTTCTTTTCTTTCTCTCTCTTTTTTTTTTTTTTTCTTTTCTTTGCCGTGCCTCATTCAAGACTTTGGCACACCCATATATCAAGAATCCTTCCCCCACACTTGTTTTCTATAATGCAATGATCAAAAGGAATTCATCTTTGAGTTATGCTTTTACTATGCTTCAAGAACAAAGGTATGGGTGGTCCTACTCTAGGCTAGGTGAGGATAATTGTGGGTTAACAAAGAAAGTAGGCTACACAAGGCTCAACGGGGTTAAATCCTACAAACAAATGAAATAGGGAAATATGGCAATTTGGCTATGGTGGTCACTACTAACTTCATCTTGAATATGTGTTATGCAATTCAATAACATGTTTTGAATGAAATTGGCATGAGTTCTAGTATTTGGAACTAAATGATGAACCGCCTTCTAAGTAGTAACCAAGCAAAGAAAAATGAGATCATGCAACGACTTTAGAAAACAAGAATGCACAAATTTTAACTCTCCAAATAAACGTTTAGGCTCAAGTCTCACAAGGTTGTAGCATTAGTTTGAGTTCCTTCCTTCAAGCATGTTACAAAAACTAATTTTTTTTCTTTTTGATTACATGTGAAGTCATAAGTTATAACCACAACCAAGCATAAACAAAGAGTAAATCAAACTTTCATCCATGTTAATCATTCCCTTTAACAGTCATGCAATTACAAACCGAATCCTCATCATTGTGTTGGAAGGTATCCTAAGACACAAACAAACACACAAAAACAACTTAAAAACAACTCTTTTTGGGTTTTCAAAACAATTTTTTCAATTTTTTCTGGGATTTTCGGATTTTTAGAACAACAAACTCTAGAACACTCTAAAACGGCTTAAAAACACTTAAAAACAGCAAGAAACAACATTTGAAATTATGGGTGACAAAACCCTACGAATTTGCATCAAAACACTTTGGTTACCCCCCCACACTTAAATCAAACATTGTCCTCAATGTTTCAAGCATAGACTCACACAAATAACAAACAAACAAACAAAACAACATCTAACAACCTAACATGGCAGAAACAAAATCAACAACAAAGAGAAGAGTTTAGGAACGCAAATCTGGAATTGGAGTGCTTTCTCGGTCTTCCTTTGTTGAATGCATGGGTTGCCTCCCAAGTAGCGCTTGCTTTAACGTCGTACAGCCGGACGAAGACCTCATTCACTCCTTACTAGGGCCCACGGCTTCCAAGGGTATGTCATCCACGGCATGCTCCACAAAGGTGTCATAATAGGGCTTCAAACGATGCCCGTTCACCTTGAATTCTTGTCCCGTTTTCAAGCTTTGGATTTGGACTGCACCATGAACAAAAACATTAGTAATAACAAATGGTCCAATCCACTTAGAACGTAACTTACCGGGAAACAAACGTAAACGGGAATTGAACAATAGCACTTTCTGCCCAATTGAGAATGATTTCCCACGGATCATGTTGTCATGGAAAGCTTTGGTCTTTTGCTTGTAAATGCTTGCATTATCGTACGCCTCGTGCCGTATTTCATCAAGCTCATTCAATTGGAATTTCCTAAGACTTCCCGCTTCATCTAAGTGCATGTTGAACTTCTTGACAGCCCAAAGAGCTTTATGCTCCAACTCCACGGGAAGATGGCACGCCTTGCCATAGACAAGTCTAAAAGGGGACATCCCAATGGGGGTTTTGTACGCCGTACGATACGCCCAAAGTGCATCATCTAACCGTAAGCTCCAATCCTTCCTTGTTGGCCCAACAGTCTTCTCAAGTATTTGCTTGATCTCTCGGTTGGAAACCTCGGCTTGGCCATTCGTTTGAGGATGGTAAGGTGTAGAAACCTTATGGGTGACATGGTATTTCCTCAATAACGCTTCAATGGTCCGATTGCAAAAGTGCGACCCTCCATCAGTAATGATCACTCGTGGCATTCCAAACCTTGCAAAAATGTTAGTTCTAATAAAATCTGCAACCACTTTAGAATCATTAGTCCGGGTGGCCTTGGCTTCCACCCATTTTGACACATAATCAACCGCAAGCAAAATATACATGAAACCATACGATGAAGGGAAGGGACCCATAAAATCAATACCCCAAACATCAAAAATTTCAACATTTAGGATAGAAACCTGCGGCATTTGGTCCCTTGCACTAATACCACCCATTCTTTGGCATTTATCACATGTTAAGCAAAACGTTCTAGCATCCTTAAAAATACTAGGCCAATAAAATCCACATTGTAACACTTTGAGGGCCGTGCGTTGTGTGCCAAAGTGCCCTCCACATGCATATGTATGACAAAAACTCAAAATTGAATGACATTCAGAATCATGCACACAACGACGTATAATCTGATCGGGCAAAATTTCCATAAGTACGGATCATCCCACACATAAAACTGTGCATCATGCCTAAGTTTATCACGTTGGTGCCTAGTGAACTCACTTGGAATACGTTTTGACACCAAAAAATTAACAATATCGGCATACCAAGGTGCACTAACCTTAATGGACAGCAATTGTTCATCGGGGAATGTCTCGGCAATGGGTAGGGCCTCTTCATTGTGCACCATTCGGCTTAGGTGGTCAGCCACCACGTTTTCACTTCCCTTCTTGTCCCGAATCTCTATGTCGAACTCTTGAAGTAACAACATCCATCGAATTAGCCGGGGCTTGGCCTCCTTTTTGGTGAGCAAGTACTTTAGAGCTGCATGATCAGTGAAAACAATTACTTTAGTACCAATTAGATATGATCGAAATTTATCTAAAGCAAAGACAACGGCAAGAAGTTCTTTTTCCGTAGTGGAGTAGTTCAACTGGGCATCGTTCAACGTCCGTGAGGCGTAGTAGATGACATGCGGCCTCTTGTCCTTTCTTTGTCCTAAAACTGCTCCTAAAGCATAGTCGGACGCATCACACATGAGCTCGAAAGGTAGACTCCAATCCGGTGGAACAATGATGGGTGCCGTGGTCAACAACGCCTTAAGTTGGTTGAATGATGCTGTGCACTCCTTGGTGAATTCAAACGTCACGTCTTTTTGTAGGAGACGGCAAAGAGGTTGTGCAACCTTCGAGAAATCCTTGATAAACCTACGATAAAATCCTGCATGACCAAGAAAAGAACGAACCTCTCTAACCGAAGTTGGAGAGGGTAAGTGACGTACAAGATCTATTTTCGACTTATCAACCTCAATACCGTTTTCAGAGACTATATGACCTAAAACTATGCCTTGTTTAACCATGAAATGGCATTTCTCCCAATTAAGAACAAGGTTAGTTTCAACGCAACGTTTTAAGATTAAACTAAGATTATGCAAGCAACCATCAAAAGAATCACCAAACACGCTAAAATCATCCATAAATACTTCAATGATTTTCTCAACATAATCAGAAAATATGCTCATCATGCATCGTTGAAATGTAGCAGGTGCATTACATAAACCAAAAGGCATGCGACGATATGCAAAAGTACCGAAGGGGCATGTAAAAGTGGTTTTTTCTTGATCTTCGGGTGTTATGACAATTTGATTATAACCAGAATAACCATCAAGAAAACAATAGAAAGCATAACCGGCTAACCTCTCAAGCATTTGGTCGATGAACGGCAGTGGGAAGTGATCCTTCCTTGTTGCGGCGTTTAGCTTCCTATAATCGATGCACACCCTCCAACCGGTTTGAATGCGTTGAGGAACAAGTTCATTCTTGGCATTTGCAACCACAGTCACTCCAGATTTCTTCGGAACACATTGCACGGGTGAGACCCACTTACTATCCGAGATTGGATAGATTACTCCACAATCCAAAAGCTTGATTACCTCCTTCTTCACAACTTCCATCATCGGAGGGTTGAGACGGCGTTGAGCCTCTCTGGATGTTTTGGACCCCTCCTCTAGAAGTATGCGATGCATGCATGTAGTAGGGCTAATTCCCTTGATGTCGGCCAAGGTCCATCCAATTGCTGTTTTGTACTCCTTAAGCACTCGTACCAATTTGCTCTCTTCTTGTGCCGTGAGTGAGGATGAAATAATGACGGGCAACGTGTCATCCTCGCCCAAGAAAACGTACTTCAAATGACTAGGCAACGGCTTAAGTTCAAGTGTAGGTGGGTGCACAACTGAGGGAAGCATTTTATTAGCCGAAACTGAACTTAAAATAGGGTCCGAATACTTACCCGATTGTAATGGCAATGACTCAAGGGCAGCCACCATCTCAATAATATCCTCATTAGGGGGCACGGCCAAGGATTCCTCATGCATGCCGTGGGGTTCCTTGGTGGTTGTTTCCATGTTTTGCATGTTCCTTCCTTGTACAATGACCAATTCAAGTGCATCATCCTTCAAATTGTCTAAATAGTCCTGCGCCAAAGAGTTAATTATATCAATAGCAAAACACGAATGATTCTCACTAGGGTACTTCATAGAATCAGAAAGATTGAAATTAATAACTTCCCCATCAAATTCCATGGTCAAAGTGCCATTATATACGTCAATCTTCGTACGAGCAGTTTTCATGAATGGCCTTCCGAGGAGGATGGGCAACGAAGGGGCATGGTCCGATTCATCCATCTCAAGTACGTAGAAGTCCGCCGGGAAGATCAAATGATTAACCTGCACTAACACATCTTCCAAAACTCCCTTTGGATAGGCATTAGATCTATCGGCTAATTGTATGATCACACCATCGTTTTTCAACGCTCCTAGGTTCATAGATGCATAAATTGAATATGGCATGACATTTATAGATGCACCTAGGTCTAACATGGCAGATTCAAACCTAGAATTACCAATAACACACGGAATTGTAAAACTACCCGGATCTTTGCATTTTGGGGGCAGCTTGCGTTGTAAGATGGCTGAGACGTTTTCACCTACTTTGACCACCTCCTTGGTCGAAATCCTCCTCCTATTGGTGCAAAGTTCCTTCAAGAACTTGGCGTACCTCGGGACTTGCTTGATTGCATCCAAAAGGGGGATATTAACTTGAACTTTCCGAAACGTCTCCAAAATGTCCTTTTCCGCTTCTTCTTTCTTTGTTTGCTTAAACCTACTAGGAAAAGGAACATTCGCAGGAAAATCATTAGTAGGAACCGAACTTGACACGTTCTTACCTTTATTGGATGAATTGGACGACTTGGGATCACTTGGAACTTGCGGCACATTTGGTTCCACCTTGGCCGTGAGTGGCCTTTGCTTCTCCTCTTCAATTCTCAACTCGTCCTCCTCGTTGGAACGTGATTTGGATGGGTTGAGGTCAGATCCGACTTGCTTTCCACTTCGCAAATGCATAGCTTTTGCAGATTCGAATCCACCTTTCGGATTGACCACCGTTGAACTAGGCAACCTTCCTTGCTCACGAAATTGCCCCATGAACTCGGCAATCTGTCCCACTTGCTTCTCCAAGTTGTCCACCCTCTTGTCTTGGATTTGTCTCTCTTTGTTTTGAGTTTGGACTTCCTGCGTCAAAGTAGTGAGTAATTGAAAAATCTTATCATTATCACTTGAATTACCTACATTGCTTTGGGCAGGTTGTGCTTGGGCTTGTGGTGGTGCCAACGGCTTTTGATAGAAACCCGGGGGTTGTTGCCTAAATCCGCTTTGTTGTTGACCTTGTTGGGGGTCTCGCCATTTGAAATTCGGATGATCACGCCAACCGGGATTGTAAGTATTAGAAAACGGATCACCACGTGTTTGGTATTGGTTGCCATATCCCACGGCATTGAGTGTCTCCCACCCTCCATTCTCGATCAATTGTGGGCATTTGTCCGTAGGGTGTCCTTGCATGGAGCATACGCCACAAGAAGCTACGGTTTTGACTTTTGGACCTTCCACCACCTGAGAAAGCAACGTAGTAAGGTTAGCCAATTGATTTTGAAGTTCGGTTATGGTATTTACCTCATTGACTTGGTGTTGCCGTGGGGTACTCCTCTGTCCAACGCCTTCGTATTGTTGAGCATTCAATGCTCGATTAGCAATCAAGGTCTTTGCAGCCGTGGGGGTCTTGTCCACCAAGGCTCCACCCGCTGAGGCATCTAGCATTTGACGTTCAATAGGTAGAAGTCCCTCGTAAAAGTATTGTAGAAGTAGTTCCTCCTTCATTTGATGTTGTGGACATGAAGCAACAAGAGATTTAAAACGTTCATAATAAGTAGGAAAGGATTCACCTTCATCTTGTTGAATTCCACTTATCCTTTTTCGTAGGAGGATGACTCGAGACGTTGGGAAAAACTTCTCCAAGTATGCTTGTTTCATGCTCTCCCAAGATGTGACAGTTCCGGGAGCCAATTCGTACAACCAATCTTTCGCTTTCTCTTGGAGAGAAAAGGGAAAGGCCTTCATCTTCAAGATGCTCTCATCCACGTTCACCGGGGTCATGCTCGAACAAACAACTTCGAACTCCTTTAAGTGTTTGTTTGGATCCTCCATGGACAGCCCATGGTACTTCGGAATGTGATGTAGCAAACTTGACTTCAATTCGAACTCGGCAGTCTTATCTGGAGCCGCCCTAGGATATTGAATACATAGGGGTGCGGCATTGGCCAATCCCGAAGCAGAAAGCTCCTTGATTGTTCGGTTGTCTGCTGCCATGTCTTCCACTTCTTCTTCAAATTCAGAAACGGACTCGGAACTTGCACTTGATTCACTAGGTTCCGGGTTCTTCCTCTTACGTCTCAACTCACGCTCAAAATCGTCGTCAAAGTCCAAGATATGTTCACGAATCGGATGAGAACTCCGAGTCATAAACTAGTACCTAAACAAGAAACAAAACAAGATGAAGAATCTGGAATAAAATAAAACAAACGAAAATAAAACAATCCAAGGGATTAGCAAAGTTGCTAATCCCCGGCAACGGCGCCAAAATTTGATGCGAGAATTATACGCACACAAATTAAACCCTCTTTTTATCAATTGTAGTGAAGAATGTAAGTAGGGATCGTTCTGGACCGGGGATTAGGAGGGATTGTTAATCACTTGGAATTGACTCAAAAATGTAAAAACACAATATAAAACACTATACTAGACTCAAAGAATGCAAAACTAAACTTTAAAACACCAAAACAAACCAAAAGACTCAAAACAGCACCAAAACACTCAACTGCCTTAAAAACACAATCTGGGCAGTTTTGAACACTAGACACAACTTGGACGAAAATTGGTTTTAACTTGACCTAAGACACTTAAAAACACAAACTAAAGTGATTTCTAACTACTATGACTCAACAAAGTAAAGGGGGATTGGTTTTGGACGAATTTAAAAACAAAACAAACTTTCTAAATTAGAACAGATTGTAAAAACGAATTTGATGGAATTGAATGGATGGGAAGCTAGCTAAGGGGTTCATCTCCACACATGTTATACTTGCATATAAAACGATTTCCAATTGCTTTTCAATAACCCATGAATTCTCAACGCCCCAAGTTAATTAGGTTCGCTTAAATTAACCTTCAGATTTTCCTAACGTTATTGAATTGGATGATTGCATACGACAACCCAAAACATTCCCCACAAGTCCCCTACATGATTGCATAATAGAGATACAAGCAAGAATCATTAAGTTCTATGAAAACCATAAGCATTGACGAAGCACTTGTTACTATGATTGCATGAAACTTATGCCAAGAATTTACTTAACGCGATTGAGATCATCAACCTTTACTACTTGTGAATATAATTCCATAACGATTAGGTGAAATTTCCTTATATCCTAGCATCCAATTTATGCATGATAATTAAGCGTGCACTCTCAACCAACACACACAAATCAATATAATTCACATAGATAAGTAAATTGAATTCACAACTTATGAAACGCAATTAGAAGTAATCAATTCATATAGCAAGTATGTTCATGGTTTCGAATCCCCCCCTAGCCAAGGGGGGGTTTAGTTCCTCATACGCACAAAACAAAGAGAATTGAAATTAAACATTGAAATCAAAGGAAAAGAAACACCTAGAAGTTCCAGCGACACGAACTTGAATTGCATGAACTTCTGAGCTTCCTTCTCCTCCTCCTTGGTGCGGCAAAAGTCTAGGGACAGGTTTAGGGCCTTAGGTGTATGGATGAATGGTTATGGAGGGATGTAGTAGTGTTTAGGGGAAGGGGATGGTGCGGCAAGGCTTAAAACTAAGGAGAAAGGTGTTTGGTGGCTGCGGCAAAGGTGTGGAGAGAGTTGGACGAATTTCTGGAATTAATGAATGTGTATGAGAGGTGGTGATCTGATCTAGGGGTTAATATGAGTATATATAGGCACTTAAAACCCTAGGGTAATCAGATATGGACTTGAATAACCCAAATCCACAAGGAAATAGGCTTAGAAATCAGAAATAGAAAGGGATAATGCTTCCTAGGTTCGGCAGGTAAGGAGATAAGGTGATAAGGCTTCTAGAATGCCTTGCAAGGCAAGGGAAATCAGCTTTCTAGAAGAATTTGGGGCGCCACCTTTGTAGGAGATAAGATAAGGTTCCTAGAAACATGTTTTAAGGGCCAAATTTGTAGGGAAAAAGGGATAAGGGTGCGGCACTAAAGGATAGGGCAGATTAGGGCTTCTAGAAACCCTCCAATGCAAGGAAAACTCATGGCAAGGATGGATAAGGGTTCTAGAACAAGGATAAGGTTTCCTAAATGGATAAAGTGCCCTAAATGGATAAGGACTCCTCATTGCACATGGAAACTTCGCCTATTAGGATTAGGAAACCTTGTCTTCATCATTCCTTCTTCATCTTGGACTCCTTTTCCTTCTTGGACTTGGAAAACTTCTTTGTTGCTTCACTTGAGACCATTTGGACCTTGCCTTTCCTACTTCAAGTAGGAAACCTTGTTTGAGTAGGCAACTTTGTTCTTCTAGGAATCCTAATTCAACTAGGAAACCCATTTTAACTAGGAATCCTAATTCAACTAGGAAACCATCTTCCATTAGGGACTTTCCTACTTCAACTAGGAACCCTTGCTCAAGTAGGAATCATCATCTTCAAGTCTTCAATTTCGTCCATCCTCTTGGCTCCAAGCATATGATGTCCATTCCAAGCTCTAATTTGCTCCAAAAGGGTCCAAAATGCATCCTTTTGCATACTTTGCCCTTAAAACCTGAAAATACATAAAACTAGCTTAAAAGACTACTTTAATAAGGAAAAACACTATAAATGCACAAGAACAAGCTAAACTAAGGTGCGTAAATATGCTCCTATCACATGCTCCTACTTCAAGAGTTCGATATTGAAATTATGGACAAGAAAGGGTGTGAAAACGTGGTGGCTGACCACCTAAGTAGAATGGTGCGTGAGGAAGAGCCCATCCCCATTTTAGAAACGTTTCCAGGTGAGTAACTTCTGTCCATTCAGGTAAGTACCCCTTGGTATGCCGATTTGGTCAATTATTTGGTATCTAGGCAAGTTCCTAGCACCCTAAACAAATTCCAACGTGATAAACTTAGAAAGGATGCTAGATTTTATGTTTGGGATGACCCATACTTGTGGAAACATTGCCCAGATCAGATTATAAGGAGATGTGTGCATGAATCAGATTTTCATTCAATTTTAAGTTTTTGTCACACATATGCTACTGGGGGTCATTTTGGCACCCAAAGGACAGCTTTAAAAGTTCTTGAATGTGGTTTTTATTGGCCTACTTTGTTTAAAGATGCAAGAACCTTTTGTTTAGCTTGTGATCGATGCCAAAGGACAGGTAATATAGGCCAAAGAGATCAATTGCCGCAGGTACCCATTGTTGTTGTTGAAATTTTTGATGTGTGGGGAATTGATTTTATGGGTCCGTTTCCTTCATCCTTTGGTTTCAATTACATATTACTTGCAGTTGATTATGTTTCAAAGTGGGTGGAAGCGAAAGCCACTCGAACTAATGATTCTAAAGTTGTGGCAGATTTTGTGAAAACTAATATCTTTTCAAGATTTGGGATGCCTAGGGTGCTAATCAGTGATGGGGGGTCTCACTTTTGCAATCGTACCATTGAAGCCTTACTTAAGAAGTACCATGTGACGCATAAGGTTTCCACACCTTACCACCCTCAAACCAATGGCCAAGTCGAGGTGTCCAATAGAGAGATCAAACAGATTTTGGAGAAGACCGTTGGGCCAAATAGAAAAGATTGGAGCTTGCGTTTGGATGATGCTCTTTGGGCATATATAACAGCGTACAAAACTCCCATTGGTATGTCTCCTTTTCGTCTTGTTTATGGTAAACCATGTCATCTCCCTGTGGAATTAGAACATAGAGCTCATTGGGCTATCAAAACATTCAATTTGAATGTGGACCAAGCTGGAATTCATAGGAAGCTTCAATTATGTGAACTTGACGAAATAAGGCATGAAGCTTATGAGAATGCTAGAATTTACAAAGAGAAGACCACGGCATTCCATGATAAGATGATTAGAGGCAAGACTTTTACAATAGGGCAGAAAGTGTTGTTGTTCAACTCCCGTCTTCGTCTCTTCCCTGGTAAGTTACGTTCCAAGTGCGTTGGTCCTTTTGTTATTACTAATCTTTTTGTGCATGGTGCAGTCCAAATTAAGAGTTTGAGAACAGGGCAAGAATTCAAGGTGAACGGACATAGATTGAAGCCATACTATGATGCCACAATCAAGCAATTTGATGATTTCCTTCTTCACTACTTCCATCATTGGTGGGTTGAGTCGACGTTGGGCTTCCCTTGATGGTTTGGCGCCTTCTTCCATGAGAATTCGATGCATGCACGTGGTAGGACTTATACCCTTGATATCGGCCAAAGTCCACCCAATGGCCGTCTTGTGCTCTTTGAGAACCCTCACCAATTTCTCCTCCTCTTGTGCCGTGAGTGATGAAGCTATAATGACGGGCAATGTGTCTTGCTCACCCAAAAACACATACTTCAAGTGATTTGGCAATGGTTTGAGCTCAAGTGTAAGTGGTTGTTCTATAGAAGGAAGCAACTTATTAGTCGAAATTGGAATTGAAATTGGACTAGGGGACTTACCTTGGAGCCGTGGCAATGACTCTAGGGATGCCACGGTCTCAATTATATCTTCATCTAAGGCCACGGCATGGGTGTTCACTTGTGTGCCGTGGGTTGCTATGGTGGCAGCCATGTGATCCTTCAATTCTATGCCATTTGTAATGACCGTTTCAAGTGCATCGCCATGTAATTGATCAAGGTGTGCCTGCGCCAAAGAATCAAGAATATCAATAGAGAAACATGAGTGACCATCATTAGGAAATCTCATAGTTTCAGAAATATTAAAATCAATCACTTCCCCATCGAATTCCATTGTTAAAGTGCCTTTAAACACGTCTATCTTAGTTCGTGCCGTCTTCATGAATGGCCTCCCAAGAAGAATCGGCAAGGATGGAGCATGAGTGGTTTCCTCCATTTCAAGGACATAGAAATCCGCCGGGAAGATCAAATTGTTCACCTGCACCAAAACATCTTCCAAAACTCCCTTTGGATAGGCATTAGATCTATCGGCTAATTGAATAATCACACCATCATTTTTCAATTCACCAAGGTTCATTGAAGCATAAATAGAGTATGGCATGACGTTAATTGAAGCTCCTAAGTCTAACATAGCATGTTCGAACTTAGTTTGCCCAATAATACAAGGGATTGTGAAGCTACCTGGATCTTTGCACTTTGGTGGTAATTTTCTTTGTAAAACAGCGGAAACATTCTCACTTACCCTTACTACCTCTTTATGTGACGGCCTCTTCCTTGTAGTGCACAATTCCTTCAAGAACTTAGCGTATTTGGGCACTTGCTTTATGGCATCTAGGAGCGGGATATTGACTTGAACTTTCCTAAACGTCTCAAGAATGTCCTTCTCATTCTCCTCCTTCTTTGTTTGCAAAAATCTGTGAGGAAAAGGAACATTGGGTGGAACGGGGTTAGAATTAATCAAATTTGAACCTAACTTACCTTTGGTGGCTGATAGAAGCATATTTATGCGCCTTAGTTAGCTAGTTCTTATGCATTTATGTTGTGTTTTCTTACTTAATTTAGTGTTTAAAGTCATTTTCGTGTGTTTATAGGTTCATATGGCTAAGGATGCAAAAGGATGCCTTTCGGAGCCTTTTGGAGCAAATTAGAGATTGGAATGGATTGCATATGCTTAAAGCCAAGTAGATGGACGAAATTGAAGACCAAAGGAATGAAAATGAAGAACAAAGAGTTCACATTCATCACCAACACAACCATGCATCCACACTTTCTTTCTCCATCATTGCCGTGCAAAACACCATCATTGCAGCCACATGCACTTGTTCCCCTTTCATCATTCCCTTTATTCTTTCATCATTCCATCCACTCATTCATCAAACCACTCCCATCCATTTCATCATTGCAAACATTCAAACAAACACCACACAATGCCGTGGCTCCTATCCCATTTCCAGATTTCCCCTTTGCATTTCCCCTTCATAAATCAGCCACATGCACTTTAATCATTCAATCACACCAACACACATTCAATCTCCAACCTTTCACATGCATTCCATCTTTTAATTTAATCACATGCACATTCACCTTGCCTTTGCAGAAAATCCACTTCATAACACATGCATCTTGGCAGATTTCACATGCACTCATGCACATTCACCTTAATCATTCACATAGCTTTAATCCACATGCATTTCCACCTAGATTTCCACCTCACAACCACCAGAAATCAACCAAAACCGTGCATTCCCTTTCATTTCTGTCAAAGCACATGCATTTCCACCCTTTAATCACATGCACAAACAGCCACATGCATCTCCCATCACCATTTCAGCTTTCCACCTAATTCCTAGTCATCATGTTCCCCCCATTTCACCTATAAATAAGCATGCATTACAGCCACAAACAACACACTCTTCCATTTCAGAAAACCATCTCTCATACACATTCATTCACGCCAGAAATTCCTTCTCTCTCTCTAGCACTACCATACTTCACCATTCTTCATATTTTCTGCCCAAAAACACTCCTTGCCTTCCCCTACATCCATCCCTACCCTAAACACATCATTCTACATCATCCATAACCCCCAAAACTCACCAAAACCCCTTGTGCCGCAGCAACTAGAGGAGAAGAGGCCTAAACGTTCATACAATTCAAGATTGAGTTGTTGGAATTTTTAGGTGTACTTCGATTCTTGTTTTCAATGTTTACTTTGTTATTACTCTCTAAGTTTGTTGTAATCATGAGTGGCTAAACCCCTAATTAGTTAGGGGAAAGTTTGAAGCCATGAACATGTTTGAAATATGAATTGATTTCTTCCAATTGTGATTTGTTAATTTGTGATTGCAATTCAATTATCATGTTTATTAAAGACTTGTTTTTGTATGTTGATTAGGGATGCATACTTAGTCTTCATGCATAAACTCGATGCTAGTTTATAAACGAGTTTCACCTAATCGTCACAAGTTTATAAACATGAGTAGTGAAGGTTGCTAGTCACAACCGCGTTAATTGAATTCTTGGCAAAAGTATCATGCATTCATAGTTACAATTGCCTCGTCAACACTTATAATTTTCATAGAGCATAATGATCTCTCATTGTATCTCTTCTATGCATTCATGTTGAGAACCATTGGAGAATGATTTGAATTGTCGCATGCATCATCCAATTCAATAACATAAGGAAAATTTGAGAGTTAATTAGTGCATCACGGTTAACTTGGGGTGTTGAGCATCATAGATAATGAAAAGCAATTGGAGAATCGATTCATATATAAATGTGTCATGTGTGGAGAATGGACCTCTAACTAATCCATCCATCATCTTGTTTCTCAAATCCGTTTATACAATCTGCCTAGTTTATTAACTTGTTTTATTTAATTTAACTTCGTCAAAACCTTAATCCCCCTTTACTTTAATGTCCAATTTAGTTAGAAATCAATTTAGTTTGTGCTTTTAAGTGTTTTGATTCATTTTATTTCCCAATTTCGTCCAGATTCACCACAGTGCTCAAAACTGCCCAGAAAGTGATTTTAAGGCAGTTTTGAGTGTTTTGGGTGATGTTTGAGTCTTTTGGTTTGTTTTAATGTTTTAAGTGTTTAGTTTTACATTCTTTGAGTTAGTTTAGTGTTTTATATTGTGTTTTTACGTTCTTGAGTCAAGTTATTACTTAATTTCGTCCAAATTTGTGTTTGTGCTCAAATCTGCCCAGAAAGTGGTTTTTAGGCAGATTTGAGTGTGTTTGTGTTGTTTGAGTCTTTTGAGTCAATTTCACATTGATTAGCATCCCTAGTTAATCCCCGGTCTAGAACGATCCCTATTTGCTCATTTACTACAATTGTCATCCATAGGGTTAATTTGTGTGTTTAACTATTTTCGCATCAAATTTTGGCGCCGTTGCCGGGGATTAGCAAAATTGCTAATCCCTTGTGTTTTTGCCGTAAGTTTTTAGTGTAATTTACCTAGTTTTCTCATTTTGTTTTGTTTTCTTGGTTTAGGTACTAGTGCATGACGCGGAGTTCTCAAACTGTGCATGCACATATCTTGGACTTTAACGACGATTTTGAACGTGATTTGAGAAGAAAGAGGAGGCATCCCGAACCTAGTGAACCTAGTGAACCTAGTTCAAGTTCAGAGGCCGAATCTGAGTTTGAAAGTGTGGAAGAAGAAGTTATGGCAGCAGACAATCGGACCATTAAAGAGCTTTCGGCCTCGGGGTTGGCCAATGCCGCACCATTATGCATTCAATACCCCGCGGCTGCCCAAGGCAAGACCGATGAATTCGAGTTGAAGTCAAGCTTGTTGCACCACATTCCGAAATACCATGGGCTTTCCATGGAAGATCCCAACAAGCATCTCAAGGAGTTCGAGGTTGTTTGTTCGAGCATGACACCCATAAATGTCGATGGGAACATTCTAATGATGAAAGCTTTTCCATTCTCTCTTGTGGAAAAGGCTAAGGATTGGCTTTATGAATTGGCACCCGGGACCGTTACTTCTTGGGAGAGCATGAAGAGAGCGTTCTTGGAGAAGTTCTTCCCTACTTCAAGAGTCATTCTCTTGAGGAAGAAAATTAGCGGAATCCAACAAAGTCAAGGAGAATCTTTTCCGGCATACTACGAGCGTTTTAAAGCCCTTGTTGCATCATGTCCTCAACATCAAATGAAGGAGGAGCTTCTCCTTCAATATTTCTATGAGGGCCTTCTTCCCATTGAAAGGCAAATGCTCGATGCTTCGGCGGGAGGTGCATTGGTGGACAAAACTCCTATGTCGGCCAAGACCCTAATTGCAAACCGTGCTCTAAATGCACAACAATATGAAGGACTTGGGCAAAGGGACCCCCCACGGCAACACTTGAATGAGGTAAGTTCTCAATCCGATATTCAATCTCAGATAGCTAATCTTACTTCTATTGTGTCTCAGATGGCCGAAGGAATGAAGATACAAGGACCGATTGTATGTGGTGTATGTTCTATCCAAGGACACCCTTCAGAAAAATGCCCTCAATTGATTGAGAATGGGGGATGGGAGAGTGCAAATGCCATGGGATTTCCGAGCCACAATCAACCAAGGAATGATCCATATTCCAACACATACAATCCGGGTTGGAGAGACCATCCAAACTTCAAGTGGAGGGAACCTCAACAACCTCAACAACAAGGAGGCTTTAGACAACAACCCCCGGGGTTCTACACCAAGCCATTCGGCCCCAATCCAAACCAAGCACAACCTGCCCAAAACAATCAAGGTACGTCGTTGGGCAATGAAACACTTCTTAAATTACTTACCAATTTGTCTCAGGGGCAAGAGGATCAAACCAAAGCCATGCAAAACCAAGACAAAAGGGTGGATCACTTGGAGAAACAAATTGGGCAGATTGCGGAATTTGTAGGACAATTCCGAGACAAAGGCAAGCTCCCTAGCTCAACCGTTGTCAATCCAAGGGGAGGATTCGAATCTGCCAAGGCAATCATGTTGAGAAGTGGTAAGGAGGTCGAAACCACCCCAAGCACGTCCAAAACAAGTCAAGAAGAGGACGTGTTGCTGCAAGAAGAGGAGGAACAAGGAATAAAGGCCACGGCAAGGGTGAAAGAATCTTTGCCGCAGCCCCCTATTGTGCCAAAACCGTCCAATATGCCTAAGGTAAGTCCAAATTCGACTTTGTCAAGTTCCATTCCACTAAACGTGCCCTTTCCTAGCAGGTTTAGGCAATCAAAGAAGGAGGAGAGTGAAAAGGACATTTTGGAAACCTTTAGGAAAGTTCAAGTTAACATTCCGCTCCTTGATGCAATCAAGCAAGTCCCTAAGTATGCCAAGTTCTTAAAAGAGCTTTGCACAACGAGGAAGAGGATTTCAAACAAGGAGGTGGTCCAGGTAAGTGAAAATGTCTCTGCTGTGTTACAAAGGAAATTACCCCCTAAATGCAAAGATCCGGGTAGTTTTACAATTCCGTGCGTTATTGGTAATACTAAGTTTGAACAATGCATGTTAGACTTAGGGGCTTCGATTAATGTTATGCCATACTCTATTTATGCATCTATGAACTTAGGTGAGCTTAAAAATGATGGTGTGATAATTCAATTAGCCGATCGTTCTAATGCATATCCAAAGGGTGTTTTGGAAGATGTTTTGGTACAGGTTGATAACTTGATTTTTCCAGCGGATTTCTACGTGCTTGACATGGAGGATTCACCCCATTCCACCCCATTACCGATTCTATTAGGGAGGCCCTTCATGAAAACAGCCCGCACCAAGATAGATGTGTTTAAAGGAACTTTAACGATGGAATTTGATGGGGAAGTCATTGATTTCAATCTTTCTGAAAGTATTAAATTTCCTAAGGACGATCATTCTTGCTTTTCTATTGATATAATTGATGATTTGGCGCAGGAATTTCTCGATTCTTTGGAGAGGGATACACTTGAAACAACAATTGCACAAGGAATTGGGCAAAAATCTGGTTTTGCCGTGCCTAGAAGTGAAGATGAGGCCGAGATGGTTGCTGCACTTGAGTCATTGCCACAACACTTTGGTAAGCCTCCAAAACCGAGTCCAATTCCTGTTTCGACTAACAAGTTGTTACCTTCAGTGATTCAGGCACCCATTCTTGAGCTTAAACCATTGCCGGATCATTTGAAGTATGTCTATTTGGGAGACAATGAGACGTTGCCTGTCATAGTTTCCTTATCCCTCACAGCAATGGAGGAGGAGAAATTGATTCGGGTGTTGAAAGAGCACAAGACGGCCATAGGATGGACCTTGGCCGACATAAAGGGTATTAGTCCTACAACTTGCATGCATCGCATACTTTTAGAGGAGGGGGCTAAACCAACCAGAGAGGCTCAACGCCGGCTCAACCCTCCAATGATGGAAGTTGTGAAAAAGGAGATTATCAAGCTTCTAGATTGTGGGGTGATCTATCCTATCTCGGATAGCCGTTGGGTTTCACCGGTTCAAGTTGTGCCAAAGAAATCCGGAGTGACTGTGGTGAAGAATGAAGAAGATGAACTTGTGCCTACACGCATTCAAACCGGTTGGAGGGTGTGCATTGACTATAGAAAGCTAAATGCCGCAACAAGGAAAGATCACTTCCCTTTGCCATTCATTGATCAAATGCTTGAAAGGTTAGCCGGTCATTCTTTTTATTGCTTTCTTGATGGTTATTCGGGTTATAATCAAATTGTCATAACGCCGGATGATCAAGAAAAGACCACCTTTACTTGTCCATTTGGTACTTTTGCATATCGTCGTATGCCATTTGGTTTATGCAATGCACCGGCCACTTTCCAACGATGCATGGTAAGTATCTTCTCTGATTATGTTGAAAAGATAATTGAAGTATTTATGGACGATTTTAGTGTGTTTGGAGACTCATTTGATGCTTGTTTGCATAATCTCACTTTAATCTTGAAAAGATGCATGGAAACTAACCTTGTTTTGAATTGGGAAAAATGTCATTTTATGGTTAAACAAGGTATAGTTTTGGGTCATATCATCTCTGAAAAAGGAATTGAAGTTGATAAGTCTAAAATAGATCTTGTACGTCACTTACCCTCTCCTACGTCGGTTAGAGAGGTCCGTTCTTTTCTTGGCCATGCAGGATTCTATCGACGATTTATCAAGGACTTTTCCAAGATTGCACAACCCCTATGCCGCCTACTCCAAAAGGATGTGTCTTTTGAGTTCAACGAGGCGTGTGAGAAGGCATTCAAGCATCTAAAAGACTTACTCACCACGGCACCCATCATAACTCCCCCGGATTGGTCCATTCCCTTTGAATTGATGTGTGATGCATCGGATTATGCACTTGGGGCTGTTTTGGGTCAAAGGAAAAATAAACAGTCACATGTTATTTATTATGCTTCACGCACTTTAAATGATGCTCAATTGAATTATTCTACAACCGAAAAAGAACTCTTGGCGGTTGTATTTGCTTTAGATAAGTTTAGATCATATCTTCTTGGTACTAAAGTAATTGTTTTCACTGACCATGCAGCCTTGAAGTATCTTCTCACCAAAAAGGAGGCTAAGCCAAGACTCATTCGTTGGATGCTCCTACTTCAAGAGTTCGATCTTGAAATCCGAGACAAGAAAGGGTGTGAAAACGTGGTGGCTGACCACCTAAGTAGAATGGTGCGTGAGGAAGAGTCCACCCCCATTTTAGAAACGTTTCCGGATGAGCAACTTCTGTCCATTGAGGTAAGAACCCCTTGGTATGCCGATTTGGTCAATTTCTTGGTGTCTAAGCAAGTTCCTAGTACCCTAAACAAGTTCCAACGTGATAAACTTGTTCATGATGCACGTTTTTATGTTTGGGATGATCCATATTTATGGAAATTCTGCCCAGATCAGATTGTGCGTAGATGTGTGCCCGAATCTGAATTTAATTCCATTCTTACATTCTGCCATACTTATGCATGTGGGGGACATTTTGGCACCCAAAGGACAGCCCTAAAGGTGTTACAATCTGGATTTTATTGGCCTAATCTCTTTAAAGATGCTAAAATGTTTTGTTTAACATGCGATAAGTGTCAAAGAACAGGTAACATAGGGCCTAAGGACCAAATGCCACAACAATCTCTCTCATTTGTGGAAATTTTTGATGTGTGGGGTATTGATTTCATGGGCCCCTTCCCTCCATCTTTTGGTTTCACTTATATCTTGCTAGCTGTCGATTATGTTTCCAAATGGGTGGAAGCCAAAGCCACCCGTACTAACGATTCTAAGGTTGTTGCAGATTTTGTGAAATCTAATATTTTTGCTAGGTTTGGGATGCCACGAGTTTTAATTAGTGATGGGGGTTCTCACTTTCGTAACCGCACCATTGAAGCTTTGCTCAAGAAGTACAACGTTACTCATAAGGTTTCCACACCTTATCACCCTCAAACCAATGGGCAAGCGGAGGTTTCAAATAGGGAGATCAAACAAGTCCTAGAGAAAACCGTGGGACCCTCAAGAAGAGATTGGAGTTTGCGCTTGGACGATGCATTGTGGGCCTATCGTACGGCTTACAAAACTCCCCTTGGCATGTCACCTTTTCGGCTTATATATGGTAAGCCATGTCATTTGCCCGTTGAGTTAGAGCACAAGGCACATTGGGCTGTGAAAACCTTCAATTTGGACATAGACGCTGCTGGAGTTCATAGGAAGCTCCAATTAGATGAACTTGAGGAGATTAGGAACGAGGCTTACGAGAATGCTCGCATCTACAAGGACAAGACGAAGGCTTATCATGATAAGATGCTTCGTACCAAAACGTTCTCCAAGGGGCAGAAAGTGTTGCTTTTTGATTCAAGACTTCGGTTATTCCCTGGTAAGTTACGTTCTAAATGGATTGGACCTCTTGTTGTTACTAATGTTTTTCCTCATGGTGCAGTCCAAGTCCAAAGCTTAAAAAGTGGCCACGAGTTCAAGGTGAACGGACATAGATTGAAGCCATACTATGAGAACTTTGTGGAGCATGTCGTGGAGGAGACCCCACTCCATGCCGTGGGCTCTAATGGAGCATGAACGTGTCTTCGTCCGGCTGCAAGACGTTAAAGAAAGCGCTACTTGGGAGGCAACCCATGCAATTCAACAAAGGAAGCTCAAGGAATCACTCCAATTCCAGATTTGCGTTCCTAAACCCTTCACTTTGTTGTTTATTTCGAATCTGCCTATTTAGTTGTTTTACTTGCTGTTTGTGTGTTTCTTTGTGTTTTGTGTGATTTTATGCTTGAAACATTGAGGACAATGTTTGATTTAAGTGTGGGGGGGTAACTAAGTGTTTTTTATGCAAATTCATGGGATTTTATCACCCTTTACTTATAGACTTGTTCCTTGCTGTTTTTAAGTGTTTTTAAGCAGTTTTGGTGTGTTTTAGTGTGTTTTGAAGTAAAAATCCGAAAATCACATAAAAATTTGAAAAATTTGTTTTAAAAACCCAAAAAGAGTTGTTTTCAAAGTGTTTTTGTGTGTTTGTTTTTGTTTTAGGGTACCTTCCAACACAATGATGAGGATTCGGTTTGTAATTACATGGCTGTTAAAGAGAGTGATTAACATGGATGAAAGTTTGATTTACTCTTTGTGTATGCTTGGTTGTGGTTATAACTTATGACTTCACATGCAATCATAAAAAAATAAAAAATAAAAAAATAAAAAAAAAATCAGTTTTTGTAACATGCTTGAAGGAAGGAACTCAAATTAACGCTACAACCTTGTGAGACTTGAGCCTAAACGTTTATTTGGAGAGTTAGAATCTGTGCATTTTTGTTTTCTAAGTCGTTGCATGATCTCATTATTCTTTGCTTGGTTACTACTTAGAGGCGTTTCATCATTTAGTTCCAAATGCTAGAACTCATGCCCATTTCATTCAAAGCATGTTATTGATTTGCATAACACAGATTCAAGATGAAGTTGTGTAGTGACCACCACCTTAGCCATATTGCCGTGTATCCCATGTCATTTTATGTTTAAGTTAACCCACATTATCCTCACCTAGCCTAGATTAGGACCATCCACACCCTTGTTCTTAAAGCTTAGTAAAGCATGATTCAAATTGAATTTCTTTCGATTTATGTTGGCAGAAAACAAGTGTGGGGGAAGTGTTCTTGTGTGAGAATTTGTGTGCCATAGGCACGGCATGAAAGAAAAGAAAAAGAAAAAAAAAAAAAGGCGTGAAAAGTATGAAAAAGAGTTGAAAAGTTGTGAAAAAGAATTCCAAAGTATTGTTTGTTGAAGTAAGGGTCCAAAACAATGAATTCGGCCCTAAGGAGTTGTCTAAGTCTTCCCCTTGTGTTTTAAAGTTAATTTCTGCAATCTAAATGAATTCTAAGTCTTAAGTACACTACTTTGCTTACTATTACTTGAAGAACGCTTGTTCTCCTTATCTTTTCTTTGTTAACCACTACCCCAAGCCCCGTTACAACCCTTGACTTCATTCTTGAGTGTTATGTGTTTCAATTTGTGGAGTTTGAATTTGGTATGAGCATATGGTCATTGGTTCTCGCATCTAAGTAGTAGCATTCCATTCATGAGATCATTTCTAAACATGCTTATTAACTCCATAAATTGCGTTCTTTGTTATACGTATATGTGAGCATTCGTTTTCATATTTACATCAATCTTCTCACATATAACTAGTATAGGGTGTGTAGTTAGAAAATCTGAGTGAAAATTGAGTGCATATCTTGTAAGGATTGAGCAAATTCTCTAAGGCATGTTACTACATTCAAAACATTCTTTTAATCGATTAATTGTGAACTAGTAAGTGGTGTCTATGATTAAGTATGTTTTCAATTGTAAAGATGACTCAAATCTGTGGGGATGATGATTTTTAACTTGTCATGTACCATTGGAAATCCCTGAGGTGAACGTTGGAAGGTTTAGGTTATGTTTTGTTTCTTTGTTTTGCTCGAGGACTAGCAAAAGCTAAGTGTGGGGGAATTTGATAGAAGCATATTTATGCGCCTTAGTTAGCTAGTTCTTATGCATTTATGTTGTGTTTTCTTACTTAATTTAGTGTTTAAAGTCATTTTCGTGTGTTTATAGGTTCATATGGCTAAGGATGCAAAAGGATGCCTTTCGGAGCCTTTTGGAGCAAATTAGAGATTGGAATGGATTGCATATGCTTAAAGCCAAGTAGATGGACGAAATTGAAGACCAAAGGAATGAAAATGAAGAACAAAGAGTTCACATTCATCACCAACACAACCATGCATCCACACTTTCTTTCTCCATCATTGCCGTGCAAAACACCATCATTGCAGCCACATGCACTTGTTCCCCTTTCATCATTCCCTTTATTCTTTCATCATTCCATCCACTCATTCATCAAACCACTCCCATCCATTTCATCATTGCAAACATTCAAACAAACACCACACAATGCCGTGGCTCCTATCCCATTTCCAGATTTCCCCTTTGCATTTCCCCTTCATAAATCAGCCACATGCACTTTAATCATTCAATCACACCAACACACATTCAATCTCCAACCTTTCACATGCATTCCATCTTTTAATTTAATCACATGCACATTCACCTTGCCTTTGCAGAAAATCCACTTCATAACACATGCATCTTGGCAGATTTCACATGCACTCATGCACATTCACCTTAATCATTCACATAGCTTTAATCCACATGCATTTCCACCTAGATTTCCACCTCACAACCACCAGAAATCAACCAAAACCGTGCATTCCCTTTCATTTCTGTCAAAGCACATGCATTTCCACCCTTTAATCACATGCACAAACAGCCACATGCATCTCCCATCACCATTTCAGCTTTCCACCTAATTCCTAGTCATCATGTTCCCCCCATTTCACCTATAAATAAGCATGCATTGCAGCCACAAACAACACACTCTTCCATTTCAGAAAACCATCTCTCATACACATTCATTCACGCCAGAAATTCCTTCTCTCTCTCTAGCACTACCATACTTCACCATTCTTCATATTTTCTGCCCAAAAACACTCCTTGCCTTCCCCTACATCCATCCCTACCCTAAACACATCATTCTACATCATCCATAACCCCCAAAACTCACCAAAACCCCTTGTGCCGCAGCAACTAGAGGAGAAGAGGCCTAAACGTTCATACAATTCAAGATTGAGTTGTTGGAATTTTTAGGTGTACTTCGATTCTTGTTTTCAATGTTTACTTTGTTATTACTCTCTAAGTTTGTTGTAATCATGAGTGGCTAAACCCCTAATTAGTTAGGGGAAAGTTTGAAGCCATGAACATGTTTGAAATATGAATTGATTTCTTCCAATTGTGATTTGTTAATTTGTGATTGCAATTCAATTATCATGTTTATTAAAGACTTGTTTTTGTATGTTGATTAGGGATGCATACTTAGTCTTCATGCATAAACTCGATGCTAGTTTATAAACGAGTTTCACCTAATCGTCACAAGTTTATAAACATGAGTAGTGAAGGTTGCTAGTCACAACCGCGTTAATTGAATTCTTGGCAAAAGTATCATGCATTCATAGTTACAATTGCCTCGTCAACACTTATAATTTTCATAGAGCATAATGATCTCTCATTGTATCTCTTCTATGCATTCATGTTGAGAACCATTGGAGAATGATTTGAATTGTCGCATGCATCATCCAATTCAATAACATAAGGAAAATTTGAGAGTTAATTAGTGCATCACGGTTAACTTGGGGTGTTGAGCATCATAGATAATGAAAAGCAATTGGAGAATCGATTCATATATAAATGTGTCATGTGTGGAGAATGGACCTCTAACTAATCCATCCATCATCTTGTTTCTCAAATCCGTTTATACAATCTGCCTAGTTTATTAACTTGTTTTATTTAATTTAACTTCGTCAAAACCTTAATCCCCCTTTACTTTAATGTCCAATTTAGTTAGAAATCAATTTAGTTTGTGCTTTTAAGTGTTTTGATTCATTTTATTTCCCAATTTCGTCCAGATTCACCACAGTGCTCAAAACTGCCCAGAAAGTGATTTTAAGGCAGTTTTGAGTGTTTTGGGTGATGTTTGAGTCTTTTGGTTTGTTTTAATGTTTTAAGTGTTTAGTTTTACATTCTTTGAGTTAGTTTAGTGTTTTATATTGTGTTTTTACGTTCTTGAGTCAAGTTATTACTTAATTTCGTCCAAATTTGTGTTTGTGCTCAAATCTGCCCAGAAAGTGGTTTTTAGGCAGATTTGAGTGTGTTTGTGTTGTTTTGAGTCTTTTGAGTCAATTTCACATTGATTAGCATCCCTAGTTAATCCCCGGTCTAGAACGATCCCTATTTGCTCATTTACTACAATTGTCATCCATAGGGTTAATTTGTGTGTTTAACTATTTTCGCATCAGTGGCCGAATGGGATGTATTGGATAAAGTAGTGTCCTTAGATGCTTGCAGCAATGGATGTTGTGTCCTTGCCGTGGGCTTGTTTGCAGCCTCCTCTTCATGTTGCAACGTCTCGTCTTCATTAGGACTTGTTTTGGGTGGTGTGGATGTAGTGCCAACTTCTTTTCCACTCCTCAAAGTAATTGCTTTGGCAGATTCGAACCCTCCCTTTGGATTGACAATGGTTGAACTTGGAAGCTTGCCTTGGTCTCGGAATTGTCCCACAAACTCCGCAATCTGCCCTATTTGCTTTTCTAAGTGGTCCACCCTTTTGTCTTGGTTTTGCATTGCCTTGTTTTGATTTTCTTGCCCCTGAGACAAACTAGTAAGTAACTTAAGAATTGTAGCATTATCTAAAGATGTACCTTGATGGTTTTGGGCGGATTGGGGTTGGTTTTGGTCTTGGCCGTGGGTTTTGGTGTAAAACCCCGGGGGTTGCTGCCTAAAGCCTCCTTGTTGGTAAGGTTGTTGAGGCTCCCTCCACTTGAAATTTGGATGGTCTCTCCAACCCGGATTGTATGTATTGGAATATGGATCATTCCTTGGCTGATTTTGGCTTGGAAATCCAATGGCGTTTGCACTCTCCCATCCTCCATTCTCAATCAATTGAGGGCACTTTTCCGAAGGATGACCTTGAATAGAACATACGCCACATACAATTGGACTTTGGATCTTCATTCCTTCGGCCATCTGAGACACAAGAGAAGTAAGATTAGCTAATTGAGTTTGAATGTCGGATTGAGAACTTACCTCATTCACTTGTTGCCGTGGGGGTCCCTTTGCCCAATTCCTTCGTATTGTTGTGCATTGAGAGCCCGGTTTGCAATAAGGTTCTTGGCTGCCATAGGGGTTTTATCCACCAACGCTCCTCCCGCCGAAGCATCAAGCATTTGTCTTTCAATGGGAAGAAGACCTTCATAGAAGTATTGAATTAGAAGCTCCTCCTTCATTTGATGTTGAGGACATGATGCAACAAGGGTTTTAAAACGCTCATAGTATGTTGGAAAAGACTCCCCTTGACTTTGTTGAATTTCGCTAATCTTCTTTCTCAAGAGAATGACTCTTGAAGTAGGAAAGAACTTTTCAAGAAACGCCCTCTTCATGCTCTCCCAAGAGGTGACCGTTCCGGGTGCTAGCTCGTATAACCAATCTTTGGCCTTCTCCAAAAGTGAGAACGGGAAAGCCTTCATCTTCAAAATGCTACCATCAACGTTAACTGGAGTCATGCTTGAACACACTACCTCGAACTCCTTCAAATGCTTGTTGGGATCCTCCATGGATAGTCCATGGAATTTTGGAATGTGGTGCAACAAGCTTGACTTCAATTCAAATTCGTCGGTCTTGTCTTGAGCTGCCCTTGGGTATTGGATGCACAAGGGTGCGGTATTGTCCATTCCCGAAGCGGAAAGCTCCTTGATTGTACGATTGTCCGCTGCCATGGTGCGGACCTCTTCTTCCTCCCTTGCCGTGGGTTCTCCTTCCTCCTCAAGATTGGAAGCCGAACTAGAACTTGTTGGGTGAAGTTCTGGGTTCTTCTTCTTCTTCCTCAAAGTGCGCTCAAAATCGTCGTCAAAATCCAAGATGTTTGCACTTATAGGTTGAGAACTACGAGTCATAAACTAGTACCTACAAACAAGAAAAGAAACTAGGTCAGTAGCTAAAACAAAAAGAAAACAAAAAGAAACAACGGGGGATTAGCAAACTTGCTAATCCCCGACAACGGCGCCAAAAATTTGATGTGAATTATATAAGCACACAAATTAAACCCTCTTTTTGACAATTGTAGTATAGATATAAGTAGGGATCGTTCTAGGCCGGGGATTAGGAGGGATTGCTAACCTAATGAAAATTGACTCAAAGAAGTGAAAATAGGCTTTAAAACACTTTAAATAAACTCACAAGACTCTTACTAACTTGTATGACTCAAAACAACTTAAAACAACCAAAAAGACTCAATTTAGACTCTAGGACTTAATTTGGACGAAAATATACTTGGTTTTGACTCTAAAGACTCAAAAAGACTCTTTTGGACAGATTTGGAACTAATAAGAAAGGGGGATTTGTTTTTGATCGAATTTAAAAGAAAACAAGTAACTTAAAACTTAAAACAGATTTTTGGACGAATTTGAGTAAAACTAATGGATGATGGGATAGCCAAGGGATACTTCTCCACACATGATACTTTCTAACATAAATTGATTTCCAGTTGCTTTTCCGATAAACCATGAACCTCAACACCCCAGATTAACCGTGACATCACTAATTAACCCTCAGATTTCCCTTAAGTTAGTGGATTGGATGACATCATACGACAACCCAAAGCATTCTTCAAAACGTCCCCTACATGACATCATAATAGAGATACGGTCAAAGATCATTACGTTCAATGGAAATCATAAGTATTGACAAAGCACTTGTAACTATGACATCATGATACGCATGCTAGGAATTTACTTAACATGATTGTGAAAACAACCTTAACTACTTGTGAACATAAGTTTGTAACGATTATGTGAAACACCCTTATATTCTAGCCCCAAATTCAAGCATGCAAATTAAGTAGGCCTCCCTAATAAACATACAAGAATAAGTTATCCATCAAACGGTTAAGTAAATTACGTTCATGACTTATGAAATCACAACTGGACTTAATCAACTCATATTATAAATGTAATCATGGTTTCAAAGCATCCCTAGGCTAAAACGAGTTTAGCCTCTCATGTTCATGACAAAACAAAGCAATATAGAATTAAACATTAAAAATAAAAGATAGATTACACCTAGAAACGTCCAACACTCCAACTTGAGAGCACAAACGCCCAAGGCTTGGTCTTTCTTCTCCTCCTCCTTGCTAGGTCACGGCACAAAGGTCTATGGTGAGTTTGTGGATGATTTTCTGGGTTTTGGATGGGTTTAGGTATGTATGGTGGTGCGGCAAGGGGTTATGGTGGTGTATGGAGGTTGGGTTGGAGGTATGGAAGTAGGGGAATGATGGATAGGTGGTTGCAAGGTCACGGCAAAGGTTGATTTCTGAAGGAATGTATGAATGTTGTGTGAAGGGGTGGTGCTCATTAAATGGCACGGCAAGGCTGTTTATATAGGCTAGTTTGGCACACTTGGTGAAGGAAAAGGATTGCCTAATCCTATTGAAAAAGGGGTATGTTAAGGCAGAAACCAAAGGGGATTGGGATAGGTAGTGCACGGCAAGGGCTGTAGGGATAAGATAAGGCTTCTAGAAAGAAGGGTTTAGAACAGATTCCTAATCCTAAAGGGATATGAACATGTGATATAAGAGTAGGAGAAGGTTTTCAATTCCTAAACCTACTAGGAGTGGTGTACATGCGGCATACAAAGGAATGAGGGTCTAGAATCTGTTCTAAGTGTTTAGGTATATATCTAATCCCCCCTAAATAGCTAAGTTTAAGTCCCCACCTGATTTGGATAGGAAAGAATAGGATAATGTTAGAGATAGGATAGGATAAGGTTGGATAAGATAAGGTTTGGATAAGATCCCTTGTTTCTTGCTTCTTCCTTATCTTCATTGGAATAGAACTTCTTCCACCAGATTTGTAGCCTTTCCTAGCTCTTCTAGTCTTCAATTTCGTCCATCCTCTTTGCTCCATGATTAAGCTATCCACTCCATGCCTAAAAATGCTCCAAATAGCCTCAAAATGCACTTTCTTGCTCCTTTTGCCATTAGGACCTAAAAACACACGAAAATACTTTAAAAGACTGAAATACATAGTAATTAACTCACTAAGTGTAAGGAAACAACACAACTAAGTAGCATAAATATGCTCCTATCAGGGGGGGGGGGGAGCTAACTAAGTATATTTGATGCAAATTCGTGGGATTTTATCACCCATAACTTCAAGTGTTGTTCCTTGCTGTTTTAAAGTGTTTTTAAGCTGTTTTGGAGTGTTTTAGTGTGTTTTGTTTTATAACTCCGAAAATCACATAAAAATTTGAAAAACATGTTTTGAAAAGCCTAAAAAGAGTGTTTTGAGTCGTTTTTGGGTGTTTGTGTCTTAGGGTACCTTCCAACACAATGATGAGGATTTGGTTTTTAATTGCATGACTGTTAAAAAGAGTTATAAACATGGAGAAAAGTTTGATTTACTCTTGGTATATGCTTGGTTATGGTTATAATGTATGACTTCACATGCAATCATAAAAGAAAAATTAGTTTTTGTAACATGCTTGAAGGAAGGAACTCAAACAAACGCTACAACCTTGTGAGACTTGAGCCTAAACGTTATTTGGAGAATTAAAATCTGTGCATTATTGTTTTCTAAAGTCGTTGCATGATCTCATTATTCTTTGCTTGGTTACTACTTAGAAGGCGTTTCATCATATAGTTCCAAATGCTAGAACTCATGCCCATTTCATTCGAAGCATGTTATTGATTTGCATAACACATATTCAAGAAGAAGTTGTGTAGTGACCACCACCAAAGCCAAATTGCCGTGTATCCTACTTCATTATATGTTTAAGTTAACCCCATTGAGCCTTGTTAAGCTTACATTCTTTGTTAACCCACATTATCCTCACCTAGCCTAGATTAGGACCATCCATACCCTTATTCTTGAAGCATAGCAAAGCATGATTTGAATTGAGCTCCTTTTGATTAATGTATGGCAGAAAACAAGTGTGGGGGGAAGTATTTCTCATGTGAGTTAGTGTGCCATAGGCACGGAAAGAAAAGAAAAAAAATTCGTGGAAAAAGAAAAAGAAAAGAAATAGTTGTGAAAAGAAAGAAAAAAGAGTATGAAACAAATGAAAATAAGTTCACATGTTTATGGTAATTGAAGAAAGGGTCCAAAATGTTGAATATGGCCCTGAGTGTTGCTTAGATCTTCCCTTTGTGTTAAAAGTTGATTTCTGTGTCTTAAAGTGAATTCTAAGTCTCAATTTCATCACTTTGCTTGCTATTGCTTTAAGAATGTTTGTTATCCCTATCCTTCCATTGTTAACCAATACCCCAAGCCCCATTACAACCCTTGACTTCAATCTTGAGTGTTATGTGTTTCAATTTGTGGAGTTTGAATTTGGTATGAGCATATGGTGTCACTGGTTCTCGCGTCTAAGTAGTAGCATTCCATTCATGAGATCATATCTAAACATGCTTATTAACTCCAGAAATTGCTTTCTTTGTGATACATATATGTGAGTTTTCGTTTTCATGTTTACATCAATCTTCTCACATATAACTAGATTAGGGTGTGTAGTTAGAAAATCTGAGTGAAAATTGAGTGCATATCTTGTAAGGAATTGAGCAAATTCTCTAAGGCATGTTACTACATTCAAAACATGGTTTTAAATGCTTAATTGTGAACTAGTATGTGGTGACAATGATTAAGAATGTACTTAAGTGTGAAGATGACTAAAATCTGTGGAGATAATGAATTTTAACATGTCATGTGCATTGGAAATCCCTGAGGCAACGTTGGAAGGTTTAGATTGTCTTTTGTTTGTTTTGTTTTGTTTCGTTTTGTTTAGTTTGTTTGTTTTGCTCGAGGACTAGCAAAAGCTAAGTGTGGGGGAATTTGATAGGAGCATATTTATTCGACTTAATTGGCTTGTTCTCGTGCATTTACGTTGTGTTTCCTTAGTTATTTTAGTCCTTTATGCTTCTTTTGTGTATTTTCAGGTTCATATGATGGAGTTGGTGAAAAGATGCATTTTGGTGCCTTTTGGAGCAAAATTGGGCTTGGAATGATCATCACATGCTTGGAGCACAAGGATTGGACATAATTGAAGACTTGAAGTCAACAAGGATTCCTATCATGAGAAGGTTTCCAAATTGAAGGAAGTTTCCCACTCACATGAGGATTCCTAATTGGATGAGGATTACTAATCACACAAGGATTCCTACTTGAAGTAGGAAAGTTAAGCCCAGGGTTTCCTATCTTGGTTTGACATTTCCTAAATTCTAAATTGTCCTTATGTCCCAAACACTTTGAAGACTTCATATGCATTCTAGGACACAAAACAAAGGTCTCTTGCATTTTTCCTTCCCTTGCCGTGCACCATGTCAACTTTCCCTTTCTCATCATCCCTTGCTGTGCAAGGGAACCCTGTTTCCTTTAGTTTTAGGACATTTAAACCTTTCCTATATCACATCCGCACCTCCCTTGACCTTTCCTCTTCCTTGCGGTGCAAGGGAGATGGTTCTTTCCTATTTCCTTGCATTAAAACACATTCCTTTTGTGTTTTATGCCATTGCCGCAACTTTTAATTAGTTTCCTTTAAATTTCTGATTTGATTTCCTATTTCCAGAAGCTTTTGACTTAATTTCTGTTTACCTAAATAACCTAGGGTTTTAACTTTTGAAATCCTATAAATAAACATCCTTGTTGCAGCCACAAAGTGGGATTCATTCACCATTCACGATAGAAAATCATCCCATCCCTCTAACACATCCATACTTCACCATTCTCCATAATTTCTGCCCAAAACCAACCCTTGCCATCCCCTACATCCATCCCAAACCTAAATCCATCATTCTACACCATCCATAACCCCCTAAACTCACCAGAACCTCTTGTGCCGTAGCAAAGGAGAGGAAGAAGATTGCTTGAAGATTCTAGCTATTCAACATTGGATCGTTGGAGTATTTAGGTGTTCTCTTTCTTATATTTACAATGTATAAATCTGTTTTCCTTTGTTTTGTGAACATGAGGAACTAAGCCTTTTGGCTAGGGGGCTATTCAATACCATGATTATGCTTGCAAGATGAATTGATTACATCCAATTGTTATTTCATAAGTTGTGAATTCAATTTGCTTAACTGTTTGATTGATAACTCATTCTTGTGTGTTGATTAAGGTGGCCACTTAGTTTTTCATGCAGGGATTTGAAGCTAAAATATAAGGGAATTTCACCTAATAGTTATAACCTTATATTTGCTAGTAGTGGAGGTCGTTTATCGACGATCGCGTTAAGTGAATTCTTGGCAAAAGTTTCATGCTTTTCATAGTAACAATTGCCTTGTCAATACTTATAGTTTTCATGAAACTTAATGATCTTTGATTGTACCTTTATAGTGCTTTTCACGTAAGGGACTTTTAGAGAATGTTTTGAGTTGTTGTATGCGCATTCCCATCCAATTCAATAACTTAAGGAAAACTTGAAAGTTAAAAAAGTGATGTTCACTGATAGGAGCATATTTAGGCGACTTAGTTGGCTTGTTCTTGTGCATTTACGTTGTTATTTCTTAGTTCTTTAAGTCTTTTAAGCCATTTTCGTATGTTTTCAGGTTCTAAGGGTTAAAGGAGCAAAGAAGTGCATTTTGGAGTCTTTTGGAGCATTTTTGGGCTAAAGATGGATAGCTTATGCTTGGAGCCAAAGTGTTGGACGAAATTGAAGACCAAGTGGGCCTAGAATCGAAGGAAGAAGGAGGAATCAAGAATTGGAAACCAGTTTCCATTATTGGGAGTTTCCATTTGTGATGGTGTCCATTTTTTAAGTTTCCAAATAAAGTTGGTTGCCTAAATCACATGTTCTAGAAGCCCTAGACATGTCCTAAGTTGTGCTGCACCTTACCTTCCTTTTCTCTCCCAAAATCTGCAAGATTATGTCACAATCCCTTTCTTAAAAGTCTTAGCCGCACCTATACATTCCCTTTCACTCAAAATCTGCATGTTTAATTGCACTTTCCCCTTCTTTTCCTCCCTTCGCCGCAAGACTTAGCCCTTTTCCTTAATTCCTGATTTCAATTACCTATTCTAAAGGGATTTAACTTAATTCCTGATTCTTAGAATGGATTTGGGGAATTAAACACTTACTTATTTCCTATGCAAGCCTTGTCGTGCAAGGGAACCTTGTTTCCTTTAGTTTTAGGACATTTAAACCTTTCCTATATCACAGCCGCACCTCCCTTGACCTTCCCTCTTCCTTGCCGTGCAAGGGAGATGGTTCTTTCCTATTTCATTGCATTAAAACACATTCCTTTTGTGTTTAATGCATTGCCGCAACTTTTAGGTAGTTTCCTTCAAATTTCTGATTTGATTTCCTATTTCTAAAAGCTTTTGACTTAATTTCTGATTACCTAAATAACCTAGGGTTTTAATTCCTGAAATCCTATTAATAAACCTCCTTGTTGCAGCCACAAATTACTGATTCATTCACCATTCACGCCAGAAAATCATCCCATCCCTCTAACACATCCATACTTCACCATTCTCCATATTTTCTGCACAAAACCAACCTTTGCCGTCCCCTACATCCATCCCAATCCTAAATCCATCATTCTACATCATCCATAACCCCCTAAACTCACAATAAACCCTTGTGCCGCATCAATTAGGAGAGGAAGGAGGCCTTGAACGTTTCATGCTTGCAGATTGGGGCATTCTTAGGTGTACTTCGTTCTTGTTTTCAATGTTTACTTTGTTATTACTTTCTGAGTTTGCTGTAATCATGAGTGGCTAAACCCCTAATTAGTTAGGGGAAAGTTTGAAGCCATGAACATGTTTGAGATATGAATTGATTTCTTCCAATTGTGATTTGTTAAGTTGTGATTGTAATTCAATTATCTGTTTTATTCAAAACTTGTTCTTGTATGTTGATTAGGGATGCATACTTAGTTTTCATGCATGAACTTGATACTAGTTTATAAACGAGTTTCACCTAATCGTCACAAGTTTATAAACATGAGTAGTGAAGGTTGCTAGTCACAACCGCGTTAATTGAATTCTTGGCAAGAGTATCATGCATTCATAGTTACAATTGCCTCGTCAACACTTATGATTTTCATGGAGCATAATGATCTCTCACTGTATCTCTTCTATGCATTCATGTTGAGGACCGTTGGAGAATAATTTGAATTGTCGCATGCATCATCCAATTCAATGACATAAGGAAATCTGAGAGTTAATTAGTGCATCACGGTTAACTTGGGGTGTTGAGCATCATAGTTAGTGAAAAGCAATTGGAAAATCGATTCATATACAAATGTGTCATGTGTGGAGAATAGACCTCTAACTAATCCATCCATCATCTTGTTTCCAAAAATTCGTTTTACAATCTCCCTAGTTTTATAACTTGTTTTGTTATTTCAATTTTCGTCAAATCAAAACCTCCCTTTACTTTCTTGTTCTATAGTGTTTAGAATCTGTTTAGTTTGTGTTTTAAAGTGTTTTGAATCAACCTATAATCTTAAATTCGTCCAAAATTGTGTTTAGAGTCAGAAACTGCCTAGTTAGTGTTTTTAGGCAGTTTTGAGTCTTTTGAACTTGTTTCGAGTCCTTTGAGTCTTTGTGAACGTTTTTAACTTTGTTTTTATGTTTTTAAGTCAGTTTAGAGGTTTTAGCAAGCCCTCCTAATCCCCGGTCCAGAACGATCCCTACTTGCATCCTTACTACAATTTGACAACAAGAGGGTTAATTTGTGTGCTTAACTATTTTCGCACCATTCACGGTTAACTTGGGGTATTGAGTTTCATGATTTATTGAAAGAAGCAATTGGAAATCAATTTGAATGCAAGTGTGTCATGTGTGGAGAAGAACCCTCTAGTTAGCCCATCATTCATCAATTCACCTAATTTAGTCTAAAGAATCTGTTTTCTTTGTCCTTGTCTTAATTTACTTAATTTTCGTCAAAACCAATTCCCTCATTAATTTAAAGTGTTAGATTAGTTAGAAATCAATTTAGTTGATGTTTTTAAGTGTTTTGAGTCAAGTGATAACTTAATTTCGTCCAGATTTGAGTATAGTGTTCAAAACTGCCCAGAAAGTGTTTTTAAGGCAGTTTTGAGTGTTTGTTTGCTGTTTTGAGTCTTTTGGTTTGTTTTGGTGTTTTATAGTTTAGTTTTGCATTCTTTGAGTCTAGTTTAGTGTTTAAACTTTGTTTTTACGATTTTGAGTCAGTTTAGAGTGTTTAGCAATCCCTCATAATCCCTCCTAATCCCCGGTTTAAGAACGATCCCTACTTACATATCTACTACAATTGTCAACAAGAGGGTTTAATTTGTGTGTTAAGTAATTTTCGCATCACTTAGTTAGCTTGTTTTCGTACATTTATGTTGTTAGTTCATAGTTATTTTAGTAGTTTAAGCTATTTTCGGGTGTTTTTAGGATCATATGGCTAAGGAAGCAAAAAGGTGCATTTTGGAGCAATATTGGGCTTGGAATGGATAGCATATGCTTGGAGCAAAAGGAATGGACGAAATTGAAGACCTAAAGGTGTTAGGATTCCTAATCAAAGAAGGATTCCTAATCAAAGAAGGTTTCCTACTTGAAGTAGGAAAGTTAAGCCAAGGTTTCCTATTTTTGTTTAACCTTTCCTAATCCTAATCTTTCCTACTTAATTTCCAGCTATCAAAAGGGGTTCCTAATCAATTTGGGACACTTACATATACGTCCTAAAAGCTCTAATCCCAGTCCAATATGGAGCCGCACCTTTCTTACCCTTTTCTTCCAAAATCTGCCACATATCTTCTTTCCCCTTTTCTTCTAGTCAATGCCGCAGATTTCCTTCCCTTTTCCTCTTAGAATTCTGATTTGTTACCCTTTTTCCTTGAGGATTTGGAGCTAAAAACCTTCCCAAATTAATTACTTATTGCCTTAACCTTTCTTCCTCTATAAAAACACAATCTGCCGCACATATTGGAGATTCGAGACATCCATACACATCCATACGAATTTTCTCTCATTCTCCCCATTCATTCAGCCATCATCCACCCCTTACTACCATCCAACCTTTACTACCATCCAACCTATCCATCCATCACCATAATTCATACCCAAACACCCTTGTGCCGCAACAAAGAAGGAGAAAGAAGAGAGGAGAAGCCTTGGACGTTTTGGCCATTCAAGCTTGGATTGTTGGAGCATTTCTAGGTGTATTCAATCTTTGTTTTCAATGTTTAATTTATATTCTCTTTGTTTTGTTGTAAACATGAGGAGCTAAACTTGTTTTAGCTAGGGGAGACTTTGAAACCATGATTATATTTGCAATATGAATTGATTAATTCCAGTTGTGATTTCATAAATTGTGAATGCAATTTACTTAACCGTTTGATGGATAACTTATTCTTGTTTGTTGATTAAGGGTGCACACTTAGTTTGCATGCATGTATTTGGGGCTAGAATATAAGGGAGTTTCACATAATCGTTACAAACTTATATTCACAAGTAGTTAAGGTTGTTTTCACAATCATGTTAAGTAAATTCCTAGCATGAGTATCATGATGTCATAGTTACAAGTGCTTTGTCAATACTTATGATTTCCATTGAATGTAATGATCTTTGATTGTATCTCTATTATGATGTCATATAGGGGACTTTTGAAGAATGCTTTGGGTTGTCGTTCATCTAATCCAATAACTTAAGGAAAATCTGAGGGTTAATTAGTGATGTCACGGTGATAGGAGCATATTCATGCGACTTAAATGGCTTGTTCTCGTGCATTTATGTTATGTTTCTTTAGTTATTTTAGTACTTTAAGCTATTTTCGTGTGTTTGTAGGTCCAAAGGGCTAAAGGAGCAAAAAGATGCATTTTGGAGACTTTTGGAGCACTTTTGGGCTAAGGATGGATAGCTTATGCTTGGAGCCAAAGTGTTGGACGAAATTGAAGACCTAATTGAAGACCAAAGTGTTGGAACCTTGTTCCCTTTAGTTTTAGGACATTTAAACCTTTCCAATTCCCTTATGCCGTGCATCTCCACAATCCCATTCATCAACACATGCATTCACATGCTTTCACAACCTAATCCACATGCTTTCCCATTACTTATCATCACCACATATCATACATTTATCACTTATCATACACTTATCACTTATCACTCATCATAACCATACACTTATCACTTATCATAACCACATATCATATCACTTATCATCATCACTTATCACTTATCATCACCACATATCATATCACTTATCATAACCACTTATCACTTATCATAACCATACACTTATCACTTATCATACTCATAATCATTCACACCTTGCAGCCACATGCATTCCCCTTTTGCACATGCTTTCCCAATTCATTAAAACATTGCACATGCACTCCCATCCTTTACCATTGCAGCCACATGCATTCCCCCCTTTATCATTTCTGCACATGCACTTTGCCTTTCATCATTGCACCACAAATCAGCACATTCACCTTCATTTCCAGATTGTCCCCTTGCACATGCAGCCACTTATTCATTGCACATGCATTTCCACCCTTTAATCACATGCATAAATCAGCCACATGCATCTCCCATCACCATTCCAGATTTCCACCAAGTTCCTAGCTGTCATGTTCCCCCCATTTCACCTATAAATAAACCTTCATTGCAGCCACAAAGGGGGGGATCCATTCACCACAGAAATAAGGCCTTTGTGCCAGAAAACCAACCATTCTCATTCACTCTTCCATTTCAGAAAATCATCCATACATTCAGAAATTCACCAAGCAACAAACCCCTTGTTGCCGTGCCTTCCCTATTAATCCAAACACCACTCCCCAAACCATTCACACCACCAAACCTCACCTTAGACCTTGTGCTACAACAACGAGGAAGAGAAGAGTGCCTAAACGTTCATACAATTCAAGTTTGAGTTGTTGGAATGTTTAGGTGTTTCTTTGATTTCAATGTTTAAATTCAATTCTCTTTGTTTTGTATGTATGAGGAATGGAAGAGAAGAGTGCCTAAACGTTCATACAATTCAAGTTTGAGTTGTTGGAATGTTTAGGTGTTTCTTTGATTTCAAAGTTATGAGGAAATAAACCCCCCTTGGTTAGGGGGTGATTCGAAATATATGTTTATGCTTGCATTTTGATTTGATTACTTCTAATTACGTTTCATAAGTTGTGAATTCAATTTGTTTAACTGTTTGATTGATAACCTATTTATGTATGTTTATTGAGAGTGCACGCTTAATTTTCATGCATGAATATGACGCTAGAATATAAGTGAGTTTCACCTAATAGTTATGAACTTATATTCACAAGTAGTGGAGGTTGCTTATAAACAATCGTGTTAAACGAATTCTTGGCATAAGTTTCATGCAATCATAGTAACGAATGCCTCGTCAACACTTATAATTTTCATAGAGCGTAATGATTCTTGCTTGTATCTCTATTATGCAATCATGTAGGGGACTTGTGGGGAATGTTTTGGGTTGTCGTATGCAATCATCCAATTCAATAACGTTAGGAAGATTTGAAGGTTAATTAGTGCATCACGGTTAACTTGGGGTGTTGAGAATTAATAATTTATTGAAATGCAATTGGAAATCATTTTATTATGCAAGTGTAACATGTATGGAGATGAACCCCTTAGCTAGGTTCCCATCCATTCAATTCCATCCATTTCATCTTTACTATCTGTTTTAATTTAAATCTGTGCATTTTATTTAATTTCGTCCAAAACCAAATCCCCTTTTACTTTATTGTCCAATTTAGTTAGAAAGTATCTTAGTTTGTGTTTCTAAGTGTTTTGATTCAATTTGTTACATAAATTCGTCCAGATTCACCAAAGTGCTCAAAACTGCCCAGAAAGTGTTTTTAAGGTAGTTTTGAGTGTTTTGGGTGATGTTTGAGTCTTTTGGTTTGTCTTAGTGTTTTAAAGTGTTATATTAGTTAGAAATACATTTAGTTTGTGTTTTTAAGAGTCTTGAGTCAAGTTACAACTTAGTTTCTTCCAAATTTGTGTTTGTGCTCAAATCTGCCCAGAAAGTGGTTTTTAGGCAGATTTGAGTGTGTTTGTGTTGTTTTGAGTCTTTTGGTTTGTTTTAGTGTTTTAAAGTTTAGTTTTGCATTCTTTGAGTCTAGTATAGTGTTTTAAACTTTATTTTACGTTTTTGAGTCAGTTTCCAAGTGATTTTGCAATCCCTTCTAATCCCCGGTTAAGAACGATCCCTACTTATATCTATACTACAATTGTCAAAAAGAGGGTTTAATTTGTGTGCGTATAAATCTCGCATCACACGGTTAATCTGGGGTGTTGAGGTTCATGGTTTATCGAAAAGCAGTTGGAAATCAATTTGTATGCAAGTGTGTCATGTGTGGAGAAGGACCCTCTAGCTAGCTAATCACCCATCCATATCCCCAAATTCGTCCAACCCTTGTTTAAGTCTTTCAGTTACTTGTTTTTATCTTAAATTCGTCCAAAACCCAATCCCCTTTACTTACTTGTTTCAAATCTGTCCTAAAGTGTGTTTTTGAGTCTTTTGAGTCAAAACCAATTCTATTTTCGTCCAAATTGAGTCCTAGAGTCTAGTTTGAGTCTTCTTGATTGTTTTGTGTTGTTTTGAGTCTTTTAAGTTTGTTTTGAGTCATATAAGTTTGGTTACGAGTCTTTTGAGTTTGTTTAAGTGTTTTGAAGCATATTTTTGTATCTTTGAGTCAGTTTTCATTAGATTAGCAATCCCTCCTAATCCCCGGCCTAGAACGATCCCTACTGATATCTATACTACAATTGTCAAAAAGAGGGTTTAATTTGTGTGCTATTATATATCACATCAGGGATTGTGTTTGAGCGAAATTAAATTTAACGGACAGATTGTAAAGAAAAACAGATTGTAAGACAATTTGTGATGAACCAATGGATGATGGAATAGCTAAGGGGTTCTTCTCCACACATGAAATATATGCAACGTAAATCAATTTCCAGTTATCAATTCAATAAGTTATGAATCTCGACACTCCAAGTTAATTACGTCCGCTTAAATTAACCTTCAGATTTCCCTAGAATCATTGAATTGGTAGAATATGCATCGCAAACAAATTATTCCCAACAAGTTCTCTATATGAACAGCATGATAAAGACACAGGTTAGAATCATTACGTTCTTTGGAAATCATAAGCATCGACAAGGCATTTGTAACTATGAAAAGCATGAAACTCCTGCCAGGAATCTACTTAACACGATCGTGACTAGCGACCTTCACTACTTGCGAATATAAATTCATAACAATTAGGTGAAACAAACTTATACCCTAGCACCAGATTCAAGCATGCAAATTAAGCGTGCACTCTCAATCAACATACAAGAATAAGTTATTCACGCATGCAAATTGTATTCACGACTTATGCAACGATAATTGGAAGTAATCAACTTATTTCACATATATAATCATGGTTTCGAATACACCCTTAGCCAAAACAAATTTAGCCAATCATACTCAAAGCAAAACAAAGATTACATGAATTAGACATTGAAATATAAGATAGAATATACCTAAAATTGTTCAACAACTCAGAATGAAGAGCCAAACAATTGAGTGAATCTGTCTCCTTTCCCTTGCTTGCGGCAGATTGGGTGATGATGGTTTTTGGGTTGTTTTGATGATGTAGAATGGATTTTGGGGTGTTTAGAGGCATGGCAAGGGGTGTAGGTTGAGTGTGGATGAGTGTTTGATGGTTGGAAGGTGGTGGAGAACTCGGCAAAGAGGGTGGAAGAAGGTGGAGCGGCTAGCTGTATTTCTGAGCTGCAGAATGGTGTTTTGGGATGAATGGATGTGTGTGGGAGTGAATAGAAAATGTAAGTGAATAAAGTCCAAATAAAATCAGAAAAAGGGGATGCACGAATTTAAACAAATAAGGAATGTCCTTGCCTTGCAAGGAATTAGAAATTAAACCCCTTGCACAGCAAGGAAAGGGAATTTAAGGTAAGAAATGAAATTGGTGCAAAAGAAGGAAGGAAAAGTCAATTCCTTGCAAGAAATCAGAAATTAGGACTTTAGGGAAAGTTTTAGAACTAGGAAATAAGAATTTGAAATCAGGAAACACAAGGGGAGGTGCGGCATAAAGTTTAAGGAAAGGTAAGGCACAAAGCAAGAGGTATTAGAATAAGGGAAAGGGCCTAACACATATGAAAAAATAGGGAAGTTTACACAAAGAAAGGGAAACAACCTTCCTTGCACGGCAAGGAAGGGAAAGTTGCAAAGAACCTTTGTTTGTTGTCCAAGGGTGCTCGGGAGCCATCTTAGTTGCTAAAACTTAGGGCGTTCTTGATTTAGGAAAGGTCAACCAAAATAGGAAACTTTGGCCTAACTTTCCTACTTCAAGTAGGAATCCTTGTCGTAGTAGGAATCCTTGTGACATCAACTCTTCAATTTCGTCCATTCCTTTTGCTCCAAGCATAAGCTATCCAATTTGTGCCCAAAAGTGCTCCAAAAGGCTCCAAAATGCATCCTTTCGCCAAATACGTCTTATGAACCTGAAAACACACAAAAGAAGCTTAAAGAACTAAAATAACTAAGAACTAATAGCATAAATGCACGAAAACAAGCAAACTAAGTCGCACAAATATGCTCCTATCAAATTCCCCCACACTTAGGTTTTGCTAGTCCTCGAGCAAAACGGAAAAAAACAAAACAAAACCTAAACCTTTCAACAATGGTCTCAGGGATTCTTAATGCACATGACATGTTCAAGATCATTACTCACATAGAATTTAGTCATCCTTACGCTTAGGCACATACGTAATCATAATCACTACTTACTAGCTCTCATTTAATCAATTTAAAACAACATTTGAATGTAGTAACATGCCTTAGAGAATTCACTTAATTCCTTACAAGATACTCTCTTATTTTCACACAGAATTTCTAATTACACACCCTACACTAAGTATATGTGAGAAGATTGATGTAAATATGAAACTAAACACTCACATATGTTTATAACAAGGAAAGCACTTTTCTGGAATGTATATGAATATGATCTCATGAAAGGAATGCTACTAATTAGATGCGAGAACAAGGGACACCATATGCTTACATCAATTCCAAACTCCACATTATTGAAAACATAATGCTCAAGATTGAAGCATAAGGGTTGTAACGGGTTAAGGGTGATTGGCTAACAATGAAAGGTAAGGATAACAAACGTTCTTTAAGCAATAGCAAGCAAAGTAATGAAATTTGACACTTAGAATCACTTATGATTGCAGAAACTCACTTAGACACACAAGGGGAAAATTCACACAACTCTTAGGGCCATATTCAACGTTTTGGACCCTTTCTTCAACTACCACAAACATGTGAGCTTATTTTCACTTATTTCATACTCTTTTTCTTTCTTTTCACAACTTTTTCTTTTCTTCACTTGTTGTTTTGGACCCTTTCTTCACTTGTTGTTTTGCATAATCGAAAGGATTCCCTCTAAGTCATGCTTACTATGCTTCAAGAACAAGGGTATGGGTGGTCCTAATCTAGGCTAGGTAGGGATGATATGGGTAAACAAAGAACAACGGCTAACAATGGCTCAATGGGGGTTATGACCTACAATATATAGTGCATGGGTTGGCTGTTTGGTTGATGGCTTCGCTACACACTTCATCTTGATATATATTATGCAATCAATATCATGCCTTGAATGGAATGGATGCAAGTTCTAGCATTTGGAACTAAGTGATGAAACGCCTTCTAATTAGCAACCAAGCAAGAATAATGAGATCATGCAACGAGTTTGAAAACAAGAATCACAGATTAATACTCTCCAAAGAATGTTTAAAGCTCAAGTCTCTCAGGGTTGTAATGTTATTCTAAGTTCCTTCCTTCAAGCATATTACAAAAACTTATTTTCTCTTTCTTTGGGATTAAAGAAGAATTCATAAACAACAACTATAACCAAGTATAAACCAAGAATATATCAAACTTCCATCCATGTTTATAACTCTCTTTCACAGCCATGCACATAAAAATCAAATCCTCATCATTGTGTTGGAAGGTATCCTAAGACACAAACACAAAAAAAAAAACACAAAACTGACTCAAACTGACTCTTTTTAGTTGTTTCAAACTGTTTTTCGGATTTTTTCAAAGTAACACAAAAAAAGACTTCAAAACAAGTTAAAAACACTTAAAACAGTGGGAAACAAGTTTAGACATGTTAGGTGGTAATACCCTACGAATTTCATGCAAAAATAGCTCAAAATAGAATGTTACCCCCCTACACTTAAACTAAACATTGTCCTCAATGTTTAAGACTAAACTAACAGCAAAGGAACACACAAATAAACACATCACACATAACATAAAGTAAGCAACAAAGGAAAAGTTTTAGGGACGCAAATCTGAGTTTGGAGCAATTCCTAAGTTCTTCCCTTGTTGATTGCATGGGTTGCCTCCCAAGTTGCATGGGTTGCCTCCCAAGTAGCGCTTTCTTTGACGTCGTGCAGCCGGACAAACATTCTTCTTAGCCTCAATTGGAGCCCACGGCATGGAGAGTGATGTCCTCCACAACCTGCCCTTCAACATTTGCATAATATGGCTCAATGAATGGGAGGGGATAGTGATCCTCCCTGATGGTGATGTTTTGGTTCCGAAAGTCCATGTAAATGCTCCCACCACCTTGAAATCGGTTGGGCACCTGCACCAAAGAAGGTAACAACCTATTAGTTGAAATGGGAATTGAATTGGGGATTGAAGACTTACAAACATATTGTGGTGAAGGCTCAAAAACGGCAGCCCTATCAAAAATGTCACTATGGCTACTTTCGGCCATATTGGGTGGTTGTAGGGCAATCACTCCAAGTTCCTCTCCAATGGTGGTTCTTGATACATCCTTCTTGATAGGTGTGGATCCTTTTGGCCCTATATCCTTATGCACATCAATGTCAAAACAAGAATGACCATCATTAGTGATGCGTAAATAGTTAAGCACACAAATTAACCCTCTTGTTGTCAAATTGTAGTAAGGATGCAAGTAGGGATCGTTCTGGACCGGGGATTAGGAGGGCTTACTAAAACCTCTAAACTGACATAAAAACATAAAAACAAAGTTAAAAACGTTCACAAAGACTCAAAGGACTCGAAACAAGTTCAAAAGACTCAAAACTGCCTAAAAACACTAACTAGGCTGTTTCTGACTCCAAACACAATTTTGGACGAATTTAAGATTATAGGTTGATTCAAAACACTTTAAAACACAAACTAAACAGATTCTAAACACTATAGAACAAGAAAGTAAAGGGGGCGTTTTGATTTGACGAAAATTGAAATAACAAAACAAGTTATAAAACTAGGCAGATTGTAAAACGAATTTTTTGGAAACAAGATGATGGATGGATTAGTTAGAGGTCCATTCTCCACACATGACACATTTGTATATGAATCCAATTGCTTTTCATTAACTATGATGCTCAACACCCCAAGTTAACCGTGAACAGCACTTTTTTAACTTTCAAGTTTTCCTTAAGTTATTGAATTGGATGGGAATGCGCATACAACAACTCAAAACATTCTCTAAAAGTCCCTTACGTGAAAAGCACAATAAAGGTACAATCAAAGATCATTAAGTTTCATGAAAACTATAAGTATTGACGAGGCAATTGTTACTATGAAAAGCATGAAACTCTTGCCAAGAATTCAATTAACGCGGTTGTGACTAGCAACCTTCACTACTCATGTTTATAAACTTGTGACGATTAGGTGAAACTCGTTTATAAACTAGCATCGAGTTCATGCATGAAAACTAAGTATGCATCCTTAATCAACATACAAGAACAAGTTTTGAATAAAACAGATAATTGAATTGCAATCACAACTTAACGAATCACAATTGGAAGAAATCAATTCATATCTCAAACATGTTCATGGCTTCAAACTTCCCCTAACTAATTAGGGGTTTAGCCACTCATGATTACAGCAAACTCAGAAAGTAATAACAAAGTAAACATTGAAAACAAGAACGAAGTACACCTAAGAACGCCCCAATCTGCAAGCATGAAACGTTCAAGGCCTCCTTCCTCTATTAATTGCTGCGGCATAAGGGGTTATTGTGAGTCTTGGGGGTTATGGATGATGTAGAATGATGGATTTAGGTTTGGGATGGATGTAGGGGACGGCAAGGGTTGGTTTTGGGCAGAAAATATGGAGAATGGTGAAGTATGGATGTGTTAGAGGGATGGGATCAATTTCTGGCGTGAATGGTGAATGAATGAATAATTTGTGGCTGCAACAAGGAGGTTTATTAATAGGATTTCAGGAATTAAAACCCTGGGTTATTTAGGTAATCAGAATTTAAGTCAAAAGCTTTTAGAAATAGGAAATCAAATCAGAAAATTAAAGGAACCTACCTAAAAGCTGCGGCAATGCATAAAACACAAAAGGAATGTGTTTTAATGCAAGGAAATAGGAAAGAACTATCTCCCTTGCACGACAAGGAAGAGGAAAGGTCAAGGGAGGTGCGGCTAAGGCTTTTAAGACAAGGATTGTGACATAATCTTGCAGATTTTGGGAGAGAAAAGGAAGGTAACTCACGGCAAGAAAAGAGAAAGGATTTAAAGCCAGAAATTTGGAGAGAAAAGGAAGGTAAGGTGCGGCACAATTTAGGACATGTCTAGGGCTTCTAGAACATGTGATTTAGGCAACCAACATTATTTGGAAACTTGCACAATTGGAAACCTTTCAAGAATAGAAACTCCCCATAAGGGAAACTAGTTTCCAAATCTTGATTCCTCCTTCTTCCTTCGATTCTAGGCTCACTTGGTCTTCAATTTCGTCCAACACTTTGGCTCCAAGCATAAGCTATCCATCCTTAGCCCAAAAGTGCTCCAAAAGGCTCCAAAATGCACTTCTTTGCTCCTTTAGCCCTTAGAACCTGAAAACATACGAAAATGGCTTAAAAGACTTAAAGAACTAAGAAATAACAACGTAAATGCACAAGAACAAGCCAACTAAGTCGCCTAAATATGATTCTATCAAATTCCCCCACACTTAGATTTTGCTAGTCCTCGAGTAAAACAAAACAAACAAAGGAACACGAAACGAGACAAAATGAACAGAACACAACCTAAACCTTCCAACATTTGCCTCAGGGATTTCCAATGCACATGACATGTTAAAATTCATTATCTCCACAGATTTTAGTCATCTTCCCACTTAAGTACATTCTTAATCATAGTCACCACATACTAGTTCACAATTAAGCATTTAAAATCATGTTTTGAATGTAGTAACATGCCTTAGAGAATTTGCTCAATTCCTTACAAGATATGCACTTAATTTTCACTCAGATTTTCTAACTACACACCCTAATCTAGTTATATGTGAGAAGATTGATGTAAACATGAAAACGAACACTCACATATATGTATCACAAAGAAAGCAATTTCTGGAGTTAATAAGCATGTTTAGATATGATCTCATGAATGAAATGCTACTACTTAGATGCGAGAACCAGTGACACCATATGCTCATATCAAGTTCAAACTCCACAAATTGAAACACATAACACTCAAGATTGAAGTCAAGGGTTGTAATGGGGCTTGGGGTGTTTGGCTAACAAAGAAGGGATATGGAAAACAAAGGTTCTTAAAGAAATAGTGAGCAAAGCATTTGAATCAACTTAGAATTCACTTTTGAATGAAAACTCAACGTTTGAACAAAAAGGGAGAATTTAGACAATTTAGGGCCAGATTCGGTGTTTTGGACCCTTTCTTCAACATTCAACACTTAATCACTCATTCTTACATCTTTTCAAGCTCTTTTTCCTTTCTTTCTTTCTTTTCTTTTCTGTTTTTCTTTTTCATACGTTTTTCACAACTTTTTCTTTTCTTTTGAATCTCAAAACATACATATAAACTTAAGAACAAACATTCCCTCCCCCACACTCATTTTCTTGCATAATGTAACTCAAAAGGAATTCATTTAAGTCATGCTCACTATCTTGTAAGAACAAGGGTGTGGACTGTCCTAACTAGGCTAGGTGAGGATAATGTGCGTTAACAAAGAATAAAGGCTAAACAAGGCTCAACGGGGTTAACTTAAACATAAAATGAAGTAGGATACACGGCAATTTGGCTCTGGTGGTGGTCACTACACAACTTCTTCTTGAATATGTGTTATGCAAATCAATAACATGCTTTGAATGAAATGGGCATGAGTTCTAGCATTTGGAACTATATGATGAAACGCCTTCTAAGTAGTAACCAAGCAAAGAATAATGAGATCATGCAACGACTTTAGAAAACAATAATGCACAGATTTTAACTCTCCAAATAACGTTTAGGCTCAAGTCTCACAAGGTTGTAGCGTTTGTTTGAGTTCCTTCCTTTAAGCATGTTACAAAAACGAATTTTTCTTTTATGATTGCATGTGAAGTCATACATTATAACCATAACCAAGCATATACCAAGAGTAAATCAAACTTTTCTCCATGTTATAACTCTTTTTAACAGTCATGCAATTAAAAACCAATCCTCATCATTGTGTTGGAAGGTACCCTAAGACGCAAACACACAAAAACGACTCAAAACACTCTTTTTAGGCTTTTCAAAACATGTTTTTCAAATTTTTATGTGATTTTCGGAGTTATAAAACAAAACACACTAAAACACTCCAAAACAGCTTAAAAACACTTTAAAACAGCAAGGAACAACACTTGAAGTTATGGGTGATAAAATCCCACGAATTTGCATCCAATAAACTTAGTTACCGCCCCCCCCCCCCCCCCCCCCCCCCACACACACACACACTTAAATCAAACATTGTCCTCAATGTTTTAAACATAAATTCACACAAAACACAAGTAAGCACACAAACAGCAACTAAACAACATAACATGGCAGATTAGAAACAACAACAAAGAGAAGGGTTGAGGAACGCAAATCTGGAATTTGGGGGATTCCTAGGGCTTCCTTTGTTGAATGGATGGGTTGCCTCCCACATAGTGCTTGCTTTTACGTCGTGCAGCCGGACGAACAACCTCTTCACTCCAATTTGGAACCCACGGCATGCAAGGGAATCTCTTCCACAACATGCCCTTCAACACTTTCATAATATGGCTCAATGAATGGGAGGGGATAGTGATACTCCCTGATGGTGGTGTTTTGGTTCCGAAAGTCCATGTAAATGTTCCCACCACCTTTAATTCGGTTGGGCACCTGCACCAAAGAAGGTAACAACCTTTTAGTTGAAATGGGAATTGAAATTGGGATTGACGACTTACAAACATATGGTGGTGAATGCTCAAAATCGGCAGCCCTATCAACAATGTCACCATGGCTACTTTCGGCCATATTGGGTGGTTGTAGGGCAATCACTCCAAGTTCTTCTCCCATGGTGGTTCTTGATACATCCTTCGTGATAAGTGTGGATCCTTTCGGCCCTATGTCCTTATGCACATTTATGACAAAACAAGAATGACTACCGTTAGGATTCTTAATAGAGTCATAAACATTGAATTTAATTATATCACCAACAAACTCCATTGTTAGTGCTCCCTTGGCCACATCAATCTTTGTTTGGGCTGTTTTCATGAACGGACGGCCTATCAAGATTGGCAATGATGGAGCATGGCTCGAATCCTCCATTTCTATGACATAAAAATCTGCAGGAAAGATGAGATGATTGACCTGCACTAAAACATCCTCAAGGACTCCCTTGGGATAAACATTAGAACGATCGGCCAATTGGATTATAACACCATCTTGTTTTAACTCACCAAGGTTCATAGATGCATAAATGGAATATGGCATGACATTAATAGAAGCACCTAAATCTAACATGCATTGTTCAAATCTAGTGTTTCCAATTATGCATGGAATAGTAAAGCTCCCTGGATCCTTACATTTTGGAGGTAACTTTCGTTGCAAAATGGCTGAGACGTTTTCACCCACTTTTACAACCTCCTTGGTCGAAATCTTCCTCTTATTAGTGCAAAGTTCCTTCAAGAACTTGGCGTACCTTGGGACTTGCTTGATTGCATCCAAAAGAGGGATATTGACTTGAACTTTCTGAAACGTCTCGAGAATGTCCTTTTCTGCTTCCTCTTTCTTTGTTTGCTTGAACCTGCTAGGAAAAGGCACATTCGGAGGAAAAACATTAGTGGGAACTGAACTTGACACGTTTTTACCTTTAATGGACCGATTTGAGGTCTTAGAATAATTCAAGGCCTGCGGCAAATGTGTTTCCACCTTTGCCGTGGATAGGCTTTGTTCCTCTTCTTCGATTCTCAACTCTTCCTCCTCATTGGAACGTGGTTTGTATGGTCCGTGGTCAGATCCAACTTGCTTCCCACTTCGCAAACTTATGGCTTTTGCAGATTCGAATCCACCTTTCGGATTCACCTGCGTTGAACTTGGTAACTTACCTTGTTCTCTACTAAATTGCCCCATGAATTCAGCCATTTGTCCCACTTGTCTCTTCAACTCAGTCACCTCTCGAGCTTGATTTTGCACCTCAATGGTGTAATTGTGCATGTCCTTTGTTTGTTTTTCTTGCCCCTGCGCCAATGTAGTTAGCAATTGAATAACTTGAGAATTATCAAAAGACGAACCTGAGTTGTTTTGGGACGATGGTGGTTGGTTGGATTGGTATGGCCGTGGAAACCCAGGGGGATTTTGTTGAAATCCCCTTTGTTGTGCAGATTGTTGGGGCTCTCTCCACTTGAAATTAGGGTGATCTCTCCACCCGGGGTTGTAGGTGTTGGAGTACGGATCATATTTGGGTTGGTTTTGGCCTTGGAAAGCAATGGCATTGGCAGATTCCCATCCTCCATTCTCTATCAACTGAGGGCATGTCTTGGATGGATGCCCCTGCATTGAACACACGCCACACACTTGGTTTTCTTGTGGTTTTGATCCCTTGACAACCTGAGACACAAGAGAAGTAAGATTAGCCAATTGTGATTGAATGTCAGAAATTGCACTTACCTCATTTACACTTTGTTGCCGTGGCCCCTCTCTTTGTCCAACACCTTCATATTGTTGAGCATTGTGTGCTCAGTTTGCAATTAGAGTTTTGGCAGCCACCGGAGTCTTGTCCACTAATGCACCACCCGCCGAGGCATCTAGCATTTGACGTTCCATGGGAAGGAGTCCCTCGTAGAAATATTGAATGAGCAGCTCCTCCTTCATTTGATGCTGTAGACATGAAGCAACAAGTGATTTAAAACGTTCATAATAAGATGGAAACGACTCACCTTGATTTTGTTGGATGCCACTAATTCGTTTCCTCAAGAGAATGATCTTTGCAGTGGGAAAGAATTTCTCTAAGAATGCACGTTTCATACTTTCCCAAGAATTGACAGTTCCGGGGGCCAATTCATACAACCAATCTTTGGCCTTGTCCACAAGGGAGAATGGAAAGGCCTTCATCTTCAAAATACTCCCATCCACGTTGATGGGTGTCATACTTGAGCAAACTACTTCAAATTCCTTAAGATGTTTGTTAGGATCTTCCATGGACAGCCCATGGAATTTAGGAATATGATGTAATAAACTAGACTTAAGTTTAAATTCTTCCGTCTTACCTTGAGCTGCCGCGGGGTATTGTATGCATAAAGGAACGACATTGTCCATACCTGAGGCAGAGAGCTCTTTGATGGTTCGATTGTCCACGGCCATGGTTTGTACTTCCTCCACAAACTGTGCCGTGGCCTCTCCTTCCTCACCTCCTTCGTCAAACTCGGATGTAGAGCTAAATGACGGTGGGTTAGGGTTTTGTTGATTCTTTTTTATAGGAGCATATTTAGGCGACTTACTTAGCTTGTTTTCATGCATTTATGTTAGTAATTCATAGTTGTTTTAGTCTTTTAAAGTATTTTCGTGTGTTTTTAGGTTTTAATGGCAAAGGGAGCAATAAAGTGCATTTTGAGGCTATTTGGAGCATTTTTGGGCATGGATTGGATAGCTTAATCATGGAGCAAAGAGGATGGACGAAATTGAAGACTAGAAGAGCTAGGAAAGGCTACAAATCTGGTGGAAGAAGTTCTATTCCAATGAAGATAAGGAAGAAGCAAGAAACAAGGAACCTTATCCCACCTTATCCAAACTTTATCTTATCCTATCCTATCTCTAACATTATCCTTTCCTCTCCTATCCAAATTAGGTTAGACTTATTCCTAGCTAATAATAGGGAATTAACTACACATTTAAGCACATAATTCAGTTTCTAGAAGCCTTATCCACTAAATTGCCGCAAGAACCCCATTCCTTGTAGGTTTAGGAATTGCAATCCTTTTCCTACACAAATATCATGTATCCTTGGCCCTTGAGGTTTAGGAATCTGCCCTAAACCTTCCCTTCTAGAAACCTTATCTCAGCCCTATTAATGTGCCGCACCAAAACCTTCTAGAAATCCCTAAATCCTAGCCGAATTCCCTATTCCAAATCCCACTTGATTTCTGCCTTGAGTTAACCTTTTTCCAATGGGATTAGGCAATCCTTTTCCTACAATAAGTGTGCCAAACTAGCCTATATAAACAGCCTTGCCGTGCCATTTAATCATCACCACCCCTTCACACAACATTCATACATTCCTTCAGAAATCAACTCTTGCTGTGACCTTGCAACCACCCATCCATCATTCCCCTACTTCCATACCTCCATCCCAACCTCCATACACCACCATAACCCCTTGCCGCACCACCATACATACCTAAACCCATCCAAAACCCAGAAAATCATCCACAAACTCACCATAGACCCTTGTGCCATGACCTAGCAAGGAGGAGGAGAAGAAAGACCAAGCCTTGGGCGTTTGTGCATTCAAGTTGGAGTGTTGGACGTTTCTAGGTGTAATCTATCTTTTATTTTTAATGTTTAATTCTATATTGCTTTGTTTTGTCATGAACATGAGAGGCTAAACTCGTTTTAGCATAGGGATGCTTTGAAACCATGATTACATTTATAATATGAGTTGATTAAGTCCAGTTGTGATTTCATAAGTCATGAACGCAATTTACTTAACCGTTTGATGGATAACTTATTCTTGTATGTTTATTAGGGAGGCCTACTTAATTTGCATGCTTGAATTTGGGGCTAGAATATAAGGGTGTTTCACATAATCGTTACAAACTTATGTTCACAAGTAGTTAAGGTTGTTTTCACAATCATGTTAAGTAAATTCCTAGCATGCGTATCATGATGTCATAGTTACAAGTGCTTTGTCAATACTTATGATTTCCATTGAACGTAATGATCTTTGACCGTATCTCTATTATGATGTCATGTAGGGGACGTTTTGAAGAATGCTTTGGGTTGTCGTATGATGTCATCCAATCCACTAACTTAAGGGAAATCTGAGGGTTAATTAGTGATGTCACGATTAATCTGGGGTGTTGAGGTTCATGGTTTATCGGAAAAGCAACTGGAAGTCAATTTATGTTAGAAAGTATCATGTGTGGAGAAGTATCCCTTGGCTATCCCATCATCCATTAGTTTTACTCAAATTCGTCCAAAAATCTGTTTTAAGTTTTAAGTTACTTGTTTTCTTTTAAATTCGTCCAAAAACAAATCCCCCTTTCTTATTTCTTCCAAATCTGTCCAAAAGAGTCTTTTTGAGTCTTTAGAGTCAAAACCAAGTATATTTTCGTCCAAATTAAGTCCTAGAGTCTAAATTGAGTCTATTTGGTTGTTTTGAGTCATACAAGTTAGTAAGAGTCTTGTGAGTTTATTTAAAGTGTTTTAAAGCCTATTTTCACTTCTTTGAGTCAATTTTCATTAGGTTAGCAATCCCTCCTAATCCCCGGCCTAGAACGATCCCTACTTATATCTATACTACAATTGTCAAAAAGAGGGTTTAATTTGTGTGCTTATATAATTCGCATCAAATTTTTGGCGCCGTTGCCGGGGATTAGCAAGTTTGCTAATCCCCCGTTGTTTCTTGTTGTTTTCTTTTTGTTTTAGCTACTGACCTAGTTTCTTTTCTTGTTTGTAGGTACTAGTTTATGACTCGTAGTTCTCAACCTATAAGTGCAAACATCTTGGATTTTGACGACGATTTTGAGCGCACTTTGAGGAAGAAGAAGAAGAACCCCGAATTTCACCCAACAAATTCAAGTTCGGCTACCAATCTTGAGGAGGAAGGAGAACCCACGGCAAGGGAGGAAGAAGAGGTCCGCACCATGGCAGCGGACAATCGTACAATCAAGGAGCTTTCCGCCTCGGGAATGGACAATGCCGCACCCTTGTGCATCCAATACCCAAGGGCGGCTCAAGACAAGACCGACGAATTTGAATTGAAGTCAAGTTTGTTGCACCACATTCCGAAGTTCCATGGACTGTCCATGGAGGATCCCAACAAGCATTTGAAAGAGTTCGAGGTGGTATGTTCGAGCATGACTCCAATCAACGTTGATGGGAGTATTTTGAAGATGAAGGCCTTCCCGTTCTCACTATTAGAGAAGGCCAAAGATTGGTTATATGAGTTAGCACCCGGAACGGTCACTTCTTGGGAGAGCATGAAGAGGGCGTTTCTTGAAAAGTTCTTTCCTACTTCAAGAGTCATTCTCTTGAGAAAGAAGATTAGCGGAATTCAACAAAGTCAAGGGGAGTCTTTTCCAACATACTACGAGCGTTTTAAAACCCTTGTTGCATCATGTCCTCAACATCAAATGAAGGAGGAGCTTCTAATTCAATACTTCTATGAAGGTCTTCTTCCCATTGAAAGACAAATGCTTGATGCTTCGGCGGGAGGAGCGTTGGTGGATAAAACCCCTATGTCAGCCAAGAACCTTATTGCAAACCGGGCTCTCAATGCACAACAATACGAAGGAATTGGGCAAAGGGACCCCCCACGGCAACAAGTGAATGAGGTAAGTTCTCAATCCGACATTCAAACTCAATTAGCTAATCTTACTTCTCTTGTGTCTCAGATGGCCGAAGGAATGAAGATCCAAAGTCCAATTGTATGTGGCGTATGTTCTATTCAAGGTCATCCTTCGGAAAAGTGCCCTCAATTGATTGAGAATGGAGGATGGGAGAGTGCAAACGCCATTGGATTTCCAAGCCAAAATCAGCCAAGGAATGATCCATATTCCAATACATACAATCCGGGTTGGAGAGACCATCCAAATTTCAAGTGGAGGGAGCCTCAACAACCTTACCAACAAGGAGGCTTTAGGCAGCAACCCCCGGGGTTTTACACCAAAACCCACGGCCAAGACCAAAACCAGCCCCAATCCACCCAAAACCATCAAGGTACATCTTTAGATAATGCTACAATTCTTAAGTTACTTACTAGTTTATCTCAGGGGCAAGAAAATCAAAACAAGGCAATGCAAAACCAAGACAAAAGGGTGGACCACTTAGAAAAGCAAATAGGGCAGATTGCGGAGTTTGTGGGACAATTCCGAGACCAAGGCAAGCTTCCAAGTTCAACCATTGTCAATCCAAAGGGAGGGTTCGAATCTGCCAAAGCAATTACTTTGAGGAGTGGAAAAGAAGTTGGCACTACATCCACACCACCCAAAACAAGTCCTAATGAAGACGAGACGTTGCAACATGAAGAGGAGGCTGCAAACAAGCCCACGGTGATAGGAGCATATTTATGCACCTTAGTTTAGCTTGTTTTTGTGCATTTATAGTGTTTTTCCTTAGTAAAGTAGTCTTTTAAGCTAGTTCTATGTGTTTTCAGGTTTTAAGGGCAAAGTATGCAAAAGGATGCATTTTGGAGCCTTTTGGAGCAAATTAGAGCTTGGAAGGGACATCATATGCTTGGAGCCAAGAGGATGGACGAAATTGAAGACTTGAAGATGATGATTCCTACTTGAGCAAGGTTTCCTAGTTGAAGTAGGAAAGTCCCTAATGGAAGATGGTTTCCTAGTTGAATTAGGATTCCTAGTTAAAATGGGTTTCCTAGTTGAATTAGGATTCCTAGAAGAACAAAGTTTCCTACTCAAATAAGGTTTCCTACTTGATGAAGGAAAGTCAAAATCCAAATGGTCTCAAGTGAAGCAACAAAGAAGTTTTCCAAGTCCAAGAAGGAAAAGGAGTCCAAGATGAAGAAGGAATGACAAAGACAAGGTTTCCTAATCCTAATAGGCAAAGTTTCCATGTGCAATGAGGAGTCCTTATCCATTTAGGGCACCTTATCCTTGTTCTAGAAACCTTATCCTTGTTCTAGAACCCTTATCCATCCTTGCCATGAGTTTTCCTTGCATTAGAGGGTTTCTAGAAGCCCTAATCTGCCCTATCCTTTAAGTGCCGCCCCAAATCCTTCTAGAAAGCTGATTTCCCTTGCCTTGCAAGGCATTCTAGAAGCCTTATCACCTTATCTCCTTACCTGCCGCACCTAGGAAGCATTATCCCTTTCTATTTCTGATTTCTAAGCCTATTTCCTTGTGGATTTGGGTTATTCAAGTCCATATCTGATTACCCTAGGGTTTTAAGTGCCTATATATACTCATATTAACCCCTAGATCAGATCACCACCTCTCATACACATTCATTAATTTCAGAAATTCGTCCAACCCTCTCCACACCCTTGCCGCAGCCACCAAACACCTTTCTCCTTAGTTTTAAGCCTTGCCGCACCATCCCCTTCCCCTAACCACTACTACATCCCTCCATAACCATGCATCCATACACCTAAGGCCCTAAATCTGTCCCTAGACCTTTGCCGCACCAAGGAGGAGGAGAAGGAAGCTCGGAAGTTTATGCAATTCAAGTTCGCGTCGCTGGAATTTCTAGGTGTTTCTTTTCCTTTGATTTCAATGTTTAAATTCAATTCTCTTTGTTTTGTGCGTATGAGGAACTAAACCCCCCCCTTGGCTAGGGGGGGATTCGAAATACATGTTTATGCTTGCGATATGATTTGATTACTTCTAATTGCGTTTCATAAGTTGTGAATTCAATTTACTTATCTATGTGAATTACATTGATTTATGTGTGTTGGTTGAGAGTGCACGCTTAATTATCATGCATAAATTGGATGCTAGGATATAAGGAAATTTCACCTAATCGTTATGGAATTATATTCACAAGTAGTAAAGGTTGATGATCTCAATCGCGTTAAGTAAATTCTTGGCATAAGTTTCATGCAATCATAGTAACAAGTGCTTCGTCAATGCTTATGGTTTTCATAGAACTTAATGATTCTTGCTTGTATCTCTATTATGCAATCATGTAGAGGACTTGTGGGGAATGTTTTGGGTTGTCGTATGCAATCATCCAATTCAATAACGTTAGGAAAATCTGAAGGTTAATTTAAGCGAACCTAATTAACTTGGGGCGTTGAGAATTCATGGGTTATTGAAAAGCAATTGGAAATCGTTTTATATGCAAGTATAACATGTGTGGAGATGAACCCCTTAGCTAGCTTCCCATCCATTCAATTCCATCAAATTCGTTTTTACAATCTGTTCTAATTTAAAAAGTTTGTTTTGCTTTTAAATTCGTCCAAAACCAATCCCCCTTTACTTGTTGAGTCATACTAGTTAGAAATCACTTTAGTTTGTGTTTTTAAGTGTCTTAGGTCAAGTTAAAACCAATTTCCGTCCAAAGTTGTGTCTAGTGTTCAAAACTGCCCAGATTGTGTTTTTAAGGCAGTTTTGAGTGTTTTGGTGCTGTTTTGAGTCTTTTGGTTTGTTTTGGTGATTTAAAGTTTAGTTTTGCATTCCTTGAGTCTAGTATAGTGTTTTATATTGTGTTTTTACATTTTTGAGTCAAATTCAAGTGATTAATAATCCCTCCTAATCCCCGGTCCAGAACGATCCCTACTTACATTCTTCACTACAATTGATAAAAAGAGGGTTTAATTTGTGTGCGTATAAATCTCGCATCACACGGCAAGGACACAACATCCATTGCCGCAAGCATCTAAGGACACTACTTCATCCAATACATCCCATTCGGCCACCAAAGGTAAGTTAGGTTCAAATTTGATTAATTCTAACCCCGTTCCACCCAATGTTCCTTTTCCTCACAGATTTTTGCAAACAAAGAAGGAGGAGCATGAGAAGGACATTCTTGAGACGTTTAGGAAAGTTCAAGTCAATATCCCGCTCCTAGATGCCATAAAGCAAGTGCCCAAATACGCTAAGTTCTTGAAGGAATTGTGCACTACAAGGAAGAGGCCGTCACATAAAGAGGTAGTAAGGGTAAGTGAGAATGTTTCCGCGGTTTTACAAAGAAAATTACCACCAAAGTGCAAAGATCCAGGTAGCTTTACAATCCCTTGTATTATTGGTCAAACTAAGTTCGAACATGCTATGTTAGACTTAGGAGCTTCGATTAACGTCATGCCATACTCTATTTATGCTTCAATGAACCTTGGTGAATTGAAAAATGATGGTGTGATTATTCAATTAGCCGATAGATCTAATGCCTATCCAAAGGGAGTTTTGGAAGATGTTTTGGTGCAGGTGAATAACTTGATATTCCCGGCGGATTTCTATGTCCTTGAAATGGAGGAAACAACCCATGCTCCATCCTTGCCGATTCTTCTTGGGAGGCCATTCATGAAGACGGCACGAACTAAGATAGACGTGTTTAAAGGCACTTTAACCATGGAATTCGATGGGGAAGTGATTGATTTTAATATCTCTGAAACTATGAGATTTCCTAATGATGATCACTCATGTTTCTCTATTGATATTCTTGATTCTTTGGCGCAGGCACACCTTGATCAATTGCATGGCGATGCACTTGAAACAGTCCTTACAAATGGCATAGAATTGAAGGATCACATGGCTGCCACCATAGCAACCCACGGCACACAAGTGAACACCCATGTCGTGGCCTTAGATGAAGATATAATTGAGACCGTGGCATCCCTAGAATCATTGCCACGGCTCCAAGGTAAGTCCCCTAGTCCAATTTCAATTCCAATTTTGACTAATAAGTTGCTTCCTTCTATAGAACAACCACCTACACTTGAGCTCAAACCATTGCCAAATCACTTGAAGTATGTGTTTTTGGGTGAGCAAGACACATTGCCCGTCATTATAGCTTCATCACTCACGGCACAGGAGGAGGAGAAATTGGTGAGGGTTCTCAAAGAGCACAAGACGGCCATTGGGTGGACTTTGGCCGATATCAAGGGTATAAGTCCTACCACGTGCATGCATCGAACTCTCATGGAAGAAGGCGCCAAACCATCAAGGGAAGCCCAACGTCGACTCAACCCACCAATGATGGAAGTAGTGAAGAAGGAAATCATCAAATTGCTTGATTGTGGCGTCATCTATCCCATCTCGGATAGTTGTTGGGTTTCATCGGTCCAAGTGGTTCCCAAGAAGTCCGGAGTCACGGTGGTGAAGAATGAAGAAGATGAACTTGTGCCTACACGCATTCAAACCGGTTGGAGGGTGTGCATTGACTATAGGAAGCTAAATGCCGCAACAAGGAAAGATCACTTCCCTTTGCCATTCATTGATCAAATGCTTGAAAGGTTAGCCGGTCATTCTTTTTATTGCTTTCTTGATGGTTATTCGGGATATAATCAAATTGTCATAGCGCCGGATGATCAAGAAAAGACCACCTTTACTTGTCCATTTGGTACTTTTGCATATCGTCGTATGCCATTTGGCTTATGCAATGCACCGGCCACTTTCCAACGATGCATGGTAAGTATATTCTCCGATTATGTTGAAAAGATAATTGAAGTATTTATGGACGATTTTAGTGTTTTTGGGGACTCATTTGATGATTGCTTGCATAACCTTACTTTAATCTTGCAAAGATGCATGGAAACTAACCTTGTTTTGAATTGGGAAAAATGTCATTTTATGGTTAAACAAGGCATAGTTTTGGGTCATATCATCTCTGAAAAAGGAATTGATGTTGATAAATCTAAAATAGATCTTGTACGCTACTTACCCTCTCCTACTTCGGTTAGAGAGGTTCGTTCTTTTCTTGGTCATGCAGGATTCTATAGGCGATTTATCAAGGATTTCTCCAAGATTGCATAACCCCTATGCCGTCTCCTACAAAAAGAAGTGGCGTTTGAGTTCAACGAGGAGTGTGAGAAGGCATTCAAGCTTCTCAAGAACAAGCTTACCACGGCACCTATCATCCTTCCACCTGATTGGACATTGCCTTTTGAGCTCATGTGTGATGCATCCGATTATGCAATAGGGGCTGTTTTGGGTCAAAGGAAGAACAAGCATTCCCACGCCATCTACTATGCTTCTAGGACCTTGAACGATGCTCAATTAAACTATTCTACCACTGAAAAAGAACTTCTTGCCGTTGTATTTGCTTTAGATAAGTTTCGTTCATATTTACTTGGCACTAAAGTGATTGTATTTTCTGACCATGCAGCTCTTAGGTACTTATTCACTAAAAAGGAGGCTAAACCACGGCTCATTAGATGGATGCTTCTTCTCCAAGAGTTTGATATTGAAATTCGAGACAAGAAAGGGAGTGAGAACGTAGTGGCTGACCATTTAAGTTGTTTGGTGTGCAATGAAGACTCCTTACCCATCCAAGAGACTTTCCCCGATGAACAATTGCTGTCCATTAAGGTATGTGAACCTTGGTATGCCGATTTGGTCAATTTTTTGGTGTCAAAACGTGTTCCAAGTACCCTAGCAAGGCACCAACGTGATAAGTTAAAGAAAGAGGCACGGTTTTATGTATGGGATGACCCATATTTGTGGAAGTTTTGTGCAGATCAGATTGTGCGTCGTTGTGTGCATGATTGTGAGTTTAATTCGATTCTAACATTTTGTCATACTTATGCTTGTGGTGGACACTTTGGCACACAACGCACTGCCCTTAAAGTGTTAGAATGTGGTTTTTATTGGCCAACAATCTTTAAAGATGCTAGAACATTTTGTTTAACTTGTGATCGTTGCCAACGAATGGGAAATATAGGTGCAAGGGACCAAATGCCGCAAACACCTATCTTTAACGTTGAAATTTTTTATGTTTGGGGCATTGATTTCATGGGTCCTTTCCCATCTTCGTTTGGCTTTACTTATATTTTTCTTGCGGTGGATTATGTCTCAAAATGGGTGGAAGCCAAAGCCACCCGTACTAATGATTCTAGAGTTGTTGCAGATTTTATAAAGACTAACATTTTTGCTAGATTTGGGATGCCTCGAGTGCTTATTAGTGATGGAGGCTCTCACTTTTGTAATCGTACGATTGAAGCACTACTCAAGAAGTATCAAGTCACACATAAGGTTTCAGCACCTTACCATCCCCAAACCAATGGCCAAGCCGAGGTGTCCAATAGAGAAATCAAGCAAATCTTGGAGAAGACCGTTGGACCAACAAGAAAAGATTGGAGTGTGCGTTTGGAGGATGCATTATGGGCCTATAGGACGGCATACAAGACACCAATTGGCATGTCCCCTTTTCGGCTAGTGTATGGCAAGCCATGTCATCTCCCCGTGGAGTTGGAGCACAAGGCTCATTGGGCGATCAAGACATTCAATATGGACATAGATGCGGCTGGAATGCATAGGAAGTTGCAATTGAATGAACTTGAGGAACTTAGGCGTGAAGCATATGAGAATGCATGCATTTACAAGGAAAAGACCAAAGCTTTTCATGACAAGATGATTCGAAGCAAAAAATTCTCCATAGGGCAAAAAGTTTTACTTTTTAATTCCCGCCTTCGTTTATTCCCTGGTAAGTTACGTTCTAAATGGATTGGACCTTTTGTTGTTACTAATGTTTTTTCACATGGCGCAGTTCAAATCCAAAGCTTGAGGAATGGCCAAGAATTCAAGGTGAACGGGCATCGTTTGAAGCCCTATTATGCAAATGTTGAAGGGCAAGTTGTGGAGGATATCACACTCCATGCCGTGGGCTCCAAGTGAGGATATGAAGTTTGCTCGTCCGGCTGCACGACGTTAAAGAAAGCGCTTCTTGGGAGGCAACCCATGCATTCAACGAGAGAGGATGTGGGCAATTCACCAATTCAAGCTACAAAATCAGATTTGCGTTCCTCAATCTCTATCTCTTTATTATTTTTATTTTGTCATGTTAGTTCGGTTATATTGTTTGTTTGGATGTGAGTCTTTGTGTGAAACATTGAGGACAATGTTTGATTTAAGTGTGGGGGGGTAAACAAAGTGTTTTTCATGCAAATTCGTGGGATTTTATCACCCATCATTTCTAAAGTTGTTTCACACTGTTTTTAAGTGTTTTTAGAGTGTTTTGAAGTGTTTTTATGTCTTTTGATAAGAAAATCCGAAAATTTACAAAAAAATTACAAAATAGTTTTGAAAAACCCAAAAAGAGTTGTTTTTAAGTTGTTTTTGTGTGTTTGTTTGTGTCTTAGGTCACCTTCCAACACAATGATGAGGATTTGGTTTTTAAATTGCATGACTATTAAAGAATGTTGTAAACATGGCTGGAAGTTGATTTATGCTTTGGTTTATGCTTGGTTATGGTTATAATTTATGAATTCACATGTAATTACAAAGATAAAATCAGTTTTTGTAACATGCTTGAAGGAAGAAACTCAAACTAACGCTACATCCTTGAGAGACTTGAGCCTATAAACGTTCTTTGGAGAGTATAATCTGTGATTTCTTGTTTTCTAAAGTCGTTGCATGATCTCATCATTCTTTGCTTGGTTGCTATTTAGAATGCATTTCATTATAGTTCCAAATACTAGAACTCATGCCCATTTCATTCAAAGCATGGTATTGATTGCATAACATACACTAAGATGAAGCTGTTAGTCAAGCCAGAGCCAAAAAGCCTACCCCTTTTCATATGTATTGTAGGATTAACCCTCTTGAGCCTTTTCAAAGCCTATTTTCTTTGTTAGCCACATTATCCTCACCTAGCCTAGAATAGGACTTTCCATACCTTTGTTCTTAAAAGGATAGTAAAGCACGACTTAGGGTGAACTCCTTTGGTCAATTTATAGCAGAAAACGAGTGTGGGGGAAGATGATAGGGCACGAAAAAGAAAAAAAAAAAAAAAAAAAAAAAAAAAAAAAAAAAAAAAAAAAGAAGAAGAAAAGAAGAAAAATTCGTGGAAAAATCAAAAGAAAATAGAAAAGTGTTCAAAAGAAAGAAAAAGAGTTGAAAAATAAGTGAGAATGAACTCACAAGTGTTGGTTGTTGAAGGAAGGGTCCAAAAGAGTGAAATTGACCCTAAATGTTGCATGAATCTTCCCTTGTGTGTACAAATTGATTTCGGCCATTTGAAGAGAGTTTAAGTGTCAAATTCATTACTTTGCTTACTATTGCTTTATGAACTTTTGTTTATCCTTACCTTTCTTTGTTAGCCAATACCTTAGCCTCGTTACAACCCTCAACTTCTATCTTGATGTTATGTGTTCAATATGTGGAGTTTGAATTTGGTATGAGCATATGGAATCACTGGTTCTCGTTCTAAGTAGTAGCATTCCATTCATGAGATCATATTCATGTCATTGTCGTAAATCCAGAAAATGCTTTCTTTGATATAACATATGTGAGTATTAGTCTTCATATCTACATCAATCTTCTCACATATACCTAGTGTAGGGTGTGAAGTTAGAAAATCTGTGTGAAAATAGAGTGCATTCTAAGTGAGGAATTGAGGGAATTCTCTAAGGCATGTTACTACATTCAAAACATTGTTTTAATTGATTGTATGTGAACTAATAAGTAGTAACTATGATTAAGTGTTTGTGAAGTGTAAAGAAAGCTAAAAACCGTGGGAATGATGTTCAATAATGTGTCATGTTTGTTGGAAATCCCTGAGACAATTGTTGGAAGGCTTAGATTGTGTTTAGTTTGTTTTATTTATTTCGTTTTGCTCGAGGACTAGCAAAAGCTAAGTGTGGGGGAATTTGATAGGAGCATATTTAGGCGACTTACTTAGCTTGTTTTCATGCATTTATGTTAGTAATTCATAGTTGTTTTAGTCTTTTAAAGTATTTTCGTGTGTTTTTAGGTTCTAATGGCAAAGGGAGCAATAAAGTGCATTTTGAGGCTATTTGGAGCATTTTTGGGCATGGATTGGATAGCTTAATCATGGAGCAAAGAGGATGGACGAAATTGAAGACTAGAAGAGCTAGGAAAGGCTACAAATCTGGTGGAAGAAGTTCTATTCCAATGAAGATAAGGAAGAAGCAAGAAACAAGGAACCTTATCCCACCTTATCCAAACCTTATCTTATCCTATCCTATCTCTAACATTATCCTTTCCTCTCCTATCCAAATCAGGTTAGACTTATTCCTAGCTAATAATAGGGAATTAACTACACATTTAAGCACATAATTTAGTTTCTAGAAGCCTTATCCACTAAATTGCCGCAAGAACCCCATTCCTTGTAGGTTTAGGAATTGCAATCCTTTTCCTACACAAATATCATGTATCCTTGGCCCTTTAGGTTTAGGAATCTGCCCTAAACCTTCCCTTCTAGAAACCTTATCTCAGCCCTATTAATGTGCCGCACCAAAACCTTCTAGAAATCCCTAAATCCTAGCCGAATTCCCTATTCCAAATCCCACTTGATTTCTGCCTTGAGTTAACCTTTTTCCAATGGGATTAGGCAATCCTTTTCCTACACTAAGTGTGCCAAACTAGCCTATATAAACAGCCTTGCCGTGCCATTTAATCATCACCACCCCTTCACACAACATTCATACATTCCTTCAGAAATCAACTCTTGCCGTGACCTTGCAACCACCCATCCATCATTCCCCTACTTCCATACCTCCATCCCAACCTCCATACACCACCATAACCCCTTGCCGCACCACCATACATACCTAAACCCATCCAAAACCCAGAAAATCATCCACAAACTCACCATAGACCCTTGTGCCGTGACCTAGCAAGGAGGAGGAGAAGAAAGACCAAGCCTTGGGCGTTTGTGCATTCAAGTTGGAGTGTTGGACGTTTCTAGGTGTAATCTATCTTTTATTTTTAATGTTTAATTCTATATTGCTTTGTTTTGTCATGAACATGAGAGGCTAAACTCGTTTTAGCCTAGGGATGCTTTGAAACCATGATTACATTTATAATATGAGTTGATTAAGTCCAGTTGTGATTTCATAAGTCATGAACGCAATTTACTTAACCGTTTGATGGATAACTTATTCTTGTATGTTTATTAGGGAGGCCTACTTAATTTGCATGCTTGAATTTGGGGCTAGAATATAAGGGTGTTTCACATAATCGTTACAAACTTATGTTCACAAGTAGTTAAGGTTGTTTTCACAATCATGTTAAGTAAATTCCTAGCATGCGTATCATGATGTCATAGTTACAAGTGCTTTGTCAATACTTATGATTTCCATTGAACGTAATGATCTTTGACCGTATCTCTATTATGATGTCATGTAGGGGACGTTTTGAAGAATGCTTTTGGTTGTCGTATGATGTCATCCAATCCACTAACTTAAGGGAAATCTAAGGGTTAATTAGTGATGTCACGGTTAATCTGGGGTGTTGAGGTTCATGGTTTATCGGAAAAGCAACTGGAAATCAATTTATGTTAGAAAGTATCATGTGTGGAGAAGTATCCCTTGGCTATCCCATCATCCATTAGTTTTACTCAAATTCGTCCAAAAATCTGTTTTAAGTTTTAAGTTACTTGTTTTCTTTTAAATTCGTCCAAAAACAAATCCCCCTTTCTTATTTCTTCCAAATCTGTCCAAAAGAGTCTTTTTGAGTCTTTAGAGTCAAAACCAAGTATATTTTCGTCCAAATTAAGTCCTAGAGTCTAAATTGAGTCTTTTTGGTTGTTTTAAGTTGTTTTGAGTCATACAAGTTAGTAAGAGTCTTGTGAGTTTATTTAAAGTGTTTTAAAGCCTATTTTCACTTCTTTGAGTCAATTTTCATTAGGTTAGCAATCCCTCCTAATCCCCGGCCTAGAACGATCCCTACTTATATCTATACTACAATTGTCAAAAAGAGGGTTTAATTTGTATGTATTAGAGAAAGGATCACCCCTTGGTTGGTTTTGACTCCCATAACCCACGGCATTGGCAGATTCCCACCCTCTATTTTCAACTCAAATTTATCGGTCTTCTAAGGGGCTGCATTGTCCAAACCTGAGGCAGAAAGCTCCTTGATGGTTCGATTGTCCGCTGCTATGGTTGGTACTTCCTCTTCAAACCTTGTCGTGGGCTCCCCTTCAACCTCAACTTCTTGCTCTTCTAATTCAGGTTCGGGACTAGGAGGATTAGACTCTTGTAGTTTCCTTTTTCTTCTCAAGGTCCTCTCGAAATCACCGTCAAAGTCGAAGATATGCTCGCGGACAGGTTGTGAGCTTCGGGTCATAAACTAGTACCTGCACACAAGAGCAAACATGATAAGTAACCAACTTAATAGACTCGGCACAAGTAAGCAAATAAGGTGCCTATACACGGCACAAAAACAAAACACACACACACACGGTGCAAAAATTAAAACAAAACAGAAACTAAACAATTTAAAGAAGACTCAAGACAAGGGATTAGCAACTTTGCTAATCCCCGGCAACGGCGCCAAAATTTGATGCGTTACGAATGTGACACAAAAATTAAACCCTATTTGTGACAATTGTAGTAATGATGCAAGTAGGGATCGTTCTAACCGGGGATTAACTAGGGGTGCTAATCTAATATAAATTGACTTCAAAACACAAAAACTAAACTTAAAGACTCTAACTAGACTACTATGACTCAAAACTTCCTAAAACAACCAAATTGACTCAAATAACAACTAAAACTTGATTTGCACGAATTTGAAAGTGCTTGTGACTCAAAATACTTAAAAACACAAAATAAGACAGATTATAATGACTAAGACTTAACAAAATATGGGGGGATTGTGTTTGGACGAAATTAAATTAAATGGACAAATTGTAAAGAAAACAGATTGTAAGACAAATTGTGATAAACCAATGGATGATGGAATAGCTAAGGGGTTCTTCTCCACACATGAAATATATGCAACGTAAATCAATTTCCAGTTATCAATTCAATAAGTTATGAACCTCAACACTCCAAGTGAATTAGGTCCGCTTAAATTAACCTTCAGATTTCCCTAGAATCATTGAATTGGATGAATATGCATCGCAAACAAATTATTCCCAACAAGTTCTCTATATGAACAGCATGATAAAGACACAAGTTAGAATCATTACGTTCTTTGGAAATCATAAGCATCGACAAGGCATTTGTAACTATGAAAAGCATGATACTCCTGCCAGGAATCTACTTAACACGATCGTGACTAGCGACCTTCACTACTTGCGAATATAAATTCATAACAATTAGGTGAAACAAACTTATACCCTAGCACCAGATTCAAGCATGCAAATTAAGTGTGCACTCTCAATCAACATACAAGAATAAGTTCTAAATCAAACGGTTAAGCAAATTGTATTCACGACTTATGCAACGATAACTGGAAGTAATCAACTTATTTCACATATATAATCATGGTTTCGAATACACCCTTAGCCAAAACGAATTTAGCCAATCATACTCAAAGCAAAACAAAGATTACATGAATTAGACATTGAAATATAAGATAGAATACACCTAAAATTGTTCAACAACTCAGAATGAAGAGCCAAACAATTAAGTGAATCTGTCTCCTTTCCCTTGCTTGCGGCAGATTGGGTGATGATGGTTTCTGGGTTGTTTTGATGATGTAGAATGGATTTTGGGGTGTTTGATGGTTGGAAGGTGGTGGAGAACTCGGCAAAAAGGGTGGAAGAAGGTGGAGCGGCTGCTTGTATTTCTGGGCTGCATAATGGTGTTTTGGGATGAATGGATGTGTGTGGGAGTGAATGGACGAATTTCTGTGGTCAATGATACTCTAGGGTTCGGCCAAGGGCTGATTATATGTGTTTTGGGAAGTTAATAACATACCTAATTAAGTTATGATTCGGCGTTCAAAAAAAAAAAAAAAGTTATGATTCAGATTTCCTAGTCTAAATAGAAAAGGTAAGTGAATAAAGTCCAAAAAAAATCAGAAAAAGGGGATGCACGAATTTAAACAAATAAGGAATGTCCTTGCCTTGCAAGGAATCAGAAATTAAACCCCTTGCACAACAAGGAAAGGGAATTTAAGGTAAGAAACGAAATTGGTGCAAAAGAAGGAAGGAAAAGTCAATTCCTTGCAAGAAATCAGAAATTAGGACTTTAGGGAAAGTTTTAGAACTAGGAAAGTGAATTAAACTAGGAAATAAGAATTTGAAATCAGGAAACACAAGGGGAGGTGCGGCATAAAGTTTAAGGAAAGGTAAGGCACAAAGCAAGAGGTAATAGAATAAGGGAAAGGTCCTAACACATATGAAAAAATAGGGAAGTTTACACAAAGAAAGGGAAACAACCTTCCTTGCACGGCAAGGAAGGGAAAGTTGCAAAGAACCTTTGTTAGTTGTCCAAGGGTGCTCGGGAGCCATCTTAGTTGCTAAAACTTAGGGCGTTCTTGATTTAGGAAAGGTCAACCAAAATAGGAAACTTTGACTTAACTTTCCTACTTCAAGTAGGAATCCTTGTCGTAGTAAGAATCCTTGCGACATTAACTCTTTAATTTCGTCCATTCCTTTCGCCAAATACGTCTTATGAACCTGAAAACACACAAAAGAAGCTTAAAGAACTAAAATAACTAAGAACTAATAGCATAAATGCACGAAAACAAGCAAACTAAGTCGCATAAATATGCTCCTATCACAAACTCCGCAATCTGCCCAATTTGCTTCTCTAAGTGGTCCACCCTTTTGTCTTGGTTTTGCAATGCTTTGTTTTGATTTTCTTGCCCTTGAGACAAATTGGTAAGTAACTTAAGAAGTGTAGCATTATCTAAAGATGTACCTTGATTGTTTTGATTGGATTAGGATTGGGATTGATCATTGCCGTAGGTTTTGGTGTAAAACCCCGTGGGTTGCTACCTAAAGCCTCCTTGTTGTTGAGGTTGTTGAGGCTCCCTCCACTTGAAGTTTGGATGGTCTCTCCAACCCGGATTGTATGTATTGGAATATGGATCATTCCTTGGCTGATTTGGCTTGGGAATCCAATGGCGTTGGCACTCTCCCATCCGCAATTCTCAATCAATTGAGGGCACTTTTCCGAAGGATGTCCTTGAATAGAACATACGCCACATACAATTGGACCTTGTATCCTTATTCCTTCGGCCATCTAAGACACAATAGAAGTAAGATTAGCTAATTGAGTTTGAATGTCGGATTGAGAACTTACCTCATGCACTTGTTGCCGTGGGGGGTCCCTTTGCCCAATTCCTTCGTATTGTTGTGCATTGAGAGCCCGGTTCGCAATTAGGTTCTTGGCTGCCATGGGAGTTTTATCCACCAATGCACCTCCCGCCGAAGCATCAAGCATTTGCCTTTCAATGGGAAGAAGACCTTCATAGAAGTATTGAAGTAGAAGCTCCTCCTTCATTTGATGTTGAGGACATGATGCAACAAGGGCTTTAAAATGCTCATAGTACGTTGGAAAAGACTCCCCTTGACTTTGTTGGATTCCGCTAATCTTCTTTCTCAAGAGAATGACTCTTGAAGTAGGAAAGAACTTTTCAAGAAACGCCCTCTTCATGCTTTCCCAAGAAGTGACCGTTCCGGGTGCTAGCTCGTATAACCAATCCTTAGCCTTCTCCAATAAGGAGAAGGGAAAGTCCTTCATCTTCAAAATACTACTATCAACGTTGATTGGAGTCATGCTCGAACACACCACCTCAAACTCCTTCAAATGCTTGTTGGGATCCTCCATGGACAGTCCATGGAACTTCGGAATGTGGTGCAACAAACTTGACTTCAATTCAAATTCGTCGGTTTTGTCTTGAGCCGCCCTTAGGTATTGGATGCATGATGCGAAAATAGTTAAGCACACAAATTAACCCTCTTGTTGTCAAATTGTAGTAAGGATGCAAGTAGGGATCATTCTGGACCGGGGATTAGGAGGGCTTGCTAAAACCTCTAAACTGACTCAAAAACATAAAAACAAAGTTGAAAACGTTCACAAAGACTCAAAGGACTCGAAACAAGTTCAAAAGACTCAAAACTGCCTAAAAACACAAACTAGGCAGTTTCTGACTCTAAACACAATTTTGGACGAATTTAAGATTATGGTTTGATTCAAAACACTTTAAAACACAAACTAAACAAATTCTAAACACTATAGAATAAGAAAGTAAAGGGGGCGTTTTGATTTGACGAAAATTGAAATAACAAAACAAGTTATAAAACTAGGCAGATTGTAAAACGAAATTTTGGAAACAAGATGATGGATGGATTAGTTAGAGGTCCATTCTCCACACATGACACATTTGTATATGAATCGATTGTCCAGTTGCTTTTCACTAACTATGATGCTCAACACCCCAAGTTAACCGTGATGCACTAATTAACCCTCAGATTTCCTTATGTCATTGAATTGGATGATGCATGCAACAATTCAAATTATTCTCCAACGGTCCTCAACATGAATGCATAGAAGAGATACAGTGAGAGATCATTATGCTCTATGAAAATCATAAGTGTTGACGAAGCAATTGTAACTATGAATGCATGATACTCTTGCCAAGAATTCAATTAACGCGGTTGTGACTAGCAACCTTCACTACTCATGTTTATAAACTTGTGACGATTAGGTGAAACTCGTTTATAAACTAGCATCGAGTTCATGCATGAAAACTAAGTATGCATCCTTAATCAACATACAAGAACAAGTTTTGGATAAAACAGATAATTGAATTGCAATCACAACTTAACAAATCACAATTGGAAGAAATCAATTCATATCTCAAACATGTTCATGGCTTCAAACTTTCCCCTAACTAATTAGGGGTTTAGCCACTCATGATTACAGCAAACTCAAAAGGTAATAACAAAGTAAACATTGAAAACGAGAACAAAGTACACCTAAGAACGCCCCAATCTGCAAGCATGAAACGTTCAAGGCCTCCTTCCTCTCCTAATTGCTGCGGCACAAGGGTCTAAGGATGTGTATAGATGATTATGGATGATGTAGAATGATGGATTGAGGTTTGGGATGGATGTAGGGGATGGCAAGGGTTGGTTTTGGGCAGAAATTATGGAGAGTGGTGAAGTATGGATGTGTTAGAGGGATGGGATGATTTTCTGGCGTGAATGATGAATCAATCCCTTTCTGTGGCTGCTACCAGGATGTTTCTTTATAGGATTTCAGGAATTAAAACCCTAGGTTATTTAGGTAAACAGAAATTAAGTCAAAAGCTTCTAGAAATAGGAAATCAAATCAGAAATTTAAAGGAAAGTAATTAAAAGTTGCAGCAATGGCATAAAACACAAAAGGAATGTGTTTTAATGCAAGGAAATAGGAAAGAATCATCTCCCTTGCACGGCAAGGAAGAGGAAAGGTCAAGGAAGGTGCAGATGTGATATAGGAAAGGTTTAAATGTCCTAAAACTAAAGGAAACAAGGTTCCCTTGCACGGCAAGGGTTTGTAAGAAAAGGAATGCTTTTTATTTCTGAAATTAGGCAAGAATTTTGGAATAGAAAAGGGTATGTGAGTTATGGCTGAGCTTGGTATGAAAAAGGAATGTGTTTAAATGGTTTAAAATAGGAAACAAGGCCCTTCCTTGCCGTGCAAGGAAGGGAAACACAAAGGGGACACACGGCAATGACTTTAGGTTTGCAAGGGACATTGTTTTATGACCTAGAATAGGTAGGAGCCTTTGATATTGCTGAAATATGGAGTCCTTAAAGATTAGGAAAGATTAAACCAAAATAGGAAACCTTGGCTTAACTTTCCTACTTCAAGTAGGAAACCTTCTTTGACTAGGAATCCTCTTGTGATTAGGAATCCTAACTCAATTTGGTCTTGATGCGAAAATAGTTAAGCACACAAATTAACCCTCTTGTTGTCAAATTGTAGTAAGGATGCAAGTAGGGATCGTTCTAGACCGGGGATTAGGAGGGCTTGCTAAAACCTCTAAACTGACTCAAAAACATAAAAACAAAGTTAAAAACGTTCAGAAAGACTCAAGGGACTCAAAACAGGTTCAAAAGACTCAAAACTGCCTAAAAACACTAAATAGGCAGTTTCTGACCTTAAACACAATTTTGGACGAATTTAAGGTTATGGTTTGATTCAAAACACTTTAAAACACAAACTAAACAGATTCTAAACCCTATAGAACAAGAAAGTAAAGGGGGGTTTTGATTTGACGAAAATTGAAATAACAAAACAAGTTATAAAACTAGGCAGATTGTAAAACGAAATTGTGAAAACAAGATGATGGATGGATTAGTTAGAGGTCCATTCTCCACACATGACACATTTGTATATGAATCGACTTTCCAATTGCTTTTCACTAACTATGATGCTCAACACCCCAAGTTAACCGTGATGCACTAATTAACTCTCAGATTTCCTTATGTCATTGAATTGGATGATGCATGCGACAATTCAAATCATTCTCCAACGGTCCTCAACATGAATGCATAGAAGAGATACAGTGAGAGATCATTATGTTCCATGAAAATCATAAGTGTTGACGAGGAAATTGTGATGTGATAAAAGAGATAGCACTCAAATTAAACCCTCTTTTTGACAATTGTAGTATAGATATAAGTAGGGATCGTTCTAGGCCGGGGATTAGGAGGGATTGCTAATCTAATGAAAATTGACTCAAAGATGTAAAAATATGTTTTAAAACACTTTAAATAGACTCACAAGACTCTTACTAACTTATATGACTCAAAACAAACTTTAAAGACTCAAAACAACCAAAAACAACCAAAAAGACTTAATTTAGACTCTAGGACTTAATTTGGACGAAAATACACTTGGTTTTGACTCTAAAGACTCAAAAAGACTCTTTTGGACAGATTTGGAACAAGTAAGAAAAGGGGTTTTGATTTTGGACGAATTTAAAAGAAAACAAGTAACTTAAAACTTTAAAATAGATTTTTGACGAAAATAAGAAAAACTAATGGATGATGGGATAGCCAAGGGATACTTCTCCACACATGATACTTTCTAACATAAATTGATTTCCAGTTGCTTTTCCGATAAACCATGAACCTCAACACCCCAGATTAACCATGAATTGCACTAATTAACCCTCAGATTTTCCTCACGTTATTGAATTGGATGATTGCATACGACAACCCAAAGCATTCCCCACAAGTTCCCTACATGAATTGCATAATAGAGATACAAGCCAGAATCATTAAGTTCTTTGAAAACCATAAGCATTGACGAAGCACTCGTTACTATGAATTGCATGAAACTTATGCCAAGAATTTACTTAACATGATTGTGAAAACAACCTTAACTACTTGTGAATATTAGTTTGTGACGATTATGTGAAACACCCTAATATTCTAGCCCCAAATTCAAGCATGCAAATTAAGTAAGCCTCCCTAATAAACATACAAGAATAAGTTATCCGTCAAACGGTTAAGTAAATTGCGTTCACAATTTATGAAATCACAACTGGACTTAATCAACTCATATTATAAATGTAATCATGGTTTCAAAGCATCCCTAGGCTAAAACGAGTTTAGCCTCTCATGTTCATGACAAAACAAAGCAACATAGATTTAAACATTAACAATAAAGGATAGATTACACCTAGAAACGTCCAACACTCCAACTCAAATGCACAAACGCCCAAGGCTTGGTCTTCCTTCTCCTCCTCCTTGCTAAGTCACGGCAAAGGGTCTATGGTGGGTTTGTGGATGATTTTCTGGGTTTTTGGATGGATTTAGGTATGTATGGAGGTTGGGATGGAGGTGTGGAAGTAGGGGAATGATGGATGGGTGGTTGTAAGGTCACAGCAAAGGATGGTTGTGTTTATGAATGAATGATTGTTGTGTGAAGGGTGGTGGTGATTAAATGGCTGATAGGAGCATATTTATGCACCTTAGTTTAGCTTGTTTTTGTGCATTTATAGTGTTTTTCCTTAGTAAAGTAGTCTTTTAAGCTAGTTTTATGTATTTTCAGGTTTTAAGGGCAAAGTATGCAAAAGGATGCATTTTGGAGCCTTTTGGAGCAAATTAGAGCTTGGAATGGATATCATATGCTTGGAGCCAAGAGGATGGACGAAATTGAAGACTTGAAGATGATGATTCCTACTTGAGCAAGGTTTCCTAGTTGAAGTAGGAAAGTCCCTAATGGAAGATGGTTTCCTAGTTGAATTAGGATTCCTAGTTAAAATGGGGTTCCTAGTTGAATTTGGATTCCTAGAAGAACAAAGTTTCCTACTCAAACAAGGTTTCCTACTTGAAGTAGGAAAGTTAAATCCCAATGGCCTCAAGTTGCAGCAACAAAGAAGTTTTCCAAGTCTAAGAAGGAAAAGGAGTCCAAGATGAAGAAGGAATGACAAAGACAAGCTTTCCTAATCCTAACAGGCAAAGTGTCCAAGTGCAATGAGGAGTCCTTATCCATTTAGGGCACTTTATCCATTTAGGATACCTTATCCTTGTTCTAGAAACCTTATCCATCCTTGCCGTGAGTTTTCCTTGCATTAGAGGGTTTCTAGAAGCCCTAATCTGCCCTATCCTTTAGTGCCGCACCTATCCCTTCTAGAAAGCTGATTTCCCTTGCCTTGCAAGGCATTCTAGAAGCCTTATCACCTCATCTCCTTACCTGCCGCACCTAGGAAGCATTATCCCTTTTTATTTCTGATTTCTAAGCCTATTTCCTTGTGGATTTGGGTTATTCAAGTCCATATCTGATTCCACTAGGGTTTTAAGTGCCTATATATACTCATATTAACCCCTAGATCAGAGCACCACCTCTCATACACATTCATTAATTCCAGAAATTCGTCCAACCCTCTCCACACCTTTGCCGCAGCCACCAAACACTTTTCTCCTTAGTTTTAACCTTTGCCGCACCATCCCCTCCCCCTAAACACTACTACATCCCTCCATGACCATGCATCCATACACCTAAGGCCCTAAACCTGTCCCTAGACCTTTGCCGCACCAAGGAGGAGGAGAAGGAAGCTCGGAAGTTCATGCAATTCAAGTTCGCGTCGCTGGAATTTCTAGGTGTTTCTTTTCCTTTGATTTCAATGTTTAATTTCAATTCTCTTTGTTTTGTGCGTATGAGGAACTAAACCCCCCCTTGGCTAGGGGGGGATTCGAAATACATGTTTATGCTTGCTATATGATTTGATTACCTCTAATTGCGTTTCATAAGTTGTGAATTCAATTTACTTATCTATGTGAATTACATTGATTTGTGTGTGTTGGTTGAGAGTGCACGCTTAATTATCATGCATAAATTGGATGCTAGGATATAAGGAAATTTCACCTAATCGTTATGGAATTATATTCACAAGTAGTAAAAGTTGATGATCTCAATTGCGTTAAGTAAATTCTTGGCATAAGTTTCATGCAATTCATAGTAACGAGTGCTTCGTCAATGCTTATGGTTTTCAAAGAACTTAATGATTCTTGCTTGTATCTCTATTATGCAATTCATGTAGGGAACTTGTGGGGAATGCTTTGGGTTGTCGTATGCAATCATCCAATTCAATAATGTTAGGAAAATCTGAGGGTTAATTAGTGCAATTCACGGTTAATCTGGGGCGTTGAGAATTCATGGGTTATTGAAAAGCAATTGGAAATCGTTTTATATGCAAGTATAACATGTGTGGAGATGAACCCCTTAGCTAGCTTCCCATCCATTCAATTCCATCAAATTCGTTTTTACAATCTGTTCTAATTTAAGAAGTTTGTTTCGTTTTTAAATTCGTCCAAAACCAATCCCCCTTTACCTTGTTGAGTCATAGTAGTTAGAAATCACTTTAGTTTGTGTTTTTAAGTGTCTTAGGTCAAGTTAAAACCAATTTTCGTCCAAGTTGTGTCCAGTGTTCAAAACTGCCCAGATTGTGTTTTTAAGGCAGTTTTGAGTGTTTTGGTGCTGTTTTGAGTCTTTTGGTTTGTTTTGGTGTTTTAAAGTTTAGTTTTGCATTCTTTAAGTCTAGTTTGGTGTTTTATATTGTGTTTTTACGTTTTTGAGTCAAATCCAAGTGATTAACAATCCCTCCTAATCCCCGGTCTAGAACGATCCCTACTTACATTCTTCACTACAATTGATAAAAAGAGGGTTTAATTTGTGTGCGTATAATTCTCGCATCAAATTTTGGCGCCGTTGCCGGGGATTAGTAAAATTGCTAATCCCTCTGTTTGTTTGTTTATTTTTCTTTTGATATTTGATTTAGTTATATTTCTTTGATTTCAGGTACTAGAGAAGCAAGACATGGCAATTGCTAATCTTCAAGCTCAAATAGCCAATCTTACTTGTCAGTTATCACAGTATGCCGAAGGGTCCACAATGCAAAGTGTCCCTACATTTGATGCTTCTTGTAGGCAAGAATATCAAGCAAATCAATGTGCACAAAGAGATTGGAGTGATCATTCAAACTCTATGTGGTGGGAACCTCAACATGTTCAACAAGAAGGATATTGGCAGCCATATGAGGAGTTCTATACAACACCTATGCAGCCACCACAACCTGCCCAAATAAATTCAGGTACGTCTTTGTATAATGATACGCTTATTAAGTTACTCACCAATTTTTCTCAGGGGCAAGAAAATTAAAAGAAAGCAATGCAAAATCGAGACAAAAGGTTGAACCGCTTGGAAAAGCAAATTGGGCAGATAGCGGAGTTCATAGGACAATTTCAAGACCAAGGCAAACTCCCTAGTTCAACCATTGCAAATTCGAAGGGAGGATTTGAAACTGCCAAGGAAATCATCTTGAGAAGTAGCAAGGAGGTTGGAACAGACCCTAAACCATCAAAATTAAATTACAAGGAAGATGAAAGATTGCAATTTGAGGAAGAGGAACACACCCAACCCACGGCAAGGGTGGAAACACCTTTGCCGCAGGCACCTATTGCTCCTACGCCATCCAATTCAGGTAAGGTTGTTCCAAGTTTAATTATTTTTAACCCCGTTCCACCAAATGTCCCAATTCCTTGCAGGTTCATGAATTCCAAGGAAGAAGAAAGTGAAAAAGACATCTTGGTAACCCTTCCAAAGGTGCAAAGTATGGAATATCAAGAATTCGTCAAAAAGGATGTTCTTGAGGCAAACAACCCCAAAGAAGTTGAATTTTATGACACAGGACAAGGACCAATCCTCACACCAAATCTGGCCGAGTGCAAAGTCCCTGAAACGTTCAAAGAAGATGTGTTTATCCTTGAGTTCTTGTTGGAGCACATAGGTAAGCCACCTCCTCCAATTTCAATTTCGTTTTATACTAACATGTTGTTGATGATTCAGGCACTTAATCTTGAATTTAAACCATTACCGGATCATTTCAAGTATCACCTCCCATTCAAAGATCACCTCCATGCCGTGGGCATTAGGGGAGCATAAAAGGAGGTATCGTCCGGCTGGAAGACGTTAAAGCAAGCGCTACTTGGGAGGCAACCCATGCATTCAACAAAGGAAGACCGAGAAAGCACTCCAATTCCAGATTTGCGTTCCTAAACTCTTCTCTTTGTTGTTGATTTTGTTTCTGCCATGTTAGGTTGTTAGATGTTGTTTTGTTTGTTGTTTTGTTATTTGTGTGAGTCTATGCTTGAAACATTGAGCACAATGTTTGATTTAAGTGTGGGGGGGGTAACCAAAGTGTTTTGATGCAAATTCGTAGGGTTTTATCACCCATCAAATATTGTTTCTTGCTGTTTTTAGGTGTTTTTAGGCTGTTTTGGTGTGTTTTAGTATTTGTTGTTCTAAAAATCCGAAAATCCCAGAAAAAATTGAAAAAAATGGTTTCAAAAAAACCCAAAAAAAAAAAAATAATAGGATAAGATAAGATAAGGTTGGATAAGGTTTGGATAAGATAAGGAAATTTGGATAAGGTTCCTTATTTCTTGCTCTTTCCTTATCTTCTTTGCATTGGGACTTCTTTCTCCAGATTTTTAGCCTTTCCTAGCTTCTCTTGACTTCAATTTCGTCCATCCACATTGCTCCATGGTTAAGCTATCCAATCCATGCCCAAAACTTCTCCAAATAGCCTCAAAATGCACTTTCTTGCTCCTTTTGCCATTAGGACCTAAAAACATACGAAAATAGTTTAAAAGATTAAAATAGATGGTAATTAAGTAACTAAATGCAAGGAAACAACATAACTAAGTAGCATAAATATGCTCCTATCAAATTCCCCCACACTTAGCTTTTGCTAGTCCTCGAGCAAAACGAAATAAACAAAACAAACAAAACACAATCTAGACCTTCCAACATGTGCCTCAGGGATTTCCAATGAACATCACACATTAAAGAACACCACATACATAGATTTTAGTTATCCCTACCCTCGAGCATATACTTAACCATAGTTACCACACACTAGCTCCCATTTAATCAATTAAAACATGATTTTGAATGTAGTAACATGCCTTAGAGAATCCCCCAATTCCTCACTGGATACACTCTCTTTTCACATAGATTTTCTGACTACACTCCCTACACTAGGTATATGTGAGAAGATTGATGTAAATATGTAAACCAATACTCACATATGTATAATCAAAGAAGGCACTTTCGGGAATTATTAACTTGTATATGATCTCATGAATGGAATGCCACTACTTAGACGCGAGAACCAAGGATACCATATGCTCAAACCAATTTTAAACTCCACATATTGAAACACATAACAATCAAGATCAAAGTCTAAGGGTTGGAATGGGGCTAGGGTATTGGCTAACAAAGAAAGGTAAGGATAAACAAAAGTTCTTAAAGCAATAGTAAGCAAAGTAATGAAATAAACACTAGAATTCACTTTTGAACGCAGAAATTTGATGTGAATTATATAAGCACACAAATTAAACCCTCTTTTTGAAAATTGTAGTATAGATGTAAGTAGGGATCATTCTAGGCCGGGGATTAGTAAAATTGCTGATCCCTCTGTTTGTTTGTTTATTAGGACTTCTTCCACCAGATTTGTAGCCTTTCCTAACTCTTCTAGTCTTCAATTTCGTTCATCCTCTTTGCTCCATGGTTAAGCTATCCAATCCATGCCCAAAAATCCTCCAAATAGCCTCAAAATGCACTTTATTGCTCCCTTTGCCATTAGAACCTAAAAACACACGAAAATACTTTAAAAGACTAAAACAACTATGAATTAATAACATAAATGCATGAAAACAAGCTAAGTAAGTCGCCTAAATATGCTCCTATCAAATTGTAACTATGAATGCATGATACTCTTGCCAAGAATTCAATTAACGCAGTTGTGACTAGCAACCTTCACTACTCATGTTTATAAACTTGTGACGATTAGGTGAAACTCGTTTATAAACTAGCATCAAGTTCATGCATGAAAACTAAGTATGCATCCTTAATCAACATACAAGAACAAGTTTTTAATAAACAGATAATTGAATTGCAATCACAACTTAACAAATCACAATTGGAAGAAATCAAATCATATTTCAAACATGTTCATGGCTTCAAACTTTCCCCTAACTAATTAGGGGTTTAGCCACTCATGATTACAGCAAACTCAGAAAGTAATAACAAAGTAAACATTGAAAACAAGAACGAAGTACACCTAAGAACACTCCAATCTGCAAGAATGAAACGTTCAAGGCCTCCTTCCTCTCCTAGTTGCTGCGGCACAAGGGTTTTGGGGAGTTTTGGGGGTTATGGATGATGTAGGATGATGGACTTAGGTTTAGGATAGATGTAGGGGACGGCAAGGATTGGTTTTGGGCAGAAAATATGGGGAATGGTGAAGTATGGATGTGTTTGAGGGGAGGGATGAATTTCTGGCGTGAATGGTGAATGAATTCATGTTTTGTGGCTGCAACAAGGAGGTTTATTAATAAGATTTCAGGAATTAAAACCCTAGGTTATTTAGGTAATCAGAAATTAAGTCAAAGACTCTAGAAATAGGAAAGAATCCTCCCCCTTGCACGGCAAGGAAGAGGAAGGGTCAAAGGAAGTGCACGGCAAGGCTTGCATGAAATAAGTAAGTGTTTAATTCCTTAAATCAATTCTAAGAATCAAGAATTAAGTTAAATCCCTTTAGAATAGGTAATTGAAATCAGGAATTAGGGGAAAAAGGCTAAGTCTTGCGGCACAAGGGAGGAAAAGAAAGGGAAAGTGCCAAACTTGCAGATTTTGGGAGAAAAGGAATGTATAGGTTCGGCTAAGGCTTTTAAAAAAGGGATTGTGACATAATCTTGCAGATTTTGGGAGAGAAGAGGAAGGTAAGGTGCGGCACATGTCTAGGGCTTCTAGAACATGTGATTTAAGCAACCACATTATTTGGAAACTTGCATAATTGGAAACCTTTCAAGAATAGAAACTCCCCATAATGGAAACTAGTTTCCAAATCTTGATTCCTCCTTCTTCCTTCGATTCTAGGCTCACTTGGTCTTCAATTTCGTCCAATGCTTTGGCTCCAAGCATAAGCTATCCATCCTTAGCCCAAAAGTGCTCCAAAAGGCTCCAAAATGCACTTCTTTGCCCCTTTAGCCCTTAGAACCTGAAAACATACGAAAATGGCTTAAAAGACTTAAAGAACTAAGAAATAACAACGTAAATGCACAAGAACAAGCCAACTAAGTCGCCTAAATATGCTCCTATCAGGTCTTCAATTTCGTCCATTCCTTTTGCTCCAAACATAAGCTATCCATTCCAAGTCCAATTTTGCTCCAAAATGCTCCATTTTGCTTCGTTAGTGATGCGTAATATATAAGCACACAAATTAAAACCCTCTTTTGACAATTGTAGTATATAAATAAGTAGGGATCGTTCTAGACCGGGGATTAGGAGGGATTGCTAAATCACTTGAAAACTGACTCAAAAACGTAAAACACAAGTTAAAACACTAAACTAGACTCAAAGAATGCAAAACTAAACAATAAAACACTAAAACAAACCAAAAGACTCAAAACAGCCCCAAAACACTCAAAACTGCCTTAAAAACACAATCTGGGCAGTTTTGAGCACTTACACTATTTTGGACGAATTTGGGTAATAACTTGAATCAAAACACTTAGAAACACAAACTAAGACACTTTCTAACTAAATTGGACACTAAAGTAAAGGGGGATTTAGTTTTTGACGAAATTAAATAAAATGCACAGAGTGTAATTAAAACAGATTGTAAAGATGAATTTGATGAAAATATGGATGGAATGCTAGCTAGAAGGTTCTTCTCCACACATGTCACACTTGCATACAAGATGATTTTCAGTTGGTCTTTCGATGAATCATGAAACTCAACACTCCGGGTTAATTAGGTCCGCTTAAATTAACCTTCAAGTTTTCCTTAAGTTAATGAATTGGATGGGACATCGCATACACAATTCAAAACATTCTCCAAAAGTCCTTTACGTGAAAAGCACAATAAAGATACAATCAAAGATCATTAAGCAACATGAAAACTATAAGTGTTGACGAGGCATTCGTTACTATGATGAGCATGAAACTAGTGCCAAGAATTCATTTAACGCGATCGTTTATAAGCGACCTCCACTACTTGTGAATATAAGTTTGTAACTATTAGGTGAAACTCACTTACATTCTAGAATCATATTCATGCATGAAAACTAAGTGTGCAGTCTCAATAAACATACACAAATAAGTTATCAATCAAGCAGTTAAACAAATTGAATACACAACTCATGAAATTCCAACCAAAGGTAATCAATTCATATTGCAAGCATAAACATGGTTTTGAATCACCCCCTAGCTAACTAGGGGTTTAGCCTCTCATGTTCACAGAAAGAGAAACAAAATTGAAATTAAACATAAAGAACAAAAGATTGATTACACCTAGAACGCCCAACGAATCCACTTGAATTTCTGCGCGTTTAAGCTCCTCTTTCTCCTTTCTTCTTGCTGCGGCAGAGAAGGTTTTATGGATTTTTGGATGTTTTTCTGGTTTGTAGATGGGTTTATGGGGATATGGTGGTGCGGCAAGGGGTGTGGGTGGTGTATGGAAGGTGGAATGATGAATGGTGGCTGCGGCAGAGATGTGTGGGATGAAATAATGAAAGGCTGAAATTTAGTTTATATAGGGTTATAGAAAATAAAACCCTAGCTTATTAAAATTAAATCAAAGGCTCCCAAAATTAGGAAATTAAATCAGAAATTTAAAAGGGAATTGATTAATAGGTGCGGCTAGGGTTTAGTTTAGGAGAGAAATAGGTTTAAGTTCAGAAATAAAAGGGCAAGGTGCGGCCAAGAAGAAGGGTTAGGGTTTAGGTGCATAAAATGGGACAAAAATGCCCCCCTTTGCACGGCAAGGGAAGGGGAGAAGGGGAAAGGCCACGACATAGGTTGGACAGTGGGCTAGGGCCTTTGTCTTGTGTACTAAAGTGCATACAAGGCCTATAAAGTGGCTAGAAAATATGGACGTTTAGATTAGGAAAGGTTACCAAAACGGGAAACCTAGGGTTAACTTTCCTACTTCAAGTAGGAATCCTTGTTGGGGTAGGAATCCTCGTTTGAGTAGGAATTCATCGTTGGAGTAGGAATTCATCGTTTCTTCAAGTCTTCAACTCATTCATTCCTCTTTTGCTCCAAAAGACTCCAATTTGCATCTTTTTGCACACTTTGGCCTTATAATCTGAAAATACACAAAAGTGACTTTAAACACTAAAATAACTAAGGAAACACAACATAAATGCACGAGAACAGGCTAATTAAGTCGCATGAATATGCTCCTATCATTTAGCCATATGAACCTAAAAACACACAAAAGAAGCATAAAGGACTAAAATAACTAAGGAAACACAACGTAAATGCACGAGAACAAGCCAATTAAGTCGCATAAATATGCTCCTATCAATGCATAGGGGTGCGGCATTGTCCATTCCCAAAGCAGAAAGCTCCTTGATTGTACAGTTGTCCGCTACCATGGTTTGGACCTCTTCTTCCTCCCTTGCCGTGGGCTCCTCTTCCTCCTCAAGATTGGAAGCCGAACTAGAACGGGTGAAGTTCTGGGTTCTTCTTCTTCTTTCTCAAAGTGCGCTCAAAATCGTCGTCAAAATCCAAGATGTTTGCACTAATAGGTTGAGAACTACGAGTCATAAACTAGTACCTACAAACAAGAAAAGAAATAAGGTCAGTAGCTAAAACAAAAAGATATGAAAAAGAAACAAAAAGAAACAACGGGGGATTAGCAAAGTTGCTAATCCCCGGCAACGGCGCCAAAAATTTGATGTGATATATAATAGCACTCAAATTAAACCCTCTTTTTGACAATTGTAGTATAGATATAAGTAGGGATCGTTCTAGGTCGGGGATTAGGAGGGATTGCCAATCTAATGAAAATCGACTCAAAGATGTGAAAATATGCTTTAAAACACTTAAATAAACTCAAAAGACTCTTAACTAACTTTTATGACTCAAAACAACTCAAAACAACCAAAAAGACTCAATTTAGACTTTAGGACTCAATTTGGACGAAAATATAATTAGTTTTGACTCAAAAGACTCTAAAACACACTTTTGGACAGATTTGGAACAAGTAAGAAAAAGGGGTTTGATTTTGGACGAATTGAAAAGAAAAACAAGTAACTTAAAACTTTAAAACAGATTTTGGACGAAATGAAGAAAAACCAATTGATGATGGAATAGCCAAGGGATACTTCTCCACACATGATACATTCAAACATAAATTGATTTCCAGTTGCTTTTCCGATAAACCATGAACCTCAAGACCCCAGATTAACCGTGACATCACTAATTGATGCGGAATATATAAGCACACAAATTAAAACCCTCTTTTGACAATTGTAGTATATAAATAAGTAGGGATCGTTCTAGACCGGGGATTAGGAGGGATTGCTAAATCACTTGAAAACTGACTCGAAAACGTAAAACACAAGTTAAAACACTAAACTAGACTCAAAGAATGCAAAACTAAACAATAAAACACTAAAACAAACCAAAAGACTCAAAACAGCCCCAAAACACTCAAAACTGCCTTAAAAACACAATCTGGGCAGTTTTGAGCACTTACACTATTTTGGACGAATTTGGGTAATAACTTGAATCAAAACACTTAGAAACACAAACTAAGACACTTTCTAACTAAATTGGACATTAAAGTAAAGGGGGATTTAGTTTTTTGACGAAATTAAATAAAATGCACAGATTGTAATTAAAACAGATTGTAAAGATGAATTTGATGAAAATATGGATGGAATGCTAGCTAGAAGGTTCTTCTCCACACATGTCACACTTGCATACAAGATGATTTTCAGTTGGTCTTTCGATGAATCATGAAACTCAACACTCCGGGTTAATTAGGTCCGCTTAAATTAACCTTCAAGTTTTCCTTAAGTTAATGAATTGGATGGGACAGCGCATACACAATTCAAAACATTCTCCAAAAGTCCTTTACGTGAAAAGCACAATAAAGATACAATCAAAGATCATTAAGCAACATGAAAACTATAAGTGTTGACAAGGCATTTGTTACTATGATGAGCATGAAACTAGTGCCAAGAATTCATTTAACGCGATTGTTTATAAGCAACCTCCACTACTTGTGAATATAAGTTTGTAACTATTAGGTGAAACTCACTTATATTCTAGCATCATATTCATGCATGAAAACTAAGTGTGCACTCTCAATAAACATACACAAATAAGTTATCAATCAAGCAGTTAAATGAATTGAATCCACAACTCATGAAATTCCAACCAAAGGTAATCAATTTATATTGCAAGCATAAACATGGTTTTGAATCACCCCCTAGCTAACTAGGGATTTAGCCTCTCATGTTCACAGAAAGAGAAACAAAATTGAAATTAAACATAAAGAACAAAAGATTGATTACACCTAGAACGCCCAACGAATCCACTTGAATTTCTGCGCGTTTAAGCTCCTCTTTCTTCTTCTCCTTGCTGCGGCAGAGATGTTTTTGGATGATTTGGGATGATTTTCTGGGTTGTAGATGGGTTTATGGGGATATGGTGGTGCGGCAAGGGGTGTGAGTGGTTGGTGTCACTGGTTCTCGCATCTAAGTAGTAGCATCCCATTCATGAGATCATATCTAAACATGTTTAATTACTCCAGAAATTGCGTTCTTTGTTATAACATATGTGAGTACTAGTCTTTCATGTTTACATCAATCTTCTCACATATAACTAGTGTAGGGTGTGTACTCAGAAAATCTGAGTGAAAATTGAGAGCATAACTCGTGAGGAATTGAGGGAATTCTCTAAGGCATGTTACTACATTCAAAATGTGTTTAAATTGATTAAATGAGAACTAGTGAATGGTGACTATGATTAAGTATGTGCTTGAGGGGAAGGAAGACTAAAAGCTATGTGAGTAATGATCTTTGACATGTCATGTTTCATTGGAAATCCCTGAGGCAAACGTTGGAAGGTTTAGGTTTTGTTTTGTTTGTTTTGTTTCGTCTTATTCTTTAGTTGTTTTGTTTTGCTCGAGGACTAGCAAAAGATCAGTGTGGGGGAATTTGATAGGAGCATATTCATGCGACTTAATTAGCTTGTTCTCGTGCATTTATGTTGTGTTTCCTTAGCTATTTTAGTGTTTAAAGTCACTTTTGTGCATTTTCAGATTATAAGGCCAAAGTGTGCAAGAAGATGCAAATTGGAGCCTTTTGGAGCAAAAGAGGAATGAATGAGTTGAAGACTTGAAGAAACGATGAATTCTTACTCCAACGATGAATTCCTACCAAAACGAGGATTCCTACTCAAACAAGGATTCCTACTTGAAGTAGGAAAGTTAACCCTAAGTTTCCCGTTTTGGTAACCTTTCCTAATCTTAAACGTCCGTATTTTCTAGCCACTTTGAAGGCCTTGTAGGCACTTTAGGACACAAAACGAAGGCCCTAGGGCCCTTAAAACCCTTTGCCGTGCCCAATCCCTGTCTTTCCTTCCCTTGCCGTGCAAGGGGGGGGTATTTAGGTCCAATGTCATTCACTTAAACCCTATTTCCCTCTCCTAACCTAACCCTAGCCGCACCTTGCAGCCATCCCTTTTAATTTCTGATTTTATTTCCTAATTCTAGAAGCTTTTAACTTAATTTTAATTAACCAAAATAAATTAGGGTTTATTTTCTGAAACCCTACACATTTTTACATCCTAGCCGCACCCTTCCATAATTCCCTTGAATCCGTAGCCTTTCATTCATCCAAAATCCATCTCAGCCGCACCTTTTAGTTCTAAAACCCTAGCTTTCTCTCATTCATGGACTGATCATTCATATCATTCAGTCATTCACCCTAATTTCTCCCTAAGCCGTCACTCCCATCAACCACAAAACCTAACAGCCGCAGCCACCCATTGATTCTCTCCATTCAATCCGTGCATTCCCCTTCCATTCCAGCCACTCCCCACCATTGCCGCAGCACTACCAACCCTTCCAGCCACCTTCCACACCTCCATACACTTTCCTACCACCTTGCCGCACCACCACACTTCCCTAAACCCATTCCCAAATCAGAAAATCATCCAAAAACCACCCACAACCTCTCTGCCGCAGCAAGGAGAAGAAGAAAGAGGGACTTAGACGCGCATAAATTCAAGTGGATTCGTTGGGCGTTCTAGGTGTAATCGATCTTTTAATCTTTATGTTTAAATTCAATTTTATTTCTCTTTCTGTGAACATGAGAGGTTAAAACCCTATTTAGCTAGGGGTGATTCGAAACCATGTTTATGCTTGCAATATGATTGGATTACCTTTGGTTCGAGAAAAAAAAAAAAAAAAAAAAAAAAAAAAAAAAAAAAAAAACAATCCAGGGGATTAGATATGCTCATACCAAATTCAAACTCCACAATTGAAATGCACAACACTCAAGATAGAAGTCAAGGGTTGTAACGGGGCTTGGGGTATTGGCTAACAAGGAAAGATAGGGATAAACAAAAGTTCTTTAAGCAATAGCAAGCAAAGTAATGAAATTGAGACTTAGAATTCACTTAGAGTGCAGAAATCAACTTTTAGACAAATAGGGGAGATTCAAACAACTCTTAGGGCCAAATTCATTGTTTTGGACCCTTACTTCAACAACCAATACTTTGGAACTCTTTTCACTTCTTTTCAACTTTTTTTTTTTTTTTTTTTTTTTCTCACCGTGCCTATGGCACATAAACTCACATAAATACTCCTTCCCCCACACTTATTTTCTGCAACACATTAATCAAAAGGAATTCATTCATGCTTACTATGCTTTAACAACAAGGGTACGGATGGTCCTAAGCTAGGCTAGGTGAGGATGGTATGGGTTAACAAGGAACATGGCTAACACGGCTCAATGGGGTTAAACTTAAACACAAAATGAGTGAAGGGCACACGGCTATTTGGCTTTTGTGGTGGTCACTACACAACTTCATCTTGAATATGTGTTATGCAATTCAATAACATGCTTTGAATGAAATGGGCATGAGTTCTAGCATTTGGAACTAAGTGATGAAACGCCTTCTAAGTAGTAACCAAGAAAAGAATAATGAGATCATGCAATGACTTTAGAAAACAATAATGCACAGATTATTACTCTCCAAATAAACGTTTAGGCTCAAGTCTCACAGGGATGTAGTGTTAGTTTGAGTTCATTCCTTCAAATTTTTATGGGTTTTTCGGATTTTTAAGTCAACACACACTAAAACCCTCTAAAATAGCTTAAAAACACTTAAAAACAGCAAGGAACAACATTAGAAGTTATGGGTGATAAAATCCCACGAATTTGCATCAACAACATTAGTTACCCCCCCACACTTAAATCAAACATTGTCCTCAATGTTTTAAGCCTAAAATCACACCAAACAAAAGAAAACATAAAAAACAGCAACTAAACACACTAAACATGGCAGAATGTAAATAACAAAGAGAAGAGGTTAGGGACGCAAATCTGGGTATGGAGTGTAGATTCCATCTTCTCCTTGGTGATTGCATGGGTTGCCTCCCACGAAGCGCTTGCTTTAGCGTCTTGCAGCCGGACGATGGTGTGCTCATTCCCCATTGGAGCCCACGGCATAGTGGGTGGTCTCCTCCACATCATGTTCTACAAAGCTCTCGTAGTAAGGCTTCAATCGATGTCCATTCACCTTGAACTCTTGACCTGTTTTGAAACTACGAACTTGGACTGCACCATGAGGAAAAACATTAGTAATAACAAAGGGTCCTATCCAACGTGAACGTAACTTTCCCGGAAATAGACGAAGACGAGAATTAAATAACAACACTTTCTGTCCAACAGAGAAGGACTTGGTGCGAATCATCTTGTCATGAAAGGCCTTTGTCTTTTCCTTGTAAATGCGGGCATTCTCGTAAGCTTCATTCCGTATCTCCTCAAGTTCATTCAATTGAAGCTTACGATGAATTCCCGCCTCATCTACATCCATGTTGAACTTCCTCACGGCCCAGTGAGCCTTGTGCTCCAACTTCATAGGTAAGTGACATGATTTGCCATAAACAAGCCGAAAGGGGGACATTCCTATGGGTGTTTTGTAGGTGGTCCTATAAGCCCACAATGCATCCTCTAACCTCAAGCTCCAATCTTTTCTTCTTGGCCCAACCGTCTTCTCAAGAATCTGTTTTACCTCCTGATTCGACACCTCGTCTTACCCGCTTGTTTGAGGATGATAGGGTGTCGAAACCCTATGTGTAACGTTGTACTTCTTGAGCAGTGCCTCGATTATGCGATTACAAAAATGTGAACCTCCATCACTTATAAGGACTCAAGGCATTCCGAACCTAGCAAAAATGTTAGACTTCACAAAATCTGTAACCACTTTGGAATCGTTAGTACAGGTGGCTTTTGCTTTCACCCATTTGGAAACATAATCCACCGCCAACAAGATATAGATAAAACCATGTGATGAAGGAAAAGGACCCATAAAATCAATTCCCCACACATCAAATATTTCAACAGAAAGTATAGGGTTTTGTGGCATTTGATCCTCAACACTTATATTACCCATTCGTTGACAACGATCACATGTAAGGCAAAATGTCCTAGCATCCCTAAAAATGGTTGGCCAATAAAACCCACATTCTAAGACTTTAAGAGCAGTGCGTTGGGTGCCAAAATGTCCCCCACATGCATATGAATGACAGAATGTTAAAATAGATTGAAACTCAGATTCATTCACACAACGTCGTACAATCTGATCGGGACAAAATTTCCAGAGGTATGGGTCATCCCAAACATAAAACCTAGCATCCTTTTTAAGCTTATCACGTTGATTCCTATTAAGTGTGCTAGGGATATGTTTAGACACCAAAAAGTTCACCAAATCTGCATACCAAGGCTCACTTACCTAGATAGACATTAATTGTTCATCGGGGAAGGTTTCAGAAATTGGCAATGCTTCCTCATGCACCATTCGACTTAGGTGGTCAGCCACCACGTTCTCCACGCCCTTCTTATCCCGAATCTCAATGTCAAACTCTTGTAGAAGCAACATCCATCGAATTAGTCTAGGCTTGGCCTCCTTTTTCGTGAGCAAATACTTGAGAGCTGCATGATCAGTAAAAATAATAACTTTAGTACCAAGTAAGTAGGATCGGAACTTATCTAATGCAAATACCACAGCAAGTAATTCTTTTTCAGTGGTTGAGTAATTTAATTGAGCATCATTTAGTGTCCTAGATGCATAATAAATAACATGAGGTTGTTTGTTCTTTCGCTGCCCCAAAACAGCACCAATCGCATAGTCTGAAGCATCGCACATCAACTCGAATGGAAGGCTCCAATTTGGAGGTGTGATAATGGGAGCCGAAGTGAGAGCCTCCTTGAGGTGGTTGAATGCTTTCTCACACGCCTCGTTGAACTCGAAAACCACCTCCTTTTGAAGCAATCGGCATAGTGGCTGCGCAATCTTGGAGAAATCCTTTATGAAGCGCCTATAAAAACCTGCATGACCAAGAAACGAACGAACCTCTCTAACCGAAGTTGGAGAGGATAAGTGACGAACAAGGTCTACCTTAGATTTATCTACTTCAATGCCTTTTTCAGAAATAATATGTCCTAGAACAATACCTTGCTTAACCATGAAGTGACATTTTTCCCAATTAAGCACAAGGTTAGTTTCAATGCATCGTTTTAAAATCAAACTAAGATTATTCAAACAACCATCAAATGAATTACCAAAACACTGAAATCATCCATAAAAACCTCAATAATTTTCTCAACATAATCTGAAAATATGCTCATCATGCATCTTTGAAATGTGGCAGGGGCATTACATAAACCAAATGGCATGCGACGATAAGCAAATGTACCAAAGGGGCATGTAAAAGTAGTCTTTTCTTGATCATCCGGGGCAATAACAATCTGATTATAACCAGAATATCCATCAAGAAAACAATAAAATGAATGACCCGCTAACCTCTCAAGCATTTGATCTAGGAACGGCAATGGAAAGTGGTCCTTCCTCGTGGTAGCGTTTATCTTCCTATAATCAATGCATACACGCCAACCGGTTTGGATTCGGGTGGGCACAAGCTCATTCTCCGCATTCTCCACAACCGTCACTCCAGATTTCTTGGGAACACATTGGATAGGTGAGACCCAACGGCTATCGGAGATGGGGTAAATCACTCCACAATCAAGGAGTTTGATTATCTCCTTCTTCATTACTTCCATCATCGGAGGGTTGAGACGGCGTTGAGCCTCTCTAGTTGGTTTGGCCCCCTCCTCAAGAAATATGTGATGCATACATGTGACGGGACTAATACCTTTGATATCGGCCAAAGTCCACCCTAGGGCAGATTTGAACTCCTTCAAAACACGCACTAGTTTCTCCTCTTCTTGTGCCGTGAGTGATGAAGAAATAATGGCCGGTAAGGTATCCTCTTCCCCCAAGAAAATGTACTTCAAATGGCTTGGTAATGGCTTGAGATCAAGGAGAGGTGCCTGAACTATGGATGGAAGCAACTTATTAGTCAAAATGGGAATTGACTCAAAGTTAGAAAACTTACCCTCGTGCCTAGGCAATGACTCCAGGGCGGCAACCAACTCAAGGCATTCCACACTAGGAGGCACGGCATGCAATGGAGTGTGTGTGCCGTGGGTTTTCAACAATCCCCATCCATTGGTTTTGAGTTCCATGCTTCTTGTAATGACGTTTTCAAGCGCATCGGCGTTCAAATCTTCAAAGTATCCCTGCGCCAATGAGTCAACTATATCAATGGAGAAACATGAATGATCCTCACTAGGATACTTAATAGAATCAGAAAGACTAAAATTAACAACTTCCCCATCAAATTCCATGGACAAAGTTCCATTAAACACATCGATTTTCGTCCAAGCCGTCTTCATGAATGGTCGTCCAAGGAGGATTGGCAACGTAGGGGCATGGTCAGATTCATCCATCTCGAGCACATAGAAGTCCGCCGAAAAGATTAAATGATTTACCTACACTAACACATCTTCCAAAACTCTCTTTGGATAGGCGTTAGATCTATCGGCCAATTGTATGATTACACCATCATTTTTCAATACTCCTAGGTTCATAGATGCATAAATTGAATATGGCATAACATTTATAGAAGTACCTAGGTCTAGCATGGCAGATTCAAATTTAGTGTTACCTATCACACAAGGAATTGTAAAACTATCCGGATCTTTGCATTTGGGGGGTAGTTTGCGTTGCAAGATGGCGGAGACATTTTCACCTACCCTTACCACTTCTTTGGTCGACATCCTCTTCCTTGTGGTGCAAAGCTCCTTTAAGAACTTGGCGTACCTCGGGACTTGCTTGATTGCATCCAAAAGGGGTATGTTTACTTGAACTTTCCGAAATGTTTCAAGTATGTCCTTCTCGGCTTCTTCTTTCTTCGATTGCATAAACCTACTAGGAAAAGGCACATTCGGAGGAAAAGCATTAGTAGGAACCGAATTTGACACATTCTTACCCTTTTTGGCCGAATTGAACATGTTGGAGTCACTTGAAGCTTGCGGCAAAGGTGTTTCCACCTTTGCCGTGGGTTGGCCTATTTCTTCCTCTTCAATTCTCAGTTTTGCGTCCTCGTTAAGATCTGATGGTGATGGTGTAGGACCTGCCCCGACTTCTTTTCCACTTCTCAAGAATATGGCCTTTGCACTTTCGAAGCCTCCCTTGGGGTTTGGAATGGTAGAACTAGGAAGTTGACCTTGCTCACGAAACTTCCTTACAAAATCTGCAATCTGCCCAATTTGTTTCTCCAATTGCTCCACCCTCTTGTCTTGGTTTTGCATGGCTTTGGCTTGGTTTTCTTGCCCCTGAGACAAATTCGTTAGTAACTTAAGAAGTGTATCATTGTCTAAAGTGTTACCTGAACTTGTTTGGGCAGATTGTGGAGGTGCTTGTGTGGGTGCGTATGGCTTGTTGTAGAAGCCCGGGGGTTGTTGCCTAAAGCCTCCTTGTTGTGGTGGTTGTTGGGGCTCCCTCCATTTGAAGTTTGGGTGGTCTCTCCAACCTGGATTATACGTGTTAGAATATGGATCGTTCCTTGGTTGGTTTTGGCCTTGAAACACAATTGCATTTGCGCTTTCCCATCCACCATTTTCAATGAGTTGTGGGCACTTCTCAGAAGCATGTCCTTGGATAGAACACACTCCGCACACAATTGGTCCTTGCACCCTCATTCCTTCGGCCATCTGAGACACAATGGAAGTAAGATTAGCTAATTGTGAATGAATGTCGGGTGTGGAACTTACCTCATGTACTTGCTGCCGTGGGGGTCCTCTTTGGCCTACTCCTTCGTATTGTTGAGCGTTCAACGCTCGGTTAGCAATCAAGACCTTGGCATCCACGGGTGTCTTGTCCACCAATGCTCCACCCGCCGAGGCATCGAGCATTTGATGTTCGATTGGTAGGAGCCCCTCGTAGAAGTACTGTAGAAGTAACTCCTCCTTCATCTGATGTTGTGGACAAGAAGCAACAAGAGATTTAAAACATTCATAATACGTAGGAAAGGACTCACCTTCTTCTTGTTGGATTCCACTTATCCTTTTTCGTAAAAGGATGATTCGAGAAGTTGGGAAAACTTATCCAGATATGCCCTCTTCATGCTCTCCCATGATGTGACGGTTCCGGGAGCTAAGTCGTACAACCAATCCTTGGCTTTGTCCATTAAAGAGAATGGAAAAGCCTTCATCTTCAATATACTTCCATCGACATTGATGGGAGTCATGCTTGAACATACCACCTCGAATTCCTTCAGGTGCTTGTTCGGATCCTCCATGGACAACCCATGGTACTTCGGAATATGGTGAAGCAACCTTGACTTCAACTCGAACTCATCGGTCTTCCCTTGGGCAGGTGGGGGATATTGGATACACAAGGGTGCGGCATTATCCAATCCCGAGGCCGAAAGCTCCTTGAGTGTCCGGGTGTCCACGGCCATAACTTGTGGTTCTTCAAAGATCCTTGTCGTGGGTTCCTCCTCCTCTTCTAGGACTTGTTCCTCGAGGTCAGGTTCCGGGCTTTGTGGATTTGGTTCGTGTTGCTTCCTCTTCCGTCTCAAAGTCCTCTCAAAATCGCTGTCAAAGTCCAAGATATGCTCACAAATTGATTGAGAACTCCGAGTCATACACTAGTACCTAAAACAAGAAAAAGAACACAAGGTTAGAATCTTTAACAAAATAACTAAATAAACAGAAAGTAAACAATCCAAGGGATTAGCAAAGTTGCTAAGTACCGGCAACGAAACCATTTTTTTTTTTTTTTTTTTTTTTTTTTTGTTTCCCAACCAAAGGTAATCAAATCATATTGCAAGCATAAACATGGTTTCGAATCACCCCCTAGCTAAATAGGGGTTTAGCCTCTCATGTTCACAGAAAGAGAAATAAAATTGAATTTAAACATAAAGATTAAAAGATCGATTACACCTAGAACGCCCAACGAATCCACTTGAATTTCTGCGCGTCTAAGTCCCGCTTTCTTCTTCTCCTTGCTGCGGCAGAGAGGTTGTGGGTGGTTTTTGGATGATTTTCTGATTTGGGAATGGGTTTAAGGAAGTGTGGTGGTGCGGCAAGGTGGTAGGAAAGTGTATGGAGGTGTGGAAGGTGGCTGGAAGGGTTGGTAGTGCTGCGGCAATGGTGGGGAGTGGCTGGAATGGAAGGGGAATGCACGGATTGAATGGAGAGAATCAATGGGTGGCTGCGGCTGTTAGGTTTTGTGGTTGATGGGAGTGACGGCTTAGGGATAAATTAGGGTGAATGGCTGAATGATATGAATGATCAGTCCATGAATGAGAGAAAGCTAGGGTTTTAGAACTAAAAGGTGCGGCTGAGATGGATTTTGGATGAATGAAAGGCTACGGATTCAAGGGAATTATGGAAGGGTGCGGCTAGGATGTAAAAATGTGTAGGGTTTCAGAAAATAAACCCTAATTTATTTTGGTTAATTAAAATTAAGTTAAAAGCTTCTAGAATTAGGAAATAAAATCAGAAATTAAAAGGGATGGCTGCAAGGTGCGGCTAGGGTTAGGTTAGGAGAGGGAAATAGGGTTTAAGTGAATGACATTGGACCTAAATACCCCCCCTTGCACGGCAAGGGAAGGAAAGACAGGGATTGGGCACGGCAAAGGGTTTTAAGGGCCCTAGGGCCTTCGTTTTGTGTCCTAAAGTGCCTACAAGGCCTTCAAAGTGGCTAGAAAATACGGACGTTTAAGATTAGGAAAGGTTACCAAAAGGGGAAACTTAGGGTTAACTTTCCTACTTCAAGTAGGAATCCTTGTTTGAGTAGGAATCCTCGTTTTGGTAGGAATTCATCGTTGGAGTAAGAATTCATCGTTTCTTCAAGTCTTCAACTCATTCATTCCTCTTTTGCTCCAAAAGGCTCCAATTTGCATCTTCTTGCACACTTTGGCCTTATAATCTGAAAATGCACAAAAGTGACTTTAAACACTAAAATAGCTAAGGAAACACAACATAAATGCACGAGAACAAGCTAATTAAGTCGCATGAATATGCTCCTATCAGTGGTGGAGGAAGGTTGGGAATGGTGGCTGCAATTGAGGGAAGGCTGCGGCAGAGATGGGAGATGGATGGAAGTTGCGGCTGACAAGGTTTTAGGGTTGATGGTGGCTGCGGCTTAGGGCGAGAATGTGGCTGAGATGCTTTTGTGGCTGAAATATGAAGAATGAATGAATTAAAAGAGAGAGCTAGGGTGCGGCTTAGGGTTTAGTTTATATAGGGTTTTAGAAAATAAAACCCTAGCTTATTTTTATTAACTAAAATAAAATCAAAGGCTTCTAGAAGAAGGAAATAAAATCAGAAATTAAAGAGGGAATGGCTGCAAGGTGCGGCTAGGGTTTTAAATTAGGAGAGAAGCATGTGTTTATTTGCCTAACCTAGGACAAAACTACCCCCCCTTGCACGGCAAGGGAAGGGAAGAAGGGTTAAGGCACGGCAAAGGGGTTTAAGGGGGCTAGGGCCTTTGTTTTGTGTCCTAAAGTGCCTACAAGGCCTTCAAAGTGGCTAGAAAATACGGACGTTTAAGATTAGGAAAGGTTACCAAAACGGGAAACCTAGGGTTAACTTTCCTACTTCAAGTAGGAATCCTTGTTTGAGTAGGAATTCATCGTTGGAGTAGGAATTCATCGTTTCTTCAAGTCTTCAACTCATTGATTCTTCTTTTGCTCCAAAAGACTCCAATTTGCATCTTCTTGCACACTTTGGCCTTATAATCTGAAAATACACAAAAGTGACTTTAAACACTAAAATAACTAAGGAAACACAACATAAATGCACGAGAACAAGCGAATTAAGTCGCATGAATATGCTCCTATCAAATTCCCCCACACTTAGCTTTTGCTAGTCCTCGAGCAAAACAAAACAACTAAAGAAAACAAGACGAAACAAAACAAACAAAACATAACCTAAACCTTCCAACGTTTGCCTCAAGGATTTCCAAAGAAACATGACATGTCAAAGATCATTACTCACATAGCTTTTGGTCTTCCTTCCCCTCGAGCACATACTTAATCATAGTCACCATTCACTAGTTCGTATTAAATCAATTAAAACACATTTTGAATGTAGTAACATGCCTTAGAGAATTCCCTCAATTCCTCACTAGTTATGCACTCAATTTTCACTCAGATTTTCTGACTACACACCCTACAATAGTTATATGTGAGAAGATTGATGTAAACATGACGACTAGTACTCACATACGTTATAAGCAATTTTTGGAGTAATTAAACATGTTTAGATATGATCTCATGAATGGAATGCTACTACTTAGATGTGAGAACGAGTGACACCATATGCTCATACCAAATTCAAACTCCACAATTGAAATGCACAACACTCAAGATAGAAGTTAAGGGTTGTAACGGGGCTTGGGGTATTGGCTAACAAGAAAAGATAGGGATAAACAAAAGTTCTTTAAGCAATAGTGAGCAAAGTAATGAATTAGACACTTAGAATTCACTTGGAATGCAAAAATCAACTTTAAACACCCAAGGGGAAGTCACACAAAATTTAGGGCCATATTCAACTTTTTGGACCCTTTCTTCAACAACCAACACTTGTGAGTTCATTCTCACTTATTTTCAACTCCTTTTTTTTTTTTTCTTCTTTTTCACATTTCTCTTTTTTTTTTTTTTTTTTTTTTTTTTTTTTTTTTTTTTTTTTTTTTCCTTTTTTCTAGCCGTGCCTATGGCACATAAACTCACATCAATAATCCTTCCCCCACACTTAGTTTCTGCAACACCTTAATCAAAAAGGAATTCATTTTTTTGTCATGCTTACTATGCTTCAAGAACAAGGGTATGGATGGTCCTAATCTAGGCTAGGTGAGGATAATATGGGTTAACAAATAACATGGGCTAACACGGCTCAATGGGGTTAAACTTAAACACAAAATGAGTGAAGGGCACACGGCTATTTGGCTTTGATGGTGGTCACTACACAACTTCATCTTGAATATGTGTTATGCAAATCAATAACATGCTTTGAATGAAATGGGCATGAGTTCTAGCATTTGGAACTAAGTGATGAAACGCCTTCTAAGTAGTAACCAAGAAAAGAATAATGAGATCATGCAACGACTTTAGAAAACAATAATGCACAGATTATTACTCTCCAAATAAACGTTTAGGCTCAAGTCTCACAGGGATGTAGCGTTAGTTTGAGTTCATTCCTTCAAGCATGTTACAAAAACTAATTTTCCTTTGTGATTACATGTGAATTCGTAAACTATAACTACAACCAAGCATAAACCAAAGAGTATATCAAACGTCCATCCATGTTTGTAACTTTCTTTAACCATCATGCAATTAAAAACCAAATCCTCATCATTGTGTTGGAAGGTGACCTACGACACAAACAAACACACAAAAACAACTCTTTTTGGGTTTTTCAAAACAATTTTTCAAATTTTTATGGGTTTTTCGGATTTTTAAGTCAACACACACTAAAACACTCTAAAATGGCTTAAAAACACTTAAAAACAGCAAGGAACAACATTAGTAAACACACATAAAATCCCACGAATTTGCATCAACAACACTAGTTACCCCCCCCCCCCCCCCCCCCCCCACACTTAAATCAAACATTGTCCTCAATGTTTCAAGCCTAAAATCACACCAAACAAAAGTAAACACACAAACAGCAACTAAACACACTAAGCATGGCAGAATGTAAACAACAAAGAGAAGAGGTTAGGGACGCAAATCTGGTTATGGAGTGTAAATTCCATCCTCTCCTTGGTGATTGCATGGGTTGCCTCCTACGAAGCGCTTGCTTTAGCGTCTTGCAGCCGGACGATGGTATGCTTATTCTCTATTGAAACCCACGGTATGCAATGGGATCTCCTCCACAACATGCTCAACAAAGTTCTCGTAGTAGGGTTTCAACCTATGGCCATTCACCTTGAATTCTTGTCCAGTTTTCAAACTCTGTATTTGGGCTGCACCATGCACAAAAACATTAGTGACAACAAATGGACCAACCCACTTAGAACGTAACTTACCGGGGAATAACTGAAGACGGGAATTGAATAACAACACTTTCTGCCCGATTGAGAAGGTTTTGCCTCTAATCATCATGTCATGGACGACCTTGGTCTTCTCTTTGAAAAGCCGGGCATTCTCATATGCCTCATGTCTAATCTCTTCAAGCTCGCTCAATTGTAGCTTCCTATGATTTCCAGCCGTGTCCACATCCATATTGAAGGTCTTGACCGCCCAATGTGCCTTATGCTCAAGCTCCACGGGTAGATTGCATGGCTTGCCATAGACTAGCCAAAATGGGGACATACCAATGGGCGTTTTGTAAGCCGTTCGATAGGCCCACACTGCATCCTCCAAACGCAAGCTCCAATCTTTTCTATTCGGCCCAACGGTCTTTTCCAGGATTTGTTTTATTTCTCGATTTGAAACTTCGGCTTGGCCACTGGTTTGGGGGTGATAAGGTGTGGAAACCTTATGCATCACGTTGTACTTCTTGAGCAACGCCGCAATGGTGCGATTGCAAAAATGAGACCCACCATCGCTTATGAGCACTCGAGGCATCCCAAATCTAGAGAAAATGTTAGATTTTACAAAATCTGCAACAACTCTAGAATCGTTAGTTCGGGTGGCTTTAGCTTCCACCCACTTTGACACATAATCAACGACAAGTAAAATGTAAGTATAACCAAACGACATAGGGAAAGGACCCATAAAATCAATTCCCCAAACATCAAAGATTTCAACAACAAGGATTGGGGTTTGCGGCATTTGGTCTCTTTGGCCTAAACTTCCGGTCTTTTGACATCGATCACATGTTAAGCCAAAAGCCCTAGCATCTCTAAATAATGTAGGCCAATAAAAACCACTTTCAAGAACCTTAAACGTTGTGCGTTGTGTGCCAAAGTGTCCACCACATGCATATGTATGGCAAAAACTCAAAATGGAATTAAATTCAGATTCATGAACACAACGACGCACAATCTGATCCGGGCATATTTTCCACAAATAAGGATCGTCCCAAACATAAAAACGTGCATCCTTTTTTAGTTTATCACGTTGGGCCTTGCTTAAAGTGTTAGGAACTTGCTTAGACACCAAAAAATTAACCAAATCGGCATACCAAGGGGTACTTACCTCAACGGACAGAAGTTGTTCATCCGGAAACGTTTCTAAAATGGGAAGGTCCTCTTCTTCACGAACCATTCGACTTAGGTGGTCAGCCACCACGTTTTCACATCCCTTCTTGTCCCTAATTTCAATGTCGAATTCTTAAAGTAGGAGCATCCAACGAATGAGCCTTGGTTTGGCCTCCTTTTTGGTGAGAAGATACTTCAAGGCTGCATGGTCAGTGAAAACAATTACTTTAGTACCGATGAGATATGATCTAAACTTATCTAATGCAAATACAACCGCCAAAAGTTCTTTTTCGGTTGTAGAATAATTCAACTGAGCATCATTTAAAGTGCGTGAAGCATAATAAATAACATGTGGCTGTTTGTTTTTCCTTTGGCCCAAAACAGCTCCAAGGGCATAATCTGATGCATCACACATCAACTCAAAGGGAATGGACCAATCTGGTGGAGTGATGATTGGTGCCGTGGTGAGGAGGTCCTTGAGGTGGTTGAATGCTTTCTCACACGCCTCGTTGAACTCGAAAACCACCTCTTTTTGGAGCAATCGGCATAGTGGTTGCGCAATCTTGGAGAAATCCTTTATGAAATGCCTATAAAAACCTGCGTGACCAAGAAACGAACGAACCTCTCTAACCGAAGTTGGAGAGGGTAAGTGACGAACAAGGTCTACCTTAGATTTATCTACTTCAATGCCTTTTTCAGAAATAATATGTCCTAGAACAATACCTTGCTTAACCATGAAGTGACATTTTTCCCAATTAAGCACAAGATTTGTTTCAACACAACGTTTCAAAATTAAGGTCAGATTATTTAAACAATGATCAAAGCAATCACCAAACACACTAAAGTCATCCATGAATATTTCAATAATCCTCTCAACATAATCAGAAACTATGCTAACCATACACCTTTGAAACGTGGCAGGAGCATTGCACAAACCGAATGGCATGTGTCGATATGCAAACGTTCCAAAGGGACAAGTAAAAGTGGCCTTTTCTTGATCATCTGGGGCAATAACAATTTGATTATAACCAGAATATCCATCAAGAAAACAATAAAATGAATGACCCGCTAATCTCTCAAGCATTTGATCTAGGAACGGCAATGGGAAGTGATCCTTCCTTGTGGTGGCGTTTATCTTCCTATAATCAGTGCATACGCGCCAACCGGTTTGGATTCGGGTGGGCACAAGCTCATTCTCCGCATTCTCCACAACCGTCACTCCAGATTTCTTGGGAACACATTGGATAGGTGAAACCCAACGACTATCGGAGATGGGGTAAATCACTCCACAATCAAGGAGTTTGATTATCTCCTTTTTCACCACTTCCATCATCGGAGGGTTGAGACGGCGTTGAGCCTCTCTCGTTGGTTTGGCCCCCTCCTCAAGAAATATGTGATGCATACATGTGGCGGGACTAATACCTTTGATATCGGCCAAGGTCCAACCTAGGGCAGATTTGAACTCCTTCAAAACATGCACTAGTTTCTCTTCTTCTTGTGCCGTGAGTGATGAAGAAATAATGACAGGTAAGGTCTCCTCTTCCCCCAAGAAAATGTACTTCAAATGGCTAGGTAGTGGTTTGAGATCAAGGGTAGGTGCCTGAACTATAGATGGAAGCAACTTGTTAGTCGAAATGGGAATTGACTCAAAGTTAGAAAACTTACCATCGTGCTTAGGCAATGACTCAAGGGCAGCAACCAACTCGATACATTCCTCACTAGGATGCACGGCATGCAATGGATTGTGTGTGCCGTGGCCTAGCAACAATCCCCCACCCTTGGTTTTGAGTTCCATGCTTCGTGTAATGACGTTTTCAAGTGCATCGGCGTTCAAATCTTCAAGGTATCCCTGCACCAACGAGTCAATTATGTCAATGGAGAAACATGAATGATCCTCACTAGGATACTTAATAGAATCAGAAAGACTAAAATTAACAACTTCCCCATCAAATTCCATGGACAAAGTTCCATTAAACACATCAATCTTCGTCCGAGCCGTCTTCATGAATGGCCGTCCGAGGAGGATTGGCAACGAAGGGGCATGGTCAGATTCATCCATCTCGAGCACATAGAAGTCCGCCGGAAAGATTAAATGATTTACCTGCACTAACACATCTTCTAAAACTCCCTTTGGATAGGTGTTAGATTTATCGGCCAATTGTATGATTACACCATCATTTTTCAATACTCCTAGGTTCATAGATGCATAAATTGAATATGGCATGACATTTATAGAAGCACCTAGGTCTAGCATGGCAGATTCAAAACGAGTGTTACCTATGACACAAGGAATGGTAAAACTACCCGGATTTTTACATTTGGGGGGTAGTTTGCGTTGCAAGATGGCGGAGACATTTTCACCTACCTTTACCACCTCTTTGGTCGACATCCTCTTCCTAGTGGTGCAAAGCTCCTTTAAAAACTTGGCGTACCTCGGGACTTGCTTGATTGCATCCAAAAGGGGTATGTTTACTTGAACTTTCCGAAATGTTTCAAGTATGTCCTTTTCGGCTTCTTCTTTCTTTGTTTGCATGAACCTACTAGGAAAAGGCACATTCGAAGCAAAAACATTAGTAGGAACCGAATTTGACACATTCTTACCCTTTTTGGACAAATTGGACAATTTGCGGTCACTTAAGGCTTGCGGCAAAGGTGTTTCCACCTTTGCCGTGGGTTGGCTTGATTCCTCCTCTTCAATTCTCAGTTTTTCGTCCTCGTTAGGACCTGATGGTGATGGTGTAGGACCTGCCCCAACTTCTTTTCCACTTCTCAGGAGTATAGCCTTTGCACTTTCGAAGCCTCCCTTGGGGTTTGGAATGGTAGAACTAGGAAGTTGGCCTTGATCACGAAACTTCCCTACAAAATCTGCAATCTGCCCAATTTGTTTCTCCAATTGCTCCACCCTCTTATCTTGGTTTTGCATGGCTTTGGCTTGATTTTCTTGCCCCTGAGACAAATTAGTTAGTAACTTAAGAAGTGTATCATTGTCTAAAGTGTTACCTGAACTTGTTTGGGCAGATTGTGGAGGTGCTTGTGTGGGTGCGTATGGCTTGTTGTAGAAGCCCAGGGGTTGTTGCCTAAAGCCTCCTTGTTGTGGAGGTTGTTGGGGCTCCCTCCACTTGAAGTTTGGGTGGTCTCTCCAACCTGAATTATATGTGTTAGAATATGGATCGTTCTTCGGTTGGTTTTGGCCTTGAAATCCAATTGCATTTGCGCTTTCCCATCCACCATTTTCGATGAGTTGTGGGCACTTCTCAGAAGCATGTCCTTGGATAGAACACACTCCGCACACAATTGGTCCTTGCATCCTCATTCCTTCGGCCATCTGAAACACAAGGGAAGTAAGATTAGCTAATTGTGAATGAATGTCGGGTGTGGAACTTACCTCATTTACTTGCTGCCGTGGGGGTCCTCTTTGGCCTACTCCTTCGTATTGTTGAGCGTTCAATGCTCGGTTAGCAATCAAGACCTTGGCAGCCATGGGTGTCTTGTCCACCAATGCTCCACCCACCGAGGCATCGAGCATTTGACATTCAATTGGTAGGAGCCCCTCGTAGAAGTATTGTAGAAGTAACTCCTCCTTCATCTGATGTTGTGGACAAGAAGCAACAAGGGATTTAAAACATTCATAATACGTAGGAAAAGACTCACCTTCTTCTTGCTGAATTCCACTTATCCTTTTACGTAAAAGGATGATTCGAGAAGTTGGGAAAAACTTCTCCAGAAATGCCCTCTTCATACTCTCCCATGATGTGACGGTTCCGGGAGCTAATTCATACAACCAATCCTTGGCTTTGTCCATTAAAGAGAATGGAAAAGCCTTCATCTTCAATATACTTCCATCGACGTTGACGGGAGTCATGCTTGAACACACCACCTCGAATTCCTTCAGATGCTTGTTCGGATCCTCCATGGACAACCCATGGTACTTTGGAATGTGGTGGAGCAAACTTGACTTCAACTCGAACTCCTCGGTCTTACCTTGGGCAGGTGGGGGATATTGGATACACAAAGGTGTGGCATTATCCAATCCCGAAGCAGAAAGCTCCTTGAGTGTCCGGTTGCCCATGGCCATGCCGTGTGGTTCTTCAAAAATCCTTGTCGTGGGTTCTCCTTCCTCTTCTAGAACTTGTTCTTCAAGGTCAGGTTCCGGGCTTGGTGGATTTGATTCGTGTTGCTTCCTCTTTCTTCTCAAAGTCCTCTCAAAATCGCTGTCAAAGTCCAAGATATGCTCACGAATCGATTGAGAACTCCGAGTCATACACTAGTACCTAAAACAAGAAAAACAACACAAGGTCAGAAACTTTAACAAATTAAACTAAACAGAAAGTAACAATCCAAGGGATTAGCAAAGTTGCTAATCCCCGGCAACGGCGCCAAAAATTTGATGCGGAATATATAAGCACACAAATTAAAACCCACTTTTGACAATTGTAGTATATGAATAAGTAGGGATCGTTCTAGACCGGGGATTAGGAGGGATTGCTAAATCACTTGAAAACTGACTCAAAAACGTAAAACACAAGTTAAAACACTAAACTAGACTCAAAGAATGCAAAACTAAACAATAAAACACTAAAACAAACCAAAAGACTCAAAACAGCCCCAAAACACTCAAAACTGCCTTAAAAACACAATATGGGCAGTTTTGAGCACTTACACTATTTTGGACGAATTTGGGTAATAACTTGAATCAAAACACTTAGAAACACAAACTAAGACACTTTCTAACTAAATTGGACACTAAAGTAAAGGGGGATTTAGTTTTTTGACGAAATTAAATAAAATGCACAGATTGTAATTAAAACAGATTGTAAAGATGAATTTGATGAAAATATGGATGGAATGCTAGCTAGAAGGTTCTTCTCCACACATGTCACACTTGCATACAAGATGATTTTCAGTTGGTCTTTCGATGAATCATGAAACTCAACACTCCGAGTTAATTAGGTCCGCTTAAATTAACCTTCAAGTTTTCCTTAAGTTAATGAATTGGATGGGACAGCGCATACATAATTCAAAACATTCTCCAAAAGTCATTTACGTGAAAAGCACAATAAAGATACAATCAAATATCATTAAGCAACATGAAAACTATAAGTGTTGACAAGGCATTCGTTACTATGATGAGCATGAAACTAGTGCCAAGAATTCATTTAACGCGATTGTTTATAAGCAACCTCCACTACTTGTGAATATAAGTTTGTAACTATTAGGTGAAACTCACTTATATTCTAGCATCATATTCATGCATGAAAACTAAGTGTGCACTCTCAATAAACATACACAAATAAGTTATCAATCAAGCAGTTAAACGAATTGAATCCACAACTCATGAAATTCCAACCAAAGGTAATCAATTTATATTGCAATCATAAACATGGTTTTGAATCACCCCCTAGCTAACTAGGGATTTAGCCTCTCATGTTCACAGAAAGAGAAACAAAATTGAAATTAAACATAAAGGACAAAAGATTGATTACACCTAGAACGCCCAACGAATCCACTTGAATTTATGCACGTTTAAGCTCCTCTTTCTTCTTCTCCTTGCTGCGGCAGAGATGTTTTTGGATGATTTGGGATGATTTTCTGGGTTGTAGATGGGTTTATGGGGATATGGTGGTGCGGCAAGGGGTGTGAGTGGTGGAGGAAGGTTGGGAATGGTGGCTGCAATTGAGGGAAGGCTGCGGCAGAGATGGGAGATGGATGGAAGTTGCGGCTGACAAGGTTTTAGGGTTGATGGTGGCTGCGGCTTAGGGAGAGAATGTGGCTGAGATGCTTTTGTGGCTGAAATATGAAGAATGAATGAATGAAAAGAGAGAGCTAGGGTGCGGCTTAGGGTTTAGTTTATATAGGGTTTTAGAAAATAAAACCCTAGCTTATTTTTATTAACTAAAATAAAATCAAAGGCTTCTAGAAAAAGGAAATAAAATCAGAAATTAAAGAGGGAATGGCTGCAAGGTGCAGGCTAGGGTTTTAAATTAGGAGAAGAGCATGTGTTTATTTGCCTAACCTAGGACAAAACTACCCCCCTTGCACGGCAAGGGAAGGGAAGAAGGGTTAAGGCACGGCAAAGGGGTTTAAGGGGGCTAGGGCCTTTGTTTTGTGTCCTAAAGTGCCTACAAGGCCTTTAAAGTGGCTAGAAAATACCGACGTTTAAGATTAGGAAAGGTTACCAAAACGGGAAACCTAGGGTTAACTTTCCTACTTCAAGTAGGAATCCTTGTTTGAGTAGGAATCCTCGTTTGAGTAGGAATTCATCGTTGGAGTAGGAATTCATCGTTTCTTCAAGTCTTCAACTCATTGATTCTTCTTTTGCTCCAAAAGACTCCAATTTGCATCTTCTTGCACACTTTGGCCTTATAATCTGAAAATACACAAAAGTGACTTTAAACACTAAAATAACTAAGGAAACACAACATAAATGCACAAGAACAAGCTAATTAAGTCGCATGAATATGCTCCTATCACTAATTAACCCTCAGATTTCCCTTAAGTTAGTGGATTGGATGACATCATACGACAACCCAAAGCATTCTTCAAAAGTCCCCTACATGACATCATAATAGAGATACAATCAAAGATCATTACGTTCAATGGAAATCAAAAGTATTGACAAAACACTTGTAACTATGACATCATGATACGCATGCTAGGAATTTACTTAACATGATTGTGAAAACAACCTTAACTACTTGTGAATATAAGTTTGTGACGATTATGTGAAACACCCTTATATTCTAGCACCAAATTCAAGCATGCAAATTAAGTAGGCCTCCCTAATCAACATACAAGAATAAGTTATCCATCAAACGGTTAAGTAAATTGCATTCACAATTTATGAAATCACAATTGGAATTTATCAACTCATATTATAAACGTAATCATGGTTTCAAAGCATCCCTAGGCTAAAACGAGTTTAGCCTCTCATGTTCATAACAAAACAAAGGAAAATAGAATTAAACATTGAAAATAAAAGATAGATTACACCTAAAAACGTTCCAACACTCCAACTCGAATGCACAAATGTCCAAGGCTTCGTCTTCCTTCTCCTCTTCCTTGCTAAGTCACAGCACAAGAGTCTAGGGTGGTTTTGTGGATGATTTTCTGGGTTTTGAATGGATTTAGGAAGGTAGGTTGGTGCGGCAAGGGTTATGGGTGGTGTATGGAGGCTTGGATGAAGGCTTAGAAGTAGGGGAATGGTGAAAGGTTGGATGGAAGCCTGCGACAAAAGATAGATTTCTGAATGAATGAATGCAGGTTGTGTGGAAGGGTTATTAGGTTTAATAAGGGTGCGGCATAGGGGTTTTTATAAGGAAGAAAGAATCCTAAGGCTTTATTACTTAGTTTAGGAAAAGAATTAAACTCCAAATCCTTCAACAATAGGAAACACAAAGTCAGAATTTAAAGGGAAAAGGAAGTGACTTGCGGCATTCAATTGTGAGAAGGAGAATGTCATTTAATTCTGAAATTAGGCAAGGACTTTGGAATAGAAAAGGATATGTGAATTATGGCTGAGTTTGATATGAAAAATGAATGTGTTTGAATGCTTAAAAATAGGAAAGAAGGCCCTCCCTTGCACGGCAAGGAAGGGAAATACTAAGGGGATACACGGCAAGGAATTTGGGTTGCAAGGGGCATTGTTTTGTCACCTAGAATAGGTAGAAGTCCTTGATATTGCTGAAACATGGAGTCTTTAAGGATTAGGAAAGGTTAAACCAAAATAGGAAACCTTGGCTTAACTTTCCTACTTCAAGTAGGAAACCTTCTTTGACTAGGATTCCTCATTTGATTAGGAATCCTCTTGTGATTAGGAATCCTAACTCCTTTGGGTCTTCAATTTCGTCCATTCCTTTTGCTCCAAACATAAGCTATCCATTCCAAGTCCAATTTTGCTCCAAAATGCTCCAAAATGCACCTTTTTGCTTCCTTAGCCATATGAACCTAAAAGCACACGAAAATGGCTTATACTACTAAAACAACTATGAATTAACAACATAAATGCACGAAAACAAGCTAAGTAAGTCGCCTAAATATGCTCCTATCACTCAACTTCTATCTTGATGTTATGTGTTCAATATGTGGAGTTTGAATTTGGCATGAGCATATGGAATCACTGGTTCTCGTTCTAAGTAGTAGCATTCCATTCATGAGATCATATTCATGTCATTGTCGTAAATCCAAAAAATGCTTTCTTTGATATAACATATGTGAGTGTTAGTCTTCATATTTACATCAATCTTCTCACATATACCTAGTGTAGGGTGTGAAGTTAGAAAATCTGTGTGAAAATAGAGTGAATTCTAGTGAGGAATTGAGGGAATTCTCTAAGGCATGTTACTACATTTAAAACATTGTTTTAATTGATTAAATGTGAACTAATAAGTGGTAACTATGATTAAGTGTTTGTTGAATTGTAAAGAAAGCTAGAAACCGTGGGAATGATGTTCTTTATTGTGTCATGTTTGTTGGAAATCCCTGAGATACATGTTGGAAAGTTTAGAATGTGTTTTGTTTTGTTTTTGGTTTCTTTTGTTTTGTTTTGCTCGAGGACTAGCAAAAGCTAAGTGTGGGGGAATTTGATAGGAGCATATTTAGGCGACTTACTTAGCTTGTTTTCGTGCATTTATGTTGTTAATTCATAGTTGTTTTAGTAGTTTAAGCCATTTTCGTGTGTTTTTAGGTTCCAATGGCTAAGGAAGCAAAAAGGTGCATTTTGGAGTAAAATTGGACTTGGAATGGATAGCTTATGCTTGGAGCAAAAGGAATGGACGAAATTGAAGACCTAAAGAGTGAGGATTCCTAATCACAAGAGGATTCTTAATCACAAGAGGATTCCTAATCAAATGAGGAATCCTAGTCAAAGAAGGTTTCCTACTTAAAGTAGGAAAGTTAAGCCAAGGTTTCCTATTTCGGTTTAACCCTTCCTAATCCTTAATGACTCCATGTTTCAGCAACATTAAGGACTTCTATCTATTCTAGGACACAAAACAAAGTTTCCTTGCAACAAAAATTCCTTGCCGTGTATCCCCTTAGTGTTTCCCTTCCTTGCCGTGCAAGGGAGGGCTTCTTTCCTATTAAAAAGTATTAAAACACATTCCTTTTTCATATCAAACTCAGCCATAACTCACATACCCTTTTCTATTCCGAAGTCCTTGCCTAAATTCAGAAATAAATGACATTCCCCTTATCACAATTGAATGTCGTAGGTTCCCTTCCCTTTTCCTTCAAATTCTGACTTTGCGTTTCCTTTTCTTTAAAGATTTGGAGTTAATTCCTTTCCTAAACAAAGTAATAAAGACTTAGGATTCTTTCTTCCTTATAAAAACCCCTATGCCGCACCCTTATAAAAGGAATGACCCTTCCATACAACCTGCATTCATTCACTCAGAAAACTTATCTTTGCCGCAGCCTTCCATCCAACTCTCCACCATTCCCCTACTTCCAAACCTTCATCCAAGCCTCCATACACCACCCATAACCCTTGCCGCACCACCCTACCTTCCTAAATCCATTCAAAACCCAGAAAATCATCCACTAAACCACCCTAGACTCTTGTGCCATGACTTAGCAAGGAAGAGGAGAAAGAAGACGAAGCCTTGGATGTTTGTGCATTCGAGTTGGAGTGTTGGAACGTTTTTAGGTGTAATCTATCTTTTGTTTTCAATGTTTAATTCTATTTTCCTTTGTTTTGTTATGAATATGAGAGGCTAAACTCGTTTTAGCCTACGGATGCTTTGAAACCATGATTACGTTTATAATATGAGTTGATAAATTCCAGTTGTGATTTCATAAATTGTGAATGCAATTCACTTAACCGTTTGATGGATAACTTATTCTTGTATGTCGATTAGGGAGGCCTACTTAATTTGCATGCTTGAATTTGGTGCTAGAATAAGGGAGTTTCACATAATCGTCACAAACTTATATTCACAAGTAGTTAAGGTTGTTTTCACAATCATGTTAAGTAAATTCCTAGCATGAGTATCATGATGCCATAGTTACAAGTGCTTTGTCAATACTTATGATTTCCATTGAACGTAATGATCTTTGATTGTATCTCTATTATGATGTCATGTAGGGGACTTTTGAAGAATGCTTTGGATTGTTGTATGATGTCATCCAATCCACTAACTTAAGGGAAATCTGAGGGTTAATAAGTGATGTCACGGTTAATCTGGGATGTTGAGGCTCATGGTTTATCGGAAAAGCAACTGGAAATCAATTTATGTTTGAATGTATCATGTGTGGAGAAGTATCCCTTGGCTATTCCATCATCCATTGGTTTTTCTTAATTTCGTCAAAATCTGTTTTAAAGTTTTAATTTACTTGTTTTTCTTTTAATTTCGTCCAAAATCAAATCCCCTTTACTTACTTGTTCCAAATCTGTCCAAAAGTGTCTTTTTGAGTCTTTTGAGTCAAAACTAATTGTATTTTCGTCCAAATTGATTCCTAGAGTCTAAATTGAGTCTTTTTTATTGTTTTGAGTAGTTTTGAGTCTTTGAAGTTTGTTTTGAGTCATACAAGTTTAGTTAAGAGTCTTTTGAGTTGTTTAAGTGTTTTAAAGCATATTTTTACATCTTTGAGTCGATTTTCATTAGATTAGCAATGATAGGAGCATATTTATGCGACTTAGTTTGCTTGTTTTCGTACATTTACGTTATTAGTTCTTAGTTATTTTAGTTCTTTAAGCTTCTTTTGTGTGTTTTCAGGTTCATAAGACATATTTGGCGAAAGGATGCATTTTGGAGCCTTTTGGAGCACTTTTGGGCACAAATTGGATAGCTTATGCTTGGAGCAGAAGGAATGGACGAAATTGAAGAGTTGATGTCGCAAGGATTCCTACTACGACAAGGATTCCTACTACGATGAGGATTCCAATTACGAGAAGGTTTCCAAATTGAAGGAGGTTTCCCTCTCACATGAGGATTCCTAGTTGGACGAGGATTCCTAATCACACAAGGATTCCTACTTGTAGTAGGAAAGTTAAGCCAAAGTTTCCTATTTTGGTTGACCTTTCCTAAAACAAGAACGCTCTAAGTTTTAGCGCTTAAGATGGCTCCCGAGCACCCTTGGACAACAAACAAGGGTTCTTTGCAAATTTTCCCTTCCTTGCCGTGCAAAGAAGGTGGTTTCCCTTTCTTTGTGCAAAATTCCCTATTTTTCATATGTGTTAGGACCTTTCCCTTATTCTAACACCTCTTGTTTAATGCCTTACCTTTCCCTAAACCGTATGCCGCACCTCCCCTTATGTTTCCTGATTTCAAACTCTTATTTCCTAGTTTAATTCACTTTCCTAGTTCTAAAACTTTCCCTAAAGTCCTAATTTCTGATTTCTTGCAAGGAATTGACTTCTCCTTCCTTCTTTTGCACCAATTTCGTTTCTTACCTTAAATCCTCTTTCCTTGCTGTGCAAGGGGTTTAATTTCTGATTCCTTGCAAGGCAAGGACATTCCTTATTTGTTTAAATTCGTGCATCCCCTTTTTCTGATTTTATTTGGATTTTATTCACTTACCTTTTCTATTTAGACTAGGAAATCTGAATCAAAACTTAATTAGGTATGTTATTAACTTCCTAAAACACATATAATCAGCCTTTGGCCAAACCCGAGGGTATGATTCACCACAGAAATTCGTCCATTGACTCCCACACACATCCATTCATCCCAAAACACAAATCTGCACTCCAGAAACACAACCAGCCGCACCACCTTCTTCCACCCTCTTTGCCGAGTTCTCCACCACCTTCCAACCATCAAACACTCATCCACACCCAACCTACACCCCTTGCCGTGCCTCTAACCACCCCAAAACCCATTCTACATCATCAAAACAGCCTAGAAACAACCACCATCCAATCTGCCGCAAGCAAGGGAAAGGAGACAGATTCACTCAATTGTTTGGCTCTTCATTCTGAGTTGTTGAACAATTTTAGGTGTATTCTATCTTATATTTCAATGTCTAATTCATGTAATCTTTGTTTTGCTTTGAGAATGATTGGCTAAATTTGTTTTGGCTAAGGGTGTATTCGAAACCATGATTATATATGTGAAATAAGTTGATTACTTCCAGTTATCGTTGCATAAGTCGTGAATACAATTTGCTTAACCGTTTAATTTAGAACTTATTCTTGTATGTTGATTGAGAGTGCACGCTTAATTTGCATGCTTGAATTTGGTGCTAGGGTATAAGTTTGTTTCACCTAATCGTTATGAATTTATATTCACAAGTAGTGAAGGTCGCTAGTCACGATCGTGTTAAGTAGATTCCTGGCAGGAGTATCATGCTTTTCATAGTTACAAATGCCTTGTCGATGCTTATGATTTCCAAAGAACGTAATGATTCTAACTTGTATCTTTATCATGCTGTTCATATAGAGAACTTGTTAGGAATAATTTGTTTGCGATGCATATTCATCCAATTCAATGATTCTAGGGAAATCTGAAGGTTAATTTAAGCGGACCTAATTAACTTGGAGTGTCGAGGTTCATAACTTATTGAATTGATAACTGGAAATTGATTTACGTTGCATATATTTCATGTGTGGAGAAGAACCCCTTAGCTATTCCATCATCCATTGATTCATCACAATTAGTAGGAACTGAACTTGACACGTTTTTACCTTTATTGGGTGAATTGGACGGTTTAGGATCACATGAGGCTTGCGGCAAAGGTGTTTCCACCTTGGCCGTGAGTGAGCTTTGTTCCTCCTCTTCAATTCTCAATTCTTCCTCCTCGTTGGAATGTGATGTGGGTGGTCTAGGATCAGATCCAACTTGCTTTCCACTTCGCAAACTCATAGCTTTTGCAGATTCGAATCCACCTTTCGGATTGACCACGATTGAACTTGGCAACCTACCTTGCTCTCGAAATTGTCCCATGAACTCGGCAATTTGCCCCAATTGCTTCTCCAAATTGTCCACCCTTTTGTCTTGGATTTGTCTCTCCTTAGTTTGAGTTTGTACTTCCTGCGTCAAAGTAGTAACTTAACAACTTGATCATTATCCAAAGACATACCTGAGCTTGTTGGGGTAGATTGCGATTGAGTTTGATTGGGGACGAATGGCTTTGTATAAAAGCCCGGTGGTTGCTGCCTAAATCCTCCTTGTTGTTGGGGTTGTTGAGGATCCCGCCATTTGAAATTTGGATGGTCACGCCAACCGGGATTGTAGGTAGTGGAGAAGGGGTCACCACGATTTTGGTATTGATTCCCATATCCCACGGCATTGAGTGTCTCCCACCCTCCATTCTCGATCAATTGTGGGCACTTATCCGTGGGATGTCCTTGCATGGAGCACACACCACAAGAAGCTACGGTTTGGACTTTTGGACCGTCCATTACCTGAGAAAGCAAAGTAGTGAGGTTAGCCATTTGATTTTGAAGCTCGGATATGACACTTACCTCATTGACTTGGTGTTGCCGTGGGGTACTCCTCTGTCCAACACCTTCGTATTGTTGAGCGTTCAATGCTCGATTAGCAATCAAGGTCTTTGCAGCCGTGGGGGTCTTGTCCACCAAGGCTCCTCCCGCTGAGGCATCTAGCATTTGACGTTCGATTGGTAGAAGTCCCTCGAAGAAGTATTGTAAGAGTAGTTCCTCCTTCATTTGATGTTGTGGACATGAAGCAACAAGAGATTTAAAACGTTCATAATAAGTAGGAAAAGATTCACCTTCATCTTGTTGAATTCCACTTATCCTTTTTCGTAGGAGGATGATTCAAGAAGTTGGGAAAAACTTCTCCAAGAAAGCCCGTTTCATGCTCTCCCAAGATGTGACAGTTCCGGGAGCCAATTCATACAACCAATCTTTAGCTTTATCCATTAGAGAAAATGGAAAAGCTTTCATCTTCAAGATGCTTCCATCGACATTCACCGGGGTCATGCTCGAACAAACAACTTCGAACTCCTTTAAGTGTTTGTTTGGATCCTCCATGGACAGCCCATGGTACTTCGGAATGTGATGTAACAAACTTGACTTCAATTCGAACTCGGCAGTCTTATCTGGAGTCGCCCTAGGATATTGAATACATAGGGGTGCGGCATTGTCCAATCCCGAAGCAGAAAGTTCCTTGATTGTTAGGTTGTCCGCTGCCATGTCTACTTCACCCACTCTTGCCGTGGGTTCCTCTTCTTCAAATTCAGAAACGGACTCGGAACTTTCACTTGATTCGCTAGGTTCTGGGTTCTTTCTCTTTCGTCTCAACTCTCGCTCGAAATCGTCGTCAAAGTCCAAGATATGTTCACGAATCGGATGAGAGCTCCGAGTCATAAACTAGTACCTAAAACAAGAAACAAAACAAGATTAAGAACCTGGAATAAAATAAAACAAACGAAAAAAAAAACAATCCAAGGGATTAGCAAAGTTGCTAATCCCCGGCAACGGCGCCAAAATTTGATGTGAAAATTTATACGCACACAAATTAAACCCTCTTTTTATCAATTGTAGTGAAGAATGTAAGTAGGGATCGTTCTGGACCGGGGATTAGGAGGGATTGTTAATCACTTGGATTTGACTCAAAAACGTAAAAACACAATATAAAACACAAAACTAGACCCAAAGAATGCAAAACTAAAGTTTAAAACACTAAGACAAACCAAAAGACTCAAAACAGCAAGAAAACACTCAAAACTGCCTTAAAACTACTTTCTGAGCAGTTTTGAGCACTAGAGAAGAATTTGGACGAAAATAGTTATAACTTGACTCAAGATACTTTAAAAACACAAACTAAATGGATTTCTAACTAATTTGACACTCCAAGTAAAGGGGGATTTTGATTTTGACGAATTTGAAAACAAAACTTAAAACTTTGTAAAACGAACAGATTTTAAAACGAATTTGGATTTAATGAATGGAATGAAGGCTAGCTAAGGGGTTCATCTCCACACATGCCATACTTGCACACAAAACGATTTCTAATTGCTTTTCAATAAACCATGAATTCTCAACGCCCCAGATTAACCGTGAATTGCACTAATTAACCCTCAGATTTTCCTAACGTTATTGAATTGGATGATTGCATACGACAACCCAAAGCATTCCCCACAAGTTCCCTACATGAATTGCATAATAGAGATACAAGCAAGAATCATTAAGTTCTTTGAAAACCATAAGCATTGACGAAGAACTCGTTACTATGAATTGCATGAAACTTATGCCAAGAATTTACTTAACGCAATTGAGATCATCAACTTTTACTACTTGTGAATATAAGTTTGTAACGATTAGGTGAAACTTCCTTATATCTTAGCATTAGATTTATGCATGATAATTAAGCGTGCACTCTCAACTAACACACACAATTCAGTTTAATTCAAATAGATAAGTAAATTGAATTCACAACTTATGAAACGCAATTAGAGGTAATCAAATCATATAGCAAGCATGATCATGGTTTCGAATCCCCCCCTAGCCAAGGGGGGGTTTAGTTCCTCATACGTACAAGACAAAGAAAGGTAAATTTAACCATTGAATTCAAAGGAGAGGAAACACCTAAAAATTCCAGCAACTCGAACTTGAATTACATGAACGTCCAAGCCCTCTTCTCCTCCTCTTTGTTGCGGCACAAGGTCTAAGGACAGGTTTTGGGTGGTATTTGTATGGAGGAATGGATGTGTGATGGTAGGGTAGTGTTTAGAAGGGATGGGGAGTGTGGCAAGGTGGGAAAATATGGTGAATGGTGAAGGATGGCTACGGCAAAGGGTTGGGAATGTATTTCTGGCGAATTTCTGAATGTGGAGGGGTGAATGATAATTTAATTGGTGCGGCAAAGGGGTCTATTTATAGTGCAAAATCCCTCTCAATCATCCAGGAAAAGGACTAAGTATTTGAAGATGACAAGGAAATCAAAACCCATCAGGAATAGGCCATCTAAAAGGTAGGAAACCCCAAAGGAAAAGGAATAGAGGCGCCAGATTTTTAGGGTTCTAGAAACAAAGTGTTTTGTGGCAGAAATTGGCACTTCTAGAAGGATTTGGGGGGCCACCTTTGTAGGAGATAAGATAAGGTTCTCAAAAACACACTTTAAGTGCCAGATTTGTAGGGAAAAAGGGATAAGGGTGCGGCACCTTCTTAGGGATAATGTTAGGGCTTCTAGAAAGCCCAAAAACTAAGGGGAGTTGGATAAAACCCACGACAAAGATGGGATAGGGCATCTAAGGCTTCTAGAAACCCTCCAAGATAAGGTAAAGTGCATGGCATCTCTATAGGATTAGGATAAGGTGTCCTAAAGTGTTTAGGACTCCTCTTTGTGGCTGAAAACCTTGTGCATTAGGATTAGGAAAGCTAATCCTTCTTCATCTTGGAATTCTTCTTTGTTGCTACAACTTGAGGCCATTAGGATTTAACTTTCCTACTTCAAGTAGGAAACCTTGTTTGAGTAGGAAACTTTGTTCTTCTAGGAATCCTAATTCAACTAGGAAACCCATTTTAACTAGGAATCCTACTTCAACTAGGAAACCATCTTCCATTAGGGACTTTCCTACTTCAACTAGGAAACCTTGCTCAAGTAGGAATCATCATCTTCAAGTCTTCAATTTCGTCCATCCTCTTGGCTCCAAGCATATGATATCCATTCCAAGCTCTAATTTGCTCCAAAAAGGCTCCAAAATGCATCCTTTTGCATACTTTGCCCTTAAATCCTGAAAATACATAAAACTAGCTTAAAAGACTACTTTACTAAGGAAAAACACTATAAATGCACAAGAACAAGCTAAACTAAGGTGCATAAATATTCCCCTATCAAATCTGTCCATTTAATTTAATTTCGTCCAAACACAATCCCCCCATATTTTGTTAAGTCTTAGTCATTACAATCTGTCTTATTTTGTGTTTTTAAGTATTTGGAGTCACAAACATATTCAAATTCGTCCAAATCTGCCTAGTTAACATTCTTGTTTTGTTTGTTTGATTTTCGTCCAAAACCAAATCCCCAATTGTCTTAGAGTGTCTAATTGGTTCAATTATGTTTTAGATTGTGTTTTTAAGAGTTTTGAGTCAAGTTAGAACCAATTTTCGTTCAAGTTTGTGTTTAGGCTCAAAACTGCCCAGTTTGTGTTTTTAGGCAGTTTTGAGTGTTTTTAGCTTATTTTGAGTCTTGTGAACTTGTTTTGAGTTTTTTTTTAAGTGAGTTAAGTGTTTTAAAGGTTAGTTTTATTTATTTGAGTCAGTTTAAAGTGTTTAGCACCCCTAGTTAATCCCTGGTTAGAACGATCCCTACTTACATCATTACTACAATTGTCACAAATAGGGTTTAATTTGTGTGTCACATTCGTAACGCATCAAGCAATCCTTCCTAATCCCCGGCCTAGAACGATCCCTACTTATATCTATACTACAATTGTCAAAAAGGGGGTTTAATTTGTGTGCTATCTTTTATCAAGGAGGCAGCCAAGCCATCTCGTGAAACTCAACGTCGCCTTAATCCACCCATGATGGAAGTAGTGAAAAAGGAGGTTATAAAATTGCTTGATTGTGGTGTTATATATCCTATTTCTGATAGTCGTTGGGTGTCACCCGTGCAGGTTGTTCCAAAGAAGTTCGAAGTCACGGTGGTGAAGAATGAAGAACAAGAGCTTGTACCCATTCGTGTTGTGACCGGTTGGCGTGTTTGTATTGATTACAGGAAGTTAAATGCCATGACAAGGAAGGATCACTTTCCATTGCCATTCCTTGACCAAATGTTAGAAAGGTTAGCCGGTTATAAATTTTATAGCTTTCTTTATGGATATTCCGGATATAACCAAATTGTGATAGCTCCGGAGGACCAAGAGAAGACAACCTTCACGTGCCCCTTTGGCACCTTTGCATATAGGTGCATGCCATTTGGTTTGTGCAATGCCCCTGCGACATTTCAACGATGCATGGTGAGTATATTTTCTGATTATGTGGAGAAGATTATTGAGATATTCATGGATGACTTTAGCGTGTTTGGTAATTCATTCGATCATTGCTTGAATAATCTGACCTTAATTTTGAAACGTTATGTTGAAACGAATCATGTGCTTAATTGGGAAAAATGTCACTTCATGGTTAAGCAAGGTATTGTTCTAGGACATATTATTTCTGAAAAAGGCATTGAAGTGGATAAATCTAAGGTAGACCTTGTTCGTCACTTACCCTCTCCAACTTTGGTTAGAGAGGTTCGTTCGTTTCTTGGTCAGACAGGTTTTCATAGGCGTTTCATAAAGGATTTCTCCAAGATTGCACAGCCACTATGCCGATTGTTTCAAAAAGAGGTGGCTTTCGAGTTTGATGATGCATGCTCCACAGCATTCAAACACTTAAAGGAGGCTCTCACTTCGGCTCCCATCATCACACCTCCAGATTGGAGCCTTTCGTTCGAGTTGATGTGCGATGCTTCGGACTATGCGATTGGTGCTGTTTTGGGGGCAGTGAAAGAACAAACAACCTCATGTTATTTATTATGCATCTAGGACACTAAATGATGCTCAATTAAATTACTCAACCACTGAAAAATAATTACTTGCTGTGGTATTTGCATTAGATAAGTTCCGATCATACTTACTTGGTACTAAAGTTATTATTTTTACTGATCATGCAGCTCTCAAGTATTTGCTCACGAAAAAGAAGGCCAAGCCTAGACTAATTCGATGGATGTTGCTTCTACAAGAGTTTGACATTGAGATTCGGGATAAGAAGGGCGTGGAGAATGTGGTGGCTGACCACCTAAGTCGAATGGTGCATAAGGAAGCATTGCTAATTTCTGAAACCTTCCCCGATGAACAATTAATGTCTATCCAGGTAAGTGAGCCTTGGTATGCAGATTTGGTGAACTTTTTGGTGTCTAAACATACCCCTAGCACACTTAATAGGAATCAACGTGATAAGCTTAAAAAGGATGCTAGGTTTTATGTTTGGGATGACCCATACCTCTAGAAATTTTGTCCCGATCAGATTGTACGACGTTGTGTGAATGAATCTGAGTTTCAATCTATTTTAACATTCTGTCATTCATATGCATGTGGGGGACATTTTGGCACCCAACGCACTGCCCTTAAAGTCTTAGAATGTGGGTTTTATTGGCCAACCATTTTTAGGGATGCTAGGACATTTTGCCTTACATGTGATCGTTGTCAACGAATGGGTAATATAAGTGTTAAGGATCAAATGCCACAAAACCCTATACTTTATGTTGAAATATTTAATGTGTGGGGAATTGATTTTATGGGTCCTTTTCCTTCATCACATGGTTTTCTCTATATCTTGTTGGCGGTGGATTATGTTTCCAAATGGGTGGAAGCAAAAGCCACCCGTACCAACGATTCCAAAGTGGTCGCAGATTTTGTGAAGTCTAACATTTTTGCTAGTGATAGGAGCATATTTAGGCGACTTAGCTAGCTTATTCTAGTGCATTTGTGCTATTATTTCCTAGTTAATGTCGTATTACAACTCAATTTCGTGTGTTTGTAGGTCCTATGGGTTAAAGTACCAAGGAAGTGCATTTTTGGGCAATTTGGAGCAATTTTGGACACTATGTGGATAGCTTGCATATGGGCCAACATGGATAGACGAATTTGGACTTCAAGAGGCTAGAAATGTGATAAGAAGAGGAAGGAACTAAGCTAAGGACAAAGTGGATAAGGAAGTAGCTCAAAGAGGAAACCCTATCCAAAACCTTATCTAAAACCTTATCCAACATTATCCAAAACCTTATCCAAACCTTATCTCATCTTATCCTATCCAAACCTTATCATGTCTTAATCCTAATTGTAAGGGGACCTAAATAGGTAATTCTAGAACCTATTTCTAGAAGCATCCTCTTCTAGAAGGCCCAAATCAGCCACAAAACCCATTCTTTCTAGAAACCTACAAAAGTGGCGCATCAAACCCTTCTAGAAGGCCTTGCCTTGCCTTACAAGCCAATCCACCCTTTCTCTCACTTGTGCCGCACCTTCCTAGGCCTAATTCCCTTTGGATTCTGATTTCTAGAGCCTAATCCCTTTTGGATTTGGGTTACACAAGCCTATTATGAAACTAAGTGGGCCAAACCCCCTCCTAGGTGGATTTGATCACCCATAGCCAAACCCTAGGGCCCTAGTCCACCAAATCTGTAAGTGTAACCCTAATCTACTTAACACCTATGATTTCCATAGAACCTAATGATCTTTGATTGTCTTTCTATTATGCGCTTTATATAGAAAACTTTTAAGGAATAATTTGATTGCAATGCGCTAATTCCATTCAATTCAATGACCTAAGGGAAATCTGAGAGTTAATTTAAGCGTACCTAATTAACTTGGGGTGTTGAGGTTCATAATTCATTGAATAAGCAACTGAAGATTGTGTTGTATGCAAGTATGCCATGTGTGGAGAAAAACCTCCTAGCCATCTTACCATCCACCTAATTCCTTCAATTTCGTCCAAATCTAACTAGTTTACATTATTGTTTTGTTTGTTTGATTTTCGTCCAAAACCAAATCCCCAATTGTCTTAGAGTTTCTAATTGGTTCAAATATGTTTTAGATTGTGTTTTTTAGAGTTTTGAGTCAAGTTAGAACCAATTTTCGTCCAAGTTTGTGTTTAGGCTCAAAACTGCCCAGTTTGTGTTTTTAGGCAGTTTTGAGTGCTTTTAGCCTATTTTGAGTCTTGTGAACTTGTTTGAGTCTTTTTAAGTGAGTTAAGTGTTTTAAAGGTCAGTTTTATTTATTTGAGTCAGTTTAGAGTGTTTAGCAATCCCTCCTAATCCCCGGTGTAAGAACGATCCCTACTCATTTATATGCTACAATTGTCAAAAGAGGGTTAATTTGTGTGTTAAGTTAATTTTCGCATCAAATTTTGGCGCCGTTGCCGGGGATTAGCAACTTTGCTAATCCCTTGTTATTTCGTTTTAGTTATTTTCGTGTGTTATTTATTTTAGTTTCTGACTTGTTTGTTTTCTTGTTTTAGGCACTAGTTTATGACTCGGAGTTCCCAACTGGTTCATGCACATATCTTAGACTTTGACGACGATTTTGAGTGAGCCTTGAGAAGAAAGAAGAATCAACAAGAGCCTCAACCACCTCAACCTGCACCTGAGCTTGAAGAGGACAAAACACAAGTGGGAGAGGAGGCCACGGCAAGGATTTTTGAGGAAGAACATGTTATGGCAGCCGACTACCGAACAATCCAGGAGCTTTTGATGTGATAAAAGATAGCACTCAAATTAAACCCTCTTTTTAGACAATTGTAGTATAGATATAAGTAGGGATCGTTCTAGGCCGGGGACTAGGAGGGATTGCTAATCTAATGAAAACTGACTCAAAGATGTGAAAATATGCTTTAAAACACTTAAATAAACTCAAAAGACTCTTAACTACGTTGTATGACTCAAAGCAAACTTTAAAGACTCAAAACAACTCAAAACAACCAAAAAGACTCAAATCAGACTCTAGGACTCAATTTGGACGAAAATACACTTAGTTTTGACTCAAAAGACTTAAAAAGACACTTTTGGACAGATTTAGAACAAGTAAGAAAGGGGGGTTTGAGTTTGGACGAATTTAAAAGAAAACAAGTAACTTAAAACTTGATAACAGATTTTGGACGAATTTAAGAAAAACCAATGGATGATGAATTAGCCAAGGGATACTTCTCCACACATGATACATTCAAACATAAGTTGATTTCCAGTTGCTTTTCCGATAAACCATGAACCTCAATACCCTAGATTAACCGTGACATCACTAATTAACCCTCAGATTTCCCTTAAGTTATTGGATTGGATGACATCATACGACAACCCAAAGCATTCTTCAAAAGTCCCCTACATGACATCATAATAGAGATACAATCAAAGATCATTACGTTCAATGGAAATCATAAGTATTGACAAAGCACTTGTAACTATGACATCATGATACTCATGGTAGGAATTTACTTAACATGATTGTGAAAACAACCGTAACTACTTGTGAATATAAGTTTGTAACGATTATGTGAAACACCCTTATATTCTAGCACCAAATTCAAGCATGCAAATTAAGTAGGCCTCCCTAATCAACATACAAGAATAAGTTATCCATTAAACGGTTAAGTAAATTGCATTCACTATTTATGAAATCACAACTGGAATTTATCAACTCATATTATAAACGTAATCATGGCTTTAAAGCATCCCTAGGCTAAAACGAGTTTAGCCTCTCATGTTCATAACAAAACAAAAGAAATTAGAATTAAACATTGAAAACAAAAGATAGATTACACCTAGAAGCGTTCCAACAATCCAACTCGAATGCATAAACGTCCAAGGCTTCGTCTTCTTTCTTCTCTTCTTTGCTAAGTCACGGCACAAGGTCTAGGGTGGTTTTATGGATGATTTTCTGGGTTTTAGATGGGCTTTTGGAAGTATGGTGGTGCGGCAAGGCTTAGTGGCGGTGTAGGGAGGTTTGGCTTTAGTGGTGGTGTAGGGAGGTTTGGCTGAAGGTTTTTAATTCGGGGAATGGTAGAAAGTTGGATGGAAGGCTACGGCCAAGGATGGAATTTTCTGTGAATGGAGGCAGGTTCGGTGGAAGGGAGATTAGATCCATAAGGGTGCGGCATAAGGGTATTTATAAGGAAGAAAGAACCCTAAGGCTTTATTTCTTAGTTTAGGAAAGGAATTAACTCTAAATCTTTCAAGAATAGGAAACACAAAATCAGAAATTGAAGGGAATAGGAAGGTGACTTGCGGCAAAGGTTTGTAAGAAAGGGAATGTCATTTATTTTCTGAAATTAGGCAAGGACTTAGGAATATAAAAGGGTATGTGAGTTATGGCTTTGGTATGAAAAATGAAGGTGTTTAAGTAGTTAGAATAGGGAACAAGGCCCTTCCTTGCACGGCAAGGAAGGGAAACATAAAGGGGACACACGGTAATGACTTAAGGTTGCAAGGGATATTGTTTTGTGACCTAGAATAGGTAGGAGCCTTTGATATTGCTAAAACATGGAGTCTTTAAGGATTAGAAAAGGTTGAACCAAAATAGGAAACCTTGGCTTAACTTTCCTACTTCAAGTAGGAAACCTTCTTTGACTAGGATTCCTCATTTGATTAGGAATCCTCTTGTGATTAGGAATCCTCACTCCATTAGGTCTTCAATTTCGTCCATTCCTTTTGCTCCAAACATAAGCTATCCATTCCAAGTCCAATTTTGCTCCAAAATGCTCAAAAATGCACCTTTTTGCTTCCTTAGCCATATGAACCTAAAAACAGACGAAAATGGCTTAAACTACTAAAACAACTATGAATTAACAATATAAATGCACGAAAACAAGCTAAGTAAGTCGCCTAAATATGCTCCTATCAGCTTTCCGCTTTGGGATTGGATAATGCCATGCCTCTATGCATTCAATATCCAAGGGCAGCCCCCGACAAGACTGACGAGTTCGAACTCAAGTCCAGTTTATTGCACCATATTCCTAAGTTCCATGGGTTGTCCATGGAAGATCCTAATAAACACTTGAAGGAGTTCGAGGTTGTTTGCTCAAGTATGACCCCGGTGAATGTTGATGGGAGCATTTTGAAGATGAAGGCTTTTCCCTTTTCTCTCTTGGAAAAGGCTAAAGATTGGTTGTATGAACTAGCCCCCAGAACTATCACATCATGGGAGAGTATGATAAGGGCGTTTTTGGAGAAGTTTTTCCCAACTTCTCGAGTCATTCTTTTACGTAAAAGGATTAGTGGCATTCAGCAAAATCAAGGTGAATCATTTTCAACTTATTATGAATGTTTTAAAACCCTTGTTGCTTCATGTCCACAGCACCAAATGAAGGAGAAACTTCTTCTTCAATATTTCTACGAAGGGCTTCTACCAATTGAACGTCAAATGCTAGACGCCTCAGCGGGTGGAGCTTTAGTGGACAAAACACCTATGGCTGCCAAGACTCTCATTACCAACCGAGCTTTGAATGCTCAACAATACGAAGGCGTTGGTCAAAGAGACATACCACGGTAGCAACAAGTTAATGAGGTAAGTGCTATTTCCGAACTTCAAAATCAAATGGCTAATCTTACTTCTCTTCTTTCGCAGGTGGTTGAAATACCAAAGGTACAAAGTGTGGCTGTTTGTGGCGTGTGCTCCATGAATGGACATCTCACGGACAAGTGCCCTCAATTGATTGAGAACAGAGGATGGGAATCTGCCAATGCCGTGGGTTATGGGAGCCAAAACCAACCAAGGAGTGATCCTTTCTCTAACACATACAATCCCGGTTGGAGAGATCATCCAAATTTCAAATGGAGGAGCCACAACAACCCAACAACAAAGCACATTTAGGCAGCAACCTCCGGGATTTTACCAAAGGCCGTATGCACCCACACCACCCCAAGCACAACCTACACAACCCAAATCAGGTTCGTCCATAGATAATGATCAAAATTTTCAATTACTAACTTCTATGGCGCAGGGAATGCAAAATAGGGACAAAAAGGTTGATGAATTAGAAAAGCAAGTAGGGCAGATTGCGGAGTTCATGAGCCAATTCAAAGAGCAAGGCAAGTTGCCTAGCTCGACCATCGTCAATCCAAAATGAGGTTTTGAAACCGCTAAGGCTATCACCTTGAGAAGTGGCAAACAAGTTGGAACAGCCTCACAACCCTCTAAATCAGCCCCAACGGAGGACGAAAAGTTGCAATTCGAGGAGGGGGAGCAAGAGCAAGCCACGGCAAGGGTAACACCACCCATGCCGCAGCCACCCAAATTGCACCATTCGGCTTCCAAGGGTAAGGATGTTCCAAATTCGATTATTTCTAATCTTATTCCTCCAAATGCACCCTTTCCTTGTAGATTCATGCAATCGAAGAAGGAGGAGGCTGAAAAGGACATTTTGGAGACATTTAGAAAAGTACAAGTCAATATACCACTTTTGGATGCAATTAAGCAAGTTCCAAGGTATGCTAAGTTTTTAAAAGAACTTTGCACTACTAGGAAGAGAATTTCGAACAAAGAGGTTGTAAAGGTAAGTGAAAATGTCTCAGCCATCTTGCAACGTAAATTGCCCCCTAAATGCAAAGATCCGGGTAATTTTACAATTCCTTGTGTTATTGGCAATAATCGTTTTGAACATGCCATGCTAGACTTAGGTGCATCTATTAATGTCATGCCGTACGCAATTTATGCATCTATGAACCTAGGTGAGTTAAAAAATGATGGTGTGATTATTCAATTGGCCGATAGATCTAATGTCTTTCCAAAGGGTGTTTTCGAAGATGTTTTAGTGTAGGTCAATCATTTTATCTTTCCGGCTGATTTTTATGTGCTTGAAATGGAAGACTCGGTTCATTCTCCACCCTTGCCACTCCTACTTGGAAGACCATTCATGAAAACAGCTCAAACAAAGATTGATGTGGCCAAGGGAGTATTAACAATGGAATTTGGTGGTGATATAATTAAATTCAATGTTTATGACTCTATTAAGAAGCCTAATGACGTTCGTTCTTGTTTTGCCATTGATGTGCATAAGCATATAGGGCAGGAACAATCCACACCTATCAAGATGGATGCATCAAGAACCACCATTGAAGAGGGAATTGGAGTGGTTGCCCTAAAACCGTCCAATCTGGCCGAGAGTAGCCATAGTGACATTGTTGATAGGGCTGCCACTTTCGAGCCTCCATCATAATATGTTTGTAAGTCTCCAACCCCAATTCCCATTTCAACTAATACGTTGTTACCTTCTTTGGTGCAGGTACCCAATCGATTTCAAGGTGGTGGGAGCATTTACATGGACTTTAGGAACCAAAACACCACAATCAGGGAAGATCACTATCCCCTCCCATTCATTGAGCCATACTATAAGCACACAAATTAAAACCCTCTTTTGACAATTGTAGTATATGTATAAGTAGGGATCGTTCTAAACCGGGGATTAGGAGGGATTGCTAAATCACTTGAAAACTGACTCAAAAACGTAAGACAAAGGTTAAAACACTAAACTAGACTCAAAGAATGCAAAACTAAACACTAGAACACTAAAACAACCCAAAAGACTCAAAACAGCAACAAAATACTCAAAACTGCCTTAAAAACACAATCTGGGCAGTTTTGAACACCTAACACTAATTTGGACGAAAATACAATTAGTTTTGACTCAAAAGACTCTAAAACACACTTTTGGACAGATTTGGAACAAGTAAGAAAAGGGGATTTGTTTTTGGACGAATTTAAAAGAAAACAAGTAACTTAAAACTTAAAACAGATTTTTGGACGAATTTAAGTAAAACCAATGGATGATGGACTAGCCAAGGGATACTTCCCCACACATGATACATTCAAAAATAAGTTGATTTCCAGTTGCTTTTCGATAAACCATGAACCTCAACACCCCAGATTAACCGTGACATCACTAATTAACCCTCAGATTTCCCTTAAGTTATTGGATTGGATGACATCATACGACAACCCAAAGCATTCTTCAAAAGTCCCCTACATGACATCATAATAGAGATACAATCAAAGATCATTACGTTCAATGGAAATCATAAGTATTGACAAAACACTTGTAACTATGACATCATGATACGCATGCTAGGAATTTACTTAACATGATTGTGAAAACAACCTTAACTACTTGTGAATATAAGGTTGAAACGATTATGTGAAACTCCCTTATATTCTAGCACCAAATTCAAGCATGCAAATTAAGTAGGCCTCCCTAATCAACATACAAGAATAAGTTATCCATCAAACGGTTAAGTAAATTGCATTCACAATTTATGAAATCACAACTGGAATTGATCAACTCATATTATAAACGTAATCATGGCTTTAAAGCATCCCTAGGCTAAAACAAGTTTAGCCTCTCATGTTCATAACAAAACAAAAGAAATTAGAATTAAACATTGAAAACAAAAGATAGATTACACCTAGAAGCGTTCCAACACTCCAACTCGAATGCATAAACGTCCAAGGCTTCGTCTTCTTTCTCCTCTTCTTTGCTAGGTCACGACACAAGTGCTAAGGTGGTTTTATGGATGAGTTTCTGGGTTTAAGTTGGGTTTATGGAGGTATGGTGGTGCGGCAAGGCTTAGTGGTGGTGTAGGGTGGTTTGGATGAAGGTTTGAAAGTCGAGGGATGGTGGAAATTTGGATGGAAAGCTGCGGCAAGGCTGGATGTGTTTGTGAATGAAGGCAGGTTGTGTGGAAGGGGGGATTAGGTTCATAAGGTTGCGGCACAAGGGTATTTATAAGGAAGAAAAGACCTAAAGGTTTTATTACTTAGTTTAGGAAAGGAATTAATTCTAAATCTTTGAAGAATAGGAAACACAAAATCAGAAATTGAAAGGAATAGGAAGGTGACTTGCGGCAAAGGTTAGAGAGAAAGGGAATGTCATTTATTTCTGAATTTAGGCAAGGATTTAGGAATATAAAAGGGTATGTGAGTTATGGCTGAGATTGGTATGAAAAAGGAAGGTGTTTAAGTAGTTAAAATAGGGAACAAGGCCCTTCCTTGCACGGCAAGGAAGGGAAACACAAGGGAACACACGGCAATGTCCTAAGGTTGCAAGGGATGTTGTTTTTGTGACCTAGAATAGGTAGGAGCCTTTGATCTTGCTGAAATATGGAATCTTTAAGGATTAGGAAAGATTAAACCAAAATAGGAAACCTTGGCTTAACTTTCCTACTTCAAATAGGAAAAACCTTCTTTGACTAGGATTCCTCATTTGATTAGGAATCCTCTTGTGATTAGGAATCCTAACTTCATTAGGTCTTCAATTTCATCCATTCCTTTTGCTCCAAACATAAGCTATCCATTCCAAGCCCAATTTTGCTCCAAAATGCACCTTTTTGCTTCCTTAGCCATATGAACCTAAAAACACATGAAAATGGCTTAAACTACTAAAACAACTATGAACTAACAACATAAATGCACGAAAACATGCTAAGTAAGTCGCCTAAATATGCTCCTATCAAATTCCCCCACACTTAACTTTTGCTAGTCCTCGAGCAAAACAAAACAAAAGAAACCAAAAACAAAACAAAACACATTCTAAACCTTCCAACATGTATCTTAGGGATTTTCAATGAACATGACACATTAAAGAACATCATTCCCACAACATTTAGCTTTCTTTATACTTCAACAAACACTTAATCACAGTTACCACTTATTAGTTCACATTTAATCAATTAAAACAACATTTTGAATGTAGTAACATGCCATAGAGAATTCCCTCAATTCCTGATGCGAGAATTATACGCGCATAAATTAAACCCTCTTTTTGACAATTGTAGTATAGGTGCAAGTAGGGATCGTTCTGGACCGGGGATTAGGAGGGATTATTAACCACTTGGATTTGACTCAAAAACGTAAAAGCAAAGTTAAAAACATTCACAAAGACTCAAAGGACTCAAAACAAGTTCAAAAGACTCAAAACTGCCTAAAAACACTAACTAGGCAGTTTCTGACCTTAAATCCAATGTTGGACGAATTTAAGATTATGGCTTGGTTCAAATGTAAAAACACAATATAAAACACTAAACTAGACTCAAAGAATGCAAAACTAAACACTTAAAACACTAAAACAAACCAAAAGACTCAAACATCACCCAAAACACTCAAAACTGCCTTAAAATCACTTTCTGGGCAGTTTTGAGCACTATGGTGAATTTGGACGAAATTGGGAAATGAAATGAATCAAAACACTTAAAAGCACAAACTAAATTGATTTCTAACTAAATTGGACATTAAAGTAAAGGGGGATTTATGTTTTGATTAAACTAAATGACAGATTGTAAATTAAAGCATAAGGAAATGAAGTAAACACAAAATGAATGAATCAACAGCTAATAAAAAGATTTAGCACAAATGGAGATGAAGCTAGAGATTCGATTTCACCATTGCTAAGCCAAGTCCATGCTTGTTAAGTCAGATTATACTCATCCCTCTACTTATTTCTTGGGTTTGTTTCACTTAGATATGATCAGCCATATGATGTGTGGACTTGATCAAATGTCCCTAATCATGAACCTAATTGTGATGTGCAACTTTGGTTCCTAATCAAGAATATGTAGTGCATAAGAAACTTTCACAAAACCAAAGGGAACACTCGGCAGGATGTTTGCAAAACATTCCCTTCATTCATTCACATATCCACCAACATTATGCATGATGTGTGCTTTAATCTTGGCTAAACAACCTGTGGTTAATTCAAATGATGATCAAGCACTAAAATCAACACACAAAGTCACAATTAAATCGGAGAATGAAACAAGAAATAGATAGATTAAATGAGAATTCTGAATTAACTACATTACACTCTTGCAAGGTTACATCGAAAGAGAAAGTTCTTCATGAGACAAGACAAAGAGAATCAAAGAAATGCCTAAACATTCCAACAACTCAAACTTGAATTGTATGAACGTTTAGGCCCTCTTATCTTCCATTCCTCATTGTAGCACAAGATCTAGGGATAGTTTGATGGTGTGAATGGTTTGGGGAGTGGTGTAAATGGAAGGATGGTGTTTGGATTGTAAGGGAGTGCACGGCACAAGGGAAGTTTGATGTCTACATTCTGAAATGGAAGAGTGAATGAAATGTAATGGATGGACTTTGTGAAGAGCACGGCCCCAAGGGACCAATTTCTGTTGTGAATGAATTGTCCATGAAATGAGATGAATGAATGAGTATTTATAGGTGAAATGGGGGGGGACATGACAGCTAGGTTGCATGTGCTAATGCTGGAATGGTATGGTGAGTGAATGTGCTTGGCAATGAGTGTTGTTGGTGCTGAAAATGCATGTGTGTGCATGTGAAATCTGCCAAGATGCATGTGAATTAAAGGAATGCATGTGCAATGAAGTGGATTTTCTGATTGCATGTGGAAATGATGAATGAAATGCATGTGAATGACAGCTAGATATGTTGATGAATGCATGTGACTTGTTTGTGGTGAGTGAATGCATGTGCAAAGCTAAGGATGTATTTTCTGAATGAATGAATGTGCATGTGAATTAAAGCTAAAGTGGAATGACAATGGCATGTGGAATGTTTTAAGGGATGGAATGCATGTGAATATGCTGGAAATGCAATGGGAACTCACGGCATTGGGTGTTTGGGTTTGGAAATGCATGTGTTTGCATGTGATTGCTGTTTGTGTGAAGTGTGTGTGAATGCATGTGGATTAAAGAGTGAATGGTGGCTGCAATGATGAAGACATGTGGCTGAAATGAAAGGTGGAAATGGGAAGGAATGTGCACGGCAATGATGGTGAAAATGAATGCATGTGGCTGATTTAAAGAATAGATATGCATGTGAATTAAAAGTGTTGTGTTATGTTAAGTGATAAGTGATATGATATGTGGGTTAACTAATGAAGGAAATGCATGTGCAAAAACAATGTGTTAGAATGGATGTGTGTTATGCATGGCATGATTGGGATTAGGAAAGGTTTAAATGTCCTAAAACTAAAGAGAACAAGGTTCCAACACTTTGGCTCCAATTAGGTCTTCAATTTCGTCCAACACTTTGGCTCTAAGCATAAGCTATCCATCCTTAGCCCAAAAGTGCTCCAAAAGTCTCCAAAATGCATCTTTTTGCTCCTTTAGCCCTTTGGACCTACAAACACACGAAAATAGCTTAAAGTACTAAAATAACTAAAGAAACATAACGTAAATGCACGAGAACAAGCTATTTAAGTCGCATGAATATGCTCCTATCAAATACCCCCACACTTATCTTTTGCTAGTCCTTGAGCAAAACAAAACAACAAAAGAACACGAAATTTAGACAAAACGAACAAAACACAACCTACACCTTCCAACAATTGTCTCACGGATTTCTAATACACATGACAAGTTAAAAATCATTATTCCCATAGATTTTAGCCATCTTTACACTTAAGTACATTCTTAATCATAGTCACCACATACTAGTTCACAATTAAGCATTTAAAACACATTTCGAATGTAGTAACATGCCTTAGAGAATTCCCTCAATTTCTTACTAGATGTACTCGTTTTTCACACAGATTTTCTGACTACACTCCCTACACTAGTTATATGTGAGAAGATTGATGTAAATATGAATTCTAACACTCACATATGTTATATCAAAGAAAGCATTTTCTGGAATGTATATGAATATGATCTCATGAAAGGAATGCTACTAATTAGATGCGAGAACCAGGGACACCATATGCTTACATCAATTCCAAACTCCACATTATTGAAAACATAATGATCAAGATGAAGCATAAGGGTTGTAACGGGTTAAGGGTGATTGGCTAACAATGAAAGGTAAGGATAACAAACGTTCTTTAGGCAATAACAAGCAAAGTAATGAAATTTGACACTTAGAATCACTCGTGATTGCAGAAACTTACTTAGACACACAAGGGGAAAATTCACACAACTCTTAGGGCCATATTCAACGTTTTGGACCCTTTCTTCAACTACCACAAACATGTGAGCTTATTTTCACTTATTTCATACTCTTTTTCTTTCTTTTCACAACTTTTTCTTTTCTTTTTCTTTTTCCACGAAATATATTTTTTTTTCTTTTTCTTTTCACTCATGCCTTATTTCTTTTGTGGCATATCAACACACACACACAAATTCCCCCACACTTGTTGTTTTGCATAATCGAAAGGATTCCCTCTAAATCATGCTTACTATGCTTCAAGAACAAGGGTATGGGTGGTCCTAATCTAGGCTAGGTAGGAATGATATGGATAAACAAATAACAAAGGCTAACAATGGCTTAATGGGGATTATGACCTACAATATATAGTGCATGGGTTGGCTATTTGGTTGATGGCTTCACTACACACTTCATCTTGATATATATTATGCAATCATGCTTTGAATGGAATGGATGCAAGTTCTAGCATTTGGAACTAAGTGATGAAACGCCTTCTAATTAGCAACCAAGCAAGAATAATGAGATCATGCAACGACTTTAGAAACAAGAAATCACAGAAAATAACTCTCCAAAGAAGGTAATGGCTCGAGTCTCACAGGGTTGTAGCGTTTGTTTGAGTTCCTTCCTTCAAGCATGTTACAAAAACGAATTTTTCTTTTATGATTGCATGTGAAGTCATATATTATAACCATAACCAAGCATATACCAAGAGTAAATCAAACTTTTCTCTATGTTAATAACTCTTTTTAACAGTCATGCAATTTACAAACCAAATCCTTATCATTGTGTTGGAAGGTACCCTAAGACACAAACACACAAAAACGACTCAAAACACTCTTTTTAGGCTTTTCAAAACATATTTTTCAAATTTTTATGTGATTTTCGGAGTTATAAAAAACAAAACATAATAAAACACTCTAAAACATCTTAAAAACACCTTAAAACAGCAAGGAACAACATTTAAAGTTATGGGTGATAAAATCCCACGAATTTGCATTAACAACATTAGTTACCCCCCCACACTTAAATCAAACATTGTCCTCAATGTTTTAAGTATAGATTCACACAAAACATAAGTAAGCACACAAAAAGCAACTAAACATACTAAACATGGCAGAATGTAATTAAACAAAGAGAAGAGTTTAGAGACGCAAATCTGATTATAGAGTGTAAATTCCATCTTCTCCTTGGTAATTGCATTGAGGCTTTGATCTTTGTGATTCCACAGGCTTACTCTTGAACTGCGCTGCTCCTATCGTTGATTTTCCTTTGTGCTACTCTTGAACTGGGCAGCAGGCTTCTTTTGGTCTCCCCTGAAGGTCTGAGCTTACTCCTTTGGTCTGTTTCTTTGTTCAATCTTTCCAATTCGTATTGAAAAGGGTTGGAGGATAACTCAGCCTATGTTTGTCTCCACATGCTTCAATGTATCATTTTCACTTGCCTTGCTTGCTCCTCTTGCAGAAGTGGTCCCTTCTCCGGAAGTGTGTCAACCGTTGAAGATGACTACTCGAGAGCAACTCTAGGTAAGCAATCAGGAATGGATTCCAGGCAGTCGGTTCCAGAACAGAAGACTGGCTCCAAGTGCCTCTGATTGCTTTTGTTTACTTTGCCATGCGAGTAATAACAAGGACAAAGAAAAGGACAGGGAAAGAGCATGATATGAGATACTTTTGCTTTAGACCTTGATGATATGAGATACCTTTGCTTTTGAAGAAACGGCAAATGAAGCAGCACATGTATTTGTTGTGGTTGTCTCCACATGCTTCGATCGACCGTTTCCTTCTGCCTCATTTGTACTCCAGGTTTCTGGTATCTTCTTTGGGGGAGAAAAAATTGAGTATTTCAAGAGGCTTCGCTGGGAGTGCGCCCTCAGAGGTGAGGAAGAGTTGGGCATTTTCTTCAGGTTTGCCTTGCCATAAAAGATGAAGGTCGACATATATAGAGATAATATCAAGTGGTGGTATTGTTCTTTTACCCGTGTCGACAAACGTCTCTTCGATTTCTGAACGGACGCCTCTTCGATTTCTGCACGACGCCCCTTCGATTTCTGCACGACACGTAGTAGTGCGTACGCGGCTCTGTCAGAGCTCTTTTGACAAAGTCGCACGCGTTTTCTGAAAAGCAGAGAAAGCGTCGCCGAAATTTACGCTTGTCGGCAAAAGTGTAGCTGCGATGATGACCTCCACGTGAACTTTTGACAAAGTTGAACGCGTTTCTGAAAAGCCGAGAACGCGTCGCCTAACTTACGCCGGAAATTCCGGCTTTTTGAATCGATGGACGCGTCGCCTTGGCTTCTTATAGAGCTATCGATCACCCCAACAAACACACTCTGAAGATTTCCCATTCTTTGAAAATCGACTCCGGCCCTTTGAGAATTAACTCCATCCACCCCATCTCTTTGAACACTTTTGAAAAATGGCAAACCCATCGAACCTTAGCTTAGATTTGAGTCTCAGCAGCGATCCGGTTGCGCCCCGTCAAGGTAATGTATGGCGTGCTTCTTTTTTATCTTCTAACGGTCTTCTTACAGGTGAAGACTCCGTGATGCAGGACGCCACAACAGCTACAATAGTAGCTAGAAACCTCCTTACTCCAAAAGATAGTAGGCTGTTGTCTGGACGGTCCGATGAGTTGGCCGTTCAAGAGTCCCTCGCACTTAGTGTTCAGTGTGCGAGTTCTGTGTCCAACATGGGCCAACGCCTGCTTGCCCGCTCCCGTCAGGTGGAATCATTGATGGCAGAGGTGGAAAGTCTTAAGCAAGAAATCAAACTGCTTAAGTACGAGAATAGAAGTTTGCATGTGCTTACAAACAACTATTCGACGGGCATGAAGAGGAAGCTTGATGAGCTGCAAGAATCCAATGGTCGTATGCAAAGTGACCGTCAAAGTGACCGTCAAAGGCTTGCGGCTTACTTCCAGAGGCATATTTTTCCTGGGTCATCCAGCGCTTGGCCAAGTATTGAGGCCTGGAATGCTCTAGCTCCGATGCCTTCCGCTCCGATGGCTTCCGCTCCGATGCCTCCCGCTTCTATGCCTCCCGCTTCTATGCCTTCCGCTCCTATGCCTTCCGCTCCGACGCCTCGTAGTGGGGCTTCACGTAAACAACCTTTGTGAAGCTCCATCTTTCTCCATGTTTAGTATCTTTTTTTTTATTTATTTATTTTTTTATTTATTTTTTTTTTTTTTTAGGAACATGCTTTGTTTTATTTAGTGCATTGGGTTGCCTCCCAAGTAGCGCTTTCTTTTATGTCTTGCAGCCGGACGAAGAACCCAATCACTCCAGGATATGTTCACGAATCGGATGAGAACTCCGAGTCATAAACTAGTACCTGGAACAAGAAACAAAACACAAATCAGAAACTAAAACTAAAATACATAATAAAAACGAACAATCCAAGGAATTAGCAAATTTTCTAATCCCCGGCAACGGCGCCAAAATTTGATGCGAGAATTATACGCGCATAAATTAAACCCTCTTTTTGACAATTGTAGTATAGGTGCAAGTAGGGATCGTTCTGGACCGGGGATTAGGAGGGATTATTAACCACTTGGATTTGACTCAAAAACGTAAAAGCAAAGTTAAAAACGTTCACAAAGACTCAAAGGACTCAAAACAAGTTCAAAAGACTCAAAACTGCCTAAAAACACTAACTAGGCAGTTTCTGACCTTAAATCCAATGTTGGACGAATTTAAGATTATGGCTTGGTTCAAATGTAAAAACACAATATAAAACACTAAACTAGACTCAAAGAATGCAAAACTAAACACTTAAAACACTAAAACAAACCAAAAGACTCAAACATCACCCAAAACACTCAAAACTGCCTTAAAATCACTTTCTGGGCAGTTTTGAGCACTATGGTGAATTTGGACGAAATTGGGAAATGAAATGAATCAAAACACTTAAAAGCACAAACTAAATTGATTTCTAACTAAATTGGACATTAAAGTAAAGGGGGATTTATGTTTTGATTAAACTAAATGACAGATTGTAAATTAAAGCATAAGGAAATGAAGTAAACACAAAATGAATGAATCAACAGCTAATAAAAAGATTTAGCACAAATGGAGATGAAGCTAGAGATTCGATTTCACCATTGCTAAGCCAAGTCCATGCTTGTTAAGTCAGATTATACTCATCCCTCTACTTATTTCTTGGGTTTGTTTCACTTAGATATGATCAGCCATATGATGTGTGGACTTGATCAAATGTCCCTAATCATGAACCTAATTGTGATGTGCAACTTTGGTTCCTAATCAAGAATATGTAGTGCATAAGAAACTTTCACAAAACCAAAGGGAACACTCGGCAGGATGTTTGCAAAACATTCCCTTCATTCATTCACATATCCACCAACATTATGCATGATGTGTGCTTTAATCTTGGCTAAACAACCTGTGGTTAATTCAAATGATGATCAAGCACTAAAATCAACACACAAAGTCACAATTAAATCGGAGAATGAAACAAGAAATAGATAGATTAAATGAGAATTCTGAATTAACTACATTACACTCTTGCAAGGTTACATCGAAAGAGAAAGTTCTTCATGAGACAAGACAAAGAGAATCAAAGAAATGCCTAAACATTCCAACAACTCAAACTTGAATTGTATGAACGTTTAGGCCCTCTTATCTTCCATTCCTCATTGTAGCACAAGATCTAGGGATAGTTTGATGGTGTGAATGGTTTGGGGAGTGGTGTAAATGGAAGGATGGTGTTTGGATTGTAAGGGAGTGCACGGCACAAGGGAAGTTTGATGTCTACATTCTGAAATGGAAGAGTGAATGAAATGTAATGGATGGACTTTGTGAAGAGCACGGCCCCAAGGGACCAATTTCTGTTGTGAATGAATTGTCCATGAAATGAGATGAATGAATGAGTATTTATAGGTGAAATGGGGGGGGACATGACAGCTAGGTTGCATGTGCTAATGCTGGAATGGTATGGTGAGTGAATGTGCTTGGCAATGAGTGTTGTTGGTGCTGAAAATGCATGTGTGTGCATGTGAAATCTGCCAAGATGCATGTGAATTAAAGGAATGCATGTGCAATGAAGTGGATTTTCTGATTGCATGTGGAAATGATGAATGAAATGCATGTGAATGACAGCTAGATATGTTGATGAATGCATGTGACTTGTTTGTGGTGAGTGAATGCATGTGCAAAGCTAAGGATGTATTTTCTGAATGAATGAATGTGCATGTGAATTAAAGCTAAAGTGGAATGACAATGGCATGTGGAATGTTTTAAGGGATGGAATGCATGTGAATATGCTGGAAATGCAATGGGAACTCACGGCATTGGGTGTTTGGGTTTGGAAATGCATGTGTTTGCATGTGATTGCTGTTTGTGTGAAGTGTGTGTGAATGCATGTGGATTAAAGAGTGAATGGTGGCTGCAATGATGAAGACATGTGGCTGAAATGAAAGGTGGAAATGGGAAGGAATGTGCACGGCAATGATGGTGAAAATGAATGCATGTGGCTGATTTAAAGAATAGATATGCATGTGAATTAAAAGTGTTGTGTTATGTTAAGTGATAAGTGATATGATATGTGGGTTAACTAATGAAGGAAATGCATGTGCAAAAACAATGTGTTAGAATGGATGTGTGTTATGCATGGCATGATTGGGATTAGGAAAGGTTTAAATGTCCTAAAACTAAAGAGAACAAGGTTCCAACACTTTGGCTCCAATTAGGTCTTCAATTTCGTCCAACACTTTGGCTCTAAGCATAAGCTATCCATCCTTAGCCCAAAAGTGCTCCAAAAGTCTCCAAAATGCATCTTTTTGCTCCTTTAGCCCTTTGGACCTACAAACACACGAAAATAGCTTAAAGTACTAAAATAACTAAAGAAACATAACGTAAATGCACGAGAACAAGCTATTTAAGTCACATGAATATGCTCCTATCAATTCCTCACTAGAATGCACTCTATTTTCACACAGATTTTCTAACTCCACACCCTACACTAGGTATATGTGAGAAGATTGATGTAAAAATGAATTCTAACACTCACATATGTTATATCAAAGAAACCATTTTCTGGATTTACAACAATGACATGAATATGATCTCATGAATGGAATGCTACTACTTAGAACGAGAACCAGTGATTCCATATGCTCATACCAAATTCAAACTCCACATATTGAACACATAACATCAAGATAGAAGTTCAGGGTTGTAACGGGCTAAGGGTAATGGCTAACAAGGAAAGGCAAGGGATAAACAAAGGTTCTTAAAGCAATAGGAAGCAAAGTAATGAAATTGACACTTAAACTCACTTTTAATGGCAGAAATCAACTTTTAAACACAAGGGAGGACTAATGCAACATTTAGGGTCAAATTTCGAACTTTTGGACTTTAACTTCAACAACCAACACTTGTGAGATCATTCTCACTTATTTTTCAACTCTTTTTCTTTCTTTTCACCACTTTTCTATTTTCTTTTTATTTTTCCACGAAATTTTTTTCTTTTATTTTCTTCTTTGCCGTGCCCTATCATCTTCCCCCACACTTATTTTCTGCCATAATTTAATCCATAGGAGTTCAATCTAAGTCATGCTTCACTATCCTTTAAGAACAAAGGTATGGAAAGTCCTAATCTAAGGATAATGGGGCTAACAAAGAAAATAGGCTTGAAAAGGCTCAAAAGGGGTAATCCTACAATACATATGAAAAGGGATAGGATTTTTGGCTTTGGCTTGACTAACAACTTCATCTTATTGTATGTTATGCAATCAATATCATGCTTTGAATGAAATGGGCATGAGTTCTAGTATTTGGAACTATAATGAAATGCATTCCAAGTAGCAACCAAGCAAAGAATGATGAGATCATGCAACGACTTTAGAAAACAAGAAATCACAGATTTATACTCTCCAAAGAACGTTATAGGCTCAAGTCTCACAAGGATGTAGCTTTAGTTTTAGTTCCTTCCTTCAAGCATGTTACAAAAACTGATTTTCTCTTTGTAATTACATGTGAATTCATAAGCTATAACCATAACCAAGCATAAACCAAAGCATAAATCAACTTCCAGCCATGTTTACAACATTCTTTAATAGTCATGTAATTTAAAACCAAATCCTCATCATTGTGTTGGAAGGTGACCTAAGACACAAACAAACACACAAAAACAACTTTAAAACAACTCTTTTTGGGTTTTTCAAAACTGTTCTGCAATTTTTTTGTAAATTTTCGGATTTTCTGATCAAAAGACATGAAAACACTCTAAAAACACTTAAAAACAGTGAGAAACAACATTATAAGTGATAGGTGATAAAATCCCACGAAAATCATGTAAAATCATGCAAAAGCACTTGTTTACCCCCCCCCCCCCCCCCCCCCCCCCCACACTTAAATCAAACATTGTCCTCAATGTTTCAAACAAAGACTCATATGCAAACAAACAATAATAGCTAACTAACATGAGGAAATAAAAACAGTAAAGAGATAGGGATTGAGGAACGCAAATCTGATTTTGTAGCATGAATGGGTGAATTGCACAAATCCTCGCTAGTTGAATGCATGGGTTGCCTCCCAAGAAGCGCTTGCTTTAACGTCGTGCAGCCGGACGAACATGCTTCTTAGCCTCACTTAGTGCCCACGGCATGGAGTGTATGGTCCTCCACAATCTGCCCTTCCACACTTGCATAATAGGGCTTCAAACGATGCCCATTCACCTTGAATTCTTGGCCATTCCTCAAGCTTTGGATTTGAACTGCGCTGATAGGGGCATATCTATGCACCTTAGTTTAGCTTGTTCTTGTGCATTTATAGTGTTTTTCCTTAGTAAAGTAGTCTTTTAAGCTAGTTTTATGTATTTTCAGGATTTAAGGGCAAAGTATGCAAAAGGATGCATTTTGGAGCCTTTTGGAGCAAATTAAAGCTTGGAATGGATATCATATGCTTGGAGCCAAGAGGATGGACGAAATTGAAGACTTGAAGATGATGATTCCTACTTGAGCAAGGTTTCCTAGTTGAAGTAGGAAAGTTAAATCCCAATGGCCTCAAGTTGCAGCAACAAAGAAGAATTCCAAGATGAAAAAGGATTAGCTTTCCTAATCCTAATGCACAAGGTTTTCAGCCACAAAGAGGAGTCCTAAACACTTTAGGACACCTTATCCTAATCCTATAGGGATGCCATGCACTTTACCTTATCTTGGAGGGTTTTTAGAAGCCTTAGATGCCCTATCCTATCTTTGCTGTGGGTTTTATCCAACTCCCCTTAGTTTTTAGGCTTTCTAGAAGCACTAACATTATCCCTAAGAAGGTGCCGCACCCTTATCCCTTTTTCCCTACAAATCTGGCACTTAAATCATAAATCTAGAAACCTTATCTTATCTCCTACAAAGGTGGCGCCCCAAATCCTTCTAGAAGTGCCAATTTCTGCCACAAAACACTTTGTTTCTAGAACCCTAAAAATCTGGCGCCTCTATTCCTTTTCCTTTGGGGTTTCCTACCTTTTAGATGGCCTATTCCTGATGGGTTTTGATTTCCTTGTCATCTTCAAATACTTAGTCCTTTTCCTTGCTAATTGAGAGGGATTTTGCACTATAAATAGACCCCCTTGCCGCACCAATTGATCATTCACTCCTCCACATTCAGAAATTCGCTAGAAATACATTCCCAACCCTTGCCGTAGCCATCCTTCACCATTCTCCATATTTTCCCACCTTGCCGCACTCCCCATCCCTCCTAAACACTACCCTACGATCACACATCCATTCCTCCATACAAATACCACCCAAAACCTGTCCTTAGACCATGTGCCGCAACAAAGAGGAGGAGAAGAGAGCTTGGACGTTCATGTAATTCAAGTTCGAGTTGCTGGAATTTTTAGGTGTTTCCTCTCCTTTGAATTCAATGGTTAAATTTACTTTTCTTTGTCTTGTACGTATGAGGAACTAAACCCCCCCTTGGCTAGGGGGGATTCGAAACCATGATCATGCTTGCTATATGATTTGATTACCTCTAATTGCGTTTCATAAGTTGTGAATTCAATTTACTTATCTATTTGAATTAAACTGAATTGTGTGTGTTAGTTGAGAGTGCACGCTTAATTATCATGCATAAATCTAATGCTAGGATATAAGAAAGTTTCACCTAATCGTTACAAACTTATATTCACAAGTAGTAAAAGTTGATGATCTCAATTGCGTTAAGTAAATTCTTGGCATAAGTTTCATGCAATTCATAGTAACGAGTGCTTCGTCAATGCTTATGGTTTTCAAAGAACTTAATGATTCTTGCTTGTGTCTCTATTATGCAATTCATGTAGGGAACTTGTGGGGAATGCTTTGGGTTGTCGTATGCAATCATCCAATTCAATAACGTTAGGCAAATCTGAGGGTTAATTAGTGCAATTCACGGTTAATCTGGGGCGTTGAGAATTCATGGTTTATTGAAAAGCAATTAGAAATCATTTTGTGTGCAAGTATGGCATGTGTGGAGATGAACCCCTTAGCTAGCCTTCATTCCATTCATTAAATCTAAATTCGTTTTAAAATCTGTTCGTTTTACAAAGTTTTAAGTTTTGTTTTCAAATTCGTCAAAATCAAAATCCCCCTTTACTTGGAGTGTCAAATTAGTTAGAAATCAATTTAGTTTGTGTTTTTAAAGTATCTTGAGTCAAGTTATAACTATTTTCGTCCAAATTCTTCTTTAGTGCTCAAAACTGCTTAGAAAGTAGTTTTAAGGCAGTTTTGAGTGTTTTCTTGCTGTTTTGAGTCTTTTGGTTTGTCTTAGTGTTTTAAACTTTAGTTTTGCATTCTTTGGGACTAGTTTGGTGTTTTATATTGTGTTTTTACGTTTTTGAGTCAAATCCAAGTGATTAACAATCCCTCCTAATCCCCGGTCCAGAACGATCCCTACTTACATTCTTCACTACAATTGATAAAAAGAGGGTTTAATTTGTGTGCGTATAATTCTCACATCATGCGCCATATGGAAAAACATTAGTAACGACAAAAGGTCCAATCCACTTAGAACGTAACTTACCAGGAAATAAACGCAAGCGAGAATTAAAAAGTAAAACTTTTTGCCCTATGGAGAATGTTTTCCTTCGGATCATCTTGTCATGCAAAGCCTTGGTCTTGTCCTTGTAAATGCAAGCATTCTCATATGCTTCACGCCTAAGCTCCTCAAGTTCGTTCAATTGCAACTTCCTATGCATTCCCGCCGCATCTAGGTCCATATTGAAGGTCTTGATTGCCCAATGAGCCTTGTGTTCTAACTCCACGGGGAGATGACAAGGCTTACCATACACTAGCCGAAAAGGGGACATGCCTATTGGTGTCTTGTATGCCGTTCTATAAGCCCATAATGCATCCTCCAAACGCACACTCCAATCTTTTCTTGTTGGTCCAACGGTTTTCTCCAAGATTTGCTTGATTTCTCTATTGGAAACCTCGGCTTGCCCATTGGTTTGGGGATGGTAAGGTGTTGAAACCTTATGTGTGACTTGACACTTCTTGAGCAAGGCCTCTATGGTACGATTGCAAAAGTGAGAGCCGTCATCACTAATAAGCACTCGAGGCATTCCAAATCTGATGCGAAATATATAAGCACACAAATTAAAACCCTCTTTTGACAATTGTAGTATATGTATAAGTAGGGATCGTTCTAAACCGGGGATTAGGAGGGATTGCTAAATCACTTGAAAACTGACTCAAAAACGTAAAAACAAAGGTTAAAACACTAAACTAGACTCAAAGAATGCAAACCTAACCACTAAAACACTAAAACAAACCAAAAAACTCAAAACAGCAACAAAACACTCAAAACTGCCTTCAAAACACAATCTGGGCAGTTTTGAATACCTAACCTAATTTGGACGAATTTGGGTTATAACTTGAATCAAAACACTTAGAAACACAAACTAAGACACTTCTTTATAACTTTTTTTTTTTTTTTTTAAATTTTTTTTTTTTTTTCTAGCCGTGCCTATGGCACAACAACTCACATCAATAATCCTTCCCCCACACTTAGTTTCTGCAACACCTTACTCAAAAGGAATTCATCTTTTAGTCATGCTTACTATGCTTCAAGAACAAGGGTATGGGTGGTCCTAATCTAGGCTAGGTGAGGATAATATGGGATAACAAAGAACATGGGCTAACACAGCTCAATGGGGTTAACTTAAACACAAAATGAGTTAAGGGCACACGACTATTTGGCTTTGATGGTGGTCACTACACAACTTCATCTTGAATACATTTATGCAAATCAGTAACATTCTTTGAATGAAATGGGCATGAGTTCTAGCATTTAGAACTAAGTGATGAAACGCCTTCTAAGTAGTAACCAAGCAAAGAATAATGAGATCATGCAACGACTTTAGAAAACAATGATGCACAGATTATTACTCTCCAAACAAACTTTTAGGCTCAAGTCTCACACAGGGATGTAGCGTTAGTTTGAGTTCATTCCTTCAAGCATGTTACAAAAACTAATTTTCCTTTGTGATTACATGTGAATTCGTAAACTATAACTACAACCAAGCATAAACCAAAGAGTATATCAAACGTCCATCCATGTTTGTAACTTTCTTTAACCATCAGGCAATTAAAAACCAAATCCTCATCATTGTGTTGGAAGGTACCCTACGACACAAACAAACACACAAAAACAACTCTTTTTGGGTTTTTCAAAACAGTTTTTCGGATTTTTAAGTTAACACACACTAAACCACTCTAAAATAGCTTAAAAACACTTAAAAACAGCAAGGAACAACATTGGAAGTTATGGGTGATAAAATCCCACGAATTTGCATCAACAACATTAGTTACACCCCCCCCCCCCCCCCCCCCACACTTAAATCAAACATTGTCCTCAATGTTTCAAGCCTAAAATTCCACCAAACAAAATTAAACACACAAACAGCAACTAAACACATTAAACATGGCAGAATGTAAACAACAAAGAGAAGAGGCCAGGGACGCAAATCTGGTTATGGAGTGTAAATGCCATCCTCTCCTTGGTGATTGCATGGGTTGCCTCCCACGAAGCGCTTACTTTAACGTCTTGCAGCCGGACGATGGTATGGTCATTCCCCATTGGAGCCCACGGCATGGAGTATGATGTCTTCCACAACCTGCCCTTCAACACTTTCATAATATGGCTCAATGAATGGGAGGGGATTGTGATCTTCCCTGATGGTGGTGTTTTGGTTCCGAAAGTCCATGTAAATGCTCCCACCACCTTGAAATCAGTTGGTCACCTACACCAAAGAAGGTAACAACCTATTAGTTGAAATGGGAATTGAAATTGGGATTGACGACTTACAAACATATTGTAGTGAAGGCTCAAAATCGACAGCCCTATCAATTATGTCACCATGGCTACTTTCGGCCATATTGGGTGGTTGTAGGGCAATCACTCCAAGTTCTTCTCCAATGGTGGTTCTTGATACATCCTTCGTGATAAGTGTGGATCCTTTCGGCCCTATGTCCTTATGCACATCTATGACAAAACAAGAATGACTATCGTTAGGATTCTTAATAGAGTCATAAACATTGAATTTAATTAGATCACCACCAAACTCCATTGTTAGTGCTCCCTTGGCCACATCAATCTTTGTTTGGGCTGTTTTCATGAACGGACGGCCTAGCAAGATTGGCAATGATGGAGCATGGCTCGAATCCTCCATTTCTAAGACATAAAAATCTGCAGGAAAGATGAGATGATTGACCTGCACTAAAACATCCTCAAGGACTCCCTTGGGATAAACATTAGAACGATCGGCCAATTGAATTATAACGCCATCTTGTTTTAACTCACCAAGGTTCATAGATGCATAAATGGAATATGGCATGACATTAATAGAAGCACCTAAATCTAACATGCATTGTTCAAATCTAGTGTTTCCAATTATGCATGGGATAGTAAAGCTCCCTGGATCCTTACATTTTGGAGGTAACTTTCGTTGCAAAACCGCGGATACATTTTCACTTACTTTGACAACTTCTTTGTTTGACATTCTTTTCCTAGTTGTGCATAACTCTTTTAAAAACTTTGCATACCTGGGCACTTGCTTAATGGCATCAAGTAAAGGAATGTTTACTTGGACCTTCCTAAACGTCTCAAGAATGTCTTTCTCATGCTCCTCCTTCTTTGTTTGCAAAAATCTGTGAGGAAAAGGAACATTGGGTGGAATGGGGTGAGAATTAATCGAATTTGAACCCAACTTACCCTTGGTGGCCGAATTGGATGAGTTGGATGCAATGCCAACTTCTTTTCCACTTCTCAAGGTGATTGCTTTGGCTGTTTCGAACCCTCCCTTTGGGTTTGGAATGGTAGAGCTTGGGAGCTTGCCTTGGTCTTGGAATTGCCCTACAAAATCTGCAATCTGCCCAATTTGTTTCTCCAATTGATCCACCCTTTTTTCTTGATTTTGCATTGCTTTGGCTTGATTCTCTTGCCCCTGAGACAAATTAGTTAGTAACTTAAGAAGTGTATCATTGTCTAGGGACGTACCTGAAGCATTTGGGGCAGATTGTTGTGGAGCATGTGTGGGTGCGTATGGCTTAGTGAAGAAACCCGGGGGTTGTTGTCTAAAGCCTCCTTGTTGTGGTGGTTGTTGGGGCTCCCTTCACTTGAAGTTCGGGTGGTCTCTCCAACTTAGATTATATGTGTTAGAATATGGATCGTTTCTTGGTTGGTTTTGGCCTTGAAATCCAATTGCATTTGCGCTTTCCCATCCACCATTTTCAATTAGTTGTGGGCACTTCTCAGAAGCATGTGATAGGAGCATATTTATGCGACTTAGTTTGCTTGTTTTCGTACATTTATGTTATTTGTTCTTAGTTATTTTAGTTCTTTAAGCTTCTTTTGTGTGTTTTCAGGTTCATAAGACATATTTGGCGAAATGATGCATTTTGGAGCCTTTTGGAGCACTTTTGGGCACAAATTGGATAGCTTATGCTTGGAGCAAAAAGAATGGACGAAATTGAAGAGTTGATGTCGCAAGGATTCCTACTACAATGAGGATTCCAATTACGAGAAGGTTTCCAAATTGAAGGAGGTTTCCCACTCACATGAGGATTCCTAGTTGGACGAGGATTCCTAATCACACAAGGATTCCTACTTGAAGTAGGAAAGTTAAGCCAAAGTTTCCTATTTTGGTTGACCTTTCCTAATTCAAGAACGCTCTAAGTTTTAGCACTTAAGATGGCTCCCAAGCACCCTTGGACAACAAACAAAGGTTCTTTGCAAATTTTCCCTTCCTTGCCGTGCAAAGAAGGTGGTTTCCCTTTCTTTGTGCAAACTTCCCTATTTTTCATATGTGTTAGGACATTTCCCTTATTCTAACACCTCTTGTTTAATGCCTTACCTTTCCCTAAACCTTATGCCGCACCTCCCCTTATGTTTCCTGATTTCAAACTCTTATTTCCTAGTTTAATTCACTTTCCTAGTTCTAAAACTTTCCCTAAAGTCCTAATTTCTGATTTCTTGCAAGGAATTGACTTTTCCTTCCTTCTTTTGCACCAATTTCGTTTCTTACCTTAAATCCCCTTTCCTTGCTATGCAAGGGGTTTAATTTCTAATTCCTTGCAAGGCAAGGACATTCCTTATTTGTTTAAATTCGTGCATCCCCTTTTTCTGATTTTATTTGGACTTTATTCACTTACCTTTTCTATTTAGACTAGGAAATCTGAATCAAAACTTAATTAGGTATGTTATTAACTTCCTAAAACACATATACTCAGCCTTTGGCCAAACCCTAGGGTATCATTCACCACAGAAATTCGTCCATTCACTCACACAGACATCCATTCATCCCAAAACATCATAAAACAGCCCAGAAACACAACCAGCCGCACCACCTTCTTCCACCCTCTTTGCCGAGTTCTCCACCACCTTCCAACCATCAAACACTCATCCACACCCAACCTACACCCCTTGCCGTGCCTCTAACCACCCCAAAATCCATTCTACATCATCAAAACAGCCCAAAAACAACCACCATCCAATCTGCCGCAAGCAAGGGAAAGGAGACAGATTCACTCAATTGTTTGGCTCTTCATTCTGAGTTGTTGAACAATTTTAGGTGTATTCTATCTTATATTTCAATGTCTAATTCATGTAATCTTTGTTTTGCTTTGAGAATGATTGGCTAAATTCGTTTTGGCTAAGGGTGTATTCGAAACCATGATTATATATGTGAAATAAGTTGATTACTTCCAGTTATCGTTGCATAAGTCGTGAATACAATTTGCTTAACCGTTTAATTTAGAACTTATTCTTGTATGTTGATTGAGAGTGCACGCTTAATTTGCATGCTTGAATTTGGTGCTGGGGTATAAGTTTGTTTCACCTAATCGTTATGAATTTATATTCACAAGTAGTGAAGGTCGCTAGCCACGATCGTGTTAAGTAGATTCCTGGTAAGAGTATCATGCTTTTCATAGTTACAAAAGCCTTGTCGATGCTTATGATTTCCAAAGAACGTAATGATTCTAACTTGTATCTTTATCATGCTGTTCATATAGAGAACTTGTTAGGAATAATTTGTTTGCGATGCATATTCATCCAATTCAATGATTCTAGGGAAATCTGAAGGTTAATTTAAGCGGACCTAATTAACTTGGAGTGTTGAGGTTCATAACTTATTGAATTGATAACTGGAAATTGATTTACGTTGCATATATTTCATGTGTGGAGAAGAACCCCTTAGCTATTCCATCATCCATTGATTCATCACAATTTGTTTTACAATCTGTTTTCTTTACCATCTGTCCATTTAATTTAATTTCGTCCAAACACAATCCCCCCATATTTTGTTAAGTCTTAGTCATTACAATCTGTCTTATTTTGTGTTTTTAAGTATTTGGAGTCACAAACACCTTTAAATTCGTCCAAATCTGCCTAGTTTACATTCTTCTTTTTTTTGTTTGATTTTCGTCGAAAATCAAATTCCCAATTGTCTTAGAGTGTCTAATTGGTTCAATTATGTTTTAGATTGTGTTTTTAAGAGTTTTGAGTCAAGTTAGAACCAATTTTGGTCCAAGTTTGTGTTTAGGGTCAAAACTGCCCAGTTTGTGTTTTTAGGCAGTTTTGAGTGTTTTTAGCTTATTTTGAGTCTTGTGAACTTGTTTTGAGTTTTTTTTAAGTGAGTTAAGTGTTTTAAAGGTTAGTTTTATTTATTTGAGTCAGTTTAAAGTGTTTAGCACCCCTAGTTAATCCCCGGTTAGAACGATCCCTACTTACATCATTACTACAATTGTCACAAATAGGGTTTAATTTGTGTGTCACATTCGTAACGCATCAGCATGTCCTTGGATAGAACACACTCCGCATACAATTGGTCCTTGCACCCTCATTCCTTCGGCCATCTGAGACACAATGGAAGTAAGATTAGCTAATTGTGAATGAATGTCGGGTGTGGAACTTACCTCATTAATTGGCAGCCATGGGTGTCTTGTCCACCAATGCTCCGCCCGCCGAGGCATCAAGCATTTGACGTTCAATTGGTAGGAGCCCCTCGTAGAAGTATTGTAGAAGTAACTCCTCCTTCATCTGATGCTGTGGACAAGAAGCAACAAGTGATTTAAAACGTTCATAATATGTAGGAAAAGACTCACCTTCTTCTTGCTGAATTCCACTTATCCTTTTACGTAAAAGGATGATTCGAGAAGTTGGGAAAAACTTCTCCAGAAATGCCCTCTTCATACTCTCCCATGATGTGACGGTTCCGGGAGCTAGTTCATACAACCAATCTTTGGCTTTGTCCATTAAAGAGAATGGAAAAGCCTTCATCTTCAAAATACTTCCATCGACGTTGACAGGAGTCATGCTTGAACACACCACCTCGAATTCTTTCAGATGCTTGTTCGGATCCTCCATGGACAACCCATGGTATTTCGGAATATGGTGGAGCAAACTTGACTTCAACTCGAACTCTTCGGTCTTCCCTTGGGCAGGCGGGGGATATTGGATACACAAAGGTGTGGCATTATCCAAACCCGAAGCAGAAAGCTCCTTGAGTGTCCGGTTGTCCACGGCCATGCCTTGTGGTTCTTCAAAAATCCTTGCCGTGGCCTCTCTTTCCTCTTCTAGGACTTGTTCTTCAAGGGCAGGTTCCGGGCTTGGTGGATTTGATTCGTGTTGCTTCCTCTTTCGTCTCAAAGTCCTCTCGAAATCGCTGTCAAAGTCCAAGATATGCTCACAAATCGGTTGAGAACTCCGAGTCATACAATAGTACCTAAAACAAGAAAAACAAAACAAGGTCAGAAACTTTAACAAACTAAACTAAACAAAAAGTAACAATCCAAGGGATTAGCAAAGTTGCTAATCCCCGGCAACGGCGCCAAAAATTTGATGCGAAATATATAAGCACACAAATTAAAACCCTCTTTTGACAATTGTAGTATATGTATAAGTAGGGATCGTTCTAAACCAGGGATTAGGAGGGATTGCTAAATCACTTGAAAACTGACTCAAAAACGTAAAAACAAAGGTTAAAACACTGAACTAGACTCAAAGAATGCAAAACTAACCACTAAAACACTAAAACAAACCAAAAAACTCAAAACAGCAACAAAACACTCAAAACTGCCTTAAAAACACAATCTGGGCAGTTTTGAATACCTAACCTAATTTGGACGAATTTGGGTTATAACTTGAATCAAAACACTTAGAAACACAAACTAAGACACTTTCTAACGAAATTGAACACTAAAGTAAAGGGGGATTTAGTTTTGACGAAATTAAACAAAGAGCACAGATTGTAATTAAAACAGATTGTAAATATGAATTTGATGAAAATATGGATGGAATGCTAGCTAGAAGGTTCTTCTCCACACATGTCACACTTGCATACAAGATGATTTTCAGTTGGTCTTTCGATGAATCATGAAACTCAACACCCTGGATTAATTAGGTTCGCTTAAATTAACCTTCAAGTTCTCCTTAAGTTAATGAATTGGATGGGACAGCACATACACAATTCAAAACATTCTCCAAAAGTACTTTACGTGAAAAGCACAATAAAGATACAATCAAAGATCATTAAGCAACATGAAAACTATAAGTGTTGACGAGGCATTCGTTACTATGATGAGCATGAAACTAGTGCCAAGAATTCATTTAACGCGATCGTTTATAAGCGACCTCCACTACTTGTGAATATAAGTTTGTAACTATTAGGTGAAACTCACTTATATTCTAGCATCATATTCATGCATGAAAACTAAGCGTGCACTCTCAATAAACATACACAAATAAGTTATCAATCAAGCAGTTAAACAAATTGAATCCACAACTCATGAAATTCCAACCAAAGGTAATCAATTTATATTGCAAGCATAAACATGGTTTTGAATCACCCCCTAGCTAACTAGGGGTTTAGCCTCTCATGTTCACAGAAAGAGAAACAAAATTGAAATTAAACATAGAGAACAAAAGATTGATTACACCTAAAACGCCCAACAATTCCACGTTGAATTTCTGCACGTCAAGCTCCTCTTTCTTGTTCTCCTTGCTGCGGCAGAGAGGGTTTAGGGGGTTTTTGGATGTTATTTTGGTTTGGGAATGGATTTAGGGAGGTGAAGGGTTGCAGCAAGGGGTGTGAGTGGTGTAGGGAGGTTGGGAATGGTGGCTGGAATCGATGGGAGGCTACGACAGGGATGTAGAAGGTTGATGGTGGCTGCGGATTGAAGGGAGAAGATGGAGGGGTGGCTGCGGCAGAGAGAGTTTTTGGCTGAATGATGAAAGAATGAATGAAAGAGATCCCTAGGGTGCGGCTAGGCTTAGAATATATAGGGTTTCAGAAAATAAAACCCTAGCTTATTTTGGCTAATTAAAATTAAGTCAAAGGCTTCTAGAATTAGGAAATTAAATCAGAAATTAAAAGGGAATTGGCTGCAAGGTGCGGCTAGGGTTTTATTTAGGAAGGAGCATGTGTTTAAATGCATAAACTAGGACAAAACTGCCCCCCCTTGCACGGCAAGGGAAGGAGAGAAAGGGAAAGCCACGGCAAAGGGGTTTAAGGGGGCTAGGGCCTTTATTTTGTGTCCTAAAGTGCCAACAAGGCCATCAAAGTGGCTGGAAAATAAGGATTTTTAAGATTAGGAAAAGTTACCAAAATGGGAAACCCTGGGCTTGACTTTCCTACTTCAAGTAGGAATCCTTGTTCAACTAGGAATCCTTATGTGAGTGGGAAACCTCCTTCAATTTGGCAACCTTCTCGTAATTGGAATCCTCATCGTAGTAGGAATCCTTGTCGTAGTAGGAATCCTTATGTTTCTTCAAGTCTTCAACTCATTCATTCCTCTTTTTCTCCAAAAGACTCCAATTTGCATCTTCTTGCACACTTTGGCTTTATAATCTGAAAACACACAAAAGTGACTTTAAACCCTAAAACAACTAAAGAAACACAACATAAATGCACGAGAACAAGCCAATTAGGTCGCATAAATATGCTCCTATCAAATTCCCCCGCACTTAGCTTTTGCTAGTCCTCGAGCAAAACAAAACAACTAAAGAAAACAAGACGAAACAAAACAAACAAAACATAACCTAAACCTTCTAACGTTTGCCTCAGGGATTTCCAATGAAACATGACATGTCAAAGATCATTACTCACATAGATTTTAGTCTTCCTTCCCCTCGAGCACATACTTAATCATAGTCACCATTCACTAGTTCGCATTTAATCAATTAAAACACATTTTGAATGTAGTAACTTGCCTTAGAGAATTCCCTCAATTCCTCACTAGTTATGCACTCAATTTTCACTCAGATTTTCTGACTACACACCCTACAATAGATATATGTGAGAAGATTGATGTAAACATGAAAGACTAGTACTCACATACGTTATAACAAAGAAAGCAATTTCTGGAGTAATTAAACATGTTTAGATATGATCTCATGAATGGAACGCTACTACTTAGATGCGAGAACCATTGACACCATATGCTCATACCAAATTCAAACTCCACAAATTGAAATGCACAACACTCAAGATAGAAGTCAAGGGTTGTAACGGGGCTTAGGGTATTGGCTAACAAGGAAAGATAGGGATAAACAAAAGTTCTTTAAGCAATAGTGAGCAAAGTAATGAATTAGGCACTTCGAATTCCCTTTAGAACGCAAAAATCAACTTTGAACACCCAAGGGGAAGTCACACAAAACTTAGGGCCATATTCAACTTTTTGGACCCCTTCCTTCAACAACCAACACTTGTGAGTTCATTCTCACTTATTTTCAACTCCTTTTCTTTCTTTCTTCTTTTTCACATTTTTTTTTTTTTTACAACGTTTTTTTTTTTTTTTTTTTTTAAATTCTTTTTTTTTTTCTAGCCGTGCCTATGGCACAACAACTCACATCAATAATCCTTCCCCCACACTTAGTTTCTGCAACACCTTACTCAAAAGGAATTCATTTTTTAGTCATGCTTACTATGCTTCAAGAACAAGGGTATGGGTGGTCCTAATCTAGGCTAGGTGAGGATAATATGGGATAACAAAGAACATGGGCTAACACAGCTCAATGGGGTTAACTTAAACACAAAATGAGTTAAGGGCACACGGCTATTTGGCTTTGATGGTGGTCACTACACAACTTCATCTTGAATACGTGTTATCCAAATCAATAACATGCTTTGAATGAAATGGGCATGAGTTCTAGCATTTGGAACTAAGTGATGAAACGCCTTCTAAGTAGTAACCAAGCAAAGAATAATGAGATCATGCAACGACTTTAGAAAACAATGATGCACAGATTATTACTCTCCAAATAAACGTTTAGGCTCAAGTCTCACAGGGATGTAGTGTTAGTTTGAGTTCATTCCTTCAAGCATGTTACAAAAACTAATTTTCCTTTGTGATTACATGTGAATTCGTAAACTATAACTACAACCAAGCATAAACCACAGAGTATATCAAACGTCCATCCATGTTTGTAACTTTCTTTAACCATCAGGCAATTAAAAACCAAATCCTCATCATTGTGTTGGAAGGTACCCTACGACACAAACAAACACACAAAAACAACTCTTTTTGGGTTTTTCAAAACAATTTTTCAAATTTTTATGGGTTTTTCGGATTTTTAAGTCAACACACACTAAAACACTCTAAAATAGCTTAAAAACACTTAAAAACAGCAAGGAACAACATTGGAAGTTATGGGTGATAAAATCCCACGAATTTGCATCAACAACATTAGTTACCCTCCCCCCCCCCCCCCCCCCCCCCAACACACACTTAAATCGAACATTGTCCTCAATGTTTCAAGCCTGAAATCCCACCAAACAAAAGTAAACACACAAACAGCAACTAAACACATTAAACATGGCAGAATGTAAATAACAAAGAGAAGAGGCTAGGGACGCAAATCTGGTTATGGAGTGTAAATGCCATCCTCTCCTTGGTGATTGCATGGGTTGTGATGCGTGATTTATACGCACACAAATTAAACCCTCTTTTTGTCAATTGTAGTATAAGTATAAGTAGGGATCGTTCTGGACCGGGGATTAGGAGGGATTGTTAATCACTTGGATTTGACTCAAAAACATAAAAACAAAGTTAAAAACGTTCACAAAGACTCAAAGGACTCAAAACAAGTTCAAAAGACTCAAAACTGCCTAAAAACACTAACTAGGCAGTTTCTGACCTTAACCCCAATGTTGGACGAATTTAGGATTATGGCTTGATTCAAACGTAAAATAACAATATAAAACACTATACTAGACTCAAAGAATGCAAAACTAAACTTTAAAACACTAAAACAAACCAAAAGACTCAAACATCACCCAAAACACTCAAAACAGCCTTAAAATCACTTTCTGGGCAGTTTTGAGCACTTTGGTGAATTTGGACGAATTTTGGGAAATAAATTGAATCAAAACACTTTAAAACATAAACTAAACAAAGTCTAAACACTAAAGAACAAGAAAGTAAAGGGGGGGTTAGGTTTTGACGAATTTAAACTAAAAGAACAGATTGTAAGTAAAAGCAAAATGTAAATGTGAATGTGTGATAGAATTGAATGGAATGAAGGCTAGCTAAGGGGTTCATCTCCATACATGTTATACTTGCATAATAAAATGATTTCCAATTGCATTTCAATAAACTATGATACTCAACACCCCAAGTTAACCGTGATGCACTAATTAACCTTCAAATCTTCCTAACGTTATTGAATTGGATGATGCATGCGACAATTCAAAACATTCCCCACAAGTCCTCAACATGAATGCATAGAAGAGGTACAAGCAAGAATCATTACGCTCTATGAAAATTATAAGTGTTGACGAGGCATTCGTTACTATGATTGCATGAAACTTATGCCAAGAATTTGTTTAACGCGATTGTTTATAAGCAGCCTCCACTACTTGTGAATATAAGTTCGTAACTATTAGGTGAAACTCACTTATATTCTAGCGTCATATTCATGCATGAAAATTAAGCGCGCATTCTCAATAAACATACATAAATAAGTTATCAATCAAACGGTTAAACAAATTGAATCCACAACTTATGAAACGCAATTAGAAGTAATCAAATCAAAATGCAAGCATAAACATATATTTCGAATTCCCCCCTAGCCAAGGGGGGTTTAGTTGAATTTAAACATTGGAATCAAAGAAACACCTAAACATTCCAACAACTCAAACTTGAATTGTATGAACGTTTAGGCACTCTTCTCTTCCATTCCTCATACGTACAAAACAAAGAGTATTGAAATTAAACATTGAAATCAAAGAAACACCTAAACATTCCAACAACTCAAACTTGAATTGTATGAACGTTTAGGCACTCTTCTCTTCCTCTTCGTTGTAGCACAAGGTCTAAGGATAGTTTGATGGTGTGAATGGTTTGGGGAGTGGTTGGAGTGGCTGCAATGGAGGAGAAAAGTGTTTTGGTGGCTGCAATGAGGGTGTGGAGAGGTTTTGACGAATTTCTGGAATATGGAAGAGTGTATGAGAATGAATGAGAATGAATGCTTATTTATAGGTGAAATGGGGGGACCATGACAGCTAGGAGGGAATGTGGCTGCATGTTTGAATGATTAAAGGATGCATGTGGGTTGGAAATGCATGTGCAATGAATATGTGGCTGCATGTGCAAGGGGACAATCTGAAAATGCATGTGAAAGCATGTGTTGGCTGCAATGATGAAATGGATGGGAGTGCATGTGGCTTAATTAATTAAAGGGAGTGCATGTGCAATGTTTTAAAGGATGGAATGCATGTGAATATGATGGAAATCTGATATGGTGATGGGAGATGCATGTGGCTGATTTATGCATGTGAATGCATGTGGCTGCAATGGATTAGGAATCCTTCAATTTCGTCCATTCCTTTTGCTCCAAACATAAGCTATCCATTCCAAGTCCAATTTTGCTCCAAAATGCTCCAAAATGCATCTTTTTGCTTCCTTAGCCATATGAACCTAAAAACACACGAAAATGGCTTAAACGACTAAAACAACTATGAATTAACAATATAAATGCACGAAAACAAGCTAAGTAAGTCGCCTAAATATGCTTCTATCAAATTCCCCCACACTTAGCTTTTGCTAGTCCTCGAGCAAAACAAAACAAAAGAAACCAAAAACAAAACAAAACGAACAAAACACAATCTATATCTTCCAACAATCGTCTCAGGGATTTCCAATGCACATGACAAGTTAAAAATCATTATTCCCACAGATTTTAGCCATCTTTACACTTAAGTACATTCTTACTCATAGTCACCACATACTAGTTCACAATTAAGCATTTAAAACCATGATTTGAATGTAGTAACATGCCTTTAGAGAATTCCCTCAATTCCTCACTAGATGTACTCTCGTTTTTCACACAGATTTTCTGACTACACTCCCTACACTAGGTATATGTGAGAAGATTGATGTAAACATGTAGACGAACACTCACATATGTTTTAACAAGGAAAGCATTTTCTGGATTTATGATAATGACATGAATATGATCTCATGAATGGAATGCTACTACTTAGGATGAGAACCAGTGATTCCATAAGCTCATATCAATTCCAAACTCCACATTATTGAACACATAACGATCAAGATAGAAGCATAAGGGTTGAAACGGGGCTGAAGGTGTTTGGCTAACAAAGAAGGGATATGGAAAACAAAGGTTCTTAAAGAAATAGCGAGCAAAGCATTTGAATTAACTTAGAATTCACTTTTGAATGAAAACTCAACTTTTGAACAACAAGGGGGAACAAGCTCTTTTTTTCTTTTTCTTTCTTTCTTTCTTTTCTTTTCTGTTTTTCTTTTTTTTCATATGTTTTTCACAATTTTTTCTTTTCTTTTGCCTCTCAAAACATACATAGACACTTAAGAACAAAACATTCTCTCCCCCACACTCATTTTCTTTCATAATGTACTCAAAAGGAATTCATTTTAGTCATGCTCACTATCATTTAAGAACAAGGGTGTGGACTGTCCTACACTAGGCTAGGTGAGGATAATGTGGGTAAACAAAGAATAAAGGCTAAACAAGGCTCAACGGGGGTAAAACTTACAACATATACGAAATATGGGAAGTAAGGCTATTTGGCTATGGTGGCAACTACACAACTTCATCTTGATATATGTTATGCAATTCAATATCATGCTTTGAATGAAACGGATATAAGTTCTAGCATTTAGTTCTATCATGATACAATTGCATTCTAAGTAGCAACCAAGCAAGGAATAATGAGATCATGCAACAACTTTAGAAAACAAAGAATCACAGATTATAACTCTCCAAAGAAGGTAATGGCTCGAGTTTCACAGGGTTGTAGTGTTTGTTTGAGTTCCTTCCTTCAAGCATGTTACAAAAACGAATTTTTCTTTTATGATTGCATGTGAAGTCATACATTATAACCATAACCAAGCATATACCAAGACTAAATCAAACTTTTCTCTATGTTTATAACTCTTTTTAACCGTCATGCAATTACAAACCAAATCCTTATCATTGTGTTGGAAGGTACCCTAAGACACAAACACACAAAAACGACTCAAAACACTCTTTTTAGGCTTTTTTAAAACATGTTTTTCAAATTTTTATGTGATTTTCGGAGTTATAAAAACAAAACATACTAAAACACTCTAAAATAACTTAAAAACACCTTAAAACAGCAAGGAACAACATTTGAAGTTATGGGTGATAAAATCCCACGAATTTGCATCAAAAATACTTAGTTACCCCCCCCACACTTAAATCAAACATTGTCCTCAATGTTTTAAGCATAGATTCACACAAAACATAAGTAAACACACAAAAAGCAACTAAACATACTAAACATGGCAGAATGTAATTAACAAAGAGAAGAGTTTAGGGACGCAAATCTGGTTATGGAGTGTAAATTCCCTCTTCTCCTTGGTGATTGCATTGAGGCTTTGATCTTTATGATTCCACAGGCTTACTCTTGAACTGGTTTCCGCCCATCATTGATTTTCCTTTGTGCTACTCTTGAACTGGGCAGCAGGATTCTTTTGGTCTCCCCCGAAGGTCTGAGCTTACCCCTTTGGTCTGTTTCTTTGTTCAATCTTTCCAATTCGTATTGAAAAGGGTTGGAGGATAACTCAGCCTAAGTTTGTCTCCACATGCTTCAATGTATCATTTTCACTTGCCTTACTCGCTCCCCTTTGCAGAAGTGGTCCCTTCTCTGGAAGTGTATCAACCGTTGAAGATGACTACTCGAGAGCAACGCTAGGTAAGCAATCAGGAATAGATTCCAGGCAGTTGGCTCCAGATCGGAAGACTGACTCCAAGTGCCGGCTGATTGCTTCTTTTACTTTGCCATGCGAGTAAGAACAAGGACAAAGAAAAAGACAGGGAAAGAGCATGATATGAGATACTTTTGCTTTTGACCTTGATGATATGAGATACCTTTGCTTTTGAAGAAGCGGTGAATGAATCAGCACACTTCAATCCGCCATTTGCTCCTGGGTCATCTGTACTCCAGGCATCTGGTATCATCTTTGGGGAAGAAGAAAGAATTGAGTATTTCGAAAGGCTTTGCTGGGAGTGCGCCCTCAGAGGTGAGGGAGAGTTGGGCATTTTCTTCAGGTTTGCCTTGCCATAAAAGACGAAGGTCGACATATATAGAAATAATATCAAGTGGTGGTACTGTTTTTTTACCCTTGTCGACAAACGTTTTGATCCCGCCAATCCGGCTTTTTGAAATAGTGGCGCCCCTTCGATTTCTGAACGACGCCTCTTCGATTTCTGAGCGGACGCCCCTTCGATTTCTGAACGACGCCCCTTCTCTTTCTGAACGACACGTGGTAGTGCAGATGCGGCTTCTTTTGACAAAGCTGCACGCGTTTTCTGAAAAGCAGAGAAAGCGTCGCCGAACTTTGCGCTTGTCGGCTAAAGACGTGTAGTTGCGATGATGGCCTCCACGTGTTTTCAGCTTTGTCAGAAATCTTTTGACAAAGTTGAACGCGTCTTCTGAAAAGCCGAGAAAGCGTCGCCAAAATTACGCCGGAAATTCCGGCTTTTTGAATCGGTGGACGCGTCGCCTTGGCTTTTTTATTAAGCTATCGATCACCACAACAAACACACTCTGAAGATTTCCCATTCTTGAAAATCGACTCCGGCCCTTTGAAATTTAACTCCATCCCTTTTCTTTGAACACTTTTGAAAAATGGCAAACTCATCGAACCTTAGCTTGGAATTGAGCCTTAGCAGTGATACGGGCGCGCCGCGTCAAGGTAACGTATGGCGCCCTTCTTTCTTATCTTCTAACGGTCTTCTTACAGGTGAAGACTCCGTGATGCAGGACGCCACAACAGCTACAATAGTAGCTAGGAACCTCCTCACTCCAAAAGATAGTAGGCTGCTGTCAGGACGGTCTGATGAGTTGGCCGTTCAAGAGTCCCTCGCACTTAGTGTTCAGTGTGCGAGCTCTGTGTCCAACATGGGCCTACGCCTGCTTGCCCGCTCTCGTCAGGTGGAATCGTTGATGGCAGAGGTGGAAAGACTTAAGCAAGAGATCCAGCAGCTTAAGTACGAGAATAGAAGTTTGCATGTGCTTGCAAATAACTATTCGTCGGGGATGAAGAGGAAGCTTGATGAGCTGCAAGAATCTGAGGGTCGAATTCACAGTGACCGTCAAAGGTTTGCGTCTTATCTCCAGAGGCACCTTTTTCCTGGGTCATCCAGCGCTTGGCCAAGTATTGAGGCCTGGAATGCTCTAGCTCCGATGCCTCCCGCTCCGATGGCTTCCGCTCCGATGCCTCCCGCTTCTATGCCTCCCGCTTCTATGCCTCCCGCTTCTGCGCCTCGTAGTGGGGCTTCACGCAAACAACCTTTGTGAAGCTCCACCTTTCTCCATGTTTAGTATCTTTCTTTCATTTTTTTTTTTTTTTTTTTTTTTTTTTTTTTTTTTTTTTTAACATAAATAAGATCAAACGGCATGGAATTGGTCCTTGAATGGAAGGTGATACTTGAAGTGAACCGACATTGGTTTGAATTCTAATGTAGGTGCCTGATTCATAAAAAACAAGAAGTTAGTATAAAATGTAATGGAATTTGAAAAAAATGACTTACTTGTTTTGTCTGACAAGAACTCAATGACAAACACCACTCCTTTGAAAGTTTCAGGGATATTGGACTTGGCCAGATTGCATGTGATGGTTATGACTTGTCCAATGTCATCAAATTCAACTTCTTTGGGCATTGTTGTCTCAAGTATATCCTCTTTGATGAATTCATGAAATTCCCTACTTTGCACCTTTGGAAGGTCTTCCAAGATGTCTTTTTCACTTTCTTCTTCCTTGGAATTCATGAACCTGCAAGGAATAGGGATATTAGGTGGAATGGGGTTAGAACTAATTGGAACAACCTTACTTGAATTAGATGGCGTAGGAGCAATAAGTGCTTCCAGCAAAGGTGCTTCAAATTCTCCCTTCGGTTTTACAATGGTTGAACTAGGGAGTTTGCCTTGGTCGCAAAATTGTCCTACGAACTCCGCGATCTGCCCAATTTGCTTTTCCAAGTGGTCCAACCTTTTGTCTTCTTGTCGAGCCTCATTGTCTTGATTTTGTGAGCCCTGCACCAAACAAATTAATTCGTTAAGCTTTTGATTATAATCTATTGACGAACTTAAGTTTTGTTGGGCATATTGAATATGAGGTTGTGGTGGCTGCCAATATCCTCCTTGTTGAGCATTTTGAGGTTCCCACCACATAGAGTTTGAATGATCACTCCAATCCGAATTGTAAGTATTGGAAAACACGTTATTCCTTGATTGAAGATTCAATATATCAACTCTTTGCATTTGAGACCTTTCCATGAGCTGTGACAAAAGAAAAGCATTATCAAGTGCCATGTTGTTCTTCTCTAGTATTTGAATTCAACAAACAAAACACAAATCAAAAACTAAAACTAAAATACATAACAGAAACAAACAATCCAAGAGATTAGCAAATTTGCTAATCCCCGGCAACGGCGCCAAAATTTGATGCGTGATTTATACGCACACAAATTAAACCCTCTTTTTGTCAATTGTAGTATAAGTATAAGTAGGGATCGTTCTGGACCGGGGATTAGGAGGGATTGTTAATCACTTGGATTTGACTCAAAAACATAAAAACAAAGTTAAAAACGTTCACAAAGACTCAAAGGACTCAAAACAAGTTCAAAAGACTCAAAACTGCCTAAAAACACTAACTAGGCAGTTTCTGACCTTAACCCCAATGTTGGACGAATTTAGGATTATGGCTTGATTCAAACGTAAAATAACAATATAAAACACTATACTAGACTCAAAGAATGCAAAACTAAACTTTAAAACACTAAAACAAACCAAAAGACTCAAACATCACCCAAAACACTCAAAACAGCCTTAAAATCACTTTCTGGGCAGTTTTGAGCACTTTGGTGAATTTGGACGAATTTTGGGAAATAAATTGAATCAAAACACTTTAAAACATAAACTAAACAAAGTCTAAACACTAAAGAACAAGAAAGTAAAGGGGGGGTTAGGTTTTGACGAATTTAAACTAAAAGAACAGATTGTAAGTAAAAGCAAAATGTAAATGTGAATGTGTGATAGAATTGAATGGAATGAAGGCTAGCTAAGGGGTTCATCTCCATACATGTTATACTTGCATAATAAAATGATTTCCAATTGCATTTCAATAAACTATGATACTCAACACCCCAAGTTAACCGTGATGCACTAATTAACCTTCAAATCTTCCTAACGTTATTGAATTGGATGATGCATGCGACAATTCAAAACATTCCCCACAAGTCCTCAACATGAATGCATAGAAGAGGTACAAGCAAGAATCATTACGCTCTATGAAAATTATAAGTGTTGACGAGGCATTCGTTACTATGATTGCATGAAACTTATGCCAAGAATTTGTTTAACGCGATTGTTTATAAGCAACCTCCACTACTTGTGAATATAAGTTCGTAACTATTAGGTGAAACTCACTTATATTCTAGCGTCATATTCATGCATGAAAATTAAGCGCGCATTCTCAATAAACATACATAAATAAGTTATCAATCAAACGGTTAAACAAATTGAATCCACAACTTATGAAACGCAATTAGAAGTAATCAAATCAAAATGCAAGCATAAACATATATTTCGAATTCCCCCCTAGCCAAGGGGGGTTTAGTTGAATTTAAACATTGGAATCAAAGAAACACCTAAACATTCCAACAACTCAAACTTGAATTGTATGAACGTTTAGGCACTCTTCTCTTCCATTCCTCATACGTACAAAACAAAGAGTATTGAAATTAAACATTGAAATCAAAGAAACACCTAAACATTCCAACAACTCAAACTTGAATTGTATGAACGTTTAGGCACTCTTCTCTTCCTCTTCGTTGTAGCACAAGGTCTAAGGATAGTTTGATGGTGTGAATGGTTTGGGGAGTGGTTGGAGTGGCTGCAATGGAGGAGAAAAGTGTTTTGGTGGCTGCAATGAGGGTGTGGAGAGGTTTTGACGAATTTCTGGAATATGGAAGAGTGTATGAGAATGAATGAGAATGAATGCTTATTTATAGGTGAAATGGGGGGACCATGACAGCTAGGAGGGAATGTGGCTGCATGTTTGAATGATTAAAGGATGCATGTGGGTTGGAAATGCATGTGCAATGAATATGTGGCTGCATGTGCAAGGGGACAATCTGAAAATGCATGTGAAAGCATGTGTTGGCTGCAATGATGAAATGGATGGGAGTGCATGTGGCTTAATTAATTAAAGGGAGTGCATGTGCAATGTTTTAAAGGATGGAATGCATGTGAATATGATGGAAATCTGATATGGTGATGGGAGATGCATGTGGCTGATTTATGCATGTGAATGCATGTGGCTGCAATGGATTAGGAATCCTTCAATTTCGTCCATTCCTTTTGCTCCAAACATAAGCTATCCATTCCAAGTCCAATTTTGCTCCAAAATGCTCCAAAATGCATCTTTTTGCTTCCTTAGCCATATGAACCTAAAAACACACGAAAATGGCTTAAACGACTAAAACAACTATGAATTAACAATATAAATGCACGAAAACAAGCTAAGTAAGTCGCCTAAATATGCTTCTACCAGGTTGCCTCCCACGAAACGCTTACTTTAACGTCTTGCAGCCGGACGATGGTATGGTCATTCCCCATTGGAGCCCACGGCATGGAGTATGATGTCTTCCACAACCTGCCCTTCAACACTTTCATAATATGGCTCAATGAATGGGAGGGGATAGTGATCCTCCCTGATGGTGGTGTTTTGGTTCCGAAAGTCCATGTAAATGCTCCCACCACCTTTAAATCGATTGGTCACCAACACCAAAGAAGGTAACAACCTATTAGTTGAAATGGGAATTGAAATTGGGATTGAGGACTTACAAACATATTGTAGTGAAGGCTCAAAATCGGCAGCCCTATCAATTATGTCACCATGACTACTTTCGGCCATATTGGGTGGTTGTAGGGCAATCACTCCAAGTTCTTCTCCAATGGTGGTTCTTGATACATCCTTCGTGAAAAGTGTGGATCCTTTCGGCCCTATGTCCTTATGCACATCTATGACAAAACAAGAATGACTATCGTTAGGATTCTTAATAGAGTCATAAACATTGAATTTAATTATATGACCACCAAACTCCATTGTTAGTGCTCCCTTGGCCACATTAATCTTTGTTTGGGCTGTTTTCATAAACGGACAGCCTAGCAAGATTGGCAATGACGCATAATCTGATCTGCACAAAACCTCCACAAATAGGGGTCATCCCATACATAAAACCGTGCCTCTTTCTTTAACTTATCACATTGGTGCCTAGCTAGGGTACTTGGAACACATTTTGACACCAAAAAATTGACCAAATCGGAATACCAAGGTTCACATACCTTAATGGACAGCAATTGTTCATCAGGGAAAGTCTCTTGGATGGGTAAGGAGTCCTCATTGCACACCAAACGACTTAAATGGTCAACAACTACGTTCTCACTCCCTTTCTTGTCTCGAATTTCAATATCAAACTCTTGGAGAAGAAGCATCCATCTAATGAGCCGTGGTTTAGCCTCCTTCTTTGTGAATAAGTACCTAAGAGCTGCATGGTCAGAAAATACAATCACTTTTGTGCCAAGTAAATATGAACGAAACTTATCTAAAGCAAACACAACGGCAAGAAGTTCTTTTTCAGGGGTAGAGTAGTTTAATTGAGCATCATTAAGGGTCCTAGAAGCATAATAGATGGCGTGGGATTGCTTATTCTTCCTTTGACCCAAAACAGCCCCTATTGCATAATCGGATGCATCACACATGAGCTCAAAAGGCAACGTCCAATCAGGTGAAAGGATGATAGGTGTCGTGGTAAGCTTGTCCTTGAGAAGCTTGAATGCCTTCTCACACTCCTCGTTGAACTCAAACGCCACTTCTTTTTGTAGGAGACGGCATAGTGGTTGTGCAATTTTAGAAAAATCCTTGATAAATCGCCTATAGAATCATGCATGGCCAAGAAAAGAACGAACCTCTCTAACCGAAGTAGGAGAGGGTAAGTGACGTACAAGATCTATTTTACACTTATCAACTTCAATTCCTTTTTCAGAGATGATATGACCCAAAACTATACTTTGTTTAACCATAAAATGACATTTTTCCCAATTCAAAACAAGCTTAGTTTCCATGCATCTTTTCAAGATTAAAGTAAGATTATGCAAACAATCATCAAATGAGTCTCCAAACACACTAAAATCGTCCATAAACACTTCAATTATCTTTTCAACATAATCTGAGAAGATACTTACCATGCATCGTTGGAAAAGTGGCCGGTGCATTGCATAAACCAAATGGCATACGACGATATGCAAAAGTACCAAATGGACAAGTAAAAGTGGTCTTTTCTTGATCATCCGGCACTATGACAATTTGATTATAACCCGAATAACCATCAAGAAAGCAATAAAAAGAATGACCGGCTAACCTTTCAAGCATTTGATCGATGAATGGCAAAGGGAAGTGATCTTTCCTTGTTGCGGCATTTAGCTTCCTATAGTCAATGCACACCCTCCAACCGGTTTGAATGCATGTAGGCATAAGTTCATCTTCTTCATTCTTCACCACCGTGACTCCAGACTTCTTGGGCACCACTTGGACCGGTGAAACCCAACAACTATCCGAGATGGGATAGATGACGCCACAATCTAGCAATTTGATGATTTCCTTTTTCACTACTTCCATCATTGGTGGGTTGAGTCCACGTTGGGCTTCCCTTGATGGTTTGGCGCCTTCTTCCATGAGAATTCGATGCATGCACGTGGTAGGACTTATGCCCTTGATATCGGCCAAAGTCCACCCAATGGCCGTCTTATGCTCTTTGAGAACCCTCACCAATTTCTCCTCCTCTTGTGCCATGAGCGATGAGGCTATAATGACGGGCAATGTGTCTTACTCGCCCAAGAACACATACTTCAAGTGATTTGGCAACGATTTGAGCTCAAGGGTAGGTGGTTGTTCTATAGAAGGAAGCAACTTATTAGTCGAAATTGGAATTGAAATTGGACTAGGGGACTTACCTTGGAGCCGTGGCAATGACTCTAGGGCTGCCACGGTCTCAATTACATCTTCATCAAAGGCCACGGCATAGGATAGTGATGCGAAAATAGTTAAGCACACAAATTAACCCTCTTGTTGTCAAATTGTAGTAAGGATGCAAGTAGGGATCGTTCTGGACCGGGGATTAGGAGGGCTTGCTAAAACCTCTAAACTGACGTAAAAACATAAAAACAAAGTTAAAAACGTTCACAAAGACTCAAAGGACTCGAAACAAGTTTAAAAGACTCAAAACTGCCTAAAAACACTAACTAGGCAGTTTCTGACTCTAAACACAATTTTGGACGAATTTAAGATTATAGGTTGATTCAAAACACTTTAAAACACAAACTAAACAGATTCTAAATACTATAGAACAAGAAAGTAAAGGGGGGTTTTGATTTGATGAAAATTGAAATAACAAAACAAGTTATAAAACTAGGCAGATTGTAAACGAATTTTTGGAAACCAGATGATGGATGGATTAGTTAGAGGTCTATTCTCCACACATGACACATTTGTATATGAATCGATTTTCCAATTGCTTTTCACTAACTATGATGCTCAACACCCCAAGTTAACAGTGATGCACTAATTAACCCTCAGATTTCCTTATGTCATTAAATTGGATGATGCATGCGACAATTCAAATCATTCTCCAACGGTCCTCAACATGAATGCATAGAAGAGATACAGTGAGAGATCATTATGTTCCATGAAAATCATAAGTGTTGACGAGGCAATTGTAACTATGAATGCATGATACTCTTGCCAAGAATTCAATTAACGCGGTTGTGACTAGCAACCTTCACTACTCATGTTTATAAACTTGTGACGATTAGGTGAAACTTGTTCATAAACTAGCATCAAGTTCATGCATGAAAACTAAGTATGCATCCTTAATCAACATACAAGAACAAGTTTTTAATAAACAGATAATTGAATTGCAATCATAACTTAACAAATCACAATTGGAAGAAATCAATTCATATCTCAAACATGTTCATGGCTTCAAACTTTCCCCTAACTAATTAGGGGTTTAGCCACTCATGATTACAGCAAACTCAGAAAGTAATAACAAAGTAAACATTGAAAACAAGAACGAAGTACACCTAAGAACGCTCCAATCTGCGAGCATAAAACGTTCAAGGCCTCCTTCCTCTCCTAATTGTTGCGGCACAAGAGGTTATTGTGAGTTTAGGGGGTTATGGATGATGTAGAATGATGGATTTAGGTTTAGGATGGATGTAGGGGACAACAAGGGTTGGTTTTGGGCAGAAAATATGGAGAATGGTGAAGTATGGATGTTTTAGAGGGAAGGGATAAATTTCTGGCGTGAATGGTGAATGAATCACTCCCTTGTGGTTGCAACAAGGAGGTTTATTAATATGATTTCAGGAATTAAAACCCTAGGGTATTTAGGTAATCATAAATTAAGTCAAAAGCTTCTAGAAATAGGAAATCAAATCAGAAATTTAAGGGAAAGTGGTTAATAGGTGTGGCAAGGGAATAAAACACAAAAGGAATGTGTTTTAATGCAAGGAAATAGGAAAGAACTATCTCCCTTGCACGGCAAGGCTTGCATAGGAAATAAGTAAGTGTTTAATTCCCCAAATCCATTCTAAGAATCAGGAATTAAGTTAAATCCCTTTAGAATAGGTAATTGAAATCAGGAATTAGGGGAAAAGGCTAAGTCTTGCGGCAAAGGAAGGAAAAGAAGGGGAAAGTGCAATTAAACTTGCAGATTTTAGGTGAAAGGGAATGTATAGGTGCGGCTAAGACTTTTAAGAAAGGGATTGTGACATAATCTTGCAGATTTTGGGAGAGAAAAGGAAGGTAAGGTGCGGCACAATTTAGGACATGTCTAGGGCTTCTAGAACATGTGATTTAGGCAACCAACATTATTTGGAAACTTCAAAAATGGAAACTCCCAATAATGGAAACTGGTTTCCAATTCTTGATTCCTCCTTCTTCCTTCGATTCTAGGCTCACTTGGTCTTCAATTTCGTCCAACACTTTGGCTCCAAGCATAAGTGATGCGTGATTTATGCGCACACAAATTAAACCCTCTTTTCGTCAAATTGTAGTATATGTATAAGTAGGGATCGTTCTGGACCGGGGATTAGGAGGGATTGTTAATCACTTGGATTTGACTCAAAAACGTAAAATAACAATATGAAACACTATACTAGACTCAAGGAATTGCAAAACTAAACTTTAAAACACTCAAACAAGCCAAAAGACTCAAACAGTACCGAAAGCACTTATAAACACAAACTAAATGTATTTCTAACTAATCTAACACTTTAAAATAAATGGGGGATTGGTTTTGGATGAATTTAAACTAAAACAGAAACTTGGAATTAAAACAGATTCTAAAAACGAAATTAATGAAATAGAATGATGAAAAACTAGTTAGAGGGTTCCTTATCCACACATGAACATAAGCATATAAATTGACTCCCAGTTATGACTTCAACGAACGATGAATGACAATGTTCCAAGTTAATTAGGTCCGCTTAAACTAACTTTCAGATTTCCCTAGATTCATTGGATTTAATGGGATACGCATTACAACCAAATTATTCCTAATCAAAGTCCCTAACATGGAATACGCATGATAGAGACATTCAACAAAGATCATTAAGTTCAACGGAAATCATAAACATCGACTAGGCATTCATAACTATGGAATACGCATGTTAATCCAGCCTAGGGTTTACTAAACACAATCGTGACTAGCGATCTTTACTACTCATGAATATAAGTTCATAACGATTATGTGAAATTCCCTTATATCCTAGCATCAAGTTTAGGCATGCAAATTAAATGTCGACCCTCAACCCATATACATAAACAAGTTCTTAATCAAAACAGAAAAGTAACCCACATCTAAAGTTCATGAGTTCATAACTAGAGTAAATCAAATCATAACCAACATATGTCCATGGTTTCAAATTCGCCTCTAACTAAAAAGAAATTAGTTTCACATGTTTAACATAATTGAATAACAAGTTAAATTAAACATGAAAACAGAAATAAGAAAAGAAAGAACAAATGGATGGAAAGTTAGCTACGGGGTTCATCTCCACATATATTATACTTGCATAATAAAACGATTTCCAATTGCATTTCAATAAATCATTAATTCTCAACACTCCAAGTTAACCGTGATGCACTAATTAACCTTCAAATCTTCCTAACGTTATTGAATTGGATGATTGCATACGACAACCCAAAACATTCCTCACAAGTCCCCTACATGATTGCATAATAGAGATACAAGCAAGAATCATTACGCTCTATGAAGATTATAAGTTTTGACGAGGCATTCGTTACTATGGAATACGCATGAAACTAGTGCCAAGAATTCATTTAATGCGATTGTTTATAAGCAACCTCCACTACTTGTGAATATAAGTTCATAACGATTAGGTGAAATTCACTTATATTCTAGCGTCATATTTATGCATGAAAATTAAGCGCGCATTCTTAATAAACATTCATAAATAAATTATCAATCAAACGGTTAAACAAATTGAATCCACAACTTATGAAATTCCAACGAAAGTTAATCAATTCATATTGCAAATATAAACATAGTTTCGAATCACCCCCTAGCTAAAGGGGGGTTTATTTCCTCATAACTTTGAAATTAAATAAACACCTAAACATTCCAACAACTCAAACTTGAATTGTATGAACGTTTAGACACTCTTCTCTTCCATTCCTCATACGTACAAAACAAAGAGAATTGAATTTAAACTTTGAAATCAAAGAAACACCTAAACATTCCAACAACTCAAACTTGAATTGTATGAACGTTTAGGCCCTCTTATCTTCCTCGTTATTGTAGCACAAGGTCTAAGGTGAGGTTTGGGGGATTATGGAAATGGTAGAGGAGTGGTTTGGAGGGTTGGGAAGTGGTGGAAATAGAAGGGAATGATGCTGGAAATGAAGAGAACCCACGGCAACAAGGTTGCTGTTTTTGTGTTTGTTGTTGTGTTGTGAATGGAATTGAGATGTGAATTGAATGGGGAATGAATGAATATCCAATGAATGAAGTGTGTGTGGTTTATATAGGGAGAGAGTGGGTGAGAATGTGGCTGCAATTGGGACCCCACGGCATTGAAGGTTTTGGGTGCATGTGTTTGGTGAAATTGTTTGTTGGGAAAAGCTTTGTGAATTAGGTGGATTGTAGGTGGGTTGTAGGTGGGTTGTAGGTGGGTTATGATGATGTTTTGTAATTGCATGTGTGTGAATGTGATAGCTAAGGTGAATTATATGTGGAATAAAGATGGAGAAGGTGGTGTAATGATGCATGGTTGTAGTTTAAGGTGTTGAATATGGATTTGCATGGCCTTTAAAGTGATTGTGGGTTTTGGAATTGGAAGGAAATGCATGGCCTTGGGGTTGGTTTAAGAGAGAATGGGCTAGGCCCTTTGTTTTATGTCCAAAGTGAAAATAAGGCCTTCAAATTCGTCCAAACTTTGGCTCCATGGATAAGCTATCCAATCCATGCCCAAAAATGCTCCAAATAGCCTCAAAATGCACTTTCTTGCTCCCTAAGCCCTTAGAACCTGAAAACACACAAAAGAAGCATAAAGAACTAAATAACTAAAGAAACATAACGTAAATGTACGAGAACAAGCCATTTAAGTCGCATGAATATGCTCCTATCAATAAGCTATCCATCTTTAGCCCAAAAGTGCTCCAAAAGACTCCAAAATGCACTTCTTTGCTCCTTTAGCCCTTAGAACCTGAAAACATACGAAAATGGCTTAAAAGACTTAAAGAACTAAGAAAACACAACGTAAATGCATGAGAACAAGCCAATTAAGTCGCATAAATATGCTCTTATCAGATAGCATTTGTGTGCCGTGGGTTGATAGGTGCATATTTAGGCGACTTACTTAGCTTGTTTTCGTGCATTTATATTGTTAATTCATAGTTGTTTTAGTAGTTTAAGTCATTTTCGTGTGTTTTTAGGTTCATATGGCTAAGGAAGCAAAAAGATGCATTTTGGAGCATTTTGGAGTAAAATTGGACTTGGAATGGATAGCTTATGTTTGGAGCAAAAGGAATGGACGAAATTGAAGACCTAATGAAGTTAGGATTCCTAATCACAAGAGGATTCCTAATCACAAGAGGATTCCTAATCATAAGAGGATTCCTAATCAAATGAGGAATCCTAGTCAAAGAAGGTTTCCTACTTGAAGTAGGAAAGTTAAGCCAAGGTTTCCTATTTTGGTTTAATCTTTCCTAATCCTTAAGGACTCCATATTTCAGTAATATCAAAGGATCCTACCTATTCTAGGTCACAAAACTTGCAACCTTAAGCCATGCCGTGTGTCCCCTTATGTTTCCCTTCCTTGTCGTGCAAGGAAGGGCTTTGTTTCCTATTCTAACTACTTAAACACCTTCCTTTTTCATACCAATCTCAGCCATAACTCACATACCCTTTTATATTCCTAAGTCCTTGCTTAAATTCAGAAATAAAAGACATTCCCTTTCTCTCTAACCTTTGCCGCAAGTCACATTCCTTTTCCTTTCAATTTCTGACTTTGTGTTTCCTATTCTTCAAAGATTTAGAATTAATTCCTTTCCTAAACTAAGTAATAAAGCCTTTAGGTCTTTTCTTCCTTATAAATACCCTTGTGCCGCAACCTTATGTACCTAATCCCCCCTTCCACACAACCAGCCTCCATTCACAAATACATCCAGCATTGCCGCAGCTTTCCATCCAAATTTCCACATCCTTCAACCTTCAAACCTTCGTCCAAACCACCCTACACCACCACTAAAGCCTTGCCGCACCACCATACTTCCATAAACCCAACTTAAACCCAGAAACTCATCCATAAAACCACCTTAGCACTTGTGCCGTGACCTAGCAAAGAAGAGGAGAAAGAAGATGAAACCTTGGACGTTTATGCATTCGAGTTGGAGTGTTGGAACGCTTCTAGGTGTAATCTATCTTTTGTTTTCAATGTTTAATTCTAATTTCCTTTGTTTTGTTATGAACATGAGAGGCTAAACTCGTTTTAGCCTAGGGATGCTTTAAAGCCATCATTATATTTATAATATGAGTTGATAAATTCCAGTTGTGATTTCATAAATTGTGAATGCAATTTACTTAACCGTTTGATGGATAACTTATTCTTGTATGTTGATTAGGGAGGCCTACTTAATTTGCATGCTTGAATTTGGTGCTAGAATATAAGCGTGTTTCACATAATCGTTACAAACTTATATTCACAAGTAGTTACGGTTGTTTTCACAATCATGTTAAGTAAATTCCTAGCATGTGTATCATGATGTCATAGTTACAAGTGCTTTGTCAATACTTATGATGTCCATTGAACGTAATGATCTTTGATTGTATCTCTATTATGATGTAATGTAGGGGACTTTTGAAGAATTCTTTGGGTTGTCGTATGATGTCATCCAATCCAATAACTTAAGGGAAATCTGAGGGTTAATTAGTGATGTCACGGTTAATCTGGGGTATTGAGGTTCATGGTTTATCGGAAAAGCAACTGGAAATCAACTTATGTTTGAATGTATCATGTGTGGAGAAGTATCCCTTGGCTAGTCCATCATCCATTGGTTTTACTTAAATTCGTCCAAAAATCTGTTTTAAGTTTTAAGTTACTTGTTTTCTTTTAAATTCGTCCAAAAACAAATCTCCTTTTCTTACTTGTTCCAAATCTGTCCAAAAGTGTGTTTTAAAGTCTTTTGAGTCAAAACTAATTGTATTTTCGTCCAAATTAGTGTTAGGTGTTCAAAACTGCCCAGATTGTGTTTTTAAGGCAGTTTTGAGTGTTTTGTTGCTGTTTTGAGTCTTTTGGTTTGTTTTAGTGTTCTAGTGTTTAGTTTTGCATTCTTTGAGTCTAGTTTAGTGTTTTAACCTTTGTTTTACGTTTTTGAGTCAGTTTTTAAGTGTTTTAGCAACCCCTCCTAATCCCAGGTTTAGAACGATCCCTACTTATACATATACTACAATTGTCAAAAAAGGGTTTTAATTTGTGTGCTTATATAATTCGCATCAAATTTTTGGCGCTGTTGCCGGGGATTAGCAAGTTTGCTAATTCCCCGTTGTTTCTTTTTGTTTTCTTTTTGTTTTAGCTACTGACCTTATTTCTTTTCTTGTTTGTAGGTACTAGTTTATGACTCATAGCTCTCAACCTATTAGTGCAAACATCTTGGATTTCGACGACGATTTTGAGCGCACTTTGAGAAAGAAGAAGAAGAACCCAGAACTTCACCCATCAAATTCTAGTTCGGCTTCCAATCTTGAGGAGGAACAAGAACCCACGGCAAGGGAGGAAGAAGAGGTCCAAACCATGGCAGCGGACAACCGTACAATCAAGGAGCTTTCCGCTTCGGGAATGGACAATGCCGCACCCTTGTCCATCCAATACCCAAGGGCGGCTCAAGACAAGACCGACGAATTTGAATTGAAGTCAAGTTTGTTGCACCACATTCCAAAGTTCCATGGACTGTCCATGGAGGATCCCAACAAGCATTTGAAGGAGTTCGAGGTGGTGTGTTCGAGCATGACTCCAATTAACGTTGATAGTAGTATTTTGAAGATGAAGGCTTTCCCGTTCTCACTTTTGGAGAAGGCCAAGGATTGGTTATATGCGTTAGCACTCGGAACGGTCACTTCTTGGGAGAGCATGAAGATGGCGTTTCTTGAAAAGTTTTTTCCTACTTCAAGAGTCATTCTCTTGAGAAAGAAGATTAGCGGAATCCAACAAAGTCAAGGGGAGTCTTTTCCAACATACTACGAACTTTTTAAAGCCCTTGTTGCATCATGTCCTCAACATCAAATGAAGGAGGAGCTTCTACTTCAATACTTCTATGAAGGTCTTCTTCCTATTGAAAGGCAAATGCTTGATGCTTCAACGGGAGGTGCGTTGGTGGATAAAACTCCCATGGCAGCCAAGAATCTCATTGCAAACCGGGCTCTCAATGCACAACAATACGAAGGAATTGGGCAAAGGGACCCCCCACGGCAACAAGTACATGAGGTAAGTTCTCAATCCGACATTCAAACTCAATTAGCTAATCTTACTTCTCTTGTGTCTCAGATGGCCGAAGGAATGAAGATCCAAGGTCCAATTGTATGTGGCGTATGTTCTATTCAAGGTCATCCTTCGGAAAAGTGCCCTCAATTGATTGAGAATGGGGGATGGGAGAGTGCAAACGCCATTGGATTTCCAAGCCAAAATCAGTCAAGGAATGATCCATATTCCAATACATACAATCCGGGTTGGAGAGACCATCCTAACTTCAAGTGGAGGGAGCCTCAACAACCTTACCAACAAGGAGGCTTTAGGCAGCAACCCCCGGGGTTTTACACCAAAACACACGGCCAAGACCAAAACCAACCCCAATCTGCCCAAAACCATCAAGGTACGTCTTTAGATAACGCTACAATTCTTAAGTTACTTACCAGTTTGTCTCAGGGGCAAGAAAATCAAAACAAAAGGGTGGACCACTTAGAGAAGCAAATGGGGCAGATTGCGGAGTTTGTAGGGCAATTCCGAGACCAAGGCAAGCTCCCAAGCTCAACCATTGTCAATCCAAAGGGAGGGTTCGAAACGGCCAACGCAATCACCTTGAGAAGTGGAAAAGAGGTTGGCACTACATCCACACCACCCAAAACAAGTCCTAATGAAGACGAGACGTTGCAACATGAAGAGGAGGCTGCAAGCAAGCCCACGGCAAGGACACAATCCCCTTTGCCGCAACTACCTAGAGACCCTAATGCATCCAACTCATCCAATTCGGCCACCAAAGGTAAGTTGGGTTCAAATTCGATTAATTCTAACCCCGTTCCACCCAATGTTCCTTTTCCTCACAGATTTTTGCAAACAAAGAAGGAGGAGCATGAGAAGGACATTCTTGAAACGTTGAGGAAAGTTCAAGTCAATATCCCGCTCCTAGATGCCATAAAGCAAGTGCCCAAATACGCCAAGTTCTTGAAGGAATTATGCACTACAAGGAAGAGGGCTTCACATAAAGAGGTAGTGAGGGTAAGTGAAAACGTTTCCGCTATTTTACAAAGAAAGTTACCACCAAAGTGCTAAGATCCAGTTAGTTTTACAATTCCTTGTATTATTGGCCAAACTAAGTTTGAACATGCTATGTTAGACTTAGGAGCTTCAATTAATGTCATGCCATACTCTATTTATGCATCCATGAACCTTGGTGAATTGAAAAATGATGGCGTGATTATTCAATTGGCCGATCGATCTAACGCCTATCCAAAGGGAGTTTTGGAAGATGTTTTAGTGCAGGTGAATAACTTGATATTCCCGGCGGATTTTTATGTGCTTGAAATGGACGACTCGGTTCATTCTCCACCCTTGCCACTCCTACTTGGAAGACCGTTCATGAAAACAGCCCAAACAAAGATTGATGTGGCCAAAGGAGCACTAACAATGGAGTTTGGTGGTGATATAATTAAATTCAATGTCAATGACTCTATTAAGAATCCTAATGATGGTCATTCTTGTTTTGCCATAGATATGCATAAAGATATAGGGCCGAAAGGATCCACACCTACCAAGAAGGATGTATCAAGAACCACAATTGGAGAGGAACTTGGAGTGATTGCCCTACAACTACCCAATATGGCCGAAAGTAGCCATAGTGACATTGTTGATAGGGCTGCCGATTTTGAGCCTTCACCACAATATGTTTCTAAGTCTCCAATCCCAATTTCAATTCCCATTTCAACTAATAGGTTGTTACCTTCTTTGGTGCAGGTACCCAACCGATTTCAAGGTGGTGGGAGCATTTACATGGACTTCCGGAACCAAAATACCACCATTAGGGAGGATCACTATAACCTCCCATTCATTGAGCCATATTACGTAAGTGTTGAAGGGCAGATTGTGGAGGACAATACACTCCATGCCATGGGCTCTAAGTGAGCCTAAGAAGCATGTTCGTCCGGCTGCACGATGTTAAAGCAAGCGCTTCTTGGGAGGCAACCCATGCATTCAACTAGCGAGGATTTGGGCAATTCACCCATTCATGCTACAAAATCAGATTTGCGTTCCTCAATCCCTATCTCTTTACAGTTTTTTTATTTCATCATGTTAGTTAGCTATTATTGTTTGTTTGAATGTGTGTTTTTGTTTGAAACATTGAGGACAATGTTTGATTTAAGTGTGGCGGGGTAAACAAGTTGTTTTTGCATGTTTTTACATGATTTTCGTGGGATTTTATCACCTATCACTTATAATGTTGTTTCTCACTGTTTTTAAGTGTTTTTAGAGTCTTTTGGAGTGTTTTCATGTCTTTTGATCAGAAAATCTGAAAATTTACAAAACAAAATTGCAAAACAGTTTTGAAATACCCAAAAAGAGTTGTTTTAAAGTTGTTTTTGTGTGTTTGTTTGTGTCTTAGGTCACCTTCCAACACAATGATGAGGATTTGGTTTTAAATTACATGACTATTAAAGAATGTTGTAAACATGGCTGGAAGTTGATTTATGCTTTGGTTTATGCTTGGTTATAGTTATAGCTTATGAATTCACATGTAATTACAAAGAGAAAATCAGTTTTTGTAACATGCTTGAAGGAAGGAACTCAAACTAAAGCTACATCATTGTGAGGCTTGAGCCTATAACGTTCTTTGGAGAGTATAAATCTGTGATTTCTTGTTTTCTAAAGTCGTTGCATGATCTCATCATTCTTTGCTTGGTTGCTACTTGGACTGCATTTCATTATAGTTCCAAATACTAGAACTCATGCCCATTTCATTCAAAGCATGATATTGATTGCATAACATACAATAAGATGAAGTTGTTAGTCAAGCCAAAGCCAAAAAGCCTATCCCTTTTCACATGTATTGTAGGATTACCCCTTTTGAGGCTTTTCAAGCCTATTTTCTTTGTTAGCCACATTATCCTTACCTAGCTTAGATTAGGACTTCCCATACCCTTGTTCTTAAAGGATAGTGAAGCATGATTTAGAATGAACTCCTTTTGATCAATATATTGCAGAAAATAAGTGTGGGGGAAGATAATAGGGCCCAGCCAAAGAATGAAATAAAGAAAAAAAAAATTCGTGGAAAAATAAAAAGAAAATAGAAAAGTGTTGAAAAGAAAGAAAAAGAGTTGAAAAATAAGTGAGAATGATCTCACAAGTGTTGGTTATTGAAGGAAGGGTCCAAAAGAGTGAATTTGACCCTAGTTGTTGCATGAATCTTCCCTTGTGTTTAAAAGTTGATTTCTGCCATTAAAAGTGAGTTTAAGTGTCAATTTCATTACTTTGCTTCCTATTGCTTTAAGAACCTTTGTTTATCCCTTGCCTTTCCTTGTTAGCCATTACCCTTAGCCCCGTTACAACCCTCAACTTCTATCTTGATGTTATGTGTTCAATATGTGGAGTTTGAATTTGGTATGAGCATATGGAATCACTGGTTCTCGTTCTAAGTAGTAGCATTCCATTCATGAGATCATATTCATGTCATTGTCATAAATCCAGAAAATGCTTTCTTTGATATAACATATGTGAGTGTTAGAATTCATATTTACATCAATCTTCTCACATATACCTAGTATAGGGTGTGGAGTTAGAAAATCTGTGTGAAAATTGAGTGCATTCTAGTAAGGAATTGAGGGAATTCTCTAAGGCATGTTAGTACATTCAAAACATTGTTTTAATTGATTAAATGTGAACTAATATGTGGTAACTATGATTAAGTGTTTGTTGAAGTGTAAAGAAAGCTAAAAACCGTGGGAATGATGTTCTATATTGTGTCATGTTCGTTTGAAATCCCTGAGATACAAGTTGGAAGGTTTAGAATGTGTTTGTTTTAGTTTCTTTTGTTTTGTTTTGCTCAAGGACTAGCAAAAGCTAAGTATGGGGGAATTTGATAGGAGCATATTTAGGCGACTTACTTAGCTTGTTTTCGTGCATTTATATTGTTAATTCATAGTTGTTTTAGTAGTTTAAGTCATTTTCGTGTGTTTTTAGGTTCATATCGCTAAGGAAGCAAAAAGATGCATTTTGGAGCATTTTGGAGTAAAATTGGACTTGGAATGGATAGCTTATGTTTGGAGCAAAAGGAATGGACGAAATTGAAGACCTAATGAAGTTAGGATTCCTAATCACAAGAGGATTCCTAATCAAATGAGGAATGTGTTCTATCCAAGGACATGCTTCTGAGAAGTGCCCACAACTAATCGAAAATGGTGGATGGGAAAGCGCGAATGCAATTGGATTTCAAGGCCAAAACCAACCAAGGAACGATCCATATTCTAACACCTATAATCCAGGTTGGAGAGACCACCCAAACTTCAAGTAGAGGGAGCCCCAACAACCACCACAACAAGGAGGCTTTAGACAACAACCCCCGGGTTTCTTCACTAAGCCATACGCACCCATACATGCTCCACAACAATCTGCCCCAAATGCTTCATGTACATCCCTAGACAATGATACACTTCTTAAGTTACTAACTAATTTGTCTCAGGGGCAAGAGAATCAAGCCAAAGCAATGCAAAATCAAGAAAAAAGGGTGGATCAATTGGAGAAACAAATTGGGCAGATTGCAGAGTTTGTAGGGCAATTCCGAGACCAAGGCAAGCTCCCAAGCTCAACCATTCCAAACCCAAAGGGAGGGTTCTAAACGGCCAATGCAATCATCTTGAAAAGTGGAAAAGAAGTTGGGTCAGGTCCTAAACCATCCAAGACAGGTCCTAATGACAAAGGGAAGCTGCAACATGAAGAGGAGGATGCAAGCAAGTCCACGGCAAGGGTACAAACACCCTTGCCGCAACTACCTAGGGACCCTAATGCACCCAACTCATCCCATTCGGCCACCAAAGGTAAGTTGGGTTCAAAATTGATTAATTCTAACCCCGTTCCACCCAATGTTCCTTTTCCTCAGAGATTTTTGCAAACAAAGAAGGAGGAGCATGAGAAAGACATTCTTGAGACGTTTAGGAAAGTCCAAGTAAACATTCCTTTACTTGATGCCATTAAGCAAGTGCCCAGGTATGCAAAGTTTTTAAAAGAGTTATGCACAACTAGGAAAAGAATTTCAAACAAAGAAGTTGTGAAAGTAAGTGAAAATGTATCCGCGGTTTTGCAACGAAAGTTACCTCCAAAATGTAAGGATCTAGGGAGCTTTACTATCCCATGCATAATTGGAAACACTAGATTTGAACAATGCATGTTAGATTTAGGTGCTTCTATTAATGTCATGCCATATTCCATTTATGCATCTATGAACCTTGGTGAGTTAAAACAAGATGGCGTTATAATTCAATTGGCCGATCGTTCTAATGTTTATCCCAAGGGAGTCCTTGAGGATGTTTTAGTGCAGGTCAATCATCTCATCTTTCCTGCAGATTTTTATGTCTTAGAAATGGAGGATTCGGGTCATTCTCCACCCTTGCCACTCCTAGTTGGAAGACCGTTCATGAAAACGGCCCAAACCAAGATTGATGTGGCCAAGGGAGCACTAACAATGGAGTTTGGTGGTGATATAATTAAATTCAATGTTTATGACTCTATTAAGAATCCTAACGATAGTCATTCTTGTTTTGTCATAGATGTGCATAAGGACATAGGGCCGAAAGGATCCACACTTATCACGAAGGATGTATCAAGAACCACCATTGGAGAAGAACTTGGAGTGATTGCCCTACAACCACCCAATATGGCCGAAAGTAGCCATGGTGACATTGTTGATAGGGCTGCCGATCTTGAGCCTTCACCAAAATATGTTTGTAAGTCTTCAATCCCAATGTCAATTCCCATTTCAATTAATAGGTTGTTACCTTCTTTGGTGCAGGTGTCCAACCGATTTAAAGGTGGTGGGAGCAATTACATGGACTTTCGGAACCAAAACACCACCATCAGGGAGGATCACTATCCCCTCCCATTCATTGAGCCATATTATGAAAGTGTTGAAAGGCATGTTGTGGAGGAGATCCCATTGCATGCCGTGGGCTCCAATGGGGAATGAGCACACCATCGTCTGGCTGCAAGACGTTAAAGCAAGCGCTTCGCGGGAGGCAACCCATGCAATCACCAAGGAGAGGATGGCATTTACACTCCATAACCAGATTTGCGTCCCTAGCCTCTTCTCTTTGTTATTTACATTCTGCCATGCTTAGTGTGTTTAGTTGCTGTTTGTGTGTTTACTTTTGTTTAGTGTGATTTTAGGCTTGAAACATTTAGGACAATGTTTGATTTAAGTGTGGGGGAGTAACTAATGTTGTTGATGCAAATTCGTGGGATTTTATCACCCATAGCTTTGACGTGAGAATTATACGCACACAAATTAAACCCTCTTTTTATCAATTGTAGTGAAGAATGTAAGTAGGGATCGTTCTGGACCGGGGATTAGGAGGGATTGTTAATCACTTGGATTTGACTCAAAAACGTAAAAACACTATACTAGACTCAAAGAATGCAAAACTAAACTTAAAAACACCAAAACAAACCAAAAGACTCAAAACAGCACCCAAAACACTCAAAATTGCCTTAAAAACACAATCTGGGTAGTTTTGAACACTAGACACAACTTTGGACGAAAATTGGTTTTAACTTGACCTAAGACACTTAAAAACACAAACTAAAGTGATTTCTAACTACTATGACTCAACAAAGTAAAGGGGGATTGGTTTTGGACGAATTTAAAAACAAAACAAACTTTTCAAATTAGAACAGATTGTAAAAACGAATTTGATGGAATTGAATGGATGGGAAGCTAGCAAAGGGGTTCATCTCCACACATGTTATACTTGCATATAAAACGATTTCCAATTGCTTTTCAATAACCCATGAATTCTCAACGCCCCAGATTAACCGTGAATTGCACTAATTAACCCTCAGATTTTCCTAACGTTATTGAATTGGATGATTGCATACGACAACCCAAAGCATTCCCCACAAGTTCCCTACATGAATTGCATAATAGAGATACAAGCAAGAATAATTAAGTTCTTTGAAAACCATAAGCATTGACGAAGCACTCGTTACTATGAATTGCATGAAACTTATGCCAAGAATTTACTTAACGCAATATAAGTTTGTAACGATTAGGTGAAACTTCCTTATATCCTAGCATTAGATTTATGCATGATAATTAAGCGTGCACTCTCAACCAACACACACAATTCAGTTTAATTCAAATAGATAAGTAAATTGAATTCACAACTTATAAAACGCAATTAGAGGTAATCAAATCATATAGCAAGCATGATCATGGTCTCGAATCCCCCCCTAGCCAAGGGGGTGTTTAGTTCCTCATACGTACAAGACAAAGAAAAGTGAAATTAAACATTGAAATTAAAGGAAAAGAAACACCTAGAAATTCCAGCGACGCGAACTCGAATTGCATGAACTTCCGAGCTTCCTTCTCCTCCTCCTTGGTGCGGCAAAGGTCTAGGGACAGGTTTAGGGCCTTAGGTGTATGGATGCATGGTCATGGAGGGATGTAGTAGTGTTTAGGGGAAGGGGATGGTGCGGCAAAGCTTAAAACTAAGGAGAAAGGTGTTTGGTGGCTGCGGCAAAGGTGTGGAGAGGGTTGGACGAATTTCTGGAATGAATGAATGTGTATGAGAGGTGGTTCAATTGGTGCAGCAAGGGGGTCTATTTATAGTGCAAAATCCCTCTCAATTTAGCAAGGAAAAGGACTAAGTGTTTGAAGATGACAAGGAATTCAAAACCCATCAGGAATAGGCCATCTAGAAGGTAGGAAACCCCAAAGGAAAAGGAATAGAGGCGCCAGATTTTTAGGGTTCTAGAAACAAAGTGTTTTGTGGCAGAAATTGGCACTTCTAGAAGGATTTGGGGCGCCACCTTTGTAGGAGATAAGATAAGGTTCCTAGAATCATGATTTAAGTGCCAAATTTGTAGGGAAAAAGGGATAAGGGTGCAGCACCTTCTTAGGGATAATGTTAGGGCTTCTAGAAAGCCTAAAAACTAAGGGGAGATGGATAAAACCCACGGCAAAGATATGATAGGGCATCTAAGGCTTCTAGAAACCCTCCAAGATAAGGTAAAGTGCATGGCATCTCTATAGGATTAGGATAAGGTGTCCTAAAGTGTTTAGGACTCCTCTTTGTGGCTGAAAACCTTGTGCATTAGGATTAGGAAAGCTAATCCTTCTTCATCTTGGAATTCTTCTCCTTCTTGGACTTGGAAAACTTCTTTGTTGCTGCAACTTGAGGCCATTGGGATTTAACTTTCCTACTTCCACTAGGAAACCTTGTTTGAGTAGGAAACTTTGTTCTTCTAGGAATCCTAATTCAACTAGGAAACCCATTTTAACTAGGAATCCTAATTCAACTAGGAAACCTTGCTCAAGTAGGAATCATCATCTTCAAGTCTTCAATTTCGTCCATCCTCTTGGCTCCAAGCATATGATATCCATTCCAAGCTCTAATTTGCTCCAAAAGGCTCCAAAATGCCTCCTTTTGCATACTTTGCCCTTAAATCCTGAAAATACATAAAACTAGCTTAAAAGACTACTTTACTAAGGAAAAACACTATAAATGCACAAGAACAAGCTAAACTAAGGTGCATAGATATGCCCCTATCAAATTCCCCCACACTTAGCTTTTGCTAATCCTCGAGCAAAACAAAACGAAAACGACACTAAACAAGTGAAACACAACCTAAACCTTCCAACAATCGTCTCAGGGATTTCCAATGCACATGACATGTTAAAAATCATTATTCCCACAGATTTTAGCCATCCTTACACTCGAGCACATGCTTAATTATAGTCACTACTTACTAGTTCACAAATAACCACTTAAAACGATGTTTTGAATGTAGTAACATGCCTTAGAGAATTTCCTCAATTCCTTACTAGATATGCACTCAATTTTCACATAGATTTTCTGACTACACACCCTACACTTAGTTATATGTGAGAAGATTGATGTAAATATAAAAACGAATGCTCACATATATGTATAACAAAGAACGCAATTTCCGGAATTAATAACATGTTTAGATATGATCTCATGAATGGAACGCTACTACTTAGATGCGAGAACCAGTGACACCATATGCTCAAACTAAATTCAAACTCCACAAATTGAAACACACAACACTCAAGATTAAAGTCAAGGGTTGTAACGGGGCTTGGGGAGTTGGCTAACAACGAAAGGATAGGGAAAACAAACGTTCTTTAAAGCAATAGTAAGCAACATAATGAAATTGAACTTAGAATTCCCCTTAGAATGCCGAAATCAACTTTTAACTCAAAGGGAAGGTTCAAGCAATCAATTAGGGCCGAATTCAATGTTTTTGGACCCTTCCTTCAACAAACAACACTTGAGAGCACTTTTTCACATCTTTTCAACTCCTTTTTCATTCTTTTCACAACTTTTCTTTTTTTCTTCTTATTTTCCACGAATTTTTTTTCTTTTCTTTTCCGTGCCTCATTCAAGACTTTGGCACACCCATATATCAAGAATCCTTCCCCCACACTTGTTTTCTGCAATGCAATGATCAAAAGGAATTCATCTTGAGTTAAGCTTTTACTATGCTTCAAGAACAAAGGTATGGGTGGTCCTACTCTAGGCTAGGTGAGGATAATTGTGGGTTAACAAAGAAAGTAGGCTACACAAGGCTCAACGGGGTTAAATCCTACAAAATAAATGAAATAGGGAAATATGGCAATTTGGCTATGGTGGTCACTACACAACTTCATCTTGAATATGTGTTATGCAAATCAATAACATGCTTTGAATGAATTGGGCATGAGTTCTAGTGTTTGGAACTAAATGATGAAAGGCCTTCTAAGTAGCAACCAAGCAAAGAATAATGAGATCATGCAACGACTTTTAGAAAACAACAATGCACAGATTATTAACTCTCCAAATCAACGTTTAGGCTCAAGTCTCACAAGGTTGTAGCGTTAGTTTGAGTTCCTTCCTTCAAGCATGTTACAAAAACTGATTTTTTTCTTTTATGATTGCATGTGAATTCATAAGTTATAACCACAACCAAGCATGAACCAAAGAGTAAATCAAACTTTCATCCATGTTTACAACTCTCTTTAATAGTCATGCAATTACAAACTAAATCCTCATCATTGTGTTGGAAGGTACCCTAAAACACAAACAAACACACAAAAACAACTTAAAAATAACTTTTTTTTTTGGGTTTTCAAAACAATTTTTCAAATTTTTATGGGTTTTTCGGATTTTTAAGTCAACACACTCTAAAACAGCCTAAAAACACCTAAAAACAGCAAAAACAACATTTGAAATTATGGGTGATAAAACCCTACGAATTTGCATCAAAACACTTTGGTTACCCCCCCAGACTTAAATCAAACATTGTCCTCAATGTTTCAAGCATAGACTCACACAAATAACAAACAAACAAACAAAACAACATCTAACAACCTAACATGGCAGAAACAAAATCAACAACAAAGAGAAGAGTTTAGGAACGCAAATCTGGAATTGGAGTGCTTTCTCGGTCTTCCTTTGTTGAATGCATGGGTTGCCTCCCAAGTAGCGCTTGCTTTAACGTCGTGTAGCCGGACGAACATTCTTCTTATCTTCTCTTGGAGCCCACGGCATGGAGTGGGATGTCCTCCACAACTTGCCCTTCAACACTTTCGTAATATGGCTCTATGAATGGGAGGGGATAGTGATCCTCCCTAATGGTGGTATTTTGGTTCCAGAAGTCCATGTAAATGCTCCCACCACCTTGAAATCGATTTGGAACCTGCACCAAAGAAGGTAACAACCTATTAGTTGAAATTGGAATTGGAATTGGGATCGGAGACTTACTAGGATGTTGTGGCAATGCCCCTAGGGAAGCCACCATCTCGCCAAGTTTATCCTTAGGTACGGCCAAATTGGGTGTTTGTAGGGTAGTGGCGTGCTCCTTGTGCTTTCTTCCAATTCCTTCCTCGATGGTGGTTCTAGACGCATCCTTCTTGATTGGTGTTGAACATTCCTGCCCTATATTTTTAATTGTACCAATGGCAAAACAAGAACGAACATCATTAGTATTCTCAATGGATTCAGAAACTTTAAAGTTAATCGTATCACCACCAAACTCCATAGTTAAGGCTCATTTGGCCACGTCAATCTTGGTATGGGCTGTTTTCATGAAAGGTCGTCCAAGTAAGAGTGGCGATGGTGGAGAGTGGGTTGAATCCTCCATGTCAAGCACATAGAAATCTGCAGGAAAAATCAAGTGGTCTACCTGCACCAAAACATCTTCTAAAACTCCTCTCGGGTATGCATTAGATCGATCGGCTAATTGAATAATAACACCATCATTTTTAAGCTCTCCTAGATTCATAGATGCATAAACAGAGTATGGCATGACATTAATTAATGCACCTAAATCTAGCATAGCATGTTCGAACCTTGTATTACCAATTACACACGGGATAGTGAAACTACCTGGATCTTTGCATTTAGGTGGCAGCTTTCTTTGCAACATTGCAGAGACATTCTCACTTACATGTACCACCTCTTTCTCCCGAATCCGTTTTCTTGTTGTACAAATCTTCCTCAAAAACTTAGCGTACTTCGGAATTTGCTTTATTGCATCAAGGAGTGGGATATTGACATGCACTTTCCTAAACGTCTCCAGGATGTCTTTTTCATCCTCCTCTGTCTTAGATTGCATAAACCTGCTAGGAAAGGGCACATTTAGTGGAATAGAACTAGACAAATTTGAATTTGGACTCGCCTTGGTAGTTTGGGATGGTTTTGGTGTACTAGAGAGTTGCGGCAAGGTTTTGGCTTCCCTTGCCGTGGCCTTTGCTCCATGTTCTTCTTCTTGCAGCAGCTTTTCCTCCTCATTAAGGCTTTGTTTGGATGGTTTGATGTCAGATCCGACTTGCTTTCCACTTCGCAAATGCATAGCTTTTGCAGATTCGAATCCACCTTTCGGATTGACCACCGTTGAGCTAGGCAACCTTCCTTGCTCACGAAATTGCCCCATGAACTCGGCAATTTGTCCCACTTGCTTCTCCAAGTTGTCCACCCTCTTGTCTTGGATTTGCCTCTCTTTGTTTTGAGTTTGGACTTCCTGCGTCAAAGTAGTAAGTAATTGAAAAATCTTATCATTATCCAAAGACATACCTGAGCTTGTTGGGGTAGATTGTGATTGAGTTTGATTGGGGACGAATGGCTTTGTATAAAAGCCCGGTGGTTGCTGCATAAATCCTCCTTGTTGTTGGGGTTGTTGAGGATCCCGCCATTTGAAATTTGGATGGTCACGCCAACCGGGATTGTAGGTAGTGGAGAAGGGGTCACCACGATTTTGGTATTGATTCCCATATCCCACGGCATTGAGTGTCTCCCACCCTCCGTTCTCGATCAATTGTGGGCACTTATCCGTGGGATGTCCTTGCATGGAGCACACACCACAAGAAGCTACGGTTTGGACTTTTGGACCGTCCATCACCTGAGAAAGCAAAGTAGTGAGGTTAGCCATTTGATTTTGAAGTTCGGTTATGGTACTTACCTCATTGACTTGGTGTTGCCGTGGGGTACTCCTCTGTCCAACGCCTTCGTATTGTTGAGCGTTCAATGCTCGATTAGCAATCAAGGTCTTTGCAGCCGTGGGGGTCTTGTCCACCAATGCTCCTCCCGCTGAGGCATCTAGCATTTGACGTTCAATAGATAGAAGTCCCTCGTAAAAATATTGTAGAAGTAGTTCCTCCTTCATTTGATGCTGTGGACATGAAGCAACAAGAGATTTAAAACGTTCATAATAAGTAGGAAAGGATTCACCTTCATCTTGTTGAATTCCACTTATCCTTTTTCGTAGGAGGATGACTCGAGAAGTTGGGAAAAACTTCTCCAAGTAAGCTCGTTTCATGCTCTCCCATGATGTGACAGTTCCGGGAGCCAATTCGTACAACCAATCTTTCGCTTTTTCTTGGAGAGAAAAGGGAAAGGCCTTCATCTTCAAGATGCTCTCATCCACGTTCACCGGAGTCATGCTTGAGCAAACGACTTCAAACTCCTTCAAGTGCTTGTTCGGATCTTCCATGGATAGCCCATGGTACTTCGGAATGTGATGTAACAGGCTTGACTTCAAAACCATGTTTATGCTTGCAATATAAATTGATTACCTTTGGTTGGAATTTCATGAGTTGTGGATTCAATTTGTTTAACTGCTTGATTGATAACTTATTTGTGTATGTTTATTGAGAGTGCACGCTTAGTTTTCATGCATGAATATGATGCTAGAATATAAGTGAGTTTCACCTAATAGTTACAAACTTATATTCACAAGTAGTGAAAGTCGCTTATAAACGATCGCGTTAAATGAATTCTTGGCACTAGTTTCATGCTCATCATAGTAACGAATGCCTCGTCAACACTTATAGTTTTCATGTTGTTTAATGATCTTTGATTGTATCTTTATTGTGCTTTTCACGTAAAGGACTTTTGGAGAATGTTTTGAATTGTGTATGCGTTGTCCCATCCAATTCATTAACTTAAGGAGAACTTGAAGGTTAATTTAAGCAAACCTAATTAACCCGGGGTGTTGAGTTTCATGATTCATCGAAAGACCAACTGAAAATCATCTTGTATGCAAGTGTGACATGTGTGGAGAAGAACCTTCTAGCTAGCATTCCATCCATATTTTCATCAAATTTGTATTTACATTCTGTCTTTATTACAATCTGTGCATTTTGTTTAATTTCGTCAAAAACTAAATGCCCCTTTACTTTAGTGTTCAAGTTTGTTAGAAGTGTCTTAGTTTGTGTTTCTAAGTGTTTTGATCCAATTTATTACCCAAATTCGTCCAAATTAGTGTAAGTGCTCAAAACTGCCCAGATTGTGTTTTTAAGGCAGTTTTGAGTGTTTTGGTGCTGTTTTGAGTGTTTTGGTTTGTTTTAGTGTTTTAAGTGTTTAGTTTTGCATTCTTTGAGTCTAGTTTAGTGTTTTAACCTTTGTTTTACATTTTTGAGTTAGTTTTCAAGTGATTTAGCAATCCCTCCTAATCCCCGGCTTAGAATGATCCCTACTTATACATATACTACAATTGTCAAAAGAGGGTTATAATTTGTGTGCTTATATATTTCGCACCAATCTTTCCGGCGGACTTTTACGTGCTTGACATGGAGGATTCATCCCATTCTACACCATTGCCGATCCTACTTGGGAGACCTTTCATGAAAACAGCCCGCACCAAGATCGACGTGTTCAAATGAACTTTAACGATGGAATTTGATGGGGAGGTTATTGATTTCAATCTTTCTGAAACTATTAAATATCCTAATGACGACCATTCTTGTTTCTCTATTGATATACTTGAGTCATTGGCGCAGGATTTTCTTGATTCATTAGACAAAGACCCACTTGAAACCACAATTGCTGAAGGAATGGGTAGAGAACCAAATCTGGCCGTGCATGATGATGGCATTGCCGAGATGGTGGCTTCACTTGAATCATCGCCACAATATCAAGGTAAGCCCCCAAACCCAATTTCAATTCCCGTTTCTACTAACAAGTTATTACCTTCAGTGATTCAGGCACCTGTTCTTGAACTTAAACCATTGCCAAGTCACTTGAAGTATGTCTATTTGGGAGACAAAGAAACGTTGCCCGTCATTGTTTCTTCATCACTCACGGCAATGGAGGAGGAGAAATTGGTACGCGTGTTGAAAGAGCACAAAACAGCCATAGGATGGACCTTGGCCGATATTAAGCGAATTGGCCCTACAACATGCATGCATCGCATACTTTTAGAGGAGGGGGCTAAACCAACTCGAGAGGCTCAACGTCGACTCAACCCTCCAATGATGGAAGTTGTGAAGAAGGAAGTTATCAAATTACTTGATTGCGGAGTGATTTATCCTATCTCAGATAGTCGTTGGGTTTCACCAATTCAAGTAGTGCCAAAGAAATCCGGAGTGACGGTGGTGAAGAATGCTGAGAATGAGCTTGTGCCAACACGCATCCAAACGGGTTGGAGAGTTTGCATCGATTATAGGAAGCTCAACGCCACCACAAGGAAGGACCACTTCCCTTTGCCGTTCATTGATCAAATGCTTGAAAGGTTAGCCGGTCATTCTTTTTATTGTTTTCTTGATGGATATTCGAGATATAATCAAATTGTCATAGCTCCGGACGACCAAGAAAAGACCACTTTCACGTGCCCTTTTGGTACTTTTGCTTATCGTCGCATGCCATTCGGTTTATGCAATGCACCGGCCACCTTTCAAAGATGCATGGTAAGTATATTTTCAGATTTTGTGGAGAAAATAATTGAAGTTTTTATGGATGATTTTAGTGAATTTGGAGATTCGTTTGATGATTGCTTACATAATCTCACTTTAATCTTAGAACGATGCATTGAAACTAACCTTGTTTTAAATTGGGAAAAATGTCATTTCATGGTAAAACAAGGCATAGTTTTAGGGCATATAATTTCGCCCAAAGGGATTGAAGTTGACAAATCAAAAATAGATCTTGTACGCTACTTACCCTCTCCTACTTCGGTTAGAGAGGTTCGTTCTTTTCTTGGACATGCAGGATTCTATAGGCGATTCATCAAGGACTTTATAAAAATCTCCAACCCCCTTTGTCGACTTCTCCAAAAGGATGTGCCATTCAAGTTCGATGAGGAGTGTGAGAAGGCCTTCAAATATCTCAAGGAAATGCTCACTTCGGCCCCCATAATTATTCCACCAGATTGGAGCCTTCCTTTTGAGCTTATGTGCGATGCCTCAGATTATGCATTAGGAGCCGTTTTAGGCCAAAGAAAGAACAAGCAGCCTCATGTCATCTATTATGCATCCCGAACCTTGAATGATGCCCAATTGAACTACTCCACAACGGAAAAAGAACTTCTTGCTGTTGTTTTTGCTTTAGATAAATTTCGTTCTTATTTACTTGGTACTAAAGTTATCATTTACACTGATCATGCAGCTTTGAAGTACTTACTCACCAAAAAGGAGGCTAAACCAAGGCTTATTCGATGGATGCTTCTACTTCAAGAGTTCGATATCGAAATCCGGGACAAGAAAGGAAGTGAAAATGTGGTGGCTGACCACTTGAGCCGCATGGTACATGAAGAAGAAGCCGTACCTATCCCAAAGACATTCCCAGATGAGCAATTGATGTCCGTCGAGGTAAGTGAGCCATGGTATGCCGATTTAGTGAATTATTTGGTGTCTAAACAAATTCCAAGCAACCTAAATAAACACCAACGTGATAAACTTAAAAGGGAGGCTCGGTTTTATGTGTGGGGTGATCCTTATTTGTGGAAATATTGTGCGGATCAAATCATTCGTAGGTGTGTGCATGAATCGGAGTTTAATTCAATTTTAACGTTTTGTCACACTTATGCATGTGGAGGTCACTTTGGCACTCAAAGGACGGCACGTAAAGTACTTGAATGTGGTTTTTATTGGCCTACTATATTTAAAGATGCAAGAACTTTTTGTATAACATGTGATCGATGCCAAAGAACCGGAAATATAGGTCCAAATGACCAAATGCCGCAGACACCTATCCATGGTGTCGAAATGTTTGATGTTTGGGGTATTGATTTTATGGGTCCTTTTCCTTCATCTCATGGTTTCCTTTATATTTTACTTGCGGTTGATTATGTGTCGAAATGGGTGGAAGCAAAAGCCACCCGTACTAATGATTCCAAAATGGTTGCAGATTTTGTCAAAACTAACATATTTGCTAGGTTTGGAATGCCAAGAGTTCTTATAAGTGATGGAGGATCACATTTTTGCAATCGAACCATTGAAGCTTTGCTCAAGAGATATAATGTCACACATAAGGTGGCAAAACCTTACCATCCTCAAACAAGTGGGCAAGCCGAGGTTTCTAATCGGGAAATCAAGCAAATTTTGGAGAAGACCGTTGGGCCAAACCGGAAGGATTGGAGCTTGCGTTTGAATGATGCATTGTGGGCATATCGTACGGCCTACAAAACACCAATTGGAATGTCCCCATTTCGGCTCATCTATGGGAAACCATGTCATCTTCCCGTGGAGTTGGAGCACAAAGCACATTGGGCCGTCAGAACATTCAACATGGACATTGATGCCGCTGGAATCCATAGGAAGCTTCAACTAAACGAGCTTGAGAAGATAAGGCATGAAGCATACGAGAACGCGTTGATTTACAAGGAAAAGTCAAAAGCATTCCATAACAAGATGATTTGTAGCAAGACATTTGTTTTAGGGCAGAAAGTGCTACTCTTCAATTCCCGCCTTCGCTTGTTTCCAGGTAAGTTACGTTCTAAGTGGATTGGCCCGTTTGTTGTTATTAATGTATTTCCTTATGGTGCAGTCCAAATTCAAAGCTTAAAGATCGGCCAAGAGTTCACAGTTAACGGACATCGCTTGAAGCCATACTATGAGAACTTTGAAGAGCATGTCGTGGATGGAGAAAGCTTCCATGCCATGGGCCCAATTGAAGTTTAAGAGGAAGGATCGTCCGGCTGGAAGACGTTAAAGTAAGCGCTTCTTGGGAGGCAACCCATGCAAATAAAGAAGAACTAGGAAGCTCTAGCACTCCATAACCTGATTTGCGTTCCTAAACCCTACTCTTTATTGTTTTTATTTTTCCATGATTGTCGTGTTTGTTAGTTGTGTTATGTGTTTGTTTGTTTGTGAGTCTATACTTAAAACATTGAGGACAATATTTGGTTTAAGTGTGGGGGGGGTAAACAAAGTATTCTTTTATGCAAATTCGTGGGATTTTATCACCTATCATTTCTAAAGTTGTTTTTCACTGTTTTTAAGAGTTTTTAATGTGTTTTGAAGTGTTTTTATGTGTCTTAAACAGAAAATCCGAAAATTTGAAAAAAAAAATCGAAAAATAGTGTTTTAAAAACCCAAAAAGAGTTTTTTTTCGAGTCGTTTTGTTTTTGTGTTTGTGTCTTAGGGTACCTTCCAACACAATGATGAGGATTTGGTTTTTAATTGCATGACTATTAAAGAAAGTTACAAACATAGATGGAAGTTTGATATGCTCCTTGGTTTATGCTTGGTTATAGTTGACATGTATGAATTCACATGTAATCACAAATAAAAAAAATCAGTTTTTGTAACATGCTTGAAGGAAGAAACTCAAACTAACGCTACAACCCTGAGAGATTTGAGCCTAAACATTCTTTGGAGAGTTATTAATCGTGATTCCTTGTTTTCTAAAGTCGTTGCATGATCTCATCATTCTTTCCTTGGTTACTACTTAGAATGCGTTTCATCACTATAGTTCCAAATACTAGAACTCACACCCATTTCATTCAAAGCATAAAATTGATTAGCATATGATAGGAGCATATTCATGCGACTTAAATGGCTTGTTCTCGTGCATTTACGTTATGTTTCTTTAGTTATTTTAGTACTTTAAGCTATTTTCGTGTGTTTGTAGGTCCAAAGGGCTAAAGGAGCAAAAAGATGCATTTTGGAGACTTTTGGAGCACTTTTGGGCTAAGGATGGATAGCTTATGCTTGGCGCCAAAGTGTTGGACGAAATTGAAGATTTAATTGAAGACCAAAGTGTTGAAACCTTGTTCTCTTTAGTTATAGGACATTTAAACCTTTCCTATATCCATTGCACATAATCCACATTCATCACCACTTCAACACATGCATCCATAATCATCTCTCCTACCCATGCCGTGCATCCCCTCACCAAATAATCATTCAACATTTCAGAAATGAAGCCATTTCACATGCATATTCAACCTAGCTATCATTCCACTTTATTGCACATGCATCTTCATAAATCTACACATGCATTCACATGCATTCATCAACATATCTAGTTGTCACTCACATGCATTTCCTTCATCATTAGTCACATGCATTCATCATAACCATGCCGTGCACTCCTATCCCATTTCAGATTGCATTTCATTCATTTCACATGCATTCCATCCTTTAATTCACTCACATACACTCATAATCATTCACATTTTGCAATCACATGCACTTCCTTTAATTAATTCATCCTAGCTGTCAAAGCACATGCACACTCACCCTAATCATTCACTTTAGTTTTAATTCACATGCATTTCAGATTTCATTCCATTCATTCCACCCTTTAATCACATGCATCTTGGCAGATTTCACATGCACACACATGCATTTTCAGCACCAACAACACTCATTGCCGTGCACATTCACTCACCATACCATTCCAGCATTAGCACATGCAACCTAGCTGTCATGTTCCCCCCCATTTCACCTATAAATACTCATTCATTCATCTCATTTCAAACACAATTCATTTCACAACAGAAATTGGTCCCTTGGGGCCGTGCCCTTCACAAAGTCCATCCATTCCATTCATAAACTCATCCATTGCAGAAATGTAGACCATCAAACCATCTTTGTGCCGTGCTCTCCCTTACAATCCAAACACCATCCTTCCATTTCCACCACTCCCCAAACCATTCACACCATCAAACTATCCCTAGACCTTGTGCTACAACGAAGAGGAAGAGAAGAGTGCCTAAACGTTCATACAATTCAAGTTTGAGTTGTTGGAATGTTTAGGTGTTTCTTTGATTTCAACGTTTAATTTCAATACTCTTTGTTTTGTACGAATGAGGAATGGAAGATAAGAGGGCCTAAACGTTCATACAATTCAAGTTTGAGTTGTTGGAATGTTTAGGTGTTTCTTTGATTCTCTTTGTTTTGTACCATGAGGAACTTTCTCTTTCGATGTAGCCTTGCAAGAGTGCAATGTAGTTAATTCAGAATTCTCATTTAATCTATCTATTTCTTGTTTCATTCTCCGATTTAATTGTGACTTAGTGTGTTGATTTTAGTGCTTGATCATCATTTGAATTAACCACAGGTTGTTTAGCCAAGATTAAAGCACACATCATGCATAATCTTGGTGGATATGTGAATGAATGAAGGGAATGTTTTGCAAACATCCTGCCGAGTGTTCCCTTTGGTTTTGTGAAAGTTTCTTATGCACTACGTATTCTTGATTAGGAACCAAAGTTGCACATCACAATTAGGTTCATGATTAGGGACATTTGATCAAATCCACACATCATATGGCTGATCATATCTAAGTGAAACAAACCCAAGAAATAAGTAGAGGGTCGAGTATAATCTGACTTAACATGCATGGACTTGGCTTAGCAATGGTGAAATCGAATCTCTAGCTTCATCTCCATTTGTGCTATCTCTTTTCATTAGTTGTTGATTCATTCATTTTGTGTTTACTTCATTCCCTTATGCTTTAATTTACAATCTGTCATTTAGTTTAATCAAAACATAAATCTCCCTTTACTTTATTGTCCAATTTAGTTAGAAAGTGTCTTAGTTTATGTTTCTAAGTGTTTTGATTCATTTTATTTCCCAAATTCGTCCAAAGTAGTCAAAATGCTCAAAACTGCCCAGATTGTGTTTTTAAGGCAGTTTTGAGTGTTTTGGTGCTGTTTTGAGTCTTTTGGTTTGTTTTAGTGTTTTAAGTGTTTAGTTTTACATTCTTTGAGTCTAGTTTAGTGTTTTATATTGTGTTTTTACATTTGAATCAAGCCATAATCTTAAATTCGTCCAACATTGGATTTAAGGTCAGAAACTGCCTAATTAGTGTTTTTAGGCAGTTTTGAGTCTTTTTAACTTTGTTTTTACGTTTTTGAGTCAAATCCAAGTGATTAACAATCCCTCCTAATCCCCGGTCCAGAACGATCCCTACTTACATATATACTACAATTTGACGAAAAGAGGGTTTAATTTATGCGCGTATAATTCTCGCATCAAATTTTGGCGCCGTTGCCGGGGATTAGAAAATTTGCTAATTCCTTGGATTGTTCGTTTTTATTATGTATTTTAGTTTTAGTTTCTGATTTGTGTTTTGTTTCTTGTTCTAGGTACTAGTTTATGACTCGGAGTTCTCATCCGATTCGTGAACATGTCCTGGAGTGATTGGGTTCTTCGTCCGGCTGCAAGACATAAAAGAAAGCGCTACTTGGGAGGCAACCCAATGCACTGAATAAAAACAAAGCATGTTCAGTAAAAAAAAAAAAAAAAAAAAAAAAAGATACTAAACATGGAGAAAGTTGGAGCTTCACAAAGGTTGTTTACGTGAAGCCCCACTACGAGGCGTCGGAGCGGAAGGCATAGGAGCGGAAGGCATAGAAGCGGGAGGCATAGAAGCGGGAGGCATCGGAGCGGAAGCCATCGGAGCTAGAGCATTCCAGGCCTCAATACTTGGCCAAGCGCTGGATGACCCAGGAAAAATATGCCTCTGGAAGTAAGCCGCAAGCCTTTGACGGTCACTTTGCATACGACCATTGGATTCTTGCAGCTCATCAAGCTTCCTCTTCATGCCCGTCGAATAGTTGTTTGCAAGCACATGCAAACTTCTATTCTCGTACTTAAGCAGTTTGACCTCTTGCTTAAGACTTTCCACCTCTGCCATCAATGATTCCACCTGACGGGAGCGGGCAAGCAGGCGTTGGCCCATGTTGGACACAGAACTCGCACACTGAACACTAAGTGCGAGGGACTCTTGAACGGCCAACTCATCGGACCGTCCTGACAGCAGCCTACTATCTTTTGGAGTAAGGAGGTTTCTAGCTACTATTGTAGCTGTTGTGGCGTCCTGCATCACGGAGTCTTCACCTGTAAGAAGACCGTTAGAAGATAAAAAAGAAGGACGCCATACATTACGTTGACAGGGCGCAACCGGATCGCTGCTGAGACTCAAATCTAAGCTAAGGTTCGATGGGTTTGCCATTTTTCAAAAGTGTTCAAAGAGATGGGGTGGATGGAGTTAATTCTCAAAGGGCCGGAGTCGATTTTCAAAGAATGGGAAATCTTCAGAGTGTGTTTGTTGTGGTGATCGATAGCTCTATAAGAAGCCAAGGCGACGCGTCCATCGATTCAAAAAGCCGGAATTTCCGGCGTAAGTTAGGCGACGCGTTCTCGGCTTTTCAGAAACGCGTTCAACTTTGTCAAAAGTTCACGTGGAGGTCATCATCGCAGCTACACTTTTGCCGACAAGCGTAAATTTCGGCGACGCTTTCTCTGCTTTTCAGAAAACGCGTGCGACTTTGTCAAAAGAGCTCTGACAGAGCCGCGTACGCACTACTACGTGTCGTGCAGAAATCGAAGGGGTGTCGTGCAGAAATCGAAGAGGCGTCCGTTCAGAAATCGAAGAGACGTTTGTCGACACGGGTAAAAGAACAATACCACTTGATATTATCTCTATATATGTCGACCTTCATCTTTTATGGCAAGGCAAACCTGAAGAAAATGCCCAACTCTTCCTCACCTCTGAAGGCGCACTCCCAGCGAAGCCTCTTGAAATACTCAATTTTTTCTCCCCCAAAGAAGATACCAGAAACCTGGAGTACAAATGAGGCAGAAGGAAACGGTCGATCGAAGCATGTGGAGACAACCACAACAAATACATGTGCTGCTTCATTCGCCGTTTCTTCAAAAGCAAAGGTATCTCATATCATCAAGGTCTAAAGCAAAAGTATCTCATATCATGCTCTTTCCCTGTCCTTTTCTTTGTCCTTGTTATTACTCACATGGCAAAGTAAACAAAAGCAATCAGAGGCACTTGGAGCCAGTCTTCTGTTCTGGAACCGACTGCCTGGAATCCATTCCTGATTGCTTACCTAGAGTTGCTCTCGAGTAGTCATCTTCAACGGTTGACACACTTCCGGAGAAGGGACCACTTCTGCAAGGGGAGCAAGCAAGGCAAGTGAAAATGATACATTGAAGCATGTGGAGACAAACATAGGCTGAGTTATCCTCCAACCCTTTTCAATACGAATTGGAAAGATTGAACAAAGAAACAGACCAAAGGAGTAAGCTCAGACCTTCGGGGGAGACCAAAAGAAGCCTGCTGCCCAGTTCAAGAGTAGCACAAAGGAAAATCAACGATGGGAGCAGCGCAGTTCAAGAGTAAGCCTGTGGAATCACAAAGATCAAAGCCTCAATGCAATTACCAAGGAGAAGATGGAATTTACACTCTATAACCAGATTTGCGTCTCTAAACTCTTCTCTTTGTTTAATTACATTCTGCCATGTTTAGTATGTTTAAATGCTTTTTGTGTGTTTACTTATGCTTTGTGTGAATCTATGCTTAAAACATTGAGGACAATGTTTGATTTAAGTGTGGGGGGGTAACTAATGTTGTTAATGCAAATTCGTGGGATTTTATCACCCATAACTTTAAATGTTGTTCCTTGCTGTTTTAAGGTGTTTTTAAGATGTTTTAGAGTGTTTTATTATGTTTTGTTTTTATAACTCCGAAAAACACATAAAAATTTGAAAATTATGTTTTGAAAAGCCTAAAAATAGTGTTTTGAGTCGTTTTTGTGTGTTTGTGTCTTAGGGTACCTTCCAACACAATGATAAGGATTTGGTTTGTAATTGCATGACTGTTAAAAAGAGTTATAAACATAGAGAAAAGTTTGATTTACTCTTGGTATATGCTTGGTTATGGTTATAATTTATGACTTCACATGCAATCATAAAAGAAAAATTCGTTTTTGTAACATGCTTGAAGGAAGGAACTCAAACAAACGCTACAACCCTGTGAGACTCGAGCCATTACCTTCTTTGGAGAGTTATTTTCTGTGATTTCTTGTTTTCTAAAGTCGTTGCATGATCTCATTATTCTTGCTTGGTTGCTAATTAGAAGGCGTTTCATCACTTAGTTCCAAATGCTAGAACTTGCATCCATTCCATTCAAAGCATGATTGCATAATATATATCAAGATGAAGTGTGTAGTGAAGCCATCAACCAAACAGCCAACCCATGCACTATATATTGTAGGTCATAATCCCCATTGAGCCATTGTTAGCCTTTGTTATTCGTTTATCCATATCATCCCTACCTAGCCTAGATTAGGAACACCCATACCCTTGTTCTTGAAGCGTAGTAAGCATGATTTAGAGGGAATCCTTTCGATTTTGCAAAACAAGTGTGGGGGAATTTGTGTGTGTGTGTTGATATGCCATAAAAAAAAAAAAAGAAATAAGGCATGAGTGAGAATAAAAAGAAAAAAAAAAATTCGTGGAAAAAGAAAAAGAAAAGAAAAAGTTGTGAAAAGAAAGAAAAAGAGTATGAAATAAGTGAAAATAAGCTCACATGTTTGTGGTAGTTGAAGAAAGGGTCCAAAACGTTGAATATGGCCCTAAGAGTTGTGTGAATATTCCCCTTGTGTGTCTAAGTGAGTTTCTGCAATCACGAGTGATTCTAAGTGTCAAATTTCATTACTTTGCTTGTTATTGCCTAAAGAACGTTTGTTATCCTTACCTTTCATTGTTAGCCAATGTTGATGTAATATTCCTTCCTAATGCTAGAATATGTTTAATATAATGGCACAAGTAAGGGTGTCGAATCCACAGGGACTAATTGGACCTATGTAATCACTTGTTTTGCAAGAACTTCTATGAAATGAACCAAACTAATCAAATTGAGCAGATTTGTTGTTGTTACTTGAAAGCATAAATAAAAGAAGTAAACACAACTAAATGAATCAACAACTAATAGAATAGGATAATATCAATGGAAATGAAGCTAGGGATTCGGTTTCACCATTGCTCAACTAAGTCCATGTTTGTCAAGTTAGTTTGTACCCATTCATCTACCTATTTCTTGAGTTTGTTTCACTTGGATATGATCAACCATATGATGTGTGGATTTGATCAAATGTCTCTAATCATGAACCTGATTGTGATGTGCAACTTTGGTTCATAATCAAGATTATGTAATGTACAAGAAACTTTCATAAAACTAAAGGGAATAACTCGGCAGGATGTGTGCTAAACACTCCCTTCATTCATTCACATATCTACCAAGATTATGCATGATGTGTGTTCTAATCTTGGCTACACAACTTTGTGATTAATTCAAATGATGATCAAGCATTAAAATCAACACACAAAGTTACCATTAAAACAGAAAATGAAACAAGAAGTAGATGGACAAACTTAGCATTCTAACTTAATTACATGGCAAGCTTTGCAAGGTTACATCGAATCCCTAGAGGAGGATTAGTTACAATTCATGTTTACAAAAGATTTAACATAAACATACACAACATGAATGAACATAGAATGAAGTAGAAGGAACCCTTGAAGCAAAACTGAGGTTGAATTCCTTGAAGAGTGCCTTCGGTGTTGGAGCTCCCAAATGTGTTTGTAAATGAGGGTGGAGAAACTAATGTTGAATGGTTTCTGTGAGTGGTGCATAAATGTAGAGAAATGGACAGTTTCTGTGAAAGAGAGAGAGTGTCGAATGAAAATGGAATGGAGAGGGGGGATGAGAGTGAATGGTGGACAGAAATTAGAGCAAGAATGGTGTGTGTGATCCCCCTCAATCCGAGAGAGCAATCTATCCCCCTTGGTGAATTTCTGAATGAGTCTAATGATGGGGGGGACAATCAGATTGGATCTTAGCTTTGTTTAACTCAGATGGCAGAGCTTAAGTGATGGAAATGATTGTGTTTCTGAGATGGAAGACTCACGGCATGGGCAATGTCCAAGGAAATGTTAATGTATTCAAAGAAGCACATGCTCTTGCTGCCACAAGTGAGTGGAATCTGCCACAAGTGAATTGTTAGTACAAATTCTGGAAAGGGGAATGGAAATGCACGGAATGGACTTGAAGGAGTGCTGAAATGGCATGGAATGTTTAATTGAGATGCATGTGGATTTCTGCCTTGGAATCACATGGGAGTGCACGGTATGATGATGTTTGTTGGTGTAAATATGGCTGAAAGGTTTAGTTAATGGGAATGGGTGTGGAAGTGCACGGGATGGACTTGAATGAATTGGAAATGCATGTGAGTACTTGGCAAGGTATTTGAACATGCATGTGAATGCATGTTTTGGTGTTGGAACCACCCAATCTGACTTCAAGCTTTTTGACTTGTTTAGATTCACCCCAAAATGGCCGAAATGCACTACATTCCTTCATTTGCCTTCCAATTGATTTTATTACACACTTGGCTGCACACTAACACCAAACAATGTAAAATGCAACTAGTTTAATCCAAAAACAATACAAAAACGCCAAATAAGAAAGATATACATGCATGCAAAATATGACTTATCAGCCAATCACCCTTAACCCGTTACAACCCTTATGCTTCTATCTTGATCATTATGTTTTCAATAATGTGGAGTTTAGATTTGATGTAAGCTTATGGTGTCCCTGGTTCTCGCATCTAATTAGTAGCATTCCTTTCATGAGATCATATTCATATACATTCCAGAAAATGCTTTCTTTGATATAACATATGTGAGTGTTAGAATTCATATTTACATCAATCTTCTCACATATAACTAGTGTAGGGTGTGTAGTCAGAAAATCTGTGTGAAAATAGAGTGCATTCTTGTAAGGATTTGAGCAAATTCTCTAAGGCATGTTACTACATTCAAATCATGGTTTTAAATGCTTAATTGTGAACTAGTATGTGGTGACTGTGATTCAGAATGTACTTAAGTGTAAAGATGGCTAAAATCTGTGGGAATAATGATTTTTAACTTGTCATGTGCATTGGAAATCCGTGAGACGATTGTTGGAAGGTGTAGGTTGTGTTTTGTTCGTTTTGTCTAGTTTCGTGTTCTTTTGTTGTTTTGTTTTGCTCGAGGACTAGCAAAAGATAAGTGTGGGGGTATTTGATAGGAGCATATTCATGCGACTTAAATGGCTTGTTCTCGTGCATTTACGTTATGTTTCTTTAGTTATTTTAGTACTTTAAGCTATTTTCGTGTGTTTGTAGGTCCAAAGGGCTAAAGGAGCAAAAAGATGCATTTTGGAGACTTTTGGAGCACTTTTGGGCTAAGGATGGATAGCTTATGCTTGGCGCCAAAGTGTTGGACGAAATTGAAGATTTAATTGAAGACCAAAGTGTTGAAACCTTGTTCTCTTTAGTTATAGGACATTTAAACCTTTCCTATATCCATTGCACATAATCCACATTCATCACCACTTCAACACATGCATCCATAATCATCTCTCCTACCCATGCCGTGCATCCCCTCACCAAATAATCATTCAACATTTCAGAAATGAAGCCATTTCACATGCATATTCAACCTAGCTATCATTCAACTTCATTGCACATGCATCTTCATAAATCTACACATGCATTCACATGCATTCATCAACATATCTAGTTGTCACTCACATGCATTTCCTTCATCATTAGTCACATGCATTCATCATAACCATGCCGTGCACTCCTATCCCATTTCAGATTGCATTTCATTCATTTCACATGCATTCCATCCTTTAATTCACTCACATACACTCATAATCATTCACATTTTGCAATCACATGCACTTCCTTTAATTAATTCATCCTAGCTGTCAAAGCACATGCACACTCACCCTAATCATTCACTTTAGTTTTAATTCACATGCATTTCAGATTTCATTCCATTCATTCCACCCTTTAATCACATGCATCTTGGCAGATTTCACATGCACACACATGCATTTTCAGCACCAACAACACTCATTGCCGTGCACATTCACTCACCATACCATTCCAGCATTAGTACATGCAACCTAGCTGTCATGTTCCCCCCCATTTCACCTATAAATACTCATTCATTCATCTCATTTCAAACACAATTCATTTCACAACAGAAATTGGTCCCTTGGGGCCGTGCCCTTCACAAAGTCCATCCATTCCATTCATAAACTCATCCATTGCAGAAATGTAGACCATCAAACCATCTTTGTGCCGTGCTCTCCCTTACAATCCAAACACCATCCTTCCATTTCCACCACTCCCCAAACCATTCACACCATCAAACTATCCCTAGACCTTGTGCTACAACGAAGAGGAAGAGAAGAGTGCCTAAACGTTCATACAATTCAAGTTTGAGTTGTTGGAATGTTTAGGTGTTTCTTTGATTTCAACGTTTAATTTCAATACTCTTTGTTTTGTACGAATGAGGAATGGAAGATAAGAGGGCCTAAACGTTCATACAATTCAAGTTTGAGTTGTTGGAATGTTTAGGTGTTTCTTTGATTCTCTTTGTTTTGTACCATGAGGAACTTTCTCTTTCGATGTAGCCTTGCAAGAGTGCAATGTAGTTAATTCAGAATTCTCATTTAATCTATCTATTTCTTGTTTCATTCTCCGATTTAATTGTGACTTAGTGTGTTGATTTTAGTGCTTGATCATCATTTGAATTAACCACAGGTTGTTTAGCCAAGATTAAAGCACACATCATGCATAATCTTGGTGGATATGTGAATGAATGAAGGGAATGTTTTGCAAACATCCTGCCGAGTGATCCCTTTGGTTTTGTGAAAGTTTCTTATGCACTACGTATTCTTGATTAGGAACCAAAGTTGCACATCACAATTAGGTTCATGATTAGGGACATTTGATCAAATCCACACATCATATGGCTGATCATATCTAAGTGAAACAAACCCAAGAAATAAGTAGAGGGTCGAGTATAATCTGACTTAACATGCATGGACTTGGCTTAGCAATGGTGAAATCGAATCTCTAGCTTCATCTCCATTTGTGCTATCTCTTTTCATTAGTTGTTGATTCATTCATTTTGTGTTTACTTCATTTCCTTATGCTTTAATTTACAATCTGTCATTTAGTTTAATCAAAACATAAATCTCCCTTTACTTTATTGTCCAATTTAGTTAGAAAGTGTCTTAGTTTATGTTTCTAAGTGTTTTGATTCATTTTATTTCCCAAATTCGTCCAAAGTAGTCAAAATGCTCAAAACTGCCCAGATTGTGTTTTTAAGGCAGTTTTGAGTGTTTTGGTGCTGTTTTGAGTCTTTTGGTTTGTTTTAGTGTTTTAAGTGTTTAGTTTTACATTCTTTGAGTCTAGTTTAGTGTTTTATATTGTGTTTTTACATTTGAATCAAGCCATAATCTTAAATTCGTCCAACATTGGATTTAAGGTCAGAAACTGCCTAGTTAGTGTTTTTAGGCAGTTTTGAGTCTTTTTAACTTTGTTTTTACGTTTTTGAGTCAAATCCAAGTGATTAACAATCCCTCCTAATCCCCGGTCCAGAACGATCCCTACTTACATATATACTACAATTTGACGAAAAGAGGGTTTAATTTATGCGCGTATAATTCTCGCATCAGCATAACAAATAATAAGATGAAGTTGGTTAGTTTAAACCCAGAGCCAAAAAGCCTTACCCCTTTACATATGTATTGTAGGTTTAAACCCCTTTGAGCCTTATTTAGCCTATTTTCTTTGTTAACCACATAATCCTTACCTAGCCTAGATTAGGATTATCCAAACCCTTATTCTTAAAGGATAGTAAAGCATGACTTAGAGGGAATTCCTTTCGATCTAAAAGTTGCAGAAAAACAAGTGTGGGGGAAGGGATTTTCGTAGGAATTCATGAAGTAGTATGTTTGTGTGCCAAAGAAAAGAATAGGGCACGAAAGAAAAAAAAGAAAAAAAAAAATCGTGAAAAAGAAGAAAGAAAAGGAAAAAAAAGAGTGAAAATAAGTGAGAATGAACTCACAAGTGTTGATTGTTGAAGAAAGGGTCCAAAAGTGTGAATTTGACCTAAGTTTTGTGTGATTCTTCCCTTGGTATTCAAAGTTGGTTTTTGCATTCAAAAGAGAATTCTGAAGTGTTTATTTCATTACTTTGCTTACTATTGCTTTAAGAACTTTTGTTTATCCTTACCTTCCTTTGTTAGCCAACACCTTAGCCCCATTTCAAACCCTTTGACTTCAATCTTGGTTGTTATGTGTTTCAATATGTGGAGTTTAAAATTGGTTCGAGCATATGGTATCCCTGGTTCTCGCGTCTAAGTAGTGGCATTCCATTCATGAGATCATATACATGTTAATAATTCCGAAAATTGCCTTCTTTGTTATGACATATGTGAGTATTAGTTTACATGTTTACATCAATCTTCTCACATATACCTAGTGTAGGGAGTGTAGTCAGAAAATCTGGGTGACAATCGAGAGTATATCCAGTGAGGAATTGAGGGAATTCTCTAAGGCATGTTACTACATTCAAAATCATGTTTTAATTGATTAAATGCGAGCTAGTGTGTGGTAACTATGGTTAAGTATGTGCTCAAGGGTGGGGATAACTAAAATCTATGTATGTGGTGTTCTTTAATGTGTCGTGTTCATTGGAAATCCCTGAGGTACATGTTGGAAGGTCTAGAATGTGTTTTGTTTATTTCGTTTTGCTCGAGGACTAGCAAAAGCTAAGTGTGGGGGAATTTGATAGGAGCATATTTATGCTACTTAGTTATGTTGTTTCCTTGCATTTAGTGAGTTAATTACTATTTATTTCAGTCTTTTAAGTTATTTTCGTATGTTTTTAGGTCCTAATGGCAAAAGGAGCAAGAAAGTGCATTTTGAGGCTATTTGGAGCATTTTTGGGCATGGATTGGATAGCTTAACCATGGAGTAAAGAGGATGGACGAAATTGAAGTCAAGATGGGCTAGGAAAGGCTACAAATCTGGTGGAAGAAGTCCTAATGCAATGAAGATAAGGAAGAAGCAAGAAACAAGGAACCTTATCCAACCTTATCTTATCCTATCCTAGAAACCTTATCCTATCCTAACTCTAACATTATCCTATTCTATCCTATCCAAATCAGGTTAGGACTTAAACCTAGCTAATTAAAGGGAATTAATTACACATTTAAACACCTAATTCAGTTTCTAGAAGCTTTATCCACTCACACATTCATTCAATCATACTTTCATCCATCAAACACCACAATCCATTCTACAACACCCTAGTGCTGCAAGCAAGGAAGCAAGGAAATGAGGACTTGTGCAATCTGCCATCCAAGGGAGTGCCGTGCATGCCATTGGAGTGTGGAGCGTTTTTCTTGGTTCTTTCTATCCTTAGTCTTAGTTCAATGTTTAAATTTAATTATCTTTGTTTTGCGAACATGAGGAACTAACTTCTTTTTAGTTAGAGGAGAATTTGAAGCCATGATTATATGTTTTATATGAATTAATTACGTCCGGTTATTATTACTTAAGGCATGAATGTGATTTGCTTATCTAAGTTATTAAAACTGGTTTATTATGTGGGTTGGGGGTTAGCACTTAATTTGCATGCATAAACTTGATGCTAGAGTATAGGAGGGTTTCACGTAATTGTTATTCACTTATATTCACAAGTAGTGGAGGTTGCTAGTCACAATCGCGTTAAGTAAATCCTTGGTACGAATCTCATGCGTTTCATAGTGATGAGTGCCTTGTCAACGCTTATAGTTTTCACAAAGCTTAATGACTTTTGATATGTATCTTTGTTATGCATCTCATATAAAGAACTTGAAAAAGATAATTTGGTTGTAATGCGTTTTCATTCAATTCAATGAGATAAGGAAAACTTGAGGGTTAGTTGTGCGATGCAACTATTTTGGGGCGTTGTCATTCATAGTCTAAAGGAGTAATAACTGGACATTGGTTCGTATGCATATATCATGTGTGGAGAAGGACCCTCTAACTAGTCTTTTACCCATTTATTTTACCTAAATTCGTTTTTCAAAAGTGTTTTCTACTAAGTTTTTGTTTAAAGTTTTATTTTCGTCAAAAACAATCCCCATGTTATTTAGTCTTCATATTTGAGTCAAAACTTGTTTTCCTTGAGTCTTTTGAGTCAAGTCAAGTCCTATTTTCGTCCAAAACCTTTATTGAGTCTAAAAGTGAGTCTTTTTGAGTATTGGTTGCTGTTTTAAGTGTCTAAAGTTAGTTTTGAGTACATAGAGTCTAGTTTAGTGTTTTTGAGTCTTATTTACATAGATTAGCATCCCTAGTTAATCCCCGGTCTAGAACGATCCCTACTTACATATCTACTACAATTGTCACAAATAGGGTTTAATTTGTGTGTCAAGTTAATTTTCACATCATCCACATAGTGTCCAAAATAGCTCCAAAATGCACTTTCTTGATACTTTAACCCATAGGACCTACAAACACACGAAATTGAGTTGTAATACGACATTAACTAAGAAATAATAGCACAAATGCACAAGAATAAGCTAGTTAAGTCGCCTAACTATGCTCCTATCATTGCCGTGCAAGGAAGGGCCTTGTTTCCTGTTTTAAACCATTTAAACACATTCCTTTTTCATACCAAGCTCAGCCATAACTCACATACCCTTTTCTATTCCAAAATTCTTGCCTAATTTCAGAAATAAAGAGCATTCCTTTTCTTACAAACCCTTGCCGCAAATCACTTCCCCTTTCCTTCAATTTCTGAGTTTGTGTTCCTATTCTTGAAGGATTTAGAGTTAATTTCTTTCCTAAACTAAGTAATAAAGATTTAGGATTTTTTCTCCCTTATATAAACCCTTATGCCGCACCTTTAGAAGGGCTAATCCCTCTTCCATACAACCTGCCTTCATTCACAGACACATCCATCGTTTGCCGCAGCTTCCCATCCAAATTTCCACCATTCCCTTACTTCCAAACCTTCATCCCAACCTCCATACACCCCCATCAACCCTTGCCGCACCACCATACCTTCCTAAATCCATTCAAAACCCATAAAATCATCCATAAAACCACCCTAGATCTTGTGCCGTGACTTAGCAAGGAGAAGGAGAAAGAAGACGAAGCCTTGGACGTTTATGCATTCAAGTTGGAGTGTTGGAACGTTTTAGGTGTAATCTATCTTTTGTTTTCAATGTTTAATTCTAAATTCCTTTGTTTTGTTATGAACATGAGAGGCTAAACTCGTTTTAGCTGATAGGAGCATATTTATGCGACTTAATTGGCTTGTTCTCATGCATTTATGTTGTGTTTCCTTAGTTATTTTAGTGTTTAAAGTCACTTTTGTGTGTTTTCAGATTATAAAGCCAAAGTGTGCAAGAAAATGCAAATTGGAGTCTTTTGGAGCAAAAGAGGAATGAATGAGTTGAAGACTTGAAGAAATATGAATTCCTAATTGAAGATCGATTCCTACTCACATGAGGATTCCTAGAAGAACATGGATTCCTACTCCAACAAGGATTCCTACTTGAAGTAGGAAAGTTAAGCCAAGGTTTCCCATTTTGGTAACCTTTCCTAATCTTAAAGGTCCTTATTTTCTAGCCACTTTGAAGGCCTTGTATGCACTTTAGGACACAAAACAAAGGCCCTAGACCCCTTAGGGACCTTTGCCGCACCTTTCCCTTTCTCCCCATCCCTTGCCGTGCAAGGGGGGTCCTCACTTCCTATTTTTCTGCACTTAAACACATTCCCCTTTCAAATAAAAACCCTAGCCACATATTTTAGCCAATTTCCTTTTAATTTCTGATTTGATTTCCTAATTCTAGAAGCCTTTGACTTAATTTGAGTTAACCAAAATAAGCTAGGGTTTTAATTTTGGAAAACCCTTTATATATTTGGACTTTAGTCGAACCCTAGATCATTCATTCATCATTCCACCTCTTTGCCGCAGCCACCATCATCCTTCTACCTCTCTGCCGCAACCTTCCATCCATTCCAGCCACCATTCTACACCTCCATACACTTACACACCATTGCAGCCACCTTCCTCAACCCTTGCCGCACCACCATGCCATCCTAAATCCCTTCCAAAAACCAAAATCACATCCAAAATCACCCTAAAACCTCTCTGCCGCAGCAAGGAGAAGAAGAAAGAGGAGCTTGAACGTGCAGAAATTCAAAGTGGAATCGTTGGGCGTTTTAGGTGTAATCAATCTTTTGTTCTCTATGTTTAATTTCAATTTTGTTTCTCTTTCTGTGAACATGAGAGGCTAAACCCCTAGTTAGCTAGGGGGTGATTCAAAACCATGTTTATGCTTGCAATATAAATTGATTACCTTTGGTTGGAATTTCATGAGTTGTGGATTCAATTTGTTTAATTGCTTGATTGATAACTTATTCGTGTATGTTTATTGAGAGTGCACGCTTAGTTTTCATGCATGAATATGATGCTAGAATATAAGGGAGTTTCACCTAATAGTTACAAACTTATATTCACAAGTAGTGGAGGTCGCTTATAAACGATCGCGTTAAATGAATTCTTGGCACTAGTTTCATGCTCATCATAGTAACGAATGCCTCGTCAACACTTATAGTTTTCATGTTGCTTAATGATCTTTCATTGTATCTTTATTGTGTTTTTCACATAAAGGACTTTTGGAGAATGTTTTGAATTGTTGTATGCGCTGTCCCATCCAATTCATTAACTTAAGGAGAACTTGAAAGTTAATTTAAGCGAACCTAATTAACCTGGGGTGTTGAGTTTCATGATTCATCGAAAGACCAATTGAAAATCATCTTGTATGCAAGTGTGACATGTGTGGAGAAGAACCTTCTAGCTAGCATTCCATCCATATTTTCATCAAATTCGTTTTTACAATCTGTTTTTGATAGGAGCATATTTAGGCGACTTACTTAGCTTGTTTTCGTGCATTTATGTTGTTAGTTCATAGTTGTTTTAGTAGTTTAAGCCATTTTCGTGTGTTTTTAGGTTCATATGGCTAAGGAAGCAAAAAGGTGAATTTTGGAGCATTTTGGAGCAAAATTGAGCTTGGAATGGATAGCTTATGTTTGGAGCAAAAGCAATGGACGAAATTGAAGACCTAATGAAGTTAGGATTCCTAATCACAAGAGGATTCCTAATCAAATGAGGAATCCTAGTCAAAGAAGGTTTCCTACTTGAAGTAGGAAAGTTAAGCCAAGGTTTCCTATTTTGGTTTAATCTTTCCTAAATCCTTAAAGACTCCATATTTCAGCAAGATCAAAGGCTCCTACCTATTCTAGGTCACAAAAACAACATCCCTTGCAACCTTAGGACATTGCCGTGTGTTCCCTTGTGTTTCCCTTCCTTGCCGTGCAAGGAAGGGCCTTGTTCCCTATTTTAACTACTTAAACACCTTCCTTTTTCATACCAATCTCAGCCATAACTCACATACCCTTTTATATTCCTAAATCCTTGCCTAAATTCAGAAATAAATGACATTCCCTTTCTCTCTAACCTTTGCCGCAAGTCACCTTCCTATTCCTTTCAATTTCTGATTTTGTGTTTCCTATTCTTCAAAGATTTAGAATTAATTCCTTTCCTAAACTAAGTAATAAAGCCTTTAGGTCTTTTCTTCCTTATAAATACCCTTGTGCCGTAACCTTATGGACCTAATCCCCCCTTCTACACAAACTGCCTTCATTCACAACCACATCCAGCCTTGCCGCAGCTTTCTCATGGCTAAGGAAGCAAAAAGATGCATTTTGGAGCATTTTGGAGCAAAATTGGACTTGGAATGGATAGCTTATGCTTGGAGCAAAAGGAATGGACGAAATTGAAGACCTAAAAGAGTTAGGATTCCTAATCACAAGAGGATTCCTAATCACAAAAGGATTCCTAATCACAAGAGGATTCCTAATCAAATGAGGAATCCTAGTCAAAGAAGGTTTCCTACTTGAAGTAGGAAAGTTAAGCCAAGGTTTCCTATTTTGGTTTAATCTTTCCTAATCCTTAAAGACTCCATGTTTCAGCAATATCAATGACTTCTACCTATTCTAGGACACAAGACAATGTTTCCTTGCAAACCAAAATCCTTGCCGTGCAATGGAGGGCTTTCTTTCCTATTTTAAAGCATTCAAACACCTTCCTTTTTCATACCAAACTCAGCCATAACTCACATACCCTTTTCTATTCCAAAGTTCTTGCCTACATTCAGAAATAAATGACATTCTCTTTCTCACAATTGAATGCCGCAAGTCACTTCCCTTTTCCTTCAATTTCTGACTTTGTGTTTCCTATTCTTGAAGGATTTGGAGTTATTTCTTTCCCTAAACTAAGTAATAAAGCCTTAGGATTCTTTCTTCCATATAAATACCCTATGCCGCACCCTTAGAGACCCTAATCACCCCTCCATACAACCTGCCTTCATTCACTCAGAAACATATTCCTTGCCGCAGCCTTCCATCCAACTTTCCACCATTCCCATACTTCCAAACCTTCATCCAAGCCTCCATACACCACCCATAACCCTTTCCGCACTAACCTACCTTCCTAAATCCATTCAAAACCCAGAAAATCATCCACAAAACTACCCTAGACTCTTGTGCCGTGACTTAGCAAGGAGGAGGAGAAGGAAGACGAAGCCTTGGACGTTTATGCATTCGAGTTTGAGTGTTGGAACGTTTTTAGGTGTAATCTATCTTTTATTTTCAATGTTTAATTCTATTCTCCTTTGTTTTGTTATGAATATGAGAGGCTAAACTCATTTTAGCCTAGGGATGCTTTGAAACCATGATTACGTTTATAATATGAGTTGATAAATTCCAGTTGTGATTTCATAAATTGTGAATGCAATTTACTTAACCGTTTGATGGATAACTTATTCTTGTATGTTGATTAGGGAGGCCTACTTAATTTGCATGCTTGAATTTGGTGCTCGAATATAAGGGTGTTTCACATAATCGTTACAAACTTATCTTCACAAGTAGTTACGGTTGTTTTCACAATCATGTTAAGTAAATTCCTAGCATGAATATCATGATGTCATAGTTACAAGTGCTTTGTCAATACTTATGATTTCCATTGAACGTAATGATCTTTGATTGTATCTCTATTATGATGTCATGTAGGGGACTTTTGAAGAATGCTTTGGGTTGTCGTATGATGTCATCCAATCCAATAACTTAAGGGAAATCTGAGGGTTATTTCGTGATGTCATGGTTAATCTGGGGTGTTGAGGTTCATGGTTTATCGGAAAAGCAACTGGAAATCAATTTATGTTTGAATATATCATGTGTGGAGAAGTATCCCTTGGCTAGTTCATCATCCATTGGTTTTTCTTAAATTCGTCCAAAATCTGTTTTAAAGTTTTAAGTTACTTGTTTTTCTTTTCAATTCGTCCAAAATCAAACCCCCTTTTCTTACTTGTTCTAAATCTGTCCAAAAGTGTCTTTTTAAGTCTTTTGAGTCAAAACTAATTGTATTTTCGTCCAAATTGAGTCTTAGAGTCTAAATTGAGTCTTTTTTATTGTTTTGAGTTGTTTTGAGTCTTTAAAGATTGTTTTGAGCCATACAAGTTTAGTTAGAGTCTTTTGAGTGTGTTTAAGTGTTTTAAAGCATATGTTTACATCTTTGAGTCGATTTTCATTAGATTAGCAATCCCTCCTAATCCCCGGCCTGAAACGATCCCTACTTATATCTATACTACAATTGTCAAAAAGAGGGTTTAATTTGAATGCTATCTTTTATCACATCACAAAGCCACGGCAAGGGTGGAACAAACCTTGCCGCAGGCCCCTTGTGCACAAAAACCATCCCAAACCACCAAGGTAAGTCCAAATTCGAATTTGTCTAGTTCTATTCCACTAAATGTGTCGTTTCCTAGTAGGTTTATGCAATCTAAAACAGAGGAGGTGCCGTTTCCTAGTAGGTTTATGCAATCTAAAACAGAGGAGGATGAAAAAGACATCCTAGAGACATTTAGGAAGGTGCATGTCAATATCCCGCTCCTTGATGCAATAAAGCAAATTCTGAAGTATGCGAAGTTTTTGAAGAAGATTTGTACAACAAGGAAACAGATTCGCGAGAAAGAGGTGGTACATGTAAGTGAGAATGTCTTTGCAATTTTGCAAAGAAAGCTGCCACCTAAATGCAAAGATCCAGGTAGTTTCACTATCCCTTGTGTAATTGGTAATACAAGGTTTGAACATGCTATGCTAGATTTAGGTGCATCAATTAATGTCATGCCATATTCTGTTTATGCATCTATGAATCTAGGAGAGCTTAAAAATGATGGTGTTATTATTCAATTAGCCGATCGATCTAATGCATACCTAAGAGGAGTTTTGGAAGATGTTTTGGTGCAGGTAGACCACTTGATTTTTCCTGCAGATTTCTATGTGCTTGACATGGAGGATTCAACCCACTCTCCACCATCGCCACTCTTACTTGGACGACCGTTCATGAAAACAGCCCACACCAAGATTGACGTGGCCAAGGGAACCTTAACTATAGAATTTGGTCGTGCCTAGTGATAAAATTGGCGAGATGGTGGCTGCCCTAGGGGCGTTGCCACAACATCCTAGTAAGTCTCCAATCCTAATTCCAATTCCCATTTCAACTAATAGGTTGTTACCTTCTTTGGTGCAGGTACCCAGTCGATTTCAAGGTGGTGGGAGCATTTACATGGACTTTAGGAACCAAAACACAACAATTAGGGAGGATCACTGTCCCCTTCCATTCATAGAGCCATACTATGGGAATTTCAAGAAGCATGTTGTGGATGATGTACCCCTCCATGCCGTGGGTACTAGTGAAGCTTAGCATGGCATATTCGTTTGGCTAGAAGACGTTAAAGCAAGCGCTTCTTGGGAGGCAACCCATGTATTTAACAAGGAGAAGATGGAACTTCCACTCCAAACACAGATTTGCGTTTCTAAACCCTTCTTGCTGTTTAGTTTATCATGCTTAGTTGTTTATTATTTGTTTGCTTTTATGTGAGTCTTTGTGTGAAACATTGAGGACAATGTTTGATTTAAATGTGGGGGGGTAAACAAGTGTTTTTATGCAAAATTCGTGGGATTCTATCACCTATCACTTCTAATGTTGTTTCTCACTGTTTTTAAGTGTTTTTAGTGCGTTTTAAGCTGCTTTGGTGTGTTTTGAAGTAAAAATCCGAAAATTTGAAAAAAATTGAAAAAAGTGTTTTGAAAAGAAAAAAAAGAGTTGTTTTTGTGTGTTTGTTGCGTCGTAGGGTACCTTCCAACACAATGATGAGGATTTGGTTTTTAATGCATGACTATTAAAGAGAGTTACAAACAATGATGGACGTTTGATTTGCTCCTTGGTTTATGCTTGGTTGTACTTATAGTTTACGAATTCACATGTAATCACAAAGGATAAAATCCGTTTTTGTAACATGCTTGAAGGAAGGAACTCAACCAAACGCTACATCCCTGAGAGACTTGAGCCAAAACGTTTATTTGGAGAGTTATTAATCTGTGCATTCTTGTTCTCTAAAGTCGTTGCATGATCTCATTATTCTTTGCTTGGTTGCTACTTAGAATGCGTTTCATCACTATAGTTCCAAATACTAGAACTCATACCCGTTTCATTCAAAGCATGAAATTGATTAGCATAACAAATAACAAGATGAAGTTGTGCAGTAGTCACCACCATAGCCAAATAGCCGAATCCACCCTTGTCATTTGTATTGTAGGTTTAAACCCCTTTGAGCCTTATTTAGCCTATTTTCTTGTTAACCACATCACCCTTACCTAGCCTAGAATAGGACTTCCCATACCCTTGTTCTTGAAGTATAGTGGAGCATAACTTAGAAGGAATTCCTTTTGAGTGACATTCTTGCAGAAAACAAGTGTGGGGGAAGGGATTTTTGTGTGTACGTGTGTGCCACGGGAAAAAGAAGGAAAAAAAAAACAGAGAAAGAAAATGTGAAAAAGAAGAAAAAGAAGAAGAAAAGAAAGAAAAGGAGTTGAAAATAAGTGAGAACGAACTCGCAAGTGTTGGTTGTTGAAGAAAGGGTCCAAAAAGTTGAATATGGCCCTAAGTTTTGTGTGACTTCCCCTTGGGTGTTCAAAGTTGATTTTTGCATTCTAAAGGGAATTCTAAGTGCCTAATTCATTATTTTGCTCACTATTGCTTTAAGAACGTTTGTTTCCTTTACCTTTCTTTGTTAGCCAATGCCCTAGCCCCGTTACAACTCTTTGACTTCTATCTTGATTGTTATATGTTTCAATATGTGGAGTTTAAAATTGGTTTGAGCATATGGTATCCCTGGTTCTCGCGTCTACGTAGTAGCATTCCATTCATGAGAACATATACATGTCATTGTCATAATTCCAGAAAATGCTTTCCTTGTTATAACATATGTGAGTGTTCGTCTATATGTTTACATCAATCTTCTCACATATACCTAGTGTAGGAAGTGTAGTCAGAAAATCTGTGTGAAAATTGAGAGTACATCTAGTAAGGAATTGAGGGAATTTTGTAAGGCATGTTACTACATTCAAAATGTGTTTTAATTGATGAAATGTGAGCTAGTAAATGGTGACTATGATTAAGTATGCTCGAGGGTAAGGATTGCTTAAATCTATGTGAGTGGTGATCTTTGACATGTTACGTTTCATTGAAAATCCCTGAGGCGAATGTTGGAAGGTTTAGATTGTTGTTTTGTTACTTTTGTTTGTTTGTTTTGCTCGAGGACTAGCAAAAGATAAGCGTGGGAGAATTTGATAGGAGCATATTTAGGCGGCTTAGCTAGCTTATTCTTGTGCATTTGTGCTATTATTTCCTAGTTAATGTCGTAATACAACTCATTTTCGTGTGTTTGTAGGTCCAAAGGGTTAAAGTACCAAGGAAGTGCATTTTGATGCATTTTGGAGCAGTTTTGGACACTATGTGGATAGCTTGCATATGGGCCAACATGGATGGACGAATTTGGAGTTCAAGAGGCTAGAAATATGATGAGAAGAGGAAGGAACTAAGCTCAAGACAAAGTGGATAAGGAAGTAGATCAAAAGAGGAAACCCTATCCAAAACCTTATCTAAAACCTTATCCAACATTATCCAAAACCTTATCTCATCGTATCTTATCCTAACCTAATCTTGTTCCACCTTAATCCTAGCTGCAAGTGGACCTAAAAACCTAATTTCTAGAAGCCTTATCTGACCCTAAAAGGGTGCCACACCCTTCGCCCTTTTATTTCTTCTAGAAAACCCAAAATCAGCCACAAAACACCTAGTTTCTAGAAGGCCCAATTTTGGACGAATTTCCTAAACCTTTTTCCTTTTGGATTCTGATTTGTTAGGCCTCATTCCTCGTGGATTTGGGTTACACAAATCCTTTTATGAAACTAATTGGGCCAAACCCTCTCCTAAGTGGATTTAACTTACTTGTGCCGAACCCTAGGGCCTTAATCCATAAAATCTGCTAAGTGTAACCCTAATCTAATTAACCCTAGGACTATATAAACGTATTTTGAGCCACAAATTCGTACCACCCTTTATGCTATACAAAAAACACCTTGCCGCAACACCCTAGCCTCCATTCTTCATCCTCCGTCCACTCCATACACCTCCATACAACCTGCCGCACCCTACCACCATAATCAGCCATCATCCATCCCTCTAAACAAGAGCACACCATCCAAAACCCCCAAATCCACCACACATACCTTGTGCTGCAGCAAGGAGGAGGAGAGGAGCCAAGCCGTGTGATGCGTTACGAATGTGACACACAAATTAAACCCTATTTGTGACAATTGTAGTAATGATGTAAGTAGGGATTGTTCTAACCGGGGATTAACTAGGGGTGCTAATCTAATATAGATTGACTTAAAAACACAAAAACTAAACTTGAAGACTCTAACAAGACTACTATGACTCAAAACAGATTTGAAACACTCAAAACTGCCTAAAACAATCAAATTGACTCAAACAGAAACTAAAACTTGAATTGGACGAATTTGGAAGTGCTTGTGACTCCAAATACTTAAAAACACAAAATAAGACAGATTTGAATGACTAAGACTCAACAAAATATGGGGGGATTGTGTTTGGACGAAATTAAACTTAATGGGCAGATTGTAAAGAAAACAAATTGTAAGATAAATTCGTGATGAATCAATGGATGAGGGGATAGCTAAGGGGTTCTTCTCCACACATGAAATATATGCAACGTAAATCAATTTCCAGTTATCAATTCAATAAGTTATGAACCTCGACACTCCAAGTTAATTAGGTCCGCTTAAATTAACCTTCAGATTTCCCTAGAATCATTGAATTGGATGAATATGCATCGCAACAAAATTATTCCTAACAAGTTCTCTACATGAACAGCATGATAAAGACACAAGTTAGAATCATTACGTTCTTTGGAAATCATAAGCACCGACAAAGCATTTGTAACTATGAAAAGCATGATACTCCTGCCAGGAATCTACTTAACACGATCGTGACTAGCGACCTTCACTACTTGCGAATATAAACTCATAACGATTAGGTGAAACAAACTTATACCCTAGCACCATATTCAAGCATGCAAATTAAGCGTGCACTCTCAATTAACATACAAGAATAAGTTCTAAATCAAACGGTTAAGCAAATTGTATTCATGACTTATGCAACGATAACTGGAAGTAATCAACTTATTTCACATATATAATCATGGTTTCAAATACACCCTTAGCCAAAACGAATTTAGCCAATCATACTCAAAGCAAAACAAAGATTACATGAATTAGACATTGAAATATAAGATAGAATACACCTAAAATTGTTCAACAACTCAGAATGAAAAGCCAAACAATTGCGTGAAACTGTCTCCTTTCCCTTGCTTGCGGCAGATTGGATGGGATGATTTCTGGGCTGTTTTGATGATGTAGAATGGATTTTGGGGGGTGTAGAGGCACGGCAAGGGGTGTAGGTTGAGTGTGGATGAGTGTTTGATGGTTGGAAGGTGGTGGAGAACTCGGCAAAGAGGGTGGAAGAAGGTGGAACGACTGCTTGTATTTCTGGGCTCTAGAATGGTGTTTTTGGGATGAATCGATGTGTGTGGAATTGAATGGACGAATTTCTGTGGTGAATGATGAATGGCTGCCTAGGGTGTGTGTGTTAGGGGGTGCGGCACACTAATAGATATATATATAGCATGGCCGAAACCCTAGCAATCAGATTTAGGGTTAACCTAGCTGATACAAGTGTTTTTGGGCCCCTAAGTTGCGGCATGGGTTTGAGAATTAAGTCCTAGCCCAATCAATCTCAGATATGGACTTATACAATCCAAATCCAAGAGAAAAAGGGCCAAATAAACTCATAATCCAATCAGAAATAGGTTTAAGAATTTTCGTCCAAAATTGGGCCTTCTAGAAACTAAGTGTCTTATGGCTGATTTTGGGTATTCTAGAAGGCATAAAAAGGGGGGAAAGGTGTGGCACCCTTTTAGGGTCAGATAGGGCTTCTAGAAATTAGGTTTTTAGGTCCACTTGTAGCTAGGATTAAGGGGGAACAAGATTAGGTTAGGATAAGATAAGATAAGGTTGGATAAGGTTTTGGATAATGTTTCCTCTTTTCTTGCACTTTCCTTATCTTCTTTGTCATGAACTTTCCTTTTCTGATTTGTAGCATGTTTCTAACCTCTTTTGACTCCAAATTCGTCCATCCACCTTGCTTCATATACAAGCTATCCATAATAAGCCCAAAACTGCTCTAAAAGGCTCCAAAATAAATCCTTTCGCCAAATACGTCTTATGAACCTGAAAACACACAAAAGAAGCTTAAAGAACTAAATAACTAAGAACTAATAACATAAATGCACGAAAACAAGCAACTAAGTCGCATAAATATGCTCCTATCACCGTGCATCAAATCCATCTTGGAATTGCTGAAACATTTAGGTGTAATCTTTCTTATGATTTCAATGTTTAAATTCAATAATCTTTGTTTTGCAAGCATGAGGAACTAATCCCCTTTCGGCTAGGGGGAATTTCGAAACCATGGCTATATTTGCATTATGATTTGATTACTTTCACTTGTGATTTCATGAATGGTAATTCAATTTACTTATCTGTTTTAATTAAAACTTGTTTATGTATATGAATTGAGAGTGCACACTTAATTTGCATGCATAAATATGATGCTAGGGTATAAGGAAACTTCACCTAATCGTTGGGAACTTATATGCATGAGTAGTTAAGATTGTTGGTCACAATTATGTTAAGTAAATTCTTGGCATAAGTATCATGCGCTTTCATAGTTACGAATGCCTCGTCAACACCTATGATCCCCATAGAATCTAATGATCTTTGATTGTCTTTCTATTATGCGCTTTCGTATAGAAAACTTTTAAGGAATAATTTGATTGCAATGCGCTAATTCCATTCAATTCAATGACCTAAGGGAAATCTGAGAGTTAATTTAAGCGTACCTAATTAACTTGGGGTGTTGAGGTTCATAATTCATTGAATAAGCAACTGAAGATTGTGTTGTATGCAAGTATGTCATGTGTGGAGAAAAACCTCCTAGCCATCTCACCATTGATAGGAGCGTATTTATGTTACTTAGTTGTGTTGTTTCCTTGCATTTAGTTACTTAACTACTATCTATTTTAGTCTTTTAAGCTATTTTCGTATGTTTTTAGGTCCTAATGGCAAAAGGAGCAAGAAAGTGCATTTTGAGGCTATTTGGAGCAGTTTTGGGCATGGATTGGATAGCTTAACTATGGAGCAATGTGGATGGACGAAATTGAAGTCACGAGATGCTAGGAAAGGATAAAAATCTGGAGAAAGAAGTTCAAATGCAATGAAGATAAGGAAATAGCAAGAAATAAGGAACCTTATCCAAATTTCCTTGTCTTATCCAAACCTTATCCAACCTTATCTTATCTTATCCTATCCTAATCTTTTCCTACCTTAATTCCAACTTCAAAGAGGACTCCTTTTCACATTAAATCACCTAAATATCAAGTTCTAGAAGCCCTATTTTCGTGCATTAAGTTTATGCCACATGTAACCCTTCTAGAAGTTCTAGAATCTGCCACAAGGACCATTCCTTGTCCTCCTTGGAATCTAATTGAAAGTATCCTTGTTCTTTGGTGATTTGGAGTCCTAATTCCTCTCCTTTTCAGCCCAAATTTGTGCCCCCCCTTCACCCTATAAATACTTGATGCCACAACACTCAAAAACCACCACCCTCTACCACAAATTCACACCACACCATCCACCACACCTCAAGAGCCTAAATTCACACAAATCCCCATTGTTGGCAGCAAGGAAGGAAGGAGGAGCCACCTGGAGTGTTTCTAGGTGTATTCTATCTTTGTTTCTAATGTTTAAGTTTAGTTATCTTTGTTTTGCGAATATGTGGAACTAACTTCTTTTTAGTTAGAGGTGAATTCGAAGCTATGATTATATGTTTTATATGAATTGATTACGTCCAGTTATTGTTTCTTAAGGCATGAATGTGATTTGCTTATCTAAGTTATTAAAACTTGTTTATGTATGTGGGTTGGGGGTCGACACTTAATTTGCATGCATGAATTTGATGCTAGAGTATAAGAGGGTTTCACGTAAGAGTTATTCACTTATATTCACAAGTAGTGGAGGTTGCTAGTCACAATCATGTTAAGTAAATCCTTGGTACGAGTCTCATGCGTTTCATAGTGATGAATGCCTTGTCAATGCTTATGATTTTCATAGAACTTAATGACTTTTGACATGTATCTCTATCATGCGTTTCATATAGGGAACTTGAGAAAGATAATTTGGTTTAGATGCGTATTCCATCTAATTCGATGAAATAAGGAAAATCTGATGGTTAGTTGTGCGATGCAACTATCTTGGGGTATTGTCATTCATAGTCTAAAGGAATAATAACTGGAAATTGGTTTTTATGCATATATCATGTGTGGAGAAAGACCCTCTAACTAGACTTTCACCCATTTATTTCACTTAAATTCGTTTTTCCAAAGTATTTTCTACAAAGTTTTTGTTTTAAGTTTTAAAATTCGTCAAACATAATCCCCCTTTTATTTAGTCTTGTTATTTGAGTCAAAATCTGTTTTCTTTGAGTCTTTTGAGTCTAGTGAAGGTTTATTTTCGTCCAAAACACTAGTTAGGTCTAAAATTGAGTCTTTTTGAGTGTTTGTCGCTGTTTTGAGTGTTTTAAGTTAGTTTAGAGTCTATAGAGTCTATTTTAGTGTTTTTTTGAGTCTTAATTGTGTTGATTAGCATCCCTTCTAATCCCCGGCCTAAAACGATCCCTACTTTCATATACTACAATCATAGGGTTTTAATTTGAGTGTTAGAATATTTCACATCAACCATCCACTTAATTCTATCAATTTCGCCCAAATCTGCCTAGTTTACATTATTGTTTTGTTTGTTTGAGTTTCGTCCAAAACCAAATCCCCAATTGTCTTAGAGTGTCTAACTGGTTCAAATATGTTTTAGATTGTGTTTTTAAGAGTTTTGAGTCAAGTTAGAACCAATTTTCGTCCAAGTTTGTGTTTAGGCTCAAAACTGCCCAGTTTGTGTTTTTAGGCAGTTTTGAGTGCTTTTAGCCTATTTTGAGTCTTGTGAACTTGTTTGAGTCTTTTTAAGTGAGTTAAGTGTTTACAGGTCAGATTTATTTATTTGAGTCAGTTTAGAGTGTTTAGCAATCCCTCCTAATCCCCGGTGTAAGAACAATCCCTACTTATTTATATGCTACAATTGTCAAAAGAGGGTTAATTTGTGTGTTAAGTTAATTTTCGCATCAAAAAGCCAAAAAGAGTTGTTTTTGTGTGTTTGTTTGTGTCTTTGGGTACCTTCCAACACAATGATGAGGATTTGGTTTTTAATGCATGACTGTTAAAGAGAGTTACAAACAATCATGGAAGTTTGATTTGCTCCTTGGTTTATGCTTGGTTGTAGTTATAGTTTACGAATTCACATGTAATCACAAAGGATAAAATCAGTTTTTGTAACATGCTTGAAGGAAGGAACTCAAACAAACGCTACATCCCTGAGGGACTTGAGCCAAAATGTTTATTTGGAGAGTTATTAATCTGTGCATTCTTGTTTTCTAAGTCGTTGCATGATCTCATTATTCTTTGCTTGGTTGTTACTTAGAATGCGTTTCATCACTATAGTTCCAAATACTAGAACTCATACCCGTTTTATTCAAAGCATGAAATTGATTTGCATAACAAATAACAAGATGAAGTTGTGTAGTAGTCACCACCATAGCCAAATAGCCGAATCCACCCTTGTCATTTGTAGTGTAGGTTTAAACCCCCTTTGAGCCTTATTTAGCCTATTTTCTTGTTAACCACATCACCCTTACCTAGCCTAGAATAGGACTTTCCATACCCTTGTTCTTGAAATATAGTGGAGCGTAACTTATAAGGAATTCCTTTTGAGTGACATTTGTGCAGAAAACAAGTGTGGGGGAAGGGATTTTGTGAGTGTGTGTGTGTGCCGAAGTCTTAAAAGAGGCATGGGAAAAAGAAAAAAAAACGAAAGAAAAAATTGTGAAAAGAAGAAAAGAGAAGAAAAGAAAGAAAAGGAGTGAAAATAAGTGAGAATGAACTCACAAGCGTTGATTGTGAAGAAAGGGTCCAAAAAGTTTGAATATGGCCCTAAGTTTTGTGTGATTCTCCCTTGGGTGTTCAAAGTTGACTTCTGCGTTCTAAAGGGAATTCTAAGTGCCTAATTCAATACTTTGCTCACTATTGCTTTAAGAATGTTTGTTTATCCTTAACCTTTCGTTGTTAGCCAATACCCTCGCCCCGTTACAACCCTTTGACTTCTATCTTGATTGTTATGTGTTTCAATATGTGGAGTTTAAAATTGGTTTGAGCATATGGTTGATGCGAAATATATAAGCACACAAATTAAAACCCTCTTTTGACAATTGTAGTATATGTATAAGTAGGGATCGTTCTAAACCGGGGATTAGGAGGGATTGCTAAATCACTTGAAAACTAACTCAAAAACATAAAACAAAGGTTTAAAACACTAAACTAGATTCAAAGAATGCAAAACTAACCACTAAAACACTAAAACAAACCAAAAGACTCAAAACTGCCTTAAAAACACAATCTGGGCAGTTTTGAACACCTAACCTAATTTGGACGAAATTGGGTTATAACTTGAATCAAAACACTTAGAAACACAAACTAAGACACTTTCTAACTAAATTGAACACTAAAGTAAAGGGGGATTTAGTTTTGACGAAATTAAAACAAAGAGCACAGATTGTAATTAAAACAGATTGTAAATACGAATTTGATGAAAATATGGATGGAATGCTAGCTAGAAGATTCTTCTCCACACATGTCACACTTGCATACAAGATGATTTTCAGTTGGTCTTCCGATGAATCATGAAACTCAACACCCCGGGTTAATTAGGTTCGCTTAAATTAACCTTCAAGTTCTCCTTAAGTTAATGAATTGGATGGGACAGCGCATACAACAATTCAAAACATTATCCAAAAGTCCTTTACGTGAAAAGCACAATAAAGATACAATCAAAGATCATTAAGCAACATGAAAACTATAAGTGTTGACGAGGCATTCGTTACTATGATGAGCATGAAACTAGTGCCAAGAATTCATTTAACGCGATTGTTTATAAGCGACCTCCACTACTTGTGAATATAAGTTTGTAACTATTAGGTGAAACTCACTTATATTCTAGCATCATATTCATGCATGAAAACTAAGCGTGCACTCTCGATAAACATACACAAATAAGTTATCAATCAAGTAGTTAAACAAATTGAATCCACAACTCATGAAATTCCAACCGAAGGTAATCAATTTATATTGCAAGCATAAACATGGTTTTGAATCACCCCCTAGCTAACCAGGGATTTAGCCTCTCATGTTCACAAAAAGAGAAACAAAATTGAAATTAAATATAGAGAACAAAAGATTGATTATACCTAAAACCCCCAACAATTCCACTTTGAATTTCTGCACGTCAAGCTCCTCTTTCTTCTTCTCCTTTCTGCGGCAGAGAGGTTCTTGGGGATTTTTGGATGTTATTTTGGTTTAGGAATGGATTTAGGGTGGTAAAGGGTTGCGGCAAGGGTTGTGGGTGGTGTATGGAGGTGTAGAATGGTGGCTAGAGTAGAGGAATGGTTGCGGTAGAGATGGAAGGTGGCTGGAGTGGATGGAGAAATGGCGGATTGAAGGAAGAAGAGGGATGGTGGCTGCGGCAGAGATGTGAATGATGAAAGAATGAATGAAAAAGGATCCCTAGGGTGCGGCTAAGTGCAAGAATATATAGGGTTTCAGAAATTAAAACCCTAGCCTATTTTTATTAACTAAAATTAAGTCAAAGGCTGCTAGAATTAGGAAATCAAATCAGAAATTAAAAGGAAATTGGCTAAAACATGTGGCTAGGGTTTTATTTTGAAAGGGGAATGTGTTTAAGTGCAGAAATTAGGACCTAAATACCCCCCCTTGCACGGCAAGGGAAGGAGAGAAAGGGAGAGGTGCGACAAAGGTGTGTAAGTGGTCTAGGGCCTTTGTTTTGTGTCCTAAAGTGCATACAAAGCCTTCAAAGTGGCTGGAAAATAAGGATTTTTAAGATTAGGAAAGGTTACCAAAATGGGAAACCTAGGCTTAACTTTCCTACTTCAAGTAGGAATCCTTGTTGGAGTAGGAATCCTCGTTGGAGTAGGAATCCTCGTTGGATTAGGAATTCATATTTCTTCAAGTCTTCAAGATTTGTGGCAGATTTTGTGAAAACTAATATCTTTCCAAGATTTGGGATGCCTAGGGTGCTAATCAGTGATGGGGGGTCTCACTTTTGCAATCGTACCATTGAAGCCTTACTCAAGAAGTACCATGTGACGCATAAGGTTTCCACACCTTACCACCCCCAAACCAATGGCCAAGCCGAAGTGTCCAATAGAGAGATCAAACAGATTTTGGAGAAGACCGTTGGGCCAAATAGAAAAGATTGGAGCTTGCGTTTGGATGATGCTCTTTGGGCATATCGAACAGCGTACAAAACTCCCATTGGTATGTCTCCTTTTCGTCTTGTTTATGGTAAACCATGTCATCTCCCTGTGGAATTAGAACATAAAGCTCATTAGGCTATCAAAACATTCAATTTGAATGTGGACCAAGCTGGAATTCATAGGAAGCTTCAATTCTGTGAACTTGACAAAATAAGGCATGAAGCTTATGAGAATGCTAGAATTTACAAAGAGAAGACCACGGCATTCCATGATAAGATGATTAGAGGCAAGACTTTTACAATAGGGCAGAAAGTGTTGTTGTTCAACTCCCGTCTTCGTCTCTTCCCTGGTAAGTTACGTTCCAAGTGGGTTGGTCCTTTTGTTATTACTAATCTTTTTGTGCATGGTGTAGTCCAAATTAAGAGTTTGAGAACAGGGCAAGAATTCATGGTGAACGGACATAGATTGAAGCCCTACAATGAGAACTTTGTGAAGCATGTTGTGGAAGAGATTCCCTTGCATGCCGCGGGTTCCAAATTGGAGTGAAGGTGTTCTTCGTCCGGCTGTACGACGTTAAAGCAAGCGCTATGTGGGAGGCAACCCATCCATTCAACAAAGGAAGCCCTAGGAATCCCCCAAATTCCAGATTTGCATCCCTCCAACCCTTCTCTTTGTTGTTGTTTCTAATCGGCCATGTTATGTTGTTTAGTTGCTGTTTGTGTGTTTACTTGTGTTTTGTGTGAATTTATGTTTAAAACATTGAGGACAATGTTTGATTTAAGTGTGGGGGGGTAACTAAGTATATTTGATGCAAATTCGTGGGATTTTATCACCCATAACTTCAAGTGTTGTTCCTTGCTGTTTTAAAGTGTTTTTAAGCTGTTTTGGAGTGTTTTAGTGTGTTTTGTTTTATAACTCCGAAAATCACATAAAAATTTGAAAAACATGTTTTGAAAAGCCTAAAAAGAGTGTTTTGAGTCGTTTTTGTGTGTTTGTGTCTTAGGGTACCTTCCAACACAATGATGAGGATTTGGTTTTTAATTGCATGACTGTTAAAAAGAGTTATAAACATGGAGAAAAGTTTGATTTACTCTTGGTATATGCTTGGTTATGGTTATAATGTATGACTTCACATGCAATCATAAAAGAAAAATTAGTTTTTGTAACATGCTTGAAGGAACTCAAACAAACACTACAACCTTGTGAGACTTGAGCCTAAACGTTATTTGGAGAGTTAAAATCTGTGCATTATTGTTTTCTAAAGTCGTTGCATGATCTCATTATTCTTTGCTTGGTTACTACTTAAAAGGCGTTTCATCATATAGTTCCAAATGCTAGAACTCATGCCCATTTCATTCGAAGCATGTTATTGATTTGCATAACACATATTCAAGAAGAAGTTGTGTAGTGACCACCACCAAAGCCAAATTGCCGTGTATCCTACTTCATTATATGTCTAAGTTAACCCCATTGAACCTTGTTAAGCTTACATTCTTTGTTAACCCACATGATCCTCACCTAGCCTAGATTAGAACCATCCATACCCTTATTCTTGAAGCATAGCAAAGCATGATTTGAATTGAACTCCTTTTGATTAATGTATGGCAGAAAACAAGTGTGGGGGAAGTATTTCTCATGTGAGTTAGTGTGCCATAGGCATGGGTGGAAAAAAAAAAAAATTTCGTGGAAAAAGAAAAAGAAAAGAAAAAGTTGTGAAAAGAAAGAAAAAAGAGTATGAAACAAATGAAAATAAGTTCACATGTTTATGGTAATTGAAGAAAGGGTCCAAAATGTTGAATATGGCCCTGAGTGTTGCTTAGATCTTCCCTTTGTGTTAAAAGTTGATTTCTGTGTCTTAAAGTGAATTCTAAGTCTCAATTTCATCACTTTGCTTGCTATTGCTTTAAGAATGTTTGTTATCCCTATCCTTCCATTGTTAACCAATACCCCAAGCCCCATTACAACCCTTGACTTCAATCTTGAGTGTTATGTGTTTCAATTTGTGGAGTTTGAATTTGGTATGAGCATATGGTGTCACTGGTTCTCGCGTCTAAGTAGTAGCATTCCATTCATGAGATCATATCTAAACATGCTTATTAACTCCAGAAATTGCTTTCTTTGTGATACATATATGTGAGTGTTCATTTTCATGTTTACATCAATCTTCTCACATATATAACTAGACTAGGGTGTGTAGTTAGAAAATCTGAGTGAAAATTGAGTGCATATCTTGTAAGGAATTGAGCAAATTCTCTAAGGCATGTTACTACATTCAAAACATGGTTTTAAATGCTTAATTGTGAACTAGTATGTGGTGACAATGATTAAGAATGTACTTAAGTGTGAAGATGACTAAAATCTATGGAGATAATGAATTTTAAGATGTCATGTGCATTGGAAATCCCTGAGGCAACGTTGGAAGGTTTAGATTGTCTTTTGTTTGTTTTGTTTTGTTTCGTTTTGTTTAGTTTGTTTGTTTTGCTCAAGGACTAGCAAAAGCTAAGTGTGGGGGAATTTGATAGGAGCATATTTATGCGATTTAATTGGCTTGTTCTCGTGCATTTACGTTGTGTTTCCTTAGTTATTTTAGTCCTTTATGCTTCTTTTGTGTGTTTTCAGGTTCATATGATGGAGTTGGTGAAAAGATGCATTTTGGTGCTTTTTGGAGCAAAATTGGGCTTGGAATGATCATCACATGCTTGGAGCACAAGGATTGGACATAATTGAAGACTTGAAGTCGACAAGGGTTCCTATCTGATGCTAAAATTACTTAACACACAAATTAAACCCTCTTGTTGACAATTGTAGTAGATATGTAAGTAGGGATCGTTCTTAAACCGGGGATTAGGAGGGATTGCTAAACACTCTAAACTGACTCAAAATCGTAAAAACAAAGTTTAAACACTAAACTAGACTCAAAGAATGCAAAACTAAACTATAAAACACCAAAACAAACCAAAAGACTCAAAACAGCAAACAAACACTCAAAACTGCCTTAAAAACACTTTCTGGGAATTTTTGAACACTAGACTCAAATCTGGACGAAATTAAGTTATCACTTGACTCAAAACACTTAAAAACATCAACTAAATTGATTTCTAACTAATCTAACACTTTAAATTAATGGGGGAATTGGTTTTGACGAAAATTAAGTAAATTAAGACAAGGACAAAGAAAACAGATTCTCTAGACTAAATTAGGTGAATTGATGAATGATGGGCTAACTAGAGGGTTCTTCTCCACACATGACACACTTGCATTCAAATTGATTTCCAATTGCTTCTTTCAATAAATCATGAAACTCAATACCCCAAGTTAACCGTGAACAACACTTTTTTAACTTTCAAGTTTTCCTTAAGTTATTGAATTGGATGGGAATGCGCATACAACAACTCAAAACATTCTTTAAAAGTCCCTTACGTGAAAAGCACAATAAAGGTACAATCAAAGATCATTAAGTTTCATGAAAACTATAAGTATTGACGAGGCAATTGTTACTATGAAAAACATGAAACTTTTGCCAAGAATTCACTTAACGCGATCATCGATAAACGACCTCCACTACTAGCAAATATAAGGTTATAACTATTAGGTGAAATTCCCTTATATTTTAGCTTCAAATCCCTGCATGAAAAACTAAGTGGCCACCTTAATCAACACACAAGAATGAGTTATCAATCAAACAGTTAAGCAAATTGAATTCACAACTTATGAAATAACAATTGGATGTAATCAATTCATCTTGCAAGCATAATCATGGTATTGAATAGCCCCCTAGCCAAAAGGCTTAGTTCCTCATGTTCACAAAACAAAGGAAAACAGATTTATACATTGTAAATATAAGAAAGAGAACACCTAAATACTCCAACGATCCAATGTTGAATAGCTAGAATCTTCAAGCAATCTTCTTCCTCTCCTTTGCTACGGCACAAGAGGTTCTGGTGAGTTTAGGGGGTTATGGATGGTGTAGAATGATGGATTTAGGTTTGGGATGGATGTAGGGGACGGCAAGGGTTGGTTTTGGGCAGAAATTATGGAGAATGGTGAAGTATGGATGTGTTAGAGGGATGGGATGATTTTCTATCGTGAATGGTGAATGAATCCCACTTTGTGGCTGCAACAAGGATGTTTATTTATAGGATTTCAAAAGTTAAAACCCTAGGTTATTTAGGTAAACAGAAATTAAGTCAAAAGCTTCTGGAAATAGGAAATCAAATCAGAAATTTAAAGGAAACTAATTAAAAGTTGCAGCAATGGCATAAAACACAAAAGGAATGTGTTTTAATGCAAGGAAATAGGAAAGAATCATCTCCCTTGCACGGCAAGGTTTTGTAAGAAAAGGAATGCTTTTTATTTCTGAAATTAGGCAAGAATTTTGGAATAGAAAAGGGTATGTGAGTTATGGCTGAAATTGGTATGAAAAAGGAAGGTGTTTAAGTATTTAAAATAGGGAACAAGGCCCTTCCTTGCACGGCAAGGAAGGGAGACACAAGGAAACACACGGCATTGTCCTAAGGTTGCAAGGGATGTTGTTTTTGTGACCTAGAATAGATAGGAGCCTTTGATCTTGCTGAAATATGGAGTCTTTAAGGATTAGGAAAGATTAAACCAAAATAGGAAACCTTGGCTTAACTTTCCTACTTCAAGTAGGAAACCTTCTTTGACTAGGATTCCTCATTTGATTAGGAATCCTCTTGTGATTAGGAATCCTCCTGTGATTAGGAATCCTAACTCAATTTAATCTTCAATTTCGTCCATTTCTTTTGCTCCAAACATAAGCTATCCATTCCAAGTCCAATTTTGCTCCAAAATGCTCCAAAATGCACCATTTTGCTTCCTTAGCCATGTGAACCTAAAAACACACAAAAGAAGCATAAAGGACTAAAATAACTAAGGAAACACAACGTAAATGCACGAGAACAAGCCAATTAAGTCGCATAAATATGCTCCTATCACTATCATGAGAAGGTTTCCAAATTGAAGGAGGTTTCCCACTCACATGAGGATTCCTAATCACACAAGGATTCCTACTTGAAGTAGGAAAGTTAAGCCCAGGGTTTCCTATCTTGGTTTGACATTTCCTAAATTCTAAATTGTCCTTATGTCCCAAACACTTTGAAGACTTCATATGCATTCTAGGACACAAAACAAAGGTCTCTTGCATTTTTCCTTCCCTTGCCGTGCACCATCTCAACTTCCCATTTCTCATCATCCCTTGCCGTGCAAGGGAACCCTGTTTCCTTTAGTTTTAGGACATTTAAAACTTTCCTATATCACATCCGCACCTCCCTTGACCTTTCCTCTTCCTTGCCGTGCAAGGGAGATGGTTCTTTCCTATTTCCTTGCATTAAAACACATTCCTTTTGTGTTATATGCCATTGCCGCAACTTTTAATTAGTTTCCTTTAAATTTCTGATTTGATTTCCTATTTCTAGAAGCTTTTGACTTAATTTCTGTTTACCTAAATAACCTAGGGTTTTAACTTCTGAAAACCTATAAATAAACATCCTTGTTGCAGCCACAAAGTTTCATTCATTCACCATTCGCGCCAGAAAATCATCCCATCCCTCTAACACATCCATACTTCACCATTCTCCATATTTTCTGCCCAAAACCAACCCTTGTCGTCCCCTACATCCATCCCAAACCTAAATCCATCATTCTACATCATCCATAACCCCCTAAACTCACCAGAACCTCTTGTGCCGTAGCAAAGGAGAGGAAGAAGATTGCTTGAAGATTCTAGCTATTCAACATTGGATCGTTGGAGTATTTAGGTGTTCTCTTTCTTATATTTACAATGTATAAATCTGTTTTCCTTCGTTTTGTGAACATGAGGAACTAAGCCTTTTGGCTAGGGGGCTATTCAATACCATGATTATGCTTGCAAGATGAATTGATTACATCCAATTGTTATTTCATAAGTTGTAAATTCAATTTGCTTAACTGTTTGATTGATAACTCATTCTTGTGTGTTGATTAAGGTGGCCACTTAGTTTTTCATGCAGGGATTTGAAGCTAAAATATAAGGGAATTTCACCTATTAGTTATAACCTTATATTTGCTAGTAGTGGAGGTCGTTTATCGACGATCGCGTTAAGTGAATTCTTGGCAAAAGTTTCATGCTTTTCATAGTAACAATTGCCTCGTCAATACTTATAGTTTTCATGAAACTTAATGATCTTTGATTGTACCTTTATTGTGCTTTTCACGTAAGGGACTTTTAGAGAATGTTTTGAGTTGTTGTATGCGCTTTCCCATCCAATTCAATAACTTAAGGAAAACTTGAAAGTTAAAAAAGTGTTGTTCACGGTTAACTTGGGGTATTGAGTTTCATGATTTATTGAAAGAAGCAATTGGAAATCAATTTGAATGCAAGTGTGTCATGTGTGGAGAAGAACCCTCTAGTTAGCCCATCATTCATCAATTCACCTAATTTAGTCTAAAGAATCTGTTTTCTTTGTCCTTGTCTTAATTTACTTAATTTTCGTCAAAACCAATTCCCCCATTAATTTAAAGTGTTAGATTAGTTAGAAATCAATTTAGTTGATGTTTTTAAGTGTTTTGAGTCAAGTGATAACTTAATTTCGTCCAGATTTGAGTATAGTGTTCAAAACTGCCCAGAAAGTGTTTTTAAGGCAGTTTTGAGTGTTTGTTTGCTGTTTTGAGTCTTTTGGTTTGTTTTGGTGTTTTATAGTTTAGTTTTGCATTCTTTGAGTCTAGTTTAGTGTTTAAACATTGTTTTTACGATTTTGAGTCAGTTTAGAGTGTTTAGCAATCCCTCCTAATCCCCGGTTTAAGAACGATCCCTACTTACATATCTACTACAATTGTCAACAAGAGGGTTTAATTTGTGTGTTAAGTAATTTTCGCATCAGATTTTTATGTGCATGGCTGTGAAAGAGAGTTATAAACATGGATGGAAGTTTGATATATTATTGGTTTATACTTGGTTATAGTTGCTGTTTATGAATTCATGTTTAATCCCAAAGAAAAAAATAAAATAAGTTTTTGTAATATGCTTGAAGGAAGGAATTTAGAATAACATTACAACCCTGAGAGACTTGAGCTTTAAACATTCTTTGGTGAGTATTAATCTGTGATTCTTGTTTTCAAACTCGTTGCATGATCTCATTATTCTTGCTTGGTTGCTAATTAGAAGGCATGTCATCACTTAGTTCCAAATGCTAGAACTTGCATCTATTCCATTCAAAGCATGATATTGATTGCATAATATATATCAAGATGAAGTGTGTAGTGAAGCCATCAACCAAACAGCCAACCCATGCACTATATATTGTAGGTCATAACCCCCATTGAGCCATTGTTAGCCTTTGTTCATTGTTTACCCATATCATCCCTACCTAGCCTAGATTAGGACCACCCATACCCTTGTTCTTGAAGCATAGTAAGCATGACTTAGAGGGAATCCTTTCGATTATGCAAACCAACAAGTGTGGGGGGAATTTTTGTGTGTGTGTTGATATGCCATGAAAAGAAATAAGGCATGAATGAAAATTAAAGAAAGAAAAAAAAAATTCGTGGAAAAAGAAAAAGAAAAGAAAAAGTTGTGAAAAGAAAGAAAAAGAGTTTGAAATATGTGAAAATAAGCTCACATGTTTGTGGTAGTTGAAGAAAGGGTCCAAAACGTTGAATATGGCCCTAAGAGTTGTGTGAATTTTCCCCTTGTGTGTCTAAGTGAGTTTCTGCAATCATAAGTGATTCTAAGTGTCAAATTTCATTACTTTGCTTGCTATTGCTTAAAGAACGTTTGTTATCCTTTCCTTTCATTGTTAGCCAATCACCCTTAACCCGTTACAATCCTTATGCTTCAATCTTGATCATTATGTTTTCAATAATGTGGAGTTTGGAATTGATGTAAGCATATGGTGTCCCTGGTTCTCGCATCTAATTAGTAGCATTCCTTTCATGAGATCATATTCATATACATTCCAGAAAAGTGCTTTCCTTGTTATAAACATATGCGAGTGTTTAGTTTCATATTTACATCAATCTTCTCACATATACTTAGTGTAGGGTGTGTAATAAAAAATTCTATGTGAAAATAGAGAGTATCTTGTAAGGAATTAAGTGAATTCTTTAAGGCATGTTACTACACTCAAATGTTGTTTTAAATTGATTAAATGAGAACTAGTAAGTAGTGATTATGATTACGTATGTGCCTAAGCGTAAGGATGACTAAAATCTATGTGAGTAATGATCTTGAACATGTCATGTGCATTAAGAATCCCTGAGACCATTGTTGGAAGGTTTAGGTTTTGTTTTGTTTTTCCGTTTCGCTTGAGGACTAGCAAAAGCTAAGTGTGGGGGAATTTGATAGGAGCATATTTATGCAACTTAGTTTGCTTGTTTTCGTGCATTTATGTTATTAGTTCTTAGTTATTTTAGTTCTTTAAGCTTCTTTTGTGTGTTTTCAGGTTCCTAAGACGTATTTGGCGAAAGGATGCATTTTGGAGCCTTTTGGAGCACTTTTGGGCACAAATTGGATAGCTTATGCTTGGAGCAAAAGGAATGGACGAAATTGAAGAGTTGATGTCGCAAGGATTCCTACTACGACAAGGATTCCTACTACGACGAGGATTCCGATTACGAGAAGGTTTCCAAATTGAAGGAGGTTTCCCACTCACATGAGGATTCCTAGTTGGACGAGGATTCCTAATCACACAAGGATTCCTACTTGAAGTAGGAAAATTAAGCCAAAGTTTCCTATTTTGGTTGACCTTTCCTAAATCAAGAACACTCTAAGTTTTAGCAACTAAGATGGCTCCTGAGCACCCTTGGACAACAAACAAAGGTTCTTTGCAACTTTCCCTTCCTTGCCGTGCAAGGAAGGTTGTCTCCCTTGCTTTGTGTAAACTTCCCTATTTTCCATCTGTGTTAGGACCTTTCCATTATTCTAATACCTCTTGCTTTGTGTCTTACCTTTCCCTAAACTATGTGCCGCACCCTTCCCTTGTGTTTCCTGATTTCAATTTCCTATTTCCTAGTTTAATTCACTTTCCTAGTTCTAAAACTTTCCCTAAAGTCCTAATTTCTGATTTCTTGCAAGGAATGGACTTTTCCTTCCTTCTTTTGCACCAATTTCGTACCTTACCTTAAATTCCCTTTCCTTGTTGTGCAAGAGGTTTAATTTCTGACTCCTTGCAAGGCAAGGACATTCCTTACTTGTTTTAAATTCGTGCATTCCCCTTTTCTGACCTTATTTGAACTTTATTCACTTACCTTTTCTATTTAGACTAGGAAATCTGAATCATAACTCAATTAGGTATGTTATTAACTTCCGAAAACACTTATAATCAGCCCTTGGCCGAACCCTAGAGGGGGATTCACCACCAGAACTCGTCCATTCACTCCCACACACATCCATCCATCCCAAAACACCATTCTGCAACCCAGAAACACAATCAGCCATTCCACCTTCTTCCACCATCATTGCCGAGTCCTCCACCACCTTCCAACCATCAAAGACTCATCCACACTCAACCTACATCCCTTGCCGTGCCTCTAAACACCCCAAATCCATTCTACATCATCACAACAACTCAGAAACCATCATCACCCAATATGCCGCAAGCAAGGGAAATGAGACAGATTCACTCAATTGTTTGGCTCTTCATTTTGAGTTGTTGAACAATTTTGGGTGTATTCTATCTTATATTTCAATATCTAATTCATGTGATCTTTGTTTTGCTTTGAGTATGATTGGCTAAATTCGTTTTGGCTAAGGGTGTATTCGAAACCATGAGTATATATGTGAAATAAGTTGATTACTTCCAGTTATCGTTGCATAAGTCGTGAATACAATTTGCTTAACCGTTTGATTTAGAACTTATTCTTGTTTGTTGGTTGACAGTGCACGCTTAATTTGCATGCTTGAATCTGGTGCTAGGGTATAAGTTTGTTTCACCTAATCGTTATGAATTTATATTCGCAAGTAGTGAAGGTCGCTAGTCATGATCGTGTTAAGTAGATTCCTGGCAGGAGTATCATGCTTTTCATAGTTACAAATGCCTTGTCGATGCTTATGATTTCCAAAGAACATAATGATTCTAACTTGTGTCTTTATCATACTGTTCATATAGAGAACTTGTTAGGAATAATTTGGTTGCGATGCATATCCATCTAATTCAATGATTCTAGGGAGATCTGAAGGTTAATTTAAGCGGACCTAATTAACTTGGAGTGTTAAGATTCATAACTTATTGAATTGATAACTGGAAATTGATTTACGTTGCATATATTTCATGTGTGGAGAAGAACCCCTTAGCTATTCCATCATCCATTGGTTCATCATAAATTGTCTTACAATCTGTTTTTCTTTACAATTTGTCCATTAAATTTAATTTCGCTCAAACACAATCCCCCCATATTTTGTTAAGTCTTAGTCATTATAATATGTCTTATTTTGTGTTTTTAAGTATTTTGAGTCACAAGCAATTTCAAATTCGTCCAAATCAAGTTTTAGTTTCTATTTGAGTCAATTTGATTGTTTTAGGCAATTTTGAGTCATAGTAATCTAGTTAGAGTCTTTAAGTTTAGTTTTTGTGTTTTTAAGTCAATTTATATTAGATTAGCACCCCTAGTTAATCCCCGGTTAGAACGATCCCTACTTACATCATTACTACAATTGTCACAAATAGGGTTTAATTTGTGTGTCACATTCGTAACGCATTAGGATTCCTCTTGTGATTAGGAATCCTAACACCTTTAGGTCTTCAATTTCGTCCATTCCTTCTGCTCCAAGCATAGGCTATCCATTCCAAGTCCAATTTTGCTCCAAAATGCACCTTTTTGCTTCCTTAGCCATATGAACCTAAAAACACACGAAAATAGCTTAAACTACTAAAACAACTATGAACTAACAACATAAATATACGAAAACAAGCTAACTAAGTCGCCTAAATGTGCTCCTATCAAATTTCCCCACACTTATGTCATATCCCGGCCCGGGACGGATCACTTCCCGGACCCGACTCCACTACCGTAGCACGATATTGTCCGCTTTGGGCTTACCATTCCCTCACGGTTTTGTTTTTGGGAAATCACGAGCAACTTCCCAGTGGGTCACCCATCATGGGATTGCTCTAGCCCCCTTCTCGCTTAACTTCGGAGTTCCTACGGAACCCGAAGCCAGTGAGCTCCCAAAAGGCCTCGTGCTAGGTAGGGATGGGAATATACATTTAAGGATCACTCCCCTAGGCGATGTGGGATGTCACAACTTAGCTTTTGCTAGTCCTCGAGCAAAACAAAATAAAAGAAACAACAAACAAAACAAAACACATTCTAAACCTTCCAACATGTACCTCAGGGATTTCCAACGAACATGACACATTAAAGAACATCATTCCCATGGTTTTTGGCTTTCTTTACACTTTAGCAAACACTTGACCATAGTTACCACTTACTAGTTCACATTTAATCAATTAAAACAACATTTTGAATGAAGTAACATGCCTTAGAGAATTCCCTCAATTCCTCACTAGAATGCTCTCTATTTTCACAAATTTTCTAACTGCACACCCTACACTAGGTATATGTGAGAAGATTGATGCGAAATATATAAGCACACAAATTAAAACCCTCTTTTGACAATTGTAGTATATGTATAAGTAGGGATCGTTCTAAACCGGGGATTAGGAGGGATTGCTAAATCACTTGGAAACTGACTCAAAAACGTAAAACAAAGGTTAAAACACTAAACTAGACTCAAAGAATGCAAAACTAAACAATAAAAACACTAAAACAAACCAAAAGACTCAAAACTGCCCCAAAACACTCAAAACTGCCTTAAAAACACTTTCTGGGCAATTTTGAGCACTTTCACTAATTTGGACGAATTTGGGTAATTACTTGAATCAAAACACTTAGAAACACAAACTAAGACACTTTCTAACTAAATTAGACACTAAAGGAAAGGGGGATTTAGTTTTTGACGAAATTAAATAAAATGCACAGATTGTAATTAAAACAGATTGTAAAGATGAATTTGATGAAAGTATGGATGGAATGCTAGCTAGAAGGTTCTTCTCCACACATGTCACACTTGCATACAAGATGATTTTTAGTTGGTCTTTCGATGAATTATGAAACTCAACACTCCGGGTTAATTAGGTCCGCTTAAATTAACCTTCAAGTTTTCCTTAAGTTAATGAATTGGATGGGACAGCGCATACACAATTCAAAACATTCTCCAAAAGTCCTTTACGTGAAAAGCACAATAAAGATACAATCAAAGATCACTAAGCAACATGAAAACTATAAGTGTTGACGAGGCATTCGTTACTATGATGAGCATGAAACTAGTGCCAAGAATTCATTTAACGCGATTGTTTATAAGCAACCTCCACTACTTGTGAATATAAGTTTGTAACTATTAGGTGAAACTCACTTATATTCTAGCATCATATTCATGCATGAAAATTAAGCGTGCACTCTCAATAAACATACACAAATAAGTTATCAATCAAGCAGTTAAACGAATTGAATCCAAAACTCATGAAATTCCAACCAAAGGTAATCAATTCATATTGCAAGCATAAACATAGTTTCGAATCACCCCCTAGCTAACTAGGTATTTAGCCTCTCATGTTCACAGAAAGAGAAATAAAATTGAAATTAAACATAAAGAACAAAAGATTGATTACACCTAGAACGCCCAACGAATCCACTTGAATTTCTGCGCGTTTAAGCTCCTCTTTCTCCTTTCTTCTTGTTGCGGCAGAGAGGTTTTATGGTGTTTTTGGATGGTTTTCTGGGTTATAGATGGGTTTAGGGTGATATGGTGGTGCGGCAAGGAGGTGGGAAGGTGTATGGAGGTGTGGATGGTGGCTGGAATGGAGGGAGTGGCTGCGACAAGGTTGGGAAGTGGCTGGAATGGAGGGAATAGGCTGCGGCAGAGAAGAATAAATGGGATGGTGGCTGCGGCTTAGGGTTTTTTGAATGAATGGCTGAATTATAATTTTTCTAGGGTGCGGCATTAGATGTAGAATATATAGGGTTTCAGAAAATAAAACCCTAAGTTATTTTTGTTAATTAAAATTAAGTTAAAAGCTTCTAGAATTAGGAAATAAAATCAGAAATTAAAAGGGACATGGCTACAAGGTGCGGCTAGGGTTTAGTTTAGGAAGGGAAATAGGGTTTAAGTGCATAACTTTGGACCTAAATACCCCCCCTTGCACGGCAAGGGAAGGAAAGAAGGGGAAAGGCACGGCAAGGGCTTTAAAGTGGGCTAGGGCCTTTGTTTTGCGTCCTAAAGTGCATACAAGGCCTTCAAAGTGGCTAGAAAATACGGACGTTTAAGATTAGGAAAGGTTACCAAAACGGGAAACCTAGGGTTAACTTTCCTACTTCAAGTAGGAAACCTTGTTTGAGTAGGAATCCTCGTTGGAGTAGGAATTCATCGTTTCTTCAAGTCTTCAACTCATTCATTCCTCTTTTGCTCCAAAAGGCTCCAATTTGCATCTTCTTGCACACTTTGGCTTTATAATCTGAAAATGCACAAAAGTGACTTTAAACACTAAAATAGCTAAGGAAACACAACATAAATGCACGAGAACAAGCTAATTAAGTCGCATGAATATGCTCCTATCAAAGATTGATTCAAACATGAAGACTAACACTCACATATTTTATAACAAAGAAAGCAATTTCTGGATTTATGATAATGACATGAATATGATCTCATGAATGGAATGCTACTACTTAGAACGAGAACCAGTGATTCCATATGCTCATACCAAATTCAAACTCCACATATTGAACACATAACATCAAGATAGAAGTTGAGGGTTGTAACAAGGCTAAGGGTATTGGCTAACAAAGAAAGGTAAATGATAAACAAAGGTTCTTAAAGCAATAGGAAGCAAAGTAATGAAATTGACACTTAAACTCACTTTTGATGGCAGAAATGAACTTTTAAACACGAGGGAAGACTCATGCAACACTTAGGGTCAAATTCAAACTTTTGGACCCTTCCTTCAATGACCAACACTTGTGAGATCATTCTCACTTATTTTTTCAACTCTTTTTCTTTCTTTGCACCACTTTTCTATTTTTTTCAACTCTTTTTCTTTCTTTGCCGTGCCCTCTTATCTTCCCCCACACTTGTTTTCTACAATATGTTAATCAAAAGGAATTCATTCTAAGTCACGCTTCACTATCCTTTAAGAACAAGGGTATGGAAAGTCCTAATCTAGGCTAGGTAAGGATGATGTAGTTAACAAAGAAAATAGGCTTGAAAAGGCTCAAAAGGGGTAATCCTACAATACATATGCAAGAGGGTTAGGCTTTTTGGTTTGGCTTAACTAAACAACTTCATCTTATTGTATGTTATGCAATCAATATCATGCTTTGAATGAAATGGGCATGAGTTCTAGTATTTGGAACTATAATGAAATGCATTCCAAGTAGCAACCAAGCAAAGAATGATGAGATCATGCAACGACTTTAGAAAACAAGAAATCACAGATTTATACTCTCCAAAGAACGTTATAGGCTCAAGTCTCTCATGGATGTAGCGTTAGTTTGAGATCCTTCCTTCAAGCATGTTACAAAAACTGATTTTCTCTTTGTGATTACATGTGAATTCATAAGCTATAACCATAACTAAGCATAAACCAAAGCGTAAATCAAACTTCCATCCATGTTTACAACATTCTTTAATAGTCATGCAATTAAAAACCAAATCCTCATCATTGTGTTGGAAGGTACCCTAAGACACAAACGAGCACACAAAAACAACTTTAAAACAACTCTTTTTTTTATTTTGGGTTTTTCAAAACTCTTTTGCAATCTTTTTGTAAATTTTCGGATTTTCTGAATCAAACACATGAAAACACTTCAAAAACACACTAAAAACACTTAAAAACAGTGAGAAACAACATTATAAGTGATAGGTGATAAAATCCCACGAAAATCATGCAAAATCATGCAAAAACAACTTGTTTACCCCCCCCCCCCCCCCCCCCACACTTAAATCAAACATTGTCCTCAATGTTTCAAACAAAGACTCACATTCAAACAACATAAACTAACTAGCATGATGAAATAAAAGCAATAAAGAGAGAGATAGAGAGGTAGGAACGCAAATCTGATTGTTTGGAATGAATTGTTGAATTGCCCAAATCCTCTCTAGTTGAATGCATGGGTTGCCTCCCAAGAAGCGCTTGCTTTAACATCGTGCAGCCGGACGAACATTCTTCTTAGCATCAATTGGACCTCATGGCATGGAGGGTGACATCCTCCACAACCTGCCCTTTTACACTTGCATAATATGGCTTCAAATGATGCCCATTCACCTTGAATTCTTGGTCATTCCTCAAGCTTTGGATTTGAACTGCACCATATGGAAAAAGATGAGTAACAACAAATGGCCCAATCCACTTAGAATGTAACTTACCAGGAAATAAATGAAGGCGAGAATTAAAAAGTAAAACTTTTTGCCCTATGGAGAATGTTTTGCTTCGGATCATCTTGTCATGGAAAGCCTTGGTCTTTTCCTTGTAAATGCAAGCATTTTCATATGCTTCAAGCCTAATCTCCTCAAGTTCATTCAATTGCAACTTCCTATGAATTCCAGCCGCATCTATGTCCATGTTGAATGTCTTGATCGCCCAATGAGCCTTGTGTTCTAACTCCACGGGGAGATGGCATGGCTTGCCATAGACTAGCCGAAAAGGTGACATCCCTATGGGTGTTTTGTATGCCATTCGATAAGCCCACAATGCATCCACCAAACGCAAGCTCCAATCTTTTCTTGATGGCCCAACGGTTTTCTCCAAGATTTGCTTGATTTCTCTATTAGATACCTTGGCTCGGCCATTGGTTTGAGGATGATAAGGTGTTGAAACCTTATGTGTGACTTGATACTTCTTGAGCAATGCCTTAATGGTACAATTGCAAAAATGTGACCCTCCATCACTAATAAGCACTCTAGGCATCCCAAATCTAGCAAAGATGTTAGTTTTGATAAAATCTGCAACAACTCTTGAATCATTAGTACGGGTGGCCTTGGCTTCCACCCATTTTGAGACATAATCAACTGCAAGCAAAATATAAGTGAAACCAAACGAAGAAGGAAAATGACCCATGAAATCAATGCCCCAAACATAAAAAATTTCAACATTAAAGATGGGTGTTTGCGGCATTTGGTCCCTTGCACCTATAGTTCCCATGCATTGACAACGATCACAAGTTAAACAAAAAGTTCTAGCATCTTTAAAGATTGTAGGCCAATAAAAACCACATTCTAACACCTTAAAGGCAGTGCGTTGTGTGCCAAAGTGCCCTCCACATGCATAAGTGTGACAAAAGGTTATATTTGAATTAAATTCACAATCATGCACACAACGACGAACAATCTGATGCGCACAAAATTTCCACAAATATGGGTCATCCCATACATAAAACCGTGCCTCCTTCTTAAGTTTATCACATTGGTGCTTGGTTATGGTGTTTGGAACATGTTTTGACACCCAAAAGTTCACCAAATCGGCATATCAAGGTTCACTTACCTTAATGGACAACAATTGCTCATCAGGGAATTCCTTCAAGAATTTGGCATATTTGGCCACTTGCTTTATGGCATCTAGGAGCGGGATATTGACTTGAACTTTCCTAAATGTCTCAAGAATGTCTTTCTCATGCTCCTCCTTCTTTGTTTGCAAGAATCTGTGAGGAAAAGGGACATTGGGTGGAACGGGGTTATAACTAATCGAATTTGAACCCAACTTACCTCTAGTGGCCGAATTGGATGAATTGGATGCATTAGGGTCCCTAGGTGGTTGCGACAAGGGTGTTTCTACCCTTGTCGTGGCCTTGCTTGACTCCTCCTCCAATTGCAGCTTCCCCTCTTCATTAGGACCTGTTTTGGATGGCTTGGATGTAGTGCCAACTTCTTTTCCACTTCTTAAGGTGATTGCTTTGGCAGATTCGAAGGGTCCCTTTGGATTGATAATGGTTGAGCTTGAGAGCTTGCCTTGGTCTCGGAATTGCCCTACAAACTCCGCAATCTGCCCAATTTGCTTCTCCAAGTGGTGTCCACCCTTTTGTCTTGGTTTTGCATTGCTTTTTCTTGATTTTTCAATGCTTTGTTTCAATTCTCTTGCCCCTGAGACAAATTGGTAAGTAACTTAAGAAGTGTAGCATTGTCCAAAAATGTACCTTGATTGTTTTGGGCAGATTGGGATTGGTTTGGATTAGTGCCGCAAGGTTTGGTGTGGAACCCCAGGGGTTGTTGCCTAAAGCCTCCTTGTTGTTGAGGTTGTTGGGGCTCCCTCAACTTAAAGTTTGGATGGTCTCTCCAACCCGAATTGTATGTGTTGGAAAATGGATCATTCCTTGGCTGATTTTGGCTTGGAAATCCAATGGCATTTGCACTCTCCCATCCCCCATTCTCAATCAATTGAGGGCACTTTTCCAAAGGGTGTCCTTGGATCGAACATACACCACATACAATTGGTCCATGTATCTTCTTTCCTTTGGCCATCTGAGACACAATAGAAGTAAGATTAGCTAATTGAGTTGGAATGTCGGATTGAGAACTTACCTCATGCACTTGTTGCCGTGGGCGGTCCGTTTGCCCAATTCCTTCATATTGTTGTGCATTGAGAGCACAGTTCGCAATTAGGTTCTTGGTTGCCATGGGAGTTTTGTCCACCAACGCACCTCCCGCCGAGGCATCAAGCATCTGCCTTTCAATGGGAAGAAGGCCTTCATAGAAGTATTGAAGTAGAAGCTCCTCCTTCATTTGATGTTGAGGACATGATGCAACAAGGGCTTTAAAACACTCATAGCACATCGAAAAAGACTCCCCTTGACTTTGTTGGATTCCGCTAATTTTCTTCCTCAAGAGAATGACTCTTGAAGTAGGAAAGAACTTCTCAAGAAACGCCCTCTTCATGCTCTCCCAATAAGTGACCGTTTCGGGTGCTAGCTCGTATAACCAATCCTTGGCCTTTTCCAATAGTGAGAATGGAAATGCCTTCATCTTCAAAATACTACTATCAACATTGATTAGAGTCATGCTTGAACACACCACCTCGAACTCCTTTAAATGCTTGTTGGGATCCTCCATGGACAGTCCATGGAACTTTGGAATGTGGTGCAATAAACTTGACTTCAATTCAAATTCGTCAGTTTTATCTTGAGCCGCCCTTGGGTATTGGATGCATAATGGTGCGGCATTGTCCATTTCCGAGGCGGAAAGCTCCTTGATTGTACGGTTGTCCGCTGCCATGACTTGGACCTGATGTGAAAATTAACTTAACACACAAATTAACCCTCTTTTGACAATTGTAGCATATAAATAAGTAGGGATTGTTCTTACACCGGGGATTAGGAGGGATTGCTAAACACTTTAAACTGACTCAAATAGATAAAACTAACCTTTAAAACACTTAACTCAACTTAAAAAGACTCAAAATAAGCTAATAACACTCAAAACTGCCTAAAAACACAAACTGGGCAGTTTTGAGCCTAAACACAAACTTGGACGAAAATTGGTTCTAACTTGACTTAAAACTCTTAAAGACACAATCTAAAACATATTTGAACCAATTAGACACTCTAAGACAATTGGAGATTTGGTTTTGGACAAAAATCAAACAAACAAAACAATAATTTAAACTAGGCAGATTTGGACGAATTTGATGGAATTAAGTGGATGGTGAGATCGCTAGGAGGTTTTTCTCCACACATGGCATACTTGCATACAACACAATCTCCAGTTGCTTATTCAATGAAGTATGAACCTCAACACCCCAAGTTAATTAGGTACGCTTAAATTAACTCTCAGATTTCCCTTAGGTTATTGAATTGAATGGAGCGCATTGCAATCAAATTATTCCTTAAAAGTTCTCTATATGAAAGCGCATAATAGAAAAACAATCAAAGATCATTAGGTTATATGGAAATCATAGGTGTTGATGAGGCATTCATAACTATGAAAGCGCATGATACTTATGCGAAGAATTTACTTAACATGATTGTGACCAACAATCTTAACTGCTCATGAATATAAATTCCCAACGATTAGGTGAAGTTTCCTTATACCGTAGCATCAGATTTATGCATGCAAATCAAGTGTGCACTCTCAATTCATATACACAAACAAGTTTTAATTAAAACAGATAAGTAAATTGAATTCACCATTCATGAAATCACAACTGAAAGTAATCAAATCATCATGCAAATATAACCATGGTTTCGAAATTCCCCCTAGCCAAAAGGGGATTAGCTCCTCATGCTTGCAAAACAAAGATTATTGAATTTAAACATTGAATTCATAAGAAAGATTACACCTAAACGTTTCAGCAATTCCAGGATGAATGACATGCACGGCTAGGCTCCCCTTCCTCCTGCTTGCTGCGGCATTTGGTGTGTGTGGTGGATTTGTGGGTTTTGAATGGTGTGCTCTTGTTTAGAGGGGTGGAAGATGGCTGATTATGGTGGTAGGGGTACGGCAGATGTGTATGGAGGTGTATGGAGGTTGAAGAATGGAGGCTAGGGGTTGCGGCACAAGGTTTCTGAATAGCATAAAGGGTGGTATGATATTTTGGCTCATTTTGTGTTTATATAGTCCTAGGGTTAAGTAGATTAGGGTACTTAACAAATTTAGTGGACTAAGGCCCTAGGGTTCGGCTATCGGTGATCAAATCCACATAGGAGGGGGTTTGGCCCACTTAGTTTCCTATAAGGCTTGTGTAACCCAAATCCAAAAGGGATTAGGCCCTAGAAATCAGAATCCACTGGGAATTAGGCCTAGGAAGGTGCGGCACAAGTGAGGGAAAGGGTGGAATGGCTTGCAAGGCAAGGCAAGGCCTTCTAGAAGGGTTTGATGCGCCACCTTTCTAGGGTTTCTAGAAAGAATGAGTTTTGTGGCTGATTTGGGCCTTCTAGAAAAGGATGCTTCTAGAAATAGGTTCTAGAATTATCTATTTAGGGCCCCTTGCAACTAGGATTAAGACATGATAAGGTTTGGATAGGATAAGATGAGATAAGGTTTGGATAATGTTTTGGATAATGTTGGATAAGGTTTTGGATAGGGTTTCCTCTTTTGAGCTACTTCCTTATCCACTTTGTCTTTAGCTTAGTTCCTTCCTCTTCTTATCACATTTCTAGCCTCTTGAAGTCCAAATTCGTCCATCCATGTTGGCCCATATGCAAGCTATCCACATAGTGTCCAAAATTGCTCCAAAATGCACCAAAATGCACTTTCTTGGTACTTTAACCCATAGGACCTACAAACACACGAAATTGAGTTGTAATACGACATTAACTAAGAAATAATAGCACAAATGCACAAGAATAAGCTAGCTAAGTCGCCTAAATATGCTCCTATCAGGACCTCTTCTTCCTCTCTTGCCACGGGCTCCTCTATCTCCTCAAAATTAGAAGCCGAACTAGAACTTGATGGGTGAATTTCCGGGTCCTTCTTCTTTCTTCTCAAAGTGCTTAGAAGCCGAACTAGAACTTGATGGGTGAATTTCTGGGTCCTTCTTCTTTCTTCTCAAAGTGCGCTCAAAATCGTCGTCAAAATCCAAGATGTTTGCACGAATAGGTTGAGAACTATGAGTCATAAATGATAGGAGCATATTTAGGCGACTTAGTTGGATTGTTTTCGTACATTTATGTGGTTAGTTCATAGTTATTTTAGTGGTTTAAGCTATTTTCGTGTGTTTTTAGGTTCATATGGCTAAGGAAGCAAAAGGTGCATTTTGGAGCAAAATTGGCTTGGAATGGATAGCATATGCTTGGAGCAAAAGGAATGGACGAAATTGAAGACTTAAAGATGTTAGGATTCCTAATCAAAGAAGGATTCCTAGTCAAAGAAGGATTCCTAATGAAAGTAGGAAAGTTAAGCCAAGGTTTCCTATTTTGGTTTAACCTTTCCTAATCCTAAATATCCCTAAGTTCCAGCAACTTTGAAGGTACCTTATGTATTTTCGGACACAAACTAAAGATTCCTTGCACTATCCTAGTCCTTGCTGCATATATCCTTACCCTTTTCTTCCAAAATCTACCATATATCTTCTTTCCCCTTTTCTCAAAGTTGTGCTGCACCTTTTCCTTCCCTTTTTCAATTGGGATTCTGATTTGGACCCTTTTCTTGGAGGATTTGGAGTCTTAAAACCTTCCCAAATTAATTAATTAAGGCCTTAACCTTTCTCCCTCTATATATACATAATCTGCCGCACATATTAGGCTCTCTAGACATCCGTACACATCCATTCGAATTATTCCTCATTCTCCCCATTCATTCAGCCATCATCCACCCTCTACCACCATACAACTATCCATCCATGACCATAATTCATACCCAAACACCCTTGTGCAGCAACAAAGAAGGAGAAAGAAGAGAGGAGAAGCCTTGGACGTTTTGGCCATTCAAACTTGGATTGTTGGAGCGTTTCTAGGTGTATTCAATCTTTGTTTTCAATGTTTAATTTATATTCTATTTGTTTTGTTGTAAACATGAGGAACTAATTTTGTTTTGGCTAGAGGAGACTTTGAAACCATGATTATATTTGCAATATGAATTGATTAATTTCAGTTGTGATTTCATAAATTGTGAATGCAATTTACTTAACCGTTTGATGGATAACTTATTCTTGTTTGTTGATTAAGGGTGCACACTTAATTTGCATGCTTAAATTTGGTGCTAGAATATAAGGGAGTATTACATAATCGTCACAAACTTATATTCACAAGTAGTTAAGGTTGTTTTCACAATCATGTTAAGTAAATTCCTAGCATGAGTATCATGATGTCATAGTTACAAGTGCTTTATCAATGCTTATGATTTTCATAGAACGTAATGATCTTTGATTGTATCTCTATTATGATGTCATGTAAGGAACTTTTGAAGAATCCTTTGGGTTGTCGTATGATGTCATCCAATCCAATAACTAAAGGAAAATCTGAGGGTTAATTAGTGATGTCACGGTTAATCTGGGGTGTTGAGGTTCATGGTTTATCGAAAAAGCAACTGGAAATCAATTTGTGTTCGAATGTATCATGTGTGAAAAAGTATCCTCTGGCTATCTAATCATCCATCGTTTTTCCCATATTCGTCCAAATCGTATTTTAGTCTTTTAGTTACTTGTTTTTATCTTAAATTCGTCAAAAACCCAATCCCCTTTATTTAGTTGTGTCAAATTTGTCCTAATTAGTGTTTTTGAGTGTTTTGAGTCAAAACCAATTCTATTTTCGTCCAAATTGAGTCCTAGAGTCTAGTTTGAGTCTTTTTTTATTGTTTTGTGTTGTTTTGAGTCTTTTGAGTTTGTTTAAGTGTTTTGAAGCGTATTTTTGTATCTTTGAGTCAGTTTTCATTAGATTAGCAATCCCTCATAATCCCCAGCCTAGAACGATCCCTACTTATATCTATACTACAATTGTCAAAAAGAGGGTTTAATTTGTGTGCTATTATATATCACATCAAATTTTTGGCGCCGTTGCCGGGGATTAGCAACTTTGCTAATCCCCCGTTGTTTCCCTTTGTTTCAGTTATGTATTTTAGTTTTAGTTTTTGATTTGTGTTTTGTTTTATTTTGTTGATTTTAGGTACTAGAGAAGCACGATATGGCTCTTGATAATGCTTCTCTTTTGTCACAGCTCATGGAAAGGTCCCAAATGCAAAGAGTTGGTACATTTGATCATAATCAATCAAGGAACGACGTGTTTTCCAATACTTACAATTCGGATTGGAGTGATCATTCAAACTCTATGTGGTGGGAACCTCAAAATGTTCAACAAGAAGGATATTGGCAGCCATATGAGGAGTTCTATTCAAGACCTATGCACCCCCCACAACCTCATATACAATATGCCCAACCAAACTCAGGTTCATCAACAGATTATAATCAAATTCTTAATGAATTAATTTCTTTGGTGCAGGGCTCACAAAATCAAGCGAAGGAGGCTCAACAAGGAGAATATTGGCAACCATATGAGGAGTTTTATACAACACCTATACAGCCACCACAATCTGCCCAAACAAATTTAGGTATGTCTTTGTATAATGATACACTTCTTAAGTTACTTACCAATTTGTCTCAGGGGCAAGAGAATCAAAACAAAGCAATGCAAAATCAAGAAAAAGCAATGCAAAACCAAGACAAAAGGGTGGACCACTTGGAGAAGCAAATTGGGCAGATTGCAGAGTTTGTAGGGCAATTCCGAGACCAAGGCAAGCTCCCTAGTTCAACCACTATCAATCCAAAGGGAGGGTTCAAATCTGCCAAAGCAATCACCTTGAGGAGTGGAAAAGAAGTTGGCATTAATCCAAAACCTTCCACAACAAGTCCAAATGTAGATGAGAGGCTGCAATTGGAAGAGGAGTTAAGCAATGCCACGACAAGGGTAGAAACACCCTTGCCGCAACCACCTAGGGACCCTAATGCATCCAATTCATCCAATTCGGCCACTAGAGGTAAGTTGGGTTCAAATTCAATTAATTCTAACCCCATTCCACCCAATGTCCCTATTTCTTGCAGGTTCATAATTTCCAAGGAAAAAGAAACTGAAAAAGACATCTTGGAAGCCCTTCCAAAGGTGAAAAGTAGGGAATATCAAGAATTCATCAAAGAGGATGTTCTTGAGACAAACAATCCCAAACAAGTTGAATTTTATGACACAGGACAACGAATAATCCTCACACCAAATCTGTCCAAGTACAAAGTTCCTGAAACGTTCAAAGAAGATGTGTTTATCCTTGAGTTCTTGATGGAGGACATAGGTAAGCCATCTCCTCCAATTTCAATTTCGTTTTATACTAACAGGTTTTTGATGATTCAGGCACCCAATCTTGAATTTAAACCATTATCGAATCATTTCAAGTATCACCTTCCATTGAAAGATCAATTCCATGCCGTGGGTTCCAATTGATGCTAAGAAGAGAGTTCGTCCGGCTGCAAGACGTTAAAGCAAGCGCTTCTTGGGAGGCAACCCAGGCATTCAACTAGAGAGGACTTAGGCAATCCAACAATTCATTCAACTAAATCAAATTTGCGTTCCTAAACTTCTCTCTCTATTGTTTTTATTTCGTCATGTTAGTTAGTTTATGTTGTTTGTTTGAATGTGAGTCTTTGTTTGAAACATTGAGGACAATGTTTGATTTAAGTGTTTGGGGGGGGGGGGGGGGGGGGGGGAGTAAACAAGTTGTTTTTGCATGATTTTCGTGGGATTTTATCACCTATCACTTCTAATGTTGTTTCTCACTGTTTTTAAGTGTTTTTATGTGTTTGGATCAGAAAATCTGAAAATTTAGAAAAAGATTGCAAAATAGTTTTGAAAAACCCAAAAAGAGTTGTTTTAAAGTTGTTTTTGTGTGTTTGTTTGTGTCCTAGGGTACCTTCCAACACAATGATGAGGATTTGGTTTTAAATTGCATGACTATTAAAGAATGTTGTAAACATGGATGGAAGTTTGATTTACGCTTTGGTTTATGCTTGGTTATAGTTATAGTTTACGAATTCACATGTATTCACAAAGAGAAAATCAGTTTTTGTAACATGCTTGAAGGAAGGAACTCAAACTAAAGCTACATCCCTGAGAGACTTGAGCCTAAAACGTTCTTTGGAGAGTATAATCTGTGATTTCTTGTTTTCTAAAGTCGTTGCATGATCTCATCATTCTTTGCTTGGTTGCTACTTAGAATGCATTTCATCATTAAAGTTCCAAATACTAGAACTCATGGCCATTTCATTTAAAGCATGATATTGATTGCATAGCATACAATAAGATGAAGTTGTTTAGTTAAACCAAAGCCAAAAAGCCTAACCCTTTTGCATATGTATTGTAGGATTACCCCTTTTGAGCCATTTCAAGCCTATTGTCTTTGTTAGCCACATTAACCTTACCTAGCCTAGATTAGGACTTTCCATACCCTTGTTCTTAAAGGATAGTGAAGCATGACTTAGAATGAATTCCTTTTGATCAACATATTGCAGAAAGCAAGTGTGGGGGAAGGTAATAGGGCACGGCAAAGAAGAAAATAAAAGAAAAAACTCGTGGAAAAATTAAAAGAGAAGAGAAAGATGTAAAAAGAAAGAAAAAGAGTTGAAAAATAAGTGAGAATGAACTCACAAGTGTTGGTTGTTGAAGAAAGAGTCCAAAAGTTTGAATTTGACCCTAAATGTTGCATGAATCTTCCCTTGTGTTTAAAAGTTAATTTCTGCCATCAAAAGTGAGTTTAAGTGTCAATTTCATTACTTTGCTTCCTATTGCTTTAAGAACCTTTGTTTTTCTTTACCTTTCTTTGTGAACCAATAACCTTAGCCTCGTTACAACTTTCAACTTCTATCTTGATGTTATGTGTTCAATATGTGGAGTTTGAATTTGGTATGAGCATATGGAATCCCTGTTTCTCATTCTAAGTAGTAGCATTCTATTCATGAGATCATGTACATATCATTGTCATAATTCCAGAAAATGCTTTCTTTGTTATAACATATGTGAGTGTTAGTCTACATGTTTACATCAATCTTCTCACATATACCTAGTGTAGGGAGTGTAGTTAGAAAATCTGTGTGAAAATAGAGAGAATTCTAGCGAGGAATTGAGGGAATTCTCTAAGGCATGTTATTACATTCAAAATGTTGTTTTAATTGATTAAATGTGAACTAGTAAGTGGTAACTATGGTTAAGTGTTTGCTCAAGTGTAAAGAAAGCTAAAAACCATGGGAGTGGTGTTCTTTATGTGTCATGTTCATTGGAAATCCCTGAGGTACATGTTGGAAGGTCTAGAGTTTGTTTTGTTTGTTTTGTTTTGCTCGAGGACTAGCAAAAGCTAAGTGTGGGGGAATTTGATAGGAGCATATTTAGGCGACTTAGTTGGCTTGTTTTCGTACATTTATGTTGTTAGTTCATAGTTATTTTAGTAGTTTAAGCTATTTTCGTGTGTTTTTAGGTTCATATGGCTAAGGAAGCAAAAAGGTGCATTTTGGAGCATTTTGGAGCAAAATTTGGCTTGGAATGGATAGCATATGCTTGGAGCAAAAGAAATGGACGAAATTGAAGACTTAAAGATGTTAGGATTCCTAATCAAAGAAGGATTCCTAATCAAAGAAGGATTCCTAGTCAAAGAAGGATTCCTAATAAAAGTAGGAAAGTTAAGCCAAGGTTTCCTATTTTGGTTTAACCGTTCCTAATCCTAAATATCCCTAAGTTCCAGCAACTTTGAAGGTACCTTATGTATTTTAGGACACAAACTAAAGATTCCTTGCACTATCCTAGTCCTTGCTGCATATATCTGATAGGAGCATGTTTAGGCGACTTAGTTAGCTTGTTTTCGTACATTTATGTTGTTAGTTCATAGTTATTTTAGTAGTTTAAGCTATTTTCATGTGTTTTTAGGTTCATATGTCTAAGGAAGCAAAAAGGTGCATTTTGGAGCATTTTGGAGCAAAATTGGGCTTGGAATGGATAGCATATGCTTGAAGCAAAAGGAATGGACGAAATTGAAGACTTAAAGATGTTAGGATTCCTAATCAAAGTAGGATTCCTAGTCAAAGAAGGTTTCCTAATTGAAGTAGGAAAGTTAAGCCAAGGTTTCCTATTTTGGTTTAACCTTTCCTAATCCTAAATATCCCTAAGTTCCAGCAACATTGAAGGTATCTTATGCATTTTAGGACACAAACCAAAGATTGCTTGCACTATCCTAGTCTATGCCGCACCTGATAGGAGCATATTTAGGCGACTTAGCTGGCTAATTCTTGTGCATTTGTGCTATTATATCTTAGTTAATGTCGTATTACAACTCAATTTCGTGTGTTTGTAGGTCCAAAGGTTTAAAGTACCAAGAAAGTGCATTTTGGTGCATTTTGGGCACTAAGTGGATAGCTTGTATATGGGCCAACATGAATGGACGAATTTGGAGTTCAAAAGGCTAGGAATCTGATAAGAGGATGAAGAAATTAAATTAAAGACAAAGAGGATAAGGAATCAGCTCAAAAGAAGAAACATTATCCAAAAACTTATCCAACCTTATCTTATCCAAACCTTATCTTATCTTATCCTAACCTAATCTTGTTCCACCTTAATCCTAGCTGCAAGTGGACCTAAAAACATGATTTCTAGAAGCCTTATCTAACCCTAAAAGGGTGCCACACCCTTCCCCCTTTTATCTCTTCTAGAAAACCCAAAATCAGCCACAAAACACCTAGTTTCTAGAAGGCCCAATTTTGGACGAATTTCCTAAACCTTTTTCCTTTTGGATTCTAATTTGTTAGGCCTTAATCCTTGTGGATTTGGGTATACAAATCCTTTTATGAAACTAATTGGGCCGAACCCTCTCCTAAGTGGATTTAACTTGCTTGTGACAAACCCTAGGGCCCTAATCCATAAAATCTATTAAGCCTAACCCTAATCTACTTAACCCTAGGACTATATAAACATATTTTCAGCCAAAATTTCGTACACCCCTTTATGCTATTCAGAAACCCTTGTGCCGCACCTCCATTCTCCATTCTAGACCTCCATACACCTCCCTACACATCCATACACATCTGCCGCACCCTTCCCACCATAATCAACCATCCTCCATCCCTCCAAACAAGAACACACCATTCAAAACCCCCAAAACCACCACCCACAACTTCTGCCGCAGCAAGGAAGAGGAAGGGAAGCCTAGCCGTGCATCAAATTCAACCTGGAATTGCTAGAACGTTTAGGTGTAATCTTTCTTGTGTTTTCAATGTTTAATTTCAAGAATCTTTGCTTTGCGAGTATGAGGAACTAATCCCCTTTTGGCTAGGGGGAATTTCGAAACCATGGCTATATTTGCATTATGATTTGATTACTTTCAGTTGTGATTTCATGAATGGCGAATTCAATTTACTTATCTATTTGAACTAAAACTTGTTTATGTATATGAATTGAGAGTGCACGCTTAATTTGCATGCATAAATCTGATGCTAGGGTATAAGGAAACTTCACCTAATCGTTGGGAACTTATATTCATGAGTAGTTAAGATTGTTGGTCACAATCATGTTAAGTAAATTCTTGGCATAAGTATCATGCGCTTTCATAGTTACGAATGCCTCGTCAACACTTATGATTTCCATAGAATCTAATGATCTTTGATTGTTTTTCTATTATGCGCTTTCATATAGAGAACTTTTGAGGAATAATTTGATTGCAATGCGCTAATTCCATTCAATTCAATGACCTAAGGGAAATCTGAGAGTTAATTTAAGCGTACCTAATTAACTTGGGGTGTTGAGGTTCATAATTCATTGAATAAGCAATTGGAGATTGTTTTGTATGCAAGTATGCCATGTGTGGAGAAAAACCTCCTAGCTAGCCCATCATCCACGTAATTCCATCAATTTCGTCCAAATCTGTCTAGTTTAATTTCTTGTTTTGTTTATTTTATTTTCATCCAAAACCAAATCCCCATTTATTTTAGAGTGTCTAATTAGTTAGAATATGTTTTAGATTGTGTTTTCAAGTGTTTTGAGTCAAGTTAGAATCAAATTTCGTCCAATTTTGTGCTGAGAGTCAAATCTGCCCAGTTTGTGTTTTTAGCTTATCTTGAGTCTTGTGAACTTGTTTTGAGTCTTTTAAGTTGAGTTAAGTGTTTTAAAGGTTAGTTTTATCTATTTGAGTCAGTTTAAAGTGTTTAGCAATCCCTCCTAATCCCCGGTTTAAGAACGATCCCTACTTGCTTATATGCTACAATTGTCAAAAGAGGGTTAATTTGTGTGTTAAGTTAATTTTCACATCAGCACCTTTCTTACCCTTTTCTTCCAAATTCTGCCATATATCTTCTTTCCCTTTTATTCTAGTCAATGCCGCAACTTTCCTTCCCTTTTCCATTAGAATTCTGATTTGTTACCCTTTTCTTGGAGGATTTGGAGTCTTAATACATTCCCAAATTAATTAATTAAGGCCTTAACCTTTCTCCCTCTATATATGCATAATCTGCCGCACATATTGGAGACTCTAGACAGCGATACACATCCATTCGAATTATTCCACATTGATGAGTATATTTTATATTATATATTTAACCCTATTCTTAGTATATTTTGATTAATAATTTGGAAGAATTTTGATACTTTGAATTATATTTCCAATATAGGATTTTCGACTTCCTCTGGAGCAAAAGATGGTCAAATGGACGAATTTTGGAGTAATTCCAATTGGAGGACGTTCGTGAGTCACTTAGCTTGATCGTGTCAAAATATCAGATTTTTCTACCAAGCGAATATTTTCTGGTAATAAAATAAATGAGCAATGTGCAGTGCTGGAATAGTGACGTTTCGGGCTTGAATTGCATTTTTGGAGCCCAAGATGACCTCGGATGGGTTTGTGGCCTTCTGGAGATGTGTTCAGAATGTTCTTATCTTTAAAAAAAGCTATCTGGGGCCGGATTTGGAGGAGATTTGAGGCTAAAACGTGGCTGAACAGTTTCTGTGCAGTTTTTCCTAGGTTAATTAGGAATTTATTTTCTATTTTATTTTATTATTATTTAGTTTCTTAGTGGGAATAAAATACTTGAGGGTTAGGGTTTGTGTGTTAGCTGGAGGGAGACATTAAAAGGGCTTGGCCGTTCTCATTTTAGAGAGGTTTTTCTTTTATGCAACTTTGAGGATACAGAGAACTTGGTTAGGGTTCTTGGAGATTTTCTACTTTAAGGTGTTTTCATTCCTTTTATTCTTAATAATATGTTCTATGATTTCAATTATGAATATGCGTAACTAATTCCTTTTGCTAGGGTGAAGCCGTAAGCCTTAGCATGAATATGTGATTTTTATTTAATTGCTTATGATTGATTGCATGCATACTTTGAATTATTGATCACCGTGATTAAAACTATCTAATTGTCTTAATGCCTGATCACCATTAGGATCTTTAGAAAAGTAATTTGATGCAATTTTGGTCAAAAGGTTCCCTGAAATTGATGTTGGCTTCTTGTGATTAATAATTGTAATTTCACTTAAGATGAACACCACATCTTAAGGGTTGCATGGTTTTTCAAAGGGTTTTCATAAAGCATAATGAGTCTCTCATGTTCAGATTTGATCCGAACGTCCGGACGGGTTGCATGTTAGATATACGTTCTATGTTGGAGGTTCCAAGTAGAACATAAATTAGGAAAACCTAACCTTCAAAGTGGCATGTATAGATCATAAGTAGTTGATAAAAATACATAGGATTGCAAGGTGATGGTGAAACCCTAGTGTTTTCTTAATTTGATTTTTCCAACAGTTTTCTTTTCCCTTCATCTTTAATATTGCAAATTAGTTGATTTTTATTAATTAAATTCGTTTTAATTTAAGTAGGTTATAAAACCAATCATCTCAACTTTCTGCTTTACAATAATTAATTGGAATTAGATTTGGTTTGAATTATTTAATAATCCCTGTGGAGAACGACCTTGCGAGAACCGTTTATACTACAACAACCTTGTCATTCTTGCAAGTAATATAGGAGTTTTTAACCTGTTTGTGTGTGTGGTAAAAACTCTATCACACATTCTCCCCATTCATTCAGCCATCATCCACCCTCTACCACTATCCTACCTATCCATCCATCACCATAATTCATACCTAAACACCCTTGTGCCGCAACAAAGAAGGAGAAACAAGAGAGGAGAAGCCTTTGGCCATTCAAGCTTGGATTGTTGGAGCGTTTCTAGGTGTATTCAATCTTTGTTTTCAATGTTTAATTTATATTCTCTCGCATCTAAGTAGTAGCATTCCATTCATGAGATCATATCTAAACATGTTTAATTACTCCAGAAATTGCTTTCTTTGCTATATCATATGTGAGTACTAGTCTTTCATGTTTACATCAATCTTCTCACATATAACTATTGTAGGGTGTGTAGTCAGAAAATTTGAGTGAAAATTGAGTGCATAACTAGTGAGGAATTGAGGGAGTTCTCTAAGGCATGTTACTACATTCAAAATGTTGTTTTAATTGATTAAATGCGAACTAGTAAATGGTGACTATGATTAAGTATGTGCTCGAGGGGAAGGAAGACTAAAAGCTATGTGAGTAATGATCTTTGACATGTCGTCTTCATTGGAAATCCCTGAGGCAAACGTTGGAAGGTTTAGGTTATGTTTTGTTTGTTTTGTTTCGTCTTGTTTTTTTAAGTTGTTTTGTTTTGCTCGAGAACTAGCAAAAGCTAAGTGTGGGGGAAGTTGATAGGAGCATATTTATGCGACTTAATTGGCTTGTTCTCGTGCATTTAGGTTGTGTTTCCTTAGTTATTTTAGTGTTTAAAGTCACTTTTGTGTGTTTTCAGGTTATAAAGCCAAAGTGTGCAAGAAGATGCAAATTGGAGTCTTTTTGGAGCAAAAGAGGAATGAATGAGTTGAAGACTTGAAGAAATATGAATTCCTAATCGAAGATGGAGTCCTACTCACATGAGGATTCCTAGAACAACAAGGATTCCTACTTGAAGTAGGAAAGTTAACCCTAGGTTTCCCATTTTGGTAACCTTTCCTAATCTTAAATGTCCGTATTTTCCAGCCACTTTGAAGGCTTTGTATGCACTTTAGGACACAAAACAAAGGCCTTAGACCACTTACACACCTTTGCCGCACCTCTCCTTTTCTCTCCTTCCCTTGCCGTGCAAGGGGGGTATTTAGGTCCTATTTTATGCACTTAAACACATTACCCTTTCTAAATTAAACCCTAGCTGCACCTTGCAGCCAATTCCCTTTTAATTTATGATTTAATTTCCTAATTCTAGAAGCCTTTGACTTAATTTTAATTAACCAAAATAAGCTAGGGTTTTATTTTCTGAAACCCTATATATTCTTGCACTTAGCCGCACCCTAGGTCTTCTATTATTCATTCTTTCATCATTCAGCCACAAAACCCTCTCTGCCGCAGCCACCATCCCTCTTCTTCCTTCAATCCGCAGCCACCATCAACCCAAAAACCTCTTTGCCGTAGCCTCTCATCCATTCCAATGATAGGAGCATATTTAGGCGACTTACTTAGCTTGTTTTCGTGCATTTATGTTGTTAGTTCATAGTTGTTTTAGTAGTTTAAGCCATTTTCGTGTGTTTTTAGGTTCATATGGCTAAGGAAGCAAAAAGGTGCATTTTGGAGCATTTTGGAGCAAAATTGGGCTTGGAATGGATAGCTTATGTTTGGAGCAAAAGGAATGGACGAAAATGAAGAGGATTCCTAATCACAAGAGGATTCCTAATCAAATAAGGAATCCTAGTCAAAGAAGGTTTCCTACTTGAAGTAGGAAAGTTAAGCCAAGGTTTCCTATTTTGGTTTAATCTTTCCTAATCCTTAAGGAGTCCATATTTCAGCAATATCAAAGAATCCTACCTATTCTAGGTCACAAAACTTGCAACCTTAAGCCATGCCGTGTGTCCCCTTATGTTTCCCTTCCTTTCTGTGCAAGGAAGGGCTTTGTTTCCTATTCTAACTACTTAAACACCTTCCTTTTTCATACCAATCTCAGCCATAACTCACATACCCTTTTATATTCCTAAATCCTTGCCTAAATTCAGAAATAAAAGACACTCCCTTTCTCTCTAACCTTTGCCGCAAGTCACATTCCTATTCCTTTCAATTTCTGATTTTGTGTTTCCTATTCTTCAAAGATTTAGAATTAATTCCTTTCCTAAACTAAGTAATAAAGCCTTTAGGTCTTTTCTTCCTTATAAATACCCTTGTGCCGCAACCTTATGGAAAAAAATCCCCCCTTCGACACAACCAGCCTTCATTCACAAATACATCCAGCCTTGCCGCAGCTTTCCATCAAAATTTCCACATCCTTCAACCTTCAAACCTTCGTCCAAACCACCCTACACCACCACTAAGCCTTGCCGCACCACCATACCTCCATAAAACCACCTTGGCACTTGTGTCGTGACCTAGCAAAGAAGAGGAGAAAGAAGACGAGGCCTTGGACGTTTATGCATTCGAGTTGGAGTGTTGGAACGCTTCTAGGTGTAATCTATCTTTTGTTTTCAATGTTTAATTCTAATTTCCTTTGTTTTGTTATGAACATGAGAGGCTAAACTCGTTTTAGCCTAGGGATGCTTTAAAGCCATGATTACGTTTATAATATGAGTTGATAAATTCCAGTTGTGATTTCATAAATTGTGAATGCAATTTACTTAACCGTTTGATGGATAACTTATTCTTGTATGTTGATTAGGGAGGCCTACTTAATTTGCATGCTTGAATTTGGTGCTAGAATATAAGGGAGTTTCACATAATCGTTTCAACCTTATATTCACAAGTAGTTAAGGTTGTTTTCACAATCATGTTAAGTAAATTCCTAGCATGCGTATCACGATGTCATAGTTACAAGTGCTTTGTCAATACTTATGATTTCCATTGAACGTAATGATCTTTGATTGTATCTCTATTATGATGTCATGTAGGGGACTTTTGAAGAATGCTTTGGGTTGTCGTATGATGTCATCCAATCCAATAACTTAAGGGAAATCTGAGGGTTAATTAGGGATGTCACGGTTAATCTGGGGTATTGAGGTTCATGGTTTATCGGAAAAGCAACTGGAAATCAACTTATGTTTGAATGTATCATGTGTGGAGAAGTATCCCTTGGCTAGTTCATCATCCATTGGTTTTACTCAAATTCGTCCAAAAATCTGTTTTAAGTTTTAAGTTACTTGTTTTCTTTTAAATTCGTCCAAAAGCAAATGCCCTTTTCTTACTTGTTCCAAATCTGTCCAAAAGTGTGTTTTAGAGTCAAAACTAATTGTATTTTCGTCCAAATTAGTGTTAGGTGTTCAAAACTGCCCAGATTGTGTTTTTAAGGCAGTTTTGAGTGTTTTGTTGCTGTTTTGAGTCTTTTGGTCTGTTTTAGTGTTCTAGTGTTTAGTTTTGCATTCTTTGAGTCTAGTTTAGTGTTTTAACCTTTGTTTTACGTTTTTGAGTCAGTTTTTAAGTGTTTTAGCAACCCCTCCTAATCCCCGGTTTAGAACGATCCCTACTTATACATATACTACAATTGTCAAAAGAGGGTTTTAATTTGTGTGCTCATATAATTCGCATCATCCAGCCACCATTCAAACCTCCCTACACCACCCACACCCCTTGCCGCAACCCTTTACCACCCTAAATCCCTCCCTAAACCAAAATAACATCCCAAATCATCCTAAGAACTCTCTGCCGCAGCAAGGAGAAGAAGAGAGAGGAGCTTAAACATGCAGAAATTCAAGTGGAATCATTGGGCGTTTTAGGTGTAATCAATCTTTTGCTCTCTATGTTTAATTTCAATTGTGTTTCCCTTTCTGTGAACATGAGAGGCTAAATCCCTAGTTAGCTAGGGGGTGATTCAAAACCATGTGTATGCTTGCAATATAAATTGATTACCTTCGGTTGGAATTTCATGAGTTGTGGATTCAATTTGTTTAACTGCTTGATTGATAACTTATTTGTGTATGTTTATTGAGAGTGCACGCTTAGTTTTCATGCATGAAAATGATGCTAGAATATAAGTGAGTTTCACCTAATAGTTACAAACTTATATTCACAAGTAGTGGAGGTCGCTTATAAACGATCGCGTTAAATGAATTCTTGGCACTAGTTTCATGCTCATCATAGTAACGAATGCCTCGTCAACACTTATAGTTTTCATGTTGCTTAATGATCTTTGATTGTATCTTTATTGTGCTTTTCACGGAAAGGACTTTTGGAGAATGTTTTGAATTGTGTATGCGCTGTCCCATCCAATTCATTAACTTAAGGAGAACTTGAAGGTTAATTTAAGCGAACCTAATTAACCCGGGGTGTTGAGTTTCATGATTCATCAAAAGACCAACTGAAAATCATCTTGTATGCAAGTGTGACATGTGTGGAGAAGAACCTTCTAGCTAGCATTCCATCCATATTTTCACCAAATTCGTATTTACAATCTGTTTTAATTACAATATGTGCTCTTTGTTTAATTTCGTCAAAACTAAATCCCCCTTTACTTTAGTGTTCAATTTAGTTAGAAAGTGTCTTAGTTTGTGTTTCTAGGTGTTTTGATTCAAGTTATAACCCAAATTCGTCCAAATTAGGTTAGGTGTTCAAAACTGCCCAGATTGTGTTTTTAAGGCAGTTTTGAGTGTTTTGTTGCTGTTTTGAGTCTTTTGGTTTGTTTTAGTGTTTTAGTGTTTAGTTTTGCATTCTTTGAGTCTAGTTTAGTGTTTTAACCTTTGTTTTACGTTTTTGAGTCAGTTTTCAAGTGATTTAGCAATCCCTCCTAATCCCCGGTTTAGAACGATCCCTACTTATACATATACTACAATTGTCAAAAGAGGGTTTTAATTTGTGTGCTTATATATTTCGCATCAATTTCATAAATTGTGAATGCAATTTACTTAACCGTTTGATGGATAACTTATTCTTGTTTGTTGATTAAGGGAGCACACTTAATTTGCATGCTTGAATTTGGTGCTAGAATATAAGGGAGTTTCACATAATTGTTACAAACTTATATTCACAAGTAGTTACGGTTGTTTTCACAATCATGTTAAGTAAATTCCTAGCATGAATATCATGACGTCATAGTCACAAGTGCTTTGTCAATACTTATGATTTTCATAGAACGTAATGATCTTTGATTGTATCTATATTATGATGTCATGTAGGGAACTTTTGAAGAATGCTTTGGGTTGTCGTATGATGTCATCCAATCCAATAACTTAAGGAAAATCTGAGGGTTAATTAGTGATGTCACGATTAATCTGGGGTGTTGAGGTTCATGGTTTATCGGAAAAGCAACTGGAAATCAATTTGTATGCAAGTGTGTCATGTGTGGAGAAGAATCCTCTAGCTATCTAATCATCCATCGTTTTTCCCAAATTCGTCCAAATCCTATTCAAGTCTTTTAGTTACTTGTTTTTATCTTAAATTCGTCAAAAACCCAATCCCCTTTATTTAGTTGTGTCAAATCTGTCCTAATTAGTGTTTTTGAGTGTTTTGAGTCAAAACCAAACCTATTTTCGTCCAAGTTGAGTCTTCGAGTCTAGTTTGAGTCTATTTGGTTGTTTTGTGTTGTTTTGAGTCTTCTGAGTTTGTTTTGAGTCATATAAGTTTAGTTAAGAGTCTTTTGAGTTTGTTTAAGTGTTTTGAAGCATATTTTTGTATCTTTGAGTCAGTTTTCATTAGATTAGCAATCCCTCTGACAGGAACATATTTATGCGACTTAGTTTGCTTGTTTTCGTGCATTTATGTTATTAGTTCTTAGTTATTTTAGTTCATTGAGCTTCTTTTGTGTGTTTTCAAGTTCATGTGACGTATTTCGCGAAAGGATGCATTTTGGAGCCTTTTGGAGCACTTTTGGGCACAAATTGGATAGCTTATGCTTGGAGCAAAAGGAATGGACGAAATTGAAGAGTTGATGTCGCAAGGATTCCTACTACGACGAGGATTCCAATTACGAGAAGGTTTCCAAATTGAAGGAGGTTTCCCACTCACATGAGGATTCCTAGTTGGACGAGGATTCCTAATCACACAAGGATTCCTACTTGAAGTAGGAAAGTTAAGCCAAAGTTTCCTATTTTGGTTGACATTTCCTAAATCAAGAACGCTCTAAGTTTTAGCAACTAAGATGGCTCCCGAGCATCCTTGGACAACAAACAAAGGTTCTTTGCAACTTTCCCTTCCTTGCCGTGCAAGGAAGGTTGTTTCCCTTTCTTTGTGTAAACTTCCCCATTTTTTTCATATGTGTTAGGACCTTTCCCTTATTCTAATACCTCTTGCCTTGTGCCTTACCTTTCCCTAAGCTTGTGCAGCACCCTTCCCTTGTGTTTCCTGATTTCAAATTCTTATTTCCTAGTTTAATTCACTTTCCTAGTTCTAAAACTTTCCCTAAAGTCCTAATTTCTGATTTCTTGCAAGGAATGGACTTTTCCTTCTTTCTTTTGCACCAATTTCGTTTCTTACCTTAAATTCCCTTTCCTTGCTGTGCAAGAGGTTTAATTTCTGATTCCTTGCAAGGAAAGGACATTCCTTACTTGTTTAAATTCGTGCATCCCCTTTTTCTGATTTTCTTTGGACTTTACTCACTTACCTTTTCTATTTAGACTAGGAAATCTGGATCATAACTCAATTAGGTATGTTATTAACTTCCCAAAACACATATAATCAGCCCTTGGCCGAACCCTAGAGTATCATTGACCACAGAAATTCGTCCATTCACTCCCACACACATCCATTCATCCCAAAACACCATTCTGCAGCCCAGAAATACAACCAGCCGCTCCAACTTCTTCCACCCTCTTTGCCGAGTTCTCCACCACCTTCCAACCATCAAACACTCATCCACACTCAACCTACACCCCTTGCCGTGCCTCTAAACACTCCAAAATCCATTCTACATCATCAAAACAGCCCAGAAACCACCACCACCCAATCTGCCGCAAGCAAAGGAAATGAGACAGATTCACTCAATTGTTTGGCTCTTCATTCTGAGTTGTTGAATAATTTTAGGTGTATTCTATCTTATATTTAATTGTCTAATTCATGTAATCTTTGTTTCGCTTTGAGTATGATTGGCTAAATTCATTTTGGCTAATGGTGTATTCGAAACCATGATTATATATGTGAAATAAGTTGATTACTTCCAGTTATTGTTGCATAAGTCGTGAATACAATTTGCTTAACCGTTTGATTTAGAACTTATTCTTGTATGTTGATTGAGAGTGCACGCTTAATTTGCATGCTTGAATCTGGTGCTAGGGTATAAGTTTGTTTCACCTAATCGTTATGAATTTATATTTGCAAGTAGTGAAGGTCGCTAGTCACGATCGTGTTAAGTAGATTCCTGGTAGGAGTATCATGCTTTTCATAGTTACAAATGCCTTGTCGATGCTTATGATTTCCAAAGAACGTAATGATTCTAACTTGTGTCTTTATCATGCTGTTCATATAGAGAACTTGTTAGGAATAATTTGTTTGGGATGCCTATTCATCCAATTCAATGATTCTAGGGAAATCTGAAGGTTAATTTAAGCGGACCTAATTAACTTGGAGTGTCGAGGTTCATAACTTATTGAATTGATAACTGGAAATTGATTTAGGTTGATTATATTTCATGTGTGGAGAAGAACCCCTTAGCTATTCCATCATCCATTGGTTCATCACAAATTGTCTTACAATCTGTCCATTTAATTTAATTTCGTCCAAACACAATCCCCCCATATTTTGTGAAGTCTTAGTCATTATAATCTGTCTTATTTTTTGTTTTTAAGTATTTTGAGTCATAAGCACTTTCAAATTCGTCCAAATCAAGTTTTAGTTGTTGTTTGAGTCAATTTGGTTGTTTTAGATAGTTTTGAGTGTTTCAAATCTGTTTTGAGTCATAGTAGTCTAATTAGAGTCTTTAAGTTTAGTTTTTGTGTTTTTAAGTCAATTTATATTAGATTAGCACCCGTAGTTAATCCCCGGTTAGAACGATCCCTACTTACATCATTACTACAATTGTCACAAATAGGGTTTAATTTGTGTGTCACATTCGTAATGCATCACCCTCCTAATCCCCGGCCTAGAACGATCCTTACTTATATCTATACTACAATTGTCAAAAAGAGGGTTTAATTTGTGTGCTAGTATTTATCACATCAAATTTTTGGCGCCGTTGCCGGGTATTAGCAACTTTGCTAATCCCCCGTTGTTTCCCTTTGTTTCTGTTTATATATTTTAGTTTTAGTTTTTGATTTGTGTTTTGTTTTGTTTTTTTTTATTTTAGGTACTAGAGAAGCACGACATGGCACTTGATAATGCTTCTCTTTTGTCACACCTCATGGAAAGGTCCCAAAGAGTTGGTACATTTTATCATAATCAATCAAGGAACGACGTGTTTTCCAATACTTACAATTCGGATTGGAGTGATCATTCAAACTCTATGTGGTGGGAACCTCAACATGTTCAACAAGAAGGATATTGGCAGCCATATGAGGAGTTCTATTCAAGACCTATGCAGCCACCACCACCTCATATTCAATATGCCCAACCAAACTCAGGTTCATCAATAGATTATAATCAAATTCTTAATGAATTAATTTTTTTGGTGCAGGGCTCACAAAATCAAGCCAAGGAGGCTCAACAAGGAGAATATTGACAACCATATGAGGAGTTCTATACAACACTTATGCAGCCACCACAACAAATCCAACCAAATTCAGGTACGTCTTTGTATAATGATATGCTTATTAAGTTACTCACCAATTTGTCTCAGGGGCAAGAGAATCAAAACAAAGTGATGCAAAATCAAGTCAAAAGGTTGGACCACTTGGAAAAGCAAATTGGGCAGATAGCGGAGTTCGTAGGAAAATTTCGAGACCAACGCAAACTCCCTAGTTCAACCATTGTAAATCCGAAGGGAGGAGGTTGGAACAGACCCTAAACCATCAAAATCAAATTACACGGAAGATGAAAGATTACAATTTGAGGAAGAGGAACACACCCAACCCACGGCAAGGGTGGAAACACCTTTGCCGCAAGCACCTATTGCTCCTACGCCATCCAATTCAGGTAAGGTTGTTCCAAATTTAATTATTTCTAACCTCATTCCACCCAATGTCCCTATTCCTTGTAGGTTCATGAACTCCAAGGAAGAAGAAAGTGAAAAAGGCATTTTGGAAGCCCTTCCAAAGGTGAAAAGTAGGGAATATCAAGAATTCATCAAAGAGGACGTTCTTGAGACAAACAACCCCAAAGAAGTTGAATTTTATGACACAGGACAAGGAACAATCCTCACACCTAATCTGTCCAAGGGCAAAGTTCCTGAAATGTTCAAAGAAGATGTGTTTATCCTTCAGTTCTTGTTGGAGGACATAGGTAAGCCACCTCCTCCAATTTCAATTTCGTTTTATACTAACAGGTTGTTGATGATTCAGGCACCCAATCTTGAATTTAAACCATTACTGGATCATTTCAAGTATCACCTTCCATTCAAAGATCAATTCCATGCCGTGGGTTCCAATTGTGCCTAACAAGAGAGTTCGTCCGGCTGCAAGACGTTAAAGCAAGCACTTCTTGGGAGGCAACCCATGCATTCAACTAGAGAGGATTTGGGCAATTCAACAATTTATTCCAAACAATCAGATTTGCGTTCCTAACTCTCTCTCTCTTTACTGCTTTTATTTTGTCATACTAGTTAGTTTATGTTGTTTGTTTGAATGTGAGTCTTTGCTTGAAACATTGAGGACAATGTTTGATTTAAGTGTGGGGGGGGGGGGCAAACAAGTTGTTCTTGCATGTTTTTGCCTGATTTTCGTGGGATTTTATCACCTATCACTTATAATGTTGTTTCTCACTGTTTTGAAGTGTTTTTAGTGTGTTTTGAAGTGTTTTCATGTGTTTGGTTCAGAAAATACGAAAATTTTACAAAACAAAAAAAAACTTGCAATAGAGTTTTGAAAAACCCAAAAAGAGTTGTTTTATAGCTGTTTTTGTGTGTTTGTTTGTGTCCTAGGGTACCTTCCAACACAATGATGAGGATTTGGTTTTTAATTGCATGACTATTAAAGAATGTTGTAAACATGGCTGGAAGTTTGATTTACGCTTTGGTTTATGCTTGGTAATAGTTATAGTTTACGAATTCACATGTAATCACAAAGAGAAAAATCAGTTTTTGTAACATGCTTGAAGGAAGGAACTCAAACTAACGCTAATCCCTTGGAGAGTATAATCTGTGACTTCTTGTTTTCTAAAGTCGTTGCATGATCTCATTATTCTTTGCTTGGTTGCTACTTAGAATGCATTTCATCATTATAGTTCCAAATACTAGAACTCATGCCCATTTCATTCAAAGCATGATATTGATTGCATAACATACAATAAGATGAAGTTGTTAGTCAAGCCAAAGCCAAAAAGCCTATCCCTTTTGCATATGTATTGTAGGATTAACCCTTTCGAGCCTTTTCAAGCCTATTTTCTTTGTTAGCCACATTAGCCTTACCTAGCCTAGATTAGGACTTTCCATACCCTTGTTCTTAAAGGATGATGCGTTACGAATGTGACACAAAAATTAAACTCTATTTGTGACAATTGTAGTAATGATGTAAGTAGGGATCGTTCTAACGGGGATTAACTAGGGGTGCTAAACACTTTAAACTGACTCAAATAAATAAAACTAACCTTTAAAACACTTAACTCACTTAAAAAAAACTCAAAACAAGTTCACAAGACTCAAAATAAGCTAAAAACACTCAAAACTGCCTAAAAACACAAACTGGGCAGTTTTGAGCCTAAACACAAACTTGGACGAAAATTGGTTCTAACTTGACTCAAAACTCTTAAAAACACAATCTAAAACATAATTGAACCAATTAGACACTCTAAGACAATTGGGGATTTGGTTTTGGACGAAAATCAAACACACAAAACAATAATGTAAACTAGGCAGATTTGGACGAATTTGAAGGTGTTTGTGACTCCAAATACTTGAAAACACAAAATAAGACAAATTATAATGACCAAGACTTAACAAAATATGGGGGGATTGTGTTTGGACAAAATTAAATTAAATGGACAGATTGTAAAGAAAACAGATTGTAAAACAAATTGTGATGAATCAATGGTTGATGGAATAGCTAAGGGGTTCTTCTCCACACATGAAATATATGCAATGTAAATCAATTTCTAGTTATCAATTCAATAAGTTATGAACCTCGACACTCCAAGTTAATTAGGTCTGCTTAAATTAACCTTCAGATTTCCCTAGAATCATTGAATTGGATGAATATGCATTGGAAACAAATTATTCCTAACAAGTTCTCTATATGAACAGCATGATAAAGACACAAGTTAGGATCATTACGTTCTGTGGAAATCATAAGCATCGACAAGGCATTTGTAACTATGAAAAGCATGATACTCTTGCCATGAATCTACTTAACATGATCGTGACTAGCGACCTTCACTACTTGTGAATATAAATTCATAACAATTAGGTGAAACAAACTTATATCCTAGCACCAAATTCAAGCATGCAAATTAAGCGTGCACTCTCAATCAACATACAAGAATAAGTTCTAAATCAAACGGTTAAGCAAATTGTATTCACGACTTATGCAACGATAATTGGAAGTAATCAACTTATTTCACATATATAATCATGGTTTCGAATACACCCTTAGCCAAAACGAATTTAGCCAATCATACTCAAAGCAAAACAAAGATTACATGAATTAGACATTGAAATATAAGATAGAATACACCTAAAATTGTTCAATAACTCAGAATGAAAAGCCAAACAATTGCGTGAAACTGTCTCCTTTCTCTTGCTTGCAGCAGATTGGATGGGATGATTTCTGGGCTGTTTTGATGATGTAGAATGGATTCTGGGGCGTGTAGAGGCACGGCAAGGGGTGTAGGTTGGGTGTGGATGAGTGTTTAATGGTTGGAAGGTGGTGGAGAACTCGGCAAAGAGGGTGGAAGAAGGTGGAGTGGCTGGTTGTATTTCTGGGCAGCAGAGTGGTGTTTTGGGATGAATGGATGTGTGTGGGAGTGAATGGACGAATTTCTGTGGTCAATGATACTCTAGGGTTCGGCCAAGGGCTGATTATATGTGTTTTGGGAAGTTAATAACATACCTAATTAAGTTATGATTCAGATTTCCTAGTCTAAATAGAAAAGGTAAGTGAATAAAGTCCAAATAAAATCAGAAAAAGGGGATGCACGAATTTAAAACAAGTAAGGAATGTCCTTGCCTTGCAAGGAATCAGAAATTAAACCTCTTGCACAACAAGGAAAGGGAATTTAAGGTAAGGTACGAAATTGGTGCAAAAGAAAGAAGGAAAAATCAATTCCTTGCAAGAAATCAGAAATTAGGACTTTAGGGAAAGTTTTAGAACTAGGAAAGTGAATTAAACTAGGAAATAAGAAATTGAAATCAGGAAACACAAGGGAAAGGTGCGGCACATAGCTTAGGGAAAGGTAAGGCACAAAGCAAGAGGTATTAGAATAAGGGAAAGGTCCTAACACATATGGAAAATAGGGAAGTTTACACAATGAAAGGGAAACAACCTTCCTTGCACGGCAAGGAAGGGAAAGTTGCAAAGAACCTTTGTTTGTTGTCCAAGGGTGCTCGGGAGCCATCTTAATTGCTAAAACTTAGAGCGTTCTTGATTTAGGAAAGGTCAACCAAAATAGGAAACTTTGGCTTAACTTTCCTACTTCAAGTAGGAATCCTTGTGTGATTAGGAATCCTCGTCCAACTAGGAATCCTCGTCGTAGTAGGAATCCTTGTCATAGTAGGAATCCTTGCAACATCAACTCTTCAATTTCGTCCATTCCTTTTGCTCCAAGCATAAGCTATCCAATTTGTGCCCAAAAGTGCTCCAAAATGCATCCTTTTGCCAAATACGTCTCATGAACCTGAAAACACACAAAAGTAGCTTAAAGAACTAAAATAACTAAGAACTAATAACATAAATGCACGAAAACAAGCAAACTAAGTCGCATAAATATGCTCGAACTCTTCGGTCTTACCTTGGGCAGGCGTGGGATATTGGATACACAAAGGTGTGGCATTATCCAATCCCGAAGCAGAAAGTTCCTTGAGTGTCCTGTTGTCCACGGCCATGCCTTGCGTTTCTTCAAAAATCCTTGTCGTGGCCTCTTCTTCCTCTTCTAGGACTTGTTCTTCAAAGTCCAAGATATGCTCACGAATCGGTTGAGAACTCCGAGTCATACACTAGTACCTAAAACAAGAAAAACAAAACAAGGTCAGAAACTTTAACAAACTAAAATAAACAGAAAGTAAACAATCCAAGGGATTAGCAAAGTTGCTAATCCCCGGCAACGGCGCCAAAAATTTGATGTGAAATATATAAGCACACAAATTAAAACCCCATTTTGACAATTGTAGTATATGTATAAGTAGGGATCATTCTAAACCGGGGATTAGGAGGGATTGCTAAATCACTTGAAAACTGACTCACAAAACGTAAAACTAAAGTTAAAACACTAAACTAGACTCAAAGAATGCAAAACTAAACACTAAAACACTAAAACAAACCAAAAGACTCAAAACAGCAACAAAACACTCAAAACTGCCTTAAAAACACAATCTGGGTAGTTTTGAACACCTAACACTAATTTGGACGAATTTGGGTTATAACTTGAATCAAAACACTTAGAAACACAAACTAAGACACTTTCTAACTAAATTGAAACACTAAAGTAAAGGGGGATTTAGTTTTGACGAAATTAAAACAAAGAAAACAGATTGTAAAAACGAATTTGATGAAAATATGGATGGAATGCTAGCTAGAAGGTTCTTCTCCACACATGTCACACTTGCATACAAGATGATTTTCAGTTGGTCTTTCGATGAATCATGAAACTCAACACCCCAGGTTAATTAGGTTCGCTTAAATTAACCTTCAAGTTCTCCTTAAGTTAATGAATTGGATGGGACAGCGCATACAACAATTCAAAACATTCTCCAAAAGTCCTTTACGTGAAAAGCACAATAAAGATACAATCAAAGATCATTAAGCAACATGAAAACTATAACTGTTGACGAGGCATTCGTTACTATGATGAGCATGAAACTAGTGCCAAGAATTCATTTAACGCAATCGTTTATAAGCGACCTCCACTACTTGTGAATATAAGTTTGTAACTATTAGGTGAAACTCCCTTATATTCTAGCATCATATTCATGCATGAAAACTAAGCGTGCACTCTCAATAAACATACACGAATAAGTTATCAATCAAGCAGTTAATCAAATTGAATCCACAACTCATGAAATTCCAACCAAAGGTAATCAATTTATATTGCAAGCATAAACATGGTTTTGAATCACCCCCTAGCTAACTAGGGGTTTAGCCTCTCATGTTCACAGAAAGAGAAACAAAATTGAAATTAAACATAGAGAACAAAAGATTGATTACACCTAGAACGCCCAACGATTCCACTTTGAATTTCTGCACGTTCAAGCTCCTCTTTCTTCTTCTCCTTGCTGCGGCAGAGAGGTTTTAGGGTGATTTTGTATGTGATTTTGGTTTTTGAAAGGGATTTAGGATGGCATGGTGGTGCGGCAAAGGTTGTGGAAGGTGGCTGCAATGGTGTGTAAGTGTATGGAGGTGTAGAATGGTGGCTGGAATGGATGGAAGGTTGCGGCAGAGAGGTAGAAGGATGATGGTGGCTGCGGCAAAGAGGTGGAATGATGAATGAATGATCTAGGGTTCAGCTAAAGTCCAAATATATAAAGGGTTTTCAGAAATTAAAACCCTAGCTTATTTTGGTTAACTCAAATTAAGTCAAAGGCTTCTAGAATTACGAAATCAAATCAGAAATTAAAAGGAAATTGGCTAAAATATGCGGCTAGGGTTTTTATTTGAAAGGGGAATGTGTTTAAGTGCAGAAAAATAGGAAGTGAGGACCCCCCCCTTGCACGGCAAGGGATGGGGAGAAAGGGAAAGGTGCGGCAAAGGTCCCTAAGGGGTCTAGGGCCTTTTGTTTTGTGTCATAAAGTGCATACAAGGCCTTCAAAGTGGCTGGAAAATAAGGACCTTTAAGATTAGGAAAGGTTACCAAAATGGGAAACCTTGGCTTAACTTTCCTACTTCAAGTAGGAATCCTTGTTGGAGTAGGAATCCATGTTCTTCTAGGAATCTTCATGTGAGTAGGAATCCATCTTCAATTAGGAATTCATATGTCTTCAAGTCTTCAACTCTTTCATTCCTCTTTTGCTCCAAAAGACTCCAATTTGCATCTTCTTGAACACTTTGGCTTTATAATCTGAAAACACACAAAAGTGACTTTAAACACTAAAATAACTAAGGAAACACAACATAAATGCACGAGAACAAGCCAATTAAGTCGCATAAATATGCTCCTATCAGTATATGAATTTGATCTCATGAAAGGAATACTACTAATTAGATGCGAGAACCAGGGACACCATATGCTTACATCAATTCCAAACTCCACATTATTGAAAACATAATGATCAAGATTGAAGCATAAGGGTTGTAACGGGTTAAGGGTGATTGGCTAACAATGAAAGGTAAGCATAACAAACGTTCTTTAAGCAATAGTAAGCAAAGTCATGAAATTTGACACTTAGAATCACTTATGATTGCAGAAACTCACTAAGACACACAAGGGGAAAATTCACACAACTCTTAAGGCCATATTCAACGTTTTGGACCCTTTCTTCAACTACCACAAACATGTGAGCTTATTTTCACTTATTTCATACTCTTTTTCTTTCTTTTCACAACTTTTTCTTTTCTTTTTCTTTTTCCACGAATTTTTTTTTTCCTCTTTTTATTTTCACTCATGCCTTATTTCTTTTCGTGGCATATCAACACACACACACAAATTCCCCCAGACTTGTTGTTTTGCATAATCGAAAGGATTCCCTCTAAGTCATGCTTACTATGCTTCAAGAACAAGGGTATGGGTGGTCCTAATCTAGGCTAGGTAGGGATGATATGGGTAAACAAAGAACAAAGGCTAACAATGGCTCAATGGGGGTTATGACCTACAATATATAGTGCATGGGTTGGCTGTTTGGTTGATGGCTTCACTACACACTTCATCTTGATATATATTATGCAATCAATATCATGCTTTGAATGGAATGGATGCAAGTTCTAGCATTTGGAACTAAGTGATGAAACGCCTTCTAATTAGCAACCAAGCAAGAATAATGAGATCATGCAACGAGTTTGAAAACAAGAATCACAGATTAATACTCTCCAAAGAATGTTTAAAGCTCAAGTCTCTTAGGGTTGTAATGTTATTCTAAGTTCCTTCCTTCAAGCATATTACAAAAACTTTTTTTTTTCTTTCTTTGGGATTAAACATGAATTCATAAACAACAACTATAACCAAGTATAAACCAAGAATATATCAAACTTCCATCCATGTTTATAACTCTCTTTCACAGCCATGCACATAAAAATCAAATCCTCATCATTGTGTTGGAAGGTATCCTAAGACACAAACACAAAACTGACTCTTTTTAGTTATTTCAAACTGTTTTTCGGATTTTTTCAAAGTAATACATAAAAAGACTTCAAAACATGTTAAAAACACTAAAAACAGTGGAAACAAGTTTAGACATGTTAGGTGGTAATACCCTACGAATTTCATGCAAAAATAGCTCAAAACAGAATGTTACCCCGCCCCCCCCCCCCCACACTTAAACTAAACATTGTCCTCAATGTTTTAGACTAAACTAACACCAAAAGAACACACAAATAAACACATCACACATAACATAAAGTAAGCAACAAAGGAAAAGGTTTAGGGACGCAAATCTGAGTATGGAGCGTTTCCCAAGTTCTTCCGTTGTTGATTGCATGGGTGACCTCCCAAGTAGCGCTTTCTTTTACGTCTTGCAGCCGGACGATGCCACATTGATCAACCTTCATGGGAACCCACGGCATAGTGGGTGGTCTCCTCCACATCCTGCCCTTCAACATTTGCATAATATGGCTCAATGAATGGGAGGGGATAGTGATCCTCCCTGATGGTGATGTTTTGGTTCCGAAAGTCCATGTAAATGCTCCCACCACCTTGAAATCGGTTGGGCACTTGCACCAAAGAAGGTAACAACCTATTAGTTGAAATGGGAATTGAAATTGGGATTGAAGACTTACAAACATATATTGTGGTGAAGGCTCAACAACGGCAGCTCTATCAACAATGTCACTATGGCTACTTTCGGCCATATTGGGTGGTTGTAGGGCAATCACTCCAAGTTCCTCTCCAATGGTGGTTCTTGATACATCCTTCTTGATAGGTGTGGATCCTTTCGGCCCTATATCCTTATGCACATCAATGGCAAAACAAGAATGACCATCATTAGGATTCGGAATAGAATCATAAACATTGAATTTAATTATATCACCACCAAACTCCATTGTTAGTGCTCCCTTGGCCACATCAATCTTTGTTTGGGCTGTTTTCATGAACGGACGGCCTAGCAAGATTGGCAATGATGGAGCATGGCTCGAATCCTCCATTTCTAAGACATAAAAATCTGCAGGAAAGATGAGATGATTGACCTGCACTAAAACATCCTCAAGGACTCCCTTGGGATAAACGTTAGAACGATCGGCCAATTGAATTATAACGCCATCTTGTTTTAACTCACCAAGGTTCATAGATGCATAAATGGAATATGGCATGACATTAATAAAAGCACCTAAATCTAACATGCATTGTTCAAATCTAGTGTTTCCAATTATGCATGGGATAGTAAAGCTCCTTGGATCCTTACACTTTGGAGGTAACTTTCGTTGCAAAACCGCGGATACATTTTCACTTACTTTCACAACTTCTTTGTTTGAAATTCTTTTCCTAGTTGTGCATAACTCTTTTAAAAACTTTGCATACCTGGGCACTTGCTTAATAGCATCAAGTAAAGGAATGTTTACTTGGACTTTTCGAAAGGTATCCAAAATGTCCTTTTCGCTTTCTTCCTTCTTCGATTGTGCAAATCTGCGAGGGAAAGGAACATTGGGCAGATTAGTGTTCGAAATCACAACATTTGGGACAACATTACCTGAGGTGGACGGATGAGAGTGCTTAGATGGCTGCGGCATGGGTGGTGCTACCCTTGCCGTGGGGTAGGATTGCTCCTCTTCTTCAATTTGTATCTTCTCATCTTCCTTGTTTTGGGCAGGTTAATGTGCCTTGCTTCCCACTTCTTTTCCACTCCTTAGTGTGATAGCTTTTTGATAGGAGCATATTTAGGCGACTTACTTAGCTTGTTTTCATGCATTTATGTTATTAATTCATAGTTGTTTTAGTCTTTTAAAGTATTTTCGTGTGTTTTTAGGTTTTAATGGCAAAGGGAGCAATAAAGTGCATTTTGAGGCTATTTGGAGCATTTTTGGGCATGGATTGGATAGCTTAACCATGGAGCAAAGAGGATGGACGAAATTGAAGACTAAAAGAGTTAGGAAAGGCTACAAATCTGGTGGAAGAAGTCCTAATACAATGAAGATAAGGAAGAAGCAAGAAACAAGGAACCTTATCCAACCTTATCTTATCCTATCCTAGAAACCTTATCCTATCCTATCTCTAACATTATCCTATTCTATCCTATCCAAATCAGGAGGGGGCTTAAACCTAGCTAATTAGGGGGAATCAATTACACATTTAAACACCTAATTCAGTTTCTAGAACACTTATCCATACCAATGCCGCAAGACACCCCTCCTAGTAGGTTTAGGAATTGAAAACCTTTTCTTACTCTTATATCACATGTCCTAGGCCCTTTAGGTTTAGGAATCTGCCCTAAACCTTCTATTCTAGAAACCTTATCTCATCCCTACATGTGTGCCGCACCTTCCCTTCTAGAATCCCTAAATCCTAGCCGAAATTCCTATTCCAAATCCCACTTGATTTCTGCCTTGAGTTAACCTTTTTCCAATGGGATTAGGCAATCCTTTTCCTTCACTAAGTGTGCCAAACTAGCCTATATAAACTCCTTGTCGTGCCATTTAATCACCACCACCCTTCACACAACAATCATTCATTCAAAAACACAACCATCCTTTGCCGTGACCTTACAACCACCCATCCATCATTCCCCTACTTCCACACCTCCATCCCGACCTCCATACATACCTAAATCCATCCAAAAACCCAGAAAATCATCCACAAATCCACCATAGACCCTTTGCCGTGACTTAGCAAGGAGGAGGAGAAGGAAGACTAAGCCTTGGGCGTTTGTGCATTCGAGTTGGAGTGTTGGACGTTTCTAGGTGTAATCTATCCTTTATTGTTAATGTTTAAATCTATGTTGCTTTGTTTTGTCATGAACATGAGAGGCTAAACTCGTTTTAGCCTAGGGATGCTTTGAAACCATGATTACATTTATAATATGAGTTGATTAAGTCCAGTTGTGATTTCATAAATTGTGAACGCAATTTACTTAACCGTTTGACGGATAACTTATTCTTGTATGTTTATTAGGGAGGCCTACTTAATTTGCATGCTTGAATTTGGGGCTAGAATATTAGGGTGTTTCACATAATCGTCACAAACTAATATTCACAAGTAGTTAAGGTTGTTTTCACAATCATGTTAAGTAAATTCTTGGCATAAGTTTCATGCAATTCATAGTAACGAGTGCTTCGTCAATGCTTATGGTTTTCAAAGAACTTAATGATTCTTGCTTGTATCTCTATTATGCAATTCATGTAGGGAACTTGTGGGGAATGCTTTGGGTTGTCGTATGCAATCATCCAATTCAATAACGTGAGGAAAATCTGAGGGTTAATTAGTGCAATTCACGGTTAATCTGGGGTGTTGAGGTTCATGGTTTATCGGAAAAGCAACTGGAAATCAATTTATGTTAGAAAGTATCATGTGTGGAGAAGTATCCCTTGGCTATCCCATCATCCATTAGTTTTTCTTATTTTCGTCAAAAATCTATTTTAAAGTTTTAAGTTACTTGTTTTCTTTTAAATTCGTCCAAAATCAAAACCCCTTTTCTTACTTGTTCCAAATCTGTCCAAAAGAGTCTTTTTGAGTCTTTAGAGTCAAAACCAAGTGTATTTTCGTCCAAATTAAGTCCTAGAGTCTAAATTAAGTCTTTTTGGTTGTTTTTGGTTGTTTTGAGTCTTTAAAGTTTGTTTTGAGTCATATAAGTTAGTAAGAGTCTTGTGAGTCTATTTAAAGTGTTTTAAAACATATTTTTACATCTTTGAGTCAATTTTTATTAGATTAGCAATCCCTCCTAATCCCCGGCCTAGAACGATCCCTACTTATATCTATACTACAATTGTCAAAAAGAGGGTTTAATTTGAGTGCTATCTTTTATCACATCACTTTTGCAGATTCGAAACCAACCTTTGGATTGACCACCGTAGTGCTTGGTAACTTACCATTTTCACAAAATTGTCCCAAAAATTCTGCCATTTGGCCCATTTGCTTCTTTAGCTCATTAACCTCCTTCGCTTGGTTCTGCATTCCCTGTGCCATTGTGGTTAATAATTGATATATTTTATCATCATTCATAGACGTACCTGAGTTGGTTTGGGATGATTGTGCTTGAGGAGGTGGTTGTGGTGCCATTGGCCTTGGAAAGAAACCCGGGGGTTGTCGGAATCCACTTTGTTGGGCAGGTTGTGGTGCATTCCTCCATCTGAAATTTGGGTGGTCACGCCATCCTTGATTGTATGTATTAGAGAAATGATCACCCCTTGGTTGGTTTTGACTCCCATAACCCACGGCATTAGCAGATTCCCACCCTCCATTCTCAATTAATTGAGGGCATTGATCAGATTGGTGTCCTTGAATGGAGCATACACCACATATTGTAGTTCCTTGCGTTTTAGGGCCTTCAACAAACTACGATAACATAGACGTAAGGTTAGCCATTTGGGATTGTAACTCAGAAATAGAACTTACCTCATTTACATGATGTGGTCGTGGGGTGTCTCTCTGCCCAATACCTTCATATTGTTGTGCGTTGAGTGCTCGATTAGCAATGAGAGTTTTGGCATCCATAGGTGTCTTGTCCACTAGAGCTCCTCCCGCGGATGCATCCAACATTTGACGTTCAATTGGTAAGAGACCTTCGTAGAAATATTGAAGAAGAAGCTCCTCCTTCATTTGGTGTTGTGGACATGAAGCAACAAGGGTTTTAAAACATTCATTATAAGTTGGAAAAGATTCACCTTGGCTTTGTTGAATTCCACTAATCTTCTTGCGAAGAAGAATGACTCGTGATGTTGGAAATAACTTCTCTAAGAAGGCTCGCTTCATACTCTCCCATGATGTGACAGTTCCGGGAGCTAACTCATACAACCAATCCTTGGCTTTCTCCAACAAAGAAAAAGGAAAAGCCTTCATCTTCAATATGTTGCTGTCCACGTTCACCGGTGTTATACTTGAGCATACTACTTCGAACTCCTTTAAATGCTTATTAGGGTCCTCCATTGATAACCCATGGAACTTGGGTATATGATGTAGCAAACTGGACTTCAACTCAAATTCATCGGTCTTCTCAAGGGCTGCCCTAGGGTATTGGATGCAAAGAGGGGCTGCATTGTCCAAACCCGAGGCAGAAAGCTCCTTGATGGTTCGATTGTCCGCTGCTATGGTTGGTACTTCCTCTTCAAAGCTTGCCGTGGATTCCTCTTCAATCTCAACTTCTTGCTCTTCTAATTCAGGTTCGGGACTAGGAGGATTAGACTCTTGCAATTTCCTTTTTCTTCTCAAAGTCCTCTCGAAATCGCCGTCAAAGTCGAAGATATGCTCACGAACAGGTTGTGAGTTACGGGTCATAAACTAGGACCTGCACACAAGAGCAAACAAGATAAGTAACCAACTTAATAGACACGGCACAAGTAAGAAAATAAGGTGCCTATACACGGCACAAAAACAAAACACACTCACACGGTGCAAAATTTAAAACAAAACAGAAAACTAAACAATTTAAACAAGACTCAAGACAAGGGATTAGCAACTTTGCTAATCCCCGGCAACGGCGCCAAAATTTGATGCGTTACGAATGTGACACACAAATTAAACCCTATTTGTGACAATTGTAGTAATGATGTAGGTAGGGATCATTCTAACCGGGGATTAACTAGGGGTGCTAAACCCTTTAAACTGACTCAAATAAATAAAACTAATCTTTAAAACACTTAACTCACTTAAAAAAAACTCAAAACAAGTTCACAAGACTGGGCAGTTTTGAGCCTAAACACAAACTTGGACGAAAATTGGTTCTAACTTGACTCAAAACTCTTAAAAACACAATCTAAAACATAATTGAACCAATTAGACACTCTAAGACAATTGGGGATTTGGTTTTGGACGAAAATCAAACACACAAAACAATAATGTAAACTAGGCAGATTTGGACGAATTTGAAGGTGTTTGTGACTCCAAATACTTAAAAACACAAAATAAGACAGATTATAATGACTAAGACTTAACAAAATATGGGGGGATTGTGTTTGGACGAAATTAAATTAAATGGACAGATTGTAAAGAAAACAGATTGTAAAACAAATTTTGATGAACAATGGATGATGGAATAGCTAAGGGGTTCTTCTCCACACATGAAACATATGCAACGTAAATCAATTTCCAGTTATCAATTCAATAAGTTGTGAACCTCGACACTCCAAGTTAATTAGGTCCGCTTAAATTAACCTTCAGATTTCCCTAGAATCATTGAATTGGATGAATATGCATCGCAAACAAATTATTCCTAACAAGTTCTCTATATGAACAGCATGATAAAGTCACAAGTTAGAATCATTACGTTCTGTGGAAATCATAAGCATCGACAAGGCATTTGTAACTATGAAAAGCATGATACTTGATGTGATAAAAGATAGCACTCAAATTAAACCCTCTTTTTTTACAATTGTAGTATAGATATAAGTAGGGATCGTTCTAGGCCAGGGATTAGGAGGGATTGCTAATCTAATGAAAACTGACTCAAAGATGTGAAAATATGCTTTAAAACACTTAAATAAACTCAAAAGACTCTTAACTAACTTGTATGACTCAAAACAAACTTTAAAGACTCAAAACAACTCAAAACAACCAAAAAGTCTCAATTCAACTCGAGGACTCAATTTGGACGAAAATACAATTAGTTTTAACTCAAAAGACTCTAAAACACACTTTTGGACAGATTTGGAACAAGTAAGAAAAGGGGATTTGATTTTGGACGAATTTAAAAGAAAACAAGTAACTTAAAACTTAAAATAGATTTTTGGACGAATTTAAGTAAAACCAATGGATGATGGACTAGCCAAGGGATACCTCTCCACACATGATACATTCAAACATAAGTTGATTTCCAGTTGCTTTTCCGATAAACCATGAACCTCAATACCCTAGATTAACCGTGACATCACTAATTAACTCTCAGATTTCCCTTAAGTTATTGGATTGGATGACATCATACGACACCCCAAAGCATTCTTCAAAAGTCCCCTAAATGACATCATAATAGAGATACAAGCAAAGATCATTACGTTCAATGGAAATCATAAGTATTGACAAAGCACTTGTAACTATGACATCATGATACTCATGCTAGGAATTTACTTAACATGATTGTGAAAACAACCGTAACTACTTGTGAATATAAGTTTGTCACGATTATGTGAAACACCCTTATATTCTAGCACCAAATTCAAGCATGCAAATTAAGTAGGCCTCCCTAATCAACATACAAGAATAAGTTATCCATCAAACGGTTAAGTAAATTGCATTCACAATTTATGAAATCACAATTGGAATTTATCAACTCATATTATAAACGTAATCATGGTTTCAAAGCATCCCTAGGCTAAAACGAGTTTAGCCTCTCATGTTCATAACAAAACAAAGGAAAAGAGAATTAAACATTGAAAATAAAAGATAGATTACACCTAAAAACGTTCCAACACTCCAACTTGAATGCATAAACGTCCAAGGCTTCGTCTTCCTTCTCCTTCTCCTTGCTAAGTCACGGCACAAACTGCTAGGGTGGTTTTATGGATGATTTTCTAGATTTTGAATGGATTTAGGAAGGTATGGTGGTGCGGCAAGAGTTGTGGGTGATGTATGGAGGATTGGATGGAGGTTTAGAAGTAGGGGAATGGTGGGAAGTTGAATGGAAGGCTGCGGCAAGGATTTGTTTTCTGAATGAATGAAGACAGGTTGTGTGGAAGGGTGATTAGGGTCAATAAGGGTGCGGCATAGGGGTTTTTCTAAGGAAGAAGGAATCCTAAGGCTTTATTACTTAGTTTAGGAAAGGAATTAACTCCAAATCCTTCCAGAATAGGAAACACAAAGTCAGAAATTAAAGGGAAAAGGAAGTAACTTGCGGCAAAGGAGTGCAAGAAAGGGAATGCTCTTTATTTCTAAATTTAGGCAAGGATTTTGGAATAAAAAAGGGTATGTGATTTATGGCTGAGTTTGGTATGAAAAAGGAATGTGTTTAAGTGGTTTAAAACAGGAAACAAGGCCCTTCCTTGCACGGCAAGGAAGGGAAACACAAAGGGGACACACGGCAATGACTTTAGGTTGCAAGGGACATTGTTTTGTGACCTAGAATAGGTAGGAGCCTGTTAATATTGCTGAAATATGAAGTCTTTGAGGATTAGGAAAGATTAAACCAAAATAGGAAATCTTGGCTTAACTTTCCTACTTCAAGTAGGAAACCTTCTTTGACTAGGATTCCTCATTTGGTTAGGAATCCTCTTGTGATTAGGAATCCTCTTGTGATTAGGAATCCTAACTCTTGTAGGTCTTCAATTTCATCCATTCCTTTTGCTCCAATCATAAGCTATCCATTCCAAGTCCAATTTTGCTCCAAAATGCATCTTTTTGCTTCCTTAGCCATGGGAACCTAAAAACACACGAAAATGGCTTGAACTACTAAAACAACTATGAATTAAAAACAAAAATGCACGAAAACAAGCTAAGTAAGTCGCCTAAACATGCTCCTATCAAATTCCCCCACACTTAGCTTTTGCTAGTCCTCGAGCAAAACAAAACAAAAGAAACCAAAAACAAGCCAAAACACATTCTAAACCTTCCAACATGTACCTCAAGGATTTCAAACGAACATGACACAATATAGAACATCATTCCCACGGTTTTTTTAGCTTTCTTTACACTTCAACAAACACTTAATCATAGTTACCACTTATTAATTCACAATTAATCAATTAAAACAATGTTTTGAATGTAGTAACATGCCTTAGAGAATTCCCTCAATTCCTCACTAGAATGCACTCTATTTTCACACAGATTTTCTAACTTCACACCCTACACTAGGTATATGTGAGAAGATTGATGTAAATATGAAGACTAACACTCACATATGTTATATCAAAGAAAGCATTTTCTGGATTTACAACAATGACATGAATATGATCTCATGAATGGAATGCTACTACTTAGAACGAGAACCAGTGATTCCATATGCTCATACCAAATTCAAACTCCACATATTGAACACATAACATCAAGATAGAAGTTGAGGGTTGTAATGGGGCTAAGGGTATTGGCTAACAAAGAAAGGTAAAGGATAACAAAGGTTCTTAAAGCAATAGGAAGCAAAGTAAGGAAATTGACACTTAAACTCACTTTTAATGGCAGAAATCAACTTTTAAACACAAGGGAAGATTCATGCAACATTTAGGGTCAAATTCACTCTTTTGGACCCTTCCTTCAATAACCAACACTTACGAGAGCATTCTCACTTATTTTTCAACTCTTTTCCTTCCTTTTCAACACTTTTCTATTTTCTTTTTATTTTTCCACGAATTTTTTTTTCTTTATTTCATTCTTTTGCCATGCCCTATCAACTTCCCCCACACTCGTTTTCTGCAATATATTGATCAAAAGGAGTTCATTCTAAGTCATGCTTCACTATCCTTTAAGAACAAGGGTATGGGAAGTCCTAATCTAGGCTAGGTAAGGATAATGTGGCTAACAAAGAAAATAGGCTTGAAAAGGCTCAAAAGGGGGTAATCCTACAATACATGTGAAAAGGGATAGGCTTTTTGGCTTTGGCTTGACTAACAACTTCATCTTATTGTATGTTATGCAGTCAATATCATGCTTTGAATAAAATGGGCATGAGTTCTAGTATTTGGAACTATAATGAAATGCATTCCAAGTAGCAACCAAGCAAAGAATAATGAGATCATGCAACGACTTTAGAAAACAAGAAATCACAGATTATACTCTCCAAAGAACGTTATAGGCTCAAGTCTTTCACGGATGTAGCTTTAGTTTGAGTTTCTTCCTTCAAGAATGTTACAAAAACTGATTTTCTCTGTGTAATTACATGTGAATTCATAAGCTATAACCATAACCAAGCATAAACCAAAGCATAAATCAACTTCCAGCCATGTTTACAACATTCTTTAATAGTTATGACATTAAAAACCAAATCCTCATCATTGTGTTGGAAGGTGACCTAAGACACAAACAAACACACAAAAACAACTCTTTTTGGGTTTTTCAAAACTGTTTTGTAATTTTTTTGTAAATTTTCGGATTTTCTGACCAAAAGACATGAAAACACTTAAAAACAGTGAGAAACAACATTATAAGTGATAGGTGATAAAATCCCACGAAATTCATGTAAAACATGCAAAAACAACTTGTTTACACCCCCACACTTAAATCAAACATTGTCCTTAATGTTTCAAACAAAGACTCACATTCAAACAAACATTATAAACTAACTAACATGAAAAAATAAAAATAATACAGAGATAGAGATTGAGGAACGCAAATCTGATTTTGTGGCATGAATTGGTGAATTGCCTAAATCCTCTCTAGTTGCATGCATGGGTTGCCTCCCAAGAAGCGCTTGCTTTAACGTCGTGCAGCCGGACGAACATTCTTCTTTTCCTCAATGGGAGCCCACGGCATGGAGGTTGATGTCCTCCACAACCTGCCCTTCAACAATTGCATAATAGGGCTTCAAACGATGCCCATTCGCCTTGAATTCTTGGCCATTCCTCAAGCTTTGGATTTGAACTGCGCCATATGGAAAAACATTAGTAACAACAAAAGGTCCAATCCACTGATGCGAGTTATATAAGCACACAAATTAAAACCCTCTTTTGACAAATGTAGTATATGTTTAAGTAGGGATCGTTCTAAACCGGGGATTATGAGGGATTGCTAAATCACTTAAAAACTGACTCAAAAACATAAAACAAAGGTTAAAACACTAAACTAGACTCAAAGAATGCAAAACTAAACACTAGAACACTAAAACAAACCAAAACACTCAAAACAGCAACAAAACACTCAAAACTGCCTTAAAAACACAATCTGGGCAGTTTTGAACACCTAACACGAATTTGGACGAAAATACAATTAGTTTTGACTCAAAAGACTCTAAAACACACTTTTGGACAGATTTGGAACAAGTAAGAAAAGGGGATTTGTTTTTGGACGAATTTAAAAGAAAACAAGTAACTTAAAACTTAAAACAGATTTTTGGACGAATTTAAGTAAAACCAATGGATGATGGACTAGCCAAGGGATACTTCTCCACACATGATACATTCAAACATAAGTTGATTTCCAGTTGCTTTCCGATAAACCATGAACCTAAACACCCCAGATTAACCGTGACATCACTAATTAACCCTCAGATTTTCCTTAAGTTATTGGATTGGATGACATCATACGACAACCCAAAGCATTCTTCAAAAGTCCCCTACATGACATCATAATAGAGATACAATCAAAGATCATTACGTTCAATGGAAATCATAAGTCTTGACAAAGCACTTGTAACTATGACATCATGATACGCATGCTAGGAATTTACTTAACATGATTGTGAAAACAACCTTAATGATAGGAGCATATTCATGCGACTTAATTGGCTTGTTCTCGTGCATTTATGTTGTGTTTCCTTAGTTATTTTAGTGTTTAAAGTCACTTTTGTGTGTTTTCAGGTTATAAAGCCAAAGTGTGCAAGAAGATGCAAATTGGAGTCTTTTGGAGCAAAAGAGGAATGAATGAGATGAAGACTTGAAGAAATATGAATTCCTAATCGAAGATGGAGTCCTACTCACATGAGGATTCCTAGAAAACAAGGATTCCTACTCCAACAAGGATTCCTACTTGAAGTAGGAAAGTTAACCCTAGGTTTCCCATTTTGGTAACCATTCCTAATCTTAAACGTCTGTATTTTCTAGCCACTTTGAAGGCCTTGTATGCACTTTAGGACACAAAACAAAGGCCCTAGCCCACTTTCACACCTTTGCCGTGGGTTTTCCCTTCTCCCCTTCCCTTGCCGTGCAAGGGGGGGCATTTTTGTCCTAGTTTATGCATTTAAACACATGCTCCTTCCTAAATAAAACCCTAGCCGCACCTTGCAGCCAATTCCCTTTTAATTTCTGATTTAATTTCCTAATTCTAGAAGCCTTTGACTTAATTTTAATTAGCCAAAATAAGCTAGGGTTTTATTTTCTGAAACCCTATATATTCTAAGCCTAGCCGTTATTCATTCTTTCATCATTCAGCCAAAAACCCTCTCTGCCGCAGCCACCCCTCCATCTTCTCCCTTCAATCCGCAGCCACCATCAACCTTCTACATCCCTACCGTATCCTCCCATCCATTCCAGCCACCATTCCCAACCTCCATACACCACTCACACCCCTTGCCATAGGGCGTTTTAGGTGTAATCAATCTTTTGTTCTCTATGTTTAATTTCAATTTTGTTTCTCTTTCTGTGAACATGAGAGGCTAAACCCCTAGTTAGCTAGGGGGTGATTCAAAACCATGTTTATGCTTGCAATATGAATTGATTACCTTTGGTTGGAATTTCATGAGTTGTGGATTCAATTTGTTTAACTACTTGATTGATAACTTATTCGTGTATATTTATTGAGAGTGCACGCTTAGTTTTCATGCATGAATATGATGCTAGAATATAAGTGAGTTTCACCTAATAGTTACAAACTTATATTCACAAGTAGTGGAGGTCGCTTATAAACGATCGCGTTAAATGAATTCTTGGCACTAGTTTCATGCTCATCATAGTAACGAATGCCTCGTCAACACTTATAGTTTTCATGTTGCTTAATGATCTTTGATTGTATCTTTATTGTGCTTTTCACGTAAAGGACTTTTGGAGAATGTTTTGAATTGTGTATGCGCTATCCCATCCAATTCACTAACTTAAGGAGAACTTGAAGGTTAATTTAAGCGAACCTAATTAACCCGGGGTGTTGAGTTTCATGATTCATCGAAAGACCAACTGAAAATCATCTTGTATGCAAGTGTGACATGTGTGGAGAAGAACCTTCTAGCTAGCATTCCATCCATATTTTCACCAAATTCGTATTTACAATCTGTTTTAATTACAATATGTGCTCTTTGTTTAATTTCGTCAAAACTAAATCCCCCTTTACTTTAGTGTTCAATTTAGTTAGAAAGTGTCTTAGTTTGTGTTTCTAGGTGTTTTGATTCAAGTTATAACCCAAATTCGTCCAAATTAGGTTAGGTGTTCAAAACTGCCCAGATTGTGTTTTTAAGGCAGTTTTGAGTGTTTTGGTGCTGTTTTGAGTCTTTTGGTTTGTTTTAGTGTTTTATTGTTTAGTTTTGCATTCTTTGAGTCTAGTTTAGTGTTTTAACCTTTGTTTTACGTTTTTGAGTCAGTTTTCAAGTGATTTAGCAATCCCTCCTAATCCCCGGTCTAGAACGATCCCTACTTATTCATATACTACAATTGTCAAAAAAGGGTTTTAATTTGTGTGCTTATATATTTCGCATCACTTAACTACTTGTGAATATAAGGTTGAAACGATTATGTGAAACTCCCTTATATTCTAGCACCAAATTCAAGCATGCAAATTAAGTAGGCCTCCCTAATCAACATACAAGAATAAGTTATCCACCAAACGGTTAAGTAAATTGCATTCACAATTTATGAAATCACAACTGGAATTGATCAACTCATATTATAAACATAATCATGGCTTTAAAGCATCCCTAGGCTAAAACAAGTTTAGCCTCTCATGTTCATAACAAAATAAAGGAAATTAGAATTAAACATTGAAAACAGAAGATAGATTACACCTAGAAGCGTTCCAACACTCCAACTCGAATGCATAAACGTCCAAGGCTTCGTCTTCTTTCTCCTCTTCTTTGCTAGGTCACGGCACAAGTGCTAAGGTGGTTTTATGGATGAGTTTCTGGGTTTAAGTTGGGTTTATGGAGGTATGGTGGTGCGGCAAGGCTTAGTGGTGGTGTAGGGTGGTTTGGACGAAGGTTTGAAAGTCGAGGGATGGTGGAAATTTGGATGGAAAGCTGCGGCAAGGCTGGATGTGTTTGTGAATGAAGGCAGGTTGTGTGGAAGGGGGGATTAGGTCCATAAGGTTGCGGCACAAGGGTATTTATAAGGAAGAAAAGACCTAAAGGCTTTATTACTTAGTTTAGGAAAGGAATTAATTCTAAATCTTTGAAGAATAGGAAACACAAAATCAGAAATTGAAAGGAATAGGAAGGTGACTTGTGGCAAAGGTTAGAGAGAAAGGGAATGTCATTTATTTCTGAATTTAGGCAAGGATTTAGGAATATAAAAGGGTATGTGAGTTATGGCTGAGATTGGTATGAAAAAGGAAGTTGTTTAAGTAGTTAAAATAGGGAACAAGGCCCTTCCTTGCACGGCAAGGAAGGGAAACACAAGGGAACACACGGCAATGTCCTAAGGTTGCAAGGGATGTTGTTTTTGTGACCTAGAATAGGTAGGAGCCTTTGATCTTGCTGAAATATGGAGTCTTTAAGGATTAGGAAAGATTAAACCAAAATAGGAAACCTTGGCTTAACTTTCCTACTTCAAGTAGGAAACCTTTTTGGACTAGGATTCCTCATTTGATTAGGAATCCTCTTGTGATTAGGAATCCTAACTTCATTAGGTCTTCAATTTCGTCCATTCCTTTTGCTCCAAACATAAGCTATCCATTCCAAGCCCAATTTTGCTCCAAAATGCTCCAAAATGCACCTTTTTGCTTCCTTAGCCATATGAACCTAAAAACACACGAAAATGGCTTAAACTACTAAAACAACTATGAACTAACAACATAAATGCACGAAAACAAGCTAAGTAAGTCGCCTAAATATGCTCCTATCATTTATTACTGATGCGAAATATATAAGCACACAAATTAAAACCCTCTTTTGACAATTGTAGTATATGTATAAGTAGGGATCGTTCTAAACCGGGGATTAGGAGGGATTGCTAAATCACTTGAAAACTGACTCAAAAACGTAAAACAAAGGTTAAAACACTAAACTAGACTAAAGAATGCAAGAACACTAAAACAAACCAAAAGACTCAAAACAGCAACAAAACACTCAAAACTGCCTTAAAAACAACATTTTGTTTTTAATCAATTAAAACAACATTTTGAATGTAGTAACATGCCTTAGAGAATTCCCTCACTTCCTCACTAGAATGCACTCTATTTTCACACAGATTTTCTAACTCCACACCCTACACTAGGTATATGTGAGAGGATTGATGTAAATATGAATTCTAACACTCACATATGTTATATCAAAGAAAGCATTTTCTGGATTTACGATAATGACATGAATATGATCTCATGAATGGAATGCTACTACTTAGAATGAGAACCAGTGATTCCATATGCTCATACCAAATTCAAACTCCACATATTGAACACATAACATCAAGATAGAAGTTGAGGGTTGTAACAGGCTAAGGGTAATGGCTAACAAGGAAAGGCAAGGGATAAACAAAGGTTCTTAAAGCAATAAGAAGCAAAGTAATGAAATTGACACTTAAACTCACATTTAATGGCAGAAATCAACTTTTAAACACAAGGGAGGACTCATGCAACATTTAGGGTCAAATTTCGAACTTTTGGACTTTAACTTCAACAACCAACACTTGTGAGATCATTCTCACTTATTTTTCAACTCTTTTTCTTTCTTTTCACCACTTTTCTATTTTCTTTTTATTTTTCCACGAATTTTTTTTTCTTTTATTTTCTTCTTTGCCGTGCCTTATCATCTTCCCCAACACTTATTTTCTGCCATAATTTAATCCATAGGAGTTCAATCTAAGTCATGCTTCACTATCCTTTAAGAACAAAGGTATGGAAAGTCCTAATCTAGGCTAGGTAAGGATAATGGGGCTAACAAAGAAAATAGGATTGAAAAGGCTCAAAAGGGGTAATCCTACAATACATATGAAAAGGGATAGGCTTTTTGGCTTTGGCTTGACTAACAACTTCATCTTATTGTATGTTATGCAATCAATATCATGCTTTGAATGAAATGGGCATGAGTTCTAGTATTTGGAACTATAATCAAATGCATTCCAAGTAGCAACCAAGCAAAGAATGATGAGATCATGCAACGACTTTAGAAAACAAGAAATCACAGATTTATACTCTCCAAAGAACGTTATAGGCTCAAGTCTCTCAAGGATGTAGCTTTAGTTTGAGTTCCTTCCTTCAAGCATGTTACAAAAACTTATTTTCTCTTTGTGATTACATGTGAATTCGTAAACTATAACCATAACCAAGCATAAACCAAAGCATAAATCAAACTTCCATCCATGTTTACAACATTCTTTAATAGTCATGTAATTTAAAACCAAATCCTCATCATTGTGTTGGAAGGTGACCTAAGACACAAACAACCACACAAAAACAACTTTAAAACAACTCTTTTTGGGTTTTTCAAAACTGTTTTGTAATTTTTTGTAAATTTTCGGATTTTCTGACCAAAAGACATGAAAACACTTCAAAACACTCTAAAAACACTTAAAAACAGTGAGAAACAACATTATAAGTGATAGGTGATAAAATCCCACGAAAATCATGTAAAATCATGCAAAAGCACTTGTTTACCCCCCCACACTTAAATCAAACATTGTCCTCAATGTTTCAAACAAAGACTCATATGCAAACAAACAATAATAGCTAACTAACATGAGGAAATAAAAACAGTAAAGAGATAGGGATTGAGGAACGCAAATCTGATTTTGTAGCATGAATGGGTGAATTGCACAAATCCTTGCTAGTTGAATGCATGGGTTGCCTCCCAAGAAGCGCTTGCTTTAACGTTGTGCAGCCGGACGAACATGCTTCTTAGCCTCACTTAGAGCCCACGGCATGGAGTGTATGGTCCTCCACAATCTGCCCTTCCACACTTGCATAATAAGGCTTCAAACGATGCCTATTCACCTTGAATTCTTGGCCATTCCTCAAGCTTTGGATTTGAACTGCGCCATATGGAAAAACATTAGTAACAACAAAAGGTCCAATCCACTTAGAACGTAACTTACCAGGAAATAAACGCAAGCGAGAATTAAAAAGTAAAACTTTTTGCCCTATGGAGAATGTTTTGCTTCGGATCATCTTGTCATGAAAAGCCTTGGTCTTGTCCTTGTAAATGCAAGCATTCTCATATGCTTCACGCCTAAGCTCCTCAAGTTCGTTCAATTGCAACTTCCTATGCATTCCCGCCGCATCTAGGTCCATATTGAAGGTCTTGATTGCCCAATGAGCCTTGTGTTCTAACTCCACGGGGAGATGACAAGGCTTACCATACACTAGCCGAAAAGGGGACATGCCTATTGGTGTCTTGTATGCCATTCTATAAGCCCATAATGCATCCTCCAAACGCACACTCCAATCTTTTCTTGTTAGTCCAATGGTTTTCTCCAAGATTTGCTTGATTTCTCTATTGGACACCTCGGCTTGGCCATTGGTTTGGGGATGGTAAGGTGTTGAAACCTTATGTGTGACTTGATACTTCTTGAGCAAGGCCTCTATGGTACGATTGCAAAAGTGAGAGCCGCCATCACTAATAAGCACTCGAGGCATCCCAAATCTAGCAAAAATGTTAGTCTTTATAAAATCTGCAACAACTCTAGAATCATTAGTCCGGGTGGCCTTGGCTTCCACCCATTTGGAAACATAATCCACCGCAAGCAAAATATAAGTAAAACCAAACGAAGATGGAAAAGGGCCCATGAAATCAATGCCCCAAACATCAAAAATTTCAACATTAAAGATGGGTGTTTGCGGCATTTGGTCCCTTGCACCTATATTTCCCATTCGTTGGCAACGATCACAAGTTAAACAAAATGTTCTAGCATCTTTAAAGATTGTTGGCCAATAAAAACCACATTCTAACACTTTAAGGGCAGTGCGTTGTGTGCCAAAATGTCCACCACAAGTGTATGACAAAAGGTTAGAATCGAATTAAACTCACAATCATGCACACAACGACGCACAATCTGATCTGCACAAAACTTCCACAAATAGGGGTCATCCCATACATAAAACCGTGCCTCTTTCTTTAACTTATCACATTGGTGCCTAGCTAGGGTACTTGGAACATGTTTTGTGATGCGAAAATTACTTAACACACAAATTAAACCCTCTTGTTGACAATTGTAGTAGATATGTAAGTAGGGATCGTTCTTAAGCCGGGGATTAGGAGGGATTGCTAAACACTCTAAACTGACTCAAAATTGTAAAAACAAAGTTTAAACACTAAACTAGACTCAAAGAATGCAAAACTAAACTATAAAACACCAAAACAAACCAAAAGACTCAAAACAGCAAACAAACACTCAAAACTGCCTTAAAAACACTTTCTAGGCAGTTTTGAACACTATACTCAAATCTGGACGAAATTAAGTTATCACTTGACTCAAAACACTTAAAAACATCAACTAAATTGATTTCTAACTAATCTAACACTTTTAAATTAATGGGGGAATTGGTTTTGACGAAAATTAAGTAAATTAAGACAAGGACAAAGAAAACAGATTCTTTAGACTAAATTAGGTGAATTGATGAATGATGGGCTAACTAGAGGGTTCTTCTCCACACATGACACACTTGCATTCAAATTGATTTCCAATTGCTTCTTTCAATAAATCATGAAACTCAATACCCCAAGTTAACCGTGAACAGCACTTTTTTAACTTTCAAGTTTTCCTTAAGTTATTGAATTGGATGGGAATGCGCATACAACAACTAAAAACATTCTCTAAAAGTCCCTTACGTGAAAAGCACAATAAAAGTACAATCAAAGATCATTAAGTTTCATGAAAACTATAAGTATTGACGAGGCAATTGTTACTATGAAAAGCATGAAATTTTTGCCAAGAATTCACTTAACGCGATCGTCGATAAACGACCTCCACTACTAGCAAATATAAGGTTATAACTATTAGGTGAAATTTCCTTATATTTTAGCTTCAAATCCCTGCATGAAAAACTAAGTGGCCACCTTAATCAACACACAAGAATGAGTTATCAATCAAACAGTTAAGCAAATTGAATTCACAACTTATGAAATAACAATTGGATGTAATCAATTCATCTTGCAAGCATAATCATGGTATTGAATAGCCCCCTAGCCAAAAGGCTTAGTTCCTCATGTTCACAAAACGAAGGAAAACAGATTTATACATTGTAAATATAAGAAAGAGAACACCTAAATACTCCAACGATCCAATGTTGAATAGCTAGAATCTTCAAGCAATCTTCTTCCTCTCCTTTGCTATGGCACAAGAGGTTCTGGTGAGTTTAGGGAGTTATGGATGATGTAGAATGATGGATTTAGGTTTGGGATGGATGTAGGGGACGGCAAGGGTTGGTTTTGGGCAGAAATTATGGAGAATGGTGAAGTATGGATGTGTTAGAGGGATGGGATGATTTTCTGGTGTGAATGGTGAATAAATCCCCCCCTTTTGTGGCTGCAACAAGGATGTTTATTTATAGGATTTCAGGAGTTAAAACCCTAGGTTATTTAGGTAAACAGAAATTAAGTCAAAAGCTTCTAGAAATAGGAAATCAAATCAGAAATTTAAAGGAAACTAACTAAAAGTTGCGGCAATGGCATAAAACACAAAAGGAATGTGTTTTAATGCAAGGAAATAGGAAAGAACCATCTCCCTTGCACGGCAAGGAAGAGGAAAGGTCAAGGGAGGTGCGGATGTGATATAGGAAAGGTTTAAATGTCCTAAAACTAAAGGAAACAAGGTTCCCTTGCACGGCAAGGGATGATGAGAAAGGGGAAGTTGACATGGTGCACGGCAAGGGAAGGAAAAATGCAAGAGACCTTTGTTTTGTGTCCTAGAATGCATATGAAGTCTTCAAAGTGTTTGGGACATAAGGACAATTAGAATTTAGGAAATGTCAAACCAAGATAGGAAACCCTGGGCTTAACTTTCCTACTTCAAGTAGGAATCCTTGTGTGATAAGGAATCCTCATGTGAGTGGGAAACCTCCTTCAATTTGGAAACCTTCTCGTGATAGGAATCCTTGTCGACTTCAAGTCTTCAATTATGTCCAATCCTTGTGCTCCAAGCATGTGATGATCATTCCAAGCCCAATTTTGCTCCAAAAGGCACCAAAATGCATCTTTTCACCAACTCCATCATATGAACCTGAAAACACACAAAAGAAGCATAAAGGACTAAAATAACTAAGGAAACACAACGTAAATGCACGAGAACAAGCCAATTAAGTCGCATAAATATGCTCCTATCAAATTCCCCCACACTTAGCTTTTGCTAGTCCTCGAGCAAAACAAACAAACTAAACAAAACGAAACAAAACAAAACAAACAAAAGACAATCTAAACCTTACAACGTTGCCTCAGGGATTTCCAATGCACATGACATGTTAAAATTCATTATTTCCACAGATTTTAGTCATCTTCACACTTAAGTACATTCTTAATCATAGTCACCACATACTAGTTCACAATTAAGCATTTAAAACCATGTTTTGAATGTAGTAACATGCCTTAGAGAATTTGCTCAATTCCTTACAAGATATGCACTCAATTTTCACTCAGATTTTCTAACTACACACCCTAATCTAGTTATATGTGAGAAGATTGATGTAAACATGAAAACGAACACTCACATATATGTATCACAAAGAAAGCAATTTCTGGAGTTAATAAGCATGTTTAGATATGATTTCATGAATGGAATGCTACTACTTAGACGCGAGAACCAGTGACACCATATGCTCATACCAAATTCAAACTCCACAAATTGAAACACATAACACTCAAGATTGAAGTCAAGGGTTGTAATGGGGCTTGGGGTATTGGTTAACAATGGAAGGATAGGGATAACAAACATTCTTAAAGCAATAGCAAGCAAAGTAATGAAATTGAGACTTAGAATTCACTTTAAAACACAGAAATCAACTTTTAACACAAAGGGAAGATCTAAGCAACACTCAGGGCCATATTCAACATTTTGGACCCTTTCTTCAACTACCATAAACATGTGAACTTATTTTCATTTATTTCATACTCTTTTTTCTTTCTTTTCACAACTTTTTTTTTTCACCCGTGCCTATGGTACACTAACTCACATGAGAAATACTTCCCCCACACTTGTTTTCTGCCATACATTAATCAAAAGGAGTTCAATTCAAATCATGCTTTGCTATGCTTCAAGAATAAGGGTATGGATGGTCCTAATCTAGGCTAGGTGAGGATAATGTGGGTTAACAAAGAATGTAAGCTTAACAAGGCTCAATGGGGTTAACTTAAACATATAATGAAGTAGGATACACGGCAATTTGGCTTTGGTGGTGGTCACTACACAACTTCTTCTTGAATATGTTTTATGCAAATCAATAACATGCTTCGAATGAAATGGGCATGAGTTATAGCATTTTGAACTATATGATGAAACGCCTTCTAAGTAGTAACCAAGCAAAGAATAATGAGATCATGCAACGACTTTAGAAAACAATAATGCACAGATTTTAACTCTCCAAATAACGTTTAGGCTCAAGTCTCACAAGGTTGTAGCGTTTGTTTGAGTTCCTTCCTTCAAGCATGTTACAAAAACTAATTTTTCTTTTATGATTGCATGTGAAGTCATACATTATAACCATAACCAAGCATATACCAAGAGTAAATCAAACTTTTCTCCATGTTTATAACTCTTTTTAACAGTCATGCAATTAAAAACCAAATCCTCATCATTGTGTTGGAAGGTACCCTAAGACACAAACACACAAAAACGACTCAAAACACTCTTTTTAGGCTTTTCAAAACATGTTTTTCAAATTTTTATATGATTTCCGGAGTTATAAAACAAAACACACTAAAACACTCCAAAACAGCTTAAAAACACTTTAAAACAGCAAGGAACAACACTTGAAGTTATGGGTGATAAAATCCCACGAATTTGCATCAAATATACTTAGTTACCCCCCCCCCCCCCCCCCCCTCACACTTAAATCAAACATTGTCCTCAATGTTTTAAACATAAATTCACACAAAACACAAGTAAACACACAAACAGCAACTAAACAACATAACACGGCATATTAGAAACAACAAGAGAAGGGTTTGAGGAATGCAAATCTGGAATTTGGGGGATTCCTAGGGCTTCCTTTGTTGAATGGATGGGTTGCCTCCCACATAGCGCTTGCTTTAACGTCGTACAGCCGGACGAAGAACACCTTCACTCCACTTTGGAACCCACGGCATGCAAGGGAATCTCTTCCACAACATGCTCCACAAAGTTCTCATAGTATGGCTTCAATCTATGTCCGTTCACCTTGAATTATTGCCCTGTTCTCAAACTCTTAATTTGGACTGCACCATGCACAAAAAGATTAGTAATAACAAAAGGACCAACCCACTTGGAACGTAACTTACCAGGGAAGAGACGAAAACAGGAGTTGAACAACAACACTTTCTGCCCTATTGTAAAAGTCTTGCCTCTAATCATCTTATCATGGAATGCTGTGGTCTTCTCTTTGTAAATTCTAGCATTCTCATAAGCTTCATGCCTTATTTCGTCAAGTTCACATAATTGAAGCTTCCTATGAATTCCAGCTTAGTCCACATTCAAATTGAATGTTTTGATAGCCCAATGAGCTCTATGTTCTAATTCCACAGGGAGATGACATGGTTTACCATAAACAAGACGAAAATGAGACATACCAATGGGAGTTTTGTACGCTGTTCTATATGCCCAAAGAGCATCATCCAAACGCAAGCTCCAATCTTTTCTATTTGGCCCAACGGTCTTCTCCAAAATCTGTTTGATCTCTCTATTGGACACCTCAGCTTGGCCATTGGTTTGGGGGTGGTAAGGTGTGGAAACCTTATGCGTCACATGATACTTCTTGAGTAAGGCTTCAATGGTACGATTGCAAAAGTGAGACCCCCCATCACTGATTAGCACCCTAGGCATCCCAAATCTTGAAAAGATATTAGTTTTCACAAAATCTGCCACAACTTTAGAATCATTAATTCGATTGGCTTTCGCTTCCACCCACTTTGAAACATAATCAACTGCAAGTAATATGTAATTGAAACCAAAAGATGAAGGAAACGGACCCATAAAATCAATTCCCCACACATCAAAAATTTCAACAACAACAATGGGTACCTGCGTCAATTGATCTCTTTGGCCTATATTACCTGTCATTTGGCATCGATCACAAGCTAAAGAAAAGGTTCTTGCATCTTTAAACAAAGTAGGCCAATAAAAACCACATTCAAGAACTTTTAAAGCTGTCCTTTGGGTGCCAAAATGACCCCCACAAGCATATGTGTGACAAAAACTTAAAATTGAATGAAAATCTGATTCATGCACACATCTCCTTATAATCTGATCTGGGCAATGTTTCCACAAGTATGGGTCATCCCAAACATAAAATCTAGCATCCTTTTTAAGTTTATCACGTTGGAATTTGTTTAGGGTGCTAGGAACTTGCCTAGATACCAAATAATTGACCAAATCGGCATACCAAGGGGTACTTACCTGAATGGACAGAAGTTGCTCATCCGGAAACGTTTCTAAAATGGGGATGGGCTCTTCCTTACGCACCATTCTACTTACGTGGTCAGCCACCACGTTTTCACACCTTTTCTTGTCCCTAATTTCAATATCGAACTCTTGAAGTAGGAGCATCCAACGAATGAGTCTTGGTTTGGCCTCCTTTTTGGTGAGAAGATACTTCAAGGCTGCATGGTCAGTGAAAACAATTACTTTAGTGCCAAGTAGATATGATCTAAACTTATCTAATGCAAATACAACCGCCAAAAGTTCTTTTTAAGTTGTAGAATAATTCAATTGAGCATCATTTAAAGTGCGTGAAGCATAATAAATAACATGTGGCTGCTTGTTTTTTCTTTGGCCCAAAACAACTCCAAGTGCATAATCCGATGCATCACACATTAGTTCGAAGGGAATGGACCAATCTGGTGGAGTTATAATTGGTGCTGTGGTGAGGAGTTCTTTGAGATGGTTGAATGCTTTCTCACATGCCTCGTTGAACTCGAAAGGCACTTCCTTTTGGAGGAGACGGCATAAGGGCTGTGCAATCTTGGAAAAGTCCTTGATAAATCGTCGATAGAATCCTGCATGACCAAGAAAAGAACGAACCTCTCTCACCGAAGTAGGAGAGGGTAAGTAGCGTACAAGATCTATTTTAGACTTATCAACTTCAATTCCTTTTTCAGAGATTATATGACCCAAAACAATACCTTGTTTAACCATAAAATGGCATTTCTCCCAATTTAACACAAGGTTTGTTTCAACACATCGTTTCAAGATTAAAGTGAGATTATCCAAGCAATTATCAAATGAACTACCAAATACACTAAAATCATCCATGAATATTTCAATAATCCTTTCAACATAATCAGAAAAGATGCTAACCATACACCTTTGAAACGTGGCTGGAGCATTGCACAAACCGAATGGCATACGTCGATATGCAAACGTTCCAAAGGGACAAGTAAACGTGGTCTTTTCTTGATCATCTGGGGCAATAACAATTTGATTATAACCAGAGTATCCATCAAGAAAACAATAAAAGGAATAACCTGCTAACCTTTCAAGCATTTGATCCAAGAACGGCAATGGGAAGTGATCCTTCCTTGTGGTGGCATTTATCTTCCTATAATCAATGCATACTCTCCAACCGGTTTGAATGCGAGTAGGTTTGAATGCGGTTTGAATGCATACTTGAAATGGTCCGGTAATGGTTTAAATTCTAGAGTGGGTGCCTGAATCATTAACAACATATTAGTATAAAACAAAATTGAAATTCGGGGTGGTGGCTTACCTGTGTGCTCCGACATGAACTCAAGAATAAACACCCCTTCGAAAGTTGTAGGACAAGAAAATTCAGCCAGATTTGGTGTTTTGAGCGTTAGGACTTGTCCTGTGTCATAAAATCCAACTTCTTTGGGAATTGTTGTCTCAAGTATATCCTCTTTGATGAATTCTAGACATTCCCCAGCCACTTCTTGCTTTTGATTCTTTGGAAAGGTTTCGAAGATGCCTTTCTCACCCTCTTCTTTTTTGGATTGCATAATCCTGCAAGGAATAGGGACATTTGGTGGAACGGGGTCAAGACGAATTGAATGTGGGCTTGCCTTGGTTGTAGTGGACGGCATAGAGGGCATATGGGGCTCTAGCAAGGGTTTTAGGGTTAAGATAGGCTGCGGCGAGCATGGTTATTCCCTTGCCGTGGCCTTGTTGTCCTCCTCTTCTTTGAGCAGCAGCTGTTCATCCATGTTTTGGCTTGGTTTGGACATCTTGGGTTCATCTTCAACTTCTTTGCCACTTCTCAACGTAATGGCCTTGGTGGTTTCAAAGCCTCCCTTTGGATTCACAACGGTTGAACTAGGAAGTTTGCCTTGTTCTTTAAACTGCCGAAGGAACTCTGAGATCTACACTATTTGCTTCTTCATGTCACTCATCTCCTTGTCTCGGTTCGATATTCTATTATTTTGATTTTATAATCCCTGTGATACAGAAGTTAGTAATTGAATAGCTTAATCATTATCAAATAACGAACCTGAGTTTGGTTAGGCATATTGCGGTTAAGGTTGAGATTGTGTGAATAGCCTTTGATATATCCCAGGGGGTGGTTGTCGAAATCCTCCTTGTTGAGCCTCATTGGCTTGATTTTATGAGCCCTGCACCAAAGAAATTAATTCATCAAGAATTTGAGCACAATTTATTGACGAACCTGAGTTTGGTTGGGCATATTGTTTATGAGGTTGTGCTAGTTGCATAGGTCTTGAATAGACCTCTTCACATGGCTGCCAATATCCTTCGTGTTGAACTTGTTGAGATTCCCACCACATAGAGTTTGAATGATCACTCCAATCTGAATTGTACATGTTGGAGAACAAATTGTTCCCTGATTGATTATGATCTTGATAACCCCAGGTATTGACATTCTCCCAACCTCTTTGTGGACATTGATTTGCCTGATATTCTTGCCTATAAGAACCACCAAATGTAGGGACATTTTGCACTATGGACCCTTCGGCATACTATGACAACTGAGAAGTAAGATTCGCTATTTGAGCTTGAAGATTAGCAATTGCCATGTCTTGCTTCTCTAGTACCTGAAATCAAAGAAATAAAACTAAATCAAATATCAAAAGAAAAATAAACAAACAAACAGAAGGATTAGCAATTTTACTAATCCCCGGCAACGGCGCCAAAATTTGATGTGAAATATTCTAACACACAAATTAAACCCTATAATTGTAGTATGTGTAAGTAGGGATCGTCCTAGGCCGGGGATTAGAAGGGATACTAATCTACTCAAATTAAACTCTAAAACACTAAACTATACTCAAAAATAGAAAACTAGACTCTAACAACTCAAAATAAACTAAATTGACTCAAAACACACAACTAAGTTAAATTGAATCAAAACAAGACCTAAGGAATAATTTGGACCAATTTTAACTTATGTTGATTCAAAACACTAAAAGAAACAAATTAAAACATATTCTAACTAATCTAACACACTTAATTAAAGGGGGGATTGATTTGGACGAAATTAAAGGAAAAACTAACAAATTTAAAGACTCTAAACAATTTGGACGAAATTGGGTGTTTAAATGGGTGAATGGCTAGCTAGAGGGTCCTTATCCACACATGACACATATGCATATAAATCGATTTCCAGTTATTATTCCTTTAAACCATGAATGACAATGCCCCAAATTAATCGTGAAAAACACAAATTAACTTTCAGATTTTCCTAAATTCATTGAATTGCATGGTATATGCATCGGCAACCAAATTATTCTTATCAAGTTCCCTACATGAACAGCATAATAGAGATACAATCAAAGATTATTAAGCTTTGTGAAAATCATAAGCATTGACATGACATTCGTAACTATGAATTGCATGATACTCCCCCAGGTATTGACATTCTCCCAACCTCTTTGTGGACATTGATTTGCTTGATATTCTTGCCTATAAGAAGCACCAAATGTAGGGACACTTTGCACTATGGAGCCTTCGGCATACTATGACAACTGAGAAGTAAGATTCACTATTTAAGCTTGAAGATTAGCAATTGCCATGTCTTACTTCTCTAGTACCTGAAATCAAAGAAATAAAACTAAATCAAATATCAAAAGAAAAATAAACAAACAAAAAAAGGGATTAGCAATTTTACTAATCCTCGGCAACGACGCCAAAATTTGATGTGAAATATTCTAACACACAAATTAAACCCTATAATTGTAGTATGTGTAAGTAGGGATCGTCCTAGGCCGGGGATTAGAAGGGATGCTAATCTACTCAAATTAAACTCTAAAACACTAAACTAGACTCAAAAACAGAAAACTAGACTCTAACAACTCAAAATAAACTAAATCGACTCAAAACAAACAACTAAGTTAAATTGACTCAAAACAGGACCTAAGGAATAATTTGGAAGAATTTTAACTTATGTTGACTCAAAACACTAAAAGAAACAAATTAAAATAGATTCTAACTAATCTAACACACTTAATTAAGGGGGGGGGGGGGGGATTGATTTGGATGAAATTAAAGGAAAAACTAACAGATTTAAAGACTCTAAACAATTTGGACGAAATTGGGTGTTTAAATGGGTGAATGGCTAGCTAGAGGGTCCTTATCCACACATGACACATATGCATATAAATCGATTTCCAGTTATTATTCCTTTAAACCATGAATGACAATGCCCCAAATTAATCGTGAAAAGCACAAATTAACTTTCAGATTTTCCTAAATTCATTGAATTGGATGGAATACGCATCGGCAACCAAATTATTCTTATCAAGTTTCCTACATGAACAACATAATAGAGCTACAATCAAAGATCATTAAACTTTGTGAAAATCATAAGCATTGACATGACATCATAACTATGAACTGCATGATACTCCTACCATGGATTTACTTAACACGATTGTGACTAGCAACCTCCACTACTTGTAAATATAAGTTTATAACGATTAGGTGAAATTCCCTTATATTTTAGCATCAAATTCATGCATGCAAACTAAGTAGGCCTCCTTAATCAACATACAAGAATAAGTTATCAATCAAGCAGTCAAGCAAATTGCATTCACGATTTATGAAACAATAATTGGATGAAATCAATTCATATCACATATATGTTCATGGCTTTGAATTCAGCTCTAGCTAAAAACGAATTTAGTTCCTCGTGTTCGCAAAACAAAGATAATTAAATTTAAATATTGAAAACAAAGAATAGAATACACCTAGAAACGCTCCAACAATCCAACGTCTTGAATGGCAAGCACGGCTCTAGGTGGCTCCTCCTTCCTTCCTCGCTGCGGCACAATGGGGATTTTTTGAATTTAGGCTCTTGAGGTGTGGTGGATGGTGTGGTGTGAATTTGTGGTAGATGGTGGTGCTGAATGAGTGCTACGGCATCATGTATTTCTAGGGTGAAGGGAAGGCACGAAATTGGGCTAAAAAGGAGAGGAATTAGGACTCCAAATCACCAAAGAACAAGGACACTTTCATTCAGATTCTAGGGAGGATAAGGAATGGTCCTTGCCGTAAATTCTAGAACTTCTAGAAGGGTTACATGCGGCATAAACTTAGGGCACAAAAATAGGGCTTCTAGAACCTGATATTTAGGTGATTTAATGTGAAAATGAGTCCTCTTTGCAGCTGGAATTAAGGTAGGAAAAGATTAGGATAGGATAAGATAAGATAATGTTAGATAAGGTTTGGATAAGATAAGGTTGTTTGGATAATGTTCCTTCTTTGTAGCTGAATCCTTATCTTCCAACTCTTCAATTTAATTCTTCCAGATGTTAATCACATTCCTAACCTCTCTTGATCTTCAAATTCGTCCATCCACCTTGCTCCATGCATATGCAATCCATTCCAAGCCCAAAACTGCTCTAAAATGCTCTAAATTTCACTTTGTTGCCAACTTTGTCAATTGAACCTGAAAACACACGAAAGTAGCTTAAAACACTCTAACAAGTAGAAATTAGCTATGTAAATGCAAGAAAACAAGCTAACTAAATCGCATAAATATGCTCCTATCATGGGGGTTTCAATCACCCAATACACAAGCAATTGGTTGGGATGGAGTTGCTCATAGACTATCTCTAACCCTTAGGTTAAAATATAAAATTATTAACCCAAAAACAATTTTTCTGCTCTAATAGTTTCTATAACATTTTGTAAAAATAAAATTTATGTTGAATATAATAAACTATTTTGTGAACATTTTAACCTAAAATATTTAGATTCTGATGAAAGTTGAAAATTTACTAAACCGACCCATGAAACATGTACTACAGAGTTTTTGGGTGAATTTTGATTTAAATAATTTTTTAATTGTTTTAGCCGTTGAATTTAGTTTTGGGCCGTTAGATTTTTTATTTTTTACTATTAGATTTAATCATACTTGATCTCAACCATTGGCTTTAACGTATTTAAAAAATTAAATTTGAATCTAGACCATTCGATCAACCAACGGTCCAATAATTAAAACCGTCAGATCGAAAAAAGAGCTCATTTTGGTTAGCTAGACATTCTCATCAGGGGCGTGCCCCACTTCCTGTCAGCCCTTGCATGTATCACTCGTTAGGCGCGTCGCCTTACTGCGTCCTTTACTATTTTGCAGATGCCCACGCACGCATAAGGTGAGTCATTTTTTAACCCTGGCTAGAATTCTAGGTTAAATTTGTTTGAATTTTAGGCTTTAACCCAAAACTCATTTTACGCCCAACAATTGAAGAAGAAATGAGTTAGTTAAAACTTAAATTTTAGATTTAACTCAACTCGAGGGTCGGAGATGCCGTTTTATAATCTCACGGCCCACCGAATGTGTGGCACCATCCACGCCATTTTACCCGTTTACTCCTGTGTTTCTGGTGAAAAATGCCTTCCACGCCGCAGTCAAATATCCCTCTCTCACAGCCCATTGATCAACCCACGTCCACTCATCACTCACACTCCGTAACGTGACACGTGTTCCTATCCTCCAATCAAATTTCAAACGTGAGCCGTTTGGTCGTACTCAGCAGCAGGTAATTTATATCAGAAAGCCGCGGTTCCTGTTCGCGACTTTGACCCTGGGCCTCTCACTCCCACAAAAACCCATAACACTCGATTTTCACTACTCTCTCTCTCTCTCTCCTGAAGCGGTCATTTCAGGGGTTTGACGGCGGCGATCTGCTCTATCCCTGTAAGATTGATTCTCTCTCTAAATCTTGCTGTAGCTCTGCTAATTTTGTTTAGCTTCATGTCAAAACCTTTTAGAATCAAATCTAGCTGTTTGTTGCTTAATGAAATCTGGGTTCTCATCGGTTCAGTGGATAATACCAATGTGGATGTCTTGGATTTTGGAATCTTTGAGTTGGGTAATCTATGTTTGTGAGCAAAAACTAAAGGGGAAGGGCTTTCTCCGATTTGATTGAGAGAATGTTGGATTCTGATTTACTTTTGTGTTTTTGGGAGATAGTGTGAGTTGGATTGGACCGAAATGACTTGCTCGACCTTTTCTTCAAAATTCCATGCTCATATATAAGTTAGCAGACAAACATTAGTACATATAATTTTCGGGTGCATTGTAGCAATTCATTGGTTTATTATTGATCGAGCCAAAGTTTTGCACTCTTTTCTGTATAGATTTCTCGTCAGTGTCAGGATGTTCTTGTATAATTCACAGTTTATCTGTGTTATTCTTACTTTTTTCTTCAGGGATTGACACCTTTTTTCCAGTTCTTAGTAACTATGGGTAGCAGTCCAGCACCATTTTCAGATATTGGCAAGAGTGCAAAAGGTATCAAGTCTAAGATTTGCTGCATTACTGTTAAAAGATTTTTTTTTTCTTTTTCAAAGTTTTATTATTATTAAGGCGAGGGGGAGGATTCAAAACTGTTACAATAATTTAGGGAAGGGGAGAGTTTCAAACCCGGGATGCATGGGTGAAAATCCACCGACACTCTATCCTCTAGAATATTGTACCACATGCTCATTACTGTTAAAGATGGTTTTTGTTTGTTTGTTTGTTTTGTTTTGCGGCTTGAGCAACCGTAATTTGTAAGAAGAAAGTTTGAATATAACATTTTAAATGCCAAAAGTTGGAGCCACACAATTGCAGAGATGAAGTCTTTCCAAATGGCTTGTTCTTCTCATAAATTTTATTCTTTCTTGTTTCATGTTTGTCTTTTCTCTTCTGAGCTGCAGTATTTTTACTTCGAGTGGTAATTTCAGTTGTTTATAATGTTCCTTTTGCCTTTGTGCAGATCTATTGACCAAAGATTACAACTTTGACCAGAAGTTTACCCTGTCGGTGGTTGGCTCTACTGGGCTGGTATTCTCCAATTCAATTTCTAAATTTGAGATTCTTTCTTCCACTTCTTTATTTTAGCTTTTTGATTTAATGGAGAAACATTTAACATATAATATGTGTTTGATTAAACTCTTCTATAGTGTGGCAGAAATCTGTAGTTTTTTTTTTCACCAACTTTCTCTACTTTTATTATAAAGTACAAATACTTGTTAATAGCCTTTGTGGAAAAGGACGATGGTTGTGTAGTACATTCACTTACTTTTCCCCCAATATTTGTTGTAAAAAAATCAATACGAATATTGGACACCATCAAAATAGTTAATAAGTTTAAGACTGTCTCTAAACAAACTGCCAATGATTATACATCCAAGCTTTCATACCCAACATGACACTTGTGTGTGTTTGCGTAACATTGGCAAATCTACTTTATTCAGCTACATCTGATGTTAAGACAGGTTTGAGTGCATGCGTAGATCTGAGAATTGTATTAATGCCTAGAATCTGTTTGCTAAGATTCCTGTAATAATGTCTTAAATTGATTTGAAACACGAAACTTTAGATATGTTGTGCCCACATCTTATTTTCTACCACTGATACTTACCAGCATGCAAAAGGAGCCTAAATCAGCTAGGATATTGGTATCTCTTGTTCACAATATTTTTCTCTTGTGGTTGGGACTCCTTAAGGATATGTTTGGATGAGGGATTGAAGCTAAGTTAGCAAGGAATGGATCACAAAAATTTAGATAGAGGCAATTAGGAAAGCCCTCCATGAGCATGACTAAGATATATGGGAGGGTTTGCAAATGACAGCATCCAAGTAGGGATTTGCAAATCCATCTCACATGTCTTTGTCTTGCTCATGGAGGGCATTCCAAATCCCCTCTAGGCTCTATCTAACATTTTCCAGTCCATTTCTTAACAACTTGGTCTCACTCCCTTGGGACTTGGAAGTCCCTTACCCAAACATAGCCTTAAAAATTTTAATGCCAATGTGTGGCAATATAATTCACATTTTGTCGTGAGCATACTGCCATGTCTCTCTCATCATTGTCTCAGTTCGAGGCTTTGTATCCTGCCAAACTTTTATGCTGATTTTCAGTCCTTTAGTAACTAGTAACCTATTATTACTCAAAATGAACATTACTCGTCTGTGGGTTCAAGTTGGAGAACAAGAATGCTAATTATCCTTCTTCTCTTTTGGAGTTTATGTATATGCAGTTCTTTCTTGTCATTTATCACATACGTTTGTGCTCTTTTCTCTTTTCCTTTGATAGGTAGTGATGCCTAGTATTGCTGCCTGCTTTGTATTCTATAAGTACTTTTTCCTTAAGTGGTTATGGAAAGATGTGTATTTGGGCATTTAAGAGATGTGAAAAACTAATGCCGACTTAGACTAAGAAACTTTTGTGCTATGTGTTTTTTTATTTTAGAAATTAGTGATATATTTTTCCGCACTCAGTTATTCGACTAATCTGGCTTGCAATCTTCAATTTGGCAGGGACTTACAGCTAATGGTTTGAAGAGGGATGAAATTTTCATTGGTGATGTAAACACTCTGTACAAGAGCAGAAACACTACTGTGGATGTGAAAGTTGATACTTATTCTAATGTAAGTATTTTATTTTGTAATAAATTTTTGGAGTTTCCATGTGTTTGTTGAGAGTAAAAGGCATATTCTCACTGTTATTGTGAGTATTTTCCTTATGCTCCACTTTTTGCATTCTCAACTGTGTCTTCTTTATCTAACCACAACTGTATCTTCAATTTTACATTTTAATTTCTTTGCAGGTAGCTACAAAAGTGACTCTGAGTGATGTCTTGCCATGCACAAAAGTAGCATTGAGCTTCAGAATACCTGATCACAAATCTGGCAAGGTCAGTGAAATTCTGCTAGCAGTACAAAAACAAGAACCTTAAAACAAGAAACCTTATTTTCACAGATTATTTATACTAGCTCATTCTCGTTGTCTGTTAAAAATATTTTTTTCTTCGTAAATTGAGCTTTGAGAGATGTGTTTGTATGTGATGATCAAAGTCAAATTCAGGCTTATGGGTACACTTCTTGACTCTATTTTTTCATGTAACTATAGCTGGATGTGCAGTACCTTCATCCTCATGCGGCCCTTGATTCCAGCATAGGCCTGAACCCAACCCCTCTTTTAGAACTATCAGGGACAATTGGAAGTAAGGATCTTAGTTTGGGTGCTGAAATTGGATTTGACACAACATCCTCTTTGTTGACCAAATACAATGCTGGGATTAGCTTTAACAAGCCAGATTTCTCTGCAGCACTTTTGCTGTAAGTCTTGATGAAAACTCATTTTCCTTGTTTGGAGAAGTAATTATTCTTGTTATCTTTCTTCCAGTTCTAATAGCTTATGTCTGTATGATTCCGTGGCTTTCCTCGAAATCCTGGTGCACCCCTCATATACTTTCATGTGTGTTCTCAATTGTATAATGCTATAAGCAATTGACATGCGTTTGTCATGTGTCTGATATGGGTGTGGCAAATCATATTTCCCAGTCATTATTATGCAATCTTTGTGCAAAGTTGCTAATTGGGAATTGATTGGATGGACCCCTCATTCTCTAGCAATTTTAGTGTAAGGTCATACAAATACTCTTGTTTCAAGTTATGGCATAGATTGCAGTAAATGATTGAAGAATCTGTAGCCCAGGAAAATTACCACCTGTAGTTTGTTGGAACTCGGATCTCGACTTCAAACATCCTAGTTGATGGTGAAGGTGATGTTCTGGTCTACAAAATATGTTTTAGTGGAAATGATAGCAAATCGGAAGTTCATGGCCAGGAGCTGACAATGATGCCTTCAAGATTGCAGGGAATTTTTGGTTTTTGGCCCTTACTGTTGAATCTTCATGAAGTCTGATTTGAGTTCGTTGATAGAATTTATAAACCTGATATTCTTCAGTGTTACAGTAGTTTTATGTCTGTTTATTGCTTCGTGCGTTGGCATTGAAATTGAAAATAAATTTTTTCTTTTGACGCAGGATGGACAAAGGACAGACATTGAAGGCATCTTACATTCATGCTGTTGATTCCTTAAATGGAACTACAGTTGCTGCCGAACTGACCCACAGATTTTCCACCTACGAGAACAGTTTTACCCTTGGAAGCTCTCACGTAATTGATCCATTCAATGTAGTAAAAACACGGTTCTCTGACAATGGGAAAGCTGGCTTGCTATGGCAGCGTGAATGGAGACCAAAGTCACTAATAACAGTTTCAACTGAGTACGACTCAAAGGCTCTTAATGCATCCCCAAAGGTAGGCCTTGCCCTCGCGCTCAAGCCTTGATATGGGCAGTCGCTTTGATCATTTCTATGAAAACCGGAATACAATCGATCTTGTTACATTTTTCCCCTCTGAAGTTGAGGAGTATCACTTTCGAGCCACATTATATTGGAAAAGTAAGCATTTGGTGTGCCGATAAATGTTTTACAGCATTGTTTGGGAGTTGGACCCAGTTTTTGAAAATCGTATAATGATCTTAATGCCGAAGTTACTGCGAAATAGCTTGTATTCTTACGAACTACTATTTCGTATCAGAAGGGTTTTCAAATAAGTGAAGACATTTTTTTGTATAAGAGACTCGGAGAGTGATCTCGTGGATTTTTGCTTGTTCGTTGTGTATGCAAGAAGCATTCAGAATTTTAATGCAATTTCCTTTTTAGAAAGATGTTTCGTTATCAAATAGGGAATTGTTATTGGCACTTCAAAAATCTCATTTTGCACTCCAAACTTTTTATAATTAGAAAGAAAAATACACTTATGAAGAATGTAGAATGAGATTTGTAGAGTGCAAATAACAGTTCCCATTAAATGTAGCACTCAATCATTCATTTTTCGTACCACTCAATACTATGTACCATTTGTACCATTTGAAGAAAAATTGGGGGTATAGCAATATTTGGATGCTAATGAAAGTTTCATTACATGAGTTCATCAACGGTTATTATAGTCTCACTGTTTACCGAAAAAGAACCAATAATAATGTTTCTGAAAAGTAATGTATTGTTTCCAAGTGTTGATGGAAAACTGTTTTTCCTCCGTATCACTTCTGTTGGATAAGGCTAAAGGTTTGTAGAAGTAGGGAATTTGTGCCAAACTATACTATTGAGACAATTGTAATAATTCAGCATTGAACTCACTATTTGATGTGAAAATTAACTTGACACACAAATTAAACCCTAATGTTAACAATTGTAGTATATATGTAAGTAGAGATCGTTTTAGACCGGGGATTAACTAGGGATGCTAATCAACACAAATAAGACTTAAAAACACTAAACTAGACTCTATAGACTCAAAATTGACTCAAAACACTCAATACAGCAACAAACAATAAAAAAGACTCAATTCTAGACCTAACAAGTGATTTCTACGAAAATAAGACTTAACTTGACTCAAGAGACTAAAAGAAAACAGATTTTGACTCAAATAACAAGACTCAATGGAAGGGGGATTGTTTTTGACGAATTTAAAACTTAAAATAGAAATTTTGCACAAAACACTTTATAAAAACGAATTTGGTGAATTTGAAAAGGGTGAAAGGCTAGTTAGAGGGTCCTTCTCCACACATGATATATGCATACAAACCAATTTCCAGTTCTTATTCCTTTAGACTATGAATGACAACACCCCAAGTTAACCATGATAGCACAAATTAACCATCAGATTTTCCTTAACTCATTGAATTGGATGGGATACGCATCACAACCAAATTATCCTTATCAAGTTCCCTAACTATGAAAAGCATGATAGAAAGACATATTAAAGGTCTTTAAGTTTTTTGAAAACCATAAGAATTGACGAGGCATTCGTAACTATGAAAAGCATGATACTCATACCAAGGATTTACTTAACACAATCATGACTAGTGACTTCCACTACTTGTAAATATAAGTTCATAACGATTAGGTGAAACTCCCTTATACTCTAGCATCAAATTCATGCACGCAAATTAAGTATCAACCCTCAATCAACATACATAAACAAGTTTAGATAGCTCAGATAAGAAAATCACATTCAAGACTCAAGAAACAATAACTGGATGTAATCAATTCATATAAAACATATAATCATGGCTTTGAATTCACCTCCAACTATAAAGAAATTAGTTCCTCATGTTCATCATAATGGAAAACCAAATTAAAATAAATATCAAACTAAAATTAAGGATAGAAAGAACCCAGAAACGCTCCACACTCCAATGGCAAGCACAGCTCCCTTTGGATGGCAGATTGCACAGCACAAGTCCTTCCCTCCTTCCTTCCTTGCTGTGGTACTAGAGAGAATTAGGTGTATGTGGTGTGAATTGTGGTGTGAGATGGTTGAATGAATGAATGCTTGAATGAGTGAATGGATGGATGAGGGTGGTAGTTGATTTATGTGGAAGAATGTAGTATTTATAGGCTAAGGTTTTGCACAATTTCTAAAAGGAAAAGGATTGCACAATCCTAAGGGAAAAGGACTAGGGTTTGGCAGAAACCAAGGGGGAAAATGATTCAAAACCTGTAGGGAATAGGCCTTCTAGAAAAGGTATTGTGGCAGATTTCTAGAAGGAAGGGGATAAAAGGTGCGGCACCAATGTAGGAGAAGCATAGAGCTTCTAAAACCTGATATTTAGGTGAATTAATACGAAATTAAGTCCTCTTTGCAGCTGGAATTAAGGTGGAACAAGATTAGGTTAGGATAAGATAAGATAAGGTTGGATAAGGTTTGGATAAGATAAGGTAGTTTCGATAATGTTCCATGTTTCTTGCTCTTTCCTTATCTTCTTTGTCTTGAACTTGTTTCTCCAGATTTTCAGCATGTTCTTAGTCTCTTTTGATCTTCAAATTCGTCCATCCACCTTGCTCTATATGCAAGCTATCCATTCCAAGCCCAAAAATGCTCCAAATTGCTCCAAAATGCACTTTCTTGCCTCTTTTGCCATTTAAACCTACAAACACACGAAAATAGCTTAAATCACTATAATAAATAGAAACTAACTATGTAAATGCAAGAAAACAAGCTAACTAAGTCGCATAAATATGCTTTTATCAAATTCCCCCACACTTAGCTTTTGCTAGTCCTCGAGCAAAACAAAGAAAACAAAACACAACCTAAACCTTCCAACATTTACCTCAGGGATTTCCAATGAAACATGACATGTTAAAAATCACTACTCCCACAGATTTTAGCTATCCCTACTCTCAGGCATATACTTAACCGTAGTTACCGCTCACTAGCTCGCATTTAATCAAATAAAACAATGTTTTGAATGTTGTAACAAGCTTTAGAGAATCCCTCAATTCATTACCGGATATACTCTCTATTTTCACACAGATTTTCTGACTACACTCCTTACACTAGGTATATGTGAAAAGATTGATGTAAATATGTAAACTAACACTCACATATGTGTAATCAAAGAAGGCACTTTCTGGAATTATTAACATGTGTATGACCTCATGAACGGAATGCCACTACTTAGACGCGAGAACCAGGGATACCATATGCTCATACCAATTTTAAACTCCACATATTGAAACACATAACAATCAAGATAGAAGTCAAAAGGTTGTAACGGGGCTAAGGTATTGGCTAACAAAGAAAGGTTAGGATAAACAAAAGTTCTTAAAGCAATAGTAAGCAAAGTAATGAAATAAGCACTTAGAATTCACTTTTGAATGCAGAAATCAACTCTAAACACCCATGGGGGATTTATTCAACACTTAGGGCCAGATTCAAACTTTTGGACCCTTTCTTTAACAACCAATACTTGCGAGTTCATTCTCACTTATTTTCAACTCTTTTTTCTTTCTTTTCTTCAATGTTTTCTTCTTTTTTTTTCTTTCCTTTTCACGTTTTTTTTTTCGTGCCCTTTCTCTTTCTTCTTTGGCACACTAATGTGCAACCTCATAGAATTCCAACGGAAAACCTTCCCCCACACTTGTTTTTCAATTCCCTCTAAGTCATGCTCCACTATTCTTTAAGAGTAAGGGTATGGATAGTCCTATTCTAGTTTAGGTAAGGATAACATGGCTAACAAAAAAAATAGGCTAACTAAGGTTCAAAGGGGTTAAACCTACAATACATATGCAAGGGATAAGGCCTTTTGGCTCTGGTTTAACTAAACAACTTCATCTTGTTATATGTTATGTACTCAATTTTATGCTTTGAATGAAATGGGCATGAGTTCTAGTATTTGGAATTACAGTGATGCAATGCATTCTAAGTAGCAACCAAGCAAAGAAATAAGAGATCATGCAACGACTTTAGAAAACAAAAACATCATAGATTAATAACTCTCCAAACAAAGTATAGGCTTAAGTCTCTCAGGGTTGTAGCGTTAGTTTGAGTTTCTTCCTTCAAGCATGTTACAAAAATTGATTTTTTTCCTTTTTGTGATTACATGTGAATTCGTAAATGACAACAACAATTAAGCATAAACCAAAGAGCATATCAAACTTCCATCCATATCTGAACTTTCTTTAACAGTCATGCAATTAAAAACCAAATCCTCATCATTGTGTTGGAAGGTATCCTAAGACACAAACAAGCACACAAAAACGACTCTTTTTGGGTTTTTCAAAACTTTTTTTTCGATTTTTTTTTCAAATTTTCGGCTTTTCTGTTATAAGACACATTAAAACACCTCAAAACACAATAAAACACTTAAAAATAATGAGAAACAACTTTAGAAGTGATAGGTGAATAATTCCCACGAAAATCATGCAAAAACATTTGTTTACCCCCACACTTAAACCAAACATTGTCCTCAATGTTTCAAACATAGACTCACAAACAAACAAACAAATAACACAACTAACAAACACGACAATAATGGAAAAATATAAGCAATAAAGAGTAGGGTAAAAGAAAGCAAATCTGGTTGTGGAGCCGGAGATTCCTAAGTCTTCTTTATTTGAACTCATGGGTTGCCTCCCAAGAAGAGCTTGCTTTAACGTCTTCCAGCTGGACGATACCTCCTTTTAAGCTCCATTAGTGCCCACGGCATCAAGGGGTACATCCTCCACGACATGCTCCTCAAAATACTCATGATAAGGCTTAATGAATGGAATGGGATAATGATCCTTCCTGATTGTGGCATTGAGCTTCCTAAAGTCCATGTAAACTCTCTCACCACCTTGGATTCGATTGGGAACATGCACCAAAGAAGGTAACAACCTATTAGTTGAAATGGGAATTGGGATTAGGATTGGAGACTTACAAACATATTGTGATGGAGGCTCAAAAGTGGCAGCACTGTCAACAAAATCACTAGTGGTGCTTTCGGCCATATTGGGTTTCTTGATGGCAGGGGCGTGTCCCTTGTGCTTTATTCCAATTCCCTCTTCGTTGGTGGTCCGAAATGCATCATTTTTAATTGGTGCTGAACGTTCCTGCCTTATATTTTTAATTACATCAATGGTAAAACAAGAACGAACATCATTAGGATTCTCAATAGATTCAGAAACTTTAAAGTTAATCATATCACCACCAAACTCCATAGTTAAGGCTTCCTTGGCCATGTCAATCTTGGTGTGGGCTGTTTTCATGAAAGGCTGTCCAAGTAAGATTGGTGATGGTGGAAAGTGGGCTGAATCCTCCATGTCAAGCACATAGAAATCTGCAAGAAAAATCAAGTGGTCTACCTGCACCAAAACATCTTCCAAAATTCCTTTTGGGTATGCATTCAATCGATCGGCTAATTGAATAATAACACCATCATTTTTAAGCTCTCCTAGATTCATAGATGCATAAACAGAATATGACATGACATTAATTGATGCACGTAAATCTAGCATAGCATGTTCATACCTTGTATTACCAATTACACAAGGGATAGTGAAACTACCTGGATCTTTGCATTTAGGTGACAGCTTTCTTTGCAACATTGCAGAGGCATTCTCACTTACATGTACCAACTCTTTCTTTTGAATTCGTTTCCTTATTGTAAAAGCTTCTTCAAAAACTTAGCGTACTTCGAGATTTGCTTTAGAGCATCAAGGAGCGGGATATTGACTTGCACCTTCCTAAACGTCTCCATAATGTCTTTCTCATTCTATTCATTCTTAGATTTGCATATCCATATGATGCGTGATTTATACGCACACAAACTAAACCCTATTTGTGACAATTGTAGTAATGATGTAAGTAGGGATCGTTCTAACCGGGGATTAACTAGGGATGCTAAACACTTGACTTAAATAAATAAAACTAACTTTTAAAACACTAAGACAAACTTAAAAGACTCAAAACAAGTTCAAAAGACTCCAAATACTTAAAAACATAAAATAAGACAAATCAAATGATTAAGACTTAACAAAATAAGGGGGGGGGGGGGGGGGGAAGTTTGATTTGACGAAAATTGAAATAACAAAACAAGTTAATAAACTAAGCAAATTGTAAAACGAATAAACGTAAATATGAATGTGATGAAAATATGGATGATGGAATAGCCAAGGGGTTTTTCTCCACACATGTTACACTTGCAATACAAGATTGATTTTCGGTTGGTCTTTCGATAAATTATGAAACTCAATGCTCCAAGTTAATTAGGTTCGCTTAAATTAACTTTCAGATTTCCCTAGATTCATTGGATTGAATGGAATACGCATTACAACCAAATTATTCTTAATCAAAGTCCCTAACTATGGAATACGCATGATAGAGACATTCAACCAAGATCATTAAGTTCAATGAAAATTATAAGTGTTGACGAGGCATTCGTTACTATGGAATACGCATGAAACTTATGCCAAGAATTCGTTTAACGCGATTGTTTATAAGCAACCTCCACTACTTGTGAATATAAGTTCGTAACTATTAGGTGAAACTCACTTATATTCTAGCGTCATATTCATGCATGAAAATTAAGCGCGCATTCTTAATAAACGTACATAAATAAGTTATCAATCAAACGGTTAAACGAATTGAATCCACAACTTATGAAATTCCAACCAAAAGTAATCAATTCATATTGCAAGTATAAACATAGTTTCGAATCACCCCCTAGCTAAAGGGGGGTTTAGTTCCTCATAACTTTGAAATCAAAGAAACACCTAAACATTCCAACAACTCAAACTTGAATTGTATGAACGTTTAGGCACTCTTCTCTTCCATTACAAAACAAAGAAAATTGAATTTAAACATTGAAATCAAAGAAACACCTAAACATTCCAACAACTCAAACTTGAATTGTATGAACGTTTAGGCACTCTTCTCTTCCTCGTTGTTGTAGCACAAGGTCTAAGGTGAGCTTTGGGGATTATGTGAAGTGTTTTGGAGGGATGGGAAGTGGTTGGATAGTGGCTGCAATGGAGGAGAAAAACTGCACAGAAATGGAAGAGTGTATGGGGAGTGAATGAATGAATTGTATGAATGCAATGCATGGTTTTATAGGGAGAGAATGGATGGGAGAACATGTGAATGGCAGCTAGGAATGATTAAAGAATGGAATGCTAGGTTGGAAATGCATGTGAATGCAAGGAGGAAAGCTGAAAATGCAAGGGAAGCTCACGGCACAATGTTGTTTTGCTTCTTGAAATGCATGTGAATGCATGTGAGTGCAATATGAAAAGAATGACTAATTAATGTATGTAGGGTGCAGCTAGGTTGGAAAGGTGTGGATTGTGGCTGCAATTTAGGGAAAGGAAATAGGTTTAATGCATAAATAAAAGGGCAAAGTGGCTGCAATGATGAAGAAAAGCTGGAATTGGTGTGGAAGGCACGGCAAAGACTTGTTGTTTGTGTGAAGTGTGTGTGAATGCATGTGAGTGGCTGATTTGTGGTGCAATGATGAAGAGTTGCATGTGGGTTAGGTTGGAATTGCATGTGGAATGGCTGGAATGAAGGGGAAGTCACGGCATTGAAGGTGTTTTGTGCTTGAAATGCATGTGAATGCATGTGAGTGCATGTGTGTGTAAATGGGTGAAAATGTGGGTTAAAGTGATGCATGGCTAGGAAATGTGAGTGAATGATGTGCATGTGTGTGAATGCATATGGAATAAAGAAGAGTATGGAAGTGAATAAATCATAATATGGCTAGTTTAAAGGGCTAGGGTTTAAGTACATAGAATGGGCCTAAAATAGGTTGGTTTGCATGGCATAGAATGTTTGATTTGGGCTAGAGGTTTTCCATGGCTCAAAGGATTTGTTTGATTGGGCTAGGCCCTTTGTTTTATGTCCCCAAAGAGCATACAAGGCTTCAATTTCGTCCATCCTCTTTGCTCCATGATTAAGCTATCCAATCCATGCCCAAAAGTGCCCCAAATAGCCTCAAAATGCACTTTCTTGCTCCCTAAGCCCTTAGAACCTGAAAACACACAAAAGAAGCATAAAGGACTAAAATAACTAGAGAAACATAACGTAAATGCACGAGAACAAGCCATTTAAGTCGCATGAATATGCTCCTATCACCATACCCTCTTTTGACAATTGTAGTATATGTATAAGTAGGGATCGTTCTAAACCGGGGATTAGGAGGGATTGCTAAATCACTTGAAAACTGACTCAAAAACGTAAAACAAAGGTTAAAACACTAAACTAGACTCAAAGAATGCAAAACTAAACAATAAAACACTAAAACAAACCAAAAGACTCAAAACAGCACCAAAACACTCAAAACTGCCTTAAAAACACAATATGGGCAGTTTTGAACACCTAACCTAATTTGGACGAATTTGGGTTATAACTTGAATCAAAACACTTAGAAACACAAACTAAGACACTTTCTAACTAAATTGAACACTAAAGTAAAGGGGGATTTAGTTTTTGACGAAATTTAAACAAAGAGCACAGATTGTAATTAAAACAGATTGTAAATACGAATTTGATGAAAATATGGATGGAATGCTAGCTAGAAGGTTCTTCTCCACACATGTCACACTTGAATATAAGATGATTTTTAGTTGGTCTTTCAATGAATCATGAAACTCAACACCCCGGGTTAATTAGGTTCGCTTAAATTAACCTTCAAGTTCTCCTTAAGTTAATGAATTGGATGGGACAGCGCATACACAATTCAAAACATTCTCCGAAAGTCCTTTACGTGAAAAGCATAATAAAGATACAATCAAGATCATTAAGCAACATGAAAACTATAAGTGTTGACGAGGCATTCGTTACTATGATGAGCATGAAACTAGTGCCAAGAATTCATTTAACGCGATCGTTTATAAGCGACCTCCACTACTTGTGAATATAAGGTTGTAACTATTAGGTGAAACTCACTTATATTCTAGCGTCATATTCATGCATGAAAACTAAGCGTGCACTCTCAATAAACATACACGAATAAGTTATCAATCAAGCAGTTAAACAAATTGAATCCACAACTCATGAAATTCCAACCAAAGGTAATCAATTTATATTGCAAGCATAAACATGGTTTTGAATCACCCCCTAGCTAACTAGGGATTTAGCCTCTCATGTTCACAGAAAGAGAAACAAAATTGAAATTAAACATAGAGAACAAAAGATTGATTACACCTAAAACGCCCAACGATTCCACTTTGAATTTCTGCACGTTTCAAGCTCCTCTTTCTTCTTCTCCTTGCTGCGGCAGAGAGGGTTTAGGATGATTTGGGATGTTATTTTGGTTTAGGAATGGTTTTAGGGAGGTGAAGGGTTGCGGCAAGGGTTGTGGAAGGTGTATGGAGGTTTGAATGGTGGCTGCAAAGTTGGGAAGGTTGCTGGAATGGATGAATGGTTGCGGCAGAGATGGAATTAGGGTGATGGTGGCTGCGGATTGAAGGAAGAAAGGGATGGTGGCTGCAGCTTAGATGTTTTGTGGCTGAAATATGAAAAGAATGAATGAAAGAGAGAGAGCTAGGGTGCGGCTAGGCTTTAGTTTATATAGGGTTTCAGAAAATAAAACCCTAGCTTATTTTTAATAACTAAAATTAAATCAAAGGCTTCTAGAATTAGGGAAATCAAATCAGAAAATTAAAAGGAAATTGGTTAATAGGTACGGCTAGGGTTTAGTTTAGGAGAGAAATAGGTTTAAGTTCAGAAATTAAAGGGAAAGTGGCTGCAAGGTGCGGCTAGGGTTTAGTTTAGGAGAGGAGCATGTGTTTAATTGCATAACCTAGGACAAAATTGCCCCCCCTTGCACGACAAGGGAAGGTGAGAAAGGGAAACCCACAGCAAAAGGGGTTTAAGGGCTAGGGCCTTTGTTTTGTGTCCTAAAGTGCCCACAAGGCCTTCAAAGTGGCTAGAAAATACGGACGTTTAAGATTAGGAAAGGTTACCAAAACTGGAAACCTAGGGTTAACTTTCCTACTTCAAGTAGGAATCCTTATTGAAGTAGGAATCCTTGTTGAAGTAGGAATCCATCGTTGAAGTAGGAATCCATCGTTCTTCAAGTCTTCAACTCAATCATTCCTCTTTTGCTCCAAAAGACTCCAATTTGCATCTTCTTGCACACTTTGGCCTTACAATCTGAAAATACACAAAAGTGACTTTAAACACTAAAATAACTAAGGAAACACAACATAAATGCACGAGAACAAGCTAATTAAGTCGTATGAATATGCTCCTATCAAATTCCCCCACACTTAGCTTTTGCTAGTCCTCGAGCAAAACAAAACAACTAAAGAAAACAAGACGAAACAAAACAATCAAAACATAACCTAAACCTTCCAACGTTTGCCTCAGGGATTTCCAATGAAACATGACATGTCAAAGATCATTACTCACATAGCTTTTAGTCTTCCTTCCCCTCGAGCACATACTTAATCATAGTCACCATTCACTAGTTCGCATTTAATCAATTAAAACACATTTTGAATGTAGTAACATGCCTTATAGAATTCCCTCAATTCCTCACTAGTTATGCACTCAATTTTCACTCAGATTTTCTGACTACACACCCTACAATAGTTATATATGTGAGAAGATTGATGTAAACATGAAAGACTAGTACTCACATACGTTATAACAAAGAAAGCAATTTCTGAAGTAATTAAACATGTTTAGATATGATCTCATGAATGGAATGCTACTACTTAGATGCGAGAACCAGTGACACCATATGCTCATACCAAATTCAAACTCCACAATTGAAATGCACAACACTCAAGATAGAAGTCAAGGGTTGTAACGAGGCTTGGGGTATTGGCTAACAAGGAAAGATAGGGATAAACAAAAGTTCTTTAAGCAATAGCAAGCAAAGTAATGAAATTCAGACTTAGAATTCACTTGGAATGCAGAAATCAACTTTTAGACATAAAGGGAAGATTCAAACAACTCTTAGGGCCTAATTCATTGTTTTGGACCCTTACTTCAACAAACAATACTTTGGAACTCTTTTCACTTCTTTTCAACTCTTTTTCACTTTTTTTTTTCTTTTTTTTTTTTTCTAGCCGTGCCTATGGCACATAAACTCACATCAATACTCCTTCCCCCACACTTATTTTCTGCAACACCTTTAATCAAAAGGAATTCATTTTTTAGTCATGCTTACTATGCTTCAAGAACAAGGGTATGGGTGGTCCTAATCTAGGCTAGGTGAGGATAATATGGGTTAACAACGAACATGGGCTAACACGGCTCAATGGGGTTAACTTAAACACAAAATGAGTTAAAGGCACACGGCTATTTGGCTTTGATGGTGGTCACTACACAACTTCATCTTGAATATGTGTTATGCAATTCAATAACATGCTTTGAATGAAATGGGCATGAGTTCTAGCATTTGGAACTAAGTGATGAAACACCTTCTAAGTAGTAACCAAGCAAAGAATAATGAGATCATGCAACGACTTTAGAAAACAATGATGCACAAATTATTACTCTCCAAATAAACGTTTAAGCTCAAGTCTCACAGGGATGTAGCGTTAGTTTGAGTTCATTCCTTCAAGCATGTTACAAAAACTAATTTTCCTTTGTGATTACATGTGAATTCGTAAACTATAACTACAACAAAGCATAAACCAAAGAGTATATCAAACGTCCATCCATGTTTGTAACTTTCTTTAACCATCATGCAATTAAAAACCACATCCTCATCATTGTGTTGGAAGGTACCCTACGACACAAACAAACACACAAAAACAACTCTTTTTGGGTTTTTCAAAACAATTTTTCAAATTTTTATGGGTTTTTCGGATTTTTAAGTCAACACACACTAAAACACTCTAAAATAGCTTAAAAACACTTAAAAATAGCAAGGAACAACATTGGAAGTTATGGGTGATAAAATCCCACGAATTTGCGTCAACAACATTAGTTACCCCCCCCACACTTAAATCAAACATTGTCCTCAATGTTTCAAGCCTAAAATCACACCAAACCAAAGTAAACACACAAACAGCAACTAAACACACTAAGCATGGCAGAATGTAAATAACAAAGAGAAGAGGCTAGGAACGCAAATCTGGTTATGGAGTGTAAATGCCATCCTCTCCTTGGTGATTGCATGGGTTGCCTCCCACGAAGCGCTTGCTTTAACGTCTTGCAGCCGGACAATGGTGTGCTCATTCCCCATTGGAGCCCACGGCATGCAATGGGATCTCCTCCACAACATGCTCAACAAAGTTCTCGTAGTAGGGTTTCGACCTATGGCCATTCACCTTGAATTCTTGTCCAGTTTTCAAACTTTGTATTTGGACTACACCATGCACAAAAACATTAGTGATAACAAATGGACCAACCCACTTAGAACGTAACTTACCAGGGAATAATCGAAGACGGGAATTGAATAACAACACTTTCTGCCCGATTGAGAAGGTTTTGCCTCTAATCATCTTGTCATGGACGACCTTGGTTTTCTCTTTGTAAATCCGGGCATTCTCATATGCCTCATGCCTAATCTCTTCAAGCTCGCTCAATTGTAGCTTCCTATGGTTTCCAGCCGTGTCCACATCCATATTGAAGGTCTTGACCGCCCAATGTGCCTTGTGTTCAAGCTCCACGGGTAGATGGCATGGCTTGCCATAGACTAGCCGAAATGGGGACATACCAATGGGCGTTTTGTAAGCCGTTCGATAGTCCCACAGTGCATCCTCCAAACGCAAGCTCCAATCTTTTCTATTCGGCCCAACAGTCTTTTCCAGGATTTGCTTTATTTCTCGATTTGAAACTTCGGCTTGGCCACTTGTTTGGGGGTGATAAGGTGTGGAAACCTTATGCATCACGTTATACTTCTTGAGCAACGCCGCAATGGTGCGGTTGCAAAAATGAGACCCACCATCGCTTATGAGCACTCGAGGCATCCCAAATCTAGAGAAGATGTTAGATTTTACAAAATCTGCAACAACTCTAGAATCGTTAGTTCGGGTGGCTTTAGCTTCCACCCACTTTGACACATAATCAACGGCAAGTAAAATGTAAGTAAAACCAAAAGACATAGGGAAAGGACCCATAAAATCAATACCCCAAACATCAAAGATTTCAACAACAAGGATTGGGGTTTGCGGCATTTGGTCTCTTTGGCCTAAACTTCCGGTCTTTTGACATCGATCACATGTTAAGCAAAAAGTCCTAGCATCTCTAAACAATGTAGGCCAATAAAAACCACTTTCAAGAACCTTAAACGCTGTGCGTTGTGTGCCAAAGTGTCCACCACATGCATATGTATGGCAAAAACTCAAAATGGAATTAAACTCAGATTCATGAACACAACGACGCACAATCTGATCTGGGCAGATTTTCCACAAATAAGGGTCGTCCCAAACATAAAAACGTGCATCCTTTTTTAGTTTATCACATTGGGCCTTGCTTAAGGTGTTAGGAACTTGCTTAGACACCAAAAAATTAACCAAATCGGCATACCAAGGGGTACTTACCTCCATGGACAGAAGTTGTTCATCCGGGAACGTTTCTAAAATGGGAAGGTCCTCTTCTTCACGCACCATTCGACTTAGGTGGTCAGCCACCACGTTTTCACATCCCTTCTTGTCCCTAATTTCAATGTCGAATTCTTGAAGTAGGAGCATCCAACGAATGAGCCTTGGTTTGGCCTCCTTTTTGGTGAGAAGATACTTCAAGGCTGCGTGGTCAGTGAAAACAATTACTTTAGTACCAATTAGATATGATCTAAACTTATCTAACGCAAATACAACCGCCAAAAGTTCTTTTTCGGTTGTAGAATAATTCAATTGAGCATCATTTAAAGTACGTGAAGCATAATAAATAACATGTGGCTGTTTGTTTTTGCTTTGGCCCGAAACAGCTCCAAGGGCATAATCCGATGCATCACACATCAACTCAAAGGGAATGGACCAATCTGGTGGAGTGATGATTGGTGCCGTGGTGAGAGCCTCCTTTAAGTGCTTGAATGCCGTGGAGCATGCATCATCAAACTCGAAAACCACCTCTTTTTGAAGCAATCGGCATAGTGGCTGCGCAATCTTGGAGAAATCCTTTATGAAACGCCTATAAAAACCTGCGTGACCAAGAAACGAACGAACCTCTCTAACCGAAGTTGGAAAGGGTAAGTGACGAACAAGGTCTACCTTAGATTTATCCACTTCAATGCCTTTTTCATAAATAATATGTCCTAGAACAATACCTTGCTTAACCATGAAGTGACATTTTTCCCAATTAAGCACAAGATTTGTTTCAGCACAACGTTTCAAAATTAAGGTCAGATTATTTAAACAATGATCAAAGGAATCACCAAACACACTAAAGTCATCCATGAATATCTCAATAATTCTCTCAACATAATCAGAAAATATGCTAACCATACACCTTTGAAACGTGGCAGGAGCATTGCACAAACCGAATGGCATGCGTCGATATGCAAACGTTCCAAAGGGACAAGTAAAAGTGGTATTTTCTTGATCATCCGGGGCAATAACAATTTGATTATAACCAGAATATCCATCAAGAAAACAATAAAATGAATGACCCGCTAACTTCTCGAGCATTTGATCTAGGAACGGCAATGGGAAGTGGTCCTTCCTTGTGGTGGCGTTTATCTTCCTATAATCAATGCATACACGCCAACCGGTTATGATTCGGGTGGACACAAGCTCATTCTCCGCATTCTCCACAACCGTCACTCCAGATTTCTTGGGAACACATTGGATAGGTGAAACCCATCGGCTATCGGAGATGGGGTAGATCATTCCACAATCAAGGAGTTTGATTATCTCCTTCTTCACCACTTCCATCATCGGAGGGTTGAGACGGCGTTGAGCCTCTCTAGTTGGTTTGGCCCCCTCCTCAAGAAATATGTGATGCATACATGTTGTGGGACTAATACCTTTGATATCGGCCAATGTCCAACCTAGGGCAGATTTGTACTCCTTCAAAACATGCACTAGTTTCTCTTCTTTTTGTGCCGTGAGTGATGAAGAAATAATGGCAGGTAAGGTCTCCTCTTCCCCCAAGAAAATTTACTTCAAATGGCTAGGTAGTGGTTTGAGATCAAGGGTAGGTGCCTGAATTATGGATGGAAGCAACTTGTTAGTCGAAATGGGAATTGACTCAAAGTTAGAAAACTTACCATCGTGCTTAGGCAACGACTCAAGGGCAGCAACCAACTCAATGCATTCCTCACTAGGGGGCACGACATGCAATGGAGTGTGTGTGCCGTGGGCTAGCAACTGTCCCCCTCCCTTGGTTTTGAGTTCCATGCTTCGTGTAATGACATTTTCGAGTGCATCGGTGTTCAACTCTTCAAGGTATCCCTGCTCCAAATAATCAATTATGTCAATGGAGAAACATGAATGATCCTCACTAGGATACTTAATAGAATCAGAAAGACTAAAATTAACAACTTCCCCATCAAATTCCATGGACAAAGTTCCATTAAACACATCAATCTTCGTCCGAGCCGTCTTCATGAATGGCCGTCCAAGAAGGATTGGCAACGAAGGGGCATGGTCAGATTCATCCATCTCGAGCACATAGAAGTCCGTCGGAAAGATTAAATGATTTACTTGCACTAACACATCTTCCAAAACTCCCTATGGATAGGCATTAGATCTATCGGCCAATTGTATGATCACACCATCATTTTTCAATACTCTTAGGTTCATAGATGCATAAATTGAATATGGCATGACATTTATAGAGGCACCTAGGTCTAACATGGCAGATTCAAAACGAGTGTTACCTATCACACAAGGAATGGTAAAACTACCCGGATCTTTGCATTTGGGGGGTAGTTTGCGTTGCAAGATGGCGGAGACATTTTCACCTACCTTTACCACCTCTTTGGTCGACATCCTCTTCCTAGTGGTGCAAAGCTCCTTTAAGAACTTGGCGTATCTCGGGACTTGATTGATTGCATCCAAGAGGGGTATGTTAACTTGAACTTTCCGAAATGTCTCCAGGATGTCCTTCTCGGCTTCTTCTTTCTTTGTTTGCATGAACCTACTAGGAAAAGGCACATTCGAAGGAAAAACATTAGTAGGAACCGAATTTGACACATTCTTACCCTTTTTGGACAAATTGGACATTTTTGGATCACTAGAAGCTTGCGGCAAAGGTGTTTCCACCTTTGCCGTGGGTTGGCTTGCCTCATCCTCTTCAATTCTCAATTTTTCATCCTCGTTAGGACCTGATGGTGATGGGGTAGGACTCGCCCCAACTTCTTTTCCACTTCTCAAGAGTATGGCCTTTGCACTTTCGAAGCCTCCCTTTGGGTTTGGAATGGTAGAACTAGGAAGTTGGCCTTGATCACGAAATTTCCCTACAAAATTTGCAATCTGCCCAATTTGTTTCTCCAATTGATCCACCCTCTTATCTTGGTTTTGCATGGCTTTGGCTTGATTTTCTTGCCCCTGAGACAAATTAGTTAGTAACTTAAGAAGTGTATCATTGTCTAGGGACGTACCTGAAGCATTTGGGGCAGATTGTTGTGGAGCATGTGTGGGTGCGTATGGCTTAGTGAAGAACCCCGGGGGTTGTTGTCTAAAGCCTCCTTGTTGTGGTGGTTGTTGGGGCTCCTTCCATTTGAAGTTTGGGTGGTCTCTCCAACCTGGATTATATGTGTTAGAATATGGATCGTGCCTTGGTTGGTTTTAGCCTTGAAATCCAATTGCATTTGCGCTTTCCCATCCACCATTTTCAATTAGTTGTGGGCACTTCTCAGAAGCATGTCCTTGGATAGAACACACTTCGCATACAATTGGTCCCTGCATCCTCATTCCTTCGGCCATCTGAGACACAATGGAAGTAAGATTAGCTAATTGTGAATGAATGTCAGGTGTGGAACTTACCTCATGAACTTGTTGCCGTGGGGGTCCTCTTTGGCCTACTCCTTCGTATTGTTGAGCGTTCAACGCTCGGTTAGCAATTAAAACCTTGGCAGCCATGGGTGTCTTGTCCACCAATGCTCCACCCGCCGAGGCATCGAGCATTTGACGTTCAATTGGTAGGAGCCCCTCGTAGAAGTATTGTAGAAGTAACTCCTCCTTCATCTGATACTGTGGGCAAGAAGCAACAAGTGATTTAAAACGTTCATAATATATAGGAAAAGACTCACCTTCTTCTTGCTGAATTCCACTTATCCTTTTACGTAAAAGGATGATTCGAGAAGTTGGGAAAAACTTCTCCAGAAATGCCCTCTTCATACTTTCCCATGATGTGACGGTTCCGGGAGCTAATTCATACAACCAATCTTTGGCTTTGTCCATTAAAGAGAATGGAAAAGCCTTCATCTTCAATATACTTCCATCGACGTTGACGGGAGTCATGCTTGAACACACCACCTCGAATTCTTTCAGATGCTTGTTCGGATCCTCCATGGACAACCCATGGTATTTCGGAATATGGTGGAGCAAACTTGACTTCAACTCGAACTCTTCGGTCTTCCCTTGGGCAGGCGGAAGTAGGAATCCATCGTTCTTCAAGTCTTCAACTCAATCATTCCTCTTTTGCTCCAAAAGACTCCAATTTGCATCTTCTTTCACACTTTGGCCTTACAATCTGAAAATACACAAAAGTGACTTTAAACACTAAAATAACTAAGGAAACACAACATAAATGCACGAGAACAAGCTAATTAAGTCGCATGAATATGCTCCTATCACATTCTCACTTACATGTACCACCTCTTTCTTTTGAATTCGTTTCCTTATTGTAAAAGTTTCTTCAAAAACTTAGCGTACTTCGAGATTTGCTTTAGAGCATCAAGGAGCGGGATATTGACTTGCACCTTCCTAAACGTCTCCATAATGTCTTTCTCATTCTATTCATTCTTAGATTTGCATAAATCTACGAGGGAAAGGCGCATTGGGTGGAATAACATTAGAAACAATTGAATTTGGACTTACCTTGGTGGTTTGGGATGGTTTTGAGGCCTTAGGGGGCTGCGGCAAGGATTGGTCTTCCTTTGCCGTGGCCTTTGCTCAACAGCTTTTCATCCTCGTTAAGGCCTTGATTGGATGGTTTTGGGTGATTTCCAAGCTCCTTGCCACTTCTTAATGTAATGGCCTTGGCGGTTTCAAAGCCTCCCTTTGGATTCACAACGGTTGAACTAGGAAGTTTGCCTTGTTCTTGAAACTACCCATGGAGGTCTGAGATCTGCCCTATTTGCTTCTTCATGTGACTCATCTCCTTGTCTTGGTTCGCTATTCTATTATTTTGATTTTGTAATCCCTGCGATACAGTAGTTAGTAATTGAATAGCTTGATCATTATCAAATAGCGAACCTGAGTTTGGTTGAACAGTTTGTGATTGAGGTTGAGATTGTACGAATGGCCTTTGATATATCCCAGGGGGTGGCTGTCGAAATCCTCCTTGTTGTTGAAGTTGTTGAGGCTCCCTCCACTTGAAATTTGGATGATTTCTCTATCCCGGATTGTATGTATTTGAGTATGGATCATTCCTTTGCTGATTTTGGCCTTGATAACCTATGACATTGGCGCTTTCCTATCTTCCATTCTCTATCAATTGAGGACATTGATCATTGAGGTGCCCTTGCATAGAGCACACGCCACACACACTTGGTGTAATTCCTTACACCTTGCATCCTTCGGCAACCTAAGATACAAGCATAGTGAGGTTAGCTAATTGAGATTGAATTTCAGCTATTAAACTTACCTCATGGACTTGCTGCCATGGGATACCTCTTTGTCCAACACCTTCGTATTGTTGTGCGAATAGGCTCAGTTTGCAATTAAGATCTTGGCAGCCACCAGTGTTTTGTCAACCAAAGCACCTCTTGCCGAGGCATTTAGCATTTGTCTCTCAATGGGAAGGAGTCCCTCGTAGAAATATTGAATTAGAAGCTCTTCCTTCATCGAATGTTGTGAGCATGATGCAACTAGAGTCTTGAAACGCTCATAATACGCTGGAAAGGATTCTCCTTGGCTTTGTTGAATGCCACTAATTCTCTTCCTCAAGAGAATGACTCTTGAAGTTGGGAAAAACTTCTCTAAGAATGCTCGCTTCATGCTTTCCCAAGACGTGACAGTTCCGGGTGCCAATTTGTATAACCAATCTTTAACCTTTTTCAAAAGAGAGAATGGAACAGCCTTCATTTTCAGAATGTTCCCATCGACATTGATGAGTATCATGCTCTAACATACCACTTCAAACTCCTTAAGATGCTTGTTTAGATCTTCCATGGACAGCCCATGGTATTTGGGAATGTGATGCAACAAGCTAGACTTCAATTCGAACTCATCGGTCTTGCCTTGAGTTGCCCTAGGATATTGAATGCATAAGGGCACAACATTGTCTAATCCCGAGGCTGAAAGTTCCTTGATTGTTCGATTATCCGCAGCCTTGGCTTGTTCTTCCTCTTCCACTTCTTCTTCTTCAGATTCAGCTTTAGAACTAGGTGGACTAGGTTTTGGATGCCTCATCTTTCTTCTCAACGTTTGTTCAAAATCGTCGTCAAACTCCAATATATGCTCACCAACAGGTTGAGAACTACGAGTCATAAACTAGTACCTAAAACAAAGCAAACAAAACAAAATAAAATCAGAAAACAAAGCAAAATAGAAGCAGACACAAAAGAGGAACACACGGCACTAACTAGGGGAAGATTAGCAATTTTGCTAATCCTCGGCAACATCGCCAAATTTGATGTGAAAATGAACTTGACACACAAATTAAACCCTAATGTTAACAATTGTAGTATATATGTAAGTAGAGATCGTTTTAGACCGGGGATTAACTAGGGATGCTAATCAACACAAATAAGACTTAAAAATGCTAAACTAGACTCTACAGACTCAAAATTGACTCAAAACACTCAATACAGCAACAAACAATAAAAAAGACTCAATTCTAGACCTAACAAGTGATTTCTACGAAAATAAGACTTAACTTGACTCAAGAGACTAAAAGAAAACAGATTTTGACTCAAATAACAAGACTCAATGGAAGGGGGATTGTTTTTGACGAATTTAAAACTTAAAATAGAAATTTTGCACAAAACACTTTATAAAAACGAATTTGGTGAATTTGAAAAGGGTGAAAGGCTAGTTAGAGGGTCCTTCTCCACACATGATATATGCATACAAACCAATTTCCAGTTATTATTCCTTTAGACTATGAATGACAACACCCTAAGTTAACCGTGATAGCATAAATTAACCATCAGATTTTCCTTAACTCGTTGAATTAGATGGGATACGCATCACAACCAAATTATCCTTATCAAGTTCCCAACTATGAAAAACATGATAGAAAGACATATCAAAGGTCATTAAGTTCTTTGAAAACCATAAGCATTGACGAGGAATTCCTAACTATGAAAAGCATGATACTCATACCAAGGATTTACTCAACACAATCATGACTAGTGACTTCCACTACTTGTGAATATAAGTTCATAACGATTAGGTGAAACTCCCTTATACTCTAGCATCAAATTCATGCATGCAAATTAAGTGTCGACCCTAAATCAACATACATAAACAAGTTTTGATAACTCAAATAAGCAAATCACATTCAAGACTTAAGAAACAATAACTGGATGTAATCAATTCATATCAAACATATAATCATGTCTTCGAATTCACCTCCAACTATAAAGAAATTAGTTCCTCATGTTCATCATAATTGAAAACAAAATTAAAATAAACATCAAACAAAAATGAAGGATAGAAAGAACCCAGAAATGCTCCACACTCCAATGGCAAGCATGGCTCCCTTTGGATGGCAGATTGCACGGCACAAGTCATTCCCTCATTCCTTCCTTGCTGTGGTACTAGAGAGAATTAGGTGTATGTGGTGTGAGATGGCTAAATGAATGAATGCTTGAATGAGTGCTTGAATGAGTGAATGGATGGATGAGGGTGGTTGTTGATTTATGCGGCAGAATGTAGCATTAATAGGCTAGAGCTTTTCACAATTTCTGAAAGGAAAAGGATTGCACAATCCTAAGGGAAAAAGACTAGGGGTTTGGCAGAAGCCAAGGGGGAAAAGGATTCAAAACCTGCAAGGAATAGGCCTTCTAGAAAGGGTATTGTGGCAGATTTCTAGAAGGAAATGGATGAAAGGTGCAGCACCAATGTAAGAGAAGGATAGAGCTTCTAGAACCTGATATTTAGGTGAATTAATCTGAAATTAAGTCCTCTTTGTTGCTGGAATTAAGGTGGAACAAGATTAGGTTAGGATAAGATAAGATAAGGTTGGATAAGGCTTGGATAAAAAGAGGTAGTTTGGATAATGTTCCATGTTTCTTGCTCTTTCCTTATCTTCTTTGTCTTGAACTTGTTTCTCCAGATTTTAACCATGTTCTTAGCCTCTTTTGATCTTCAAATTTGTCCATCCACCTTGCGCCATATGCAAGCTATCCATTCCAAGCCCAAAAATGCTTCAAATTGGTCGAAAATGCACTTTCTTGCCTCTTTTGCCATTTAAACCTACAAACACACGAAAATAGCTTAAATCACTATAATAAATAGAAGCAAACTATGTAAATGCAAGAAAATAAGCTAACTAAGTCACATATATATGCTCCTATCACTATTTACATAAGTCGAATATAATCTCTTACAATTCTAACTGAAGATGAATCCTGCTAAATTGTAGTATTAAGACTAAATCTCACGTCAATATTCATCTTCATTTAATTTTCCTTTCACTTATTGAATCAAATGACCATAAATAAACATGGTATTAAAAAGAAGAAAACAAATTGTTTGAAACGCACTTCCTTTAGTTAGTACCCTTATCTCGGTGTGACAAGTAAATAGATACTCAATCACTTCCACATTCAACAAAACTGTTCAAAGGGCATTACAAATACATATTAATGAATAATTCAGCTCCAAATTGCAAACTAGATTTTAAAATTACATTAAAGCATGACCATTCGTAAAGCAGTGAGCAAAAGCACTTCGTTAAAAGTTGCACACTCACTAAGAATCACAAGATGACAATGATAAATGAAATCACTAAATATTGTGTTACATGGAGATCATATGACAACAAGACTCTCAAAAAGGGAGTATGATGCCCATTAGTCTAACCACATCACTTAACTATTGCCACGACCCCAAGATTACCAAGTGTAGTGAATCTAGCGAATAAACAATTCTACCCCTTCAAATATAGATCTGAAAGAGATGCAGCATACCAAGATGAAAACTAAAATGAAAGAATTCTATGAAGGGAATCCAAAACCATCAAACTCCTAGTGAATTTTGGGCAAGTATAAAGCAAATTCCAACTAAAAGGACATAACAATATCACCACTTCGCATCCTCTCAGCTTCCTAAAGAGAGCCATAGGCTATATTGACTAAATCCATATTAATGCCAACTAAACCAATCGTGTCATACTGGCTAAACTCTTAATGTGGTGCTGGCTAAACCCATTGTACTGACAAAACTCGAACTCGACGCAATTCCACCTCATTTACGCCTCCAAACCCATATTCAACGTAACGATTGAGCCAAATTCTTGTGTTATCTATGGGCGTGAGCCAAATAAGATCATTATCAACTGGGTAATGTTAGGGAGACTAAATGTGTAGACTAAATTTTGTAAACTAAATGACATGGATATTGATGATTGGATTATTAATTAAGTGTTGATTAATGTACTTATTTCTTATTGGTGACATATCATTTAATTTACAAATTTGTAACCTAGCATTAGTATCAGCCTTCACGCACATTTTGTTGGTTTCATTACTTTCCTCTATCAATCCTTAATGACACATTTACTGAAAATTCCCATTTCCCAAACATCTATTTCTTTCCTCCTGACTCTGATAGGATCAGTGAATTACTTATGCACTAATAAGCATTTTATTATTGTTATGTTAATTTGTCTGTAGTGAAAGTTTGTCAGTAGAATGCCAGCTAGCACCTTGGTGGGGCTAGGCCTTAAAATTGAGCAATGGCACTCTCTCTTTCTCTCTCTCTCTCTCTCTTGTAACGATTATGAACTTTTATTAATTAAAAAATATATTCATTGGAGCTTAGCTTCTTCTTCTTCCTTCGCCATTCTTCCATTGCTGCAATGTTAAGGCTAAAGCAGGACCTGTAGGTGGTTGCTATCATTGGTATCACCCATACACAATCCTTGTTTCTCTTCTTGCATGCCTGATAGGAGTATATTTATGCGACTTAGTTAGCTTGTTTTCTTGCATTTACATAGCTAATTTCTACTTGTTAGAGTGTTTTAAGCTATTTTCGTGTGTTTTCCGGTTCAATTGACAAAGTTGGTAAGAAAGTGCAATTTGGAGCATTTTAGAGCAGTCTTAAGCTTGGAATGGATTGCACATGCATGGAGCAAGGTGGATGGACGAATTTGAAGATCAAGAGAGGCTAGGAATGTGATTAACATCTAGAAGAATTAAATTGAAGACTTGGAAGATAAGGAATCAGCTACAAAGAAGGAATATTATCCAAATTTCCTTATCTTATCCAAACCTTATCCAACCTTATCTTATCTTATCCTATCCTAATCTTTTCCTACCTTAATTCCAGCTTCAAAGATGACTCATTTTCACATTAAATCACCTAAATATCATGTTCTAGAAGCCCTATTTTCGTGCCCTAAGTTTATGCTACATGTAACCTTTCTAGAAGTTCTAGAATCTGCCACAAGGACCATTCCTTGTCCTCCTTGGAATCTAATTGAAAGTGTCCTTGTTCTTTGGTGATTTGGAGTCCTAATTCCTTTCCTTTTCAGCCCAAATTTGAGCTTTCCCTTCACCCTATAAATACATGATGCCGCAACACTTATAAACCACCACCCTCTACCACAATTTCACACCACACCATCCACCACACCTTAAGAGCCTAAATTCACACAAATCCCCATTGTGCACAGCAAGGAAGGAAGGAGGAGCCACCTGGAGTGTTTCTAGGTGTATTCTACCTTTGTTTTTACTGTTCAAGTTTAATTATCTTTGTTTTGCGAACATGAGGAGCTAAACTTGTTTTAGCTAGAGGAGACTTTGAAACCATGATTATATTTGCAATATGAATTGATTACTTTCAGTTGTGATTTCATAAATCGTGAATATAATTTACTTAACTGTTTGATTAAGAACTTATTCTTGTGTGTTGATTAAGAGGGCCTGTTTAGTTTGCTTGCATGAATTTGATGCTAAAATATAAGGGAGTTTCACCTCATCGTTATGAACTTATATTTATAAGTAGTGGAGGTTGCTAGTCACGACCGTGTTAAGTAAATTCCTGGTAGGAGTATCATGTTGTTCATATTTACGAATGCCTTGTCAATGCTTATGATTTTCACAAAGCTTAATGATCTTTGATTGTATCTCTATTATGCTGTTCATGTAAGGAACTATTGAAGAATAATTTGGTTGCCAATGCTTATTCCATCCAATTCAATGACTTAAGGAAAATCTGAGAGTTAATTAGTGCTGCTCACGGTTAATCTGGGGTATTGAGGTTCATGGTTTATTGGAAAACCAACTGGAAATCAATTTGTATGCAAGTGTGTCATGTGTGGAGAATGACCTTTTAGCTAGCTTATCACCCATATTTTTCCCTAATTTCGTCCAAAGTTGTTTAAGTCTTTAAATTTGTTTGTTTTTACTTTAATTTTGTCCAAATCAATCTCCCTTTTAATTATGTGTGTTAGATTAGTTAGAAACGTGTTCAAATCTGTCCAATTTAGTGTTTTGAGTCTTAATAGTCTAAAATTCGTCCAAATAACTTCTTAGAGTCTGTTTCGAGTCAATTTAACTTAGTTTGTGTGTTTTGAGTCTTTTTAGTTTGTTTTGAGTCATATAACTCTAGTTAAGTGTTTTTAAGTTTTGTTTTGTGTTTTTAAGTCAGTTTAGAGTAGATTAGCATCCTTTCTAATCCCCGGCCGAAAATGATCCCCACTTTCATATACTACAATCATAGGGTTTTAATTTGAGTGTTAAAATATTTCACATCAATGCCCTGCAACAAACCCGCCACTTGAAATTCCACTATAGATGCCTACATCGCAGCGCTGGAAGCTAACGTGGCCGCTCTTTTTGATTCCATGGAATCGAAGATGAACAGGTTCTCTGAGCAATTTCTCCAGAAGATCGCTTGTTCTAGCCTCGGTGGAGCATCTTCCTTTGTGGTCGATCATGTTAACCCTCCGATTGTGCACGATTCCACCGATCTTCACGACGATGACCTTCTTCACCAGAACTTTGATGGTGGTGGGTCTAATGCACGACCTCACTGGCAACATTGCATCAATTTTCCCCATTTCACATCGGGTAAAGATACCTCCTCTTGGTTGTACAAGGCGCATCAATTCTTTGCTTATTACTCCACACCGGCGTACCAGCAAGTGCCCACTGTTTCCTTCCACTGAGATGGCAAGGCTCTCCAATGGTTTTGATGGATGAATTGCTTGCAGACCACTTCACGTTGGGAGGATTTTACCCTTGCCTTTTGCCGTGAGTTCGGTCCTTCTAAGTTTAAAGATAATGCTGAGGCACTCTTCAAATTGCGCTAAACAGGTACTTTGAAAGGGCTATATCGCTGATTTTCGTAGATTGGCTAATTAAACTTCAAATTTAGGTCCTATCTTGCTTAAGAGTTGCTTTACTGGTGGTTTAAAGAAAGAACTTAAGTATGATGTTAAGCTTCTACGCCCTGCTAATGTTCATGAATTTATGGCTATTGCACTACAATTAGATGCTAAATTATGTGATATGAAAGGGGTATACAATAAGCCTCCCATCCCACCAAAACCTTCAGTCACCCCTCCTGCTATTCCTTCTCCACCTATTGCTAGATCCCATTCCTTGCCAGTCAAGAAATTAAGCCCATATGAGGTCCAACAAAAATGTGACCAAGGAGAGTGCTGGTTCTGTGAGGACAAATGGAATAGGGGACATAAATGCACTAAAAGGCAACTCCTTATGCTTGATCTTGTTTACCCTAAGGAAGAAACTGCCTTAGCACCCTCTGATGAATGACAACCTGAATTACAACACATGTCTGTTAGTGAATGTGCATTCTATGGCACCCTTGCTAAGCAAAATGTGCAAACTATGAAGGTTAGTAGACTAGTTAATGGTCAATTTGTCACCATTCTCCTTGACTCTGGGAGCACACACAACTTCATTGATTCTTGATTGTTTAAGAAATTTGGTTGGCAATCATACCCCACCAAGTAATTTGAGGTGATGATTGCTGATGAGGGTAGGGTAAGCAACTCTGGATGTAATAAGGATGCTCAGTTGTTTATTGGTGGATATGATTGTAGGATTGACCTTTTGCCCTTACCTTTGGGAGGTTGTGATGTAGTTCTAGGGGTCCAGTGGCTTTCCTCCATGAGCCTCGTGCTCTGGGATTTCCAACTCATGACATTAGAATTTTCAAAAGGCAACATACAGTACAGACTCATTCATAATCAGGGAGTGCAGCCTCTAATACAGGAAATCTCTGTATAAGAACTTGACACGGACATTCTGAGTTCCCACTTAGGCTTATTTCTTTAATCTATAGAGAACTCCAAATTGGAAGCTTATGATTTGAATTCTAAACAGCTTGCTGAGCTACAAGAATTGTTAGGGCAATTTGAGCAGTTTTTTGCCTTACCTACCCAATTACCACCCACAAGATCAAATAACCATCAAATACCCCTTTTACCTGGTTCTAAGCCTCCAAACATTGGCCCTACCATTATGGACCCCTCCAAAAGACTGAAATCGAAAAATATGTGCAGAAATTATTGGATTTAAGATTCATTAGACCTGGTCACAGTCCATTTTCTTGTCCTATGCTTTTGGTGAAAAAGAAAGAGGGTTGATGCGAAAATAATTAAACACACAAATTAAACCCTCGTTTGACAATTGTAGTAGAATGGATAAGTGAGGGATCGTTCTAGACCGGGGATTAGGAGGGCTTGCAAATCTCTTGGAAACTGACTCAAAAACGTAAAATAAAGTTTAAAACACTAAACTAGACTCAAAGAATGCAAAATTAAAGTTTAAAACACTAAGACAAACCAAAAACTCAAAATGCTTTAAAAACACAAACTAAATTGAATTCTAACTAAAATGAACATTAAAGCAAAAGGGGGATTGAGGTTTTTACGAAAATTGAAATAACAAAACAAGTTAATAAACTAGACAGAATGTAAATATGAAATTTATGGATGAATGCTAGCTAAGGGGTTTATCTCCATACATGTTACACTTGCATACAAGATTGATTCTCAGTTGGTCTTTCGATAAATTATGAAACTCAACGCCCCGGGTTAATTAGGTCCGCTTAAATTAACCGTCAAGTTCTCCTTAAGTTAATGAATTGGATGGGTTAGCGCAACGCAATTCACCACATTCTCCAAAAGTCCTTTACGTGAAAAGCACAATAAAGATACAATCAAAGATCATTAAGCATTATGAAAACTATAAATGTTGACGAGGCATTCGTTACTATGGAATACGCATGAAACTTATGCCAAGAATTCGTTTAACGCGATTGTTTATAAGCAACCTCCACTACTTGTGAATATAAGTTCATAACGATTAGGTGAAATTCACTTATATTCTAGCGTCATATTTATGCATGAAAATTAAGCGCGCACTCTCAATAAACATACATAAATAGGTTATCAATCAAATAGTTAAACAAATTGAATTCACAACTTATGAAACGCAATTAGAAGTAATCAAATCAAAATGCAAGCATAAACATTTATTTCGAATTACCCCCTAGCTAAAGGGGGATTAGTTCTTCATAACATTGAAATCAAAGAAACACCTAAACATTCCAACAACTCAAACTTGAATTGTATGAACGTTTAGGCACTCTTCTCTTCCATTCCTTATACGTACAAAACAAAGAGAATTAAAATGAAACATTGAAATCAAAGAATCACCTAAACATTCCAACAACTCAAACTTGAATTGTATGAACGTTTAGGTCCTCTTCTCTTCCTCGTTGTTGTAGCATAAGGTCTAAGGATAGTTGGTTTGGGGGAATGGAAGTGTGGAATGGAGTGAGGAGTGATGGAAATGGAAAGATGGTTGGTGTTTGGATTAGTAGGGAGGGGGGACTCACGGCTAAGGAAAGAATGGGAGTGTTTGAGGGGTGTTGTGTTGTGAATGAGATGTTTTGAATGATGGGAATGCAAGGGTATTTATAGGAGGAGTGGAGATGTATATGGCTATTTGTTTAAGGTGTTTGTGTGGAGGAATGATGGAGAATTGCATGTGGAATGGCTGCAATGATGAAGAATGAAAGCTGGAAAATAAAAGGGAAAGCTGGAAATCTGAAAATGCAAATGGGAATCCTGAAATGCAAAGGTGGCCACGGTTTTGAGTGTGTTTTGTGTTGGAAATGCATGTGAATGCATGTGAATGTTGTTTGTGTGAAGTGTGTGTGGGTTAAAGAGTGAATGGTGGTGTAATGATGAAGTGTGATGGCTGAAAATGTCAAGGGAAATGCATGTGATTGCATGACAAAGAATTTCAGGATGCATGTGTGTGTTGAATGGTTTCTTGGTGAAGGATGTGGAGTGGTTGAATGTGGTGCAATGATAATGTTTTGTGGCTGAATTGGTGGTGGAATTATGATGGGAGTGCATATGATTAAAGAGTGGGAGTGCATGTGGGTGAATGTGAAGGGAATGCATGTGTTGATGACTAGGTTAGTGGGTGGAAATCTGAAAATGGCATAAGGGAATGGGAGCTCACGGTTTTGAGTTGTTTGTTTGTGTGAAGTGTGTGTGAATGCATGTGAAGATGCTAATAAATAATGCATGTAGGGTTAGGAAATAAAATCATAACTTAAAGGGAGATGATTAAAGGGTGTTGAAAGGTTTGAAATGCATGTGTTGAATTGGTGGTTGAATGATGAAAGAATAAGTGAATGATTATGATAAGTGTATAAGTGAATGATTATGATAAGTGTATGATATGTTAAGTGATAAATGAATGATATGTTAAGTGATAAATGAATGATATGTGGTGAGTGATAAGTGAATGGAAGTGATAAGTGATAAGTGAATGGAAGTGATAAGTGAATGGTTTGATAAGTGAATGATATGATAAGTGAATGCTTATAATAAGTGAATGATATGATAAATGAATGCTTTAAGTGTTTAAAATAGGGAACAAAGCCCTTCCTTGCATGGCAAGGAAGGGAGACACAAGGAAACACACGACAATGTCCTAAGGTTGCAAGGAATGTTGTTTTTGTGTTCTAAAATGCGTAGGAGTCTTCAATGATGCTTAAACATGAGGTCTTTTAGGATTTAACTTTCCTACTTCAAGTCTTTAATTTCGTCCATCCTCTTGGCTCCAAGCATATGATATCCATTCCAATCTCTAATTTCCTCCAAAAGGCTCCAAAAGGCATCCTTTTGCATACCTTGCCCTTAGAACCTGAAAACACACAAAAGAAGCATAAAGGACTAAAATAACTAGAGAAACATAACGTAAATGCACGAGAACAAGTCATTTAAGTCGCATGAATATGCTCCTATCAAATACCCCCACACTTATCTTTTGCTAGTCCTCGAGCAAAACAGAAAGAAAAACAAAACAAAACCAAACGAAACAAAACAAGTAAAACACAACCTAAACCTTCCAACAACCGTCTTAGGGATTTCCAATGCACATGACACGTTAAAAATCATCATTCCCACAGATTTTAGTCATCTTCACACTTAAGTACATTCTTAATCATAGTCACCATATACTAGTTCACAATTAAGCATTTAAAACCATGTTTTGAATGTAGTAACATGCCTTAGAGAAATTGCTCAAATCCTTACAAGATATGCACTCGTTTTTCACACAGATTTTCTGACTACACACCCTACACTAGTTATATGTGAGAAGATTGATGTAAACATGTAGACGAACACTCACATATGTTATAACAAGGAAAGCATTTTCTGGATTTACGATAATGACATGAATATGATCTCATGAATGGAATGCTACTACTTAGAATGAGAACCAGTGATTCCATAAGCTCATATCAATTTCAAACTCCACATTATTGAACACATAACGATCAAGATAGAAGTCAAAGGGGTGTAACGGGGCTAAAGGTGTTTGGCTAACAAAGAAGGTATATGGAAAACAAAGGTTCTTAAAGAAATAGCGAGCAAAGCATTTGAATTAACGTAGAATTCACTTTTGAATGAAAACTCAACTTTTGAACAACAAGGGGGAACAAGCTCTTTTTTTTTTTTTTTTTTTTTTTTTTCTTTCTTTCTTTTCTCTTTTTTTCTTTTTCATATGTTTTTCACAAATTTTTTTTTTCTTCTTTTCTTTTGACTCTCAAAACATACAAACTTAAGAACAAACTTTTACTCCCCCACACTCATTTTCTTGCAAAATGTACTCAAAAGGAATTCATTTAAGTCATGCTCACTATCTTTTAAGAACAAGGGTACGGATGGTCCTAATCTAGGCTAGGTAAGGGGTGATATGGTTAGCAAAAAAATAGGTTAAACGAGGCTCAACGGTGTTAAGACTTACAATATATACGAAATATGGGAAGTAAGGCTATTTGGCTATGGTGGCAACTACACAACTTCATCTTGATATATGTTATGCAACTCAATATCATGCTTTGAATGAAACGGATATAAGTTCTAGCATTTAGTTCTATCATGATACAATTGCATTCTAAGTAGCAACCAAGCAAGGAATAATGAGATCATTCAACAACTTTAGAAAACAAAGAATCACAGAAAATAACTCTCCAAAGAAGGTAATGGCTCGAGTCTCACAGGGTTGTAGCGTTTGTTTGAGTTCCTTCCTTCAAGCATGTTACAAAAACGAATTTTTCTTTTATGATTGCATGTGAAGTCATACATTATAACCATAACTAAGCATAAACCAAGAGTAAATCAAACTTTTCTCTATGTTTATAACTCTTTTTAACAGTCATGCAATTACAAACCAAATCCTTATCATTGTGTTGGAAGGTACCCTAAGACACAAACTCACAAAAACGACTCAAAACACTCTTTTTAGGCTTTTCAAAACAATTTTTCAAATTTTTATGTGCTTTTCGGAGTTATAAAAACAAAACATACTAAAACACTCTAAAACAACTTAAAAACACCTTAAAACAGCAAGGAACAACATTTGAAGTTATGGGTGATAAAATCCCACGAATTTGCATTAACAACATTAGTTACCCCCCCACATTTAAATCAAACATTGTCCTCAATGTTTTAAGCATAGATTCACACAAAACATAAGTAATCACACAAACAACAACTAAACATACTAAACATGGCAGAATGTAATTAACAAAGAGAAGAGTTTAGGGACGCAAATCTGGTTATGGAGTGTAAATTCCCTCTTCTCTTTGTTGATTGCATTGAGGCTTGATCTTGATGATTCCACAGGCTTACTCTTGAACTGGTTTCTGCCCATTGTTGATTTTCCTTTGTGCTACTTCTTGAACTGGGCAGCAGGATGGTTCTTTTGGTCTCCCCCGAAGGTCTGAGCTTACCCTTTTGGTCTGTTTCTTTGTTCAATCTTTCCAATTCGTATTGAAAAGGGTTGGAGGATAACTCAGCCTATGTTTGTCTCCACATGCTTCAATGTATCATTTTCACTTGCCTTACTCGCTCCCCTTTGCAGAAGTGGTCCCTTCTCCGGAAGTGTATCAACCGTTGAAGATGACTACTCGAGAGCAACGCTAGGTAAGCAATCAGGAATAGATTCCAGGCAGTTGGCTCCAGATCGGAAGATTGACTCCAAGTGCTGGCTGATTGCTTCTTTTACTTTGCCATGCGAGTAAGAACAAGGACAAAGAAAAAGACAGGGAAAGAGCATGATATGAGATACTTTTGCTTTTGACCTTGATGATATGAGATACCTTTGCTTTGAAGAAGCGGTGGATGAATCAGCACATGCTTCAATCCGCCGTTTCCTCCTGGGTCATATGTACTCCAGGCATCTGGTATCATCTTTGGGGAAGAAGAAAGAATTGAGTATTTTGAAAGGCCTTGCTGGGAGTGCGCCCTCAGAGGTGAGGGAGAGTTGGGCATTTTCTTCAGGTTTGCCCTGCCATAAAAGACGAAGGTCGACATATATAGAGATAATATCAAGTGGTGGTACTTTTTACCCTTGTCGACAAACGTTTTGATCCCGCAATTCCGGCTTTTTGAAATAGTGGCGCCTATTCGATCTTTGAATACGCCTCTTCGATTTCTGAGCAGGCGCCCCTTCGATTTCTGAACGACGCCCCTTCGCTTTCTGAACGACACGTGGTAGTGCAGATGCGGCTCCTTTTGACAAAGCTGCACGCGTTTTCTGAAAAGCAGAGAAAGCGTCGCCGAACTTTGCGCTTGTCGGCTAAAGATGTGTAGTTGCGATGATGGCCTCCACGTGTTTTCAGCTTTGTCAGAAATCTTTTGCCAAAGTTTGAACGCGTCTTCTGAAAAGCCAAGAACGCGTCGCCTAAATTACGCCGGAAATTCCGGCTCTTTGAATCGGTGGACGCGTCGCCTTGGCATTTTATAAAGCTATCGATCACCGCCAATATACACACTCTGAAGATTTCCCATTCCTGAAACTCGACTCCGGCCCTTTGTGAAATTTTTAACTCCATCCACCCCTTCTCTTTGAACACTTTTGAAAAAAATGGCAAACTCATCGAACCTTAGCTTAGATTTGAGTCTCAGCAGCGATCCGGTTGCGCCCCGTCAAGGTAATGTATGGCGCCCTTCTTTTTTATCTTCTAACGGTCCTCTTTCAGGTGAAGACTCTGTGATGCAGGACGCCACAACAGCTACAATAGTAGCTAAAAACCTCCTCACTCCAAAAGATAGTAGGCTGCTGTCAGGACGGTCCGATGAGTTGGCCGTTCAAGAGTCCCTCGCACTTAGTGTTCAATGTGCGAGCTCTGTGTCCAACATGGGCCTACGCCTGCTTGCCCGCTCCCGTCAGGTGGAATCGTTGATGGCAGAGGTGGAAAGACTTAAGCAAGAGATCCAGCAGCTTAAGTACGAGAATAGAAGTTTGCATGTGCTTGCAAATAACTATTCGTCGGGGATGAAGAGGAAGCTTGATGAGCTGCAAGAATCTGAGGGTCGAATTCACAGTGACCGTCAAAGGCTTGCGTCTTATCTCCAGAGGCACCTTTTTCCTGGGTCATCCAGCGCTTGGCCAAGTATTGAGGCCTGGAATGCTCTAGCTCCGATGCCTCCCGCTCCGATGGCATCCGCTCCGATGCCTCCCGCTTCTATGCCTCCCGCTTCTGCGCCTTCCGCTTCTGCGCCTCGTAGTGGGGCTTCACGTAAACAACCTTTGTGAAGCTCCACCTTTCTCCATGTTTAGTATCTTTCTTTCAAATTTTTTTTTTTTTTTTTTTTTTTTTTTTTTTTTTTTTTTTTTTTTTTTATTAACATAAATAAAATCAAACGGCATGGAATTTATCTTTGAATGGGCGGTGATACTTGAAATGATCCGGTAATAGTTTAAATTCCATTTTGGGTGCCTGAATCATTAACCACATGTTAGTATAAAAGAAAATTGAAATTCGGGGAGGCGGCTTACCTGTGTGCTCCAAAATGAACTCCAGAATAATCACCCCTTCGAAAGTTATGACTTGTCCCGTGTCATAAAATCCAACTTCCTTGGGAATTGTGGTTTCAAATTTGTCCTCTTTGATGCCTTCTACATCTTCTCCAGCCACTACCTTCTCTTGAATCATTCTTCTTGGTGTACAAAGTCCTTTGAAGAATTCAACACCATCTAAAACTTGCTGTGTTGCACCAAGAATTTGAATAGCATTTTGCACCTTTGGGAAGGCTTCCACGATGTCCTTTTTACTCTCTTCTTGGTTGGGAATCAAAAACCTGCTAGGAAAAGGGACATTGGGTGGAATAACATCAGAATAACATGAAATTGGGACGTCCTTACTGGTGGTGGGTGGTTTAGAGGGCTTAGGGGGCTGCGGCAAGGGTTGTTCTACCCTTGCCGTGTGCATGTCTTCTTCCTCCTCCTCAATTAGCAGCTCTTCATCCACTTCTAGGCTATGTTTGGACATTTTTAGGTCTGCTCCAACCTCCATAGCACTTCCCAAAGTGATAGCATTATGGATTTCAAAATCTTCCTTCGAGTTTTCAATAGTTGAGTTGGAAAGTTCACTTTGCTCTTGAATTTGTTTCATGAACTCCATAATCTGCCCAAATTGCTCGTCCAATTTACCCAACTTCTTGTCTTGATTTTGTTCGTCCTGCGTCAAAGAGGTTAGTAATTGAAAATTTTTATCATTATCCATGGACATACTTGAACTTGATTGGAATTGTTGTGGGGGAGGTTGTGGTGGCTGCATAGGTGTTGTATTGAACTCCTCATATGGTTGCCAATATGCTTCTTGTTGAGCCTCCTTGGCTTGATTTTGTGACCCCCTGCGCCAAAGAATTTATTTCATTAAGAATTTGAATATAATCTACTGGCGAACTTGAATTTAATTGAGCATATTGCATATGAAGTTGTGGTGGCTGCATAGGTCTTGAATAGAACTCCTCATATGGTTGCCAATATGCTTCACGTTGAACTTGTTGATCTTCCCACCATATAGAGTTTGAATGATCCCTCCAATCTCTTTGTGGACATTGATTGGCTTGAAATCCTTGCCTATATGAAGCACCAAATGTAGGGACACTCTGCATTGTGGTCCTTTCGGCATACGGCGACAATTTAGAAGTAAGATTTGCCAATTGAGCTTGAATGCTAGCAAAATCCATAACTTACTTCTCTAGTACCTAAAAAGAAAGAGAACTAAATCAAAAATCAAAAGTAACAACAAACAAAGAAAACAACACTAAGTTAGAAACTAAAACGAAAACAACTAAACCAAAAAAAAAAGAAAAGAACTAAGGGATTAGCAAAGTTGCTAATCCCCGGCAACGGCGCCAAAATTTGATGCGAAAATAATTAAACACACAAATTAAACCCTCGTTTGACAATTGTAGTAGAATGGATAAGTGAGGGATCGTTCTAGACCGGGGATTAGGAGGGCTTGCAAATCTCTTGGAAACTGACTCAAAAACGTAAAATAAAGTTTAAAACACTAAACTAGACTCAAAGAATGCAAAATTAAAGTTTAAAACACTAAGACAAACCAAAAACTCAAAATGCTTTAAAAACACAAACTAAATTGAATTCTAACTAAAATGAACATTAAAGCAAAAGGGGGATTGAGGTTTTTTACGAAAATTGAAATAACAAAACAAGTTAATAAACTAGACAGAATGTAAATATGAAATTTATGGATGAATGCTAGCTAAGGGGTTTATCTCCATACATGTTACACTTGCATACAAGATTGATTCTCAGTTGGTCTTTCGATAAATTATGAAACTCAACGCCCCGGGTTAATTAGGTCCGCTTAAATTAACCGTCAAGTTCTCCTTAAGTTAATGAATTGGATGGGTTAGCGCAACGCAATTCACCACATTCTCCAAAAGTCCTTTACGTGAAAAGCACAATAAAGATACAATCAAAGGTCATTAAGCATTATGAAAACTATAAATGTTGACGAGGCATTCGTTACTATGGAATACGCATGAAACTTATGCCAAGAATTCGTTTAACGCGATTGTTTATAAGCAACCTCCACTACTTGTGAATATAAGTTCATAACGATTAGGTGAAATTCACTTATATTCTAGCGTCATATTTATGCATGAAAATTAAGCGCGCACTCTCAATAAACATACATAAATAGGTTATCAATCAAATAGTTAAACAAATTGAATTCACAACTTATGAAACGCAATTAGAAGTAATCAAATCAAAATGCAAGCATAAACATTTATTTCGAATTACCCCCTAGCTAAAGGGGGATTAGTTCTTCATAACATTGAAATCAAAGAAACACCTAAACATTCCAACAACTCAAACTTGAATTGTATGAACGTTTAGGCACTCTTCTCTTCCATTCCTTATACGTACAAAACAAAGAGAATTAAAATGAAACATTGAAATCAAAGAATCACCTAAACATTCCAACAACTCAAACTTGAATTGTATGAACGTTTAGGTCCTCTTCTCTTCCTCGTTGTTGTAGCATAAGGTCTAAGGATAGTTGGTTTGGGGGAATGGAAGTGTGGAATGGAGTGAGGAGTGATGGAAATGGAAAGATGGTTGGTGTTTGGATTAGTAGGGAGGGGGGACTCACGGCTAAGGAAAGAATGGGAGTGTTTGAGGGGTGTTGTGTTGTGAATGAGATGTTTTGAATGATGGGAATGCAAGGGTATTTATAGGAGGAGTGGAGATGTATATGGCTATTTGTTTAAGGTGTTTGTGTGGAGGAATGATGGAGAATTGCATGTGGAATGGCTGCAATGATGAAGAATGAAAGCTGGAAAATAAAAGGGAAAGCTGGAAATCTGAAAATGCAAATGGGAATCCTGAAATGCAAAGGTGGCCACGGTTTTGAGTGTGTTTTGTGTTGGAAATGCATGTGAATGCATGTGAATGTTGTTTGTGTGAAGTGTGTGTGGGTTAAAGAGTGAATGGTGGTGTAATGATGAAGTGTGATGGCTGAAAATGTCAAGGGAAATGCATGTGATTGCATGACAAAGAATTTCAGGATGCATGTGTGTGTTGAATGGTTTCTTGGTGAAGGATGTGGAGTGGTTGAATGTGGTGCAATGATAATGTTTTGTGGCTGAATTGGTGGTGGAATTATGATGGGAGTGCATATGATTAAAGAGTGGGAGTGCATGTGGGTGAATGTGAAGGGAATGCATGTGTTGATGACTAGGTTAGTGGGTGGAAATCTGAAAATGGCATAAGGGAATGGGAGCTCACGGTTTTGAGTTGTTTGTTTGTGTGAAGTGTGTGTGAATGCATGTGAAGATGCTAATAAATAATGCATGTAGGGTTAGGAAATAAAATCATAACTTAAAGGGAGATGATTAAAGGGTGTTGAAAGGTTTGAAATGCATGTGTTGAATTGGTGGTTGAATGATGAAAGAATAAGTGAATGATTATGATAAGTGTATAAGTGAATGATTATGATAAGTGTATGATATGTTAAGTGATAAATGAATGATATGTTAAGTGATAAATGAATGATATGTGGTGAGTGATAAGTGAATGGAAGTGATAAGTGATAAGTGAATGGAAGTGATAAGTGAATGGTTTGATAAGTGAATGATATGATAAGTGAATGCTTATAATAAGTGAATGATATGATAAATGAATGCTTTAAGTGTTTAAAATAGGGAACAAAGCCCTTCCTTGCATGGCAAGGAAGGGAGACACAAGGAAACACACGACAATGTCCTAAGGTTGCAAGGAATGTTGTTTTTGTGTTCTAAAATGCGTAGGAGTCTTCAATGATGCTTAAACATGAGGTCTTTTAGGATTTAACTTTCCTACTTCAAGTCTTTAATTTCGTCCATCCTCTTGGCTCCAAGCATATGATATCCATTCCAATCTCTAATTTGCTCCAAAAGGCTCCAAAAGGCATCCTTTTGCATACCTTGCCCTTAGAACCTGAAAACACACAAAAGAAGCATAAAGGACTAAAATAACTAGAGAAACATAACGTAAATGCACGAGAACAAGCCATTTAAGTCGCATGAATATGCTCCTATCAAGGGTTTGTGGAGACATTGTATGGATTACAGGGAGTTAAACTCTATAACCATCAAAGACAAATATTGGTGTGATATAAAATAGCACACAAATTAAACCTTTTTCTTGATAGTTGTAGTATGTGAAAGTACAAATCATTCTAGGCCGGGGATTAGGAAAGATTGCTAATCTACATAAATTAAACTCTAAATCACTAAAAAAGACTCAAAAATAGAAAACTAAACTTAAACTGACTCAAATAACTCAGAACAGCTAAACTAACTCAAAACTGGAACTAAGGAGTGATTTGGACGAAAATCTAACTAAATTGACTCAAAATATGAACTAGAAACAAGTTTGGAAGAAAATTAAACTAAGTAGACTCATAATACTAAATGGGGGGTTTGTTTGACGACTTTAAACTAAAACTAATAAGTTGCAGAAACAAACCAAATTTGGTACGAAATTGGGTGAATTGATGGGTGATAGGCTAGCTAGAGGGTCCTTCTCCACACATGACACATATGCACACAAATCGATTTCCGATTATTATTCCAATAAACCATGAATGACAATGACCCAAATTAATTGTGAACTGCACAAATTAACTCTCAAATTTTCCTAATTTCATTGAATTGGACTCAGCGACGCAATCAAATTATTCTTATCAAGTTCCCTATATGAACTGCATGATAGAGATATCAAAGATCATTAAGTTCTTTGAAAATCATAAGCATTGACATGGCATTTGTAACTATGAAAAGCATGATACTCTTGCTAGGAATTTGCTTAACACGATCGTGACTAGCGACATCCACTACTTGCAAATATAAGTTCATAACGATTAGGTGAAAATCCCTCATATTTTAGCATCAAATTCATGCATGAAAACTAAGTGTGCATCCTCAATCAACATACAAGAATAAGTCGTCAATCAAGCAGTTAAGCAAATCACATTCATGTTTTACAAAACAATAATTGGATGAAATCAATTCATATCACATTGTTGTGATATATTCTAACACTCAAATTAAAACCCTATGATTCTAGTATATGAATGATAGGAGCATATTTACGCGACTTAGTTAGCTTGTTTTCTTACATTTATGTTGTTAGTTCATAGTTATTTTCGTGTGTTTGTAGGTCCATATGGCTAAAGTGGCAAGAAAGTGCATTTTGGAGCCTTTTGGAGCAAAAGTGGACTTGGAATGGATAGCATATACTTGGAGCAAAAGGAATGGACGAAATTGAAGACCTAAAGATGTTAGGATTCTGATAGGAGCATATTTAGGCGACTTAGTTAGCTTGTTTTCGTACATTTATGTTGTTAGTTCATAATTATTTTAGTAGTTTAAGCTATTTTCGTGTGTTTTTAGGTTCATATGGCTAAGGAAGCAAAAATGTGCATTTTGGAGCAAAATTGGACTTGGAATGGATAACATATGTTTGGAGCAAAAGGAATGGATGAATTTGAAGATCTAAAGGTGTTAGGATTCCTAATCACAAGAGGATTCCTAATCAAAGGAGGAATCCTAGTCAAAGAAGGTTTCCTACTTGAAGTAGGAAAGTTAAGCCAAGGTTTCCTATTTTGGTTTAACCTTTCCTAATCCTAAAAGACCTTATGTTTCAGCAACATTGAGGACTCCTATGCATTTTAGGACACAAACCAAGCCTTCCTTGCAACCTAAGTACCCTTCCCATGCATTCCATAGTGTTTCCCTTCCTTGTTGTGCAAGGGAAGTCCTTATTTCCTATTCTATGTCATAAAACCACATTCCTTTTCACCCCATTCTCAGCCGCACCCTACATACCTTTTCTATCCCAAATCCTTGCTTAAATTTAGCATTAAATCACATTCCTTTTCATACAAGTTATGCCGCAAGTTACCTTCCCTTTTCCCTTTGATTTCTGATTTCATATCTCATTTTCCTTATGGATTTGGGGTTGAATCCTTTCCTAAACTCTGTAATAAACCTTAGGATTCTTTCTCTCAAATAAATACCAAAGCCACACCCCTTATTCAACCCTAATCATTCACCCACACAATCTGCCATCCTTCATCCTTTCTCCCAACCTTTGTCGAAGCTTTCAACCTTTCTTTCACCATTCATACCTTCACCCAAACATCCATACACCATCCCTAAACTTTGCCGCACCATCTTACCAACCTAAACCTATTGATAACCCAGAAATCCATCCAAAATCACCCCTAGACTCTTGTGCCGCAACTTTGCAAGGAAAAAGAGAAGAAGAAGAAGCCTTGGACGTTTGTGCATTCAAGTTGGAGTGTTGGAACGTTTATAGGTGCAATCTATTTTTTGTTTTCAATGTTTTGATAGGAGCATATTTATGCTACCTAGCTATGTTGTTTCCTTACATTTAGTGAGCTAATTACAACTTATTATAGTGTTTTAAGCTATTTTCGTGTGTTTGTAGGTCCTAATGACAAAGCTGGCAAGAAAAGGCAATTTTGAGCCTTTTAGAGCATTTTTGGGCTTATTATGGATAGCTTGTATATGGAGCAAGGTGGATGGACGAATTTGGAGTAAAAAGAGGCTAGGAACATGCTACAAATCAGAAAAGGAAAGTTCAAGACAAAGAAGATAAGGAAAGAGCAAGAAATATGGAAACTTATCCTAACAACCTTATCTTATCCAAACCTTATCCTATCTTATCCTAACCTAATCTTGTTCCACCTTAATCCTAGCTGCAAGTGGACCTAAAAACATGATTTCTAGAAGCTTTATCTGACCCTAAAAGGGTGCCGCACCTTTCCCCCTTTTATTTCTTCTAGAAAACCCAAAATCAGCCACAAAACACCTAGTTTCTAGAAGGCCCAATTTTGGACGAATTTCCCTAACCTTTTTCCTCTTGGATTCTGATTTAAATTGGCCCTTTTCCTCTTGGATTTGGATTGTATAAGTCCATATCTGAAATTAATTGGGCTATGACTTAATTTCCAAGCCTTGTGCCGCACCCTAGGGCACCTAATCACTTGTTTCTGCTAGGTTTAACCCTAATTCCGATTCCCAGGGTTTTTGCCGTGCTATATATATATATGTAACTTAATGTGCCGCACCCCCTACACACCCTAGGCAACCATTCATCCTTCAATTCATTCATTCATTCACATCATTCACCATCCATTCAGAAATACACTTTGTGCCGCAAACCCTAGGGAGAAGAAGGAGTGTCGTGGCTTCCATAGGAGAAGAAGACCCTTGTACCGCAAGAAATCTGCATCCATTGGAGACTTCGGGAGTTCTTTCTTCCCTCGTTTCGTTTCCATGTTTATTTTAATTTGCTTTTCAATTATTATGAACATGTGTAACTAAGTTTTTCTTAGTTAGAGGTGAATTCAAAGCCATGGACTTATGTTTTATATGAATTGATTTCCTCCAGATTTTGTTTCTTGAATTGTGAATGCGATTTACTTAATTGATTTATTGAGAACTTGTTCTTGTGTGTTGATTAAGGATGCATACTTAGTTTTCATACATGAATTTGATGCTAGGATATAAGGGAATTTCACCTAATCGTTATGAACTTATATTCACAAGTAGTAAAAATCACTAGTCATGATTGTATTAAGTAAATTCTAGGCAAGAGTATCATGCAATTCATAGTTATGAATGCCTAGTCAATGTGTGACAGCCCGTTCCGAATTTTCGAACCGTAGGGGTGAAATGACGATTTTGCCCCTATTATTGTTGTTTCATTGTGTGGTTGTTTTTGGGTGTTGCTTGGCTAGTTTTGGACCACACACACTCTCCCACACCCCCTTCACCCTTTTCCCTGTCCTGCATCCCTGTCCCAAGCCCTTTCTCTCTCCCATTTCTATCCTTCTTGTACGGACGACAATCAAAACCATCCAAACCTTCACAGATCGAGGAAACAAATTACATATTCATGCTCGTGAAGTCCGTAGGAGTTCAACCATACCCATTTCAGGTAAGGATACCTTCGTTTTCACGTCGAACTTGGGATACCCCAATTTGGTCACTGTTCATGCACACGTTAATTCTTGTGTTTTTGGGAATTTCAAGCTTGTAGGAAGCTTGGTGAGGTCTTTAGGAGGCTCGGGGTGGTTCGTTTGAAGGTTTTGGACGTCGGGATAGTGAGTTACAAGGTTGGCAGGAGTTGGTGGTGTTTTCCCGGCGAGATCCCGTGTGTTTTAGTGCTTGAAAGTGGTATGGATTTGTTCCTCTTGTTGTAAGCTTCATTTTGGTACCAATTTTGTGAAATTTGGTTGAAAAACGAGTGAGATACAAGGTTTTAAAGTTTTCCCGATTTTCCGGCACCGGCGACGGCGCCGGAGCTTCGCTGGAGAAGATGACGGAATATTCCGTCAGTTTGGATGGAATATTCCTAACGGCGTTAACGGAATCCGTTAAAGTTAACGGAATATTCCTGACGACATTAACTGACGCCGTCAGTGTGCCAGGCACGTGCCTGCGCGTGGAGGCGCGTGCGGCGGAGGAAAATTTTTCTAAAAATATGGGGATGTTCCTGAGGTTGAGTAGATCACATTGGTGTATTCATACACCCCATTTGGGCATTGTATGAGAAGTTATTTCATAAGGTTGGTTATGTGTTTTAAAATTAACGTTTTTATAGTTGTTTCGCATATAGGTGAGACCTATCCCGAGGACGAGCGCGGTCACTCGAGGCAAGGGGGTTACGACCCTTCTACATACCAGTGAGTGGGCTTTTGGTTTTCCGTATATACCTACATACTTATGCTTTTCCCAGAAAATGAATTGAAACGTTTATACGTTTTTATGCCATGCATTATGTTTGCCGTTTGTTTACGCATTGTTAGTAGCCTTTATATATATATGTATGTTGGTGCTGCGGGCGCACATGTAAGTGCCAGGTGAGTATGGTTTATGCTTATATTCAGTAGTGGTTTGAGATGCATAGAGAGTTCATAACCTGCACCCCCGGTGTTAGTGCTTTCGCCCAAAGTTGGGCACAGTCCTTCACGTGATGTTCACCTCCCGCACCACACGCTCATCTTGGATCCAAGTTAGGTGCACAGTCCTGTCGTACTTACCACTTTAGGTGGTTCCGACTTGTAGGTGACCCGTGATTATTCGCCCAGCCTTCACGTGATCGTAGCACTGGAGCGTACTTATATTACACCTAGTCCTGTCGTACAGACCACTTTAGGTGGTTCCGACTCGTGTGCAGGTATAGTTAGTGAGATGGAGATTCTAGATTCAGCCGTACAGGTCACGTTAGGTGACTCCGGTTGACAGATTCATGGCATTGATTTTGACATTTTCCTGGGCACTTGTATTTATTTGAGGCATTTGGCATGGCATATTTCTGAGCATGACTTATATATATAGATATGTATATTCTACTTTTCTGGGAAGTATACAGGTTTTACGGCAAGGGGTTAGAACTTGTTTATGAAATGGTTTTTAAAAAGCTTTGTTTTTGCCCACTCACACTTTTTGTTTTGCGCCCCTCCAGGTTCTAGTTGGATAGCACTTCTAGTGGCTCCCCAGAGGATTGCCCCGGCACATCTGACAGATTATCACCAGTATAGGACCACCTTTGGGTGTGTTTTGTAGTGTTGTTTCTTCCGGACTGCATTAGGTTTTCGTGCTCTGAACTTGTTTTTCACGCTTACACATGTAGGTTCTTACGCTGTGTATAGCTGGTTTTTATTTATTCATACTTTTATTATTATTTTATTAGCTTCCGTACTGTGCACATGGTTACGTCACTTCCACATGACGGCCAGCATGCCCTGACCTCGATCGGGGTGTGTCACAATGCTTAGGGTTTTCGAAAAGCTTAATGATCTTTGATTTTATCTCTATTATGCAGTTCATGTAGGGAATTTGATAAGAATAATTTGATTGTTGATGCGTATTCCATCCAATTCAATGAAACTAGGAAAATCTGAAAGTTAATTTGTGCTTTTCACAATTAATTTGGGGCATTGTCATTCATGGTTTAAGGGGATAAAATCTGGAAATCAATTTGTGTTACATATGTGCATGTGTGGAGAAGGACCCTCTAACTAGCCTTTTTCCCATTCAATTCACCTAATTTAGTGCCTAATCTGTTTAGTTTACAATATGTCCAATTTAATTAATTTTGTCCAAATCACCCTTTCGAGTCTAGTTTGAGTCTATTTGATTGTTTTGTGCTGTTTTGAGTCTTTTTAATTTGTTTTGAGTCATATAGGTCTAGTTAAGTGTTTATAAGTTTAGTTTAGTGTTTTAGAGTCTTATTTGAGTTGATTAGCATCCCTAGTTAATCCCCGGTTAGAACGATCCCTACTTGCATATATACTACAATTGTCACAAATAGGGTTTAATTTGTGTGTCAAGATAATTTTCACATCATGTTTAATTCAAGATTTCTTTGTTTTGTTGTGAACATGAGAGGCTAAACTCGTTTTAGCTAGGGGAGGCTTTGAAACCATGATTATATTTATGATATGAATTGATTAAGTCTAGTTGTGATTTCATAAATTGTGAATGCAATTTACTTAACCGTTTGATGGATAACTTATTCTTGTATGTTGATTAGGGAGGCCTACTTAATTTGCAAGCTTGAATTTGGTGCTAGAATATAAGGGAGTTTCACATAATTGTCACAAACTTATATTGACAAGTGGTTAAGGTTGTTTTCACAATCATGTTAAGTAAATTCCTAGCATGAGTATCATGATGTCATAGTTACAAGTGCTTTGTCAATACTTATGATTTTCATTGAACGTAATGATCTTTGATTGTATCTCTATTATGATGTCATGTAGGGAACTTTTGAAGAATGCTTTGGGTTGTCGTATGATGCCATCCAATCTAATAACTTAAGGAAAATCTGAGGGTTAATTAGTGATGTCACGGTTAATCTGGGGTGTTGAGGTTCATGGTTTATCGAAAAAGCAACTAGAAATCAATTTGTGTTTGAATATATCATGTGTGGAAAAGTATCCTCTAGCTATCTAATCATCCATTGGTTTTCCCAAATTCGTCCAAATCTCTTTTAAGTCTTTTAGTTACTTGTTTCTCTCTTAAATTCGTCCAAAACCCAATGCCCCTTACTTACTTGTTTCAAATCTGTCCTAAAGTGTGTTTTTGAGTCTTTTGAGTCAAAACCAATTCTATTTTCGTCCAAATTAAGTCCTTGAGTCTAAATTGAGTCTTTTTTTATTGTTTTGTGTTGTTTTGAGTCTTTTAAGTTTGTTTTGAGTCATATAAGTTTAGTTAAGAGTCTTTGAGTTTGGTTAAGTGTTTTTAATCATATTTTTGTAACTTTGAGTCAAGTTTCATTAGATTAGCAATCCCTCCTAATCCCCGTCCTAGAACGATCCCTACTTATATCTATACTACAATTGTCAAAAAGAGGGTTTAATTTGCGTGTTATTATTTATCACATCAAATTTTTGGCGCCGTTGCCGGGGATTAGCAAAGTTGCTAATCCCCCGTTGTTTCTTTTTGTTTCTTTTTCATATATTTTTGTTTTAGCTACTGACCTTGTTTCTTTTCTTGTTTGTAGGTACTAGTTTATGACTCGTAGTTCTCAACCTATTTGTGCAAACATCTTGGATTTTGACGACGATTTTGTGCGCACTTTGAGAAGGAAGAGGAAGGATCCAGAACTTCACCCATCAAGTTCTAGTTCGGCCTCTAACTTTGAGGAGGAAGAGGAGCCCACGGCAAGGGAGGAAGAAGAGGTCCACGCCATGGCAGCAAACAACCGTACAATCAAGGAGCTTTCCGCCTCGGGAATGGACAATGCCGCACCATTATGCATCCAATACCCAAGGGCGGCTCATGATAAAACCGATGAATTTGAATTAAAGTCAAGTTTGTTGCACCACATTCCAAAGTTCTCTGGACTGTCCATGGAGGATCCTAACAAGCATTTAAAAGAGTTCGAGGTGGTGTGTTCAAGCATGACTCCAAATAATGTCGATAGCAATATTTTGAAGATGAAGGCCTTTCCATTCTCACTATTGGAGAAGGCCAAAGATTGGTTATACAAACTAGCACCCCAAACGGTCACTTCTTGGGAGAGCATGAAGAGGGCGTTTCTTGAGAAGTTCTTTCCTACTTCAAGAGTCATTCTCTTGAGGAAGAAAATTAGCGGAATCCAACAAAGTCAAGGAGAGTCTTTCCTGGCGTATTATGAGCGTTTTAAAGCCCTTGTTGCATGATGTCCTCAACATCAAATGAAGGAGGAGCTTCTACTTCAATAATTCTATGAAGGCCTTCTTCCCATTGAAAGGAAAATGCTCGATGCTTCGGCGGGAGGTGCATTGGTGGACAAAACTCCCATGGCAGCCAAGACCCTAATTGCAAACCGTGCTCTCAATGCATAATAATACGAAGGAATTGGGCAAAGGGACCCCCCACGGCAACAAGTGCATGAGGTAAGTTCTCAATCCGACATTCCATTAGCTAATCTTACTTCTATTGTGTCTTAGATGGTCGAAGGGATGAAGATACAAGAACCAATTGTATGTTGCGTATGTTCTATCCAAGGGCACCCTTTGAAAAAGTGCCCTCAATTGATTGAGAATGGGGGATGGGAAAGTGCAAATGCCATTGGATTTCCAAGCCAAAATCAGACAAGGACTGATCCATATTCCAACACATACAATCCGGGTTGGAGAGACCATCCAAACTTCAAGTGGAGGGAGCTTCAACAACCTCAACAACAAGGAGGCTTTAGGCAACAAGCCCCGGGGTTCTACACCAATCCATACGGCTCCAATCCCAACCTGCCTAAACCAATCAAGGTACGTCTTTGGACAATGATACACTTCTTAAGTTACTTACCAATTTGTCTCAGGGGCAAGAGAATCTAAACAAAGCCATGAAAAACCAAGACAAAAGGGTGGACCACTTGGAGAAGCAAATTGGGCAGATTGCGGAGTTTGTAGGGCAATTCCGAGACCAAGGCAAGCTCCCTAGCTCAACCATTATCAATCCAAAGGGAGGGTTCGAATCTGCCAAAGCAATCACCTTGAGAAGTGGAAAAGAGGTTGGCACTGATGTGAAAATTATCTTGACACACAAATTAAACCCTATTTGTGACAATTGTAGTATATATCCAAGTAGGGATCGTTCTAACCGGGGATTAACTAAGGATGCTAATCAACTCAAATAAGACTCTAAAACACTAAACTAAACTTAAAAACACTTAACTAGACCTATATGACTCAAAACAAATTAAAAAGACTCAAAACAACACAAAACACTCAAATAGACTCAAACTGGACTCTAAAGGGTGATTTGGACGAAATTTAACTAACTTGGACTCAAAACACTAATTTGGACAGATTCAAACACTTTTCTAACTAATCTAACACACTTAATAAAAGGGGGAATTGATTTGGACAAAATTAATTAAATTGGCAGATTGTAAACTAAACAGATTATGCACTAAATTAGGTGAATTGAATGGGAAAAAGACTAGTTAGAGGGTCATTCTCCACACATGCACATATGCAACACAAATTGATTTCCAGATTTTATCCCTTTAAACCATGAATGACAATGCCCCAAATTAATTGTGAAAAGAACAAATTAACTTTCAGATTTTCCTAGTTTAATAGAGATAAAATCAAGGATCATTAAGCTTTTTGAAAACCCTAACCATTGACTAGGCATTCGTAACTATGAATTGCATGATACTCTTGCCTAGAATTTACTTAATACAATCATGACTAGTGATTTTCACTACTTATGAATAGAAGTTCATAACGATTAGGTGAAATTCCCTTATATCCTAGCATCAAATTCATGCATGAAAACTAAGTATGCATCCTTAATCAACACAAAAGAACAAGTTCTCAATAAATCAATTAAGTAAATCACATTCACAATTCAAGAAACAAAATCTGGAGGAAATCAATTCATATAAAAGATATGTCCATGGCTTTGAATTCACCTCTAACTAAGAAAAACTTAGTTACACATGTTCATAACAATTGAAAAGCAAATTAAAATAAACATGGAAACGAAACGAGGGAAGAAAGAACTCCCAAAGTCTCCAATGGATGTAGATTCTTGCGGCACAAGGGTCTCCTTCTCCTATGGAAGCCACGACACTCCTTCTTCTCCCTAGGATTTGTGGCACAAGGTTGTATTTTCTGAATGGATGGTGTGTGTGTGAATGAATGAACGAATTGAATGATGAATGGTTGCCTAAGGTGTGTAAGGGGGTGCGGCACCTTAAGTTATATATATATATATATATATATATATATATATATAGGAATCAGAATTAGGGTTAAACCTAGCAGATACAAGTGATTAGGGCCCCTAGGGTGCGGCACATTGCTTGGAATTTAAGTCTTAGCCCAATTGATTTCTGATATGGACTTATAGAATCCAAATCCAAGAGGAAAATGGCCAATTTAAATCAGAATCCCATCAGAAAAAGGTTTAGGAAATTCGTCCAAAATTGGGCCTTCTAGAAACTAAGTGTTTTGTGGCTGATTTTGGGTATTCTAGAAGCCATAAAAAGGGGGAAAGGTGTGGCACCCTTTTAGGGTCAGATAAGGCTTCTAGAAATTAGGTTTTTAGGTCTACTTGCAGCTAGGATTAAGGTGGGACAAGATTAGGTTAGGATGAGATAGGATAAGGTTTGGATAAGATAAGGTTGTTAGGATAAGTTTCCATATTTCTTGCTCTTTCCTTATCTTCTTTGTCTTGAACTTTCCTTTTCTGATTTGTAGCATGTTCCTAGCCTCTTTACACGCCAAATTCGTCCATCCACCTTGCTCCATATACAAGCTATCCATAATAAGCCCAAAACTGCTCTAAAAGGCTCAAAATTGCCTTTTCTTGCCAACTTTGTCATTAGGACCAACAAACAAACGAAAATAGCTTAAAACACTATAATACATAGTAATTAGCTAACTAAATGCAAGGAAACAACATAACTAGGTAGCATAAATATGCTCAGGCACTACATCCAAACCATCCAAAACAGGTCCTAATGAAGATGAAAAGTTGCAATTTGAAGAGGAGAAATCAAGCAAACCCACGGCAAGGGTAGCAACACCCTTGCTGCAACCACCTACGGATCCCAAGTCCTCCAATTCATCCAATTCGGCCACTAAAGGTAAGTTGGGTTCAAATTCGATTAATTCTAACCTCGTTCCACCCAATGTTCCTTTTCCTCACAGATTTTTGCAAGCAAAGGAGGAACATGAGAAAGACATTCTTGAGACGTTTAGGAAAGTTCCAAGTCAATATCCCACTCCTAGATGCCATAAGCAAGTGCCCAAATATGCCAAATTCTTGAAGGAACTTTGCACCACAAGGAAAAGGGCTTCGAATAAAGAGGTGGTTAGGGTAAGTGAAAACGTTTCTGCTGTTTTACAAACAAAGTTACCACCAAAGTGCAAAGATCCAGGTAGCTTTACAATTCCTTGTATTATTGGCCAAACTAAGTTCAAACATGCTATGTTAGACTTAGGAGCTTCAATTAACGTCATGCCATACTTTATTTATGCATCCATGAATCTTGGAGAATTGAAAAATGATGGTGTGATTATTCAATTGGCCGATAAATCTAATGCCTATCCAAAGGGAGTATTGGAAGATGTTTTAGTGTCGGTGAATAACTTGATTTTCCCAGCGGATTTCTACATTCTTGAGATGGAAGAAACCACCCATGCTACATCATTGCCGCTCCTTCTTGGGAGGCCATTCATGAAGACGGCCCGAACTAAGATCGATGTGTTTAAAGGCACTTTAACATTGGAATTCGATGGGGAAGTGATTGATTTTAATATTTCTGAAACCATGAGATTTCCTAATGATGATCATTCATGTTTCTCTGGTGATATCATTGATTCATTGGCGCAGGCACACCTTGATCAATTACATGAAGATGCACTTGAAACAGTCCTTACAAATGGCATAGAATTGATGGATCAAGTGGCATCACCCATAACAACCCACGGCACAAACATGACCTTTCATGCTGTGCCCTTTGATGATGAAGTGATTGAGACCGTGGCTGCCCTAGAGTCCTTGCCACGACTCAATGGTAAGTCCTCTATTCCAATGTTAATTCCAATTTTCAACTAACAAGTTGCTTCCTTCTATAGAACAACCACATACCCTTGAGCTTAAACCGTTACCAAACCACTTGAAGTATGTGTTCTTGGGCGAACGAGACACATTTCCCGTCATTGTGGCATCCTTGCTCACAGCACAAGAAGAGGAGAAATTGGTGAGGGTTCTCAAAGAGCACAAAACGGCCATTGGGTGGACTTTGGCCGATATCAAGGGCATAAGCCCTACCACATGCATGTGATAGAAGCATATTTAGGCGATTTAGTTAGCTTGTTTTCTTACATTTATGTTGTTAATTCATAGTTATTTTAGTATTTTAAGCTATTTTCGTGTGTTTATAGGTTCTTATGGCTAAGGTAGCAAGAAGGTGCATTCCTAATCAAATAACGATTCCTAATCAAAGAAGGATTCCTAATCAAAGAAGGATTCCCAATCAAAAGAGGAATCCTAGTCAAAGAAGTTTTCCTACTTGATGTAGGAAAGTTAAGCCAAGGTTTCCTATTTTGGTTTAACCTTTCCTAATCCTAAATGTCCCTAAATTCCAGCAACATTGAAGGTTTCTTATGCATTTTAGGACACAAACCAAAGGTCCCTTTTCTCCTAGTCTATTCCGCACCCTCCTTACCCTTTTTCTTCCAAAATCTGCCACATATCTTCCTTTCCCTAGATGTGCCGCACCCCACATTCCCTTATTCCTCCTTTCCTTGCAATAAAACACCTTTCCCTTTTCTCCCTAGGTGTTGCCACACCTTTTCCTTTCTTTTTCTTCTTAGAATTCTGATTTGTTACCCTTTTCTTGGAGGATTTGGAGTCTTAATACATTCCCAAATTAATTACTTCAGGCCTTAACCTTTCTCCCTTTATATACATAATTTGCCGCACATATTAGGCTCTAGACATCCATATTCATTCTCTCCATTCATTCAGCCATCATCCACCATCTACCATCATCCAACCTATCCATCTTTCACCATAATTCATACCCAAACACCCTTGTGCCACAACAAAGAAGGAGAAAGAAGAGAGGAGAAGCCTTGGACGTTTTGGCCATTCAAGCTTGGATTATTGGAGCATTTCTAGGTGTATTCAATCTTTGTTTTCAATGTTTAATTTATATTCTCTTTGTTTTGTTGTAAACATGAGGAGCTAAACTTGTTTTAGCTTGGGGAGACTTTGAAACCATGATTATATTTGCAATATGAATTGATTAATTCCAGTTGTGACTTCATAAATTGTGAAGCAATTTACTTAACCGTTTGATGGATAACTTATTCTTGTTTGTTGATTAAGGGTGCACACTTAGTTTGCATGCATGAATTTGGTGCTGGAATATAAGGGAGTTTCACATAATCGTTACAAACTTATATTCACAAGTAGTTAAGGTTGTTTTCACAATCATGTTAAGTAAATTCCTAGCATGAGTATCATGATGTCATAGTTACAAGTGCTTTGTCAATACTTATGATTTTCATAGAACATAATGATCTTTGATTGTATCTCTATTATGATGTCATGTAGGGGACTTTTGAAGAATGCTTTGGGTTGTCGAATGATGTCATCCAATCCAATAACTAAAGGAAAATCTGAGGGTTAATTAGTGATGTCACGGTTAATCTAGGGTGTTGAGGTTCATGGTTCATTGAGAAAGGAAATGGAAATCAATTTGTATGCAAGTGTGTCATGTGTGGAGAACGATCCTCTAGCTATCTAATCATCCATAGTTTTTCCCAAATTCGTCCAAATCTCATTTAAGTCTTTTAGTTACTTGTTTTTACATTAATTTTGTCCAAAACCCAATTCCCTTTACTTACTTGTTTCAAATCTGTCCTAAAGTGTGTTTTTGAGTCTTTTGATTCAAAACCAATTCTATTTTCGTCCAAATTAAGTCCTAGAGTCTAAATTGAGTCTTTTGGATTGTTTTGTGTTGTTTTGAGTCTTTTAAGTTTGTTTTGATTCATATAAGTTTAGTTAAGAGGCTTTGAGTTTGTTTAAGTGTTTTTAAGCATATTTTTGTATCTTTGAGTCAGTTTTCATTAGATTAGCAATCCCTCCTAATCCCTGGCCTAGAACGATCCCTACTTATATTTGTACTACAATTGTCAAAAAGAGGGTTTAATTTGAGTGCTATTATTTATAACATCAAATTTTTGACGCCATTGCCGGGGATTAGCAACTTTTTAATCCCCCGTTGTTTCCCTTTGTTTCTGTTATGTATTTTAGTTTTAGTTTCTTATTTGTGTTTTGTTTTGTTTTGTTGATGTTAGGAACTAGAGAAGCACGACATGGCACTTGATAATGCTTGTCACAGCTCATGGAAAGGTCTGAAAGAGTTGGTACATTTGATCATAATCAATCAAGGAATGACATGTTTTCCAATACTTACAATTCAGATTGGAGTGATCATTCAAACTGTATGTGGTGGGAACCTCAACATGTTCAACAAGAAGGATATTGGCAGCCATATGAGGAGTTCTATTTAAAACCTATGCAGCCAATACAACCTCATATTCAATATGCCCAACCAAACTCAGGTTTGTCAATAGATTATAATCAAATTCTTAATGAGTTAATTTTTTTGGTGCAGGGCTCACAAAATCAAGCCAAGGAGGCTCAACAAGGAGAATATTGGCAACCATATGAGGAGTTCTGTACAACACCTATGCAGCCACCACAATCTGCCCAAAAAAATTCAGGTACGCCTTTGTATAATGATATGCTTATTAAGTTACTCACCAATTTGTCTCAGGGGCAAGAGAATCAAAACAAAGTGATGCAAAATCAAGAAAAAGCAATGTAACATCAAGACAAAAGGGTGGACCACTTGGAAAAGAAAATTGGGCAGATAGCGGAGTTCGTAGGACAATTTCGAAACCAAGGCAAACTCCCTAGTTCAACCATTGCAAATCCGAAGGGAGGATTTGAAACTGCCAAGGAAATCATCTTGAGAAGTGGCAAGGAGGTTGGAACAGACCCTAAACCATCAAAATCAAATCACAAGGAAGATGAAAGATTGCAATTTGAAGAAGAGGAGTTGGACAAAGCCACGGTAAGGGAAGAACACCCTTGCCGCAGCCACCTCAAGACCCCAATTCGCCCACCATAGGTAAGGTTGTTCCAAATTTAATTCTTTCTAATCCCATTCCAACCAATGTCCTTATTTCTTGTAGGTTCATGATTTCCAAGGAAGAAGAAAGTGAAAAAGACATCTTGGAAGCCCTTCCAAATGTGCAAAGTAGGGAATATCAAGAATTCATCAAAGAGGACGTTCTTGAGACAAACAACCCTAAAGAAGATAAATTTTATGACACAGGACAAGGAACAATCCTCACACCAAATTTGTCCAAGTGCAAAGTTCCTGAAACGTTCAAAGAAGATGTGTTTATCCTTGAGTTCTTGTTGGAGGACATAGGTAAGCCACCTCCTCCAATTTCAATTTTGTTTTATACTAACAAGTTGTTGATGATTCAGGCACCCAATCTTGAATTTAAACCATTACCGGATCATTTCAAGTATCACCTTCCATTCAAAGATCAATTCCATGGTGTGGGTTCCAATTGAGCCTAAGAAGAGAGTTCGTCCAACTGCAAGACGTTAAAGCAAGTGCTTCTTGGGAGGCAACCCATGCATTCAACTAGAGAGGACTTAGGCAATCCAACAATTTATTCGAAACAATCAGATTTGTGTTCCTAACTCTCTCTTTCTTTATTGTTTTTATTCGGTCATGTTAGTTAGTTTATGTTATTTGTTTGAAACATTGAGGACAATGTTTGATTTAAGTGTGGGGGGATAAACAAGCTATTTTTGCATGATTTTTGTGGGATTTTATCACCTATCACTTCTAATGTTGTTTCTCACTGTTTTTAAGTGTTTTTAGTGTGTTTTGAAGTGTTCTTATGTGTTTGGATCAGAAAATCCGAAAATTTACAAAAAGATTGCAAAATAGTTTTGAAAAACCCAAAAAGAGTTGTTTTAAAGTTGTTTTTGTGTGTTTGTTTGTGTCTTAAGGTACCTTCCAACACAATGATGAGGATTTGGTTTTTAATTGCATGACTATTAAAGAATGTTGTAAATATGGATGGATGTTTGATTTACTCTTTGTTTTATGCTTGGTTATAGTTATAGCTTACGAATTCACATGTAATCACAAAGAAAAAAAAAATCAGTTTTTGTAACATGCTTGAAGGAAGGAACTCAAACTAACGCTACATCCTTGAGAGACTTGAGCCTAAAATGTTCTTTGGAGAGTATAAATCTTTGATTTCTTGTTTTCTAAAGTTGTTGCATGATCTCATCATTCTTTGCTTGGTTGCTACGTAGAATGCATCTTATCATTATAGTTCCAAATACTAGAACTCACACCCATTTCATTCAAAGCATGATATTGATCGCATAACATACAATAAGATGAAGTTGTTTAGTTAGCCAAAGCCAAAAAGCCAAACCCTGTTGCATATGTATTGTAGGATTACCCCTTTTGAGCCTTTTCAAGCCTATTTTCTTTGTGAACCACATTATCCTCACCTAGCCTAGATTAGGACTTTCCATACCCGTGTTCTTAAAGGATAATGAAGCATGACTTAGAATGAATTCCTTTTGATCAACATATTGCAGAAAACAAGTGTGGGGGAATGTAAAAAGGCACGGCAAAGAAAGAAAATAAAGAGAAAATTTGTGGAAAAATAAAAAGAAAAGAGAAAAGATGTAAAAAGAAAGAGAAAGAGTTGGAAAATAGGTGAGAATGATCTCACAAGTGTTGGTTATTGAAGGAAGGGTCCAAAAGAGTGAATTTGACCCTAAGTGTTGCATGAATCTTGCCTTGTGTTTAAAAGTTAATTTCTATCATCAAAAAGTGAGTTTAAGTGTCAGTTTCATTACTTTGCTTCCTATTGCTTTAAGAACCTTTGTTTATCCTTTACCTTTCTTTGTTAGCCAATACCTTAGCCTCGTTACAACCCTCAACTTCTATCTTGATGTTATGTGTTAAATATGTGGAGTTTGAATTTGGTATGAGCATATGGAATCACTGGTTCTCATTCTAAGTAGTAGCATTCCATTCATGAGATCATATACATGTCATCAATCTTCTCACATATACCTAATGTAGGGAGTGTAGTTAGAAAATCTGTGTGAAAATAGAGAGCATTCTAGTGAGGAATTGAGGGAATTCTCTAAGGCATGTTACTACATTCAAAATGTTGTTTTAATTGATTAAATGTGAACTAGTGAGTGGTAACTATGGTTAAGTGTTTGCTCAAGTGTAAAGAAAGCTAAAAAAAACCATGGAAGTAGTGTTCTTTAATAAGTCATGTGTATTGGAAATCCCTAAGGTAATTGTTGGAAGGTCTAGAGTTTGTTTTGTTCCTTTTGTTTTGTTTGTTTTGTTTTGCTCGAGGACTAGCAAAAGCTAAGTGTGGGGGAATTTGATAAGAGCATATTTAGGCGACTTAGTTAGCTTGTTTTCTTACATTTATGTTGTTAATTCATAATTATTTTAGTATTTTAAGCTATTTTCGTGTGTTTATAGGTTCAAGAAGGTGCATTTTGGAGCATTTTGGAGCAAAATTGGACTTGGAATGAATAACATTGTAAACACGAAAAATTCCTGAAACAAGAAACAAGAATACGTGTACAAAATATATTTTGTATTAATAATGATTTTGGGTTACAATCTCTTTGTAATTTGATCCTCTGATTCTATCTTCGTAAGATGTTGATTTATGGATGAGCTGTTAATCCAAAGGGCCGTCGTGGCTTGATCTAGGGATAAACAGTTGATGAATGGATCTTCAAGGGGCGTTGGGCTTGACCTTGAAGAATGGGTGTATGGGTTTGTTGAGGTTATTGATCCAAAGGGCTGTTGGGGCTTGATCTTAGGATGAACAAATGATGAATGATGAACACTTTCTTCAAGGGGCCGTCGGGGCTTGATCAGTTGGTGGAAGTTCTTCAAGGGCTGTTGGGGCTTGACCTTGAAGGAGGATTTGACGAAGAACGAAGAGTGCTTTCTTGATCCTTCGGGATTTTTTTGAGAGCTTTAGAGTTTCAAGGCTTCAAGGTTTTGGTGTGTATGTAAATTCCTCCCCTTTTCTCTTGATGGAGAAGGCTATTTATAGGCCAAGAGAGTGAATCACCACCATCCATTTTTTTGGTGAAGTGAGTGGAGTTGGTAGGTGAAGTAAATGTGTAATGTAGGTGAAATGAATGTGTGATGTAAGTGAAATGAATAAATGTTGTAATTTTAATACATTGGTTAACATTTATTTCACTGAAATTTCGATGTCTACAAATGCCCCCACTTCAAGGCGCGTCGTATACATATGCTTGTCATGTGTAGAAGATGCGTTTTGAAGTCTCTTAATGTAGATGTCAACCCAAGGGCCGTCGAGGCCTGATCTTGAATTGGGCTGGACATTTCTTCAAGGGCCGTCAGGGCTTGAACTTGAATTCGACTGGAAGATTTTCTGGTTTCCTCTAATCGTTGATTTTCCACAGGCTTAATCTTGAACTGGGCTGGAGGGTTTTTTTTTTTTTTTTTTTTTTTTTTTTGTTTTTTTTTTTGTCTCCTCCGAAGGTCTGAACTTACTCTTCTTATCTGGAGTTTGAATTTGATTCAAGGGTGGTGCACTTGATTTTGAATCGGACTTGTGATTTCTTCAAGGGCCATTGAGGCTTGATCTTGAGTGAAAATAGGACCATGAGCGGTTTCAGGATTCAGACTCATGGCAGGCAAGCATGAGGTGGAGGTGATGACCTGTTTCTTTGTTCAATCTTTCCAATTCATATTGAAGAGGGTTAGAGGATGAATCAGCATGTGCAGTTGTTGCGTTTACTGACGATCCACAAGATTGATGTTTCATTGTCACTCGTCCTAGCTGTTCTCCAGACGAATGTGGTACCTTCTCTGGAAGTGTATCAACCATTGAAGATAACTACTCGAGAGCAACGCTAGGTAAGCAACCAGGGAATAGATTCCAGGCAGTCGGTTCCAGATCGGAAGACTGACTCCAAGTGCCGGATGATTGCTCTCTTTCTCTTTGCCCTGCGGGTAAGAACAAGGATAAAGGAAAGGACATGGAGAAAGCATGATATGAGATACTTTTGCTTTTTGAAGAAGTGTTGACGATTTACCGGCGTCGCGCAGCGAGGCTTTGCTCTTTGGCGACGGCGCCAGCGGAGGGTTGTTAAGGCTTCTCGAGCTCTTTGATTAGAACAATGATGTCGAGCTTGGATTTGACTTAAACTGCTCTGTCTGGATGGTTCTGCAGGGGAAGACATCGTGCTCCAGCAATTTGTTCCAGCTCTTTGTACCGCATTCTTCTCTGCTTGTTTCTTTTACATAGCCGAGGTGGTGCGCAACCCTTTGCCTTTAAATGGTCTTTTAAGGCATCATGTCTCAGTAATTCATCCATGCTTAACAGCTTCAGTGTAAAGAGCCGACACTCCGTCACCTGTCCTGAAGTACGCGCTGAGGGAATTCGAGACTCACCAACAATTGAAGATGAGTACTCGAGAGCAACGCTAGGTAAGCAACCAGGCAAAGGTTCTGGGCAATCAGTTCTAGATCGGAAGTTTGATTTCGGGTTCCGACTGATTGCTTTCTTTCTCCTTGTCTTGGAGGCAAGAGCAAGGGCAAAGGAAAAGACAGGGAAAAAGCATGATATGAGATACCTTTGCTTTCGCCCTTGATGATATGAGATACTTTTGCTTCGATCTATCGTTTCCTCCTGCCTCATCTGTACTCCAGGCATCTGGTATTTTCTTTGGGGGTACATCAATAGTTGAAGATGAGTACTTGAGAGCAGGGCTGGATAAGCAACCAGGGAAGGGATTCCAGGCAGTCGGCTCCAAACGGAAAGCTTGATTCCAAGTGCCGACTGATCTCTCTTTCTCTCTTTGTCTTTCAGGGAAGAACAAAAACAAAGGAAATGACGGGGGAAAGGCATGCTATGAGATACTCTTGCTTTCAATCCTAATGATATGGGATATGTTTTCTCTCGAAGACTTGGTTGAATAGGTGTTCTCAAGGGAAGAAGAAAACTGAGCATATTGAGAGGTTTGGTTGCAGCTACATTCTCGGCCAAGAAGAAGAGTCATGCGTTTTTGGATGTATGCCTTGCCATGAATGTTGACATATATAGGGATTTTAATGGCAAGTAGTAGTGCGGGTGCGGCTTTGTCACCCACGCTTGTCGGCAAAAGTGTGGTGGTTGGGATAATGACCTTCACGCGTTTTCAACTTTGTCAGAGATCTTTGACAAAGTTGCACGCGTTATCTGAAAAGCTGAGATTGCGTCTGAAGAGCGTTGACGAACTTTACGCAGGAAAATCCGACTTTTAAGATTTGAAGAGTGGCGTCTCTTCGATTTTTTATTTTTTATTTTTTTATTGGTGGTTGTGTTGCCTCTCCTTTTATAGAGGTATCGATCACATCCAACGTGCACACTTTGAAGATTACCTGCTTGTGAAAATCATCTCCGGTGTATTTTTTTTTTTTTTTAGATTTTACTTCGTCCCACCCTTTTCTTTTAACATCTTTGAAAATGGTTAACCCATCTAACATTTGCTTAGATTTGAGTCTCAGCGGTGATACAGGTGCGCCGCGTCAGGGTAATATATGGTGCCCGTCTTTCTTATCTTCTAATGGCCCTCTTACAGGTGAAGACTCCGTGATGCAGGATGCAACAACGACTACGGTAGTAGCTAGGAACCTCCTTACTCCTAGAGATAATGGGCTGCTTTCAAGACGGTCCGATGAGTTGGCCGTTCAAGAGTCCCTAGCTCTCAGTGTTCAATGTGCGGGCTCTGTGTCCAACATGGGCCAACGCCTACTCGCTCGATCCCGTCAAGTTGAATCATTGATGGCGGAGGTGGAAAATCTTAAAGAAGAGATCAAATAGCTTAAGCGCGAGAATAGAGATTTGCACGTGCTTGCAAATAATTATTCGACGAGCATGAAGAGGAAGCTTGATCAGCTGCAAGAATCTGAAGGTCGAATTCAAAGTGACCGTCAAAGGCTTGCGGCTTTCTTCCAGAGGCACCTTTTTCCTTCGTCATCTAGCGTTCAACCAAGTATTGAGGCCTCGAATGATCTATCTTCGATGCCTCCCGTTCCTGGAGTTTTGCCAAGTAATGGGGCTTCACGTGAGCAACCTTTGTGAAAGCTCCATCTTCTCTTTTTTTTTTTTTTTTTTTTTTTGTACGCATTTGTAATCGGAGATCAATGGACATGCTTTATTTTATTCAGTGTATTGTGCTAAATACAGATAAAACATATATATCACCAAGATGTGTTATTTCCCTTTTTTTTTTTTTTTTTTTTTTTTTTTTAAACACACTTTTGCAAGTGGGCACCATCCTTCCCTTATTTTCTTCTTTGCAATAATTCTGTTGCCCTAAATTTTTTTTTTTAATCACACTTTTGCAAGTGGTGCCGTGCACCACCCTTTCCTTATTTTCTTCTTTGCAATAATTATGTCGCCCTCCTTTTTTTTCTTTTTTTTTTTTTCAATCACACTTTTGCAAGTGGTGCCGTGCACCATCCTTTCCTTATTTTCTTCTTTGCAATAATTTTGTTGCCTTTTTTTTTTTTTTTTTTTTTTTTTTATTCACACTTTTGCAAGTGGTGTCGTGCACCATCCTTTCCTTATTTTCTTCTTTGCAATAATTATGTTGCCACCACCTCTTTTTCCTTTTCCTTTTTAACTTGCTAACAGTAGCTTGCAATTTCTTTTTGTGTGCGTGTACATTGTTCTGATGATGAGTATGACAGTCTGGCACCGCTGGGTCCCTGGCTGCACAGTCATTGCAACATTATTTGCACATTCGTTGCACTTCATTCGCTTCTCTGGGTTCATGTGCACATATATATATATATATATATGTATTTATATGGGATCGAATCGTCACCGCACAACCATTGCACAGCCACTGCATTGCCTGCCTTCTTGCATCCCGACTGCTCTGTCCTGCAACCCTGCGTTGTCGGTAACTGCACACACTGTTTCCTTGCTACACTGCGTTCTCCACGTCTATTGCTCGTTGAATTGGGTGCTAGACCAAAAAGGGTGGTCGCGAGCATAGGTTTGAACTGTTAAGGGGAGTTGCTCTCCACTTCTTCAACCTTTGCGGCTCTCTGTGCTATTTGTGGGAGTTCAGTTGCTGTGGATGGGAAGGAGAGGAAGCAGTCACTTAGCAAGTTTCTTTGCACAGCCTTTGCTCTGTAAGGTTTAATCCAGCTGAAGACGATTTTGATATGTACATATATATATATATATATATATATATTGATTTTGACATGCACTTTCTGACATGCAGTTTTATATATATATATATATATATATATATATATATATATTTGATTTTGACATGCACTTTTATATACATATATATATATATAGGTGATTGTCTCATAGTTGTGCGTATAAAATATGTAATATGTGTACCCCACTGATGGATTTCCTTGTTGTGATGATACGATTCTTTTCCCTTTTTTTTATTTTTTTTATTTTTTTTTTGGGAAGACAGAGCATGATGCTAGGGCCCTCATGAAGTTTCCAAAGGTGTGGTAGCTGGTGGCAGAGTGGGCAGGACTGCGGGTGTACATATGCTTTTTTTTTTGGTGTGCTGCTCAAGTTTTGTGGCTGATTTTGCTTTGTTGCGGTCATGGTATTTTTCGAGTGTTTTAAGAGCAACACCATCACCATTCTTGCAAAGGAAAGTGATTCGCAAGATAGGGGAACAACGCTGAAGATTTACGCCCCACTGACTGGCCTTAAGGTGCTTGCTCTTCCTACAAAAGACAACTCCATCCATATTAAGTCGTGGTCTTCTGAAGTATCTTGGGAGGTGCCAAACTTTGTTCGATTAAATACGGAGAAGAAGGCGTGCACACTGAGGATTCTTATCTTGAACCCTTCGCACCATGCTCGTGACAATCATCCGGCTTCGTTTAAGCTTCTTGGTGATCACATCCGCAGCGGTGCTATGGCTTGGTATTTTGGGCATATCACAAGCTTTCCCAAGATGTTCGAGGTAAATCAGGCGTGAAGATTTCTTCATGGATCCGCTTCTGGTATTGGGAGGACATAAGGTACAAGAAGTCCTTGAAGAAAAGAGGTTGCAACAAAACCACTAAGCCAAAGGGAGACCCATATCCGTCCGGTGCCATTGGTTCAGCTAGGCGCCATTCCCCTGCCGAGTTGAGAGCGTTTGAGGACCTTGGCATAGCATCAGAGCATGTGGAAGAATCTTACCTAGCTGCTTTCTTAGCTTGTTGGCTTTGTAAGTTTGTTTTTCCAACCGGTGACGTCAACTTTGTTCGCCCTGGGGTTTTCAAAGTGGCTAGCAAGATGGCTGTAGGTGAATCTTTCAGTCTTGTTATCCCGGTCTTGGCCAATATTTATAACGGCTTGAGTGTTGTTTCAAACTCGGCGAACACTGAAGATCATGTTGCGGTTCTTCCCTACCACTATGTGTATGGTTGGTTGGGTGAGTACTTCGGCACTCATTTTTTTTCTTCAACTCTAAACAAGTCGGGGCCTTTGAAGATGAAGTATTCTGGCGTGCTTTCTTCGAAGAGCCTCAATGATTCCCAGGCGCAAGCACTATTTAGAAGCTGCGAAGGCTTGAAGATGGACCATCTGGCGAGAGTTGGCTCGGTGCGGCGAGGCATCATGGATGATTCGCATCTTCGCTTCTCAGACTTATCTTACCTTGATGCGAGAATTATACGCGCACAAACTAAACCCTATTTGTGACAATTGTAGTAATGATGTAAGTAGGGATCGTTCTAACCGGGGATTAACTAGGGATGCTAAATACTTGACTCAAATAAATAAAACTAACTTTTAAAACACTAAGACAAACTAAAAGACTCAAAACAAGTTTAAAAGACTCCAAATACTCAAAAACATAAAATAAGACAAATCAAATGAATAAGACTTAACAAAATAAGGGGGGTGATTGTGGTTGGACGAGATTAAATTAAACGGACAGATTATAATTTAAAACAGATAGTAAAGATGAATGTGATGAAAATATGGATGATGGAATAGCCAAGGGGTTCTTCTCCACACATGTTACACTTGCATAAAATATTGATTCTCAGTTGGTCTTTCAATAAGTTGTGAAACTCAATGCTCCAAGTTAATTAGGTCCGCTTAAATTAACTTTCAGATTTCCCTAAATTCATTGGATTGAATGGAATACGCATTACAACCAAATTATTCTTAATCAAAGTCCCTAACTATGGAATACGCATGATAGAGACATTCAACAAAGATCATTAAGTTCAATGAAAATTATAAGTGTTGACGAGGCATTCGTTACTATGGAATACGCATGAAACTTATGCCAAGAATTCGTTTAACGCGATTGTTTATAAGCAACCTCCACTACTTGTGAATATAAGTTCATAACGATTAGGTGAAACTCACTTATATTCTAGCGTCATATTCATGCATGAAAATTAAGCTTGCAATCTCAATGAACATACATAAATATGTTATCCATCAAACAGTTAAACGAATTGAATCCACAACTTATGAAATTCCAACCAAAAGTAATCAATTCAAATTGCAAATATAAACATAGTTTCGAATCACCCCCTAGCTAAAGGGGGTTTAGTTCCTCATAACCTTGAAATCAAAGAAACAACTAAACATTCCAACAACTCAAACTTGAATTGTATGAACGTTTAGGCACTCTTCTCTTCCATTACAAAACAAAGAAAATTGAATTTAAACTTTGAAATCAAAGAAACACCTAAACATTCCAACAACTCAAACTTGAATTGTATGAACGTTTAGGCACTCTTCTCTTCTTCGTTATTATGGCACAAGGTCTAAGGGATGTTGTTGGTGTGTTGAATGGATTGGGGAATTATGGAAATGGATGAGGAAAGATAGAAAATGGAAAGAAACCCACGGCAAGGCTTGGAATTTCAGGATGTAAAGATGGTGTGTGTTTGTGTTGTGGTGTGAGAAATGGAGAGATGTCCCCAAAGAGCATACAAGGCTTCAATTTCGTCCATCCTCTTTGCTCCATGATTAAGCTATCCAATCCTTGCCCAAAAGTGCCCCAAATAGCCTCAAAATACACTTTCTTGCTCCCTAAGCCCTTAGAACCTGAAAACACACAAAAGAAGCATAAAGGACTAAAATAACTAGAGAAACATAACGTAAATGCACGAGAACAAGCCATTTAAGTCGCATGAATATGCTTCTATCAAACTCCCCCACACTTATCTTTTGCTAGTCCTCGAGCAAAACAGAATAAAAACAAATAAACAAAACGACACTAAACACGTAAAACACAACCTACACCTTCCAAACAATCATTTCAGGGATTTCCAATGCACATGACAAGTTAAAAATCATTATTCCCACAGAATTTAGCCATCTTTACCCTTAAGTACATTCTTAACCATAGTCACCACATACTAGTTCGCAATTAAGCATTTAAAACCATGTTTTGAATGTAGTAACATGCCTTAGAGAATTTGCTCAATTCCTTACAAGATATGCACTCGATTTTCACTCAGAATTTCTAACTACACACCCTAATCTAGTCATATGTGAGAAGATTTGATGTAACATGAAAACGAACACTCACATATATGTATCACAAAGAACGCAATTTCTGGAGTTAATGAGCATGTTTAGATATGATCTCATGAATGGAATGCTACTACTTAGACGCGAGAACCTGTGACACCATATGCTCATACCAAGTTCAAACTCCACAAATTGAAATACACAACACTCAAGATAGAAGTCAAGGGTTGTAACGGGGCTTGGGGTATGTGGATAACAAAGAAGGGATATGGAAAACAAAGGTTCTTAAAGAAATAGTGAGCAAAGCATTTGAATCAACTTAGAATTCACTTTTGAATGAAAACTCAACTTTTGAACAAAAAGGGAGAATTTAGACAATTTACGCCCAGAATTGGTGTTTTAGAACCTTTCTTCAATCACTTATTCTTTCATTAACTTTTTTTTCTTTTTTTTTTTTTTTTTTTTTTTTTTTTTTTTTTTTATAAATCTCAAAACATAAACACTTAAACATTCTCTCCCCCACACTTATTTTCTTTCATAATGTAACTCAAAAGGAATTCAATTAAGTCATGCTCACTATCTTTTAAGAACAAGGGTGGGGATTGTCCTAAACTAGGCTAGGTGAGGAAAATGTGGGTAAACAAAGAATAAAGGCTAAACAAGGATCAACGGGGTTAAAACTTACAACATATACGAAGTATGGGAAGTAAGGCTATTTGGCTATGGTGGTGGTCACTACACAACTTCTTCTTGAATATGTGTTATGCAAATCAATAACATGCTTTGAATGAAATGGGCATGAGTTCTAGCATTTGGAACTATATGATGAAACGCCTTCTAAGTAGTAACCAAGCAAAGAATAATGAGATCATGCAACGACTTTAGAAAACAAGAAATCACAGATTATACTCTCCAAAGAACGTTATAGGCTCAAGTCTCTCAGGGTTGTAGCGTTTGTTTGAGTTCCTTCCTTCAAGCATGTTACATAACTCATTTTTTTCTTTTATGATTGCATGTGAAGTCATACATTATAATCATAACCAAGCATATACTAAGAGTAAATCAAACTTTTCTCCATGTTTATAACTCTTTTTAACAGTCATGCAATTAGAAACCAAATCTTTATCATTGTGTTGGAAGGTGACCTACGACACAAAAACACAAAAATGACTCAAAACACTCTTTTTAGGCTTTTCAAAAAAAATGTTTTTCAAATTTTTATGTGATTTTCGGAGTTATAAAACAAAACACGCTAAAACAGTTTAAAAACACCTTAAAAACATTTAAAACAGCAAGGAACAACACTTGAAGTTATGGGTGATAAAATTCAACGAATTTGCATCAACATACTTAGTTACCCCCCCACACTTAAATCAAACATTGTCCTCAATGTTTTAAGCATAGATTCACACAAAGCATAAGTAAATACACAAAAAGCACTTAAACATACTAAACATGGCATAATGTAATTAACAAAGAGAAGAGTTTAGGGACGCAAATCTGGTTATGGAGTGTAAATTCCCTCTTCGCCTTGGTGATTGCATTGAGGCTTTGATCTTTGTGATTCCACAGGCTTACTCTCGAACTGGTTGCCGCCCATCGTTGATTTTTCCTTTGTGCTACTCTTGATCTGGGCAGCAGGAGTCTTTGGTCTCCCCCGAAGGTCTGAGCTTACTCCTTTGGTCTGTTTCTTTGTTCAATCTTTCCAATTCGTATTGAAAAGGGTTGGAGGATAACTCAGCCTATGCTTGTCTCCACATGCTTCAATGTATCATTTTCACTTGCCTTATTTGCTCCCCTTTGCTGAAGTGGTCCCTTCTCTGGAAGTGTATCAACCGTTGAAGATGACTACTCGAGAGCAACGCTAGGTAAGCAATCAGGAATAGATTCCAGGCAGTTGGCTCCAGAACGGAAGACTGACTCCAAGTGCCGGCTGATTGCTTCTTTTACTTTGCCATGCGAGTAAGAACAAGGACAAAGAAAAAGACAGGGAAAGAGCATGATATGAGATACTTTTGCTTTAGACCTTGATGATATGAGATACCTTTGCTTTTGAAGAAACGGTGAATGAAGCAGCACATGTATTTGTTGTGGTTGTCTCCACATGCTTTGATCGACCGTTTCCTTCTGCCTTATTTGTACTCCAGGTTTCTGGTATCTTCTTTGGGGGAGAAAAAATTGAGTATTTCAAAAGGCGTTGCTGGGAGAGCGCCCTCAGAGGTGCGGGAGAGTTGGGCATTTTCTTCAGGTTTGCCCTGCCATAAAATACGAAGGTCGACATATATAGAGATAATAGCAAGTGGTGGTACTTTTTACCTTTGTCGACAAACGTTTTGATCCCGCAACTCCGGCTTTTTGAAATAGTGGCGCCTCTTCGATCTTTGAATACGCCTCTTCGATTTCTGAGCAGGCGCCCCTTCGATTTCTGAATACGCCTCTTCGATTTCTGAGCAGGCGCCCCTTCGATTTCTGAACAGGCACGTGGTAGTGCAGATGCGGCTCCTTTTGACAAAGCTGCACGTGTCTTCTAAAAAGCAGAGAAAGCGTCGCCGAACTTTGCGCTTGTCGGCTAAAGATGTGTAGTTGCGATGATGGCGTCCACGTGTTTTCAGCTTTGTCAGAAATCTTTTGACAAAGTTGAACGCGTTTTCTGAAAAGCCGAGGGAGCGTCGCCTAACTTACGCCGGAAAATCCGGCTCTTTGAATCGGTGGACGCGTTGCCTTGGCTTCTTATAGAGGTATTGATCACCGCCAACATACACACTCTGAAGATTTCCCATTCTTGAACATCGTCTCCGGCCCTTTGAAATTTTAACTTCATCCTCCCCTTCTCTTTGAACACTTTTGAAAATGGCAAACTCATCGAACCTTAGCTTGGAATTGAGCCTTAGCAGTGATACGGGCGCGCCGCGTCAAGGTAACGTATGGCGCCCTTCTTTCTTTTCTTCTAACGGTCCTCTCACAGGTGAAGACTCCGTGATGCAGGACGCCACAACAGCTACAATAGTAGCTAGGAACCTCCTCACTCCAAAAGATAGTAGGCTGCTGTCAGGACGGTCCGATGAGTTGGCCGTTCAAGAATCCCTCGCACTTAGTGTTCAGTGTGCGAGTTCTGTGTCCAACATGGGCCAACGCCTGCTTGCCCGCTCCCGTCAGGTGGAATCATTGATGGCAGAGGTGGAAAGTCTCAAGCAGGAGATCAAACTACTTAAGTACGAGAATAGAAGTTTGCACGTGCTTGCCAACAACTATTCGACGGGTATGAAGAGGAAGCTTGATGAGCTACAAGAATCCAATGGTCGGATGCAAAGTGACCGTCAAACTGACCGTCAAAGGCTTGCGGCTTACTTCCAGAGGCACATTTTTCCGGGCTCATCCAGCGTTTGGCCAAGTATTGAGGCCTCTTCTTTGATGCCTCCCGCTCCGATACCTTCCGCCCCGATGCCTCCCGCATCTATACCTTCCGCTTCGACGCCTTCCGCTCCGATGCCTCATGCTTCTAGAGTTTTGCCCAGTAGTGGGGCTTCAAGTAAACGCCCTTTGTGAAGGCTCCATCTTTCTTTGTTTAGCAGTGCCTATCAATAAACCAAAATTTTCTCAATGTTACAATCATAGACTCACACAATTAATAAACAAACAAACAATAACAACTAAACAACCTAACAAGGCAAAAACGAAATAGCAACAAAGAGAAGAGTTTTTAGGAATCTGGAATTGGAGTGCTTTCTAAGTCTTCCTTTGTTGAATGCATGGGTTGCCTCCCAAGTAGCGCTTTCTTTTACGTCTTGCAGCCGGACGGTACCTCCGTTTAAGCTTGACTAGGTTCCACGGCATGGAGGGGTACCTCCTCCACGACATGCTCCTCAAACGTCTTGTAATAGGGCTTCAATCGATGCCCATTCACTTTGAATTCTTGCTGCGTCCTTGAACTTTTGATTTGTACTGCACCATGAGGTAAAACGTTAGTAACAACAAACGGGCCAATCCATTTAGAACGCAACTTACCAGGAAACAAACGTAGGCGAGAGTTGAAAAGTAACACTTTCTGCCCAACTGTGAAGGTCTTGGTTCGAATCATTTTATCATGGAATGCTTTGGTCTTGGCTTTGTACATCCGGGCATTCTCATAGGCTTCATTCCGAATCTCCTCAAGTTCATTCAATTGGAGCTTCCTATGAACTCCCGCTGCATCTATGTCCATGTTGAAAGTCTTCACGGCCCAATGTGCCTTGTGCTCTAACTCTACGGGCAAATGACATGGCTTACCATAGACGAGCCGAAAAGGTGACATCCCAATGGGTGTTTTGTATGCCGTACGATATGCCCACAGTGCATCATCTAAACGTAAGCTCCAATCCCTCCTTGTTGGTCCAACGGTCTTCTCCAAAATTTGTTTGATTTCTCGGTTAGACACCTCGGCTTGGCCATTTGTTTGAGGATGGTAAGGTGTGGAGACCTTATGGTTGACATGGTACTTTCTTAGCAACGCCTCAATGGTCCGATTGCAAAAGTGAGACCCTCCATCACTTATGATTACTCTCGGCATTCCAAACCTAGCAAAAATGTTAGTTTTCACGAAATCTGCAACCACCTTAGAATCGTTAGTACGGGTGGCTTTTGCTTCCACCCATTTAGAAACATAATCAACGGCTAGCAAGATATAAGTGAAACCATAAGATGGAGGGAAAGGGCCCATGAAATCAATGCCCCAAACATCAAAAATTTCAACCTTAAAGACAGGGGTTTGCGGCATTTGGTCCTTGGTACCTATGTTACCCATTCGTTGGCAACGATCGCAAGACATACAAAAGGTTCTAGCATCCCTAAATATAGTCGGCCAATAAAAACCACACTCTAGAACCTTGAGGGCAGTGCGTTGTGTGCCAAAATGACCACCACATGCATATGTGTGACAAAAGCTTAGAATTGAGTGAAATTCAGAATCATGCACACATCTACGTACAATTTGATCTGAGCAATATTTCCACAAATAAGGGTCATCCCAAACATAGAAACGTGCATCATTTTTAAGCTTATCACGTTGGTGCTTGTTTAGTTCATTTGGAAATTGTTTAGCCACCAAGTAATTCACTAAATCTGCATACCATGGTTCACTTACCTCAATGGATAGCAGCTGCTCATCAGGAAAAGTTTCAGGGATAGGTACGGCATGTTCATGCTCCTCGTGGATCATTCGGCTTAAATGGTCAGCCACTACATTCTCGCTTCCTTTCTTATCCCGGATTTCAATATCAAATTCTTGAAGAAGAAGAATCCAACGGATAAGCCTCGACTTTGCTTCCTTTTTCGTGATCAAGTACCTCAAAGCTGCATGATCAAAATAAACGATTACTTTAGTACCAATTAAATATGAACGGAATTTATCTAAAGCAAAAACCACAGCTAGAAGTTCTTTTTCCGTCGTGGAGTAGTTCAATTGGGCATCATTGAGAGTCCGAGAGGCATAGTATATGACATGCGGCCGCTTGTCTCTTCTTTGTCCTAGAACAGCTCCTAATGCATAGTCGGATGCATCGCACATGAGCTCGAACAGAAGGCTCCAATCTGGAGGTACAATAATGGGGGCCGAGACTAGCTTCTCCTTGAGTTGGTTAAATGCCGAATTACACTCTTCATCAAACTTGAATGGCACATCTTTTGAAGCAATCGGCAAAGAGGGTTGGACATCTTGGAGAAGTCCTTGATAAAACGCCTATAGAACCCTGCATGGCCAAGAAACGAACGTACCTCTCTAACCGAAGTAGGAGAGGGTAAGTGACGTACAAGGTCTATTTTTGATTTATCTACTTCAATTCCTTTTTCTGAAACAATATGTCCTAAAACTATACCTTGTTTCACCATAAAATGACATTTCTCCCAATTCAAGACAAGGTTAGTTTCAACACATCGTTTCAAAATTAAGGTCAGATTATCCAAGCAATTATCAAATGAACTCCCAAATACACTGAAATCATCCATGAAAACCTCAATGATCTTTTCAACAAAATCGGAAAATATACTTACCATACACCTTTGGAAAGTGGCCGGTGCGTTGCATAAGCCAAATGGCATGCGACGATAAGCAAATGTTCCAAAGGGACATGTGAATGTGGTCTTCTCTTGATCATCCGGGGCTATCACAATTTGGTTATATCCAGAGTATCCATCAAGAAAACAGTAAAAAGCATGACCGGCTAACCTTTCGAGCATCTGGTCGATGAATGGCAAAGGAAAATGATCTTTCCTAGTCATGGCATTTAGCTTCCGGTAATCGATACATACTCGCCAACCTGTTTGAATGCGGGTTGGCACAAGCTCATTCTCAGCATTCTTCACCACTGTCACTCCGGACTTCTTTGGAACACATTGCACCGGTGACACCCAACGACTATCAGAGATCGGATAAATCACTCCACAATCAAGAAGTTTGATAATCTCCTTTTTCACAACTTCCATCATTTGAGGGTTGAGACGGCGCTGAGCCTCTCGAGTTGGTTTAGCCCCCTCCTCAAGAAGTATACGGTGCATGCATGTGGTAGGGCTTATTCCTTTAATGTCGGCCAAAGTCCACCTTATGGCTGTTTTGTGCTCTCGCAGCACCCTCACAAGCTTCTCCTCCTCCATTGCCGTGAGACTTGATGAAATGATGACGGGCAATGTTTCGCCTTTTCCCAAAAACACATACTTCAAATGGTCCGGCAACGGCTTAAGTTCAAGCGATGGTGCCTGAACAACAGAAGGTAGCATCTTAGTGGAAACTGAATTTGAAAGTGAGAGTGGAACCTTACCATATTGTTGTGGCAATGACTCAAGGGCTGCCACAACCTCAATTATTTCTTCACTAGAACCCATTGCAAAGAATTCCTCCTCCTTGCCGTGGCCTTGCATTGGCCCAAATCCTTCATTTTTGCGCTCTATGGCCTTAGTGATGGTTGTTTCCAGGGCGTCCTCGTTCAATTCTTCAAGGTATACTTGCGCCAAAGAATCGATAACATCAATGGAAAAACAAGAATGGTCATCAACGGGATATCTCATAGTTTCAGAAATATTAAAATCAATCACTTCCCCATCGAATTCCATTGTCAAGGTGCCTTTGTATACATCAATCTTCGTTCGGGCCGTCTTCATGAATGGCCTACCAAGGAGAATCGGCAAAGATGTAGAATGGGCTGAATCCTCCATGTCTAGGACGTAGAAATCAGCCGGAAAAATTAAATGGTTCACCTGCACAAGCACATCTTCCAAAACTCCTTTTGGATACGCGTTAGAACGATCGGCCAATTGTATAATTACACCATCTTGTTTTAATTCACCCAAATTCATAGATGCATAAATAGAATAAGGCATGACATTTATGGATGCACCTAAATCAAGCATGGCATGTTCAAAACGATTATGTCCAATCACACAAGGAATCGTGAAACTACCGGGGTCTTTGCACTTGGTAGGCAGTTTACGTTGCAAAACAGCGGACACATTCTCGCTTACCTTCACTACCTCTTTGTTTGCCCTTCTTCTCTTTGTATTGCATAGGTCCTTGAGGAATTTAGCATACTTTGGAACCTGTTTGATTGCATCGAGAAGCGGTATGTTCACTTGCACCTTCCGGAACGTTTCAAGAATGTCCTTCTCGCTTTCTTCCTTTTTTTCTTGCATGAACCTGCGAGGAAAAGGTACATTGGGCAGATTAGGACGTGAAGTACATGAATTTGAACTTAAATTACCTGATTTGGCCGAGTTAGGGTGATCTGCCTCAGGTTGTGTCGTCTCTTCATCTACTTTCTGGGCAGATTTGGGATTGTTTGGCTCGGTCCCAACTTCTTTTCCACCCCTTAGGGTGATGGCCTTGGCGGATTCGAATCCTCCCTTTGGATTGACTGTGGTTGAGCTAGGAAGCTTTCCTTGCTCTCTAATCTGTCCAAGGAACTCAGAAATCTGCCCTATTTGTTTCTTCATATCCATCATCTCCTTCTCGTTATTTGCTATCCGGTTGTTTTGATTTTGCAACCCCTGCGAAATAGAGGTTAGTAATTGCATAGCTTGATCACTTTCCAAGGACGTACCTGAATGAGATGATGTCGAAGGTTGTTGGGGTTGTTGGGGTGCATACGGCTTGGAATAAAAACCAGGGGGGTTTGGCCTAAATCCTCCTTGTTGGGCAGCTTGTTGTGGCTCCCTCCATTTGAAGTTTGGATGGTCCCTCCATCCGGCATTGTAAGTGTTCGAGTATGGGTTGTTTTGATTTTGTCCTTGGAAACCAATTGCATTGGCAGATTCCCACCCACCATTCTCGATTAGTTGAGGGCACTTGTCGGATGGATGCCCTTGAATTGAGCACACGCCACAAACTTGGTGTTCTTGTGCTTTTGGACCAATCACAACCTGAGAAACAAGAGAAGTAAGATTAGCAAGTTGTGATTGAATTTCAGAAATAGCACTCACCTCATTTACACTTTGTTGCCGTGGGGCTTCCCTTTGGCCCACTCCTTCATATTGTTGAGCGTTGAGCGCTCGGTTGGCTATGAGCATCTTGGCATCCCTTGGTGTTTTGTCCACCAATGCTCCTCCCGCTGATGCATCAAGCATTTGACGTTCGATAGGAAGGAGGCCCTCATAGAAATATTGAAGGAGAAGTTCCTCCTTCATTTGATGTTGAGGACATGAAGCTACAAGGCCCTTGAAGCGCTCATAATAAGCTGGGAATGTCTCACCATGATTTTGTTGAATACCACTAATTTTCTTCCGTAGGAGAATCACTCTCGAAGTAGGGAAGAATTTCTCCAAGAAAGCACGCTTCATACTCTCCCACGAAGTCACAGTTCCTGGGGCTAGTTCGTAGAGCCAATCTTTGGCCTTGTCCATAAGTGAAAATGGAAAGGCCTTCATCTTCAATATACTCCCATCCACATTGACGGGGGTCATGCTCGAACAAACCACCTCGAACTCCTTCAAGTGTTTGTTGGGGTCTTCCATAGACAAGCCATGGAACTTCGGAATATGGTGTAACAAACTGGATTTGAGTTCAAATTCATCGGTCTTGCCTTGGGCAGCCGTGGGGTATTGGATACAAAGAGGCAATGCATTATCCAAACCCGAGGCCGAAAGCTCCTTGATGGTTCTATTATCTGCTGCCATGGCTTGTTCTTCTTCAAAAATCTGATCCGTGGGCTTTTCTTCTACACCTACTTCGTCTTCTTCAAGCCCAGGTTGTGGTGGAGGTTGTGGTGGCTCTTGTTGACTCCTCGTTCTCCTCAAAGTGCGTTCAAAATCACCGTCAAAGTCGGAGATGTTCTCTATAATAGGCCGAGAGCTACGAGTCATACACAGTACCTAAAAAAAAAAAACAAGGAAACAAACAAACTAAGAATCTGAAATAAGAATGCACGAAAAACAAAATATAAAAATAAAGACAAGGGATTAGCAACTTTGCCAATCCCCGGCAACGGCGCCAAAATTTGATGCGAGAATTATACGCGCACAAACTAAACCCTATTTGTGACAATTGTAGTAATGATGTAAGTAGGGATCGTTCTAACCGGGGATTAACTAGGGATGCTAAATACTTGACTCAAATAAATAAAACTAACTTTTAAAACACTAAGACAAACTAAAAGACTCAAAACAAGTTTAAAAGACTCCAAATACTCAAAAACATAAAATAAGACAAATCAAATGAATAAGACTTAACAAAATAAGGGGGGTGATTGTGGTTGGACGAGATTAAATTAAACGGACAGATTATAATTTAAAACAGATAGTAAAGATGAATGTGATGAAAATATGGATGATGGAATAGCCAAGGGGTTCTTCTCCACACATGTTACACTTGCATAAAATATTGATTCTCAGTTGGTCTTTCAATAAGTTATGAAACTCAATGCTCCAAGTTAATTAGGTCCGCTTAAATTAACTTTCAGATTTCCCTAAATTCATTGGATTGAATGGAATACGCATTACAACCAAATTATTCTTAATCAAAGTCCCTAACTATGGAATACGCATGATAGAGACATTCAACAAAGATCATTAAGTTCAATGAAAATTATAAGTGTTGACGAGGCATTCGTTACTATGGAATACGCATGAAACTTATGCCAAGAATTCGTTTAACGCGATTGTTTATAAGCAACCTCCACTACTTGTGAATATAAGTTCATAACGATTAGGTGAAACTCACTTATATTCTAGCGTCATATTCATGCATGAAAATTAAGCTTGCAATCTCAATGAACATACATAAATATGTTATCCATCAAACAGTTAAACGAATTGAATCCACAACTTATGAAATTCCAACCAAAAGTAATCAATTCAAATTGCAAATATAAACATAGTTTCGAATCACCCCCTAGCTAAAGGGGGTTTAGTTCCTCATAACCTTGAAATCAAAGAAACAACTAAACATTCCAACAACTCAAACTTGAATTGTATGAACGTTTAGGCACTCTTCTCTTCCATTACAAAACAAAGAAAATTGAATTTAAACTTTGAAATCAAAGAAACACCTAAACATTCCAACAACTCAAACTTGAATTGTATGAACGTTTAGGCACTCTTCTCTTCTTCGTTATTATGGCACAAGGTCTAAGGGATGTTGTTGGTGTGTTGAATGGATTGGGGAATTATGGAAATGGATGAGGAAAGATAGAAAATGGAAAGAAACCCACGGCAAGGCTTGGAATTTCAGGATGTAAAGATGGTGTGTGTTTGTGTTGTGGTGTGAGAAATGGAGAGATGTCCCCAAAGAGCATACAAGGCTTCAATTTCGTCCATCCTCTTTGCTCCATGATTAAGCTATCCAATCCTTGCCCAAAAGTGCCCCAAATAGCCTCAAAATGCACTTTCTTGCTCCCTAAGCCCTTAGAACCTGAAAACACACAAAAGAAGCATAAAGGACTAAAATAACTAGAGAAACATAACGTAAATGCACGAGAACAAGCCATTTAAGTCGCATGAATATGCTTCTATCACTTGAGTGTTGTTTCAAACTCGGCGAACACTGAAGATCATGTTGCGGTTCTTCCCTACCACTATGTGTATGGTTGGTTGGGTGAGTACTTCGGCACTCATTTTTTTTCTTCAACTCTAAACAAGTCGGGGCCTTTGAAGATGAAGTATTCTGGCGTGCTTTCTTCGAAAAGCCTCAATGATTCCCAGGCGCAAGCACTATTTAGAAGCTGCGAAGGCTTGAAGATGGACCATCTGGCGAGAGTTGGCTCGGTGCGGCGAGGCATCATGGATGATTCGCATCTTCGCTTCTCTTACCTTATAAGTCTTCGCTCGGGGTATGTTTCTTTGCGGCAAGAAGATCGATGCATTGTTCAGCCGTATAGTCCCCACCGTTTCAGCAGGCAATTTGGTTTTGTCCAAAATGTGCCAGGCAAGCTGAAGGAAAAAAACCAATTAGACTCCTTGCAAGCCGTGTATATGCATTGAGAGTCTTGTACCCGTGCATGTACAAATGCTTCTATCACCCTGCCGGCCAAAGGCGAGTTCAAGAGTAGTCCAGTGACCCGTGCTTACGTAAGTTGGTGGTCAAAGGTACATTATGAGAATTTGGGGATGGCAAGTGGTACCAATTCTTCTCATTCACACCTTAATGTATCGAAGGGGGGGTGTTCTGTGGTTCCTACACAACTGATATCTTTTGATTGCGCGAGTGCTGCTACTTTGCAAGATAGACCAGTGGTTTTAGTCCCTCAATGCCCACGCTTGTCTTCTCAACATCTGGATGTATCTGAAGAGCCCGGTGATGAAGATGATTCGCACGAAGATGGACTTGTTTTGCGGCAGCGTCAACAAGTTTTAAACAAGCGACGTCTTGAAGGCGCTCAGGCCAATAGCGATGTCAATTTTTGTCATAAGAAGAAAGAAGTGTTTAGGCTCCCTCAACTCGATGGCAGTGTGTCGTTTGAGAAAGATGTATGCATCTTCTTCTCTCTTATGACTTCTTCTGCTTTCATTGTTCTAGCTTTTGTTTCTAACAACTTTCTTTGTTTTCTTTAGGTTAGGCCTTCTTGTTCTTTTGACTTGGCGACCACATGTATTTATTCTTATACGGAGATGCTATTTGGAGGTGACCTACCTACAGGCGGGGAGATTGGGGATCCACCTGGTACAGAGCTTGTCCCAAGTCCGTCAAGTTTCCCAAGTTTGTCGTGTGTAGGTGGAGGCATGCAAGATCCCGTCATGCGTTCTATACCTTTGCCAACTAGCTCTGAGGTCTCTCTGAGAGGGCCAAACCTTAGTGGTACTGAGCAGCTTATTCATCGCATCAATCTTCATGCAACAATGGATATCAAGAGCCATATTGAGGGGAGGATTTCAAAATGCCTGAAGGAGGACCTTGCGTTGCTTAAGGAGGACTTGTCAAAACTTGTTTCTGCAATTGACAATCTTAACATTGATTCTTCATCCTTGAAGATCGAGATTGCCGAACTTATGGCCACCTCAACTGAGTATTCTTCCTTGCGTGTTATTTCCTCGAAGAAGTTGAGTCCAGATGTTAGAGCTCACCAACTTGCTACAATAGACTTGTCACTAACCCAAGCCCGGTCTTCTCAGCAAGCTGCTTCGGGAGATTATCAATCTACAGAGACTTCTTTAGCTTCCATCCGGGTACGTCTAGATACGTTAATGCGAGAGCAAGAACAGCTGGGCATCGAGGCATCAAAACTTGAAAGTGTTCTCGGGGAGCAGGGAGCTACACTTTCTCAATGCCAAGAGGAGATTTCACGCCTAGAACAAGAGAAAGACATGGCTATGGAGTTGGCCATCCTGTCTCTCACCGAGGTAGAGACTTTGAAGGCTTTGGAAGGCTTGCTTGAAGACCGCCTTCATAGTTTTAGGGACATAGTTTTCGAGTAGTGTCTTCTGCCCTTTTTTTTTTGTAATCAGACTTTTTCCTTTAAAGAAATAAAATGTTTGCATTCTTGAATTTGCTCTTTATTCTTCAAAGTGTTTGTGTTTTTTTTTTTTTTTTTTGGTTGATGATGTGACTGTACTTGAAGTTTTGAAGTTTCAAGTTGCCTACGTACCCTTGGTTGAGGAGGGATCAAGTCATGACGTAGTTCAAATGAGTGATGGTTTTATTTTATTTTTTTTTATTTTGATGATGATTTTGCCGTACACAGTTTATGCTCTTGCGGGCCAGGAGCGTGGCGCGTTTTCTTTAAGGGTAGTAGCGCTTCAAAAATCTGCCGTTGATGGGGCCGATCTTCAAACCGTCTTTTGCCATAATTAAGTAGGCACCGTTGGTGTAGACCTCTTGTATTATGTAGGGTCCGTCCTACTTTGATGTGAACTTGCTTTTTGTCTTGTGAGTTATGATGATAGGTCTACGCAATGCCAGCACGAGATCTCCGACTTGGAAAAACCTTGGGCGGACTTTCTTGTTGAATGCCTTGGATAACCGTGCTTGGTAGCATTCCAAGTGTTGTTGAGCTTCAAGCCTTCTTTCATCCAGTGCTTCCAACTCTTGAAGGCGCAACTTTGCACTTTCTTCGTCAGTCAAGCCTTCTTGTATAGCCATCCTTAGTGAGGGGATTTGACTTTCGAGCGGTAGAACAGCTTCCACGCCATATACGAGAGAATAAGGCATAGCTTGGGTGGGAGTCCTATGTGTAGTCCTATATGCCCAAAGCGCTTCACTTATTCTTTCATGCCAATCTCTCTTTGTTCGACCGATTACCTTTTTCAGAAGGTTGCACAACGTCTTGTTGAATGCTTCCGCGAGGCCGTTGGCCAGAGCATGATACATGGAAGACTTGTGCTGCTTGAACTTGTATTTATCGCAAAGCTCGTCCACGAGTCGGTTGGAGAACTACTTTCCGTTGTCAGTGATAATGTAGCGAGGCACACCATATCGGTGGATGATATGCTCCTTGATGAAACGAACAACAGTTTCCTTTTTGACTTCCCTTAAAGGTATGGCTTCAGCCTACTTGGAGAAGTAATCTGTTGCAGCTAGGATGTAAGCTTCTCCTGCAGATGACTTTGGCGTAATTGGTCCTACAACGTCCAATCCCCATGCGTCGAACGGCCATGAAGCAACTGTAGGGTGTAATGGTTCAGGCGGTTGATGTGACATCCCATATCGCCCAGGGGAGTGATCCTTAAATGTATATTCCAATCCTTACCTAGCACGAGGCCTTTTGGGAGCTCACTGGCTTCGGATTCCGTAGGAACTCCGAAGTTAAGCGAGAAAGGGGCTAGAGCAATCCTATGATGGGTGACCCACTGGGAAGTTGCTCGTGAGTTCCCAAAAACAAAACCGTGAGGGAATGGTAAGCCCAAAACGGACAATATCGTGCTACGGTAGTGGAGTCGGGCCCGGGAAGTGCATCCGCCCCAGGCCGGGATGTGACAAATTGGTATCAGAGCCAATCCCTGGCCGGAAATGTGCCGACGAGGACGTCGGGCCCCTAAGGGGGGTGGATTGTGACATCCCACATCGCCCAGGGGAGTGATCCTTAAATGTATATTCCAATCCTTACCTAGCACGAGGCCTTTTGGGAGCTCACTGGCTTCGGATTCCGTAGGAACTCCGAAGTTAAGCGAGAAAGGGGCTAGAGCAATCCCATGATGGGTGACCCACTGGGAAGTTGCTCGTGAGTTCCCAAAAACAAAACCGTGAGGGAATGGTAAGCCCAAAGCGGACAATATCGTGCTACGGTAGTGGAGTCGGGCCCGGGAAGTGCATCCGCCCCGGGCCGGGATGTGACAGTTGATGTATGAAGTTGGCGTGGAATTGGCAGGCTTGGCACCTTTTGGCATGTTCCAGGCAGTCTTTCACCATGCTCGGCCAGTAGTAACCCATTCTTTTGAGCTAGAAATGTAGCTTTGGTCCAGACTGATGCGCTCCACACACACCTGAATGTGCTTCTTCCATGGCTTGATTGGCTTCTTCCTCACCTAGGCATCTCAGGAGCACTCCTTCAAAAGAGCGTCGGTAGAGTGTTCCTTTGTAGTAAAGGAAGCGAGGTGCTCGTCGATGTATTTTGGAACGGCGTTTAAGATCATCTGGAAGCTTTCCGTGCTCTAAGTAGTCAATCAGCGGCTGTCTCCACATTTGTATCATCCTATGACATTTCATTAACAAGTGGAATCACCCATCTTTGGCAAACTGGCACATCTACAGCTTCATCTTTTCCTAGTGTCATACTCGAGGCCAGATTAGCGAGAGCATCTGCCATTTGATTTTCCTTTCTTGGCACATGTTCTAGTGTCACGGCTTCGAACTTTTGTAGCAGTTGAGTCGCCAGCCGGAAGTATGGGACGAGATCATGTTTCCTCACCTCATATTCAGTTAAGAGTTGATTGATTATGAGCTTGGAATCGCTATATACCTCAAGAGCTGTGATTTCTATGTTGATCGCCATTTGGAGCCCGATGATCAATGCTTGGTACTCAGCAACATTGTTGGAGCATAGCTCACTCAGTTGGAAGGAGTAAGGTAGTATTTGCCTTTGTGACGACATGAATACTACTCCTGCCCCCGCTCCGTCTGCTCGTGCAGATCCGTCGAAGAACATCGTCCATGTCGGGAAGATGTCGATGTAGAACACCTCCTCGTCAGGCAAGTCGTTTGAGATTTTCCAATCAGCCGGGATTGGATGATCGGCAAGGAATTCTGCTAGTGCTTGTCCCTTGACGGCTTTAGCTGGGACGTAGATGATCTCATATTGATTAAGAAGCAAAGCCCATTTAGCGAGTCGCCCTGTCAAGACTGGCTTGGACATGACGTATTTGACAGGGTCACCTTTAGCAACCAGGTGGATGGTGTAAGCATGCATGTAATGTCTGAGTTTCTGAATGGCAAACACCAAAGCGAGGCACTTCTTTTCTATTGGGGAATAATTCAACTCAGCACCGGTAAGAGTTCGACTGAGGTAGTAAAGTGCTCCTTCTTTCTGGGATTCATTCTCTTGTGCCAAGAGTGCTCCGATTGAACTTTCCTGAGCAGTAATATACAATATGAGCGGTTTCCCGGGCACAGGTGCCCCCAGGACAAGTGGACTTGGCAAATATTTCTTTATGCTTTCAAAAGCATTATGGCATGCTTCGTCCCATACGAATGGGCATCTTTCTTCCTAAGGCGACTAAACGGTTGACAACGCCCTGCGAGGTTGGAGATGAAGCGTCTGATGAAGGTTTACCGTCCTTGTAGACTTTTCAGCTCGTGCAGGTTTCTTGGCTCAGGCATCCTTTGAATGGCCTTGATCTTTGATTGGTCCACTTCAATACCACGATGCTTGACGATGAAGCCAAGGAATCTTCCAGAGGTGACACCAAACGCACACTTTAACGGGTTCATCTTGAGGTTGTATTTTCGCAGCCTTTCGAACACTATTCGCAGATCCTTCAAGTGGTCTGATCTTTTCTTTGTCTTAACCACCACGTCATCTACGTAACATTCTACGTTTTTGTGTAGCATGTCATTGAAGATTTTCTGCATTGCGCGTTGGTACGTAGCTCCAGTGTTCTTTAGACCAAAGGGCATCACCTTGTAACAGTAGATACCTTTTGGAGTCCGAAAGGCTGTTAGTTCCTTGTCTTCGAGGGCCATGCGAATTTGATTGTACCCAGAAGAGCCATCCATGAATGATAATGCCTCATGGCCAGTGGTTGCATCCACCATGATTTCAATGATTGGCAAGGGGAAGTCATCCTTTGGGCAAGCATCATTGAGGTCCCGAAAGTCTACGCAAACACGTATTTGTCCTGATTTCTTAAGGACAATTACGATTTTGGAGATCCACTTGGGGTATTGCACTTCTCGAATAAAGCCTGCTTCGATTAGCTTGTCGATCTCGACCTCGATTAGTGGGATAAGCTCGGATCGATAGTGTCTTTGAGTTTGCTTTATCGGTCGCGTTCCAGGCTTGACCGCAAGATGATGAACAGCGATGACAGGGTCCAGGCCGGGCATTTCCTTGTAGGTCCAAGCAAAGACATCTTTGTACTCTAACAATAGCTGATAATACTCTTTTATCTCATCCGTACTTAATAATGCACTTACGAAGATAGGTTTTGGCTCCTCGCTTGTACCTAAGTTGAGTTCCTTGAGATCATCAACCGTGGCTTGCCCCCCATCTTCGAGCTGTGGTGGTGCAGCGGTGACATCTTCCTCGGGGATTTCGTCTTCTTTGCCTTCTTGAATCGTGATGTGGATGACATCTTGGACCTCCTCTTCAGTGCTGTCTTCTCGAGCTTGTTGGCATGAGGATTGTCCGGTGTGGATGATAGTACGCCTTCTTACTTTCAATGGTCCATTTGTGTCAACCTCTAAGATTGTTTGGCGCTTCATCCTTGAAGGAATCAAGCTTCGAACGTCGCCTTTTTCTGCTAACCCATCGAGCTTTTCTTCCTTTTGTGTTGTCTTCCTCTTTCTAGAAGGCTTTTCATTATCTTCAAATCTTTCCAAAGCTGATCGTCGCAGAGGAGAGATAGCTGTGTTGCTTTGTTTCTTAGGCTTTAACAACCTTTCAAAGACAGAGCTTTGGGATGTTGGCGCGTTAAGCCTCTTGAAAACAGAGGTTCGGTCTTGACCACCAATGCGATTAAGCACTGAAATTATGGGGCTTGAACGGCTCATCCTATCGAAGACCGACGTCCGAGAAGCGGGTTTAGGTTCTTCTTAGTCTTGTTCAATGCTCACGCTGATGTATTAAGCGCTAGTATTTTTCGTTTTGTTTGAAATCATCACAGGTGCATTTGGTGTGAAGCCAAGTCCGGCTTTGTTGTTGTCAACTCCATAACCATGCTCCTTCAACTTCTTTTGAGTTTTGGTGAGGTTACGTTCTTTGTCATTGACAGTGTTTGAAACCTTCTTTCCAGCCATAGAAGAGGAAGCGAAGTCGTACCCGGCCTTCGACATGAGTTTGTAGGCGTTTGGGTCAAAACCTTCCTCGGTCCTTTTGGTTGGAAGAAAACTTGATTCCACCTCATCTGGTAGACTTTTTATGAAGCCTTGTGGTAGTTTTGCGACCTTAGCACTCCCTAGCTGTGTTAGAGGCAAAACTGCATTCGTCTTAAGCAACTTCACATTATCCTTTTGCCACCGTGTGTCGGCTTTTCTTGTTCCAGTTTCGAATGAAGATTGACCATTCTTTCTTCTTGACATCGGGATATACCGGAATATGGGCGTGTTCGGTCCTTTTGAAGGCATCCTACTCCCTTTGGTTGTTGCAGGTTTAGCAAACTCGTCATCGTCTTTGCTTAAAGATGGCACGGCTTGCTCTTTTTGCTTTTTAGGCATGGCTTGCCACTCCTGCTTTTTAAGTGTTGTTTTGCTCGTGGATTTGATCTCTTCCGGAAGAGCTTCGGGTACCATGTCTTTGTCCATGTAGAACTTGGCGTCTGCAAAATGTGATTCGGCTTCAGTGAATGGCTTGGTGTCACCTTGGATCACCTTCACTCCTTCTTGGTAAAATTTTAGGCATTGGTGAAGGGTGGACGGTACTAACCCATTTGCGTGGATCCAAGGTCTTCCCAGGAGCAAGTTGTAGGAAGTTCTTGCATCAATCACGTGGAATATCATGCTTGATTTGAGCTCACCAATGGTCATCTCTGCTCGGATCATGCCCATCGCCCTTTGTCCTCCTTGGTTAAAACCCTGGATCAGCAGACGGCTCAGGGATAGTTCATTCACCTTGATGCCGATTATGGTCAGTGTTGATTTTGGCATGATGTTTATGGCCGACCCACCATCCACCAGCATGCGGTTGACTTTGTGTTCCCTTACGTACCCCGAGACGAAGAGAGGACGGTTGTGAGGCTTTGATCCCAGCAGTAGGTCTTTGTTAGTAAAGTTAATTGTGTAATGGGTGGTACAACATGTGGCACATTCATGTGGCTGAAGTTTCGAGCCTTCGTCGTTACTTTCTTGTACTTCGTGGTCGCCGGGACTCGCTAAGACTGTTGCTAGTGCTTTTCGCATCTTTTTTAGCAATCGTAGCGCTTCCTCGATGCTAAAGTGTATTGGTAGACCTTTTTCAAGTGTGAGGGTTTTTTCTACCTCAGTGGCGATAGCTTTGCCTTTTGAGGGCTCGTCTATTTCTACTTCAACCATGTGACAGGCGACGGTAGTGCACTGTTGGAAAAAGTCATTCGGGACGTACTAATGCAAGGAAATGGGAATGTGTGGCTCCTGCTCCGCAGGTTCCCCAGGATATGTTTTCTTATCATCCTTTATGTTTCTTTTAGGCTTCCCATTATTGCGGCCGTGGTGATTTCTTCTTTGTTCCACCTTTGGCTGTATGACTCGTGGTCTTGGCTTCCTTGTTTTTTTGTAGGTTACCAATATCCATCCTTCTTCATCATCGGTATGTGCATCTTGGTCTCTTCCCCCTAGTGATGGTTGTGTAGGAGGTACTGTGTCGCTTGAGCATTCACGGGAATGGTCAGGTGTCGCTTGGAGAGGCACGGGATCGAACGATCCAAACGCAATTGTAGTGGTATGCGTTGCAGCCGTGTCCTCAAGGTCGAGCTCAATTTGCCCTTGTTGTGCTAGCTTCATGATGAGTTCTTTAAGAACGAAGCACTTGCCAACAGGATGGCTCACAATACGATGGTACTTGTAGTACCTAGGATCGTCTATGCGATTCATTTCTTCAGGACGCTTGCATTCGGGTAGCTCAATCACCTTTTTTTCCAGCAAGTCATCTAACATGGCAGCCATGTCAGAGTCAGGAAAAGGGTACGTTTTCTGTTCCAACTCTCTCAAGGTGCTCTTGTATCTGTCTTGGGTGCGAGAAGGCTCACCTTTCTTTATCTCCTTCGCTTTCTTTTTGGAGGAGATCTTGATGGGCGCTGAGAAGGTCTTAATGGGGGTAGTGTTGACGGTGAAAGCTTCCTTAGCGGGATTCTTCCCAGTCTTGTCTACATTTGGGGTGAATACTTTATCCTTCTTGAAGTTAGTAATCGGTTCATTTTTCCCGTGATTAGCAATACTCAGCTCCATGTCGTGGGAATGAGTTGCCAGCTCTTCGAATGTTCTTGGTTTTATGCCTTGGAGGATGTAATGTAACCCCCAGTGCATGCCTTGAATGCACATCTCAATGGCAGAGGTTTCAGAAAGCCGATCTTTGCAATTTAGACTTAAGGAGCGCCATCTATTGATGTAGTCGACGACAGGTTCATCTTTCCACTGTTTAGTACTGGTCAGCTCTAGCATGCTTACAGTACGGTGAGTGTTGTAGAAGCGATTGAGGAATTCCCTTTCTAGCTGGTCCCAACTATTGATAGACTCGGGTTCGAGGTCGGTGTACCAGTCAAAAGTGTTACTTTTCAGCGAACACACAAATTGTTTGACGAGGTAGTCCCCCTCTGTCCCAGCATGATTGCAAGTTTCAATGAAATGTGCGACATGTTGCTTCGGGTTGCCTTTTCCATCGAACTGCATGAATTTTGGGGGCTGATAACCCCTTGGCATCTTGAAAGCATCAATCTTCTTGGAGTAAGGCTTTGAGTACAGTACGGAGTCATGTGAGCTTTTTTCGTACTGTGTCTTGATAGTGCTTGCGATCATCTCCTGTAGCTGCTGGATAGAGAGAGATCCCATGAATGTCGTTGCTTGGTCTAGCTTCGGCTTCTCTTCAACTTTCTCCGCTGGTGGCTCCTCTTTTTCGTCGACTTCTTTCTTGAATAGGCCAACATTTGGGTCGACTTTCACGTCGGGCAGCGCATCTAGTTGGTTGACAAGTGCGGCAATCTGCAAGTCCTTCTCTTCCACAGTCCGTGTGAGCTTTGCGATTGCTTCATTCATCTAAGCTAGCTGTTCCTCGATTGAAGTTGCTTCAGTGGTCATGACTTGCATGGTTGTACTGCCGCTCGAATCAGCGTCGGAGAGTAGGGACTCTGAGTATTTCCTCGGGCTTTCTCCTCTTAACGCCCTTAGCGAGGCTAGGGTGATCACAGGCTCATGCCTCAGGTGCTCTTGTTCCTTTGACAGAGTTAATGCAGGGGTGGAAGCTGCGGCAAAAAGAGCTTTTGCCTTACTTCGGGTTGTGATGCCCGAAATATCACCACTTGCGTCGATGATGTTCTTGTTCTTTGCTTTGATTGCAGGAACAGCTTGATCCTTTCTTGATGCCATTTGCTTTTTTCGATGATTTAAGGATAGAGATGAGAGGTAGAGATGTCCCACTGGGCGTGCCAAATTTGTAAACACGAAAAATTCCTGAAACAAGAAACAAGAATACGTGTACAAAATATATTTTGTATTAATAATGATTTTGGGTGACAATCTCTTTGTAATTTGATCCTCTGATTCTATCTTCGTAAGATGTTGATTTATGGATGAGCTGTTAATCCAAAGGGCCGTTGTGGCTTGATCTAGGGATAAACAGTTGATGAATGGATCTTCAAGGGGCGTTGGGCTTGACCTTGAAGAATGGGTGTATGGGTTTGTTGAGGTTATTGATCCAAAAGGCCGTTGGGGCTTGATCTTAGGATGAACAGATGATGAATGATGAACACTTTCTTCAAGGGGCCGTCGGGGCTTGATCTTGAGTTGGTGGAAGTTCTTCAAGGGCTGTTGGGGCTTGACCTTGAAGGAGGATTTGACGAAGAACGAAGAGTGCTTTCTTGATCCTTCGGGATTTTTTTGAGAGCTTTAGAGTTTCAAGGCTTCAAGGTTTTGGTGTGTATGTAAATTCCTCCCCTTTTCTCTTGATGGAGAAGGCTATTTATAGGCCAAGAGAGTGAATCACCACCATCCATTTTTTTTGGTGAAGTGAGTGGAGTTGGTAGGTGAAGTAAATGTGTAATGTAGGTGAAATGAATGTGTGATGTAAGTGAAATGAATAAATGTTGTAATTTTAATACATTGGTTAACATTTATTTCACTGAAATTTCGGTGTCTACAAGCATATGCTTGGGGCAAAAGGAATGGACAAAATTGAAGACTTAAAGATGTTAGGATTCCTAATCAAATAACGATTCCTAATCAAAGAAGGATTCCTCATCAAAGAAGGATTCCTAATCAAAAGAGGAATCCTAGTCAAAGAAGTTTTCCTACTTGAAGTAAGAAAGTTAAGCCAAGGTTTCCTATTTTGGTTTAACCTTTCCTAATCCTAAATGTCCCTAAATTCCAGCAACATTGAAGGCTTCTTATGCATTTTAGGACACAAACCAAAGGTCCATTTTCTCTGAGTCTATGCCGCACCTTCCTTACCCTTTTTCTTCCAAAATCTGCCACATATCTTCCTTTCCCTAGATGTGCCGCACCCCACATTCCCTTATTCCTCCTTTCCTTGCAATAAAACATCTTTCCCTTTTCTCCCTAGGTGCTGCCGCACCTTTTCCTTTCTTTTTCCTCTTAGAATTCTGATTTGTTACCCTTTTCTTGGAGGATTTGGAGTCTTAATACATTCCCAAATCAATTAATTCAGGCCTTAACCTTTCTCCCTCTATATATACATAATATGCCGCACAAATTAGGCTCTAGACATCACTATTCATTCTCTCCATTCATTCAACCATCATCCACCCTCTACCACCAAGCTTGGATTGTTGGAGCGTTTCTAGGTGTATTCAATCCTTGTTTTCAATGTTTAATTTATACTCTCTTTGTTTTGTTGTAAATATGAGGAGCTAAACTTGTTTTAGCTAGGGGAGACTTTGAAACTATGATTATATTTGCAATATGAATTGATTAATTCCAGTTGTGACTTCATAAATTGTGAAGCAATTCACTTAACCGTTTGATGGATAACTTATTCTTGTTTGTTGATTAAGGGTGCACACTTAGTCTGCATGCATGAATTTGGTGCTAGAATATAAGGGAGTTTCACATAATCGTTACAAACTTATATTCACAAGTAGTTAAGGTTGTTTTCACAATCATGTTAAGTAAATTCCCAGCATGAGTATCATGATGTCATAGTTACAAGTGCTTTGTCAATACTTATGATTTTCATAGAACGTAATGATCTTTGATTGTATCTCTATTACGATGTCATGTAGGGGACTTTTGAAGAATGCTTTGGATTGTCGAATGATATCATCCAATCCAATAACTAAAGGAAAATCTGAGGATTAATCAGTGATGTCACGTTTAATCTGGGGTGTTAAGGTTCATGGTTTATTGAGAAAGCAACTGGAAATCTGATAGGAGCATATTTATGCTACTTAGTTATGTTGTTTCCTTGCATTTAGTGAGTTAATTACTATTTATTTTAGTCTTTTAAGCTATTTTTGTATGTTTTAGGTCCTAATGGCAAAAGGAGCAAGAAAGAGCATTTTGAAGCTAATTGGAGCATTTTTGGGCATGGATTGGATAGCTTAACCATGGAGCAACGAGGATGGACGAAATTGAAGTCAAGAAGGGCTAGGAAAGGCTACAAATCTGGTGGATGAAGTCCTAATGCAATGAAGATAAGGAAATAGCAAGAAATAAGGAACCTTATCCAAATTTCCTTATCTTATCCAAACCTTATCCAACCTTATCTTATCCTATCCTAATCTTTTCCTACCTTAATTCCAACTTCAAAGAGGACTCCTTTTCACATTAAATCACCTAAATATCAAGTTCTAGAAGCCCTATTTTCATGCATTAAGTTTATGCCACATGTAACCCTTCTAGAAGTTCTAGAATCTGCCACAAGGACCATTCCTTGTCCTCCTTGGAATCTGATTGAAAGTATCCTTGTTCTTTGGTGATTTAGAGTCCTAATTCCTCTCATTTTCAGCCCAAATTCGTGCCTCCCCTTCAGCCTATAAATACTTGATGCCACAACAGTCAAAAACCACCACCCTCTACCACAAATTCATACCACACCATCCACCACACCTCAAGAGCCTATATTCACACAAATCCCCATTGTTGGCAGCAAGGAAGGAAGGAGGAGCCACCTGGAGTGTTTCTAGGTGTATTCTATCTTTGTTTTTAATGTTTAAGTTTAATTATCTTTGTTTTGCGAACATGTGGAACTAATTTCTTTTTAGTTAGAGGTGAATTCGAAGCCATGATTATATGTTTTATATGAATTGATTACGTCCAGTTATTGTTTCTTAAGGCTTGAATGTGATTTGCTTATCTAAGTTATTAAAACCTGTTTATGTATGTGGGTTGGGGGTCGACACTTAATTTGCATGCATGAATTTGATGCTAGAGTATAAGGGGGTTTCACGTAAGAGTTATTCACTTATATTCACAAGTAGTGAAGCTTGCTAGTCACAATCGTGTTAAGTAAATCCTTGGTATGAGTCTCATGCGTTTCATAGTGATGAATGCCTTGTCAATGCTTATGATTTTCATAGAACTTAATGACTTGTGACATGTATCTCTATCATGCGTTTCATATAAGGAACTTGAGAAAGATAATTTGGTTTAGATGCATATTCCATCTAATTCAATGAGATAAGGAAAATCTGATGGATAATTGTGCGATGCAACTAACTTGGGGTGTTGTCATGCATAGTCTAAAGGAAAAATAACTGGAAATTGGTTTGTATGCATATATCATGTGTGGAGAATGACCCTCTAACTAGCATTTCACCCATTTATTTCACTTAAATTCGTTTTTCCAAAGTATTTTCTACAAAGTTTTTGTTTTAAGTTTTAAAATTCGTCAAAAATAATCCCCCTTTCATTTAGTCTTGTTATTTGAGTCAAAATCTGTTTTCTTTGAGTCTTTTGAGTCTAGTTAAAGTAATTTTCATCCAAATCACCTTTAGAGTCTAGTTTGAGTCTTTTTGATTGTTTTGTGCTGTTTGGAGTCCTTTTAGTTTGTTTTGAATCTTATAAGTCTAGTTAAGTGTTTTTAACTCAGTTTAGAGTAGATTAGCATCCCTTCTAATCCCCGGCCTAGAACGATCCCTACTTTCATATACTACAATCATAGGGTTTTAATTTGAGTGTTAGAATATTTCACATCAAAATCAATTTGTATGCAAGTATGTCATGTGTGGAGAAGGATCCTCTAGCTATCTAATCATCTATAGTTTTTCCCAAATTCGTCTAAATCTCATTTAAGTCTTTTAGTTTCTTGTTTTTACATTAATTTCGTCCAAAACCCAATCCCCTTTACTTGTTTCAAATTCGTCCTAAAGTGTGTTTTTGAGTCTTTTGAGTCAAAACCAATTCTATTTTCGTCCAAATTAAGTCCTAGAGTCTAAATTGAGTCTTTTGGATTGTTTTGTGTTGTTTTGAGTCTTTTAAGTTTGTTTTGATTCATATAAGTTTAGTTAAGAGTCTTTGAGTTTGTTTAAGTGTTTTTAAGCATATTTTTGTATCTTTGAGTCAGTTTTAATTAGATTAGCAATCCCTCCTAATCCCCGGCCTAGAACGATCCCTACTTATATCTATACTACAATTGTCAAAAAGAGGGTTTAATTTGAGTGCTATTATTTATAACATCAGCATGCACCGAATTCTCATGGAAGAGGGAGCCAAACCATCAAGGGAAGCACAACGCCGACTCAACCCTCTAATGATGGAAGTCGTGAAGAAGGAAATCATCAAACTATTTGATTGTGGCGTCATCTATCCTATCTCGGATAGTTGTTGGGTTTCACCGGTCCAAGTAGTTCCAAAGAAGTCCGGAGTCATGGTGTGATGCGAAAATTAACTTAACGCACAAATTAACCCTCTTTTGATAATTGTAGCATATAAGTAAGTAGGGATCGTTCTTAAATCGGGGATTAGGAGGGATTGCTAAACACTTTAAACTGACTCAAATAAATAAAACAAAGCTTTTAAACACTTAACTCAACTCAAAAGACTCAAAACAAGTTCACAAGACTCACAATGAGCTGAAAACACTCAAAACTTCCGAAAAAACGCAAACTGGGCAGATTTGACTCTAAACACAAAATTGGACGAAATTTGGTTCTAACTTGACTCAAAACTCTTGAAAACACAATCTAACACATATTCTAACTAGTTAGACACTCTAGAATAAATGTGGATTTGGTTTTGGACGAAAATAAAATAAACAAAACAAGACTTTAAACTAGGCAGATTTGGACGAATTTGATGGAATTAAGTAGATGGTGGGCGAGCTAGGAGGTTTTTCTCCACACATGGCATACTTGCATACAAAACAATCTCCAGCTGCTTATTCAATGAATCATGCACCTCAACACCCCAAGTTAATTAGGTACGCTTAAATTAACTCTCAGATTTTCCTCAAGTCGTTGAATTGAATGGAATTAGCGCATTGCGATCAAATTATTCATCAAAAGTTCTCTACATGAAAGCGCATGATAGAGAAACAATCAAAGATCATTAAATTCTATGAAAATCATAAGTGTTGACGAGGCATTCGTAACTATGAAAGCGCATGATACTTATGCCAAGAAATTACTTAACATGATTGTGACTAACAACCTTAACTACTCATGAATATAAGTTCACAACGATTAGGTGAAGTTTCCTTATACCCTAGCATCAGATTTATGCATGCAAATTAAGTGTGCACTCTCTATTCATATACATAAACAAGTTTTAATTCAAATAGATAAGTAAATTGAATTCACCATTCATGAAATCACAACTGAAAGTAATCAAATCATAATGCAAATATAACCATGGTTTCGAAATTCCCCCTAGCCAAAAGGGGATTAGTTCCTCATACACGCAAAGCAAAGATTCTTGAAATTAAACATTGAAAACACAAGAAAGATTACACCTAAACGTTTCAGCAATTCCAGGTTGAATGGCATGCACGGCTAAGCTTCCCTTCCTCTTCCTTGCTGTGGCACAAGTTGTGGGTGGTGGATTTGGGGGTTTTGAATGGTGTGTTCTTTTTTAGGATGATGAATAAGGGCTGATTATGGTGGTAGGGCGCGGCAGGTTGTGTATCGAGGTGTATGGAGTGGATGAAGGATGGAGAATGGGGGATAGGTGTTGCGACAACAAGCTTTCTGAATAGCATAAGGGGTGGTTACGAAATTGTGGCTGAAATTAAGTTTATATAGTCCTAGGGTTAATTAGATTAGGGTTACACTTAGCAGATTTAGTGGATTAGGGCCCTAGGGTTTGGCAATAGGTGATTAAATCCACTTAGTAGGGGGTTTGGCCCACTTAGTTTCATAAAAGGATTTGTGTAACCCAAATCCATAAGGAATGAGGCCCTAAAAATTAGATTCAATCAAGGATAAGGCCTAGAGTGTGTGGCACATATTGGAGGGAAGGATGGAATGGCTTGCAAGGCAAGGCAAGGCCTTCTAGAAGGGAATAGGCGCCACCTTTGTAGGGTTTCTAGAAAGAATGAGCTTTGTGGCTGATTTGGGGCTTCTAGAAAAGAATGCTTCTAGAAATAGGTTCTAGAAATATCTATTTAGGTCCCCTTGCAAATAGGATTAAGGCATGATAAGGTTAGGATAGGATAAGGCAAGATAAGGTTTTGGATAATGTTGGATAATGTTTTGGATAAGGTTTCCTCTTTTGAGCTAATTCCTTATCCACTTTGTCTTGAGTTTAGTTCCTTCATCTTCTCATCAGATTTCTAGCCTTTTGAACTCCAAATTCGTCCATCCATGTTGGCCCATATATAAGCTATCCATTTAGTGCCCAAAATCGCTCCAAAATGCACCAAAATGCACTTTCTTAGTACTTTAACCCTTTGGACCTACAAACACACGAAAATGAGTTGAAATACGACATTAACTAAGAAATAATAGCACAAATGCACAAGAATAAGCTAGCTAAGCTGCCTAAATATGCTCCTATCACGGTGGTGAAGAATGAAGTGAATGAACTTGTGCCCACACGCATCCAAACCGGTTGGAGAGTTTGCATTGACTATAGGAAGCTAAATGCCGCAACAAGGAAAGATCACTTTCCTTTGCCATTCATTGATCAAATGCTTGAAAGGTTAGCCGGTCATTCTTTCTATTTCTTTCTTGATGGTTATTTGGGTTATAATCAAATTGTCATAGCTCTGGATGATCAAGAAAAGACCACTTTTACTGGTTCATTTGGTACTTTTGGTACTTGTACTTCTCTATATGAAAGCGCATAATAGAAAAACAATCAAAGATCATTAGGTTCTATGCAAATCATAAGTGTTGACGAGGCATTTGTAACTATGAAAGCGCATGATACTTATGCCAAGAATTTACTTAACATGATTGTGACTAACAACCTTAACTACTCATGAATATAAGTTCCCAACGATTAGGTGAAGTTTCCTTATACACTAGCATCAGATTTATGCATGCAAATTAAGTGTGCACTCTCAATTCATATACATAAACAAGTCTTAATTCAAATAGATAAGTAAATTGAATTCACCATTAATGAAATCACAACTGAAAGTAATCAAATCATAATGCAAATATAACCATGGTTTCGAAATTCCCCCTAGCCAAAAGGGGATTAGTTCCTTATACTCGCAAAGCAAAGATTCTTGAAATTAAACATTGAAAACACAAGAAAGATTACACCTAAACGTTTCAGCAATTCCAGGATGAATTTGATGCATGGCTAGTCTTCCCTTCCTCTTCCTTGCTGCGGCACAAGTTGTGGGTGGTGGATTTGGGGGTTTTGAATAGTGTGTTCTTGTTTAGGATGTTGAATAAGGGCTAATTATGGTGGTAGGGTGCGGCAGGTTGTGTATGGAGGTGTATGGAGTGGATGAAGGATGGAGAATGGGGGCTAGGGGTTGCGGCAACAGGCTTTCTGAATAGCATAAGGGGTGGTTACGAAATTGTGGCTGAAATTATGTTTATATAGTCCTAGGGTTAATTAGATTAGGGTTACACTTAACAGATTTAGTGGATTAGGGCCCTAGGGTTCGGCAATAGGTGATTAAATCCACTCAGTAGGGGGTTTGGCCCACTTAGTTTCATACAAGGATTTGTGTAACCCAAATCCATAAGGAATGAGGCCCTAGAAATCAGAATCCAAAAGGGATAGGGCCTGGAGAGGTGCGGCACACATGGAGGGAAGGATGGAATGGCTTGCAAGGCAAGGCAAGGCCTTCTAGAAGGGATTAGGCGCCACCTTTGTAGGGTTTCTAGAAAGAATGAGCTTTGTGGCTGATTTGGGGCTTCTAGAAGAGAATGCTTCTAGAAATAGGTTCTAGAAATATCTATTTAGGTCCCTTTGCAACTAGGATTAAGACATGATAAGGTTAGGATAGGATAAGATGAGATAAGGTTTTGGATAATGTTTTGGATAATGTTGGATAAGGTTTTGGATAAGGTTTCCTCTTTTGAGCTACTTCCTTATCCACTTTGTCTTGAGCTTAGTTCCTTCCTCTTCTCATCATATTTCTAGCCTCTTGAACTCCAAATTCGTCCATCCATGTTAGCCCATATTCAAGCTATCCACATAGTGCCCAAAACTGCTCCAAAATGCACCAAAATGCACTTTCCTGGTACTTTAACCCTTTGGACCTACAAACACACGAAAATGAGTTGAAATACGACATTAACTGAGAAATAATAGCACAAATGCAGAAGAATCAGCTAGCTAATTCGCCTAAATATGCTCCTATCAAATTCCCCCACACTTAGCTTTTGCTAGTCCTCAAGCAAAACAACCAAACAAAAGAACCAAAGAAAATAATCTAAACCTTCCAACGTTTGCCTCAGGGATTTCCAATGAAACGTAACATGTCAAAGATCACCACTCACATAGATCTAAGCAATCCTTACCCTCGAGCATACTTAATCATTGTCACCATTTACTAGCTCACATTTGATCAATTAAAACAACATTTTGAATGTAGTAACATGCCTTAGAGAATTCCCTCAATTCCTTACTAGATGTACTCTCAATTTTCACACAGATTTTCCGACTACACTCCCTACGCTAAGTATATGTGAGAAGATTGATGTAAACATGTAGACGAGCCACTCACATATGTATAATGAAAGAAAGCACTTTCTGGAATTATTAATGCATGTATATATATGATGTCATGAATGGAATGCCACTACTTAGATGCTCAAACCAGGGATACCATATGCTCAAACCAATTTTAAACTCCACATATTGAAACACATAACAATCAAGATAGAAGTCTAAGGGTTGTAATGGGGCAAAGGTATTGGCTAACAAAGAAAGGTAAGACGAAACAAACGTTCTTAAAGCTATAGTGAGCAAAGTAATGAATTAGGCCATATTCAACTTTGAACACCCAAGGGGAAGTCACACAAAACTTAGGGCCATATTCAAACTTTTTGGACCCTTTCTTCAACAACCAACACTTGTGAGTTCGTTCTCACTTATTTTCAACTATTTTCTTTCTTTTCTTTTTCTTTTTCACATTTTTTTTTCTTCTTTCTTTTTTTTTTCTTCTTCTTTTTCCCGTGCCTCCTTTAAGACTTTGGTACACACATACACACAAAAATCCCTTCCCCCACACTTGTTTTCTGTAAGAATGTCACTCAAAAGGAATTCCTTCTAAGTTATGCTCCACTATACTTCAAGAACAAGGGTATGGAAAGTCCTATTCTAGGCTAGGTAAGGGTGATGTGGTTAACAAAGAAAATAGGCTAAATAAGTCTCAAAGGGCTAATCCTACAATACAAATGACAAGGGTGGATTCGGCTATTTGGTTATGGTGGTGACTACTAAACAACTTCATCTTGTTATTTGTTATGCTAATCAATTTCATGCTTTGAATGAAACGGGTATGAGTTCTAGTATTTGGAACTATAGTGATGAAATGCATTCTAAGTAGCAACCAAGCAAAGAGTAATGAGATCATGCAACGACTTTAGAAAACAAGAATGCATAGATTAATAACTCTCCAAATAAACGTTTAGGCTCAAGTCTCTCAGGGATATAGCATTTGTTTGAGTTCCATCCTTCAAGCATGTTACAAAAACTGATTTTATCCTTTGTGATTACATGTGAATTCGTAAACTATAACTACAACCAAGCATAAACCAAAGAGCAAATCAAATTTTCATCCATGTTTGTAACTCTCTTTAACAGTCATGCATGAAAAACCAAATCCTCATCATTGTGTTGGAAAGTATCCTAAGACGCAACAAACACACAAAAACAACTCTTTTTGGCTTTTTCAAAACACTTTTTTCAATTTTTTTTTCAAATTTTCGGATTTTTACCTCAAAACACACCAAAACAGCTCAAAATGCATTAAAAACGCTTAAAAATAGTGAGAAACAACATTAGAAGTGATAGGTGATAGAATCCCATGAATTTTGCATAAAAACACTTGTTTACCCCCCCACACTTAAATTAAACATTGTCCTCAATGTTTCACACAAAGACTCACATCACAGCAAACAAATAATAAACAACTAAGCATGATAAAATAAACAGCAAGGAGAAGGGTTTAGAAACGTAAATCTGGGTTTGGAGTGGACGTTCTATCTTCGCCTTGTTGAATGCATGTGTTGCCTCCCAAGAAGCGCTTGCTTTAACGTCTTCCAGCCAGACGAATACGCCATGCTAAGCTTCACTAGTAGTACCCACGGCATGGAGGGGTACATCATCCACAACATGCTCCTTGAAATTCTCATAGTAGGGCTTTAACCGATGGCCATTCACCTTGAACTCTTGTCCTGTTTTTAAGCTTTTTTACTTGGACTGCACCATAAGGAAAGACATTAGTAATAACAAACGGGCCAACCCACTTAGAACGCAACTTACCAGGAAACAAGCGAAGGCGAGAATTAAAGAGTAGCATTTTCTGCCCAATGGAGAATGATTTGCCTCAAATCATCTTATCATGGAAAGCCTTTGTCTTCTCCTTGTAAATTCGAGCGTTTTCATACGCCTTGTTCCTAATCTCTTCAAGTTCATTCAATTGGAGCTTCCTATGAATTCCAGCGGCATCAATGTTCATGTTGAATGTTTTGACGGCCCAATGCGCCTTGTGCTCCAATTCTACGGGAAGATGGCATAGTTTGCCATAAATGAGCCGAAATGGAGACATGCCCAAGGGTGTCTTATATGTCGTGCGATATGCCCACAACGCATCCTCCAAACATACACTCCAATCCTTCCTTGTTGGGCCAACGGTCTTCTCTAGAATTTGCTTGATCTCCCCATTTAAAACCTTGGCTTGCCCATTGATTTGAGGATGATAAGGTGTTGAAACCTTATGTGTGATGTTGTACTTCTTGAGCAAAGCCTCAATGGTTCGATTGCAAAAGTGAGACCCTCCATCACTTATGATCACTCGTGGCATTCCAAACCTTGCAAATAGGTTAGTTCTAATGAAATCTGCAACCACTCGAGAATCATTAGTTCGGGTGGCTTTTGCTTCCACCCATTTCGACACATAACCACAGCAAGTAAGATATAAAGGAACCCATGTGAGGAAGGAAAAGGACCCATAAAATCAATGCCCCAAACATCAAAAATTTCAACAGGAAGTATAACATTTTGCGGCATTTGATCCTTTGCACTAATGTTACCCATTCTTTGGCAACGATCACAAGACATACACAAGGTTCTAGCAGCCTTAAATAAAGTTGGCCAATAGAATCCACATTCTAAAACCTTAAGGGTTGTGCGTTGTGTCCCAAAGTGTCCCCCACATGCATAAGTGTGACAGAATGTTAAAATAAAATTGAATTCCATGTCATGCACACACTTACGTATAATCTGATCCGAGTAATATTTCCACAAGTATGGATCATCCCAAACATAAAACCTAGCATCGTTTTTCAATTTATCACGTTGGTTTCTATTTAGAGTGTTTGGAACTTGTTTAGTCACCAAATAATTCACCAAATCCGCATACCAAGGCTCACTTACCTTAATGGATAGCAATTGCTCGTCAGGGAATGTTTCTGAAATAGGTAAAGGCTCATCCTCATGTACCATACAGCTTAGGTGGTCAGCCACCACATTTTCACTCCTCTTTTTGTCCTTAATTTCGATGTCAAACTTTTGAAGAAGCAGCATCCATCGAATTAGCCTTGGTTTGGCTTCTTTCTTGGTGAACAAATACTTTAACGCTGCATGATCAGTGAAAATAATAATCGTAGTACCAAGTAAATATGATTGAAATTTATCTAAAGCAAAGACAATGGCAAGAAGTTCTTTTTTAGTGGTCGAATAGTTTAATTGAGCATCATTCAAGGTCCGGGATGCGTAGTAGATAACATGCGGCTTCTTGTCCTTTCTTTGGCCTAAAATAGCCCCTAACGCATAGTCGGATGCATCACACATGAGCTCAAATGGAAGGCTCCAATCCGGTGGCACAATGATAGGTGTCGTGGTTAGCAATTCTTTAAGGTGTTGGAAGGCTGCCATGCACTCCTTGTTGAAATCAAAAGTTGCATCTTTTTGTAGGAGACGGCATAGAGGTTGGGAGACCTTCGAGAAGTCCTTGATGAACCTTCGATAAAAACCTGCATGTCCAAGGAATGAACAAACCTCTCTAACCGAAGTAGGAGAGGGTAGATCTATCTTTGATTCATCAACCTCAATACCTTTTTCAGAAATAATATGACCTAAAACTATGCCTTGTTTAACCATGAAATGACATTTTTCCCAATTTAGAACAAGGTTAGTTTCAATGCATCATTTTAAAATCAAACTAAGATTATTCAAACAACCATCAAATGAATTACCAAAAATGCTGAAATCATCCATAAAAACCTCAATAATTTTCTCAACATAATCCAAAAATATGCTCATCATGCATCTTTGAAATGTGGCAGGTGCATTGCATAAACCAAATGGCATGCAACGATAACCAAATGTACCAAAGGGGCATGTGAAAGTGGTTTTCTCTTGATCCTCCGAAGCTATCACAATTTGATTATAACCTGAATACCCATCAAGAAAACAATAAAAAACATAACCCATTAACCTTTCAAGCATTTGATCAATGAATGACAAGGGAAAATGATCCTTCCTTGTAGTAGCATTGAGCTTCCTATAATCAATACAAACCCTCCAACCTGTTTGGATTCGAGTAGGAACAAGCTCATTTTCAGCATTTGTCACCACAGTTACTCCGGATTTCTTTGGAACACATTGAACTGGAGACACCCAACGACTATTCGAACTGGGATAGATCACTCCACAATCCAAGAGCTTGATTATCTCCTTCTTAACAACTTCCATCATTGGAGGGTTGAGTCGGCGTTGAACCTCTCAAGATGCTTTAGACCCCTACTCCAAAAGTATACGATGCATGCATGTGGTAGGGCTTATTCCCTTGATGTCGGCCAAGGTCCAACCAATTGTTGTTTTGTACTCCTTTAACACCCTTACTAACTTACCTTCTTTTTGTGCCGTGAGTGAGGAGGAAATAATGACGGGCAAGGTCTCTTGGTCTCCCAAGAAAACATACCTTAAATGGCTTGGCAATGGTTTAAGTTCAAGGGAAGGTGGCTGCACAACTGAAGGAATGGGCTTATTAAGCGAAATTGGAATTGAAATTGGGTCCAAAGACTTACCAGATTGTAGTGGCAATGACTCAAGGGCAGCCACTATCTCAATCATATCTACATTAGGGGGCACGGCATGGTGTTCTCCATGCATGTCGTGGGTAGCCAATGGGGCTAGTTCCTTGTTTTTGAGTTCCATTCCTCTTGTAATGACCAATTCAAGTGCATCTTCGTTCAATTGTTCAAAATGGTCATGCGCCAACGAATCAATTACATCAATAGCAAAACATGAATGATCATCAATAGGGTACTTGATAGATTCATAAAGATTGAAATTAATAACTTCCCCATCAAATTCCATTGTCAACGTCCCATTAAACACATCAATCTTAGTGCGGGCAGTTTTCATGAATGGGCGTCCAAGAAGGATTGGCAATGAAGGGGAATGGTTTGATTCTTCCATTTCAAGCACGTAGAAATCCGCCGGAAAGATTAAATGATTGACCTGCACTAAAACATCTTCCAAAACACCCTTTGGATAGGCATTAGATCTATCGGCCAATTGAATAATCACACCATCATTTTTTAACTCACCTAGGTTCATAGATGCATAAATTGAGTAAGGCATAACATTAATAGATGCACCTAAGTCTAGCATGGCATGTTCAAAACGATTATTGCCAATAACACAAGGAATTGTAAAACTACCTGGATCTTTGCATTAAGGGGGCAATTTACGTTGCAAGATGGCTGAGACATTTTCACTTACGTTGACAACCTCTTTGTTCGAAATTCTCTTCCTAGTAGTGCAAAGTTCTTTTAATTGAAAATTTCTTTGTTCGAAATTCTCTTCCTAGTAGTTCGAAATTCTCTTCCTAGTAATTGAAAATTTTGATTATTATCTATGGACGAACCTAATTTGGGTTGTGTAGGTTGTGCTTTGATAGGAGCATATTTATACTACTTAGTTATGTTGTTTCCTTGCATTTAGTTACTTAATTACTATCTATTTTAGTCTTTTAAGCTATTTTCGTATGTTTTTAGGTCCTAATGGCAAAAGGAGCAAGAAAGTGCATTTTGAGGCTATTCGGAGCAGTTTTGGGCATGGATTGGATAGCTTAACTATGGAGCAATGTGGATGGACGAAATTGAAGTCAAGAGATGCTAGGACAGGCTAAAAATCTGGAGAAAGAAGTCCAAATGCAAAGAAGATAAGGAAAGAGCAAGAAATAAGGAACCTTATCCAAATTTCCTTATCTTATCCAAACCTTATCCAACCTTATCTTATCTTATCCTATCCTAATCTTTTCCTACCTTAATTCTAACTTCAAAGAGGACTCATTTTCACATTAAATCACCTAAATATCAAGTTCTAGAAGCCCTATTTTCATGCATTAAGTTTATGCCACATGTAACCCTTCTAGAAGTTCTAGAATTTGCCACAAGGACCATTCCTTGTCCTCCTTGGAATCTGATTGAAAGTATCCTTGTTCTTTGATGATTTGGAGTCCTAATTCCTCTCCTTTTCATCCCAATTTAGTGCCTCCCTTTCACCATATAAATACATGATGCCACAACACTCAAAAACCACCACCCTCTACCACAAATTCACACCACACCATCCACCACACCTCAAGAGCCTAAATTCACACAAATCCCCATTGTTGGCAGCAAGGAAGGAAGGAGGAGCCACCTGGAGTGTTTCTAGGTGTATTCTATCTTTGTTTTTAATGTTTAAGTTTAATTATCTTTGTTTTGCGAACATGTGGAACTAATTTCTTTTTAGTTAGAGGTGAATTCGAAGCCATGATTATATGTTTTATATGAATTGATTACGTCTAGTTATTGTTTCTTAAGGCATGAATGTGATTTGCTTATCTAAGTTATTAAAACTTGTTTATGTATGTGGGTTTGGGGTCGACACTTAATTTGCATGCATGAATTTGATGCTTGAGTATAAGGGGGTTTCACGTAAGAGTTATTCACTTATATTCACAAGTAGTGGAGGTTGTTAGTCACAATCGTGTTAAGTAAATCCTTGGTATGATCATGCATTTCATAGTGATGAATGCCTTGTCAATTGATAGGAGCTTATTTAGGTGACTTAGTTAGCTTTTTTTCGTACATTTATGTTGTTAGTTCATAGTTATTTTAGTAGTTTAAGCTATTTTCGTGTGTTTTTAGGTTTATATGGCTAAGGAAGCAAAAAGGTGCATTTTGGAGCATTTTGGAGCAAAATTGGGCTTGGAATGGATAGCATATGCTTGGAGCATAAGGAATGGACGAAATTGAAGAGCTAAAGATGTTAGGATTCCTAATCAAAGAAGGATTCCTAATCAAAGTAGGATTCCTAATCAAAGAAGGATTCCTTGTTAAAGAAGGATTCCTAATCAAAGTAGGAAAGTTAAGCCAAGGTTTCCTATTTTTGTTTGACCTTTCCTAATCCTAAATATCCCTAAGTTCCAGCAACTTTGAAGTTATCTTGTGTATTTTAGGACACAAACCAAAGATCCCTTGCACTATCCTAGTCCTTGCCGCATATATCCTTACCCTTTTCTTCCAAAATCTGCCATATATCTTCTTTTCCCTTTTATTCTAGTCAATGCCGCAACTTTCCTTCCCTTTTCCATTGGGATTCTGATTTGTTACCCTTTTTCCTTGAGGATTTGGAGCTAAAAACCTTCCCAAATTAATTACTTATTGCCTTAACCTTTCTTCCTCTATAAAAACACAATCTGCCGCACATATTGGAGACTCTAGACATCCACACACATCCATTTGAATTATTCCTCATTCTCCTCATTCATTCAGCCATCATCCACCCTCTACCACCATCCAACCTATCCATCCATCACCATAATTCATACCCAAACACCCTTGTGCCGCAACAAAGAAGGAAAAAGAAGAGAGGAGAAGCGTTGGACGTTTTGGCCATTCAAACTTGGATTGTTGGAGCGTTTCTAGGTGTATTCAATCTTTGTTTTCAATGTTTAATTTATATTCTCTTTGTTTTGTTGTAAACATGAGGAACTAATTTTGTTTTGGCTAGAGGAGACTTTGAAACCATGATTATATTTGCAATATGAATTGATTAATTCCAGTTGTGACTTCATAAATTGTGAATGCAATTTACTTAACCGTTTGATGGATAACTTATTCTTGTTTGTTGATTAAGGGTGCACACTTAATTTGCATGCTTGAATTTGGTGCTAGAATATAAGGGAGTTTCACATAATCGTTACAAACTTATATTCACAAGTAGTTAAGGTTGTTTTCACAATCATGTTAAGTAAATTCCTAGCATGAGTATCATGATGTCATAATTACAAGTGTTTTGTCAATGCTTATGATTTTCATTGAATGTAATGATCTTTGATTGTATCTCTATTATGATGCCATGTAGGGAACTTTTGAAGAATGCTTTGGGTTGTCGTATGATGTCATCCAATCCAATAACTAAAGGAGAATCTGAGGGTTAATTAGTGATGTCACGGTTAATCTGGGGCGTTGAGATTCATGGTTTATCGGAAAAGCAACTGGAAATCAATTTGTGTTTGAATGTATCATGTGTGGAAAAGAATCCTCTAGCTATCTAATCATCCATCGTTTTTCCCAAATTCGTATTTAAGTCTTTTAGTTACTTGTTTTTAACTTAAATTCGTCAAAAACCCAATCCCCTTTATTTAGTTGTGTCAAATCTGTCCTAATTAGTGTTTTTGAGTGTTTTGAGTCAAAACCAATTCTATTTTCGTCCAAATTGAGTCCTAGAGTCTAGTTTGAGTCTTTTTGATTGTTTTGTGTTGTTTTGAGTCTTTTAAGTTTGTTTTGAGTCATATAAGTTTAGTTAAGAGTCTTTGAGATTGTTTAAGTGTTTTTAAGCATATTTTTGTATCTTTGAGTCAGTTTTCATTAGATTAACAATCCCTCCTAATCCCCGGCCTAGAACGATCCCTACTTATATCTGTACTACAATTGTCAAAAAGAGGGTTTAATTTGTGTGCTATTATATATCACATCATCAATGCTTATGATTTTCATAGAACTTAATGACTTTTTGATGTGATAAATAATAGCACTCAAATTAAACCCTCTTTTTGACAATTGTAGTATAGATATAAGTAGGGATCGTTCTAGGTCGGGGATTAGGAGGGATTGCTAATCTAATGAAAACTGACTCAAAGATACAAAAATATGCTTAAAAACACTTAAACAAACTCAAAGACTCTTAACTAAACTTATATGACTCAAAACAAACTTAAAAGACTCAAAACGACACAAAACAATCCAAAAGACTCAATTTAGACTCTAGGACTTAATTTGGACGAAAATACAATTGGTTTTGACTCAAAAGACTCAAAAACACACTTTTGGACAGATTTGAAACAAGTAAGAAAAGGGGAATTGGTTTTGGACGAATTTAAGAGAAAAACAAGTAATGAAAAGACTTGAAAGAGATTTGGACAAATTTGGAAAAACCAATGAATGATTAGATAGCCAAGGGATACTTCTCCACACATGATACATTCAAACATAAATTGATTTCCAGTTGCTTTTCCAATAAACCATGAACCTCAACACCCCAGATTAACCGTGACATCACTAATTAACCCTCAGATTTTCCTTAAGTTATTGGATTGGATGACATCATACGACAACCCAAAGCATTCTTCAAAAGTTCCCTACATGACATCATAATAGAGATACAACCAAAGATCATTACGTTCAATGAAAATCATAAATATTGACAAAGCACTTGTAACTATGACATCATGATACTCATACTAGGAATTTACTTAACATGATTGTGAAAACAACCTTAACTACTTGTGAATATAAGTTTGTAACGATTATGTTAAACTCCCTTATATTCTAGCACCAAATTCAAGCATGCAAATTAAGTAGGCCTCCCTAATCAACATACAAGAATAAGTTATCCATCAAACGGTTAAGTAAATTGCATTCACCATTTATGAAATCACAACTGGACTTAATCAATTCATATCATAAATATAATCATGGTTTCAAAGCATCCCCTAGCTAAAACGAGTTTAGCCTCTCATGTTCACAACAAAACAAAGGAGAATAGAATTAAACATTGAAAACAAAAGATAGATTACACCTAAAAACACTTCAACACTCCAACTTGAATGCACAAACGTCCAAGGCTTCTTCTTTCTTCTATTCTTCCTTGCAAGTCACGGCACAAGAGTCTAGGGTGATTTGTGGATGATTTTCTGGGTTGTGAATGGATTTAGGATGGTAGGGTGGTGCGGCAAAGGTTGGGAATGGTGTGTGGATGGTTGAATGAAGGTATGAATGTGTATGAATGGTGGAAGAATGGTTGGAAAGCTGCGGCAAAGGATGTGTTTCTGTGAATGAGAGTGATTAGCGTCAATGAAAGATGCGGCCTTGGTATTTATTTGGAAGCAAGGATCCCTAGAGTTTATTACATAGTTTAGGAAAGGATTTTAGACCCCAAATCCCTAAGGAAAAGGAAACACAAAGTCAGAAATCAAAGGGAAAGGGAAGGTAACTTGCGGCCTTGAATTGCAAGAAAGGGAATGTGATTTAAATGCTAAAATTAGGCAAGGATTTGGGATAGAAAAGGTATGTGAGGTGCGGCATTAACTAGAGTGAAATAGGAATGTGGTTTAATGACTTAGAATAGGCAACAATGGACCTCCCTTGCACGGCAAGGAAGGGAACCACTAAAGAAAGCCACGGCAAGGAAAATTAGGTTGCAAGGAAGGCTTGATTTATGTCCTAGAATGTATAGAAGTCTTCAATGATGTTGAAACAAGGAGTCTTTAAGGATTAAGAAAGGTTAAACCAAAATAGGAAACCTTGGCTTAACTTTCCTACTTCAAGTAGGAAACCTTCTTTGACTAGGATTCCTCTTTTGATTAGGAATCCTCTTGTGATTAGGAATCCTAACACCTTTAGGTCTTCAATTTCGTCCATTCCTTTTGCTCCAAGCATAAGCTATCCATTCCAAGTCCAATTTTGCTCCAAAATGCACCTTTTTGCTTCCTTAGCCATGTGAACCTAAAAACACACGAAAATAGCTTAAACTACTAAAATAACTATGAATTATCAACATAAATGCATGAAAACAAGCTAAGTAAGTTGCCTAAACATGCTCCTATCAAATTCCCCCACACTTAGCTTTTGCTAGTCCTCGAGCAAAACAAAACAAAAGAAACCAGAAACAAAACAAAACACATTCTAAACCTTCCAACATGTACCTTAGGGATTTCCAACGAACATGACACATTAAAGAACATCATTCCCACGGTTTTTGGCTTTCTTTACACTTTAGCAAACACTTAACCATAGTTACCACTTACTAGTTCACATTTAATCAACTAAAACAACGTTTTGAATGTAGTAACATGCCTTAGAGAATTCCCTCAATTCCTTACTAGAATGCACTCTATTTTCACACAGATTTTCTAACTACACACCCTACACTAGGTATATGTGAGAAGATTGATTGAAACATGTAGACTAACACTCACATATGTTATATCAAAGAAAGCATTTTCTGGATTTATGACAATGATATGTATATGATCTCATGAATGGAATGCTACTACATAGAACGAGAACCAGTGATTCCATATGCTCATACCAAATTCAAACTCCACATATTGAACACATAACATCAAGATAGAAGTTGAGGGTTGTAACGGGGCTAAGGGTATTGGCTAACAAAGAAGGGTAAAGGATAAACAAAGGTTCTTAAAATCATAGGAAGCAAAGTAATGAATTGACACTTAAACTCACTTTTGATGGCAGAAATCAACTTTTAAACACAAGGGAAGATTCATGCAACATTTAGGATCAAATTCAAACTTTTGGACCCTTTCTTGAACAACTAACACTTGTGAGTTCATTCTCACTTATTTGTCAACTCTTTTTCTTTCTTTTTACCACTTTTCTATTTTCTTTTTCTTTTTCCACGAAATTTTTTCTTTATTTTTTCTTTGCCGTGCCCTATTATCTTCACCCACACTCATTTTCTGCAATAAATTGATCAAAAGGAGTTCATTCTAAGTCATGCTTCACTATCCTTTAAGAACAAGGGTAAGGAAAGTCCTAATCTAGGCTAGGTAAAGATGGTGTGGTTAACAAAGAAAATAGGCTTGAAAAGGCTCAAAATGGGTAATCCTACAATACATATGAAAAAGGATAAGGCTTTTTGGCTTTGGCTCAATTAAAATGGGCATGAGTTCTAGTATTTGGAACTATAATGAAATGCATTCCAAGTAGCAACCAAGCAAAGAATGATGAGATCATACAACGACTTTAGAAAGCAAGAAATCATAGATTATACTCTCCAAAGAACGTTATAGGCTCAAGTCTCTCAAGGATGTAGCGTTAATTTGAGTTCCTTCCATCAAGCATGTTACAAAAACTGGTTTTCTTTTTGTGATTACATGTGAATTCATAAGCTATAACCATAACCAAGCATAAACCAAAGCATAAATCAAACTTCCATCCATGTTTACAACATTCTTTAATAGTCATGTAATTAAAAACCAAATCCTCATCATTGTGTTGGAAGGTACCCTAAGACACAAACAAACACACAAAAACAACTTTAAAACAACTCTTTTTGGGTTTTTCAAAACTGTTTTGCAATTTTTTTGTAAATTTTCGGATTTTTTTATCCAAACACATAAAAACACTTCAAAACACACTAAAAACTCATAAAAATAGTGAGAAACAACATTAGAAGTGAGAGGTGATAAAATCCCACGAAAATCATGCAAAAACAACTTGTTTACCCCCCCCCCCCACACTTAAATCAAACATTGTCCTCAATGTTTCAAACAAAGACTCACATTCAAACAAACAACATAAACTAACTAACAAGCCAAAATAAAAACAATAAAGAGATAGAGAGTTAGGAACACAAATCTGATTGTGTGGAATGAATTGTTGAATTGCCCCATTCCTCTCTAGTTGAATGCATGGGTTGCCTCCCAAGAAGCGCTTGCTTTAACGTCTTGCAGTCGGACGAACTCTCTTCTTAGCCTCAAGTAGAGCCCACGGCATGGAGAGTGATGTCCTCCACAACCTTCCCTTCAACATTTGCATAATAGGGCTTCAAACGATGCCCATTCACCTTGAATTCTTGGCCATTCCTCAAGCATTGGATTTGAACTGCGCCATATGGAAAAACATTAGTGACAACAAAGGGCCCAATCCACTTAGAACGTAACTTACCGGGAAATAAACGAAGGTGAGAATTAAAAAGTAAAACTTTTTGCCCTATGGAGAATGTTTTGCTTCGGATCATCTTGTCATGGAAAACCTTGGTCTTTTCCTTGTAAATGCAAGCATTCTCATATACTTCGAGCCTAATCTCTTCAAGTTCATTCAATTGCAACTTCCTATGCATTCCAGCCGCATCGATGTCCATGTTGAATGTCTTGATTGCCCAATGAGCCTTGTGTTCTAACTCCATAGGGAGATGGCATGGCTTGCCGTAGACTAGCCGAAATGGTGACATCCCTATGGGTGTTTTGTAGGCCATTCGATAAACCCACAATGCATCCTCCAAACACTAGCTCCAATCTTTTCTTGTTGGCCCAACGGTCTTTTCCAAGATTTGCTTGATTTCTCTATTATACATCTCGGCTTGGCCATTGGTTTGAGGATGATAAGGTGTGGAAACCTTATGTGTGACTTGATACTTCTTGAGCAATGCCTCGATGGTACGATTGCAAAAGTGAGACCCTCCATCACTAATAAGCACTCTAGGCATCCTAAATCTAGCAAAGATGTTAGTTTTGATAAAATCTGCAACAACTCTAGAGTCATTAGTACGGGTAGCCTTGGCTTCCACCCATTTTGAGACATAATCAATCGCAAGCAAAATGTAAATGAAACCAAACGAAGAAGGGAAAGGGCCCATGAAATCAATGCCCTAAACATCAAAAATTTCAACATTAAAGATGGGTGTTTGCGGCATTTGGTCCCTTGCACCTATATTTCCCATTCTTTGACAATGGTCACAAGTTAAACAAAAAGTTCTAGCATCTTTAAAAATTGTAGGCCAATAAAAACCACATTCTAACACCTTAAGGGCAGTGCGTTATGTGCCAAAATGTCCACCACATGCATAAGTGTGACAAAAGGTTAGAATTGAATTAAATTCACAATCATGCACACAACGACGAACAATCTGATCTGCACAAAATTTCCACAAATATGGGTCATCCCATACATAAAACCGTGCCTCCTTCTTAAGTTTATCACGTTGGTGCTTAGCTATGGTGCTTGGCACACGTTTTGACACCAAAAAGTTCACCAAATCGGCATACCAAGGTTCCCTTACCTTAATGGACAGTAATTGCTCATCAGGGAATGTCTCTTGGATGGGTAAGGAGTCCTCATTGCACACCAAACGACTTAGATGATCAGCAACCACGTTCTCACTCCCTTTCTTGTCTCGAATTTCAATGTCAAACTCTTGGAGAATAAGCATCCATCGAATGAGCCTTGGTTTGGCCTCCTTTTTGGTGAATAAGTACCTTAAAGCTACACGGTCAGAATATACAATCACTTTAGTGCCAAGTAAATATGAACGAAACTTATCTAAAGCAAATAGAACGACAAAAAGTTCTTTTTCAGTGGTAGAGTAGTTTAATTGAGCATCATTTAAGGTCCGGGAAGCATAATATATGACATGTGGTTGCTTGTTCTTCCTTTGGCCCAAAACAGCCCCTATTGCATAATCGAATGCATCACACATTAGCTCAAAAGGCAACGTTCAATCTGGTGGTAGGATAATTGGTGCCGTGGTAAGCATGTCCTTGAGATGCTTGAATGCCTTCTCACACTCCTCGTTGAACTCAAAAGCCACTTCTTTTTGTAGGAGACGGCATAGGGGTTGTGCAAGCTTGGAAGAATCCTTGATAAATCGCCTATAAAATCCTGCATGGCCAAGAAAAGAACGAACCTCTCTAACCAAAGTAGGAGAGGGTAAGTAACGTACAAGATCTATTTTAGACTTATCAACTTCAATTCCTTGTTCAAAGATGATATGACCCAAAACTATGCCTTGTTTCACCATAAAATGACATTTTTCCCAATTCAAAACAAGGTTAGTTTCCATGCATCTTTTCAAGATTAAAGTGAGATTATGCAAACAATCATCAAATGAGTCCCCAAACACACTAAAATCGTCCATAAACACCTCAATTATTTTCTCAACATAATCCGAGAATATACTTACCATGCAACGTTGGAAGGTGGCCGGTGCATTGCATAAACCAAATAGAATACGACGATATGCAAAAGTACCAAATGGACAAGTAAAGGTGGTCTTTTCTTGATCATCCAGCGCTATGACAATTTGATTATAACCCGAATAACCATCAAGAAAGCAATAAAAGGAATGACCGGCTAACCTTTCAAGCATTTGATCGATGAATGGCAAAGGAAAGTGATCTTTCCTTGTTGCGGCATTTAGCTTCCTATAGTCAATGCACACTCTCCAACCGGTTTGAATGCGTGTGGGCACAAGTTCATTCCCTTCATTCTTCACCACCGTGACTCCGGACTTCTTGGGAACTACTTGGACCGGTGAAACCCAACAACTATCCGAGATAGGATAGATGATGCCACAATCAAGTAATTTGATGATTTCCTTCTTCACGACTTCCATCATTGGTGGGTTGAGTCGACGCTAGGCTTCCCTTGATGGTTTGGCTCTTTCTTCCATGAGAATTCGGTGCATGCATGTGGTAGGGCTTATGCCCTTGATATCGGCCAAAGTCCACCCAATGGCCGTCTTGTGCTCTTTGAGAACCCTCACCAATTTCTCCTTTTCTTGTGTCGTGAGTGATGATGCCACAATGACGGGCAATGTGTCTTGCTCGCCTAAGAACACATACTTCAAGTGATTTGGCAATGGTTTAAGCTCAAGGGTAGGTGGTTGTTCTATAGAAGGAAGCAACTTGTTAGTTGAAATTGTAATTGAGATTGGACTAGGGGACTTACCATTGAGCCGTGGCAAGGACTCTAGGGCAGCCACGGTCTCAATTACTTCATCATCAAAGGCCATAGCATGGTAGTGCAGATTGGTGTCGTGGGGTGCTATGGTGGCAGCCACTTGATCCATCACTTATATGTCATTCGTAAGGACCGTTTCAATTGCATCTTCATGTAATTGAACAAGGTGTGCCTAAGAATCAAGAATATCAATAGAGAAACATGAGTGATCATCATTAGGAAATCTCATGGTTTCAGAAATATTAAAATCACGTCGATCTTAGTTCAGGCCGTCCTCATGAATGGCCTCCCAAGAAGGAGCGGCAAGGATGGAGCATGGGTGGTTTCTTCCATCTCAAGAACGTAGAAATCCGCCGGAAAGATCAAATTATTCACCTGCACTAAGACATCTTCCAATACTCCCTTTGGATAGGCATTAGATCTATCGACCAATTGAATAATCACACCATCGTGTTTTAATTCACCAAGGTTCATGGATGCATAAATAGAGTATGGCATGACATTAATTGAAGCTCCTAAGTCTAACATAGCATGTTCGAACTTAGTTTGGCCAATAATACAAGGAATTGTAAAGCTACCTGGATCTTTGCACTCTGGTGGTAACTTTCTTTGTAAAACAGCGGAAATGTTTTCACTTACCCTAACCACCTCTTTATTTGAAGCCCTCTTCCTTGTGGTGCATAGTTCCTTCAAGAACTTGGCGTATTTGGGCACTTGCTTAATGGCATCTAGGAGCGGGATATTAACTTGAACTTTCCTAAACGTCTCAAGAATGTCTTTTGCATGCTCCTCCTTCTTTGTTTGCAAAAATCTGTGAGGAAAAGGAACATTGGGTGGAACGAGGTTAGAATTAATCGAATTTGAACCCAACTTACCTTTGGTGGCTGAATTGGATGAGTTGGATGAATTAGGGTCCTTAAGTGCTTGCGGCAAGGGTGTTTCTACCCTTGTCGTGGGCTTGCTTGGCTCATCCTCTTCCAATTGCAACGTTTTATCTTCATTATGACCTGTTTTGGATGGTGTGGATGTAGTGCCAACTTCTTTTCCACTTCTTAAGGTGATTGCTTTGGCAGATTCGAACCCTCCCTTTGGATTGACAATGGTTGAGCTTGGGAGCTTGCCTTGGTCTCAAAATTGTCCCACAAACTCCGATATCTGCCCAATTTGCTTCTCCAAGTGGTGTACCCTTTTGTCTTGGCTTTGCATGGCTTTAGTTTGATTTTCTTGCCCTTGAGACAAATTGGTAAGTAACTTAAGAAGTGTAGCATTGTCCAAAGACGTACCTTGATTGTTTTGGGCAGATTGGGGTTAAGTGGGATTAGTGCCGTGGGGTTTGGTGTAAAACCTCGGGGGTTGTTACCTAAAGCCTCCTTGTTGTTGAGGTTTTTGAGGCTCCCTCCACTTGAAGTTTGGATGGTCTCTCCAACCTAGATTGTATGTGTTGGAATATGGATCATTCCTTGGCTAATTTTTGCTTGGAAATCCAATGGCATTTGCACTCTCCCATCCCCCATTCTCAATCAATTGAGGGCACTTTTCCGAAGGGTGTCCTTGGATAGAACATACGCCACATACAATTGGTCCTTGTATCTTCATTCCTTCAGCCATCTGAGACACAATAGAAGTAAGATTAGCTAATTGAGTTTGAATGTCGGATTGAGAACTTACTTCATGCACTTGTTGCCGTGGGGGGTCTTTTTGCCCAATTCCTTCATATTGTTGTGCATTGAAGGCACGGTTTGCAATTAGGTTATTGGCTGCCATGGGAGTTTTGTCCACCAACGCACCTCCCGCCGAGGCATCGAGCATTTGTCTTTCAATAGGAAGAAGACCTTCATAGAAGTATTGAAGTAGAAGCTCTTCCTTCATTTGATGTTGAGGACACGATGCAACAAGGGCTTTAAAACGCTCATAGTACGTTGGAAAATACTCCCCTTGACTTTGTTGGATTCCACTAATCTTCTTCCTCAAGAGAATGACTCTTGAAGTAGGAAAGAACTTCTCAAGAAACACCCTCTTCATGCTCTCCCAAGAAGTAACCGTTCTGGGTGCTAACTCGTATAACCAATCCTTGGCCTTCTCCAATAATGAGAACGGAAAGGCCTTCAACTTCAAAATACTATTATCAACATTAATTGGAGTCATGCTTGAACACACCGCCTCGAACTCCTTTAAATGCTTGTTGGGATCCTTCATGGACAGTCCATGGAACTTCGAAATGTGGTGCAACAAACTTGACTTCAATTCAAATTCGTCGGTTTTATCTTGAGCCGCCCTTGGGTATTGGATGCATAATGGTGCGGCATTGTCCATTCCCGAGGTGGAAAGCTCCTTGATTGTACGATTGTCCGCTGCCATGGTTTGGACCTCTTCTTCCTCCCTTGCCGTAGGCTCCTCTTCCTCCTCAAGATTAGAAGTCGAACTAGAACTTGATTGGTGAAGTTCTGGGTCCTTCTTCTTCCTTCTCAAAGTGCGCTCAAAATTGTCGCCAAAATCCAAGATGTTTGCACGAATAGGTTGAGAACTACTGATGTGAAAATTAACTTGACACACAAATTAAACCCTATTTGTGACAATTGTAGTAGAGATCTAAGTAGGGATCGTTCTAGACCGGGGATTAACTAGGGATGCTAATCTATGTAAATAAGACTCAAAAACACTAAACTAGACTCTATGGACTCAAAACTAACTTTAGACACTTAAAACAGCAACCAATACTGAAAAAGACTCACTTTTAGACTTAATAAAGGTTTTGGACGAAAATAGGACTTGACTTGACTCAAAAGACTCAAGGAAAACAAGTTTTGACTCAAATATGAAGACTAGATAACATGGGGATTGTTTTTGACGAATTTTAGACTCAAAACAAAAACTTAGTAGAAAACACTTTTGAAAAACAAATTTAGGTAAAATAAATGGGTAAAAGGCTAGTTAGAGGGTCCTTCTCCACACATGATATATGCATACGAACCAATATCCAGTTATTACTCCTTTAGACTATGAATGACAACGCCCCAAATTAGTTGCATCACACAACTAACCCTCAAGTTTTCCTTATTTCATTGAATTGAATGAAAACGCATTACAACCAAATTATCTTTTTCAAGTTCTTTATATGAGATGCATAACAAAGATACATATCAAAAGTCATTAAGCTTTGTGAAAACTATAAGCGTTGACAAGGCACTCATCACTATGAAACGCATGAGATTCGTACCAAGGATTTACTTAACGCGATTGTGACTAGCAACCTCCACTACTTGTGAATATAAGTGAATAACAATTACGTGAAACCCTCCTATATTCTAGCATCAAGTTTATGCATGCAACTTAAGTGTTAACCCCCAACCCACATACATTAACCAGTTTTAATAACTTAGATAAGCAAATCACATTCATGTCTTAAGAAATAATAACCGGACGTAATCAATTCATATAAAACATATAATCATGGCTTCAAATTCTCCTCTAACTAAAGAGAAGTTAGTTCCTCATGTTCGCAAAACAAAGATAATTAAATTTAAACATTGAACTAAGACTAAGGATAGAAAGAACCAAGAAAAACGCTCCACACTCCAATGGCATGCACGACACTCCCTTGGATGGCAGATTGCACAAGTCCTCCTCTCCTTGCTTCCTTGCTTGCGGCACTAGGGTTGTAGAATGGATTGTGGTGTTTGATGGATGAAAGTATGAATGAATGAATGTGTGAGTGGATGAATGAATGGTGTGGCATAGGGCTGTTTATATAGGCTAATTTAGGCACACTTAGTGAAGGAAAAGGATTGCACAATCCAATTGAAAAAGGGTTAATTCAAGGCAGAAATCAAATGGGAATTGGAATAGGTAGTGCGGCTAGGATTTAGGGATTCTAGAAGGTTTTGGTGCGGCATGTTTATAGGGATGAGATAAGGTTTCTAGAAGGGATGGTTTAGGGCTGATTCCTAAACCTAAAGGGCCAAGGATACATGATATTTGTGTAGGAGAAGGATTGCAATTCCTAAACCTACAAGGAATGGTGTTCTTGCGGCATTTGAGTGGATAAGGCTTCTAGAATTGAAATAGGTGTTTAAATGTGTAATTAATTCCCTCTAATTAGCTAGGTTTAAGTCGTAACCTGATTTGGATAGGATAGAATAGGATAATGTTGGAGTTAGGATAGGATAAGGTTTCTAGGATAGGATAAGATAAGGTTGGATAAGGTTGGATAAGGTTCCTTGTTTCTTGCTTCTTCCTTATCTTCATTGCATTAGGACTTCTTCCACCAGATTTGTAGCCTTTCCTAGCTCTTCTTGACTTCAATTTCGTCCATCCTCTTTACTCCATGGTTAAGCTATCCAATCCATGTCCAAAAATGCTCCAAATAGCCTCAAAATGCACTTTCTTGCTCCTTTTGCCATTAGGACCTAAAAACATACGAAAATAACTTAAAAGACTGAAATAAATAGTAATTAACTCATTAAATGCAAGGAAACAACATAACTAAGTAGCATAAATATGCTCCTATCAAATTCCCCCACACTTAGCTTTTGCTAGTCCTCGAGCAAAACGAAATAAACAAAACAAACAAAACACATTCTAGACCTTCCAACATGTACCTCAGGGATTTCCAATGACCATGACACATTAAAAGAATACCACATTCATAGATTTTAGTTATCCTTACCCTCGAGCATATACTTAACCATAGTTACCACACACTTGCTCGCATTTAATCAATTAAAACATGATTTTGAATGTAGTAACATGCCTTAGAGAATTCCCTCAATTCCTCACTGGATATACTCTCTATTTTCACACAGATTTTCTGACTACACTCCCTACACTAGGTATATGTGAGAAGATTGATGTAAACATGTAAACTAATACTCACATATGTCATAACAAAGAAGGCAATTTCCGGAATTATTAACATGTATATGATCTCATGAATGGAATGCCACTACTTAGACGCGAGAACCAGGGATACCATATGCTCAAACCAATTTTAAACTCCACATATTGAAACACATAACAACCAAGATTGAAGTCAAAGGGTTGAAATGGGGCTAAGGTGTTTGGCTAACAAAGAAAGGTAAGGATAAACAAAAGTTCTTAAAGCAATAGTAAGCAAAGTAATGAAATAAACACTTTAGAATTCACTTTTGAATGCAAAAACCAACTTTGAACACCAAGGGAAGAATCACACAAAACTTAGGGTCAAATTCAAACTTTTGGACCCTTTCTTCAACAATCAACACTTGTGAGTTCATTCTCACTTATTTTCAACTCCTTTTCTTCTTTTTCTTCTTTTTCACGATTTTTTTTTCTTTTTGTTTTTTTTTTTTTTTTTTCCTTTCTTTCGTGCCCTATTTTTTCTTTGGCACACAAACATACTACTTCATGAATTCCTACGAAAATCCCTTCCCCCACACTTGTTTTTCTGCAACTTTTAGATCGAAAGGAATTCTCTCTAAGTCATGCTTTACTATCCTTTAAGAATAAGGGTTTGGATAATCCTAATCTAGGCTAGGTAAGGATTTTGTGGTTAACAAAGAAAATAGGCTAAATAAGGCTCAAAGGGGTTTAAACCTACAATACATATGTAAAGGGGTAAGGCTTTTTTGGCTCTGGGTTTAAACTAACGATCTTCATCTTATTATTTGTTATGTTAATCAATTTTATGCTTTGAATGAAATGGGCGTGAGTTCTAGTATTTGGAACTATTGTGATGAAACGCATTCTAAGTAGCAACCAAGCAAAGAATGATGAGATCATGCAACGACTTTAGAAAACAAGGAATCAAGATTAATAACTCTCCAAAGAATGTTTAGGCTCAAATCTCTCAGGGTTGTAGCGTTAGTTTGAGTTTCTTCCTTCAAGCATGTTACAAAAACTGATTTTTTTATTTTGTGATTACATGTGAATTCGTACATGTCAACTATAACCAAGCATATAACCAAAGAGCATATCAAACTTCCATCTATGTTTGTAACTTTCTTTAATAGTCATGCAATTAAAAACCAAATCCTCATCATTGTGTTGGAAGGTACCCTAAGACACAAACACAAAAACAAAACGACTCGAAAAAAACTCTTTTTGGGCTTTTAAAACACTCTTTTTCGATTTTTTCTCAAATTTTCGGATTTTCTGTTTAAGACACATAAAAACACTTCAAAACACACTAAAAACACTTAAAAACATTGAAAAACAACTTTAGAAATGATAGGTGATAAAATCCCACGAATTTGCATGAAAAACACTTTGTTTACCCCCCCACACTTAAACCAAACATTGTCCTCAATGTTTTAAGTATAGACTCACAAACAAACAAACACATAACACAACTAACAAACACGACAAACACGGCAAACATGGCAAAATAAAAGCAATAAAGAGTAGGGTTTAGGAACGCAAATCTGGTTATGGAGTGCTGGAGCTTCCTAGTTCTTCCTTATTTGCATGGGTTGCCTCCCAAGAAGCGCTTGCTTTAACGTCTTCCAGCCGGACGATCCTTCCTCTTAAACTTCAATTGGGCCCACGGCATGGAAGCTTTCTCCATCCACGACATGCTCTTCAAAGGTCTCATAGTATGGCTTCAAACGATGTCCGTTGACTTTGAACTCTTGGCCGGTCTTTAAGCTTTGAATTTGGACTGCACCATAAGGAAATACATTAATAACAACAAACGGGCCAATCCACTTAGAACGTAACTTACGTGGAAACAAGCGAAGGCGGGAATTGAAGAGTAGCACTTTCTACCCTAGAACAAATGTCTTGCTACGAATCATCTTGTCATGGAATGCCTTTGACTTCTCCTTGTAAATCAATGCGTTCTCGTATGCTTCATGCCTTATCTCCTCAAGCTCGTTTAGTTGAAGCTTCCTATGGATTCCAGCGGCATCAATGTCCATGTTGAATGTTCTGACGGCCCAATGTGCTTTGTGCTCCAACTCAACGGGAAGATGACATGATTTCCCATAGATGAGCCGAAATGGGGACATTCCAATTGGTGTTTTGTAGGCCGTACGATATGCCCACAATGCATCATTCAAACGCAAGCTCCAATCCTTCCGGTTTGGCCCAACGGTCTTCTCCAAAATTTGCTTGATCTCCTGATTAGAAACCTCGGCTTGCCCACTTGTTTGAGGATGGTAAGGTGTTGCCACCATATGTGTGACGTTATATCTCTTGAGCAAAGCTTCAATGGTTCGATTGCAAAAATGTGATCCTCCATCACTTATAAGAACTCTTGGCATTCCAAATCTAGCAAATATGTTAGTTTTGACAAAATCTGCAACCACTTTGGAATCATTAGTACGGGTGGCTTTTGCTTCCACCCATTTCGACACATAATCAACCTCAAGTAAAATATAAAGGAAACCATGAGATGAAGGAAAAGGACCCATAAAATCAATACCCCAAACATCAAAAATTTCGACACCATGGATAGGTGTCTGCGGCATTTGGTCCTTTGGACCTATATTTCCGGTTCTTTGGCATCTATCACATGTGATGCAAAAAGTTCTTGCATCTTTAAATATCGTAGGCCAATAAAAACCACATTCAAGTACTTTACGTGCCGTCCTTTGAGTGCCAAAGTGACCTCCACATGCATAAGTGTGACAAAACGTTAAAATTGAATTAAACTCCGATTCATGCGCACACCTACAAATGATTTGATCCGCACAATATTTCCACAAATAAGGATCATCCCACACATAAAACCGAGCCTCCCTTTTAAGTTTATCACGTTGGTGTTTATTTAGGTTGCTTGGAATTTGTTTAGACACCAAATAATTCACTAAATCGGCATACCATGGCTCACTTACCTCGACGGACATCAATTGCTCATCTGGGAATGTCTCTGGGATAGGTACGGCTTCTTCTTCATGTACCATGCGGCTCAAGTGGTCAGCCACCACATTTTCACTTCCTTTCTTGTCCCGAATTTCGATATTGAACTCTTGAAGTAGAAGCATCCAACGAATAAGCCTTGGTTTAGCCTCCTTTTTGGTGAGTAAGTACTTCAACTCTGCATGATCAGTGTAAATGATAACTTTAGTACCAAGTAAATAAGAACGAAATTTATCTAAAGCAAAAACAACAGCAAGAAGTTCTTTTTCCGTTGTGGAGTAGTTCAATTCGGCATCATTCAAGGTCCGGGATGCATAATAGATGACATGTGGCTGCTTGTTCTTCCTTTGGCCTAAAACGGCTCCTAAAGCATAATCCGAGGCATCGCACATAAGCTCAAGAGGAAGGCTCCAATCTGGTGGAATAATGATGGGGGCCGAAGTGAGCATTTCCTTGAGGTGTTTGAAGGCCTTCTCACATTCCTCATCGAACTTGAATGGCACATCCTTTTGGAGAAGTCGGCAAGGGGGGTTGAAGATTTTTGAAAAGTCCTTGATGAATCGCCTATAGAATCCTGCATGTCCCAGAAAAGAACAAACCTCTCTAACCGAAGTAGGAGAGGGTAAGTAGCGTACAAGATCTATTTTTGATTTGTCAACTTCAATCCCTTTGGCCGAAATTATATGCCCTAAGACTATGCCTTGTTTTACCATGAAATGACATTTTTCCCAATTTAAAACAAGGTTAGTTTCAATGCATCGTTCAGATTATGTAAGCAATCATCAAACGAATCTCCAAATACACTAAAATCATCCATAAAGACTTCAATTATTTTCTCCACAAAATCTGAAAATATACTTACCATGCATCTTTGAAAGGTGGCCGGTGCATTGCATAAACCGAATGGCATGAGACGATAAGCAAAAGTACCAAAAGGGCACGTGAAAGTTGTCTTTTCTTGGTCGTCCGGAGCTATGACAATTTGATTATATCCCGAATATCCATCAAGAAAACAATAAAAAGAATGACCGGCTAACCTTTCAAGCATTTGATCAATGAACGGCAAAGGGAAGTGGTCCTTCCTTGTGGTGGCGTTGAGCTTCCTATAATCGATGCAAACTCTCCAACCCGTTTGGATGCGTGTTGGCACAAGCTCATTCTCAGCATTCTTCACCACCGTCACTCCGGATTTCTTTGGCACTACTTGAATTGGTGAGACCCAACGGCTATCCGAGATAGGATAAATCACTCCGCAATCAAGTAATTTGATAACCTCCTTCTTCACAACTTCCATCATTGGAGGGTTGAGCCGACGTTGAGCCTCTCGAGTTGGTTTAGCCCCCTCCTCTAGAAGTATGCGATGCATGCATGTTGTAGGGCTAATTGTTGGAGAACAATTCAGAAATAAACAAAAATAACAGAAATAAACAGAACTTGAAATTCTAATATTTTATTTGCCAAATATACTTGATATGCAGAATGAAATTATACAATAAATACATAAACTAATATAGAATATCAATGATACTAACTTGATCACAGAAGGTAGAGGCTAGCGTAAAAGCTATGTCCTTCGAACAGTATTTTCGTCCCACTCTTGTGCTTGTGGTTCTACAACGTCTGCTCGACCAGGATACAACTACCAAATTCTACAACCCGCACTGGATTATAGAACTCTAGCGAATTGCTTTGTGTGTTTACTCTCTGGAGATTTTGTACAGAAGATAAGGAGGAAGAAAAGATGATTCTCACTTGGATACTGTGATTGCAAATATATAGGCTGTTTAACACCCTTTCAAATACCTGTTCAGTGTATTTGAAAGCACACAACTCTTTCTAATAGTGTATCTTTTAATCAAAAAGTACAACTCTTTCTAATAGCTGTGTCCTTTAATCAAAACATTTTTTAATTAATAAATTAATTAAAAAACTTAATCCGAAAATTAAAACTAATGAATCTGATTAATTTTAAATTCCAAGGCCCCAAGTGCCCCAAGGCCCAAGGCCCTTGTCTTGATTAATTAATATTAATTGTATTTAGGCTATATTATATTCAAGCCTAATCCACACAACCATAAGGCCCAAGCCTTCAATCCATTTCCAAATGGTCCAAGTTCTAATTACTAAGAAAAGGGAATAAGCCTATATAAAGGCTTGTGAAAAAATACTATTGACCAATGTGGGACAAGAGGGTCTCAAACTCCAACAATACCCCACATTTGAGACGACTCTTTGGTCCTAGACACACTAAGATACGAGAGTAAACAATAGATGTGACATACATCAGGAGAGGTGTCTTTTGGACTTGAACCTACCTTAGTATATACTTATCGGATTTACTAGATGACGCAGTGAATATAAAATCTTGAACTGTTCATCTCCGCAGTAAACCAAGACAATAAGCAAAACATATGCCACATTTACACATTACAAATTCATACGTTTGTGTTCTTTTTGGTCCTGAACAAATCCTGGATTCATGAGAGCTTTAGAGACTGTAGCCATGTAATTCTCATAAATGCGACCCCACATTTACTCTCATATAGGTGATATTGATTAAGAATAGGCTGCTACTATTCCACTTGATTTACAAGTATCAATATCATTAAACTAATGTATCCTACATCATCAGCAGTCAGCACACTTCTTCCATCATAGGAATGGGTATGTAAGTGTGTTTCTTCTTGAATCTAACCAAACCAGTTTGCCTATTGAACCTAGACCATGGGATCTCCAATCAACTAGGTTAGGTTTCCGTTTAGCAGTTTCATTTTACTCTATTGGCTTTAAACCCATTCCCCTCGATGTATGCTTAACTTGCTCTCTAGACAAACCTTTAGTAAGCGGATCCGCAATATTATCTTTTGACTTAACATAGTCAATAGAAATTACACCACTAGAGAGCCATTGCTTTATCGTATTATGCCTTCGTCTAATTTGTCTAGACTTCCCATTGTATACACTATTTTTAGCTCGATATTGTGTAGCTAAACTATCACAGTGTATACATATTGCCGTTACAGGTTTAGGCCATATGGGAACATCCTCCAAAAAATCTCTTAGCCACTCAGCTTCTCCTCCAGCCATATCGAGAGCTATAAATTCCGATTCCATAGTTGATCGGGCTATGCATGTTTGTTTAGAAGATTTCCAAGATATTGCTGCACCTCCCAAAGTAAATACATATCCACTTGTGGATTTTGTATCATTAATATCCGATATCCAATTCGCATCAGTAAATCCTTCAAGCACAGGAGGATATCTTGTATAATGCAATCCATAATTCATTGTATGCTTTAAGTATCTCAATACTCGAATTAAAGCTTCCCAATGATCATGCCCAGGATTACATGTATATCTACTCAGTTTACTCACTGAGTATGCTATATCAGGCCTTGTACAGTTCATAATGTACATAAGACTTCCAATAACTTGTGAGTATTCATGTTGAGATATAGCATCACCTCTAGTTTTCGTAAGTTTGCTATTGGCATCAAAAGGAGTAATTGCATCTTTACTTTCCAAATGACCATATTTTCTAAGTGTAGCTTCTATATAATGGGACTGTGTAAGAATATATCCTTCTTGGTTTCTTTTTATTTTTACACCAAGAATCACATCAGCTAATCCAAGATCTTTCATATCGAAACTTGATTTCAATATCTTCTTGGTCCAATTTATTATCTCTTTGTTAGTTCCCATTATAAGCATATCATCTACATATAAACACAACATAACGCAAGCATTATTTTGAGTTTTTGTGTAGACACACTTATCACACTCGTTTATCTTAAAACCATGTGTTATCATAATATGGTCAAATTTTTCATGCCATTGCTTTGGAGCTTGTTTAAGCCCATATAGTGATTTCACAAGTTTACAAACTTTGTGTTCTTGACCTTTAACCACAAACCCCTCAGGTTGTTCCATATATATTTCCTCATCTAAGTCTCCATTTAAGAATGCAGTCTTTACATCCATTTGATGTATTTCTATGTTATGGAGTGCAGCTATAGCAATCAACAGTCTTATTGACGTAATTCTCGTTACAGGTGAGTATGTATCAAAGAAATCCAAACCATGTTTTTGACGGTATCCTTTAGCTACCAAACGAGCCTTTTATTTGTCAATTGTACCATCAGGTTTTAATTTCTTCTTAAATATCCATTTGTACCCAATTGGCTTATTGCCAGGGGGCAAATCGACTAATTCCCATGTATGATTTTGCATAATGGAATCTATCTCACTGTTAAATGCATCCTTCCAAAATGGAGCTTCAGGAGTGGACATGGCCTCCTTGAATGATTGAGGTTCTGTCTCGGTTAATAAGGTCACAAAATCAGGCCCAAAGTCCTTTCGAATTTTTGTCCTTTTACTCCTTCTAGGTTCAAGTTCTTCTTCTTCTTGAACTCTAGACAAGGATGAACTATCATCATGTTCTCTATGTTCGTCATTAACCTCAGATACATCATCATGTAATCTTTTTTTCAATAAATTAGACTTGCCTATTTTGTATGGAAATATATCCTCAAAAAATATTGCATTTATAGATTCTATAATAGTATTGACATGTATATCACTGACTTCGGAATGAAAAACTAAGAATCTATAAGCTGAACTATTAGATGCAAAACCAATAAAAACACAATCTATAGTTTTAGGCCCTAATTTTGTTCTCTTTGGCAATGGGACTTGTACTTTTGCCAGGCAACCCCACACTTTAAGCAATTTAAACGTTGGGGTTCTTCCTTTCCATAATTCGTATGGTGACTCCTTTCTCGTTTTAGGTGGAATTCGATTCAAAATTTTATTTGCAGTAAGTAAAGCTTCACCCCACAAATTGTGTGGAAGCCCAGAGCTATTCAACATAGAATTGATCATGTCTTTAAAGGTCCTATTTTTCCGTTCGGCAACACCGTTTTGTTGTGGTGTATAAGGGGCTGTTGTTTGATGAATTATGCCATGTGTGGCACAAAATTCAGCAAAGGCATGAGACTCATATTCTCCTCCCCTATCGGACCTTAAGATTTTAATCTTCTTGTTAAGTTGATTCTCAACTTTTGCCTTGTATGTCTTAAACATATCCAAGGTCTCATCTTTACTATGAAGTAAATATACATAACAATACTTACTGAAATCATCTATAAATGTTACATAATAGTTCTTTCCACCACGAGTTGGATATGATCTAAAATCACACAAGTCACTATGAATTAAATCTAATAAATCATTGGACTTTTCATGAACGGATTTAAAGCTTTGACTTGCAAATTTCAATTTTGTACAAGTCTCACATTTAACATTATCTAGATAATCAATTTTGGCCAGCAAACCTAAGTTATGCATTCTAAAAAGTGAACGAAAATTTACATGTCCTAACCTAGAGTGCCATAAATTAGAAGAATCAACAATATAAGCAGAAGCATTATTTATTTCATTCATAGCATTAGCAAGTACATTTAGTTTGAATAATCCATCAGCAAGGTAACCCTTCCCTACAAACATTCCCCCTTTAGTTAGTACAAACTTATTAGACTAAAAAACTAGTTTGAATCCTTTATTACTAAGGATAGGACCAGAAACAAGATTCTTCCTTATATCGGGGACATGCAGCACGTCAAGGAGGGTTAATTCCTTTCCAGAAGTGAATTTCAGAACACATTTCCCTATTCCAGCCACAACAGATGCAGATGCATTTCCCATAAACAGCTGCTCGTTTCCTTCGATTTTCTGGTACGAAGAGAACATATTTCTGTCACCACACACATGGCGAGTTGCACCGGTATCTATCCACCAATCAGCGTGATCAGGTACAAGGTTGATTTCAGAAATCATTGTAGCCAAGGCATCCACATTGTTTTCAATCAGGTTCGCGCGGTTGTTGTTGCCTTGATTTCCAGGACCTTGATCCCTTCGATGGCGACATTCTTGAGCCTTATGGCCTTGCTTTCCACAAACCCAGCAACTTCCCTTGATTTTCTTGAAGTCTTTGCCTTTTGCACTAGGGACAAAGTGTTTTTCCTTCTTCATAGTTTTCTGGAACTTCGGCCTTTGCTTTGATGAACTTCCTTCAACAACATTCGCCTTTGCTTCCATACTCGAAACCAGGCCCTTCTCATTCTTTCTGTTATCTTCCTCTATTCTCAGCCTGACAATGAGATCCTCAAGCGTCATCTCCTTACGTTTGTGCTTGAGATAATTCTTGAACTCTTTCCAAGAAGGTGGCAGTTTTTCTAGAAAGGACGTCACTTGGAAAGACTCATTGATTAGCATCCCTTCAACATGAATGTCATGGATGATTTTCTGGAGATCTTCAGTTTGAGAAACAACGGACTTGGAATCCACCATTTTGTAGTCCAAAAATTTGCCCACGACAAATTTCTTCGAACCAGCATCCTCGGTTTTATATTTTTTCTCAAGTGATTCCCAAAGTTCCTTGGCTGTTTTGCATACTACATAGACATCATACAATGAATCATCTAATGCATTGAGAATATAGTTTCTGCAGAGGAAATCATTATGATTCCAGGCATCTATAGCCGTTAAAGTTTTTGCAACGAAAATATTTTCTCCATCTGCAGTAGGTACAGTCTCGCGCAGAACATTAGCCAAATTCAAGGTTGTCAAATAGAACAGCATCTTCTGCTGCCATCTTTTGAAGTCTCCGCCCTTAAATTTCTCAGGCTTCTCAGAATGAGGTTTAGTTCCCGATTGTTCCATACTGTTCGAAGATTGTTGGAAAACAATTCAGAAATAAACAAAAATAACAGAAATAAACAGAACTTGAAATTCTAATATTTTATTTGCCAAATATACTTGATATGCAAAATGAAATTATACAATAAATACATAAACTAATATAGAATATCAATGATACTAACTTGATCACAGAAGGTAGAGGCTAGCGTAAAAGCTATGTCCTTCGAACAGTATTTTCGTCCCACTCTTGTGCTTGTGGTTCTACAACGTCTGCTCGACCAGGATACAACTACCAAATTCTACAACCCGCACTGGATTATAGAACTCTAGCGAATTGCTTTGTGTGTTTACTCTCTGGAGATTTTGTACAGAAGATAAGGAGGAAGAAAAGATGATTCTCACTTGGATACTGTGATTGCAAATATATAGGCTGTTTAACACCCTTTCAAATACCTGTTCAGTGTATTTGAAAGCACACAACTCTTTCTAATAGCTGTATCTTTTAATCAAAAAGTACAACTCTTTCTAATAGTTGTGTCCTTTAATCAAAACATTTTTTAATTAATAAATTAATTAAAAAACTTAATCCGAAAATTAAAACTAATGAATCTGATTAATTTTAAATTCCAAGGCCCCAAGTGCCCCAAGGCCCAAGGCCCTTGTCTTGATTAATTAATATTAATTGTATTTAGGCTATATTATATTCAAGCCTAATCCACACAACCATAAGGCCCAAGCCTTCAATCCATTTCCAAATAGTCCAAGTTCTAATTACTAAGAAAAGGGAATAAGCCTATATAAAGGCTTGTGAAAAAATACTATTGACCAATGTGGGACAAGAGGGTCTCAAACTCCAACACTAATTCCCTTAATATCGGCCAAGGTCCATCCTATGGCTGTTTTGTGCTCTTTCAACACGCGAACCAATTTCTCCTCCTCCATTGCCGTGAGTGATGAAGAAACAATGACGGGCAATGTTTCTTTGTCTCCCAAATAGACATACTTCAAGTGACTTGGCAATGGTTTAAGTTCAAGAACGGGTGCCTGAATCACTGAAGGTAATAACTTGTTAGTAGAAACGGGAATTGAAATTGGGTTTGGGGGCTTACCTTGATATTGTGGCGATGAGTCAAGTGAAGCCACCATTTCGGCAATGCCATCATCATGCAAGGCCATATTTGGTTCTCTACCCATTCCTTCGGCAATTGTGGTTTCAAGTGGGTCTTTGTCCAATGAATCAAGAAAATCCTGCGCCAATGACTCAAGTATATCAATAGAGAAACAAGAATGATCGTCATTAGGATATTTAATAGTTTCAGAAAGATTGAAATCAATAACTTCCCCATCAAATTCCATCGTTAAAGTTCCTTTGAACACGTCGATCTTGGTGCGGGCTGTTTTCATGAAAGGTCTCCCAAGTAGGATCGGCAATGGTGTAGAATGGGGTGAATCCTCCATGTCAAGCACGTAAAAATCTGCCGGAAAGATCAAATTGTTAACCTGCACCAACACATCTTCCAAAACTCCTTTTGGATAGGCATTAGAACGATCGGCCAATTGAATAATCACACCATCTTTTTTAAGTTCTCCCAAGTTCATAGATGCATAAATTGAGTAAGGCATGACATTAATTGAAGCTCCTAAATCTAGCATAGCATGTTCAAATTTAGTATTTCCAATAACACAAGGAATTGTAAAACTACCCGGATCTTTGCATTTAGGTGGTAGTTTTCTTTGTAACACTGCCGAAACATTCTCACTTACCTGGACCACCTCTTTGTTTGAAATCCTCTTACTTAGGAACTTGCTTAATTGCATCAAGGAGCGGAATATTGACTTGAACTTTCCTAAAGGTTTCCAAAATGTCCTTCTCATTCTCTTCTTTCTTTGATTGCCTAAATCTGCTAGGGAATGGCACATTTAGTGGAATAGAACTTGACAAAGTCAAATTTGGACTTACCTTAGGGGTGTTGGACGGTTTTGGGGTGGTAGATGGCTGCGGCAAGGTTGGTTCCTCCCTTGCCGTGGCCTTTGTGCCTTGTTGATTCTCTTCTTCCAGCAACATGTCCTCTTCTTGACTTGTTTTGGACAGTTTTGGGGTGGTTCCAACTTCCTTACTACTTCTCAACGTGATTGCCTTGGCAGATTCGAACCCTCATTTTGGATTGACAATGGTTGAGCTAGGGAGCTTGCCTTGGTCTCGGAATTGTCCTACAAACTCCGCAATCTGCCCAGTTTGTTTCTCTAAGTGGTCCACCCTTTTCTCTTGGTTCAGCATCGCTTTCTCTTGGTTTTGCAGTGCTTTGTTTTGATTTTCTTGCCCCTGAGACAAATTGGTAAGTAACTTAAGAAATGTAGCATTATCTAAAGACGTACCTTGATTGTTTTGGGCAGATTGGGGTGGGGTTGGATCATTGCCGTAGGTTTTGGTGTAGAACCCCGGGGGTTGTTGTCTAAAGCCTCCTTGTTGTTGAAGTTGTTGAGGCTCCCTCCACTTGAAGTTTGGATGGTCTCTTCACCCCGGATTGTATGTGTTGGAATATGGATCATTCCTTGGCTGATTTTGGCTTGGAAATCCAATGGCATTTGCACTTTCCCATCCCCCATTCTCAATCAATTGAGGGCACTTGTCCGAAGGATGTCCTTGGATAGAACATACGCCACATACACTTGGTCCTTGTTGAAGGAAGATTTGTGAAAAACTAGTTCATTTGAGCAACATCAACAACATGCAATTAACAATTAAAAGGCGGAATCATGTTTATATGCACTCAAAAACAAAACTTAACCCATGAACTTCAAAGCCTAGTAGATAGGTGAACCAAGACTCAACTCAAAACAAAGTGAGTTGAGAAATCAATACCTTTGTAGATTCCTCTTTGCATAAACAAAGGCTAATCACCCAAAGAGAGGGCCTTCATTCCTTGCATCTTAGATCCATGGATTTGGATGGATGAAAAGGTTTCTCCAAGTTCCTAAAATTGAGAACCTCTAAGTCTCCACACCAAGGTAAGATTGGAGAAGAAATGAGTGACCTTAAGGAAGTAAGATTGCTAGATGTTTTCCTCAAGGGTGGCCGGCCATTTCTAGAGAGAAAGGAGAGTTTGTGTTTCTCCAATCTCCCCAAAAACAACCCTAAATGAATTTTGGCTATAAAGTCACACTTATACCTTAATTCATTTGAGTGGCAAACTTGTAAATAAGTCCAAAACCCACTCTTTCTCTAAATGGCCGGCCTTAGGGTATTCATTGGGCTATTTGGGCCTTTGTGAATCATTATTCATTAAGTTGTCACACAACTTAAGTCAATGGACTTGACGTTCGAAGCCCATTGGGCCTTAAGGTCCAAAACTATCCCGAGGTCTTTTAACGAACTTATTCGTTTGATTAATAATCATATTAATTAATCCTTGCCATAAATAATTAAACCATTTAATTATTCTTACTCATCTCCGTTGAATCTTCAATCTCTACCTTACACGGTGTACGATCCATTAGGTTCCTTTTAGCGAGGCAGTGGGCGATTCAAACTCTTTCAAATCGATTGTGAATTGAAACTTACTTTCAATTCTCCCGTTAGTGATAATACACTTTTAGGGCTTCCACAAACCATGGTTGACGCCTAGCAGCATGTCATGGTTACCCAAGCTAATCAGAAGAGGTGGAGAACCTATTCAGTTTTAGGATTACAAATGCAATACGGTCTTTCTCTAATACAATACTCTTGACCACATTGTTTGGTTTGATAGTTTATTCATGTCTACAATCCAATGTGAGTCTTGTGCTTATATGATTACCTTGAATGTGATTTGGAACACATTCCTAAATCTCATTCATACTTTGGCCAAAGATTCTTAATCATATCATAGAGTATTCTCCCTCAAACAGTTTGAAGGTTAGAGATCCCTTGTTGCGCATTCACTTGCCTCCATGGCTAAGTGGCTTAACCCCAACGATGCCGTGGACACCCTCCTGATGGAGTGACTTTGACATAATCAAAGATTAAGGACCTAACCACAAGACAACTGTGATGCCTCAGGTCAAAAGACTAATTTGCATTATCCCAACCATGAGTTCTCATGTGACATGAATATGAGAACTCTTCGTTGATCGTGTTCAGTGAACTCATTCTCTATTGAGCACCTACGTACTTGTCTTGATGTCACACACACCAATGACTCGAGACTAGTCACTTTCCCTGAGAGAAGACATAGCACGTACTGATCTTAACGGACTGTCAATGCCCAATTGACAATCCTATGATCAGGAACGTTTAGGATGTGTCAACGAAAGAATGGTCTCATGAATTTAACTTCTTTAGATCGCATTCTTCTAATCACATATTCCTTGGACTTATCGTTTAAGCATATAACATTTATATGAGACGGCTCAAACAATAATCTTTGTCCTTTACATTTAAACTACATTAGTTTGAAATGTCCGTAAAGTATCATCATATGATTGGTTTTAGGGCACATTTCCAACAATCTCCCACTTGCACTAGAGCCAATCAGCTTGTTCATCAGTGATGATACCTCTTCTGTAATTCATTTCATAAATGGCTGAGTAGTAGGCCTAAACAATGGATATCTATATGTTATCCATAGAAGGAACCTTGAGAATAACGACGTCACCATTATACATGATTCTCAATCATGTGGTTCAGTCTCTCATTTGAGTTCGGACCTTGATGATGAAGGAAAAATTTTGTCCTAGCTAAGAACATGTAAGAACATTTGAATACATATGCAAACTAATAACACTTTAAAGTAGGCATGCATTCAAAAACAATTCATAAAACCCATGACTTTCAAAGCCTAGTATATGGTGAACCATAAGACTCTTTAACAATATTAAAGAGAACAAGAATTTAGAGATTCTTTACCCTTGAAGCTCATCCTTGATTGCACAAGGGATTCACCCAAGTGGAGGGCCTTCAGGTCACCTCCTTGCTCCTTGGATCTTCCTTGTGATTTCCTCCCTTTTAGTGCTCCTTTTCTTCTTTGAGGATTTGAGGATTTGTTCTCCAAAACACCAAAGGTTTGGTGTCTCTAAGTCTCCACACCAAAGATGTAGTGTGAAGATGAAATGGATGACTTAGGGAAGAAAAGATTGCTAGATGTTCCTCCCCTAAGTGGCCGGCCTCTATGTAGAAAAATGAGAGAAAATGTTTCACCCAAATTCTATTAGAAAACCCTAATGAGAAACAAAGCTATAAAGATGACTTTATACTTCATCTCTTGGGTTAGTGGCAAACTTGCAATTAAGCAAAAGTTCCCACTACCCTTGATATGGCCGGCCTCCATTTGTTATTGGGCTTAATTGCCCATTTTGTTTTAGTTGTCATACAACTTAAACATAATGGGCCTTGTGGACCAAAACGTTTTTTGTGCCCCGAAGCCCAAAACTAACTTAAACGCCCAATACGAACGTTTCGTATAATTAATTAACTATTTAATTAATCTTGACCATTCTTCAATTAAACCATTTAATTGCTTATCCATTTCATATAATTTCTTCACTTATATCCTTACTCGGTGTACGATCCATTAGGTTCCAATTAGCGAGGTAGTGGGCGATGTTACTCTTAACGATCGATTGTGAACTGAAACCACATTTCAATTCTCCCTTAAAATTAGTGTTTGCTAATCTTTAGGGCTTCCACAAACCATGGGTGACGCCTAGCAGCATGTCATGGTTACCCAAGCTAAGTAGAAGTGGTTGGAGAACCTATCCAGTTACAACTACAATGCAATACGGTCCTTCTCTAATACAATACTCTTAATCACATTGTTTAAGTGATAGTTTGTTTCATGTCTACTATCCAATGTGATACTTCTCTATATGATTCAATTGAATAAGATTTGGAACAAGCTTCCTTAGTCATATTCATATGCTTTGGCCAAAGACTCTCGAATCATATCTTAGAGTATTCTCCTTCCACCATGGAAGGTTAGAGATCCCTTGTTGTGCATTCATATGCCTACATGACTAGATAGCTTGACCCCAACAATGCCATGGACACTCCAATGGAATGCCGTTGACATAATCAAAGATCAAGGACCTAACCATTAGACATCAATGATGCCTCAGGTCAAAGGACTACTTTGCATATTGCAACTATTGAGTTCTCACATGACATGTATGTTCGAACTCTCGTTTGATCGTTGTTCAGTGTACTCGATTACTCTTTCGAGCACCTATGTGTTTGCCTTAGTGTCCAACACCAAATGACTTGAGACTAGTTCATACTCACGCTTGAGTCGACATAACACATACTAACCTTAGCGGATTGTCAATGCCCAATTGGCAATCCTATGGCTAGGAACGTTTTAGGAATGAACATAAGAGAAAGGTCTCGTTAATTTAACTAACTTAAATCACTTGTCTCTTAGATCAAATACATTCCTTGGATTCCCTTATTGCTTAAACACAAGATACTATAAATAGTGATTAACAATAAGCTTTGCCCTCTATTAAACATATAAAAGTTTAACACAATAAGTATTCCAAAAAGCTATTACATCAAATGAGTGGCTTTGTGGGCATACTTCCAACAGATGAGACCTTGATTCCCTGGCTTAAGCTATCGCCCCATTAGTGTCATACACTTTCTGGTTGGAACCGAATGGAGAGTTCATAAATGAACTTTCCCATCCAAACAACAATGTTGTAAGCTTCTATATGGCAATATATTTTGCATACATGATGGAACACATTAAAGTCATTTACTTTTAACGTTTCCACCCAAATATCTCTTTAGTCATAATAAAGAGATATCTCATTATCACTTCATTCATAATGAAGAGATATTCTATGATGGATTAGATTCATAATCTAATACATTTACGCTTCCATTACGTTACTCTAATTCTTCCTCATTCTTGAGGAATCCATCCTTAGTATTTCTTAAATACCAAAGGATTCACTTGACAGTTGCCATGGTTCTGATCCTGGGCTTGCACTGATATCATCTTGTACCGTTCTAGGTACAACTTATATCAATGTTTTCATACAATATGTAATACATAAATCACCTTTCTGCGTATGCATAAAGGATTCTATTTACGCATTATTTCTTTGGGAGTCAAAGGGTACATTCCCTTTGAGAAGAACAACTTCCTAGTCTCACTAGAATTGTCATTCTAATTGAAGTTTATCATCATATGAGAAACTTCCTAGCATCTCATTGTCTATTTTAGGGATTGATATAATCCAATTATATCTTGAAATCTATCATTATAGATTTCCATCCCATGTATATAGACTATGTCTCCCATATACATTCTATCATTATAGAATGTTTAAAGTCATAACTTTAACGATGAAGAATTCCTTTCATTTTCAAAATTAATATATATCATGTATATATATTCAAATTTAGGAATATGATCAACTCCCACTAATCTTTTGTAAACCTTGTAAACAAAAGATTCATTTACATCTTTATGAGAAATCAAACAATTGATCTTTTCTCATAAGACGCTTATAGCTCCCACTAGCTTGCTAAGATCCATGATGGATGGATCTCTACAACTAACCTGTCTTGTGATTTATAGTTTTAGACATATATTATCAAGACTATCTTAATAATGGTTTCGGAAACCCATATTATGTCCAAACCATTCAACTGAGACGGTTTATAAATCCTTCTGGACTACCTTGGAGCTTGTGGTATAGGAACTAGGTTGTCTTAGAAGTATATATCATATATATGGGTAATTGATAATGTCCAACAAACTAAATCTTATTCATGTTCATTCTTCTCCTAATGGAGAAATTCATTATCTTACGATGCTACTTTCCTTGATATTTTTCAAGGAAATTAATCTAAAGTGTTATTTTTTTTTCCTTGGATCAAATATAAGGAGGTAAATACTTTAGACGTCTTACTCATCTACTTACATTTCTTGAATTCTTTGAAACCTTTTGCAAAGTATTCGGACTTGTGTTTATTCAAAATAAACTATAGTCCAACCGAGAGTGATCTTCGGTGAATGTCATACAACATGAGTAGTATTATGTTGTGGACAAGTGCCACTAACATCTAAGTGAATTAACCTCAACAACTTTGTGATTCTTTCTTCTTTCCAAAAGAATAAAGATTCGAACATTTCGCCTCTATACAATTTTAACAAGAAGGTATTGGATCCGGATCTAACGTTCCAAAGCATCCATCTATGACCAACTCGTAACTTATGTTTTAGAGGTATCACAACTCAGTTGGGATTAGTCACTACCTTGTAACCTTTTGGGTTTTAAGCATCATCGTATTTTAAACAGTAAAACTACCACATCATCTCTACTATAGAGACAACCAATTAAATTACAATAATCTAATTATTGATTAATAAAGAACAATGTTTTGTCAAACAAAACATTCATCCATCTCTACTATAGTGACGGATTTAAGTTTCTTAAAATTGGAATGTAAAGACAATCTTTAGTATTTTCCAATTTCTTTGGTAGTTCATATGAGGAAGTAAGTACTATCCGCTTTCGCAGAGATCTATATTTTATTCACTTTCCGAATGTGAAGTACTTTCTCTTCTCTCATTAATCTTCTACCTTTTATTAGCACACTTTTACAACAATTGTAAAACATAGTTGCTAATACAGAATCATGTATTCAAGTAGAAGAACCAACTGTTTTGAATTATTCAAGAACATTTTACAACACCTTCGAAAGGTGTGTTCTTGACACTTGCAAGACATTTCTTGCAAATACCCCTTCCAATGTCCATCCTTTCATAAAGAAAGTTTGTTCCCTTGGAGTTATTTTGCCTTCTTCATTTGACTTCCCTTTTGACTACAATAGTCATGGTCCCTAAACTCCCACTATCTCTCTTGAAACTTATTTCAAATGTGTTATACACATCAAACGATTTGGAGAGCGTGCGGTTATTGTTCACTATATAGTTTACAATAAACTTAGTGAACCATTAGGATAGGGACACAAAGGTGAAGTCCTTGCCTAGTTTCCGTCTCGTTAAGTGGTTTAACACTTCAACACTCAATGATTCAAAATCATCATAAGTCCATATAAATGGACTATTTTTGTCAACCAACCATTATGTTCTAAACATAATAACAAACTTTCAAGAGTTGTTCAAGGCAACTCTCATTTCTTCATACAACAATTTGTAAGTGAAGAATCATGGCACATAAAGTGTCCATGCCCTTGTGCTTACTTCTCAAGTTCCTTGTTCGTGTAACAAAGAGACAAGCACTAGAGTTTGCATTGTCCTCTTCATGGTAGACTTATCTAACATGTTCTTCCATTGATACATTATCAATAGGAAGATTGTGAGGATGAGACTACTTAGGTACTTTTACAATCCATTCAAGACAATCTATGGGATTGTGGTACCAAGTTCGGAAACTAAAGCGTTCGTTTTTTTCTTTGTCACGTTTTGGATAGCGTTTGCAAATATATTGGTAAACAAATACATAACGAAAATAAATTGATTGATTTTAAGCTATTTGATCCGGGTCTTTAAATCAAAATAGCACCACCCACTATTTTTAGCAAATTCCATATCCCTCATCGGAATTCGAGAGTTTTGGAGGAAACTCTTAGTAGGGTATGGGAGGCTCACTATTACCAAGCCCACCTCACGATGATACGATATCGGCTAGCATTAATAATAATGAGAGAGTACGCTTACTCATTTGCATCTCTTGCAAGTACCCATCTTATTTGGCCTCTAGAGAATGTTGCCTCACAATGATATGATATCGGCGCCATTGCACTTAGTTAAGTTATTCCCACCATGCTTAGTTCATGAAGGGGTTCAAGAATAGCCTCACAATGATATGATATTGGCCATCCTCGTTGCCTACACTCACCTCATCATATGCGTATAGACTCCTCCTGAGTGTAAGCATGCACTTTGTACTCCCCCATGATAGGGTGAAGCCGGTGTACAAGTCACAAACGATTGGAGCCTACCACGGTGGAAGGCCACGAAGAGATATTCAAAGCATCTCTCGCTTATCAACTTAATAATGGTTTGGTTGAGGGTTTTAGGTCTCATCACATATAAACATACATTTTAATCCAATTAAAACATTTTGGTCCTATTACAACTATTGGTCCATATGATTGATTTAGTAGTATATAATACTCCCACTATGCTTTTAAAACGGTTTTTAAAGCAAGACTATATGGTACTACTAACATAAGATTTGCATTCATTGATGGACTATATAGTTGCCTTAGGGCCTTAGGATGACTATGAACCTTTGATTCGATTCAACACGAGCCTAGTGTTGAATCTCGGTCTAGGGATGGTGATTGATTTTAGTTACGCGTTTAATCACATTAAGGCGTGTTGTCTTATTGGGCGTTGGACCCAACTACTCCAATTTCATGCATATCGAATAAAACAAGAAAGGAGTACTTCAAAGTAAATAAGAGCTTATGCTCTTTTACAACAATTGATCAAATCAAATTACTTTAAAGTAAAGAAGAGCTTATGCTCTTTTACAACAATTGATCATATCAAATTACAACCAAAATTTAATCTACACATTCCCATGGTTCAAACAAATTTGAAACGGCCTTTCACATAGCTCAATTATAGTAGGCTTAGGTTCATAATCACCCTTTCTTTAATTAATTAACGCTTTAACTAATTAAACTTGAATGCAACATTTTCATTTGGTTTTTGTATTCATAGAATTGATTTAAATGGAACTAAATATAATGAAAATCAAATTCTCATTAAAGAGACAAAACAATTTTTGTTCTCATTTTGTTTTTGGGCCAAAAACAATGACCACAACAATTTGGGTCACTTTGTTAAAACAAAAACTTTTGGGGTCAAAATGCAAATACACAAAAGTATCAAAACTTTATATAATTGCACAAAAGTCCCTCCATCACCTTTTACCAAAGGTGGCCGGCCATAGTGTTGAAAAATTGAAAAAAAATCTAAAGTTTTGTAAGTGGTTTTTGGTAGGTGAGACAAAGGTGACTTTGATGGTTTGTAAGAAAATGTTTTTATAAAACTTTAAAATTCTTTTAGTCACATCTCACCAATAACTATCACCCACCATTTGCAAAACAAAACTTTATGAAAAACATAAAACTTTTGAATCAAAACTTCAAAACTTTTTGTTCTTGGCAAGAACTTCAAGAAATATGAAGAACATACATGAAAACTCATAATAGCTCCATGGATGTTTTCTTTCACCAAAAACTCAAATTTTCACAACTCAAAAGAGGGTTAATATCCTAGGGTACTTAGGGGTTCCATAAAGCACTTTAAAACCATTTTAACAAGACTATCAAGAACCCAAAAAAACACCCTTTGGATTTGGCCGAAAATCCCAAAACACTTGGCACCAACTTTTAGTTCCAATATTCATGCTTTAATGAAATACATCTACAACCTTTGAGATGCTAAATTTTCAAGCAAAATTTATATTCAAAGCAAGAACAAAGCTTGTAACATTTACAACACTTAAATCACAAAATATGAAAAATCACAAAACCCAAAAGGATCCACCAACTACTAGACTTAGGCTCTTGATACCACTTGAAGGAAGATTTGTGAAAAACTAGTTCATTTGAGCAACATCAACAACATGCAATTAACTATTAAAAGGCGGAATCATGTTTATATGCACTCAAAAACAAAACTTAACCCATGAACTTCAAAGCCTAGTAGATAGGTGAACCAAGACTCAACTCAAAACAAAGTGAGTTGAGAAATCAATACCTTTGTAGATTCCTCTTTGCATAAACAAAGGCTAATCACCCAAAGAGAGGGCCTTCATTCCTTGCATCTTAGATCCATGGATTTGGATGGATGAAAAGGTTTCTCCAAGTTCCCAAAATTGAGAACCTCTAAGTCTCCACACCAAGGTAAGATTGGAGAAGAAATGAGTGACCTTGAGGAAGTAAGATTGCTAGATGTTTTCCTCAAGGGTGGCCGGCCATTTCTAGAGAGAAAGGAGAGTTTGTGTTTCTCCAATTTCCCCAAAAACAACCCTAAATGAATTTTGGCTATAAAGTCACACTTATACCTTAATTCATTTGAGTGGCAAACTTGTAAATAAGTCAAAAACCCACTCTTTCTCTAAATGGCCGGCCTTAGGGTATTCATTGGGCTATTTGGGCCTTTGTGAATCATTATTCATTAAGTTGTCACACAACTTAAGTCAATGGACTTGACGTTCGAAGCCCATTGGGCCTTAAGGTCCAAAACTATCCCGAGGTCTTTTAACGAACTTATTCGTTTGATTAATAATCATATTAATTAATCCTTGCCATAAATAATTAAACCATTTAATTATTCTTACTCATCTCCGTTGAATCTTCAATCTCTACCTTACACGGTGTACGATCCATTAGGTTCCTTTTAGCGAGGCAGTGGGCGATTCAAACTCTTTCAAATCGATTGTGAATTGAAACTTACTTTCAATTCTCCCGTTAGTGATAATACACTTTTAGGGCTTCCACAAACCATGGTTGACGCCTAGCAGCATGTCATGGTTACCCAAGCTAATCAGAAGAGGTGGAGAACCTATTCAGTTTTAGGATTACAAATGCAATACGGTCTTTTTCTAATACAATACTCTTGACCACATTGTTTGGTTTGATAGTTTATTCATGTCTACTATCCAATGTGAGTCTTGTGCTTATATGATTACCTTGAATGTGATTTGGAACACATTCCTAAATCTCATTCATACTTTGGCCAAAGATTCTTAATCATATCATAGAGTATTCTCCCTCAAACAGTTTGAAGGTTAGAGATCCCTTGTTGCGCATTCACTTGCCTCCATGGCTAAGTGGCTTAACCCCAACGATGCCGTGGACACCCTCCTGATGGAGTGACTTTGACATAATCAAAGATTAAGGACCTAACCACAAGACAACTGTGATGCCTCAGGTCAAAAGACTAATTTGCATTATCCCAACCATGAGTTCTCATGTGACATGAATATGAGAACTCTTCGTTGATCGTGTTCAGTGAACTCATTCTCTATTGAGCACCTACGTACTTGTCTTGATGTCACACACACCAATGACTCGAGACTAGTCACTCTCCCTGAGAGAAGACATAGCACGTACTGATCTTAACGGACTGTCAATGCCCAATTGACAATCCTATGATCAGGAACGTTTAGGATGTGTCAACGAAAGAATGGTCTCATGAATCTAACTTCTTTAGATCGCATTCTTCTAATCACATATTCCTTGGACTTATCGTTTAAGCATATAACATTTATATGAGACGGCTCAAACAATAATCTTTGCCCTTTACATTTAAACTACATTAGTTTGAAATGTCCGTAAAGTATCATCATATGATTGGTTTTAGGGCACATTTCCAACACTTGTATCCTCATTCCTTCGGCCATCTGAGACACAATAGAAGTAAGATTAGCTAATTGAGATTGATTGTCGGATTGGGAACTTACCTCATTCACTTGCTGCCGTGGGGTGTCTCTTTGACCAACGCCTTCATATTGTTGTGCATTCAACGCTCTATTTGCAATTAAAACCTTGGCAGCCACGGGCGTTTTGTCAACCAAAGCACCTCCCGCCGAGGTATCTAGCATTTGTCTCTCTATTGGAAGAAGCCCCTCGTAGAAATATTGAATTAAAAGTTCTTCCTTCATTTGATGTTGAGGGCATGATGCAACTAGAGTCTTGAAACGTTCATAATATGCCGAAAAGGACTCCCCTTGGTTTTGTTGAATGCCACTTATTTTCTTCCTCAAAAGAATCACTCTTGAAGTTGGGAAGAATTTCTCTAAGAATGCCCGCTTCATGCTTTCCCAAGAAGTGACGGTTCCGGGTGCCAATTCGTATAGCCAATCTTTAGCCTTTTCTAGAAGAGAGAATGGAAAGGCCTTCATCTTCAAAATGTTCCCATCGACATTGATAGGTGTCATACTCGAACATACCACTTCAAACTCCTTAAGATGCTTGTTTGGATCTTACATGGACAACCCATGGTATTTGGGAATGTGATGCAACAAGCTAGACTTCAATTCGAACTCATCGGTCTTGCCTTGGGCAGCCATAGGATATTGAATGCACAAAGGTATGGCATTGTCTAGTCCCGAGGCCGAAAGTTCTTTGATTGTTCTATTGTCCGCCGCCATGCTTTCTTCTTCTTCAAATTCAGATTCGGAATCTGAACTTGAACTAGGTGGATAAGGTTCCGGTTGCTTCCTCTTTCTTCTCAAAGTTCGTTCAAAATCGTCGTCAAAATCCAATATGTTTGCACGAATAGGTTGAGAACGATGAGTCATAAACTAGTACCTGAAAATAAAGAACACAACCAAATCAGCAATCTATAGGCACGGCACACTAAAAAAAAAAACAACACAAAGACAACAAAAAGACACAAAAAAGACACTACACAAACAAAAAGGGATTAGCAAGTTTGCTAATCCCCGGCAACGGCGCCAAAATTTAATGTGAAAATTAACTTGACACACAAATTAAACCCTATTTGTGACAATTGTAGTAGAGATGTAAGTAGGGATCGTTCTAGACCGGGGATTAACTAGGGATGCTAATCTATGTAAATAAGACTCAAAAACACTAAACTAGACTCTATGGACTCAAAACTAACTTTAGATACTTAAAACAGCAACCAATACTCAAAAAGACTCACTTTTAGACTTAATAAAGGTTTTGGACGAAAATAGGACTTGACTTGACTCAAAAGACTCAAGGAAAACAAGTTTTGACTCAAATATGAAGACTAGATAACATGGGGATTGTTTTTGACGAATTTTAGACTCAAAACAAAAACTTAGTAGAAAACACTTTTGAAAAACGAATTTAGGTAAAATAAATGGGTAAAAGGCTAGTTAGAGGCTCCTTCTCCACACATGATATATGCATACGAACCAATGTCCAGTTATTACTCCTTTAGACTATGAATGACAACGCCCCAAATTAGTTGCATTACACAACTAACCCTCAAGTTTTCCTTATTTCATTGAATTGAATGAAAACGCATTACAACCAAATTATCTTTTTCAAGTTCTTTATATGAGATGCATAACAAATATACATATCAAAAGTCATTAAGCTTTGTGAAAACTATAAGCGTTGACAAGGCACTCATCACTATGAAACGCATGAGATTCGTACCAAGGATTTACTTAACGCGATTGTGACTAGCAACCTCCACTACTTGTGAATATAAGTGAATAACAATTACGTGAAACCCTCCTATATTCTAGCATCAAGTTTATGCATGCAACTTAAGTGTTAACCCCCAACCCACATACATTAACCAGTTTTAATAACTTAGATAAGCAAATCACATTCATGTCTTAAGAAATAATAACCGGACGTAATCAATTCATATAAAACATATAATCATGGCTTCAAATTCTCCTCTAACTAAAGAGAAGTTAGTTCCTCATGTTCGCAAAACAAAGATAATTAAATTTAAACATTGAACTAAGACTAAGGATAGAAAGAACCAAGAAAAACGCTCCACACTCCAATGGCATGCACGGCACTCCCTTGGATGGCAGATTGCACAAGTCCTCCTCTCCTTGCTTCCTTGCTTGCGGCACTAGGGTTGTAGAATGGATTGTGGTGTTTGATGGATGAAAGTATGAATGAATGAATGTGTGAGTGGATGAATGAATGGTGCGGCATAGGGCTGTTTATATAGGCTAATTTAGGCACACTTAGTGAAGGAAAAGGTTGCGCAATCCAATTGAAAAAGGGTTAATTCAAGGCAGAAATCAAATGGGAATTGGAATAGGTAGTGCGGCTAGGATTTAGGGATTCTAGAAGGTTTTGGTGCGGCATGTTTATAGGGATGAGATAAGGTTTCTAGAAGGGATGGTTTAGGGCTGATTCCTAAACCTAAAGGGCCAAGGATACATGATATTTGTGTAGGAGAAGGATTGCAATTCCTAAACCTACAAGGAATGGTGTTCTTGCGGCATTTGAGTGGATAAGGCTTCTAGAACTGAAATAGGTGTTTAAATGTGTAATTAATTCCCTCTAATTAGCTAGGTTTAAGTCCTAACCTGATTTGGATAGGATAGAATAGGATAATGTTAGAGTTAGGATAGGATAAGGTTTCTAGGATAGGATAAGATAAGGTTGGATAAGGTTGGATAAGGTTCCTTGTTTCTTGCTTCTTCCTTATCTTCATTGCATTAGGACTTCTTCCACCAGATTTGTAGCCTTTCCTAGCTCTTCTTGACTTCAATTTTGTCCATCCTCTTTACTCCATGGTTAAGCTATCCAATCCATGCCCAAAAATGCTCCAAATAGCCTCAAAATGCACTTTCTTGCTCCTTTTGCCATTAGGACCTAAAAACATACGAAAATAACTTAAAAGACTGAAATAAATAGTAATTGACTCACTAAATGCAAGGAAACAACATAACTAAGTAGCATAAATATGCTCCTATCAACGATAACTGGAAGTAATCAACTTAATTCACATATATAATCATGGTTTCGAATACACCCTTAGCCAAAACGAATTTAGCCAATCATACTGATAGGAGCATACTTATGTGACTTAATTGGCTTGTTCTCGTGCACTTATGTTGTGTTTCCTTAGTTATTTTAGTGTTTAAAGTCACTTTTTTGTGTTTTCAGGTTATAAAGCCAAAGTGTGCAAGAAGATGCAAATTGGAGTCTTTTGGAGCAAAAGAGGAATGAATGAGTTGAAGACTTGAAGAAATATGGATTCCTACTCCAACGAGGATTCCTACACCAACGAGGATTCCTACTCCAACAAGGATTCCTACTTGAAGTAGGAAAGTTAAGCCTAGGTTTCCCATTTTGGAAACCTTTCCTAATCTTAAAAGTCCTTATTTTCTAGCCACTTTGAAGGCCTTGTATGCACTTTAGGACACAAAACAAAGGCCCTAGACCCCCTTCCAACCTTTGCCGTGGCCTTTCCCTTTCTCCCCACCCCTTGCCGTGCAAGGGGGGGCATTTATGTCTTATTTTATACACTTAAACACATGCCCCTTTCTAAATAAAACCCTAGCCGCACATTGCAGCCAATTCCCTTTTTAATTTCTGATTTGATTTCCTAATTCTAGCAGCCTTTGACTTAATTTTAGTTAATAAAAATAAGCTAGGGTTTTAATTTCTGAAACCCTATATATTCTTGCACTTAGCCGCACCCTAGGGATCCTTTTTCATTCATTCTTTCATCATTCAGCCACAAAACCCTCTCTGCCGCAGCCACCATCACCCTAATACCTTCAATCCGAAACTCCCATCCATTCCAGCCACTTTCCACTCTCTGCCGTAGCCTTCCCACCATTGCAGCCACTTCAAATCAACCATGCAAACCTCCCTCCACCACCACTAAGCCTTGCCGCAACCCTTTACCACCCTAAATCCATTCCTAAACCAAAATAACATCCAAAAATCTCCAAAAACCTCTCTGCCGCAGCAAGGAGAAGAAGAAAGAGGAGATTGACGTGCAGAAATTCAAAGTGGAATTGTTGGGCGTTTTAGGTGTAATCAATCTTTTGTTCTCTATGTTTAATTTCAATTTTGTTTCTCTTTCTGTGAACATGAGAGGCTAAATCCCTAGTTAGCTAGGGGGTGATTCAAAACCATTTTTATGCTTGCAATATAAATTGATTACCTTCGGTTGGAATTTCATGAGTTGTGGATTCAATTTGTTTAACTGCTTGATTGATGACTTATTCGTGTATGTTTATTGAGAGTGCACGCTTAGTTTTCATGCATGAATATGATGCTAGAATATAAGTGAGTTTCACCTAATAGTTACAAACTTATATTCACAAGTAGTGGAGGTCGCTTATAAATGATCGCGTTAATTGAATTCTTGGCACTAGTTTCATGCTCATCATAGTAACGAATGCCTCGTCAACACTTATAGTTTTCATGTTGCTTAATGATCTTTGATTGTATCTTTATTGTGCTTTTCACGTAAAGGACTTTTGGAGAATGTTTTGAATTGTTGTATGCGCTGTCCCATCCAATTCATTAACTTAAGGAGAACTTGAAGGTTAATTTAAGCGAACCTAATTAACCTGGGGTGTTGAGTTTCATGATTCATCGAAAGACCAATTGAAAATCATCTTGTATGCAAGTGTGACATGTGTGGAGAAGAACCTTCTAGCTAGCATTCCATCCATATTTTCATCAAATTTGTATTTACAATCTGTTTTTATTACAATCTGTGCTCTTTGTTTAATTTCGTCAAAACTAAATTCCCCTTTACTTTAGTGTTTCAATTGAGTTAGAAAGTGTCTTAGTTTGTGTTTCTAAGTGTTTTGATTCAAATTATCATCCAAATTCGTCCAAATTAGTGTAGGTGTTCAAAACTGCCCAGATTGTGTTTTTAAGGCAGTTTTGAGTGTTTTGGTGCTGTTTTGAGTCTTTTGGTTTGTTTTAGTGTTTTAGTGTTTAGTTTTGCATTCTTTGAGTCTAGTTTAGTGTTTTAACCTTTGTTTTACGTTTTTTAGTTAGTTTTCAAGTGATTTAGCAATCCCTCCTAATCCCCGGTTTAGAACGATCCCTACTTATACATATACTACAATTGTCAAAAGAGGGTTTTAATTTGTGTGCTTATATATTTCGCACCAAATTTTTGGCGCCGTTGCCGGGGATTAGCAAACTTTGCTAATCCCTTGGATTGTTTACTTTCTGTTTATTTATTTTGTTAAAGTTTCTGACCTTGTTTTGTTTTTCTTGTTTTAGGTACTAGTGCATGACTCGGAGTTCTCAACCAATTCGTGAGCATATCTTGGACTTTGACAGCGATTTCGAGAGGACTTTGAGACGAAAGAGGAAGCAACACGAATCAAATCCACCAAGCCCAGAACCTGACCTTGAAGAACAAGTCCTAGAAGAGGAAGAAGAGGCCACGACAAGGGTTTTTGAAGAAACACAAGGCATGGCCGTGGACAACCGCACACTCAAGGAGCTTTCTGCTTCGGGATTGGATAATGCCGCACCATTGTGTATCCAATATCCCGCGCCTGCCCAAGGTAAGACCGAAGAGTTCGAGTTGAAGTCAAGTTTGCTCCACCACATTCCAAAATACCATGGGTTGTCCATGGAGCATCCGAACAAGCATCTGAAAGAATTCGAAGTGGTGTGTTCAAGCATGACTCCTGTCAACGTCGATGGAAGTATTTTGAAGATGAAGGCTTTTCCATTCTCTTTAATGGACAAAGCCAAAGATTGGTTGTATGAATTAGCTCCCGGAACCGTCACATCATGGGAGAGTATGAAGAGGGCATTTCTGGAGAAGTTTTTCCCAACTTCTCGAATCATCCTTCTACGTAAAAGGATAAGTGGAATTCAGCAAGAAGAAGGTGAGTCTTTTCCTACATATTATGAACGTTTTAAATCACTTGTTGCTTCTTGTCCACATCATCAGATGAAGGAGGAGTTACTTCTACAATACTTCTACGAGGGGCTTCTACCAATTGAACGTCAAATGCTCGATGCCTCGGCGGGTGGAGCATTGGTGGACAAGACACCCATGGCTGCCAAGGTCTTAATTGCTAATCGAGTGTTGAACGCTCAACAATACGAAGGAGTAGGCCAAAGAGGATCCCCACGGCAGCAAGTTAATGAGGTAAGTTCCACACCCGACATTCATTCACAATTAGCTAATCTTACTTCCATTGTGTCTCAGATGGCCGAAGGAATGAGGATGCAAGGACCAATTGTATGTGGAGTGTGTTCTATCCACGGACATGCTTCTGAGAAGCGCAAATGCAATTGGATTTCAAGGCCAAAACCAACCATGGAACGATCCATATTCTAACACATATAATCCAGGTTGGAGAGACCACCCACACTTCAAGTGGAGGGAGCCCCAACAACCACCACAGCAAGGAGGCTTTAGACAACAACCCCCGGGTTTCTTCACTAAGCCATACGCACCCACACATGCTCCACAACAATCTGCCCCAAATGCTTCAGGTACATCCCTAAACAATGATACACTTCTTAAGTTACTAACTAATTTGTCTCAGGGGCAAGAGAATCAAGCCAAAGCCATGCAAAACCAGGACAAGAGGGTGGATCAATTGGAGAAACAAATTGGGCAGATTGCAGATTTTGTAGGGAAGTTTCGTGACCAAGGCCAACTTCCCAGTTCTACCATTCCAAACCCAAAGGGAGGCTTCGAAAGTGCAAAGGCCATACTCTTGAGAAGTGGAAAAGAAGTTGGGGGCAGGTCCTACACCATCACCATCAGGTTCCAATGAGGATGAAAAACTAAGAATTGAAGAGGAGGAAGCAAGCCAGCCCACGGCAAAGGTGGAAACACCTTTGCCGCAAGTGCCTAGTGATCCCAAAATGTCCAATTTGTCCAAAAAGGGTAAGAATGTGTCAAATTCGGTTCCTACTAATGTTTTTCCTTCGAATGTGCCTTTTCCTAGTAGGTTCATGCAAACGAAGAAAGAAGAAGCCGAGAAGGACATCCTTGAGACATTTAGGAAAGTTCAAGTTAACATACCCCTCTTGGATGCAATCAAGCAAGTCCCGAGATACGCCAAGTTCTTAAAGGAGCTTTGAACCACTAGGAAGAGGATGTCGACTAAAGAGGTGGTAAAGGTAGGTGAAAATGTCTCCGCCATCTTGCAACGCAAACTACCCCCCAAATGCAAAGATCCGGGTAGTTTTACCATTCCTTGTGTCATAGGTAACACTTGTTTTGAATCTGCCATGCTAGACCTAGGTGTCTCTATAAATGTCATGCCATATTCAATTTATGCATCTATGAACCTAGGAGTATTGAAAAATGATGGTGTGATCATACAATTGGCCGATAGATCTAATGCCTATCCAAAGGGAGTTTTGGAAGATGTGTTAGTGTAGGTCAATCATTTAATCTTTCCGGCGGATTTCTATGTGCTCGAGATGGATGAATCTGACCATGCCCCTTCATTGCCAATCCTCCTTGGACGGCCATTCATGAAGACGGCTCGGACGAAGATTGATGTGTTTAATGGAACTTTGTCCATGGAATTTGATGGGGAAGTTGTTAATTTTAATCTTTCTGATTCTATTAAGTATCCTAGTGAGGATCATTCATGCTTCTCCATTGATATAGTTGACTCTTTGGCGCAGGGATACCTTGAAGAATTGAACGCCGATGCACTTGAAAATGTCATTACAAGGAGCATGGAACTCAAAACCAAGGGAGGGGAACTTTTGCTAACCCACGGCACACACACTCCATTGCATGCTGTGCCTCCTAGGGAGGAATTCATTGAGTTGGTTGCTGGCCTTGAGTCATTGCCTAAGCACGATGGTAAGTCTTCTCACTTTGAGTCAATTCCCATTTTGACTAACAAGTTGCTTCCATCCATAGTTTAGGCACCTACCCTTGATCTCAAACCACTACCTAGCCATTTGAAGTACATTTTCTTGGGGGAAAAGGAGACCTTACCTGCCATTATTTCTTCATCACTCACGGCACAAGAAGAAGAGAAACTAGTGCGTGTTTTCAAGGAGTTCAAATCTGCCCTAGGTTGGACCTTGGCCGATATCAAAGGTATTAGCCCCACAACATGTATGCATCACATATTTCTTGAGGAGGGGGCCAAACCAACTAGAGAGGCTCAACGCCGTCTCAACCCTCCGATGATGGAAGTGGTGTGATGCGAACTAAATAAGCACACAAATTAAAACCCTCTTGTGACAATTGTAGTATATGTATAAGTAGGGATCGTTCTTAACCGGGGATTAGGAGGGATTGCAAAATCACTTGGAAACTGACTCAAAAACGTAAAATAAAGTTTAAAACACTAAACTAGACTCAAAGAATGCAAAACTAAACAATAAAAACACTAAAACAAATCAAAAGACTCAAAACAGCCCCAAAACACTCAAAACTGCCTTAAAAACACTTTCTGGGCAGTTTTGAGCACTTTGGTGAATTTGGACGAATTTGTGTAACAAATTGAATCAAAACACTTATAAACACAAACTAAGACACTTTCTAACTAAATTGGACACAAAAGTAAAGGGGGATTGAGTTTTTGACGAAATTAAACTAAATGCACAGATTGTAATTAAGGGCAGATTCTAAATATAAATTTGATGAAAATATGGATGATGGAATAGCTAAGGGGTTCTTCTCCACACATGAAATATATGCAACGTAAATCAATTTCCAGTTATCAATTCAATAAGTTATGAACCTCGACACTCCAAGTTAATTAGGTCCGCTTAAATTAACCTTCAAATTTCCCTAGAATCATTGAATTGGATGAATATGCATCGCAAACAAATTATTCCTAACAAGTTCTCTATATGAACAGCATGATAAAGATACAAGTTAGAATCATTACGTTCTTTGGAAATTATAAGCATCAACAAGGCATTTGTAACTATGAAAAGCATGATACTCTTGCTAGGAATCTACTTAACATGGTCGTGACTAGCGACCTTCACTACTTGTGAATATAAATTCATAACGATTAGGTGAAACAAACTTATATCCTAGCACCAAATTCAAGCATACAAATTAAGCGTGCACTCTCAATCAACATACAAGAATAAGTTCTAAATCAAACGGTTAAGCAAATTGAATTCACGACTTATACAACGATAACTGGAAGTAATCAACTTATTTCACATATATAATCATGGTTTCGAATCACCCCCTAGCTAACTAGGGATTTAGCCTCTCATGTTCACAGAAAGAGAAATAAAATTGAATTTAAACATAACGAACAAAGGATTGATTACACCTAGAACGCCCAACGAATCCACTTGAATTTCTGCGCGTCTAAGTTCCTCTTTCTTCTTCTCCTTGCTGCGGCAGAGATGGTGTGTGGTGAGGTTTGATGATTTTCTGGGTTAGGGACGGTTTTATGGAGGTTTGGTGGGCGGTAAGGTTGGTGGATGGTGTATGGAGGTGTGGAATGGAGTGGGGAATGGTGGAGATGCTGCGGCAATGGTGGGGAAGGTGTGGAAGATGGCTGGAATGAAGGGGGAATGCACGGATTGAATGGTTTTTGGTGATGGTGGTTGCGGCACAAAGGGAGAGAATGGGAGAGAATGTGGCTGGTTGTGAGGAGTGACGGCTAATAGGAGAATTAGGGTGAATTGGCTGATGAAAAATATGAATGAATGGGAAGTGAGAAGTGACGGCTTGTAGCTTAGGGTTAGGAAAAAGGTGCAGCTTTAAGGGATTTTTGTGGCTGAGATCCTTTTGTGGCTGAAAAATCTGAAAAGAAATAAATGAGAGGTCCCTAGGGTGCGGCTAGGTGGTGGAAAACCTAGGGTTTAAGAAAATCAAACCCTAGCTTATTTTTATTAACTAAAATTAAATTAAAGGCTGCTAGAATTAGGGATTTAAATCAGATATTAAAGGGGATGGCTGCAAGGTGCGGCTAGGGTTAGGTTAGGAGAGGGAAATAGGGTTTAATTGAATGACATTGGACATAAATGCCCCCCCTTGCACGGCAAGGGAAGGGGAGAAAATAAAAGGGCACGGCAAAGGGTTATAAAGTGGCTAGGGCCTTTGTTTTGTGTCCTAAAGTGCCTACAAGGCCTTCAAAGTGGCTAGAAAATACGGACGTTTAAGTTTAGGAAAGGTTACCAAAACGGGAAACCTAGGGTTAACTTTCCTACTTCAAATAGGAAACCTTGTTTGAGTAGGATTCCTCGTTTTGGTAAGAATTCATCGTTGGAGTAGGAATTCGTCGTTTCTTCAAGTCTTCAACTCATTCATTCCTCTTTCGCTCCAAAATACTCCAATTTGCATCTTCTTGCACACTTTGGCCTTATAATCTGAAAATACACAAAAGTGGCCTTAAACACTAAAATAACTAAGTAAACACAACATAAATGCACGAGAACAAGCTAATTAAGTCGCATGAATATGCTCCTATCAAATTCCCCCACACTTAACTTTTGCTAGTCCTCGAGCAAAACAAAGCAACTAAAGAAAACAAGACGAAACAAAACAAACAAAACAAAACCTAAACCTTCCAACGTTTGCCTCAGGGATTTCCAATGCAACATGACATGTCAAAGATCATTACTCACATAGCTTTTAGTCTTCCTTCCCCTCGAGCACATACTTAATCATAGTCACCATTCACTAGTTCGCATTTAATCAAATAAAACACCTTTTGAATGTAGTAACATGCCTTAGAGAATTCCCTCAATTCCTCACTAGTTATGCACTCTATTTTCACTCAGATTTTCTGACTACACACCCTACACTAGTTATATGTGAGAAGATTGATGTAAACATGAAAGACTAGTACTCACATATGTTATAACAAAGAACGCAATTTCTGGAGTAAGTAAACATGTTTAGATATGATCTCATGAATGGAATGCTACTACTTAGATGCGAGAACCAGTGACACCATATGCTCATACCAAATTCAAACTCCACAATTGAAATGCACAACACTCAAGATAGAAGTCAAGGGTTGTAACGGGGCTTGGGGTATTGGCTAACAAGGAAAGATAGGGAGAAACAAAAGTTCTTTAAGCAATAGTAAGTAAAGTAATGAAATTAAGACCTAGAATTCCCTTAGAATGCATAAATCAACTTTTAGACAAATAGGGGAGATTCAAACAACTCTTAGGGCCTAATTCTTTGTTTTGGGCCCTTACTTCAACAACCAATACTTTGGAACTCTTTTTCACTTTTTTTTCAACTCTTGTTTCACTTTTTTTTTTCTTTCTTTCTTTCTCGTTTTCTTTTTTCTTTTTCTTTTCTAGCCGTGCCTATGGCACATAAACTCACATCAATAATCCTTCCCCCACACTTATTTTCTGCAACACATTAATCAAAGGGAATTCATTCATGCTTACTATGCTTTAAGAACAAGGGTACGGATGGTCCTAATCTAGGCTAGGTGAGGATGATATGGGTTAACAAAGAACATGGGCTAACACGGCTGATAGGAGCATATTCATGCGACTTAAATGGCTTGTTCTCGTGCATTTACGTTATGTTTCTTTAGTTATTTTAGTCCTTTATGCTTCTTTTGTGTGTTTTCAGGTTCTAAGGGCAAAGTATGCAAAAGGGTGCATTTTGGTGCATTTTGGAGTAGTTTGGGGCGTTAAATGGATTGCATATACTTGAAGCCAAGTAGATGGACGAAATTGAAGACCAAAGGAGGCCCTTTGTACCAGAAATTCACACCAACACTCCCCTTTGCCATGCATCCAACCAAGCCACATGCACTTCCACTCTTTAATCACATGCTTTCCCAACAAATAATTCAGCCATTCCACATGCTATTTCAGCCATATGCACCCATAATCATTCAACCAACTTTGCACATGCATTCATCATCATAACCTAGCTGTCATTCCACTTTAATCCACATGCATTCCCTTCATAAATCAGCCACATGCATTCCCCTTTTCATTTCCAGCTTTACACCAAGTTCCTAGCTGTCATATTCCCTCTTTTTCACCTATAAATAAGCATCCATTGCAGCCACAATTCATTCTCATTCACTCTTCCATATTCAGAAATTCATCCATTCATACACATTCACACCATCAAACTATCCTTAGACCTTGTGCAGCAACAAAGAGGAAGAGAAGAGGGCCTAAACGTTCATACAATTCAAGTTTGAGTTGTTGGAATGTTTAGGTGTTTCTTTTCCTTTGATTTCAATGTTTAATTTCAATTCTCTTTGTTTTGTACGTATGAGGAACTAAACCCCCCCTTGGCTAGGGGGGGATTCGAAATATATGTTTATGCTTGCATTATGATTTGATTACTTCTAATTACGTTTCATAAGTTGTGGATTCAATTTGTTTAACTATTTGATTGATAACCTATTTATGTATGTTTATTGAGAGTGTACGCTTAATCTTCATGCATGAATATGACGCTAGAATATAAGTGAGTTTCACCTAATAGTTATGAACTTATATTCACAAGTAGTGGAGGTTGCTTATAAACAATCGCGTTAAATAAATTCTTGGCATGAGTTTCATGCAATCATAGTAACAAGTGCTTCGTCAATGCTTATGGTTTTCAAAGAACTTAATGATTCTTGCTTGTATTTCTATTATGCAATCATGTAGGGGACTTGTGGGAAATGTTTTGGGTTGTCGTATGCAATCATCCAATTCAATAACATTAGGAAAATCTGAGGGTTAATTAGTGCAATCACGGTTAACCTGGGGCGTTGAGAATTCATGGTTTATTGAAAAGCAATTAGAAATCGTTTTATATGCAAGTGTAACATGTGTGGAGATGAACCCCTTAGCTAGCCATCCCATCCATTCAATTCCATCACATTCATCTTTACAATCTGTTTTTAATTACAATCTGTGCATTTTAGTTAATTTCGTCAAAAACTCAATCCCCCTTTACTTTAGTGTCCAATATAGTTAGAAAGTGTCTTAGTTTGTGTTTCTAAGTGTTTTGATTCAAGTTATTACCCAAATTCGTCCAAAGTACTCAAAGTGCTCAAAACTGCCCAGAAAGTGTTTTTAAGGCAGTTTTGAGTGTTTTGGGGCTGTTTTGAGTCTTTTGGTTTGTTTTAGTGTTTTAAGCATTTAGTTTCGCATTCTTTGAGTCTAGTTTAGTGTTTTAAACTTTGTTTTTACGTTTTTGAGTCAGTTTCCAAGAGATTTGCAATCCCTCCTAATCCCCGGTCCAGAACGATCCCTACTTACATACTTACTACAATTGACAAAAAGAGGGTTTAATTTGTGTGCGTATAATTCTCGCATCAAATTTTGGCGCCGTTGCCGGGGATTAGGAACTTTGCTAATCTCTTGGATTGTTTTATTTTCGTTTGTGTGTATATATTTTTAGTTTTATTTTGTTGATTTTAGAAGCAAGACATGGCACTTGATAATGCTTCTCTATTGTCACAGCTCATGGAAAGGTCCCAAATGCAAAGCGTTGATATATTTGATCTTCAATCAAGGAATGATGTGTTTTCCAATACTTACAATTCAGATTGGAGTGATCATTCAAACTCTATGTGGTGGGAAGCTCAACAAGTTCAGCGTGAAGCATATTGGCAGCCATATGAGGAGTTCTATTCAAGACCTATGCAGCCACCACAACTTCATATGCAATATGCTCAATTAAATTCAAGTTCGTCAATAGATTATAATCAAAGTCTTAATGAATTAAATTCTTTGACGCAGGACGAACAAAATCAAGACAAGAAGTTGGGTAAATTGGAGGAGCAAATTGGGCAGATTATGGAGTTCATGAAACAAATTCAAGAGCAAAGTGAACTCTCCAACTCAACTATTGAAAACTCGAAGGAAGATTTTGAAATCCATAATGCTATCACTTTGGGAAGTGCTATGGAGGTTGGAGCTGACCTAAAAATGTCCAAACATAGCCTAGAAGTGGATGAGGAGCTGCTAATTGAGGAGGAGGAAGAAGACATGCACACGGCAAGGGTAGAACAACCCTTGCCGCAGCCCCCTAAGCCCTCTAAACCACCCACCACAAGTAAGGACGTCCCAATTCCATGTTATTCTGATGTTATTCCACCCAATGTCCCTTTTCCTAGCAGGTTTTTTATTCCCAACCAAGAAGAGAGTAAAAAGGACATCGTGGAAGCCTTCCCAAAGGTGCAAAATGCTATTCCAATTCTTGGTGCAACACAGCAAGTTTTAGATGGTGTTGAATTCTTCAAAGGACTTTGTACACCAAGAAGAATGATTCAAGAGAAGGTAGTGGCTGGAGAAGATGTAGAAGGCGTCAAAGAGGACATATTTGAAACCACAAAACCCAAAGAAGTTGAATTTGATGACATTGGACAAGTCAGAACCATCACATGCAATCTGGCCAAGTCCAATATCCCTGAAACTTTCAAGGGAGTGGTGTTTGTCATTGAGTTCTTGTCGGAGCACACAGGTAAGCCCCCTCCCCGAATTTCAATTTTCTTTTATACTAATATGTTGTTAATGATCCAGGCACCCACTCTAGAATTTAAACCATTACCGGATCATCTCAAGTATCACCCCCCATTCAAAGATCAATTCCATGTCGTGGGTCCTAAGTGAGAAAAGAAGGTCTCGTCCGGCTGCAAGACGTAAAAGAAAGCGCTACTTGGGAGGCAACCCAATACAGTGAATAAAACAAAGCCTGTTCATTGATTTCCGAGAGTTTACAAGTGAAAAAAAAAAAAAAAAAAAAAAACGCAAAGAAAGAGAAAGATGGAGCCTTCACAAAGGTTGTTTTTGTTTACGTGAAGCCCCACTACGTGGCAAAACTCTGGGAGCAGAAGTCATCGGAGCGGAAGTCACCGGAGCAAGAGGCATCGGAGCAGGAGGCATCGGAGCGAGAGGCATAGGAGCGGAAGGCATCGGAGATAGAGCATTCCAGGCCTCAATACTTGGCGGAACGCTGGATGACCCAGGAAAAAGGTGCCTCTGGAAGAAAGACGCAAGCCTTTGACGGTCACTTTGCATTCGACCTTGAGATTCTTGCATCTCATCAAGCTTCCTCTTCATGCCCGACGAATAGTTATTTGCAAGCACATGCAAACTTCTATTCTCGTACTTAAGCTGTTTGATCTCCTGCTTAAGATTTTCCACCTCTGCCATCAATGATTCCACTTGACGGGACCGAGCAAGCAGGCGTTGGCCCATGTTGGACACAGAGCCCGCGCACTGAACACTGAGAGCCAGGGACTCTTGAACGGCCAACTCATCGGACCGTCCTGAAAGCAGCTGACTATCTTTGGGAGTGAGGAGGTTCCGAGCTACTATCGTAGCTGTTGTTGCATCCTGCATCACTGAGTCTTCACCTGTAAGAGGACCGTTAGAAGATAAGAAAGAAGGGCGCCATACGTTACCTTGACGCGGCGCGCCCGTATCACTGCTGAGACTCAATTCTAAGCTAAGGTTCGATGGGTTTACCATTTTTCAAAAGTGTTCAAAGAGAAGGGCTGGATGGAGATAAATTTCAAAGGGCCGGAGACGATTTTCACAGATGGTCAGTCTTCAGAGTGTGTATGTTGGTGGTGATCGATAGCTCTATAAAAAGCCAAGGCGACGCGTCCACCGATTCAAAAAGCCGGAATTTCTTGCGTAAAGTTCGGCGACACTCTCTCGGCTTTTCAGAAAACGCGTTCAACTTTGTCAAAAGATCTCTGACAAAGTTGAAGACACATGGAGGCCATCATCGCAGCTACACATCTTTAGCCGACAAGCGCAAAGTTCGGCGACGCTTTCTCTGCTTTTCAGAAAACGCGTGTAACTTTGTCAAAAGTGGCGCTCGTTCAGAAATCGAAGAGGCGTCGTTCAGAAATCAAAGAGTCATCACTATTTCAAAAGGCCGGATTTGCGGGATCAAAACGTTTGTCGACAACGGTAAAAGAACAGTACCACCACTTGCTATTGGGAAATCCCTATATATGCCGACCTTCATCTTTTATGGCAAGGCAGACCTGAAGAAAATGCCCAACTCTTCCTCACCTTTGAGGGCGCACTCCCAGCAAAGCCTTTCGAAACACTCAATTCTTTCTTCTTCCCCAAAGATGATACCAGATGCATGGAGTACAGATGACCCAGGAGGAAGCAGCACAACAAATACATGTGCTGATTCATTCACCGCTTCTTCAAAAGCAAAGGTATCTCATATCATCAAGGTCAAAAGCAAAAGTATCTCATATCATGCTCTTTCCCTGTCTTTTTCTTTGTCCTTGTTCTTACTCGCATGGCAAAGTAAAAGAAGCAATCAGCCGGCACTTGGAGTCAGTCTTTCGATCTGGAACCAACTGCCTGGAATCCTTTCCCTGATTGCTTACCTAGCGTTGCTCTCGAGTAGTCATCTTCAACGGTTGATACACTTCCAGAGAAGGGACCACTTCTGCAAAGGGGAGCAAGTAAGGCAAGTGAAATTGATACATTGAAGCATGTGGAGACAAGCAACAACTGCATATGCTGAGCTATCCTCTAACCCTCTTCAATACGAATTGGAGAGATTGAACAAAGAAACAGATAAAAGGAGTAAGCTCAGACCTTCGGGGGAGACCAAAAGAATCCTGCTGCCCAGTTCAAGAGTAGCACAAAGGAAAATCAACGATTGGAGGAAACCAAAAGAATCCTCCAGCCCAGTTCAAGAGTAAGCCTGTGGAATCACGAAACCAAAAGAATCCTCCAGCCCAGTTCAAGAGTAAGCCTGTGGAATCACCAAGATCATGCCCATGCATTCAACAAAGGAAGGCCGAGAAAGCACTCCAATTCCAGATTTGCGTTCCTAAACTCTTCTCTTTGTTGTTGATTTTGTTTATACCATGTTAGGTTGTTAGATGTTGTTTTGTTTGTTTGTTTGTTATTTGTGTGAGTCTATGCTTGAAACATTGAGGACAATGTTTGATTTAAGTGTGGGGGGGTAACTAAGTATATTTGATGCAAATTCGTGGGATTTTATCACCCATAACTTCAAATGTTGTTCTTTGTTGTTTTAAGGTGTTTTTAAGATGTTTTAGAGTGTTTTAGTATGTTTTGTTTTTATAACTCCGAAAATCACATAAAAATTTGAAAAACTTGTTTTGAAAAGCCTAAAAAGAGTGTTTTGAGTCGTTTTTGTGTGTTTGTGTCTTAGGGTACCTTCCAACACAATGATAAGGATTTGGTTTGTAATTGCATGACTGTTAAAAAGAGTTATGAACATAGAGAAAAGTTTGATTTACTCTTGGTATATGCTTGGTTATGGTTATAATGTATGACTTCACATGCAATCATAAAAGAAAAATTCATTTTTGTAACATGCTTGAAGGAAGGAACTCAAACAAACTTTACAACCCTGTGAGACTCGAGCCATTACCTTCTTTGGAGAGTTATAATCTGTGATTCTTTGTTTTCTAAAGTTGTTGCATGATCTCATTATTCCTTGCTTGGTTGCTACTTAGAATGCAATTGTATCATGATAGAACTAAATGCTAGAACTTATATCCGTTTCATTCAAAACATGACATTGAATTGCATAACATATATCAAGATGAAGTTGTGTAATTGCCACCATAGCCAAATAGCCTTACTTCCCATATTTCGTATATGTTGTAAGTTTTAACCCCGTTAAGCCTTGTTTAGCCTTTATTCTTTGTTTACCCACATTATTCTCACCTAGCCTAGTTTAGGACAATCCACACCCTTGTTCTTAAAAGATAGTGAGCATGACTTAAATGAATTCCTTTTGAGTTACATTATGCTAGAAAATGAGTGTGGGGGAGGGAAAGTTTTGAGCACTTTGGTGAATTTGGACGAATTTGTGTAACAAATTGAATCAAAACACTTATAAACACAAACTAAGACACTTTCTAACTAAATTGGACACTAAAGTAAAGGGGGATTGAGTTTTTGACGAAATTAAACTAAATGCACAGATTGTAATTAAGGGCAGATTCTAAATATAAATTTGATGAAAATATGGATGATGGAATAGCTAAGGGGTTCTTCTCCACACATGAAATATATGCAACGTAAATCAATTTCCAGTTATCAATTCAATAAGTTATGAACCTCGACACTCCAAGTTAATTAGGTCCGCTTAAATTAACCTTCAAATTTCCCTAGAATCATTGAATTGGATGAATATGCATCGCAAACAAATTATTCCTAACAAGTTCTCTATATGAACAGCATGATAAAGATACAAGTTAGAATCATTACGTTCTTTGGAAATTATAAGCATCGACAAGGCATTTGGAACTATGAAAAGCATGATACTCTTGCTAGGAATCTACTTAACATGGTCGTGACTAGCGACCTTCACTACTTGTGAATATAAATTCATAACGATTAGGTGAAACAAACTTATATCCTAGCACCAAATTCAAGCATACAAATTAAGCGTGCACTCTCAATCAACATACAAGAATAAGTTCTAAATCAACTGGTTAAGCAAATTGAATTCACGACTTATACAACGATAACTGGAAGTAATCAACTTATTTCACATATATAATCATGGTTTCGAATCACCCCCTAGCTAACTAGGGATTTAGCCTCTCATGTTCACAGAAAGAGAAATAAAATTGAATTTAAACATAACGAACAAAGGATTGATTACACCTAGAACGCCCAACGAATCCACTTGAATTTCTGCGCGTCTAAGTTCCTCTTTCTTCTTCTCCTTGCTGCGGCAGAGATGGTGTGTGGTGAGGTTTGATGATTTTCTGGGTTAGGGATGGTTTTATGGAGGTTTGGTGGGCGGTAAGGTTGGTGGATGGTGTATGGAGGTGTGGAATGGAGTGGGGAATGGTGGAGATGCTGCGGCAATGGTGGGGAAGGTGTGGAAGATGGCTGGAATGAAGGGGGAATGCACGGATTGAATGGTTTTTGGTGATGGTGGTTGCGGCACAAAGGGAGAGAATGGGAGAGAATGTGGCTGGTTGTGAGGAGTGACGGCTAATAGGAGAATTAGGGTGAATTGGCTGATGAAAAATGTGAATGAATGGGAAGTGAGAAGTGACGGCTTGTAGCTTAAGGTTAGGAAAAAGGTGCAGCTTTAAGGGATTTTTGTGGCTGAGATCCTTTTGTGGCTGAAAAATCTGAAAAGAAATAAATGAGAGGTCCCTAGGGTGCGGCTAGGTGGTGGAAAACCTAGGGTTTAAGAAAATCAAACCCTAGCTTATTTTTATTAACTAAAATTAAATTAAAGGCTGCTAGAATTAGGGATTTAAATCAGATATTAAAGGGGATGGCTGCAAGGTGCGGCTAGGGTTAGGTTAGGAGAGGGAAATAGGGTTTAATTGAATGACATTGGACATAAATGCCCCCCCTTGCACGGCAAGGGAAGGGGAGAAAATAAAAGGGCACGGCAAAGGGTTATAAAGTGGCTAGGGCCTTTGTTTTGTGTCCTAAAGTGCCTACAAGGCCTTCAAAGTGGCTAGAAAATATGGACGTTTAAGTTTAGGAAAGGTTACCAAAACGGGAAACCTAGGGTTAACTTTCCTACTTCAAATAGGAAACCTTGTTTGAGTAGGATTCCTCGTTTTGGTAAGAATTCATCGTTGGAGTAGGAATTCGTCGTTTCTTCAAGTCTTCAACTCATTCATTTATCTTTCGCTCCAAAATACTCCAATTTGCATCTTCTTGCACACTTTGGCCTTATAATCTGAAAATACACAAAAGTGGCCTTAAACACTAAAATAACTAAGTAAACACAACATAAATGCACGAGAACAAGCTAATTAAGTCGCATGAATATGCTCCTATCAAATTCCCCCACACTTAACTTTTGCTAGTCCTCGAGCAAAACAAAGCAACTAAAGAAAACAAGACGAAACAAAACAAACAAAACAAAACCTAAACCTTCCAACGTTTGCCTCAGGGATTTCCAATGCAACATGACATGTCAAAGATCATTGCTCACATAGCTTTTAGTCTTCCTTCCCCTCGAGCACATACTTAATCATAGTCACCATTCACTAGTTCGCATTTAATCAAATAAAACACCTTTTGAATGTAGTAACATGCCTTAGAGAATTCCCTCAATTCCTCACTAGTTATGCACTCTATTTTCACTCAGATTTTCTGACTACACACCCTACACTAGTTATATGTGAGAAGATTGATGTAAACATGAAAGACTAGTACTCACATATGTTATAACAAAGAACGCAATTTCTGGAGTAAGTAAACATGTTTAGATATGATCTCATGAATGGAATGCTACTACTTAGATGCGAGAACCAGTGACACCATATGCTCATACCAAAGTCAAGGGTTGTAACGGGGCTTGGGGTATTGGCTAACAAGGAAAGATAGGGAGAAACAAAAGTTCTTTAAGCAATAGTAAGTAAAGTAATGAAATTAAGACCTAGAATTCCCTTAGAATGCAGAAATCGACTTTTAGACAAATAGGGGAGATTCAAACAACTCTTAGGGCCTAATTCTTTGTTTTGGGCCCTTACTTCAACAACCAATACTTTGGAACTCTTTTTCACTTTTTTTTCAACTCTTGTTTCACTTTTTTTTTTTCTTTCTTTCTTTCTCTTTTTCTTTTTTTTTTTCTTTTCTAGCCGTGCCTATGGCACATAAACTCACATCAATAATCCTTCCCCCACACTTATTTTCTGCAACACATTAATCAAAGGGAATTCATTCATGCTTACTATGCTTTAAGAACAAGGGTACGGATGGTCCTAATCTAGGCTAGGTGAGGATGATATGGGTTAACAAAGAACATGGGCTAACACGGCTCAATGGGGTTAAACTTAAACACAAAATGAGTGAAGGGCACATGGCTGTTTGGCTTTGATGGTGGTCACTACACAACTTCATCTTGAATATGTGTTATGCAAATCAATGACATGCTTTGAATGAAATGGGCATGAGTTCTAGCATTTGGAACTAAGTGATGAAGCGCCTTCTAAGTAGTAACCAAGCAATGAATAATGAGATCATGCAACGACTTTAGAAAACAATGATGCACAGATTATTACTCTCCAAATAAACGTTTAGGCTCAAGTCTCACAGGGATGTAGCGTTTGTTTAAGTTCCTTCCTTCAAGCATGTTACAAAAACTGATTTTTATCATTTGTGATTACATGTGAATTCGTAAACTATAACTACAAACAAGCATAAACCAAAGAGTATATCAAACGTCCATCCATGTTTGTAACTTTCTTTAACCATCATGCAATTAAAAACCAAATCCTCATCATTGTGTTGGAAGGTGACCTACGACACAAACAAACACACAAAAACAACTCTTTTTGGGTTTTTCAAAACAATTTTTCAAATTTTTATGGTATTTTCGGATTTTTAAGTCAACACACTCTAAAATAGCTTAAAAACACTTAAAACAGTGGGAAACAAGTTTAGACATGTTAGGTGGTAATACCCTACGAATTTCATGCAAAAAGTCTCAAAACAGAATGTTACCCCCCCACACTTAAACTAAACATTGTCCTCAATGTTTTAGACACAATTGAACACATTACACAAAACATAAAGTAAGCAACAAAGGAAAGGGTTTAGGGACGCAAATCTGAGTGTGGAGCGATTCCCAAGTTCTTCCTTTGTTGATTGCAGGGGTTGCCTCCCAAGTAGCGCTTTCTTTTACGTCTTGCAGCCGGACGATGCCACATTGATCAACCTTCGTGGGAACCCACGGCATAGTGGGTTGTCTCCTCCACATCATGTTCTACAAAGCTCTCGTAGTAAGGCTTCAAGCGATGCCCATTCACCTTGAACTCTTGACCTGTTTTGAAACTGATAGGAGCATATTCATGCGACTTAATTAGCTTGTTCTCGTGCATTTATGTTGTGTTTACTTAGTTATTTTAGTGTTTAAGGCCACTTTTGTGTATTTTCAGATTATAAGGCCAAAGTGTGCAAGAAGATGCAAATTGGAGTCTTTTGGAGCAAAAGAGGAATGAATGAGTTGAAGACTTGAAGAAACGACGAATTCCAACTCCAACGATGAATTCTTACCAAAACGAGGAATCCTACTCAAACAAGGTTTCCTACTTGAAGTAGGAAAGTTAACCCTAAGTTTCCCGTTTTGGTAACCTTTCCTAATCTAAACGTCCGTATTTTCTAGCCACTTTGTAGGCCTTGTATGCACTTTAGGAAACAAAACCAAGGCCCTAGCCCAATTACACAACCCATGCCGTGCCTTTAGCCCAATTCCCTTCCCTTGCCGTGCAAGGGGGGGCATTTTAGGCCCATTCTATGCACCTAAACCCTAATCCTTTTCCTTGCAGCAACTTTCCCTTTAATTTCTGAAATTTAAACCTACTTCCCTTTAAAACCAAACCCTAGCCGCACCCTAATTCATTCACCTCTCATTAATTCTTTCAATTTTCAGCCACAAAATCCATATTAGCCGCAAGTCCCCATCCATTCATCCTAAGCCTTCTAACTTCTAATCTGAGCCGTACCTTTTAGTTTTAACCCTAGCTTCTCTTCCATTCATTTATTCTTCTCATAAGCCGCACCATATACCTCTCATTCTATTTTCATTCAGCCATACACCCTAATTCACATTCAATCCGCAGCCACCATATTCTCCCATTCCCCCCAAAACCGTGCATCCATTCACCCTAACCCTCTCATTCATTCTTCCATCCGCAGCCACCTTCACACCCCATTCATTCACAAGTCGTCACTCCCATTAACCCTAAGCTATTCAGCCACACATCTACCATTCTCTCCCACTCTCTCAATCAGCCACATTCTATCATTCACTCAATTCTCTCCCAAACTGTGCATCACACACCCAAAAACCCCCCAAGCCGTCACACAAATTCTCTACCATTCTCAACCTAATTCACTCCCCTATCCGTGCACTCCCATTCACCCAACATTCATTCTTCCATCCGCAGCCACCTTTCCATCTCCCCCCTCCATTCGAGCCACTTCCAAGTCTTGCCGCAGCCTCTCCACCACTTCCCACACCATTCCACACCATCCTACACCTTCCACCACCATTGCCGCACCACTTTAACACCCTAAATCCATCCCTAACCCAGAAACTCACCCCAAATCATCCAAAACCCCCTCTGCCGCAGCAAGGAGAAGAGGAAAGAGGAGCTTGGACGCGCCGAAATTCAAGTGGATTCGTTGGGCGTTCTAGGTGTAATCCATCCTTTGTTCGTTATGTTTAAATTCCATTTTATTTCTCTTTCTGTGAACATGAGAGGCTAAACCCCTAATTAGCTAGGGGGTGATTCGAAACCATGTTTATGCTTGCAATATGAATTGATTACTTTTGGTTGGAATTTCATGAGTTGTGGATTCAATTGGTTTAACTGTTTGATTGATAACTTATTTATGTATGTTTATTGAGAGTGCACGCTTAATTTTCATGCATGAATATGACGCTAGAATATAAGTGAGTTTCACCTAATAGTTATGAACTTATATTCACAAGTAGTGGAGGTTGCTTATAAACAATCGCGTTAAATGAATTCTTGGCACTAGTTTCATGCTCATCATAGTAACGAATGCCTCGTCAACACTTATAGTTTTCATGATACTTAATGATCTTTGATTGTATCTTTATTGTGCTTTCACGTAAAGGACTTTTGGAGAATGTTTTGAATTGCGTTGCGCTAACCCATCCAATTCATTAACTTAAGGAGAACTTGACGGTTAATTTAAGCGGACCTAATTAACCCGGGGTGTTGAGTTTCATAATTTATCGAAAGACCAACTGAAAATCATCTTGTATGCAAGTATAACATGTGTGGAGAAGAACCTTCTAGCTAGCATTCATCCATATTTTCATCACATTCATATTTACATTCTGCCTTTAAATTACAATCTGTGCATTTAATTTATTTTCGTCAAAACCTCAATCCCCCTTTACTTGAGTGTCCAATTTAGTTAGAAAGTGTCTTAGTTTATGTTTTTAAGTGTTTGGATTCAATTTATTACCCAAATTCGTCCAAATTCACCAAAGTGCTCAAAACTGCCCAGAAAGTGTATTTAAGGCAGTTTTGAGTGTTTTGGGGCTGTTTTGAGTCTTTTGATTTGTTTTAGTGTTTTTTATTGTTTATTTTTGCATTCTTTGAGTCTAGTTTAGTGTTTTAAACTTTTTTTTACGTTTTTGAGTCAGTTTCCAAGTGATTTTGCAATCCTCCTAATCCCCGGTTAAGAACGATCCCTACTTATACATATACTACAATTGTCACAAGAGGGTTTTAATTTGTGTGCTTATTTAGTTCGCATCAAATTTTTGGCGCCGTTGCCGGGGATTAGCAACTTTGCTAATCCCTTGGATTGTTACTTTCTGTTTAGTTTTATTTTAGTTTTAGTTTCTGATTTGTGTTATGTTTTATTTTGATTGATTTTAGGTACTAGAGAAGCACAACATGGCACTTGATAATGCTTCTCTTTTGTCACAGCTCATGGAAAGGTCCCAAATGCAAAGAGTTGGTACATTTGATCATAATCAATCAAGGAACGATGTGTTTTCCAATACTTACAATTCAGATTGGAGTGATCATTCAAACTCTATGTGGTGGGAACCTCAACAGGCTCAACAAGAAGAATATTGGCAACCATATGAGGAGTTTTATACAACACCTATGCAGCCACCACAATCTCCCCAAGCAAATTCAGGTACATCTTTCTATAATGATATGCTTACTAAGTTACTCACCAATTTGTCTCAGGGGCAAGAGAATCAAAATAAAGTGATGCAAAATCAAGACAAAAGGTTGGACCACTTGGAAAAGCAAATTGGGCAGATAGCGGAGTTCGTAGGACAATTTCGTGACCAAGGCAAACTCCCTAGTTCAACCATTGTAAATCCGAAGGTAGGATTTGAAACCACCAATGCTATCACGTTAAGAAGTGGCAAGGAGGTTGGAACGGACCCTCAACCATCAAAATCAAATCACAAGGAAGATGAAAGATTGCAATTTGAGGAAGAGGAATACACCCAACCCACGGAAAGGGGGGAAACACCTTTGCCGCAGGCACCTATTACCCCTACACCATCCAATTCAGGTAAGGTTGTTCCAAATTTCATTATTTCTAACCCCGTTCCACCAAATATCCCTATTCCTTGCAGGTTCATGAATTCCAAGGAAGAAGAAAGTGAAAAAGACATCTTGGAATCCCTTCCAAAGGTGCAAAGTATGGAATATCAAGAATTCGTTAAAGAGGATAGACTTGAGACAACAATTCCCAAAGAAGTTGGATTTTATGACACGGGACAAGTCATAGCTCTCAAAACACCAAATCTAGTTGAATTTTCTGGTCCTACAACTTTCGAAGGGGTGTTTATTCTTGAGTTCATGTCGGAGCACACAGGTAAGCCGCCTCCCCGAATTTCAATTTTCTTTTATACTAATATGTTGTTAATGATTCAGGCACCCACTCTAGAATTTAAACCATTAACGGATCATCTCAAGTATCACCTCCCATTCAAAGATCAACTCCATTCCGTGAGCCAGAGTGAAGATTAAAAGAAGGTCTCGTCCGGCTGGAAGACGTTAAAGCAAGCGCTACTTAGGAGGCAACCCATGCAATCAACAAAGGAAGAACTGAAGGAAGATTTGTTAAAAACAAGTTCATTTGAGCAACATCAACAACATGCAATTAACAATTAAAAGGCGGAATCATGTTTATATGCACTCAAAAACAAAACTTAACCCATGAACTTCAAAGCCTAGTAGATAGGTGAACCAAGACTCAACTCAAAACAAAGTGAGTTGAGAAATCAATACCTTTGTAGATTCCTCTTTGCATAAGCAAAGGCTAATCACCAAAAGAGAGGGCCTTCATTCCTTGCATCTTAGATCCATGGATTTGGATGGATGAAAAGGTTTCTCCAAGTTCCCAAAATTGAGAACCTCTAATGATTCATCACCAAGGCATAATGAAGAAGAAATGAGTGACCTTGGAGGAGTTTGATTGCTAGATGATCCCTCCAAGGTGGCTGAAATTTTAGAGAGAAAGGAGAGCTTGTGTTCTCATCCTTTCCCCAAAAATAACCCTTAGTAAATTTTAGGCTATAAAGTCCTTTATATAGTCCCTTCAAATAAGTGAACTAATGGACCAAAAGCCCTATTCTTTTAACATGGCCTATAGGTTTATTGGGCTTTCAAGCCCTTTGTTTATTCAAGTTGTCATACAACTTGAGTTAATGGGCTTGACATTCAAATCCCATTGGGCCTTGCGGCCCAAAACTAACCCGAGGTCTTTAACGAACTTATTCGTTTGATTAATTAACATATTAATTAATCCTAGCCTTAGATAAATAATTAAACCATTTAATTATTCTTACTCATCTCCGTTGTTTCTTCAAACTCTACCTTACTCGGTGAACGATCCATTAGGTTCCTTTTAGCGAGGCAGTGGGCGATTAAAACTCTTTCTAATCGATTGTGAATTGAAACTTACTTTCAATTCTCCCGTTAGTGATAATACACTTTTAGGGCTTCCACAAACCATGGTTGACGCCTAGCAGCATGTCATGGTTACCCAAGCTAATCAGAAGAGGTGGAGAACCTATTCAGTTTTAGGATTACAAATGCAATACGGTCTTTCTCTAATACAATACTCTCGACCACATTGTTTGGTTTGATAGTTTATTCATGTCTACTATCCAATGTGAGTCTTGTGCTTATATGATTACCTTGAACATGATTTGGAACACATTCCTAAATCTCATTCATACTTTGGCCAAAGATTCAAAATCATATCATAGAGTATTCTCCCTCAAACAGTTTGAAGGTTAGAGATCCCTTGTTGCGCATTCACTTGCCTCCATGGCTAAGTGGCTTAACCCCAACGATGCCATGGACACCCTCATGATGGAGTGACTTTGACATAATCAAAGATTAAGGACCTAACCACAAGACAACTGTGATGCCTCAGGTCAAAAAACTAATTTGCATTATCCCAACCATGAGTTCTCATGTGACATGAATATGAGAACTCTTCGTTGATCGTGTTCAGTGAACTCATTCTCTATTGAGCACCTACGTACTTGTCTTGATGTCACACACACCAATGACTGGAGACTAGTCACTCTCCCTGAGAGAAGACATAGCACGTACTGATCTTAACGGACTGTCAATGCCCAATTGACAATCCTATGATCAGGAACGTTTAGGATGTGTCAACGAAAGAATGGTCTCATGAATCTAACTTCTTTAGATCGCATTCTTCCAATCACATATTCCTTAGACTTATCGTTTAAGCATATAACATTTATATGAGATGGCTCAAACAATAATGTTTGCCCTTTACATTTAAACTACATTAGTTTGAAATGTCCGTAAAGTATCATCATATGATTGGTTTTAGGGCACATTTCCAACAATCTCCCACTTGCACTAGAGCCAATCAGCTTGTTCATCAGTGATGATACCTCTTCTGTAATTCATTTCATAAATGGCTGAGTAGTAGGCCTAAACAATGGATATCTATATGTTATCCATAGAAGCAACCTTGAGAATAACGACGTCACCATTATACATGATTCTCAATCATGTGGTTCAGTCTCTCATTTGAGTTCGGACCTTGATGAGACCTTGATTCCTTGGCTTGAGCTATCGCCCCATTAGTGTCATACACTTTCTGGTTGGAACCGAATGGAGAGTTCATGAATGAACTTTCCCATCCAAACAACAATGTTGTAAGCTTCTATATGGCAATATATTTTGCATACATGATGGGGCACATTAAAGTCATTTACTTTTAACGTTTCCACCCAAATATCTCTTTAGTCATAATAAAGAGATATCTCATTATCACTTCATTCATAATGAAGAGATATTCTATGATGGATTAGATTCATAATCTAATACATTTACGCTTCCATTACGTTACTCTAATTCTTCCTCATTCTTGAGGAATCCATCCTTAGTATTTCTTAAATACCTAAGGATTCACTTGACAGTTGCCATGGTTCTGATCCTGGGCTTGCACTGATATCATCTTGTACCGTTCTAGGTACAACTTCTATCAATGTTTTCATACAATATGAAATACATAAATCACCTTTCTGCGTAGGCATAAAGGATTCTATTTACGCATTATTTCTTTGGGAGTCAAAGGGTACATTCCCTTTGAGAAGAACAACTTCCTAGTCTCACTAGAATTGTCATTCTAATTGAAGTTTATCATCATATGAGAAACTTCCTAGCATCTCTTGTCTATTTTAGGGATTGATATAATCCAATTATATCTTGAAATCTATCATTATAGATTTCCATCCCATGTATATAGACTATGTCTCCCATATACATTCTATCATTATAGAATGTTTAAAGTCATAACTTTAACGATGAAGAATTCCTTTCATTTTCAAAATATATATCATGTATATATATTCAAATTTAGGAATATGATCAACTCCCACTAATCTTTTGTAAACCTAGTAAACAAAAGATTCATTTACATCTTTATGAAAAATCAAACAATTGATCTTTTCTCATAAGACGCTTATAGCTCCCACTAGCTTGCTAAGATCCATGATGGATGGATCTCTACAACTAACCTGTCTTGTGATTTATAGTTTTAGACATATATTATCAAGACTATCTTAATAATGGTTTCGGAAACCCATATTATGTCCAAACCATTCAACTGAGACAGTTTATAAATCCTTCTGGACTACCTTGGAGCTTTTGGTATAGGAACTAGGTTGTCTTAGAAGTATATATCATATATATATGGGTAATTGATAATGTCCAACGAACTAAATCTTATTCATGTTCATTCTTCTCCTAATGGAGAAATTCATTATCTTACGATGCTACTTTCCTTGATATTTTTCAAGGAAATTAATCTAAAGTGTTACTTTTTCCTTGGATCAAATCTAAGGAGGTAAATACTTTAGACGTCTTACTCATCTACTTACATTTCTTGAATTCTTTGAAACCTTTTGCAAAGTATTCGGACTTGTGTTTATTCAAAATAAACTATAGTGCAACCGAGAGTGATCTTCGGTGAATGTCATACAACATGAGTAGTATTATGTTGTGGACAAGTGCCACTAACATCTAAGTGAATTGACCTCAACAACTTTGTGATTCTTTCTTCTTTCCAAAAGAATAAAGATTCGAACATTTCGCCTCTATACAATTTTAACAAGAAGGTATTGGATCCGGATCTAACGATCCAAAGCATCCATCTATGACCAACTCGTAACTTATGTTTTAGAGGTATCACAACTCAGTTGGGATTAGTCACTACCTTGCAACCTTTTGGGTTTTAAGCATCGTTATATTCTTAAACAATTAACACTACCACATCATCTCTACTATAGAGACAACCAATTAAATTACAATAATCTAATTATTGATTAATAAAGAACAATGTTTTGTCAAACAAAACATTCATCCATCTCTACTATAGTGACGGATTTAAGTTCCTTAAAATTGGAATGTAAAGACAATCTTTGGTATTTTCCAATTTCTTTGGTAGTTCATATGAGGAAGTAAGTACAATCCGCTTTTGCAGAGATCTATATTCGATTCACGTTTGGAATGTGAAGTACTTTCTCTTCTCTCATTAATCTTCTACTTCTCATTAGCACACTTTTACAACAATTGTAAAACATAGTTACTAATACAGAATCATGTATTCAAGTAGAAGAACCAACTGTTTTGAATTATTCAAGAACATTTTACAACACCTTCGAAAGGTGTGTTCTTGACACTTGCAAGACATTTCTTGCAAATACCCCTTCCAATGTCCATCCTTTCATAAAGAAAGTTTGTTCCCTTGGAGTTATTTTGCCTTCTTCATTTGACTTCCCTTTTGACTACAATAGTCATGGTCCCTAAACTCCCACTATCTCTCTTGAAACTTATTTCAAATGTGTTATACACATCAAACGATTTGGAGAGCGTGCGGTTATTGTTCACTATATAGTTTACAATAAACTTAGTGAACCATTAGGCTAGGGACACAAAGGTGAAGTCCTTGCCTAGTTTCCGTCTCTTTAAGTGGTTTAACACTTCAACACTCAATGATTCAAAATCATCATAAGTCCATATAAATGGACTATTTTTGTCAACCAACCATTATGTTCTAAACATTATAACAAACTTTCAAGAGTTGTTCAAGGCAACTCTCATTTCTTCATACAACAATTTGTAAGTGAAGAATCATGGCACATAAAGTGTCCATGCCCTTGTGCTTACTTCTCAAGTTCCTTGTTCGTGTAACAAAGAGACAAGCACTAAAGTTTGTGTTGATTAAGGGTTGTTCAAAGCAACTCTTATTTCTTCATACAACAATTTGTATTTGAAGAATTATGACATTAAAAGTGTTGTCCTTCTCATGTTAGACTTATCTAACATATTCTTCCAATGATACATTATCAATAGGAAGATTGTGAGGATGAGACTACTTAGTTACATCTACAAGCCATTAAAGACAATCTATGGGATTGTAGAACTAAGTCCGGAAATTAAAGCATTCGGCTTTTCTTTGTCAAGTTTTGGATAGCGTTTGCAAATATATTGGTAAACAAATACATAACGAATATAAATTGATTGATTTTAAGCTATTTGATCCGGGTCTTTAAATCAAATAGCACCACCCACTATTTTTGGCAAATTCCATATCCCTCATCGGAATTCGAGAGTTTTGTTGAACTCTTAGCAGGGTATGAGAGACTCACCATTACCAAGCCCACCTCAGAATTATATCATGTTGGTTAGCAAAAATAATGATGAGAGAATAACACTTTAGTCATTTACAACTCTTGTAATTACCCATCTAGTTTGGCCTCTAGAGAATGAATGCCTCAGAATTATATCATGTTGGCACCATTGCACTTAGTTAAGTTATTCCCACCATGCTTAGTTTATGTAGAGGTTCAAGCACAACCTCAGAATTATATCATGTTGGTCATACTCGTTGTCTACACTCACCTCATCATATGTTTATGGACTCCTCCTGAATGTAAGCACATACTTTGTACTTCCCCATTATAGGGTGAAGCCGGTGCATGAGTCACAAACGATTGGAGCCCACCACGGTGGAAGGCCTACGAAGAGATATTCAAAGCATCTCTCGCTTATCAATTTAATAATGGTTTGTTGAGGGTTTTAGGTCTCATCACATATAAACATACATTTTAATCCAATTAAAACATTTTGGTCCTATTACAACTATTGGTCCATTTGATTGATTTAGTTGTATATAATACTCCCACTAAGCTTTTAAAACGGTTTTTAAAGCAAGAGTATACGATACTACTAACATAAGGTTTGCATTCATTGATGGACTATATAGTTGCCTTAGGGCCTTATGATGACTATGAACCTTTGATTCGATTCAACATGAGCCTAGTGTTGAATCTCGGTCTAGGGATGGAGATTGATTTTAGTTACGCGTTTAATCACATTAAGGCGTGTTGTCTTAGGGCGTTGGACCCAACTACTCCAATTTCATGCATATCGAATAAAACAAGAAAGGAGTACTTCAAAGTAAATAAGAGCTTATGCTCTTTTACAACAATTGATCAAATCAAATTACTTTAAAGTAAAGAAGAGCTTATGCTCTTTTACAACAATTGATCATATCAAATTACAACCAAAATTTAATCTACACATTCCCATGGTTCAAACAAATTTGAAACGGCCTTTCACATAGCTCAATTATAGTAGGCTTAGGTTCATAATCACCCTTTCTTTAATTAATTAACGCTTTAACTAATTAAACTTGAATGCAACATTTTCATTTGGTTTTTGTATCCATAGAATTGATTTAAATGGAGCTAAATGAAATGAAAATCCAATTCTCATTTAAAGAGACAAAACAATTTTGTTCTCTACCTAATTTGGGCCAAAATGCTATGACCTCAACTTTTGGGCCATTTTGCAAAACTTAAACTTTTGGGATCACTTTGTAAAAACACAAAAGTCCACTACTTCATGTAATTACAACTAGAACCCAAAAATTTCCAAAAAAGCTAAAACTTCATTAAAGGAGCAAAACAATTTGTCCTTTTAGTGATTTTGGACCTTTACGTAAAAACGTAAACTTTTGGGTCAAAGTACAAATACACAAAAGTATCAAAACTTTATGTAATTGCATTAAAGCCCCACAAGGACCCTAATTGAGTAGGGTGGCCGGCCATTGAGTTGAAAAATTGAAAAAATCTAAAGTTTTGTAAGTGGTTTTTGGTAGGTGAGACAAAGGTGACTTTGATGGTTTGTAAGAAAATGTTTTTATAGAACTTTAAAATTCTTTTAGTCACATCTCACCAATAACTATCACCCACCATTTGAAAAACAAAACTTTATGAAAAAACATAAAACTTTTGAATCAAAACTTCAAAACCTTTTGTTCTTGGCAAGAACTTCAAGAAATATGAAGAACATACATGAAAACTCATAATAGCTCCATGGATGTTTTCTTTCACCAAAAACTCAAATTTTCACAACTCAAAAGAGGGTTAATATCCTAGGGTACTTAGGGGTTCCATAAGTCACTTTAAAACACTTTTAACAAGTCAAACAAGAACCCAAAAATCCACCCTTTGGATTTGGCCGAATTTCCCCAAAAACATGGCACCAAATTTTAGCTCCAAAATTCATGCTCATATGAACTACATCTACAACATTTGAGATGGCAAATTTTCTAACAAAATTTACATTCAAAGAAGCAAGAATAAAGCTTGTAACAATTACAACATTCAAATCACAAACTATGAACTACAAAACCCAAAAGGATTCACCAACTACTAGACTTAGGCTCTTGATACCACTTGAAGGAAAATTTGTTAAAAACATGTTCATTTAAGCAACATCAATAGCATGCAATTAACAATTAAAGGCGGAATCATGCTTGTATGCACTTAAAACAAAACATTTACCCATGAAATTCAAAGCCTAGTAGATAGGTGAACCAAGACTCAACTCAAAACAAAGTGAGTTGAGAAATCAATACCTTTGTAGATTCCTCTTTGCATAAGCAAAGGCTAATCACCCAAAGAGAGGGCCTTCATTCCTTGCATCTTAGATCCATGGATTTGGATGGATGAAAAGGTTTCTCCAAGTTCCCAAAATTGAGAACCTCTAATGATTCATCACCAAGGCATAATGAAGAAGAAATGAGTGACCTTGGAGGAGTTTGATTGCTAGATGATCCCTCCAAGGTGGCTGAAATTTTAGAGAGAAAGGAGAGCTTGTGTTCTCATCCTTTCCCCAAAAATAACCCTTAGTAAATTTTAGGCTATAAAGTCCTTTATATAGTCCCTTCAAATAAGTGACCTAATGGACCAAAAGCCCTATTCTTTTAACATGGTTTATAGGTTTATTGGGCTTTCAAGCCCTTTGTTTATTCAAGTTGTCATACAACTTGAGTTAATGGGCTTGACATTCAAATCCCATTGGGCCTTGCGGCCCAAAACTAACCCGAGGTCTTTAACGAACTTATTCGTTTGATTAATTAACATATTAATTAATCCTAGCCTTAGATAAATAATTAAACCATTTAATTATTCTTACTCATCTCCGTTGTTTCTTCAAACTCTACCTTACTCGGTGAACGATCCATTAGGTTCCTTTTAGCGAGGCAGTGGGCGATTATAACTCTTTCTAATCGATTGTGAATTGAAACTTACTTTCAATTCTCCCGTTAGTGATAATACACTTTTAGGGCTTCCACAAACCATGGTTGACGCCTAGCAGCATGTCATGGTTACCCAAGCTAATCAGAAGAGGTGGAGAACCTATTCAGTTTTAGGATTACAAATGCAATACGGTCTTTCTCTAATACAATACTCTCGACCACATTGTTTGGTTTGATAGTTTATTCATGTCTACTATCCAATGTGAGTCTTGTGCTTATATGATTACCTTGAACATGATTTGGAACACATTCCTAAATCTCATTCATACTTTGGCCAAAGATTCAAAATCATATCATAGAGTATTCTCCCTCAAACAGTTTGAAGGTTAGAGATCCCTTGTTGCGCATTCACTTGCCTCCATGGCTAAGTGGCTTAACCCCAACGATGCCATGGACACCCTCATGATGGAGTGACTTTGACATAATCAAAGATTAAGGACCTAACCACAAGACAACTGTGATGCCTCAGGTCAAAAGACTAATTTGCATTATCCCAACCATGAGTTCTCATGTGACATGAATATGAGAACTCTTCGTTGATCGTGTTCAGTGAACTCATTCTCTATTGAGCACCTACGTACTTGTCTTGATGTCACACACACCAATGACTCGAGACTAGTCACTCTCCCTAAGAGAAGACATAGCACGTACTGATCTTAGCGGACTGTCCATGCCCAATTGACAATCCTATGATCAGGAACGTTTAGGATGTGTCAACGAAAGAATGGTCTCATGAATCTAACTTCTTTAGATCGCATTCTTCCAATCACATATTCCTTGGACTTATCGTTTAAGCATATAACATTTATATGAGATGGCTCAAACAATAATGTTTGCCCTTTACATTTAAACTGCATTAGTTTGAAATGTCCGTAAAGTATCATCATATGATTGGTTTTAGGGCACATTTCCAACATTGTTCTTATATGATTACCTTGAATGTGATTTGGAACACATTCCTAAATCTCATTCATACTTTGGCCAAAGATTCTTAATCATATCATAGAGTATTCTCCCTCAAACAATTTGAAGGTTATAGATCCCTTGTTGCGCATTCACTTGCCTCCATGGCTAAGTGGCTTAACCCCAACGATGCCGTGGACACCCTCCTGATGGAGTGACTTTGACATAATCAAAGATTAAGGACCTAACCACAAGACAACTGTGATGCCTCAGGTCAAAAGACTAATTTGCATTATCCCAACCATGAGTTCTCATGTGACATGAATATGAGAACTCTTCGTTGATCGTGTTCAGTGAACTCATTCTCTATTGAGCACCTACGTACTTGTCTTGATGTCACACACACCAATGAATCGAGACTAGTCTCTCTCCCTGAGAGAAGACATAGCACGTACTGATCTTAACGGACTGTCAATGCCCAATTGACAATCCTATGATCAGGAACGTTTAGGATGTGTCAACGAAAGAATGGTCTCATGAATCTAACTTCTTTAGATCGCATTCTTCCAATCACATATTCCTTGGACTTATCGTTTAAGCATATAACATTTATATGAGACGGCTCAAACAATAATCTTTGCCCTTTACATTTAAACTACATTAGTTTGAAATGTCCGTAAAGTATCATCATATGATTGGTTTTAGGGCACATTTCCAACAATCTCCCACTTGCACTAGAGCCAATCAGCTTGTTCATCAGTGATGATACCTCTTCTGTAATTCATTCCATAAATGGCTGAGTAGTAGGCCTAAACAATGGATATCTATATGTTATCCATAGAAGCAACCTTGAGAATAACGACGTCACCATTATACATGATTCTCAATCATGTGGTTCAGTCTCTCATTTGAGTTCGGACCTTGATGAGACCTTGATTCCCTGGCTTGAGCTATAGCCCCATTAGTGTCATACACTTTCTGGTTAGAACCGAATGGAGAGTTCATGAATGAACTTTCCCATCCAAACAACAATGTTGTAAGCTTCTATATGGCAATATATTTTGCATACATGATGGAACACATTAAAGTCATTTACTTTTAACGTTTCCACCCAAATATCTCTTTAGTCATAATAAAGAGATATCTCATTATCACTTCATTCATAATGAAGAGATATTCTATGATGGATTAGATTCATAATCTAATACATTTACGCTTCCATTACGTTACTCTAATTCTTCCTCATTCTTGAGGAATCCATCCTTAGTATTTCTTAAATACCTAAGGATTCACTTGACAGTTGCCATGGTTCTGATCCTGGGCTTGCACTGATATCATCTTGTACCGTTCTAGGTACAACTTATATCAATGTTTTCATACAATATGAAATACATAAATCACCTTTCTGTGTATGCATAAAGGATTCTATTTACGCATTATTTCTTTGGGAGTCAAAGGGTACATTCCCTTTGAGAAGAACAACTTCCTAGTCTCACTAGAATTGTCATTCTAATTGAAGTTTATCATCATATGAGAAACTTCCTAGCATCTCTTGTCTATTTTAGGGATTGATATAATCCAATTATATCTTGAAATCTTATCATTATAGATTTCCATCCCATGTATATAGACTATGTCTCCCATATACATTCTATCATTATAGAATGTTTAAAGTCATAACTTTAACGATGACGAATTCCTTTCATTTTCAAAATTAATATATATCATGTATATATATTCAAATTAAGGAATATGATCAACTCCCACTAATCTTTTGTAAACCTAGTAAACAAAAGATTCATTTACATCTTTATGAGAAATCAAACAATTGATCTTTTCTCATAAGACGCTTATAGCTCCCACTAGCTTGCTAAGATCCATGATGGATGGATCTCTACAACTAACCTGTCTTGTGATTTATAGTTTTAGACATATATTATCAAGACTATCTTAATAATGGTTTCGGAAACCCATATAATGTCCAAACCATTCAACTGAGACGGTTTATAAATCCTTCTGGACTACCTTGGAGCTTGTGGTATAGGAACTAGGTTGTCTTAGAAGTATATATCATATATATATGGGTAATTGATAATGTCCAACGAACTAAATCTTATTCATGTTCATTCTTCTCCTAATGGAGAAATTCATTATCTTACGATGCTACTTTCCTTGATATTTTTCAAGGAAATTAATCTAAAGTGTTACTTTTTCCTTGGATCAAATCTAAGGAGGTAAATACTTTAGACGTCTTACTCATCTACTTACATTTCTTGAATTCTTTGAAACCTTTTGCAAAGTATTCGGACTTGTGTTTATTCAAAATAAACTATAGTCCAACCGAGAGTGATCTTCGGTGAATGTCATACAACATGAGTAGTATTATGTTGTGGACAAGTGCCACTAACATCTAAGTGAATTAAACTCAACAACTTTGTGATTCTTTCTTCTTTCCAAAAGAATAAAGATTCGAACATTTCGCCTCTATACAATTTTAACAAGAAGGTATTGGATCCGGATCTAACGATCCAAAGCATCCATCTATGACCAACTCGTAACTTATGTTTTAGAGGTATCACAACTCAGTTGGGATTAGTCACTACCTTGCAACCTTTTGGGTTTTAAGCATCGTTATATTCTTAAACAGTTAACACTACCACATCATCTCTACTATAGAGACAATTAATTAGATTACCATAATCTAATCATTCATTAATAAAGAACAATGTTTTGTCAAACAAAACATTCATCCATCTCTACAACTGTGACGGAATTATGTTCCTTTAAAATTGGGACGTAAAGACAATCTTTGGTTTTTCCAATTTCTTTGGTAGTTCATATGAGGAAGTAAGTACAATCCGCTTTCGCAGAGATCTATATTTTGTTCACTTTCCGAATGTGAAGTACTTTCTCTTCTCTCATTAATCTTCTACTTTTTATTAGCACACTTTTACAACAATTGTAAAACATAGTTGCTAATACAGAATCATATATTCAAGTAGAAGAACCAACTGTTTTGAATTATTCAAGAACATTTTACAACACCTTCGAAAGGTGTGTTCTTTGACACTTGCAAGACATTTCTTGCAAATACCCCTTCCAATGTCCATCCTTTCATAAAGAAAGTTTGTTCCCTTGGAGTTATTTTGCCTTCTTCATTTGACTTCCCTTTTGACTACAATAGTCATGGTCCCTAAACTCCCACTATCTCTCTTGAAACTTATTTCAAATGTGTTATACACATCAAACGATTTGGAGAGCGTGCGGTTATTGTTCACTATATAGTTTACAATAAACTTAGTGAACCATTAGGATAGGGACACAAAGGTGAAGTCCTTGCCTAGTTTCCGTCTCGTTAAGTGGTTTAACACTTCAACACTCAATGATTCAAAATCATCATAAGTCCATGTTGATGGACTATTTTTGTCAACCAACCATTATGTTCTAAACATAATTACAAACTTTCAAGAGTTGTTCAAGGCAACTCTCATTTCTTCATACAACAATTTGTAAGTGAAGAATCATGGCACATAAAGCGTCCATGCCCTTGTGCTTACTTCAAAAGTTCCTTGTTTATGTAACAAAGAAACAAGCACTAAAGTTTGTGATGATTAAGGGTTGTTCAAAGCAACTCTTATTTCTTCATACAACAATTTGTATTTGAAGAATTATGACATTAAAAGTGTTGTCCTTCTCATGTTAGACTTATCTAACATATTCTTCCAATGATACATTATCAATAGGAAGATTGTGAGGATGAGACTACTTAGTTACATCTACAAGCCATTAAAGACAATCTATGGGATTGTAGAACTAAGTCCGGAAATTAAAGCATTCGGCTTTTCTTTGTCAAGTTTTGGATAGCGTTTGCAAATATATTGGTAAACAAATACATAACGAATATAAATTGATTGATTTTAAGCTATTTGATCCGGGTCTTTAAATCAAATAGCACCACCCACTATTTTTGGCAAATTCCATATCCCTCATCGGAATTCGAGAGTTTTGTTGAACTCTTAGCAGGGTATGGGAGACTCACCATTACCAAGCCCACCTCAGAATTATATCATTTTGGTTAGCAAAAATAATGATGAGAGAATAACACTTTAGTCATTTACAACTCTTGTAATTACCCATCTAGTTTGGCCTCTAGAGAATGAATGCCTCAGAATTATATCATGTTGGCACCATTGCACTTAGTTAAGTTATTCCCACCATGCTTAGTTTATGTAGACGTTCAAGCACAACCTCAGAATTATATCATGTTGGTCATACTCGTTGTCTACACTCACCTCATCATATGTTTATGGACTCCTCCTAGATGTAAGCACATACTTTGTACTTCCCCATTATAGGGTGAAGCCGGTGCATGAGTCACAAACGATTGGAGCCCACCACGGTGGAAGGCCTACGAAGAGATATTCAAAGCATCTCTCGCTTATCAACTTAATAATGGTTTGGTTGAGGGTTTTTAGGTCTCATCACATATAAACATACATTTTAATCCAATTAAAACATTTTGGTCCTATTACAACTATTGGTCCATTTGATTGATTTAGTTGTATATAATACTCCCACTAAGCTTTTAAAACGGTTTTTAAAGCAAGAGTATATGATACTACTAACATAAGGTTTGCATTCATTGATGGACTAACTGCCTTAGGGCCTTAGGATGACTATGAACCTTTGATTCGATTCAACACGAGCCTAGTGTTGAATCTCGGTCTAGGGATGGAGATTGATTTTAGTTACGCGTTTAATCACATTAAGGCGTGTTGTCTTAGGGCGTTGGACCCAACTACTCCAATTTCATGCATATCGAATAAAACAAGAAAGGAGTACTTCAAAGTAAATAAGAGCTTATGCTCTTTTACAACAATTGATCAAATCAAATTACTTTAAAGTAAAGAAGAGCTTATGCTCTTTTACAACAATTGATCATATCAAATTACAACCAAAATTTAATCTACACATTCCCATGGTTCAAACAAATTTGAAACGGCCATTCACATAGCTCAATTATCGTAGGCTAAGGTTCATAATCACCCTTTCTTTAATTAATTAACGCTTTAACTAATTAAACTTGAATGCAACATTTTCATTTGGTTTTTGTATCCATAGAATTGATTTAAATGGAGCTAAATGAAATGAAAATCCAATTCTCATTTAAAGAGACAAAACAATTTTGTTCTCTACCTAATTTGGGCCAAAATGCTATGACCTCAACTTTTGGGCCATTTTGCAAAACTTAAACTTTTGGGGTCACTTTGTAAAAACACAAAAGTCCACTACTTCATGTAATTACAACTAGAACCCAAAAATTTCCAAAAAAGCTAAAACTTCATTAAAGGAGCAAAACAATTTGTCCTTTTAGTGATTTTGGACCTTTACGTAAAAACGTAAACTTTTGGGTCAAAGTACAAATACACAAAAGTATCAAAACTTTATGTAATTGCATAAAAGCCCCACAAGGACCCTAATTGAGTAGGGTGGCCGGCCATTGAAGCAAAGTATTCAAAAAAATTTCAAAGTTTTGTAAGTGGGGTGTGTGAAATGGAATAAATCATTACACACCTACCCACTAAAATTTCTTTAATTTTTCAAAACAAATATCTAAGATATTTAAACATAAGACATATTTCAAAACAAAAACTTTATGAAATAAATCAAAACTTTGAATCAAAACACCAAACCTTTTGTTCTTGGCAAGAACATATCAAGAACAATGAAGAACATCCATGAAAACCCATAAGAGCTCCATGAACATTCTTCACCCAAAAACATACCAAAACCACTCAAACTTAAGGGAAATAACATACAACCATACTAGGGTACATAGGGGTTCCAAAAGTCACTTTAAAACACTTTTAACAAGTCAAACAAGAACCCAAAAATCCACCCTTTGGATTTGGCCGAATTTCCCCAAAAACATGGCACCAAATTTTAGCTCCAAAATTCATGCTCATATGAACTACATCTACAACATTTGAGATGGCAAATTTTCTAACAAAATTTACATTCAAAGAAGCAAGAATAAAGCTTGTAACAATTACAACATTCAAATCACAAACTATGAACTACAAAACCCAAAAGGATTCACCAACTACTAGACTTAGGCTCTTGATACCACTTAAAGGAAGATTTGTTAAAAACAAGTTCATTTGAGCAACATCAACAACATGCAATTAACAATTAAAAGGCGGAATCATGTTTATATGCACTCAAAAACAAAACTTAACCCATGAACTTCAAAGCCTAGTAGATAGGTGAACCAAGACTCAACTCAAAACAAAGTGAGTTGAGAAATCAATACCTTTGTAGATTCCTCTTTGCATAAGCAAAGGCTAATCACCCAAAGAGAGGGCCTTCATTCCTTGCATCTTAGATCCATGGATTTGGATGGATGAAAAGGTTTTTCCAAAGTTCCCAAAATTGAGAACCTCTAATGATTCATCACCAAGGCATAATGAAGAAGAAATGAGTGACCTTGGAGGAGTTTGATTGCTAGATGATCCCTCCAAGGTGGCCGAAATTTTAGAGAGAAAGGAGAGCTTGTGTTCTCATCCTTTCCCCAAAAATAACCCTTAGTAAATTTTAGGCTATAAAGTCCTTTATATAGTCCCTTCAAATAAGTGACCTAATGGACCAAAAGCCCTATTCTTCTAACATGGCCGGCCTATAGGTTTATTGGGCTTTCAAGCCCTTTGTTTATTCAAGTTGTCATACAACTTGAGTTAATGGGCTTGACATTCAAATCCCATTGGGCCTTGCGGCCCAAAACTAACCCGAGGTCTTTAACGAACTTATTCGTTTGATTAATTAACATATTAATTAATCCTAGCCTTAGATAAATGATTAAACCATTTAATTATTCTTACTCATCTCCGTTGTTTCTTCAAACTCTACCTTACTCGGTGAACGATCCATTAGGTTCCTTTTAGCGAGGCAGTGGGCGATTAAAACTCTTTCTAATCGATTGTGAATTGAAACTTACTTTCAATTCTCCCGTTAGTGATAATATACTTTTAGGGCTTCCACAAACCATGGTTGACGCCTAGCAGCATGTCATGGTTACCCAAGCTAATCAGAAGAGGTGGAGAACCTATTCAGTTTTAGGATTACAAATGCAATACGGTCTTTCTCTAATACAATACTCTTGACCACATTGTTTGGTTTGATAGTTTATTCATGTCTACTATCCAATGTGAGTCTTGTGCTTATATGATTACCTTGAATGTGATTTGGAACACATTCCTAAATCTCATTCATACTTTGGCCAAAGATTCTTAATCATATCATAGAGTATTCTCCCTCAAACAGTTTGAAGGTTAGAGATCCCTTGTTGCGCATTCACTTGCCTCCATGGCTAAGTGGCTTAACCCCAACGATGCCGTGGACACCCTCCTGATGGAGTAACTTTGACATAATCAAAGATTAAGGACCTAACCACAAGACAACTGTGATGCCTCAGGTCAAAAGACTAATTTGCATTATCCCAACCATGAGTTCTCATGTGACATGAATATGAGAACTCTTCGTTGATCGTGTTCAATGAACTCATTCTCTATTGAGCACCTACGTACTTGTCTTGATGTCACACACACCAATGACTCGAGACTAGTCACTCTCCCTAAGAGAAGACATAGCACGTACTGATCTTAGCGGACTGTCAATGCCCAATTGACAATCCTATGATCAGGAACGTTTAGGATGTGTCAACGAAAGAATGGTCTCATGAATCTAACTTCTTTAGATCGCATTCTTCCAATCACATATTCCTTGGACTTATCGTTTAAGCATATAACATTTATATGAGACGGCTCAAACAATAATCTTTGCCCTTTACATTTAAACTACATTAGTTTGAAATGTCCGTAAAGTATCATCATATGATTGGTTTTAGGGCACATTTCCAACAAGAACTTGGGAATCGCTCCACACTCAGATTTGCGTCCCTAAACCCTTTCCTTTGTTGCTTACTTTATGTTTTGTGTAATGTTTTTAATTGTGCTTAAAACATTGAGGACAATGTTTAGTTTAAGTGTGGGGGGGTAACATTCTGTTTTGAGATATTTTTGCATGAAATTCGTAGGGTATTACCACCTAACATGTCTAAACTTGTTTCCCACTGTTTTTAAGTGTTTTTAAGCTATTTTAGAGTGTTTTAGTGTGTGTTGACTTAAAAATCCGAAAATCCCATAAAAATTTGAAAAATTGTTCTGAAAAACCCAAAAAGAGTTGTTTTTGTGTGTTTGTTTGTGTCGTAGGTCACCTTCCAACACAATGATGAGGATTTGGTTTTTAATTGCATGATGGTTAAAGAAAGTTACAAACATGGTTGGACGTTTGATTTACTTTTTGGTTTATGCTTAGTTGTAGTTATAGTTTACGAATTCACATGTAATCATAAAGAAAAAAATTAGTTTTTGTAACATGCTGGAAGGAAGGAACTTAAACAAACGCTACATCCCTGTGAGACTGGAGCCTAAACGTTATTTGGAGAGTTAAAATCTGTGCATTAATGTTTTCTAAAGTCGTTGCATGATCTCATTATTCTTTGCTTGGTTACTACTTAGAAGGCGTTTCATCACTTAGTTCCAAATGCTAGAACTCATGCCCATTTCATTCAAAGCATGTCATTGATTTGCATAACACATATTCAAGATGAAGTTGTGTAGTGACCACCATCAAAGCCAAATAGCCATGTGCCCTTCACTCATTTTGTGTTTAAGTTTAACCCCATTGAGCCGTGTTAGCCCATGTTCTTTGTTAACCCATATCACCCTCACCTAGCTTAGATTAGGACCATCCGTACCCTTGTTCTTGAAGCATAGTAAGCATGAATGAATTCCCTTTGATTAATGTGTTGCAGAAAATAAGTGTGGGGGAAGGATTATTGATATGAGTTTATGTGCCATAGGCATGGTTAGAGAAAAAAAAAAAAAAGAGAAAAGAAGAAAGAAAGAAAAGAAAAGAAAAGAAAAAAGTGAAAAAAAAAAAGTTGAAAATAGTTGAAAAGTATTGGTTGTTGAAGTAAGGGCCCAAAACAATGAATTAGGCCCTAAGAGTTGTTTGAATCTCCCCTATTTGTCTAAAAGTTGATTTCTGCATTCTAAGGGAATTCTAGGTCTTAATTTCATTACTTTACTTACTATTGCTTAAAGAACTTTTGTTTATCCCTACCTTTCCTTGTGAGCCAATACCCCAAGCCCCGTTACGACCCTTGACTTCTATCTTGAGTGTTGTGCATTTCAATTGTGGAGTTTGAATTTGGTATGAGCATATGGTGTCACTGGTTCTCGCATCTAAGTAGTAGCATTCCATTCATGAGATCATATCTAAACACGTTTAATTACTCCAGAAATTGCGTTCTTTGTTATAACGTATGTGAGTACTAGTCTTTCATGTTTACATCAATCTTCTCACATATAACTAGTGTAGGGTGTGTAGTCAGAAAATCTGAATGAAAATTGAGTGCATAACTAGTGAGGAATTGAGGGAATTCTCTAAGGCATGTTACTACATTCAAAATGTGTTTAATTGATTAAATGCGAACTAGTGAATAGTGACTATGATTAAGTATGTGCTTAAGGGGAAGTAAGACTAAAAGTTATGTGAGTAATGATTTTTGACATGTCATGTTTCATTGGAAATCCCTGAGGCAAATGTTGGAAGGTTTAGGTTATGTTTTGTTTGTGTTGTTTCGTCTTGTTTTCTTTAGTTGTTTTGTTTTGCTCGAGGACTAGCAAAAGTTAAGTGTGGGGGGATTTGATAGGAGCATATTCATGCGACTTAATTAGCTTGTTCTCGTGCATTTATGTTGTGTTTACTTAGTTATTTTAGTGTTTAAGGCCACTTTTGTGTATTTTCAGATTATAAGGCCAAAGTGTGCAAGAAGATGCAAATTGGAGTCTTTTGGAGCGAAAGAGCAATGAATGAGTTGAAGACTTGAAGAAACGACGAATTCCTACTCCAACGATGAATTCTTACCAAAACGAGGAATCCTACTCAAACAAGGTTTCCTACTTGAAGTAGGAAAGTTAACCCTAAGTTTCCCGTTTTGGTAACCTTTCCTAATCTAAACGTCCGTATTTTCTAGCCACTTTGTAGGCCTTGTATGCACTTTAGGACACAAAACCAAGGCCCTAGCCCAATTACACAACCCATGCCGTGCCTTTAGCCCAATTCCCTTCCCTTGCCGTGCAAGGGGGGGCATTTTAGGCCCATTCTATACACCTAAACCCTAATCCTTTTCCTTGCAGCCACTTTCCCTTTAGTTTCTGAAATTTAAACCTACTTCCCTTTAAAACCAAACCCTAGCCTCACCCTAATTCATTCACCTCTCATTAATTCTTTCAATTTTCAGCCACAAAATCCATATTAGCCGCAAGTCCCCATCCATTCACCCTAAGCCTTCTAACTTCTAATCTGAGCCATACCTTTTAGTTTTAACCCTAGCTTCTCTTCCATTCATTTATTCTTCTCATAAGCCGCACCATATACCTCTCATTCTATTTTCATTCAGCCATACACCCTAATTCACATTCAATCCGCAGCCACCATATTCTCCCATTCCCCCCAAAACCGTGCATGCATTCACCCTAACCCTCTCATTCATTCTTCCATCCGCAACCACCTTCACACCCCATTCATTCATAAGCCGTCACTCCCATTAACCCTAAGCTATTCAGCCACACATCTACCATTCTCTCCCACTCTCTCAATCAACCACATTCTATCATTCACTCAATTCTCTCCCGAAACCGTGCATCACACACCCAAAAACCCCCCAAGCCGTCACACAAATTCTCTACCATTCTCAACCTAATTCACTCCCCTATCCGTGCACTCCCATTCACCCAACATTCATTCTTCCATCCGCAGCCACCTTTCCATCTCCCCCCTCCATTCCAGCCACTTCCAAGTCTTGCCGCAGCCTCTCCACCACTTCCCACACCATTCCACACCATCCTACACCTTCCACCACCATTGCCGCACCACTTTAACACCCTAAATCCATCCCTAACCCAGAAACTCACCCCAAATCATCCAAAACCCCCTCTGCCGCAGCAAGGAGAAGAGGAAAGAGGAGCTTGGACGCGCCGAAATTCAAGTGGATTCGTTGGGCGTTCTAGGTGTAATCCATCCTTTGTTCGTTATGTTTAAATTCCATTTTATTTCTCTTTCTGTGAACATGAGAGGCTAAACCCCTAATTAGCTAAGGGGTGATTCGAAACCATGTTTATGCTTGCAATATGAATTGATTACTTTTGGTTGGAATTTCATGAGTTGTGGATTCAATTGGTTTAACTGTTTGATTGATAACTTATTTATGTATGTTTATTGAGAGTGCACGCTTAATTTTCATGCATGAATATGACGCTAGAATATAAGTGAGTTTCACCTAATAGTTATGAACTTATATTCACAAGTAGTGGAGGTTGCTTATAAACAATCGCGTTAAATGAATTCTTGGCACTAGTTTCATGCTCATCATAGTAACGAATGCCTCGTCAACACTTATAGTTTTCATGATACTTAATGATCTTTGATTGTATCTTTATTGTGCTTTCACGTAAAAGACTTTTGGAGAATGTTTTGAATTGCGTTGCGCTAACCCATCCAATTCATTAACTTAAGGAGAACTTGACGGTTAATTTAAGCGGACCTAATTAACCCGGGGTGTTGAGTTTCATAATTTATCGAAAGACCAACTGAAAATCATCTTGTATGCAAGTGTAACATGTGTGGAGAAGAACCTTCTAGCTAGCATTCATCCATATTTTCATCACATTCATATTTACATTCTGCCTTTAAATTACAATCTGTGCATTTAATTTATTTTCGTCAAAACCTCAATCCCCCTTTACTTTAGTGTCCAATTTAGTTAGAAAGTGTCTTAGTTTGTGTTTTTAAGTGTTTGGATTCAATTTATTACCCAAATTCGTCCAAATTCACCAAAGTGCTCAAAACTGCCCAGAAAGTGTTTTTAAGGCAGTTTTGAGTGTTTTGGGGCAGTTTTGAGTCTTTTGATTTGTTTTAGTGTTTTTTATTCTTTATGTTTGCATTCTTTGAGTCTAGTTTAGTGTTTTAAACTTTATTTTACGTTTTTGAGTCAGTTTCCAAGTGATTTTGCAATCCCTCCTAATCCCCGGTTAAGAACGATCCCTACTTATACATATACTACAATTGTCACAAGAGGGTTTTAATTTGTGTGCTTATTTAGTTCGCATCAGAAACTACGAACTTGGACTGCACCATGAGGAAAAACATTAGTAATAACAAAGGGTCCAATCCAACGTGAATGTAACTTACCCGGAAATAGACGAAGACGAGAATTAAACAACAACACTTTTTGTCCAACAGAGAAGGACTTGGTGCGAATCATCTTATCATGAAAGGCCTTTGTCTTTTCCTTGTAAAGTCGAGCATTCTCGTAAGCTTCATTCCGTATTTCCTCAAGTTCATTCAATTGAAGCTTACGATGAATTCCCGCCCCATCTCCGATAGCCGTTGGGTGTCACCTATCCAATGTGTTCCCAAGAAATCTGGAGTGACGGTTGTGGAGAATGCGTAGAATGAGCTTGTGCCCACCCGAATCCAAACCGGTTGGCGTGTTTGCATTGATTATAGGAAGATAAACGCCACCACAAGGAAGGACCACTTCCCATTGCCGTTCCTAGATCAAATGCTTGAGAGGTTAGCGGGTCATTCATTTTATTGTTTTCTTGATGGATATTCTGGTTATAATCAAATTGTTATTGCCCCAGATGATCAAGAAAAGACCACGTTTACTTGTCCCTTTGGAACGTTTGCATATCGACGCATGCCATTCGGTTTGTGCAATGCTCCTGCCACGTTTCAAAGGTGTATGGTTAGCATATTTTCTGATTATGTTGAGAGGATTATTGAGATATTCATGGATGACTTTAGTGTGTTTGGTGATTCCTTTGATCATTGTTTGGCGAATCTCACTTTAATCTTGAAACATTGTGTTGAAACAAACCTTGTGTTAAATTGGGAGAAATGTCACTTTATGGTTAAACAAGGTATTGTGTTGGGTCATATAATCTCTGAAAAAGGAATTGAAGTTGATAAGTCTAAAATAGATCTTGTACGCTACTTACCCTCTCTTACTTCGGTGAGAGAGGTTCGTTCTTTTCTTGGTCATGCAGGATTCTATCGACGATTTATCAAGGACTTTTCCAAGATTGCACAACCCCTATGCCGTCTCCTTCAAAAGGAAGTATCTTTCGAGTTCAACGAGGCGTGTGAGAAAGCATTCAACCATCTCAAGGACCTCCTCACCACGACACCAATCATCACTCCACCAGATTGGTCCATTCCCTTTGAATTAATGTGTGATGCATCGGATTATGCCCTTGGAGCTGTTTTGGGCCAAAGGAAAAACAAACAGCCACATGTTATTTATTATGCTTCACGCACTTTAAATGATGCTCAATTGAATTATTCTACAACCGAAAAAGAACTTTTGGCGGTTGTATTTGCATTATATAAGTTTAGATCATATCTAATTGGTACTAAAGTAATTGTTTTCACTGACCATGCAGCCTTGAAGTATCTTCTCACCAAAAAGGAGGCCAAACCAAGGCTCATTCGTTGGATGCTCCTACTTCAAGAATTCGACATTGAAATTAGGGACAAGAAGGGATGTGAAAACGTGGTGGCTGACCACCTAAGTCGAATGGTGCATGAAGAAGAGGCCCTTCCCATTTCAGAAACGTTTCCGGATGAACAACTTCTGTCCGTTGAGGTAAGTACCCCTTGGTATGCCGATTTGGTCAATTTTTTGGTGTCTAAGCAAGTTCCTAACACCTTAAGCAAGGCCCAACGTGATAAACTAAAAAAGGATGCACGTTTTTATGTTTGGGACGACCCTTATTTATGGAAAATCTGCCCGGATCAGATTGTTCGTTGTTGTGTTCATGAATCTGAGTTTAATTCCATTTTGAGTTTTTGCCATACATATGCATGTGGTGGACACTTTGGCACACAACGCACAGCGTTTAAGGTTCTTGAAAGTGGTTTTTATTGGCCTACATTGTTTAGAGATGCTAGGGCTTTTTGCTTAACATGTGATCGATGTCAAAAGACAGGAAGTTTAGGCCAAAGAGACCAAATGCCGCAAACCCCAATCCTTGTTGTTGAAATCTTTGATGTTTGGGGTTTTGATTTTATGGGTCCTTTCCCTATCTCTTTTGGTTTTACAAATTACTTGCCGTTGATTATGTGTCAAAGTGGGTGGAAGCTAAAGCCACCCGAACTAACGATTCTAGAGTTGTTGCAGATTTTGTAAAATCTAACATTTTCTCTAGATTTGGGATGCCTCGAGTGCTCATAAGCGATGGTGGGTCTCCTTTTTGCAACCGCACCATTGCGGCGTTGCTCAAGAAGTACAACATGCTGTATAAGGTTTCCACACCTTATCACCCCCAAACCAGTGGCCAAGCCGAAGTTTCAAATCTAGAAATAAAGCAAATCTTGGAAAAGACCGTTGGGCCAAATAGAAAAGATTGGAGCTTGCGTTTGGAGGATGCATTGTGGGCGTATCGAACGGCTTACAAAACACCCATTGGTATGTCCCCATTTCGGCTAGTCTATGCCAAGCCATGCCATCTACCCGTGGAGCTTGAACACAAGGCACATTGGGCGGTCAAGACCTTCAATATGGATGTGGACGTGGCTGGAAACCATAGGAAGCTACAATTGAACGAGCTCAAAGAGATTAGGCATGAGGCTTATGAGAATGCCCGGATTTACAAAGAGAAGACCAAGGCAGTCCATGATAAGATGATTAGAGGCAAAACATTCTCAATCGGGCAGAAAGTGTTGTTATTTAATTCCCGTCTTCGGTTATTCCCCGGTAAGTTACGTTCCAAGTGGGTTGGTCCATTTTTTATCACTAATGTTTTTGTGCATGGTGCAGTCCAAATACAAAGTTTGAAAACTGGACAAGAATTCAAGGTGAATGGCCATAGGTTGAAACCCTACTATGAGAACTTTGTTGAGCATGTTGTGGAGGAGATCCCATTGCATGCCGTGGGCTCCAATGGGGAATGAGCATACCATCGTCCGGCTGCAAGACGTTAAAGTAAGCGCTTCGTGGGAGGCAACCCATGCAATCACCAAGGAGAGGATGGCATTTACACTCCATAACCAGATTTGCGTCCCTAGCCTCTTCTCTTTGTTATTTACATTCTACCATGCTTAGTGTGTTTAGTTGCTGTTTGTGTGTTTACTTTTGTTTGGTGTGATTTTAGGCTTGAAACATTGAGGACAATGTTTGATTTAAGTGTGGGGGGGTAACTAAGTGTGTTGATGCAAATTCGTGGGATTTTATCACCCATAACTTCCAATGTTGTTCCTTGCTCTTTTTAAGTGTTTTTAAGCTATTTTAGAGTGTTTTAGTGTGTGTTGACTTAAAAATCCGAAAATCCCATAAAAATTTGAAAAATTGTTTTGAAAAACCCAAAAAGAGTTGTTTTTGTGTGTTTGTTTGTGTCGTAGGTTACCTTCCAACACAATGATGAGGATTTGGTTTTTAATTGCATGATGGTTAAAGAAAGTTACAAACATGGATGGACGTTTGATATACTCTTTGGTTTATGCTTGGTTGTAGTTATAGTTTACGAAGTCACATGTAATCACAAAGGAAAATTAGTTTTTGTAACGTGCTTGAAGGAATGAACTCAAACTAACGCTACATCCCTGTGAGACTTGAGCCTAAACGTTTATTTGGAGAGTAATAATCTGTGCATCATTGTTTTCTAAAGTCGTTGCATGATCTCATTATTCATTGCTTGGTTACTACTTAGAAGGCGTTTCATCACTTAGTTCCAAATGCTAGAACTCATGCCCATTTCATTCAAAGCATGTTATTGAATTGCATAACACATATTCAAGATGAAGTTGTGTAGTGACCACCATCAAAGCCAAATAGCCGTGTGCCCTTAATTCATTATGTGTTTAAGTTTAACCCCATTGAGCCGTGTTAGCCCATGTTCTTTGTTAACCCATATTATCCTCACCTAGCCTAGATTAGGACCATCCATACCCTTGTTCTTGAAGCATAGTAAGCATGACTGAAAATGAATTCCTTTTGAGAATTGTGTTGCAGAAAATAAGTGTGGGGGAAGGATTATTGATGTGAGTTTATGTGCCATAGGCACGGCTAGAAAAAAAAAAAAAAAAGGTTGTGAAAAAAAAAAAAAAAAAGGTGAAAAAGAGTTGAAAAGAGGTGAAAAGAGTTCCAAAGTATTGTTTGTTGAAGTAAGGGTCCAAAACAATGAATTAGGCCCTAAGAGTTGTTTGAATCTTCCCTCTAGGTCTAAAAGTTGATTTCTGCATTCTAAGTGAATTCTAAGTCTTAATTTCATTACTTTGCTTGCCATTGCTTAAAGAACTTTTGTTTATCCTATCTTTCCTTGTTAGCCAATACCCCAAGCCCCGTTACAACCCTTGACTTCTATCTTGAGTGTTGTGCATTTCAATTTGTGGAGTTTGAATTTGGTATGAGCATATGGTGTCATTGGTTCTCGCATCTAAGTAGTAGCATTCCATTCATGAGATCATATCTAAACATGTTTAATTACTCCAGAAATTGCTTTCTTTGTTATAACATATGTGAGTACTAGTCTTTCATGTTTACATCAATCTTCTCACATATAACTATGGTAGGGTGTGTAGTCAGAAAATCTGAGTGAAAATTGAGTGCATAACTAGTGAGGAATTGAGGGAATTCTCTAAGGCATGTTACTACATTCAAAATGTTGTTTTAATCGATTAAATGCGAGCTAGTGAATGGTGACTATGATTAAGTATGTGCTCGAGGGGAAGGAAGACTAAAAGCTATGTGAGTAATGATCTTTGACATATCATGTTTCATTGGAAATCCCTGAGGCAAACGTTGGAAGGTTTAGGTTATGTTTTGTTTGTTTTGTTTCGTCTTGTTTTCTTTAGTTGTTTTGTTTTGCTCGAGGACTAGCAAAAGCTAAGTGTGGGGGAATTTGATAGGAGCATATTTATGCGACTTAATTGACTTGTTCTCGTGCACTTATGTTGTGTTTCCTTAGTTATTTTAGTGTTTAAAGTCACTTTTGTGTGTTTTCAGGTTATAAAGCCAAAGTGTGCAAGAAGATGCAAATTGGAGTCTTTTGGAGCAAAAGAGGAATGAATGAGTTGAAGACTTGAAGAAATATGGATTCCTACTCCAACGAGGATTCCTACTCCAACGAGGATTCCTACTCCAACAAGGATTCCTACTTGAAGTAGGAAAGTTAAGCCTAGGTTTCCCATTTTGGTAGCCTTTCCTAATCATAAAAGTCCTTATTTTCCAACCACTTTGAAGGCCTTGTATGCACTTTAGAACACAAAACAAAGGCCCTAGACCCCCTTCCAACCTTTGCCGTGGCCTTTCCCTTTCTCCCCACCCCTTGCCGTGCAAGGGGGGGCATTTATGTCCTATTTTATACACTTAAACACATGCCCCTTTCTAAATAAAACCCTAGCCGCACACTGCAGCCAATTCCCTTTTTAATTTCTGATTTGATTTCCTAATTCTAGCAGCCTTTGACTTGATTTTAGTTAATAAAAATAAGCTAGGGTTTTAATTTCTGAAACCCTATATATTCTTGCACTTAGCCGCACCTTAGGGATCCTTTTTCATTCATTCTTTCATCATTCAGCCACAAAACCCTATCTGCCGCAGCTACCATCACCCTAATACCTTCAATCCGAAACTCCCATCCATTCCAGCCACTTTCCACTCTTTGCTGCAGCCTTCTCACCATTGCAGCCACTTCAAATCAGCCATCCAAACCTCCCTCCACCACCACTAAGCCTTGCCGCAACCCTTTACCACCCTAAATCCATTCCTAAACCAAAATAACATCCAAAAATCCCCAAAAACCTCTCTGCCGCAGCAAGGAGAAGAAGAAAGAGGAGCTTGACGTGCATAAATTCAAAGTGGAATTGTTAGGCGTTTTAGGTGTAATCAATCTTTTGTTCTCTATGTTTAATTTCAATTTTGTTTCTCTTTCTGTGAACATGAGAGGCTAAATCCCTAGTTAGCTAGGGGGTGATTCAAAACCATGTTTATGCTTGCAATATAAATTGATTACCTTCGGTTGGAATTTCATGAGTTGTGGATTCAATTTGTTTAACTGCTTGATTGATGACTTATTCGTGTATGTTTATTGAGAGTGCACGCTTAGTTTTCATGCATGAATATGATGCTAGAATATAAGTGAGTTTCACCTAATAGTTACAAACTTATATTCACAAGTAGTGGAGGTCGCTTATAAACGATCGCGTTAATTGAATTCTTGGCACTAGTTTCATGCTCATCATAGTAACGAATGCCTCGTCAACACTTATAGTTTTCATGTTGCTTAATGATCTTTGATTGTATCTTTATTGTGCTTTGAATGTTTTGAATTGTTGTATGCGCTGTCCCATCCAATTCATTAACTTAAGGAGAACTTGAAGGTTAATTTAAGCGAACCTAATTAACCTGGGGTGTTGAGTTTCATGATTCATCGAAAGAGCAACTGAAAATCATCTTGTATGCAAGTGTGACATGTGTGGAGAAGAACCTTCTAGCTAGCATTCCATCCATATTTTCATCAAATTCGTATTTACAATCTGTTTTTATTACAATCTGTGCTCATTGTTTAATTTCGTCAAAACTAAATCCCCCTTTACTTTAGTGTTTCAATTTAGTTAGAAAGTGTCTTAGTTTGTGTTTCTAAGTGTTTTGATTCAAATTATCACCCAAATTCGTCCAAATTAGTGTAGGTGTTCAAAACTGCCCAGATTGTGTTTTTAAGGCAGTTTTGAGTGTTTTGGTGCTGTTTTGAGTCTTTTGGTTTGTTTTAGTGTTTAGTTTTGCATTCTTTGAGTCTAGTTTAGTGTTTTAACCTTTGTTTTACGTTTTTGAGTTAGTTTTCAAGTGATTTAGCAATCCCTCCTAATCACCGGTTTAGAACGATCCCTACTTATACATATACTACAATTGTCAAAAGAGGGTTTTAATTTGTGTGCTTATATATTTCGCATCACATACTCAAAGCAAAACAAAGATTATATAAATTAGACATTGAAATATAAGATAGAATACACCCAAAATTGTTCAACAACTCAGAATGAAGAGCCAAACAATTGAGTGAATCTGTCTCCTTTCCCTTGCTTGCGGCAGATTGGGTGATGATGGTTTCTGGGTTGTTTTGATGACGTAGAATGGATTTGGGGTGTTTAGAGGCACGGCAAGGGATGTAGGTTGAGTGTGGATGAGTGTTTGATGGTTGGAAGGTGGTGGAGGACTCGGCAATGATGGTGGAAGAAGGTGGAATGGTTAATTGTGTTTCTGGGTTGCAAAATGGTGTTTTGGGATGGATGGATGTGTGTGGGAGTGAATGGACGAGTTATGGTGGTGAATCCTCCTCTAGGGTTCGGCCAAGGGCTGATTATAAGTGTTTTGGGAAGTTAATAACATACCTAATTGAGTTATGATTCAGATTTCCTAGTCTAAATAGAAAAGGTAAGTGAATAAAGTCCAAATAAGGTCAGAAAAGGGGAATGCACGAATTTAAAACAAGTAAGGAATGTCCTTGCCTTGCAAGGAGTCAGAAATTAAACCTCTTGCACAACAAGGAAAGGGAATTTAAGGTAAGGTACGAAATTGGTGCAAAAGAAGGAAGGAAAAGTCCATTCCTTGCAAGAAATCAGAAATTAGGACTTAAGGGAAAGTTTTAGAACTAGGAAAATGAATTAAACTAGGAAATAGGAAATTGAAATCAGGAAACACAAGGGAAGGGTGCGGCACATAGTTTAGGGAAAGGTAAGACACAAAGCAAGACGTATTAGAATAAGGGAAAGGTCCTAACACAGATGCAAAATAGGGAAGTTTACACAAAGAAAGGGAAACAACCTTCCTTGCACGGCAAGGAAGGGAAAGTTGCAAAGAACCTTTGTTTGTTGTCCAAGGGTGCTCAAGAGCCATCTTAGTTGCTAAAACTTAGAGCGTTCTTGATTTAGGAAAGGTCAACCAAAATAGGAAACTTTGGCTTAACTTTCCTACTTCAAGTAGGAATCCTTGTGTGATTAGGAATCCTCGTCCAACTAGGAATCCTCATGTGAGTGGGAAACCTCCTTCAATTTGGAAACCTTCTCGTAATTGGAATCCTCGTCGTAGTAGGAATCCTTGCGACATCAACTCTTCAATTTCGTCCATTCCTTTTGCTCCAACCATAAGCTATGCAATTTGTGCCCAAAAGTGCTCCAAAAGGCTCCAAAATGCATCCTTTCACTAAATACGTCTTATGAACCTGAAAACACACAAAAGAAGCTTAAAGAACTAAAATAACTAAGAACTAATAACATAAATGCACGAAAACAAGCAAACTAAGTCGCATAAATATGCTCCTATCAATTTGGAGTCCTAATTCCTCTCATTTTCAGCGCAAATTTGTGCCTTCCCTTCACCCTATAAATACATGATGCCACAACACTCAAAAACCACCACCCTGTTGGAAGTATGCCCACAAAGCCACTCATTTGATGTAATAGCTTTTTTGGAATACTTAATGATAGGAGCATATTCATGCGACTTAATTAGCTTGTTCTCGTGCAGTTATGTTGTGTTTCCTTAGCTATTTTAGTGTTTAAAGTCACTTTGTTGCATTTTCAGATTATAAGGCCAAAGTGTGCAAGAAGATGCAAATAGGAGCTTTTTGGAGCAAAAGAGGAATGAATGAGTTGAAGACGTGAAGAAACGACGAATTCCTACTCCAACGATGAATTCTTACCAAAACGAGGAATCCTACTCAAACAAGGATTCCTACTTGAAGTAGGAAAGTTAACCCTAAAGTTTCCCGTTTTGGTAACCTTTCCTAATCTAAACGTCCATATTTTCTAGCCACTTTATAGGCCTCGTATGCACTTTAGGACCCAAAACAAAGGCCTTAGCCCAAATTCTAACCTAACCCTAGCCGCACCCTTTAATTAATCCCTTTTAATTTCTGATTTTTTTTCCTAATTCTAGCAGCCTTTAAATTAATTTTAGTTAATAAAAATTAGCTAGGGTTTTGTTTTCTAAAAATTTATAAACTAAACCTATTAGCCGCACCTTATTTTCTCTCCCAATCATTCATTCTTTATTATTAATTTTCAGCCTTTTCTCCATTCGATCCGCAACTCCCATTCTCTCATTCACCATTCCCAAAAGCCGTAAAGCCCATGCAGAAAAACCAAAAACCTAATTCTACCACATAAGCCGTTCTCCCATTTTTCCACCATAAGCCGTGCATTCCAGGATATTGTTCAACCTAATTTTAACCCTAAGCCGTGGCATATTTATCCTAATATCCCATTCATCCCATTTCTTTTGTCTCATATCATGCAGCCACCAAAAGATTTTTCTACCACCTAAGCCGTAGCCTTCATAAGACCATTCCAAATCAGCCGCAAAAATTCCATATTCACTTATTCCTCCTTGAGCCGCAAACTGCCAGCCAGATTTCTATCCAGCCGCACCTTTTCCCTTCCAGTGCAGCCACCCTTCCACATTTTTGCCCTGCAATCCGTGCCTTCCCCATTTTTTTCACCCTAATTCCTCATTAACCCTACACCACCCCATAGCCATGCCGCATCCCTAAACCACCTTAAATCTATCCCTAACCCAGAAAACCATCCAAAAACCACCCATAACCAATCTGCCGCAGAAGGAGAAGAGGAAAGAGGAGCTTCGACGCGCCGAAATTCAAGTGGATTCGTTGGGCGTTCTAGGTGTAATCAATCCTTTGTTCTTTATGTTTAAATTCAATTGTATTTCTCTTTTTGTGAACATGAGAGGCTAAACCCCCTAGTTAGCTAGGGGGTGATTCGAAACCATGATTCTATATGTGAAATAAGTTGATTACTTCCAGTTATCGTTGCATAAGTCTTGAATACAATTTGCTTAACCGTTTGATTTAGAACTTATTCTTGTATGTTGATTGAGAGTGCACGCTTAATTTGCATGCTTGAATTTGATGCTAGGATATAAGTTTGTTTCACCTAATCGTTATGAATTTATATTCACAAGTAGTTAAGGTTGCTAGTCACGATCATGTTAAGTAGATTCCTGGCAAGCGTATCATGCTTTTCATAGTTACAAATGCCTTGTCGTTGCTTATGATTTCCAAAGAACGTAATGATTCTAACTTATGTCTTTATCATGCTGTTCATATAGAGAATTTGTTAGGAATAATTTGTTTGCGATGCATATTCATCCAATTCAATGATTCTAGGGAAATCTGAAGGTTAATTTAAGCGGACCTAATTAACTTGGAGTGTCGAGGTTCATAACTTATTGGATTGATAATTGGAAATTGATTTACGTTGCATATTTTTCATGTGTGGAGAAGAACCCCTTAGCTATCCCATCATCCATTGATTCATCACAATTTTGTCTTAAAATCTGTTTTCTTACAATCTACCCATTTAGTTTAAATTCGTCCAACCACAATCCCCCCATATTTTGTTGAGTCGTAGTCATTCGTATTTGTTTTATTTTGTGTTTTTAAGCATTGGGAGTCATAAACACTTTCAAATTCGTCCAAATTAAGTTTTAGTTTCTGTTTTGAGTCATAGTAGTCTTGTTAAGAGTCTTTAAGTTTAGTTTTTGTGTTTTTAAGTCAATTCAAATTAGATTAGCACCCCTAGTTAATCCCCGATTAGAACGATCCCTACTTACTTCATTACTACAATTGTCACAAATAGGGTTTAATTTGTGTGCTTACTTAGTTCGCATCACTTAATGCATTAAACTTTTATATGTTTAATGGAGGGCAAAGCTTATTGTTAATCACTATTTATTGTATCTTGTGTTTAAGCAATAAGGGAATCCAAGGAATGTATTTGATCTAAGAGATAAGTGATCTAAGTAAGTTAGATTTTCGAGACCTTTCTCTTATGTTCATTCCTAAAACGTTCCTAGCCATAGGGTTGCCAATTGGGCATTGACAATCCGCTAAGGTTAGTATGTGTTATGTCGACTCAAGTATGGATATGACAAGTCTCAAGTCATTTAGTGTTGGACACTAAGACAAACACATAGGTGCTCGAAAGAGTAATCGAGTACACTGAACTATGATCAAAAGAGAGTTCAAACATACATGTCATGTAAGAACTCGATGGTTACAATATGCAAAGTAGTCCTTTGACCTGAGGCATCATAGATGTCTAATGGTTAGGTCCTTGATCTTTGATCGTGTCAAATGGCATTCCTTTGGAGTGTCCACGGCATGGTTGGGGTCAAGCTATCTAGTCATGTAGGCATATGAATGCACAACAAGGGATCTCTAACCTTCCATGGTGGAAGGAGAATACTCTAAGATATGATTCGAGAGTCTTTGGCCAAAGCATATGAATATGACTTAGGAAGTTTGTTCCAAATCTTATTCAAGCGAATCATATAGGGAAGTATCACATTGGATAGTAGACATGAAACAAACTATCACTTCAACAATGTGATTAAGAGTATTGTATTAGAGAAGGACCGTATTGCATTGTAGTTGTAACTGGATAGGTTCTCCAACCACTTCTACTTAGCTTGGGTAACCATGACATGCTGCTAGGTGTCACTCATGGTTTGTGGAAGCCCTAAAGATTAGCAAACACTAATCTTAAGGGAGAATTGAAATATGGTTTAAATTCACAATCGATAGTTAAGAGTAACATCGCCCACTGCCTCGCTAATTGGAACCTAATGGATCGTACACCGAGTAAGGATGAAAGTGAGGTAATTAAATGAAATGGATAAGAAATTAAATGGTTAATGGAAGTATGGTCAAAGTTAATTAATTAGTTAATTAATTATACGAAACGTTCGTATTGGACTTCTAAGTTGGTTTTGGGTTTAGGGGCCTAAAAGTGTTTTGGTCCACAAGGCCCATTATGTTTAAGTTGTATGACAACTAAAACAAAATGGGCAATTAGCCCAAACACTTAGAGAGGCCGGCCATTAATAGTGAGGGATACCAAACTTGTGTTAATTACAAGTTTGCCACTCACAAGAAATGAAGTATAAATTCAAAATTATAACTTTATTTTGTTAAGGGGTTTTTCTTGATGAAATTAAGAAAAATTATTCTCTCTATTTCAACAAGGGAGGCCGGCCACTTAGGGAGGGATATCTAGCAATTTCCTCTCCCCTAAGTCATCCACTTTTATCTTCACAATTAATCTTTGGTGTAGAGACTTGGAGACATCAAGCTTTTGGTGTTTTGGAGAACATATCCTCAAATCCTCAAGGAAGCAAAGGAGGTGACTTGAAGGCCCTCCACTTGGGTGAATCCCTTGTGTAATCAAGGATGAGCTACAAGGGTAATGATTCTCTAAATCCTTTCTTCTCTTTAATGTTGTTAAAGAGTTATGGTTCACCATATACTAGGCTTTGAAAGTCATGGGTTTTATGAATTGTTTTTGGATGCATGCCTACTTTAATTTGTTAATAGTTTGCCTATGTATTCAAATGTTCTTTACATGTTCTTAGTAAGGACATAAATTTTCCTTCACACCCTCTACCACAAATTCACACCACACCATCCACCGCACCTCAAGAGCCTAAATTCACACAAATCCCCATTGTTGGCAGCAAGGAAGGAAGGAGGAGCCACCTGGAGTGTTTCTAGGTGTATTCTATCTTTGTTTTTAATGTTTAAGTTTAATTATCTTTATTTTGCGAACATGTGGAACTAACTTCTTTTTAGTTAGAGGTGATTTCGAAGCCATAATTATATGTTTCATATGAATTGATTCCGTCCAGTTAATGTTTCTTAAGGCATGAATGTGATTTGCTTATCTAAGTTATTAAAACTTGTTTATGTATGTGGGTTGGGGGTGGACACTTAATTTGCATGCATGAATTTGATGCAAGAGTATAAGGGGGTTTCACGTAAGAGTTATTCACTTATATTCACAAGTAGTGGAGGTTGCTAGTCACAATCGTGTTAAGTAAATCCTTGGTATGAGTCTCATGCGTTTCATAGTGATGAATGCCTTGTCAATGCTTATGATTTTCATAGAACTTAATGACTTTTGACATGTATCTCTATCATGCGTTTCATATAGGGAACTTGAGAAAGATAATTTGGTTTAGATGTGTATTCCATCTAATTCAATGAAATAAGGAAAATCTGATGGTTAATTGTGCGATGCAACTAACTTGGGGCGTTGTCATTCATAGTCTAAAGGAATAATAACTGGAAATTGCTTCATATGCATATGTGTCATGTGTGGAGAAGGACCCTCTAGCTAGCGTATCAACCATAGTTTTCCCTAATTTCGTCCAAGTTGTTAAGAGTCTTTATAATTTGTTTGTTTTTACCTTAATTTCGTCCAAAATCTAATCCCCGTTTACTTTGTTGTGTCAAATTAGTTAGAATCTATCCAAGTTATGTTTTTAAGTGTTTTGAGTCAAGTTAAAAGTAATTTTCGTCCAAATCCCCTTTAGAGTCTAGTTTGAGTCTTTTTTATTGTTTTGTGATGTTTTGAGTCTTATAAGTCTAGTTAAGTGTTTTTAAGTGTAGTTTTGTGTTTTTAAGTCAGTTCAAAGTAGATTAGCATCCCTTCTAATCCCCATCCTAAAACGATCCCTACTTTCATATACTACAATCATAGGGTTTTAATTTGAGTGTTAGAATATTTCACATCACCTACCACATGCATGCACCGAATTCTCATGGAAGAAGGAGCCAAACCATCAAGGGAAGCACAACGCCGACTCAACCCACCAATGATGGAAGTCATGAAGAAGGAAATCATCAAACTACTTGATTGTGGCGTCATTTATCCTATCTCGGATAGTTGTTGGGTTTCACCGGTCCAAGTAGTTCCAAAGAAGTCCGGAGTCACGGTGGTGAAGAATGAAGAGGATGAACTTGTGCCCACACGCATTCAAACTGGTTGGAGAGTTTGCATTGACTATAGGAAGCTAAATGCCGCAACAAGGAAAGATCACTTTCCTTTGCCATTCATTGATCAAATGCTTGAAAGGTTAGCCGGTCATTCTTTTTATTGCTTCCTTGATGGTTATTCGGGTTATAATCAAATTGTCATAGCCCCGGATGATCAAGAAAAGACCACCTTTACTTGTCCATTTGGTACTTTTACATATCGTCGTATGCCATTTGGTTTATGTAATGCACCGGCCACTTTCCAACGATGCATGGTAAGTATATTCTCAGATTATGTTGAGAAAATTATTGAGGTATTTATGGACGGGGACTCATTTGATGATTGTTTGCATAATCTCACCCTAATTTTGAAAAGATGCATGGAAACTAACCTTGTTTTGAATTGGGAAAAGTGTCATTTTATGGTCAAACAAGGCATAGTTTTGGGTCATATCATCTCTGAAAAAGAAATTGAAGTTGATAAGTCTAAAATAGATCTTGTACATTACTTACCCTCTCCTACTTCGGTGAGAGAGGTTCGTTCTTTTCTTGGTCATGCAGGATTCTATCGGCGATTTATCAAAGATTTTTCCAAGATTGCACAACCCCTATGCCGTCTCCTCCAAAAAGAAGTGGCTTTTGAGTTCAACGAGGAGTGTGAGAAGGCATTCAAGCATCTCAAGGCCATGCTTACCATGGCACCAATTATCATCCCACCTGATTGGAGTTTACCCTTTGAGCTAATGTGTGATGCATCCGATTATGCAATAGGGGCTGTTTTGGGCCAAAGGAAGAACAAGCAACCACATGTCATATATTATGCATCCCGCACATTGAATGATGCTCATTTAAACTACTCTACCACTAAAAAAGAACTTCTTGCCATTGTGTTTGCTTTAGATAAGTTTCGTTCATATTTACTTGGCACTAAAGTGATTGTATATTCTGACCATGCAGCTCTGAAGTACTTATTCACTAAATAGGAGGCCAAACCAAGGCTCATTCGATGGATGCTTCTTCTCCAAGAGTTTGAGATTGAAATTCGAGACAAGAAAGGGAGTGAGAACGTGGTTGCTGACCATCTAAGTCGTTTGGTGTGCAATGAGGACTCCTTACCCATCCAAGAGACATTCCCCGATGAGCAATTGCTGTCCGTTAAGGTAAGTGAACCTTGGTATGCCGATTTGGTGAACTTTTTGGTGTCAAAACATGTTCCAAGCACCATAGCTAAGCACCAACGTGATAAACTTAAGAAGGAGGCATGGTTTTATGTATGGGATGACCTATATTTGTGAAATTTTGTGCGAATCAGATTGTTCGTTGTTGTGTGCATGATTGTGAATTTAATTCAATTCTAACCTTTTGTCACACTTATGCATGTGGTGGACATTTTGGCACACAACGCACTGCCCTTAAGGTATTAGAATGTGGTTTTTATTGGCCTACAATCTTTAAAGATGCTAGAACTTTTTGTTTAACTTGTGATCGTTGTCAACGCATGGGAAATATAGGTTCAAGGGACCAAATGCCGCAAACACCCATCTTTAATGTTGAAATTTTTTATGTTTGGGGCATTGATTTCATGGGTCCTTTCCCTTCTTCGTTTGGTTTCACTTATATTTTACTTGCGGTTGATTATGTCTCCAAATGGGTGGAAGCCAAGGCCACCCATACTAATGATTCTAGAGTTGTTGCAGATTTTATAAAAACTAACATCTTTGCTAGATTTGGGATGCCTAGAGTGCTTATTAGTGATGGAGGGTCTCACTTTTGCAATCGTACCATCGAGGCATTGCTCAAGAAGTATCAAGTCACACATAAGGTTTCAACACCTTATCATCCTCAAACCAATGGCCAAGCCGAGGTGTCTACTAGAGAAATCAAGCAAATCTTGGAAAAGACCGTTGGGCCAACAAGAAAAGATTAGAGCTTGCGTTTGGAAGATGCATTGTGGGCTTATCGAACGGCTTACAAAACACCCATAGGTATGTCCCCTTTTTGGCTAGTCTATGGCAAACCATGCCATCTCCCTGTGGAGTTAGAACACAAGGCTCATTAGGCGATCAAGACATTCAACATGGACATAGATGCGGCTGGAATGCATAGGAAGTTGCAATTGAATGAACTTGAGGAGATTAGGCTTGAAGCATATGAGAATGCTTGCATTTACAAGGAAAAGACCAAGACTTTCCATGACAAGATGATCCGAAGCAAAACATTCTCCATAGGGCAAAAAGTTTTACTTTTTAATTCTCGCCTTTGTTTATTTCCTAGTAAGTTATGTTCTAAGTGGATTGGTGATGTGAAAATTAACTTAACACACAAATTAACCCTCTTTTGACAATTGTAGCATATAAATAAGTAGGGATCGTTCTTACACCGGGGATTAGGAGGGATTGCTAAACACTTTAAACTGACTCAAATAAATAAAACTAACCTTTAAAACACTTAACTCAACTTAAAAAGACTCAAAACAAGTTCACTGATAGGAGCATATTTAGGCCACTTAACTAGCTTATTCTTGTGCATTTGTGCTATTATTTCTTAGTTAATGTCGTATTACAACTCAATTTCGTGTGTTTGTAGGTCCAATGGGTTAAAGTATCAAGAAAGTGCATTTTGGGGCAATTTGGAGCAATTTTGGACACTATGTGGATAGCTTGCATATGGGCCAACATGGGTGGACGAATTTGGACTTCAAGAGGCTAGAAATGTGATAAGAAGAGGAAGGAACTAAGCTAAGGACAAAGTGGATAAGGAAGTAGCTCAAAGAGGAAACCCTATCCAAAACCTTATCTAAAACCTTATCCAACATTATCCAAAACATTATCCAAACCTTATCATGTCTTAATCCTAATTGCAAGGGGACCTAAATAGATAATTCTAGAACCTATTTCTAGAAGCATCCTATTTTAGAAGGCCCAAATCAGCCACAAAACCCATTCTTTCTAGAAACCCTACAAAAGTGGCACACCAAACCTTTCTAGAAGGCCTTGCCTTGCCTTGCAAGCCAAGCCACCCTTTCCCTCACTTGTGCCGCACCTTCCTAGGCCTAAATCCCTTTGGATTCTGATTTCTAGGGCCTAATCCCTTTTGGATTTGGGTTACACAAGCCTAGTATGAAACTAAGTGGGCCAAACCCCCTCCTAGGTGGATTTGATCACCTATGGCCGAATTCTAGGGCCCTAGTCCATAAAATCTGTTAAGTCTAACCCTAATCTACTTAACCCTAGGACTATATAATCATAAAATCAGCCAAAATTTCGTACACCCCCTTATGCTATTCAGAAACCTATTGCCACAACACCCTAGCCTCCATTCTCAACCTCCATACATCTCCATACACATTTGCCGCACCCTTACCACCATAATCAACCACCCTCCATCCCTCTAACAAGAAAACACCATCCAAAACCCCCAATTCCACCACACACACCTTGTGCCGCAGCAAGGAGGAGGAAGAGGAGCCAAGCCATGCATCAAATCCATCTTGGAATTGCTGAAACGTTTAGGTGTAATCTTTCTTATGATTTCAATGTTTAAATTCAATAATTTTTGTTGTGCAAGCATGAGGAACTAATCCCCCTGTGGCTAGGGGGGGAATTTCGAAACCATGGTTATATTTGCATGATGATTTGATTACTTTCAGTTGTGATTTCATGAATGATGAATTCAATTTACTTATCTGTTTTAATTAAAACTTGTTTATGTATATGAATTGAGAGTGCACACTTAATTTGCATGCATAAATATGATGCTAGGGTATAAGGGAACTTCACCTAATCGTTGGGAACTTATATTCATGCGTAGTTAAGATTGTTGGTCACAATTATGATAAGTAAATTCTTAGCATAAGTATCATGCGCTTTCATAGTTACGAATGCCTCGTCAACACCTATGATTTCCATAGAACCTAATAATCTTTGATTGTCTTTCTTTTATGCGCTTTCATATAGAAAACTTTTAAGGAATAATTTGATTGCAATGCGCTAATTGATGTGATAAAAGATAGCACACAAATTAAACCCTCTTTTTGACAATTGTAGTATAGATATAAGTAGGGATCGTTCTAGGCCGGGGATTAGGAGGGATTGCTAACCTAATGAAAATTGCCTCAAAGATGTGAAAATAAGCTTTAAAATACTTACAATAAACTCAAAAGACTCTTAACTAACTTATATGACTCAAAACAGATTTTAAGGACTCAAAACAACTCAAAACAACCAAAAAGACTCAATTTAGACCTTAGGACTCAATTTGGACGAAAATAAAATTTGTTTTGACTCAAAAGACTCTAAAACACACTTTTGGACAGATTTGGAACAAGTAAGGAAAGGGGATTTGTTTTTGGACGAATTTAAAAGAAAACAAGTAACTTCAAACTTAAAACAGATTTTTGGATGAATTTAAGTAAAACCAATGGATGATGGACTAGCCAAGGGATACTTCTCCACACATGATACATTCAAACATAAGTTGATTTCCAATTGCTTTTTCGATAAACCATGAACCTAAACACCCCAGATTAACCGTGACATCACTAATTAACCCTCAGATTTCCCTTAAGTTAGTGGATTGGATGACATCATACGACAACCCAAAGCATTCTTCAAAAGTCCCCTACATGACATCATAATAGAGATACAATCAAAGATCATTACGTTCAATGGAAATCATAAGTATTGACAAAGCACTTGTAACTATGACATCATGATACGCATGCTAGGAATTTACTTAACATGATTGTGAAAACAACCTTAACTACTTGTGAATATAAGGTTGAAACGATTATGTGAAACTCCCTTATATTCTAGCACCAAATTCAAGCATACAAATTAAGTAGGCCTCCCTAATCAACATACAAGAATAAGTTATCCATCAAACGGTTAAGTAAATTGCATTCACAATTTATGAAATCACAACTGGAATTTATCAACTCATATTATAAACGTAATCATGGCTTTAAAGCATCCCTAGGCTAAAACGAGTTTAGCCTCTCATGTTCATAACAAAACAAAGGAAATTAGAATTAAACATTGAAAACAAAAGATAGATTACACCTAGAAGCGTTCCAACACTCCAACTCGAATGCATAAACGTCCAAAGCTTCGTCTTCTTTCTCTTCTTCCTTGCTAAGTCACGGCACAAGGTCTAGGGTGGTTTTATGGATGATTTTCTGGGTTTTGGATGGGTTTAGGAAGGTATGGTGGTGCGGCAATGGTTGATGGGGGTGTATGGAGATTGGGATGAAGGTTTTGAAGTAGGGGAATGGTAGAAATTTGGATGGGAAGCTGCGGCTGATGCGAAATATATAAGCACACAAATTAAAACCCTCTTTTGACAATTGTAGTATATGTATAAGTAGGGATCGTTCTAAACCGGGGATTAGGAGGGATTGCTAAATCACTTGAAAACTAACTCAAAAATGTAAAACAAAGGTTAAAACACTAAACTAGACTCAAAGAATGCAAAACTATCCACTAAAACACTAAAACAAACCAAAAGACTCAAAACAGCAACAAAACACTCAAAACTGCCTTAAAAACACAATCTGGGCAGTTTTGAACACATACACTAATTTGGACGAATTTGGGTTATAACTTGAATCAAAACACTTAGAAACACAAACTAAGACACTTTCTAACTAAATTGAACACTAAAGTAAAGGGGGATTTAGTTTTGACGAATATAAAACAAAGAAAACAGATTGTAATAAAAACAGATTGTAAAAACGAATTTGATGAAAATATGGATGGAATGCTAGCTAGAAGGTTCTTCTCCACACATGTCACACTTGCATACAAGATGATTTTCAGTTGGTCTTTCGATGAATCATGAAACTCAACACCCCGGGTTAATTAGGTTCGCTTAAATTAACCTTCAAGTTCTCCTTAAGTTAATGAATTGGATGGGACAGCTGATAGGAGCATATTTAGGTGACTTACTTAGCTTGTTTTCGTGCATTTATGTTGTTAGTTCATAGTTGTTTTAGTAGTTTAAGCCAATTTCGTGTGTTTTTAGGTTCATATGGCTAAGGAAGCAAAAAGGTGCATTTTGGAGCATTTTGGAGCAAAATTGGGCTTGGAATGGATAGCTTATGTTTGGAGCAAAAGGAATGGACGAAATTGAAGACCTAACGGAGTTTGGATTCCTAATCACAAGAGGATTCCTAATCAAAGAAGGTTTCCTACTTGAAGTAGGAAAGTTAAGCCAAGGTTTCCTATTTTGGTTCAACCTTTCCTAATCCTTAAAGACTCCAAGTTTCAGCAATATCAAAGGTTCTTACCTATTCTAGGTCACAAAAACAACATCCCTTGCAACCTTAGTACATTGCCGTGTGTTCCCTTGTGTTTCCCTTCCTTGCACGGCAAGGAAGGGCCTTGTTCCCTATTCTAACTACTTAAACACCTTCCTTTTTCATACCAAGATCAGCCCTAACTCACATACCCTTTTATATTCCTAAATCCTTGCCTAAATTCAGAAATAAATGACATTCCTTTCCTTTCTAACCTTAGCCGCAAGTCACCTTCCTATTCCTTTCAATTTCTGATTTTGTGTTTCCTATTCTTCAAAGATTTAGAATTAATTCCTTTCCTAAACTAAGTAATAAAGCCTTTAGGTCCTTTCTTCCTTATAAATACCCTTGTGCCGCAACCTTATGGACCTAATCCCCCCTTCCACACAACCTGCCTTCATTCACAAACACATCCAGCCTTGCCGCAACTTTCCATCCAAATTTCCACCATCCTTCGACTTTCAAACCTTCGTCCAAACCACCCTACACCACCACTAAGCCTTGCCGCACCACCATACCTCCATAAACCCAACTTAAACCCAGAAACTCATCCATAAAACCACCTTAGCACTTGTGCCGTGACCTAGCAAAGAAGAGGAGAAAGAAGACGAAGCCTTGGACGTTTATGCATTCGAGTTGGAGTGTTGGAACGCTTCTAGGTGTAATCTATCTTTTGTTTTCAATGTTTAATTCTAATTTCCTTTGTTTTGTTATGAACATGAGAGGCTAAACTCGTTTTAGCCTAGGGATGCTTTAAGGCCATGATTACGTTTACAATATGAGTTGATAAATTCCAGTTGTGATTTCATAAATTGTGAATGCAATTTACTTAACCATTTGATGGATAACTTATTCTTGTATGTTGATTACGGAGGCCTACTTAATTTGCATGCTTGAATTTGGTGCTAGAATATAAGGGAGTTTCACATAATCGTTTCAACCTTATATTCACAAGTAGTTAAGGTTGTTTTCACAATCACGTTAAGTAAATTCCCAGCATGCGTATCATGATGTCATAGTTACAAGTGCTTTGTCAATACTTATGATTTCCATTGAACGTAATGATCTTTGATTGTATCTCTATTATGATGTCATGTAGGGGACTTTTGAAGAATGCTTTGGGTTGTCGTATGATGTCATCCAATCCAATAACTTAAGGGAAATCTGAGGGTTAATTAGTGATGTCACGGTTAATCTGGGGTGTTGAATGTATCATGTGTGAAGAAGTATCATGTGTGGAGAAGTATCCCTTGGCTAGTCCATCATCCATTGGTTTACTTAAATTCATCCAAAAATCTGTTTTAAGTTTGAAGTTACTTGTTTTCTTTTAAATTCGTCCAAAAACAAATCCCCTTTTCTTACTTGTTCCAAATCTGTCCAAAAGTGTGTTTTAGAGTCTTTTGAGTCAAAACTAATTGTATTTTCGTCCAAATTGAGTCCCAAGGTCTACATTGAGTCTTTTTGGTTGTTTTGTGTTGTTTTAAGTCTTTAAAATATGTTTTGAGTCATATAAGTTAGTTAAGAGTATTTTGAGTTTATTCTAAGTATTTTAAAGCTTATTTTCACATCTTTGAGTCAATTTTCATTAGGTTCGCAATCCCTCCTAATCCCCGGCCTAGAACGATCCCTACTTATATCTATACTACAATTGTCAAAAAGAGGGTTTAATTTGTGTGCTATCTTTTATCACATCAACAGTGCATACAACAATTCAAAACATTCTCCAAAAGTCATTTACGTGAAAAGCACAATAAAGATACAATCAAAGATCATTAAGCAACATGAAAACTATAAGTGTTGACGAGGCATTCGTAACTATGATGAGCATGAAACTAGTGCCAAGAATTCATTTCACGCGATCGTTTATAAGCGACCTTCACTACTTGTGAATATAAGTTTGTAACTATTAGGTGAAACTCCCTTATATTCTAGCATCATATTCATGCATGAAAACTAAGCGTGCACTCTCAATAAACATACACGAATAAGTCATCAATCAAGCAATTAAACAAATTGAATCCACAACTCATGAAATTCCAATTGAAGGTAATCAATTTATATTGCAAGCATAGACATGGTTTTGAATCACCCCCTAGCTAACTAGGGGTTTAGCCTCTCATGTTTGATGCGTGATTTATGCGCACACAAATTAAACCCTCTTTTTGTCAATTGTAGTGAAGTGTATAAGTAGGGATCGTTCTGGACCGGGGATTAGGAGGGATTGTTAATCACTTGGATTTGACTTAAAAACGTAAAAACACAATATAAAACACTATTTAATGCTCGAAGAAAGCAAAACCAAAAATAAGAAAGATTAAGACTAAGACTTCAACGAAATAGGGGGAAATTGGATTTGGACGAATTTAAACTAAAATGGATACTTGGAAACAAAACAAATTGTAAATATGGATTTGACGGAAATGAATGGATGGGAAGATAGCTAAGGGGTTCATCTCTGTACATGTTATACTTGCATACAAAACGATTTCTAATTGCTTTTCAATAAACCATGAATTCTCAACGCCCCGGGTTAATTAGGTCCGCTTAAATTAACCGTCAAGTTTTCCTTAAGTTAATGAATTGGATGATTGCATACGACAACCCAAAGCATTCCTCACAAGTTCCCTACATGAATTGCATAATAGAGATACAAGCAAGAATCATTAAGTTCTTTGAAAACTATAAGTGTTGACGAGGCATTCGTTACTATGATTGCATGAAACTTATGCCAAGAATTTGTTTAACGCGATTGTTTATAAGCAACCTCCACTACTTGTGAATATAAGTTCATAACTATTACGTGAAACTCACTTATATTCTAGCGTCAAATTCATGCATGAAAATTAAGCGTCGACTCTCAATAAACATACATAAATAGGTTATCAATCAAATAGTTAAACAAATTGAATTCACAACTTATGAAACGTAATTAAAAGTAATCAAATCATATTGCAAGCATAAACATATATTTCGAATCACCCCCTAGCTAAGGGGGGTTTAGTTCCTCATACTTACAAAACAAAGAGAATTGAAATTAAGCATTGAAATCAAAGAAACGCCTAAACATTCCAACAACTCAAACTTGAATTGTATGAACGTTTAGGCACTCTTCTCTTCCTCGTTGTTGTAGCACAAGGTCTAAGGATAGGTTGTGTGATGGTGTGAAGTGTTTTGGAGGGATGGGAAGTGGTTGGATAGTGGCTGCAATGGAGGAGAAAAACTGCACAGAAATGGAAGGATATGCACGGCAAAGGTTTGGGAAATGGGGTGTTTGTGTATGAAATGAGGAATGCTTTGAATGATGAGAATGCAAGGGCTTTTATAGGAGAATGAAGGTGTAAATGGCTGTTTGTTTAAGCATGCAAGTGGCTAATTAATGATGAACAAACAGCTAAGAAAGCATATGCAAGCTGGAATTGCATGTGAAGGTGTTGGAATGTCAATGTGTGTATGCATGTGTTTGGGAAGCTTTCTTGCTCATTTTCTGGATGCAATGATGAAGAATTTAATAATTAATGCATGTAGGTGGCTGAAATGATGAAGTATGAGTGGTGGAAATGAAAGGGAAAGCTAGAAAGACATGTGAAGATGATGGAATTTCAAAGGGAACCCACGGCATTGAAGGTTTTGGTGCATGTGTTGGCTGTTTTGTGTTGTGAATTATGATGAATGCATGTGAGTTAAAGAGGGAGAATGTGGTGAAATGATGAAGTAGGAAGGTGGAATAAATGGTGATGCATGAGATGGAATGATGAAAAGCTTGGAAAAGGAAGGGTAGGCCACGGCAACAAGGGAGTGTTTGGAGAATGAATGCAATGATGAAGAGTGAATAAAGAATGCATGTAGGGTTAGCTAGGTTGTGTGATGATGAGTGTATGTGGATGATTTGTGGTGAAATGATGAAAGAATAAGTGCATGTGTGTGTGAGTGGTGGTAGTGGGGTGAATTATAATGAATGCATGTGGAATAAAGATGGAGAAGGTGGTGTAATGATGCATGGTTGTAGTTTAGGGTGTTGAATATGGATTTGCATGGCTTTTGAAGTGATTGTGGGCTTTGGAATTGGAAGGAAATGCATGGCCTTGGGGTTGGTTTAAGAGAGAATGGGCTAGGCCCTTTGTTTTATGTCCAAAGTGAATACAAGGCCTTCAAATTCGTCCAACATTTTGGCTCCAATCATATGCTATCCATTCCAAGCCCAATTTTGCTCCAAAATGCATCTTTTTGCTTCCTTAGCCATATGAACCTAAAAACACACGAAAATGGCTTAAACTACTAAAACAATTATGAATTAACAACATAGATGCACGAAAACAAGCTAAGTAAGTCGCCTAAATATGCTCCTATCAATGTTCACAGAAAGAGAAACAAAAGATTGATGTGTCCTAGAACGCCCAACGATTCCACTTCGAATTTCTGCACGTTCAAGCTCCTCTTTCTTCTTCTCCTTGCTGCGGCACAGAGGTATTAGGGTGACTTTGGATGTTATTTCGGTTTAGGAAGGGATTTAGGGTGGGATGGTGGTGCGGCAAGGCTTAGTGGTGGTGTAGGGAGGTGGCTGCAATGGTGTGAAGGTGTATGGAGGGGTAGAATGGTGGCTGGAATGGATGGAAGGTTGCGGCAAAGATGTAGAGGGATGATGGTGGCTGCGGCAGAGAGGAAGAATGATGAATGAATGATTCAAAGGATCCCTAGGGTGCGGCTAAGTGCAAGAATATATAGGGTTTCAGAAATTAAAACCCTAGCTTATTTTGGTTAACTAAAATTAAGTCAAAGGCTTCTAGAATTAGGAAATCAAATCAGAAATTAAAAGGCAATTGGCTAAAACATGCGGCTAGGGTTTTATTTTAAAAGGGGAATGTGTTTAAGTGTAGAAAATAGGACCTAAATACCCCCCCTTGCACGGCAAGGGGTGGAAAGAAAGGGAAGGGTGCGACAAAGGTCCCTAAGGGGTCTAGGGCCTTTGTTTTGTGTCCTAAAGTGCATATGAGGCCTTCAAAGTCGCTGGAAAATAAGGATTTTTAAGATTAGGAAAGGTTACCAAAATGGGAAACCTAGGCTTAACTTTCCTACTTCACGTAGGAATCCTTGTTGGAGTAGGAATCCTTGTAGGAGTAGGAATCCTTGTTTGAGTAGGAATCCTTGTTTGAGAAGGAATTCATCTTCAATTAGGAATTCATATTTCTTCAAGTCTTCAACTCATTCATTCCTCTTTTGCTCCAAAAGACTCCAATTTGCATCTTCTTGCACACTTTGCCTTTATAATCTGAAAACACACAAAAGTGACTTTAAACACTAAAATAACTAAGGAAACACAACATAAATGCACGAGAACAAGCCAATTAAGTCGCATAAATATGCTCCTATCAGCGGCAAAGGATGGATGTGTTTGTGAATGAAGGCCGGTTGTGTGGAAGGGGGATTAGGTTCAATAAGGGTGCGGCATAAGGGTATTTATAAGGAAGAAAGAACCCTAAGACTTTATTACTTAGTTTAGGAAAGGAATTAACTCTAAATCCTTCAAGAATAGGAAACACAAAATCAGAGAATGAAGGGAATAGGAAGGTGACTTGCGGCAAAGGTTTGTAAGAAAGGGAATGTCATTTATTTTCTGAAATTAGGCAAGGACTTAGGAAAAAGGGTATGTGAGTTATGGCTGAGTTTGGTATGAAAAAGGAAGGTGTTTAAGTGGTTTAAAATAGGAAACAAGGCCCTTCCTTGCACGGCAAGGAAGGGAAACACAAAGGGGATACACGGCAAGGACTTTGATGATGCAAGAAACATTCTTTTGTGACTTTAGAATAGGTAGGAGCCTTTGATATTGCTGAAATATGGAGTCCTTAAAGATTAGGAAAGATTAGACCAATATAGGAAACCTTGGCTTAACTTTCCTACTTCAAATAGGAAACCTTCTTTGACTAGGATTCCTCATTTGATTAGGAATCCTCTTGTGATTAGGAATCCTAACTCAATTAGGTCTTCAATTTCGTCCATTCTTTTTGCTCCAAGCATAAGCTATCCATCCTAAGTCCAATTTTGCTCCAAAATGCACCTTTTTGCTTCCTTAGCCATATGAACCTAAAAACACACGAAAATGGCTTAAACTACTAAAACAACTATGAATTAACAACATAAATGCATGAAAACAAGCAAAGTAAGTCGCCTAAATATGCTCCTATCAAATTCCCCCACACTTAGCTTTTGCTAGTCCTCAAGCAAAACAAAACAAAAGAGACCAAAAACGAAACAAAACAAAACACATTCTAAACGTTCCATCATGTACCTCAGGGATTTTCAATGAACATGACACATTAAAGAACATCATTCCCATGACATTTAGCTTTCTTTACACTTCAACAAACACTTAATCATAGTTACCACTTATTAGTTCACATTTAATCAATTAAAACAATGTTTTGAATGTAGTAACATGCCTTAGAGAATTCCCTCAATTCCTCACTAGAATGCACTCTATTTTCACATAGATTTTCTAACTCCACACCCTACACTAAGTATATGTGAGAAGATTGATGTAAATATGAATTCTAACACTCACATATGTTATATCAAAGAAAGCATTTTCTGGATTTACAACAATGGCATGTTTATGATCTCATGAATGGAATGCTACTACTTAGAATGAGAACCAGTAATTCTATATGCTCATACCAAATTCAAACTCCACATATTGAATACATAACATCAAGATAGAAGTTGAGGGTTGTAACGGGGCTAAGGGTATTGGTTAACAAAGAAAGGTAAGGGATAAACAAAGGTTCTTAAAGCGATAGGAAGCAAAGTAATGAAATTGACACTTAAACTCACTTTTAATGGCAGAAATCAACTTTTAAACACAAGGGAAGACTCATGCAACATTTAGGGTCAAATTTCGAACTTTTGGACCTTTACTTCAACAACCAACACTTGTGAGATCATTCTCACTTATTTTTCAACTCTTTTTCTTTCTTTTCACCACTTTTCTATTTTCTTTTTATTTTTCCACGAAATTTTTTCTTTTATTTTCTTCTTTGCCGTGCCCTATCATCTTCCCCCACACTTATTTTCTGCCATATATTAATCCATAGGAGTTCAATCTAGGTCATGCTTCACTATCCTTTAAAAACAAAGGTATGGAAAGTCCTAATCTAGGCTAGGTAAGGATAGTGGGGCTAACAAAGAAAATAGGCTTGAAAAGGCTCAAAAGGGTTAATCCTACAATACATATGAAAAAGGACAGGCTTTGTGGCTTTGGCTTGACTAACCACTTCATCTTATTGTATGTTATGCAATCAATATCATGCTTTGAATGAAATGGGCATGAGTTCTAGTATTTGGAACTATAATGAAATGCATTCCAAGTAGCAACCAAGCAAAGAATAATGAGATCATGCAACGACTTTAGAAAACAAGAAATAACAGATTTATACACTCCAAAGAACGTTATAGGCTCAAGTCTCTCAAGGATGTAACTTTAGTTTGAGTTTCTTCCTTCAAGCATGTTACAAAAATTGATTTTCTCTTTGTGATTACATGTGAATTCATAAGTTATAACCATAACCAAGCATAAACCAAAGCATAAATCAACTTCCAGCCATGTTTACAACATTCTTTAATAGTCATGAAATTTTAAAACCAAATCCTCATCATTGTGTTGGAAGGTAACCTAAGACACAAACAAACACACAAAAACAACTTTAAAACAACTCTTTTTGGGTTTTTCAAAACTGTTTTGCAATTTTTTTGTAAATTTTCGGATTTTCTGAACAAAAGACATGAAAACACTTCAAAACACTCTAAAAACACTTAAAAATAGTGAGAAACAACATTATAAATGATAGGTGATAAAATCCCACGAAAATCATGCAAAATCATGCAAAAGCACTTGTTTACCCCCCCCCACACTTAAATCAAACATTGTCCTCAATGTTTCAAACAAAGACTCACATTCAAATAACATAAACTAACTAGCATGACAAAGTAAACATAGTAAAGAGATAGAGATTAAGGAACGCAAATCTGATTGTTTTGGCATGAATTGGTGAATTTCCCAAATCTTCTCTAGTTGAATGCATGGGTTGCCTCCCAAGAAGCGCTTGCTTTAACGTTGTGCAGCCGGACGAACATGCTTCTTGGCCTCACTTAGAGCCCACGGCATGGAGTGTATTATCCTCCACAATCTGCCCTTCAACATTTGCATAATAGGGCTTCAAACGATGCCCATTCACCTTCAATTCTTGGCCATTCCTCAAGCTTTGGATTTGAACTGCGCCATATGGAAAAACATTAGTAACGACAAAAGGTCCAATCCACTTAGAACGTAACTTACCAGGAAATAAACAAAGGCGAGAATTAAAAAGTAAAACTTTTTGCCCTATGGAGAATGTTTTGCTTCGGATCATCTTGTCATGAAAAGCTTTGGTCTTGTCCTTGTAAATGCAAGCATTCTCGTAAGCTTCAAGCCTAATCTCCTCAAGTTCATTCAATTGCAACTTTCTATGCATTCCAGCCGCATCTATGTCCATGTTGAATGTCTTGATCGCCCAATGAGCCTTGTGTTCTAACTCCACGGGGAGATGACAAGGCTTGCCATAAACTAGCCAAAAAGGGGACATGCCTATGGGTGTCTTGTAAGCCGTTCTATAAGCCCATAATGCATCCTCCAAACGCACACTCCAATCTTTTCTTGTTGGTCCAACAGTCTTCTCCAAGATTTGCTTGATTTCTCGATTGGACACCTCGGCTTGGCCATTGGTTTGGGGATGGTAAGGTGTTGAAACCTTATGTGTGACTTGATACTTCTTGAGCAAGGCCTCTATGGTACGATTGCAAAAGTGAGAGCCCGCATCACTAATAAGCACTCGAGGCATCCCAAATCTAGCAAAAATGTTAGTCTTTATAAAATTTGCAACAACTCTAGAATCATTAGTATGGGTGGCCTTGGCTTCCACCCATTTTCAGACATAATTCACCGCAAGCAAAATATAAGTAGAACCTAACGAAGATGTGAAGGGCCCATGAAATCAATGCCCCAAACATCAAAAATTTCAACATTAAAGATGGGTGTTTGCGGCATTTGGTCCCTTGCACCTATATTTCCCATTCGTTGGCAACGATCACAAGTTAAACAAAATGTTCTAGCATCTTTAAAGATTGTTGGCCAATAAAAACCACATTCTAATACTTTAAGGGCAGTGCGTTGTGTGCCAAAATGTCCACCACAAGCATAAGTATGACAAAAGGTTAGAATCGAATTAAACTCACAATCATACACACAACGACGCACAATCTGATCTGCACAAAACTTCCACAAATATGGGTCATCCCATACATAAAACCGTGCATCTTTCTTTAACTTATCACGTTGGTGCCTAGCTAGGGTACTTGGAACACGTTTTGACACCAAAAAATTGACCAAATCGGCATACCAAGGTTCACATACCTTAATGGACAGTAAGTGCTCATCAGGGAATGTCTCTTGGATGGGTAAAGAGTCCTCATTGCACACCAAACGACTTAAATGGTCAGCAACCACGTTCTCACTTCTTTTTTTGTCTCGAATTTCAATGTCAAACTCTTGGAGAAGAAGTATCCATCGAATTAGCCTTGGTTTGGCCTCTTTTTTGGTGAATAAGTACCTTAGAGCTGCATGGTCAGAATATACAATCACTTTAGTACCAAGTAAATATGAATGAAACTTATCTAAAGCAAACACAATGGCAAGAAGTTCTTTTTCAGTGGTAGAGTAATTTAAGTGAGCATCATTTAAGGTCCGGGAAGCATAATAGATGACGTGTGGTTGCTTATTCTTTCTTTGGCCCAAAACAGCTCCTATTGCATAATCGGATGCATCACACATTAGCTCAAAAGGCAACGTCCAATCTGGTGGAAGGATTATGGGTACCGTGGTAAACTTGTCCTTGAGAAGCTTGAATGCCTTCTCACACTCTTCATTGAACTCAAACGCCACTTCCTTTTGTAGGAGACGGCATAGGGGTTGTGCAATCTTGGAAAAGTCCTTGATAAATCGCCTATAGAATCCTGCATGGCCAAGAAAAGAACGAACCTCTCTAACCGAAGTAGGAGAGGGTAAGTAACGTACAAGATCTATTTTAGACTTATCAACTTCAATTCCTTTTTCAGAGATGATATGACCCAAAACTATGCCTTGTTTAACCATAAAATGACATTTTTTCCAATTCAAAACAAGGTTAGTTTCCATGCATCTTTTCAAGATTAAAGTAAGATTATGCAAACAATCATCAAATGGGTCTCCAAACACACTAAAATCGTCCATAAACACTTCAATTATCTTCTCAACATAATCCGAGAATATACTTACCATGCATCGTTGGAAAGTGGCCGGTGCATTGCATAAACCAAATGGCATACGACGATATGCAAAAGTACCAAATGGACAAGTAAAGGTGGTCTTTTCTTGATCATCCGGCGCTATGACAATTTGATTATAACCCGAATAACCATCAAGAAAGCAATAAAAGGAATGACCGGCTAACCTTTCAAGCATTTGATCGATGAATGGCAAAGGGAAGTGATCTTTCCTTGTTGCGGCATTTAGCTTCCTATAGTCAATGCACACTCTCCAACCGGTTTGAATGCGTGTAGGCACAAGTTCATCTTCTTCATTCTTCACCACCGTGACTCCGGACTTCTTGGGAACTACTTGGACCGGTGAAACCCAACAACTATCCGAGATAGGATAGATGACGCCACAATCAAGCAATTTGATGATTTCCTTCTTCACTACTTCCATCATTGGTGGGTTGAGTCGACGTTGGGCTTCCCTTGATGGTTTGGCGCCTTCTTCCATGAGAATTCGATGCATGCACGTGGTAGGACTTATGCCCTTGATATCGGCCAAAGTCCACCCAATGGCCGTCTTGTGCTCTTTGAGAACCCTTACCAATTTCTCCTCCTCTTGTGCCATGAGTGATGAGGCTATAATGACGGGTAATGTGTCTTGCTCGCCCAAGAACACATACTTCAAGTGATTTGGCAACGATTTGAGCTCAAGGGTAGGTGGTTGTTCTATAGAAGGAAGTAACTTATTAGTCGAAATTGGAATTGAAATTGAACTAGGGGACTTACCTTGGAGCCGTGGCAATGACTCTAGGGCTGCCACGGTCTCAATTACATCTTCATCAAAGGCCACGACATAGGATTGCAATTGTGTGCCGGGGGTTGCTATGGTGGCAGCCATGTGATCCTTCACTTCTATGCCATTTGTGATGACCGTTTCAAGTGCATCTCCATGTAATTGATCAAGGTGTGCCTGCGCCAAAGAATCAAGAATATCAATAGAGAAACATGAGTGATCATCATTAGGAAATCTCATAGTTTCAGAAATATTAAAATCAATCACTTCCCATCGAATTCCATTGTTAAGGTGCCTTTAAACACGTCGATCTTAGTTCGAGCCGTCTTCATTAATGGCCTCCCAAGAAGAATCGGCAAGGATGGAGCATGGGTGGTTTCTTCCATTTCAAGGACGTAGAAATCCGCTGGAAAGATCAAATTATTCACCTGCACTAAGACATCTTCCAATACGCCATTTGGATAGGCATTAGATCTATCGGCCAACTGAATAATCACACCATCATTTTTCAATTCACCAAGGTTCATTGAAGCATAAATAGAGTATGGCATGACGCTAATTGAAGCCCCTAAGTCTAACATAGCATGTTCGAACTTAGTTTGACCAATAATACAAGGAATTGTAAAGCTACCTGGATCTTTGCACTTTGGTGGTAACTTTCTTTGTAAAACAGCGGAAACGTTTTCACTTACCCTCACTACCTCTTTATGTGACGCCCTCTTCCTTGTAGTGCATAATTCCTTCAAGAACTTGGCGTATTTGGGCACTTGCTTTATGGCATCTAGGAGCGGGATATTGACTTGAACTTTCCTAAACGTCTCAAGAATGTCTTGCTCATGCTCCTCCCTCTTTGTTTGCAAAAATCTGTGAGGAAAAGGAACATTGGGTGGAACGAGGTTAGAATTAATCGAATTTGAACCCAACTTACCTTTGGTGGCCGAATGGGATGGCATGGATGAGTTTTGGTCCTTAGTTGCTTGCGGCATAGGTTGTTGTGTCCTTGCCATGGGCATGCTTGCAGCATCCTCTTCATGTTGCAACGTCTCTTCTTCATTAGGACTTGTTTTGGGTGGTGTGGATGTAGTGCCAACTTCTTTTCCACTCCTCAAAGTGATTGCTTTGGCAGATTCGAACCCTCCCTTTGGATTGACAATGGTTGAGCTTGGGAGCTTGCCTTGGTCTCGGAATTGCCCCACAAACTCCGCAATCTGCCCTATTTGCTTCTCTAATTGGTCCACCCTCTTGTCTTGGTTTTGCATCGCCTTGTTTTGATTTTTTTGCCCCTAAGACAAATTGGTAAGTAACTTAAGAATTGTAGCATTATCTAAAGACGTACCTTGATGGTTTTGGGCAGATTGGGGTTGAGTTGAATCTTGGCCGTGGGTTTTGGTGTAAAACCCCGGGGGTTGCTGCCTAAAGCGTCCTTGTTGGTAAGGTTGTTGAGGCTCCCTCCACTTGAAGTTTGGATGGTCTCTCCAACCCGGATTGTATGTATTGGAATATGGATCATTCCTTGGCTGATTTTGGCTTGGAAATCCAATGGCGTTTGCACTCTCCCATCCCCCATTCTCAATCAATTGAGGGCACTTTTCTGAAGAATGACCTTGAATAGAACATACGCCACATACAATTGGACCTTGTATCTTCATTCCTTCGGCCATCTGAGACACAAGAGAAGTAAGATTAGCTAATTGAGTTTGAATGTCGGATTAAGAACTTACCTCATTCATTTGTTGCCGTGGGGGATCCCTTTGCCCAATTCCTTCGTATTGTTGTGCATTGAGAGCCCGGTTTGCAATGAGATTCTTGGCTGCCATAGGGGTTTTACCCACCAACGCACCTCCCGCCGATGCATCAAGCATTTGCCTTTCAATGGGAAGAAGACCTTCATAGAAGTATTGAAGTAAAAGCTCCTCCTTCATTTGATGTTGAGGACATGATGCAACAAGGGCTTTAAAACGCTCATAGTACGTTGGAAAAGACTCCCCTTGACTTTGTTGGATTCTGCTAATCTTCTTTCTCAAGAGAATGACTCTTGAAGTAGGAAATAACTTCTCAAGAAACGCCCTCTTCATGCTCTCCCAAGAAGTGACCGTTCCGGGTGCTAACTCGTATAACCAATCCTTGGCCTTCTCCAATAGTGAGAACGGGAAAGCCTTCATCTTCAAAATACTACTATCAACGTTGATTGGAGTCATACTCGAACATACCACCTCGAACTCCTTCAAATGCTTGTTGGGATCTTCCATGGACAGTTCATGGAACTTTGGAATGTGGTGCAACAAACTTGACTTCAATTCAAATTCGTCGGTTTTGTCTTGAGCTGCCTTTGGGTATTGGATGCACAAGGGTGCGGCATTGTCCATTCCCGAAGCGGAAAGCTCCTTGATTGTACGGTTGTCCGCCGCCATGGTTTGGACCTCTTCTTCCTCCCTTGCCGTGGGTTCTTCTTCCTCCTCAAGATTGGAAGCCGAACTAGAACTTGATGGGTGAAGTTCTGGGTTCTTCTTCTTCTTTCTCAAAGTGCGCTCAAAATCGTCGTCGAAATCCAACATGTTTGCACTAATTGGTTGAGAACTACGAGTCATAAACTAGTACCTACAAACAAGAAAAGAAATAAGGTCAGTAGCTAAAACAAAAAGATAAGAAAAAGAAACAAAAAGAAATAACGGGGGATTAGCAAAGTTGCTAATCCCCGGTAACGGCGCCAAAAATTTGATGTGATAAAATATAGCACACAAATTAAACCCTCTTTTTGACAATTGTAGTATAGATATAAGTAGGGATCGTTCTAGGCCGGGGATTAGGAGGGATTGCTAACCTAATGAAAATTGACTCAAAGATGTGAAAATAAGCTTTAAAATACTTAAAATAAACTCAAAAGACTCTTAACTAACTTATATGACTCAAAATAGATTTTAAAGACTCAAAACAACTCAAAACAACCAAAAAGACTCAATTCAGACCTTAGGACTCAATTTGGACGAAAATACAATTAGTTTTGACTCAAAAGACTCTAAAACACACTTTTGGACAGATTTGGAACAAGTAAGGAAAGGGGATTTGTTTTTGGACGAATTTAAAAGAAAACAAGTAACTTCAAACTTAAAACAGATTTTTGGACGAATTTAAGTAAAACCAATGGATGATGGACTAGCCAAGGGATACTTCTCCACACATGATACATTCAAACATAAGTTGATTTCCAGTTGCTTTTTCGATAAACCATGAACCTCAACACCCCAGATTAACCGTGACATCACTAATTAACCCTCAGATTTCCCTTAAGTTAGTGGATTGGATGACATCATACGACAACCCAAAGCATTCTTCAAAAGTCCCCTACATGACATCATAATAGAGATACAATCAAAGATCATTACGTTCAATGGAAATCATAAGTATTGACAAAGCACTTGTAACTATGACATCATGATACGCATGCTAGGAATTTACTTAACATGATTGTGAAAACAACCTTAACTACTTGTGAATATAAGGTTGAAACGATTATGTGAAACTCCCTTATATTCTAGCACCAAATTCAAGCACGCAAATTAAGCAGGCCTCCCTAACCAACATACAAGAATAAGTTATCCATCAAACGGTTAAGTAAATTGCATTCACAATTTATGAAATCACAACTGGAATTTATCAACTCATATTATAAACGTAATCATGGCTTTAAAGCATCCCTAGGCTAAAACGTGTTTAGCCTCTCATGTTCATAACAAAACAAAGGAAATTAGAATTAAACATTGAAAACAAAAGATAGATTACACCTAGAAGCGTTCCAACACTCCAACTCGAATGCATAAACGTCCAAAGCTTCGTCTTCTTTCTCTTCTTCCTTGCTAAGTCACGGCACAAGGTCTAGGGTGGTTTTATGGATGATTTTCTGGGTTTTGGATGGGTTTAGGAAGGTATGGTGGTGCGGCAAGGGTTGATGGGGGTGTATGGAGGTTGGGATGAAGGTTTGGAAGTAGGAGAATGGTGGAAATTTGGATGGGAAGATGCGGCAAAGGATAGATGTGTTTGTGAATGAAGGCAGGTTGTGTGGAAGGGATTCGGTTCAATAAGGGTGCGGCATAAGGGTATTTATAAGGAAGAAAGAACCCTAAGGCTTTATTACTTAGTTTAGGAAAGGAATTAACTCTAAATCCTTCAAGAATAGGAAACACAAAATCAGAGATTGAAGGGAATAGGAAGGTGACTTGCGGCAAAGGTTTGTAAGAAAGGGAATGTTATTTATTTTCTGAAATTAGGCAAGGACTTAGGAAAAAGGGTATGTGAGTTATGGCTGAGTTTGGTATGAAAAAGGAAGGTGTTTAAGTGGTTTAAAATAGGAAACAAGGCCCTTCCTTGCATGGCAAGGAAGGGAAACACAAAGGGGATACACGGCAAGGACTTTGATGATGCAAGGAACATTGTTTTGTGACCTTAGAATAGGTAGGAGCCTTTGATATTGCTGAAATATGGATTCCTTAAAGATTAGGAAAGATTAGACCAATATAGGAAACCTTGGCTTAACTTTCCTACTTCAAATAGGAAACCTTCTTTGACTAGGATTCCTCATTTGATTAGGAATCCTCTTGTGATTAGGAATCCTAACTCAATTAGGTCTTCAATTTCGTCCATTCCTTTTGCTCCAAGCATAAGCTATCCATCCTATGTCCAATTTTGCTCCAAAATTCTCCAAAATGCACCTTTTTGCTTCCTTAGCCATATGAACCTAAAAACACACGAAAATGGCTTAAACTACTAAAACAACTATGAATTAACAACATAAATGCATGAAAACAAGCAAAGTAAGTCGCCTAAATATGCTCCTATCACTAATTCCATTCAATTCAATGACCTAAGGGAAATCTGAGAGTTAATTTAAGCGTACCTAGTTAACTTGGGGTGTTGAGGTTCATAATTCATTGAATAAGCAACTGAAGATTGTGTTGTATGCAAGTATGCCATGTGTGGAGAAAAACCTCCTAGCCATCTCACCATCCACTTAATTCTATCAATTTCGCCCAAATCTGCCTATTTTACATTATTGTTTTGTTTGTTTGATTTTTGTCCAAAACCAAATCCCCAATTGTCTTAGAGTGTATAATTGGTTCAAATATGTTTTAGAGTGTGTTTTTAAGAGTTTTGAGTCAAGTTAGAACCAATTTTCGTCCAAGTTTGTGTTTTTAGGCCGTTTTGAGTGCTTTTAGTCTATTTTGAGTCTTGTGAACTTGTTTTGAGTCTTTTTAAGTGAGTTAAGTGTTTTAAAGGTTAGTTTTAATTATTTGAGTCAGTAAAGAGAGTTTAGCAATCCCTCCTAATCCCTGGTGTAAGAACGATCCCTGATGCGAAAATAGTTAAGCACACAAATTAACCCTCTTGTTGTCAAATTGTAGTAAGGATGCAAGTAGGGATCGTTCTGGACCGGGGATTAGGAGGGCTTGCTAAAACCTCTAAACTGACTCAAAAACATAAAAACAAAGTTGAAAACGTTCACAAAGACTCAAAGGACTTGAAACAAGTTCAAAAGACTCAAAACTGCCTAAAAACACTAACTAGGCAGTTTCTGACTCTAAACACAATTTTGGACGAATTTAAGATTATGGGTTGATTCAAAACACTTTAAAACACAAACTAAACAGATTCTAAACACTATAGAACAAGAAAGTAAAGGGGGGGTTTTGATTTGACGAAAATTGAAATAACAAAACAAGTTATAAAACTAGGCAGATTGTAAAACGAATTTTTGGAAACAAGATGATGGATGGATTAGTTAGAGGTCCATTCTCCACACATGACACATTTGTATATGAATCGATTTTCCAATTGCTTTTCACTAACTATGATGCTCAACACCCCAAGTTAATCGTGATGCACTAATTAACCCTCAGATTTCCTTATGTCATTGAATTGGATGATGCATGCGACAATTCAAATTATTCTCCAACGGTCCTCAACATGAATGCATAGAAGAGATACAGTGAGAGATCATTATGCTCTATGAAAATCATAAGTGTTGACGAGGCAATTGTAACTATGAATGCATGATACTCTTGCCAAGAATTCAATTAACGCGGTTGTGACTAGGAACCTTCACTGCTCATGTTTATAAACTTGTGACGATTAGGTGAAACTCGTTTATAAACTAGCATCGAGTTCATGCATGAAAACTAAGTATGCATCCTTAATCAATATACAAGAACAAGTTTTGAATAAAACAGATAATTGAATTGCAATCACAACTTAACAAATCACAATTGGAAGAAATCAATTCATATCTCAAACATGTTCATGGCTTCAAACTTTCCCCTAACTAATTAGGGGTTTAGCCACTCATGATTACAGCAAACTCAGAAAGTAATAACAAAGTAAACATTGAAAACAAGAACGAAGTACACCTAAGAACGCTCCAATCTGCAAGCATGAAACGTTCAAGGCCTCCTTCCTCTCCTAATTGCTGCGGCACAAGGGTCTAAGGATGTGTATGGATGAGTGGTGGTGCGGCAAGGGGTGTGAAAGGTCAGAAATTGTCAAGGGTTTAGAAGGAAGCTGCGGCAAGGTATAGAATTGTGTCTAAGGGATGTCGAATGGTGAATCCCCCCTAATCTGACCCTCAAACCCTTTATTAAGGCACGACAAGGCTTGCATAGGAAATAAGTAAGTGTTTAATTCCCCAAATCAATTCTAAGAATCAGGAATTAAGTTAAATCCCTTTAGAATAGGTAATTGAAATCAGGAATTAAGGAAAAGGGCTAAGTCTTGCGGCGAAGGGAGGAAAAGAAGGGGAAAGTGCAATTAAACTTGCAGATTTTGGGAGAAAGGGAATGTATAGGTGCGGCTAAGACTTTTAAGAAAAGGATCGTGAAATAATCTTGCAGATTTTGGGAGAGAAAAGGAATTAAACTCATGGCAAGAAAGGGAAAAAGAAATCAGGAATGTGCCTTTGACCAAGAATTAAAGGAAACAAGATTTGTGACTGATTTTGGGAAGAATGGGAAAGAATCTCACGGCAAGGAAAAGGGAAAGGATTTTTAAGCCAGAAATTTGGAGAGAAAAGGAAGGTAAGGTTCGACACAATTTAGGACATGTCTAGGGCTTCTAGAACATGTGATTTAGGCAACCAACATTATTTGGAAACTTCAAAAATGGACACCTTCACAAATGGAAACTTGCACAATTGGAAACCTTCAAAAATAGAAACTCCCAATAATGGAAACTGGTTTCCAATTCTTGATTCCTCCTTCTTCCTTCGATTCTAGGCTCACTTGGTCTTCAATTTCGTCCAACACTTTGGCTCCAAGCATAAGCTATCCATCTTTAGCCCAGAAGTGCTCCAAAAGACTCCAAAATGCACTTCTTTGCTCCTTTAGCCCTTAGAACCTGAAAACATACGAAAATGGCTTAAAAGACTTAAAGAACTAAGAAATAACAACGTAAATGCACAAGAACAAGCCAACTAAGTCGCCTAAATATGCTCCTATCAATCCCTACTTATTTATATGCTACAATTGTCAAAAGAGGGTTAATTTGTGTGTTAAGTTAATTTTCACATCAAATTTTGGCACCGTTGCCGGGGATTAGCAACTTTGCTAATCCCTTGTTATGTCTTTTTAGTTATTTTCATGTGTTATTGGTTTGTTAATTGTTTTAGTTTCTGACTTGTTTGTTTTCTTGTTTTAGGCACTAGTTTATGACTCGGAGTTCTCAACCGGTTCATGCGCATATCTTAGACTTTGATGACGGTTTTGAGCGAGCCTTGAGAAGAAAGAAGAATCAACAAGAGCCTCAACCACCTCAACCTGCACCTGAGCTTGAAGAGGACGAAACACAAGTGGAAGAGGAGGCCACGGCAAGGATTTTTGAGGAAGAACAAGTTATGGCAGCCGACAACCGAACAATCAAGGAGCTTTCCGCTTCAGGGTTGGATAATGCCATGCCTCTATGCATTCAATATCCAAGGGCAGCCCCCGACAAGGCTGACGAGTTCAAACTCAAATCCAGTTTATTGCACCATATTCCTAAGTTCCATGGGTTGTCCATGGAAGATCCTAATAAACACTTGAAGGAGTTCGAGGTTGTTTGCTCAAGTATGACCCCGGTGAATGTTGATGGGAGCATTTTGAAGATGAAGGCCTTTCCCTTTTCTCTCTTGGAAAAGGCTAAAGATTGGTTGTATGAACTAGCCCCCGGAACTGTCACATCATGGGAGAGTATGAAAAGGGCATTTTTGGAGAAGTTTTTCCCAACTTCTCGTGTCATTCTTTTACGTAAAAGAATTAGTGGCATTCAACAAAATCAAGGTGAATCATTTCCAACTTATTATTAACGTTTTAAAACCCTTGTTGCTTCATGTCCACAGCACCAAATGAAGGAGGAGTTTCTTCTTCAATATTTCTACGAAGGGCTTCTACCAATTGAACGTCAAATGCTAGACGCCTCAACGGGTGGAGCTTTAGTGGACAAAACACCTATGGCCACCAAGACTCTCATTGCCAACCGAGCTTTGAATGCTCAACAATACGAAGGCGTTGGTCAAAGAGACATGCCACGGCAGCAACAAGTTAATGAGGTAAGTGCTATTTCCGAACTTCAAAATCAAATGGCTAATCTTACTTCTCTTCTTTCGCAGGTGGTTGAAATACCAAAGGTACAAAATGTGGCTGTTTGTGGCGTGTGCTCCATGAATGGACATCTCACGGACAAGTGCCCTCAATTGATTGAGAACGGAGGGTGGGAATCTGCCAATGTCGTGGGTTATGGGAGCCAAAACCAACCAAGAAGTGATCCTTTCTCTAACACATACAATCCCGGTTGGAGAGATCATCCAAATTTCAAATGGAGGGAGCCACAACAACCCCAACAACAAAGCACATTTAGGCAGCAACCTCCGGGATTCTACCAAAGGCCATATGCACCCACACCACCCCAAGCACAACCTACACAACCCAAATCAGGTTCGTCCATAGATAATGATCAAATTTGTCAATTACTAACTTCTATGGCGCAGGGAATGCAAAATAGGGACAAAAAGGTTGATGAATTAGAAAAGCAAGTAGGGCAGATTGCGGAGTTCATGGGCCAATTTAGAGAGCAAGGCAAGTTGCCTAGTTCAACCATTGTCAACCCAAAAGGAGGATTCGAATCTGCCAAAGCAATCATGTTGCGAAGTGGAAAACAAGTTGGAACGGCCTCACAACCCTCTAAATCAGCCCCAACGGAGGACGAAAGGTTGCAATTTGAGGAGGGGGAGCAAGAACAAGCCACGGCAAGGGTAGAAAACACCATGCCGCAGCCACCCAAACTACACCATTCAGCTTCCAAGGGTAAGGATGTTCCAAATTCGATTATTTCTAATGTTATTCTTCCAAATGTACCATTTCCTCGTAGATTCATGCAAACAAAGAAGGAGGAGGCTGAAAAGGCATTTTAGAGACATTTAGAAAAGTACAAGTCAATACACCACTTTTGGATGCAATTAAGCAAGTTCCAAGGTATGCTAAGTTTTTAAAAGAACTTTGCACTACTAGGAAGAGAATTTCGAACAAAGAGGTTGTAAAGGTAAGTGAAAATGTCTCAGCCATCTTGCAACGTAAATTGCCCCCTAAATGCAAAGATCCGGGTAGTTTTACAATTCCTTGTGTTATTGGAAATAATCGTTTTGAACATGCCATGCTAGACTTAGGTGCATCTATTAATGTTATGCCTTACTCAATTTATGCATCTATGAACCTAGGTGAGTTAAAAAATGATGGTGTGATCATTCAATTGGCCGATAGATCTAATGCCTATCCAAAGGGTGTTTTGGAAGATGTTTTAGTGCAGGTTAATCATTTAATCTTTCCGGCGGATTTCTACGTGCTGGAAATGGAAGAATCAAACCATGCCCCGTCATTGCCAATTCTTCCTGGCCGCCCCTTTATGAAAACCGCCCGCACGAAGATTGATGTGTTTAATGGGACTTTGACAATGGAATTTGATGGGGAAGTTATTAATTTCAATCTTTCTGAATCTATCAAGTACCCTCTTGATTGATAGGAGCATATTCATGCGACTTAATTAGCTTGTTCTCGTGCATTTATGTTGTGTTTCCTTAGTTATTTTAGTGTTTAAAGTCACTTTTGTGTATTTTCAGATTATAAGGCCAAAGTGTGCAAGAAGATGCAAATTGGAGTCTTTTGGAGCAAAAGAGGAATGAATGAGTTGAAGACTTGAAGAAACGATGAATTCCTACTCCAACGATGAATTCCTACTCAAACGAGGATTCCTACTCAAACAAGGATTCCTACTTGAAGTAGGAAAGTTAACCCTAGGTTTCCCGTTTTGGTAACCTTTCCTAATCTTAAACGTCCGTATTTTCTAGCCACTTTGAAGGCCTTGTAGGCACTTTAGGACACGAAACAAAGGTCCTAGGGCCCTTAAACCCCTTTGCCGTGGCCTCTCCCTTTCTTTCCTTCCCTTGCCGTGCAAGGGGGGGTAGTTTTGTCCTAGGTTAGGCAATTAAACACATGCTCCTCTCCTAATTTAAAACCCTAGCCGCACCTTGCAGCCATTCCCTCTTTAATTTCTGATTTTAATTCCTAATTCTAAAAGCCTTTGATTTAATTTTAATTAACCAAAATAAGCTAGGGTTTTGTTTTCTGAAACCATATATATTTTAAACCCTAGCCGCACCCTATTCTCTCTTCATTCATTCATTATTCATTCTTCTCATATTCAGCCACATTGTCAACCCTTGCCGCAGCCACCATCACCTAAAAACCCTTCCATCCGCAGCCACCATTCATCATTCCAGCCACCATCCAACCTTGCCGCAGCACCACCATCCATTCCCCACTCCATTCCACACCTCCATACACCACCCACACCCCTTGCCGCACCACCATATCCCCATAAACCCATCCCTAAACCAGAAAATCATCCAAACTCACCATAAACCTTCTCTGCCGCAGCAAGAAGAAAGGAGAAAGAGGAGCTTGAAACGTGCAAAAATTCAAAGTGGATTCGTTGGGCGTTTTAGGTGTAATCAATCTTTTGTTCTCTATGTTTAAATTCAATTTTATTTCTCTTTCGGTGAACATGAGAGGCTAAATCCCTAGTTAGCTAGGGGGTGATTCGAAACCATGTTTATGCTTGCAATATAAATTGATTACCTTCGGTTGGAATTTCATGAGTTGTGGATTCAATTTGTTTAACTGCTTGATTGATAACTTATTTGTGTATGTTAATTGAGAGTGCACGCTTAATTTTCATGCATGAATATGATGCTAGAATATAAGTGAATTTCACCTAATAGTTACAATCTTATATTCACAAGTAGTGGAGGTTGCTTATAAACAATCGCGTTAAATGAATTCTTGGCACTAGTTTCATGCTCATCATAGTAACGAATGCCTCGTCAACACTTATAGTTTTCATGTTGCTTAATGATCTTTGATTGTATCTTTATTGTGCTTTTCACGTAAAGGACTTTTGGAGAATGTTTTGAATTGTGTATGCGCTGTCCCATCCAATTCATTAACTTAAGGAGAACTTGAAGGTTAATTTAAGCGAACCTAATTAACCTGGGGTGTTGAGTTTCATGATTCATCGAAAGACCAACTGAAAATCATCTTGTATGCAAGTGTGACATGTGTGGAGAAGAACCTTATAGTTAGCATTCCATCCATATTTTCATCAAATTCGTATTTACATTCTGTTTTATTACGATCTGTGCATTTTGTTTAATTTCGTCAAAAACTCAATCCCCCTTTACTTTAGTGTTCAATTTAGTTAAAAAGTGTCTTAGTTTGTGTTTCTAAGTGTTTCGATTCAATTTATTACCCAAATTCGTCCAAATTAGTCAAAGTGCTCAAAACTGTCCAGATTGTGTTTTTAAGGCAGTTTTGAGTGTTTTGGTGCTATTTTGAGTCTTTTGGTTTGTTTTAGTGTTTTAAGTGTTTAGTTTTGCATTCTTTGAGTCTAGTTTAGTGTTTTAACCTTTGTTTTACGTTTTTGAGTCAGTTTCCAAGTGATTTAGCAATCCTTCCTAATCCCCGGTTAAGAACAATCCCTACTTATACATATACTACAATTGTCAAAAGAGGGTTTTAATTTGTGTGCTTATATAATTTCGCATCAAATTTTTGGCGTCGTTGTCGGGGATTAGCAACTTTGCTAATCCCTTGGATTGTTTACTTTCTGTTTATTTAGTTATTTTCTTAAAGATTCTGACCTTGTGTTGTTTTTCTTGTTTTAGGTACTAGTGTATGACTCGGAGTTCTCAACCGATTCGTGAGCATATCTTGGACTTTGACAGCGATTTTGAGAGGACTTTGAGACGGAAGAGGAAGCAACAGGAGTCAAATCCACCAAGCCCGGAACTTGACCTTGAAGAACAAGTCCTAGAAGAGGAAGAGGAGGCCACGACAAGGATCTTTGAAGAAGCACAAGGCATGGCCGTGGACAACCGGACACTCAAGGAGCTTTCGGCTTCGGGATTGGATAATGCCGCACCTTTGTGTATCCAATATCCCCCACCTGCCGAAGGTAAGACCGAAGAGTTCGAGTTGAAGTCAAGTTTGCTCCACCACATTCCAAAATACCATGGGTTGGCCATGGAGGATCCGAACAAGCATCTGAAGGAATTCGAGGTGGTGTGTTCAAGCATGACTCCCGTCAACGTCGATGGAAGTATTTTGAAGATGAAGGCTTTTCCATTCTCTTTAATGGACAAAGCCAAAGATTGGTTGTACGAATTAGCTCCCGGAACCGTCACATCATGGGAGAGTATGAAGAAGGCATTTTTGGAGAAGTTTTTCCCAACTTCTCGAATCATCCTTCTACGTAAAAGGATAAGTGGAATTCAGCAAGATGAAGGTGAGTCTTTTCCTACGTATTATGAACATTTTAAATCCCTTGTTGCTTCTTGTCCACAGCATCAGATGAAGGAGGAGTTACTTCTACAATACTTCTACGAGGGGCTCCTACCAATTGAACGTCAAATGCTCGATGCCTCGGCGGGTGGAGCATTGGTGGACAAGACACCTATGGCTGCCAAGGTCTTGATTGCTAACCAAGCGTTGAACGCTTAACAATACGAAGAAGTAGGCCAAAGAGGACCCCCACGGCAGCAAGTTCATGAGGTAAGTTCCACACCCGACATTCATTCACAATTAGCTAATCTTACTTCCATTGTGTCTCAGATGGCCGAAGGAATGAGGATGCAAGGACCAATTGTATGCGGGGTGTGTTCTATCCAAGGACATGCTTCTGAGAAGTGCCCACAACTTATTGAAAATGGTGGATGGGAAAGCGCAAATGCAATTGGATTTCAAGGCCAAAACCAACCAAGGAACGATCCGTATTCTAACACCTATAATCCAGGTTGGAGAGACCACCCAAACTTCAAATGGAGGGAGCCCCAACAACCACCACAACAAGGAGGTTTTAGGCAACAACCCCCAGGCTTCTACAACAAGCCATACGCACCCACACAAGCACCTCCACAATCTGCCCAAACAAGTTCAGGTAACACTTTAGACAATGATACACTTCTTAAGTTACTAACTAATTTGTCTCAGGGGCAAGAAAATCAAGCCAAAGCCATGCAAAACCAAGATAAGAGGGTGGAGCAATTGGAGAAACAAATTGGGCAGATTGCAGATTTTGTAGGGAAGTTTCGTGATCAAGGCCAACTTCCTAGTTCTACCATTCCAAACCTAAAGGGAGGCTTCGAAAGCGCAAAGGCCATACTCTTGAGAAGTGGAAAAGAAGTTGGCGCAGGTCCAACACCATCACCATTAGGCCCTAACGAGGATGAAAAACTGAGAATTGAAGAGGAGGAATCAAGCCAACCCACGACAAAGGTGGAAACACCTTTGCCGCAAGCTTTAAGTGACCCCAAATTGTCCAATTTGTCCAAAAAGGGTAAGAATGTGTCAAATTCGGTTCCTACTAATATTTTTCCTTCGAATGTGCCTTTTCCTAGTAGGTTCATGCAAACAAAGAAAGAAGAAGCCGAGAAAGACATCCTTGAGACATTTCGGAAAGTTCAAGTAAACATACCCCTTTTGGATGCAATCAAGCAAGTCCCGAGGTACGCCAAGTTTCTAAAGGAGCTTTGCACCACTAGGAAGAGGATGTCGACCAAAGAAGTGGTAAAGGTAGGTGAAAATGTCTCCGCCATCTTGCAACGCAAACTACCCCCCAAATGCAAAGATCCGAGTAGTTTTACCATTCCTTGTGTGATAGGTAATACTCGTTTTGAATCTGCCATGTTAGACCTAGGTGCCTCTATAAATGTCATGCCATATTCAATTTATGCATCTATGAATCTAGGAGTATTGAAAAATGACGGTGTAATCATACAATTGGCCGATAGATCTAATGCCTATCCAAAGGGAGTTTTGGAAGATGTGTTAGTGCAGGTAAATCATTTAATCTTTCCGGCGGACTTCTATGTGCTCGAGATGGATGAATCTGACCATACCCCTTCGTTGCCAATCCTCCTTGGACGGCCATTCATGAAGACGGCTCGAACGAAGATTGATGTGTTTAATGGAACTTTGTCCATGGAATTTGATGGGGAAGTTGTTAATTTTAGTCTTTCTGATTCTATTAAGTATCCTAGTGAGGATCATTCATGTTTCTCCATTGACATAATTGACTCGTTGGCGCAGGGATACCTTGAAGATTTGAACGCCGATGCACTTGAAAACGTCATTACAAGAAGCATGGAACTCAAAACCAAGGGAGGGGGATTGTTGCTAGGCCATGGCACACACACTCCATTGCATGCCGTGCATCCTAGTGAGGAATGTATCGAGTTGGTTGCTGCCCTTGAGTCATTGCCTAAGCACGAGGGTAAGTTTTCTAACTTTGAATCAATTCCCATTTCGACTAACAAGTTGTTTCCATCCATAATTCAGGCACCTACCCTTGATCTCAAACCACTACCTAGCCATTTGAAGTACATTTTCTTGGGGGAAGATGAGACCTTACCTGCCATTATTTCTTCATCACTCACGGCACAAGAAGAAGAGAAACTAGTGCGTGTTTTGAAGGAGTACAAATCTGCCCTAGGTTGGACCTTGGCCGATATCAAAGGTATTAGTCCCGCCACGTGTATGCATCACATATTTCTTGAGGAGGGGGCCAAACCAACTAGAGAGGCTCAACGCCGTCTCAACCCTCCGATGATGGAAGTAGTGAAAAAGGAGATAATCAAACTCCTTGATTGTGGAGTGATTTACCCCATCTCCGATAGTCGTTGGGTTTCACCTATCCAATGTGTTCCCAAGAAATCTGGAGTGACGGTTATGGAGAATGCGGAGAACGAGCTGGTGCCCACCCGAATCCAAACCGGTTGGCGTGTATGCATTGATTATAGGAAGATAAACGCCACCACAAGGAAGGACCACTTCCCATTGCCGTTCCTAGATCAAATGCTTGAAAGGTTAGCGGGTCATTTATTTTATTGTTTTCTTGATGGATATTTTGGTTATAATCAAATTGTTATTGCCCCGGATGATCAAGAAAAGACTACTTTTACTTGTCCCTTTGGAACGTTTGCATATCGACACATGCCATTCGGTTTGTGCAATGCTCCTGCCACGTTTCAAAGGTGTATGGTTAGCATATTTTCTGATTATGTTGAAAGGATTATTGAAATATTCATGGATGACTTTAGTGTGTTTGGGGATTCTTTTGATCATTGTTTACATAATCTGACCTTAATTTTGAAGCGTTGTGTTGAAACAAATCTTGTGCTTAATTGGGAAAAATGTCACTTCATGGTTAAGCAAGGTATTGTTCTAGGACATATTATTTCTGAAAAAGGCATTGAAGTAGATAAATCTAAGGTAGACCTTGTTCATCACTTACCCTCTCCAACTTTGGTTAGAGAGGTTCGTTCGTTTCTTGGTCATACAGGTTTTTATAGGCGTTTCATAAAGGATTTCTCCACGATTGCGCAGCCACTATGTCGATTGCTTCAAAAAGAGGTGGTTTTCGAGTTCAACGAGGCGTGTGAGAAAGCATTCAACCACCTCAAGGACCTCCTCACCACGGCACCAATCATCACTCCACCAGATTGGTCCATTCCCTTTGAGTTGATGTGTGATGCATCGGATTATGCCCTTGGAGCTGTTTTGGGCCAAAGGAAAAACAAACAGCCACATGTTATTTATTATGCTTCACGCACTTTAAATGATGCTCAATTGAATTATTCTACAACCGAAAAAGAACTTTTGGCGGTTGTATTTGCATTAGATAAGTTTAGATCATATTTAATTGGTACTAAAGTAATTGTTTTCACTGACCATGCAGCCTTGAAGTATCTTCTCACCAAAAAGGAGGCCAAACCAAGGCTCATTCGTTGGATGCTCCTACTTCAAGAATTCGACATTGAAATTAGGGACAAGAAGGGATGTGAAAACGTGGTGGCTGACCACCTAAGTCGAATGGTGCGTGAAGAAGAGGACCTTCCCATTTTAGAAACGTTTCCGAATGAACAACTTCTGTCCGTTGAGGTAAGTACCCTTTGGTATGCCGATTTGGTTAATTTTTTGGTGTCTAAGCAAGTTCCTAAACGTGATAAATTAAAAAAGGATGCACGTTTTTATGTTTGGGACGACCCTTATTTGTGGAAAATATGCCCGGATCAGATTGTGCGTCGTTGTGTTCATGAATCTGAATTTAATTCCATTTTGAGTTTTTTCCATACATATGCATGTGGTGGACACTTTGGCACACAACGCACAGCGTTTAAGGTTCTTGAAAGTGGTTTTTATTGGCCTACATTGTTTAGGGATGCTAGGGCTTTTTGCTTAACATGTGATCGATGTCAAAAGACCGGAAGTTTAGGCCAAAGAGACCAAATGCCGCAAACCCCAATCCTTGTTGTTGAAATCTTTGATGTTTGGGGTATTGATTTTATGGGTCCTTTCCCTATGTCTTTTGGTTTTACTTACATTTTACTTGCCGTTGATTATGTGTCAAAGTGGGTGGAAGCTAAAGCCACCCGAACTAACGATTCTAGAGTTGTTGCAGATTTTGTAAAATCTAACATTTTCTCTAGATTTGGGATGCCTCGAGTGCTCATAAGCGATGGTGGGTCTCATTTTTGCAACCGCACCATTGCGGCGTTGCTCAAGAAGTACAACGTGATGCATAAGGTTTCCACACCTTATCACCCCCAAACAAGTGGCCAAGCCGAAGTTTTAAATCGAGAAATAAAGCAAATCTTGGAAAAGACCGTTGGGCCGAATAGAAAAGATTGGAGCTTGCGTTTGGAGGATGCATTGTGGGCGTATCGAACGGCTTACAAAACGCCCATTGGTATGTCTCCATTTCGGCTAGTCTATGGCAAGCCGTGCCATCTACCCGTGGAGCTTGAACACAAGGCACATTGGGCGGTCAAGACCTTCAATATGGATGTGGACACGGCTGGAAACCATAGGAAGCTACAATTGAGCGAGCTTGAAGAGATTAGGCATGAGGCGTATGAGAATGCCCGGATTTACAAGGAGAAGACCAAGGCTGTCCATGACAAGATGATTAGAGGCAAAACCTTCTCAATCGGGCAGAAAGTGTTGTTATTCAATTCCCGTCTTCGGTTATTCCCCGGTAAGTTACGTTCTAAGTGGGTTGGTCCATTTGTTATCACTAATGTTTTTGTGCATGGTGCAGTCCAAATACAGAGTTTGAAAACTGGACAAGAATTCAAGGTGAATGGCCATAGGTTGAAACCCTACTACGAGAACTTTGTTGAGCATGTTGTGGAGGAGATCCCATTGCATGTCGTGGGCTCCAATGGGGAATGAGCATACCATCGTCCGGCTGCACGACGTTAAAGCAAGCGCTTCGTGGGAGGCAACCCATGCAATCACCAAGGAGAGGATGGCATTTACACTCCATAACCAGATTTGCATCCCTAACCTCTTCTCTTTGTTATTTACATTCTGCCATGCTTAGTGTGTTTAGTTGCTGTTTGTGTGTTTGCTTTTGTGTGGTGTGATTTTAGGCTTAAAACATTGAGGACAATGTTTGATTTAAGTGTGGGGGGGGGGGGGGGGTAACTAATGTTGTTGATGCAAATTCGTGGGATTTTATCACCCATAACTTCCAATGTTCTTCCTTGCTGTTTTTAAGTGTTTTTAAGCTATTTTAGAGTGTTTTAGTGTGTGTTGAATTAAAAATCCGAAAATCCCATAAAATTTTGAAAAATTGTTTTGAAAAACCCAAAAAGAGTTGTTTTTGTGTGTTTGTTTGTGTCGTAGGTTACCTTCCAACACAATGATGAGGATTTGGTTTTTAATTGCATGATGGTTAAAGAAAGTTACAAACATGGATGGACGTTTGATATACTCTTTGGTTTATGCTTGTTTGTAGTTATAGTTTACGAATTCACATGTAATCACAAAGGAAAATTAGTTTTTGTAACATGCTTGAAGGAATGAACTCAAACTAACGCTACATCCCTGTGAGACTTGAGCCTAAACGTTATTTGGAGAGAAATAATCTGTGCATCATTGTTTTCTTAAGTCGTTGCATGATCTCATTATTCATTGCTTGGTTACTACTTAGAAGGCGTTTCATCACTTAGTTCCAAATGCTAGAACTCATGCCCATTTCATTCAAAGCATGTTATTGATTTGCATAACACGTATTCAAGATGAAGTTGTGTAGTGACCACCATCAAAGCCAAATAGCCGTGTGCCCTTCACTCATTTTGTGTTTAAGTTTAACCCCATTGAGCCGTGTTAGCCCATGTTCTTTGTTAACTCATATTATCCTCACCTAGCCTAGATTAGGACCATCCATACCCTTGTTCTTGAAGCATAGTAAGCATGACTGAAAATGAATTCCTTTTGATTTATGTGTTGCAGAAAATAAGTGTGGGGGAAGGAGTATTTATGTGAGTTTATGTGCCATAGGCACGGCTAGAAGAAGAAAAAAGAGAGAAAAAAAAAAGTTGAAAAAAAAAAAAGAAAAAGAAAAAAGAAGAAGTGAAAAGAGTTCCAAAGTATTGTTTGTTGAAGTAAGGGCCCAAAACAATGAATTAGGCCCTAAGAGTTGTTTGAATCTCCCCTATTTGTCTAAAAGTTGATTTCTGCATTCTAAGTGAATTCTAAGTCTCAATTTCATTACTTTGCTTGCTATTGCTTAAGGAACTTTTGTTTATCCCTATCTTTCCTTGTTAACCAATACCCCAAGCCCCGTTACAACCCTTGACTTCTATCTTGAGTGTTGTGCATTTCAATTTGTGGAGTTTGAATTTGGTATGAGCATATGGTGTCACTGGTTCTCGCATCTAAGTAGTAGCATTCCATTCATGAGATCATATCTAAACATGTTTAATTACTCCAGAAATTGCATTCTTTGTTATAACATATGTGAGTACTAGTCTTTCATGTTCACGGCAGCAACAAGTTAATGAGGTAAGTGCTATTTCCGAACTTCAAAATCAAATGGCTAATCTTACTTCTCTTCTTTTGCAGGTGGTTGAAATACCAAAGGTACAAAATGTGGTTGTTTGTGGCGTGTGCTCCATGAATGGACATCTCACGGACAAGTGCCCTCAATTGATTGAGAACGGAGGGTGGGAATCTGCCAATGCCGTGGGTTATGGGAGCCAAAACCAACCAAGAAGTGATCCTTTGTCTAACACATACAATCCTGGTTGGAGAGATCATCCAAATTTCAAATGGAGGGAGCCACAACAACCCCAACAGCAAAGCACATTTAGGCAGCAACCTCCGGGATTTTACCAAAGGCCGTATGCACCCACACCACCCTAAGCACAACCTACACAACCCAAATCAGGTTCGTCCATAGATAATGATCAAATTTGTCAATTACTAACTTCTATGGCGCAGGGAATGCAAAATAGGGACAAAAAGGTTGATGAATTAGAAAAGCAAGTAGGGCAGATTGCGGAGTTCATGGGCCAATTTAGAGAGCAAGGCAAGTTGCCTAGTTCAACCATTGTCAACCCAAAAGGAGGATTCGAATCTGCCAAAGCAATCATGTTGCGAAGTGGAAAACAAGTTGGAACGGCCTCACAACCCTCTAAATCAGCCCCAACGGAGGACGAAAGGTTGCAATTTGAGGAGGGGGAGCAAGAACAAGCCACGGCAAGGGTAGAAAACACCATGCCGCAGCCACCCAAACTACACCATTCAGCTTCCAAGGGTAAGGATGTTCCAAATTCGATTATTTCTAATGTTATTCTTCCAAATGTACCATTTCCTCGTAGATTCATGCAAACAAAGAAGGAGGAGGCTGAAAAGGCATTTTAGAGACATTTAGAAAAGTACAAGTCAATATACCACTTTTGGATGCAATTAAGCAAGTTCCAAGGTATGCTAAGTTTTTAAAAGAACTTTGCACTACTAGGAAGAAAATTTCGAACAAAGAGGTTGTAAAGGTAAGTGAAAATGTCTCAGCCATCTTGCAACGTAAATTGCCCCCTAAATGCAAAGATCCGGGTAGTTTTACAATTCCTTGTGTTATTGGAAATAATCGTTTTGAACATGCCATGCTAGACTTAGGTGCATCTATTAATGTTATGCCTTACTCAATTTATGCATCTATGAACCTAGGTGAGTTAAAAAATGATGGTGTGATCATTCAATTGGCCGATAGATCTAATGCCTATCCAAAGGGTGTTTTGGAAGATGTTTTAGTGCAGGTTAATCATTTAATCTTTCCGGCGGATTTCTACGTGCTGGAAATGGAAGAATCAAACAATGGCCCGTCATTGCCAATTCTTCCTGGCCGCCCCTTTATGAAAACCGCCCGCACGAAGATTGATGTGTTTAATGGGACTTTAACAATGGAATTTGATGGGGAAGTTATTAATTTCAATCTTTCTGAATCTATCAAGTACCCTCTTGATTGATAGGAGCATATTCATGCGACTTAATTAGCTTGTTCTCGTGCATTTATGTTGTGTTTCCTTAGTTATTTTAGTGTTTAAAGTCACTTTTGTGTATTTTCAGATTATAAGGCCAAAGTGTGCAAGAAGATGCAAATTGGAGTCTTTTGGAGCAAAAGAGGAATGAATGAGTTGAAGACTTGAAGAAACGATGAATTCCTACTCCAACGATGAATTCCTACTCAAACGAGGATTCCTACTCAAACAAGGATTCCTACTTGAAGTAGGAAAGTTAACCCTAGGTTTCCCGTTTTGGTAACCTTTCCTAATCTTAAACGTCCGTATTTTCTAGCCACTTTGAAGGCCTTGTAGGCACTTTAGGACACGAAACAAAGGTCCTAGGGCCCTTAAACCCCTTTGTCGTGGCCTCTCCCTTTCTTTCCTTCCCTTGCCATGCAAGGGGGGGTAGTTTTGTCCTAGGTTAGGCAATTAAACACATGCTCCTCTCCTAATTTAAAACCCTAGCCACACCTTGCAGCCATTCCCTCTTTAATTTCTGATTTTAATTCCTAATTCTAAAAGCCTTTGATTTAATTTTAATTAACCAAAATAAGCTGGGGTTTTGTTTTCTGAAACCATATATATTTTAAACCCTAGCCGCACCCTATTCTCTCTTCATTCATTCATTATTCATTCTTCTCATATTCAGCCACATTCTTAACCCTTGCCGCAGCCACCATCACCTAAAAACCCTTCCATCCGCAGCCACCATTCATCATTCCAGCCACCATCCAACCTTGCCGCAACATCACCATCCATTCCCCACTCCATTCCACACCTCCATACTGAAGGAAGATTTGTGAAAAACATGTTCATTTAAGCAACATCAATAGCATGCAATTAACAATTAAAGGCGGAATCATGCTTGTATGCACTTAAAACAAAACATTTACCCGTGAAATTCAAAGCCTAGTAGATAGGTGAACCAAGACTCAACTCAAAACAAAGTGAGTTGAGAAATCAATACCTTTGTAGATTCCTCTTTGCATAAGCAAAGGCTAATCACCCAAAGAGAGGGCCTTCATTCCTTGCATCTTAGATCCATGGATTTGGATGGATGAAAAGGTTTCTCCAAGTTCCCAAAATTGAGAACCTCTAATGATTCATCACCAAGGCATAATGAAGAAGAAATGAGTGACCTTGGAGGAGTTTGATTGCTAGATGATCCCTCCAAGGTGGCCTAAATTTTAGAGAGAAAGGAGAGCTTGTGTTCTCATCCTTTCCCCAAAAATTACCATATGTAAATTTTAGGCTATAAAGTCCTTTATATAGTCCCTTCAAATAAGTGACCTAATGGACCAAAAGCCCTATAGGGTTTATTGGGCTTTCAAGCCCTTTGTTTATTCAAGTTGTCATACAACTTGAGTTAATGGGCTTGACATTCAAATCCCATTGGGCCTTGCGGCCCAAAACTAACCCGAGGTCTTTAACGAACTTATTCGTTTGATTAATTAACAAATTAATTAATCCTAGCCTTAGATAAATAATTAAACCATTTAATTATTCTTACTCATCTCCGTTGTTTCTTCAAACTCTACCTTACTCGGTGAACGATCCATTAGGTTCCTTTTAGCGAGGCAGTGGGCGATTAAAACTCTTTCTAATTGATTGTGAATTGAAACTTACTTTCAATTCTCCCGTTAGTGATTATACACGTTTAGGGCTTCCACAAACCATGGTTGACGCTTAGCAGCATGTCATGGTTACCCAAGCTAATCAGAAGAGGTGGAGAACCTATTCAGTTTTAGGATTACAAATGCAATACGGTCTTTCTCTAATACAATACTCTTGACCACATTGTTTGGTTTGATAGTTTATTCATGTCTACTATCCAATGTGAATCTTGTACTTATATGATTACCTTGAATGTGATCTGGAACGCATTCCAACATCTCATTCATACTCTGGCCAGAGATTCTAAATCATATCATAGAGTATTCTCCCTCAAACAGTTTGAAGGTTAGAGATCCCTTGTTGCGCATTCACTTGCCTCCATAACTAAGTGGCTTAACCCCGACGATGCCGTGGACACCCTGATAGAGTGACTTTGACATAATCAAAGATCAAGTACCTAACCACAAGACAGCTGTGATGCCTCAGGTCAAAGGACTACTTTGCATTATCCCAACCATGAGTTCTCATGTGACATGAATATGAGAACTCCTCGTTGATCGTGTTCAGTGAACTCATTCTCTATTGAGCACCTACATGCTTGTCTTGGTGTCACTCACACCAATGACTCGAGACTAGTCACTCTCCCTGAGAGAAGACACAGCACGTACTGATCTTAACGGACTGTCAATGCCCAATTGGCAATCCTATGATCAGGAACGTTTAGGATGTGTCTACGAAAGAATGGTCTCATGAATCTAACTTCTTTAGATCGCATTCTCCCAATCACATATTCCTTGGACTTATCGTTTAAGCATATAACATTTATATGAGACGGCTCAAACAATAATGTTTGCCCTTAATATTAAACTAGATTAGTTTAACATGTGAAATGTCCATAAAGTATCATCATATGATTGGTTTTAGGGCACATTTCCAACAATCTCCCACTTGCACTAGAGCCAATCAGCTTAGTCATCAGTGATGATACCTCTTCTGTAGTCATTTCATAAATGGCTGAGTAGTAGGCCTAGACAATGGATATCTATATGTTATCCATAGAAGCAACCTTGAGAATAACGACGTCACCATTATACATGATTCTCAATCATGTGGTTCAGTCTCTCATTTGAGTTCGGACCTTGATGAGACCTTGATTCCCTGGCTTGAGCTATCGCCCCATTAGTGTCATACACTTTCTGGTTGGAACCGCATGGAGAGTTCATAAATGAACTTTCCCATCCAAACAACAATGTTGTAAGCTTCTATATGGCAATATATTTTGCATACATGATGGAACACATTAAAGTCATTACTTTTAACGTTTCCACCCAAATATCTCTTTAGTCATAATAAAGAGATATCTCATTATCACTTCATTCATAATGAAGAGATATTCTATGATGGATTAGATTCATAATCTAATACATTTACGCTTCCATTACGTTACTCTAATTCTTCCTCATTCTTGAGGAATCCATCCTTAGTATTTCTTAAATACCTAAGGATTCACTTGACAGTTGCCATGGTTCTGATCCTGGGCTTGCACTGATATCATCTTGTACCGTTCTAGGTACAACTTATATTAATGTTTTCATACAATATGAAATACATAAATCACCTTTCTTCGTATGCATAAAGGATTCTATTTACGCATTATTTCTTTGGGAGTCAAAGGGTACATTCCTTTTGAGAATAACAACTTCCTAGTCTCACTAGTATTGTCATTCTAATTGAAGTTTATCATCATATGAGAAACTTCCTAGCATCTCTTGTCTATTTTAGGGATTGATATAATCCAATTATATCTTGAAATCTATCATTATAGATTTCCATCCCATGTATATAGACTATGTCTCCCATATACATTCTATCATTATAGAATGTTTAAAGTCATAACTTTAACGATGAAGAATTCCTTTCATTTTCAAAATTAATATACATCATGTACATATATTCAAATTTAGGAATATGATTAACTCCCACTAATCCTTTTGTAAACCTAGTAAACAAAAGATTCATTTACATCTTTATGAGAAATCAAACGATTTGATCCTTTTTCTCATAAGATGCTTATAGCTCCCACTAGCTTGCTAAGATCCATGATGGATGGATCTCTACAACTAACCTGTCTTGTGTTTTATAGTTTTAGACATATATATTATCAAGACTATCTTAATAATGGTTTCGAAAACCCATATTATGTCCAAACCATTCAACTGAGACGGTTTATAAATCCTTCTGGACTACCTTGTAGCTTGTGGTATAGGAACTAGGTTGTCATTTTTGTTGATCATATCAAACAAATATTGCTTATTAGCACACAACCCCAAATCTTAACATGTTTAAGATTTGTCTTTCTTTCCAACTACATCTTATGGAGTTATGAAAATTTTGGAAGATCTTCTAATTGACAATCATATTGTTTTTAGAAGTATATATATATCCTATATATGGGTAATAGATAACATCCAACGAACTAAATTTTATTCAAGTTCGTTCTTCTCCTAATGGAGAAATTCATTATCTTATGATGCTATTTTCCTTGATATCTTTCAAGGAAACTCATCTAAAGTGTTATCTTTCCTTGGATCAAATCCAAGGAGGTAAATACTTTAGACGTCTTACTCATCAACTCACATTTCTTGAATTCTTTGAAACCTTTTGCAAAGTATTCGGACTTGTGTTTATTCAAAATAAACTATAGTCCAACCGAGAGTGATCTTCGGTGAATGTCATACAACATGAGTAGTATTATGTTGTGGATAAGAGCCACTAACATCTAAGTGAATTAATCTCAACAACTTTGTGATTCTTTCTTCTTTCCAAAAAGAATAAAGATTCGAACATTTCGCCTCTATACAATTTTAACAAGAAGGCATTGGATCCGGATCTAACGATCCAAAGCATCCATCTATTACCAACTCGTAATTTATGTTTTAGAGGTGTCACAACTCAGTTGGGATTAGTCACTCCCTTGCAACCTTTTGGGTTTTAAGCATCATCGTATTCTAAACAGTTAAACTACCACATCATCTCTACTATAGAGACAACCAATTAAATTACAATAATCTAATTATTGATTAATAAAGAACAATGTTTTGTCAAACAAAACATTCATCCATCTCTACTATAGTGACGGATTTAAGTTCCTTAAAATTGGAATGTAAAGACAATCTTTAGTATTTTCCAATTTCTTTGGTAGTTCATATGAGGAAGTAAGTACAATCCGCTTTCGCAGAGATCTTTATTTTATTCACTTTCCGAATGTGAAGTACTTTCTCTTCTCTCATTAATCTTCTACTTCTTATTAGCACACTTTTACAACAATTGTAAAACATAGTTACTAATACGGAATCAAGTATTCAAGTAGAAGAACCAACTGTTTTGAATTATTCAAGAACATTTTACTACACCTTCGAAAGGTGTGTTCTTTGACACTTGCAAGACATTTCTTGCAAATACCCCTTCCAATGTCCATCCTTTCATAAAGAAAGTTTGTTCCCTTGGAGTTATTTTGCCTTCTTCATTTGACTTCCCTTTTGACTACAATAGTCATGGTCCCTAAACTCCCACTATCTCTCTTGAAACTTATTTCAAATGTGTTATACACATCAAACGATTTGGAGAGCGTGCGGTTATTGTTCACTATATAGTTTACAATAAACTTAGTGAACCATTAGGATAGGGACACAAAGGTGAAGTCCTTGCCTAGTTTCCATCTCGTTAAGTGGTTTAACACTTCAACACTCAATGATTCAAAATCATCATAAGTCCATGTTGATGGACTATTTTTGTCAACCAACCATTATGTTCTAAACATAATTACAAACTTTCAAGAGTTGTTCAAGGCAACTCTCATTTCTTCATACAACAATTTGTAAGTGAAGAATCATGGCACATAAAGCGTCCATGCCCTTGTGCTTACTTCAAAAGTTCCTTGTTTATGTAACAAAGAAACAAGCACTAAAGTTTGTGTTGATTAAGGGTTGTTCAAAGCAACTCTTATTTCTTCATACAACAATTTGTATTTGAAGAATTATGACATTAAAAGTGTTGTCCTTCTCATGTTAGACTTATCTAACATATTCTTCCAATGATACATTATCAATAGGAAGATTGTGAGGATGAGACTACTTAGTTACATCTACAAGCCATTAAAGACAATCTATGGGATTGTAGAACTAAGTCCGGAAATTAAAGCATTCGGCTTTTCTTTGTCAAGTTTTGGATAGCGTTTGCAAATATATTGGTAAACAAATACATAACGAATATAAATTGATTGATTTTAAGCCATTTGATTCGGGTCTTTAAATCAAATAGCACCACCCACTATTTTTGGCAAATTCCATATCCCTCATCGGAATTCGAGAGTTTTGTTGAACTCTTAGCAGGGTATGGGAGACTCACCATTACCAAGCCCACCTCAGAATTATATCATGTTGGTTAGCAAAAATAATGATGAGAGAATAACACTTTAGTCATTTACAACTCTTGTAATTACCCATCTAGTTTGGCCTCTAGAGAATGAATGCCTCAGAATTATATCATGTTGGCACCATTGCACTTAGTTAAGTTATTCCCACCATGCTTAGTTTATGTAGAGGTTCAAGCACAACCTCAGAATTATATCATGTTGGTCATACTCGTTGTCTACACTCACCTCATCATATGTTTATGGACTCCTCCTGGATGTAAGCACATACTTTGTACTTCCCCATTATAGGGTGAAGCCGGTGCATGAGTCACAAACGATTGGAGCCCACCACGGTGGAAGTCCACGAAGAGATATTCAAAGCATCTCTCGCTTATCAACTTAATAATGGTTTGGTTGAGGGTTTTTAGGTCTCATCACATATAAACATACATTTTAATCCAATTAAAACATTTTGGTCCTATTACAACTATTGGTCCATTTGATTGATTTAGTTGTATATAATACTCCCACTAAGCTTTTAAAACGGTTTTTAAAGCAAGAGTATATGATACTACTAACATAAGGTTTGCATTCATTGATGGACTATATAGTTGCCTTAGGGCCTTAGGATGACTATGAACCTTTGATTCGATTCAACACGAGCCTAGTGTTGAATCTCGGTCTAGGGATGGTGATTGATTTTAGTTACGCGTTTAATCACATTAAGGCGTGTTGTCTTATTGGGCGTTGGACCCAACTACTCCAATTTCATGCATATCGAATAAAACAAGAATGGAGTACTTCAAAGTAAATAAGAGCTTATGCTCTTTTACAACAATTGATCAAATCAAATTACTTTAAAGTAAAGAAGAGCTTATGCTCTTTTACAACAATTGATCATATCAAATTACAACCAAAATTTAATCTACACATTCCCATGGTTCAAACAAATTTGAAACGGCCTTTCACATAGCTCAATTATAGTAGGCTTAGGTTCATAATCACCCTGTCTTTAATTAATTAACGCTTTAACTAATTAAACTTGAATGCAACATTTTCATTTGGTTTTTGTATCCATGGAATTGATTTAAATGGAGCTAAATGAAATGAAAATCCAATTCTCATTTAAAGAGACAAAACAATTTTGTTCTCTACCTAATTTGGGCCAAAATGCTATGACCTCAACTTGTTTGGGCCATAGTGCAATTAACCTCAACTTTTGGGCTATTTTGCAAAACTTAAACTTTTGGGATCACTTTGTAAAAACACAAAAGTCCACTACTTCATGTAATTACAACTAGAACCCAAAAATTTCCACAAAAGCTAAAACTTCATTAAAGGAGCAAAACAATTTGTCCTTTTAGTGATTTTGGACCTTTACGTAAAAACGTAAACTTTTGGGTCAAAGTACAAATACACAAAAGTATCAAAACTTTATGTAATTGCATAAAAGCCCCACAAAGACCCTAATTGAGTAGGGTGGTTGGCCATTGAGCAAAGTATTAAAAAAAAATTTCAAAGTTTTTGTAAGTGGGATGTGTGAAATGGAATAAATCATTACACACCTACCCACTAAAATTTCTTTAATTTTTCAAAATAAATATCTAATATATTTAAACATAAGAAATATTTCAAAACAAAAACTTTATGAAATAAATCAAAACTTTGAATCAAAACACCAAACCTTTTGTTCTTGGCAAGAACATATCAAGAACAATGAAGAACATCCATGAAAACCCATAAGAGCTCCATGAACATTCTTCACCCAAAAACATACCAAAACCACTCAAACTTAAGGGAAATATCATACAACCATACTAGGGTACATAGGGGTTCTAAAAGTCACTTTAAAACACTTTTAACAAGTCAAACAAGAACCGAAAAATCCACCCTTTGGATTTGGCCGAATTTCCCCAAAAACATGGCACCAAATTTTAGCTCCAAAATTCATGCTCATATGAACTACATCTACAACATTTGAGATGGCAAATTTTCTAACAAAATTTACATTCAAAGAAGCAAGAATAAAGCTTGTAACAATTACAACATTCAAATCACAAACTATGAACTACAAAACCCAAAAGGATTCACCAACTACTAGACTTAGGCTCTGATACCACTTGAAGGAAGATTTGTGAAAAACATGTTCATTTAAGCAACATCAATAGCATGCAATTAACAATTAAAGGCGGAATCATGCTTGTATGCACTTAAAACAAAACATTTACCCAAGAAATTCAAAGCCTAGTAGATAGGTGAACCAAGACTCAACTCAAAACAAAGTGAGTTGAGAAATCAATACCTTTGTAGATTCCTCTTTGCATAAGCAAAGGCTAATCACCCAAAGAGAGGGCCTTCATTCCTTGCATCTTAGATCCATGGATTTGGATGGATGAAAAGGTTTCTCCAAGTTCCCAAAATTGAGAACCTCTAATGATTCATCACCAAGGCATAATGAAGAAGAAATGAGTGACCTTGGAGGAGTTTGATTGCTAGATGATCCCTCCAAGGTGGCCTAAATTTTATAGAGAAAGGAGAGCTTGTGTTCTCATCCTTTCCCCAAAAATTACCATATGTAAATTTTAGGCTATAAAGTCCTTTATATAGTCCCTTCAAATAAGTGACCTAATGGACCAAAAGCCCTATAGGGTTTATTGGGCTTTCAAGCCCTTTGTTTATTCAAGTTGTCATACAACTTGAGTTAATGGGCTTGACATTCAAATCCCATTGGGCCTTGCGGCCCAAAACTAACCCGAGGTCTTTAACGAACTTATTCGTTTGATTAATTAACATATTAATTAATCCTAGCCTTAGATAAATAATTAAACCATTTAATTATTCTTACTCATCTCCGTTGTTTCTACAAACTCTACCTTACTCGGTGAACGATCCATTAGGTTCCTTTTAGCGAGGCAGTGGGCGATTAAAACTCTTTCTAATCGATTGTGAATTGAAACTTACTTTCAATTCTCCCGTTAGTGATTATACACATTTAGGGCTTCCACAAACCATGGTTGACGCCTAGCAGCATGTCATGGTTACCCAAGCTAATCAGAAGAGGTGGAGAACCTATTCAGTTTTAGGATTACAAATGCAATACGGTCTTTCTCTAATACAATACTCTTGACCACATTGTTTGGTTTGATAGTTTATTCATTTCTACTATCCAATGTGAATCTTGTACTTATATGATTACCTTGAATGTGATCTGGAACGCATTCCAACATCTCATTCATACTCTGGCCAGAGATTCTAAATCATATCATAGAGTATTCTCCCTCAAACAGTTTGAAGGTTAGAGATCCCTTGTTGCGCATTCACTTGCCTCCATGGCTAAGTGGATTAACCCCGACGATGCCGTGGACACCATGATAGAGTGACTTTGACATAATCAAAGATCAAGTACCTAACCACAAGACAGCTGTGATGCCTCAGGTCAAAGGACTACTTTGCATTATCCCAACCATGAGTTCTCATGTGACATGAATATGAGAACTCCTCGTTGATCGTGTTCAGTGAACTCATTCTCTATTGAGCACCTACATGCTTGTCTTGGTGTCACTCACACCAATGACTCGAGACTAGTCACTCTCCCTGAGAGAAGACACAGCACGTACTGATCTTAACGGACTGTCAATGCCCAATTGGCAATCCTATGATCAGGAACGTTTAGGATGTGTCTACAAAAGAATGGTCTCATGAATCTAACTTCTTTAGATCGCATTCTCCCAATCACATATTCCTTGGACTTATCGTTTAAGCATATAACATTTATATGAGACAGCTCAAACAATAATGTTTGCCCTTAATATTAAACTAGATTAGTTTAACATGTGAAATGTCCATAAAGTATCATCATATGATTGGTTTTAGGGCACATTTCCAACACATACACCACCCACACCCCTTGCCGCACCACCATATCCCCATAAACCCATCCCTAAACCAGAAAATCATCCAAACTCACCATAAACCTTCTCTGCTGCAGCAAGAAGAAAGGAGAAAGAGGAGCTTGAAACGTGTAGAAATTCAAAGTGGATTCGTTGGGCGTTTTAGGTGTAATCAATCTTTTGTTCTCTATGTTTAAATTCAATTTTATTTCTCTTTCTGTGAACATGAGAGGCTAAATCCCTAGTTAGCTAGGGGGTGATTCGAAACCATGTTTATGCTTGCAATATAAATTGATTACCTTCGGTTGGAATTTCATGAGTTGTGGATTCAATTTGTTTAACTGCTTGATTGATAACTTATTTGTGTATGTTTATTGAGAGTGCACGCTTAATTTTCATGCATGAATATGATGCTAGAATATAAGTGAGTTTCACCTAATAGTTACAATCTTATATTCACAAGTAGTGGAGGTTGCTTATAAACAATCGCGTTAAATGAATTCTTGGCACTAGTTCCATGCTCATCATAGTAACGAATGCCTCGTCAACACTTATAGTTTTCATGTTGCTTAATGATCTTTGATTGTATCTTTATTGTGCTTTTCACGTAAAGGACTTTTGGAGAATGTTTTGAATTGTGTATGCGCTGTCCCATCCAATTCATTAACTTAAGGAGAACTTGAAGGTTAATTTAAGCGAACCTAATTAACCTGGGGTGTTGAGTTTCATGATTCATCGAAAGACCAACTGAAAATCATCTTCTATGCAAGTGTGACATGTGTGGAGAAGAACCTTCTAGTTAGCATTCCATCCATATTTTCATCAAATTCGTATTTACATTCTGTTTTATTACAATCTGTGCATTTTGTTTAATTTCGTCAAAAACTCAATCCCCCTTTACTTTAGTGTTCAATTTAGTTAGAAAGTGTCTTAGTTTGTGTTTCTAAGTGTTTTGATTCAATTTATTACCCAAATTCGTCCAAATTAGTCAAAGTGCTCAAAACTGCCTAGATTGTGTTTTTAAGGCAGTTTTGAGTGTTTTGGTGCTGTTTTGAGTTTTTTGGTTTGTTTTAGTGTTTTAAGTGTTTAGTTTTGCATTCTTTGAGTCTAGTTTAGTGTTTTAACCTTTGTTTTACGTTTTTGAGTCAGTTTCCAAGTGATTTAGCAATCCCTCCTAATCCCCGGTTAAGAACGATCCCTACTTATACATATACTACAATTGTCAAAAGAGGGTTTTAATTTGTGTGCTTATATAATTTCGCATCATTGATGATCATTCATGTTTTGCTATTTGATGTGAAAATTAACTTAACACACAAATTAACCCTCTTTTGACAATTGTAGCATATAAATAAGTAGGGATCGTTCTTACACCAGGGATTAGGAGGGATTGCTAAACACTATAAACTGACTTAAATAAATAAATCTAACCTTTAAAACACTTAACTCACTTAAAAAGACTCAAACACGTTCACAAGACTCAAAATAGGCTAAAAACACTCAAAACTGCCTTAAAAACACAAACTGGGTAGTTTTGAGCCTAAACACAAACTTGGACGAAAATTGGTTCTAACTTGACTCAAAACTCTTAAAAACACAATCTAAAACATATTCTAACTAATTAGACACTCTAAAATAAATGGGGATTTGATTTTGGACGAAAATAAAATAAACAAAACAAAACTTTAAACTGGCAGATTTGGACGAAATTGATTGAATTAAGTGGATGATGGGCTAGCTAGGAGGTTTTTCTCCACACATGGCATACTTGCATACAAAACAATCTCCAGTTGCTTATTCAATGAATCATGAACCTTAACACCCCAAGTTAATTAGGTACGCTTAAATTAACTCTCAGATTTCCCTTAGGCCATTGAATTGAATGGAATTAGCGCATTGCAATCAAATTATTCCTTAAAAGTTTTCTATATGAAAGCGCATAAAAGAAAGACAATCAAAGATCATTAGGTTCTATGGAAATCATAGGTGTTGACGAGGCATTCGTAACTATGAAAGCGCATGATACTTGTGCCAAGAATTCACTTATCATAATTGTGACCAACAATCTTAACTACTCATGAATATAAGTTCCCAACGATTAGGTGAAGTTCCCTCATACCCTAGCATCATGTTTATGCATGCAAATTAAGCGTGCACTCTCAATTCATATACATAAGCAAGTTTTAATTAAAACAGATAAGTAAATTGAATTCATCATTCATGAAATCACAACTGAAAGTAATCAAATCATCATGCAAATATAACCATGGTTTCGAAATTCGCCCCCTAGCCACAGGGGGATTAGTTCCTCATGCTTGCACAACAACAATTATTGAATTTAAACATTGAAATCATAAGAAAAGATTACACCTAAATGTTCAGCAATTCCAAGATGGATTCGATGCACAGATTGGCTCCTCTTCCTCCTCCTTGCTGCGGCACAAAGTGTGGGTGATGGAATTGGGGGTTTTGGATGGTGTTTCCTTGTTTAGAGGGATGGAGGATGGTTGATTATGGTAGGGAAGGTGTGGCAGATGTGTATGGATGTGTAGGGAGGTGTATGGAGGTCAAGAATGGAGAATGGAGGTTGCGGCACAAGGGTTTTCTGTATAGCATAGGGGGTGTACGAATTTGTGGCTGAAAATATGTTTATATAGTCCTAGGGTTAATTAGATTAGGGTTACACTTAGCAGATTTATTGGATTAGGGCCCTAGGGTTTAGCACAAGTGAGTTAAATCCACTTAGGAGAGGGTTTGGCCCAATTCGTTTCATAAAAGGATTTATATAACCCAAATCCACAAGGAATGAGGCCTAATAAATCAGAATCCAAAGGGAAAAAGGTTTAGGAAATTCATCCAAAATTGGGCCTTCTAGAAACTAGGTGTTTTGTGGTTGATTTTGGGTTTTCTAGAAGAAATAAAAGGGGGAAGGGTGTTGCACCCTTTTAGGGTCAGATAAGGCTTCTAGAAATCATGTTTTTAGGTCCACTTGCAGCTAGGATTAAGGTGGAACAAGATTAGGTTAGGATAAGATAGGATAAGGTTTGGATAAGATAAGGTTGGATAAGGTTTTGGATAATGTTTCCTCTTTTGAGCTGATTCCTTATCCTCTTTGCCTTTAATTTAATTTCTTCATCTTCTTATCAGATTCCTAGCCTTTTGAACTCCAAATTCGTCCATCCATGTTGGCCCATACATGTGCTATCCATTTAATGCCCAAAACTGCTCCAAAGTGCACCAAAATGCACTTTCTTGGTACTTTAACCCTTTGGACCTGCAAACACACGAAAATGAGTTATAATACGACATTAACTAGGAAATAATAGCACAAATGCAAAAGAATAAGCTAGCTAAGTTGCCTCAATATGCTCCTATCACTATTGATGTAATTGATTCGTTGGCGCAGGACCATTTTGAACAATTGAACGAAGATGCACTTGAATTGGTCATTACAAGAGGAATGGAACTCAAAGACAAGGAAGTAGGGCCATTGCCTACCCACGGCATGCATGGAGAGCACCATGCCGTGCCCCCTAGTGTTGACATGATTGAGATAGTGGCTGCCCTTGAGTCATTGCCACTACAATCTGGTAAATCTTCGGACCCAATTTCAATTCCAATTTCGACTAATAAGCCCATTCCTTCAGTTGTGCAGCCACCTTCCCTTGAACTTAAACCATTGCCAAGCCATTTAAAGTACGTGTTCTTGGGAGACCAAGAGACCTTGCCCGTCATCATATCCTCCTCACTCATGGCACAAGAAGAAGGTCAGTTAGTGAGGGTGTTAAAGGAGTACAAAACTGCAATTGGTTGGACCTTGGCCGACATCAAGGGAATAAGTCCGACCACGTGCATGCATCGTATACTTTTGGAGGAGGGGTTGATAGGAGCATATTTAGGCGACTTACTTAGCTTGTTTTCGTGCATCTATGTTGTTAATTCATAGTTGTTTTAGTAGTTTAAGCCATTTTCGTGTGTTTTTAGGTTCATATGGCTAAGGAAGCAAAAAGATGCATTTTGGAGCAAAATTGGGCTTGGAATGGATAGCATATGATTGGAGCCAAAGTGTTGGACGAATTTGAAGGCCTTGTATTCATTTTGGACATAAAACAAAGGGCCTAGCCCATTCTCTCTTAAACCAACCCCAAGGCCATGCATTTCCTTCCAATTCCAAAGCCCACAATCACTTCAAAAGCCATGCAAAGAACCATCCATTCCATCAAAAACAATCCATCAATTCACATGCAAAACCACCATTAACACACATGCACCCAAACAAAGCCAACCTAGCTAACCCTACATGCATTCTTTATGCAACTCTTCATCATTCCACCATTCATTCTTTATTCCACAAACAAGTCACATGCATTTCCACCTTCCTACTTCATCATTTCACCACATTCTCCCTCTTTAACTCATTTCATTATTCATTCACTTTGCATTCATTCAATTCCACCCCACATGCACCCTTTATTCTTCATCATTGCAACCATGGCACATTTACACCAACAAAACAACTCCCATGCCATGGCCTACTCATATTCCCATTTCCCTTCCAACATCTCACATGCATTTCCACCTTCCTACTTCATCATTTCACCACATTTTCCCTTTTATTTCCACATGCAATTCTTCATCATTGCAACCACAAACACCTTAAACAAATAGCCATATACATGTCCACTCCTCCTATAAATACCCTTGCATTCATTCATTCAAGGATCATCTCATTTCATACACAAACACATCCATTCTTTCTCTCTAGCCGTGAGTTTCTCTCCCTTAGAATCCAAAAACCATCTTCCATTTCCATCACTCCCCACTCCATTCCACACTTCCATCCCCCCAACCAACTATCCCTAGACCTTATGCTACAATAAAGAGGAAGATAAGAGGGCCTAAACGTTCATACAATTCAAGTTTGAGTTGTTGGAATGTTTAGGTGTTTCTTTGATTTCAATGTTTAAATTCAATTCTCTTTGTTTTGTACGGAAGAAAAGAGTGCCTAAACGTTCATACAATTCAAGTTGAGTTGTTGGAATGTTTAGGTGTTTCTTTGATTTCAAAGTTATGAGGAACTAAACCCCCTTTAGCTAGGGGGTGATTCGAAACTATGTTTATGTTTGCAATATGAATTGATTAACTTTCGTTGGAATTTCATAAGTTGTGGATTCAATTTGTTTAACCGTTTGATTGATAACTTATTTATGTATGTTTATTGAGAATGCGCGCTTAATTTTCATGCATGAATATGACGCTAGAATATAAGTGAGTTTCACCTAATCGTTATGAACTTATATTCACAAGTAGTGGAGGTTGCTTATAAACAATCGCGTTAAATAAATTCTTGGCATAAGTTTCATGCAATCATAGTAACGAATGCCTCGTCAACACTTATAGTTTTCATTGAACGTAATGATCTTTGATTGTATCTTTATTATGATGTCATGTAAGGAACTTTTGAAGAATGCTTTGGGTTGTCGTATGATGTCATCCAATTCATTAACTTAAGGAAAACTTGACGGTTAATTTAAGCGGACCTAATTAACCCGGGGTGTTGAGAAATCATAATTTATCGAAAGACCAACTGAGAATCAATCTTGTATGCAAGTGTAACATGTGTGGAGAAGAACCCCTTGGCTATTCCATCATCCATATTTTCATCTCATTCATATTTACGTTTTGCCTTTAATTACAATTTGTCCATTTAGTTTAATTCCGTCCAAAACTCAATCCCCCTTTACTTTATTGTTCAATTTAGTTAGAAATCAATTTAGTTTGTGTTCTTAAAGCATTTTGAGTTTTTGGTTTGTCTTAGTGTTTTAACGTTTAGTTTCACATTCTTTGAGTCTAGTTTAGTGTTTTATATTGTTTTTACGTTTTTCAGTCAGTTTCCAAGAGATTAACAATCCCTCCTAATCCCCGGTCCAGAACGATCCCTACTTATACTTATACTACAATTGTCAAAAAGAGGGTTTAATTTGTGCGCGTATAATTCTCGCATCAAATTTTGGCGCCGTTGCCGGGGATTAGCAACTTTGCTAATCTCTTGGATTGTTTTATTTTTCGTTTGTGTGTATATATTTTTAGTTTTATTGATTTTAGAAGCAAGACATGGCACTTGATAGTGCTTCTCTTTTGTCACAGCTTATGGAAGAGTACCAAACGCAAAGAGTTGGTACATTTGATCATAATCAATCAAGGAACGACGTGTTTTCCAATACTTACAATTCCGATTGGAGTGATCATTCAAACTCTATATGGTGGGAACCTCAACATATTCAACAAGAAGGATATTGGCAGCCTTATAAGGAGTTCTATTCAACGTCTATGCATCCACCACAACCTCATATTCAATATGCCCAACCAAACTCAGGTTCGTCAATAGATTATAATCAAATTCTTAATGAATTAAACTCTTTGGTGCAGGGTTCACAAAATCAAGCTAAGGAGACTCACCAAGAAACATATTGGCAACCATATGAGGATTCATATGCACCACCACAGCCTTCCCCTCAATCTTCACATCCAAATTCAGGTATATCAAATTATTATAAGGAAGTTATTCAACAACTGAATTCTGTGGAGCAGGGCAGGGAAGCTCAACCATTTCAACAAGACGCATTTTGGCGACCAATTGAGGATTTCTATCAAGCAAAAAAGTTGGCTGAGTGGAACAGTCAATTTAGGCAGAATGCAGAATGCATGGAACAAATTCAAGAACAAATGGTTGAAGATGAGCCCATGGATGAATTGCTACTGCTCGAAGAGGAGGAGGATGCACAAGGCACGGCAAGGGAAGAACAACCCTTGCCGCAACCTCCCAATATTCCTACACCACCCCATTCAAGTAAGGTTGTTCCAAATTTAATTATTTCTAACTTTGTTCCCCCAAATGCACCCTTCCCTGGCAGGTTCATGCAATCCATGAAAGATGAGGGGAAGAAAGACATCTTGGACACCTTTCCAACAATTCACGAGGAAAAAGTGGTTGAGGAGCATCTTGAATTCATCAAGGAGGAAATTGGAGTGGATCACACAGCCACAACCTTCAGAATGTCCAATCTGAATGAAAACATCCCTTGTGCATTTGTTGAATGTGCTGCGACTTTAGAGCCAATATTGCAGCCCATAGGTAAGCCACCAACTCAAATTCCAATTCCCACTTCAATTAATCGTGTGTTACATTCTTCATTGCAGGCACCTACTCAAATCCAATTTGGTGAAAGAGTTTACATGGATCTTAGGACAGATCTCTATTCCACTCCATACAAAGATCCAATTCTTGAATGTTTTGAGAAGCATTTCGTGGAGGATGTACTTAAATTCTTATTGGAGCATGTAGGTAAGCCACCAACTCAAAATCCAAAGTCGTTTTTGACTAATATGTTGTTGATGTCAATGATTAGGGCACCCACTCTTGAAATTCAACCATTGCCGGAACATTTCAAGTATCATCATCCATTCAATGATCAACTCCATGCCGTGGGTTCCATTAAGGCATGATTGTGTTCTTCGTCCGGCTACAAGACGTAAAAGAAAGCACTACTTGGGAGGCAACCCAATACAGTGAATAAAACAAAGCTTTTTCATTAATTTTCGAGAAATTACAAATGTATCTAACAAATGGAGCTTCACAAAGGTTGTTTTTGTTTTTGTTTGCGTGAAGACCCACCACGAGGCAAAACTCTAGAAGCAGAAGGCATCGAAGCAGGAGGCATCGGAGCAAGAGGCATCGGAGCAAGAGGCATCGGAGCAAGAGGCATAGGAGCGGGAGGCATAGGATATAGAGCATTCCAGGCCCCAATACTTGGCGGAACGCTGGATGACCCAGGAAAGAGGTGCCCCTGGAAGAAAGACGCAAGCCGTTGACGGTCACTTTGCATCCGACCTTGAGATTCTTGCATCTCATCAAGCTTCCTCTTCATGCTCGACGAATAGTTATTGGCAAGCACATGCAAAGTTCTATTCTCGTACTTAAGTTGTTTGATCTCTTGTTTCAGGTTCTCCACCTCCGCCATCAAGGATTCAACCTGTCGGGAGCGAGCAAGAAGGCGTTGGCCCATGTTGGACACAGAGCCAGCGCACTGAACACTCAGAGCCAGGGATTCTTGAACGGCCAACTCATCGGACCGTCCTGAAAGCAGCTGACTGTCTTTGGGAGTGAGGAGGTTCCGAGCCACTATCGTAGCCGTTGTGGGATCCGTCATCACAGAGTCCTCATCTGTAAGAGGGCCATGGGAAGATAAGAAAGACGGGCACCATACCTTACCCTGACGAGACGCAACCGGATCACTGCTTAGACTCAAATCTAAGCAAAGGTTCGATGGGTTGGATGAGCTAGCCATTGTTCACAAAGTTAAAAGAGAAGGGGTGGACGGAGTAGATTTTCAAAGGGCCGGAGACGAGTTTCAAGAATGGAAAATCTTCAGAGTGTGTAAGTTGGCGGTGATCGATAGCTCTATAAAAAGCCAAGGCAACGCGTCCACCGATTCAAAAAGCCTCGGCTTTTCAGAAAACGCGTTCAACACGTGGAGGCCATCATCGCAACTACACGTCTTTAGCCGACAAGCGCAAAGTTCGGCGACGCTTTATCTGCTTTTCAGAAAACGCGTGCAGCTTTATCGAAGAGGCGTCTTCAAAGATCGAAGAGTCGTCACTATTCCAAAATGCCGGATTTGCGGGATCAAAATGTTTGTCGACAACGGTAAAAGAACAGTATCACCACTTGCTATTGAATTCCCTATATATGTCGACCTTCATTTTTTTTTGGCAAGACAGAACTGAAGAAAATGCCCAACTCTTTCTCACCTCTGAGGGCGCACTCCCAGCAAAGCCTTTCGAAATACTCCATTCTTTCTTCTTCCCCAAAGATGATACCAGATGCCTGGAGTACAGATGACCCAGGAGGAAACAGCACCACAAATACATGTGCTGATTCATTCACCGCTTCTTCAAAAGCAAAGGTATCTCATATCATCAAAGGCAAAAGCAAAGGTATCTCATATCATGCTCTTTCCCTGTCTTTTCCTTTGTCCTTGATATTACTTGCATGGCAAAGTTAAAGAAGCAATCAGCCGGCACTTGGAGTCTATCTGGACTCTATTCCCTGGTTGCTTACCTAGCTTTGCTGAGCTATCCTCTAACCCTCTTCAATACGAATTGGAGAGATTGAACAAAGAAACAGATAAGAGGAGGAAGCTCAGACCTTCGGGGGAGACCAAAGGAAGCCTGCTGCCCAGTTCAAGAGTAGCACAAAGGAAAATCAACGATGGGAGCAGCGCAGTTCAAGAGTAAGCCTGTGGAATCACAAAAGATCCAAGCCTCACTGCAATCACCAAGGAGAAGATGGAACAAACATTTCATAACCAGATTTGCATCTCTAAACTCTTCTCTTTGTTAGATACATTCTGCCATGTTTAGTATGTTTAATTGCTGTTTATATGTTTGTTTGTGTTTAGTGTGGTTTTTAACATTGAGGACAATGTTTGATTTAAGTGTGGGGGTATTAGTTACTAAAGTGTTTAATGCAAATTCGTAGGGTTTTATCCACCATAACTTCAAATGTTGTTTCTTGTTGTTTTTAAGTGTGTTTAGTGTGTTTTGACTTAAAAATTCGAAAATCACATAAAAATTTGAAAAACATGTTTTGAAAAGCCTAAAAAGAGTGTTTTAAGTCGTTTTTGTGTCGTAGGTCACCTTCCAACACAATGATAAGGATTTGGTTTCTAATTGCATGACTGTTAAAAAGAGTTATAAACATAGAGAAAAGTTTGATTTACTCTTGGTTTATGCTTGGTTATGGTTATAATGTATGACTTCACATGCAATCATAAAATTTTTTTCGTTTTTGTAACATGCTTGAAGGAAGGAACTCAAATAAACGCTACAACCCTGAGAGACTTGAGCCTATAACGTTCTTTGGAGAGTATAATCTGTGATTTCTTGTTTTCTAAAGTCGTTGCATGATCTCATTATTCTTTGCTTGGTTACTACTTAGAAGGCGTTTCATCATATAGTTCCAAATGCTAGAACTCATGCCCATTTCATTCAAAGCATGTTATTGATTTACATAACATATATCAAGATGAAGTTGTGTAGTTGCCACCATAGCCAAATAACCTCACTTCCCATATTTCGTATACGTTGTAAGTTTTACCCCCGTTGAGCTTTGTTTAGCCTTTATTCTTTGTCAACCCACATTATCCTCACCTAGCCTAGTTTAGGACAATCCACACCCTTGTTCTTAAAAGATAGTGAGCATAACTTAAATGAATTCCTTTTGAGTTACATTATGCAAGAAAATGAGTGTGGGGGAAGGAATGCTTGTTCTTAAGTATGTTTTGAGTTTCAAAAGAAAAGAAAAACAGAAAAGAAAAGAAAGAAAGAAAGAAAAAAGAGCTTAAAAAAAATGAAAGAATGAGTGATTGAAGAAAGGGCTCAAAACACCAATTCTGGCCCTAAATTGTCTCCCTTTTTGTTCCAAAGTTGAGTTTTCATTCAAAAGTGAATTCTAAGTTGATTCAATTGCCTTGCTCACTATTTCTTTAAGAACCTTTGTTTTCCATATCCCTTCTTTGTTATCCACACGCCCCAAGCCCCATTACAACCCGTGACTTCAATCTTGAGTGTTATGTGTTTCAATTTGTGGAGTTTGAACTTGGTATGAGCATATGGTGTCACTGGTTCTCGCGTCTAAGTAGTAGCATTCCATTCATGAGATCATAATCTAAACATGCTTATTAACTCCAAAAATTGCGTTCTTTGTGATACATATATGTGAGTGTTCGTTTCATGTTTACATCAATCTTCTCACATATGACTAGATTAGGGTGTGTAGTTAGAAAATCTGAGTGAAAATTGAGTGCATATCTTGTAAGGAATTGAGCAAATTCTCTAAGGCATGTTACTACATTCAAAACATGGTTTTAAATGCTTAATTGTGAACTAGTATGTGGTGACTATGATTAAGAATGTACTTAAGGGTAAAGATGGCTAAATTCTGTGGGAATAATAATTTTTAACTTGTCATGTGCATTGGAAATCCCTGAAACGATTGTTGGAAGGTGTAGGTTGTGTTTTACGTGTTTAGTGTCGTTTTGTTCATTTGTTTTTATTCTGTTTTGCTCGAGGACTAGCAAAAGATAAGTGTGGGGGAGTTTGATAGGAGCATATTTAGGTGACTTACTTAGCTTGTTTTCGTGCATCTATGTTGTTAATTCATAGTTGTTTTAGTAGTTTAAGCCATTTTCGTGTGTTTTTAGGTTCATATGGCTAAGGAAGCAAAAAGATGCATTTTGGAGCAAAATTGGGCTTGGAATGGATAGCATATGATTGGAGCCAAAGTGTTGGACGAATTTGAAGGCCTTGTATTCATTTTGGACATAAAACAAAGGGCCTAGCCCATTCTCTCTTAAACCAACCCCAAGGCCATGCATTTCCTTCCAATTCCAAAGCCCACAATCACTTCAAAAGCCATGCAAAGAACCATCCATTCCATCAAAAACAATCCATCAATTCACATGCAAAACCACCATTAACACACATGCACCCAAACAAAGCCAACCTAGCTAACCCTACATGCATTCTTTATGCAACTCTTCATCATTCCACCATTCATTCTTTATTCCACAAACAAGTCACATGCATTTCCACCTTCCTACTTCATCATTTCACCACATTCTCCCTCTTTAACTCATTTCATTATTCATTCACTTTGCATTCATTCAATTCCACCCCACATGCACCCTTTATTCTTCATCATTGCAACCATGGCACATTTACACCAACAAAACAACTCCCATGCCATGGCCTACTCATATTCCCATTTCCCTTCCAACATCTCACATGCATTTCCACCTTCCTACTTCATCATTTCACCACATTTTCCCTTTTATTTCCACATGCAATTCTTCATCATTGCAACCACAAACACCTTAAACAAATAGCCATATACATGTCCACTCCTCCTATAAATACCCTTGCATTCATTCATTCAAGGATCATCTCATTTCATACACAAACACATCCATTCTTTCTCTCTAGCCGTGAGTTTCTCTCCCTTAGAATCCAAAAACCATCTTCCATTTCCATCACTCCCCACTCCATTCCACACTTCCATCCCCCCAACCAACTATCCCTAGACCTTATGCTACAATAAAGAGGAAGATAAGAGGGCCTAAACGTTCATACAATTCAAGTTTGAGTTGTTGGAATGTTTAGGTGTTTCTTTGATTTCAATGTTTAAATTCAATTCTCTTTGTTTTGTACGGAAGAAAAGAGTGCCTAAACGTTCATACAATTCAAGTTGAGTTGTTGGAATGTTTAGGTGTTTCTTTGATTTCAAAGTTATGAGGAACTAAACCCCCTTTAGCTAGGGGGTGATTCGAAACTATGTTTATGTTTGCAATATGAATTGATTAACTTTCGTTGGAATTTCATAAGTTGTGGATTCAATTTGTTTAACCGTTTGATTGATAACTTATTTATGTATGTTTATTGAGAATGCGCGCTTAATTTTCATGCATGAATATGACGCTAGAATATAAGTGAGTTTCACCTAATCGTTATGAACTTATATTCACAAGTAGTGGAGGTTGCTTATAAACAATCGCGTTAAATAAATTCTTGGCATAAGTTTCATGCAATCATAGTAACGAATGCCTCGTCAACACTTATAGTTTTCATTGAACGTAATGATCTTTGATTGTATCTTTATTATGATGTCATGTAAGGAACTTTTGAAGAATGCTTTGGGTTGTCGTATGATGTCATCCAATTCATTAACTTAAGGAAAACTTGACGGTTAATTTAAGCGGACCTAATTAACCCGGGGTGTTGAGAAATCATAATTTATCGAAAGACCAACTGAGAATCAATCTTGTATGCAAGTGTAACATGTGTGGAGAAGAACCCCTTGGCTATTCCATCATCCATATTTTCATCTCATTCATATTTACGTTTTGCCTTTAATTACAATTTGTCCATTTAGTTTAATTCCGTCCAAAACTCAATCCCCCTTTACTTTATTGTTCAATTTAGTTAGAAATCAATTTAGTTTGTGTTCTTAAAGCATTTTGAGTTTTTGGTTTGTCTTAGTGTTTTAACGTTTAGTTTCACATTCTTTGAGTCTAGTTTAGTGTTTTATATTGTTTTTACGTTTTTCAGTCAGTTTCCAAGAGATTAACAATCCCTCCTAATCCCCGGTCCAGAACGATCCCTACTTATACTTATACTACAATTGTCAAAAAGAGGGTTTAATTTGTGCGCGTATAATTCTCGCATCAGGGGTCCAAAGCATCTCGAGAGGCTCAACACCGACTCAACCCTCCAATGATGGAAGTTGTGAAGAAGGAGATAATCAAGCTCTTGGATTGTGGAGTGATCTATCCAATTTCAGATAGTCGGTGGGTGTCTCCGGTTCAATGTGTTCCAAAGAAATCCAGAGTAACTGTGGTGACAAATGCCGAAAATGAGCTTGTTCCTACTCGAATCCAAACAGGTTGGAGGGTTTGTATTGATTATAGGAAGCTCAATGCCACTACAAGGAAGGATCATTTTCCCTTGCCATTCATTGATCAAATGCTTGAAAGGTTAGCGGGTTATGCGTTTTATTGTTTTCTTGATGGATATTCAGGTTATAATCAAATTGTGATAGCTCCGGAAGATCAAGAGAAAACCACTTTCACATGCCCCTTTGGTACATTTGCTTATCGTCGCATGCCATTTGGTTTATGTAATGCACCTGCCACATTTCAAAGATGCATGATGAGCATATTTTCAGATTATGTTGAGAAAATTATTGAGGTTTTTATGGATGATTTCAGCGTTTTTGGTGATTCATTTGATGGTTGTTTGAATAATCTTAGTTTGATTTTAAAACGATGCATTGAAACTAACCTTGTGTGAAATTGGGAAAAATGTCACTTCATGGTTAAACAAGGCATAGTTTTAGGTCATATTATTTCTGAAAAAGGTATTGAGGTAGATAAGTCAAAGATAGATCTTGTGCGTCACTTACCCTCTCCTACTTCGTTAGAGAGGTTCGTTCGTTCCTTGGACATGCAGGTTTTTATAAAAGGTTCATCAAGGATTTCTCGAAGGTCTCCCAACCTCTATGCCGCCTCCTACAAAAAGATGCACCTTTCGACTTCACCAAGGAGTGCACGACAGCTTTCCAACTCCTCAAGGACATGCTAACCACGACACCCATCATTGTGCCACCGAATTGGAGCCTTCCATTCGAGCTAATGTGTGATGCATCCGACTATGCGTTAGGAGCTGTTTTGGGCCAAAGGAAGGACAAGAAGCCGCATGTTATCTACTACGCATCCCAGACGTTGAATGACGCTCAATTAAACTATTCGACCACTGAAAAAGAACTTCTTGCCATTGTCTTTGCTTTAGATAAATTTTGATCATATTTGCTTGGTACTAAGGTTATTATTTTCACTGATCATGCAGCTTTAAAGTACTTGTTCACCAAGAAGGAAGCCAAACCACGACTAATTCGATGGATGCTACTTCTTCAAGAGTTTGACATCGAAATCAAGGACAAAAAGGGAAGTGAAAATGTGGTGGCTGACCACCTAAGCCGTATGATACATGAGGAGGAACCGTACCCTATTGCAGAAACCTTCCCCGACGAGCAATTGCTATCCATTAAGGTAAGTGAGCCTTGGTATGCGGATTTGGTGAATTATTTGGTGACTAAACAAGTTCCAAACACTTTAAATAGAAACCAACGTGATAAATTGAAAAAAGATGCTAGGTTTTATGTTTGGGATGATCCATACTTGTGGAAATATTGCTCGGATCAGATTATACGTAAGTGTGTGCATGACATGGAATTCAATTCTATTTTAACATTCTGTCACACTTATGCATGTGGGGGACACTTTGGGACACAACGCACAACCCTTAAGGTTTTAGAATGTGGATTCTATTGGCCAACTTTATTTAAGGATGCTAGAAATTTTTGTATGTCATGTGATCGTTGCCAAAGAATGGGTAACATTAGTGCAAAGGATCAAATGCCGCAAAATGTCATACTTCCTGTTGAAATTTTTGATGTTTGGGGCATTGATTTTATGGGTCCTTTTCCTTCCTCACATGGTTTCCTTTATATCTTACTTGTTGTGGATTATGTGTCGAAATGGGTGGAAGCAAAAGCCACCCGAACTAATGATTCTCGAGTGATTGCAGATTTCATTATAACTAACCTATTTGCAAGGTTTGGAATGCCACGTGTGATCATAAGTGATGGAGGGTCTCACTTTTGCAATCGAACCATTGAGGCTTTGCTCAAGAAGTACAACGTCACGCATAAGGTTTCATCACCTTATCATCCTCAGACCATTAGGCAAGCCGAGGTTTCAAATAGGGAGATTAAGCAAATTCTAGAAAAAACCATGGGCCCTACAAAGAAGGATTGGAGTGTACGGTTGGAGGATGCGTTGTGGGCATATCGCACGGCATATAAGACCCCCCTCGGCATGTCCCCATTTCGGCTCATCTATGGCAAACCATGCCATCTTCCCGTGGAATTGGAGCACAAGGCGCATTGGGCCATCAAGACATTCAACATGGACACTGATGCTGCTGGAATTCACAAGAAGCTCCAATTGAATGAATTAGAAGAGATTAGGAACGAGGTGTATGAAAACGCTCGAATTTACAAGGAGAAGACAAAGGCTTTCCATGATAAGATGATTCGAGGCAAATCATTCTCCATTGGGCAGAAAGTGCTACTCTTTAATTCCCGCCTTCGCTTGTTTCCTGGTAAGTTGCGTTCTAAGTGGGTTGGGCCGTTTGTTATTACTAATGTCTTTCCTTATGGTGCAGTCCAAGTCCAAAGCTTGAAAAAAGGACAAGAGTTCAAGGTGAATGGCCATCGATTAAAGCCCTACTATGAGAATTTCGAGGAGCATGTTGTGGATGATGTACCCCTCCATGCCGTGGGTACTACTAATGAAGCTTAGCATGGCGTATTCGTCTGGCTGGAAGACGTTAAAGCAAGCGCTTCGTGGGAGGCAACCCATGCATTCGACAAGGAGAAGATGGAACTTCCACTCCAAACCCAGATTTGCGTTTCTAAACCCTTCTCCTTGCTGTTTTATTTTATCATGCTTAGTTGTTTGTTATTTGTTTGCTTTTGTGTGAGTCCTTGTGTGAAACATTGAGGACAATGTTTGATTTAAGTGTGGGGGGGTAAACAAGTGTTTTTATGCAAAATTCGTGGGATTCTATCGCCTATCACTTCTAATGTTGTTTCTCACTGTTTTTAAGTGTTTTTAGTGCATTTTGAGCTGTTTTGGTGTGTTTGAAGTAAAAATCCGAAAATTTGAAAAAAAAATCGAAAAAAGTGTTTGAAAAACCCAAAAAGAGTTGTTTTTTAGAGTCGTTTTTGTTTTTGTGTTAGTTTGTGTCTTAGGGTACCTTCCAACACAATGATGAGGACTTGGTTTTTAATGCATGACTGTTAAAGAGAGTTACAAACAATGATGGAAGTTTGATTTGCTCTTTGGTTTATGCTTGGTTGTATTTATAGTTTACGAATTCACATGTAATCATAAAGGATAAAATCAGTTTTTGTAACATGCTTGAAGGAAAGAACTCAAACAAACGCTACATCCCTGAGAGACTTGAGCCTAAACGTTTATTTGGAGAGTTATTAATCTATGCATTCTTGTTTTCTAAAGTCGTTGCATGATCTCTTTATTCTTTGCTTGGTTGCTACTTAGAATGCGTTTCATCACTATAGTTCCAAATACTAGAACTCATACCCGTTTCATTCAAAGCATGAAATTGATTAGCATAACAAATAACAAGATGAAGTTGTGTAGTAGTCACCACCATAGCCAAATAGCCGAATCCACCCTTGTCATTTGTATTGTAGGATTAGCCCTTTGAGCCTTATTTAGCCGATTTTCTTTGTTAACCACATCATCCTTACCTAGCCTAGAATAGGACTTTCCATACCCTTGTTCTTGAAGTATAGTGGAGCATAACTTAGAAGGAATTCCTTTTGAGTGACATTTGTGCAGAAAACAAGTGTGGGGGAAGGGATTTTGTGAGTGTGTGTGCCAAAGTCTTAAAAGAGGCACAGGAAAAAGAAAGAAAAAAAAATTTGTGAAAAAGAAGAAAAAGAAGAAGAAAAGAAAGAAAAGGAGTGAAAATAAGTGAGAATGAACTCACAATTGTTGATTGTTGAAGAAAGGCTCCAAAAAGTTTGAATATGGCCCTAAGTTTTGTGTGATTCCCCCTTGGGTGTTCAAAGTTGACTTCTGCGTTCTAAAGGGAATTCTAAGTGCCTAATTCAATACTTTGCTCACTATTGCCTTAAGAATGTTTGCTTATCCTTCACCTTTCGTTGTTAGCCAATACCCTATCCTCGTTACAACCCTTTGACTTCTATCTTTATTGTTATGTGTTTCAATATGTTGAGTTTAAAATGGGTTTGAGCATATGGTGTCCCTGGTTCTCGCGTCTAAGTAGTGGCATTCTATTCATGAGATCATATATATACATGTTAATAATTCCAGAAAATGCTTTCCTTGTTATAACATATGTGAGTGTTCGTCTACATGTTTACATCAATCTTCTCACATATACCTAGTGTAGGGAGTGTAGTTAGAAAATCTGTGTGAAAATTGAGAGAACATCTAGTAAGGAATTGAGAGAATTCTCTAAGGCATGTTACTACATTCAAAATGTTGTTTTAATTGATTAAATGCGAGCTTGTGAATGGTGACTATGATTAAGTATGCTCGAGGGTAAGGATTGCTTAAATCTATGTGAGTAGTGATCTTTGACATGTTATGTTTCATTGGAAATCCCTGAGGCAAACGTTGGAAGGTTAAGATTGATTGTTTTGTTACTTTTTGTTGTTTATTTTCCTCGAGGACTAGCAAAAGATAAGTGTGGGGGAATTTGATAGGAGCATATTTAGGCGACTTAACTAGCTTATTCTTGTGCATTTGTGCTATTATTTCTTAGTTAATGTCGTATTACAACTCAATTTCGTGTGTTTGTAGGTCCTATGGGTTAAAGTATCAAGAAAGTGCATTTTGGGGCAATTTGGAGCAATTTTGGACACTATGTGGATAGCTTGCATATGGGCCAACATGGATGGACGAATTTGGACTTCAAGAGGCTAGAAATGTGATAAGAAGAGGAAGGAACTAAGCTAAGGACAAAGTGGATAAGGAAGTAGCTCAAAGAGGAAACCCTATCCAAAACCTTATCTAAAACCTTATCCAACATTATCCAAAACATTATCTAAACCTTATCTCATCTTATCCTATCCAAACCTTATCATGTCTTAATCCTAATTGCAAGGGGACCTAAATAGATAACTCTAGAACCTATTTCTAGAAGCATCCTATTCTAGAAGGCCCAAATCAGCCACAAAACCCATTCTTTCTAGAAACCTTACAAAAGTGGCGCACCAAACCTTTCTAGAAGGCCTTGCCTTGCCTTGCAAGCCAAGCCACTCTTTTCCTCACTTGTGCCGCACCTTCCTAGGCCTAAATCCCTTTGGATTCTGATTTCTAGGGCCTAATCCCTTTTGGATTTGGGTTACACAAGCCTATTATGAAACTAAGTGGGCCAAACCCCCTCCTAGGTGGATTTGATCACCTATGGCCGAATTCTAGGGCCCTAGTCCATAAAATCTGTTAAGTCTAACCCTAATCTACTTAACCCTAGGACTATATAAACATAAAATCAGCCAAAATTTCGTACACCCCCTTATGCTATTCAGAAACCTATTGCCGCAACACCCTAGCCTCCATTCTCAACCTCCATACATCTCCATACACATTTGCCGCACCCTTACCACCATAATCAACCACCCTCCATCCCTCTATCAAGAAAACACCATCCAAAACCCCCAATTCCACCACACACACCTTGTGCCGCAGCAAGGAGGAGGAAAAGGAGCCAAGCCGTGCATCAAATCCATCTTGGAATTGCTGAAACGTTTAGGTGTAATCTTTCTTATGATTTCAATGTTTAAATTCAATAATTTTTGTTGTGCAAGCATGAGGAACTAATCCCCCTGTGGCTGGGGGGGAATTTCGAAACCATGGTTATATTTGCATGATGATTTGATTACTTTCAGTTGTGATTTCATGAATCATGAATTCAATTTACTTATCTGTTTTAATTAAAACTTGTTTATGTATATGAATTGAGAGTGCACACTTAATTTGCATGCATAAATATGATGCTAGGGTATAAGGGAACTTCACCTAATCGTTGGGAACTTATATTCATGAGTAGTTAAGATTGTTGGTCATAATTATGATAAGTAAATTCTTGGCATAAGTATCATGCGCTTTCATAGTTACGAATGCCTCGTCAACACCTATGATGTCCATAGAACCTAATGATCTTTGATTGTCTTTCTTTTATGCGCTTTCATATAGAAAACTTTTAAGGAATAATTTGATTGCAATGCGCTAATTCCATTCAATTCAATGACCTAAGGGAAATCTGAGAGTTAATTTAAGCGTACCTAATTAACTTGGGGTGTTGTGGTTCAGAATTCATTGAATAAGCAACTGAAGATTGTGTTGTATGCAAGTATGCCATGTGTGGAGAAAAACCTCCTAGCCATCTCACCATCCACTTAATTCTATCAATTTCGCCCAAATCTGCCTATTTTACATTATTGTTTTGTTTGTTTGATTTTCGTCCAAAACCAAATCCCCAATTGTCTTAGAGTGTCTAATTGGTTCAAATATGTTTTAGAGTGTGTTTTTAAGAGTTTTGAGTCAAGTTAGAACCAATTTTCGTCCAAGTTTGTGTTTAGGCTCAAAACTGCCGAGTTTGTGTTTGTAGGCAGTTTTGAGTGCTTTTAGTCTATTTTGAGTCTTGTGAACTTGTTTTGAGTCTTTTTAAGTGAGTGAAGTGTTTTAAAGGTTAGTTTTAATTATTTGAGTCAGTAAAGAGTGTTTAGCAATCCCTCCTAATCCCCGGTGTAAGAACGATCCCTACTTATTTATATGCTACAATTGTCAAAAGAGGGTTAATTTGTGTGTTAAGTTAATTTTCACATCATTCACAAGACTCAAAACAAGCTAAAAACACTCAAAACTGCCTAAAAACACAAACTGGGCAGTTTTAAGCCTAAACACAAACTTGGACAAAAATTGGTTCTAACTTGACTCAAAACTCTTAAAAACACAATCTAAAACATATTTGAACCAATTAGACACTCTAAGACAATTGGGGATTTGGTTTTGGACGAAAATCAAACAAACAAAACAATAATGTAAACTAGGCAGATTTGGGCGAAATTGATAGAATTAAGTGGATGGTGAGATGGCTAGGAGGTTTTTCTCCACACATGGCATACTTGCATACAACACAATCTTCAGTTGCTTATTCAATGAATTATGAACCTCAACACCCCAAGTTAATTAGGTACGCTTAAATTAACTCTTTGATTTCCCTTAGGTCATTGAATTGAATGGAATTAGCGCATTGCAATCAAATTATTCCTTAAAAGTTTTCTATATGAAAGCACATAATAGAAAGACAATCAAAGATCATTAGGTTCTATGGAGATCATAGGTGTTGACGAGGCATTCGTAACTATGAAAGCGCATGATACTTATGCCAAGAATTTACTTATCATAATTATGACCAACAATCTTAACTATTCATGAATATAAGTTCCCAACGATTAGGTGAAGTTTCCTTATACCCTAGCATCATATTTATGCATGCAAATCAAGTGTGCACTCTCAATTCATATACATAAACAAGTTTTAATTAAAACAGATAAGTAAATTGAATTCATCATTCATGAAATCACAACTGAAAGTAATCAAATCATCATGCAAATATAACCATGGTTTCGAAATTCCCCCTAGCCAAAAGGGGATTAGTTCTTCATGCTTGCACAACAAAGATTATTGACTTTCAACATTGAAATCATAAGAAAGATTACACCTAAACGTTTCAGCAATTCCAAGATGGATTTGATGCACGGCTTGGGCTTCTCTTCCTCCTCCTTGCTGCGGCACAAGGTGTGTGTGGTGGATTTGGGGGTTTTGGATGGTGTGCTCTTGTTTAGAGGGATGGAGGATGGCTGATTATGGTGGTAGGGGTGCGGCAGATGTGTATGGATGTGTAGGGAGGTGTATGGAGGTTGAAGAATGGAGAATGGAAGCTGTGGCACAAGGGTTCTGAATAGCATAAAGGGGTCTATGAATTTTTGGCTGAATTTATGTTTATATAGTCCTAGGGTTAAGTAGATTAGGGTTTGACTTAACAGATTTTATGGATTAGGGCCCTAGAATTCGGCTATAAGTGATCAAATCCACCTAGGAGGGGGTTTGGCCCACTTAGTTTCATAATAGGCTTGTGTAACCCAATCCAAAAGGGATTAGGCCCTAGAAATCAAAATCCAAAAGGGAATTAGGCCTAGGAAGGTGCGGCACAAGTGAGGGAAAGGGTGGATTGGCTTGCAAGGCAAGGCAAGGCCTTCTAGAAGGGTTTGATGCGCCACTTTTGTAGGATTTCTAGAAAGAATGGGTTTTGTGGCTGATTTGGGCCTTCTAGAAGGGTATGCTTCTAGAAATAGGTTCTAGAATTATCTATTTAGGTCCCCTTGCAATTAGGTTTAGGACATGATAAGGTTTGGATAAGATAAGATGAGATAAGGTTTGGATAATGTTTTGGATAATGTTGGATAAGGTTTAAGATAAGGTTTTGGATAGGGTTTCCTCTTTGAGCTACTTCCTTATCCACATTATCCTTAGCTTAGTTCCTTCCTCTTCTTATCACATTTCTAGCCTCTTGAAGTCCAAATTCGTCCATCCATGTTGACCCATATGCAAGCTATCCACATAGTGTCCAAAATTGCTCCAAAATGCACTTTCTTGATACTTTAACCCATAGGACTTACAAACACACGAAATTGAGTTGTAATACGACATTAACTAAGATATAATAGCACAAATGCACAAGAACAAGCTAGCTAAGTGGCCTAAATATGCTCCTATCAATTGGGCCCTTTGTTATTACTAATGTTTTTCCATATGGCGCAGTTCAAATCCAAAGCTTGAGGAATGGCCAAGAATTCAAGGTGAATAGGCATCGTTTGAAGCCCTATTATGCCAATGTTGAAGGGCAGGTTGTGGAGGACATCACTCTCCATGCCGTGGGGTCCAATTGAGGCTAAAATGAATGTTCGTCCGGCTGCAAGACGTTAAAGCAAGCGCTTCTTGGGAGGCAACCCATGCATTCAACTAGGGAGGATTTGGTCAAGTCAACAACAATTCATTCCACAAAATCAGATTTGCGTTCCTAACTCTCTCTCTCTTTGTTGTTTTTATTTTGTCAAATTCCTTAGTTTTTGTTGTTTGTTTGAATGTGAGTCTTTGTCTGAAACATTGAGGACAATGTTTGATTTAAGTGTGCGGGGGGGGGGGGGGTAAACAAGTTACTTTTGCATGATTTTACATGATTTTCGTGGGTTTTTATCACCTATCACTTATAATGTTGTTTCTCACTGTTTTGAAGTGTTTTTAGAGTGTTTTGAAGTGTTTTCATGTCTTTTGATCAGAAAATCCGAAAATTTACAAAAAAAAAATTGCAAAACAGTTTTGAAAAACCCAAACAGATGTGTTTTAAAGTTGTTTTTGTGTGTTTGTTTGTGTCTTAGGGTACCTTCCAACACAATGATGAGGATTTGGTTTTTAATTGCATGACTATTGAAGAATGTTGTAAACATGGATGGAAGTTGATTTATGCTTTGGTTTATGCTTGGTTATGGTTATAACTATAGCTTATGAATTTGCATGTAATCACAAAGAGAAAATCAGTTTTTGTAACATGCTTGAAGGAAAGAACTCAAACTAACACTACATCCCTGAGGGACTTGAGCCTAAAATGTTCTTTGGAGAGTATAAATCTGTGATTTCTTGTTTTCTAAAGTTGTTGCATGATCTCATCGTTCTTTGCTTGGTTGCTACTTAGAATGCATTTCATCATTATAGTTCCAAATGCTAGAACTCATGCACATTCAAAGCATGATATTGATTGCATAACATACAATAAGATGAAGTTGTTTAGTTAAGCCAAAGCCAAAAAGCCTAACCCTTTTGCATATGTATTGTAGGATTAACCCTTTTGAGCCTTTTCAAGCCTATTTTCTTTGTTAACCACATTATCCTCACCTAGCCTAGATTAGGACTTTCCATACCCTTGTTCTTAAAGGATAGTGAAGCATGACTTAGAATGAATTCCTTTTGATCAACACATTGCAGAAAGCAAGTGTGGGGGAAGGTAATAGGGCACGGCAAAGAACGAAAATAGAAAAGTGGTGAAAAGAAAGAAAAAGAGTTGAAAAATAAGTGAGAATGATCTCACAAGTGTTGGTTGTTGAAGAAAGGGTCCAAAAGTTTGAATTTGACCCTAAATGTTGCATGAATCTTCCCTTGTGTTTAAAAGTTGATTTTGCATTCAAAAGTGAATTCTAAGAATCAATTTCATTACTTTGCTTCCTATTGCTTTAAGAACCTTTGTTTATCCTTTACCCTTCTTTCTTAGCCAATACCCTTAGCCCCATTACAACCCTCAACTTCTATCTTGATGTTATGTGTTCAATATGTGTTGTTTGAAATTGGTATGAGCATATGGAATCACTGGTTCTCGTTCTAAGTTGTAGCATTCCATTCATGAGATCATATACATGTCATTGTCGTAAATCCAGAACATACTTTCTTTGTTATAATATGAGTGTTAGTCTTCATGTTTAAATCAATCTTCTCACATATACCTAGTGTAGGGTGTGAAGTTAGAAAATGTGTGTGAAAATAGAGTGCATTCTAGTGAGGAATTGAGGGAATTCTCTAAGGCATGTTACTACATTCAAAACATTGTTTTAATTGATTAAATGTGAACTAGTCAGTGGTAACTATGGTTAAGTGTTTGCTAAAGTGTAAAGAAAGCCAAAAACCGTGGGAATGATGTTCATTAATGTGTCATGTTCGTTGGAAATCCCTGAGGTACATGTTGGAAGGTCTAGAGTTTGTTTTGTTTGTTTTGTTTTGTTTGTTTTGTTTTGTTTTGCTCAAGGACTAGCAAAAGCTAAGTGTGGGGGAATTTGATAGGAGCATATTTAGGCGAATTAGTTAGCTTGTTTTTGTGCATTTATGTTGTTAGTTCATAGTTATTTTAGTAGTTTAAGCTATTTTCGTGTGTTTATAGGTTCATATGGCTAAGGAAGCAAAAAGGTGCATTTTGGAGTATTTTGGAGCAAAATTGGACTTGGAATGGATAGCTTATGCTTGGAGCAAAAGGAATGGACGAATTTGAAGACCTAAAGATGTTAGGATTCCTAATCACAAGAGGATTTCTAGTCAAGGAAGGTTTCCTACTTGAAGTAGGAAAGTTAAGCCAAGGTTTCCTATTTTGGTTTAACCTTTCCTAATACTAAAAGACCTTATGTTTCAGCAACATTGAAGACTCCTATGCAATTTAGGACATAAATCAAGCCTTCCTTGCATCTTAAGTGTCCTTGCCGTGCAACCCATTGTCTTTCCCTTCCTTGCCGTGCAAGGGAGGTCCTTGTTTCCTATTCTAAGTCATTAAAACACATTCCCTTTTCACCTCAATATCAGCCACACCTCACATACCTTTTCTATCCTAAAATCCTTGCCTAATTTCATAATTAAATCACATTCCCTTTTTCCTATCCTTTGCCGCAAGTTCTTTCCTTTTCCCTTTTAATTTCTGACTTTATGACTCCTTTTCCTGATGGATTTGGGGTCTAAATCCTTGATAGGAGCATTTTTATGCTACTTAGTTATGTTGTTTCCTTGCATTTAGTTACTTAATTACTATCTATTTTAGTCTTTTAAGCTATTTTAGTGCATTTTGAGGCTATTTGGAGCAGTTTTGGGCATGGATTGGATAGCTTAACTATGGAGCAATGTGGATGGACGAAATTGAAATCAAGAGATGCTAGGAAAGGCTAAAAATCTGGAGAAAGAAGTCCAAATGCAAAGAAGATAAGGAAAGAGCAAGAAATAAGGAACCTTATCCAAATTTCCTTGTCTTATCCAAACCTTATCCAACCTTATCTTATCTTATCCTATCCTAATCTTTTCCTACCTTAATTCCAACTTCAAAGAGGACTCCTTTTCACATTAAATCACCTAAATATCAAGTTCTAGAAGCCCTATTTTCGTGCATTAAGTTTATGCCACATGTAACCCTTCTAGAAGTTCTAGAATCTGCCACAAGGACCATTCCTTGTCCTCCTTGGAATCTGATTGAAAGTATCCTAGTTCTTTGGTGATTTGGAGTCCTAATGCCTCTCCTTTTCAGCCCAAATTCGTGCCTCCTCTGAAGGTAGATTTGTGAAAAACAAGTTCATTTGAGCAACATCAACAACATGCAATTAACAATTAAAAGGCGGAATCATGTTTATATGCACTCAAAAACAAAACTTAACCCATGAACTTCAAAGCCTAGTAGATAGGTGAACCAAGACTCAACTCAAAACAAAGTGAGTTGAGAAATCAATACCTTTGTAGATTCCTCTTTGCATAAGCAAAGGCTAATCACCCAAAGAGAGGGCCTTCATTCCTTGCATCTTAGATCCATGGATTTGGATGGATGAAAAGGTTTCTCCAAAGTTCCCAAAATTGAGAACCTCTAATGATTCATCACCAAGGCATAATGAAGAAGAAATGAGTGACCTTGGAGGAGTTTGATTGCTAGATGATCCCTCCAAGGTGGCCGAAATTTTAGAGAGAAAGGAGAGCTTGTGTTCTCATCCTTTCCCCAAAAATAACCCTTAGTAAATTTTAGGCTATAAAGTCCTTTATATAGTCCCTTCAAATAAGTGACCTAATGGACCAAAAGCCCTATTCTTCTAACATGGCCGGCCTATAGGTTTATTGGGCTTTCAAGCCCTTTGTTTATTCAAGTTGTCATACAACTTGAGTTAATGGGCTTGACATTCAAATCCCATTGGGCCTTGCGGCCCAAAACTAACCCGAGGTCTTTAACGAACTTATTCGTTTGATTAATTAACATATTAATTAATCCTAGCCTTAGATAAATAATTAAACCATTTAATTATTCTTACTCATCTCCGTTGTTTCTTCAAACTCTACCTTACTCGGTGAACGATCCATTAGGTTCCTTTTAGCGAGGCAGTGGGTGATTAAAACTCTTTCTAATCGATTGTGAATTGAAACTTACTTTCAATTCTCCCGTTAGTGATAATACACTTTTAGGGCTTCCACAAACCATGGTTGACGCCTAGCAGCATGTCATGGTTACCCAAGCTAATCAGAAAAGGTGGAGAACCTATTCAGTTTTAGGATTACAAATGCAATACGGTCTTTCTCTAATACAATACTCTTGACCACATTGTTTGGTTTGATAGTTTATTCATGTCTACTATCCAATGTGAGTCTTGTGCTTATATGATTACCTTGAATGTGATTTGGAACACATTCCTAAATCTCATTCATACTTTGGCCAAAGATTCTTAATCATATCATAGAGTATTCTCCCTCAAACAGTTTGAAGGTTAGAGATCCCTTGTTGCGCATTCACTTGCCTCCATGGCTAAGTGGCTTAACCCCAACGATGCCGTGGACACCCTCCTGATGGAGTGACTTTGACATAATCAAAGATTAAGGACCTAACCACAAGACAACTGTGATGCCTCAGGTCAAAAGACTAATTTGCATTATCCCAACCATGAGTTCTCATGTGACATGAATATGAGAACTCTTCGTTGATCGTGTTCAGTGAACTCATTCTCTATTGAGCACCTACGTACTTGTCTTGATGTCACACACACCAATGACTCGAGACTAGTCACTCTACCTGAGAGAAGACATAGCACGTACTGATCTTAACGGACTGTCAATGCCCAATTGACAATCCTATGATCAGGAACGTTTAGGATGTGTCAACGAAAGAATGGTCTCATGAATCTAACTTCTTTAGATCGCATTCTTCCAATCACATATTCCTTGGACTTATCGTTTAAGCATATAACATTTATATGAGACGGCTCAAACAATAATCTTTGCCCTTTACATTTAAACTACATTAGTTTGAAATGTCCGTAAAGTATCATCATATGATTGGTTTTAGGGCACATTTCCAACATCCTCTTCACCCTATAAATACTTGATGCCACAACACTCAAAAACCACCACCCTCTACCACAAATTCACACCACACCATCCACCACACCTCAAGAGCCTAAATTCACACAAATCCCCATTGTTGGCAGCAAGGAAGGAAGAAGGAGCCACCTGGAGTGTTTCTAGGTGTATTCTATCTTTGTTTTTAATGTTTAAGTTTAATTATCTTTGTTTTGCGAACATGTGGAACTAACTTCTTTTTAGTTAGAGGTGAATTCGAAGCCATGATTATATGTTTTATATGAATTGATTACGTCCAGTTATTGTTTCTTAAGGCATGAATGTGATTTGCTTATCTAAGTTATTAAAACTTGTTTATGTATGTGGGTTGGGGGTCGACACTTAATTTGCATGCATGAATTTGATGCTAGAGTATAAGGGGGTTTCACGTAAGAGTTATTCACTTATATTCACAAGTAGTGGAGGTTACTAGTCACAATCGTGTTAAGTAAATCCTTGGTATGAGTCTCATGCGTTTCATAGTGATGAATGCCTTGTCAATGCTTATAATTTTCACAAAACTTAATGGCTTTTGATATGTATCTTTATCATGCGTTTCATATAGGGAACTTGAGAAAGATAATTTGGTTTAGATGCGTATTCCATCTAATTCAATGAAATAAGGAAAATTTGATGGTTAGTTGTGCGATGCAACTAACTTGGGGTGTTGTCATTCATAGTCTAAAGGAATAATAACTGGAAATTGGTTTGTATGGATATATCATGTGTGGAGAAGGACCCTCTAACTAGCCTTTCACCCATTTATTTCACTTAAATTCCTTTTTCCAAAGTATTTTCTACAAAGTTTTTGTTTTAAGTTTTAAATTCGTCAAAAACAATCCCCATTTCATTTAGTCTTGTTATTTGAGTCAAAATCTGTTTTCTTTGAGTCTTTTGAGTCAAGTTAAGATTTATTTTCGTCCAAAACACTTGTTAGGTCTAAAATTGAGTCTTTTTAAGTGTTTGTTGCTGTTTTGAGTGTTTTAAGTTAGTTTAGAGTCTATAGAGTCTATTTTAGTGTTTTTTTGAGTCTTAATTGTGTTGATTAGCATCCCTTCTAATCCCCGGCCTAAAACGATCCCTACTTTCATATACTACAATTATAGGGTTTTAATTTGAGTGTTAGAATATTTCACATCAAATTTTGGTGTCGTTGCCGGGGAATTAGTAAAATTGCTAATCCCTCTATTTGTTTGTTTATTTTTCTTTTGATATTTGATTTAGTTTTATTTCTTTGATTTCAGGTACTAGAGAAGCAAGACATGGCAATTGCTAATCTTCAAGCTCAAATAGCGAATCTTACGTGTCAGTTATCACAGTATGCCGAAGGGTCCACAATGCAAAGTGTCCCTACATTTGGTGCTTCTTATAGGCAAGAATATCAAGCAAATCAATATGCACAAAGAGATTGGAGTGATCATTCAAATTCTATGTGGTGGGAATTTCAACAAGTTGAACACAAAGGATATTGGCAGCCATATGAGGAGTTCTATTCAACGCCTATGCAGCCAGCACAACCTCATATACAATATGCCCAACCAAATTCAGGTTCATCATTGGATTATGATAAAATTCTTCCAATACTAACTTCTTGGGCACAGGAAGTACAAAATCAAACCAAGAAATTACAAAATCAAGCCCAAGTGATGAGCGAATTGAAGAATCAAATAGGAGAGATCGCGCAATTCATGGGGCAAATGCAAGAACAAAGTGAACTATCAGACTCAACTGTTGAAATTGTTGAATCTATCACCTTGGAAAGTGGCATGAAGGTTGGAGATGCACCCAAGACGTCTAAACCAAGTCAAAATATGGATGAACAGCTGCTGCTCGAAGAAGAGGAGGATAACAAGGCCACAGTAAGGGAAGAACCCCCCTTGTCGCAGCCTATCCTAACTCCAACATCCTTGCCGCAACCCCATATGCCCTCTATGCCATCCACTACAACCAAGGTAAGCCCAAATTCAATTCTTCCTAATCCCATTCCACCAAATGTCCCTATTCCGTGCAGGTTCATGATTTCCAAGGAAGAAGAGAGTGAAAAAGACATCTTGGAAGCCTTTCCAAAAGTGCAAAGAAATCAAGTTCCAGAATTGTCCAAAGAACTTCGTACAACAAGAAGAATGATTCAAGAGAAAGAAGTGGCTGGGGAATGTCTAGAATTCATTAAAGAGGATATACTTGAGACAACAATTCCCAAAGAAGTTGGATTTTATGACACGGGACAAGTCATAACTGTCAAAACACCAAATCTAGCTGAATTTTCTAGTCCTACAACTTACGAAGGGGTGTTTATTCTTGAGTTCATGTCGGAGCACACAGGTAAGCCACCTCCTCGAATTTCAATTTTGTTTTATACTAATATGTTGTTGATGATTCAGGCACCCAATCCTGAATTTAAACCATTACCGGATCATTTCAAGTATCACCTTCCATTCAAAGATCAACTTCATGCCGTGGGCACTAGGGGAGCATAAAAGGAGGTATCGTCCAGCTGGAAGACGTTAAAGCAAGCGCTTCTTGGGAGGCAACCCATGCATTCCAATAAAGAAGACCTAGGAATCTCCAACATCCCACAACCAGATTTGCGTTCCTAAACCCTACTCTTTATTGCTTTTACTTTGCCATTATTGTCATGTTTGTTAGTTGTGTTATTTGTTTGTTTGTGAGTGATGCAAAATATATAAGCACAAAAATTAAAACCCTCTTTTGACAATTGTAGTATATGTATAAGTAGGGATCGTTCTAAACCGGGGATTAGGAGGGATTGCTAAATCACTTGAAAACTGACTCAAAAACGTAAAACAAAGGTTAAAACACTAAACTAGACTCAAAGAATGCAAAACTAAACACTAAAACAAACCAAAAGACTCAAAACAGCAACAAAACACTCAAAACTGCCTTAAAAACACAATCTGGGCAGTTTTGAACACCTAACACTAATTTGGACGAATTTGGGTTATAACTTGAATCAAAACACTTAGAAACACAAACTAAGACACTTTCTAACTAAATTGAAACACTAAAGTAAAGGGGGATTTAGTTTTGACGAAATTAAAACAAAGAAAACAGATTGTAATGAAAACAGATTGTAAAAACGAATTTGATGAAAATATGGATGGAATGCTAGCTAGAAGGTTCTTCTCCACACACGTCACACTTGCATACAAGATGATTTTCAGTTGGTCTTTTGATGAATCATGAAACTCAACACCCCGGGTTAATTAGGTTCGCTTAAATTAACCTTCAAGTTCTCCTTAAGTTAATGAATTGGATGGGAAAGCGCATACAACAATTTGAAACATTCTCCAAAAGTCCTTTACGTGAAAAGCACAATAAAGATACAATCAAAGATCATTAAGCAACATGAAAACTATAAGTGTTGACGAGGCATTCGTTACTATGATGAGCATGAAACTAGTGCCAAGAATTCATTTAACGCGATCGTTTATAAGCGACCTCCACTACTTGTGAATATAAGTTTGTAACTATTAGGTGAAACTCCCTTATATTCTAGCATCATATTCATGCATGAAAACTAAGCGTGCACTCTCAATAAACATACACGAATAAGTTATCAATCAAGCAGTTAAACAAATTGAATCCACAACTCATGAAATTCCAACTGAAGGTAATCAATTTATATTGCAAGCATATACATGGTTTTGAATCACCCCCTAGCTAACTAGGGGTTTAGCCTCTCATGTTCACAGAAAGAGAAACAAAATTGAAATTAAACATAGAGAACAAAAGATTGATTACACCTAGAACGCCCAACGATTCCACTTTGAATTTCTGCACGTTCAAGCTCCTCTTTCTTCTTCTCCTTGCTGCGGCACAGGGGTCTTAGGGTGATTTTGGATATGATTTTGGTTTAGGAAGGGATTTGGGATGGTAAAGGGTTGCGGCAGAGAGGTGAAAGGTGGCTGCAATGGTGTGTAAGTGTATAGAGGTGTAGAATGGTGGCTGCAATGGATGGAAGGTTGCGGATTGAAGGTGGAAGAATGATGGTGGCTGCGGCAATGTATGGAATGATGAAAGAATGATCCTAGGGTGCGGCTTAAGTCCAAGTATTAAAAGGGTTTTCAGAAATTAAAACCCTAACTTATTTTGGTTAACTAAAATTAAGTCAAAGGCTTCTAGAATTAGGAAATCAAATCAGAAACTAAAAGGAAATTGGCTAAAATATGCGGCTCGGGTTTTATTTGAAAGGGGAATGTGTTTAAGTGCAGAAAATAGGAAATAAGGACCCCCTTGCACGGCAAGGGAAAATGAAAGGTTAAGAGGTGCGGCTTAATGCTTTAGGAAAGGTGAAGTGTCCTAAAACTGAAGGGAAAAGGGGTCCCTTGCACGGCAAGGGATGGGGAGAAAGGGAAAGGTGCGGCAAAGGTCCCTAAGGGGTCTAGGGCCTTTGTTTTGTGTCCTAAAGTGCATACGAGGCCTTCAAAGTGGCTGGAAAATAAGGACTTTTAAGATTAGGAAAGGTTACCAAAATGGGAAACCTTGGCTTAACTTTCCTACTTCAAGTAGGAATCCTTGTTGGAGTAGGAATCCTTGTTCTTCTAGGAATTCATATTTCTTCAAGTCTTCAACTCATTCATTCCTCTTTTGCTCCAAAAGACTCCAATTTGCATCTTCTTGCACACTTTGGCTTTATAATCTGAAAACACACAAAAGTGACTTTAAACACTAAAATAACTAAGGAAACACAACATAAATGCACGAGAACAAGCCAATTAAGTCGCATAAATATGCTCCTATCAAATTCCCCCACACTTAGCTTTTGCTAGTCCTCGAGCAAAACAAAACAACTAAAGAAAACAAGACGAAACAAAACAAACAAAACATAACCTAAACCTTCCAACGTTTGCCTCAGGGATTTCCAATGAAACATGACATGTCAAAGATCATTACTCACATAGCTTTTAGTCTTCCTTCCCCTCGAGCACATACTTAATCATAGTCACCATTCACTAGCTCGCATTTAATCAATTAAAACAACATTTTGAATGTAGTAACATGCCTTAGAGAATTCCCTCAATTCCTCACTAGTTATGCACTCAATTTTCACTCAGATTTTCTGACTACACACCCTACAATAGTTATATGTGAGAAGATTGATCTAAACATGAAGGACTAGTACTCACATATGTTATAACAAAGAAAGCAATTTCTGGAGTAATTAAACATGTTTAGATATGATCTCATGAATGGAATGCTACTACTTAGATGAGAGAACCAGTGACACCATATGCTCATACCAAATTCAAACTCCACAAATTGAAATACACAACACTCAAGATAGAAGTCAAGGGTTGTAACGGGGCTTGGGGTATTGGCTAACAAGGAAAGATAGGGATAAACAAAAGTTCTTTAAGCAATAGCAAGCAAAGTAATGAAATTAAGACTTAGAATTCACTTAGAATGCAGAAATCAACTTTTAGACATACAGGGAAGATTCAAACAACTCTTAGGGCCTAATTCATTGTTTTGGACCCTTACTTCAACAAACAATACTTTGGAACTCTTTTCACCTCTTTTCAACTCTTTTTCACTTTTTTTTTTTTTTTTTCACTACTTTTTTTTTTCTAGCCGTGCCTATGGCACATAAACTCACATCAATAATCCTTCCCCCACACTTATTTTCTGCAACACATTAATCAAAAGGAATTCATTTTTAGTCATGCTTACTATGCTTCAACAACAAGGGTATGGATGGTCCTAATCTAGGCTAGGTGAGGATAATATGGGTTAACAAAGAACATGGGCTAACACAGCTCAATGGGGTTAAACTTAAACACATAATGAATTAAGGGCACACGACTATTTGGCTTTGATGGTGGTCACTACACAACTTCATCTTGAATATGTGTTATGCAAATCAATAACATGCTTTGAATGAAATGGGCATGAGTTCTAGCATTTGGAACTAAGTAATGAAACGCCTTCTAAGTAGTAACCAAGCAAAGAATAATGAGATCATGCAACGACTTTAGAAAACAATGATGCACAGATTATTACTCTCCAAATAAACGTTTAGGCTCAAGTCTCACAGGGATGTAGCGTTAGTTTGAGTTCATTCCTTCAAGCATGTTACAAAAACTAATTTTCCTTTGTGATTACATGTGAATTCGTAAACTATAACTACAACCAAGCATAAACCAAAGAGTATATCAAACGTCCATCCATGTTTGTAACTTTCTTTAACCATCATGCAATTAAAAACCAAATCCTCATCATTGTGTTGGAAGGTAACCTACGACACAAACAAACACACAAAAACAACTCTTTTTGGGTTTTTCAAAACAATTTTTCAAATTTTTATGGGATTTTCGGATTTTTAAGTCAACACACACTAAAACACTCTAAAATAGTTTAAAACACTTAAAAATAGCAAGGAACAACATTGGAAGTTATGGGTGATAAAATCCCACGAATTTGCATCAGCAACACTTAGTTACCCCCCCCCCCCCCACACTTAAATCAAACATTGTCCTCAATGTTTCAAGCCTAAAATCACACCAAACAAAAGTAAACACACAAACAGCAACTAAACACACTAAGCATGGCAGAATGTAAATAACAAAGAGAAGAGGCTAGGGACGCAAATCTGGTTATGGAGTGTAAATGCCATCCTCTCCTTGGTGATTGCATGGGTTGCCTCCCACGAAGCGCTTGCTTTAACGTCTTGCAGCCGGACGATGGTATGCTCATTCCCCATTGGAGCCCACGGCATGCAATGGGATCTCCTCCACAACATGCTCAACAAAGTTCTCATAGTAGGGTTTCAACCTATGGCCATTCACCTTGAATTCTTGTCCAGTTTTCAAACTTTGTATTTGGACTGCACCATGCACAAAAACATTAGTGATAACAAATGGACCAACCCACTTAGAACGTAACTTACCGGGGAATAACCGAAGACGGGAATTAAATAACAACACTTTCTGCTCGATTGAGAAGGTTTTTCCTCTAATCATCTTGTCATGGAGTGCCTTGGTCTTCTCTTTGTAAATTCGGGCATTCTCATAAGCCTCATGCCTAATCTCTTCAAGCTCGTTCAATTGTAGCTTCCTATGGTTTCCAGTTGTGTCCACATCCATATTGAAGGTCTTGACCGCCCAATGTGCCTTGTGTTCAAGCTCCACGGGTAGATGGCATGGCTTGCCATAGACTAGTCGAAATGGGGACATACCAATGGGCGTTTTGTAAGCCGTTCGATACGCCCACAATGCATCCTCCAAACGCAAGCTCCAATCTTTTCTATTTGGCCCAACGGTCTTTTCCAAGATTTGCTTTATTTCTCGATTTGAAACTTCGGCTTGGCCACTGGTTTGGGGGTGATAAGGTGTGGAAACCTTATGCATCACATTGTACTTCTTGAGCAACGCCTCAATGGTGCGGTTGCAAAAATGAGACCCACCATCGCTTATGAGCACTCTAGGCATCCCAAATCTAGAGAAAATGTTAGATTTGACAAAATCTGCAACAACTCTAGAATCGTTAGTTCGGGTGGCTTTAGCTTCCACCCACTTTGACACATAATCAACCGCAAGTAAAATGTAAGTAAAACCAAAAGAGATAGGGAAAGGACCCATAAAATCAATACCCCAAACATCAAAGATTTTAACAACAAGGATTGGGGTTTGCATTTGGTCTCTTTGGCCTAAACTTCCCGTCCTTTGACAACGATCACATGTTAAGCAAAAAGCCCTAGCATCTCTAAACAATGTAGGCCAATAAAAACCACTTTCAAGAACCTTAAACGCTGTGCGTTGTGTGCCAAAGTGTCCACCACATGCATATATATGGAAAAAACTCAAAATGGAATTAAACTCAGATTCATGAACACAACGACGCACAATCTGATCCGGGCAGATTTTCCACAAATAAGGGTCGTCCCAAACATAAAAACGTGCATCCTTTTTTAGTTTATCACGTTGTGCCTTGCTTAAGGTGTTAGGAACTTGCTTAGACACCAAAAAATTGACCAAATCGGCATACCAAGGGGTACTTACCTCAACGGACAGAAGTTGTTCATCCGGAAACGTTTCTGAAATGGGAAGGGCCTCTTCTTCACACACCATTCAACTTAGGTGGTCAGCCACCACGTTTTCACATCCCTTCTTGTCCCTAATTTCAATGTCGAATTCTTGAAGTAGGAGCATCCAACTAATGAGCCTTGGTTTGGCCTCCTTTTTGGTGAAAAGATACTTCAAGGCTTCATGGTCAGTGAAAACAATTACTTTAGTACCAATTAGATATGATCTAAACTTATCTAATGCAAATACAACCGCCAAAAGTTCTTTTTTCAGTTGTAGAATAATTCAATTGAGCATCATTTAAGGTGCGTGAAGCATAATAAATAACATGTGGCTGTTTGTTTTTCCTTTGGCCCAAAACAGCTCCAAGGGCATAATCCGATGCATCACACATCAATTCAAAGGGAATGGACCAATCTGGTGGAGTGATGATTGGTGCCGTGGTGAGGAGGTCCTTGAGATGGTTGAATGCTTTCTCACACGCCTCGTTGAACTCGAAAGATATTTCCTTTTGTAGGAGACGGCATAGGGGTTGTGCAATCTTGGAAAAGTCCTTGATAAATCGTCGATAGAATCCTGCATGACCAAGAAAAGAACGAACCTCTCTCACCGAAGTAGGAGAGGGTAAGTAGCGTACAAGATCTATTTTAGACTTATCAACTTCAATTCCTTTTTCAGAGATTATATGACCCAAAAAAATACCTTGTTTAACCATAAAGTGGCATTTCTCCCAATTTAACACAACGTTTGTTTCAACACAACGTTCAAGATTAAAGTGAGATTAGCCAAACAATTATCAAAGGAATCACCAAACACACTAAAGTCATCCATGAATATCTCAATAATCCTCTCAACATAATCAGAAAATATGCTAACCATACACCTTTGAAACGTGGCAGGAGCATTGCACAAACCGAATGGCATGAATAAACTATCAAACCAAACAATGTGGTCAAAATAGATCTTGACCACATTGTTTGGTTTGATAGTTTATTCATGTCTACTATCCAATGTGAGTCTTGTGCTTATATGATTACCTTGAATGTGATTTGGAACACATTCCTAAATCTCATTCATACTTTGGCCAAAGATTCTTAATCATATCATAGAGTATTCTCCCTCAAATAGTTTGAAGGTTAGAGATCCCTTGTTGCGCATTCACTTGCCTCCATGGCTAAGTGGCTTAACCCCAACGATGCCGTGGACACCCTCCTGATGGAGTGACTTTGACATAATCAAAGATTAAGGACCTAACCACAAGACAACTGTGATGCCTCAGGTCAAAAGACTAATTTGCATTATCCCAACCATGAGTTCTCATGTGACATGAATATGAGAACTCTTCGTTGATCGTGTTCAGTGAACTCATTCTCTATTGAGCACCTACGTACTTGTCTTGATGTCACACACACCAATGACTCGAGACTAGTCACTCTCTCTGAGAGAAGACATAGCACGTACTGATCTTAACGGACTGTCAATGCCCAATTGACAATCCTATGATCGGGAACGTTTAGGATGTGTCAACGAAAGAATGGTCTCATGAATCTAACTTCTTTAGATCGCATTCTTCCAATCACATATTCCTTGGACTTATCGTTTAAGCATATAACATTTATATGAGACGGCTCAAACAATAATCTTTGCCCTTTACATTTAAACTACATTAGTTTAACTTTGTGAAATGTCCGTAAAGTATCATCATATGATTGGTTTTAGGGCACATTTCCAACAATCTCCCACTTGCACTAGAGCCAATCAGCTTGGTTATCAGTGATGATACCTCTTCTGTAATTCATTTCATAAATGGCTGAGTAGTAGGCCTAAACAAGATGGATATCTATATGTTATCCATAGAAGCAACCTTGAGAATAACGACGTCACCATTATTCATGATTCCCAATCATGTGGTTCAGTCTCTCATTTGAGTTCGGACCTTGATGAAACCTTGATTCCCTGGCTTGAGCTATCGCCCCATTAGTGTCATACACTTTCTGGTTGGAACCGAATAGAGAGTTCATAAATGAACTTTCCCATCCAAACAACATTGTTGTAAACTTCTATATGGCAATATATTTTGCATTCATAATGGAACACACTAAAGTCATTACTTTAATGTTTCCATCCAAATACCTTTTAGTCATAATAAAGAGATATCTGTTTATCTCTTCATTCATAATGAAGAAATATCCAATGATGGATTAGATTCATAATCTAATACATTTACGCTTCCATTACGTTACTCTAATTCTTTCTCAATTATTGAGTAATATATCCTTTAGTATTTCTCAAATACTTAAGGACTCACTTGACAGTTGCCATGGTTCTGATCCTGGGCTTGCACTGATATTGTCTTGTACCTTTCTAGGTACATCTTATATCAATGTTTTTCATACAATATGAAATACATAAATCACCTTTCTGCTTATGCATAAAGGATTCTATTTACGCATTATTTCTTTGGGAGTCAAAGGGTACATTCCCTTTGAGAAGAACAACTTCCTAGTCTCACTAGAATTGTCATTCTAATTGAAGTTTATCATCAAATGAGAAACTTCCTAGCATCTCTTGTCTATTTTAGGGATTGATATAATCCAATTATATCTTGAAATATATCATTATAGATTTCCATTCCATTATATAGACTATATCTTCCCATATACATTCTATCGTTATAGAATAACTTTAACGAAGAAGTACTCTTTTCATTTCCAAAAATTAATATATCATATATATATATTTAAATTTAGGAATACGATTAACTCCCACTAATCTTTTGTAAACCTAGTAAACAAAAGATTCATTTACATCTTTATGAGAAATCAAACAATTGATCTTTTCTCATAAGACGCTTATAGCTCCCACTAGCTTGCTAAGATCCATGATGGATGGATCTCTACAACTAACCTGTCTTGTGATTTATAGTTTTAGACATATATTATCAAGACTATCTTAATAATGGTTTCGGAAACCCATATTATGTCCAAACATTAAATCACCATTTAGTTGTAGCTAGCAATCTTCGAATTAATTGAAACCAAGACTACGTCAAAGATGGTTTCTTCAAAGTCAACCATTCTCTTTGAGTGTAGTCACCTTAAGCTACCAATTAGCTATTAAGGTTTCATTATTTCGATTCAAATGGTACTTTACCATTTCCTTGAGTATATGTCATATATATACACTCAGTGTAGTCATAAGGATTTTCATTCTTATTTCTTTTGAATTAAGAGGTGTAACTCTATGACATAGTCATAAAGTTCAAACCATTCAACTGAGACGATTTATAAATCCTTCTCGACTACCTTGGAGCTTGTGGTGTAGGAACTAGGTTGTTATTTTTGTTGATCATATCAAACAAATATTGCTTATTAGCACACAACCCCAAATCTTAACATGTTTAAGATTTGTCTTTCTTTCCAACTACATCTTATGGAGTTATGAAAATTTTGGAAGATCTTCTAATTGACAATCATATTGTTTTTAGAAGTATATATATCCTATATATGGGTAATAGATAACATCCAACGAACTAAATTTTATTCAAGTTCGTTCTTCTCCTAATGGAGAAATTCATTATCTTATGATGCTATTTTCCTTGATATCTTTCAAGGAAACTCATCTAAAGTGTTATCTTTCCTTGGATCAAATCCAAGGAGGTAAATACTTTTAGACGTCTTACTCATCAACTTACATTTCTTGAATTCTTTGAAACCTTTTGCAAAGTATTCGGACTTGTGTTTATTCAAAATAAACTATAATCCAACCGAGAGTGATCTTCGGTGAATGTCATACAACATGAGTAGTATTATGTTGTGGACAAGTGCCACTAACATCTAAGTGAATTAACCTTAACAACTTTGTGATTCTTTCTTCTTTCCAAAAGAATAAAGATTCGAACATTTCGCCTCTATACAATTTTAACAAGAAGGTATTGGATCCGGATCTAACGATCCAAAGCATCCATCTATGACCAACTCGTAACTTATGTTTTAGAGGTATCACAACTCAGTTGGGATTAGTCACTACCTTGCAACCTTTTGGGTTTTAAGCATCATCGTATTCTAAACAGTTAAACTACCACATCATCTCTACTATAGAGACAACCAATTAAATTACAATAATCTAATTATTGATTAATAAAGAACAATGTTTTGTCAAACAAAACATTTATCCATCTCTACTATAGTGACAGATTTAAGTTCCTTAAAATTGGAATGTAAAGACAATCTTTAGTATTTTCCAATTTCTTTGGTAGTTCATATGAGGAAGTAAGTACAATCCGCTTTCGCAGAGATCTATATTTTATTTACTTTCCAAATGTGAAGTACTTTCTCTTCTCTCATTAATCTTCTACTTTTTATTAGCACACTTTTACAACAATTGTAAAACATAGTTACTAATACGGAATCAAGCATTCAAGTAGAAGAACCAACTGTTTTGAACTATTTCAAGAACATATTACAACACCTTCGAAAGGTGTGTTCTTGACACTTGCAAGACATTTCTTGCAAATACCCCTTCCAATGTCCATCCTTTCATAAAGAAAGTTTGTTCCCTTGGAGTTATTTTGCCTTCTTCATTTGACTTCTCCTTTAACTACAATAGTCATGGTCCCTAAATTCCCACTATCTCTCTTGAAACTTATTTCAATTGTGTTATACACATCAAACAATTTGAAGAGTGTGTGGTTATTGTTCACTATATAGTTTACAATAAACTTAGTGAACCATTAGGATAGGGACACAAAGGTGAAGTCCTTGCCTAATTTCCGTCTCGTTAAGTGGTTTAACACTTCAACACTCAATGATTCAAAATCATCATAAGTCCATGTTGATGGACTATTTTTGTCAACCAACCATTATGTTCTAAACATAATTACAAACTTTCAAGAGTTGTTCAAGGCAACTCTCATTTCTTCATACAACAATTTGTAAGTGAAGAATCATGGCACATAAAGCGTTCATGCCCTTGTGCTTACTTCAAAAAGTTCCTTGTTTATGTAACAAAGAAACAAGCACTAAAGTTTGTGTTGATTAAGGGTTGTTCAAAGCAACTCTTATTTCTTCATACAACAATTTGTATTTGAAGAATTATGACATTTAAAAGTGTTGTCCTTCTCATGTTAGACTTATCTAACATATTCTTCCAATGATACATTATCAATAGGAAGATTGTGAGGATGAGACTACTTAGTTATATTTACAAGCCATTAAAGACAATCTATGGGATTGTAGAACTAAGTCCGGAAATTAAAGCATTCGGCTTTTCTTTGTCAAGTTTTGGATAGCGTTTGCAAATATATTGGTAAACAAATACATAACGAATATAAATTGATTGATTTTAAGCCATTTGATTCGGGTCTTTAAATCAAATAGCACCACCCACTATTTTTGGCAAATTCCATATCCCTCATCGGAATTCGAGAGTTTTGTTGAACTCTTAGCGGGGTATGGGAGACTCACCATTACCAAGCCCACCTTACGATGATACGATATCGGTTAGCAAAAATAATGATGAGAGAATAACACTTTACTCATTTACAACTCTTGTAATTACCCATCTAGTTTGACCTCTAGAGAATGTGGCCTCACGATGATACGATATAGGCACCATTGCACTTAGTTAAGTTATTCCCACCATGCTTAGTTCATGAAGGGGTTCAAGAATAGCCTCACAATGATATGATATCGGCCATCCTCGTTGCCTACACTTACCTCATCATATGTTTATGGACTCCTCCTGAGTGTAAGCATGCACTTTGTACTCCCCCATGATAGGGTGAAGCCAGTGTACAAGTCACAAACGATTGGAGCCCACCACGGTGGAAGGCCACGAAGAGATATTCAAAGCATCTCTCGCTTATCAACTTAATAATGGTTTTAGTTGAGGGTTTTTAGGTCTCATCACATATAAACATACATTTTAATCCAATTAAAACATTTTGGTCCTATTACAACTATTGGTCCATATGATTGATTTAGTAGTATATAATACTCCCACTATGCTTTTAAAACGGTTTTTAAAGCAAGACTATATGGTACTACTAACATAAGATTTGCATTCATTGATGGACTATATAGTTGCCTTAGGGCCTTAGGATGACTATGAACCTTTGATTCGATTCAACACGAGCCTAGTGTTGAATCTCGGTCTAGGGATGGTGATTGATTTTAGTTACGCCTTTAATCACATTAAGGCGTGTTGTCTTATTGGGCGTTGGACCCAACTACTCCAATTTCATGCATATCGAATAAAACAAGAAAGGAGTACTTCAAAGTAAATAAGAGCTTATGCTCTTTTACAACAATTGATCAAATCAAATTACTTTAAAGTAAAGAAGAGCTTATGCTCTTTTACAACAATTGATCATATCAAATTACAACCAAAAGCTTATGCTCTTTTACAACAATTGATCATATCAAATTACAACCAAAATTTAATCTACTCATTCCCATGGTTCAAACAAATTTGAAACGGCCTTTCACATAGCTCAATTATAGTAGGCTTAGGTTCATAATCACCCTTTCTTTAATTAATTAACGCTTTAACTAATTAAACTTGAATGCAACATTTTCATTTGGTTTTTGTATCCATAGAATTGATTTAAATGGAGCTAAATGAAATGAAAATCCAATTCTCATTTAAAGAGACAAAACAATTTTGTTCTCTACCTAATTTGGGCCAAAATGCTATGACCTCAACTTGTTTGGGCCATAGTGCAATTAACCTCAACTTTTGGGCTATTTTGCAAAAACTTAAACTTTTGGGGTCACTTTGTAAAAACACAAAAGTCCACTACTTCATGTAATTACAACTAGAACCCAAAAATTTCCACAAAAGCTAAAACTTCATTAAAGGAGCAAAACAATTTGTCCTTTTAGTGATTTTGGACCTTTACGTAAAAACGTAAACTTTTGGGTCAAAGTACAAATACACAAAAGTATCAAAACTTTATGTAATTGCATAAAAGCCCCACAAGGACCCTAATTGAGTAGGGTGGCCGGTTTTGAAGCAAAGTAATAAAAAAAAATTTCAAAGTTTTTGTAAGTGGGGTGTGTGAAATGGAATAAATCATTACACACCTACCCACTAAAATTTCTTTAATTTTTCAAAATAAATATCTAATATATTTAAACATAAGAAATATTTCAAAACGAAAACTTTATGAAATAAATCAAAACTTTGAATCAAAACACCAAACCTTTTGTTCTTGGCAAGAACTTATCAAGAACAATGAAGAACATTCTTCACCCAAAAACATCCCAAAACCACTCAAACTTAAGGGAAATAACATACAACCATACTAGGGTATATAGGGGTTCCAAAAGTCACTTTAAAACACTTTTAACAAGTCAAACAAGAACCCAAAAATCCACCCTTTGGATTTGGCCGAATTTCCCCAAAAACATGGCACCAAAATTTAGCTCCAAAATTCATGCTCATATGAACTACATCTACAACATTTGAGATGGCAAATTTTCTAACAAAATTTACATTCAAAGAAGCAAGAATAAAGCTTGTCACAATTACAACACTTAAATCACAAAATATGAAAAATCACAAAACCCAAAAGGATCCACCATAAACTAGGCCTAGGCTCTGATACCACTTGAAGGATTATTTTGTAAGATGACATGTTCATTTAAGCAACATCATTAGCATGCAATTAACAAATTAAAGGCGGAATCATGCTAGCATGCACTTAAAAACAAAACATTACCCATGAATGTTCAAAGCCTAGTAAAATGGTGAACCAATAATCAACTCAAAACAAAGTGAGTTAAAATATATACCTTTGTAGATTCCTCTTTGTATTTAAACAAAGGCTAATCACCCAAAGAGAGGGCCTTCATTCCTTGCATCTTAGATCTATGGATTTGGATGGATAAAAAGGGTTTCTCCAAAGTTCCCAAAATTGAGAACCTCTAATGATTCATCACCAAGGCATAATGAAGAAGAAATGAGTGACCTTGGAGGAGTTTGATTGCTAGATGATCCCTCCAAGGTGGCCGAAATTTTAGAGAGAAAGGAGAGCTTGTGTTCTCATCCTTTCCCCAAAAACAACCCTTAATGAATTTTAGGCTATAAAGTCCTTTATATAGTCCCTTCAAATAAGTGACCTAATGGACCAAAAGCCCTATTCTTCTAACATGGCCGGCCTATAGGGTTTATTGGGCTTTCAAGCCCTTTGTTTATTCAAGTTGTCATACAACTTGAGTTAATGGGCTTGACATTCAAATCCCATTGGGCCTTGCGGCCCAAAACTAACCCGAGGTCTTTAACGAACTTATTCGTTTGATTAATTAACATATTAATTAATCCTAGCCTTAGATAAATAATTAAACCATTTAATTATTCTTACTCATCTCCGTTGTTTCTTCAAACTCTACCTTACTCGGTGAACGATCTATTAGGTTCCTTTTAGCGAGGCAGTGGGCGATTAAAACTCTTTCTAATCGATTGTGAATTGAAATTTACTTTCAATTCTCCCGTTAGTGATAATACACTTTTAGGGCTTCCACAAACCATGGTTGACGCCTAGCAGCATGTCATGGTTACCCAAGCTAATCAGAAGAGGTGGAGAACCTATTCAGTTTTAGGATTACAAATGCAATACGGTCTTTCTCTAATACAATACTCTTGACCACATTGTTTGGTTTGATAGTTTATTCATGTCTACTATCCAATGTGAGTCTTGTGCTTATATGATTACCTTGAATGTGATTTGGAACACATTCCTAAATCTCATTCATACTTTGGCCAAAGATTCTTAATCATATCATAGAGTATTCTCCCTCAAACAGTTTGAAGGTTAGAGATCCCTTGTTGCGCATTCACTTGCCTCCATGGCTAAGTGGCTTAACCCCAACGATGTCGTGGACACCCTCCTGATGGAGTGACTTTGACATAATCAAAGATTAAGGACCTAACCACAAGACAACTGTGATGCCTCAGGTCAAAAGACTAATTTGCATTATCCCAACCATGAGTTCTCATGTGAAATGAATATGAGAACTCTTCGTTGATCGTGTTCAGTGAACTCATTCTCTATTGAGCACCTACGTACTTGTCTTGATGTCACACACACCAATGACTCGAGACTCGTCACTCTCTCTGAGAGAAGACATAGCACGTACTGATCTTAACGGACTGTCAATGCCCAATTGACAATCCTATGATCAGGAACGTTTAGGATGTGTCAACGAAAGAATGGTCTCATGAATCTAACTTCTTTAGATTGCATTCTTCCAATCACATATTCCTTGGACTTATCGTTTAAGCATATAACATTTATATGAGACGGCTCAAACAATAATCTTTGCCCTTTACATTTAAACTACATTAGTTTAACTTTGTGAAATGTCCGTAAAGTATCATCATATGATTGGTTTTAGGGCACATTTCCAACACCGTGGTGAGGAGGTCCTTGAGATGGTTGAATGCTTTCTCACATGCCTCGTTGAACTCGAAAGATATTTCCTTTTGTAGGAGACGGCATAGGGGTTGTGCAATCTTGGAAAAGTCCTTGATAAATCGTCGATAGAATCCTGCATGACTAAGAAAAGAACGAACCTCTCTCACCGAAGTAGGAGAGGGTAAGTAGCGTACAAGATCTATTTTAGACTTATCAACTTCAATTCCTTTTTCAGAGATTATATGACCCAAAACAATACCTTGTTTAACCATAAAGTGGCATTTCTCCCAATTTAACACAATGTTTGTTTCAACACAACGTTCAAGATTAAAGTGAGATTAGCCAAACAATTATCAAAGGAATCACCAAACACACTAAAGTCATCCATGAATATCTCAATAATCCTCTCAACATAATCAGAAAATATGCTAACCATACACCTTTGAAACGTGGCAGGAGCATTGCACAAACCGAATGGCATGCGTCGATATGCAAACGTTCCAAAGGGACAAGTAAAAGTGGTATTTTATTGATCATCCAGGGCAATAACAATTTGATTATAACCAGAATATCCGTCAAGAAAACAATAAAAGGAATGACCCGCTAACCTCTCAAGCATTTGATCTAGGAACGGCAATGGGAAGTGGTCCTTCCTTGTGGTGGCGTTTATCTTCCTATAATCAATGCATACGCGCCAACCGGTTTGGATTCGGGTGGGCACAAGCTCATTCTCCGCATTCTCCACAACCGTCACTCCAGATTTCGTGGGAACACATTGGATAGGTGAAACCCAACGACTATCGGAGATGGGGTAAATCACTCCACAATCAAGGAGTTTGATTATCTCCTTTTTCACCACTTCCATTATTGGAGGGTTGAGATGGCGTTGAGCCTCTCTAGTTGGTTTGGACCCCTCCTCAAGAAATATGTGATGCATACATGTTGTGGGACTAATACCTTTGATATCGGCCAAGGTCCAACCTATGGCAGATTTGAACTCCTTCAAAACACACACTAGTTTCTCTTCTTCTTGTGCCGTGAGTGATGAAGAAATAATGGCAGGTAAGGTCTCCTTTTCCCCCAAGAAAATGTACTTCAAATGGCTAGGTAGTGGTTTGAGATCAAGGATAAGTGCCTGAATTATGGATGGAAGCAACTTGTTAGTCGAAATGGGAATTGAATCAAAGTTAGAAGACTTACCATCGTGCTTAGGCAATGACTCAAGGGCAGCAACCAACTCAATGAATTCCTCACTAGGAGGCATGGCATGGGATAGAGCATGTGTGTCGTGGGTTAGCAAAAGTTCCCCTCCCTTGGTTTTGAGTTCCATGCTTCTTGTAATGACATTTTCAAGTGCATCGGCGTTCAACTCTTCAAGGTATCCCTACGCCAAAGAGTCAACTATATCAATGGAGAAACATGAATGATCCTCACTAGGATACTTAATAGAATCAGAGAGATTAAAATTAACAACTTCCCCATCAAATTCCATGGACAAAGTTCCATTAAACACATCAATCTTCGTCCGAGCCGTCTTCATGAATGGTCGTCCAAGGAGGATTGGCAACGAAGGGGCATGGTCAGATTCATCCATCTCGAGCACATAGAAATCCGCCGGAAAGATTAAATGATTGACCTGCACTAACACATCTTCCAAAACTCCCTTTGGATATGCATTAGATCTATCGGCCAATTGTATGATCACACCATCATTTTTCAATACTCCTAGGTTCATAGATGCATAAATTGAATATGGCATGACATTTATAGAGGCACCTAGGTCTAGCATGGCAGATTCAAAACGAGTGTTACCTATGACACAAGGAATGGTAAAACTACCCGGATCTTTGCATTTGGGGGGTAGTTTGCGTTGCAAGATGGCGGAGACATTTTCACCTACCTTTACCACCTCTTTGCTCTAAATCCTCTTCCTAGTGGTGCAAAGCTCCTTTAAAAACTTGGCGTATCTCGGGACTTGCTTGATTGCATCCAAGAGGGGTATGTTAACTTGAACTTTCCTAAATGTCTCAAGGATGTCCTTCTCGGGTTCTTCTTTCTTTGTTTGCATGAACCTACTAGGAAAAGGCACATTCGAAGGAAAAACATTAGTAGGAACCGAATTTGACACATTCTTACCCTTTTTGGACAAATTGGACAGTTTGGGATCACTAGAAACTTGCGGCAAAGGTGTTTCCACCTTTGCCGTGGGTTGGCTTGCTTCCTCCTCTTCAATTTTCAGTTTTTCATCCTCTTTGGGACCTGATGGTGATGGTGTAGGACCTACCCCAACTTCTTTTCCACTTCTCAAGAGTATGGCCTTTGCACTTTCGAAGCCTCCCTTTGGGTTTGGAATGGTAGAACTAGGAAGTTGGCCTTGGTCACGGAACTTCCCTACAAAATCTGCAATCTGCCCAATTTGTTTCTCCAATTGATCCACCCTCTTGTCTTGGTTTTGCATGGCTTTGGCTTGATTCTTTTGCCCCTGAGACAAATTAGTTAGTAACTTAAGAAGTGTATCATTGTCTAGGGATGTACCTGAAGCATTTGGGGCAGATTGTTGTGGAGCATGTGTGGGTGCGTATGGCTTAGTGAAGAAACCCGGGGGTTGTTGTCTAAAGCCTCCTTGTTGTGGTGGTTGTTGGGGCTCCCTCCACTTGAAGTTTGGGTGGTCTCTCCAACCTGGATTATATGTGTTAGAATATGGATCATTCCTTGGTTGGTTTTGGCCTTGAAATCCAATTGCATTTGCGCTTTCCCATCCACCATTTTCAATTAGTTGTGGGCACTTCTCAGAAGCATGTCCTTGTATAGAACACACTCTGCATACAATTGGTCCTTGCATTCTCATTCCTTCGGCCATCTGAGACACAATGGAAGTAAGATTAGCTAATTGTGAATGAATGTCGGGTGTGGAACTTACCTCATGAACTTGTTGCCGTGGGGGTCCTCTTTGGCCTACTCCTTCGTATTGTTGAGCGTTCAACGCTCGATTAGCAATTAAGATCTTGGCAGCCATGGGTGTCTTGTCCACCAATGCTCCACCCGCCGAGGCATCGAGCATTTGATGTTCAATTGGTAGGAGCCCCTCGTAGAAGTATTGTAGAAGTAACTCCTCCTTCATCTGATGTTGTGGACAAGAAGCAACAAGTGATTTAAAACGTTCATAATATGTAGGAAAAGACTCACCTTCATCTTGCTGAATTCCAATTATCCTTTTACGTAGAAGGATGATTCGAGAAGTTGGGAAAAACTTCTCAAGAAATGCCCTCTTCATACTCTCTCATGATGTGACAGTTCCGGGAGCTAATTCATACAACCAATCTTTGGCTTTGTCCATTAAAGAGAATGGAAAAACCTTCATCTTCAAAATACTTCCATCGACGTTGACAGGAGTCATTCTTGAACACACCACTTCGAATTCTTTCAGATGCTTGTTCGGATCCTCCATGGACAACCCATGGTATTTTGGAATGTGGTGGAGCAAACTTGACTTCAACTCGAACTCTTCGGTCTTACCTTGGGCAGGCGTGGGATATTGGATACACAAAGGTGTGGCATTATCCAATCCCGAAGCAGAAGGCTCCTTGAGTGTCCGGTTGTCCACGGCCATGCCTTGTGTTTCTTCAAAAATTTGATCCGTAGCCTCTTCTTCCTCTTCTAGGACTTGTTCTTCAAGGTCAGGTTCCGGGCATGGTGGATTTGTTTCATGTTGATTCCTCTTTTGTCTCAAAGTCCTCTCGAAATCGCTGTCAAAGTCCAAGATATGCTCACGAATCGGTTGAGAACTCCGAGTCATAAACTAGTACCTAAAACAAGAAAAACAAAACAAGGTCAGAAACTTTAACAAAATAAAATTAACAGAAAGTAAACAATCCAAGGGATTAGCAAAGTTGCTAATCCCCAGCAACGGCGCCAAAAATTTGATGCGAAATATATAAGCACACAAATTAAAACCCTCTTTTGACAATTGTAGTATATGTATAAGTAGGGATTGTTCTAAACCGGGGATTAGGAGGGATTGCTAAATCACTTGAAAACTGACTCAAAAACATAAAACAAAGGTTAAAACACTAAACTAGACTCAAAGAATGCAAAACTAAACACTAAAACACTAAAACAAACCAAAAGACTCAAAACAGCAACAAAACATGCAAAACTGCCTTAAAAACACAATCTGGGCAGTTTTGAACACCTAACACTAATTTGGACGAATTTGGGTTATAACTTGAATCAAAACACTTAGAAACACAAACTAAGACACTTTCTAACTAAATTGAAACACTAAAGTAAAGGGGGATTTAGTTTTGACGAAATTAAAACAAAGAAAACAGATTGTAAAAACGAATTTGATGAAAATATGGATGGAATGCTAGCTAGAAGGTTCTTCTCCACACATGTCACACTTGCATACAAGATGATTTTCAGTTGGTCTTTCGATGAATCATGAAACTCAACACCCCGGGTTAATTAGGTTCGCTTAAATTAACCTTCAAGTTCTCCTTAAGTTAATGAATTGGATGGGAAAGCGCATACAACAATTTGAAACATTCTCCAAAAGTCCTTTACGTGAAAAGCACAATAAAGATACAATCAAAGATCATTAAGCAACATGAAAACTATAAGTGTTGACGAGGCATTCGTTACTATGATGAGCATGAAACTAGTGCCAAGAATTCATTTAACGCGATCGTTTATAAGCGACCTCCACTACTTGTGAATATAAGTTTGTAACTATTAGGTGAAACTCCCTTATATTCTAGCATCATATTCATGCATGAAAACTAAGCGTGCACTCTCAATAAACGTACACGAATAAGTTATCAATCAAGCAGTTAAACAAATTGAATCCACAACTCATGAAATTCCAACTGAAGGTAATCAATTTATATTGCAAGCATAGACATGGGTTTGAATCACCCCCTAGCTAACTAAGCGTTCACCTTGCTGCGGCACAGAGGTCTTAGGGTGATTTTGGATGTGATTTTGGTTTAGGAAGGGATTTAGGATGGTAAAAGGGTTGCGGCAGAGAGGTGGAAGGTGGCTGCAATGGTGTGTAAGTGTATGGAGGTGTAGAATGGTGGCTGGAATGGATGGAAGGTTGTGGATTGAAGGTGGAAGAATGATGGTGGCTGCGGCAATGTATGGAATGATCAAAGAATTCTTCTAGGGTGCGGCTTAAGTCCAAGTATTAAAAGGGTTTTCAGAAATTAAAACCCTAACTTATTTTGGTTAACTAAAATTAAGTCAAAGGCTTCTAGAATTAGGAAATCAAATCAGAAACTAAAAGGAAATTGGCTAAGATATGCGGCTAGGGTTTTATTTGAAAGGGGAATGTGTTTAAGTGCAGAAAATAGGAAATAAGGACCCCCCTTGCACGGCAAGGGAAAAGGAAAGGTTAAGAGGTGCGGCTTAATGCTTTAGGAAAGGTGAAGTGTCCTAAAACTGAAGGGAAAAGGGGTCCCTTGCACGGCAAGGGATGGGGAGAAAGGGAAAGGTGCGGCAAAGGTCCCTAAGGGGTCTAGGGCCTTTGTTTTGTGTCCTAAAGTGCATACGAGGCCTTCGAAGTGGCTGGAAAATAAGGACTTTTAAGATTAGGAAAGGTTACCAAAATGGGAAACCTTGGCTTAACTTTCCTACTTCAAGTAGGAATCCTTGTTGGAGTAGGAATCCTCATGTGAGTAGGAATCCATCTTCAATTAGGAATTCATATTTCTTCAAGTCTTCAACTCATTCATCCCTCTTTTGCTCCCAAAAGACTCCAATTTGCATCTTCTTGCACACTTTGGCTTTATAATCTGAAAACACACAAAAGTGACTTTAAACACTAAAATAACTAAGGAAACACAACATAAATGCACGAGAACAAGCCAATTAAGTCGCATAAATATGCTCCTATCAAGCATATGCTTGGAGCAAAAGGAATGGACGAAATTGAAGACTTAAAGATGTTAGGATTCCTAATCAAAGTAGGATTCCTAATCAAAGAAGGATTCCTAATCAAAGAAGGATTCCTAATCAAAGAAGGATTCCTAATCAAAGTAGGATTCCTAATCAAAGAAGGATTCCTAGTCAAAGAAGGATTCCTAATCAAAGTAGGAAAGTTAAGCCAAGGTTTCCTATTTTGGTTTAACCTTTCCTAATCCTAAATATCCCTAAGTTCCAGCAACTTTGAAGGTACCTTATGTATTTTAGGACACAAACCAAAGATCCCTTGCCTTATCCTAGTCCTTGCTGCATATATCCTTACCCTTTTCTTCCAAAATCTACCATATATCTTTTTTCCCCTTTTCTCAAAGTTGTGCCGCACCTTTTCCTTCCCTTTTTCAATTGGGATTCTGATTTGGACCCTTTTCTTGGAGGATTTGGAGTCTTAAAACCTTCCCAAATTGATTAATTAAGGCCTTAACCTTTCTCCCTCTATATATACACAATCTGCTGCACATATTAGGCTCTCTAGACATCCATACACATCCATTCAAATTATTCCTCATTCTCTCCATTCATTCAGCCATCATCCACCCTCTACCATCATCCAACTTATCCATCCATCACCATAATTCATACCCAAACACCCTTGTGCCGCAACAAAGAAGGAGAAAGAAGAGAGGAGAAGCCTTGGACGTTTTGGCCATTCAAGCTTGGATTGTTGGAGCGTTTCTAGGTGTATTCAATCTTTGTTTTCAATGTTTAATTTATATTCTCTTTGTTTTGTTGTAAACATGAGGAGCTAAACTTGTTTTAGCTAGGGGAGACTTTGAAACCATGATTATATTTGCAATATGAATTGATTAATTCCAGTTGTGACTTCATAAATTGTGAATGCAATTTACTTAACCGTTTGATGGATAACTTATTCATGTTTGTTGATTAAGGGTGCACACTTAGTTTGCATGCATGAATTTGGTGCTAGAATATAAGGGAGTTTCACATAATCGTTACAAACTTATATTCACAAGTAGTTAAGGTTGTTTTCACAATCATGTTAAGTAAATTCCTAGCATGAGTATCATGATGTCATAGTTACGAGTGCTTTGTCAATACTTATGATTTTCATTGAACGTAATGATCTTTGATTGTATCTCTATTATGATGTCATGTAGGGAACTTTTGAAGAATGCTTTGGGTTGTCGTATGATGTCATCCAATCCAATAACTTAAGGAGAATCTGAGGGTTAATTAGTGATGTCACAGTTAATCTGGGGTGTTGAGGTTCATGGTTTATCGAAAAAGCAACTGGAAATCAATTTGTGTTTGAATGTATCATGTGTGGAAAAGTATCCTCTAGCTATCTAATCATCCATTGTTTTTCTCAAATTCGTCCAAATTGCATTTAAGTCTTTTAGTTACTTATTTTTGTCTTAAATTCGTCCAAAACCCAATTCCCTTTACTTAATTGTTTCAAATCTGTCCTAAAGAGTGTTTTTAAGTATTTTGAGTCAAAACCAATTCTATTTTCGTCCAAATTGAGTCCTAGAGTCTAGTTTGAGTCTTTTTGATTGTTTTGTGTTGTTTTGAGTCTTTTGAGTTTATTTTGAGTCATATAGGTTTAGTTAAGAGTCCTTGAGTTTGTTTAAGTGTTTTTAAGCATATTTCAGTTTTCATTAGATTAGCAATCCCTCCTGATCCCCGGCCTAGAACGATCCCTACTTATATCTATACTACAATTGTCAAAAAGAGGGTTTAATTTGAGTGCTATTATTTATCACATCACAAAGCAAACATTCTTGAAATTAAACATTGAAAACACAAGAAAGATTACACCTAAAATGTCCAGCAACTCCAAGTCGAATGGCATGCACGTCTAAGGGCTTTCCTCCTTCTTCCTTGCTGCGGCACTTGGTGTGGGTGGTGGTTTTGGGGGTTGTGAATGGTGTGTTCTTGTTTGGAGGGATGAAGGATGGCTGATTATGGTGGTAGGGTGCGGCAGGTGGTGTATGGAGGTGTAGGGAGTGAATGAATGAAGGAGAATGGAGAATAGGGGTTGCGGCAGGGTGTTTTCTGTATAACATAAGGGGTGGTACGAATTTGTGGCTGAAAATATGTGTATATAGTCCTAGGGTTAATTAGATTAGGGTTACAACTTAGCAGATTTTATGGATTAGGGCCCTAGGGTTCGGCACAAGCAAGTTAAATCCACTTAGGAGAGGGATTGGCCCAATTAGTTTCATAAAAGGATTTGTATACCCAAATCCACAAGGATTAAGGCCTAACAAATCAGAATCCAAAAGGAAAAAGGTTTAGGAAATTCGTCCAAAATTGGGCCTTCTAGAAACTAAGTGTTTTGTGGCTGATTTTGGATTTTCTAGAAGAAATAAAAGGGGGAAAGGTATGGCACCCTTTTAGGGATAGATAAGGCTTCTAAAAATCATGTTTTTAGGTCCACTTGCAGCTAGGATTAAGGTGGAACAAGATTAGGTTAGGATAGGATAAGATAAGATAAGGTTTTGGATAAGGTTTCCTCTTTTGAGCTACTTCCTTATCCACTTTGTCTTGAGCTTAGTTCCTTCCGCTTCTCATCATATTTCTAGCCTCTTGAACTCCAAATTCGTCCGTCCATGTTAGCCCATATACAAGCTATCCACATAGTGCCCAAAACTGCTCCAAAATGCACCACAATGCACTTTCTTGGTACTTTAACCCTTTGGACCTACAAACACACGAAAATGAGTTGTAATACGACATTAACTAAGAAATAATAGCACAAACGCACAAGAATAAGCTAGCTAAGTCGCCTAAATATGCTCCTATCAAATTCCCCCACACTTATCTTTTGCTAGTCCTCGAGCAAAACGAACAAACAAAAGAAACAAAACAAACAATCTAAACCTTCCAACGTTTGCCTCAGGGATTTCCAATGAACCATAACATGTCAAAGATCACCACTCACATAGATTTAAGCAATCCTTACCCTCGAGCATACTTAATCATAGTCACCATTCACTAGCTCACATTTCATCAATTAAAACAACATTTTGAATGTAGTAACATGCCTTAGAGAATTCCCTCAATTCCTCACCGGATATACTCTATATTTTCACTCAGATTTTCTGACTACACTCCCTACACTAGGTATATGTGAGAAGATTGATGTAAACATGTAGACGAACACTCACATATGTTATAACAAGGAAAGCATTTGCTGGAATTATTAACATGTATATATATGATCTCATGAATGGAATGCCACTACTTAGACGCGAGAACCAGGGATACCATATGCTCAGACCCATTTTAAACTCCACATATTGAAACACATAATAATCAAGATAGAAGTTTAAGGGTTGTAACAGGGTTGAGGTATTGGCTAACAACGAAAGGTAAAGGATAAACAAATGTTCTTAAAGCAATAATGAGCAAAGTGATGAATTAGGCACTTAGAATTCACTTTAGAATGCAGAAATCAACTTTGAACACCCAAGGGGAATTCACACAAAACTTAGGGCCATATTCAAACTTTTTGGACCCTTTCTTCAACAATCAACACTTGTAAGTTCATTCTCACTTATTTTCAACTCCTTTTTTTTTCTTTTCGTCTTCTTTCTCTTCTTTTTCACATTTTTTTTTCTTTCGTTTTTTTTTTCTTTTTCCCCGTGCCTCCTTTAAGACTTTGGCACACACATACACACAAACATCCCTTCCCCCACACTTGTTTTCTGCAAGAATGTCACCCAAAAGGAATTCCTTCTAGTCATGCTCCACTATACTTCAAGAACAAGGGTATGGAAAGTCCTATTCTAGGCTAGGTAAGGGTGATGTGGTTAACAAAGAAAATAGGCTAAACAGGGTTCAACGGGGTTTACACCTACAATACAAATGACAATGGTGGATTCGGCTATTTGGCTATGGTTGTGACTACTAACAACTTCATCTTATTTGTTATGCTAATCAATTTAATTGATGCGAAAATTAACTTAACACACAAATTAACCCTCTTTTGACAATTGTAGCATATAAGTAAGTAGGGATCGTTCTTAAACCGGGGATTAGGAGGGATTGCTAAACACTTTAAACTGACTCAAATGGATAAAACTAACCTTTAAAACACTTAACTCAACTTAAAAGACTCAAACAAGTTCACAAGACTCAAAATAAGCTAAAAACACTCAAAACTGCCTAAAAACACAAACTGGGTAGATTTGACTCTAACCACAAACTTGGACGAAATTTGGTTCTAACTTGACTCAAAACTCTTAAAAACACAATCTAAAACATATTTGAACTAATTAGACACTCTAAAACAAATGGGGATTTTGTTTTGGACGAAAATCAAACAAACAAAACAAGAAATTAAACTATGCAGATTTGGACGAAATTGGTGGAATTAAGTGGATGGTGGGATAGCTAGGAGGTTTTTCTCCACACATGGCATACTTACATACAAAACAATCTCCAGTTGCTTATTCAATGAATTATGAACCTCAACACCCCAAGTTAATTAGGTACGCTTAAATTAACTCTCAGATTTCCCTTAGGTCATTGAATTGAATGGAATTAGCACATTGCAATCAATTTATTCCTCAAAAGTTCTCTATATGAAAGCACATAATAGAAAAACAATCAAAGATCATTAGGTTCTATGGAAATCATAAGTGTTGAGGAGGCATTCATAACTATGAAAGTGCATGATACTTATGCCAAGAATTTACTTAACATGATTGTGACCAACAATCAGGTGAAGTTTCCTTATACCCTAGCATCAGATTTATGCATGCAAATTAAGCGTGCACTCTCAATTCATATACATAAACAAGTTTTAATTCAAATAGATAAGTAAATTGAATTCACCATTCATGAAATCACAACTAGAAGTAATCAAATCATAATGCAAATATAGCCATGGTTTCGAAATTCCCCCTAGCCAAAAGGGGATTAGTTCCTCATACTCACAAAACAAAGATCATTGAATTTAAACATTGAAAGCACAAGAAAGATTACACCTAAACATTTCAGCAATTCCAGGTTGAATGGCATGCACGGCTAGGCTTCCCTTCCTCTTCCTTGCTGCGGCACAAGTTGTAGGTGGTGGATTTGGGGGTTATGAACGATGTATTCTTGGTTAGGAGGATGAATGATGGCTGATTATGGTGTTAGGGTGCGGCCGGTTGTGTATGGAGGTGTATGGAGTGGATGGAGGATGAAGAATGGGGAATAGGGCTTGTGGCAAGGTGTTTTCTGTATAGCATAAGGGGTGGTGCGAATTTTTGGCTGAAATTATGTTTATATAGTCCTAGGGTTAATTAGATTAGGGTTACACTTAGCAGATTTAGTGGATTAGGGCCCTAGGGTTCGCCAATAGGTGATTAAGTCCACTTAGGAGGGGGTTTGGCCCACTTAGTTTCATAAAAGGATTTATATAACCCAAATCCACGATGAATACGGCCTAATAAATCAGAATCCAAAAGGAAAAAGGTTTAGGAAATTCGTTCAAAATTGGGCCTTCTAGAAACTAGGTGTTTTGTGGGTGATTTTGGGTTTTCTAGAAGAGATAAAAGGGGGAAGGGTGCAAGCACCCTTTTAGGGTTAGATAAGGCTTCTAGAAATCATGTTTTTAGGTCCACTTGCAGCTAGGATTAAGGTGGAACACGATTAGGTTAGGATAGGATAAGATAAGATAAGGTTTTGGATAATGTTTTGGATAAGGTTGGATAAGGTTGGATAAGGTTTCCTCTTTTGAGCTAATTCCTTATCCACTTTGTCTTGAGTTTAGTTCCTTCATCTTCTCATCATATTTCTAGCCTCTTGAACTCCAAATTCGTCCATCCATGTTGGCCCATATACAAGCTATCCACATAGTGCCCAAAACTGCTCCAAAATGCACTTTCTTGGTCTTTGGACCTACAAACACACGAAAATGAGTTGAAATACGACATTAACTAAGAAATAATAATACAAATGCACAAGAATAAGCTAGCTAAGTCGCCTAAATATGCTCCTATCAAATTCCCCCACACTTAGCTTTTGCTAGTCCTCGAGCAAAACAAACAAACAGAAGAAACAAAACATATAATCTAAACCTTCCAACGTTTGCCTTAGGGATTTCCAATGAAACATAACATGTCAAAGATCACCACTCACATAGATTTAAGCAATCCTTACCCTTGAGCATACTTAATCATAGTCACCATTCACTAGCTCACATTTCATCAATTAAAACAACATTTTGAATGTAGTAACATGCCTTAGAGAATTCCCTCAATTCCTCACCGGATATACTCTCAATTTTCACTCAGATTTTCTGACTACACTCCCTACACTAGGTATATGTGAGAAGATTGATGTAAACATGTAGACAAGCCACTCACATATGTTATAACAAGGAAAGCATTTTCTGGAATTATGACAGTGACATGTATATGATCTCATGACTGGAATGCTACTACTTAGACACAAGAACCAGGGATACCATATGCTGAAACCAATTGTAAACTCCACATATTGAAACCCATAACAATCAAGATACAAGTCAAAGGGGTGTAACAGGGCTAAGGTATTGGCTAACAATTGTAGTATATAAGTAAGTAGGGATCGTTCTTAAACTGGGGATTAGGAGGGATTGCTAAACACTTTAAACTGACTCAAATAGATAAAATTAACCTTTAAAACACTTAACTCAACTTAAAAGACTCAAAACAAGTTCACAAGACGCAAAATAAGCTAAAAACACTCAAAACTGCCTAAAAACACAAACTGGGCAGATTTGACTCTAAACACAATTTTGGACGAATTTTGGTTCTAACTTGACTCAAAACACTTGAAAACACAATCTAAAACATATTCTAACTAGTTAGACACTCTAAAATAAATGGGGATTTGGTTTTGGACGAAAATAAAATAAACAAAACAAGAAATTGAACTGGGCAGATTTGGACGAAATTGATTGAATTAAGTGGATGATGGGCTAGCTAGGAGGTTTTTCTCCACACATGGCATACTTGCATACAAAACAATATCCAATTGCTTATTCAATGAATTATGAACCTCAACACCCCAAGTTAATTAGGTACACTTAAATTAACTCTCAGATTTCCCGTAGGTCATTGAATTGAATGGAATTAGCGCATTGCAATCAAATTATTCCTCAAAAGTTCTCTATATGAAAGCGCATAATAGAAAAACAATCAAAGATCATTAGATTCTATGGAAATCATAAGTGTTGTCGAGGCATTCGTAACTATGAAAGCGCGTGATACTTATGCCAAGAATTTACTTAACATGATTGTGACCAACAATCTTAACTACTCATGAATATAAGTTCCCAACGATTAGGTGAAGTTTCCTTATATCCTAGCATCAGATTTATGCATGCAAATTAAGCGTGCACTCTCAATTCATATACATAAACAAGTTTTAATTCAAATAGATAAGTAAATTGAATTTACAATTCATGAAATCACAACTGAAAGTAATCAAATCATAATGCAAATATAGCCATGGTTTCGAAATTCCCCCTAGCCAAAAAGGGGATTAGTTCCTCATACTCACAAAGCAAACATTCTTGAAATTAAACATTGAAAACACAAGAAAGATTACACCTAAAACGTCCAGGAACTCCCAGTCGAATGGCATGCACGTCTAAGGGCTTTCCTCCTTCTTCCTTGTTGCGGCACTTGGTGTGGGTGGTGGTTTTGGGGGTTGTGAATGGTGTGTTGTTGTTTAGAGGGATGAAGCATGGCTGATTATGGTGGTAGGGTGCGGTAGGTGGTGTATGGAGGTGTAGGGAGTGAATGAATGAAGGAGAATGGAGAATAGGGGTTGCGGCAGGGTGTTTTCTGTATAGCATAAGGGGTGGTACGAATTTATGGCTGAAAATATGTGTATATAGTCCTAGGGTTAATTAGATTAGGGTTACAACTTAGCAGATTTTATGGATTAGGGCCCTAGGGTTCGGCACAAGCAAGTTAAATCCACTTAGGAGAGGGTTTGGCCCAATTAGTTTCATAAAAGGGTTTGTATACCCAAATCCACAAGGATTAAGGCCTAACAAATCAGAATCCAAAAGGAAAAAGGTTTAGCAAATTCGTCCAAAATTGGGCCTTCTAGAAACTAAGTGTTTTGTGGCTGATTTTAGGTTTTCTAGAAGAAATAAAAGGGGGAAGGGTGTGGCACCCTTGTAGGGTTAGATAAGGCTTCTAGAAATCATGTTTTTAGGTCCACTTGCAGCTAGGATTAAGGTGGAACAAGATTAGATTAGGATAGGATAAGATAAGATAAGGGTTTGGATAAGGTTTCCTCTTTTGAGCTACTTTCTTATCCACTTTGTCTTGAGCTTAGTTCCTTCCTCTTCTCATCATATTTCTAGCCTCTTGAACTCCAAATTCGTCCATCCATGTTAGCCCATATACAAGTGCTGTGAAATATTCTAACACTCAAATTAAACCCTATTTGTGACAATTGTAGTAGATATGTAAGTAGGGATCGTTCTAGACCGGGGATTAACTAGGGATGCTAATCTATATAACTAAGACTCAAAAATACTAAACTAGACTCTATAGAGTCAAAACTAACTTTAGACACTTAAAACAGCAAACAATACTAAAAAAGACTCAACTTTAGACTCATTAAGTGTTTTGGACGAAAATAGAACTCAACTTGACTCAAAAGACTCAAGGAAAACAAGTTTTGACTCAAATATGAAGACTAAATGAAATGGGGATTGTTTTTGACGAATTTTAAACTTAAAACAAAAACTTTATATAAAACACTTTTGAAAAACGAATTTAAGTAAAATAAATGGGTGAAAGGCTAGTTAGAGGGTCCTTCTCCACACATGATATATGCATACAAACCAATGTCCAGTTATTATTCCTTTAGACTATGAATGACAACGCCCCAAATTAGTTGCATCGCACAACTAACCATCAGATTTTTCTTATTTCATTGAGTTAGATGGAATACGCATCTAAACCAAATTATCTTTCTCAAGTTTCCTATATGAAACGCATAATAAAGATACATGTCAAAAGTCATTAAGTTTTGTGAAAATCATAAGCATTGACAAGGTATTCATCACTATGAAATGCATGAGACTCATACCAAGGATTTACCTAACGCGATTGTGACTAGCAACCTCAACTACTTGTGAATATAAGTGTATAACTATTATGTGAAACCCCCTTATATTCTAGCATCAAATTCATGCATGCAAATTAAGTGTTAACCCCCAACCCACATACATAAACCAGTTTTAATAACTTAGATAAGCAAATCACATTCATGCCTTAAGAAAAAATAACCGGACGTAATCAATTCATATAAAACATATAATCATGGATTCGAATTCACCTCCAATTAAAAAGAAATTAGTTCCTCATGTTCGCAAAACAAAGATAATTAAATTTAAACATTGAACTAAGACTAAGGATAGAATACACCTAGAAACTCTCCACACTGCAATGGCAGATTTCGAACCCTCCTTGGAAGGCAGATTGCACAAGTCTTCTTCTCCTTCCTTCCTTGCTTGTGGCATTAGGGTGGTGTAGAATGGATTGTGGTGCTTGATGGCTGAAAGTATGAATGAATGAATGAGTGAATGGATGGATTAAATGGTGAGGCATTGGCTGTTTATATAGGCTAATTATGCACACTTAGTGAAGGACAAGGATTGCACAATCCCATGGAAAAAGGGTTAGGTCTTTGTAGAAATCAAAAGGGAAAGGGATAGGGAATTTTCGCCAGAAATTAAGGGCTTCTAGAAACTAGGTATTTTTTGGCAGAATTTAGACTTCTAGAAGGGGTAAAGGGTAGATTTCTGGACCTAAATGGATAAGGACTCATGATATAGGTGTAGAGGAAGGATTGCAACTCCGAAACCTACAAGGAATGGTCCACATGCGGCAAACAAATGGATAAGGCTTCTAGAAACTGAAATAGGTGTTTTAATGTGTAATTAATCCCTTCTAATTAGCTAGATTTAAGTCCTAACCTGATTTGGATAGGATAGGATAGGATAATGTTAGAGTTAGGAAAGGATAAGGTTGGTTAGGATAGGATAAGATAAGGTTGGATAAGGTTCCTTATTTCTTGCTATTTCCTTATCTTCTTTGCATTAGGACTTCATCCACCAGATTTGTAGCCTTTCCTAGCCCTTCTTGACTTCAATTTCGTCCATCCTCTTTGCTCCATGGTTAAGCTATCCAATCCATACCCAAAAATGCTCCATTTAGCTCCAAAATGCCCTTTCTTGGTCCTTTTGCCATTAGGACCTAAAAACATACGAAAATAGCTTAAAAGACTAAAATAAATAGTAATTAACTCACTAAATGCAAGGAAACAACATAACTAAGTAGCATAAATATGCTTCTATCAAATTCCCCCACACTTAGCTTTTGCTAGTCCTCGAGCAAAACGAAATAAACAAAACACAATCTAGACCTTCCAACATGTACCTCAGGGATTTCCAATGAACATGACACATTAAAGAACACCACATACATAGATTTTAGTTATCCCTACCCTCGAACGTATACTTAACCATAGTTACCACACACTAGCTCTCATTTAATCAATTAAAACATGAATTTGAATGTAGTAACATGCCTTAGAGAATACCCCAATTCCTCACTGGATACACTCTATTTTCACACAGATTTTCTGACTACACTCCCTATACTAGGTATATGTGAGAAGATTGATGTAAATATGTAAACTAATACTCACATATGTCATAACAAAGAAGGCAATTTCCGGAATTTATTAACTTGTATATGATCTCATGAATGGAATGCCACTACTTAGACGTGAGAACCAGGGATACCATATGCTCAAACCAATTTTAAACTCCACATATTGAAACACATAACAATCAAGATCGAAGTCAAAGGGTTGTAATGGGGCTAAGGTATTGGCTAACAAAGAAAGGTAAGGATAAACAAAAGTTCTTAAAGCAATAGTAAGCAAAGTAATGAAATAAACACTTAGAATTCACTTTTGAATGCATAAATCAACTTTGAACACCAAAGGAACGATTCACACAAAACTTAGGGTCAAATTCAAACTTTTGGACCCTTTCTTCAACAATCAACACTTGTGAGTTCATTCTCACTTATTTTTAACTCTTTTTTCTTTCTTTTCTTCTTCTTTTTCTTCTTTTACACGTTTTTTTTTTTTTTTTTTTTTTCCCGTGCCCTAATCTTTTTCTTTGGCACATCAACAATACAACTTCATGGATTCCCACGAAAATCCTTCCCCCACACTTGTTTTTCTGCAATTTTTAGATCAAAAGGAATTCCTTCTAAGTGATGCTTCACTATACTTTAAGAACAAGGGTATGGATAGTCCTATTCTAGGCTAGGTAGGGATAATGTGGGCTAACAAAGACAATAGGCTAACAAAGGCTCAAAGGGGTTGACATACAATACATATGCAAAGGGTAAGGCTTTTTGGCTCTGGTTTTAACTAAACAACTTCACCTTGTTTTATGTTATGCACTCAATTTTATGCTTTGAATGAAATGGGCATGAGTTCTAGTATTTGGAACTATAGTGATGAAACGCATTCTAAGTAGCAACCAAGCAATGAATAATGAGATCATGCAACGACTTTAGAAAACAAAAAAATCAAGATTAATAACTCTCCAAATAAAGTTTAGGCTCAAGTCTCTCAAGATTGTAGCATTAGTTTGAGTTTCTTCCTTCAAGCATGTTACAAAAACTGATTTTTTTTCCTTTGTGATTACATGTGAATTCGTAAATGTCAACTACAACTAAGCATAAACCAAAGAGCATATCAAACTTCCATCCATGTTTGTAACTTTCTTTAATCATGCAATTAAAAACCAAATCCTCATCATTGTGTTGGAAGGTATCCTAAGACACAAACAAACATAAAAACAAAAACGACTCCAAAAACAACTCTTTTTGGGTTTTTAAAACATTCTTTTTTGATTTTTTTTTTCAAATTTTCGGATTTTCAGTTTAAGACACATAAAAATACTTCAAAACACACTAAAAACACTTAAAAACAGTGAAAAACAACTTTAGAAATGATGGGTGATAAAATCCCACGAATTTGCATGAAAAACACTTTGTTTACCCCCCTAACACTTAAACCAAACATTGTCCTCAATGTTTTAAGCATAGACTCACAAACAAACAACCAAATAACACATCTAACAAACACGACAAACATGGCAAAATAAGAGCAATAAAGAGTAGGGTTTAGGAACGCAAATCTGGTTGGAGAGCCGGAGATTCCTAGGTCTTCTTTATTTGAACGCATGGGTTGCCTCCCAAGAAGCGCTTGCTTTAACGTCTTCCAGCCGGACGATCCTTCGTCTTAAGCTTCATTTGGGCCCACGACATGCACTTCAAAGTTCTCATAGTATGGCTCAATGAATGGGAGGGGATAGTGATCCTCCCTGATTGTGGTGTTTTGGTTCCTATAGTCCATGTAAATGCTCCCACCACCTTGAAATCGATTTGGAACCTACACCAAAGAAGGTAACAACCTATTAGTTGAAATGGGAATTGGAATTGGGATTGGAGACTTACTAGGATGTTGTGGCAATGCCCCTCCAATTCCTTCCTCGATGGTGGTTCTAGATGCATCCTTCTTGATTGGTGTTGAACGTTCCTGCCCTATATTTTTAATTATACCAATAGCAAAACAAGAACGAACATCATTAGGATTCTCAATGGATTCAGAAACTTTAATGTTAATCATATCACCACCAAACTCCATAGTTAAGGCTCCCTTGGCCACATCAATCTTGGTGTGGGCTGTTTTCATGAAAGGTCGTCCAAGTAAGAGTGGCGATGGTGGAGAGTGGGTCGAATCCTCCATGTCAAGCACATAGAAATCTGCAGGAAAAATCAAGTGGTCTACCTGCACCAAAACATCTTCCAAAACTCCTCTCGGGTATGCATTAGATCGATCGGCTAATTGAATAATAACACCATCATTTTTAAGCTCTCCTAGATTCATAGATGCATACCAGAGTATGGCATGATATTAATTGATGCACCTAAATCTAGCATAGCATGTTCGAACCTTGTATTACCAATCACACAAGGGATAGTGAAACTACCTGGATCTTTGCATTTAGGTGGCAGCTTTCTTTGCAACATTGCAGAAACATTCTCACTTACATGTACCACCTCTTTCTCCCGAATCCGTTTCCTTGTTGTACAAATCTTCCTCAAAAACTTAGCGTACTTCGGAATTTTCTTTATTGCATCAAGGAGCGGGATATTGACATGCGCCTTCCTAAACGTCTCCAGGATGTCTTTTTCATCCTCCTCTGTCTTAGATTGCATAAACCTGCTAGGAAAGGGCACATTTAGTGGAATAGAACTAGACAAATTCAAATTTGGACTCACCTTGGTGGTTTGGGATGGTTTTGGTGCACTAGAGGGTTGCGGCAAGGTTTTGGCTTCCCTTGCCGTGGCCTTTGCTCCATGTTCTTCTTCTTGCAGCAGCTTTTCCTCCTTATTAAGGCTTTGTTTGGATGGTTTTGGATGATTTCCAAGCTCCTTACCACTTCTCAACGTAATGGCCTTGGCGGTTTCAAAGCTTCCTTTTGGATTCACAATGGTTGAACTAGGAAGTTTGCCTTGTTCTCTAAACTGCCCAAGGAACTCTGAAATCTGCCCTATTTGCTTCTTTATGTCACTCATCTCTTTTTCTTGGTTCACTATTCTATTATTTTGATTTTGTAATCCCTGCGATATAGAAGTTAGTAATTGAAAAATTTGATCATTATCAATTAGCGAACCTGAGTTTTGTTGGGCAGTTTGTGATTGAGGTTGAGATTGTGCAAATGGCCTTTGATATATCCCAAGGGGTGGCTCTCGAATTCCTCCTTGTTGTTGAGGTTGTTGAGGTTCCCTCCACTTGAAATTTGGATGATCTCTCCATCCTGGATTGTATGTATTTGAGTATGGATCATTCCTTGGTTGATTTTGACTTTGGTACCCCACGGCATGGGCACTCTCCCATCCTCCATTCTCGATCAATTGAGGACATTGATCATTGAGATGTCCTTGCATAGAGCACACTCCACATATGGCCGCACCTTGCATTTTGGATCCTTCAACAACCTGCGACACAAGCATAGTGAGATTAGCTAATTGAGATTGAATTTCAGAAATTGCACTTACCTCATTCACTTGTTGTTGCCATGAGGGGTCTCTTTGTCCAACTCCCTTGTATTGTTGTGCATTCAAGGCTCGATTTGCAATTAGGACCTTGGCAGCCACCAGTGTTTTGTCAACCAAAGCACCTCCCGCTGAAGCATCTAGCATTTGTCTCTCAATTGGAAGAAGTCCTTCATAAAAGTATTGAATTAGAAGCTCTTCCTTCATTTGGTGTTGTGGGCAAGATGCAACAAGGGTTTTGAAACGCTCATAATACACTGGAAAAGACTCCCCTTGGTTTTGTTGAATGCCACTAATTTTCTTTCTCAAAAGAATTACTCTTGACGTTGGAAAGAATTTCTCCAAGAACGCTCGTCTCATACTTTCCCAAGAAGTAATGGTTCCGGGCGCCAATTCGTATAGCCAATCTTTAGTCTTTTCCAAAAGAGAGAATGGAAAGGCTTTCATCTTCAAAATATTCCCATCCACGTTAATGGGTGTCATGCTTGAGCATACAATTTCAAACTCCTTCAAATGCTTGTTTGGATCTTCCATGGACAGCCCATGGTATTTGGGAATATGATGCAGCAAGCTTGACTTTAATTCAAACTCATCGGTCTTGTTCGGGGCTGCCCTAGGATATTGAATGCAAATAGGCATGGCATTGTTGAACCCCGAGGCCGAAAGTTCTTTCATTGTTCGATTGTCCACCGCCATGCTTTCTTCTTCTTCAAATTCAAATTCGAACTCTGAACTCGAACTAGGTGGATTAGGTTCTGGTTGCTTCCTCTTTCTTCTCAAAGTTCGTTCAAAATCGTCGTCAAATTCCAATATGTTTGCACGAATGGGTTGAGAATGACAAGTCATAAACTAGTACCTGAGACAAATAACAAAAACAAATCAGTAACCACTTTAAAGGGCACGGCAACCATAAACAAAAAGACACAAAGACACGACACAAACAAAAGGGATTAGCAAGTTTGCTAATCCCCGGCAACGGCGCAAAAATTTGATGTAAAATATTCTAACACTCAAACTAAACCCTATTTGTGACAATTGTAGTAGATATGTAAGTAGGGATCGTTCTAGACCGGGGATTAACTAGGGATGCTAATCTATATAAATAAGACTCAAAAATACTAAACTAGACTCTATAGAGTCAAAACTAACTTTAGACACTTAAAACAACAAACAATACTAAAAAAGACTCAACTTTAGACTCAATATGTATTTTGGACGAAAATAGAACTCAACTTGACTCAAAAGACTCAAGGAAAACAAGTTTTGACTCAAATATGAAGGCTAAATGAAATAGGGATTGTTTTTGATGAATTTTAAACTTAAAACAAAAACTTTATATAAAACACTTTTGAAAAACGAATTTAAGTAAAATAAATGGGTGAAAAGCTAGTAAGAGGGTCCTTCTCCACACATGATATATGCATACAAACCAATGTCCAGTTATTATTCCTTTAGACTATGAATGACAACGCCCTAAATTAGTTGCATCGCACAACTAACCATCAGATTTTCCTTATTTCATTGAGTTAGATGGAATACGCATCTAAACCAAATTATCTTTCTCAAGTTCCCTATATGAAACGCATAATAAAGATACATGTCAAAAGTCATTAAGTTTTGTGAAAATCATAAGCATTGACAAGGTATTCATCACTATGAAATGCATGAGACTCATACCAAGGATTTACTTAACGCGATTGTGACTAGCAACCTCAACAACTTGTGAATATAAGTGTATAACTATTATGTGAAACCCCCTTATATTCTAGCATCAAATTCATGCATGCAAATTAAGTGTTAACCCCCAACCCACATACATAAACTAGTTTTAATAACTTAGATAAGCAAATCACATTCATGCCTTAAGAAATAATAACCGGACGTAATCAATTCATATAAAACATATAATCATGGATTCGAATTCACCTCCAACTAAAAAGAAATTAGTTCCTCATGTTCACAAAACAAAGATAATTAAATTTAAACATTAAACTAAGACTAAGGATAGAATACACCTAGAAACTCTCCACACTCCAATGGCAGATTTCGAACCCTCCTTGGATGGCAGATTGCACTAGTCTTCTTCTCCTTCCTTCCTTGCTTGCGGCACTAGGGTGGTGTAGAATGGATTGTGGTGCTTGATGGCTAAAAGTATGAATGAATGAATGAGTGAATGGATGGATTAAATGGTGAGGCATTGGCTGTTTATATAGGCTAATTATGCACACTTAGTGAAGGACAAGGATTGCACAATCCCAGGGAAAAAGGGTTAAGTCTTTGTAGAAACCAAAAGGGAAAGGGATAGGGAATTTTCGCCAGAAATTAAGGGCTTCTAGAAACTAGGTATTTTTTGGCAGAATTTAGACTTCTAGAAGGGGTAAAGGGTAGATTTCTGGACCTAAATGGATAAGGACTCATGATATAGGTGTAGAGGAAGGATTGCAACTCCTAAACCTACAAGGAATGGTCCACATGCGGCAAACAAATGGATAAGGCTTCTAGAAACTGAAATAGGTGTTTTAATGTGTAATTAATCCCTTCTAATTAGCTAGATTTCAGTCCTAACCTGATTTGGATAGGATAGGATAGGATAATGTTAGAGTTAGGAAAGGATAAGGTTGGTTAGGATAGGATAAGATAAGGTTGGATAAGGTTCCTTATTTCTTGCTATTTCTTATCTTCTTTGTGTTGGAAATGTGCCCTAAAACCAATCATATGATGATACTTTATGGACATTTCACATGTTAAACTAATCTAGTTTAATATTAAGGGCAAACATTATTGTTTGAGCCGTCTCATATAAATGTTATATACTTAAACGATAAAGTCCAAGGAATATGTGATTAGGAGAATGCGATCTAAAGAAGTTAGATTCATGAGACCATTCTTTCGTAGACACATCCTAAACGTTCCTGATCATAGGATTGCCAATTGGGCATTGACAGTCCATTAAGATCAGTACGTGCTGTGTCTTCTCTCAGGGAAAGTGACTAGTCTCGAGTCATTGGTGTGAGTGACACCAAGACAAGCATGTAGGTGCTCAATAGAGAATGAGTTCACTGAACACGATCAACGAGGAGTTCTCATATTCATGTCACATGAGAACTCATGGTTGGGATAATGCAAAGTAGTCCTTTGACCTGAGGCATCACAGCTGTCTTGTGGTTAGGTACTTGATCTTTGATTATGTCAAAGTCACTCTATCAGGGTGTCCACGGCATCGTCGGGGTTAAACCACTTAGCCATGGAGGCAAGTGAATGCGCAACAAGGGATCTCTAACCTTCAAACTGTTTGAGGGAGAATACTCTATGATATGATTTAGAATCTCTGGCCAGAGTATGAATGAGATGTTGGAATGCGTTCCAGATCACATTCAAGGTAATCATATAAGTACAAGATTCACATTGGATAGTAGACATGAATAAACTATCAAACCAAACAATGTGGTCAAGAGTATTGTATTAGAGAAAGACCGTATTGCATTTGTAATCCTAAAACTGAATAGGTTCTCCACCTCTTCTGATTAGCTTGGGTAACCATGACATGCTGCTAGGCGTCAACCATGGTTTGTGGAAGCCCTAAAAGTGTATTATCACTAACGGGAGAATTGAAAGTAAGTTTCAATTCACAATCGATTTGAAAGAGTTTGAATCTCCCACTGCCTCGCTAAAAGGAACCTAATGGATCGTACACCGTGTAAGGTAGAGATTGAAGATTCAACGGAGATGAGTAAGAATAATTAAATGGTTTAATTATTTATGGCAAGGATTAATTAATATGTTAATTAATCAAACGAATAAGTTCGTTAAAGACCTCGGGATAGTTTTGGACCTTAAGGCCCAATGGGCTTCGAACGTCAAGTCCATTGACTTAAGTTGTATGACAACTTAATGAATAATGATTCACAAAGGCCCAAATAGCCCAATAAATCCCCTTAAATTCGGCCATTTAGAGGAGGGTAGTGAACTTGGCTTAATTGCAAGTTTGCCACTCCATTGTGAGGTGGTATAAAGACATCTTTATAGCCATTTCATCCTAAGGGTTTTCTAAGGGTTATTTTGGGGGAAAGGATGAGAACACAAGCTCTCTTTTCTCTCTAAAATTTCAGCCACCCTTGAGGAAAACATCTAGCAATCTTACTTCCTCAAGGTCACTCATTTCTTCTTCAATCTTACCTTGGTGTGGAGACTTAGAGGTTCTCATTTTTGGGTTCTTGTTGTAATTACATGAAGTAGTGGACTTTTGTGTTTTTACAAAGTGATCCCAAAAGTTTAAGTTTTGCAAAATGGCCCAAAAGTTGAGGTCATAGCAATTTGGCCCAAATTAGGTAGAGAACAAAAATTGTTTTGTCTCTTCAAATGAGAATTGGATTTTCATTTCATTTAGCTCCATTTAAATCAATTCTATGGATACAAAAACCAAATGAAAATGTTGCATTCAAGTTTAATTAGTTAAAGCGTTAATTAATTAAAGAAAGGGTGATTATGAACCTTAGCCTACGATAATTGAGCTATGTGAAAGGCCGTTTCAAATTTGTTTGAACCATGGGAATGTGTAGATTAAATTTTGGTTGTAATTTGATATGATCAATTGTTGTAAAAGAGCATAAGCTCTTCTTTACTTTAAAGTAATTTGATTTGATCAATTGTTGTAAAAGAGCATAAGCTCTTATTTACTTTGAAGTACTCCTTTCTTGTTTTATTCGATATGCATGAAATTGGAGTAGTTGGGTCCAACGCCCAATAAGACAACACGCCTTAATGTGATTAAACGCGTAACTAAAATCAATCACCATCCCTAGACCGAGATTCAACACTAGGCTCGTGTTGAATCGAATCAAAGGCTCATAGTCATCCTAAGGCCCTAAGGCAACTATATAGTCCATCAATGAATGCAAACCTTATGTTAGTAGTATCATATACTCTTGCTTTAAAAACCGTTTTAAAAGCTTAGTGGGAGTATTATATACAACTAAATCCATCAAATGGACCAATAGTTGTAATAGGACCAAAATTGTTTTAATTAGATTAAAATGAATATTTATGTGATGAGACCTAAAACCCTCAACCAAACCATTATTAAGTTGATAAGCGAGAGATGCTTTGAATATCTCTTCGTGGCCTTCCACCGTGGTAGGCTCCAATCGTTTGTGACTTGTACACCGGCTTCACCCTATCATGGGGGAGTACAAAGTGCATGCTTACACTCAGGAGGAGTCTATACGCATATGATGAGGTGAGTGTAGGCAACGAGGATGGCCAACATCATATCATTGTGAGGCTATTCTTGAACCCCTTCATGAACTAAGCATGGTGGGGATAACTTAACTAAGTGCAATGGCGCCGATATCATATCATTGTGAGGCAACATTCTCTAGAGGCCAAATGAGATGGGTACTTGCAAGAGATGCAAATGAGTAAGCGTACTCTCTCATTATTATTAATGCTAGCCGATATCGTATCATCGTGAGGTGGGCTTGGTAATAGTGAGCCTCCCATACCCTACTAAGAGTTTCCTCCAAAACTCTCGAATTCCGATGAGGGATATGGAATTTGCTAAAAATAGTGGGTGGTGCTATTTGATTTAAAGACCCGAATCAAATGGCTTAAAATCAATCAATTTATATTCGTTATGTATTTGTTTACCAATATATTTGCAAACGCTATCCAAAACTTGACAAAGAAAAGCCGAATGCTTTAATTTCCGGACTTAGTTCTACAATCCCATAGATTGTCTTTAATGGCTTGTAGATGTAACTAAGTAGTCTCATCCTCACAATCTTCCTATTGATAATGTATCATTGGAAGAATATGTTAGATAAGTCTAACATGAGAAGGACAACACTTTTAATGTCATAATTGTTCAAATACAAATTGTTGTATGAAGAAATAAGAGTTGCTTTGAACAACCCTTAATCAACACAAACTTTAGTGCTTGTCTCTTTGTTACACGAACAAGGAACTTGAGAAGTAAGCACAAGGGCATGGACACTTTATGTGCCATGATTCTTCACTTACAAAATGTTGTATGAAGAAATGAGAGTTGCCTTGAACAACTCTTGAAAGTTTGTTATTATGTTTAGAACATAATGGTTGGTTGACAAAAATAGTCCATATATATGGACTTATGATGATTTTGAATCATTGAGTGTTGAAGTGTTAAACCACTTAACGAGACGGAAACTAGGCAAGGACGTCACCTTTGTGTCCCTATCCTAATGGTTCACTAAGTTTATTGTAAACTATATAGTGAACAATAACGGCACGCTCTCCAAATCGTTTGATGTGTATAACACATTTGAAATAAGTTTCAAGAGAGATAGTGGGAGTTTAGGGACCATGACTATTGTAGTCAAAAGGGAAGTCAAATGAAGAAGGCAAAATAACTCCAAGGGAACAAACTTTCTTTATGAAAGGATGGACATTGGAAGGGGTATTTGCAAGAAATGTCTTGCAAGTGTCAAGAACACACCTTTCGAATGCGTTGTAAAATGTTCTTGAATAATTCAAAACAGTTGGTTCTTCTACTTGAATACATGATTCTGTATTAGCAACTATGTTTTACAATCGTTGTAAAAGTGTGGCTAATAAGAAGTAGAAGATAAATGAGAGAAGAGAAAGTACTTCACATTCGAAACGTGAATCAAATATAGATCTCTGCGAAAGCGGATTGTACTTACTTCCTCATATGAACTACCAAAGAAATTGGAAAAACCAAAGATTGTCCTTACGTCCCAATTTTAAGGAACTTAATTCCGTCACTATTGTAGAGATGGATGAATGTTTTGTTTGACAAAACATTGTTCTTTATTAATGAATGATTAGATTATGGTAATCTAATTAATTGTCTCTATAGTAGAGATGATGTGGTAGTGTTAACTGTTTAAGAATATAACGATGCTTAAAACCCAAAAGGTTGCAAGGTAGTGACTAATCCCAACTGAGTTGTGATACCTCTAAAACATAAATTACGAGTTGGTAAAAGATGGATGCATTGGATCGTTAGACCCAGATCCAATACCTTCTTGTTATATTGTATAGAGGCGAAATGTTCGAATCTTTATTCTTTTGGAAAGAAGAAAGAATCACAAAGTTGTTAAGGATAATTCACTTAGATGTTAGTGGCACTTGTCCACAACATAATACTACTCATGTTGTATGACATTCACCGAAGATCACTCTCGGTTGGACTATAGTTTATTTTGAATAAACACAAGTCCGAATACTTTGCAAAAGGTTTCAAAGAATTCAAGAAATGTAAGTAGATGAGTAAGACGTCTAAAGTATTTACCTCCTTAGATTTGATCCAAGGAAAAAGTAACACTTTAGATGAGTTTCCTTGAAAGATATCAAGGAAAATAGCATCATAAGATAATGTATTTCTCCATTAGGAGAAGAACGAACTTGAATAAGATTTAGTTCGTTGGATGTTATCTATTACCCATATATAGGATATATATACTTCTAAAACAATATGATTGTCAATTAGAAGATCTTCCAAAATTTTCATAACTCCATAAGATGTAGTTGGAAAGAAAGACAAATCTTAAACATGTTAAGATTTGGGGTTGTGTGCTAATAAGCAATATTTGTTTGATATGATCAACAAATATAACACCTAGTTCCTACACCACAAGCTCCAAGGTAGTCGAGAAGGATTTATAAATCGTCTCAGTTGAATGGTTTGAACTTTATGACTATGTCATAGAGTTACACCTCTTAATTCGAAAGAAATAAGAATGAAAATCCTTATGACTACACTTAGTGGGAGCTATAAGCATCTTATGAGAAAAAGGATCAAATCGTTTGATTTCTCATAAAGATGTAAATGAATCTTTTGTTTACTAGGTTTACAAAAGATTAGTGGGAGTTAATCATATTCCTAAATTTGAATATATATACATGATATATATTAATTTTGAAAATGAAAGGAATTCTTCATCGTTAAAGTTATGACTTTAAACATTCTATAATGATAGAATGTATATGGGAGACATAGTCTATATACATGGGATGGAAATCTATAATGATAGATTTCAAAATATAATTGGATTATATCAATCCCTAAAATAGACAAGAGATGCTAGGAAGTTTCTCATATGATGATAAACTTCAATGACAATTCTAGTGAGACTAGGAAGTTGTTCTTCTCAAAGGGAATGTACCTTTTGACTCCCAAAGAAATAATGCGTAAATAGAATCCTTTATGCATACGCAGAAAGGTGATTTATGTATTTCATATTGTATGAAAACATTGATATAAGTTGTACCTAGAACGGTACAAGATGATATCAGTGCAAGCCCAGGATCAGAACCATGGCAACTGTCAAGTGAATCCTTAGGTATTTAAGAAATACTAAGGATGGATTCCTCAAGAATGAGGAAGAATTAGAGTAACGTAATGGAAGCGTAAATGTATTAGATTATGAATCTAATCCATCATAGAATATCTCTTCATTATGAATGAAGTGATAATGAGATATCTCTTTATTATGACTAAAGAGATATTTGGGTGGAAACGTTAAAAGTAATGACTTTAATGTGTTCCATCATGTATGCAAAATATATTGCCATATAGAAGCTTACAACATTGTTGTTTGGATGGGAAAGTTCATTTATGAACTCTCCATTCGGTTCCAACCAGAAAGTGTATGACACTAATGGGGCGATAGCTCAAGCCAGGGAATCAAGGTCTCATCAAGGTCCGAACTCAAATGAGAGACTGAACCACATGATTGAGAATCATGTATAATGGTGACGTCGTTATTCTCAAGGTTGCTTCTATGGATAACATATAGATATCCATTGTCTAGGCCTACTACTCAGCCATTTATGAAATGACTACAGAAGAGGTATCATCACTGATGACTAAGCTGATTGGCTCTAGTGCAAGTGGGAGATTGTTGGAAATGTGCCCAAAAACCAATCATATGATGATACTTTATGGACATTTCACATGTTAAACTAATATAGTTTAATATTAAGGGCAAACATTATTGTTTGAGCCGTCTCATATAAATGTTATATACTTAAACGATAAAGTCCAAGGAATATGTGATTGGGAGAATGCGATCTAAAGAAGTTAGATTCATGAGACCATTCTTTCGTAGACACATCCTAAACGTTCCTGATCATAGGATTGCCAATTGGGCATTGACAGTCTATTAAGATCAGTACGTGCTGTGTCTTCTCTCAGGGAGAGTGACTAGTCTCGAGTCATTGGTGTGAGTGACACCAAGACAAGCATGTAGGTGCTCAATAGAGAATGAGTTCACTGAACACGATCAACGAGGAGTTCTCATATTGATGTCACATGAGAACTCATGGTTGGGATAATGCAAAGTAGTCCTTTGACCTGAGGCATCACAGCTGTCTTGTGGTTAGGTACTTGATCTTTGATTATGTCAAAGTCACTCTATCAGGGTGTCCACGGCATCGTCGGGGTTAAGCCACTTAGCCATGGAGGCAAGTGAATGCGCAACAAGGGATCTCTAACCTTCAAACTATTTGAGGGAGAATACTCTATGATATGATTTAGAATCTCTGGCCAGAGTATGAATGAGATGTTGGAATGCGTTCCAGATCACATTCAAGGTAATCATATAAGTACAAGATTCACATTGGATAGTAGACATGAATAAACTATCAAACCAAACAATGTGGTCAAGAGTATTGTATTAGAGAAAGACCGTATTGCATTTGTAATCCTAAAACTGAATAGGTTCTCCACCTCTTCTGATTAGCTTGGGTAACCATGACATGCTGCTAGGCGTCAACCATGGTTTGTGGAAGCCCTAAAAGTGTATTATCACTAACGGGAGAATTGAAAGTAAGTTTCAATTCACAATCGATTTGAAAGAGTTTGAATCGCCCACTGCCTCGCTAAAAGGAACCTAATGGATCGTACACCGTGTAAGGTAGAGATTGAAGATTCAACGGAGATGAGTAAGAATAATTAAATGGTTTAATTATTTATGGCAAGGATTAATTAATATGTTAATTAATCAAACGAATAAGTTCGTTAAAGACCTCGGGATAGTTTTGGACCTTAAGGCCCAATGGGCTTCGAACGTCAAGTCCATTGACTTAAGTTGTATGACAACTTAATGAATAATGATTCACAAAGGCCCAAATAGCCCAATAAATCCCCTTAAATTCGGCCATTTAGAGGAGGGTAGTGAACTTGGCTTAATTGCAAGTTTGCCACTCCATTGTGAGGTGGTATAAAGACATCTTTATAGCCATTTCATCCTAAGGGTTTTTAAGGGTTATTTTGGGGGAAAGGATGAGAACACAAGCTCTCTTTTCTCTCTAAAATTTCAGCCACCCTTGAGGAAAACATCTAGCAATCTTACTTCCTCAAGGTCACTCATTTCTTCTTCAATCTTACCTTGGTGTGGAGACTTAGAGGTTCTCAATTTTGGGAACTTGGAGAAACCTTTTCATCCATCCAAATCCATGGATCTAAGATGCAAGGAATGAAGGCCCTCTCTTTGGGTGATTAGCCTTTGCTTATGCAAAGAGGAATCTACAAAGGTATTGATTTCTCAACTCACTTTGTTTTGAGTTGAGTCTTGGTTCACCTATCTACTAGGCTTTGAATTTCATGGGTAAATGTTTTGTTTTAAGTGCATACAAGCATGATTCCGCCTTTAATTGTTAATTGCATGCTATTGATGTTGCTTAAATGAACATGTTTTTCATAAATCTTCCTTCACTTTGCATTAGGACTTCATCCACCAGATTTGTAGCCTTTCCTAGCCCTTCTTGACTTCAATTTCGTCCATCCTCTTTGCTCCATGGTTAAGCTATCCAATCCATGCCCAAAAATGCTCCATTTAGCTCCAAAATGCCCTTTCTTGCTCCTTTTTCCATTAGGACCTAAAAACATACGAAAATAGCTTAAAAGACTAAAATAAATAGTAATTAACTCACTAAATGCAAGGAAACAACATAACTAAGTAGCATAAATATGCTTCTATCAACAAGCTATCCACATAGTGCCCAAAACTGCTCCAAAATGCACCAAAATGCACTTTCTTGGTACTTTAACCCTTTGGACCTACAAACACACGAAAATGAGTTGTAATACGACATTAACTAAGAAATAATAGCACAAATGCACAAGAATAAGCTAGCTAAGTCGCCTAAATATGCTCCTATCAGCAAGACCGATGAGTTCAAATTGAAATCTAGCTTGTTGCATCACATTCCCAAGTACCATGGTTTGTCCATGGAAGATCCAAACAAGCATCTTAAGGAGTTTGAAGTGGTATGTTCAAGCATGACACCCATCAATGTCGATGGGAACATTTTGAAGATGAAGGCCTTTCCATTCTCTCTTCTAGAAAAGGCTAAAGATTGGTTATACGAATTGGCACCCGGAACCGTCACTTCTTGGGAAAGCATGAAGCGGGCATTCTTAGAGAAATTCTTCCCAACTTCAAGAGTGATTCTTTTAAGGAAGAAAATTAGTGGCATTCAACAAGACCAAAGGGAGTCTTTTCTGGCATATTATGAACGTTTCAAGACTCTAGTTGCATCATGCCCTCAACATCAAATGAAGGAAGAACTTTTAATTCAATATTTCTACGAAAGGCTTCTTCCAATTGAGAGACAAATGCTAGATGCCTCAGCGGGAGGTGCTTTGGTTGACAAAACACCCGTGGCTGGCAAGGTTTTAATTGCAAATCGAGCCTTGAATGCACAACAATATGAAGGTGTTGGACAAAGAGACACCCCACGGCAGCAAGTGAATGAGTTAAGTTCGCAATCCGACATTCAATCTCAATTAGCTAATCTTACTTCTTTTGTGTCTCAGATGGCCGAAGGAATGAGGATACAAGGACCAAGTGTATGTGGCGTATGTTCTATCCAAGGACACCCTTCGAACAAGTGCCCTCAATTGATTGAGAATGGGGGATGGGAGAGTGCAAATGCCATTGGATTTCCAAGCCAAAATCAGCCAAGAAATGATCCATATTCCAACACATACAATCCGGGTTAGAGAGACCACCCAAATTTCAAGTGGAGGGAGCCTCAACAACCTCCACAACAAGGAGGCTTTAGACAACAACCCCCGGGGTTCTACACCAAGCCATTCGGCCCCAATCCAATCCAAGCACAACCTGCCCAAAACAATCAAGGTACGTCTTTGGACAATGATACACTTCTTAAGTTACTTACCAATTTGTCTCAGGGGCAAGAGAATCAAAACAAAGCATTGCAAAATCAAGAAAAAGCCATGCAAAACCAAGACAAAAGGGTGGAGCACTTGGAGAAGCAAATTGGGCAGATTGCGGAGTTTGTAGGACAATTCTGAGACCAAGGCAAGCTCCTTAGCTCAACCATTGTCAATCCTAAGGGAGGGTTCGAATCTGCCAAGGCAATCACGTTGAGAAGTGGTAAGGAGGTTGGAACCACCCCAAAACTGTCCAAAACAAGTCAAGAAGAGGACACGTTGCTGGAAGAAGAGGAGGAACAAGGAACAAAGGCCACGGCAAGGGTGGAACAAACCTTGCCGCAGCCATCTACCACCCCAAAATCGTCCAACACCCCCAAGGTAAGTCCAAATTCGACTTTGTCAAGTTCTATTCCACTAAATGTGCCCTTCCCTAGCAGATTTAGGCAATCAAAGAAAGAAGAGAATGAGAAGGACATTCTGGAAACCTTTAGGAAAGTTCAAGTCAATATCCCACTCCTTTATGCGATTAAGCAAGTTCCTAAGTATGCGAAATTTTTGAAAGAGCTTTGCACAACCAGGAAGAGGATTTCGAACAAAGAGGTGGTCCAGGTAAGTGAGAATGTTTCAACGGTGTTACAAAGAAAACTACCACCTAAATGCAAAGATCCGGGTAGTTTTACAATTCCTTGTGTTATTGGAAATACTAAATTTGAACATGCTATGCTAGATTTAGGAGCTTCAATTAATGTCATGCCTTACTCAATTTATGCATCTATGAACTTAGGAGAGCTTAAAAACGATGGTGTGATTATTCAATTGGCCAATCGTTCTAATGCCTATCCAAAAGGAGTTTTAGAAGATGTTTTGGTGCAAGTTAACAATTTGATCTTTCCGGCAGACTTTTACGTGCTTGACATGGAGGATTCATCCCATTCTACACCATTGTCGATCCTACTTGGGAGACCTTTCATGAAAACAGCCCGCACCAAGATCGATGTGTTCAGAGGAACTTTAATGATGGAATTTGATGGGGAAGTTATTGATTTCAATCTTTCTGAAACTATTAAATATCCTAAAGACAATCATTCTTGTTTCTCTATTGATATACTTGAGTCATTGGCGGAGGATTTTCTTGATTCGTTGGACAAAGACCCACTTGAAACCACAATTGCCGAGGGAATGGGTATAGAACTAAATCTGGCCGTGCATGATGAGGAAGTTGGCGAGATGGTGGCTGCACTTGAATCATCGCCACAATATCAAAGTAAGCCCACAAACCCAATTTCAATTCCCGTTTCTACTAACAAGTTGTTACCTTCAGTGATTCAGGCACCCATTCTTGAACTTAAACCATTGCCAAGTCACTTGAAGTATGTCTATTTGGGAGACAAAGAGACGTTGCCCGTCATTGTTTCTTCATCACTCACGGCAACAGAGGAGGCCAAATTGGTTCGAGTATTGAAAGAGAACAAAACTAATGTGAAATATTCTAACACTCAAATTAAAACCCTATGATTGTAGTATATGAAAGTAGCGATTGTTTTAGGCCGGGGATTAGAAGGGATGCTAATCTACTCTAAACTGACTTAAAAACACAAAACAAAACTTAAAAACACTTAGCTAGACGTAAATGACTCAAAACAAACTAAAAAGACTCAAAACACACAAACTAAGTCCAATTGACTCGAAATAGACTCTAAAGGGTGATTTGGACGAAAATTACTTTTAACTTGACTCAAAACACTTAAAAACACAATGTTGGACAGATTCTAACTAGTTGACACAACAAAGTAAAAGGGGATTGGATTTTGGACGAAATTAAGGTAAAACCAAGCAGATTGTAAAGACTCTAAACAACTTGGACGAAATTGGGTGAAATATGGGTGAATGTCTAGCTAGAGGGTTCATCTCCACACATGACACATATGCATACAAATTGATTTCCAGTTATTATTCCTTTAAACCATGAATGACAACGCCCCAAGTTAATTGCATCGCACAATCAACTATCAGATTTTCCTTATTTCATTGAATTAGATGGAATACGCATCGCAACCAAATTATCTTCCTCAAGTTCCCTATATGAAACGCATGATAGAGATACATATCAAAAGTCATTAAGTTCTATGAAAATCGTAAGCATTGACAAGGCATTCATCACTATGAAACGCATGAGACTCATACCAAGGATTTACTTAACACGATTGTGACTAGCAACCTCCACTACTTGTGAATATAAGTGAATAACTATTACGTGAGACCCCCTTATACTCTAGCATCAAATTCATGCATGCAAATTAAGTGTTGACCCCCAACCAGCATACATAAGCAAGTTTTGATAACTTAGATAAGCAAATCACATTCAAGACTTAAGAAACAATAACTGGATATAATCAATTCATATAAAACATATAATCATGGCTCGAATTTACCTCTAACTAAAAAGAAATTAGTTCCTCATGTTCGCAAAATAAAGATAATTAAACTTAAACATAAAAAACTAAGATAAAATACACCTAGAAACACTCCAAGTGGCTCCTCCTTCCTTCCTCGCTGCACACAATAGGGATTTGTGTGAATTTAGGCTCTTGAGGTGTGGTGGATGGTGTGGTGTGAAATTGTGGTAAAGGGTGGTGGTTTTTGAGTGTTGTGGCATCATGTATTTATATGGTGAAGGGGAGGCACGAAATTAGGCTGAAAAGGAGAGGAATTAGGACTCCAAATCACCAAAGAACAAGGACACTTTCAATCAGATTCCAAGGAGGACAAGGAATGGTCCTTGTGGCAGATTCTAGAACTTCTAGAAGGGTTACATGTGGCATAAACTTAATGCACGAAAATAGGGCTTCTAGAACTTGATATTTAGGTTATTTAATGTGAAAAGGAGTCCTCTTTGAAGTTGGAATTAAGGTAGGAAAAGATTAGGATAGGATAAGATAAGATAAGGTTGGATAAGGTTTGGATAAGATAAGGAAATTTGGATAATATTCCTTCTTTGTAGCTGATTCCTTATCTTCCAAGTCTTCAATTTAATTCTTCCATATGTTAATAACATTCCTAGCCTCTCTTGATCTTCAAATTCGTCCATCCACCTTGCTCCATGCATGTGCAATCCATTCCAAGCCCAAAACTGCTCTAAAATGCTCCAAATTGCACTTTCTTGCCAACTTTGTCATTTAAACCTACAAACACACGAAAATAGCTTAAAACACTATAATAAATAGAAACTAACTTACTAAATGCAAAGAAACAAGCTAACAAAGTCGCATAAATATGCTCCTATAAAAAACAGCCATAGGATGGACCTTGGCCGATATTAAGGGGATTAGCCCTACAACATGCATGCATTGCATACTTCTAGATGAGGGGGCTAAACCAACTCGAGAGGCTCAACGTCGGCTCAACCCTACAATGATGGAAGTTGTGAAGAAGGAGGTTATCAAATTACTTGATTGTGGAGTGATTTATCCTATCTTGGATAGCCATTGGGTTTCACCAATTCAAGTAATGCCAAAGAAATCCGGAGTGACAGTGGTGAAGAACGCCGAGAATGAGCTTGTGCCAACACATATCCAAACGGGTTGGAGAGTTTGCATTGATTATAGGAAGCTCAACACCACCACAAGGAAGGACCACTTCCCTTTGCCGTTCATTAATCAAATGCTTGAAAGGTTAGCCGGTCATTCTTTTTATTGTTTTCTTGATGGGTATTCGGGATATAATCAAATTGTCATAGCTCCGGATGACCAAGAAAAGACCACTTTCACGTGCCCTTTTGGTACTTTTGCTTATCGTCACATGCCATTCGGTTTATGCAATGCACCTACCACCTTTCAAAGATGCATGGTAAGTATATTTTCAGATTTTGCGGAGAAAATAATTGAAGTTTTTATGGATGATTTTAGTGTATTTGGTGATTCTTTTGACGATTGTTTACATAATCTCACTTTAATCTTAGAACGATGCATTGAAAATAACCTTGTTTTAAATTGGGAAAAATGTCATTTCATGGTAAAACAAGGCATAGTTTTAGGGCATATAATTTCGGCCAAAGTGTCACATCCCCGCCCGGGGTGGACCACTTCCCGGGCCTGCTCCACCACCATAGCACGATATTGTCCGCTTTGGGCTTACCATTCCCTCACGGTTTTGTTTTTGGGAACTCACGAGCAACTTCCCAATGGGTCACCCATCATGGGATTGCTCTAGCCCCCTTCTCGCTTAACTTCGGAGTTCCCATGGAACCCGAAGCCAGTGAGCTCCCAAAAGGCCTCGTGCTAGGTAAAGATGGGAATATACATTTAAGGATCACTCCCCTGGCGATGTGGGATGTCACAATCCACCCCCCTTAGGGGCCCGACGTCCTCGTCGGCACACACGCGACCAGGGTTAGGCTCTGATACCAAATTGTCACATCCCGGCCCGGGGTGGACCACTTCCCGGGCCCGCTCCACCACCGTAGCACGATATTGTCCGCTTTGGGCTTACCATTCCCTCACGGTTTTGTTTTTGGGAACTCACGAGCAACTTCCCAGTGGGTCACCCATCATGGGATTGCTCTAGCCCCCTTCTCGCTTAACTTCGGAGTTCCCATGGAACCCGAAGCCAGTGAGCTCCCAAAAGGCCTCGTGCTAGGTAAAGATGGGAATATACATTTAAGGATCACTCCCCTGGCGATGTGGGATGTCACACAAAGGGATTAAGGTTGATAAATCAAAAATAGATCTTGTACGCTACTTACCCTCTCCTACTTCGGTTAGAGAGGTTCGTTCTTTTCTTGGACATGCAGGATTTTATTGGCGATTCATCAAGGACTTTTCAAAAATCTCCAACCCCCTTTGCAGACTTCTCCAAAAGGATGTGCCATTCAAGTTTGATAAAGAGTGTGAGAAGGCCTTCAAACACCTCAAGGAAATGCTCACTTTGGCCCCCATCATTGTTCCACCAGATTGGAGCCTTCCTTTTGAGCTTATGTGCGATGCCTCGGATTATGCATTAGGAGCTATTTTAGGCCAAAGGAAGAACAAGCAGCCACATGTCATCTATTATGCATCTCGGACCTTGAATGATGCCCAATTGAACTACCCCACAACAGAAAAAAAAACTTCTTGATGTTGTTTTTGCTTTAGATAAATTTCGTTCTTATTTACTTGGTACTAAAGTTATAATTTACACTGATCATGCAGCGTTGAAGTACTTACCCACCAAGAAGGAAGCCAAGCCAAGGCTTATTCGTTGGATGCTTCTACTTCAAGAGTTCGATATCGAAATCTGGGACAAGAAAGGAAGTGAAAACGTGGTGGCTGACCACTTGAGCCACATGGTACATGAAGAAGAGGCCGTACCTATCCCAGAGACATTCCCAGACGAGCAGTTGATGTTCATCGAGGTAATTGAGCCCTGGTATGCCGATTTAGTGAATTATTTGGTGTCTAAACAAAATTCCAAGCAACCTAAATAAACACCAATGTAATAAACTTAAAAGGGAGGCTCGGTTTTATGTGTGGGATGATCCTTATTTGTGGAAATATTGTGCGGATCAAATCATTCGTAGGTGTGTGCATGAATCGGAGTTTAATTCAATTTTAACGTTTTCTCACACTTATGCATGTGGAGGTCACTTTGGCACTCAAAGGACGCCACGTAAAGTACTTGAATGTGGTTTTTATTGGCCTACTATATATAAGGATGCTAGAACCTTTTGCATAACATGTGATCGATGCCAAAGAACCGGAAATATAGGTCCAAAAGACCAAATGTCGCAGACACCTATCCATGGTATCAAAATTTTTGATGTTTGGGGCATTGATTTTATGGGTCCTTTTCCTTCATCTCATGGTTTCCTTTATATTTTACTTGTGGTTGATTATGTGTCGAAATGGGTGAAAGCAAAAGCCACCCATACTAATGATTCCAAAGTGGTTGCAGATTTTGTCAAAACTAACATATTTGCTAGATTTGGAATGCCAAGAGTTCTTATAAGTGATGGAGGGTCCCATTTTTGCAATCGAACCATTGAAGCTTTGCTCAAGAGATATAACGTCACACATAAGGTGGCAACACCTTATCATCCTCAAACAAGTGGGCAAGCCGAGGTTTCCAATCGGGAAATCAAGCAAATTTTGGAGAAGACCGTTGGGCCAAACCGGAAGGATTGGAGCTTGGGTTTGAATGATTGATGCAAAAATTAACTTAACACACAAATTAACCCTCTTTTGACAATTGTAGCGTAGAAATAAGTAGGGATCGTTCTTATACCGGGGATTAGGAGGGATTGCTAAACACTTTAAACTGACTCAAATAAATAAAACTAACCTTTAAAACACTTAACTCACTTAAAAAGACTCAAAACAAGTTCACACGACTCAAAATAAGCTAAAAACACTCAAAACTGCCTAAACACACAAACTGGGTGATAAGTCTCATTTTGCATACGTTTATATATTCCTTATTTGGCGTCTTTGTGATGTTTTTGGATCAAACTAGTTGCATTTTACATTATTTGGTGTTAGTGTGCAGCCAAGTGTGTACTTGGATCAATGAGAAGGCAAATGAAGTAAAAACATTCCTTTTAGTAGCTGAGCATTATTCCAAACGTGGAGAGGATTCTAGGGAGTTAAATTGAAGTCCAAATGAAGAATCTAGGAAATAATTGGCTGCTGGAATTTCAAGAAAAGATGTGAAGTGGTAAGAGATGCAATTCGGCCATATTGGGTGATTCTAAACAAGGCAAAAACATTGAAGTCAGCTATGTGGTTCCAACATCAAAACATGCATTCACATGCATGTTCACAATTTTGGCCGTGCATTCCCATGTCATCCCATCATTTTATGCACTTCTAGCACCAAATCAGATTCCACACACCTTGTGCCGTGCATTCCACTACTTGTCCAACTCCCTTTTGCACCAAAAACATCCACTTCCATTACTTAATCCACTCAGCCACATTTTCACCATGATCACAACCTGGCCGTGCACTCCCATGTGATTCCAAGTCAGATTATGCACTTCTAATACCAAAACATGCATTCACATGCATGATTCACAATCTGACCGTGCATTCCATTACCTTTCTCCACTTCATCTTTGCAGAAATCCACATGCACCTCAATTAAGTAAACCCCATGCTTGCACATTTCCCTTTTGCCATGCACCCATTATTCCAGAAAAACACTTATCCCATCATTCCATGCCATTCCAGCGCCCCCTTTGTCCATGCCGTGTGCTTTCTTCCCCTTTCCAGATTTGGACAACCAATTCCAGGTTGTCCATTTCAGCTTTGCAGCCAATGCACATGGATGATTCAATTAAAATAGCCACATGCTTGGACATTGCCCATGCCGTGCGTCCACCACCTCAGAAACCCATCAATTCCAGCTCATTCATGCACTTCCATCTCACATGTGCAGATCCAGATCCAATCTTAATGTTGGCAGCCACATTCCTTCCTATAAAACTAGGCACACTTCACACAACACCAGCTTCTTCCATCATTCCATGATTCACACGCATAACCACTCTATTCTCTGTCCATTTTCTGTCCATTTGTTCTCCCAAGTACAGAAACCATTCAACCATAACCAATCTACCTTCATTTACATAGCATTTGGAGAACCAACACCGAAGGCACCCTTCCAGGAATTCAACATCAGTTTTGCTTCAAGGGTTTCTTCTTATTAATTCTATGTTCATTCATGTTTTATATTTTTATGTCAAACCTTTTGTAAACATGAAGTGTAACTAATCTCTCTCTAGGGATTCGATGTAGCCTTGCAAAGTTTGCCATGTAATCAAGTTAGAATGCTCAGTTTGTCCATCTATTTCTTGTTTCATTCTCTGATTTAATTGTGACTTTGTGAGTTGATTTTAATGTTTGATCATCATTTGAATTAATCACAAGTTGTTTAGCCAAGATTAAAGCACACATCATGCATAATCTTGGTGGATATGTGAATGAATGAAGGGAATGTTTGGCAAACATCCTGCCGAGTGATTCCCTTTGGTTTTATGAAAGTTTCTTATGCATTACATACTCTTGATTAGGAACTAAAGTTGCACATCACAATTAGGTTCTTGATTAGAGACATTTGATCAAATCCACACATCATATGGTTGATCATACCCAAGTAAACTAAACTCAAGAAATAGGTAGATGGCTGAGTATAAACTAACTTAACATACATGGACTTGGTTTAGCAATGGTGAAACCAAATCCCTAGCTTCATCTCCATTGGTACTATCCCATTTTATTAGTTGTTGATTCATTTAATTGTGTTTACTTCATTTTCTAGTGTTTTCAAGTTACAACAACAAATCTGCTTAATTTGATTAGTTTCATTCATTTCATAGAGTTCTTGCAAAACAAGTGATTATATAGGATCAATTAGTCCCTGTGGATTCGACACCCTTACTTGTGCCATTGTACTAAACATATTCTAGCATTAGGAAGGATTATAACTCAACACTGGGCAGTTTTGAGCCTAAACACAAACTTGGACGAAAATTGGTTCTAACTTGAATCAAAACTCTTAAAAACACAATCTAAAACCTATTTGAACCAATTAGACACTCTAAGACAATTGGGGATTTGGTTTTGGACGAAAATCAAACAAACAAAACAATAATGTAAACTAGGCAGAATTGGACGAAATTGATGGAATTAGGTGGATGGTGAGATAGCTAGGAGGTTTTTCTCCACACATGGCATACTTGCATACAACACAATCTCCAGTTGCTTATTCAATGAATTATGAACCTCAACACCCCAAGTTAATTAGGTACGCTTAAATTAACTCTTAGATTTCCCTTAGGTCATTGAATTGAATGGAATTAGCGCATTACAATCAAATTATTCCTTAAAAGTTCTCTATATGAAAGCGCATATTAGAAAAACAATCAAAGATCATTAGGTTCTATGGGAATCATAGGTGTTGATGAGGCATTCGGAACTATGAAAGCGCATGATACTTATGCCAAGAATTTACTTAACATGATTGTGACCAACAATCTTAACTACTCATGAATATAAGTTCCCAACGATTAGGTGAAGTTTCCTTATACCCTAGCATCAGATTTATGCATGCAAATCAAGTGTGCACTCTCCATTCATATACATAAACAAGTTTTAATTAAAACAGATAAGTAAATTGAATTCACCATTCATGAAATCACAACTGAAAGTAATCAAATCATCATGCAAATATAACCATGGTTTCGAAATTCCCCCTAGCCAAAAGGGGATTAGTTCCTCATGCTTGCAAAACAAAGATTATTGAATTTAAACATTGAAATCATAAGAAAGATTACACCTAAACATTTCAGCAATTCCAGGATGAATGGCATGCACGGCTAGGCTCCTTTTCCTCCTCCTTGATGCGGCACAAGGTGTGTGTGGTGGATTTGGGGGTTTTGGATGGTGTGCTCTTGTTTAGAGGGATGGAGGGTAGCTGATTATGGTGGTAGGGGTGCGGCAGGTTGTGTATGGAGGTGTATGGAGTGGATGGAGGATGAAGAATGGAGGCTAGGGTGTTGCGGCAAGGTGTTTTCTGTAAAGCATCAAGGGTGGTACGAAATTTTGGCTGATTTTATGTTTATATAGTCCTAGGGTTAAGTAGATTAGGGTTACACTTAACAGATTTAGTGGACTAGGGCCCTAGGGTTCGGCTATGGGTGATCAAATCCACCTAGGAAAGGGTTTGGCCCACTTAGTTTCATAATAGGCTTGTGTAACCCAAATCCAAAAGGGATTAGGCCCTATAAATCAGAATCCAAAGGGAATTAGGCCTAGGAAGGTGCGGCACAAGTGAGGGAAAGGGTGGATTGGCTTGCAAGGCAAGGCAAGGCCATCTAGAAGGGTTTGATGCGCCACTTTTGTAGGGTTTCTAGAAAGAATGGGTTTTGTGGCTGATTTGGGCCTTCTAGAAGAGGATGCTTCTAGAAATAGGTTCCATAATTATCTATTTAGGTCCCCTTGCAATTAGGATTAAGACATAATAAGGTTTAGATAGGATAAGATGAGATAAGGTGTGGATAATGTTTTGGATAATGTTGGATAAGGTTTTAGATAAGGTTTTGGATAGGGTTTCCTCTTTGAGCTACTTCCTTATCCACTTTGTCTTTAGCTTAGTTCCTTCCTCTTCTTATCACGTTTCTAGCCTCTTGAAGTCCAAATTCGTCTATCCATGTTGGCCCATATGCAAGCTATCCACATAGTGTCCAAAATTGCTCCAAAATGCACCAAAATGCACTTTCTTGATACTTTAACCCATAGGACCTACAAACACACGAAATTGAGTTGTAATACGACATTAACTAAGAAATAATAGCACAAATGCACAAGAATAAGCTAGCTAAGTCGCCTAAATATGCTCCTATCAAATTCCCCCACACTTATCTTTTGCTAGTCCTCGAGCAAAACAAACAACAAAAGTAACAAAACAATCAATCTAAACCTTCCAACGTTCGCCTCAGGGATTTCCAATGAAACATAACATGTCAAAGATCACTACTCACATAGATTTAAGCAATCCTTACCCTCGAGCATACTTAATCATAGTCACCATTCACTAGCTCACATTTCATCAATTAAAACAACATTTTGAATGTAGTAACATGCCTTACAGAATTTCCTCAATTCCTCACCGGATATACTCTCTATTTTCCCTCAGATTTTCTGACTACACTCCCTCCACTAGGTATATGTGAGAAGATTGATGTAAACATGTAGACGAACACTCACATATGTTATAACAAAGGAAGCATTTTCTGGAATTATTAACATGTATATATATGATCTCATGAATGGAATGCCACTACTTAGACGCAAGAACCAGGGATACCATATGCTCAAACCCATTTTAAACTCCACATATTGAAACACATAACAATCAAGATAGAAGTCAAAGGGGTTGTAACGGGGCTAGGGTATTGGCTAACAACGAAAGGTAAAGGATAAACAAACATTCTTAAAGCAATAGTGAGCAAAGTATTGAATTAGGCACTTAGAATTCCCTTTAGAATGCAGAAGTCAACTTTGAACACCCAAGGGCAAGTCACACAAAACTTAGGGCCATATTCAAACTTTTTGGACCCTTTCTTCAACAATCAACACTTGTGAGTTCATTCTCACTTATTTTCACTCCTTTTCTTTCTTTTCTTCTCTTTTTCTTCTTTTTCACAATTTTTTCTTTCGTTTTTTTTTTTTTTCTTTTTCCCGTGCCTCTTTTAAGACTTTGGCTCACACACGCTCACAAAATCCCTTCCCCCACACTTGTTTGCTGCACAAATGTCACTCAAAAGGAATTCCTTCTAAGTTATGCTCCACTATACTTCAAGAACAAGGGTTTGGAAAGTCCTATTCTAGGCTAGGTAAGGGTGATGTGGTTAACAAGAAAATAGGCTAAATAAGGCTCAAAGGGGTTTAAACCTACAATACAAATGACAAGGGTGGATTCGGCTATTTGGCTATGGTGGTGACTACTACACAACTTCATCTTGTTATTTGTTATGCTAATCAATTTCATGCTTTGAATAAAACGGGTATGAGTTCTAGTATTTGGAACTATAGTGATGAAACGCATTCTAAGTAGCGACCAAGCAAAGAATAATGAGATCATGCAACGACTTTAGAAAACAAGAATGCACAGATTAATAACTCTCCAAATAAACGTTTTGGCTCAAGTCTCTCAGGGATGTAGCGTTTGGTTGAGTTCCTTCCTTCAAGCATGTTACAAAAACTGATTTTATCCTTTGTGATTACATGTGAATTCGTAAACTATAACTATAACCAAGCATAAACCAGGGAGCAAATCAAACTTCCATCATTGTTTGTAACTCTCTTTAACAGTCATGCATTAGAAACCAAATCCTCATCATTGTGTTGGAAGGTACCCTAAGACACGAACAAACACACAAAAACAACTCTTTTTGGCTTTTTCAAAACACTTTTTCCAATTTTTTTTCAAATTTTCGGGTTTTTACTTCAACACACACCAAAACAGCTCAAAATGCATGAAAAACACTTAAAAACAGTGAGAAACAACATTAGAAGTGATAGGTGATTGAATCCCACGAATTTTGCATAAAAACACTTGTTTACCCCCCCCCCCCCCCCACACACTTAAATCAAACATTGTCCTCAATGTTTCACACAAAGACTCACATAAAAGCAAACAAATAATAAACAACTAAGCATGACTAAATAAACAGCAAGGAGAAGGGTTTAGAAACGCAAATCTGGGTTTGGAGTGGAAGTTCCATCTTCTCCTTGTCGAATACATGGGTTGCCTCCCAAGAAGCGCTTGCTTTAACGTCTTCCAGCCAGACGAATACGCCATGTTAAGCTTCATTAGTAGTACCCACGACATGGAGGGGTACATCATCCACAACATGCTCCTCGAAATTCTCGTAGTAAGGCTTTAATCGATGGCCATTCACCTTGAACTCTTGTCTTGTTTTCAAGCTTTGAACTTGGACTGCACCATAAGGAAAGACATTAGTAATAACAAACGGGCCAACCCACTTAGAACGCAACTTACCAGGAAACAAGCGAAGGCGAGAATTAAAGAATAGCATTTTCTGCCCAATGGAGAATGATTTGCCTCGAATCATCTTATCATGAAAATTCAGTTAGATTTGGTGATTTGACAGTTATGACTTGTCCCGTGTCATAAAATCCAATTTCTTTGCGAATTGTTGTCTCAAGTATATCCTCTTTGATGAATTCTAGACATTCCCCAGCCACATCTTGCTCTTGATTCTTTGGAAAGGATTCAAAGATGCCTTTCTCACCCTCTTCTTCCTTGGAGTGCATGATGAAGGAAAATTTGTGAAAAACAAGTTCATTTGAGCAACATCAACAACATGCAATTAACAATTAAAGGGCGGAATCATGTTTATATGCACTCAAAAACAAAACTTAACCCATGAACTTCAAAGCCTAGTAGATAGGTGAACCAAGATTCAACTCAAAACAAAGTGAGTTGAGAAATCAATACCTTTGTAGATTCCTCTTTGCATAAGCAAAGGCTAATCACCCAAAGAGAGGGCCTTCATTCCTTGCATCTTAGATCCATGGATTTGGATGGATGAAAAGGTTTCTCCAAGTTCCCAAAATTGAGAACCTCTAATGATTCATCACCAAGGCATGATGAAGAAGAAATGAGTGACCTTGGAGGAGTTTGATTGCTAGATGATCCCTCCAAGGTGGCCGAAATTTTAGAGAGAAAGGAGAGCTTTTGTTCTCATCCTTTCCCCAAAAATAACCCTATAGTAAATTTTAGGCTATAAAGTCCTTTATATAGTCCCTTCAAATAAGTGACCTAATGGACCAAAAGCCCTATTCTTTTACACATGGCCGGCCTATAGGTTTATTGGGCTTTCAAGCCTTTTGTTTATTCAAGTTGTCATACAACTTGAGTTAATGGGCTTGACATTCAAATCCCATTGGGCCTTGCGGCCCAAAACTAACCCGAGGTCTTTAACGAACTTATTCGTTTGATTAATTAACATATTAATTAATCCTAGCCTTAGATAAATAATTAAACCATTTAATTATTCTTACTCATCTCCGTTGTTTCTTCAAACTCTACCTTACTCGGTGAACGATCCATTAGGTTCCTTTTAGCGAGGCAGTGGGCGATTAAAACTCTTTCTAATCGATTGTGAATTTGAAACTTACTTTCAATTCTCCCGTTAGTGATAATACACTTTTAGGGCTTCCACAAACCATGGTTGACGCCTAGCAGCATGTCATGGTTACCCAAGCTAATCAGAAGAGGTGGAGAACCTATTCAGTTTTAGGATTACAAATGCAATACGGTCTTTCTCTAATACAATACTCTTGACCACATTGTTTGGTTTGATAGTTTATTCATGTCTACTATCCAATGTGAATCTTGTACTTATATGATTACCTTGAATGTGATCTGGAACGCATTCCAACATCTCATTCATACTCTGGCCAGAGATTCTAAATCATATCATAGAGTATTCTCCCTCAAACAGTTTGAAGGTTAGAGATCCCTTGTTGCGCATTCACTTGCCTCCATGGCTAAGTGGCTTAACCCCAACGATGCCATGGACACCCTCCTGATGGAGTGACTTTGACATAATCAAAGATTAAGGACCTAACCACAAGACAACTGTGATGCCTCAGGTCAAAAGACTAATTTGCATTATCCCAACCATGAGTTCTCATGTGACATGAATATGAGAACTCTTCGTTGATCGTGTTCAGTGAACTCATTCTCTATTGAGCACCTACGTACTTGTCTTGATGTCACACACACCAATGACTCGAGACTAGTCACTCTCCCTGAGAGAAGACATAGCACGTACTGATCTTAACGGACTGTCAATGCCCAATTGACAATCCTATGATCAGGAACGTTTAGGATGTGTCAACGAAAGAATGGTCTCATGAGTCTAACTTCTTTAGATCGTATTCTTCCAATCACATATTCCTTGGACTTATCGTTTAAGCATATAACATTTATATGAGACGGCTCAAACAATAATCTTTACCCTTAATATTAAACTAGATTAGTTTAACATGTGAAATGTCCATAAAGTATCATCATATGATTGGTTTTAGGGCACATTTCCAACACATGATCCTGCAAGGAATAGGGACATTTGGTGGAACGGGGATAGAAAAATTAAATTTGGAACAACCTTACCTGAATTGGATGGTGTAGCAGCAATAGGTGCCTGTGGCAAAGGTGTTTCCACCCTTGCCGTGGGTTGGGTGTGTTCTGATAGGAGCATATTTAGGCGACTTAATTAGCTTGTTTTCGTGCATCTATGTTGTTAATTCATAGTTGTTTTAGTAGTTTAAGCTATTTTCGTTTGTTTTTAGGTCCTCATGGCAAAGGGAGCAAGAAAGTGCATTTTGAGGCTATTTGGAGCATTTTTGGGCATAGATTGGATAGCTTAATCATGGAGCAAAGAGGATGGACGAAATTGAAGCCTTGTATGTTCTTTGGGACATAAAACAAAAGGCCTAGCCCAATCAAACAATCCTTTGAGCCATGCAAAAACCTCTAGCCCAATCAAACAAATCCATCAAAGCCATGCAAAACCACCATTCACATACACATGCACCCAAACAAACTCAATGCCGTGCATAACCCATCCCATTTCCAGCTTTCCACCAACTTTCCTAGCTGTTTTTCCACCACATTCCAGCCACATGCACTTTGCCTTTCATCATTGCACCACAAAACAGCATTCACATGCATTTCCACACACCTTACCGTGCATTCCCTTGCCTTTCCAGCTCCCTTTTGCATTTCCAGCACCAAAACATGCACTCACATGCATTTCCAGCACCAAAACAGCATTCACATGCATTTCCACACACCTTGCCGTGCATTCCCTTGCCTTTCCAGCTCACCTTTGCATTTCCAGCTCCACTCTTCATGATGGCAGCCACATTCTCTCCCATTCTCTCCCTATAAAACCATGCAAAACCAATTCAATTGTCATTCATTCCATTGTACATTCCCACACCTCAAACCAACACAAAAACACATCAAAAACTGCCAATGCTGTGGGTTCACTACAATTCCAGCATTCTTCCATTTCCATAACTCCCCACTCCATTCCACACTTCCATCCCTCCAAAACACTATCCTTAGACCTTATGCTACAACGAAGAGGAGGAGAAGAGTGCCTAAATGTTCATACAATTCAAGTTTGAGTTGTTGGAATGTTTAGGTGTTTCTTTTCCTCGATTACAATGTTTAATTTCAATTCTCTTTGTCTTGTACGTATGAGGAACTAAACCCCCCCTTGGCGAGGGGGGGATTCGAAATATATGTTTATGCTTGCAATATGATTTGATTACTTCCAATTGCGTTTCATAAGTTGTGGATTCAATTTGTTTAACTATTTGATTGATAACCTATTTATGTATGTTTATTGAGAGTGCACGCTTAATTTTCATGCATGAATATGACGCTAGAATATAAGTGAGTTTCACCTAATAGTTATGAACTTATATTCACAAGTAGTGGAGGTTGCTTATAAACAATCCCGTTAAATAAATTCTTGGCATAAGTTTCATGCAATCATAGTAACGAATGCCTCGTCAATGCTTATGGTTTTCAAAGAACGTAATGATTCTTGCTTGTATCTCTATTACGCAATCATATAGGGGACTTGTGGGAAATGTGTTGGGTTGTCGTATGCAATCATCCAATTCAATAACGTTAGGAAAATCTGAGGGTTAATTAGTGCAATCACGGTTAACCTGGGGCGTTGAGAATTCATGGTTTATTGAAAAGCAATTAGAAATCGTTTTGTGTGCAAGTGTAACATGTGTGGAGATGAACCCCTTAGCTAGCTTCCCATCCATTCAATTCCATCAATTTCATATTTACAATTTGTTTTCTTTACAATCTATCCATTTTAGTTTAAATTCGTCCAAACACAATCCCCCCATATTTGTTTAGTCTTAATCTATCTTATTTTGTGTTTTTAAGTATTTTGAGTCTTTTGGTTTGTTTTGGTGTTTTAAAGTTTAGTTTTGCATTCTTCGAGTTTAGTATAGTGTTTTAAACTTGTTTTTACGTTTTTGAGTCAAATCCAAGTGATTAACAATCCCTCCTAATCCCCGGTCCAGAACGATCCCTACTTATATCTATACTACAATTGTCAAAAACAGGGTTTAATTTGAGTGCGTATAATTCTCGCATCATGTTCCTCTTCCTCAAATTGCAATCTTTCATCTTCCTTGTAATTTGATTTTGATGGTTTATGGTCTGTTCCAACCTGCTTGCTACTTCTCAAGATGATTTCCTTGGCAGTTTCAAATCCTCCCTTCGGATTTGCAATGGTTGAAATAGGGAGTTTGCCTTGGTCTCGAAATTTTCCTACGAACTCCGCTATCTGTTCAATTTGCCAAGTGGTCCAACCTTTTGTCTTGATTTTGCATTGCTTTGTCTTGATTTCCTTGCCCCTGAGACAAATTGGTGAGTAACTTAATAACCGTATCATTATACAAAGACGTACTTGAATTTGTTTGGGCAGGTTGTGGTGGCTGCATAGGTGTTGTATAGAACTCCTCATATGGCTGCCAATATTCTCCTTGTTGAGCCTCCTTGACTTGATTTTGTGAGCCCTGCACCAAAGAAATTAATTCATTAAGAATTTGATTATAATCTATTGACGAACCTGAGTTTGGTTGGGCATATTGTATATGAGGTTGTGCTGGCTGCATAGGCGTTGAATAGAACTCCTCATATGGCTGCCAATATCATTTGTGTTCAACTTGTTGAAATTCCCACCACATAGAATTTGAATGATCACTCCAATCTCTTTGTGCATATTGATTTGCTTGATATTCTTGCCTATAAGAAGCATCAAATGTAGGGACACTTTGCATTGTGGACCCTTCGGCATACTGTGATAACTGACAAGTAAGATTCGCTATTTGAGCTTGAAGATTAGCAATTGCCATGTCTTGCTTCTCTAGTACCTGAAATCAAAGAAATAAAACTAAATCAAATATCAAAAGAAAAATAAACAAAAAAACAGAGGGATTAGCAATTTTACTAATCCCCGGCAACGGCGCCAAAATTTGATGTGAAATATTCTAACACTCAAATTAAAACCCTATGATTGTAGTATATGAAAGTAGGGATCGTTTTAGGCCGGGGATTAGAAGGGATGCTAATCAACACAATTAAAACTTAAAAAACACTAATTTATACTCTATAGACTCAAAACTAACTTAAAACACTTAAAACAGCAACAAACACTCAAAAAGACTCAATTCTAGACCCAACAAGTGATTTTGACGAAAATAAGACTCAACTTGACTCAAAAGACTAAAAGAAAACAGATTTTGACTCAAATAACAAGACTAAATCAAAGGGGGATTGTTTTTGACGAAAATAAAACTTAAAACAAAAACTTTGTAGAAAACATTTTGTAAAAACGAATTTAGGTGAATTAAAAGGGTGAAAGGCTAGTTAGAGGGTCCTTCTCCACACATGATATATGCATATAAACCAATTTCCAGTTATTTTTCCTTTAGACTATGAATGACAACGCCCCAAATTAGTTGCTTCGCATAACTAACCCTCAAGTTTTCCTTATTTCATTGAATTGAATGAAAACGCATTACAACCAAATTATCTTTTCCAAGTTCTTTATATGAGATGCATAACAAAGATACATATCAAAAGTCATTAAGTTTTGTGAAAACTAGAAGCATTGACAAGGCATTCATCACTATGAAACGCATGAGACTCATACCAAGGATTTACTTAACGCGATTGTGACTAGCAACCTCCACTACTTGTGAATATAAGTGAATAACAATTACGTGAAACCCCCTATACTATAGCATCAAGTTTATGCATGCAAATTAAGTGTCGACCCCCAACCCACATACATAAACAAGTTTTAATAACTTAGATAAGCAAATCACATTCATGCCTTAAGAAACAATAACTAGATAGAATCAATTCATATAAAACATATAATCATAGCTTCAAATTCACCTCTAACTAAAAAGAAGTTAGTTCCACATATTCACAAAACAAAGATAATTAAACTTAAACATTAAAAACAAAGATAGAATACACCTAGAAACACTCCAGGTGGCTCCTCCTTCCTTCCTTGCTGCCAACAATGGGGATTTATGTGAATTTAGGCTCTTGAGGTGTGGTGGATGGTGAGGTGTGAATTTGTGGTAGAGGGTGGTGGTTTTTGAGTGTTGTGGTATCAAGTATTTATAGGGTGAAGGGGAGGCACGAATTTGGGCTGAAAAGGAGAGGAATTAGGACTCCAAATCACCAAAGAACAAGGATACTTTCAATTAGATTCCAAGGAGGACAAGGAATGGTCCTTGTGGCAGATTCTAGAACTTCTAGAAGGGTTACATGTGGCATAAACTTAATGCACGAAAATAGGGTTTCTAGAACTTGATATTTAGGTGATTTAATGTGAAAAAGAGTCCTCTTTGAAGTTGGAATTAAGGTAGGAAAAGATTAGGATACGATAAGATAAGATAAGGTTGGATAAGGTTTGGATAAGACAAGAAAATTTGGACAAGGTTCCTTATTTCTTGCTCTTTCCTTATCTTCTTTGCATTTGGACTTCTTTCTCCAGATTCTTAGCCTTTCCTAGCATCTCTTGACTTCAATTTCGTCCATCCACATTGCTCCATAGCTAAGCTATCCAATCCATGCCCAAAACTGCTCCAAATAGCCTCAAAATGCACTTTCTTGCTCCTTTTGCCATTAGGACCTAAAAACATACGAAAATAGCTTAAAAGACTAAAATAGATAGTAATTAGGTAACTAAATGCAAGGAAACAACATAACTAAGTAGCATAAATATGCTCCTATCATGAAGTTGGTTAGTTTAAACCCAGAGCCAAAAAGCCTTACCCCTTTGCATATGTATTGTAGGTTTAACCCCTTTGAGCCTTATTTAGCCTATTTTCTTTGTTAACCATATAATCCTTACCTAGCCTAGATTAGGACTATCCAAACCCTTATTCTTAAAGGAAAGTAAAGCATGACTTAGAGGGAATTCCTTTCGATCTAAAAATTGCAAAAAAAACAAGTGTGGGGGAAGGGATTTTCGTAGGAATTAATTTGCAAACATGAGGAACTAATTTCTTTTTAGTTAGGGGTGAATTCGAAGCTATGATTATATGTTTTATATGAATTGATTACGTCCAGTTATTGTTTCTTAAGGCATGAATGTGATTTGCTTATCTAAGTTATTAAAACTTGTTTATGTATGAGGGTTGGGGGTTAACACTTAATTTGCATGCATAAATTTGACGCTAGAATATAATGGAGTTTCACGTAATAGTTATTCACTTATATTCACGAGTAGTGGAGATTGCTAGTCACAATCACATTAAGTAAATCCTTGGTATGAGTCTCATGCGTTTCATAGTGATGAATGCCTTGTCAATGCTTATGGTTTTCACAAAACTTAATGACTTTTGATATGTATCTTTGTTATGCGTTTCATATAAGTAACTTGAGAAAGATAATTTGGTTGTAATGCGTTTTCATTCAATTCAATGAATTAAGGAAAATTTGAGGGTTAGTTGTGCAATGCAACTAATTTGGGGCATTGTCATTCATAGTCTAAAGGAATAATAACTGGAAATTGGTTCGTATGCATATATCATGTGTGGAAATTGATTCTATAAAGTCTTTGTTTTAAGTTTAAAATTCGTCAAAAACAATCCCCATTTCACTTAGTCTTCATATTTGAGTCAAAACTTGTTTTCCTTGAGTCTTTTGAGTCAAGTCAAGTCCTATTTTCGTCCAAAACACTTATTGAGTCTAAAATTTAGTCTTTTTGAGTATTGGTTGCTGTTTTAAGTGTCTAAAGTTAGTTTTGAGTCTATAGAGTCTAGTTTAGTGTTTTTGAGTCTTATTTATATAGATTAGCATCCCTAGTTAATCCTCGGTCTAGAACGATCCCTACTTACATATTTACTATAATTGTCACAAATAGGGTTTAATTTGTGTGTCAAGTTAATTTTCACATCACCCATCAATTTCGTTCCACCGTTGCTCTCGTCATCGCCGTTATTACTAGCAGTAGCAAATTCTCCTGTCAAGCCATAGTCGAACTCGAACGCTTCAATGGCAGCCTACTCCAACAATAGCAAACCATTTTTGAGCAACCAGGAAGCTCCAACCAGTGTGCAGGGTTTTGTTTCTCCTCTGACGAACATAGGAAACACCAAAATTGCAGTCCCCTTTTTACTTGCCGACCAACACGTTAGTGATTCCATCAACCTTGAGGAGTATGGAGAGTACTAGAGCTTTAACTCACATATTATATACCTCTGTATGCTGCCCTCAACACATATGAACACCACGAAGCGTCGACATGAGGTATTGACATCCTTGCTTTCCAATTTTACAAATCGGAAGGACAAATGGTATTGGATTTGGCAGTTTATTCTGGCATATTATACTGGTGTTATTGTGATAATGTATGAAGACTTTTGGACTAATAAATATGGATGGGTTAATTGGTATCTTGTCGGAAAATTTGTGACGCAAGATTTTTAGGCATTGGAACTGTCTGGGAAAATGTTTGAGAGAGGTAGTAAAGACAAAATGGAAATATCTCATTGGAGAGACCTCTACAGTCTCGGGAACACTAATTATATCTGGAATCCCTCTAGTTGCACAACTATTGTTGAGCTTTCAGTAAGTAAATTTCAAGGAATATCTGCTACTTTTCATCAATATGCTACCGAGTATACCACCAATTGCTTTTGCTATTCCCCTGGAAGCCAACCCCAAATTATAAATACAAATGGAATGAGCTTTCTAAATTTCAAAATGTGGAGTTCGACCATGTTGCGAAGGCAATTGAGAATGTGGGGGTCAAATGAATAGTACTACCAACTACTTTAATCTTATTTCTCTTGTTTGATAAAAAGTCTAAGAGACAAAGTGAATGCACTATGGGCACCTATTTTGATTTAGTATGCTTGCTTGAAGGTCACTTGGAAAGCAATTTTGGTGCCTTGGCTATTGATTTACATGCTAATTTCCATCTTTGGTTCACTTGTAACCTTGATTTTTGGCCTATTTGGGATATGGGAGATGCGTCGGAGAAAGCCGTCAAACTGATAATCTATTTTCAATACACGGAGGTCAAGCAAATGGGTGTTTTTGTGAATCTAATTTTTCGGAGGGAACTACCATTGAAAGGTATTGATGTTGAATAGAAGGCAGTGATTGCAGTTGAACTGAAAACATGCCTTTTCACAAGTTCTCTGAATTTAAGGATTGCAGTCAAGCTTCATTTGAAGAAGGATGGCACAACAATTGCTTCAATCTTATTCCTATTAATTCATGGAATGCTTTTCAAGGAGTTGTTATGGTTGGCAGAGATGAAACAATATTGTGTTAATGATGCCAATTTGTCTGATGGCTTGCCACTTAATTTGAAGAAGTCACTGATTGCACAAACCCTTTATTTCTTGGAAGTCACTTCTCGGGTTGCCAACAATTACAACAATTCAGGAAAACATTGTGATGGCGAAGACTTTGCTGCGTGGTTCCACACCAATATTATATATACAGTGGACACTTCTCCTTTATTTAAGAATGTAGGCTTATTTGAGCCATCTATTCAATTGCATGGTGCTGCTGCTAGTGCCATAGAGAAGAAAGCATTAGTAAATCAGTAGCAGAACAAGAGGGTGAATTACAAGAAGCAAACAAAGGGTCACTTTGTTGTGAAGTTCTTTGCAAAAGAAATTGCTACGACAATTAAGTTCCCTGATACCATGGAAATTGTTCATTCTATTGACAAGGTTGGACCTGATGGTGTCCTGTCTATTGAGTCATCCTCCTTGTGGGATAAGGGAAAAGCAATGGTGAATGGTATAGTGATAACGAAGAGACTCAACAGTTTTTCCCATAGCTGCTGTTACTGGGGGTCAAGGAGATTGATCTTGGAAGGTCCATAATTGATTATAAGGGATAATTTGCATACATCACATGACGGGGATAAATTCTTTCCAGCTGAGACATCAAGGCTTCTTGAGAAGTCATCTCCAAAGCTTGGTTTTTTTTTTTTCTTTTTTTTTTTAGCATTTGGGATAGGTTGCAGATATCAGCCAGGGTTTTGCAGTCCAAGTTTTGGTGCAATGCCTTGGTCAGACAACGGAAGCAAGGAAGCTTATGATGAATTCACTGCGAGAAAGTTCTAGTATTCAAGTCCTAATCCCAACCTTGAGGACAAGGTTGTTTTTCAAGGGAAGGGCAATGTTATGAACTAAGGATTGTGATTATCTTAATCAGTCAAGTTAGTTGTAATTGAGGGTTTTTACTTGTTATTAGGAAAATTTGTTAGAAATGCTAGCTGGCAGTAGTCACTCTTAGTGCATAAGAGCACTTGCTCATTGGTTTGTAATCAGATCAGAATTTACACAAAAGAAATATAAACAAAAGCAATTCAAGAGCTCTGCTCTCTCTCTCTTCCTTTCCTCTCTCTCTCTCTATCCTTTGTGTTTCTTGCAGGTTGATTAAGGGAATTAAGAATTGGATCTTATCATGGAGATTATAGAAGCTACAAATTACCAATTATGCACCTCTGTATACGCTGTCGTCAATGAATACAAACACCACTTAATGTAGACATGAGGTATTGAGATCCTTGACTTCCAATCTTAAAAATAGGATGGCCATATGTCACGCTTTTTTGAAGTTTATCTTTGCGTTTCCTATTGGTGTCAATGAGGTCATGTTTGAAGATTTCTTGAATGCCAAATATTGGGGGTTTCGTAAATACCTTGTGGGCAAATTAGAGAAAGGGATTTTGAATGCAACTACGTTGTTTGACAAAATGTCAAAGAGATGGAGCGAGAACAATATGGGCACCTTTTTGACTTTCGACCTATATGGGATCCAGGAGATGGATTAGCTAAACCTCTAGGTGTGACGTTCTGTTTCAAGTGCCTTTGGTCAATGGGTATTCATGGAAGTCCATATTTTCGTTTGCAGCATTGGATCAATTTCTGTACATCAATATGTTCTGCTTTCAAGAGTTATTTTTCCTTGACTTATCTTGAGGTCAATTTGTCAATGCCGTCTTCTCTTGCCTTCGCAGGATTGGAAACTTGTTGGGGGCAATAGTGGGAGAACATTCCTGTTGTGTTCCTTTCAAGTGCAAATATAAGGATAGTATAGTGGCACAAGTAAGGGTGTCGAACCACAGGGACTAGACCTCTACAAATTATTAGCTTTATATGAACCCTAACTAAACAATGAGAATGCAAACTAAATTTAGATTTTTCAATTGAAAACTAAAATAACTTAAAAATGCAAGAAAGATAAAGTTAAATGATAGGTTGATTTAGAGATAATGGGAATGGAACTAGGGATACCAATTTCACCGTTACAAGCCAATTCCATGAAAATTAAGTCAAAATGCATTCAACTCTCCAATCTACAACTAGGGTTCATTTTAGTCATTTAAGATCATCCATTTGATGTGTGGTTGTGATCAAGTACTCCTAATCTGCAACCTAGTTGTGATGTTCAACTTAGATTACCAAATAAGAATCCATTAAGAACTAGAAAACTTCCAAGAACCAAAGAAATCACATGGCAGGATGTATGCATAGCAATTTCTTCATTCATTCACATGTCTACCAAGATTAAGCATGATGTGTATTATAACCTTGATCAAATAATTTGTAAGAAACCATAATGGTGATCAAACATTAAGATAAACAAACAAATTGAACTATAAAATCAATGAATGAAACAAGAAAACAAATTGATGAATTGAATATTTTAACTTAATAACATAGAATAGTTTTGCAAGGCTACATCGAAATCCCCATTTATGAACTTAATTACATAACATGATTACAGAATATGTAAATATGAAGAACAATATGAGTGAAATTAAATTCATAGAAGAAACCCTTTGAAGCAGTTCTGATGTTGAAGTTCTCCAAGAACAACGTGGCTGCGTAGTTTCTTTGGTGGCTGTGGATGGTGAAGGGAAATAGGGTTTTGTTTCTAGAAGAATGGCCAAAGAAAGATAAGAGAGAGAGCTATGGGCGTCCCCAAGGGGAAACTTTTGACAAAGTGATCTGAAACCTTAGTATTTATAGGCTAAATGGGCAGTAGCTGATTGGAAGGTGATCCCAACCATTAAGCCAAAGTTTTGAACGTTTTTCCTTATTTGGCTCCTCCAAATTAGGCTAGATAATCCAATTCTTTTCCCATTATGCTCATGGTCTTCTAACAAGCCAGATTCGTCTTGGATTCTTTATTTGGGCTTCAAAACAGGCCACAAAACGTATTTCCATGTGTGAATAAGGGTTAACCCCAAAAATGGCATGTTTTCACTTCTTTGGCCTTCAAATTGATCCTAAAGTACATGTAACTGCACACTAACACAAAATATGGTAAAATGCAACCAGTTTAACTCAAAAACATCACAAAGAGGCTAGAAATGGATGGTATAAATGCATGAAATATATGAGTTATCAATTCCTTCCCCTCACTTCTGAGGTGGTTGGTGTGAGTGCAACTATTTACTTGGTTTGCCTCTCGATCGGATACAACTTCTTTTACAAAGTACACGTTTCACCCTTTGATGTTGTATCCAAATTCTAAGTCTACAAGATTTTCATCTCCATTATCTTCCATGTTTCAGTGTTTCATGTGTTGTTCAACATGATGGCGTTAGTTCCTTTGGGTTTTTAGTTGGAGAGAATCATAGGAACTGTCTACTTGTTGTACATGATCAGTATGTTGGCCATAAATAAGGTACTACAAATCCTAAGGCACCTTTCAATATAAAGTATTTAATGAATGAGAATGGGATTTATATTTCGGTTATGATTGATACCGGAGGACAAGCAAACTATGAAGCTTTTTCTGATTGTATCAAAAAAGGTGATGAGCTAACTTTTAAGTTGTTGCTCTATTTCAAAGCTGTCAAGGAAAAAGGTTTTGGGTTTACTAAATTTGGGTCACCAGAAAAGGCTAAGAAGGCTATTGAAGGCATGAATGATGATGTTGTTAGTTTCATGCAGATAAAGCAGATGGACCGAGGCATCATTTTCTTTTTCTCAAACCAAAGTCATGGTGTGGAATATAGGGAATTGGTGGGCAAAGTTGCTCCAGTAATGAGTCGCAGTGACAAACAGCTTGTTTTCCATGATTCTACAAATAACAATTACAAAAAACATACATTCTCTGTCGAAATAAGCCCCATTAGCCGTGAAGATTTTCTTTGTTTACCTACCAAGGTTAGGTTTGGTTTGGAACATTGATAGGAGCATATTTAGGCAACTTAGATAGCTTGTTTTCTTACATTTATTTTGTTAGTTCATAGTTATTTTAGTATTTTGAGCTATTTTCGTGTGTTTGTAGGTCCATATGGCTAAAGTAGCAAGAAGGTGCATTTTGGAGCCTTTTGGAGCAAAATTGGGCTTGGAATGGATAGCATATGCTTGGAGCAAAAGGAATGGACGAAATTGAAGACCTAGAGATGTTAGGATTCCTAATCAAAGAAGGATTCCTGATCAAAGAAGGTTTCCTACTTGAAGTAGGAAAGTTAAGCCAAGGTTTCCTATTTTGGTTTGACCTTTCCTAATCCTAAATGTCCCTAAGTTCTAGCAACATTGAAGGTCTCTTATGCATTCTACGACACAAATTAAACCTGCCTTGCACCATTCCAGTCCTTGCCGCAGTTACCTTAACATTTCCCTTCCTTGCCATGCAAGGGAAACCACTTTCCCTTTCTTATTCTTCCTTGCCGCAAGTTTCCTTCCCTTTTCCCTTGGGATTCTGACTTTAATTCTCCTTTCCCTTGAGGATTTGGGGTCCAATTCTTTCCTAAACTAATTAATTAAAGTTAAGATCCTTTCCCTCAAATATATAACCCTATGCTGCACCCTGATAGGAGCATATTTAGGCGACTTAGCTAGCTTATTCTTGTGCATTTGTGTTATTATTGCTTAGTTAATGTAGTATTTCTACTCATTTTCCTGTGTTTGTAGGTCCAAAGGGTTAAAGTACCAAGAAAGTGCATTTTGGTGCATTTAGGAGCAGTTTTGGGCACTAAATGGATAGCTTGTATATGGAGCAAGGTGGATGGATGAATTTGGAGTCAAAAGAGGCTAGGAACATGCTACAAATAAGAAAAGGAAAGTTCAAGACAAGGAAGATAAGGAAAGAGCAAGAAATATGGAAACTTATCCTAACAACCTTATCTTATCCAAACCTTATCCTATCTTATCCTAACCTAATCTTGTTCCACCTTAATCCTAGCTGCAAGTGGACCTAAAAATATGATTTCTAGAAGCCTTATCTAACCCAAAAAGGGTGCTGCACCCTTCCCCCTTTTATCTCTTCTAGAAAACCCAAAATCAGCCACAAAACACCTAGTTTCTAGAAGGCCCAATTTTGACGAATTTCCTAAACCTTTTTCCTTTTGGATTCTGATTTATAGGGCCTCATTCCTTGCGGATTTGGGTTACACAAATCCTTTTATGAAACTAATTGGGCCAAACCCTCTCCTAAGTGGATTTAACTCACTTGTGCCGAACCCTAGGGCCCTAATCCATAAAATCTGCTAAGTTGTAACCCTAATCTAATTAACCCTAGGGTTGGCCGAACTATATATACATATTTTCAGCCACAAATTCGGATCACCCCCTTATGCTATTCAAAAACTTGTTGCCGCAACCCCTAGCCTCCATTCTTCATCCTTCATCCACTCCATACACCTCCATACACAACTTGCCGCACCCTTTCACCATAATCAGCCATCATTCATCATCCCAAGCAAGAATACACCATTCAAAACCCCCAAAACCACCACCCACATCTTGTGCTACAACAAGGAAGAAGGAGGAGAGCCCTTGACGTGCATACCATTCGACTTGGAGTTGCTGGAACGTTAGGTGTAATCTTTCTTGTGTTTTTCAACGTTTAATTTCAAGAATCTTTGCTTTGCAAGTATGAGGAACTAATCCCCTTTTGGCTAGGGGGAATTTCGAAACCATGGCTATATTTGCATTATGATTTGATTACTTCCAGTTGTGATTTCATGAATTGTGAATTCAATTTACTTATCTATTTGAATTAAAACTTGTTTGTGTATGTGGGTTGAGAGTGCACACTTAATTTGCATGCATAAATCTAATGCTGGGATATAAGGAAGCTTCACCTAGTCGTTGCAAACTTATATTCATAAGTAGTAAAGGTTGTTAGTCACAATCATGTTAAGTAAATTCTTGGCATAAGTATCATGCGCTTTCATAGTTACGAATGCCTCGTCAACACTTATGATTTTCATAGAAATTAATGATCTTTGATTGTTTCTCTATTATGCGCTTTCATGTAGAGAACTTTTGAGGAATAATTTGATTGCAATGCGCTAATTCCATTCAATTCAATGACTTAAGGAAAATCTAAAGGTTAATTTAAGTGTACCTAATTAACTTGGGGTGTTGAGGTTAATGATTCATTGAAAAAGCAACCGGAGATTGTTTTGTATGCAAGTATGTCATGTGTGGAGAAGGACCTCCTAGCTAGCCCACCATCCACTTAATTCCACCAATTTCGTGGAAATTTGCCTAGTTTAGTTTCTTGTTTTGTTTGTTTTATTTTCGTCCAAAACCAAATCTCTATTTATTTTAGAGTGTCTAACTAGTTAGAATATGTTTTAGATTGTGTTTTCAAGAGTTTTGAGTCAAGTTAGAACCAAATTTCGTCCAATTTTGTGTTTAGAGTCAAATCTGCCCAGTTTGTGATTTTTAGGCAGTTTTGAGTGTTTTCAGCTTATTTTGAGTCTTGTGAACTTGTTTTGAGTCTTTTAAGTTGAGTTAAGTGTTTAAAAGCTTTGTTTTATCTATTTGAGTTAGTTTAAAGTGTTTAGCAATCCCTCCTAATCCCCGGTTTAAGAACGATCCCTACTTACTTATATACTACAATTGTCAAAAGAGGGTTAATTTGTGCGTTAAGTTAATTTTCACATCACACCCATATACAACCCTATTCATTCACATACACAACCAGCCATCCTTCATCCTTCCACACTCATAGCCGCAGCCTTCATCACCTTCCTTACACCATTCCGTGCTCTTCCCTTCATCATATCTTCCTGCCATACACCTATCCTTGACCCCAATACACTAAAGACCACTTTTCACATCCTAAAACCTTTGTGCCGCAGCCTAGCAAGGAATAAGGAGAGGAGAAGAAGCCTTGGACGTTTTTGCATTCAAGTTGGATTGTTGGAACATTTTTAAGTGTAATCTATCTTTTGTTTTCAATATTTAATTCAAGTTTTCTTTGTTTTGCTGTGAACATGAGAGGCTAAACTTGTTTTAGCTAGGGGAGACTTTGAAACCATGATTATGTTTGTGATATGAATTGATTAATTCCAGTTGTGATTTCATAAATTGTGAATGCAATTTACTTAACCGTTTGATTCAGAACTTATTCTTGTATGTTGATTAAGGAGGCCTACTTAGTTTGCATGCTTGAATTTGATGCTAGAATATAAGGGAGTTTCACATAATCGTTACAACTTATATTCACAAGTAGTTAAGGTTGTTTATCACAATCATGTTAAGTTAAATTCTTGGCTTGAGTATCATGATGTCATAGTTATGAATGCTTTATCAATGCCTATGATTTTCATAGACTGTAATGATCTTTAATTGTATCTCTATTATGATGTCATGTAGGGAACTTTTGAAGAATGCTTTGGGTCGAATGATGTCATCCAATCCAATAACTAAAGGAGAATCTGAGGGTTAATTAGTGATGTCACGGTTAATCTGCGGTGTTAAGGTTCATGGTTTATTGAGAAAGCAATTGGAAATCAATTTGTGTTCAAATGTATCATGTGTGGAAAAGAATCCTCTAGCTAGCTAATCACCCATCCATATACCCAAATTCGTCCAAACTTTGTTTGAGTCTTTACGTTACTTGTTTTTACAATAAATTCGTCCAAAAACCCAATCCCCTTTACTTTGTTGTGTCTAAATAGCTAGAATCTGTCCAAATTGTGTTTTTAAGTGTTTTGAGTCAAAACCAATTCTATTTTCGTCCAAATTAAGTCCTAGAGTCTAGTTTGAGTTTATTTGATTGTTTTGTGTTTTGAGTTTCTTTAGTTTGTTTTGAGTCATATAAGTTTAGTTAAGAGTCTTTGAGTCCATTTAAGTGTTTCAAGCTTAGTTTTGTATTCTTGAGTCAGTTTTTATTAGATTACCAATCCCTCCTAATCCCTGGCCTAGAACGATCCCTACTTACATCTTTACTACAGTTGTCAATAAGAGAGTTTAATTTGAGTGCTATTATTTATCACATCAAATTTTTGGCGCTGTTCCCGGGGATTAGCAAATTTGCTAATCCCCCGTTGTTTCTTTTTGTTTCTTTTTCATATATTTCGTTTTAGTTGCTGACCTTGTTTTCTTTTCTTGTTTGTAGGTACTAGTTTATGACTTGTAGCTCTCAACCTGTTCGTGCAAACATCTTGGACTTTGACGACGATTTTGAGCGAACTTTGAGAAGGAGGAGGAAGGAGCCATGATAGGAGCATATTTATGCTACTTAGTTATGTTATTTCCTTACATTTAGTGAGCTAATTACTACTTATTATAGTGTTTTGAGCTATTTTCGTGTGTTTATAGGTCCTAATGACAAAGTTGGCAAGAAAAGGCAATTTTGAGCCTTTTAGAGCAGTTTTGGGCTTATTATGGATAGCTTGTATATGGAGCAAGGTGGATGGACGAATTTGGAGTCAAAAGAGGTTAGAAACATGCTACAAATCAGAAAAGGAAAGTTCAAGACAAAGAAGATAAGGAAAGAGCAAGAAATATGGAAACTTATCCTAACAACCTTATCTTATCCAAACCTTATCCTATCTTATCCTAACGTAAACTTGTTCCACCTTAATCCTAGCTGCAAGTGGACCTAAAAACCTAATTTCTATAAGCCTTATCTGACCCTAAAATGGTGCCGCACCTTCCCCCCTTTTATGCCTTCTAGAACACCCAAAATCAGCCACAAAACACTTAGTTTCTAGAAGGCCCAATTTTGGACGAATTTCCTAAACCTTTTTCTGATTGGATTTTGATTTAATTTGGCCCTTTTTCTCTTGGATTTGGATTGTATAAGTCCATATCTGAAACCAATTGGGCTAGGACTTAAGTTCCCAACCTTTGCCGCAAACCCTAGGGGCCCTAATCACTTATTTCTGCTAGGTTTAACCCTAAATTCTGATTGCTAGGGTTTTGGCCGAGTACTATATAAAGGGACCTTAAGTTGCCGCACCCCCTTACACACCCTAGGTAGCCATTCATCATTCAATTCGTCCATTCATTCACACACACACCATCCATTCAGAAAATACAACCTTGTGCCGCAAATCCTAGGGAGAAGGAGTGTCGTGGCTTCCATAGGAGAAGGAGACCCTTGTGCCGCAAGGAATCTGCAACCCTTGGAGACTTTCAGAGTTTTTTGTTCCCTCGTTTCGTTTCCATGTTTATTTTAATTTGCTTTTCAATTGTTATGAACATGTGTAACTAAGTTTTTCTTAGTTAGAGGTGAATTCAAAGCCATGGACATATGTTTTAGATGAATTGATTTCCTCCAGATTTTGTTTCTTGAATTGTGAATGTGATTTACTTAATTGATTTATTGAGAACTTGTTCTTGTGTGTTGATTAAGGATGCATACTTAGTTTTCATGCATGAATTTGATGCAAGGATATAAGGGAATTTCACCTAATCGTTATGAACTTATATTCACAAGTAGTAAAAATCAGTAGTCATGATTGTATTAAGTAAATTCTAGGCAAGAGTATCATGCAATTCATAGTTATGAATGCCTAGTCAATGCTTAGGGTTTTCAAAAAGCTTAATGATCTTTGATTTTATCTCTATTATGCAGTTCATGTAGGGAATTTGATAAGAATAATTTGATTGTCGATGCGTATTCCATCCAATTCAATGAACCTAGGAAAATCTGAAAGTTAATTTGTGCTTTTCACAATTAATTTGGGGCATTGTCATTCATGGTTTAAGGGAATAAAATCTGGAAATCAATTTGTGTTACATATGTGCATGTGTGGAGAAGGATCCTCTAACTAGCCTTTTTCCCATTCAATTCACCTAATTTAGTGCCTAATCTGTTTAGTTTCCAATCTGTCCAATTTAATTAATTTCGTCCAAATCAATTTCCCCTTTTATTAAGTGTGTTAGATTAGTTAGAAAAGTGTTTGAATCTGTCCAAATTAGTGTTTTGAGTCTAAGTTGGTTAAATTTCGTCCAAATCACCCTTTGGAGTCTAATTTGAGTCTATTTGCTTGTTTTGTGCTGTTTTGAGTCTTTTTAATTTGTTTTGAATCATATAGGTCTAGTTAAGTGTTTTTAAGTTTAGTTTTGTGTTTTTAAGTCAGTTTAAAGTAGATTAGCATCCCTAGTTAATCCCCGGTTAGAACGATCCCTACTTGCATATATACTACAATTGTCACAAATAGGTTTTAATTTGTGTGTCAAGATAATTTTCACATCAAGCCAGAACTTAACCCACCAAGTTCTAGCTCAGAATCTGATTTTGAGGAGGAAGAGGAGCCCACAGCAAGAGAGGAAGAAGAGCCACAAGTCATGGCAGCGGACAATCGTACAATCAAGGAGCGTTCCGCCTCGGGAATGGACAATGCTGCACCCTTATTCATTCAATATCCTAGGGTAGCTCAAGATAAGACCGATGACTTTGAATTGAAGTCAAGTTTGTTGCACCACATTCCAAAGTTCCATGGCCTGTCCATGGAGGATCCAAACAAGCATTTAAAAGAGTTCGAGGTGGTGTGTTCAAGCATGACTCCCATTAATGTTGATAGCAATATTTTGAAGATGAAGGGCTTTCCATTCTCTCTTTTGGAGAAGGCTAAAGATTGGTTATACGAATTAGCACTTGGGACCATCACTTCTTGGGAGAGCATGAAGAGAGCATTTCTAGAGAAATTCTTCCCTACTTCAAGAGTCATTCTTTTGAGGAAGAAGATTAGCGTTATCCAACAAAACCAAGGAGAGTCTTTTCCAGCGTACTATGAGCGTTTCAAGGCCCTTGTCGCATCATGTCCTCAACATCAAATGAAGGAATAGCTTCTACTTCAATATTTCTATGAAGGACTTCTTCCAATTGAAAGGCAAATGTTTGATGCTTCAGCGGGAGGTGCATTGGTGGACAAAACCCCTATGGCAGCCAAGACACTAATTGCAAACCACACTTTAAATGCACAACAATACGAAGAAATTGGTCAAAGAGACCCTCACGGCAGCAAGTACATGACATAAGTTCCACATCCGACATTCAATCTCAATTAGCTAATGTTACTTCTATTGTGTCTTAGATGGCCGAAGGAATGAGGATGCAAGGACCTAACATATGTGGCGTGTGCTCTATCCAAGGACATCCCTCTAAGAAGTGCCCTCAATTGATTGAGAATGGGGGATTGGAAAGTGCAAATGCTATTGGATTTCCAAGACAAAATCAGCCACGGAATGATCCATATTCCAACACATACAATCCGGGTTAGAGAGATCACCCCAATTTCAAGTGAAGGGAGGCTCAACAACCTCAACAACAAGGAGGATTTAGGCAACAACACCCGGGCTTCTATACCAAGCCTTTCGCACTAAATCAATCTCAAACACAACCTGCCCAAACAAGCTCAGGTACGTCTTTGGACAATGATACATTTATTAAGTTACTTACCAATTTGTCTCAAGGGCAAGAGAATCAAAACAAAGCAATGCAAAATCAAGACAAAAGGGTGGACCATGATAGGAGCATATTTATGCGACTTAGTTTGCTTGTTTTCGTGCATTTGTGTTATTAATTCTTAGTTATTTTAGTTCTTTAAGCTTCTTTTGTGTGTTTTCAGGTTTATGAGACGTATTTGGCGAAAGGATGCATTTTGGAGCCTTTTGGAGCACTTTTGGGCACAAATTGGATAGCTTATGCTTGGAGCAAAAGGAATGGACGAAATTAAAGAGTTGATGTCGCAAGGATTCCTACTACGACAAGGATTCCTACTATGACGAGGATTCCAATTACGAGAAGGTTTCCAAATTGAAGGAGGTTTCCCACTCACATGAGGATTCCTAGTTGGACGAGGATTCCTAATCACACAAGGATTCCTACTTGAAGTAGGAAAGTTAAGCCAAAGTTTCCTATTTTGGATGACCTTTCCTAAATCAAGAACGCTCTAAGTTTTAGCACTTAAGATGGCTCCCAAGCACCCTTGGACAACAAACAAAGGTTCTTTGCAACTTTCCCTTCCTTGCCGTGCAAGGAAGGTTGTTTCCCTTTCTTTGTGTAAACTTCCCTATTTTCCATAGGTGTTAGGACCTTTCCCTTATTCTAACACCTCTTGTTTGGTGCCTTACCTTTCCCTAAACTTTATGCTGCACCTCCCCTTGTGTTTCCAGATTTCAATTTCTTATTTCCTAGTTTAATTCACTTTCCTAGTTCTAAAACTTTCCCTAAAGTCCTAATTTCTGATTTCTTGCAAGGAATTGACTTTTCCTTCCTTCTTTTGCAACAATTTCGTTTCTTACCTTAAATTCCCTTTCCTTGCTGTGCAAGGGGTTTAATTTCTGATTCCTTGCAAGGCAAGGACATTCCTTATTTGTTTAAATTCGTGTATCCCCTTTTTCTGATTTTATTTGGACTTTATTCACTTACCTTTTCTATTTAGACTAGGAAATCTGAATCATAACTTAATTAGGTATGTTTTTAACTTCCCAAAACACATTTAATCAGCCCTTGGCCGAACCCTAGAGGATGATTCACCACAGAAATTCGTCCATTCACTCCCACACACATCCATTCATCCCAAAACATCATCAAACAGCCCAGAAACACAACCAGCCGCACCACCTTCTTCCACCCTCTTTGCCGAGTTCTCCACCACCTTCCAACCATCAAACACTCATCCACACCCAACCTACACCCCTTGCCGTGCCTCTAACCACCCCCAAAATCCGTTCTACATCATCAAAACAGCCCAGAAACCACCATCATCCAATCTGCCGCAAGCAAGGGAAAGGAGACAGATTCACTCAATTGTTTGGCTCTTCATTCTGAGTTGTTGAACAATTTTAGGTGTATTCTCTCTTATATTTCAATGTCTAATTCATGTAATCTTTGTTTTGCTTTGAGAATGATTGGCTAAATTCGTTTTGGCTAAGGGTGTATTCGAAACCATGATTATATATGTGAAATAAGTTGATTACTTCCAGTTATCGTTGCATAAGTCGTGAATACAATTTGCTTAACCGTTTGATTTAGAACTTATTCTTGTATGTTGATTGAGAGTGCACGCTTAATTTGCATGCTTGAATTTGGTGCTAGGATATAAGTTTGTTTCACCTAATCGTTATGAATTTATATTCACAAGTAGTGAAGGTCGCTAGTCACGATCATGTTAAGTAGATTCCTGGCAAGAGTATCATGCTTTTCATAGTTACAAATGCCTTGTCAATGCTTATGATTTCCAAAGAACGTAATGATTCTAACTTGTATCTTTATCATGCTGTTCATATAGAGAACTTGTTAGGAATAATTTGTTTGCGATGCATATTCATCCAATTCAATGATTCTAGGGAAATCTGAAGGTTAATTTAAGCGGACCTAATTAACTTGGAGTGTCGAGGTTCATAACTTATTGAATTGATAACCAGAAATTGATTTACGTTGCATATATTTCATGTGTGGAGAAGAACCCCTTAGCTATTCCATCATCCATTGGTTTATCACAATCTGTCTTACAATCTGTTTTCTTTACAATCTGTCCATTTAATTTAATTTCGTCCAAACACAATCCCCCCATATTTTGTTAAGTCTTAGTCATTATAATCTGTCTTATTTTGTGTTTTTAAGTATTTGGAGTCATAAACACCTTCAAATTCGTCCAAATCTGCCTAGTTTACATTATTGTTTTGTTTGTTTGATTTTCGTCCAAAACCAAATTCCCAATTGTCTTAGAGCATCTAATTGGTTCAATTATGTTTTAGATTGTGTTTTTAAGAGTTTTGAGTCAAGTTAGAACCAATTTTCGTCCAAGTTTGTGTTTAAGCTCAAAACTACCCAGTTTGTGTTTTTAGGCAGTTTTGAGTGTTTTTAGCTTATTTTGAGTCTTGTGAACTTGTTTTGAGTTTTTTTTAAGTGAGTTAAGTGTCTTAAAGGTTAGTTTTATTTATTTGAGTCAGTTTAAAGTGTTTAGCACCCCTAGTTAATCCCCGGTTAGAATGATCCCTACTTACATCATTACTACAATTGTCACAAATAGGGTTTAATTTGGGTGTCACATTCGTAACGCATCAGACCACTTGGAGAAACAAATTGGGCAGGTAGCGGAGTTTGTAGGACAATTCCGAGACCAAGGCAAACTCCCTAGTTCAACCATTGTCAACCCAAAGGGAGGATTCGAATCTGCCAAAGCAATCACATTGAGAAGTGGAAAAAAAGTTGGCACTAATCCAAAACCATCCAAATCAAGTCAAAACGAAGATAGGAAGTTGCAATTGGAGGAAGAGGAGCTAAGCCAAGCCACGGCAAGGGTAGAACCACCCTTGCCGCAACCACTTAGGGACCCCAATTCATCCAATTCATCTAATTCGGCCAATATAGGTAAGTTGGGTTCAAATTCCATTAATTCTAACCCTATTCCACCCAATGTTCCTTTCCCTCGCAGATTTATGCATGCCAAGAAATAGGAGAATGACAAAGACATACTTGAGACATTTAGGAAGGTACAAGTCAACATTCCACTCCTCGATGCAATCAAACAAGTTCCCAAGTATGCCAAATTCTTGAAGGAACTTTGCACCACAAGGAAGAGGGTTTCGACTAAAGAGGTGGTGAAGGTAAGTGAAAATGTTTCTGCTGTTTTACAAAGAAAATTACCTCCAAAATGCAAAGATCCAGGTAGCTTTACAATCCCTTGCATTATTGGCCAAACTAAGTTTGAACATGCTATGTTAGACTTAGAATCTTCAATTAATGTCATGCCATACTCTATTTATGCATCCATGAACCTAGGAGAATTGAAAAATGATGGTGTGATATTTCAATTGGCCGATCGATCTAATGCATATCCAAAGGGAGTTTTGGAAGATGTTTTAGTGCAGGTTAATAACTTGATCTTCCCGGTGGATTTCTATGTGCTTGAGATGGAAAAGACAACCCATTCCACATCTTTGCCGCTCCTTCTTGGGAGGCCATTCAAGAAAACAGCCCGCACCAAGATCGATGTGTTTAAAGGGACTTTAATGATGGAATTTGATGAGGAAGTTATTGATTTTAATATTTCTGAAACCATGAGATTTCCTAATGATGATCATTCATGTTTTTCTATTGATATCTTTGATTCATTGGCGTAGGAGAATCTTGAACAATTACATGAGGATGAACTTAAAACGGTCATTACAAGTGGAATAGAACTCAACACCCAAATGGCAGCACCAATTCCACCCCACGGCACCAATCTGGAATTCCATGCCTTGACCCTTTGTGATAATGTAGTTAAAGTGGTGGTTGCCCTAGAGTCATTGCCACAGCTCAATTGTAAGTCCTCAATCCCAATTTCAATTCCCATTTCAACTAATAAGTTGCTTCCTTCAGTGATACAATGATAGGAGCATATTTATGCTACTTAGTTATGTTATTTCCTTACATTAAGTGAGCTAATTACTACTTATTATAGTGTTTTGAGCTATTTTCGTTTGTTTGTAGGTCCTAATGACAAACTTGGCAAGAAAATGCAATTTTGAGCCTTTTAGAGCAGTTTTGGGCTTACTTTGGATAGCTTGTATATGGAGCAACATGGTTGGCCGAATTTGGAGTCAAAAGATGTTAGAAACATGCTACAAATCAGAAAAGGAAAGTTCATGACAAAGAAGATAAGGAAAGTGCAAGAAAAGAGGAAACATTATCCAAAACCTTATCCAATCTTATCTTATCCAAACCTTATCCTATCTTATCCTAACCTAATCTCGTTCCACCTTAATCCTAGCTGTAAGTGGACCTAAAAACCTAATTTCTAGAGCCCTATCTGACCCTAAAAGGGTGCCACACCTTCCCCCCCTTTTATGCCTTCTAGAAGACCCAAAATCAGCCATAAGACACTTAGCTTCTAGAAGGCCCAATTTTGGACGAAAATTCTTAAACCTATTTCTATTTGGATTCTGATTTTATTTGGCCCTTTTTCTCTTGGATTTGGATTGTATAAGTCCATATCTGAGATTGATTGGGCTAGGATTTAATTCCCCAAACCCATGCCGCAACTTAGGGGCCCTAAACACTTATATTGGCTAGGTTTAACCCTAAATCTGATTGCTAGGGTTTTGCCATGCTATATATACATTAAACCTAAAGTTGCCGCACCCCTTAGACACCCTAGGCAGTCATCCATCCTTCAAATGATTCATCCATTCACAGCAGCCACGATTCATTCAGAAAACACATCTTGTGCCGCAAGTCCTAGGGAGAAGAAGGAGCACCGTGGCTTCTATAGGAGAAGGACCATCTTGTGCCGCAAGCAATCTACATCCATTGGAGACTTTCAGAGTTCTTTCTTCCCTTGTTTCGTTTCCATGTTTATTTTAATTTGCTTTTCAATTGTTATGAACATGTGTAACTAAGTTTTTCTTAGTTAGGGGTGAATTCGAAACCATGGGCATATGTTTTATATGAATTGATTTCCTCCAAATTTTGTTTCTTGAATTGTGGATGTGATTTACTTAATTGATTTATTGAGAACTTGTTCTTGTGTGTTGATTAAGGATGCATACTTAGTTTGCATACATGAATTTGATGCTAGGATATAAGGAAATTTCACCTAATCGTTATGACCTTATATTCATAAGTAGTGGAAATCACTAGTCATGATTGTATTAAGTAAATTCTAGGCAAGAGTATCATGCAATTCATAGTTACGAATGCCTAGTCAATGCTTAGGGTTTTCAAAAAGCTTAATGATCTTTGATTTTATCTCTATTATGCAGTTCATGTAGGGAATTTGATAAGAATAATTTGATTGTCGATGCGTATTCCATCCAATTCAATGAAACTAGGAAAATCTGAGAGTTAATTTGTGCTTTTCATAATTAATTTGGGGCATTGTCATTCATGATTTAAAAGGAATAAAATCTGGAAATCAATTTATGTTACATATGTGCATGTGTGGAGAAGAACCCCCTAACTAGCCTTTTTCCCATTCAATTCACCTAGTTTAGTGCCTAATCTGTTTAAATTGCAATCTGTCCATTTTAATTAATTTCGTTCAAATCAAGTCCCCATTTTATTAAGTGTGTTAGCTTAGTTAGAAAAGTGTTTGAGTCTGTCCAGATTAGTGTTTTGAGTCTAAGTTAGTTAAATTTCGTCCAAATCACCCTTTAGAGTCTAGTTTGAGTCTATTTGAGTGTTTTGGGCTGTTTTGAGTCTTTTTAAGTTGTTTTGAGTCATATAGGTCTAGGTAAGTGTTTTAAAGTTTAATTTTGTGTTTTTAAGTCAGTTTAGAGTTGATTAGCATCCCTAGTTAATCCCCGGTTAGAACGATCCCTACTTGCATATATACTACAATTGTCACAAATAGGGTTTAATTTGTGTGTCAACATAATTTTCACATCAAATTTTGGCGCCGTTACCGGGGATTAGCAAACTTGCTAATTCCTTGTGTTTGTGTCGTGTCAAAGTGTGTCTTAAGGTCAAGAGTGTCATGTGTTTATTTGTTCTTTATTTTGGTGTTTACCGTGCCTTATTTCATAGTCTTTGTGTGTTTGCCGTACCCTCTATAAGGGTTGCTGATTTGTTTTGTTTCCTTGTTCTAGGTACAAGTGTATGACTCGTAGTTCTCATCCCGTTCGTGAGAATATCTTGGAGTTTGACAACGATTTTGAACAAACTTTGAGAAGAAAGAGGAAGCAACCAGAATGATGTGAAATATTCTAACACTCAAATTAAAGCCCTATGATTGTAGTATATGAAAGTAGGGATCGTTTTAGGCTGGGGATTAGAAGGGATGCTAATCAACACAATTAAGACTCAAAAACACTAAACTAGACTCTATAGACTCTAAACTAACTTAAAACACTCAAAACAGTGACAAACACTCAAAAAGACTCAATTTTAGACCTAACAAGTGTTTTGGACGAAAATAAACCTTAACTTGACTCAAAAGACTCAAAGAAAACAGATTTTGACTCAAATAACAAGACTAAATGAAAGGGGGATTGTTTTTGACGATTTAAAACTTAAAACAAAAACTTTGTAGAAAACACTTTGTAAAAACGAAATTAGGTGAATTAAATGGGTGAAAGGCTAGTTCGAGGGTCCTTCTCCACGCATGATATATGCATACAAACCAATTTCCAATTATTATTCCTTTAGACTATGAATGACAACGCCCCAAGTTAATTGCATCACACAACTAACCATCAGATTTTCCTTATTTCATTGAATTAGATGGAATACGCATCTAAACCAAATTATCTTTTTCAAGTTCCCTATATGAAACGCATGATAGAGTTACATGTCAAAAGTCATCAAGTTCTATGAAAGTCATAAGCATTGACAAGGCATTCATCACTATGAAACGCATGAGACTCATACCAAGGATTTACTTAACACGATTGTGACTAGCAACCTCCACTACTAGTGAATATAAGTGAATAACTATTACGTGAAACCCCCTTATACTCTAGCATCAAATTCATGCATGCAAATTAAGTGTCGACCCCCAACCCACATACATAAACAAGTTTTAATAACTTAGATAAGCAAATCACATTCATACCTTAAGAAACAATAACTGGACGTAATCAGTTCATATAAAACATATAATCATGGCTTCGAATTCACCTCTAACTAAAAAGAAGTTAGTTCCACATGTTCGCAAAACAAAGATAATTAAACTTAAACATTAAAAACAAAGATAGAATACACCTTGAAACACTCCAGGTGGCTCCTTCTTCCTTCCTTGCTGCCAACAATGGGGATTTGTGTGAATTTAGGCTCTTGAGGTGTGGTGGATGGTGTGGTGTGAATTTGTGGTAGAGGGTGGTAGTTTTTGAGTGTTGTGGCATCAAGTATTTATAGGGTGAAGGGGAGGCACGAATTTGGGCTGAAAAGGAGAGGAATTAGGACTCCAAATCACCAAAGAACAAGGATACTTTCAATTAGATTCCAAGGAGGACAAGGAATGGTCCTTGTGGCAGATTCTAGAACTTGTAGAAGGTTTACATGTGGCATAAACTTAATGCACGAAAATAGGGCTTCTAGAACTTGATATTTAGGTGATTTAATGTGAAAAGGAGTCCTCTTTGAAGTTGGAATTAAGGTAGGAAAAGATTAGGATAGGATAAGATAAGATAAGGTTGGATAAGGTTTGGATAAGACAAGGAAATTTGGATAAGGTTCCTTATTTCTTGCTCTTTCCTTATCTTCTTTGCATTTGGACTTCTTTCTCCAGATTTTTAGCCTTTCCTAGCATCTCTTGACTTCAATTTCGTCCATCCACATTGCTCCATAGTTAAGCTATCCAATCCATGCCCAAAACTGCTCCAAATAGCCTCAAAATGCACTTTCTTGCTCCTTTTGCCATTAGGACCTAAAAACATACGAAAATAGCTTAAAAGACTAAAATAGATAGTAATTAAGTAACTAAATGCAAGGAAACAACATAATTGAGTAGCATAAATATGCTCCTATCACAGAACCTAATCCACCTAGTTCTAGTTCTGAGGCCGAATCTGAAGAAGAAGAAGTGGAGGAAGAAGAACGAGTCAGGGCGATGGATAATCGAACAATCAAGGAGCTTTCTACCTCGGGATTAGATAATGCCATGCCATTATGCATTCAATATCCTAGGGCGGCCCAAGGCAAGACCGATGAGTTCGAATTGAAGTCAAGCTTGCTGCATCATATTCCCAAGTACCATGGGCTATCCATGGAAGATCCAAACAAGCATTTGAAGGAGTTTGAAGTTGTATGCTCTAGCATGACACCCATTACCGTTGATGGGAATATTTTGAAGATGAAAGCTTTTCCATTCTCTCTTGTGGAAAAGGCTAAGGATTGGCTTTATGAATTGGCACCCGGGACCGTGACTTCTTGGGAAAGCATGAAGAGAGCGTTCTTGGAGAAGTTCTTCCCTACTTCAAGAGTCATTCTCTTGAGGAAGAAAATTAGCGGAATCCAACAAAGTCAAGGAGAATCTTTTCCGGCATACTATGAGCGTTTTAAAGCCCTTGTTGCATCATGTCCTTAACATCAAATGAAGGAGGAGCTTCTACTTCAATACTTCTATGAGGGCCTTCTTCCCATTGAAAGGCAAATGCTCGATGCTTCGGTGGGAGGTGCATTGGTGGACAAAACTCCTATGGCAGCCACGACCCTAATTGCAAACCGTGCTCTAAATGCACAACAATATGAAGGACTTGGGCAAAGGGACCCCCCACGGCAACACTTGAATGAGGTAAGTTCTCAATCCGATATTCAATCTCAGTTAGCTAATCTTACTTCTATTGTGTCTCAGATGGCCGAAGGAATGAAGATACAAGGACCGATTGTCTGTGGTGTATGTTCTATCCAAGGACACCCTTCGGAAAGGTGCCCTCAATTGATTGAGAATGGGGGATGGGAGAGTGCAAATGCCATTGGATTTCCAAGCCATAATCAGCCAAGGAATGATCCATATTCCAACACATACAATCCGGGTTGGAGAGACCATCCAAACTTCAAGTGGAGGGAGCCTCAACAACCTCAACAACAAGGAGGCTTTAGACAACAACCCCCGGGGTTCTACACCAAGCCATTCGGCCCCAATCCAAACCAAGCACAACCTGCCCAAAACAATCAAGGTACGTCGTTGGACAATGAAACACTTCTTAAGTTACTTACCAATTTGTCTCAAGGGCAAGAGAATCAAAACAAAGCCATGCAAAACCAAGACAAAAGGGTGGATCACTTGGAGAAGCAAATTGGGCATATTGCGGAGTTCGTAGGACAATTCCGAGACCAAGGCAAGCTCCCTAGCTCAACCATTGTCAATCCAAATGGAGGGTTCGAATCTGCCAAGGCAATCACGTTGAGAAGTGGTAAGGAGTTTGGAACCACCCCAAAACCGTCCAAAACAAGTCAAGAAGAGGATATGTTGCTGCAAGAAGAGGAGGAACAAGGAACAAAGGCCACGGCAAGGTTTGTTCCACCCTTGCCGCAACCATCTACCACCCCAAAACCGTCCAACACCCTTAAGGTAAGTCCAAATTTGACTTTGTCAAGTTCTATTCCACTAAACGTGCCCTTTCCTAGCAGGTTTAGGCAATCAAAGAAGGAGGAGAGTGAAAAGGACATTTTGGAAACCTTTAGGAAAGTTCAAGTCAACATTCCGCTCCTTGATGCAATCAAGCAAGTTCCTAAGTATGCCAAGTTCTTAAAAGAGCTTTGCACAACGAGGAAGAAGATTTCAAACAAGGAGGTGGTCCAGGTAAGTGAGAATGTGTCTGCAGTGCTACAAAGGAAACTACCACCTAAATGCAAAGATCCGGGTAGTTTTACAATTCCTTGTGTTATTGGAAATACTAAGTTTGAACATGCTATGTTAGACTTAGGAGCGTCAATTAATGTCATGCCGTATTCAATTTATGCATCTATGAACTTAGGAGAGCTTAAAAATGATGGTGTGATTATTCAATTAGCCGATCGTTCCAATGCATATCCAAAAGGAGTTTTGGAAGATGTTTTGGTGCAGGTTAACAATTTAATTTTCCCAGCGGACTTTTATGTGCTTGACATGGAAGATTCGGCCCATTCTACCCCATTGCCGATCCTCCTTGGGAGACCTTTCATGAAAACGGCCCGCACCAAGATAGACGTGTTCAAGGGGACATTAACAATGGAATTTGATGGGGAAGTTATTGATTTCAATCTTTCTGAAACTATAAAATACCCTAAAGATGATCATTCTTGTTTTTCTATTGATATATTTGATTCATTGGCGCAGCATTATCTTGACTCCTTGGAGAGGGACCCCCTTGAAACGACCATTACCAAAGGAATGGGACTTAAAACCGAAGGGGTAGGAGAGGATAAAACCCACGGCATGCATGTGGAATTCCATGCCGTGCCTACATGTGAAGATGACGCCGAGATGGTGATGCGAGAATTACTTGACACTCAAATTAAACCCTCGTTTGACAATTGTAGTAGAATGGATAAGTGAGGGATCGTTCTAGACCGGGGATTAGGAGGGCTTGCTAAAACCTTCTAAATTGACTTAAAAACATAAAAACTAAATTAAAACAGATTTAAGACACTTGGGAACAAGGAAATAAAAAAAAGGTTTTCAGTTTTGACGAAGTTGGAATAAACAAACAAAATGCAAAAATGGACAGATTGTAAACAAGTGTTGTGAAACAAGATGGTTGGTGAATTAGCTAGAGGTTCTTTCTCCACACATGATATTTATGCATATGAATCAATTTCCAGTTATTCCTTCATTGAATTATGAACGACAATGCCCCAAATTAACCGTGACATCACTAGTTAACCCTCAGATTTTCCTTATATTATTGGATTGGATGGCATCATTCGACAACCCAAAACATTCTCAAAAGTTCCCTACATGTCATCATAATAGAGATACAATCGAAGATCATTAAGAATAATGAAAACCATAAGCATTGACAAAGCATTTGCAACTATGTCATCATGTTACTCATGCTAAGAATTAAACTTAACGCGATCGTGACAAGCGACCTTCACTACTTTCAAGTATAAGTTAGTAACGATTATGTGAAACCTTCTTAAACTTTAGCCACATATTCATGCATGCTAATTAAGTGTCGACCCTCAATCAACAAACACAAATAAGTTAATCATCAAATAGTTAAGCCAATTGCATTCACGAATCAAGAGTTCATAACCGGAATTCATCAATTCATATCACATAAATAATCATGGTATTGAAATCACCCCTAGCTAAGGGGGGTTTAGTTCCTCATACGTACAAAACAAAGAGAATTGAAATTAAACATTGAAATCAAAGAAACACCTAAACATTCCAACAACTCAATCTTGAATTGTATGAACGTTTAGGCCCTCTTATCTTCCTCTTTATTGTGGCACAAGGACTAAGGGATGTTGTTGGTGTGTTGAATGGATTGGGGGATTATGGAAATGGATGAGGAGTGGTGGAAATGGAAGAATAGTTTTTGGATTCTAAGGGGGACTCACGGCTAAGGAAGGAATGGAAGTGTTTGTGGTGTGTTGTGTATGAAATGAGATGATCCATGAATGAATGAATGCTAGGGTATTTATAGGAGTAGTGGAGGGAACATATGGCTGTTTGTTTAAGCATTTGTGTGGAGGAATGATGGAAAAACAGCTAGGACAACAAGTGAAAGCTGGAAATGGCATGTGTTGGCATGTGTATGTGCTGGAATTTGCATTGAAAGCCCACGGCATTGAGTGTTTGTTTGATGATTTTCTGGCTACATGATGAAAGGTTAATGAATAATGCATGTAGGTGGCAGCAATGATGTAGAATTAGAGCTGGAAATGAAAGGGAAAACTGGAAAGGTAATGGGATTGCACGGCAAAGGTGTTAATGGTGCTGAAAATGCATGTGAATGCATGCTGGAATTGCATAAGCAAGCTGGAAAGGGGAATGAATGCCACGGCATTGAGTTGTTGTTGGTGTGTGAATGCATGTGGGTTAAATGATTAAAGGGGGTGGAAGATGGCTGAATGATGGATTGAATAATGAGGCTCTAGGGTGGAATAAATGGTGATGCATGAGATGGAATGATGAATGAATGGAATGAAGTGTGTATGCACGATTTTGGTGTGGAGAAAAGGGGTGAATGTGTGGCGGATTTGTGGTTTAATTAATGAAAGAATAAAGGGTGCATGTTTGAAGGATTAAAGGGACATGTGGGGTGTAATGCATGTGGCTTGTTTGTGGTGAGTGAATGTGCACGGCAAGGGGAAGATTTCTTGATGGTTTTGGGGTTGTGATGCATGTGAATGCATGTGAATGGTGGGGACAAAGGGGAAAACAAGGCACAAGGGTGCTTGAGTGAATGATTGAATGTGCATGTGGATGAATGTGAAGAGAATACCATTTGCACGGCAAGGTGGAGTGGTTTTGGAAGAAAGGTGGATGAATGTGCATGTGGATTAGGTTGTGAAAGCATGTGAATGCATGTGTTAGGTTGTTGTTGTGAGAAGTGATAAGTGTATGATATGATAAGTGAATGGTTTGATAAGTGATAAATGAATGATATGTGGTGAGTGATAAGTGAATGGAAGTGATAAGTGATAATAGGGCTAGTTTAAAGGGCTAGGGTTTAAGTACATAGAATGGGCCTAAAATAGGTTGGTTTGCATGGCATAATATGTTTGATTGGGCTAGAGGTTTTCCATGGCTCAAAGGATTTGTTTGATTGGGCTAGGCCCTTTGTTTGATGTCCCCAAAGAGCATACAAGGCTTCAATTTCGTCCATCCTCTTTGCTCCATGATTAAGCTATCCAATCCATGCCCAAAAGTGCCCCAAATAGCCTCAAAATGCACTTTCTTGCTCCCTAAGCCCTTAGAACCTGAAAACACACAAAAGAAGCATAAATGACTAAAATAACTAGAGAAACATAACGTAAATGCACGAGAACAAGCCATTTAAGTCGCATGAATATGCTCCTATCAAACTCCCCCACACTTATCTTTTGCTAGTCCTCGAGCAAAACAGAATAAAAACAAATAAACAAAACGACACTAAACACGTAAAACACAACCTACACCTTCCAACAATCGTTTCAGGGATTTCCAATGCACATGACAAGTTAAAAATCATTATTCCCACAGAATTTAGCCATCTTTACCCTTAAGTACATTCTTAATCATAGTCACCACATACTAGTTCGCAATTAAGCATTTAAAACCATGTTTTGAATGTGGTAACATGCCTTAGAGAATTTGCTCAATTCCTTACAAGATATGCACTCAATTTTCACTCAGATTTTCTAACTACACACCCTAATCTAGTCATATGTGAGAAGATTGATGTAAACATGAAAACGAACACTCACATATATGTATCACAAAGAACGCAATTTTTGGAGTTAATAAGCATGTTTAGATATGATCTCATGAATGGAATGCTACTACTTAGACGCGAGAACCAGTGACACCATATGCTCATACCAAGTTCAAACTCCACAAATTGAAACACATAACACTCAAGATTGAAGTCACGGGTTGTAATGGGGCTTGGGGCGTGTGGATAACAAAGAAGGGATATGGAAAACAAAGGTTCTTAAAACAATAGCAAGCAAAGTAATGAAATTAAGGCTTAGAATTCACTTGGCATGCAGAAATCGACTTTTAGACATAAGGGGGAGATTCAACAGCTCTTAGGGCCTAATTTATTGTTTTGGGCCCTTACTTCAACCAACAATACTTTTCAACTCTTTTTTTTTTTTTTTTTTTTTTTTTTGGCCGTGCCTATGGCACATCAACTTACATAAACACTCTTCCCCCCACACTTATTTTCTGCAATACCTTAATCAAAAGGAATTCATTTAAGTCATGCTCACTATCTTTTAAGAACAAGGGTGTGGATTGTCCTAAACTAGGCTAGGTGAGGAAAATGTGGGTAAACAAAGAATACGGGCTAACATGGCTCAACGGAGGTAAAACTTACAACATATACGAAAAATGGGAAGTGAGGCTATTTGGCTATGGTGGCAACTACACAACTTCATCTTGATATATGTTATGCAAATCAATAACATGCTTTGAATGAAATGAGCATGAGTTCTAGCATTTGGAACTATATGATGAAACGCATTCTAAGTAGTAACCAAGCAAAGAATAATGAGATCATGCAACGACTTTAGAAAACAAGAAATCACAAATTATACTCTCCAAAGAACGTTATAGGCTCAAGTCTCTCAGGGTTGTAGCGTTTGCTTGAGTTCCTTCCTTCAGGCATGTTACAAAAACTAATTTTTCTTTTATGATTGCATGTGAAGTCATACATTATAACCATAACCAAGCATATACCAAGAGTAAATCAAACTTTTCTCTATGTTTATAACTCTTTTTAACAGTCATGCAATTAGAAACCAAATCCTTATCATTGTGTTGGAAGGTGACCTACGACACAAAAACGACTCAAAACATTTTTTTTTTTTTTAGGCTTTTCAAAACATGTTTTTCAAATTTTTATGTGATTTTTGAATTTTTAAGTCAAAACACACTAAACACACCTAAAAACAGCAAGAAACAACATTTGAAGTTATGGTGGATAAAACCCTACGAATTTGCATCAAAACACTTTAGTAACTCCCCCACACTTAAATCAAACATTGTCCTCAATGTTTTAAGCTTAAAACCACACTAAACACAAGCAAACATATAAACAGCAATTAAACATACTAAACATGGCAAAATGTATCTAACAAAGAGAAGAGTTTAGAGATGCAAATCTGGTTATGGAGTGTAAATTCCATCTTCTCCTTGGTGATTGCAGTGAAGCTTCATCTTGAGTTTTTCCACAGGCTACTCTTGAACTGAGCTGGAGATTCTTTTGTTTTCCTCCGATCGTTGATTTTCCTTTGTGCTACTCTTGAACTGGGCAGCAGGATTCTTTTGGTCTCCCCCGAAGGTCTGAGCTTACTCCTTTTATCTGTTTCTTTGTTCAATCTCTCCAATTCGTATTGAAGAGGGTTAGAGGATAGCTCAGCAAAGCTAGGTAAGCAACCAGGGAATAGAGTCCAGATAGACTCCAAGTGCCGGCTGATTGCTTCTTTCACTTTGCCATGCAAGTAATATCAAGGACAAAGGAAAAGACAGGGAAAGAGCATGATATGAGATACCTTTGCTTTCGCCCTTGATGATATGAGATACCTTTGCTTTCGAAGAGGCAGCGAATGAATCGACATGCTTCAATCCACCGTTTCCTCTTGCCTCCTTTGTTCTCCGGGCCTTTGGTATCTTCTTTGGGGGATACATCCATGGTTGAAAGTGTGTTCTCAAGAGAAGGAGAAAACTGAGCATGTTTGTGCGGGTTGGTTGCAGCTCACATTTTTGGCCGAGAAGGAAAGTTATGCGCTTCTGGGTATATGCCTTGCCATGAATGTTGATGTATATAGGAATTGTAATGGCCAATGGCAGTGCGGATGCGGCAATGTCTTCCACGCGTCTTCTGAAAAGCCGAGAGCTTTTGACAAAGTTGCACTCGCTTTCTGGAAAGCCGGGAGCTTTCGGCTTTGTCACCCACGTTTGTCGGCTAAAGTGTGCAGCTGATTTCTCGCCTTCCACGCGTCTTCTGAAAAGCTGGGAGCTTTTAACAAAGTTACACACGCTTTCTGAAAAGCCGAGATTGCGTCTGAAGAGCTGGCGATCTTTACGCCGGAAATTCCGGTTTTGAAGAGCGGTGTCTCTTCAATTCTGAATTGGTGATTGTGTCGCCTATCCTTTAATAGAGGTGATCGATCACCTCTATCTGCACACTTTGAAGACTTCCCAAAAATCATCTTCGGCCCGTCAGGATTTTCCTCCATCCAACCCTTCTCTTTTAACTTCTTGAACAATGGCTAGCTCATCCAACCCATCGAACATTTGCTTAGATTTGAGTCTAAGCAATGATCCTGTTGTGCCGCGTCAGGATAAGGTATGGTGCCCGTCTTTCTTATCTTCTCATGGCACTCTTACAGATGAGGACTCTGTGATGACGGATCCAACAACGGCTACGATAGTGGCTCGGAACCTCCTCACTCCCAAAGACAATCAGCTGCTTTCAGGACGGTCCGATGAGTTGGCCGTTCAAGAATCCCTGGCTCTGAGTGTTCAGTGCGCTGGCTCTGTGTCCAACATGGGCCAACGCCTTCTTGCTCGCTCCCGTCAGGTTGAATCCTTGATGGCGGAGGTGGAGAGTCTTAAGCAGGAAATCAAACAACTTAAGTACGAGAACCGAGGTTTGCACGTGCTTGCCAACAATTATTCGACAGGCATGAAGAGGAAACTTGATGAGCTTGATGACCGTCAAAGGCTTGCAGCTTTCTTCCAGAGGCACCTCTTTCCTGGGTCATCCAGCGTTCCACCAAGGTTTGGGGCCTTGAATGATCTATCTTCGGTGCCTCCCGCTCCGATGCCTTCCGCTCCGATGCCTCTTGCTCCAATGCCTTCTGCTCCGAGACCTCCTGTTCCGATGTCTCCTTTTCCGATGCCTTCTGCTCCGAGAGTGTTGCCACGTAGTGGGGCCTCACGTACACAACCTTTGTGAAGACTCCATCTTTCTGCCATGTTTAGATACAATTGTAATTTATCGAAAAATCAATGAACAAGCTTTGTTTTATTTATTGTATTGGGTTGCCTCCCAAGTAGCGCTTTCTTTTACGTCTTGCAGCCGGACGAGTACTCTCTTCAATCTTCATTTGAGCCCACGGAATGGAAAGGAATGTCTTCCACCACTTGCCCCACACCATGCTCGTAATATGGCTTCAACCGATGCCCGTTCACCTTGAATTCTACGCCATTCCTTAAGCTTTTTATGTGGACTGCACCATAAGGTAAAACGTTAGTAACAACAAACGGGCCAATCCATTTAGAACGCAACTTACCAGGAAACAAACGTAGGCGAGAGTTGAAAAGTAACACTTTCTGCCCAACTGTGAAGGTCTTGGTTCGAATCATTTTATCATGGAATGCTTTGGTCTTGGCTTTGTACATCCGAGCATTCTCATAGGCTTCATTCCGAATCTCCTCAAGTTCATTCAATTGGAGCTTCCTATGAACTCCCGCTGCATCTATGTCCATGTTGAAAGTCTTCATGGCCCAATGTGCCTTGTGCTCTAACTCTACGGGCAAATGACATGGCTTACCATAGACGAGCCGAAAAGGTGACATCCCAATGGGTGTTTTGTACGCCGTACGATATGCCCATAGTGCATCATCTAAACGTAAGCTCCAATCCCTCCTTGTTGGTCCAACGGTCTTCTCCAAAATTTGTTTGATTTCTCGGTTAGACACCTCGGCTTGGCCATTTGTTTGAGGATGGTAAGGTGTGGAGACCTTATGGTTGACATGGTACTTTCTTAGCAACGCCTCAATGGTCCGATTGCAAAAGTGAGACCCTCCATCACTTATGATTACTCTCGGCATTCCAAACCTAGCAAAAATGTTAGTTTTCACGAAATCTGCAACCACCTTAGAATCGTTAGTACGGGTGGCTTTTGCTTCCACCCATTTAGAAACATAATCAACGGCTAGCAAGATATAAGTGAAACCATAAGATGGAGGGAAAGGGCCCATGAAATCAATGCCCCAAACATCAAAAATTTCAACATTAAAGACAGGGGTTTGCGGCATTTGGTCCTTGGTACCTATGTTACCCATTCGTTGGCAACGATCACAAGACATACAAAAGGTTCTAGCATCCCTAAATATAGTCGGCCAATAAAAACCACACTCTAGAACCTTGAGGGCAGTGCGTTGTGTGCCAAAATGACCACCACATGCATATGTGTGACAAAAGCTTAGAATTGAGTGAAATTCAGAATCATGCACACATCTACGTACAATTTGATCTGAGCAATACTTCCACAAATAAGGGTCATCCCAAACATAGAAACGTGCATCATTTTTAAGCTTATCACGTTGGTGCTTGTTTAGTTCATTTGGAAATTGTTTAGCCACCAAGTAATTCACTAAATCTGCATACCATGGTTCACTTACCTCAATGGATAGCAGCTGCTCATCGGGAAAAGTTTCAGGGATAGGTACGGCATGTTCATGCTCCTCGTGGATCATTCGGCCACTACATTCTCGCTTCCTTTCTTATCTCGGATTTCAATATCAAATTCTTGAAGAAGAAGAATCCAACGGATAAGCCTCGGCTTTGCTTCCTTTTTCGTGAGCAAGTACCTCAAAGCTGCATGATCAAAATAAACGATTACTTTAGTACCAATTAAATATGAACGGAATTTATCTAAAGCAAAAACCACAGCTAGAAGTTCTTTTTCCGTCGTGGAGTAGTTCAATTGGGCATCATTGAGAGTCCGAGAGGCATAGTATATGACATGCGGCCGCTTGTCTCTTCTTTGTCCTAGAACAGCTCCTAATGCATAGTCGGATGCATCGCACATGAGCTCGAACGGAAGGCTCCAATCTGGAGGTACAATAATGGGGGCCGAGACTAGCTTCTCCTTGAGTTGGTTAAATGCCGAATTACACTCTTCATCAAACTTGAATGGCACATCTTTTTGAAGCAATCGGCAAAGAGGGTTGGACATCTTGGAGAAGTCCTTGATAAAACGCCTATAGAACCCTGCATGGCCAAGAAACGAACGTACCTCTCTAACCGAAGTAGGAGAGGGTAAGTGACGTACAAGGTCTATTTTCGATTTATCTACTTCAATTCCTTTTTCTGAAACAATATGTCCTAAAACTATACCTTGTTTCACCATAAAGTGACATTTCTCCCAATTCAAGACAAGGTTAGTTTCAACACATCGTTTCAAAATTAAGGTCAGATTATCCAAGCAATTATCAAATGAACTCCCAAACACACTGAAATCATCCATGAAAACCTCAATGATCTTTTCAACAAAATCGGAAAATATACTTACCATACACCTTTGGAAAGTGGCCGGTGCGTTGCATAAGCCAAATGGCATGCGACGATAAGCAAATGTTCCAAAGGGACATGTGAATGTGGTCTTCTCTTGATCATCCGGGGCTATCACAATTTGGTTATATCCAGAGTATCCATCAAGAAAACAGTAAAAAGCATGACCGGCTAACCTTTCGAGCATCTGGTCGATGAATGGCAAAGGAAAGTGATCTTTCCTAGTCATGGCATTTAGCTTCCGGTAATCGATACATACTCGCCATCCAGTCTGAATGCGTGTAGGCACGAGCTCATTCTCATCATTCTTGATAACAGTTACTCCGGACTTCTTGGGAACGACTTGAACTGGAGAGACCCAACGGCTATCGGAGATAGGGTAGATCACTCCGCAATCCAAAAGCTTGATTATTTCCTTCTTCACCACTTCCATCATCGGAGGGTTGAGACGGCGTTGAGCCTCTCGGGATGGCTTAGTCCCCTCCTCAAGAAGTATACGGTGCATGCATGTGGTAGGGCTTATTCCTTTAATGTCGGCCAAAGTCCACCCTATGGCCGTTTTGTGTTCTCGCAGCACCCTCACAAGCTTCTCCTCCTCCATTGCCGTGAGACTTGATGAAATGATGACGGGCAATGTTTCGCCTTCTCCCAAAAACACATACTTCAAATGGTCCGGCAACGGCTTAAGTTCAAGTGATGGTGCCTGAACAACAGAAGGTCGCATCTTAGTGGAAACTGAATTTGAAAGTGAGAGTGGAACCTTACCATATTGTTGTGGCAATGACTCAAGGGCTACCACAACCTCAATTATTTCTTCACTAGAACCCATGGCAAAGAATTCCTCCTCCTTGCCGTGGCCTTGCATTGGCCCAAATCCTTCATTTTTGCACTCTATGGCCTTAGTGATGGTTGTTTCCAGGGCGTCCTCGTTCAATTCTTCAAGGTATACCTGCGCCAAAGAATCGATAACATCAATGGAAAAACAAGAATGGTCATCAACGGGATATCTCATAGTTTCAGAAATATTAAAATCAATCACTTCCCCATCGAATTCCATTGTCAAGGTGCCTTTATATACATCAATCTTCGTTCGGGCCGTCTTCATGAATGGCCTACCAAGGAGAATCGGCAAAGATGTAGAATGGGCTGAATCCTCCATGTCTAGGATGTAGAAATCAGCCGGAAAAATTAAATGGTTCACCTGCACAAGCACATCTTCCAAAACTCCTTTTGGATACGCGTTAGAACGATCGGCCAATTGTATAATTACACCATCTTGTTTTAATTCACCCAAATTCATAGATGCATAAATAGAATAAGGCATGACATTTATGGATGCACCTAAATCAAGCATGGCATGTTCAAAACGATTATGTCCAATCACACAAGGAATCGTGAAACTACCGGGGTCTTTGCACTTGGTAGGCAGTTTACGTTGCAAAACAGCGGACACATTCTCGCTTAACTTCACTACCTCTTTGTTTGCCCTTCTTCTCTTTGTATTGCATAGGTCCTTGAGGAATTTAGCATACTTTGGAACCTGTTTGATTGCATCGAGAAGCGGTATGTTCACTTGCACCTTCCGGAACGTTTCAAGAATGTCCTTCTCGCTTTCTTCCTTTTTTTCTTGCATGAACCTGCGAGGAAAAGGTACATTGGGCAGATTAGGACGTGAAGTACATGAATTTGAACTTAAATTACCTGATTTGGCCGAGTTAGGGTGATTGGGGGCCTGCGGCATTGGGTTTTTCACCCTTGCCGTGGGTGAGCTAGACACTTCCTCAGGTTGTGTCGTCTCTTCATCTACTTTCTGGGCAGATTTGGGATTGTTTGGCTCGGTCCCAACTTCTTTTCCACCCCTTAGGGTGATGGCCTTGGTGGATTCGAATCCTCCCTTTGGATTGACTGTGGTTGAGCTAGGAAGCTTTCCTTGCTCTCTAATCTGTCCAAGGAACTCAGAAATCTGCCCTATTTGTTTCTTCATATCCATCATCTCCTTCTCGTTATTTGCTATCCGGTTGTTTTGATTTTGCAACCCCTACGAAATAGAGGTTAGTAATTGCATAGCTTGATCACTTTCCAAGGACGTACCTGAATGAGATGATGCCGACGGTTGTTGGGGTTGTTGGGGTGCATATGGCTTGGAATAAAAACCAGGGGGGTTTGGCCTAAATCCTCCTTGTTGGGCAGCTTGTTGTGGCTCCCTCCATTTGAAGTTTGGATGGTCCCTCCATCCGGCATTGTAAGTGTTCGAGTATGGGTTGTTTTGATTTTGTCCTTGGAAACCAATTGCATTGGCAGATTCCCACCCACCATTCTCGATTAGTTGAGGGCACTTGTCGGATGGATGCCCTTGAATTGAGCACACGCCACAAACTTCGTGTTCTTGTGCTTTTGGACCAATCACAACCTGAGAAACAAGAGAAGTAAGATTAGCAAGTTGTGATTGAATTTCAGAAATAGCACTCACCTCATTTACACTTTGTTGCCGTGGGGCTTCCCTTTGGCCCACTCCTTCATATTGTTGAGCGTTGAGCGCTCGGTTGGCTATGAGAATCTTGGCATCCCTTGGTGTTTTGTCTACCAATGCTCCTCCCGCTGATGCATCAAGCATTTGACGTTCGATAGGAAGGAGGCCCTCATAGAAATATTGAAGGAGAAGTTCCTCCTTCATTTGATGTTGAGGACATGAAGCTACTAGGCCCTTGAAGCGCTCATAATAAGCCGGGAATGTCTCACCATGATTCTGTTGAATACCACTAATTTTCTTCCGTAGGAGAATCACTCTCGAAGTAGGGAAGAATTTCTCCAAGAAAGCACGCTTCATACTCTCCCACGAAGTCACAGTTTCCGGGGCTAGTTCGTAGAGCCAATCTTTGGCCTTGTCCATAAGTGAAAATGGAAAGGCCTTCATCTTCAATATACTCCCATCCACAGTGACGGGGGTCATGCTCGAACAAACCACCTCGAACTCCTTCAAGTGTTTGTTGGGGTCTTCCATAGACAAGCCATGGAACTTCGGAATATGGTGTAACAAACTGGATTTGAGTTCAAACACCTCAGTCTTCCCCTCTGCAGCCGTGGGGTATTGGATACAAAGAGGCAATGCATTATCCAAACCCGAGGCCGAAAGCTCCTTGATGGTTCTATTATCTGCTGCCATGGCTTGTTTTTCTTCAAAAATCTGATCCGTGGGCTCTTCTTCTACACCTACTTCGTCTTCTTCAAGCCCAGGTTGTGGTGGAGGTTGTGGTGGCTCTTGTTGACTCCTCGTTCTCCTCAAAGTGCGTTCAAAATCACCGTCAAAGTCGGAGATGTTCTCTATAATAGGCCGAGAGCTACGAGTCATACACAGTACCTGAAAAACAAGAAAACAAACAAACTAAGAATCTGAAATAAGAATGCACGAAAAACAAAAAATAAAAAAATAAAAATAAAGACAAGGAATTAGCAAAGTTGCTAATCCCCGGCAACGGCGCCAAAATTTGATGCGAGAATTACTTGACACTCAAATTAAACCCTCGTTTGACAATTGTAGTAGAATGGATAAGTGAGGGATCGTTCTAGACCGGGGATTAGGAGGGCTTGCTAAAACCTTCTAAATTGACTTAAAAACATAAAAACTAAATTAAAACAGATTTAAGACACTTGGGAACAAGGAAATAAAAAAAAGGTTTTCAGTTTTGACGAAGTTGGAATAAACAAACAAAATGCAAAAATGGACAGATTGTAAACAAGTGTTGTGAAACAAGATGGTTGGTGAATTAGCTAGAGATTCTTTCTCCACACATGATATTTATGCATATGAATCAATTTCCAGTTATTCCTTCATTGAATTATGAACGACAATGCCCCAAATTAACCGTGACATCACTAGTTAACCCTCATATTTTCCTTATGTTATTGGATTGGATGGCATCATTCGACAACCCAAAACATTCTCAAAAGTTCCCTACATGTCATCATAATAGAGATACAATCGAAGATCATTAAGAATAATGAAAACCATAAGCATTGACAAAGCATTTGCAACTATGACATCATGTTACTCATGCTAAGAATTAAACTTAACGCGATCGTGACAAGCGACCTTCACTACTTTCAAGTATAAGTTAGTAACGATTATGTGAAACCTTCTTAAACTTTAGCCACATATTCATGCATGCTAATTAAGTGTCGACCCTCAATCAACAAACACAAATAAGTTAATCATCAAATAGTTAAGCCAATTGCATTCACGAATCAAGAGTTCATAACCGGAATTCATCAATTCATATCACATAAATAATCATGGTATTGAAATCACCCCTAGCTAAGGGGGGTTTAGTTCCTCATACGTACAAAACAAAGAGAATTGAAATTAAACATTGAAATCAAAGAAACACCTAAACATTCCAACAACTCAATCTTGAATTGTATGAACGTTTAGGCCCTCTTATCTTCCTCTTTATTGTGGCACAAGGACTAAGGGATGTTGTTGGTGTGTTGAATGGATTGGGGGATTATGGAAATGGATGAGGAGTGGTGGAAATGGAAGAATAGTTTTTGGATTCTAAGGGGGACTCACGGCTAAGGAAGGAATGGAAGTGTTTGTGGTGTGTTGTGTATGAAATGAGATGATCCATGAATGAATGAATGCTAGGGTATTTATAGGAGTAGTGGAGGGAACATATGGCTGTTTGTTTAAGCATTTGTGTGGAGGAATGATGGAAAAACAGCTAGGACAACAAGTGAAAGCTGGAAATGGCATGTGTTGGCATGTGTATGTGCTGGAATTTGCATTGAAAGCCCACGGCATTGAGTGTTTGTTTGATGATTTTCTGGCTACATGATGAAAGGTTAATGAATAATGCATGTAGGTGGTGAAGGAAGATTTGTGAAAAACTAGTTCATTTGAGCAACATCAACAACATGCAATTAACAATTAAAAGGCGGAATCATGTTTATATGCACTCAAAAACAAAACTTAACCCATGAACTTCAAAGCCTAGTGGATAGGTGAACCAAGACTCAACTCAAAACAAAGTGAGTTGAGAAATCAATACCTTTGTAGATTCCTCTTTGCATAAGCAAAGGCTAATCACCCAAAGAGAGGGCCTTCATTCCTTGCATCTTAGATCCATGGATTTGGATGGATGAAAAGGTTTCTCCAAGTTCCCAAAATTGAGAACCTCTAATGATTCATCACCAAGGCATAATGAAGAAGAAATGAGTGACCTTGGAGGAGTTTGATTGCTAGATGATCCCTCCAAGGTGGCCTAAATTTTAGAGAGAAATGAGAGCTTGTGTTCAAATCCTTTCCCCAAAAATTACCATATATTAAATTTTAGGCTATAAAGTCCTTTATATAGTCCCTTCAAATAAGTGACCTAATGGACCAAAAGCCCTATTCTTCTATCATGGCCGGCCTATAGGGTTCATTGGGCTTTCAAGCCCTTTGTTTATTCAAGTTGTCATACAACTTGAGTTAATGGGCTTGACATTCAAATCCCATTGGGCCTTGCGGCCCAAAACTAACCCGAGGTCTTTAACGAACTTATTCGTTTGATTAATTAACATATTAATTAATCCTAGCCTTAGATAAATAATTAAACCATTTAATTATTCTTACTCATCTCCGTTGTTTCTTCAAACTCTACCTTACTCGGTGAACGATCCATTAGGTTCCTTTTAGCGAGGCAGTGGGCGATTAAAACTCTTTCTAATCGATTGTGAATTGAAACTTACTTTCAATTCTCCCGTTAGTGATTATTCACGTTTAGGGCTTCCACAAACCATGGTTGACGCCTAGCAGCATGTCATGGTTACCCAAGCTAATCAGAAGAGGTGGAGAACCTATTCAGTTTTAGGATTACAAATACAATACGGTCTTTCTCTAATACAATACTCTTGACCACATTTTTTGGTTTGATAGTTTATTCATGTCTACTATCCAATGTGAATCTTGTACTTATATGATTACCTTGAATGTGATCTGGAACGCATTCCAACATCTCATTCATACTCTGGCCAGAGATTCTAAATCATATCATAGAGTATTCTCCCTCAAACAGTTTGAAGGTTAGAGATCCCTTGTTGCGCATTCACTTGCCTCCATGGCTAAGTGGCTTAACCCCAACGATGCCATGGACACCCTCCTGATGGAGTGACTTTGACATAATCAAAGATTAAGGACCTAACCACAAGACAACTGTGATGCCTCAGGTCAAAAGACTAATTTGCATTATCCCAACCATGAGTTCTCATGTGACATGAATATGAGAACTCTTCGTTGATTGTGTTCAGTGAACTCATTCTCTATTGAGCACCTACGTACTTGTCTTGATGTCACACACACCAATGACTCGAGACTAGTCACTCTCCCTGAGAGAAGACATAGCACGTACTGATCTTAACGGACTGTCAATGCCCAATTGACAATCCTATGATCAGGAACGTTTAGGATGTGTCAACGAAAGAATGGTCTCATGAATCTAACTTCTTTAGATCGCATTCTTCCAATCACATATTCCTTGGACTTATCGTTTAAGCATATAACATTTATATGAGACGGCTCAAACAATAATCTTTGCCCTTTTCATTTAAACTACATTAGTTTGAAATGTCCGTAAAGTATCATCATATGATTGGTTTTAGGGCACATTTCCAACAGGTGGCAGCAATGATGTAGAATTAGAGCTGGAAATGAAAGGGAAAACTGGAAAGGTAATGGGATTGCACGGCAAAGGTGTTAATGGTGCTGAAAATGCATGTGAATGCATGCTGGAATTGCATAAGCAAGCTGGAAAGGGGAATGAATGCCACGGCATTGAGTTGTTGTTGGTGTGTGAATGCATGTGGGTTAAATGATTAAAGGGGGTGGAAGATGGCTGAATGATGGATTGAATAATGAGGCTCTAGGGTGGAATAAATGGTGATGCATGAGATGGAATGATGAATGAATGGAATGAAGTGTGTATGCACGATTTTGGTGTGGAGAAAAAGGGTGAATGTGTGGCTGATTTGTGGTTTAATTAATGAAAGAATAAAGGGTGCATGTTTGAAGGATTAAAGGGACATGTGGGGTGTGATGCATGTGGCTTGTTTGTGGTGAGTGAATGTGCACGGCAAGGGGAAGATTTCTTGATGGTTTTGGGGTTGTGATGCATGTGAATGCATGTGAATGGTGGGGACAAAGGGGGAAACAAGGTACAAGGGTGCTTGAGTGAATGATTGAATGTGCATGTGGATGAATGTGAAGAGAATACCATTTGCACGGCAAGGTGGAGTGGTTTTGGAAGAAAGGTGGATGAATGTGCATGTGGATTAGGTTGTGAAAGCATGTGAATGCATGTGTTAGGTTGTTGTTGTGAGAAGTGATAAGTGTATGATATGATAAGTGAATGGTTTGATAAGTGATAAATGAATGATATGTGGTGAGTGATAAGTGAATGGAAGTGATAAGTGATAATAGGGCTAGTTTAAAGGGCTAGGGTTTAAGTACATAGAATGGGCCTAAAATAGGTTGGTTTGCATGGCATAATATGTTTGATTGGGCTAGAGGTTTTCCATGGCTCAAAGGATTTGTTTGATTGGGCTAGGCCCTTTGTTTGATGTCCCCAAAGAGCATACAAGGCTTCAATTTCGTCCATCCTCTTTGCTCCATGATTAAGCTATCCAATCCATGCCCAAAAGTGCCCCAAATAGCCTCAAAATGCACTTTCTTGCTCCCTAAGCCCTTAGAACCTGAAAACACACAAAAGAAGCATAAATGACTAAAATAACTAGAGAAACATAACGTAAATGCACGAGAACAAGCCATTTAAGTCGCATGAATATGCTCCTATCAGATGGTTGCTACCCTTGAGTCGTTGCCACAACACTTTGGTAAGCCTCCAAACCCAATTCCAATTCCTGTTTCTACTAACAAGTTGTTACCTTCAGTGATTCAGGCACCCATTCTTGAGCTTAAACCATTGCCGGATCATTTGAAGTATGTCTATTTGGGAGAGAATGAGACGTTGCCCGTCATAGTTTCCTCATCCCTCACGTCAATGGAGGAGGAGAAATTGATTCGGGTGTTGAAAGAGCACAAAACGGCCATAGGATGGACCTTGGCCAACATCAAGGGTATTAGTCCAACAACTTGCATGCATCGCATACTTCTAGAGGAGGGGGCTAAACCAACTAGAGAGGCTCAACGCCGGCTCAACCCTCCAATGATGGAAGTTGTGAAAAAGGAGATTATCAAGCTTCTAGATTGTGGGGTGATCTATCCTATCTCGGATAGCCGTTGGGTTTCACCGGTTCAAGTTGTGCCAAAGAAATCCAGAGTGACTATAGTGAAGAATGCCGAGAATGAGCTTGTGCCAACTCGTATCCAAACAGGTTGGAGAGTGTGCATTGACTATAGGAAGCTTAACGCCACCACAAGGAAAGATCACTTCCCTTTGCCATTCATTGATCAAATGCTTGAAAGGTTAGCCGGTCATTCGTTTTATTGTTTTCTTGATGGTTATTCGGGATATAATCAAATTGTTATCGCTCCAGATGATCAAGAAAAGACTACTTTTACTTGTCCATTTGGTACTTTTGCTTATCGTTGAATGCCATTTGGTTTATGTAATGCACCAGCCACCTTTCAAAGATGCATGATAAGTATCTTTTCAGATTTTGTAGAAAAGATTATTGAAATTTTCATGGATGATTTTAGCGTGTTTGGTGATTCGTTTGATGATTGTTTAGATAATCTCACATTAATCTTGAAACGATGCATTGAAACTAACCTGGTTTTAAATTGGGGAAAATGTCATTTTATGGTAAAACAAGGAATATTTCTAGGACATATTATTTCGGCCAAGGGTATTCAAGTGGATAAATCAAAAATAGATCTTGTACGCTACTTACCCTCTCTTACTTCGGTTAGAGAGGTTCGTTCTTTTCTTGGACATGCAGGATTTTATAGGCGATTCATCAAAGACTTTTCTAAGATTTCCCAACCCCTATGCCGACTTCTCCAAAAGGAGGTACCATTCAAGTTCGATGAGGAATGTGAGAAGGTCTTCAAACACCTAAAGGAGATGCTTACTTCGGCCCCTATCATAGTTCCACCAGATTGGAGCCTTCCTTTTGAGCTTATGTGTGATGCCTCAGATTATGCATTAGGAGCTGTTTTAGGCCAACGGAAGAACAAGCAGCTGCATGTCATATACTATGCATCTCGGACCCTAAATGATGCTCAATTAAACTACTCCACAACGGAAAAAGAACTTCTTGCTGTTGTTTTTGCTTTAGATAAATTTCGTTCTTATTTACTTGGTACTAAAGTTATAATCTATTCTTATCATGCAGCATTGAAATACTTACTTACGAAGAAGGAGGCCAAACCAAGACTTATTCGTTGGATGCTCCTACTTCAAGAGTTCGACATCGAAATCCGGGACAAGAAAGGAAGTGAAAACGTGGTGGCTGACCACTTAAGCCGTTTGGTGCATGAGGAGGATGCCGTGCCTATCCCAGAGACATTCCCAGATGAGCAGTTGCTGTCCATTGAGGTAAGTGCACCATGGTATGCCGATTTAGTGAACTATTTAGTGTCTAAACAAGTTCCAAGCACCCTAAACAAGCACCAAAGTGATAAACTTAAAAAGGATGCACGTTTTTATGTGTGGGATGACCCATATTTGTGGAAATATTACCCTGATCAGATCTTACGTAGGTGTGTTCATGAGGCGGAGTTTAATTCAATTTTAACTTTTTGTCACACTTATGCATGTGGGGGTCATTTTGGCACTCAAAGAACAGCACATAAAGTTTTAGAATGTGGATTTTATTGGCCTACTATATTTAAGGATGCTAGAACTTTTTGTGTGACTTGTGATCGTTGTCAAGGGACGGGCAATATAGGTGCCAAAGACCAAATGCCGCAACATCCCATCTTTTCTGTCGAAATCTTTGATGTTTGGGGCATTGATTTTATGGGTCCTTTTCCTTCATCTTATGGTTGTGTTTATATTTTACTTGCGGTTGATTATGTTTCGAAATGGGTGGAAGCTAAAGCCACCCGTACTAATGATTCCAAAGTGGTTGCAGAATTTGTGAAAACTAACATATTTGCAAGATTTGGAATGCCAAGGGTTCTTATAAGTGATGGAGGCTCTCACTTTTGTAATCGGACCATAGAGGCGTTGCTCAAGAAGTACAATGTCACACATAAGGTGGCAACACCTTATCATCCTCAAACAAGTGGGCAAGCCGAGGTTTCTAATCGAGAAATCAAGCAGATTTTAGAAAAGACTGTTGGGCCAACTCGGAAGGATTGGAGCTTGCGTTTGAATGACACGTTGTGGGCATATCGTACCGCCTACAAAACACCAATTGGAATGTCTCCATTTCGGCTCATTTATGGGAAACCATGCCATCTTCCCGTTGAATTGGAGCATAAAGCACATTGGGCCGTAAAGACATTCAATATGGACATTGATGCCGCTGGAGTTCATAGGAAGCTTCAATTGAATGAGCTGGAGGAGATAAGGAATGAGGCTTATGAGAACGCGCGCATTTACAAAGAGAAAACAAAGGCTTACCATGACAGGATGATTCGGAGCAAGACATTCTCAATAGGGCAGAAAGTGTTACTTTTCAATTCTCGCCTTCGCTTATTCCTAGGTAAGTTACGTTCTAAATGGATAGGTCATTTTGTTATTACTAATGTCTTTCCTCATGGTGCAGTCCAAATTCAAAGCTTGAAGACGGGACATGAATTTAAAGTGAATGGACACCGTTTGAAGCCTTTCTACGACAATTTCAAGGAGCATACCATGGAGGACATACCCCTCCATGCCGTGACCCCTAGTAAAGATTAAAATGAGGTATCGTCCGGCTGGAAGACGTTAAAGCAAGCGCTTCTTGGGAGGCAACCCATGTGTTCGAACGAGGAGATGATGGAACTCTATCTCCATAACCAGATTTGCGTTCTTAAACCCTACTCTTTATTGCTTTTACTTTGCCATGCTTGTCATGTGTAGTTGCGTTATTTGTTTGCTTGTGAGTTTATGCTTAAAACATTGAGGACAATGTTTGGTTTAAGTGTGGGGGGGGGGGGGTAAACAAGTTGTTTTTACATGAAAATTCGTTGGATTTTATCACCTATACTTCTAAAGTTGTTTTTCACTGTTTTTAAGTGTTTTTAGTGTGTTTTGAAGTATTTTTATGTGTCTTAATCAGAAAATCCGAAAAATTTGAAAAAAAATCGAAAAAAGTGTTTGAAAAAAATCGAAAAATTTGAAAAAAGTATTTTTATGCGTTCTTAAACCCTACTCTTTATTGCTTTTACTTTGCCATGCTGTCATGTTGTTAGTTGTGTTATTTGTTTGTTTGCTTGGGAGTCTATGCTTAAAACATTGAGGACAATGTTTGGTTTAAGTGTGGGGGGGTAAACATGTTATTTTTGCATGATTTTCGTGGGATTTTATCACCTATCACTTCTAATATTGTTTCTCACTGTTTTTAAGTGTTTTTAGTATGTTTTGAAGTGTTTTAATGTATTTTGATCAGAAAATACCAAAATTTTGAAAAAAAAATCGAAAAAAAAAGTGTTTTAAAAACCCAAAAAAAGAGTTGTTTTTGTTTTTTATGTTTGTTTGTGTCTTAGGGTACCTTCCAACACAATGATGAGGATTTGGTTTTTAATTGCATGACTATTAAAGAAAGTTACAAACATGGATGGAAGTTTGATATGCTCTTTGGTTTATGCTTAGTTGTAGTTGACATTTACGAATTCACATGTAATCACAAAAGAAAAAAATCAGTTTTTGTAACATGCTTGAAGGAAGAAACTCAAACTAACGCTACAACCCTGAGAGACTTGAGCCTAAACGTTCTTTGGAGAGTTATTAATCTTGATTTCTTGTTTTCTAAAGTCGTTGCATGATCTCATTATTCTTTGCTTGGTTGCTACTTAGAATGCGTTTCATCACTATAGTTCCAAATACTAGAACTCATACCCGTTTCAATCAAAGCATGAAATTGATTAGCATATCAAATAACAAGATGAAGTTGTTTAGTAGTCACCACCATAGCCAAATAGCTGAATCCACCCTTGTCATTTGTATTGTAGGATTAAACCCCTTTGAGCCTTGTTTAGCCTATTTTCTTTGTTAACCACATCCCCCTTACCTAGCCTAGAATAGGACTTTCCATACCCTTGTTCTTGAAGTATAGTGGAGCATGACTTAGAAGGAATTCCTTTTGAGTGACATTCTTGTAGAAAACAAGTGTGGGGGAAGGGAGTTTTGTGTGTATGTGTGTGCCAAAGTCTAAAAGGAGGCACGGAAAAAAAATAAAAGAAATAAAAAATAAAAAAAGAGAGAAGAAAGAAAGAAAAGGAGTGAAAATAAGTGAGAATGAACTCACAAGTGTTGGTTGTTGAAGAAAGGGTCCAAAAAGTTGAATATGGCCCTAAGTTTTGTGTGACTTCCCCTTGGGTGTTCAAAGTTGATTTTTGCATTCTAAAGGGAATTCTAAGTGCCTAATTCATTACTTTGCTCACTAGTGCTTCAAGAACGTTTGTTTCCTCTACCTTTCCTTGTTAGCCAATACCTTAGCCCCGTTACAACCCTTTTGACTTCTATCTTGATTGTTATGTGTTTCAATATGTGGAGTTTAAAATTGGTTTGAGCATATGGTATCCCTGGTTCTCGCATCTAAGTAGTGGCATTCCGTTCATGAGATCATATATATACATGCATTAATAATTCCAGAAAGTGCTTTCTTTCATTAACCATATGTGAGTGTTCGTCTACATGTTTACATCAATCTTCTCACATATACCTAGTGTAGGGAGTGTAGTCAGAAAATATGTGTGAAAATAGAGAGTATATCTTGTGAGGAATTGAGGGATTATCTAAGGCATGTTACTACATTCAAAGTCATGTTTTAATTGATGAAATGCGAGCTAGTGAGTGGTAACTATGATTAAGTATGTGCTCGAGGGTAGGGAGAACTAAAATCTATGGGAGTGATGATCTTGAATATATCATGTTGCATTGGAAATCCCTGAGGTAACGTTGGAAGGTTTAGGTTGTGTTTTGTTTGTTTTGTTTATTTCGTTTTGCTCGAGGACTAGCAAAAGCTAAGTGTGGGGGAATTTGATAGGAGCATATTTATGCTACTTAGATATGTTATTTCCTTACATTAAGTGAGCTAATTACTACTTATTATAGTGTTTTGAGCTATTTTCGTTTGTTTGTAGGTCCTAATGATAGACTTGGCAAGAAAATGCAATTTTGAGCCTTTTAGAGCAGTTTTGGGCTTACTTTGGATAGCTTGTATATGGAGCAACATGGTTGGACGAATTTGGAGTCAAAAGAGGTTAGAAACATGCTACAAACTAGAAAAGGAAAGTTCATGACAAAGAAGATAAGGAAAGTGCAAGAAAAGAGGAAACATTATCCAAAACCTTATCCAATCTTATCTTATCCAAACCTTATCCTATCTTATCCTAACCTAATCTTGTTCCACCTTAATCCTAGCTGTAAGTGGACCTAAAAACCTAATTTCTAGAGCCCTATCTGACCCTAAAAGGGTGCCACACCTTCCCCCCCTTTTATGCCTTCTAAAAGACCCAAAATCAGCCATAAGACACTTAGCTTCTAGAAGGCCCAATTTTGGACGAAAATTCTTAAACCTATTTCTGTTTGGATTCTGATTTTATTTGGCCCTTTTTCTCTTGGATTTGGATTGTATAAGTCCATATCTGAGATTGATTGGGCTAGGATTTAATTCCCCAAACCCATGTCGCAACTTAGGGGCCCTAAACACTTATATTGGCTAGGTTTAACCCTAAATCTGATTGCTAGGGTTTTGCCATGCTATATATATATTAAACCTAAAGTTGCCGCACCCCTTAGACGCCCTAGGCAGTCATCCATCCTTCAAATCATTCATCCATTCACAGCAGCCACGATTCATTCAGAAAACACATCTTGTGCCGCAAGTCCTAGGGAGAAGAAGGAGCACCGTGGCTTCCATAGGAGAAGGACCATCTTGTGCCGCAAGCAATCTACATCCATTGGAGACTTTCAGAGTCTTTCTTCCCTTGTTTCGTTTCCATGTTTATTTTAATTGCTTTTCAATTGTTATGAACATGTGTAACTAAGTTTTTCTTAGTTAGGGGTGAATTCGAAACCATGGGCATATGTTTTATATGAATTGATTTCCTCCAGATTTTGTTTCTTGAATTGTGGATGTGATTTACTTAATTGATTTATTGAGAACTTGTTCTTATGTGTTGATTAAGGATGCATACTGAGTTTGCATACATGAATTTGATGCTAGGATATAAGGAAATTTCACCTAATTGTTATGACCTTATATTCATAAGTAGTGGAAATCACTAGTCATGATTGTATTAAGTAAATTCTAGGCAAGAGTATCATGCAATTCATAGTTACGAATGCCTAGTCAATGCTTAGGGTTTTCAAAAAGCTTAATGATCTTTGATTTTATCTCTATTATGCAGTTCATGTAGGGAATTTGATAAGAATAATTTGATTGTCGATGCGTATTCCATCCAATTCAATGAAACTAGGAAAATCTGAGAGTTAATTTGTGCTTTTCACAATTAATTTGGGGCATTATCATTCATGATTTAAAAGGAATAAAATCTGGAAATCAATTTATGTTACATATGTGCATGTGTGGAGAAGAACCCCCTAACTAGCCTTTTTCCCATGCAATTCACCTAGTTTAGTGCCTAATAAGTTTAAATTGCAATCTGTCCATTTTAATTAATTTCGTCCAAATCAAGTCCCCATTTTATTAAGTGTGTTAGCTTAGTTAGAAAAGTGTTTGAATCTGTCCAGATTAGTGTTTTGAGTCTAAGTTAGTTAAATTTCGTCCAAATCACCCTTTAGAGTCTAGTTTGAGTCTATTTGAGTGTTTTGGGCTGTTTTGAGTCTTTTTAAGTTGTTTTGAGTCATATAGGTCTAGGTAAGTGTTTTAAAGTTTAATTTTGTGTTTTTAAGTCAGTTTAGAGTTGATTAGCATCCCTAGTTAATCCCCGGTTAGAACGATCCCTACTTGCATATATACTACAATTGTCACAAATAGGGTTTAATTTGTGTGTTAACATAATTTTCACATCATACAGCCACCTTCCCTTGAGCTTAAGCCATTACCAAACCACTTGAAGTATGTTTTCTTGGGCGAACAAGAGACCTTGCCTGTCATTGTGGCTTCCTCACTCACAACACAAGAAGAGGACAAGTTAGTGAGGGTTCTAAAGGAACACAAAACAGCCATTGGTTGGACTTTGCCCGATTTCAAGGGAATAAGCCCCACCATATGCACGCATCGTATACTCATAGAGGAGGGGGGCTAAACCATCTCAAGAAGCTCAATGCCGACTCAACCATCCAATGATGGAAGTAGTGAAGAAGGAGATTATCAAACTCCTTGATTGTGGCGTGATATATCCCATCTCTGATAGTTGTTGGGTTTCACCGATCCAAGTTGTTCCAAAGAAGTCCAGAGTCACAGTGGTGAAGAATGAAGAGAATGAGCTTGTGCCCACACGCATCCAAATAGGTTGGAGAGTTTGTATCGATTATAGGAAGCTAAATGCCACCACAAGGAAAGATCACTTCCCTTTGCCATTCATTGATCAAATGCTTGAAAGGTTAGCGGGTCATTCTTTTTATTGTTTCCTTGATAGTTATTCGGGATATAATCAAATTGTTAGAGCTCCAGATGATCAAGAAAAGACCACTTTTACTTGTCCATTTGGTACTTTTGCTTATTGTTGTATGCCATTTGGTTTGTGCAATGCAACAGCCACCTTTCAAAGATGCATGGTAAGTATATTTTCTGATTATGTTGAGAAGATTATTGAGGTATTCATGGATGGTTTTAGTGTGTTTGGTGACTCGTTTGATGATTGTTTGCATAATCTCACTTTAATCTTAAAAAGATGCATGGAAACTAACCTTGTTTTAAATTGGGAAAAATGTCATTTATGGTATCAAAAATAGGAATTGAAGTTGAAGTTGATAAATCAGAAAGGAATTGAAGTTGATAAATCAAAAATAGATCTTGTACCTTACTTACCCTATCCTACTTCGGTGAGAGAGGTTCGTTCTTTTCTTGGACATGCAGGATTCTATAGACAATTTATCAAGGATTTTTCAAAGATTGCACAACCTCTTTGCCGTCTCCTTCAAAAGGAAGTGTCCGTTGAGTTCAACGAGGAGTGTGAGAAGGCATTCAAGCACCTCAAGGAGATGCTTACCTCGGCACCAATCATAGTCCCACCAGATTGGAGCATGCCTTTTGAGCTAATGTGTAATGCATCCCATTATGCAATAGGGGATGTTTTAGGCCAAAGGAAGAACAAGCAACCACATGTCATCTATTATGCATCCCAGACCTTGAATGATGCTCAATTGAACTACTCTACCACTGAAAAAGAACTTCTTGCTGTTGTGTTTGCTTTAGATAAGTTTTGTTCATATTTACTTGGCACTACAGTTGTTGTTTATTCTGACCATGCAACTTTAAAGTACTTATTCACAAAGAAGGAGGCCAAACCAAGGCTAATTCATTGGATGCTCCTCCTCCAAGAGTTTGATATTGAAATTAGAGACAAGAAAGGGAGTGAAAATGTGGTGGCTGATGCGAAAGTTAAATTAACACACAAATTAAACCCTCTTTTGACAATTGTAGTATATATGTAAGTAGGGATCGTTCTTAAACCGGGGATTAGGAGGGATTGCTAAACACTTTAAACTGACTCAAATAGATAAAACTAAGCTTTAAAACACTTAACTAAACTTAAAAGACTCAAAACAAGTTCACAAGACTCAAAGTAAGCTAAAAACACTCAAAACTGCCTAAAAACACAAATTGGGCAGATTTGACTCTAAACACAATTCTAGACGAATTTTGGTTTTAACTTGACTCAAAACACTTGAAAACACAATCTACAACAGATTCTAACTAGTTAGATACTCTAAAATAAAGGGAGATTTGGTTTTGGATGAAAATAAAGTAAACAAAACAAGAACTAAAACTAGGCAGATTTGCACGAAATTGGTAGAACTAGATGGATGATGGGCTAGCTAGGAGGTCTTTCTCCTCACATGACATACTTGCATACAAAACAATCTCCAGTTGCTCTTTCAATGAACCATGAACCTCAACACCCCAAGTTAATTAGGTACGCTTAAATTTACCCTCAGATTTTCCTTAAGTCATTGAATTGAATGGAATTAGTGCATTGAAATCAAATTATTCCTCAAATGTTCTCTACATGAAAGCGCATAACAGAGAAACAATCAAAGATCATTAAATTCAATGAAAATCATAAGTGTTGACAAGGCGTTCGTAACTATGAAAGCGCATGATACTTATGCCAAGAATTTACTTAACATGATTATGACTAACAACCTTTACTACTTATGAATTGATAGGAGCATATTCATGCGACTTAATTAGCTTGTTCTCGTGCATTTATGTTGTGTTTCCTTAAGTTATTTTAGTGTTTAAAGTCACTTTTGTGTATTTTCAGATTATAAAGCCAAAGTGTCCAAGAAGACGCAAATTGGAGTCTTTTGGAGCAAAAGAGGAATGAATGAGTTGAAAACTTGAAGAAAGATGGATTCCTACTTCAACGAGGATTCCTACTTAAAGTAGGAAAGTTAAGCCTAGGTTTCCCATTTTGGTAACCTTTCCTAATCTTAAACGTCCGTATTTTCCAGCCGCTTTGAAGGCTTTGTATGCACTTTAGGACACAAAACAAAGGCCCTAGACCACTTACACACCCTTGCCGCACCTCTCCCTTTCTCTCCTTCCCTTGCCGTGCAAGGAGGGGTATTTAGGTCCTATTTTATGCACTTAAACACATGTCCCTTTCTAAATTAAACCCTAGCCGCACCTTGCAGCCAATTCCCTTTTAATTTCTGATTTCATTTCCTAATTCTAGAAGCCTTTGACTTAATTTTAATTAACCAAAATAAGCTAGGGTTTTATTTTCTGAAACCCTATACATTCTAAGCCTAGCCGCACCCTAGGAGCTCTTTCATTCATTCATTCATCATTCCCCTTTTCAGCCGCAGCCACCATCAACCCTAAAACCTCTTTGCCGCAACTCCCATCCATTCCAACCACTTCCCACTCTCTGCCACAGCCTTCCCACCATTGCAGCCACTTCAAATCATCCACACACACCTCCATACACTACCCATAAGCCTTGCCGCAACCCTTTACCACCTTAAATCCATTCCCAAACCAAAATAACATCCAAAAACCCCCTAAACCCTCTCTGCCATAGCAAGGAGAAGAAGAAAGAGGAGCTTGACGTGCAGAAATTCAATGTGGAATTGTTGGGCGTTTTAGGTGTAATCAATCTTTTGTTCTCTATGTTTAATTTCAATTTTGTTTCTCTTTCTGTGAACATGAGAGGCTAAATCCCTAGTTAGGTAGGGCGAGATTCAAAACCATGTTTATGCTTGCAATATAAATTGATTACCTTCGGTTGGAATTTCATGAGTTGTGGATTCAATTTGTTTAATTGCTTGATTGATAACTTATTCGTGTATGTTTATTGAGAGTGCACGCTTAGTTTTGATGCATGAATATGATGCTAGAATATAAGTGAGTTTCACGTAATAGTTACAAACTTATATTCACAAGTAGTGGAGGTCGCTTATAAACTATCGCGTTAAATGAATTCTTGGCACTAGTTTCATGCTCATCATAGTAACGAATGCCTCGTCAACACTTATAGTTTTCATGTTGCTTAATGATCTGTGATTGTATCTTTATTGTGCTTTTCACGTAAAGGACTTTTGGAGAATGTTTTGAATTGTTGTATGCGCTGTCCCATCCAATTCATTAACTTAAGGAGAACTTGAAGGTTAATTTAAGCGAACCTAATTAACCCGGGGTGTTGAGTTTCATGATTCATCGAAAAACCAACTGAAAATCATCTTGTATGCAAGTGTGACATGTGTGGAGAAGAACCTTCTAGCTAGCATTCCATCCATATTTTCATCAAATTCGTATTTACAATTTGTTTTAATTACAATCTGTGCTCTTTGTTTTAATTTCGTCAAAACTAAATCCCCCTTTACTTTAGTGTTCAATTTAGTTAGAAAGTGTCTTAGTTTGTGTTTCTAAGTGTTTTGATTCAAGTTATAACCCAAATTTGTCCAAATTAGGTTAGGTGTTCAAAACTGCCCAGATTGTGTTTTTAAGGCAGTTTTGAGTGTTTTGTTGCTGTTTTGAGTCTTTTGGTTTGTTTTAGTGTTTTAGTGGTTAGTTTTGCATTCTTTGAGTCTAGTTTAGTGTTTTTAACCTTTGTTTTACGTTTTTGAGTCAGTTTTCAAGTGATTTAGCAATCCCTCCTAATCCCCGATTTAGAACGATCCCTACTTATACATATACTACAATTGTCAAAAGAGGGTTTTAATTGGTGTGCTTATATATTTCGCATCGAATTTTTGGCGCCGTTGCCGGGAATTAGCAACTTTGCTAATCCCCTGGATTGTTACTTTCTATTTAGTTTAGTTTGTTAAAGTTTCTGACCTTGTTTTGTTTTTCTTGTTTTAGTTAGTAGTGTATGACTCGGAGTTCTCAACCGATTCGTGAGCATATCTTCGACTTTGACAGCGATTTTGAGAGGACTTTGAGACGAAAAAGAAAGCAACACGAATCAAATCCACCAAGCCCGGAACCTGACCTTGAAGAACAAGTCCTAGAAGAGGAAGAAGAGGCCACGACAAGGATTTTTGAAGAAACACAAGGCATGGCCGTGGACAATCGGACACTCAAGGAGCTTTCTGCTTTGGGATTGGATAATGCCGCACCTTTGTGTATCCAATATCCCCCACCTGCCCAAGGTAAGACTGAAGAGTTCGAGTTGAAGTCAAGTTTGCTCCACCACATTCCAAAATACCATGGGTTATCCATGGAGGATCCGAACAAGCATCTGAAAGAATTCGAGGTGGTGTGTTCAAGCATGACTCCCATCAACGTCGATGGAAGTATTTTGAAGATGAAGGCTTTTCCATTCTCTTTAATGGACAAAGCCAAAGATTGGTTGTATGAATTAGCTCCCGGAACTGTCACATCATGGGAGAGTATGAAGAGGGCATTTCTGGAGAAGTTTTTCCCAACTTCTCGAATCATCCTTTTACGTAAAAGGATAAGTGGAATTCAGCAAGAAGAAGGTGAGTCTTTTCCTACATATTATGAACGTTTTAAATCACTTGTTGCTTCTTGTCCACAGCATCAGATGAAGGAGGAGTTACTTCTACAATACTTCTACGAGGGGCTCCTACCAATTGAACGTCAAATGCTCGATGCCTCGGCGGGTGGAGCATTGGTGGACAAGACACCCATGGCTGCCAAGGTCTTGATTGCTAACCGAGCGTTGAACGCTCAACAATACGAAGGAGTTGGCCAAAGAGGACCCCCACGGCAGCAAGTTCATGAGGTAAGTTCCACACCCGACATTCATTCACAATTAGCTAATCTTACTTCCATTGTGTCTCAGATGGCCGAAGGAATGAGGATGCAAGGACCAATTGTATGCGGAGTGTGTTCTATCCAAGGACATGCTTCTGAGAAGTGCCCACAACTAATCGAAAATGGTGGATGGGAGAGTGCAAATGCAATTGGATTTCAAGGCCAAAACCAACCAAGGAACGATCCATATTCTAACACATATAATCCAGGTTGGAGAGACCACCCAAACTTTAAGTAGAGGGAGCCCCAACAACCACCACAACAAGGAGGCTTTAGACAACAACCCCCAGGGTTCTTCACTAAGCCATACGCACCCACACATGCTCCACCACAATCTGCCCCAAATGCTTCAGGTACATCCCTAGACAATGATACACTTCTTAAGTTACTAACTAATTTGTCTCAGGGGCAAGAAAATCAAGCCAAAGCCATGCAAAACCAAGACAAGAGGGTTAATCAATTGGAGAAACAAATTGGGCAGATTGCAGATTTTGTAGGGAAGTTTCGTGACCAAGGCCAACTTCCTAGTTCTACCATTCCAAACCCAAAGGGAGGCTTCGAAAGTGCAAAGGCCATACTCTTGAGGAGTGGAAAAGAAGTTGGGGCAGGTCCTACACCATCACCATCAGGTCCCAACTGTTGGAAGTATGCCCACAAAGCCACTCATTTGATGTAATAGCTTTTTGGAATACTTATTGTGTTAAACTTTTATATGTTTAATAGAGGGCAAAGCTTATTGTTAATCACTATTTATAGTATCTTGTGTTTAAGCAATAAGGGAATCCAAGGAATGTATTTGATCTAAGAGACAAGTGATTTAAGTTAGTTAAATTAACGAGACCTTTCTCTTATGTTCATTCCTAAAACGTTCCTAGCCATAGGATTGCCAATTGGGCATTGACAATCCGCTAAGGTTAGTATGTGTTATGTCGACTCAAGCGTGAGTATGAACTAGTCTCAAGTCATTTGGTGTTGGACACTAAGGCAAACACATAGGTGCTCGAAAGAGTAATCGAGTACACTGAACAACGATCAAACGAGAGTTCGAACATACATGTCATGTGAGAACTCGATAGTTGCAATATGCAAAGTAGTCCTTTGACCTGAGGCATCATTGATGTCTAATGGTTAGGTCCTTGATCTTTGATTATGTCAACGGCATTCCATTGGAGTGTCCACGGCATTGTTGGGGTCAAGCTATCTAGTCATGTAGGCATATGAATGCATAACAAGGGATCTCTAACCTTCCATGGTGGAAGGAGAATACTCTAAGATATGATTCGAGAGTCTTTGGCCAAAGCATATGAATATGACTAAGGAAGCTTGTTCCAAATCTTATTCAATTGAATCATATAGAGAAGTATCACATTGGATAGTAGACATGAAACAAACTATCACTTAAACAATGTGATTAAGAGTATTGTATTAGAGAAGGACCGTATTGCATTGTAGTTGTAACTGGATAGGTTCTCCAACCACTTCTACTTAGCTTGGGTAACCATGACATGCTGCTAGGCGTCACCCATGGTTTGTGGAAGCCCTAAAGATTAGCAAACACTAATTTTAAGGGAGAATTGAAATGTGGTTTCAATTCACAATCGATCGTTAAGAGTAACATCGCCCACTACCTCGCTAATTGGAACCTAATGGATCGTACACCGAGTAAGGATATAAGTGAAGAAATTATATGAAATGGATAAGCAATTAAATGGTTTAATTGAAGAATGGTCAAGATTAATTAAATAGTTAATTAATTATACGAAACGTTCGTATTGGGCGTTTAAGTTAGTTTTGGGCTTCGGGGCACAAAAAACGTTTTGGTCCACAAGGCCCATTATGTTTAAGTTGTATGACAACTAAAACAAAATGGGCAATTAAGCCCAATAACAACATATGGCCGGCCATAAGGGTGAGGGGTAGCAAACTTGTATTAATTACAAGTTTGCCACTCACATGAAATGAAGTATAAAATCAACATTATAGCTTTGTTTCAAATTAGGGGTTTTCTAATTGAATTTGGGTGAAACATATTCTCTCATTTTCTACATAGAGGCCGGCCACTTAGGGGAGGAACATCTAGCAATCTATTCTTCCCTAAGTCATCCATTTCATCTTCACACTACATCTTTGGTGTGGAGACTTAGAGACACCAAACCTTTGGTGTTTTGGAGAACAAATCCTCAAAGAAGAAAAGGAGCACTAAAAGGGAGGAAATCACAAGGAAGATCCAAGGAGCAAGAAGGTGACTTGAAGGCCCTCCACTTGGGTGAATCCCTTGTGCAATCAAGGATGAGCTTCAAGGGTAAAGAATCTCTAAATTCTTATTCTCTTTAATATTGTTAAAGAGTCTTATGGTTCACCATATACTAGGCTTTGAAAGTCATGGGTTTTATGAATTGTTTTTGGATGCATGCCTACTTTAATTTGTTAATAGTTTGCCTATGTATTCAAATGTTCTTTACATGTTCTTAGCTAGGACATAAATTTTCCTTCAAGTGGTATCAGAGCCTAGGCCTAGTTTATGGTGGATCCTTTTGGGTTTTGTGATTTTTCATAATATGTGATTTAAATGTTGTAAATGTTACAAGCTTTGTTCTTGCTTTGAATATAAATTTTGTTTGAAAATTTAGCATCTCAAATGTTGTAGATGTAGTTCATATAAGCATGAATATTGGAACTAAAATTTGGTGCCAAGTGTTTTGGGATTTTCGGCCAAATCCAAAGGGTGATTTTTTGGGTTCTTGTTAGTCTTGTTAAAATGGTTTTAAAGTGCTTTTTGGAACCCCTAAGTACCCTAGGATATTAACCCTCTTTTGAGTTGTGAAAATTTGAGTTTTTGGTGAAAGAAAACATCCATGGAGCTATTATGAGTTTTCATGTATGTTCTTCATATTTCTTGAAGTTCTTACCAAGAACAAAAAGTTTTGAAGTTTTGATTCAAAAGTTTTATGTTTTTCATAAAGTTTTTTTTTTCAAATGGTGGGTGATAGTTATTGGTGAGATGTGACTAAAAGAATTTTAAAGTTTTATAAAAAACATTTTCTTACAAACCATCAAAGTCACCTTTGTCTCACCTACCAAAAACCACTCACAAAACTTTAGATTTTTTCAATTTTTCAACACTATGGCCGGCCACCTTTGGTAAAAGGTGATGGAGGGACTTTTGTGCAATTATATAAAGTTTTGATACTTTTGTGTATTTGCATTTTGACCCCAAAAGTTTTTGTTTTAACAAAGTGACCCAAATTGTTGTGGTCATTGTTTTTGGCCCAAAAACAAAATGAGAACAAAAATTGTTTTGTCTCTTTAATGAGAATTTGATTTTCATTATATTTAGTTCCATTTAAATCAATTCTATGGATCCAAAAACCAATTGTTTAAAGTTGCTTTCTTAGTTAATTTAGTTAATTAAGAAAATGGTGATTATGAACCAAAGGCCTCGATAATTGACCTATGTGATTGGCCGATTTACATTATGAATGCTTGGGTTTTAAGTAATGTAGATTTGAATGTAATTTGATTAATTCAAGTTGTTGTATTGGGCATAAGTCCTTCAATTTGTTGTAAAGGGCATAAGCCCATTATTTGTGTTGTAAAAGGGCATAAGCCCTTCTTATTATTTCATGTATTCCTCTTTGTTTATATGTATGCAAATTGGAATAGTTGGGTCCAACGCCCAATAGGAAATAACGGTTTAATTGGATTAAACGCGTAACTAAAATCAACAACTATCTACCTTAAACCCAAGGTCCAACACAAGGCTCGTGTTGGATCAAATCAAACGGTTCATAATCATCCTAAAACCTAATATGACTATATAGTCCATATGAGGATGCAATGCGTTCGTTAGTAGTTCCATATAGTCTCGCTTGTTTCAACGAAACAGTGGGAGTATTATATGCTACTAAATCATATTAACTTGGACCAATAGTTATGATAGGGCCATGTTCTTTTAATATGATTAAAATGATTTTGATGTAGCCCAAAACTACTCCCTCAACAAACGAATATTAAGTTGATAAACGAGAGATGTTTTGAACATTTCTTCGTAGGCCTTCCACCATGGTGGGCTCCAATCGTTTGTGACTTGTACACCGGCTTCACCCTATCATGGGGGAGTACAAAGTGCATGCTTACACTCAGGAGGAGTCCATAAACATATGATGAGGTAAGTGTAGGCAACGAGGATGGCCGATATCATATCATTGTGAGGCTATTCTTGAACCCCTTCATGAACTAAGCATGGTGGGAATAACTTAACTAAGTGCAATGGTGCCGATATCGTATCATCGTGAGGCCACATTCTCTAGAGGCCAAACTAGATGGGTAATTACAAGAGTTGTAAATGAGTAAAGTGTTATTCTCTCATCATTATTTTTGCTAACCGATATCGTATCATCGTGAGGTGGGCTTGGTAATGGTGAGTCTCCCATACCCCGCTAAGAGTTTAATATAACTCTCGGATTCTATTGAGGGATATAGAATTTGCCAAAAATAGTGGGTGGTACTATTTGATTCAAGACCCAATCAAGTAGTTTATCAACAATCTAATACGATTTCTGATTATGTTATGTAGTGAACGACATGCCTAAAATTATACCCACCATTATACTTGACAAAAGGGGCCTTAGGGGCCAACGTTTCCTTGCTTGGTATCGCCACATTGAGAATGTCTCAAAGGTGAAAGACATATTGTATGTGCTTAAGCAATCCCCTCCTCATGTACCTCCTAAGAAACTAGCTTCGAAGGAAGAGTGTCATGATTATGCAAGACGCTATGAGGATGACTTACAAGCCAAATGCTTAATCCTCACTTCACTTAGTGAGGAGCTTATGAAGCTACATAAGCACATGGACACTTCATGTGCCATGGTTGAAAGTTTGCATAAGATGCATGACATTGAGACTAGTAAAGTACGATTCTCAAATGTTTGTAGTCTATTAAATGCCAAAATGGCAAAAGGGGCATCGGTCCATAAACATGGACAAAAGATGGAAAGGATCTTTCAAGATCTTGAAAGTTTAGGAACTTCCATCGATGGGAAAATGGCCCAAGATTTTTTCCTTGCATCTCTCTCGGATGATTTCACTAAGTTTATTGTAAACTATAAAGTGAATAGATTCGATCATACTTTTAACGAGATGATTGACATGTGCTGTAAATTTGAAAAAGGTTTCAAAAGGGACAGTGGGAGTGAGAATGAAAACACAAGGAAAAGGTTAAATAAGAAGAAGGCAAGAAAATCCAAAGGAACATGCTTTCATTGTGGAAAGGATGGACGTTGGAAGAAGAAATACAGGGTGCGCATTGCGAGCCTTATGACACGAACTTTTGAAGAGACTATTTCTGTCATAGAGAGTGCTTTTACAGTGAGCTCTAATTCCTGGATATTTGATTCAGGTGCTAGTCAACATATCTGTAATACGATACAGGGACTAGCAGGGAGCAAGACACTGCGCAATGGGGAGATGGTTGTGCGAGTTGGGAACGGCGCTAAAATCTCTGCAAAAGCAATAGGCACCTACATGCTTAACCTACCCTCTGGGGAAGTCCTGGAACTTAAAAATTGTTTATATTTTCCTTCATGTATAAAGAATTTGATTTCTATCTCTAAGCTTTTACGAGATGGGCACTCAGTATTGTTTGACAAAATGAGTTGCACTTTATACTTGAACGGTCGTATTATCTCTCATGGTAATATGATAGAGGGACTTTTTCACCTAGAGACGAATAGTGGGATGCACTGTATTGAAAGCGGGAATACCTCAAAACCCAAAAGGGCTAGAGAAGAAGTTAACCAAGAAAGGATGTGGCATCTTAAACTTGGACATGTGAACCTTGAAAAGATTCGCAAGATGTCGAAAGACGGATATGTCCGCCCATTAGGTAATGACCAGATGGGTACTTGTGAATGCTGTTTGAAAGGGAAGATGACCAAATCTCCATTCACTGGGAAAGGAGAGCGTGCCACTGAAATTCTAGGGTTAATCCACACTGACGTATGTGGACCTATGTCTACTACGTCGAGAGGAGGTTTCTCCTACTATATCACATTCACTGACGATCACTCTCGGTTTGGCTATGTGTATCTTATAAAGTACAAGTCATAATCCTTTGAAAGGTTCAAAGAATTCAAGAATGAAGTTGAGAAGCAAACTGGGAAACAGATAAAAATCCTAAGATCAGATCGAGGGGGTGAATATCTGAGTAATGAATTCCTAGATTATCTCAAAGAGTGTGGAATAATATCACAGTGGACTCCACCGGGAACTCCACAACTTAATGGAGTTTCTGAAAGGAGAAATCGAACCTTGATGAACATGGTTCGTTCTATGATGAGTTCCGCTGATCTGCCAGTAACATTCTGGGGATACGCTCTATATACAGCAGCTTACTTGCTTAATAGAGTACCTTCCAAATCAGTTTCACAAACGCCCTATGAGATATGGCATGGAAGAAAGCCAAGTCTTAATCACATTAAGATTTGGGGTTGTGAAGCATATGTCAAGAAGCTTGAAGCTACTAAGCTTGAAGCGAGATCAGTAAGGTGCTATTTTGTGGGATATCCTAGAGAAACTATGGGATATGAGTTCTACCATCCTGACGACCAGAAAGTCTTTGTCGCCAGAACTGCTATGTTTCTTGAGGAACAATTTGTTCTCAAAGGAACTATAAGTAAAACGATGGAAATTAATGAGATTAATGATGAACCACAAACAAGCACACGACATGTTGACAACCCTGTTCCTGAACCCCTAGCTCCACGTAGATCTAAACGGGTTAGTAAGCCACCTAAGAGGTATGGCTTAGACAATGAATTTGCGGAATTGCACCTTCTAGGTGACAATGACACAAATGAGGACCCTAGGGACTACACTGAAGCAATGTCCGACATTGATTCAAAGAGATGGCATGAGGCCATGAAATCCGAGATGGATTCCATGTATCAAAATCAGGTCTGGACTCTTGTAGACCCTCCAGAAGGTATAGTACCTGTTGGAAATAAATGGGTATTCAAGAGGAAGATAGGCGTTGATGGGAACGTGGAGACTTATAAGGCTAGACTAGTAGCCAAAGGTTACAGGCAACGAGAAGGGATTGACTATGAAGAAACTTTCTCTCCTGTAGCCATGATTAAGTCTATTCGGATTTTGCTTGCTATAGCTGCGTACCATGATTATGAAATCTGGCAAATGGACGTGAAGACAGCTTTTCTGAACGGCTACCTAGAGGAAGAGCTTTATATGGCTCAACCCGAAGGTTTCGTGTCCAAGTCTGAAAAGACTAAGGTATGCAAGCTTCAGAGGTCCATTTATGGACTTAAGCAAGCCTCCAGGAGCTGGAACATTCGTTTTGATACTGAAATCAAATCGTTTGGTTTTACTCAAAACGAAGACGACAATTGTGTTTATCAAAAAGTCGTTGGGGAAGCAGTTGTATTCCTAGTGTTATATGTAGATGACATATTACTATTCGGGAATGACACTGCAGTACTTTCTTCTGTAAAAGTGTGGTTGTCCAAAACCTTCCACATGAAAGATTTAGGAGATGCATCTTATGTACTTGGGATAAAGCTCTATCGTGATAGATCCAGAAAATTAATTGGATTATCCCAATCTATGTACATTGATAAGGTGCTAAGTAGGTTCCAGATGGAGCAATCTAAGAAAGGTATTCTTCCTATAGGACATGGAATTCATCTTTCTAAGTCCATGGGACCTAAGACTCCTGAAGAGATACGGCATATGAATATGATTCCTTATGCTTCCGCCATAGGAAGTCTTATGTATGCCATGATATGCACAAGGCCTGATATCGCATATGCTGTGAGCATTACTAGTTGATATCAATCTAACCCAGGATCAGAACACTGGGCAACTGTCAAGACGGTCCTTAAGTACTTAAGAAGAACTAAGGACATGTTCCTCGTTTATGGAGGAGCGACAGAGTTGCGAGTGGAAGGCTATACAGACGCAGATTTCCAATCTGACGTCGATGATAGAAGTTCCAACTCCGGATATGTATTCACTCTGAATGGTGGGGCTGTCAGCTGGAAAAGCAAGAAACAAAGTGTAATTGCTGATTCCACGACAGAGGCTGAATATGTCGCTGCAGCTGAAGCCGGCAAAGAAGCGTTCTGGATGAAGAAGTTCATCACTGAACTTGGAGTGGTTCCAACCATTACATCACCAGTAACTTTGTACTGTGATAATAGTGGGGCGATAGCTCAAGCCAAGGAACCCAGGGCACATCAAAAGAACAAGCATTTTGATAGGCGCTTTAATATCATTAGAAGATATGCTGCCGAGGGGAAAGTTAACATCCTCAAAGTTGCTTCAGCCGATAACGTAGCAGATCCACTAACAAAGCCAATGTCTCAAATCCAGCTTGACCGTCATATGGAAAAGATGGGTATTAGATACATGGGAAGATGGCTTTGAGTGCAAGTGGGAGATTGTTGGAAGTATGCCCACAAAGCCACTCATTTGATGTAATAGCTTTTTGGAATACTTATTGTGTTAAACTTTTATATGTTTAATAGAGGGCAAAGCTTATTGTTAATCACTATTTATAGTATCTTATGTTTAAGCAATAAGGGAATCCAAGGAATGTATTTGATCTAAGAGACAAGTGATTTAAGTTAGTTAAATTAACGAGACCTTTCTCTTATGTTCATTCCTAAAACGTTCCTAGCCATAGGATTGCCAATTGGGCATTGACAATCCGTTAAGGTTAGTATGTGTTATGTCGACTCAAGCGTGAGTATGAACTCGTCTCAAGTCATTTGGTGTTGGACACTAAGGCAAACACATAGGTGCTCGAAAGAGTAATCGAGTACACTGAACAACGATCAAACGAGAGTTCGAACATACATGTCATGTGAGAACTCGATAGTTGCAATATGCAAAGTAGTCCTTTGACCTGAGGCATCATTGATGTCTAATGGTTAGGTCCTTGATCGTTGATTATGTCAACGGCATTCAATTGGAGTGTCCACGGCATTGTTGGGGTCAAGCTATCTAGTCATGTAGGCATATGAATGTACAACAAGGGATCTCTAACCTTCCATGGTGGAAGGAGAATACTCTAAGATATGATTCGAGAGTCTTTGGCCAAAGCATATGAATATGACTAAGGAAGCTTGTTCCAAATCTTATTCAATTGAATCATATAGAGAAGTATCACATTGGATAGTAGACATGAAACAAACTATCACTTAAACAATGTGATTAAGAGTATTGTATTAGAGAAGGACCGTATTGCATTGTAGTTGTAACTGGATAGGTTCTCCAACCACTTCTACTTAGCTTGGGTAACCATGACATGCTACTAGGTGTCACCCATGGTTTGTGGAAGCCCTAAAGATTAGCACACACTAATTTTAAGGGAGAATTGAAATGTGGTTTCAATTCACAATCGATCGTTAAGAGTAACATCGCCCACTACCTCGCTAATTGGAACCTAATGGATCGTACACCGAGTAAGGATATAAGTGAAGAAATTATATGAAATGGATAAGCAATTAAATGGTTTAATTGAAGAATGGTCAAGATTAATTAAATAGTTAATTAATTATACGAAACGTTCGTATTGGGCGTTTAAGTTAGTTTTGGGCTTCGGTGCACAAAAAACGTTTTGGTCCACAAGGCCCATTATGTTTAAGTTGTATGACAACTAAAACAAAATGGGCAATTAAGCCCAATAACAACATATGGCCGGCCATAAGGGTGAGGGGTAGCAAACTTGTATTAATTACAAGTTTGCCACTCACATTAAATGAAGTATAAAATCAACATTATAGCTTTGTTTCAAATTAGGGGTTTTCTAATTGAATTTGGGTGAAACATATTCTCTCATTTTCTACATAGAGGCCGGCCACTTAGGGGAGGAACATCTAGCAATCTATTCTTCCCTAAGTCATCCATTTCATCTTCACACTACATCTTTGGTGTGGAGACTTAGAGACACCAAACCTTTGGTGTTTTGGAGAACAAATCCTCAAAGAAGAAAAGGAGCACTAAAAGGGAGGAAATCACAAGGAAGATCCAAGGAGCAAGAAGGTGACTTGAAGGCCCTCCACTTGGGTGAATCCCTTGTGCAATCAAGGATGAGCTTCAAGGGTAAAGAATCTCTAAATTCTTATTCTCTTTAATATTGTTAAAGAGTCTTATGGTTCACCATATACTAGGCTTTGAAAGTCATGGGTTTTATGAATTGTTTTTGGATGCATGCCTACTTTAATTTGTTAATAGTTTGCCTATGTATTCAAATGTTCTTTACATGTTCTTAGCTAGGATATAATTTTCCTTCACCAACGAGGATGAAAAACTGAGAATTGAAGAGGAGGAATCAAGCCAACCCACGGCAAAGGTGGAAACACCTTTGCCGCAAGCTTTTAGTGACCCCAAACTGTCCAATTTGTCCAAAAAGGGTAAGAATGTGTCAAATTCGGTTCCTACTAATGTTTTTCCTTCGAATGTGCCTTTTCCTAGTAGGTTCATGCAAACAAAGAAAGAAGAAGCCGAGAAAGACATCCTTGAGACATTTCGGAAAGTTCAAGTTAACATACCCCTTTTGGATGCAATCAAGCATGTCCCGAGGTACGCCAAGTTTTTAAAGGAGCTTTGCACCACTAGGAAGAGGATGTCGACCAAAGAGGTGGTAAAGGTAGGTGAAAATGTCTCTGCCATCTTGCAACGCAAACTACCCCCCAAATGCAAAGATCCGGGTAGTTTTACCATTCCTTGTGTCATAGGTAACACTCGTTTCGAATCTGCCATGTTAGATCTAGGTGCCTCTATAAATGTCATGCCATATTCAATTTATGCATCTATGAACCTAGGAGTATTGAAAAATGATGGTGTGATCATACAATTGGCCGATAGATCTAATGCCTATCCAAAGGGAGTTTTGGAAGATGTGTTAGTGCAGGTCAATCATTTAATCTTTCCGGCGGACTTCTATGTGCTTGAGATGGATGAATCTGACCATGCCCCTTCGTTGCCAATCCTCCTTGGATGGCCATTCATGAAGACGGCTCGGACGAAGATTGATGTGTTTAATGGAACTTTGTCCATGGAATTTGATGGGGAAGTTGTTAATTTTAGTCTTTCTGATTCTATTAAGTATCCTAGTGAGGATCATTCATGTTTCTCCATTGACATAATTGACTCTTTGGCACAGGGATACCTTGAACAGGGATACCTTGAAGAGTTGAACGCCGATGCACTTGAAAATGTCATTACACGAAGCATGGAACTCAAAACCAAGGGAGGGGGACTGTTGCTAGCCCACGACACACACACTCCATTGCATGCCGTGCCTCCTAGTGAGGAATGCATTGAGTTGGTTGCTGCCCTGGAGTCATTGCCTAAGCACGATGGTAAGTTTTCTAACTTTGAGTCAATTCCCATTTCGACTAACAAGTTGCTTCCATCCATAATTCAGGCACCTATCCTTGATCTCAAACCACTACCTAGCCATTTGAAGTACATTTTCTTGGGGGAAAAGGAGACCTTACCTGCCATTATTTCTTCATCACTCACGGCACAAGAAGAAGAGAAACTAGTGCGTGTTTTGAAGGAGTTCAAATCTGCCCTAGGTTGGACCTTGGCCTATATCAAAGGTATTAGTCCCGCAACATGTATGCATCACATATTTCTTGAGGAGGGGGCCAAACCAACTAGAGAGGCTCAACGCCGTCTCAACCCTCCGATGATGGAAGTGGTGAAAAAGGAGATAATCAAACTCCTTGATTGTGGAGTGATTTACCCCATCTCCGATAGTCGTTGGGTTTCACCTATCCAATGTGTTCCCAAGAAATTTGGAGTGACGGTTGTGGAAAATGCGGAGAATGAGCTTGTGCCCACCTGAATCCAAACCGGTTGGCGTGTATGCATTGATTATAGGAAGATAAATGCCACCACAAGGAAGGACCACTTCCCATTGCCGTTCCTAGATCAAATGCTTGAGAGGTTAGCGGGTCATTCATTTTATTGTTTTCTTGATGGATATTCTGGTTATAATCAAATTGTTATTGCCCCAGATGATCAAGAAAATACCACTGTTACTTGTCCCTTTGGAACGTTTGCATATCGACGCATGCCATTCGGTTTGTGCAATGCTCCTGCCACGTTTCAAAGGTGTATGGTTAGCATATTTTCTGATTATGTTGAGAGGATTATTGACATATTCATGGATGACTTTAGTGTGTTTGGTGATTCCTTTGATCATTGTTTAAATAATCTGACCTTAATTTTGAAACGTTGTGTTGAAACAAATCTTGTGCTTAATTGGGAAAAATGTCACTTCATGGTTAAGCAAGGTATTGTTCTAGGACATATTATTTCTGAAAAAGGCATTGAAGTGGATAAATCTAAGGTAGACCTTGTTCGTCACTTACCCTCTCCAACTTCGGTTAGAGAGGTTCGTTCGTTTCTTGGTCACGCAGGTTTTTATAGGCGTTTCATAAAGGATTTCTCCAAGATTGCGCAGCCACTATGCCGATTGCTTCAAAAGAGGTCGTTTTCGAGTTTGATGATGCATGCTCCACGAAATTCAAGCACTTAAAGGAGGCTCTCACCACGGCACCAATCATCACTCCACCAGATTGGTCCATTCCCTTTGAATTGATGTGTGATGCATCGGATTATGCCCTTGGAGCTGTTTTGGGCCAAAGGAAAAACAAACAGCCACATGTTATTTATTATGCTTCACGCACTTTAAATGATGCTCAATTGAATTATTCTACAACCGAAAAAGAACTTTTGGCGGTTGTATTTGCATTAGATAAGTTTAGATCATATCTAATTGGTACTAAAGTAATTGTTTTCACTGACCATGCAGCCTTGAATTATCTTCTCACCAAAAAGGAGGCCAAACCAAGGCTCATTCGTTGGATGCTCCTACTTCAAGAATTCGACATTGAAATTAGGGACAAGAAGGGATGTGGAAACGTGGTGGCTGACCACCTAAGTCGAATGGTGCGTGAAGAAGAGGCCCTCCCCATTTCAGAAACGTTTCCGGATGAACAACTTCTCTCCGTTGAGGTAAGTACCCCTTGGTATGCCGATTTGGTTAATTTTTTGGTGTCTAAGCAAGTTCCTAACACCTTAAGCAAGGCCCAATGTGATAAACTAAAAAAGGATGCACGTTTTTATGTTTGGGACGACCTTTATTTGTGGAAAATCTGCCCGGATCAGATTGTGCGTCGTTGTGTTCATGAATCTGAGTTTAATTCCATTTTGAGTTTTTGCCATACATATGCATGTGGTGGACACTTTGGCACACAACGCACAGCGTTTAAGGTTCTTGAAAGTGGTTTTTATTGGCCTACATTGTTTAGAGATGCTAGGGCTTTTTGCTTAACATGTGATCGATGTCAAAAGACAGGAAGTTTAGGCCAAAGAGACCAAATGCCGCAAACCCCAATCCTTGTTGTTGAAATCTTTGATGTTTGGGGTATTGATTTTATGGGTCCTTTCCCTATGTCTTTTGGTTTTACTTACATTTTACTTGCCGTTGATTATGTGTCAAAGTGGGTGGAAGCTAAAGCCACCCGAACTAACGATTCTAGAGTTGTTGCAGATTTTGTAAAATCTAACATTTTCTCTAGATTTGGGATGCCTCGAGTGCTCATAAGCGATGGTGGGTCTCATTTTTGCAACCGCACCATTGTGGCGTTGCTCAAGAAGTACAACGTGATGCATAAGGTTTCCACACCTTATCACCCCCAAACCAGTGGCCAAGCCCAAGTTTCAAATCGAGAAATAAAGCAAATCCTGGAAAAGACCGTTGGGCCAAATAGAAAAGATTGGAGCTTGCGTTTGGAGGATGCATTGTGGGCGTATCGAACGGCTTACAACACGCCCATTGGTATGTCCCCATTTCGGCTAGTCTATGGCAAGCCATGCCATCTACCCGTGGAGCTTGAACACAAGGCACATTGGGCGGTCAAGACCTTCAATATGGATGTGGACACGGCTGGAAACCATAGGAAGCTACAATTGAGTGAGCTTGAAGAGATTAGGCATGAGGCTTATGAGAATGCCCGGATTTACAAAGAGAAGACCAAGGTCGTCCATGACAAGATGATTAGAGGCAAAACCTTCTCAATCGGGCAGAAAGTGTTGTTATTCAATTCCCGTCTTCGGTTATTCCCCGGTAAGTTACGTTCTAAGTGGGTTGGTCCATTTGTTATCACTAATGTTTTTGTGCATGGTGCAGTCCAAATCCAAAGTTTGAAAACTGGACAAGAATTCAAGGTGAATGGCCATAGGTTGAAACCCTATTACGAGAACTTTGTTGAGCATGTTGTGGAGGAGATCCCATTGCATGCCGTGGGCTCCAATGGGGAATGAGCATACCATCGCCCGGCTGCACGACGTTAAAGCAAGCGCTTCGTGGGAGGCAACCCATGCAATCACCAAGGAGAGGATGGCATTTACACTCCATAACCAGATTTGCATCCCTAGCCTCTTCTCTTTGTTATTTACATTCTGCCATGCTTAGTGTGTTTAGTTGCTGTTTGTGTGTTTGCTTTTGTTTGGTGTGATTTTAGGCTTAAAACATTGAGGACAATGTTTGATTTAAGTGTGGGGGGGGGGGGGGTAACTAAGTGTGTTGATGCAAATTCGTGGGATTTGATCACCCATAACTTCCAATGTTGTTCCTTGCTGTTTTTAAGTGTTTTTAAGCTATTTTAGAGTGTTTTAGTGTGTGTTGACTTAAAAATCCGAAAAACCCATAAAAATTTGAAAAATTGTTTTGAAAAACCCAAAAAGAGTTGTTTTTGTGTGTTTGTTTGTGTCGTAGGTTACCTTCCAACACAATGATGAGGATTTGGTTTTTAATTGCATGATGGTTAAAGAAAGTTACAAACATGGATGGACGTTTGATATACTCTTTGGTTTATGCTTGGTTGTAGTTATAGTTTACGAATTCACATGTAATCACAAAGGAAAATTAGTTTTTGTAACATGCTTGAAGGAATGAACTCAAACTAACGCTACATCCTTGTGAGACTTGAGCCTAAACGTTTATTTGGAGAGTAATAATCTGTGCATCATTGTTTTCTAAAGTCGTTGCATGATCTCATTATTCATTGCTTGGTTACTACTTAGAAGGCGTTTCATCACTTAGTTCCAAATGTTAGAACTCATGCCCATTTCGTTCAAAGCATGTTATTGATTTGCATAACACGTATTCAAGATGAAGTTGTGTAGTGACCACCATCAAAGCCAAATAGCCGTGTGCCCTTCACTCATTTTGTGTTTAAGTTTAACCCCATTGAACCGTGTTAGCCCATGTTCTTTGTTAACCCATATTATCCTCACCTAGCCTAGATTAGGACCATCCATACCCTTGTTCTTGAAGCATAGTAAGCATGACTAAAAAATGAATTCCTTTTGATTAAGGTGTTGCAGAAACTAAGTGTGGGGGAAGGATTATTGATGTGAGTTGATGTGCCATAGGCACGGCTAGAAAAAAAAGTTGTGAAGAAAAAAAAAATGTGAAAAAGAAGAAAGAAAGAAAAGGAGTTGAAAATAAGTGAGAATGAACTCACAAGTGTTGGTTGTTGAAGAAAGGGTCCAAAAAGTTGAATATGGCCCTAAGTTTTGTGTGACTCCCCCTTGGGTGTTCAAAGTTGATTTTTGCGTTCTAAAGGGAATTCTAAGTGCCTAATTCATTACTTTGCTTACTATTGCCTAAAGAACTTTTGTTTATCCCTATCTTTCCTTGTTAGCCAATACCCCAAGCCCCGTTACAACCCTTGACTTCTATCTTGAGTTTTGTGCATTTCAATTTGTGGAGTTTGAATTTGGTATGAGCATATGGTGTCACTGGTTCTCGCATCTAAGTAGTAGCATTCCATTCATGAGATCATATCTAAACATGTTTAATTACTCCAGAAATTGCTTTCTTTGTTATAACGTATGTGAGTACTAGTCTTTCATGTTTACATCAATCTTCTCACATATAACTATTGTAGGGTGTGTAGTCAAAAAATCTGAGTGAAAATTGAGTGCATAACTAGTGAGGAATTGAGGGAATTCTCTAAGGCATGTTACTACATTCAAAATGTGTTTTAATTGATTAAATGCGAACTAGTGAATGGTGACTATGATTAAGTATGTGCTTGAGGGGAAAGAAGACTAAAAGCTATGTGAGTAATGATCTTTGACATGTCATGTTAATTAGAAATCCCTGAGGCAAACGTTGGAAGGTTTAGGTTATGTTTTGTTTGTTTTGTTTCGTCTTGTTTTCTTTAGTTGTTTTGTTTTGCTCGAGGACTAGCAAAAGCTAAGTGTGGGGGAATTTGATAGGAGCATATTCATGCGACTTAATTAGCTTGTTCTCGTGCATTTATGTTGTGTTTCCTTTAGTTATTTTAGTGTTTAAAGTCACTTTTGTGTATTTTCAGATTATAAAGCCAAAGTGTGCAAGAAGATGCAAATTGGAATCTTTTGGAGCAAAAGAGGAATGAATGAGTTGAAAACTTGAAGAAAGATGGATTCCTACTTCAACGAGGATTCCTACTTCAACAAGGATTCCTACTTCAACGAGGATTCCTACTTGAAGTAGGAAAGTTAAGCCTAGGTTTCCTATTTTGGTAACCTTTCCTAATCTTAAACGTCCGTATTTTCTAGCCACTTTGAAGGCTTTGTATGCGCTTTAGGACACAAAACAAAGGCCCTAGACCACTTACACACCCTTGCCGCACCTCTCCCTTTCTCTCCTTCCCTTGCCGTGCAAGGGGGGGTATTTAGGTCCTATTTTATGCACTTAAACACATGTCCCTTTCTAAATTAAACCCTAGCCGCACCTTGCAGCCAATTCCCTTTTAATTTCTGATTTCATTTCCTAATTCTAGAAGCCTTTGACTTAATTTTAATTAACCAAAATAAGCTAGGGTTTTATTTTCTGAAACCCTATATATTCTAAGCCTAGCCGCACCCTAGGAGCTCTTTCATTCATTCATTCATCATTCCCCTTTTCAGCCGCAGCCACCATCAACCCTAAAACCTCTTTGCCGCAACTCCCATCCATTCCAGCCACTTCCCACTCTCTGCCGCAGCCTTCCCAACATTGCAGCCACTTCAAATCATCCACACACACCTCCATACACCACCCATAAGCCTTGCCGCAACCCTTTACCACCCTAAATCCATTCCCAAACCAAAATAACATCCGAAAACCCCCTAAACCCTCTATGCCGCAGCAAGGAGAAGAAGAAAGAGGAGCTTGACGTGCAGAAATTCAACGTGGAATTGTTGGGCGTTTTAGGTGTAATCAATCTTTTGTTCTCTATGTTTAATTTCAATTTTGTTTCTCTTTCTGTGAACATGGGAGGCTAAATCCCTAGTTGGCTAGGGGGAGATTCAAAACCATGTTTATGCTTGCAATATAAATTGATTACCTTCGGTTGGAATTTCATGAGTTGTGGATTCAATTTGTTTAACTGCTTGATTGATAACTTATTCGTGTATGTTTATTGAGAGTGCACGCTTAGTTTTGATGCATGAATATGATGCTAGAATATAAGTGAGTTTCACGTAATAGTTACAAACTTATATTCACAAGTAGTGGAGGTCGCTTATAAACGATCGCGTTAAATGAATTCTTGGCACTAGTTTCATGCTCATCATAGTAACGAATGCCTCGTCAACACTTATAGTTTTCATGTTGCTTAATGATCTTTGATTGTATCTTTATTGTGCTTTTCACGTAAAGGACTTTTGGAGAATGTTTTGAATTGTTGTATGCGCTGTCCCATCCAATTCATTAACTTAAGGAGAACTTGAAGGTTAATTTAAGCGAACCTAATTAACCCGGGGTGTTGAGTTTCATGATTCATCGAAAGACCAACTGAAAATCATCTTGTATGCAAGTGTGACATGTGTGGAGAAGAACCTTCTAGCTAGCATTCCATCCATATTTTCATCAAATTCGTATTTACAATCTGTGCTCTTTGTTTTAATTTCGTCAAAACTAAATCCCCCTTTACTTTAGTGTTCAATTTAGTTAGAAAGTGTCTTAGTTTGTGTTTCTAAGTGTTTTGATTCAAGTTATAACCCAAATTCGTCCAAATTAGGTTAGGTGTTCAAAACTGCCAGATTGTGTTTTTAAGGCAGTTTTGAGTGTTTTGTTGCTGTTTTGAGTCTTTTGGTTTGTTTTAGTGTTTTAGTGGTTAGTTTTGCATTCTTTGAGTCTAGTTTAGTGTTTTTAACCTTTGTTTTACGTTTTTGAGTCAGTTTTCAAGTGATTTAGCAATCCCTCCTAATCCCCGGTTTAGAACGATCCCTACTTATACATATACTACAATTGTCAAAAGAGGGTTTTAATTTGTGTGCTTATATATTTCGCATCATGAATATAAGTTCACAATGATTAGGTGAAGCTCCCTTATGTCCTAGCATCAAATTTATGCATGCATATTAAGTGTGCACTCTCAACCCACATACACAAACAAGTTTTAATTCAAATAGATAAGTAAATTGAATTCATAATTCAAGAAATCACAACTGGAAGTAATCAAATCATAATGCAAATATAGCCATGGTTTCGAAATTCCCCCTAGCCAAAAGGGGATTAGTTCCTCATACTTGCAAAGCAAAGATTCTTGAAATTAAACATTGAAAAACACAAGAAAGATTACACCTAAAACGTTCCAGCAACTCCAAGTCGAATGGCATGCACGTCTAGGGCTCTCCTCCTTCTTCCTTGCGGCGGCACAAGATGTGGTTGGTGGTTTTGGGGGTTTTGAATGGTGTATTCTTGTTTAGGATGACGAATGGTGGCTAATAAGGGTGAAAGGTTGCGGTAGATTGTGTATGAGGTTGTACGGATTGAATGAATGATGGAAAGAGGTGTCTAGGGCTTGCGGCAAGGGTTTTCTGAATAGCATGAAGGTTCTCCCGAAATTGTGGCTGAAAATTTCAGTATATAGTTCGGCCAACCCTAGGGTTAACTAGATTAGGGTTACAACTTAGCAGATTTTAAGGATTAGGGCCCTATGGTTCGGCACAAGTCATTAAATCCACTTAGGAGGGGGTTTGGCCCAATTAATTTCAGAAAAGGATTTGTATAACCCAAATCCACAAGGAATAAGGCCTAATAAATCAGAATCCACAAGGGAAAAGGGCTAGAGGGGTGCGGCAATTATTAGAGGGAAAGGAGAGTGGATTGCAAGGCAAGGCAAGGCATTCTAGAAGGGAATAGGCGCCACCTTTGTAGGGTTTCTGGAAATAATGTACTTTGTGGCTGATTTGGTACTTCTAGAAGAGAATGCTTCTAGAAATAGGTTTTAGAAATATATATTTAGGTCCCCTTGCAGCTAAGATTAAGGCATGATAAGGTTAGGATAGGATAAGATAACGTTGGATAAGGTTTTGGATAACGTTTCCTCTTTTGAGCTGATTCCTTATCCTCTTTGTCTTGAGTTTAATTTCTTCATCTTCTTATCAGATTCCTAGCCTTTTGAACTCCAAATTCGTCCATCCATCTTGGCCCATACATGTGCTATCCATTTAGTGCCCAAAACTGCTCCAAAATGCACCAAAATGCACTTTCTTGCCACTTTAACCCTTTGGACCTACAAACACAAAAAATGACTTGAAATACTACATTAACTAAGAAATAACAACACAAATGCACAAGAACAAGCTAACTAAGTTGCATAAATATGCTCCTATCAATGGCTGACCACTTGAGTCGTTTGGTGTGCAATGAGGAGTCTTTACCCATCCAAGAGACATTCCCTGATGAGCAATTGCTGTCCATTAAGGTAAGTGAACCTTGGTATGCAAATTTGGTGAATTATTTGGTGTCTAAACGAGTTCCAAACACCATAACCAAACACCAACGTGACAAACTCAAGAAAGATGCACAGTTTTATGTGCGGGATGACCCATATTTGTGGAAATATTGTGCGGATCAGATTCTTCGTAGATGTGTGCATGATTGTGAGTTTAATTCAATTTTAACTTTTTGTCACACTTATGCACGTGGAGGACATTTTGGCACACAACGCACAGCCCTTAAGGTGTTAGAATGTGGATTTTATTGGCCTACAATCTTTAAAGATGCTAGAACTTTTTGTATGACTTGTGATCGTTGTCAAAGAATGGGCAATATAGGTGCAAGGGATCAAATGCCGCAGACCCCTATATTCAATGTTGAAATTTTTGATGTTTGGGGCATTGATTTCATGGGTTCTTTTCCTTCTTCATATGGTTTCACTTATATTTTGCTTGCAGTTGATTATGTCTCAAAATGGGGGGAAGCAAAAGCCACTCGTACTAATGATTCTAGAGTGGTTGCAGATTTCATCAAGACTAACATCATTTCTAGATTTGGGATGCTTAGAGTGCTCATTAGTGATGGAGGGTTTCATTTTTGTAATCGCACCATTGAGGCGTTGCTCAAGAAATATAACATCATACATAAGGTTTCAACACCTTATCACCCTCAAACCAATGGCCAAGCCGAGGTTTCCAATAGAGAAATCAAACAGATTTTGGAGAAGACTGATGTGAAAATTAACTTGACACACAAATTAAACCCTATTTGTGACAATTGTAGTAGATCGGGGATTAACTAGGGATGCTAATCAATACAAATAAGCCTCAAAAACACTAAACTAGACTCTATAGACTCAAAATTAACTTAAGACACTTAAAACAGCAACCAACAATCAAAAAGACTCAATTCTAGACCTAACAAGTGATTTGGACGAAAATAGGACTTAACTTGACTCAAAAGACTCAAAGAAAACAGATTTTGACTCAAATAATAAGACTAAATGAAACGGGGATTGTTTTTGACGAATTTAGACTTAAAACAAAAAATTTGTAGAAAACACTTTGAAATAAACGAATTTAAGTGAATTAAATGGGTGAAAGGCTAGTTAGAGGGTCATTCTCCACACATGATATATGCATATGAACCAATTTCCAGTTATTATTCCTTTGGCTTTGAATGACAACGCCCCACGTTAGTTGCATCACACAACTAACCATCAAATTTTCCTGATTTCATTGAATTGAATGAATACGCATTACAATCAAATTATCTTTCTCAAGTTCTTTATATGAAACGCATATTAAAGATACATATCAAAAGTCATTAAGTTTTGTGAAAACCATAAGCATTGACAAGGCATTCATCACTATGAAACGCATGAGACTCATACCAAGGATTTACTTATCACGATTGTGACTAGCAACCTCCACCACTTATGAATATAAGTGAATAACTATTACGTGAAACCCCCTTATACTCTAGCATCAAATTCATGCATGCAAATTAAGTGTCGACCCCCAACCCACATACATAAACAAGTTTTAATAACTTAGATAAGCAAATCACATTCATGCCTTAAGAAACAATAACTGGACGTAATCCATTCATATAAAACATATAATCATGGCTTCGAATTCACCTCTAACTAAAAAGAAATTAGTGCCACATGTTCATCATAATTGAAAACCAAATTAGCATAAACATTAAACTAAGACTAAGGATAGAAAGAACCAAGAAACGCTCCACACTCCAATGGCATGCACGGCACTCCCTTGGATGGCAGATTGCACAAGTCTTCTTCTCCTTCCTTCCTTGCTCGCGGCACTAGGGTGGTGTAGGATGAATTGTGGTGTTTGATGGCTGAAAGTATGAATGAATGAATGAGTGAATGGATGATTTGAATGGTGCGGCATCGGGTTGTATTTATAGGCTAATTTATGCACAATTTCTGAAGGAAAAGGATTGCACAATCCAATGGGAAAAGGGTTAAGTCTTGGCAGAAACCAAAGGGGAGTGGAATAGGGAATACACGGCTAGGTTTTAGGGACTTCTAGAAGGATAGGTGCGGCACACTTGTAGGGGGAAGATAGGGTGTTCTAGAAAAAGTGTTTAGGGCAGATTCCTAAACCTAAAGGGACAAGAACACACGGCATAGGTATAGAGGAAGGATTACAACTCCTAAACCTACAAGGAATGGCCTACATGCGGCATACAAAGGGATTAGGTTTCTAGAATCTGAAATAGGTGTTTAAATGTATAACTAATCCCCTCTAATTAGCTAGATTTAAGGCCTAACCTGATTTGGATGGGGTAAGATAGGATAATGTTAGAGTTAGGAAAGGATAAGGTTGGTTAGGATATGATAAGGTTGGATAAGGTTCCTAATTTCTTGCTATTTCCTTATCTTCTTTGCATTAGAACTTCTTTCTCCAGATTTGTAGCCTTTCCTAGCCCTTCTTGACTTCAATTTCGTCCATCCATTTTGGTCCATAGTTAAGCTATCCAATCCATGCTCAAAACTGCTCCATTTAGCTTCAAAATGCACTTTCTTGCTCCTTTTTCCATTAGGACCTAAAAACATACGAAAATAGCTTAAAAGACTAAAATAAATAGTAATTAACTCACTAAATGCAAGGAAACAACATAACTAAGTAGCATAAATATGCTCCTATCAAAGACCGTTGGACCAACAAGAAAGGATTGGAGCTTGCGTTTGGAGGATGCATTGTGGGCATATCGTACGGCCTACAAAACATTCAACATGCCATCTCCCCGTGGAATTAAAACACAAGGCGCATTGGGCTATCAAAACATTCAACATGGACATAGATGCGGCTGGAATTCATAGGAAGCTTCAATTGAATGAACTTGAAGAGATTAGGCTTGAAGCTTATGAGAATGCTTGCATTTACAAGGAGAAGACCAAGGCATTCCATGATAAGATGATTCGTAGCAAAACATTCTCCATAGGGCATAAAGTGTTACTTTTTAACTCTCACCTTCGTTTGTTTCTCGGTAAGTTACATTCTAAATGGATTGGCCCTTTTTTTATTACTAATGTTTTTCCATATGGTTCAGACCAAATCCAAAGTTTAAGGAACAACGACGAATTCAAGGTTAACGGGCATCATTTGAAGCTATACTATGAGAGTGGCATGGGGCAGATTGTGGAAGACTTCCCACACACTGCCGTAGGCCCTATCCAAGCCTAGATGGAAGTTTCGTCCGGCTGCAAGACATTAAAGCAAGAGCTTCTTGGGAGGCAACCCAAAATTTGATGTGAAAATTAACTTGACACACAAATTAAACCCTATTTGTGACAATTGTAGTATATATGCAAGAGGGATCGTTCTAACCGGGGATTAACTAGGGATGCTAATCTACTCTAAACTGACTTAAAAACACAAAATTAAACTTTAAAACACTTACCTAGACCTATATGACTCAAAACAACTTAAAAAGACTCAAAACAACCCAAAACATTCAAATAGACTCAAACTAGACTCTAAAGGGTGATTTGGACGAAATTTAACTAACTTAGCCTCAAAACCCTAATTTGGATAGATTCAAACACTTTTCTAACTAATCTAACACACTTAATAAAATGGGGAATTGATTTGGACGAAATTAATTAAAATGGACAGATTGCAATTTAAACAGATTAGGCACTAAACTGGGTGAATTGAATGGGAAAAGGGCTAGTTAGGGGGTTCTTCTCCACACATGCACATATGTAACATAAATTGATTTCCAGATTTTATTCCTTTTAAACCATGAATGACAATGCCCCAAATTAATTGTGAAAAGCACAAATTAACTCTCAGATTTTCCTAGTTTCATTGAATTGGATGGAATACGCATCGACAATCAAATTATTCTTATCAAATTCCCTACATGAACTGCATAATAGAGATAAAATCAAAGATCATTAAGCTTTTTGAAAACCCTAAGCATTGACTAGGCATTCGTAACTATGAATTGCATGATACTCTTGCCTAGAATTTACTTAATACAATCATGACTAGTGATTTCCACTACTTATGAATATAAGGTCATAACGATTAGGTGAAATTCCCTTATATCCTAGCATCAAATTCATGTATGAAAACTAAGTATGTATCCTTAATTAACACACAAGAACAAGTTCTCAATAAATCAATTAAGTAAATCACATCCACAATTCAAGAAACAAAATTTGGAGGAAATCAATTCATATAAAACATATGCCCATGGTTTCGAATTCACCCCTAACTAAGAAAAACTTAGTTACACATGTTCATCACAATTGAGAAGCAAATTAAAATAAACATGGAAACAAAACGAGGGAAGAAAGAACTCCCAAAGTCTCCAATGGATGCAAATTTCTTGCGGCAAAAGGTCTCTTCCTCCTATGGAAGCCACGACACTCCTTCTCCTTAGGACTTGTGGCACAAAGGTCTATTTCTGAATGGATGGTGTGTGGGTTGAATGAATGATTGATTTGAATGATGAATGGCTGCCTAGGGTGTCTCTGATAGGAGCATATTTAGGCGACTTACTTAGCTTGTTTTCGTGCATTTATGTTGTTAATTCATAGTTGTTTTAGTAGTTTAAGCCATTTTCGTATGTTTTTAGGTCCTAATGGCAAAAGGAGCAAGGAAGTGCATTTTGAGGCTATTTGGAGCATTTTTGGGCATGGATTGGATAGCTTAACCATGGAGCAAAGAGGATGGACGAAATTGAAGACAAGAAGAGCTAGGAAAGGCTACAAATCTGGTGGAAGAAGTCCTAATGCAATGAAGATAAGGAAGAAGCAAGAAACAAGGAACCTTATCCAACCTTATCCAACCTTATCTTATCCTATCCTAGAAACCTTATCCTATCCTAACTCTAACATTATCCTATTCTATCCTATCCAAATCAGGTTGGGACTTAAACCTAGCTAATTAGAGGGAATTAATTACACATTTATACACCTATTTCAGTTTCTAAAAGCCTTATCCAAGTGTATGCCGCATGAACACCATTCCTTGTAGGTTTAGGAATTGCAATCCTTCTCCTACTCTTATATCACATGTTCATGTCCCTTTAGGTTTAGGAATCTGCCCTAAACCATCCCTTCTGGAAACCTTATCTCATCCCTATAAACATGCCGCACCAAAACCTTCTAGAATTCCCTAAATCCTAGCCGCACTACCTATTCCAATTCCCATTTGATTTCTACCTTGAATTAACCCTTTTTCAATGGGATTGTGCAATCCTTTTCCTTCACTAAGTGTGCCAAATTAGCCTATATAAACAGCCCTTGCCGCACCATTTAGATCACCACCCTTCACACAACATTCATTCATTCATTCAGAAAGCCATCCTTTGCCGTAACCTTGCAACCAACCTTCCATCATTCCCCTACTTCCAAACCTCCATCCCAACCTCCATACACCACCATCAACCCTTGCCGCACCACCACACCTGCCTAAATGCATCCAAAACCCAGAAAATCATCCACAAAACCACCCTAGACCATGTGTCGTGACTTAGCAAGGAAGAGGAGAAGGAAGACCAAGCCTTGGGCGTTTGTGCATTCGAGTTGGAGTGTTGAACGTTTTTAGGTGTAATCTATCTTTTATTTTTAATGTTTAATTCTATGTTGCTTTGTTTTGTCATGAACATGAGAGGTTAAACTCGTTTTAGCCTAGGGATGCTTTGAAACCATGATTACGTTTATAATATGAGTTGATAAATTCCAGTTGTGATTTCATAAATTGTGAATGCAATTTACTTAACCGTTTGATGGATAACTTATTCTTGTATGATTATTAGGGAGGCCTACTTAATTTGCATGCTTGAATTTGGTGCTAGAATATAAGGGTGTTTCACATAATCGTCACAAACTTATGTTCACAAGTAGTTAAGGTTGTTTTCACAATCATGTTAAGTAAATTCCTAGCATGAGTATCATGATGTCATAGTTACAAGTGCTTTGTCAATACTTATGATTTCTATTGAACGTAATGATCTTTGACCGTATCCCTATTATGATGTCATGTAGGGGACTTTTGAGGAATGCTTTGGGTTGTCGTATGATGTCATCCAATCCACTAACTTAAGGGAAATCTGAGGGTTAATTAGTGATGTCACGGTTAATCTGGGGTGTTGAGGTTCATGGTTTATCGGAAAAGCAACTGGAAATCAATTTATGTTTGAAAGTATCATGTGTGGAGAAGTATCCCTTGGCTATCCCATCATCCATTAGTTTTTCTTAAATTCGTCCAAAATCTGTTTTAAAGTTTTAAGTCACTTGTTTTCTTTTAAATTCGTCCAAAATCAAAACCCCTTTTCTTACTTGTTCCAAATCTGTCCAAAAGAGTCTTTTTGAGTCTTTAGAGTCAAAACTAAGTGTATTTTCGTCCAAATTAAGTCCTAAAGTCTAAATTGAGTCTTTTTGGTTGTTTTGAGTTGTTTTGAGTCTTTAAAGTTTGTTTTGAGCCATACAAGGTAGTAAGAGTCTTGTGAGTTTATTTAAAGTGTTTTAAAGCATGTTTTCACATCTTTGAGTCAATTTTCATTAGATTAGCAATCCCTCCTAATCCCCGGCCTAGAACGATCCCTACTTATATCTATACTACAATTGTCAAAAAGAGGGTTTAATTTGAGTGCTATCTTTTATCACATCAGTCTCCAAGGGTGCGGCAACTTTAAGTTTTATATATATATAGCATGGCAAAACCCTAGCAATCAGATTTAGGGTTAAACCTAGCCAATATAAGTGTTTAGGACCCCTAGGTTGCGGCAAGAGTTTGGGAATTAAATCCTAGCCCAATCAATCTCAGATATGGACTTATACAATCCAAATCCAAGAGAAAAAGGGCCAAATAAAATCAGAATCCAATCAGAAATAGGTTTAAGAATTTTCGTCCAAAATTGGGCCTTCTAGAAACTAAGTGTTTTATGGCTGATTTTGGGTGTTCTAGAAGGCCTAAAAAGGGGGGGGAAGGTGTGGCACCCTTTTAGGGTCAGATAGGGCTTCTAGAAATTAGGTTTTTATGTCCACTTGCAGCTAGGATTAAGGTGTAACAAGATTAGGTTAGGATAAGATAGGATAAGGTTTGGATAAGATAAGGTTGGATAAGGTTTTGGATAATGTTTCCTCTTTTCTTGCACTTTCCATATCTTCCTTGTAATGAACTTTCCTTTTCTGATTTGTAGCATGTTTCTAACCTCTTTTGACTCCAAATTCGTCCATCCATGTTGCTCCATATACAAGCTATCCAAAATAAACCCAAAACTGCTCTCAAAGGCTCAAAATTGCCTTTTCTTGCCAAGTTTGTCATTAGGACCTACAAACAAACGAAAATAGCTCAAAACACTATAATAAGTAGTAATTAGCTCACTAAATGTAAGGAAATAACATAACTAAGTAGCATAAATATGCTCCTATCAAATTCCCCCACACTTAGCTTTTGCTAGTCCTCGAGCAAAACGAAATAAACAAAACAAACAAAACACAACCTAAACCTTCCAACGTTACCTCAGGGATTTCCAATGCAACATGACATATTAAAGATCATCACTCCCATAGATTTTTGTTATCCCTACCCTCAAGCATCTACTTAATCATAGTTACCACTCACTAACTCGCATTTCATCAATTAAAATATGATTTTGAATGTAGTAACATGCCTTAGAGAATCCCTCAATTCCTCACAAGATATACTCTCTATTTTCACACATATTTTCTGACTACACTCCCTACACTAGGTATATGTGAGAAGATTGATGTAAACATGTACACGAGCCACTCACATATGTCTAATGAAAGAAAGCACTTTCTAGAATTATTAATGCATGTATATATATGATCTCATGAATGGAATGCCACTACTTAGACGCGAGAACCAGGGATACCATATGCTCAAACCCATTTTAAACTCCACATATTGAAACACATAGCAATCAAGATAGAAGTCTAAGGGTTGTAATGGGGCTAAGGTATTGGCTAACAAGGAAAGGTAGAGGAAACAAACGTTCTTAAAGCAATAGTGAGCAAAGTAATGAATTAGGCACTTAGAATTCCCTTTAGAATGCACGAATCAACTTTGAACACCCAAGGGGAAGTCACAAAAAACTTAGGGCCATATTCAACTTTTTGGACCCTTTCTTCAACAATCAACGCTTGTGAGTTCATTCTCACTTATTTTCACTCCTTTTCTTTCTTTTCTTCTTCTTTTTCTTCTTTTTCACACATTTTTTTCTTCTTTTTTCTTTTTCCCGTGCCTCCTTTAAGACTTAGGCACACACATACACACAAAAATCCCTTCCCCCACACTTGTTTTCTGCAATAATGTCACTCAAAAGGAATTCCTTCTAAGTCATGCTCCACTATACTTCAAGAACAAGGGTATGGAAAGTCCTATTCTAGGCTAGGTAAGGGTGATGTGGTTAACAAAGAAAATAGGCTAAATAAGGCTCAAAGGGGCTAATCCTACAATACAAATGACAAAGGGGTAAGGCTTTTTGGCTCTAGGCTTAAACTAAACAACTTCATCTTGTTATTTGTTATGCTAATCAATTTCATGCTTTGAATGAAACGGGTATGAGTTATAGTATTTGGAACTATAGTGATAAAACGCATTCTAAGTAGCAACCAAGCAAAGAATAATGAGATCATGCAACAACTTTAGAAAACAAGAAATCAAGATTAATAACTCTCCAAAGAACGTTTAGGCTCAAGTCTCTCAGGGTTGTAGCGTTAGTTTGAGTTTCTTCCTTCAATCATGTTACAAAAACTGATTTTTTTCTTTGTGATTATATGTGAATTCGTAAATGTCAACTACAACTAAGCATAAACCAAAGAGTATATCAAACTTCCATCCATGTTTGTAACTTTCTTTAATAGTCATGCAATTAAAAACCAAATCCTCATCATTGTGTTGGAAGGTACCCTAAGACACAAACAAACATAAAAAACAAAAACAACTCTTTTTTGGGTTTTTAAAACACTTTTTTTTTCGATTTTTTTTTCAAAATTTTGGTATTTTTTGATCAAAATACATTAAAACACTTCAAAACATACTAAAAACACTTAAAAACAGTGAGAAACAATATTAGAAGTGATAGGTGATAAAATCCCACGAAAATCATGCAAAAATAACATGTTTACCCCCCCACACTTAAACCAAACATTGTCCTCAATGTTTTAAGCATAGACTCCCAAGCAAACAAACAAATAACACAACTAACAACATGACAGCATGGCAAAGTAAAAGCAATAAAGAGTAGGGTTTAAGAACGCAAATCTGGTTGTGGAGCTAGAGTTCCATCGTCTCCTCATTTGAACACATGGGTTGCCTCCCAAGAAGCGCTTGCTTTAACGTCTTCCAGCCGGACAATACTTCCTTTTGATCTCCAATAGGGCTCACAGCATGGAGGGGTATGTCCTCCACGGTATGCTCCTTGAAATTCTCGTAGTATGGCTCAATGAATGGGAGGGGATAGTGATCCTCCCTGATTGTGGTGTTTGGGTTCCTAAAGTCCATGTAAATGCTCCCACCACCTTGAAATTGATTGGTTACTAGGATGTTGTGGCAATGCCCCTAGGGCAGCTACCATCTCCCCAATTTTATCACTAGGCACGGCCATATAGGGTGTTTTTAGGGTAGTGGCATGCTCCTTGTGCTCCACTCCAATTCCTTCCTCAATGGTGGTTCTAGATGCATCCTTCTTGATTGGTGCTGAACATTCCTGCCCTAAATTTTTAATTATACCAATGGCAAAACAAGAACGAACATCATTAGTATTCTTAATGGATTCAGAAACTTTAAAGTTAATCATATCACCACCAAACTCCATAGTTAAGGCTCCTTTGGCCACGTCAATCTTGGTGTGGGCTGTTTTCATGAAAGGTCGTCGAAGTAAGAGTGGCGATGGTGGAGAGTGGGTTGAATCCTCCATGTCAAGCACATAGAAATCTGCCGGAAAAATCAAGTGGTCTACCTGCACCAAAACATCTTCCAAAACTCCTCTTGGGTATGCATTAGATCGATCGGCTAATTGAATAATAACACCATCATTTTTAAGCTCTCCTAGATTCATAAATGCATAAACAGAGTATGACATGACATTAATTGATGCACCTAAATCTAGCATAGCATGTTCGAACCTTGTATTACCAATTACACAAGGGATAGTGAAACTACCTGGATCTTTGCATTTAGGTGGTAGCTTTCTTTGCAATATTGTAGAGACATTCTCACTTACATGTACCACCTCTTTCTCCCGAATCCGTTTCCTTGTTGTACAAATCTTCTTCAAAAACTTAGCGTACTTTGGAATTTGCTTTATTGCATCAAGGAGCGGGATATTGACATGCACCTTCCTAAACGTCTCCAGGACGTCGTTTTCATCCTCCTCTATCCTTGATTGCCTAAACCTGCTAGGGAAAGGCACATTTGGTGGAATCACATTAGAAACAATTGAGTTTGGACCTACCTTACATTTGTTGGACGGCCTAGGAGCTTGAAGTGGTTGCGGCAAAGGTTGCTTCACCCTTGCCGTGGCTTTGCCCTTGCTCTCTTCCTCTTGCAGCAGCCTTTCATCCTCTTCTTGGCTTGATTTTGGTGGTTGTGGGGTGGTTCCAACTTCCTTGCCACTTCTTAAGGTGATTGCATTGGTGGTTTCAAAGCCTCCCTTCGGATTGACAATTGTTGAACTAGGCAATTTGCCTTGGTCTCGGAATTGTCCTACAAACTCCACTATCTGCCCAATTTGTTTCTCCAACTGGTCCACCCTTTTGTCTTGATTTTGCATCGCTTTGTTTTGATTTTCTTTCCCCTGAGACAACTTGGTAAGTAACTTAATAAGTGTATCATTGTCCAAAGACGTACTTGAGTTTGGTTGGGCAGATTGTGGTGGAAGTTGTGGTGGTGCGTATGGCCTTTGATAGAGCCTAGGGGGTGGCTGTCTATATCCTCCTTGTTATGGAGGTTGTTGAGGCTCCCTCCACATGAAGTTTGGATGATCTCTCCAACCCGGATTGTATGTATTTGAGTATGGATCATTTCTTTGCTGATTTTGGCCTTAATAACCTATGGCATTGGCGCTTTCCCATCCTCCATTCTCTATCAATTGAGGACATTGATCATTGAGATGCCCTTGAATGGAGCACACTCCACAAAAGGCCGCACCTTGCACTTTGGATCCATCGACCACCTGAGACACAAGCATAGTGAGATTAGCTAATGGAGATTGAATTTCAGAAATTGCACTTACCTCATTCACTTGTTGCCGTGGGGGGTCCCTTTGCCCAATTCCTTCATATTGTTGTGCATTTAGAGCACGGTTTGTGATAGGAGCATATTTAGGCGACTTAGCTAGGTTATTTTTGTGCATTTGCGCTATTATTTCCTAGTTAATATCGTATTACAACTCAATTTCGTGTGTTTGTAGGTCCTATGGGTCAAAGTACCAAGAAAGTGCATTTTGGTGCAATTTGGAGCAATTTTGGACACTATATGGATAGCTTACATATGGGCCAACATGGATGGACGAATTTGGACTTCAAGAGGCTAGAAATGTGATAAGAAGAGGAAGGCACTAAGCTAGGGACAAAGTGGATAAGGAAGGAGCTCAAAAGAGGAAACATTATCGAAAACCTTATCTAACCTTATCCAACATTATCCAAAACATTATCCAAACCTTATCTCATCTTATCCTATCCAAACCTTATCATGTCTTAATCCTAATTGCAAGGGGACCTAAATAGGTAATTCTAGAACCTATTTCTAGAAGCATCCTAGTCTAGAAGGCACAAATCAGCCACAAAACCCATTCTTTCTAGAAACCCTAGAAAAGTGGCGCCCCAAACCTTTCTAGAAGGCTTTGCCTTGCCTTGCAAGCAAGCCCACCTTTCCCTCACATCAGCCGCACCTTCCTAGGCCCTAATTCCCTTTGGATTCTGATTTCCAAGGCCTAAGCCCTTTTGGATTTGGGTTACACAAGCCTATTATGAAACTATGTGGGCCAAAACCTCCTCCTAGGTGGATTTGATTAACCATAACCGAACCTTAGGGCCCTAGTCCACTAAATCTGTTAAGCCTAACCCTAATCTACTTAACCCTAGGACTATATAAACTTAAATTGAGCCAAAAATTCGTACACCCCCTATGTTATACAGAAAACCCTTGTGCCGCAACCCTAATCATCCATTCTTCAACATCCCACATCTCAGCCGCACCCTTTAGACACCATAAGGCATTCCCTATTCATGATTTTCACCCTAATCCCTCTTAGCCGCAGCCACCATCACCCTAATCCGTTCAATCCGCCACTTCTCCATCCATTCCAGCAACCTTCCCTTCTCTGCCGCAGCCTTCCCACCATTGTAGCCACTTCAAATCATCCACCCACACCTCCATACACCACCCACAACCCTTGCCGCAACCCTTTACCACCCTAAATCCATTCCTAACCCAAAATACCATCCAAAAATCCCCAAAAACCTCTCTGCCGCAGCAAGGAGAAGAAGAAAGAGGAGCTTGACGCGCAGAAATTCAAAGTGGAATTGTTGGGCGTTTTAGGTGTAATCAATCTTTTGTTCTCTATGTTTAATTTCAATTTTGTTTCTCTTTCTATGAACATGAGAGGCTAAATCCCTAGTTAGCTAGGGGGTGATTCAAAACCATGTTTATGCTTGCAATATAAATTGATTACCTTTGGTTGGAATTTCATGAGTTGTGGATTCAATTTGTTTAACTGCTTGATTGATAACTTATTCGTGTATGTTTATTGAGAGTGCACGCTTAGTTTTCATGCATGAATATGATGCTAGAATATAAGCGAGTTTCACCTAATAGTTACAAACTTATATTCACAAGTAGTGGAGGTCGCTTATAAACGATCGCGTTAAATGAATTCTTGGCACTAGTTTCATGCTCATCATAGTAACGAATGCCTCGTCAACACTTATAGTTTTCATGTTGCTTAATGATCTTTGATTGTATCTTTATTGTGCTTCTCACGTAAAGGACTTTTGGAGAATGTTTTGAATTGTTGTATGCGTTGTCCCATCCAATTCATTAACTTAAGGAGAACTTGAAGGTTAATTTAAGCGAACCTAATTAACCCAGGGTGTTGAGTTTCATGATTCATCGAAAGACCAACTGAAAATCATCTTATATGCAAGTGTGACATGTGTGGAGAAGAACCTTCTAGCTAGCATTCCATCCATATTTTCATCAAATTCGTATTTACAACCTGTTTTATTACAATCTGTGTTCTTTGTTTTAATTTCGTCAAAACTAAATCCCCCTTTACTTTAGTGTTTCAATTTAGTTAGAAAGTGTCTTAGTTTGTGTTTCTAAGTGTTTTGATTCAAGTTATCACCCAAATTCGTCCAAATTAGTGTAGGTGTTCAAAACTGCCCAAATTGTGTTTTTAAGGCAGTTTTGAGTGTTTTGGTGCTGTTTTGAGTCTTTTGGTTTGTTTTAGTGTTTTAGTGTTTAGTTTTGCATTCTTTGAGTCTAGTTTAGTGTTTTAATCTTTGTTTTACGTTTTTGAGTCAGTTTTCAAGTGATTTAGCAATCCCTCTTAATCCCCGGTTTAGAACGATCCCTACTTATACATATACTACAATTGTCAAAAGAGGGTTTAAATTTGTGTGCTTATATATTTCGCATCAGTTTGCAATTAGGGTTTTGGCTACCATAGGAGTTTTGTCCACCAATGCACCTCCCGCCGAAGCATCGAGCATTTGCCTTTCAATGGGAAGAAGGCCCTCATAGAAGTATTGAAGTAGAAGCTCCTCCTTCATTTGATGTTGAGGACATGATGCAACAAGGGCTTTAAAACGCTCATAGTACGCTGGAAAAGATTCTCCTTGACTTTGTTGGATTCCGCTAATTTTCTTCCTCAAGAGAATGACTCTTGAAGTAGGGAAGAACTTCTCCAAGAACGCTCTCTTCATGCTTTCCCAAGAAGTAACGGTCCCCGGTGCCAATTCATAAAGCCAATCCTTAGCCTTTTCCATAAGAGAGAATGGAAAAGCTTTCATCTTCAAAATATTCCCATCGACGCTAATGGGTGTCATGCTTGAGCATACAACTTCAAACTCCTTCAAATGCTTGTTTGGATCTTCCATGGACAGCCCATGGTACTTGGGAATATGATGCAGCAAGCTTGACTTCAATTCAAACTCATCGGTCTTGCCTTGGGCCACCCTAGGATATTGAATGCATAATGGCATGGCATTATCTAATCCCGAGGCAGAAAACTCCTTGATTGTTCGATTATCCATTGCCATGACTCGTTCTTCTTCCTCCACTACTTCTTCTTCAGATTCGGCCTCAAAACTAGAACTAGGTGGATTAGGTTCTGGTTGCTTCCTTTTCCTTCTCAAAGTTCGTTCAAAATCGTCGTCAAACTCCAAGATATTCTCACGAACAGGATGAGAACTGCGAGTCATACACTTGTACCTAGAACAACACTTGTACCTAGAACAATGGAACAAAAGAATTCAGCAACTCTCTTAGAAGCACGGCAACACACACAAAACACAGAATAAGCACGGCAAACACAAAAAGAAAGAAAGAACAAAAATAAACACCTGGTGCCGCAAAAATAAAAATAAGGAACAATTAAACACACGACACTCTTGACCTTAAGACACACTTTGACACGACACAAACACAAGGGATTAGCAAGTTTGCTAATCCCCGGCAACGGCGCCAAAATTTGACGTGAAAATTAACTTGACACACAAATTAAACCCTATTTGACACAATTGTAGTATATATGCAAGTAGGGATCGTTCTAATCGGGGATTAACTAGGGATGCAAATCTACTCTAAACTGACTTAAAAACACAAAATTAAACTTTAAAACACTTACCTAGACCTATATGACTCAAAACAACTTAAAAAGACTCAAAACAGCCCAAAACATTCAAATAGACTCAAACTAGACTCTAAAGGGTGATTTGGACGAAATTTAACTAACTTAGACTCAAAACCCTAATTTGGACAGATTCAAACACTTTTCTAACTAATCTAACACACTTAATAAAATGGGGAATTGATTTGGACGAAATTAATTAAAATGGACAGATTGCAATTTAAACAGATTAGGCACTAAACTGGGTGAATCGAATGGGAAAAAGGCTAGTTAGGGGGTTCTTCTCCACACATGCACATATGTAACATAAATTGATTTCCAGATTTTATTCCTTTTAAACAATGAATGACAATGCCCCAAATTAATTGTGAAAAGCACAAATTAACTCTCAGATTTTCCTAGTTTCATTGAATTGGATGGAATACGCATCGACAATCAAATTATTCTTATCAAATTCCCTACATGAACTGCATAATAGAGATAAAATCAAACATCATTAAGCTTTTTGAAAACCCTAAGCATTGACTAGGCATTCGTATCTATGAATTGCATGATACTCTTGCCTAGAATTTACTTAATACAATCATGACTAGTGATTTCCACTACTTATGAATATAAGGTCATAACGATTAGGTGAAATTCCCTTATATCCCAGCATCAAATTCATGTATGAAAACTAAGTATGCATCCTTAATTAACACACAAGAACAAGTTCTCAATAAATCAATTAAGTAAATCACATCCACAATTCAAGAAACAAAATCTGGAGGAAATCAATTCATATAAAACATATGCCCATGATTTCGAATTCACCCCTAACTAAGAAAAACTTAGTTACACATGTTCATCACAATTGAGAAGCAAATTAAAATAAACATGGAAACAAAACGAGGGAAGAAAGAACTCCGAAAGTCTCCAATGGATGCAGATTTCTTGCGGCACAAGGTCTCCTCCTCCTATGGAAGCCACGACACTCCTTCTTCTCCTTAGGACTTGCGGCACAAAGGTCTATTTTTGAATAGATGGTGTGTGGGTTGAATGAATGATTGATTTGAATGATGAATGGCTGCCTAGGGTGTCTCCAAGGGTGCGGCAACTTTAAGTTTTATATATATATATAGCATGGCAAAACCCTAGAATTCAGATTTAGGGTTAAACCTAGCCAATATAAGTGTTTAGGGCCCCTAGGTTGCGGCAAGGGTTTGGGAATTAAATCCTAGCCCAATCAATCTCAGATATGGACTTATACAATCCAAATCCAAGAGAAAAAGGGCCAAATAAAATCAGAATCCAATCAGAAATAGGTTTAAGAATTTTCGTCCAAAATTGGGCCTTCTAGAAACTAAGTGTTTTATGGCTGATTTTGGGTGTTCTAGAAGGCCTAAAAAGGGGGGAAGGTGTGGCACCCTTTTAGGGTTAGATAGGGCTTCTAGAAATTAGGTTTTTGTGTCCACTTGCAGCTAGGATTAAGGTGGAACAAGATTAGGTTAGGATAAGATAGGATAAGGTTTGGATAAGATAAGGTTGGATAAGGTTTTGGATAATGTTTCCTCTTTTCTTGCACTTTCCTTATCTTCCTTGTCATGAACTTTCCTTTTCTGATTTGTAGCATGTTTCTAACCTCTTTTGACTCCAAATTCGTCCATCCATGTTGCTCCATATACAAGCTATCCAAAATAAACCCAAAGCTGCTCTAAAAGGCTCAAAATTGCCTTTTCTTGCCAAGTTTGTAATTAGGACCTACAAACAAACGAATATAGCTCAAAACACTATAATAAGTAGTAATTAGCTCACTAAATGTAAGGAAATAACATAACTAAGTAGCATAAATTGTTGGAAGTATGCCCACAAAGCCACTCATTTGATGTAATAGCTTTTTTGGAATACTTAATGCATTAAACTTTTATATGTTTAATGGAGGGCAAAGCTTATTGTTAATCACTATTTATTGTATCTTGTGTTTAAGCAATAAGGGAATCCAAGGAATGTATTTGATCTAAGAGATAAGTGATCTAAGTAAGTTAGATTTTCGAGACCTTTCTCTTATGTTCATTCCTAAAACGTTCCTAGCCATAGGGTTGCCAATTGGGCATTGACAATCCGCTAAGGTTAGTATGTGTTATGTCGACTCAAGTATGGATATGACAAGTCTCAAGTCATTTAGTGTTGGACACTAAGACAAACACATAGGTGCTCGAAAGAGTAATCGAGTACACTGAACTATGATCAAAAGAGAGTTCAAACATACATGTCATGTAAGAACTCGATGGTTATAGTATGCAAAGTAGTCCTTTGACCTGAGGCATCATAGATGTCTAATGGTTAGGTCCTTGATCTTTGATCGTGTCAAATGGCATTCCTTTGAAGTGTCCACGGCATGGTTGGGGTCAAGCTATCTAGTCATGTAGGCATATGAATGCACAACAAGGGATCTCTAACCTTCCATGGTGGAAGGAGAATACTCTAAGATATGATTCGAGAGTCTTTGGCCAAAGCATATGAATATGACTTAGGAAGTTTGTTCCAAATCTTATTCAAGCGAATCATATAGGGAAGTATCACATTGGATAGTAGACATGAAACAAACTATCACTTCAACAATGTGATTAAGAGTTTTGTATTAGAGAAGGACCGTATTGCATTGTAGTTGTAACTGGATAGGTTCTCCAACCACTTCTACTTAGCTTGGGTAACCATGACATGCTGCTAGGTGTCACTCATGGTTTGTGGAAGCCCTAAAGATTAGCAAACACTAATCTTAAGGGAGAATTGAAATATGGTTTAAATTCACAATCGATAGTTAAGAGTAACATCGCCCACTGCCTCGCTAATTGGAACCTAATGGATCGTACACCGAGTAAGGATGAAAGTGAGGTAATTAAATGAAATGGATAAGCAATTAAATGGTTAATTGAAGTATGGTCAAAGTTAATTAATTAGTTAATTAATTATACGAAACGTTCGTATTGGACTTCTAAGTTGGTTTTGGGTTTAGGGGCCCAAAAGTGTTTTGGTCCACAAGGCCCATTATGTTTAAGTTGTATGACAACTAAAACAAAATGGGCAATTAGCCCAAACACTTAGAGAGGCCGGCCATTAATAGTGAGGGATACCAAACTTGTGTTAATTACAAGTTTGCCACTCACAAGAAATGAAGTATAAATTCAAAATTATAACTTTATTTTGTTAAGGGTTTTTTCTTGATGAAATTAAGAAAAATTATTCTCTCTATTTCAACAAGGGAGGCCGGCCACTTAGGGAGGGATATCTAGCAATTTCCTCTCCCCTAAGTCATCCACTTTTATCTTCACAATTAATCTTTGGTGTAGAGACTTGGAGACATCAAGCTTTTGGTGTTTTGGAGAACATATCCTCAAATCCTCAAGGAAGCAAAGGAGGTGACTTGAAGGCCCTCCACATGGGTGAATCCCTTGTGTCATCAAGGATGAGCTACAAGGGTAATGATTCTCTAAATCCTTTCTTCTCTTTAATGTTGTTAAAGAGTTATGGTTCACCATATACTAGGCTTTGAAAGTCATGGGTTTTATGAATTGTTTTTGGATGCATGCCTACTTTAATTTGTTAATAGTTTGCCTATGTATTCAAATGTTCTTTACATGTTCTTAGTAAGGACATAAATTTTCCTTCAAGTGGTATCAGAGCCTAGGCCTAGTTTATGGTGGATCCTTTTGGGTTTTGTGATTTTTCATAATATGTGATTTAAATGTTGTAAATGTTACAAGCTTTGTTCTTGCTTTGAATATAAATTTTGTTTGAAAAATTTAGCATCTCAAATGTTGTAGATGTAGTTCATATAAGCATGAATATTGGAACAAAAATTTGGTGCCAAGTATTTTGGGATTTTCGGCCAAATCCAAAGGGTGATTTTTTTGGGTTCATGTTAGGCTTGTTAAAATGGTTTTAAAGTGCTTTTTGGAACCCCTAAGTACCCTAGGATATTAACCCTCTTTTGAGTTGTGAAAAATTGAGTTTTGGTAAGTGAAAACATTCATGGAGCTATTATGAGTTTTCATGAGTGTTCTTCAATGTTCTTGAAGTTCTTGCCAAGAAATTTTTTTTTTTTTCATAAAGTTTTGATTATTAGTTGATGGGTGATGATTATTGGTGAGAAATGATTAAATGGCTTTAATTATGTCAAAGATATATTTTCTTTTCAAACCATCCCCACCATCTTTAATCTCACCCACCAAAATCCACTTACAAAATTTTTTTTTTATCAAAAATCTCAATGATTCTATCCTTGGCCGGCCACTCCTCTAGTGGGGTACTTTTGTGCAATTATATAAAGTTTTGATACTTTTGTGTATTTGTATTTTGGCCCAAAAGTTTGTGTTTTTTTTTGCAAAATGGCCCAAATAAAATGAGAACAAAAATTGTTTTGTCTCTTTAATGAGAATTGGATTTTCATTATATTTAGTTCCATTTAAATCAATTCTATGGATCCAAAAACCAATTGTTTAAAGTTGCTTTCTTAGTTAATTTGATTGATTAAGAAAAGGGTGATTATGAACCAAATGCCTCGATAATTGAGCTATGTGATTGGCCGCTTAACGTTATGAATGTTTGGGTTTAGTAGTATAGATTTGAATGCAATTTGATTAATTCAAGTTTGTTGTAAAGGGCATAAGTCCTCCAATGTGTTGTAAAAGGGCATAAGCCCTTCTCTTTATTTCATGTATTCCTATTTGTTTAATTGTATGCAAATTGGAATAGTTGGGTCCAACGCCCAATAGGAAATAACGGTTTAATTAGATTAAACGCGTAACTGAAATCAACAAACTATCTACCTAAAACCCAAGGTCCAACACAAGGCTCGTGTTGGATCAAATCAATCGGTTCATAATCATCCTAAAACCTAAAACGACAATATAGTCCATATGAGGATGCAATGCGTTCGTTAGTAGTTCCATATAGTCTCGCTTGTTTCAACGAAACAGTGGGAGTATTATATGCTACTAATTCATATTAACTTGGACCAATAGTTGTGATAGGCCCATGTTCTTTTAATATGATTAAAATGTTTTTGATGTAGCCCAACACTACTCCCTCAAATAAAATGGATATTAAGTTGATAAGCGAGAGATGCTTTGAACATCTCTTCGTAGGCCTTCCACCGTGGTGGACTCCAATCGTTTGTGACTCCTACACCGGCTTCACCCTATCATGGGGAAGTTCAAAGTATGTGCTTACATTCAGGAGGAGTCCATATGTACATACATGATGTGGTGAGGTAGGCAACGAGGATAGCCAACATCGTATCATCGTGAGGTTATTCTTGAACCCCTACATGAACTAAGCATGGTGGGAATAACTTAACTAAGTGCAATGGTGACAACATCGTATCATCGTGAGGGAACATTCTCTAGAGGCCAAACAAGATGGGTAATTACAAACGTTGTAAATGAGTAAAGCGTTATTCTCTCATCATTATTTTTGCTAACCAACATCGTATCATCGTGAGGTGGGCTTGGTAATGGTGAGTCTCCCATACCCCGCTAAGAGTTCAATATAACTCTCGGATTCTATTGAGGGATATGGAATTTGCCAAAAATAGTGGGTGGTACTATTTGATTCAAGACCCAATCAAGTAGTTTATCAACAATCTAATACGATTTCTGTTATGTTATGTAGTGAACGACATGCCTAAAATTATCCATTATACTTGACAAAAGGGGCCTTAAGGGCCAACGTTTCCTTGCTTGGTATCGCCACATTCAGAATGTCTCAAAGGTGAAAGACATATTGTATGTGCTTAAGCAATCCCCTCCTCATGTACCTCCTAAGAAACTAGCTTCGAAGGAAGAGTGTCATGATTATGCAAGACGCTATGAGGATGACTTACAAGCTAAATGCTTAATCCTCACTTCACTTAGTGAGGAGCTTATGAAGCTACATAAGCACATGGACACTTCATGTGCCATGGTTGAAAGTTTGCATAAGATGCATGACATTGAGACTAGTAAAGTACGATTCTCAAATGTTTGTAATCTATTAAATGCCAAAATGGCAAAAGGGGCATCGGTCCATAAACATGGACAAAAGATGGAAAGGATCTTTCAAGATCTTGAAAGTTTAGGAACTTCCATCGATGGGAAAATGGCCCAAGATTTTTTCCTTGCATCTCTCTCGGATGATTTCACTAAGTTTATTGTAAACTATAAAGTGAATAGATTCGATAATACTTTTAACGAGATGATTGACATGTGCTGTAAATTTGAAAAAGGTTTCAAAAGGGACAGTGGGAGTGAGAATGAAAACACAAGGAAAAGGTTAAATAAGAAGAAGGCAAGAAAATCCAAAGGAACATGCTTTCATTGTGGAAAGGATGGACGTTGGAAGAAGAAATACAGGGTGCGCATTGCGAGCCTTATGACACGAACTTTTGAAGAGACTATTTCTGTCATAGAGAGTGCTTTTACAGTGAGCTCTAATTCCTGGATATTTGATTCAGGTGCTAGTCAACATATCTGTAATACGATACAGGGACTAGCAGGGAGCAAGACACTGCGCAATGGGGAGATGGTTGTGCGAGTTGGGAACGGCGCTAAAATCTCTGCAAAAGCAATAGGCACCTACATGCTTAACCTACCCTCTGGGGAAGTCCTGGAACTTAAAAATTGTTTATATTTTCCTTCATGTATAAAGAATTTGATTTCTATCTCTAAGCTTTTACAAGATGGGCACTCAGTATTGTTTGACAAAATGAGTTGGACTTTATACTTGAACGGTCGTATTATCTCTCATGGTAATATGATAGAGGGACTTTTTCACCTAGAGACGAATAGTGGGATGCACTGTATTGAAAGCGGGAATACCTCAAAACCCAAAAGGGCTAGAGAAGAAGTTAACCAAGAAAGGATGTGGCATCTTAAACTTGGACATGTGAACCTTGAAAAGATTCGCAAGATGTCGAAAGACGGATATGTCCGCCCATTAGGTAATGACCAGATGGGTACTTGTGAATGCTGTTTGAAAGGGAAGATGACCAAATCTCCATTCACTGGGAAAGGAGAGCGTGCCACTGAAATTCTAGGGTTAATCCACACTGACGTATGTGGACCTATGTCTACTACGTCGAGAGGAGGTTTCTCCTACTATATCACATTCACCGACGATCACTCTCGGTTTGGCTATGTGTATCTTATAAAGTACAAGTCAGAATCCTTTGAAAGGTTCAAAGAATTCAAGAATGAAGTTGAGAAGCAAACTGGGAAACAGATAAAAATCCTAAGATCAGATCGAGGGGGTGAATACCTGAGTAATGAATTCCTAGATTATCTCAAAGAGTGTGGAATAATATCACAATGGACTCCACCGGGAACTCCACAACTTAATGGAGTTTCTGAAAGGAGAAATCGAACCTTGATGAACATGGTTCGTTCTATGATGAGTTCCGCTGATCTGCCAGTAACATTCTGGGGATACGCTCTATATACAGCAACTTACTTGCTTAATAGAGTACCTTCCAAATCAGTTTCACAAACGCCCTATGAGATATGGCATGGAAGAAAGCCAAGTCTTAATCACATTAAGATTTGGGGTTGTGAAGCATATGTCAAGAAGCTTGAAGCTACTAAGCTTGAAGCGAGATCAGTAAGGTGCTATTTTGTGGGATATCCTAGAGAAACTATGGGATATGAGTTCTACCATCCTGTCGACCAGAAAGTCTTTGTCGCCAGAACTGCTAAGTTTCTAGAGGACGAATTTGTTCTCAAAGGAACTATAAGTAAAACGATGGAAATTAATGAGATTAAAGATGAAACACATGAAGGAAGATTTGTGAAAAACAAGTTCATTTGAGCAACATCAACAACATGCAATTAACAATTAAAAGGCGGAATCATGTTTATATGCACTCAAAAACAAAACTTAACCCATGAACTTCAAAGCCTAGTAGATAGGTGAACCAAGACTCAACTCAAAACAAAGTGAGTTGAGAAATCAATACCTTTGTAGATTCCTCTTTGCATAAGCAAAGGCTAATCACCCAAAGAGAGGGCCTTCATTCCTTGCATCTTAGATCCATGGATTTGGATGGATGAAAAGGTTTCTCCAAGTTCCCAAAATTGAGAACCTCTAATGATTCATCACCAAGGCATAATGAAGAAGAAATGAGTGACCTTGGAGGAGTTTGATTGCTAGATGATCCCTCCAAGGTGGCCGAAATTTTAGAGAGAAAGGAGAGCTTGTGTTCTCATCCTTTCCCCAAAAACAACCCTTAATGAATTTTAGGCTATAAAGTCCTTTATGTAGTCCCTTCAAATAAGTGACCTAATGGACCAAAAGCCCTATTCTTCTAACATGGCCGGCCTATAGGTTTATTGGGCTTTCAAGCCCTTTGTTTATTCAAGTTGTCATACAACTTGAGTTAATGGGCTTGACATTCAAATCCCATTCGGCCTTGCGGCCCAAAACTAACCCGAGGTCTTTAACGAACTTATTCGTTTGATTAATTAACATATTAATTAATCCTAGGCTTAGATAAATAATTAAACCATTTAATTATTCTTACTCATCTCCGTTGTTTCTTCAAACTCTACCTTACTCGGTGAACGATCCATTAGGTTCCTTTTTGCGAGGCAGTGGGCGATTAAAACTCTTTCTAATCGATTGTGAATTGAAACTTACTTTCAATTCTCCCGTTAGTGATAATACACTTTTAGGGCTTCCACAAACCATGGTTGACGCCTAGCAGCATGTCATGGTTACCCAAGCTAATCAGAAGAGGTGGAGAACCTATTCAGTCTTAGGATTACAAATGTAATACGGTCTTTCTCTAATACAATACTCTTGACCACATTGTTTGGTTTGATAGTTTATTCATGTCTATTATCCAATGTGAGTCTTGTGCTTATATGATTACCTTGAATGTGATTTGGAACACATTCCTAAATCTCATTCATACTTTGGCCAAAGATTCTTTAATCATATCATAGAGTATTCTCCCTCAAACAGTTTGAAGGTTAGAGATCCCTTGTTGCGCATTCACTTGCCTCCATGGCTAAGTGGCTTAACCCCAACGATGCCTTGGACACCCTCCTGATGGAGTGACTTTGACATAATCAAAGATTAAGGACCTAACCACAAGACAACTGTGATGCCTCAGGTCAAAAGACTAATTTGCATTATCCCAACCATGAGTTCTCATGTGACATGAATATGAGAACTCTTTGTTGATCGTGTTCAGTGAACTCATTCTCTATTGAGCACCTACGTACTTGTCTTGATGTCACACACACCAATGACTCGAGACTAGTCACTCTCCCTGAGAGAAGACATAGCACGTACTGATCTTAACGGACTGTCAATGCCCAATTGACAATCCTATGATCAGGAACGTTTAGGATGTGTCAACGAAAGAATGGTCTCATGAATCTAACTTCTTTAGATCGCATTCTTCCAATCACATATTCCTTGGACTTATCGTTTAAGCATATAACATTTATATGAGACGGCTCAAACAATAATCTTTGCCCTTTACATTTAAACTACATTAGTTTGAAATGTCCGTAAAGTATCATCATATGATTGGTTTTAGGGCACATTTCCAACAATCTCCCACTTGCACTAGAGTCAATCAGCTTGTTCATCAGTGATGATACCTCTTCTGTAATTCATTTCATAAATGGCTGAGTAGTAGGCCTAAACAATGGATATCTATATGTTATCCATAGAAGCAACCTTGAGAATAACGACGTCACCATTATACATGATTCTCAATCATGTGGTTCAGTCTCTCATTTGAGTTCGGACCTTGATGAGACCTTGATTCCCTGGCTTGAGCTATCGCCCTATTAGTGTCATACACTTTCTGGTTGGAACCGAATGGAGAGTTCATGAATGAACTTTCCCATCCAAACAACAATGTTGTAAGCTTCTATATGGCAATATATTTTGCATACATGATGGAACACATTAAAGTCATTTACTTTTAACGTTTCCACCGAAATATCTCTTTAGTCATAATAAAGAGATATCTCATTATCACTTCATTCATAATGAAGAGATATTCTATGATGGATTAGATTCATAATCTAATACATTTACGCTTCCAATACGTTACTCTAATTCTTCCTCATTCTTGAGGAATCCATCCTTAGTATTTCATAAATACCTAAGGATTCACTTGTCAGTTGCCATGGTTCTGATTCTGGGCTTGCACTGATATCATCTTGTACCGTTCTAGGTACAACTTATATCAATGTTTTCATACAATATGAAATACATAAATCACCTTTCTGCGTATGCATAAAGGATTCTATTTACGCATTATTTCTTTGGGAGTCAAAGGGTACATTCCCTTTGAGAAGAACAACTTCCTAGTCTCACTAGAATTGTCATTCTAATTGAAGTTTATCATCATATGAGAAACTTCCTAGCATCTCATTTTCTATTTTAGGGATTGATATAATCCAATTATATCTTGAAATCTATCATTATAGATTTCCATCCCATGTATATAGACTATGTCTCCCATATACATTCTATCATTATAGAATGTTTAAAGTCATAACTTTAACGATGAAGAATTCCTTTCATTTTCAAAATTAATATATATATATGTATATATATTCAAATTTAGGAATATGATCAACTCCCACTAATCTTTTGTAAACCTAGTAAACAAAAGATTCATTTACATCTTTATGAGAAATCAAACAATTGATCTTTTCTCATAAGACGCTTATAGCTCCCACTAGCTTGCTAAGATCCATGATGGATGGATCTCTACAACTAACCTGTCTTGTGATTTATAGTTTTAGACATATATTATCAAGACTATCTTAATAATGGTTTCGGAAACCCATATTATGTCCAAACCATTCAACTGAGACGGTTTATAAATCCTTCTGGACTACCTTGGAGCTTGTGGTATAGGAACTAGGTTGTCTTAGAAGTATATATCATATATATATGGGTAATTGATAATGTCCAACGAACTAAATCTTATTCATGTTCATTCTTCTCCTAATGGAGAAATTCATTATCTTACGATGCTACTTTCCTTGATATTTTTTTCAAGGAAATTAATCTAAAGTGTTACTTTTACCTTGGATCAAATCTAAGGAGGTAAATACTTTAGATGTCTTACTCATCTACTTACATTTCTTGAATTCTTTGAAACCTTTTGCAAAGTATTCGGACTTGTGTTTATTCAAAATAAACTATAGTCCAACCGAGAGTGATCTTCGGTGAATGTCATACAACATGAGTAGTATTATGTTGTGGACAAGTGCCACTAACATCTAAGTGAATTAACCTCAACAACTTTGTGATTCTTTCTTCTTTCCAAAAGAATAAAGATTCGAACATTTCGCCTCTATACAATTTTAACAATAAGGTATTGGATCCGGATCTAACGATCCAAAGCATCCATCTATGACCAACTTGTAACTTATGTTTTAGAGGTATCACAACTCAGTTGGGATTAGTCACTACCTTGTAACCTTTTGGGTTTTAAGCATCATCGTATTCTAAACAGTTAAACTACCACATCATCTCTACTATAGAGACAACCAATTAAATTACAATAATCTAATTATTGATTAATAAAGAATAATGTTTTGTCAAACAAAACATTTATCCATCTCTACAACTGTGACGGAATTATGTTCCTTTAAAATTGGGACGTAAAGACAATCTTTGGTTTTTCCAATTTCTTTGGTAGTTCATATGAGGAAGTAAGTACAATCCGCTTTCGCAGAGATCTATATTCGATTCACGTTTGGAATGTGAAGTACTTTCTCTTCTCTCATTCATCTTCTACTTCTTATTAGCACACTTTTACAACAATTGTAAAACATAGTTACTAATACAGAATCATGCATTCAAGTAGAAGAACCAACTGTTATGAACTTTTCAAGAACATTTTACAACACCTTCGAAAGGTGTGTTCTTTGACACTTGCAAGACATTTCTTGCAAATACCCCTTCCAATTTCCATCCTTTCATAAAGAAAGTTTGTTCCCTTGGAGTTATTTTGCCTTCTTCATTTGACTTCCCTTTTGACTACAATAGTCATGGTCCCTAAACTCCCACTATCTCTCTTGAAACTTATTTCAAATGTGTTATACACATCAAACGATTTGGAGAGCGTGCGGTTATTGTTCACTATATAGTTTACAATAAACTTAGTGAACCATTAGGATAGGGACACAAAGGTGAAGTCCTTGCCTAGTTTCCATCTCATTAAGTGGTTTAACACTTCAACACTCAATGATTCAAAATCATCATAAGTCCATATAAATGGACTATTTTTGTCAACCAACCATTATGTTCTAAACATAATAACAAACTTTCAAGAGTTGTTCAAGGCAACTCTCATTTCTTCATACAACATTTTGTAAGTGAAGAATCATGGCACATAAAGTGTCCATGCCCTTGTGCTTACTTCTCAAGTTCCTTGTTCGTGTAACAAAGAGACAAGCACTAGAGTTTGCATTGTCCTCTTCATGGTAGACTTATTCTAACATGTTCTTCCATTGATACATTATCAATAGGAAGATTGTGAGGATGAGACTACTTAGGTACTTTTACAATCCATTCAAGACAATCTATGGGATTGTGGTACCAAGTTCGGAAACTAAAGCGTTCGGTTTTTTTTTGTCAAGTTTTGGATAGCGTTTGCAAATATATTGGTAAAGAAATACATAACGAATATAAATTGATTGATTTTAAGCCATTTGCTTCGGGTCTTTAAATCAAATAGCACCACCCACTATTTTTGGCAAATTCCATATCCCTCATCGAAATTCGAGAGTTTTGTTGAACTCTTAGCAGGGTATGGGAGACTCACCATTACCAAGCCCACCTCAGAATTATATCATTTTGGTTAGCAAAAATAATGATGAGAGAATAACACTTTAGTCATTTACAACTCTTGTAATTACCCATCTAGTTTGGCCTCTAGAGAATGAATGCCTCAGAATTATATCATGTTGGCACCATTGCACTTAGTTAAGTTATTCCCACCATGCTTAGTTTATGTAAAGGTTCAAGCACAACCTCAGAATTATATCATGTTGGTCATACTCGTTGTCTACACTCACCTCATCATATGTTTATGGACTCCTCCTGGATGTAAGCACATACTTTGTACTTCCCCATTATAGGGTGAAGCCGGTGCATGAGTCACAAACGATTGGAGCCCACCACGGTGGAAGGCCTACGAAGAGATATTCAAAGCATCTCTCGCTTATCAACTTAATAATGGTTTGTTGAGGGTTTTAGGTCTCATCACATATAAACATACATTTTAATCCAATTAAAACATTTTGGTCCTTTTACAACTATTGGTCCATATGATTGATTTAGTAGTATATAATACTCCCACTATGCTTTTAAAACGGTTTTTAAAGCAAGACTATATGGTACTACTAACATAAGATTTGCATTCATTGATGGACTATATAGTTGCCTTAGGGCCTTAGGATGACTATGAACCTTTGATTCGATTCAACACGAGCCTAGTGTTGAATCTCGATCTAGGGATGGTGATTGATTTTAGTTACGCGTTTAATCACATTAAGGCGTGTTGTCTTATTGGGCGTTGGACCCAACTACTCCAATTTCATGCATATCGAATAAAACAAGAAAGGAGTACTTCAAAGTAAATAAGAGCTTATGCTCTTTTACAACAATTGATCAAATCAAATTACTTTAAAGTAAAGAAGAGCTTATGCTCTTTTACAACAATTGATCATATCAAATTACAACCAAAATTTAATCTACACATTCCCATGGTTCAAACAAATTTGAAACGGCCTTTCACATAGCTCAATTATCGTAGGCTAAGGTTCATAATCACCCTTTCTTTAATTAATTAACGCTTTAACTAATTAAACTTGAATGCAACATTTTCATTTGGTTTTTGTATCCATAGAATTGATTTAAATGGAGCTAAATGAAATGAAAATCCAATTCTCATTTAAAGAGACAAAACAATTTTGTTCTCTACCTAATTTGGGCCAAAATGCTATGACCTCAACTTTTGGGCCATTTTGCAAAACTTAAACTTTTGGGGTCACTTTGTAAAAACACAAAAGTCCACTACTTTATGTAATTACAACTAGAACCCAAAAATTTCCACAAAAGCTAAAACTTCATTGAAGGAGTAAAACAATTTGTCCTTTTAGTGATTTTGGACCTTTACGTAAAAACGTAAACTTTTGGGTCAAAGTACAAATACACAAAAGTATCAAAACTTTATGTAATTGCATAAAAGCCCCACAAGGACCCTAATTGAGTAGGGTGGCCGGTTTTGAAGCAAAGTAATAAAAAAAATTTCAAAGTTTTTTGTAAGTGGGGTGTGTGTAATGGAATAAATCATTACACACCTACCCACTAAAATTTCTTTAATTTTTCAAAACAAATATCTAAGATATTTAAACATAAGAAATATTTCAAAACAAAAACTTTATGAAATAAATCAAAACTTTGAATCAAAACACCAAACCTTTTGTTCTTGGCAAGAACATATCAAGAACAATGAAGAACATCCATGAAAACCCATAAGAGCTCCATGAACATTCTTCACCCAAAAACATACCAAAACCACTCAAACTTAAGGGAAATAACATACAACCATACTAGGGTACATAGGGGTTCCAAAAGTCACTTTAAAACACTTTTAACAAGTCAAACAAGAACCCAAAAATCCACCCTTTGGATTTGGCCGAATTTCCCCAAAAACATGGCACCAAATTTTAGCTCCAAAATTCATGCTCATATGAACTACATCTACAACATTTGAGATGGCAAATTTTCTAACAAAATTTACATTCAAAGAAGCAAGAATAAAGCTTGTAACAATTACAACATTCAAATCACAAACTATGAACTACAAAACCCAAAAGGATTCACCAACTACTAGACTTAGGCTCTGATACCACTTGAAGGAAGATTTGTGAAAAACAAGTTCATTTGAGCAACATCAACATCATGCAATTAACAATTAAAAGGCCGAATCATGTTTATATGCACTCAAAAACAAAACTTAACCCATGAACTTCAAAGCCTAGTAGATAGGTGAACCAAGACTCAACTCAAAACAAAGTGAGTTGAGAAATCAATACCTTTGTAGATTCCTCTTTGCATAAGCAAAGGCTAATCACCCAAAGAGAGGGCCTTCATTCCTTGCATCTTAGATCCATGGATTTGGATGGATGAAAAGGTTTCTCCAAGTTCCCAAAATTGAGAACCTCTAATGATTCATCACCAAGGCATAATGAAGAAGAAATGAGTGACCTTGGAGGAGTTTGATTGCTAGATGATCCCTCCAAGGTGGCCGAAATTTTAGAGAGAAAGGAGAGCTTGTGTTCTCATCCTTTCCCCAAAAACAACCCTTAATGAATTTTAGGCTATAAAGTCCTTTATATAGTCCCTTCAAATAAGTGACCTAATGGACCAAAAGCCCTATTCTTCTAACATGGCCGGCCTATAGGTTTATTGGGCTTTCAAGCCCTTTGTTTATTCAAGTTGTCATACAACTTGAGTTAATGGGCTTGACATTCAAATCCCATTCGGCCTTGCGGCCCAAAACTAACCCGAGGTCTTTAACGAACTTATTCGTTTGATTAATTAACATATTAATTAATCCTAGCCTTAGATAAATAATTAAACCATTTAATTATTCTTACTCATCTCCGTTGTTTCTTCAAACTCTACCTTACTCGGTGAACGATCCATTAGGTTCCTTTTAGCGAGGCAGTGGGCGATTAAAACTCTTTCTAATCGATTGTGAATTGAAACTTACTTTCAATTCTCCCGTTAGTGATAATACACTTTTAGGGCTTCCACAAACCATGGTTGACGCCTAGCAGCATGTCATGGTTACCCAAGCTAATCAGAAGAGGTGGAGAACCTATTCAGTCTTAGGATTACAAATGTAATACGGTCTTTCTCTAATACAATACTCTTGACCACATTGTTTGGTTTGATAGTTTATTCATGTCTACTATCCAATGTGAGTCTTGTGCTTATATGATTACCTTGAATGTGATTTGGAACACATTCCTAAATCTCATTCATACTTTGGCCAAAGATTCTTTAATCATATCATAGAGTATTCTCCCTCAAACAGTTTGAAGGTTAGAGATCCCTTGTTGCGCATTCACTTGCCTCCATGGCTAAGTGGCTTAACCCCAACGATGCCTTGGACACCCTCCTGATGGAGTGACTTTGACATAATCAAAGATTAAGGACCTAACCACAAGACAACTGTGATGCCTCAGGTCAAAAGACTAATTTGCATTATCCCAACCATGAGTTCTCATGTGACATGAATATGAGAACTCTTCGTTGATCGTGTTCAATGAACTCATTCTCTATTGAGCACCTACGTACTTGTCTTGATGTCACACACACCAATGACTCGAGACTAGTCACTCTCCCTGAGAGAAGACATAGCACGTACTGATCTTAACGGACTGTCAATGCCCAATTGACAATCCTATGATCAGGAACGTTTAGGATGTGTCAACGAAAGAATGGTCTCATGAATCTAACTTCTTTAGATCGCATTCTTCCAATCACATATTCCTTGGACTTATCGTTTAAGCATATAACATTTATATGAGACGTCTCAAACAATAATGTTTGCCCTTTACATTTAAACTACATTAGTTTGAAATGTCCGTAAAGTATCATCATATGATTGGTTTTAGGGCACATTTCCAACAACACAAACAAGCACAAGACATATTGACAACCCTGTTCCTGGACCCCAAGCTCCACGTAGATCTGAAAGGGTTAGTAAGCCACCTAAGAGGTAGGGCTTAGACAATGACTTTGCGGAATTGTACCTTCTGGGTGACAATGACACAAAGGAGGACCCTAGGGACTACAAAGAAGCAATGTCCGACATTGATTCAAAGAGATGGCAAGAGGCCATGAAATCCGAGATGGATTCCATGTATCAAAATCAGGTCTGGACTCTTGTAGACCCTCCAGAAGGTATAGTACCTATTGGAAACAAATGGGTCTTCAAGAGGAAGATAGGCGTTGATGGGAACGTGGAGACTTATAAGGCTAGACTTGTAGCCAAGGGTTACAGGCAACGAGAAGGGATTGACTATGAAGAAACTTTCTCTCCTGTAGCCATGATTAAGTCCATTCGGATTTTGCTTGCTATAGCTGCGTACCATGATTATGAAATCTGGCAAATGGACGTGAAAACGACCTTTCTAAACGGCTACCTAGAGGAAGAGCTTTATATGGCTCAACCCGAAGGTTTCGTGTCCAAGTCTGCAAAGACTAAGGTATGCAAGCTTCTGAGGTCCATTTATGGACTTAAGCAAGCCTCAAGGAGCTGGAACATTCGTTTTGATACTGAAATCAAATCGTTTGATTTTACTCAAAACGAAGACGACAATTGTGTTTATCAAAAGGTCGTAGGGGATGCAGTGGTATTTCTAGTGTTATATGTAGATGACATATTACTATTCGGGAATGACACTGCAGTACTTTCTTCTGTAAAAGTGTGGTTGTCCAAAACCTTCCACATGAAAGATCTAGGAGATGCATCTTATGTACTTGGGATAAAGCTCTATCATGATAGAACCAGAAGACTAATTGCATTATCCCAATCTATGTACATTGATAAGGTGCTAAGTAGGTTCCAGATGGAACAATCTAAGAAAGGTTTTCTTCCTGTGAGACATGGAATTCACCTTTCTAAGTCCATGGGACCTAAGACTCCTGAAGAGATACGGCAAATGAATACTATTCCTTATGCTTCCGCCATAGGAAGTCTCATGTATGCCATGATATGCACAAGGCTTGATATCGCATATGCTGTGAGCATTACTAGTCGATATCAATCTAACCCAGGATCAGAACACTGGGCAGCTGTCAAGACGGTCCTTAAGTACCTAAGAAGAACTAAGGACATGTTCCTCGTTTATGGAGGAGCGACAGAGTTGCGAGTGGAAGGCTATACAGACGCAGATTTCCAATCTGACGTCGATGATAGAAGTTCCAACTCCGGATATGTATTCACTCTGAATGGTGGGGCTGTCAGCTGGAAAAGCAAGAAACAAAGTGTAATTGCTGATTCCACGACAGAGGCTGAATATGTCGCTGCAGCTGAAGCCGGCAAAGAAGCGTTCTGGATGAAGAAGTTCATCACTGAACTTGGAGTGGTTCTAACCATTACATCACCAGTAACTTTGTACTGTGATAATAGTGGGGTGATAGCTCAAGCCCAGGAACCCAGGGCACATCAAAAGAACAAGCATTTTGATAGGCGCTTTAATATCATTAGAAGATATGCTGCCGAGGGGAAAGTCAACATCCTCAAAGTTGCTTCAGCCGATAACGTAGCAGATCCACTAACGAAGCCAATGTCTCAAATCCAACTTGACCGCCATATGGAAAAGATGGGTATTAGATACATGGGAGGATGGCTTTGAGTGCAAGTGGGAGATTGTTGGAAGTATGCCCACAAAGCCACTCATTTGATGTAATAGCTTTTTTGGAATACTTAATGCATTAAACTTTTATATGTTTAATGGAGGGCAAAGCTTATTGTTAATCACTATTTATTGTATCTTGTGTTTAAGCAATAAGGGAATCCAAGGAATGTATTTGATCTAAGAGATAAGTGATCTAAGTAAGTTAGATTTTCGAGACCTTTCTCTTATGTTCATTCCTAAAACGTTCCTAGCCATAGGGTTGCCAATTGGGCATTGACAATCCGCTAAGGTTAGTATGTGTTATGTCGACTCAAGTATGGATATGACAAGTCTCAAGTCATTTAGTGTTGGACACTAAGACAAACACATAGGTGCTCGAAAGAGTAATCGAGTACACTGAACTATAATCAAAAGAGAGTTCAAACATACATGTCATGTAAGAACTCGATGGTTACAGTATGCAAAGTAGTCCTTTGACCTGAGGCATCATAGATGTCTAATGGTTAGGTCCTTGATCTTTGATCGTGTCAAATGGCATTCCTTTGAAGTGTCCACGGCATGGTTGGGGTCAAGCTATCTAGTCATGTAGGCATATGAATGCACAACAAGGGATCTCTAACCTTCCATGGTGGAAGGAGAATACTCTAAGATATGATTCGAGAGTCTTTGGCCAAAGCATATGAATATGACTTAGGAAGTTTGTTCCAAATCTTATTCAAGCGAATCATATAGGGAAGTATCACATTGGATAGTAGACATGAAACAAACTATCACTTCAACAATGTGATTAAGAGTTTTGTATTAGAGAAGGACCGTATTGCATTGTAGTTGTAACTGGATAGGTTCTCCAACCACTTCTACTTAGCTTGGGTAACCATGACATGCTGCTAGGTGTCACTCATGGTTTGTGGAAGCCCTAAAGATTAGCAAACACTAATCTTAAGGGAGAATTGAAATATGGTTTAAATTCACAATCGATAGTTAAGAGTAACATCGCCCACTGCCTCGCTAATTGGAACCTAATGGATCGTACACCGAGTAAGGATGAAAGTGAGGTAATTAAATGAAATGGATAAGCAATTAAATGGTTAATTGAAGTATGGTCAAAGTTAATTAATTAGTTAATTAATTATACGAAACGTTCGTATTGGACTTCTAAGTTGGTTTTGGGTTTAGGGGCCCAAAAGTGTTTTGGTCCACAAGGCCCATTATGTTTAAGTTGTATGACAACTAAAACAAAATGGGCAATTAGCCCAAACACTTAGAGAGGCCGGCCATTAATAGTGAGGGATACCAAACTTGTGTTAATTACAAGTTTGCCACTCACAAGAAATGAAGTATAAATTCAAAATTATAACTTTATTTTGTTAAGGGTTTTTTCTTGATGAAATTAAGAAAAATTATTCTCTCTATTTCAACAAGGGAGGCCGGCCACTTAGGGAGGGATATCTAGCAATTTCCTCTCCCCTAAGTCATCCACTTTTATCTTCACAATTAATCTTTGGTGTAGAGACTTGGAGACATCAAGCTTTTGGTGTTTTGGAGAACATATCCTCAAATCCTCAAGGAAGCAAACGAGGTGACTTGAAGGCCCTCCACTTGGGTGAATCCCTTGTGTAATCAAGGATGAGCTACAAGGGTAATGATTCTCTAAATCCTTTATTCTCTTTAATGTTGTTAAAGAGTTATGGTTCACCATATACTAGGCTTTGAAAGTCATGGGTTTTATGAATTGTTTTTGGATGCATGCCTACTTTAATTTGTTAATAGTTTGCCTATGTATTCAAATGTTCTTTACATGTTCTTAGTAAGGACATAAATTTTCCTTCATAAATATGCTCCTATCAGCAACCCATGCATTCAAATAAAGAAGCCTTAGGCAATCCAACAATCCACAACCAGATTTGCGTTCATAAACTCTTCTCTTTTGTGCTTTTACTTTGCCATGATAGCTGTGTTTGTCAGCTTATGTTGTTTGTTTGAATGTGAGTCTTTGTTTGAAACATTGAGGACAACGTTTGATTTAAGTGTGGGGGGGGGGGGGGGTAAACAAGCTGTTTTTGCATGATTTTCGTGGGATTTTATCACCTATCCCTTCTAATGTTGTTTCTCACTGTTTTTAACTGTTTTCAGTGTGTTTTGAAGTGTTTTTATGTATCTTGAACAGAAAATACGAAAATTTTGAAAAAATTCGAGAAAAGTTTTGAAAAACCCAAAAAGAGTTGTTTTAGAGTTGTTTTTGTGTGTTTGTTTGTGTCTTAGGGTGCCTTCCAACACAATGATGAGGATTTGGTTTTTAATTGCATGACTATTAAAGAAAGTTACAAAACATGGATGGAAGTTTGATTTGCTCTTTGGTTTATGCTTGGTTATAGCTATAGTTTACAAATTCACATGTAATCACAAAGAAAAATCAGTTTTTGTAACATGCTTAAAGGAAGGAACTCAAACTAACACTACATCCTGGAAAGACTTGAGCCTAAAACGTTGTTTGGAGAGTTATAAATCTGTGGATTATTGTTTTCTAAAGTCGTTGCATGATCTCATTATTCTTTGCTTGGTTGCTACTTAGAATGCATTTCATCATTATAGTTCCAAATACTAGAACTCATGCCCATTTCATTCAAAGCATGATATTGATTGCATAACATACAATAAGATGAAGTTCTTTAGTTGAACCAAAGCCAAAAAGCCTAACCCTTTTGAGCCTTGTCTAGCCTACTTTCTTTGTTAACCACATTATCCTCACCAAGCCTAGATTAGGATTATCCATGCCCTTGTTCTTAAAGGATAGCGAAGCATGACTTAGAGTGAATTCCTTTTGATCAACATATTGCAGAAAATAAGTGTGGGGGAATGTAAAAAGGCACGGCAAAGAAAGAAAACAAAGAAAAAAAAAAAGAGTGAGAACAGTTGTGAAAAGAAAGAAAAAGAGTTGAGAAATAAGTGAGAATGAACTCACAAGTATTGATTGTTGAAGAAAGGGTAAGTTTGAATTTGACCCTAAGTTTTGTGTGAATCTTCCCTTTGTATTTAAAAGTTGATTTCTGCCATCAAAAGTGAGTTTAAGTGTCAATTCATTACTTTGCTTCCTATTGCTTTAAAGAACCTTTGTTTATCCTTTACCTTTCTTTGTTAGCCAATACCTTAGCCTCATTACAACCCTTGATTTCTATCTTGATGTTATGTGTTCAATATGTGGAGTTTGAAATTATGAGCATATGGAATCCCTGGTTCTCATTCTAAGTAGTAGCATTCCATTCATGAGATCATATACATGTCATTGTAATAATTCCAGAAAATGCTTTCTTTGTTATAACATATGTGAGTGCTAGTCTACATGATTACATCAATCTTCTCAGATATACCTAGTGTAGGGAGTGTAGTCAGAAAATCTGTGTGAAAATAGAGAGTATATCTAGTGAGGAATTGAGGGAATTCTCTAAGGCATGTTACTACATTCAAAATGTTGTTTTAATCGATTAAATGTGAGCTAGTAAGTGGTAACTACGGTTAAGTGTTTACTCAAGTGTAAAAAGAGCTAAAACCCGTGGGAGAAGTGTTCTTTAATGTGCCATGTTCATTGGAAATCCCTGAGGTAAATGTTGGAAGGTTTAGATTGTGCTTTGTTTGTTTTGTTTGTTTTGTTTTGCTCGAGGACTAGCAAAAGCTAAGTATGGGGGAATTTGATAGGAGCATATTTAGGCGACTTAGTTAGCTTGTTTTCTTACATTTATGTTGTTAATTCATAGTTATTTTAGTATTTTGAGCTATTTTTGTGTGTTTGTAGGTCCATATGGCTAAAGTAGCAAGAAGGTGCATTTTGGAGCATTTTGGAGCAAAATTGGGCTTGGAATGGATAGCATATGCTTGGAGCGAAAGGAATGGACGAAATTGGAGACCTAAAGATGTTAGGATTCCTAATCAAAGAAGGATTCCTCATCAAAGAAGGTTTCCTACTTGAAGTAGGAAAGTTAAGCCAAGGTTTCCTATTTTGGTTTGACCTTTCCTAATCCTAAATGTCCCTAAGTTCCAGCAACATTGAAGGTCTCTTATGCATTCTAGGACACAAATTAAACCTTCCTTGCACCATTCTAGTCCTTGCCGCACTTACCTTAACATTTCCCTTCCTTGTCGTGCAAGGGAAACCACTTTCCCCTTCTTATTCTTCCTTGCCGCAAGTTTCCTTCCCTTTTCCCCTGGGATTCTGACTTTAATTCTCCTTTTCCTTGAGGATTTGGGATCCAATTCTTTCCTAAACTAATTAATTAAAGTTAAGATCTTTTCCCTCAAATATATAACCCTATGCCGCACCCATATACAACCCTATTCATTCACATACACAAGCAGCCATCCTTCATCCTTCCACACTCATAGCCGCATCCTTCATCACCTTCCTCACACCATTTCGTGCTCTTCCCTTCATCATACCTTCCTGCCATACACCTATCCTTCACCCTAATACACTAAAGACCACTTTTCACACCCTAAGACCTTTGTGCCGCAGCCTAGCAAGGAAGAAGGAGAGGAGAAGAAGCCTTGGATATTTTTGCATTCAAGTTGGATTGTTGGAACAATTTTAGGTGTAATCTATCTTTTGTTTTCAATGTTTAATTCAAGTTTTCTTTGTTTGGTTGTGAACATGAGAGGCTAAACTTGTTTTAGCTACGGGAGACTTTGAAACCATGATTATGTTTGTGATATGACTTGATTAATTCCAGTTATGATTTCATAAATTGGGAATGCAATTTACTTAATCGTTTGATTGAGAACTTATTCTTGTATGTTGATTAAAGAGGCCTACTTAGTTTGCATGCTTGAATTTGATGCTAGAATATAAAGGAGTTTCACATAATCGTTACAAACTTATATTCATAAGTAGTTAAGGTTGTTTATCACATTCATGTTAAGTTAAATTCTTGGCATGAGTATCATGATGTCATAGTTACGAATGCTTTGTCAATGCTTATGATTTTCATAGAACGTAATGATCTTTGATTGTATCTCTATTATGATGTCATGTAGGGAACTTTTGAAGAATGCTTTTGGTTGTTGAATGATGTCATCCAATCCAATAACTAAAGGAGAATCTAAGGGTTAATTAGTGATGTCACAGTTAATCTGGGGTGTTAAGGTTCATGGTTTATTGAGAAAGCAATTGGAAATCAATTTGTGTTCAAATGTATCATGTGTGGAAAAGAATCCTCTAGCTAGCTAATCACCCATTCATATACCCAAATTCATCCAAACTTTGTTTGAGTCTTTACGTTACTTGTTTTTACTCTAAATTCGTCCAAAACCCCAATCCCCTTTACTTTGTTGTGTCTAAATAGCTAGAATCTGTCCAAATTGTGTTTTTAAGTGTTTTGAGTCAAAACCAATTCTATTTTCGTCCAAATTAAGTCCTAGAGTCTAGTTTGAGTTTATTTGATTGTTTTGTGTTGTTTTGAGTTTCTTTAGTTTGTTTTGAGTCATATAAGTTTAGTTAAGAGTCTTTGAGTCTATTTAAGTGTTTTCAAGCCTAGTTTTGTATTCTTGAGTCAGTTTTTATTTGATTAGCAATCCCTCCTAATCCCTGGCCTAGAATGATCCCTACTTACATCTTTACTACAATTGTCAATAAGAGGGTTTAATTTGAGTGCTATTATTTATCACATCAAACATCTCGGCCATCTCATGATTTGCACCGAAGTAACCAACATTAGTGCTCTTGGCAAGGGTTTAGGGTTTAGGGTTTAGGGTCCTACCTAAAGACTCCATATTTCAGCAATATCAAAGGCTCCTACCTATTCTAGGTCACAAAACAATATTCCTTGCAACCTTAAGTCATGCCGTGTGTCCCCTTTATGTTTCCCTTCCTTGCCGTGCAAGGAAGGGCCTTGTTCCCTATTCTAACTACTTCAAAACCTTCCTTTTTCATACCAAACTCAGCCATAACTCACATACCCTTTTATATTCTTAAGTCCTTGCCTAATTTCAGAAAATAAATGACATTCCCTTTCTTACAAACCTTTGCCGCAAGTCACCTTCCTATTCCCTTCAATTTCTGATTTTGTGTTTCCTATTCTTGAAAGATTTAGAGTTAATTCCTTTCCTAAACTAAGTAATAAAGACTTAGGACTTTTTCTCCCTTATATAAACCCTTATGCCGCATCCTTAAGAGGCTAATTTTCCTTCCACACAACCTGCCTCCATTCACAGAAAATCCCATCTTTTGCCGCAGCCTTCCATTCAACTTCTCACCATTCCCCTACTTCAAAACTTCCATCCAAACCTCCCTACACCACCACTAAGCCTTGCTGCACCACCATATATCCATAAACTCATCTAGAACCCAGAAAATCATCCACAAAACCACCCTAGCAGTTTGTGCCGTGACTTAGCAAGGAGAAGGAGAAGGAAGACGAAGCCTTGGACGTTTATGCATTCAAGTTGGAGTGTTGGAACGTTTTTAGGTGTAATCTATCTTTTATTTTCAATGTTTAATTCTCTTTTCCTTTGTTTTGTTATGAACATGAGAGGCTAAACTCGTTATAGCCTAGGGATGCTTTGAAACCATGATTACTTTTATAATATGAGTTGATAAATTCCAGTTGTGATTTCATAAATTGTGAATGCAATTTACTTAACCGTTTGATGGATAACTTATTTTTGTATGTTGATTAGGGAGGCCTACTTAATTTGCATGCTTGAATTTGGTGCTAGAATATAAGGATGTTTCACATAATCGATACAAACTTATAATCACAAGTAGTTACGGTTGTTTTCACAATCATGTTAAGTAAATTCCTAGCATGAGTATCATGATGTCATAGTTACAAGTGCTTTGTCAATACTTATGATTTCCATTGAACGTAATGATCTTTGATTGTATCTCTATTATGATGTCATGTAGGGGACTTTTGAAGAATGCTTTGGGTTGTCGTATGATGTCATCCAATCCAATAACTTGAGGGAAATCTGAGGGTTAATTAGTGATGTCACGGTTAATCTGGGGTATTGAGGTTCATGGTTTATCGAAAAAGCAACTGGAAATCATCTTATGTTTGAATGTATCATGTGTGGAGAAGTATCCCTTGGCTAGTTCATCATCCATTGGTTTTACTTAAATTCGTCCAAAAATCTGTTTTAAGTTTTAAGTTACTTGTTTTCTTTTAAATTCGTCCAAAAACAAATCCCCTTTTCTTACTTGTTCCAAATCTGTCCAAAAGTGTGTTTTAGAGTCTTTTGAGTCAAAATTAATTGTATTTTCGTCCAAATTGAGTCCTAAGGTCTAAATTGAGTCTTTTTGGTTGTTGTGAGTTGTTTTGAGTCTTTAACATCTGTTTTGAGTCGTATAAGTTAGTTAAGAGTCTTTTGAGTTATTTTAAGTATTCTAAAGCTTATTTTCACATCTTTGAGTCAATTTTCATTATGTTAGCAATCCCTCCTACTCCCCGGCCTAGAACGATCCCTACTTATATCTATACTACAATTGTCAAAAAGAGGGTTTAATTTGAGTGCTATCTTTTATCACATCAAATTTTTGGCGCTGTTGCCGGGGATTAGCAACTTTGCTAATCCCCCGTTGCTTCTTTTTGTTTTCTTTTTGTTGTCTTTTTGTTTTAGCTACTGACCTTATTTCTTTTCTTGTTTGTAGGTACTAGTTTATGACTCGTAGTTCTTAAATTATTAGTGCAAACATCTTGGATTTCGACGACGATTTTGAGCGCACTTTGAGAAAGAAGAAGAAGAACCCAGAACTTCACCCATCAAGTTCTAGTTCGGCTTCCAATCTTGAGGAGGAAGAAGAACCCATGGCAAGGGAGGAAGAAGAGGTCCAAACCATGGCAGCGGACAACCGTACAATCAAGGAGCTTTCCGCTTCGGGAATGGACAATGCTGCACCTTTATGCATCCAATACCCAAGGGCGGCTCAAGACAAAACCGACGAATTTGAATTGAAGTCAAGTTTGTTGCACCACATTCCAAAGTTCCATGGACTGTCCATGGAGGATCCCAACAAGCATTTGAAGGAGTTCGAGGTGGTATGTTCGAGCATGACTCCAATTAACGTTGATAGTAGTATTTTGAAGATGAAGGCTTTCCCGTTCTCACTTTTGGAGAAGGCCAAGGATTGGTTATATGAGTTAGCACCTGGAACGGTCACTTCTTGGGAGAGCATGAAGAGGGCGTTTCTTGAGAAGTTTTTTCCTACTTCAAGGGTCATTCTCTTGAGAAAGAAGATTAGCGGAATCCAACAAAGTCAAGGGGAGTCTTTTCCAACATACTACGAGCGTTTTAAAACCCTTGTTGCCTCATGTCCTCAACATCAAATGAAGGAGGAGCTTCTACTTCAATACTTCTATGAAGGTCTTCTTCCCATTGAAAGGCAAATGCTTGATGCTTCGGCGGGAGGTGCGTTGGTGGATAAAACTCCCATGGCAACCAAGAATCTCATTGCAAACCGGGCTCTCAATGCACAACAATACGAAGGAATTGGGCAAAGGGACCCCCCACGGCAACAAGTGCATGAGGTAAGTTCTCAATTCGACATTCAAACTCAATTAGCTAATCTTACTTCTCTTGTGTCTCAGGTGGCCGAAGGAATGAAGATACAAGGTCCAATTGTATGTGGCATATGTTCTATTCAAGGTCATGCTTCAGAAAAGAGCCCTTAATTGATTGAGAATGGGGGATGGGAGAGTGCAAACGCCATTGGATTTCCAAGCCAAAATCAGCCAAGGAATGATCCATATTCCAATACATACAATCCGGGTTGGAGAGACCATCCAAACTTCAAGTGGAGGGAGCCTCAACAACCTTACCAACAAGGAGGCTTTAGGCAGCAACCCCCGGGGTTTTACACCAAAACCCACGGCCAAGAAGCAACTCCACCCCAATCCGCCCAAAACCATCAAGGTACGTCTTTAGATAATGCTACAATTCTTAAGTTACTTACTAGTTTGTCTCAGGGGCAAGAAAATCAAAACAAAGCATTGCAAAACCAAGAAAAAACAATGCAAAACCAAGAAAAAAGGGTGGACCACTTAGAAAAGCAAATAGGGCAGATTGTGGAGTTTGTGGGGGCAATTCCGAGACCAAGGCAAGCTTCCAAGCTCAACCATTGTCAATCCAAAGGGAGGGTTCGAATTTGCCAAAGCAATCACTTTGAGGAGTGGAAAAGAAGTTGGCACCACATCCACACCACCCAAAACAAGTCCTAATGAAGAAGAGACGTTGCAACATGAAGAGGATGCTGCAAGCAAGCCCACGACAAGGACACAACAACCTATGCCGCAAGCAACTAAAGACCAAAACTCATCCATGCCATCCCATTCGGCCACCAAAGGTAAGTTAGGTTCAAATTTGATTAATTCTAACCCCGTTCCACCCAATGTTCCTTTTGCTCACAGATTTTTGCAAACAAAGAAGGAGGAGCATGAGAAAGACATTCTTGAGACGTTTAGGAAAGTTCAAGTCAATATCCCACTCCTAGATGCCATAAAGCAAGTGCCCAAATACGCCAAGTTCTTGAAGGAATTGTGCACTACTAGGAAGAGGGCTTCAAATAAAGAGGCAGTGAGGGTAAGTGAAAACGTTTCCGCTGTTTTACAAAGGAAGTTACCACCAAAGTGCAAAGATCCAGGTAGCTTTACAATTCCTTGTATTATTGGTCAAACTAAGTTCGAACATGCTATGTTAGACTTAGGAGCTTCAATTAACGTCATGCCATACTCTATTTATGCTTCAATGAACCTTGGTGAATTGAAAAATGATGGTGTGATTATTCAGTTGGCCGATAGATCTAATGCCTATCCAAAGGGCGTATTGGAAGATGTCTTAGTGCAGGTGAATAATTTGATCTTTCCAGCGGATTTCTACATCCTTGAAATGGAAGAAACCACCCATGCTCCATCCTTGCCGATTCTTCTTGGGAGGCCATTCATGAAGACGGCCCGAACTAAAATAGACGTGTTTAAAAGCACTTTAACAATGGAATTCGATGGGGAAGTGATTGATTTTAATATTTCTGAAACTATGAAATTTCCTAAAGATGATCACTCATGTTTCTCTATTGATATTCTTGATTCTTTGGCGCAGGCACACCTTGATCAATTACATGGAGATGCACTTGAAACGGTCATTACAAATGGCATAGAAGTGAAGGATCACATGGCTGCCACCATAGCAACCCACGACACACAACTGCAATCCTATGTCGTGGCCTTTGATGAGGATGTAATTGAGACCGTGGCAGCCCTAAAGTCATTGCCACGGCTCCAAGGTAAGTCCCCTAGTCCAATTTCAATTCCAATTTCGACTAATAAGTTGGTTCCTTCTATAGAACAACCACCTACCCTTGAGCTCAAACCGTTACCCAATCACTTGAAGTATGTGTTCTTGGGCGAGCAAGACACATTGCCCGTCATTATAGCATCATCACTCACGGCACAAGAGGAGGAGAAATTGGTGAGAGTTCTCAAAGAGCACAAGACGACCATTGGGTGAACTTTGGCCGATATCAAGGGCATAAGTCCTACCACATGCATGCATCGAATTCTCATGGAAGAAGGCGCCAAACCATCAAGGGAAGCCCAACGTCGACTCAACCCACCAATGATGGAAGTAGTGAATAAGGAAATCATCAAATTGCTTGATTGTGGCGTCATCTATCCTATCTCGGATAGTTGTTGGGTTTCGCCAGTCCAAGTAGTTCCCAAGAAGTCCGGAGTCACGGTGGTGAAGAATGAAGAAGATGAACTTGTGCCTACACGCATTCAACCCAGTTGGAGAGTGTGCATTGACTATAGGAAGCTAAATGCCGCAACAAGGAAAGATCACTTCCCTTTGCCATTCATCGATCAAATGCTTGAAAGGTTAGCCGGTCATTCCTTTTATTGCTTTCTTGATGGTTATTCGGGTTATAATCAAATTGTCATAGCGCCGGATGATCAAGAAAAGACCACCTTTACTTGTCCATTTGGTACTTTTGCATATCGTCGTATGCCATTTGGTTTATGCAATGCACCGGCCACTTTCCAACGATGCACGGTAAGTATATTCTCAGATTATGTTGAGAAGATCATTGAAGTGTTTATGGACGATTTTAGTGTGTTTGGAGACTCATTTGATGATTGTTTGCATAATCTTACTTTTATCTTGAAAAGATGCATGGAAACTAACCTTGTTTTGAATTGGGAAAAATGTCATTTTATGGTTAAACAAGGCATAGTTTTGGGTCATATCATCTCTGAAAAAGGCATTGAAGTTGATAAGTCTAAAATAGATCTTGTACGTTACTTACCCTCTCCTACTTCGGTTAGAGAGGTTCGTTCTTTTCTTGGCCATGCAGGATTCTATAGGCGATTTATCAAGGATTTTTCCAAGATTGCACAACCCCTATGCCGCCTCCTACAAAAAGAAGTGGCGTTTGAGTTCAACAAGGAGTGTGAGAAGGCATTCAAGCTTCTCAAGGACAAGCTTACCACGGCACCCATAATCCTTCCACCTGATTGGACGTTGCCTTTTGAGCTAATGTGTGATGCATCCGATTATGAAATAGGGGCTGTTTTGGGTCAAGGGAAGAATAAGCAATCCCACGCCATATATTATGCTTCTAGGACCCTAAATGATGCTCAATTAAACTACTCTACCACTGAAAAAGAACTTCTTGCCGTTGTGTTTGCTTTAGATAAGTTTCGTTCATATTTACTTGGCACTGATTGTATATTCTGACCATGCAGCTCTTAGGTACTTATTCACTAAAAAGGAGGCTAAACCAAGGCTCATTAGATGGATGCTTCTTCTCCAAGAGTTTGACATCGAAATTCGAGACAAGAAGGGGAGTGAGAACGTAGTTGCTGACCATCTAAGCCGTTTGGTGTGCAATGAGGACTCTTTACCCATCCAAGAGACTTTCCCTGATGAACAATTACTGTCCATTAAGGTATGTGAACCTTGGTATGCCGATTTGGTGAACTTTTTGGTGTCAAAACGTGTTCCAAGTACCCTAGCTAGGCACCAACGTGATAGATTAAGAAAAGATTTTATGTATGGGATGACCCATATTTGTGGAAGTTTTGTGCAGATCAGATTGTGCGTCGTTGTGTGCATGATTGTGAGTTTAATTCGATTCTAGCCTTTTGTCATACTTATGCTTGTGGTGGACATTTTGGCACACAACGCACTGCCCTTAAAGTGTTAGAATGTGGGTTTTATTGGCCAACCATCTTTAAAGATGCTAGAACATTTTGTTTAACTTGTGATCGTTGCCAACGAATGGGAAATATAGGTGCAAGGGACCAAATGCCGCAAACACCCATCTTTAATGTTGAAATTTTTTATGTTTGGGGCATTGATTTCATGGGCCCTTTTCCATCTTCATTTGGTTTTACTTACATTTTGCTTGCGGTGGATTATGTCTCAAAATGGGTGGAAGCCAAGGCCACCCGTACTAATGATTCTAGAGTTGTTGCAGATTTTATAAAGACTAACATTTTTGCTAGATTTGGGATGCCTCGAGTGCTTATTAGCGATGGAGGATCTCACTTTTGCAATCGTACCATAGAAGCATTGCTCAAGAAGTATCAAGTCACACATAAGGTTTCAACACCTTACCATCCCCAAACCAATGGCCAAGCCGAGGTGTCCAATAAAGAAATCAAGCAAATCTTGGAAAAGACCGTTGGACCAACAAGAGAAGATTGGAGTGTGCGTTTGGAGGATGCATTATGGGCTTATAGGACGGCTTACAAGACACCAATAGGCATGTCCCCTTTTCGGCTAGTGTATGTTCAAATCCAAAGCTTGAGGAATGGCCAAGAATTCAAGGTGAATGGGCATCGTTTGAAGCCCTATTATGCAAATATGGAAGGGCAGATTGTGGAGGACCATACACTCCATGCCGTGGGCTCTAAGTGAGGCTAAGAAGCATGTTCGTCCGGCTGCACGACGTTAAAGCAAGCGCTTCTTGGGAGGCAACCCATGCATTCAACTAAAGAGGCTTTGGGCAATTCACCAATTCATGCCAAAACAATCAGATTTGTGTTCCTCAATCCCTATCTCTTTACTGTTTTTATTTCATCATGTTAGTTAGTTTATATTGTTTGTTTGAATGTATGTTTTTGTTTGAAACATTGAGGACAATGTTTGATTTAACTGTGGGGGGGGGGGGGTAAACAAGTGCTTTTGCATGATTTTGCATGATTTTCGTGGGATTTTATCACCTATCACTTATAATGTTGTTTCTCACTGTTTTTAAGTGTTTTTAGAGTGTTTTGGAGTGTTTTCATGTCGTTTGATCAGAAAATCCGAAAATTTACAAAAAAATTACAAAACAGTTTTGAAAAACCCAAAAAGAGTTGTTTTAAAGTTGTTTTTGTGTGTTTGTTTGTGTCTTAGGTCACCTTCCAACACAATGATGAGGATTTGGTTTTAAATTACATGACTATTAAAGAATGTTGTAAACATGGCTGGAAGTTTGATTTATGCTTTGGTTTATGCTTGGTTTTGGTTATAGCTTATGAATTCACATGTAATTACAAAGAGAAAATCCGTTTTTGTAACATGCTTGAAGGAAGGAACTCAAACTAAAGCTACATCCTTGAGAGACTTGAGCCTATAACGTTCTTTGGAGAGTATAATCTGTGATTTCTTGTTTTCTAAGTCGTTGCATGATCTCATCATTCTTTGCTTGGTTGCTACTTGGAATGCATTTCATTATAGTTCCAAATACTAGAACTCATGCCCAATTCATTCAAAGCATGATATTGATTGCATAACATACAATAAGATGAAGTTGCTAGTCAAGCCAAAGCCAAAAAGCCTATCCCTTTTCATATGTATTGTAGGATTACCCCTTTTTGAGCCTTTTCAAGCCTATTTTCTTTGTTAGCCCCATTATCCTCACCTAGCCGAGATTAGGACTTCCCATACCTTTGTTCTTAAAGGATAGTGAAGCATGACTTAGATTGAACTCCTATGGATTAATTTATGGCAGAAAATAAGTGTGGGGGAAGATGATAGGGCACGGCAAAAAGAAAATAACAGAACAAAATTTTCGTGGAAAAATAAAAAGAAGATAGAAAAGTGGTGAAAAGAAAGAAAAAGAGTTGAAAAATAAGTGAGAATGATCTCACAAGTGTTGGTTGTTGAAGTTAAGGTCCAAAAGTTTGAAATTTGACCCTAAATGTTGCATGAATCTTCCCTTGTGTTTAAAAGTTGATTTCTGCCATTAAAAGTGAGTCTAAGTGTCAATTTCAATACTTTGCTTCCTATGGCTTTAAGAACCTTTGTGATCCTTTACCTTTCTTTGTTAGCCATTACCCTTAGCCCCGTTACAACCCTCAACTTCTATCTTGATGTTATGTGTTCAATATGTGGAGTTTGAATTTGGTATGAGCATATGGAATCACTGGTTCTCGTTCTAAGTAGTAGCATTCCATTCATGAGATCATATTCATGTCATTGTTGTAAATCCAGAAAATGCTTCCTTTGATATAACATATGTGAGTGTTAGACTTCATATTTGCATCAATCTTCTCACATATATGTAGTGTAGGGTGTGGAGTCAGAAAATCTGTGTGAAAATTGAGTGCATTCTAGTGAGGAATTGAGGGAATTCTCTAAGGCATGTTACTACATTCAAAACATTGTTTTAATTGATTAAATGTGACCTAATAAGTGGTAACTATGATTAAGTGTATGTTGAGGTGTAAAGAAAGCTAAAAACCGTGGGAATGATGTTCTTTAATGTGTCATGTTCGTTGGAAATCCCTGAGGTACATGTTGGAAGGTTTAGAATGTGTTTTGTTTTGTTTTTGGTTTCTTTTGTTTTGTTTTGCTTGAGGACTAGCAAAAGCTAAGTGTGGGGGAATTTGATAAGAGCATATTTAGGCGACTTACTTAACTTGTTTTCGTGCATTTATGTTGTTAATTCATAGTTGTTTTAGTAGTTTAAGCCATTTTCGTGTGTTTTTAGGTTCCCATGACTAAGGAAGCAAAAAGATGCATTTTGGAGCATTTTGGAGCAAAATTGGGCTTGGAATGGATAGCTTATGTTTGGAGCAAAAGGAATGGACGAAATTGAAGACCTAATGAAGTTAGGATTCCTAATCACAAGAGGATTGCTAATCACAAGAGGATTGCTAATCACAAGAGGATTCCTAATCACAAGAGGATTCCTAATCACAAGAGGATTCCTAATCAAATGAGGAATCCTAGTCAAAGAAGGTTTCCTACTTGAAGTAGGAAAGTTAAGCCAAGGTTTCCTATTTTGGTTTAATCTTTCCTAATCCTTAAAGACTCCATATTTCAGCAATATCAAAGGCTCCTACCTATTCTAGGTCACAAAACAATATTCCTTGCAACCTTAAGTCATGCCGTGTGTCCCCTTTATGTTTCCCTTCCTTGCCGTGCAAGGAAGGGCCTTGTTCCCTATTCTAACTACTTAAACACCTTCCTTTTTCATACCAAACTCAGCCATAACTCACATACCCTTTTATATTCCTAAGTCCTTGCCTAATTTCAGAAAATAAATGACATTCCCTTTCTTACAAACCTTTGCCGCAAGTCACCTTCCTATTCCCTTCAATTTCTGATTTTGTGTTTCCTATTCTTGAAAGATTTAGAGTTAATTCCTTTCCTAAACTAAGTAATAAAGACTTAGGACTTTTTCTCCCTTATATAAACCCTTATGCCGCATCCTTAAGAGGCTAATTTTCCTTCCACACAACCTGCCTCCATTCACAGAAAATCCCATCTTTTGCCGCAGCCTTCCATTCAACTTCCCACCATTCCCCTACTTCAAAACTTCCATCCAAACCTCCCTACACCACCACTAAGCCTTGCCGCACCACCATATATCCATAAACTCATCTAGAACCCAGAAAATCATCCACAAAACCACCCTAGCAGTTTGTGCCGTGACTTAGCAAGGAGAAGGAGAAGGAAGACGAAGCCTTGGACGTTTATGCATTCAAGTTGGAGTGTTGGAACGTTTTTAGGTGTAATCTATCTTTTATTTTCAATGTTTAATTCTCTTTTCCTTTGTTTTGTTATGAACATGAGAGGCTAAACTCGTTTTAGCCTAGGGATGCTTTCAAACCATGATTACTTTTATAATATGAGTTGATAAATTCCAGTTGTGATTTCATAAATTGTGAATGCAATTTACTTAACCGTTTGATGGATAACTTATTTTTGTATGTTGATTAGGGAGGCCTACTTAATTTGCATGCTTGAATTTGGTGCTAGAATATAAGGATGTTTCACATAATCGATACAAACTTATATTCACAAGTAGTTACGGTTGTTTTCACAATCATGTTAAGTAAATTCCTAGCATGAGTATCATGATGTCATAGTTACAAGTGCTTTGTCAATACTTATGATTTCCATTGAACGTAATGATCTTTGATTGTATCTCTATTATGATGTCATGTAGGGGACTTTTGAAGAATGCTTTGGGTTGTTGTATGATGTCATCCAATCCAATAACTTGAGGGAAATCTGAGGGTTAATTAGTGATGTCACGGTTAATCTGCGGTATTGAGGTTCATGGTTTATCGAAAAAGCAACTGGAAATCATCTTATGTTTGAATGTATCATGTGTGGAGAAGTATCCCTTGGCTAGTTCATCATCCATTGGTTTTACTTAAATTCGTCCAAAAATCTGTTTTAAGTTTTAAGTTACTTGCTTTCTTTTAAATTCGTCCAAAAACAAATCCCCTTTTCTTACTTGTTCCAAATCTGTCCAAAAGTGTGTTTTAGAGTCTTTTGAGTCAAAATTAATTGTATTTTCGTCCAAATTGAGTCCTAAGGTCTAAATTGAGTCTTTTTGGTTGTTGTGAGTTGTTTTGAGTCTTTAACATCTGTTTTGAGTCGTATAAGTTAGGTAAGAGTCTTTTGAGTTATTTTAAGTATTCTAAAGCTTATTTTCACATCTTTGAGTCAATTTTCATTAGGTTAGCAATCCCTCCTAATCCCCGACCTAGAACGATCCCTACTTATATCTATACTACAATTGTCAAAAAGAGGGTTTAATTTGAGTGCTATCTTTTATCACATCAGAAGTGTCCACATATTTGATGGACAAGAAGAAAAGGGGTTGTTTTTGCATTGATAATGTTTCTTTGCAAATTAAGTTTGGTTTTGAAAGGAGTTGGTTTCTTCTCTTTAATATTGTTTAGTGGCCCACTTTCAACCACTATGGCTAACATTGGGATGACTCCTTTTCTGGCAGCAGCATATGTGGTTCTACAAAACATTTACAGCAAGAGTGTCAAGTATAGTTTCTTTGCTCTGTGCAAAGAAATGCAATATAATTCCTTGGATAATGACACCAAAGTTAAAGGAAAGGTGGCCATTGAGGTTGTCTGCAACCCACTGATGTTGTCTACTGCCGAGCTTTGGTATCACAAGGCGATGAACGAGAATTAAAAGCTATACAACATGGTTTAGAATTGGACATAGGACTCATAAACTGCCCAATCAAAGATACGGAGTTGCACTGGTGATAATAGCTTGAGTATTTCAGATGCTACAATGCATTCAGTGAAGTCTACCACCAATACCTTCTGATAGGAGCATATTTAGGCGACTTAATTCTTGTGCATTTGTGCTATTATTTCCTAGTTAATGTCGTATTACAACTCAAATTCGTGTGTTTGTAGGTCCTATGGGTTAAAGTACCAAGAAAGTGCATTTTGGAGCAATTTTGGACACTATGTGGATAGCTTGCATATGGGCCAACATGGATGGACGAATTTGGACTTCAAGAGGCTAGAAATGTGATAAGAAGAGGAAGGAACTAAGCTAAAGACAAAGTGGATAAGGAAGTAGCTCAAAAGAGGAAACCCTATCCAAAACCTTATCTAAAACCTTATCCAACATTATCCAAAACATTATCCAAACCTTATCTCATCTTATCCTATCCAAACCTTATCATGTCTTAATCCTAGTTGCAAGGGGACCTAAATAGATAATTCTAGAACCTATTTCTAGAAGCATCCTCTTCTAGAAGGCCCAAATCAGCCACAAACTCATTCTTTCTAGAAACCCTACAAAGGTGGCGCATCAAACCCTTCTAGAAGGCCTTGCCTTGCCTTGCAAGCTATTCCACCCTTTCCCCCACTTGTGCCGCACCTTCCTAGGCCCTATCCCCTTTGGATTCTGATTTCTAGGGCCTAATCCCTTTTGGATTTGGGTTACACAAGCCTTATAGGAAACTAAGTGGGCCAAACCCCTTCCTAGGTGGATTTGATCACCTATAGCCGAACCCTAGGGCCCTAATCCACTAAATCTGTTAAGTGTAACCCTAATCTACTTAACCCTAGGACTATATAAACATAAAATCAGCCAAAAATTCGTACCACCCTTTATGCTATTCAAAAACCTTGTGCCGCAACCCCTATTCTCCATTCTTCAACCTCCATACACCTCCATACACACCTGCCGCACCCCTACCACCATAATCAGCCATCCTCCATCCCTCTAAACAATAACATACCATTCACAATCCCCAAAACCACCACCCACACCAAGTGCCGCAGCAAGGAGAAGGAAGGGGAGCCTAGCCATGCATGCCATTCATCCTGGAATTGCTGAAATGTTTAGGTGTAATCTTTCTTATGATTCCAATGTTTAAATTCAATAATCTTTGTTTTGCAAGCATGAGGAACTAATCCCCTTTTGGCTAGGGGGAATTTCGAAACCATGGCTATATTTGCATAATGATTTGATTACTTTCAGTTGTGATTTCATGAATGGTGAATTCAATTTACTTATCTGTTTTAATTAAAACTTGTTTATGTATATGAATTGAGAGTGCACACTTGATTTGCATGCATAAATCTGATGCTAGGGTATAAGGAATTCACCTAATCGTCGGGAACTTATATTCATGAGTAGTTAAGATTGTTGGTCACAATTATGTTAAGTAAATTCTTGGCATAAGTATCATGCGCTTTCATTGTTACGAATGCCTCGTCAACACCTATGATTTCCATACAACCTAATGATCTTTGATTGTTTTTCTATTATGCGCTTTCATATAGAGAACTTTTAAGGAATAATTTGATTGCAATGCGCTAATTCCATTCAATTCAATGATCTAAGGGAAATCTGAGAGTTAATTTAAGCGTACCTAATTAACTTGGGGTGTTGAGGTTCATAAAGCCTCCTAGCTATCTCACCATCCACTTAATTCCATCAAATTTGTCCAAATCTGCCTAGTTTACATTATTGTTTTGTTTGTTTGATTTTCGTCCAAAACCAAATCCCCAATTGTCTTAGAGTGTCTAATTGGTTCAAATATGTTTTAGATTGTGTTTTTAAGAGTTTTGAGTCAAGTTAGTACCAATTTTCGTCCAAGTTTGTGTTTAGGCTCATAACTACCCAGTTTGTGTTTTTAGGCAGTTTTGAGTGTTTTTAGCTTATTTGGAGTCTTGTGAACTTATTTTGAGTCTTTTTAAGTTGAGTTAAGTGTTAAAAAGGTTAGTTTTACTTATTTGAGTCAGTTTAAAGTGTTTAGCAATCCCTCCTAATCCCCGGTGTAAGAACGATCCCTACTTAGTTATATGCTATAATTGTCAAAAGAGGGTTAATTTGTGTGTTAAGTTAATTTTCACATCACCTTCAAGCTCATGAAATTTGGTGAGATGAATCGTATAGTGAGTTCATCCCATTCAGAAACTGCAATAGCCCTTTCCTATAGTGTCCTAATAGTCCATGTGAATGGGAAATATACTTTTGGATGAACTCTACACAATTGCCTTCATTTAGTGGACCTTGTGGGAAGAGTAAAAGTGGAAAAATCTGAATTTACAGGGGATAGGAGGAAAAAAGCACAGTTTATCAACAAGTCTTTTCCTTGTTAGGAGATGTTAACACAGGATTGGCTCAAAAGAATTCTCACACCCCTCACAGAAACAGGAAACGCACACTTATGTTGCAAGACTCAGTTGCTGCTCGTTTCAGACAAGTTTTTCAATTTTCCAACCTTGAGGACAAGGTTATTCTTTGAAGGGGGGGGGGAACTATTGTTATAATCCTAATTAAGTGATATATGAGTAGTTTAATTAATAAGAATTAGTGAGTTATTAGTGTAAACACGAATTTCTTATAGCAAATTAAAGAAGAACACGTGCACAAAGAATATTTGTATTAATGAGTTTTGTAGGGGTACAATCTTTGTTTACAAGTTTCCTCTGATTCGATCTCCAAAAAATCTGTAGTTGTGTGGGTTGTTGATCCTAGGGTCGTGATGACTTGATCTCAAATTAACGGTTGCCATGAGGTTTTGGGTGTGGGGATTTGAAGGATCAGCACAGGTAGTAGTGCTTGATGATTTTTCCAAGTGTTTTTGGGGATTTGGTGTGCTTGAACTTTTGCAGCGTCTAGGGTGCTTGAATGATTTCTGAATCCCTTTCCTTTGCCTTGGGGCCTTGTATTTATAGACTTTCCAAGTCTTGCCCATCGATGAATTTGGACTTAATTTATGGCTTGGTTCATGATTAATTTCCATCAATCAATAAATTAATAAATCAATTGTTTAATTTAAATAAAAAAAATCAAATAATCAATCTTGCCCAATTTGACATTATTATTTGCGTTGATTAAAATCAAATATTAATTTCCAGTCTTGATAAGTCATATGCCATGTAAGCACCTTGCGTGCTATGTAAGCCCTCACATGCCAAAATTTAATGTGTTTGGTAATCATTTATTTTCACCGAAATTTGCATTTCTACAAATGCTCAAACTTCAAGGCACGACGTATACATGCTTGTCACGTGTAGGAGGTGTGTTTTGAAGTCCTGCCACATAAACGTTTGGTTCAAGGGTCGTCGGGGCTTGATCTTAATTTAGGTCAAGGGCCGTCGAGGCTTGATTTGAATTGAGTCAAGGGGCTTGATCTTGAATTGGGCTTTGATCTTTCTTTGACCTTGGTGGTGGATGAGTCTGCACATGCAGTCATGCTTGTTGATTCTCTACGGGTTTGATGAAGAGTACTTAATGCTTACTAAATTTGTAGGTCTTCGAGGCATGCCTCATGGTTCTTGTGGATTGAAACCATCATCGGGTTGAGCTTGGTGAATGGCTTTGCACCTACTTTAGGCACCACCGTTAATATGGGAAGCATCGGGGTGATATACAAGGGCCTCTTGAGAGACAGCTTGGAATTTAGTTGCAAACCCACATTCCTTCTTTGGACTTGTAATTTGGAGCCTCCTACTTCTCTTGGTAAAAAAAAAAAAAAAAAAATATTGCCCATTTCAACATTTCCCCTTTAGCACCCTAAGCCTTAATTGCCTTAGCTTTTTTCCTTCGAGGATATGATGAATTTTAACATGTAATGACGCCAAACTCCTCCAAATATGTCGGGGAGCCTTGGGGAGTGTAGTGGAAGTAATTCAGACCAAAATTGAAAAGTCCGAAACTTTCCTGAAACTTTAAGATGCAGTTTTGGAGGCCCAAACCACCTCGGATTGACGAAATCTCTCTTATACCATGGCTTTAGCGGTGATTTGGACTCGTGGCGTCGTTTCCTTACCAGAAAGATATGGCCGTCCAAAATTGGAGCTAGGACGCCTTTTACAAGAATTCCAGCTACACCCTTTTTGCATGTTTCTTTTTTTTTTTTTTTTCATTATTATGCCCTTTTTTCCCTTTTTTTTTTCAAAAAGTTTTTTTTTTCTTTCCTAATTCATCTTGACTGATTTGTAAGATCCCACATCGCCCAGGGGAGTGATCCTTATATGTATATTCCCATCCCTACCTAGCACGAGGCCTTTTGGGAGCTCACTGGCTTCGGGTTCCGTAGGAATTCTGAAGTTAAGCGAGAAGGCGGCTAGAGCAATCCCATGATGGGTGACCCACTGGGAAGTTGCTCATGAGTTCCCAAAAACAAAACCGTGAGGGAATGGTAAGCCCAAAGCGGACAATATCGTGGTACGGTGGTGGAGCGGGCCCGGGAAGTGATCCACCCCGGGCCGGGATGTGACAATTTGGTATCAGAGCCTAACCCTGGCCGTGGTGTGCCAACGAGGACGTCGGGCCCCTAAGGGGGGTGGATTGTAAGATCCCACATCGCCCAGGGGAGTGATCCTTATATGTATATTCCCATCCCTACCTAGCACGAGGCCTTTTACGAGCTCACTGACTTTGGGTTCCGTAGGAACTCTAAAGTTAAGCGAGAAGGGGGCTAGAGCAATCCCATGATGGGTGACCCACTGGGAAGTTGCTCGTGAGTTCCCAAAAACAAAACTGTGAAGGAATGGTAAGCCTAAAGCGGACAATATCATGCTACGGTGGTGGAGCGGGACCAGGAAGTGATCCGCCCCGGGCCGGGATGTGACAGATTCCTTTCCTAATTTTGGTTGAAAGATTGCACTTCCTAATTTGATTCTTTGACAAATTGAATGGGAATCCTAATTAAGGTAGGATTTTCTTTCCTCTTATTGGAAGACTTTGATGATTGCTTGGACTCCAAGTAGTTGTTATTGGAACGCTTTGATGATTGCTTGGACTCCAAGTAGTTGTGTGCCTATAAATTGGCTAGCATGCATAAACCTAAACCACACAATTTCAACTCTCCCTCTTGCTTTCTGAGAGATTCGAAGGTGAGGTTTTTTTTTCCCCTTCTCTCTTTCTTTTTCGACTTTTCTCTTTTTTTCAACTTTTTATTTATTTATTTTTTTCGCCTTTTTGATGTGGTAAAAACTAGCACACAAATTAAACCCTTTTTAGACAGTTGTAGTATGAGAAGGTTGGGATCGTTCTAGGTCGGGGATTAGAAAGGATGCTAATCAACCCACATTAGACTAAAAACTGAAAACTAGGCTAAACTGACACAAAACAATAGGGGGGGGGAAGTTTTTGGACGAATTCTGACTTGAAACAAGTAAATTGAAGAAACAAATTAAGTTTGGTATGAAAATTGGGTGAAAGGCTAGCTAGAGGATTCTTCTCCACACATGAACTATATGCATACAAATCGATTTCTAGTTATTATTCCTATAAACCATGAATGACAATGCCCCAAATTAATCGTGAACAACACTAATTAACTCTCAGATTTTCCTAATTTCATTGAATTGGACTCAACGACATAATCAAATTATTCTTATCAAGTTCCCTATATGAACAGCATGATAGAGATACATATCAAAGATCATTAAGTTATGTGAAAATCATAAGCATTGACATGGCATTCGTAACTATGAACTGCATGATACTCCTGCCAGGAACACAATCATGACTAGTGACCTTTACTACTTGTGAATATAAATTCATAACAATTAGGTGAAATTCCCTTATATCCTAGCATCAAATCCCTGCATGCATACTAAGTAGGCCTCCTTAATAAACATACAATAATAAGTTCTCTATAAAACAGATAAGTAAATTGCATTCATGCTTTATGAAACAATAACTGGAGGAAATCAATTCATATAAAAGATATGTCCAAGGCTTCGAATTAACCTTTAGCTAAAAAGAAATTTAGTTACACATGTTCGTCATAACTAAATAAAAACAATCTAAATTAAACATTGAAATCAAGATGGCAGATTCTGCTCTTCCTCCAGATGGCAGAATTGGCTCCTCCTTTCCTTCCAAAGCTGCGGCACATTTTTGTTTATTTCTCTATATTTTTCTCTCTAAAACTCTCCCCTGAGTTTTTCGGCAAGGGTGTGCATTTATAGGGCAGACCCACGACATTGATTATGGAGGAAAAGGATTAACGCACGACACAATTCTATGAGAAAAGGATTTAAATTGTTTGAATGATTTCAAGACTTTTAGAATCAGATATGCATTGTTAAAACATGAGAAGGACTCCTAAATTCAGATGGGAAGGATTAGGATAAGGACTCCTTTTGCAGCTGGAGATGAGTTTACAAAATGTTGGATTAAATAGGGTAATGTTTGGATAATATGGGATAAGATAAGATAAGACTGGATAAGATAGGATAAGGTTGGATAAGATCTCCTTGTTTTCAACTCAGTCCTTGTCTTCCAAGCCTTAATTTAATTCTTCCAGATTTGTAGCACATTTTTAGCATCATTTGTCACAAAAAACGTCCATCCATTATGCTCCATACACATGCTATCCAATACAAGTCCAAAACTGCTCCAAATTGCTCCTTTTGGCCATTTATTGTCATCTTCACCAATTGAACCTATAATAATACGAAAATAAACTAAATCACTATAATAAATGGAGATTAACTAAGTAAATGCAAAGAAACAAGATATCAAAGTCACATAAATATGCTCTTATCAAATTCCCCCACACTTAGCTTTTTGATAGGAGCATATTTATGCTACTTAGCTATGTTGTTTCCTTACATTTAGTTAGCTAATTACTACTTATTATAGTGTTTTAAGATATTTTCGTGTGTTTGTAGGTCCTAATGACAAAGTTGGCAAGAAAAGGCAATTTTGAGCCTTTTAGAGCATTTTTGGGCTTATTATGGATAGCTTGTATATTGAGCAAGGTGGATGGACGAATTTGGAGTCAAAAGAGGCTGGGAGCATGTTGCAAATCAGAAAAGGAAAGTTCAAGACAAGGAAGATAAGGAAAGAGCAAGAAATATGGAAACTTATCCTAACAACCTTATCTTATCCAAACCTTATCCTATCTTATCCTAACCTAATCTTGTTCCACCTTAATCCTAGCTGCAAGCGGACCTAAAAACCTAATTTCTAGAAGCCTTTCTGACCCTAAAGGGTGCCGCACCCCTCCCCCTTTTATCTCTTCTAGAAAACCCAAAATCACCCACAAAACACTTAGTTTCTAGAAGGCCCAATTTTGGACGAATTTCCTAAACCTTATTCCTCTTGGATTTGGATTGTATAAGTCCATATCTGAAATTAATTGGGCTAGGACTTGATTTCCAAACCTTTGCCGCAACCTAAGGGCCCTAATCACTTATTTCTGCTAGGTTTAACCCTAATTCTGATTCCTAGGGTTTTTGCCATGCTATATATATATATATATATATATATATATGAAACTAAATGTGCCGCACCCCCTTAGACACCCTTGGCAGCCATTCATCCTCCCATTCATTCATTCATTCACATCACTCACCATCCATTCAGAAATATAACCTTGTGCCACAAACCCTAGGGAGAAGAAGGAGTGTCGTGGCTTCCATAGGAGAAGGAGACCCTTGTGCCGCAAGAAATCTGCTCAAAGTTCTTTCTTCTCTCCTTTCGTTTCCATGTTTATTTTAATTTTCTTTTCAATTGTTATGAACATGTGTAACTAAGTTTTTCTTAGTTAGAGGTGAATTCAAAGCCATGGACTTATGTTTTATATGAATTGATTTCCTCCAGATTTTGTTTCTTGAATTGTGAATGTGATTTACTTAATTGATTTATTGAGAACTTGTTCTTGTGTGTTGATTAAGGATGCATACTTAGTTTTCATGCATGAATTTGATGATAGGATATAAGGGAATTTCACCTAATCGTTATGAACTTATATTCACAAGTAGTAAAAATCACTAGTCATGATTGTGTTAAGTAAATTCTAGGCAAGAGTATCATGCAGTTCATAGTTACGAATGCCTAGTTAATGCTTATGGTTTTCAAAAAGCTTAATGATCTTTGATTTTATCTCTATTATGCAGTTCATGTAGGGAATTTGATAAGAATAATTTGATTGTCGATGCGTGATAGGAGCATATTTAGGCGACTTAGTGGGCTTGTTTTCGTACATTTATGTTGTTAGTTCATAGTTATTTTAGTAGTTTAAGCTATTTTCGTGTGTTTTTAGGTTCATATAGCTAAGGAAGCAAAAATGTGCATTTTGGAGCATTTTGGAGCAAAATTGGGCTTGGAATGGATAGCATATGCTTGGAGCAAAAGGAATGGGCGAAATTGAAGACTTAAAGATGTTAGGATTCCTAATCAAAGTAGGATTCCTAATCAAAGAAGGATTCCTAGTCAAAGAAGGATTCCTAATCAAAGTAGGAAAGTTAAGCCAAGGTTTCCTATTTTGGTTTAACCTTTCCTAATCCTAAATATCCCTAAGTTCTAGCAACTTTGAAGGTACCTTATGTATTTTAGGACACAAACCAAAGATTCCTTGTACTATCCTAGTCCTTGCCACATATATCCTTACCCTTTTCTTCCAAAATCTGCCATATATCTTATTTCCCCTTTTCTTCTAGTCAATGCCGCAACTTTCCTTCCCTTTTCCTCTTAGAATTCTGATTTGTTACCCTTTTCTTGGAGGATTTGGAGTCTTAATACATTCCTAAATTAATTAATTAAGGCCTTAACCTTTCTCCCTCTATATATACATAATCTGCCGCACATATTGGAGACTCTAGACATCCATACAGATCCATTCGAATTATTCCTCATTCTCCCCATTCATTCAGCCATCATCCACCCCCTACCACCATCCAACCTATCCATCCATCACCATAATTCATACCCAAACACCCTTGTGCCGCAATAAAGAGGGAGAAAGAAGAAAGGAGAAGCCTTGGACGTTTTGGCCATTCAAGCTTGGATTGTTGGAGCGTTTTCTAGGTGTATTCAATCTTTGTTTTAATGCTTAATTTATATTCTCGTTATTTTGTTGTAAACATGAGGAGCTAAACTTGTTTTAGCTAGGGGAGACTTTGAAACTATGATTATATTTGCAATATGAATTGATTAATTCCAGTTGTGATTTCATAAATTGTGAATGCAATTTACTTAACCGTTTGATGGATAACTTATTCTTGTTTGTTGATTAAGGGTGCACACTTAATTTGCATGCTTGAATTTGGTGCTAGAATATAAGGGAGTTTCACATAATTGTTACAAACTTATATTCACAAGTAGTTAAGGTTGTTTTCACAATCATGTTAAGTAAATTCCTAGCATGAGTATCATGATGTCATAGTTACAAGTGCTTTGTCAATGCTTATGATTTTCATAGAACGTAATGATCTTTGATTGTATCTCTATTATGATGTCATATAGGGAACTTTTGAAGAATGCTTTGGGTTGTCGTATGATGTCATCCAATCCAATAACTAAAGGAAAATCTGAGGGTTAATTAGTGATGTCATGGTTAATCTGGGGTGTTGAGGTTCATGGTTTATCGAAAAAGCAACTGGAAATCAATTTGTGTTCGAATGTATCATGTGTGGAAAAGTATCCTCTAGCTATCTAATCATCCATAGTTCTTCCCAAATTCGTCCAAATCCTATTTAAGTCTTTTAGTTACTTGTTTTTATCTTAAATTCGTCAAAAACCCAATCCCCTTTACTTGTTTCAAATCTGTCCAAAAGTGTGTTTTTGAGTCTTTTGAGTCAAAACCAATTGTATTTTCGTCCAAATTGAGTCCTAGAGTCTAGTTTGAGTCTATGTGGTTGTTTTGTGTTGTTTTGAATCTTTTAAGTTTGTTTTGAGTCATACAAGTTTAGTTAAGAGTCTTTTGAGTTTGTTGAAGTGTTTTGAAGCATATTTTTACATCTTTGAGTCAATTTTCATTAGATTAGCAATCCCTCCTAATCCCCGGCCTAGAACGATCCCTACTTATATCTATACTACAATTGTCAAAAAGAGGGTTTAATTTGTGTGCTATTATATACCACATCAATGCGTATTCCATCCAATTCAATGAAACTAGGAAAATCTGAAAGTTAATTTGTGCTTTTCACAATTAATTTGGGGCATTGTCATTCATGGTTTAAAGGGATAAAATCTGTGGAGAAGGACCCTCTAACTAGCCTTTTACCCATTCAATTCACCTAATTTAGTGTATAATCTGTTTAGTTTGCAATCTGCCCAATTTAATTAATTTCGTCCAAATCAATTCCCCCTTTTATTAAGTGTGTTAGATTAGTTATAAAAGTGTTTCAATCTGTCCAAATTAGTGTTTTGAGTCTAGGTTAGTTAGAATTCGTCCAAATAACTCCATAGAGTCAGTTTTGAGTCTTTTTAATTGTTTGTTGCTGTTTTAAGTGTTTTAAGTTAGTTTTGAGTCTATAGAGTCTAGTTTAGTGTTTTTGAGTCTTATTTGAGTTGATTAGCATCCCTAGTTAATCCCCGGTTTAGAACAATCCCTACTTGCATATATACTACAATTGTCACAAATAGGGTTTAATTTGTGTGTCAAGTTAATTTTCACATCACTTTTGCTAGTCCCCGAGCAAAACAAAGAAAATAAAATAAAACCTAAACCTTCCAACAATTGCCTCAGGGATTTCCAATGAAACATGACATGTTAAAAATCACTACCCATATACATTTTTGCCATCCTTACTCTTAAGTATACACTTAACCGTCACTAGCTCGCATTTAATCAATTAAAACAATATTTGAAAGTAGTAACATGCCTTAGAGAATTCACTCAATTCCTCACTGGATATACTCTCTATTTTCACACAGGTTTTATGACTACACTCCCTATACTATGTATATGTGATAGGAGCATATTTAGGCAACTTAGTTAGCTTGTTTTCATACATTTATGTTGTTAGTTCATAGTTATTTTAGTAGTTTAAGCTATTTTCGTGTGTTTATAGGTTCATATGGCTAAGGAAGCAAAAAGGTGCATTTTGGAGCAAAAATTGGACTTGGAATGGATAGCATATGCTTGGAGCAAAAGGAATGGACGAAATTGAAGACTTAAAGATGTTAGGATTCCTAATCAAAGAAGCATTCCTAATCAAAAGAGGAATCCTAGTCAAAGAAGGTTTCCTACTTGAAGTAGGAAAGTTAAGCCAAGGTTTCCTATTTTGGTTTGATCTTTCCTAATCCTAAAAGACCTTATGTTTTAGCAACATTGAAGGATTCTCATGCATTTTAGGACACAAACCAAGTATTTCCTTATGGATTTGGGGTCTAATCCTTTCCTAAACTATGTAATAAAACTTAGGATTTTTTTCCCTCAAATCAATACCAAGAGCCGCACTCTTATTCGACCCTAATCATTCACCCACACAATCAGCCATCATTCACAGACACTTCAGCCTTTGCTGCAACCTTCAACCTTTCTTCCACCATTCATACACTTCCATACCTTCATCCAAGCACCCATACACCATTTCCAACCTTTGCCGCACCACCCTACCAACCTAAATCCATTCACAACCCAGAAATTCATCCAAAATCACCCAAGAACTCTTGTGCCGCAACTTTGCAAGGAAGAAGAAGAGAAGAAGAAGCCTTGGACGTTTGTGCATTCAAGTTGGAGTGTTGGAACGTTTTAGGTGTAATCTATCTTTTGTTTTCAATGTTTAATTCAATTTTCCTTTGTTTTGTTGTGAACATGAGAGGCTAAACTCGTTTTAACTAGGGGAGGCTTTGAAACCATGATTATATTTATGATATGAATTGATTAAGTCCAGTTGTGATTTCATAAATTGTGAATGCAATTTACTTAACTGTTTGATGGATAACTTATTCTTGTATGTTGATGATGTGAAAATTAACTTAACACACAAATTAACCCTCTTTTGACAATTGTAGCATATAAATAAGTAGGGATCATTCTTACACCGGGGATTAGGAGGGATTGCTAAACACTTTAAACTGACTCAAATAAATAAAACTAACCTTTAAAACACTTAACTCAACTTAAAAAGACTCAAAACAAGTTCACAAGACTCAAAACAAGCTAAAAACACTCAAAACTGCCTAAAAACACAAACTGGGCAGTTTTAAGCCTAAACACAAACTTGGACGAAAATTGGTTCTAACTTGACTCAAAACTCTTAAAAACACAATCTAAAACATATTTGAACCAATTAGACACTCTAAGACAATTGGGGATTTGGTTTTGGACGAAAATCAAACAAACAAAACAATAATGTAAACTAGGTAGATTTGGGCGAAATTGATAGAATTAAGTGGATGGTGAGATGGCTAGGAGGTATTTCTCCACACATGGCATACTTGCATACAACACAATCTTCAATTGCTTATTCAATGAATTATGAACCTCAACACCCCAAGTTAATTAGGTACACTTAAATTAACTCTCAGATTTCCCTTAGGTCATTGAATTGAATGGAATTAGCACATTGCAATCAAATTATTCCTTAAAAGTTTTCTATATGAAAGCGCATAATAGAAAGATAATCAAAGATCATTAGGTTCTATGGAGATCATAGGTGTTGACGAGGCATTCGTAACTATGAAAGTGCATGATACTTATGCCAAGAATTTACTTAACATAACTGTGACCAACAATCTTAACTACTCATGAATATAAGTTCCCAACGATTAGGTGAAGTTTCCTTATACCCTAGCATCATATTTATGCATGCAAATCAAGTGTGCACTCTCAATTCATATACATAAACAAGTTTTAATTAAAACAGATAAGTAAATTGAATTCATCATTCATGAAATCACAACTGAAAGTAATCAAATCATCATGCAAATATAACCATGGTTTCGAAATTCCCCCCTAGCCAAAAGGGGATTAGTTCCTCATGCTTGCACAACAAAGATTATTGACTTTCAACATTGAAATCATAAGAAAGATTACACCTAAACGTTTCAGCAATTCCAAGATGGATTTGATGCACGGCTTGGGCTTCTCTTCCTCCTCCTTGCTGCGGCACAAGGTGTGTGTGGTGGATTTGGGGGTTTTGGATGGTGTGCTCTTGTTTAGAGGGATGGAGGATGGCTGATTAGGGTGGTAGGGGTGCGGCAGATGTGCATGGATGTGTAGGGAGGTGTGTGGAGGTTGAAGAATGGAGAATGGACGCTGCGGCACAAGGGTTCTGAATAGCATAAAGGGGTCTACGAATTTTTGGCTGAATTTATGTTTATATAGTCCTCGGGTTAAGTAGATTAGGGTTAGACTTAACAGATTTTATGGATTAGGGCCCTAGAATTCGGCTATAAGTGATCAAATCCACCTAGGAGGGGGTTTGGCCCACTTAGTTTCATAATAGGCTTGTGTAACCCAATCCAAAAGGGATTAGGCCCTAGAAATCATAATCCAAAAGGGAATTAGGCCTAGGAAGGTGCGGCACAAGTGAGGGAAAGGGTGGATTGGCTTGCAAGGCAAGGCAAGGCCTTCTAGAAGGGTTTGATGCGCCACTTTTGTAGGATTTCTAGAAAGAATGGGTTTTGTGGCTGATTTGGGCCTTCTAGAAGGGTATGCTTCTAGAAATAGGTTCTAGAATTATCTATTTAGGTCCCCTTGCAATTAGGTTTAGGACATGATAAGGTTTGGATAAGATAAGATGAGATAAGGTTTGGATAATGTTTTGGATAATGTTGGATAATGTTTAGGATAAGGTTTTTGATAGGGTTTCCTCATTGAGCTACTTCCTTATCCACATTGTCTTTAGCTTAGTTCCTTCCTCTTCTTATCACATTTCTAGCCTCTTGAAGTCCAAATTCGTCCATCCATGTTGGCCCATATGCAAGCTATCCACATAGTGTCCAAAATTGCTCCAAAATGCACCAAAATGCACTTTCTTGATACTTTAACCCATAGGACCTACAAACACACGAAATTGAGTTGTAATACGACATTAACTAAGATATAATAGCACAAATGCATAAGAACAAGCTAGCTAAGTCGCCTAAATATGCTCCTATCAGTTGATTAGGGAGGCCCACTTAATTTGCATGCATGAATTTGGTGCTAGAATATAAGGGAGTTTCACATAATCGTCACAAACTTATATTCATAAGTAGTTAAGGTTGTTTTCACAATCATGTTAAGTAAATTCCTAGCATGAGTATCATGATGTCATAGTTACAAGTGCTTTGCCAATACTTATGATTTTCATTGAACGTAATGATCTTTGATTGTATCTCTATTATGATGTCATGTAGGGAACTTTTGAAGAATGCTTTGGGTTGTCGTATGATGTCATCCAATCCAATAACTAAAGGAAAATCTGAGGGTTAATTAGTGATACTTGAAGGAAGATTTGTGAAAAACAAGTTCATTTGAGCAACATCAACAACATGCAATTAACAATTAAAAGGCGGAATCATGTTTATATACACTCAAAAACAAAACTTAACCCATGAACTTCAAAGCCTAGTAGATAGGTGAACCAAGACCCAACTCAAAACAAAGTGAGTTGAGAAATCAATACCTTTGTAGATTCCTCTTTGCATAAGCAAAGGCTAATCACCCAAAGAGAGGGCCTTCATTCCTTGCATCTTAGATCCATGGATTTGGATGGATGAAAAGGTTTCTCCAAGTTCCCAAAATTGAGAACCTCTAAGTCTCCACACCAAGGCATATTGTAGAAGAAATGAGTGACCTAGAGGAAGTAAGATTGCTAGATGTTTTCCTCTAGGGTGGCCGGCCTCTTTGAGAGCAAAGGGAGGTTTGTGTTCTCATCTTTACTCCTTAGAAAACCCTAAGGATGAAATGGCTATAAAGATGTCTTTATACCACCTCACAATGGAGTGGCAAACTTGCAATTAAGCCAAGTTCACTACCCTCCTCTAAATGGCCGGCCATATGGGATTTATTGGGCTATTTGGGACTTTGTGAATCATTATTCATTAAGTTGTCATACAACTTAAGTCAATGGACTTGACGTTCGAAGCCCATTGGGCCTTAAGGTCCAAAACTATCCCGAGGTCTTTTAACGAACTTATTCGTTTGATTAATAATCATATTAATTAATCCTTGCCATAAATAATTAAACCATTTAATTATTCTTACTCATCTCCGTTGAATCTTCAATCTCTACCTTACACGGTGTACGATCCATTAGGTTCCTTTTAGTGAGGCAGTGGGCGATTCAAACTCTTTCAAATCGATTGTGAATTGAAACTTACTTTCAATTCTCCCGTTAGTGATAATACACTTTTAGGGCTTCCACAAACCATGGTTGACGCCTAGCAGCATGTCATGGTTACCCAAGCTAATCAGAAGAGGTGGAGAACCTATTCAGTTTTAGGATTACAAATGCAATACGGTCTTTCTCTAATACAATACTCTTGACCACATTGTTTGGTTTGATAGTTTATTCATGTCTACTATCCAATGTGAGTCTTGTGCTTATATGATTACCTTGAATGTGATTTGGAACACATTCCTAAATCTCATTCATACTTTGGCCAAAGATTCTTAATCATATCATAGAGTATTCTCCCTCAAACAGTTTGAAGGTTAGAGATCCCTTGTTGCGCATTCACTTGCCTCCATGGCTAAGTGGCTTAACCCCAACGATGCCGTGGACACCCTCCTGATGGAGTGACTTTGACATAATAAAAGATTAAGGACCTAACCACAAGACAACTGTGATGCCTCAGGTCAAAAGACTAATTTGCATTATCCCAACCATGAGTTCTCATGTGACATGAATATGAGAACTCTTCGTTGATCGTGTTCAGTGAACTCATTCTCTATTGAGCACCTACGTACTTGTCTTGATGTCACACACACCAATGACTCGAGACTAGTCACTCTCCCTGAGAGAAGACATAGCACGTACTGATCTTAACGGATTGTCAATGCCCAATTGACAATCCTATGATTAGGAACGTTTAGGATGTGTCAACGAAAGAATGGTCTCATGAATCTAACTTCTTTAGATCGCATTCTTCCAATCACATATTCCTTGGACTTATCGTTTAAGCATATAACATTTATATGAGACGGCTCAAACAATAATCTTTGCCCTTTACATTTAAACTACATTAGTTTGAAATGTCCATAAAGTATCATCATATGATTGGTTTTAGGGCACATTTCCAACAATCTCCCACTTGCACTAGAGCCAATCAGCTTGTTCATCAGTGATGATACCTCTTCTGTAATTCATTTCATAAATGGCTGAGTAGTAGGCCTAAACAATGGATATCTATATGTTATCCATAGAAGCAACCTTGAGAATAAGGACATCACCATTATACATGATTCTCAATCATGTGGTTCAGTCTCTCATTTGAGTTCGGACCTTGATGAGACCTTGATTCCCTGGCTTGAGCTATCGCCCCATTAGTGTCATACACTTTCTGGTTGGAACCGAATGGAGAGTTCATGAATGAACTTTCCCATCCAAACAACAATGTTGTAAGCTTCTATATGGCAATATATTTTGCATACATGATGGAACACATTAAAGTCATTTACTTTTAACGTTTCCACCCAAATATCTCTTTAGTCATAATAAAGAGATATCTCATTATCACTTCATTCATAATGAAGAGATATTCTATGATGGATTAGATTCATAATCTAATACATTTACGCTTCCATTACGTTACTTTAATTCTTCCTCATTCTTGAGGAATCCATCCTTAGTATTTCTTAAATACCTAAGGATTCACTTGACAGTTGCCATGGTTCTGATCCTGGGCTTGCACTGATATCATCTTGTACCGTTCTAGGTACAACTTATATCAATGTTTTCATACAATATGTAATACATAAATCACCTTTCTGCGTATGCATAAAGGATTCTATTTACGCATTATTTCTTTGGGAGTCAAAGGGTACATTCCCTTTGAGAAGAACAACTTCCTAGTCTCACTAGAATTGTCATTCTAATTGAAGTTTATCATCATATGAGAAACTTCCTAGCATCTCATTGTCTATTTTAGGGATTGATATAATCCAATTATATCTTGAAATCTATCATTATAGATGAAGGAAGATTTGTGAAAAACAAGTTCATTTGAGCAACATCAACAACATGCAATTAACAATTAAAAGGCGGAATCATGTTTATATGCACTCAAAAACAAAACTTAACCCATGAACTTCAAAGCCTAGTAGATAGGTGAGCCAACACTCAACTCAAAACAAAGTGAGTTGAGAAATCATTACCTTTGTAGATTCCTCTTTGCATAAGCAAAGGCTAATCACCCAAAGAGAGGGCCTTCATTCCTTGCATCTTAGATCCATGGATTTGGATGGATGAAAAGGTTTCTCCAAGTTCCCAAAAATTGAGAACCTCTAATGATTCATCACCAAGGCATAATGAAGAAGAAATGAGTGACCTTGGAGGAGTTTGATTGCTAGATGATCCCTCCAAGGTGGCCGAAATTTTAGAGAGAAAGGAGAGCTTGTGTTCTCATCCTTTCCCCAAAAATAACCCTTAATGAATTTTAGGCTATAAAGTCCTTTATATAGTCCCTTCAAATAAGTGACCTAATGAACAAAAAGCCCTATTCTTCTAACATGGACCAAGGCATATAGGGTTTATTGGGCTTTCAAGCCCTTTGTTTATTCAAGTTGTCATACAACCTGAGTTAATGGGCTTGACATTCAAATCCCATTGGGCCTTGCGGCCCAAAACTAACCCGAGGTCTTTAATGAACTTATTCGTTTGATTAATTAACATATTAATTAATCCTAGCCTTAGATAAATAATTAAACCATTTAATTATTCTTACTCATCTCCGTTGTTTCTTCAAACTCTACCTTACTCGGTGAACGATCCATTAGGTTCCTTTTAGCGAGGCAGTGGGCGATTAAAACTCTTTCTAATCGATTGTGAATTGAAACTTACTTTCAATTCTCCCATTAGTGATAATACACTTTTAGGGCTTCCACAAACCATGGTTGACGCCTAGCAGCATGTCATGGTTACCCAAGCTAATCAGAAGAGGTGGAGAACCTATTCAGTCTTAGGATTACAAATGCAATACGGTCTTTCTCTAATACAATACTCTTGACCACATTGTTTGGTTTGATAGTTTATTCATGTCTACTATCCAATGTGAGTCTTGTGCTTATATGATTACCTTGAATGTGATTTGGAACACATTCCTAAATCTCATTCATACTTTGGCCAAAGATTCTTAATCATATCATAGAGTATTCTCCCTCAAACAGTTTGAAGGTTAGAGATCCCTTGTTGCGCATTCACTTGCCTCCATGGCTAAGTGGCTTAACCCCAACGATGCCGTGGACACCCTCTTGATGGAGTGACTTTGACATAATCAAAGATTAAGGACCTAACCACAAGACAACTGTGATGCCTCAGGTCAAAAGACTAATTTGCATTATCCCAACCATGAGTTCTCATGTGACATGAATATGAGAACTCTTCGTTGATCGTGTTCAGTGAACTCATTCTCTATTGAGCACCTACGTACTTGTCTTGATGTCACACACACCAATGACTCGAGACTAGTCACTCTCCCTGAGAGAAGACATAGCACGTACTGATCTTAACGGACTGTCAATGCCCAATTGACAATCCTATGATCAGGAACGTTTAGGATGTGTCAACGAAAGAATGGTCTCATGAATCTAACTTCTTTAGATCGCATTCTTCCAATCACATATTCCTTGGACTTATCGTTTAAGCATATAACATTTATAGGAGACGGCTCAAACAATAATCTTTGCCCTTTACATTTAAACTACATTAGTTTGAAATGTCCATAAAGTATCATCATATGATTGGTTTTAGGGCACATTTCCAACAATCTCCCACTTGCACTAGAGCCAATCAGCTTGTTCATCAGTGATGATACCTCTTCTGTAATTCATTTCATAAATGGCTGAGTAGTAGGGCTAAACAATGGATATCTATATGTTATCCATAGAAGCAACCTTGAGAATAACGACGTCACCATTATACATGATTCTCAATCATGTGGTTCAGTCTCTCATTTGAGTTCGGACCTTGATGAGACCTTGATTCCCTGGCTTGAGCTATCACCCCATTAGTGTCATACACTTTCTGGTTGGAACCAAATGGAGAGTTCATGAATGAGCTTTCCCATCCAAACAACAATGTTGTAAGCTTCTATATGGCAATATATTTTGCATACATGATGGAACACATTAAAGTCATTTACTTTTAACGTTTCCACCCAAATATCTCTTTAGTCATAATAAAGAGATATCTCATTATCACTTCATTCATAATGAAGAGATATTCTATGATGGATTAGATTCATAATCTAATACATTTACGCTTCCATTACGTTACTCTAATTCTTCCTCATTCTTGAGGAATCCATCCTTAGTATTTCTTAAATACCTAAGGATTCACTTGACAGTTGCCATGGTTCTGATCCTGGGCTTGCACTGATATCATCTTGTACCGTTCTAGGTACAACTTATATCAATGTTTTCATACAATATGTAATACATAAATCACCTTTCTGCGTATGCATAAAGGATTCTATTTACGCATTATTTCTTTGGGAGTCAAAGGGTACATTCCCTTTGAGAAGAACAACTTCCAAGTCTCACTAGAATTGTCATTCTAATTGAAGTTTATCATCATATGAGAAACTTCCTAGCATCTCATTGTCTATTTTAGGGATTGATATAATCCAATTATATCTTGAAATCTATCATTATAGATGAAGGAAGATTTGTGAAAAACAAGTTCATTTGAGCAACATCAACAAGATGCAATTAACAATTAAAAGGTGGAATCATGTTTATATGCACTCAAAAATAAAACTTAACCCATGAACTTCAAAGCCTAGTAGATAGGTGAACCAAGACTCAACTCAAAACAAAGTGAGTTGAGAAATCATTACCTTTGTAGATTCCTCTTTGCATAAGCAAAGGCTAATCACCCAAAGAGAGGGCCTTCATTCCTTGCATCTTAGATCCATGGATTTGGATGGATGAAAAGGTTTCTCCAAGTTCCCAAAATTGAGAACCTCTAATGATTCATCACCAAGGCATAATGAAGAAGAAATGAGTGACCTTGGAGGAGTTTGATTGCTAGATGATCCCTCCAAGGTGGCCGAAATTTTAGAGAGAAAGGAGAGCTTGTGTTCTCATCCTTTCCCCAAAAATAACCCTTAATGAATTTTAGGCTATAAAGTCCTTTATATAGTCCCTTCAAATAAGTGACCTAATGGACCAAAAGCCCTATTCTTCTAACATGGACCAAGGCATATAGGGTTTATTGGGCTTTCAAGCCCTTTGTTTATTCAAGTTGTCATACAACCTGAGTTAATGGGCTTGACATTCAAATCCCATTGGGCCTTGCGGCCCAAAACAAACCCGAGGTCTTTAACGAACTTATTCGTTTGATTAATTAACATATTAATTAATCCTAGCCTTAGATAAATAATTAACCATTTAATTATTCTTACTCATCTCCGTTGTTTCTTCAAACTCTACCTTACTCGGTGAACTATCCATTAGGTTCCTTTTAGCGAGGCAGTGGGCGATTAAAACTCTTTCTAATCGATTATGAATTGAAACTTACTTTCAATTCTCCCGTTAGTGATAATACACTTTTAGGGCTTCCACAAACCATGGTTGACGCCTAGCAGCATGTCATGGTTACCCAAGCTAATCAGAAGAGGTGGAGAACCTATTCAGTCGTAGGATTACAAATGCAATACGGTCTTTCTCTAATACTATACTCTTGACCACATTGTTTGGTTTGATAGTTTATTCATGTCTACTATCCAATGTGAGTCTTGTGCTTATATGATTACCTTGAATGTGATTTGGAACACATTCCTAAATCTCATTCATACTTTGGCCAAAGATTCTTAATCATATCATAGAGTATTCTCCCTCAAACAGTTTGAAGGTTAGAGATCCCTTGTTGCGCATTCACTTGCCTCCATGGCTAAGTGGCTTAACCCCAACGATGCCGTGGACACCCTCTTGATGGAGTGACTTTGACATAATCAAAGATTAAGGACCTAACCACAAGACAACTGTGATGCCTCAGGTCAAAAGACTAATTTGCATTATCCCAACCATGAGTTCTCATGTGACATGAATATGAGAACTCTTCGTTGATCGTGTTCAGTGAACTCATTCTCTATTGAGCACCTACGTACTTGTCTTGATGTCACACACACCAATGACTCGAGACTAGTCACTCTCCCTGAGAGAAGACATAGCACGTACTGATCTTAACGGACTGTCAATGCCCAATTGACAATCCTATGATCAGGAACGTTTAGGATGTGTCAACGAAAGAATGGTCTCATGAATCTAACTTCTTTAGATCGCATTCTTCCAATCACATATTCCTTGGACTTATCGTTTAAGCATATAACATTTATACGAGACGGCTCAAACAATAATCTTTGCCCTTTACATTTAAACTACATTAGTTTGAAATGTCCGTAAAGTATCATCATATGATTGGTTTTAGGGCACATTTCCAACAATCTCCCACTTGCACTAGAGCCAATCAGCTTGTTCATCAGTGATGATACCTCTTCTGTAAATCATTTCATAAATGGCTGAGTAGTAGGCCTAAACAATGGATATCTATATGTTATCCATAGAAGCAACCTTGAGAATAACGACGTCACCATTATACATGATTCTCAATCATGTGGTTCAGTCTCTCATTTGAGTTCGGACCTTGATGAGACCTTGATTCCCTGGCTTGAGCTATCGCCCCATTAGTGTCATACACTTTCTGGTTGGAACCGAATGGAGAGTTTATGAATGAACTTTCCCATCCAAACAACAATGTTGTAAGCTTCTATATGGCAATATATTTTGCATACATGATGGAACACATTAAAGTCATTTACTTTTAATGTTTCCACCGAAATATCTCTTTAGTCATAATAAAGAGATATCTCATTATCACTTCATTCATAATGAAGAGATATTCTATGATGGATTAGATTCATAATCTAATACATTTACGCTTCCATTACGTTACTCTAATTCTTCCTCATTCTTGAGGAATCCATCCTTAGTATTTCTTAAATACCTAAGGATTCACTTGACAGTTGCCATGGTTCTGATCCTGGGCTTGCACTGATATCATCTTGTACCGTTCTAGGTACAACTTATATCAATGTTTTCATACAATATGAAATACATAAATCACCTTTCTGCGTATGCATAAAGGATTCTATTTACGCATTATTTCTTTGGGAGTCAAAGGGTACATTCCCTTTGAGAAGAACAACTTCCTAGTCTCACTAGAATTGTCATTCTAATTGAAGTTTATCATCATATGAGAAACTTCCTAGCATCTCTTGTCTATTTTAGGGATTGATATAATCCAATTATATCTTGAAATCTATCATTATAGATTTCCATCCCATGTATATAGACTATGTCTCCCATATACATTCTATCATTATAGAATGTTTAAAGTCATAACTTTAACGATGAAGAATTCCTTTCATTTTCAAAATTAATATATATCATGTATATATATTCAAATTCAGGAATATGATCAACTCCCACTAATCTTTTGTAAACCTTGTAAACAAAAGATTCATTTACATCTTTATGAGAAATCAAACAATTGATCTTTTCTCATAAGACGCTTATAGCTCCCACTAGCTTGCTAAGATCCATGATGGATGGATCTCTACAACTAACCTGTCTTGTGATTTATAGTTTTAGACATATATTATCAAGACTATCTTAATAATGGTTTCGGAAACCCATATTATGTCCAAACCATTCAACTGAGACGGTTTATAAATCCTTCTGGACTACCTTGGAGCTTGTGGTATAGGAACTAGGTTGTCTTAGAAGTATATATCATATATATATGGGTAATTGATAATGTCCAACGAACTAAATCTTATTCATGTTCATTCTTCTCCTAATGGAGAAATTCATTATCTTACGATGCTACTTTCCTTGATATTTTTCAAGGAAATTAATCTAAAGTGTTACTTTTTCCTTGGATCAAATCTAAGGAGGTAAATACTTTAGACGTCTTACTCATCTACTTACATTTCTTGAATTCTTTGAAACCTTTTGCAAAGTATTCGGACTTGTGTTTATTCAAAATAAACTATAGTCCAACCGAGAGTGATCTTCGGTGAATGTCATACAACATGAGTAGTATTATGTTGTGGACAAGTGCCACTAACATCTAAGTGAATTAACCTCAACAACTTTGTGATTCTTTCTTCTTTCCAAAAGAATAAAGATTCGAACATTTCGCCTCTATACAAATTTAACAAGAAGGTATTGGATCCGGATCTAACGATCCAAAGCATCCATCTATGACCAACTCGTAACTTATGTTTTAGAGGTATCACAACTCAGTTGGGATTAGTCACTACCTTGCAACCTTTTGGGTTTTAAGCATCGTTATATTCTTAAACAGTTAACACTACCACATCATCTCTACTATAGAGACAATTAATTAGATTACCATAATCTAATCATTCATTAATAAAGAACAATGTTTTGTCAAACAAAACATTCATCCATCTCTACAACTGTGACGGAATTATGTTCCTTTAAAATTGGGACGTAAAGACAATCTTTGGTTTTTCCAATTTCTTTGGTAGTTCATATGAGGAAGTAAGTACAATCCACTTTCGCAGAGATCTATATTTTATTCACTTTCCGAATGTGAAGTACTTTCTCTTCTCTCATTAATCTTGTACTTCTTATTAGCACACTTTTACAACAATTGTAAAACATAGTTGCTAATACAGAATCATGCATTCAAGTAGAAGAACCAACTGTTATGAACTTTTCAAGAACATTTTACAACACCTTCAAAAGGTGTGTTCTTGACACTTGCAAGACATTTCTTGCAAATACCCCTTCCAATGTCCATCCTTTCATAAAGAAAGTTTGTTCCCTTGGAGTTATTTTGCCTTCTTCATTTGACTTCCCTTTTGACTACAATAGTCATGGTCCCTAAACTCCCACTATCTCTCTTGAAACTTATTTCAAATGTGTTATACACATCAAACGATTTGGAGAGCGTGCGGTTATTGTTCACTATATAGTTTACAATAAACTTAGTGAACCATTAGGATAGGGACACAAAGGTGAAGTCCTTGCCTAGTTTCCGTCTCGTTAAGTGGTTTAACACTTCAACACTCAATGATTCAAAATCATCATAAGTCCATGTTGATGGACTATTTTTGTCAACCAACCATTATGTTCTAAACATAATAACAAACTTTCAAGAGTTGTTCAAGGCAACTCTCATTTCTTCATACAACAATTTGTAAGTGAAGAATCATGGCACATAAAGTGTCCATGCCCTTGTGCTTACTTCTCAAGTTCCTTGTTCGTGTAACAAAGAGACAAGCACTAGAGTTTGCATTGTCCTCTTCATGGTAGACTTATCTAACATGTTCTACCATTGATACATTATCAATAGGAAGATTGTGAGGATGAGACTACTTAGGTACTTTTACAATCCATTCAAGACAATCTATGGGATTGTGGTACCAAGTTCGGAAACTAAAGCGTTCGGGTTTTTTCTTTGTCAAGTTTTGGATAGCGTTTGCAAATATATATTGGTAAACAAATACATAACGAATATAAATTGATTGATTTTAAGCCATTTGATTCGGGTCTTTAAATCAAATAGCACCACCCACTATTTTTGGCAAATTCCATATCCCTCATCGGAATTCGAGAGTTTTGTTGAACTCTTAGCAGGGTATGGGAGACTCACCATTACCAAGCCCACCTCAGAATTATATCATTTTGGTTAGCAAAAATAATGATGAGAGAATAACACTTTAGTCATTTACAACTCTTGTAATTACCCATCTAGTTTGGCCTCTAGAGAATGAATGCCTCAGAATTGTATCATGTTGGCACCATTGCACTTAGTTAAGTTATTCCCACCATGCTTAGTTTATGTAGAGGTTCAAGCACAACCTCAGAATTATATCATGTTGGTCATACTCGTTGTCTACACTCACCTCATCATATGTTTATGGACTCCTCCTGGATGTAAGCACATACTTTGTACTTCCCCATTATAGGGTGAAGCCGGTGCATGAGTCACAAACGATTGGAGCCCACCACGGTGGAAGGCCTACGAAGAGATATTCAAAGCATCTCTCGCTTATCAACTTAATAATGGTTTGTTGAGGGTTTTTGGTCTCATCACATATAAACATACATTTTAATCCAATTAAAACATTTTGGTCCTATTACAACTATTGGTCCATATGATTGATTTAGTAGTATATAATACTCCCACTATGCTTTTAAAACGGTTTTTAAAGCAAGACTATATGGTACTACTAACGTAAGATTTGCATTCATTGATGGACTATATAGTTGCCTTAGGGCCTTAGGATGACTATGAACCTTTGATTCGATTCAACACGAGCCTAGTGTTGAATCTCGATCTAGGGATGGTGATTGATTTTAGTTACGCGTTTAATCACATTAAGGCGTGTTGTCTTATTGGGCGTTGGACCCAACTACTCCAATTTCATGCATATCGAATAAAACAAGAAAGGAGTACTTCAAAGTAAATAAGAGCTTATGCTCTTTACAACAATTGAATATAACTAATTACTTTAAAGTAAAGAAGAGCTTATGCCCTTTTACAACATTTGATCAAATCAAATTACAACCAAAATCTAATCTACTCATTCCCATGGTTCAAACAAATTTGAAACGGCCATTCACATAGCTCAATTATCGTAGGCTAAGGTTCATAATCACCCTTTCTTTAATTAATTAACGCTTTAACTAATTAAACTTGAATGCAACATTTTCATTTGGTTTTTGTATCCATAGAATTGATTTAAATGGAGCTAAATGAAATGAAAATCCAATTCTCATTTAAAGAGACAAAACAATTTTGTTCTCTACCTAATTTGGGCCAAAATGCTATGACCTCAACTTTTGGGCCATTTTGCAAAACTTAAACTTTTGGGGTCACTTTGTAAAAACACAAAAGTCCACTACTTCATGTAATTACAACTAGAACCCAAAAATTTCCACAAAAACTAAAACTTCATTAAAGGAGCAAAACAATTTGTCCTTTTAGTGATTTTGGACCTTTACGTAAAAACGTAAACTTTTGAGTCAAAGTACAAATACACAAAAGTATCAAAACTTTTTGTAATTGCATAAACGCCCCACAAGGACCCTAATTGAGTAGGGTGGCCGGCCATTGAAGCAAAGTATATAAAAAAAATTTCAAAGTTTTGTAAGTGGGGTGTGTGAAATGGAATAAATCATTACACACCTACCCACTAAAATTTCTTTAATTTTTCAAAACAAATATCTAAGATATTTAAACATAAGAAATATTTCAAAACAAAAACTTTATGAAATAAATCAAAACTTTGAATCAAAACACCAAACCTTTTGTTCTTGGCAAGAACATATCAAGAACAATGAAGAACATCCATGAAAACCCATAAGAGCTCCATGAACATTCTTCACCCAAAAACATACCAAAACCACTCAAACTTAAGGGAAATAACATACAACCATACTAGGGTACATAGGGGTTCCAAAAGTCACTTGAAAACACTTTTAACAAGTCAAACAAGAACCCAAAAATCCACCCTTTGGATTTGGCCGAATTTCCCCAAAAACATGGCATCAAATTTTAGCTCCAAAATTCATGCTCATATGAACTACATCTACAACCTTTGAGATGGCAAATTTTCTAACAAAATTTACATTCAAAGAAGCAAGAATAAAGCTTGTAACAATTACAACATTCAAATCACAAACTATGAACTACAAAACCCAAAAGGATTCACCAACTACTGGACTTAGGCTCTTGATACCACTTGAAGGAAGATTTGTGAAAAACAAGTTCATTTGAGCAACATCAACAACATGCAATTAACAATTAAAAGGCGGAATCATGTTTATATACACTCAAAAACAAAACTTAACCCATGAACTTCAAAGCCTAGTAGATAGGTGAACCAAGACTCAACTCAAAACAAAGTGAGTTGAGAAATCAATACCTTTGTAGATTCCTCTTTGCATAAGCAAAGGCTAATCACCCAAAGAGAGGGCCTTCATTCCTTGCATCTTAGATCCATGGATTTGGATGGATGAAAAGGTTTCTCCAAGTTCCCAAAATTGAGAACCTCTAAGTCTCCACACCAAGGCATATTGTAGAAGAAATGAATGACCTAGAGGAAGTAAGATTGCTAGATGTTTTCCTCTAGGGTGGCCGACCTCTTTGAGAGCAAAGGAAGGTTTGTGTTCTCATCTTTACTCCTTAGAAAACCCTAAGGATGAAATGGCTATAAAGATGTCTTCATACCACCTCACAATGGAGTGGCAAACTTGCAATTAAGCCAAGTTCACTACCCTCCTCTAAATGGCCGGCCATATGGGATTTATTGGGCTATTTGGGCCTTTGTGAATCATTATTCATTAAGTTGTCATACAACTTAAGTCAATGGACTTGACGTTCGAAGCCCATTGGGCCTTAAGGTCCAAAACTATCCCGAGGTCTTTTAACGAACTTATTCGTTTGATTAATAATCATATTAATTAATCCTTGCCATAAATAATTAAACCATTTAATTATTCTTACTCATCTCCGTTGAATCTTCAATCTCTACCTTACACGGTGTACGATCCATTAGGTTCCTTTTAGCGAGGCAGTGGGCGATTCAAACTCTTTCAAATCGATTGTGAATTGAAACTTACTTTCAATTCTCCCGTTAGTGATAATACACTTTTAGGGCTTCCACAAACCATGGTTGACGCCTAGCAGCATGTCATGGTTACCCAAGCTAATCAGAAGAGGTGGAGAACCTATTCAGTTTTAGGATTACAAATGCAATACGGTCTTTCTCTAATACAATACTCTTGACCACATTGTTTGTTTTGATAGTTTATTCATGTCTACTATCCAATGTGAGTCTTGTGCTTATATGATTACCTTGAATGTGATTTGGAACACATTCCTAAATCTCATTCATACTTTGGCCAAACATTCTTAATCATATCATAGAGTATTCTCCCTGAAACAGTTTGAAGGTTAGAGATCCCTTGTTGCGCATTCACTTGCCTCCATGGCTAAGTGGCTTAACCCCAACGATGCTGTGGACACCCTCCTGATGGAGTGACTTTGACATAATAAAAGATTAAGGACCTAACCACAAGACAACTGTGATGCCTCAGGTCAAAAGACTAATTTGCATTATCCCAACCATGAGTTCTCATGTGACATGAATATGAGAACTCTTCGTTGATCGTGTTCAGTGAACTCATTCTCTATTGAGCACCTACGTACTTGTCTTGATGTCACACACACCAATGACTCGAGACTAGTCACTCTCCCTGAGAGAAGACATAGCACGTACTGATCTTAACGGATTGTCAATGCCCAATTGACAATCCTATGATCAGGAACGTTTAGGATGTGTCAACGAAAGAATGGTCTCATGAATCTAACTTCTTTAGATCGCATTCTTCCAATCACATATTCCTTGGACTTATCGTTTAAGCATATAACATTTATATGAGACGGCTCAAACAATAATCTTTGCCCTTTACATTTAAACTACATTAGTTTGAAATGTCCATAAAGTATCATCATATGATTGGTTTTAGGGCACATTTCCAACAGTGATGTCATAGTTAATTTGGGGTGTTGAATCAAAACCAATTCTATTTTCGTCCAAATTGAGTCCTAGAGTTTAGTTTGAGTCTTTTTGATTTTTTTGTGTGGTTTTGAGTCTTTTAAGTTTGTTTTGAATCATATAAGTTTAGTTAAGAGTCTTTGAGTTTGTTTAAGTGTTTTTAAGCATATTTTTGTATCTTTGAGTCAGTTTTCATTAGATTTGCAATCCCTCCTAATCCCCGGCCTAGAACATGTTGGAAATATGCCCTGAAAGTCAATCTTTGGAAGAAACCTTTCAGGACAATGAATTGATGTATATATGACTCTTATACATCGGAAGGCAAAGATACTAATTAGGACTATCTCAATGAACAAAATATGGCCTAAATAGTGAATCCATGGACAATGGATCGATGGAAGAAGTAACCTAATGATGTTAGATTACAGAGACCTTCTTCTCATAACCATCATGTCCAAAAAAAAGGTTCCTGGTCATAAGGATTGTCGGAGGGATACTGACGATCCATAGACCGGTACATACTATGTCCGCTTCAATTGGAAGGATGGAAAGTCTCATCCCATTCGTGTAGCGACACTAAGACAAGCATGTAGGTGCTCATTAAGGGAATGAGTTCACTGAACACAATCGAATGAGAGTACTTGCATGGAGGTCTACTCACATGTCAAGCAAGTAACTCTAATGGTTGGAATAATGTAAGTAATCCTTTGACCTGAGGCATCGTCGTTGTCTTGTGGTTAAGTACTTAATCTTTGATTATGTTAAAGTCATTCCGTTCGCGAGTGTCCAAGGCATCGTTGGGGTTAAGCCACTTAGCCATGAAGGCAAGTGAATGCGCAACAAGGAATCTCTAATCCTCGATAAGAGAGGATGAATACTCTAAGATATGATTCGGGAATCTTCGGCCGAAGTATCGAGCGTAATAAACGAAAGCGTTCCTATACGTCTCAAATGAATCGTATAAGAAGGAATAATCACATTAGGGGTTTGAAATTATAAATCCATACCCTAGTAATGTGATTGAGAGTATTGTTTTAGAGAAGGATCGAATTACATTGTAATTCCAACTGAATAGGTTCTCCGAATAACTTCTACATTAGCTTGGGTAGCCATGATATATGGTTAGATGTCACTCATGGCTTGTGAGTTCTTCTAGATGATTAAATGTAGTCATCAAAAGGAAGGTGAATTAAAAGTAAGTTTTAATTCACTAAGTGATTGGATAATCAATTGGATTGGTGCCAATCACCTCACTGCCTTGCTAATTAGAACCTAAAAGATTGTTCACCAATACACTCTTGTAGTGAGTAACTAATGGATGAAGGAAATAATTAATTGGATTAATTAAGTGTTTTGATTAATTTAGAAAGTCTAAAGAAATCATAAAAGCGATAAAGATCGTTTTGGGCTTAAAAAAACGTTCGGGTTTAATTAGGCCCATTGGGCCAAAACCCATTGGGCTTTTATTCAAGCATTGGATGACTTGAAATAATTAAAAGCCCAAAGCCCAAACCAAACACATATGGCCGGCCACCAAGGGAGAGATAGGTCAAAATGTTGACTTGTTTCTTTTGACAATAAAAGGAACTTTATAACACAAAGTTCATATGGGTTTTATGTGTTCTAAATACAACAAAAGAGAAAAGAAAAGCTCTCTCTCTTGAACACAAAGGGCCGGCCACCAAGGGGGTGATTTAACTAATCATCTATACACTCTTTTGGTTATTCCTTCATCTTTCTCATTACAAAGTGGGTGAGGATCTTTAGAGGTTTTCATATCTTTGGAAACTTGAAGAGAACCTAGGAGCACTTACTTTACAAAGTGGAGGAAGCAAGGAGGGAGGCTAGGCTCAAGGAGTTTGAGGAGCAAAGATCTTGAAGGTGGTCCATCCTTGGTCTAAGATCTAGATCAAGAGGTATAAAACTAAACCTCTAGTTTGTTCTTCTTATAAATTTTGTTTTGATGCATCTTATATAAACCTATGCATCTTGAAGGGGATTTGCATGACTATAGCTTTGATAAAATGTATGACATGCTTCCGTTGCTTTCGTATATAAATTTTGAATTGTATATGCATGCTAGTCACTAGAAATCCCACATGAATCTCAGTGATTTCCCTTCAAGTGGTATCAGAGCCAAAGGTTTATGTATGATGTGTCCTTTTAGATTTTATGCATATGGGTTTTAATTTTATGTATGTCATATTATTGCTTCATTCAAAATATGTTTATCTTTTGTTTTTTTTCTTTTCAAAGTGTTGAAAAATTGTAAATCAAAAGTTGAAAAGGATATGCAAGAAAAGATGTTTTTGATGCATGAATGAAGTTTGAGTTTAAATTGTTTTTCATTCAAAATATGTTTATCTTTTGTCTTTTCAAATGTTGAAAAAGGTGTATCAATAGTTGAGAAAGATATGTATGCAAAAATGTTTTGGATGCATGAATGAAAAGAGGGTTTAGAAACAAAAATTTTGGGGTTTTATTCCTCAAAGGGGGTTCGGCTAAATGGGGATTTTTTTTGTTAGTGTTTGTGTTTTGTTTTGAACCTCACACACACACTTTGAAGCTAGAAAGTAGTGATCTTGTCACTTTTGTTTTTTGGGTTTGAAAAATCACCAAGAACATACAAATCTTGAAAATATGTTCATGGTTTTGTTCTTGGTGTTCATGGTTTGGTTTTTGGTGAAAATGGTTTTACATGCATTGTTTTGTGGTTATGGATGATGTACATACCATCCATAGCCTACACCAAAATTTAAATTAATACCTAGACTTGTCTAGATATATATTTCCATCACCCTTTTCCCTAAAGTCCTTAAAGCAAAACTAAGTGACAAACAAGATATATTTTTCTTCTACTTTATGTTGGTTCAATGCAAAATTGGGTGAGATATCTCATCCCTTAAATTGTGGCCGGACACCCTTAGTGGATTTCCCACTTGTGGGGTTTTTTTTGTAATTTAAAAAGTTGTTTTTACTTTTGAGTATTTACGGTTTAACCCCTAACTTTTTCATATTTGCATTTAGGCCCTTACTATTTGTTAAAGTTAAAATGTTTAATTTTAATTGTTTGAACTCAACATAATATTATGCCCATATGCACTAAATCTAATTGTTTATATGTTGCATTCCATTTGATTATTTAATATGATTAAGTAGTTAGAAAATGGGTGACTATGGACTTATGCCTTAAACGATAATTGAGCTATGAGATAAGGCGCTAAAATCAAATTGTTTGAACCTTGGGAATGTGTTTTAATTACTGTTTCAATTGGACCTTGTCACGTTTCGACATTAATCTATCTCTCCCTCTTAGTATGTGTAATTTGTAGGAATTTGTACAAATCGGTTTGTAATTCTTATTACTTCTTAATCTTTTTAGTTAGTTGATTCCCTCTAGTGCTAGACTAGAGTTTCTTTAACTATTGGTAAGGAGACATAACTAAAAGAGGGTTTTTACATGAGATTCAAGATTAAATGGGTCCAACGCCCTAATAAGCAATGAATGATTGTCTTTCATTTCTAATGGCTCAATGAAAATGTTTTAATTGGATTGAAAAGCACGTAATTAAAATGACACAACCTCCCCGAGATCTTATTCAACAATGTTGGCTCGTTGTTGCAATAACCAAATAAGTCCATGGTCATCCAAGAGCCTAAGATAACTATAAAGTCCAATTTCAAAGGATTGCAAAAACCGTAGTAGTAGTAGTTACTTCCAATATTTGAAAAAATTCGTTTTTTTTTTATATTGATTTGTTTTTCTCAAAACAAATAGTGGGAGTATCATACGCTACTAAACTATAATGATTTCAATTAGTAGTTATATATATCTCCAATATTTTGAAAAATGTTTTGATATTGATTTGTTTTATGAAAACGAATAGTGGGGATATCATATGCTACTAATTTCATTAACTTTGGACTAGTAGTTGTAATAGGACAATTTATTTGAATATGTTTAAATAAATAAAATTGATGAGACCTTAAAATCCCTCAACAAACGAATATTAAGTTGATAAACGAGAGATGTTTTGAACATTTCTTCGTAGGCCTTCCACCGTGGTGGGCTCCAATCGTTTGTGACTTGTACACCGGCTTCACCTTATCATGGGGGAGTACAAAGTGCATGCTTACACTCAGGAGGAGTCCATAAACATATGATGAGGTAAGTGTAGGCAACGAGGATGGCCGATATCATATCATTGTGAGGCTATTCTTGAACCCCTTCATGAACTAAGCATGGTGGGAATAACTTAACTAAGTGCAATGGTGCCGATATCGTATCATCGTGAGGCCACATTCTCTAGAGGCCAAACTAGATGGGTAATTACAAGAGTTGTAAATGAGTAAAGTGTTATTCTCTCATCATTATTTTTGCTAACCGATATCGTATCATCGTGAGGTGGGCTTGGTAATGGTGAGTCTCCCATACCCCGCTAAGAGTTCAACATAACTCTCGGATTCTATTGAGGGATATGGAATTTGCCAAAAATGGTGGGTGGTGTCATTCGGTTTAAAGACCTGAATTGTGTGACTTAATCAACAATCAAACTAATTTATTTTATTGTTTATGTATTTAGATATGGTTGGAAGCACGTTCGCGAAAATACTCGACAAACATTGCCTAGAGGGGCATAATTTCCCAACCTGGTATCGTAATGTCAAGATTCTCCTAACATTGGAGAAGATTATTTACGTACTTGACAAGCCTCTTCCTGACATACCTCTTGGCCCTGAGGCCACAGAGGATGAACGTGCTAAGTATGACAAGCACGTTGAGGATGATACACAAGCCAAGTGCTATCTGTTGGCTTCCATGAATGAGGAGCTACAGAGACAGCACGAGGGCATGGACAGTGCATTTTCCATAATACTCCATCTTACGGAATTATATGGTGAAGGGACGCGCAACCGTCGCTTTAACACTGTTTGTGAACTTGTGAAGACCAAGATGGTCAAAGGGGCTCCAGTGCATCAACATGTACTGAAGATGATAGGATTCATAGAACAACTGGAGAACCTAGGTACTCCACTTGACGGGGAATTGGCCCAGGACTTTATATTGGCTTCTCTTCCTGATTCATTTTCGCAGTTCGTAATGAACTACAACATGAATAAGATGGATCATACTCTCTCTGAGTTACTAAATATGTTAGTAACTGCTGAGAAGACTATGAAAGAGAACGTTGTAGGGACTGTTGCAGTAGCCTACAACAAGCCATCCTCTTCCAATCCTAAGCCGTATGGCAAAGGAAAGGGGAAGGAGATAAAGTCTCCCACTCCTAAGTCGAAAGGAGGAGTGAAAAAAAAAGAAAAAGGCAATGGAGCCCAAGGGGACTTGCCACCACTGTGGAAAGGAGGGGCATTGGAGGAGGAATTGCAGGTTTTACCTTGCAACTCTTAAGGACAAACCAAAAGGTATGGTTTATGTTCTTATCTTCAATTCTAAATGTTAGATCTTCTAAATATTTATATTTGATATAAAAGGCTAATCACTTGTATAATTGTATATAGGTGAAGAAGCCAAGTAGAAGAGGAACAAGCAAAGGAAAGGTGGAGAAGGGTTCGATCACCATGTTTTTGCTTACTACTTCGGAAGTTTGTTAGGCATTTAAAGATTGTCTTTAAACTCTCTTATTTTGTTAAGAACTTATTATGTGGCTTCATATGATGGATGATCACTAATATTGCCTAAATGTATGAAGGTATTTTAATTAGTCTCTAAAAGTATAGAGCTAATGACTTTTGTATTAAACATTATGAATGTTTGAATTATCATATTAATGTAATGTGAAGAATGCCTTCTAATATATTATTTCCTTAAAGTAGTGTTATGAATTGAATATTGTCTTGTTGTATCCTAGTTGAGATACAAGATTTATATCACATTAGAATGATATAAGTAATAAGAAAAACGTTTTCTATGGTTATCACTTAAACCACAATAATCAAGGTCACTCTTGATTCAATTAGTAGTTTTGAACAACTAATTGGGCATTCTTAAAATTGTTTTAAAATGTTAAGTGTGTTAGTGATTAAAACCAAGAAAGAAGTGTCTAAATCTATAAAAAAGTTTAAAGATTTTAATCACTTAATAACAAGGCATCAACTTAATGAAGGTTGAAACAAATGAGCTTGAAAGGTTTTTAAAGCTACTGCACAATGTCCTCTACCCGTATATTCCACGTTTATACATTTTTGAATGTATGAAATTATTTCTCATTAAAAGTCATGAGAAATAGTGGGAGGTGTAAAAATGGATATAAACTTGAATATGATTGGTTTATAGTTGTCTAAATAATAATAGTATTTGACTATTATTAAGAGTTTGTAATTTTAATTGTTAAAAGACTCAAGCTCTTCAAAACGTTAAAATTCTATGTTGTGTAACATTCTAAAGAATAGTCTTTGAATGTTGATTTCGTCAACCTAGCATAAAATGGTTATATGTTGGAAATTGTCCATCATTCTCTTTTATGAGAACAAGCTAATAACAAAGCATATGGACAAGTTGATGAAACAAAAGGGAATAGTTTCAAAATGAGTCACAACATATAGTTTAACAACAAGACAATCCAAATTCGTCTCCTCATGGTTCAAATTCGTCACCTCATGGTTCAAATCATAAAATTTAATTTAAGAAAGCATTTTCCTATATGATAGAAAATCATTTTCATATCCCTTATAATGAATGTGTCATAAAATCACAAAAGGGACACATGTATGGACTTGTGAGTAGATATCCAAAAGTGAAAAACCATGGGTTATCACTTTAAGATATTACTATATCCCAGGATCAGAACCAAAGCAACTGATAGAGTATTATTGCCTTTAAGAAAGGAACATCAGAGTGGGACTTTGGAAGCGTGCATTCACTTAGGTTACGAACCAAAGTGAAAATAACCCATGGAACTTCATAATGGATGAAGTACTAATCATATGAATGTATTGTTAGTATCGTACTACAATGGTCTCAAGGTTGGAGCAAAGTTTGTATAAAGTATACAAACAAAATATATGTCGATATATTGTTTTAGAAACTGCTTCAAAAGGTGTTTTGAAAGGAAGGGGTTCTTTTAGAACCAATGATTGAATCCAAACCATAAGGTCGTAAGTAGGATACTACGACATAATGGGGCGATAGCTCAAGCCATGGAATCAAGGTCTCATCAAAGTATTCGAACACAAGAAAGAGACATCATCAAAATGTTTTAGAAACATTTTGATAAGTAAATCCCTTTTAAATTAAAAGGTGATTAATACATAACCAAGTTAACCTACGAGCATAAGCTCACTCAACTAGCATGTATAAGATACACTAGTGATTGACTTTAGTGCAAGTGGGAGATTGTTGGAAATATGCCCTGAAAGTCAATCTTTGGAAGAAACCTTTCAGGACAATGAATTGATGTATATATGACTCTTATACATCGGAAGGCAAAGATACTAATTAGGACTATCTCAATGAACAAAATATGGCCTAAATAGTGAATCCATGGACAATGGATCGATGGAAGAAGTAACCTAATGATGTTAGATTACAGAGACCTTCTTCTCATAACCATCATGTCCAAAAAAAAGGTTCCTGGTCATAAGGATTGTCGGAGGGATACTGACGATCCATAGACCGGTACATACTATGTCCGCTTCAATTGGAAGGATGGAAAGTCTCATCCCATTCGTGTAGCGACACTAAGACAAGCATGTAGGTGCTCATTAAGGGAATGAGTTCACTGAACACAATCGAATGAGAGTACTTGCATGGAGGTCTACTCACATGTCAAGCAAGTAACTCTAATGGTTGGAATAATGTAAGTAATCCTTTGACCTGAGGCATCGTCGTTGTCTTGTGGTTAAGTACTTAATCTTTGATTATGTTAAAGTCATTCCGTTCGCGAGTGTCCAAGGCATCGTTGGGGTTAAGCCACTTAGCCATGAAGGCAAGTGAATGCGCAACAAGGAATCTCTAATCCTCGATAAGAGAGGATGAATACTCTAAGATATGATTCGGGAATCTTCGGCCGAAGTATCGAGCGTAATAAACGAAAGCGTTCCTATACGTCTCAAATGAATCGTATAAGAAGGAATAATCACATTAGGGGTTTGAAATTATAAATCCATACCCTAGTAATGTGATTGAGAGTATTGTTTTAGAGAAGGATCGAATTACATTGTAATTCCAACTGAATAGGTTCTCCGAATAACTTCTACATTAGCTTGGGTAGCCATGATATATGGTTAGATGTCACTCATGGCTTGTGAGTTCTTCTAGATGATTAAATGTAGTCATCAAAAGGAAGGTGAATTAAAAGTAAGTTTTAATTCACTAAGTGATTGGATAATCAATTGGATTGGTGCCAATCACCTCACTGCCTTGCTAATTAGAACCTAAAAGATTGTTCACCAATACACTCTTGTAGTGAGTAACTAATGGATGAAGGAAATAATTAATTGGATTAATTAAGTGTTTTGATTAATTTAGAAAGTCTAAAGAAATCATAAAAGCAATAAAGATCGTTTTGGGCTTAAAGAAACGTTCGGGTTTAATTAGGCCCATTGGGCCAAAACCCATTGGGCTTTTATTCAAGCATTGGATGACTTGAAATAATTAAAAGCCCAAAGCCCAAACCAAACACATATGGCCGGCCACCAAGGGAGAGATAGGTCAAAATGTTGACTTGTTTCTTTTGACAATAAAAGGAACTTTATAACACAAAGTTCATATGGGTTTTATGTGTTCTAAATACAACAAAAGAGAAAAGAAAAGCTCTCTCTCTTGAACACAAAGGGCCAGCCACCAAGGGGGTGATTTAACTAATCATCTATACACTCTTTTGGTTATTCCTTCATCTTTCTCATTACAAAGTGGGTGAGGATCTTTAGAGGTTTTCATATCTTTGGAAACTTGAAGAGAACCTAGGAGCACTTACTTTACAAAGTGGAGGAAGCAAGGAGGGAGGCTAGGCTCAAGGAGTTTGAGGAGCAAAGATCTTGAAGGTGGTCCATCCTTGGTCTAAGATCTAGATCAAGAGGTATAAAACTAAACCTCTAGTTTGTTCTTCTTATAAATTTTGTTTTGATGCATCTTATATAAACCTATGCATCTTGAAGGGGATTTGCATGACTATAGCTTTGATAAAATGTATGACATGCTTCCGTTGCTTTCGTATATAAATTTTGAATTGTATATGCATGCTAGTCACTAGAAATCCCACATGAATCTCAGAGATTTCCCTTCAGAACGATCCCTACTTATATCTATACTACAATTGTCAAAAAGAGGGTTTAATTTGTGTGCTATTATTTATCACATCAATATGTGAGAAGATTGATGCAAACATGTAGACTAGCACTCACATATGTTATAACAAAGAAGGCACTTTCTGGAATTATTAATACAACATGTGTATGATCTCATGAATGGAATGCCACTACTTAGAAGCGAGAAACTAACACACAAATTAAACCCTTTTTAGAAAATTGTAGTATACGTAATTAGGGATCGTTCTAGGCCCGGGATTCGAAGGGATGCTAATCTACACTAACTTGACTTAAAAACTGAAAACTAGACTCAAATACACAAGACTAACCTAGACTAACTCAAATAACACAAAACAAGCACTAATGGGTGTTTTGGACAAAAATCTAACTAAATTGACTCAAAATACGAAAGGGGTGTTTGTTTGGACAAAAATTGACTTAAAACTAATAAATTGCATAACTAAGTAAAGGTTGCATGAAATTAATGTGACTTAAGGGGTGAAAGGCTAGGTAGAGGATTCTTCTCCACACATGAACCATATACATACAAATCGATTTCCAGCTATTATTCCTATAAAGCATGACTGACAATGCCCCAAGTTAACCATGAACAACACTGATTAACCATCATATTTTCCTAAATTCATTGAATTGGACTCAGGGACGCAATCAAATTATTCTTATCAAGTTCCCTATATGAAATGCATGATAGAGATACATATCAAAGATCATTAAGTTCTATGAAAATCATAAGCATTGACATGGCATTCATAACTATGAATAGCATGATACTCCTGCCAGGAATTTATTTAACACAATCATGACTACTGATTTCCACTACTTATAAAATATAAGTTCATAACTATTCGGTGAAATTCCCTTATATTTTAGCATCAAATTCATGCATGCAAACTAAGTAGGCCTCCTTAATCAACATACAAGAATAAGTTACCAATCAAACAGATAAGTAAATTGCATTCACGATTTATGAAACAATAATTGGATGTAATCAATTCATATCACATATATGTTCAGGGCTTCGAATTCACCTCTAGCTAAAACCAAAATTAGTTCCACATGTTTGCAATTAAACAAAACCAATCTACTTTAAACATTGAACTAAAACTAAGGATAGAAAGAACCCAGAAACGCTTTAGCACTCCAATGGCCTTGGATGGCAGGTCACGACACAAGTCCTTTTTCTTCTTCCTTCCTTGCAAAGCTGCGGCACTCTTTATATTTTTCTTTGAAATTCTCTCTAAAGCTCCCCCTTTATGCGACAGATGTGTAGTGTATTTATAGGGCTAGGGGGCATGGCAAAGGTTGTCAAGGAGAAGGATTACATGGCAAAAATCAAGAAGGAAAAGGACTAGGGTGCTACGACATATTCCTAGGGGAAAAGGGTTAGTTTATGCGGCACAAATCTAGGACAGAGGATAGGGCTTCTAGAACCAGATATTTAGGTGATTTAATGTGAAATTGATTCCCCCTTTTAGCTGGAATTGAGGTAGGATAAGATTAGGATAGGATAAGATAAGATAAGGTAAGTTTGGATAAGATTTAGATAAAACAAGACTGGATAAGGGCTCCTTGTTTTCAGCTGATTGCAAGCCTTAATAAATCATTCATGATTCCTTGCGCATTCCTAGCACCTTGTAAGCACCAAAAACGTCCATTCCTTGTGCTCCATACGCAAGGTATCCATTCCAACCCAAAACTGCTCCAAATTGCTCCAAAATGCCATTTCTTGTCACCTTTGCCAATTGGACCTACAAACAAACGAAAATAGCTTAAAACACTCTAATAAATATAAACTAAATGAGTAAATGCAAGGAAATAGGTTAACAAAGTCGCATAAATATGCTCCTATCATAGGCTTGGCCCCATTGGTGATGAGTTTAATTCCTTGAGCAATGGTTGTTTCAAGGGCATCCCTGTTGGAAATGTGCCCTAAAACCAATCATATGATGATACTTTATGGACATTTCACATGTTAAACTAATCTAGTTTAATATTAAGGGCAAACATTATTGTTTGAGCCGTCTCATATAAATGTTATATACTTAAATGATAAAGTCCAAGGAATATGTGATTGGGAGAATGCGATCTAAAGAAGTTAGATTCATGAGACCATTCTTTCGTAGACACATCCTAAACGTTCCTGATCATAGGATTGCCAATTGGGCATTGACAGTCCGTTAAGATCAGTACGTGCTGTGTCTTCTCTCAGGGAGAGTGACTAGTCTCGAGTCATTGGTGTGAGTGACACCAAGACAAGCATGTAGGTGCTCAATAGAGAATGAGTTCACTGAACACGATCAACGAGGAGTTCTCATATTCATGTCACATGAGAACTCATGGTTGGGATAATGCAAAGTAGTCCTTTGACCTGAGGCATCACAGCTGTCTTGTGGTTCGGTACTTGATCTTTGATTATGTCAAAGTCACTCTATCAGGGTGTCCACGGCATCGTCGGGGTTAAGCCACTTAGCCATGGAGGCAAGTGAATGCGCAACAAGGGATCTCTAACCTTCAAACTGTTTGAGGGAGAATACTCTATGATATGATTTAGAATCTCTGGCCAGAGTATGAATGAGATGTTGGAATGCGTTCCAGATCACATTCAAGGTAATCATATAAGTACAAGATTCACATTGGATAGTAGACATGAATAAACTATCAAACCAAACAATGTGGTCAAGAGTATTGTATTAGAGAAAGACCGTATTGCATTTGTAATCCTAAAACTGAATAGGTTCTCCACCTCTTCTGATTAGCTTGGGTAACCATGACATGCTGCTAGGCGTCAACCATGGTTTGTGGAAGCCCTAAAAGTGTATTATCACTAACGGGAGAATTGAAAGTAAGTTTCAATTCACAATCGATTTGAAAGAGTTTGAATCGCCCACTGCCTCGCTAAAAGGAACCTAATGGATCGTACACCGTGTAAGGTAGAGATTGAAGATTCAATGGAGATGAGTAAGAATAATTAAATGGTTTAATTATTTATGGCAAGGATTAATTAATATGTTAATTAATCAAACGAATAAGTTCGTTAAAGACCTCGGGATAGTTTTGGACCTTAAGGCCCAATGGGCTTCGAACGTCAAGTCCATTGACTTAAGTTGTATGACAACTTAATGAATAATGATTCACAAAGGCCCAAATAGCCCAATAAATCCCCTTAAATTCGGCCATTTAGAGGAGGGTAGTGAACTTGGCTTAATTGCAAGTTTGCCACTCCATTGTGAGGTGGTATAAAGACATCTTTATAGCCATTTCATCCTAAGGATTTTCTAAGGGTTATTTTGGGGGAAAGGATGAGAACACAAGCTCTCTTTTCTCTCTAAAATTTCAGCCACCCTTGAGGAAAACATCTAGCAATCTTACTTCCTCAAGGTCACTCATTTCTTCTTCAATCTTACCTTGGTGTGGAGACTTAGAGGTTCTCAATTTTGGGAACTTGGAGAAACCTTTTCATCCATCGAAATCCATGGATCTAAGATGCAAGGAATGAAGGCCCTCTCTTTGGGTGATTAGCCTTTGCTTATGCAAAGAGGAATCTACAAAGGTATTGATTTCTCAACTCACTTTGTTTTGAGTTGAGTCTTGGTTCACCTATCTACTAGGCTTTGAATTTCATGGGTAAATGTTTTGTTTTAAGTGCATACAAGCATGATTCCGCCTTTAATTGTTAATTGCATGCTATTGATGTTGCTTAAATGAACATGTTTTTCACAAATCTTCCTTCAATCCCTATCTAGGAATTCAAGATAATCCTGCGCCAAAGAGTCAAATACATCAATAGAGAAACACGAATGATCATCAATAGGGTATCTTATAGCTTCAGAAATATTGAAATCAATGATATCGCCATCAAATTCCATTGTCAACGTCCCCTTGAACACATCGATCTTGGTTCGGGCTGTTTTCATGAAAGGTCGTCCAAGTAAGATTGGCAATGGTGTAGAATGGGCCGAATCCTCCATCTCAAGCACATAAAAATCTGCTGGAAATATCAAGTGGTTAACTTACACCAAAACATCTTCCAAAACTCCTTTCAGATATGCATTAGAACGATCGACTAATTGAATTATAACACCATCATTTTTAAGCTCTCCTAGGTTCATAGATGCATAAATAGAGTATGGCATAACATTAATGGAAGCACCTAAATCTAACATGGCATGTTCAAAAGTGGTATTACCAATAACACAAGGGATTGTGAAACTACCTGGATCTTTGCATTTAAGTGGCAGCTTTTGTTGCAAAACTACCGAAACATTCTCACTTACCTGATAGGAGCATATTTATGCGACTTAATTGGCTTGTTCTCGTGCATTTATGTTGTGTTTCCTTAGTTATTTTAGTGTTTAAAGTCACTTTTGTGTGTTTTCAGATTAGAAAGCCAAAGTGTGCAAGAAGATGCAAATTGGAGTCTTTTGGAGCAAAAGAGGAATGAATGAGTTGAAGACTTGAAGAAATATGAATTCCTAATTGAAGATGGATTCCTTCTCATATAAGGATTCCTACTCCAACGAGGATTCCTAGAAGAATAAGGATTCTTACTCCAATAAGGATTCCTACTCCAACAAGGATTCCTACTTGAAGTAGGAAAGTTAAGCCTAGGTTTCCCATTTTGGTAACCTTTCCTAATCTTAAAAATCCTTATTTTCCAGCCACTTTGAAGGCCTTGTATGCACTTTAGGACACAAAACAAAGGCCCTAGACCACTTACACACCTTTGCCGCACCCTTCCCTTTCTCTCCACCCCTTGCCGTGCAAGGGGGGTATTTAGGTCCTAATTTCTGTACTTAAACACATTCCCCTTTCAAAATAAAACCCTAGCCGCATGTTTTAGCCAATTTCCTTTTAATTTCTGATTTGATTTCCTAATTCTAGAAGCCTTTGACTTAATTTTAGTTAACCAAAATAAGCTAAGGTTTTAATTTCTGAAAACCCTTTATATATTTAAGCCTAGCCGCACCCTAGATCATCCCCTATTCATTATTTCATCATTCTTCCTCTCTGCCGCAGCCACCATCATCCCTCTACAACTCAATCCGCAACTTCCATCCATTCCAGCCATCTTCCACCTCCTTGCCGCAGCCTTCCATCCAACTTCCTACCATTCCCCGACTTAAAGACCTTCATCCAAACCTCCCTACACCATCACTAAGCCTTGTCGCACCACCATATCCCCATAAACCCATCTAAAACCCATAAAATCATCCAAAATCACCCTAATACCTCTGTGCCACAGCAAGGAGAAGAAGAACGAGGAGCTTGAACGTGCAGAAATTCAAAGTGGAATCGTTGGGCGTTCTAGGTGTAATCAATCTTTTGTTCTCTATGTTTAATTTCAATTTTGTTTCTCTTTCTGTGAACATGAGAGGCTAAACCCCTAGTTAGCTAGGGGGTGATTCAAAACCATGTCTATGCTTGCAATATAAATTGATTACCTTCACTTGGAATTTCATGAGTTGTGGATTCAATTTGTTTAACTGCTTGATTGATAACTTATTCGTGTATGTTTATTGAGAGTGCACGCTTAGTTTTCATGCATGAATATGATGCTAGAATATAAGGGAGTTTCACCTAATAGTTACAAACTTATATTCACAAGTAGTGAAGGTCGCTTATAAACGATCGCGTTAAATGAATTCTTGGCACTAGTTTCATGCTCATCATAGTAACGAATGCCTCGTCAACACTTATAGTTTTCATGTTGCTTAATGATCTTTGATTGTATCTTTATTGTGCTTTTCACGTAAAGGACTTTTGGAGAATGTTTTGAATTGTTGTATGCGCTGTCCCATCCAATTCATTAACTTAAGGAGAACTTGAAGGTTAATTTAAGCGAACCTAATTAACCCGGGGTGTTGAGTTTCATGATCCATCGAAAGACCAACTGAAAATCATCTTATATGCAAGTGTGATGTGTGGAGAAGAACCTTCTAGCTAGCATTCCATCCATATTTTCATCAAATTCGTTTTTACAATCTGTTTGCATTATAATCTGTTTTCTTTGTTTTAATTTCGTCAAAACTAAATCCCCCTTTACTTTAGTGTTTCAATTTAGTTAGAAAGTGTCTTAGTTTGTGTTTCTAAGTGTTTTGATTCAAGTTATAACCCAAATTCGTCCAAATTAGTGTAGGAGTTCAAAACTGCCCAGATTGTGTTTTAAAGGCAGTTTTGAGTGTTTTGTTGCTGTTTTGAGTCTTTTGGTTTGTTTTAGTGTTTTAGTGTTTAGTTTTGCATTCTTTGAGTCTAGTTTAGTGTTTTAACCTTTGTTTTACGTTTTTGAGTTTGTTTTCAAGTGATTTAGCAATCCCTCCTAATCCCCGGTTTAGAACGATCCCTACTTATACATATACTACAATTGTCAAAAGAGGGTTTTAATTTGTGTGCTTATATATTTCGCATCATTACCCTTACCACTTCTTTGTTTGAAATCCTCCTCCTTGTTGTACAAAGCTCTTTCAAGAATTTAGCATATCTTGGAACTTGCTTTATTGCATCAAGAAGTGGGATATTTATTTGTACCTTCCTGAAAGTCTCTAAGATGTCTCTTTCATTCTCTTCTTTCTTAGATTGCATAAACCTGCGAGGGAAAGGCACATGTGGTGGAATAGGGTTAGAATGAGTTGCATTTAGAAGAACCTTACCTAAGTTGGGTGGTGTGGATGGTTTAAAGGGTTGCGGCAAGGGTTGTTTTTCCCTTGCCGTGGCTTTGTCTTCCTCTTCTTCTTCGAGCAGCAGCTATTCGTCCTCTTTTCGGCTTTGTTTGGACGTTTTTGGATTGGTTCCAACCTCTTTGCCACTTCTCAAGATGATAGCCTTAGCTGTTTCAAAACCTCCCTTTGGATTGGCGATGGTTGAACTACGTAGTTTGCCTTTTTCTCTACAACTGTCCCATGAATTCCGCCATTTGCCCAATTTGCTTCTTCATTTCGCCCATCTCTTTGGCTTGATTTTGTAAACCTTGAGTTAAAGAAGTTAGTACTTGAAGAATTTTATCATCATCTAATGACAAACCTGAATTTGGTTGGGCAGATTGTGGTGGGAGTTGTGGTGGTGTGAATGGCCTTTGACAGAGTCCCGGAGGTGGCTATCTATGTCCGCCTTATTGGTGAGTTTGTTGAGGTTCCGTCCACTTCATAGTTGGATGCTCTCTCCAGCCCGGGTTGTAAGTGTTGGAAAACAGGTCATACCTTGGTTGATTTTGGCTTTGATAACCTATGGCATTGGCACTTTCCCATCCTCCATTCACTATTAATTGAGGACATTGATCAGTGGGGTGTCCTTGCATAGAGCACACGCTACAAGTAATTGCACTTTGCACTTTGGATCCTTCAACAACCTGCGAAATAGGAGTAGAGAGCTTAGCCATTTGAGATTGAAGTTCCGAAATATCACTTACCTCATTGACTTGGCTTGGCCGTGTATGATCCCTTCCTTCAACTCATTCGTATTGTTGTGCATTCAAAGCTCGGTTCGCTATTAAGATCTTCGCTGCAACTAGTGTTTTGTCAATCAAGGTACCTTCCGCTGAAGCATCAAGCATTTGTCTTTCAAGTGGAAGTAGTCCTTCATAGAAATATTGAATTAAAAGCTCTTCCTTCATTTGATGTTGTGGGCAGGATGCAACTAACGTCTTAAAACGCTCATAGTACGCTGGAAAGGAATCTCTCGGGCCTTGTTGAATTCCACTAATTTTCTTCCTCAAAAAAATGACTCTTGAAGTTGGGAAGAATTTCTCTAAGAATGCTTTCCTAAGAAGTAACGGTTCCAGGTGCTAGTTCATAGATCCAATCTTTAGCCTTGTCCATAAGAAAGAATGGAAAATCTTCAAAATATTCCCATCCACGTTGATTGGTGTCATACTCGAGCATACTACTTCAAGTGCCTTAATATGCTTGTTTGGATCCTTCATCGATAGCCCATGGTATTTGGGAATGTGATGTAGCAAGCTAGACTTCAATTCGAACTCATCGATCTTGCCTTGAGCTACTCTAGGGTATTGAATGCAAAAAGGGATGGCATTGTCCAATCCCGAGGTTGAAAGTTCCTTGATTGTTCGATTGTCCACAACCATGTCTTGTTCCCCTTCCGAATCTGTCTCAATTTCAGCTTCAATTTCATATTTGAAACTAGAACTAGGTGGATTGAATTCTGGCTGCTTCCTCTTGCTTCTCAAAGTTCGTTCAAAATCGTCGTCAAACTCCAATATATGCTCATGAACAGGTTGAGAACTTCGAGTCATAAACTAGTACCTAAAACAAAGAAAAAAAAAACAAAATTAAAAACACAAAAGAAACACAAACAGAAACTAAGGGGAAGATTCGCAATTTTGCTAATCCCTGGCAATTGCGCCAAAATTTGATGTGGTAAAATCTAACACACAAATTAAACCCTTTTTAGACAGTTGTAGTATGAGCAAGTAGGGATCGTTCTAGACTGGGGATTAGAAGCGATGCCAATCAACACAAATTAGACTTAAAAACTGAAAACTAGGCTAAACTAACCTAAAACAAAAAGGGGGGAGGTTTTTGGACGAATTCTGACTTAAAACAAGTAAATTGAAGAAACAAATTAAGTTTGGTACGAAAATTGGGTGAAAGGCTAGCTAGAGGATTCTTCTCCACACATGAATCATATGCATACAAATCGATTTCTAGTTATTATTCCTATAAACCATGAATGACAATGCCCCAAATTAATCGTGAACAACACTAATTAACTCTCAGATTTTCCTAATTTCATTGAATTGGACTTAGCGACGCAATCAAATTATTCTTATCAAGTAACCTATATGAACAACATGATAGAGATACATATCAAAGATCATTAAGTTATGTGAAAATCATAAACATTGACAAGGCATTCGTATCTATGAACTGCATGATACTCCTGCCAAGAATTTACTTAACACAATCATGACTAGTGACCTTTACTACTTGTGAATATAAGTTCATCACGATTAGGTGAAATTCCCTTATATCCTAGCATCAAATCCCTGCATGCATACTAAGTAGGCCTCCTTAATAAACATACAAGAATAAGTTCTCTATTAAACAGATAAGTAAATAGCATTCATGCTTTATGAAACAATAACCGGAGGAAATCAATTCATATAAAAGATATGTCCATGGCTTTGATGTGAAAATTAACTTAACACACAAATTAACCCTCTTTTGACAATTGTAGCATATAAATAAGTAGGGATCGTTCTTACACCGGGGATTAGGAGGGATTGCTAAACACTTTAAACTGACTCAAATAAATAAAACTAACCTTTAAAACACTTAACTCAACTTAAAAAGACTCAAAACAAGTTCACAAGACTCAAAATAAGCTAAAAACACTCAAAACTGCCTAAAAACACAAACTGGGCAGTTTTGAGCCTAAACACAAACTTGGACGAAAATTGGTTCTAACTTGGCTCAAAACTCTTAAAAACACACTTTAAAACATATTTGAACCAATTAGACACTCTAAGACAATTGGGGATTTGGTTTTGGACGGAAATCAAACAAACAAAACAATAATGTAAACTAGGCAGATTTGGACGAATTTGATGGAATTAAGTGGATGGTGAGATGGCTAGGAGGTTTTTCTCCACACATGGCATACTTGCATACAACACAATCTCCAGTTGCTTATTCAATGAATTATGAACCTCAACACCCCAAGTTAATTAGGTACGCTTAAATTAACTCTCAGATTTCCCTTAGGTCATTGAATTGAATGGAATTAGCACATTGCAATCAAATGATTCCTTAAAAGTTCTCTATATGAAAGCGCATAATAGAAAAACAATCAAAGATCATTAGGTTCTATGGAAATCATAGGTGTTAATGAGGCATTCGTAACTATGAAAGCGCATGATACTTGTGCCAAGAATTTACTTAACATAATTGTGACCAACAATCTTAACTACTCATGAATATAAGTTCCCAACGATTAGTTGAAGTTTCCTTATACCTTAGCACCAAATTTATGCATGCAAATTAAGTGTGCACTCTCAATTCATATACATAAACAAGTTTTAATTAAAACAGATAAGTAAATTGAATTCACCATTCATGAAATCACAACTGAAAGTAATCAAATCATCATGCAACTATAGCCATGGTTTCGAAATTCCCCCTAGCCAAAAAGGGGATTAGTTCCTCATACTCGCAAAACAAAGATTATTGAATTTAAACATTGAAATCATAAGAAAGATTACACCTAAACGTTCAGCAATTCCAGGATGAATTTGATGCACGGCTAAGGCTCCTCTTCCTCCTCCTTGCTGCGGCACAAGGTGTGTGTGGTGGATTTGGGGGTTTTGAATGGTGTGTTTTTGTTTAGAGGGATGGAGGATGGCTGATTATGGTGGTAAGGGTGCGGCAGGTGTGTATGGAGGTGTATGGAGGTTGAAGAATGGAGAATAGGGGTTGCGGCAATAGGGTTTCTGAATAACATAAAGGGTGGTACGAATTTTTGGCTAATTTTATGTTTATATAGTCCTAGGGTTAAGTAGATTAGGGTTACACTTAATAGATTTAGTGGATTAGGGCCCTAGGGTTTGGCTATAGGTGATCAAATCCACTTAGGAGGGGGTTTGGCCCACTTAGTTTCATACAAGGCTTGTGTAACCCAAATTCAAAAGGAATTAGAAATCAGAATCCAAAAGGGATAGGGCCTAGGAAGGTGTGGCACAAGTGGGGGAAAGGGTGGAATGGCTTGCAAGGCAAGGCAAGGCCTTCTAGAAAGGTTTGATGCGCCACCTTTGTACGATTTCTAGAAAGAATGAGTTTTGTGGCTGATTTGGGCCTTCTAGAAGAGGATGCTTCTAGAAATAGGTTCTAGAATTGTCTATTTAGGTCCCCTTGCAACTAGGATTAAGACATGATAAGGTTTGGATAGGATAAGATGAGATAAGGTTTTAGATAAGGTTTTGGATAGGGTTTCCTCTTTTGAGCTACTTCCTTATCCACTTTGTCTTTAGCTTAGTTCCTTCCTCTTCTTATCACATTTCTAGCCTCTTGAAGTCCAAATTCGTCCATCCATGTTGGCCCATATGCAAGCTATCCACATAGTGTCCAAAATTGCTCCAAAATGCACCAAAATGCACTTTCTTGGTACTTTAACCCTTAGGACCTACAAACACACGAAATTGAGTTGTAATACGACATTAAATAGGAAATAATAGCACAAATGCACAAGAATAAGCTAGCTAAGTCGCCTAAATATGCTCCTATCAGGCTTCGAATTCACCTCTGGCTAAAAAGAAATTTAGTTACACATGTTTGTCATAACTATATAAAAACAATCTAAATTAAACATTAAAATCAAGTAAGGAAAGAAAGAACTCTGAGACACTCCAGCAATGGCAGACTCGGCTCCTCCTCCAGATGGCAGAATTGGCTCCTCCTCTCCTTCCAAAGCTGCAGCACACTTCTGTTTATTTTTCTATATTTTTCTCTTTAAAACTCTCCCCTGAGTTATGCGGCAAGGGTGTGCATTAATAGGGCAAACACACGGCATTGTTTGTGGAGGAAAAGAATTAGGGCACGGCACAATTCTAGGAGAAAAGGAATTAAATTGTTTGCATGATTTCAGGACTTCTAGAATCAGATATGCATTGTTAAAACATGATAAGGACTCCTAAATTCAAATGGGAAGGATTTAGAATAGGATAAGAACTCATTTTGCAGCTGGAGATGAGTTTAGAAAATGTTGGATTAAATAGGATAATGTTTGGATAATATGAGATAAGATAAGATAAGACTGGATAATATAGGATAAGGTTGGATAAGATCTCCTTTCTTTTCAGCTTATTCCTTGTCTTCCAAACCTTAATTGAATTCTTCCATATTTGTGGCACATTTTTAGCATCATTTGTCACCAAAAACGTCCATCCATTATGCTCCATACATATGCTATCCAATCCAAGTCCAAAACTGCTCCAAATTGCTCCTTTTGGCCATTTATTGTCATCTTCACCAATTGAACCTACAATAATACGAAAATAAACTAAATCACTATAATAAATGGAAATTAACTAAGTAAATGCAAAGAAACAAGATATTAAAGTCGCATAAATATGCTCCTATCACTTTTTTTTTTTTTCCTTCATAATTTATTTTTTCCCTTAGGTACTTTTTTTGCATCTGCGTTGATTTTGGACTACATAACTTCTGGAGTTCGTTGCCGCTACAATTTTGTGCTACTGTTATTTCCTTGCTGCAACAAAGATCACTGATGCCTTGTCGTCGCTACTTTTCTCATTAATGTAGTTGTTTTTTCATTGCAGTCGCTGCTTTTTAATTGTCGTCGCTACTTTCTAATTGTCATCGCTATTTTTTTCCATTGTCATCTCTGCTTTTTCATTGCCATCACTATTGTTTTTTCATTATCGACACTGCTTTTCATTATCGTCGCTGCTTCCATTGTCATTGCAGCTTTTCATTGTCGTTGCAGCTTTCCACTGTCATCGCTGTTTTTTTTCATCTGCTGCCTACATGATGTGACACTACCAACTGCTGTTCTCGCTGCTTGCAACACTATTGCTTACTGCTTTGAAGAGAAAAATGTGTGCTTAGGGCCTTTAACTGTCTTTATTTGTGCCTTGCGAGGCAAATTTTTTATTTCCCTTTTGTCGTTACTATTTATATTTCTTTTTTTCTTTTATACAGTTATGGCGTTCCTCAATAGCTACAAGAATAGAACTATCACCATTCTTACAAAGGATGGGGAATCTCAAGACAAGGGAACCACACTACCACTTCATGCACTTTTGACTGGTCCTAAAACGCTTATCCGTTCGGCAAAAGATAAATCTCTGCATATTGAATCATGGACTGATGAAATGACTTAGGAGGTAATGGACTTTGGGCGGTCGAGATCTAATGATAGGGAATGTGCGTCCAATGTTTTGATTTTAAATTCTTCACATCATGTTCGTGACAGCTTATCCGCCTCTTTGGAACTCCTTGGTGATCGTATCCGTAATGGGACCGTGACAGCTAGAGAGTTCATATTTTTTTAGCTCTATTAGGAGTGGCTTGAAGAAGTTCTGAGTCGATCTAGAGTCGTTTTACGAATATGGGGCTTTACGACATTGTATTTGCCTCTTTATTTAGCCATGATAGCCATCCTCTTGTTGTTCGTGCCTTCCTAGGATTTATACAAGATTGCTGGCCTGCTGATTCATGGGAAATTTTATGACGAAGTTGGTCCTTATGTTGAAGAGCTTTCTTATCGAAATAGTCAAGGCCTGCCTGCTAGTTGTCGGAATTTGTTATTTGCATATCATAAGCCTTCTCAAGAAGTCAAAGGTAAATCTGGGGTCAAGGTCACTTCGTGGATACGGTTTTGGTATCGGGGTACGATGAAGTTTAAGAAATCTCTCAAAAAGAATGGAAGAAACAAAACTACAAAGCCGAAAAGGCGACTATGATCTGACCGATGTTATTAGGTCAGCTAGACGACATACTTCCGCAGAACAAAAAGTCTTTGATGAATTATGTATAGCTTTTGAGCATGTGGATGAGTCGTAGTTGGCTACTTTTCTTGCTTGCTAGCTTTGCAGATTTGTTTTTCCAAAAAATGATGTCAATTTCATCCACCCAGGGGTGTTCAAAGTTGCTAGTAAAATGGCCGTGGGTGAGCTCTTGAACGTTACTATCCTGGTGTTGGCCAATATCTATGACGGTTTGAATGAGATTTCGAATTCAGCAAATCCTGAAGATTGTGTAGCTGTCATTCCTTTCCATTATGTGTATGTTTGGTTGGGCAAATATTTCGGCACCCACTTCTCATCACAAACTTCCGACAAGGCTGCAACTTAGACGACTAAGTATTCTAAAGTGCTTTCTGCGAAGAGCCTTGATGATTCACAGACGCGCGCTTTGTTTAGAGATTGTGAAAACTTTCGAATGGATTGCCTAGCCAAAGTAGGGTCAGGGCGCCAAAAACTTATTGACGACTTGTGCAACTTCGCCTTTCAGAGTCAGCTTTCCTTATAAGCCTCCGTTCTAGGTATATTACTTTGAGATAGGAGAATCAGTGTGTTGATGCACAAAATTAGTGAAGACTTTGGAACAACGTAAAGTGTCAAGTTTGTGACCTTAGCTCAGTTGCTTCGGTCGCCTGGTGATGATAATGTATAAAGAGATAGAGATAGGGAAGTAAACACAAGATGTACATGGT